>NC_071407.1:6165088-8665088 GCF_017976375.1 Cuculus canorus
TTTGTAAATTATTTCTCTGTCTACCTGTACGATTTTGCTCTGGAGGATAAATCCCTTTCTTTAGTTTTGTTTGCTGCTGCTCTCACAATATGCAGAAGAGAAAGTAACCTCTGACGCTAGCAAGGAAAAGCAAAAAAAAGGAAAATTACTAGAAGCAATGTCAACATTTTTTAGGGGGCTAACAAAGAGGATTTATAAGCTCCAAAAGGTCTGACTGAGCTTAGTATAGCTACCAAGTTGCAGCCTTTTGCAATAATATCCTGAATTTTCTTATTTGCCTTCAAAGCTATTTCAAAAAGAAAAGCAGTTAAGTAGCAGCTTGGTTCTTTATATCTGATTAAATTTTCAGAGTACATCTACAAATTAGGAATCTTTATGTTTATAAAACTACATATAGTGTATGTTTGGAAGCAAAACTGACCCTACTACATTCTTTTGGTAAAAGGACAGGACCAGACACGCAGGTGCTGTTAAAGGGATGACTAAGTGAACCTTGTTTTTCTGAAAAATCTTAGAAATCAGGCTACACAAACCCTTGCAACAATACTGTCATCTGTTTAAATACTGGGACTTTCGGGGAGGGGAGCTCAGCAGTGGTGGGAGGGTTTTCATGTGGCTACATGTTTATTGTTTAATTTTTTTTTGTTAACTGTTTTACTCTATAGCTTCAACACATTAATATCAACTCCACAAGGAGAGGGGAAAAAATAAAGCATTCATGGAACTAGTAAAAGGATTTTTCTATCACAAATATCTTACTGTTTTTAAGAACTCTCTGTCATTGTCCTTAATCTGGTTACTTTACAATTCTTTGTCATCACCATTTCTAAAACTTATAAATCCTTTCCTGCAGAGTTCAGTATTCATTACTGATGTGTGTAGGCACAGGTTTCAAAAAGAAGATACCAGACAAATATGTGATGTTAAAATACTCATACTTCTAAATACATTTATTCAAATACTTCACTGGTTCAAACTCTCCATAAGAAACCCTTTGGAAATCTGACCTATAACTAATCTTGACTTTACTGACACTTTCTTTTTGGTGGCTATCGGGAAATAATAAAATAAAAGCACTTCAGATACCTGCTTTGCTAAAGCAGTAAGTAACAGAGGAGATTAATTTCAGAAAATATACCCAAACATTTGAGAGACTGACCATTAAAATACGTTTCTCTCTCTAAATATTTATGACTAATTTTACAACCGGAAGAAAGGTGTCCTGGAATACTGATCTCTAGTGAGTTTTACACCTACAGAGCTACAGCACTCACAAATAAATAATAAATATTGATACATGTGTGTTGGTCTACCTGTACTATATTTTCAGTGGGTATACAATATCCAGTAGAATACATGAGCTACTTGAATATCTCACACTAAACTCAAAACATTGTGAAATTCTGTGTATTTTTTTACAGTGTTTCAGCACTGTTTTTACCAAAGTAATGCTTTCACTTTCAATACCAGTGTATAAATGTATTTACCCTATCAAAGATTTTGTGATGCAAACACGATTATTACTGTACCTGATTTGATCATGGTATTCTAGCAGAGATCAAATAATAGGGTTTTTTTCCCCTTCTCTTTTTCTAGTGCCTTTAAAAAAAATTCTGCTATCAAAGAATGTTAATTTCTAAGGTTTGATCTAGAGATTCCTATGTAAGTATACAATTATTAGGGAAAAAGAGGCACAACAGTGAATATTTTAAAGCAATGTAATCAATATTTTTGCTTTGTGTAGATTTCCCTGCAACAATGAACAAAAAGATCTACTTCAGATTTAGAAACTCAGCTTTAAAGGGAAAGCTAGACAACAAAAAGCAAGAAAGTACTCACCTCTTCACGTAATTTTATCAACTGCAACATGAATGCACAGAAAAGATAAAAAGGAAAGAAATGGCAGGAAAGAAAGATCAGTTGTGTGACAGGATACAGAATTAACATTGACAATTTATCTGTTTACATGTTTAGCATTTAAAAATCACAGACAAACACATTAAAAGAACCTAAACATAGACTACATGCAGAGTTTTTTGAACGAATAAAGATCACTTTCTCACACTGTCACATTAAACAAAGAGAATAGTGTGAAATTCTCTTTTAAACCACATCTAAGACACCATCATGAAATAAAGGGGAATGACTTCATAGAAGTCTATATTATAAAGAAAAAAACAAGTTTACTATTCCTATCTTCGAAGATTGTACAGCTGAAGTGGTTTTGTATATACAAGTTTTCAGAATGTTTTCTGTATATTTGAGTCATGACAACTGATTTCTTATTTTACTAGCAGATCTAACTTATTAATAGATGACTGCACCTTTATAGCATGTAACCAGAATTTCGATTTTTACATACCTGAGTTCAAAAGCAACTATATCATCTGATTTTATTATTGAACCTCATATAGAGAGGGTTTTTTCTCCAGCTAAAAAAAATTAAATCAGCTTAGTTAAATGGCTCAGAATTATGATTTACTGCATAGCATATTTAGGATAGACAAAGGAATAGGGAACAACATGAAACATATTTCCCTCAGAAAAGACCCATTCCAGGTTCTTAATCCTAGACCACTACACAGTGTGTGTGTATATACACACATAGTATGTGTTTATATATTTATTTAGTATATACATTAATATTTACCAATTTATGCTTGTAAATTAACACAACCCAACACTACTACTAATATAGCACTGGCAGGTTTACTATAAAACTAAATAAACCCCCAGTGTGATTATCAAGTTATGTTGTATTATGCTCTCCCCTTAGAGAGACAGATAAATTATTTTTACTGGAACAAAACGTATAATTACTCACACCAAATGTCTGTATAAGAGTGGCTCTTTATAAAAAAATTACAGTTCTCTCACCGATTCCAGTTGAATTCGAAATTACAACAGCTACATCATTATCTCAGTTTATGCTGATATTTCACCTACAGTTTCATAACACTAATTTTCAACACGTGTGCAAGCTGAGAATGTTTACTAATAGCAAAGTCTTGGCAGCTTGAAGGAAACAAAAGAACCTCCATTATTCTCTATTGTTTCATATGGCTCGTCTGAAACCGAACACACGCCTCACCCCGTTATGGAAATGGACAACGAGGCTCTTAACTAGATGTAATTAGGAGGGCTACTACTACACAGACTTAACCTGAAACAGCTCTTCAGTAGGTAGCTAAAGGAACTTGGTGAGAATTTCATATAAAGCAAACTGCATTGTCCACCAAACGGGCGCTTAAATTCAAGTGCTTGGCCTATCATAAATTGGTCTCTTTCTCCAGATCTCCCCCCGCTTCTTCTTTCCCCAAAAAGGCTAACATTAAGGCTCTTTAGAAAGAGACGATCAGGGGGTTGATCACATAGCTATCTTTTCTTTCTGAGGCCACCATTCTTCAGTTGACTATGATACTTAAAGGGCCAAAGTTTAAAACTACTCTCCCGCAACAGAGTCCGTTTGGGTATGCCACCCTGCTACAATCAATGAGAGTTTTAAAATGCTGCACATTTGTTTTTTCAATAGGTCCCAAACAAAAATGTTCTATCTTGTTTGTGCTGCATGGCTGAATTTAAGCTCTGCATGGGATTTGCAGCTAAGCTAAGTAATGGGAGAGGGTTGGGTTTTTTTAACGTTGGCTGAAAGATATTCATTCAAATTAACAAAAGATGTTTCCCCCATTTAACAATGCTCTTGATGAAAATGTGTTACCTACACTTTTCTATTTTGAAACCTTATTTTTATTATGCTCACCGCTCAACTGTAAACAGCGTTAAGCCATGTGCAGCCACCATTTTAGGTTATGATAATCAGCATAGTTTTGAAACAAAGATTTTTCTTTTTTCTTTTTTGCAATCCAGAATTTGATACAAGAGGTAATCTGTTCCTTTGTAGGCTAAAAAAAAAAAAGAAATCTGGTTTACGCTGGTTTGAACCAGTGGAATCTCTTGTGGCTAAGCCTTCTGCTGTGACTAAAATCAAAACTGCGCCGCAGAGAGCGAGGGAGCGAGATGGGGTGTGCGTGCATGTGTGTGTGTGTGTGTGCATGTATGTGTCTGTGAGGCACGTCACGTGATATAGAAAACTACGGAATTTTTTTTTAAAAGCTGATAACGCTACCGCCGTCTCTGTCCGCATATAGATAACGAATAAATGCTGAACTCTATTAAACGCCCTTTACACATTATCGTGGGTCGAACACACAATTTTCTGAACTTATGATGACAGTCTATTTATTTTGCTATAAACCCTCGGCATGTAACGAACAGATTTGTGTCTGGTAATGATCTGCTCTGCCAGGGCTATATGAAATGATACCGACCTTCTTTAGATCTTGGGGAATTAAATTGACCAACTTCACCCCCTGGTCTGTAGCTGAAGTTTGACACACTTTATGCACAGCAAGCCCAAATCTAATATTATCACAACTTTGTAGTCAGAAATTAAGTAGCTGCAGAATATTTGTTCACCACAAATCACATATACAGTGCATGGGTATATAGACACACAGTTTAACCCAATGCGAATTTATTTAAACTTATTAATGAACGTAGTTGCGAAAGAGAAAGGAATACTGCTATATTTCAAAAAAGTTGGCAGTACCATACCTGACACTATTTTGGTAGAGAAGGACTTCTGATTTAACCCATATATTTTTCTAAAAAAAATACAAATCGACACATAAAACAGTTCTATGATTACTTGAGTGTAGCCACAACTTTAAGTAGTGTATCACTGCATTGAATAACTCCAAACTTTCAAGAGATTTGATAAACAGAATGACAAATAAGAGTTGAAAGCAACAGAGCCCATTTCAGACCATTCTTGGAAAATAAATAGCAACCCAATGCACACAGTAGGTTTTCGGGGTTAGGGTTTGAGGTGGGTTTCACTGATACAAGATGGGACATCTCCCAATACTCAATCTCTATGTGCCTCATCCGACTACATTCACCCAATTCAAATTAAGAAGAAATTAATGTAGACTAAGTAATGATTTTACTAAACCCTAAATGCATTGAGCACCGTATCACCATATTTCTCATTAAACAAAGATGCATTTCAAAAGAAACTTTGAACAACAGAATTGTATGATTCTTACAACTTCTTACAAGAAGTTTCTATATGCTTTATCTAGTAAAATCTGTTAAATCTTGGTACAATCATTAGAAGGCAACTGTATTCTAAGTTGTCATCTTCACATGATGACTGGTACTTGTGAGAGACAAGTGGAAAAATGAAGAAGAAGAAAGATAAATCATCATCTGCTAATTCTCCAGTCTTGAACTTCAATCTTTCTTCTTGGAAGAACAATTGGAAACATGCCTATAGCCCTATTCATTACAGCTTATAACTTGGCTGTGGTTTGCTGTAATTGTACCTTTGAAACTCAACTGACAAAATAAAAACTGAATAAAGAAAAGATCCAATTTTTGTTATACTTCCAGTGCCCCATTTATTTCCAGATACTTAATATGTTCATACCAGCCAGTGTATGTTTTGTTTTCTCCCTCCAACAATGCAAATGTTTATCATGACGACAAAACTCATACTCCAAACATGCAAGTCCACATCTCTTGTTTCCCCTTGGGCACCTCAGCCTAAGCAGATATTTGGCATTTTTATTGGCACATTTTACCAATATTTGTAGATTGGTACAGGAGCAATTCTGAGCTGCCAACCTTTTTCAACGACTTCTCTGTCAGAAGAGGAATCTCTCTTCTCCCCTTTCATTGCTGAGTGACTGAAATGGGGAAAACAAACCCAGTATTTTTCAGTGTAACTAATTTAACATAATACAAACTGATTGAGAAGTAAAAGCCCTACAATGTTAGGGTGAGGCTCAGTCTATCTACCTTTATTTATTCCCGTTAGATAACATGAAACCAAGAACTTGAAACATCTTCAAATATTTTATTTGGCTGTAAATGATACCTGAGCATCCCTTCATCATCTAGTCCAAGTTTTCCATTGATATAATAATGTAGATGAGTGGAAGTGTATTAGACCTGTGATTACTGAGTTCCAGTACACAGTAAGTACCCAAAGCTTACACTTGCCTTGGATACTGTACAGTCTGATAAGCTCAACACCGTACTGAAATTTCTGCACTAACTGCCTGTACCCACAACTACATGCCTATAAGTAAATACAGAAATAAAGAAATTTCCTAAGAAAAAGAGATTGCGAGATTCATTATTGGAACAACACAATAAATCATACCTTGTAAAAATACTGGCTTTCAAATTTTTAAATGAAGTCGGGTGACTCCTTTAAGGTGATATTGCATAACATTTTTCAAGGAAGGAAAGCAATTCAGAACTTTCAAAGGGATAGGGGTAAGAATTTCAAGTTGGGTTATAGAAAAGGATTCGGATTACCTAAAGGACTACATAAAATTCCTTTACAACCCAAAATTTTCTTCCATTTAAGAAGTGGTCATTTGGAAGAAAAACCTCATGTTGACGTATGGTTGAAGGTATCATTTGGTTCCTTGAAATGAGACCATGTTTCTTCAATCAAGTTTAGGAAAAAAAGATCACAACTCACAAAAAGTGCATAGGAACCAGTTATTTAACCATTCCTTAAAAAGTGAAAATAAAATATTTTATCTCATCCCTACACATAAGATATTCTGTTATAAGTAAAGCTTCTTATCACAATTGCCCTTTTATGTCTGAATTCACAGAATTTTTTTCTTGAAATGTAAAAATAGCAGCATCTTAAAAGAAATAAAATGAGAATCTTAACACTTTCACAGGACTGAGTTTATGATTATGACACACAGACTGCGAAACTTTTTCCCCTAAAATCATCTTTTCCATAAATTAATTATTTAGGGATAAAAACTAATTTTTATTTTAATCAAATTTTGGAATCTCCCTTTGATATAATATATAAACGTGAAGATTACTCTCTTAAATTTAACTCTTCACATAAACATTAGACCTGCTATTCACTGTAGCCTTATGGCTACAGATACATTGTAGCCTGTGTATAATTTCATTAATGTATTAAAATCTATTACAGGGCTTAAAACTTACACAGCACGTTTGAAATACTGTATAAGATTAAGGCTGAAGGGTTCGATGCTTTAAAATTCATTGTACTGG
Organism: Cuculus canorus; assembly: GCF_017976375.1. Classification (NCBI taxonomy): domain Eukaryota; kingdom Metazoa; phylum Chordata; class Aves; order Cuculiformes; family Cuculidae; genus Cuculus; species Cuculus canorus. The sequence goes on from NC_071407.1 coordinate 6,172,208, forward strand.
GACAAGTCTCCAATTCTTTCTTTTTCTCTGTCCTTAGTGGATCTGAGCTTATATTGAGAGCAGAAGATACTAAAAATTTCAGAACATGGTTCTGATCTGTTTCCTTATTTAATATTGCATTTATCAAGTAAAAATTTAAACAAGTTTCACTTTCACCGCCAAAATAATTTAAATTCTATCTGGTCAGAAGAGTAAATCTGATATTTAAGAAAACTTTCAACTCACTTCTAACTCAAAATGCATAATTTTGCTTACAGCTGACATGATTTTAAAAAAAGAAAATAATATTCTGCTTTCAGAGAGAGCTTGTCAAACAAATTTCAGCACCAAAAGAAATATTAACAGGTGGGTTAAAGTCCCCTGAACATAATGCTGCCTTTATAATTTCCAGTAGTCTTGTAGGTTCTTCACTGTAGTGTCCAGAACAACAACATGGGTACAAGATTTAAAAGAAGCCTCAGGATTAACAAGCTTTCCTTCATTAAGGGATGGATAGCACTCTGCATTCTAGTACAACATGCATTATGAAGTCATGCTTTTATTAGTACAACTTGTGTTTTTGGTACAAGGAGAGAAAATCTGTTTAGGGAAGGAATCACACAAGGAAACTGAGTGGGGTACTACCTAATTCTGAGAGAGCGCTTTCGTTTGTTTTGCCTGCCAGTGTTGATTTAATTATACTGCATTATTATCAAAGCTGCATTATGTACTTTTTTTATTCCTTTTACATGTGTTTGAGGTGAAGACCTCGGCTTTGTCGGCAAACAGCGCGTTTCAAGTTATTTCTTAAGTACTAAATAATAAAGAAAAGAGAAGAAAAGATTTTTTTTTAAGATAGCAGACAGTGATCACAAGTTAAAGGGTTAAATGTAAGATCTCCAAGAAACATTTTGAAGTTGATTAAGACCCCAGCTTTGCATTAAACAGTATCACTTCCACATGAGTTGTTGCTAATGCTGTTAAGGAGCAGCTTGAGAAGCCCAGTGTGCCAGTGACCTCCTTCACCCTCCAGCCACCCACTAGGGCTTCTTGATTAGCATCCTACCTGGTTCTCTGAGGAATTCCCGTCATCCCCTAGGAGCTCATTCCGCACCTCATCACTGTAGGCGATCCGTGACCTTTTCTGTAAAACAAAAAGAAAAAAGGGTTAGGAAGTAAAGCTCCGAAGCCATTGGCATCAAGGCTGATCATCTTAAACCTCGAGAGCCCCCTAATGGATACCTATTTGATAAAAAAAAAATAAAAATCTGCAAGTAAAAGTTATTACAAAGTTCTTCCACCGCTGTATTTTGACATATCTGCATGGCAAAACCTTAGCACTTCTAAGCCAGTCACATCCTCAACATTTCAGCAATGAAAGCAGCTTCAGTGAAGCTCAAGATACGTAATGTGTGATCCTCGTTCTGATAATCAGGTAACCTTCACAAGTTAACACATGCTAGTATCAGAAGCGTTGCAGAAATACATGTGTATTTTTCTGAAGAACACTTGCTAGCTGGACGCAAAACACAGAGTAACACCACCGTGGAAGAAGACTGAGCTTTCCCTATATAAAAAAAGAAAAAAACCTGGACAATAGACATTTGACAAAACTGGTTGAACTGAAAGATGTAGAAAATTAACAAGTATTTTCTATGTTCCTAAGGCTATGAAGGCCTACAGGGAAAGGACTGGAAATCAAAGGGCAAAAGAAAGCAGAGAAAACAGCAGTACGAGCAAACACTGGCTTACAGCAGTTTATGAAAATGCCACAAAACTAAGACAGCCATTCATTCAGTCTTTATGACAGTCATTTTTCACAGCTTATGAGGACTAGATTTGCTCATGAACTGATCATCATATTGCTTCTAAGCTAGATCAAGTACTGAATAACAGAAAGCAAACATTTTAAGATTACCAAAGTAGCGCAACATTCAATGGAACAACAGGGAAGTCCATAAAGGGAACATCAGCCCATCTTTCAATCTCTCTGTTTGCTAAACAAGCCCCTAGTTGGTTAATATTCCTATATTCACTAAAGAAGAAAGGATGCTTAACATATTGTGTAAAATCTTTTTATATCTGAGTGCAGTTATGATGAGTTTTACACTTCATCTTAAGAAGAATCCGAAGAGTAGCAAGAACTGAGCTGTAGGGCTTTCCTTTATTGATGGGAGCTTCCCTCACACTCTGCCGTGGTAGTCACTACCAGTAGGAACTCATCAAAACCAAGTCCCTCCTCAAACCTTCCCTAACTGGACAATCATGTCGAAAAAACATGCTTGGGATTAGAGCACAGGAAACAATCCACTAGAAATTATACTGAGCTCTGGGAAATTCATAACTTTTGTGACAAAAGTTTGGAAGCGGGCCACCGCTTCTGCTAGGAAGGTAGCAGTGGAATAAGCCTTGGTCATCTCAGATCACCACCTTTTAGCTTTTTATCCTGTGTTGTTCACCCTCATAGCCATTAGCTTTGTTAGCAATTTGTGATTCAGTTGCTCGTGTTCAGATCTAGATTACAGACAAAGCTACAAATGTACGTAGCAAGGACAAAGCATAGCATGGACCTACTATCAGAGCTGAATTGTGCCAAATCTTTTGGAGATCTCAGCTGTCACAGTTTCATACTAACCAAGCTAAAGTAGTCTACAGCATTAAAGGAAATGAGAACCTTTAAACAGGCTGTGGTATCAGAGCTGCCTGTTTAAATTATTCATTTCATCACTATGGGGGACTAAAACACTCCACAGTATGCAAGAATATCATATGGAGATAGGTTTTGTTTTTCTCTTTTTTCACCAAAAAGCCAACAAATTGGCATAGATTGCTCAATTATATTATTTTCCTATTTTTATTTGATACACATCAAACAAGGTACGAAATTACAAATATACACCAATAAATATCTAATCTTCTTTTCTGATTAAGATTCAATCTTCCCATTCAAGGTCTACTAGTTCAACTGCACAGTCTCTCCCAATTTCACAAAAATGACTCAGTCCCATTGATTCTTTTTATGGTGAATGTATTTATCATTATTAGACTCAGATGATGAGCATGATGCTTCATGAGCTTGTTCTCCAGTGAACAAGTTGCCTAATTATATGTAGAGACTGAGATGGTCCTTGGTTACACATAATTTATTTGAAAGATTTAACTGGCTGATATTCTCATTCATAAGAGACTGCATGAAAGACAGGAAAAAGAATGTCATTCACGGGAAAGAAATATATCTTAACAGCAATACAATTTTTAGACTCCCTTAATAATCCTTTATATCCTCATCACTGAACTTAATAAATATATTTGTACCATTGTTCTTTTATTGCAATAATCTGTCATGATCTGAAAATCAGCAGTTATATTAAAAGAAATAACCCTTTGACTACAATTAGGTGTAACTCTTTGCCATAATCAATAAATAATTTGATACTACTTTTGATCACAGTTTCACTACCCAATGAATCAATAATATAAAAGCAAAGGCCTTTGAACTAAAGTGTTCGTTTGTTCTTTCAGGATTTGTCCAAAATATCAATATCTTGAATTAGTATTCTTAATTTCATTAAAGTAATATTGGCTAACAATTTTAAATGTGGCCTTCAAAATGAGTCCAGTTCATCTGAACTCAACAATTAAATACTTTTCAGCTTTTTTTTTCTTTCATAACTATCAGCTGTTTATAAATATGTACGTTAGCCAAATGCAAGAATGATAGTTTGAGCTGGAAATGTCACACACGCTGCTACAGTTTGAAGGAACCCAATTCATAATGCATTTTATAAATAGTTAATGACTTCTATACATAAGCTAACCAGGCAAATCAAGAAATTGTCAACATTTTTAGTCTTAGTTGTCAGTTACCACTGTCTACTGGTACTTTATATGTGTGTTTCTAGAAACGACAGAAGCTTTACAGAGTTTGTAATTCGAGGCATTTCTGGGCAGCTCAATAGAGGTTTAAGAGCTTCTATGTGCAGGTTTTTGTCTGTAAAGGTCTGGCATATATAGAAGTTTTCCTTGTATTTTGGGGGTTTTTATATATATACGTAGATAAAAAGTCTAAGCAAACAAGTGTTTTCAACTCAGTGTATGTGTTTGCATTCAAACATAGCGTGTTCATAAACACACAACGACACGAAAGGGTTAAGCTACCTTCTACAAGAACTTCAAGACAGAGAAAGTTTCAGGGGCTGTTTTAAATGTACTATAGTACTCAGACCTTCTGACAGGGAAGAATTTCTGATTCCAGGCAGATCTCTCTTGGTTTATGAACAGGATTTTTGCATACTGATTGGGTGATTTTCTTAAAGCCCTGTTCAAACAGATACACTTGCTCAGTTCTGTCTGGCAATTTGGCTTTAAACAATCTGTCTACTTGACCCAAGCCTTAACATTTCCCAATAGAACTGAATGTGTTCATGGGCAAGCACAGCTAAATTAGAATTGAAATGAATTAACTCAGCTTAAACTAATTAAGATCTGTGATCTGCGGTACTACCCCCCCTGTATGATTCTACATGTGAAGTAGGGTACATGTAACCAGACTGTAAGAATTCTGCTGTACTACTAATCTGAGCATAACAATGAAGTTCGTCTATTACTAAAGCATATGAGAAGTTAATTTCCATGGCCTACACATGGCAAAGCAATTGCTTAAATTGCCTCACCTGGGAATTTAATACAATGTTATCATCAGACCAGCCACACTGTAAATAGATTTATAATGCTTTCCATGTGCTAGGCTAGGTTGCATATGAATTAAGTAATGATCTGGTATTACAATACAATCAGCTAGTTTCCACACCTGGCAGACAGGATATTTTGCTAAATTACTACCTATAGATACATCACAACATAAAAACAGAAAAGGCAATGGGAAGAAGACAATCTACACGGTGTATGACTGATTTTTACATGGTAACCAAATAAGATGTAGATAGAAAGAGGTATCCAAAATAATCTGTTTCCAACATCTGCACAACAGAATGCATACTTATTAATTTCTATTCAATTTTGGCCTAATTTTCTGCATTCTATACTTTAATTACTCATCTACATTCTGAAATGTTCCCATTAGTGAAGGCCAGAACTAGCCAATGCCCCCTCACTCCAACGCGTGTTCAGCAATCAGCCAAATAATTGATATGAAGTATCGCACATTTTCATATCTGAACTCAAGAATAGCTTTCCCGCTCCTAAATGCTAAGCAGTCCCGAGAACGGACAAGCAAACCTCGGTGCATTTCAGACAAATTGTCCAAGTAAATCCTTTTGTTCTAACTTCTGCATTTTCCAGGCTCAATATTTTAAGAACAAATTAAACAGATTTTTTTTTCTGGTGAACTATGTGTAAACAAACAAAAAGTTTATTTATCCACAAACATCTGCTTTCACATAAAATTCATTAGAGTTTCCCAGTATGGTTTAAAATGGTTTTCAAAAATCTTCAGGCATGTGTTTCAGAGTTTGGCCTTGCTTTAGATATAAATAAATACCCGAGATTAGCACAACCAGAAATAATTTGTAGGAATAAGTAAGAATTTATTTTGTGTTCTTTGACACAGTTAGTTTTGCTGATGTTCTTGCTAAAAGCAAGGTGAAAAAGGTGATCTGATCCCCAAATGAACGGCTAAATACTGCAGAATGTATGCTTCATCTCTGCCTTTCTGAATAGATACTGAAGTGGTTTTATTTAGAAGAAAAATAAGCGATCCTACTTAACAATATCAGAGCTCTTATTTAAAAAGCAACACACCGCCACTTCTTCAGGAAATAAAATAACTGAAAAAGCTTAAAAAAAGGTGTTCAAACTTCAGTTTTCAAAACTTCTGCATTTCTCTATAAAGGTGAGGCAAGAACAATAGGTTCGACACTTCAGACTGCAATTTGAAAGGGGTTTTCCTGTTCCTATGTAGCTTAGTTTTTATTGATGGTGTGTAAGAAGCAGGAAAATGATTACATAGCAGTAATATATAACCTGATGCAGTGCTGGACTTCCAAGCATTTCCTTATGAAAATAAACTCCAAAGCTGTTACATTTCCATCCATTAGGAAATAAACAGTATTCCACAAATACTATAAAACCTACGAAAGGAATCAATTCATCAGTAAGTGTTGGCTGGCAAAAGTCAGTGTCTAAGCCACTGTTCTTGCCTGCCCTCCCTGCACGCACACGGGAAGATTGCAGGCAACTCTGAAAGACAAATGTCCAAGTTAAAACCTGTCTTCCACCACTCCAACAAAAGTCATCGGTTTCCTACAACAGCAGAGAGAAATCAAACTTCAAGTGCTAATGTGAAATGAATGCAGAGATGCTATCACCCATTTTAAGTAGAAGTCACAGGTCTATAAATCTGCTTTTCAATAATCATCATCAAACACACTTTTAGTTTCATTATAGGGTGAGGGCAGGGAGGAAGGTCAAGCCAGCCCCCAGGAGGATACAACGCATTGTATTATGTTGGTTGTGAAAAATGCAGCTTCTGCCCACAAAACCACTTCCATCTCAAACCCGTGACCAGTGGACCATGTGTGTCACCAACAACCTGCAAGACTGCACCTGCTGTAGGTGGGGAAGAAAACAGGTGACCTGTGAGAGAACCGTAACTCATTGTTTCTGTGAAATTAAGGAATAACAGATGAATTCTATTGTGCAAAAGACACTTGTATTTAGGAAAATACAAATTGCATTTAGCTTATATTTACCTGAGCTCTGCCTTTTAAACTTAATAACCTAGGAAAGACAAGACCTCTCCCCTCTTCTAGTTTTTTAGAGAATGCTTGAAAATTCACTACCATCACTTCCAATTTAACAAGACCACATCAACAAAAGACTAATATAATGAAGCACAGGAGTTATAAATCCAAGCATGAGAAACTTCAGATAAGCATTGCTTAGGCTTGGATAGCACTCTCCAAACATAATAATAACTCCTGTTAGCCTGGTGTATATACATTTTTTTTTTCCTTTTAATTACAAGTATTCATCTTTTTGCTTGTTTGAATTACCAGGCCCTATTCCCAAATCTTAGTCCCTACGTATACACTACTTTATTCTTTCATCAGAGTTCAGTTTCTCCAAGGTGCTTTCAGCTCTGGGCTGTTGTGCACAACGGTTTCTGCCTTTTCACTCTTCTGCCATAGTCTCAAAAGAATATGCCAGGCATCAGCTGACACATGAAGGGTGTCTGAGTCTTCCCACAAATCAAAATGTAAGCTCTCTGTAGGCCAACATAGTGACATCTGCCTTTTCCACTGACAACTTAAAGCTATTCTGCTATCTCCTGTTTCCTATATCAGTTCCTTAAATATCTTTAAGGTCCTTTCCAACTCAAACCATTCTATGATCAGTGTCCTTTGTGTTGGTACGTATAGCAAACATCGGCACATATTTGCCTAATTTGTTGACAAAAGTTTTGAAACTTGCAAACCCTTATTTACTACAGTCATTTCACTCAGTAATGCTGGAAGAAAAGGGAATAACAACGTTGGAGAGAGGAGGACACTCTCTCTCCCTCACTCAGAAAACACTTCGAAAATAGATACCTTAGCTGTAAGACCATATCTGGTAGAGGTTCAAATTAACTCACAACTTGACTATTTATTTGGGTGTAGGGGGCCCAAGTGCGATAAATTCCATTCTTCATAGTGTAGGTCAACACTTGGGCTTGGAGGCAAAAAGGGACACGTGTAGACTGCAATATCAACAAAAAATTTGATGCAGAGAAGAGCAACAGCCAAAATTAAGCCACTATTGTTGACAGATAAATTGATCATCAACTCACATTCAGGCTCATCTGCAGAAATATTTAAGGATGTCAATAAGATCACTGAAGACAATTCAGTCCCTATAGCAAATCCTAGAGGACTCTCACCCCTAAAACACATCCCAATAAGTCCCGTCACAGATGTCATAGAGGCTATTTTTCTCCAGAAGGCTCTGCTAGGTATTAATAATTTCAATTTAAAGTTCAACAAAGCTAGGCTACAAAAATAAACCTCATTTGAGTATGGTTTAACTACAGCAGAACTTCGCACTTATTACTGGCATATGCACGTAAGAAGTGATCGTGTAAGAGTAAGTTTTTCTGCAAAAAAAGAGTAAGTTTTTCCTACTTTTTAGGGAAAATTGCTAAAGATAACAATGGAATAAGAACTCTTAGTCTTTTTTCCAATACAACACCAAGCCCATGTTTCTTTTTATGACATCTGCATTGGTCATCTTTACTCATGTCCTTGTTGTAATGACCAAGCTCATATATTATAGTGGTTCCATTGCTTTTTTTTATAACTAAAAGCTTGCTTTAATTCTTTTTTTTTCTTAACGTAATCTTCACTGACTCATTTATCCAACATATGCTATTTAGAGGACAAGAAACAGCTAGACGTCAGGATCATGTATTCACACCGTCTTGTGGCCCAAAGACTTTATGCTTTGTGGTAGGTTTGTAATTAATAAATGTTTGCTAAACCTTTGAGGTGGAAGACAAACTCCAGGATGTTGGACCAACAGACAGATGAACTGAGAAAAATAAAAATATGGAGCCATTTTCCTCCAAGGGGAGAATTTTTGACTACAAGGGCCAACCTTGAAAGAGAGTGCTCCCAAAGCAAGTGAAGCAGGGAGAAAAAAAATCTTAAGGAGGCTTAAGATTTTTTAAATTCATTAGCTCACACCACAGTAAAGATGATAAACATCTTAGACAAACCAAAACATGAAGTGTTCATTAAAACACCTTTGTTTCAGCTGGTATTTCCATCTGGAGCCTACATTCCTGTTGCTAACAGTAACAAGACATCTGCTGGTACTTTCCACCAGCGCCTTCCTTTTCCAGAAAGAAGCGTCCCAGTGTTACTTCCTTCCTCCATTTGTTACTTTATCAGCTTGTACCTGCTCTCTCCATCCAGACACTACAGAAATCAGCAACTAGAATGAAAATCAGTAATTTGGCTGAAGCAGCTGTCATTCTCAAACACTACCATCATCTTTTTCACCCCTCCCACACCCTGGATTTCTAACAGTAGGTAAAGACTAGTAAAACTGGTAATTTTTTAGTCTTTTAGGCTTTCCAGTTAAAAGTACAATTTTGCTACACAGCTAACATCTACGAATAAATGATACAGTTTGTACACTGCGAACTCCAAGAGTAAAGAACAAAAGGAAGCCATAAAGACAGATCTCAGTTTAGAAACTTAGAATGAAGGCAAGGAAGATTAACGAAATGTTTCCAACACAGCTGAATTGTTCCACCTACATTTGTGCCACTCTAACAGATTCTATTTTAAACCAGAAAACTTAAGTAGGCCTTTCCAAAACTAATTTTTAGTGCATAAAAAGCTATTTTTAGGCACTGCCCTTTTTTTCATTGAGCATATACACTCTCTCTCAGAGGCATCTTTCCACCCATATACCAACACATGTGTTTTAATTTCTGAACATAATAGAGCAAGACAAATTCAGTTAAGCCCTAAAAATATGAATCATAATAAATAAGAAAAACATTGTTCAATAAGAGTAGTAGAGGATAATTTCTGACTTCACCATTACATACAAAATAAAACAAGACTTGATGCAGAGAATAATTACACAGAAAAACAGTGCAATTAAAAAGGTTTGCATACAAATATACCCACATGGTGCTCAGTCTGTGCATTTTAATGCAAGTATTTTGGACCTTAAGCGCATTAGGCCAAATTATTGATTAATAAAAAACAAAAAAGAAAAATACTTTGTGTATAAGACAGTCCGGTCAAAACTGATTTTTGGATGTTACTGTTCATGCTTCCTGAATTTACTATTTTTGCTCTGACACAATATAGCTGGGAGTCCTTTCCTTCCTTCTACATCACGTGTACTTACATGCAGACACATCGCCTTGTCTGAAAAAGAGAAAAATTGTCTGAGTTTAGTAATTTTAGTAGTTAAGTGGTCACAATTGGGCTTTGAAGTTTGCAGCAGATGGAAGGAGGGGTAAATCTGTACCTTCACTTGCTCCCCACCAGGCACTACCGGGACAGAACCCGGTAGTTCTGTCGTTTCATGCTGTGTTAAATCAATAGCTAATATGATAAAATACAAGCCCAATGCTCAGACATGGCATTTTCTAGTTTTATCACAAGCTGATGATTAACAGCTCTTGCTTTACCCTACCTGAGATAAAAGTCAATAACTAATCCACTACCCATAATTTATCTAACTAAAGTCCTCCTCCTTTTGATACTGCCTCTGCATTTGACTTCTCCAGTCTCTCCCATTCAGTGAAAATCCTCATAAACAATCGTTTCCTAAAGTGCATTAAATGGATGAAAAATAATTATTGCTATAATGCACATATCTCTATAAAAAATAGCCACACCAACCCCTCTCCTACTTGGTTTATTTCTTCAGAACTTAAGCCTTAAGTCTTGAAACACAGTGTAACAGAAAGACAGTACATTTAAACAGAATATTGGTATATAAAAAAGATTTGGCATATAAAATGTCTTTCTGATAGACAGGCTTCAGCTGACTTGTTATTTTTCACCTTACCTGTAGCATAATCAGAAATTCTGCTCTAAGTGGACCAACATACAAGAAAAAGAATAATGAGAAACACTGATACCGGCAGTAGCTCATTTCCCAGTAAATATTGATGTCCAAACTCAAAAAATTCACTGAGTATTTCTGTTTTGTCCCTGTTCCTATGTTGTCACCAACAATGCTTACACATTTCTATTGATCTTGTTTATAGCCGCCTAGATTTTCACTGTCAAGACAATGTAGTGGGAACCTTAAGGAAAACCTCACTTTATGTAAGACTGCATAAAGACTGCTGTATCAGTCACAGCTTCAATTAGTCCAGAACTTGTACTGCCTCCTATCCTATAGTGGCCATTAGTGGATAACAAGGAGAAATCTTAAGGAACAGAGCAAGGATGGAATGATTCCCATATCAGTAGATGCTGCCAGTTTTTGATGATCAGCCGTTCAGGGAGTTTAAGGTACACTTAAGATCTCCATACTTAATCAACTTTGATGGTCACTGCTTACGTAATGCTTCTTTTATTTAAACAGTAAGCGAACAAGCATTCATGCAGAAGAAGAAAGATGTTCAGATCTCAATACTAGAGCAAAGTTTAAATTCAAAAGTTATCACACTTTTCATCCGAACAAAACTGAAGGGAAGCTCCAAAGAAAAGATGGCAACAATTAAAATATCAAAACTAATTAATTTCTATCACAAGATGTTTTAATATCTCTTCCATGGGGCACATATTGGCAATACAAACTTAATTCAGAGGTTCTCGTCTTTACAAGGTAAACTCCACTGTAGGAGAAAGATGAATCACTTTCCAGTTTCTGCCCATACAGGTCATTTGCTCTCCCAGTCTCTTAATAAACCATGGCAAATATTCAAATTACTCAGATTAGAAAAACAGAGCCATACTCGATAGTCATATCCTATCTCTGCTCAGCTCCTTTGAAGTGCAAGAAAGGCCCAGCACCATTTGACCAAACATCTGTCCCTCCACCCTACCAGCTGTTCTTGCGTGGCACAGTTTAGAAACTTCTGGTATAACAAAGCTGTTAGCATCAAATAAAGATGATCTGATACAAACAAAAACAAAGTTTGATAGCATATGGCAAACAATATTTCCAACTCCAATTCACGAACCTGACATGCAAAACCAAAACAGAAAGAATATAAGGAACAGAAGGAAAAAAAAATCCAAGTCTGTAACACGTCTGGATTTTTGATTCCTAAGCATTCAGGGACAGACCTAGAATTATGTAATCAATTCAGGTCAAAATATCAACCTCAAAGTGAACCCCCATAAAGATATCATGAGTGATAGCAATTGTTCTACTAAAATCTCAGCACCTGCTGCTCTTTCACTTTTCCTGTCATTCGTGTCTGACACCTTTCATAGTTTGTGCCTTCTTCTCCCATTTTATCACATGCTTTCTCCAGCGCGACCACACTCACCTCCTTCTACCACAAAGTATGATGAAGTATCAGATTTTGTTCTCTTTCCTGCCACTTATTTCATTCCCTATTGGTTCCCTTCCTCTGCTCAAATATTTGAGTCCTATCCTAACCTCCTTCTCTCAAATCCTGCACAGGACTGCACGATGAACAAGAAGTGGTCATCTTGAAGAGCCCATGCTGTCATTTGTCCATTTGCATTGTCCACTGTTACTACAGGAGGCATTGCAGTTCTGTAGAAGGGCAACCATCGTAAAAGGATCACAATAGTTTTAAAGACTTCTGAAATAAGTTTCCCCAGAGAAAAAGTTCAGGTGATTTTTGGGTGACAGCTTATACTTTATTCCCTTAAACTAAGATGTCATACATGTTTACAAAGGCTTGTAGTGATAGGACCGGGGCAATGGGTATAAACTGGAGAGGGGCAGATTTAGACTGGACATTAGGAAGAAATTCTTCATGATGAGGGTAGGGAGGCCCAGGGAAGTGGTGGCTGCCCCATCCTTGGAGGTTCAAGGCCAGGTTGGATGGGTCCTTGGGTAGCCAGATCTAGTGGGATGTCCCTGCCCATGGCAGGGGGTGGAACTAGATGATCTTTAACATCCCTTCCAACTCAAACTATTCTATGATTCCGTGATTCTACAATACATGACCTAAAACACTACAAGAACTCTGACCACCAATGTGCCTTTATTGGCAGCAGGGTGATAAAAACCTATCAATTCACTCTTGTTTTAAAGGTTTGCTGAACATCAGTTTGCATGTCAGAAGTATTTTGTTATAACCTTTCTGCAAAAGGGATGGAGAAAGTTCAATAAAAGTTCAATAAAAACTCAAAAGTTAAGGTGTATTCCAGTCTGAAAGATCAAAAAAAAAAGCAAAATATGGTTCCAGTTGGTCATGAACACACTGTGTGATGAACCGTCTATGCTTTCAACTATTTACCTAGATTTTGCAGCACATAAAAAAAATGTACAATCACGGAATTTGAATTAAAAAGTCAGCATATCTACAGATATGAGAGAAATAAGTGAGAATTAGGATCTTTCAGGAGATACCTATGAGTAAATGGATAAGAAATTAACTAGTACATTTGCATATTAACATATCCTTATATAAAACAACAGTGACAGCATACTTAAAGATATTCTGAAAATTTCCAAGAATCAAAGTACATACAAGTTGCCCACAAAGATGCTCTTGGAGTAATATATTTTAATTAGCAAGAAACATTCAAGACTAAAATTCATGTCTCGAATGGCTGTCAGCCTGGGGAAAACTTTTCCTGCAGTAAACCAGAAAAGTAACACTTGGGTATTAACTCCAAGACGTAAGAGATTCCACAGCTTAGCAGCAAAAATGGAATGCACACAGCTGACTTGGGGAATGTTTTTATCTGGGGATGAAAATCAGTTGTTGCACCTTAAAAACTATTTTGTCAAGAAGTGTTTACTATGCCAGTAGGACTCCCAGATCAATAATGTAAAATTCAAACTAACAATGTCTTCAAAAAGAGGATATTTCAGTATCTTGTCTTATCGTGGAATAATCACTGCAGAGGATCGTTAGAAACCAGCATGTGTTTTCCTAAATAATATTTCCATAGATGGATGCTAAGGATGATACATCTATCAGCCTGGAAAACAGTCAAGACCTAGTGGCTGGATTTCCTTTTCCCCTATATCATGGATCAACTTTCAGATCTCTAATAAGGAGGCTGTAGCAAGGGAGGTGCTGGTCTCTTCTCAGTAACAAGTGATGGGATGGGAGCAAATGGCCTCAAGTTGTTCCAGGGGAGGTTTAGGTGGATATTAGGAAAAATTTCTTTACTGAAAGAGTGGTGAAGCATTGGAACAGGCTGCCCAGGGTAGTGGTGGAGTCTCCTTCCCTGGAGGTGTTCAAGAAGTGTGTATATGTGGCACTACCAGACATGGTTTAGTAGGCACGGTGGTGCTGGGCTGATGGTTGGACTTGATCTTAGAATCATAGGATCATTATTTTGGAAAAGACCTCTATGATCTGAATTTGGTTCTAAATAGACGAAACTCCATAAAAGTAGAAATTTCAAGAGAGCTACAAAGCACTGATTAATTTATTTAGGCACTGTCTACTAAAGGGAGAGAAACATTCTAAGACTCTTCCAACTGCTCTAATTTCAAACAGGAACAAACCCGGTGTCAACTTTCCGTTGTTCTCAGGGGTCAGGTAGTCCCCACTGCTATTAAGAAGAAACTACTTGTCCACTATCTCTAAGAGAATGGTGTGTATACATATTTCTCCTTTGTCTGCTTGATTTACAGACCTGAGGAATGTGGATTACCTCTGTTATCTGCACAAACAAGCTCTACTAAAATCTTGGCATTCAGTCAACTTTTATCTTGGAGACCCCAAATCGTACCATTAGGCAACACTGAGCACCTATCTCAACTGAAGTGTCACACAAATACTTTTTTGTCAGATGTTCGGTTTGTACTGGAGAGCACGCCAACAAAAACAAAAGTCAGCAATATAAAACAACAAACCAGCCCCTGTGCTGACAGGAACAAATTACTATATTCCAAAGGAATAAGAATTACTATAGATCACAAATCCTCAGAATGAATGCTATACAAAGGGTGAAAAAGTATTCCTCAAATTAATTCTTTCTAGTAACTCCATGCTCTGAAATAAAGAGAAGAGGCTGAGTACAAATAAAATACAACATAAAATAATACAAATAAGTCTATAAAAGCATGTAAAGAGGTACAATCAAAGAGGGATTAATTATTTAACAACTGGAAGTGCCAAGACAGGAGACGAGCAAAGACTCATTAGAGTTCAAAACGAAACTTTTGCAATTGGTCAAACGGTGCGGCAGTATGTTGTACTTCTAACAACTCCAAGATCTGGTTTCTAGGCAATGACCTTGCAGAGGCTGAGTGCACTGCCGAGGTGATGCATGCATCTTTTGGGGCAAAGATAGAAGTAGCTGCAAAAACACAATACATTTTGTTAGCCCACCCTAGGAGCAAAACTGATTTCTGTTCTTCCACAAACCACACAGAAGGTCTAGCACAATCTTTTCAAAGAAATCTTCTGATCACACTGTAATTATTCCTTTTCGAGTGACCCCATTCCATAACACGCCATTCATGAAAAGACCTTGAAAACACTTTCCCTCTGAAACTTGGTAGTATGCTACACAGACCTCAGCATTTGAACTAGGAGTTATTTTTCTTTTATGGTTTATAGCACTTAAAAAGGAAACTTTCATCTATAAGCTAATTGGAATGAAATTTGTCTAAATAATTTTTTCTGTTTCTTTTTTTCCCTCTGCTGTTTTCAATATCCTTTTGGGTTTATATCAGGGATTCCTTTTGTTTTGAAGTCCAGTTAAAAAACCTCAGCTTGTTCACTTATATTCCATCTCCTTCCCTGACAAATAAAAGAAGCTGCAGTCTTGCCTCCATAACTCGGTAATTTCTTACCTTAAAAATTATGAAGCAGAAAACCCAACACGAAATAATAATGTAAAATTGAGCTCTAATAGAGAGAAAATGATATAAAAACCCCACCACCCTAATGAAAAAACTCACCACCAATAATTACACTGACGGAAAGAGTGTACAGGAATATTTACCTACCACAAAGTCACAGAAAAATTTATTTAGTTTCCTATGCTCTTAGTAAACAAGTAATGGCAGCAAAATAAAACTGGAAGTAGACATATATATTTAAATTAATTTGTATTGGGCCATTCCATTCTCTACATTATTTACATAGTGATTTCAAAGCTAAAGAGTCAGAATTTATTACAAACCACTCATGTCCCCTTGTTTTAAGACTTTCCAGAGAAACTTTAAATAGAAATTATTCTATCACTGATATACCCCAAATTGTAAATAAACTGGAAACTAAAAAGAGAAATGGTTCAAGACAATGTTGTTTGCCAAAATAACCTTGAACTCCATGTCTGATAACTCCGTTGCTTCATTAGCAGTAAGGGAAGCAATGAAATGTCTGATTTCTGTGCTGCAATGTCTGCAACATTGTTTTCTTAAGAAAAAAAGAAACCACATGGCCCCTAAGCTATTTCCACATGGTCAAGGAGTTAAAATCCTCAAGAGTGCTAAGAATGTATAATCTGACCTCTGCATGTTTGCTAACAGGAAGAATTTTTCCAAACAAATTATTTTATGTTAACACATAAATCTCCTTTGCATACTGTCTGAGTGAGCTTCTTACCCTATATTTTAATCCAAATCATCACCAAAACAAGCTGAGGAACTGCAATTCTGCAGCAGTTTGATTCAGTTTGCTGAGTGCAGTTGAGAATTTCTTAAAAAAAGTTATTTTCTGCCTCTTTCCCTAAGCGCTCCGCAGACAATTCACTCATCTTCATTCAGCATCTTCCAGTGGTTCTCTCTCAGCCTCACAGAACCATCAGCCTTTGAAAAGAATGCCATGCCACATCGCCTGGTTGACTCTTGAAGGGTAGCGCTCTGGTAAGGCTGGTCCTTCTGCAGAAGCATGTGGTATTGCCTTCTCTTAGCTCAAAAGACGGAAATGCTGATCAATACAGTGTGCCATTTCTACAGATAAAAGAGTTCTCTTCTCACAATGCGCCTTGGCCATGGGCATGAGATCCCATGAGTTTTTACCCCTACTTCCACTATATTTGGACTGGAAACCAACATCTACCTTTTTTCCTACACGTCTTCATGAGGTTTTTGTTTTATTTACAGTGATCTGAAGCATCTTTTAATGAAAGCTTCCAAACTTATCAAGATCTTCAAACAAATTTCGGTTGTCCTATTCCCACATTTTATTCAAATCATTTCTAAGACAAGAGACTTCTCACATAAAATACATAAAACAAAACAGACCTTCACCACACCAAAATAGTATCACTGATATTTTAAAGCGCATTAAGATACGGACGACCTTCCAGAAAAGGGAATCTTGTATAAAGTAATGCCATTAATTTTTTCTTTATCTATTGAACTTCAGGAAAGTATCTTCAATCCTTGAAACATAACTCAAGATTCTCCTTTACCCATTTTGAGTTATACAGAATGAGACCTTGTGCAGGAAGATCACTGGCACTCCAACTTCTGCAGAAGACGTCATTTTTCTGGTACAGGGCACGAAAGAAGTCCTTGACTATGCATTCACTGCCTGGAAATGTTTTAGTTTGAGGAAACCAGAACAAAAGAATGAGGTAGAAAACTAAGGGTCCATAGCTCAACCTCTATCTTAATTAAATAATTTGCATATAAATGGCATAAATAGAAGGCATTAGTCAAATAATTAAGAGTAACAAAATGGTGACAACCTAGCTTTGTGGAAACTACAGAGCAGCCATGACACCTTCAAATTTCCTTTTTAAAATATATGGAGTGGCCAAACAGGTTTCACCAAGCCTCGAGCACTTACAGATACCGAGCATCTTAGTCTTGGCCCTAATGCCGTACAATCAAGAAGTTTTTTGTTGATTAATCTAAAATCTTGATGGTCATATTTCATATCTTACCGGAGTAAGTGTAAAAGTTATACAGTTTCCTCCATTGTTCCAACTTTTCCCTTTGCTCTCCAAATGTGATATATATTTTGAGAAATTAGCATGATAGCCAGCAGACAGATGTGATGCCAGACTTTGCCCCTGCTTGTATTGCAGAGTCAGCTCTCTGTGTGACCACATCAGAGAACACATCTAGAAAGGGAATTACATATTTCAAAAGTAAAATGAAAGATAACATATGTAATACAGACAATATATCCGCACAAATAGACTTAATGTCATTCTAGTCCTGCTTAATAACTGGAAGATGAAAAAAAGCAAAATTAATGCAATTTTGAACGATGATTTCATTATTTCCTGTGATAGTAAACGAGACATTTAGCAGTGCAAGATTTTTTCACATTGTTACAGAACTGGTTTACAGTCACCTGGTGATAGTGATTATTTGATGGTGATACAGCTATGTGGCTGTATCAATACTCTCTTTGACAACGCAATTAATACAGGAACATGGCTGAAAGTCTAAAGATCAAGTACTTCAGTTTTAAAGCTTTTAAATCATATTATTAGGACCATAACATAGGAGAATAAAATACTGGCTTATTTTAAAACAAGTCAAACAAGTGTGTTGTTGCATAAACCTAATATCACTAAAATTGGGTATATTCTTCACTGGCAAAGCCAACACCAAGTTCTTTGTGCAGAGTGGACAGGCGAAGAGTTGGGCTTGTTCAGCCTGGAGAATAGAAGGCTACGGGGAGACCTTAGAGCAGCCTTCTGGTATGTAAAGGGGGCTATGAGAAAACTGGGGATGGGCTTTTCATCAGGGAGCGTGGGGATAGGATGAGGGGGAACAGTTTTAAACTGAAAGAGAGGAGATTCAGATTAGATCTCAGAAGAATTTTTTTCCAGTGAGGGTGGTGAACACTGGCCCAGGTTGCCCAGAGCAGTGGTGGCTGCCCCCTCCCTGGAGGTGTTCAAGGCCAGGTCGGATGGGGCTGTGAGCAGCCTGATCCAGTGGGAGGTGTCCCTGCCCATGGCAGGGAGTTGGAAATGGATGGGCTTTAAGGTCTCTTCCCACTCAACCCACTCTATCACTCTATATCTTTCTGACTTTAAAGTAACTGCTGCAGTTTGGCCACCAACCCTGAGGGAGTTATTTGAGCTCCACTGCATTACAAGTAACATAGTAATACTAGACAGTACTGTTTCTCATTAATACAAGTGCTGAGGGGGGAAAATATTAGGTTTACTGTGCAGTTACATAATTATATTAAAAGAATTACCAGTCTGAATGAACTGAATTGTCACACTCAATACCTACTGAGCACTACTTCAGACAAAAACAAAAACTGCACTTCTAACAGAACACTTTCAAAAATCTTAGATATAAAAAAAAAGAACAGTAACGATTACTATCACAACGGGCAGTATGAATTCTCGATTTGTATGGCATATTTAATGACAAACATGAGACTTCATACAAGGCTTAAGAAGTGTATATCTACTTCTTTAATTGGGATTTTCTGGTCAAACTTCTGCAAAAAGCTTAGAAAAGAGTTCTAAAGGAACTCTTTCAACAGAACCTTTTATTTCCACATAGCCTGCTAGTGGGTTGTTGCAGACAGTTTAAGTGCTACTCCGTAAAAACATCAGTCATATGGTAACAATCCAACTCACAGCTGGAGGAGTTACGTATAACCAATATTGTATAGGAGTACAGCCTAATATCTGCAATATCTTTAAGTAGGTATATAAATGCGAAGTGCATAAACTTTATAATTGTCAGAATTGTTTCTCTGTCAGGTGTATCACTTCATAAATATCAACAATGAGCTGCATCTGTCAATTTAACGCTGCGGCACTCAGTATCTCAAGACATCGCTGATACACTTCATTTAGCTTTCCCTTTTACTATCTTGCATATTTTAGTATAACCAGTAACTTTCACAATTCTTTCCTCTTTGTATTAAGACCATGTACAAATACGCTGAACGAGACAAATGGGAGCTGTGGGGCCCCACTGATGAGTTTCCTCCACTGTGAAAATTGACCATTTCTTTTACCTATAATTGCCTTTTTTTGACCCAATCTATGAAAGCGTCTTCACTCTTATGCAACAGTAACTTATTTTTAAAAAAAAAAAACATTACTGAATGTAAATCTATGAAATCTTCTCCACACACAGTAAACTTGTTAATTTTGCTTAATTAAAGAGAGGTTCAAAGTTGCATACATCAAGAAAAATGCAATGGAGTGTTTTAATTAAATGAAGGATATGAAGTGCAGCTCTATATCCTAGACACTGAGTAGTATTTATTTCCCTGAACATATCCTTAGAAATTCCTTTTCAGCCTCCAAACAGATCTGAGCCACACAGCCTCAAGATTGAGTGTATAAATGCATACAATTTTTAATTTTTTTATCTTAAAGAGAACCTTTGCTGACACCTAGCAGATAAATGATTAATTGCACTTATTACCATCTTTACAGAAGCCCTACATCCCATATTTTAGAGCCCCAAATGAAAAGTTCATCCAAATAGAGAATAAATTGTATTCACATGCATGAAAATCCACACACATGCAGAGCAAACAGAGGAGGAAGTTACAATCATAATGAAGTACTTCCTAAAATTACATCTTTGGATATAGATATTTGTGTAATTCCAAACATCTGCTCAAATCTAAGATAGAAAAGCCTTAAGACACAATAAAAATAAAAATCCACGCAACATAGAAGACACGATATAACTTCAGAGCCCTGATAACTCACAGGACACGAACCTTGACTACTAACAGTATTAGAGAAGGACCTTCTACCCACGAAATAATACTCTCCAATAACATAGGATACAACAAGTTAAGTGAAAGAACCTGAATATGAACTCATATTACACAGTCTAATTTGCTGCTCTGTCAGCTTCCAGGCACTGTGCATCCCTGCTCCTTCCTAAGCTTGACAGGGAGTCTGGGAACTGATCCATCAAGCTGCTCATGGCAGAATCACTCTGTTCTCTCACGTTCAGGCCCAGCCCTGGTACTTTCTACCACCACAGGTCTTCAGTTCAGATCTTCAGCTTTGCCTCGCCTGAAGCAATGACCATTAGAGACTCAGCTAACTCCAAGCTAAACATTCATGGAAAAATGAGAAAAAAAAATACCATTTACACATTTTCTTTCACCAACCCAAACTATTCCATGATTCCATGATTCGCAACTTGACTCATTGTTCTCATCATTTTCTGAGTTTAGGGGAAAACACAGCTGAGTCACCCTCTGCCGAAATTCTCCTCTGATTTTTTGCTTCCTGTGATCTTTGACTTCCAAGCCACAACTTTGATAACTAATTCCTGTTCTGGTGATACAGCCCTCGGTTGAGACACCACTTCTGACTCAGGAATTCCTCAGTCACAATTGAGAAAGGCTAGAAGAGGGTAAGAACAGCATCGGTACACATCTGCCTGACCTTTGCACTCTTCTCCAGTGACCTCTTGCTCACTCACAGAGAAACAACATAAAGCTACACGAGGTTTTGGTCCAACCTAATACAGCCATTCCTATGGTAGATAGGGATATACCACTACCTTCTAACTACTATGTCAACTGTTTGATAGAGGTTTCAAATGTGATGTACCACTGTGTTGGCTTTTCCAAGATATCCCATCTCTCTCAATTCTATCAATACATTCCTAGGGAAATTTTACAAGAACTTCACTCTGCTGATTCGATCTCCTCCAGTTTCTATAGTACTATTCTCAATGTTATAAATGATTCTATAATCATATCTCTCCCTTGGCTATAATTTCAGTTCTACTTCAATCTCATCATCCATCTACTTAATATTTTAGAAGAGAAAAATTAATTCCTTTTCATGAAGATGGAGTAAGAAGTGGGTTTGGGTTTTTTGTGGGTTTTGTTTGGTTGGTTGATTGTTGTTGTTTTGGTTGAGTTTCTTTAAGTTGTGTAAAGACAGTTTCCTACACTGTAGAGTCATCTTGAATCATACCCCAGAAAAAGATCATCACTTTTCAAAGACCTTCTCAAGGTAACATCGCAGACTTTCTTGCATTCCTCATTCTTCGCAACATCCAACACTTCAAAATCTTTGATGTAACTTCTGCCCCTTTCTCCAACAATTTAAGTATTAGGTCTGTTACAAGTTTCCATTTTTATTGCTTTAGTCCTTAGGCCCACGGACCCGAAAGGCTTCTGGATATGTTCACTGCTCAGCCATACTGGAATTTCACATGAAAGAAAATGTGTCAATGAAATTCTCCAAATAGCAAGTGCTTCTTTCTGAATTCACAGCTGTTCAAACACTACCTTGCTAATACCGAAACATGTTCCTTGAGACAGATCTTGTCGAAAGATGAAATTTCAAAAGCACTTATATAACACCAAAAAACCAAGCCCTCCTGAACCATGAAATGAGTTACAGGTTTCAACATATCATCCTTTTACAGGTTCCGCATGAGAATCTGAAAATCCCACCTGAAAAGACACAAGACTAGAATTTTTAAGAGGTCTAAGCTGCTCAGTTCTGAAAGCCACTGACGATTGAGCACTGACTTCTTCAGGGTCCTTTCTGAAAAAAATCTCAACTTACATCTTTTAAGCTTCCACAGGTAAAAGCTTACAGCAGCTACAAACGATGGCCTGACAATGGAGGGAAGAAAAGATGATAAAGATGGCAATGGCAGTAGTCAGAGGTAATGCTTCTGCATCTTCCTACAGACCTAGTGAGAAAGCAGCTTTTGATGGTGGCCTCAGAAGCAGCTTAATCTTCTGCACTGGGGCAGGAAGCAGCTGCAGCATGGACTGCTGTAAGGGAGGAAACAGATCAGGAGGAATAAAATGAAGGAAAAGAGATAGGGAAAGCAGACTACTATCTAATTAATTATGTCCTCGGTGGAAGAGAAACTCAGAAAAATATCAAGATGAAAAAAAACAAACCAAACCTGTAATTCAACACCTTCCCCTAAATGCAAAGATGGGATATGAAGCTAATAAGAAGCTATGAAGCTACATATGAATCTCACCAACCTATAGCACTGAGAACTCTTCCCTTGGATTCATGAATTATAATTAAGTGAAGGGGAACCAAACTAAAAGATCCAATGCTTGGCTTCCTTCAAGGCTAATTTCACCACAGAGCACATACAGTAAGTATAATCACATCATTGCACATGTGGTACTTCTATAATTAAGTTGTAACGTAGGTTTCCAGACATGTGATTTTAAGTCACATGCACATCCATAAAGCTTATACAAAACAACCATTGCAAATATTGTTTTGTACCTAAAGAAATAATTACAGAACAAAAGATATTAGATATAGTTTAACCATCCCACAGCTGCCACAAGCTAATGCAGCACAACATCGTATGTGCACACACACACATAAAGTATATACTTGGGTCTTGCACAAACTTTGGGCATCAGTAGAAAGTTTGTAAAATATAGTAAGCATTAATGTAATATTCAGTTGATTGAGGAATCGAAAACACTTGGAATAAAGGCAGTTCAATACAATTACAATTTATTTTTTATCACCATTATTCCTCCAGTTAGAGCATTAGCAGGTGCCTTGGCATACGCTACATTCTTTTTCTCGGTCTTTTACATTTTGTTCCATTACTTGTAAACAAACAATGTTTTACTTCATTTTACATCTTATTTCACTTCAGTCCTTAGTTACTGTCCTCATACGGAACACAAGCTTAAGACGACAACAGAAAGAGTCAGTTGTTTAACCTTTGCCTTTGTACCCAAAGCTGGAAGAGATGGAACAAGCTCCCTGTTGGCAGACCATGACTTTCTCAGGCCCAAAGAACTCACTTGTTACCGCAGTAAAACCACAACGCTCAAATATATCATGTCATATATTCACAGGAGAGCAACAATGTAAGCTTGGGAATGAGACATCTTTATGGCATCAAGCAGGAAATAAAGTGGACTATAATTAATAGTTCTGATTTAGCTACCAATACCTTAAAGAACAACAAAAGGCAGATGACGCACTTTTCTTTCCCCAAGCACATTCTTTGTCCCTCAATTCTACCTAGTGTGGAAGTCTTCAAAGGAAAAAACACCCACCCTAGACCTTACATGTACAGAAGAAAAACTCATGTTTCAAAGACACATTGATTACATTCAAATGTGTCTAAACGCTAATGTATTTCCTCTCAAATACTTCCCTACAGTTTATCAAACCATTAGGATCAGAGCAGCAAGATCCATCAGCTGTCCAGTCAAACACCCACTTAAAGGGACAACACTGCTGATATTATCTTCCAGTCTTTCTGCCAAGTTTGCTGCCACAAGTGGGATGGGATCACCAGGCTCTATAACCAGGAGGGAGCAATGATAAGAGGGACAACTGTCTCCTTTTAGCAATGCTTTTTCTAGCGGAGGAGGTGGAAGTCTGAGCAGCTTTCTTTCCACTCCCAGCCATCTGTTATAAAACCTAATAACGGACAGTTCTGCATCAGCAATTATTATTGATAAAACAAAAGTGCTCTGCCACAATCTTTAAAACAGGATGATTAATTTTATCAGTCTACAGAGGAACTCACTCTTTCACAGAGCTACTCGCTAACAGCAGTCTCAATTACTTGCCCCTACACACACCCCTTCTCCAATATGCAGCATGTTCCGTGCCATCTATCTCCCCTGGGTCTAACACCGTTATCTACATCTTGGGGGGAGAGGGGAAACCTGACTTCACGCAGCATTTTACTAGGAAAGTCTAGAAGTCAGAGGGCAGCAGTACAAATAGCACAAAAATAAAAATAAAGAAAATAAAACGGGGGGGGGGAGGTGGGGGGAGGAATCCACAACCCAAAACACAATAGAAACAATACTTTGTGTTCCTATTTTAAGTGCCTCTCTCAATGCTATATGCATAGCAGCTAAAGGCAAGCTGGAAACCAGCCAGGTCCTGGCTGCCAGCAAAAATTTTGTCACCTCCTTTGAACATCTGAAGTATGTTTACCCAATAGATTTCATTAAATTACACTTCCATTAGGAAGCATACAATGTTGATACTCATCTCAAAGATAAAAGGGATCGCTAAGAGGCATGTCATCCTGCTCCCCAGCTGATTGCTATTTCTGGGCCAATCAAGGAAAGGAGCCAGAACAATACTTAGTTAAAAAAATGCAGCATCTCCCCAAGGACTACATACTAAGAGACTGCAGCTCCATTATCAAAATGAGCATATCATTAATGACAATACACATACAGTACGTTATTTTAATACAACTCGTACACAACAAACAAGCTGTATTTGGGTCATTAGCTGAATTTGTAAAGCAGTATTTCCAAGGGTTAGAAACTCTTTATTGAGAAACTCCTTATTGAGATATGAAGTTTATAAGTTGGGGGCAGCAGGGGGGGAACAAATATTTTATATGATCCCAAAATACAGTGAATATAACAACCCTGTGCAGTTTGAAACGCATTGTAGTAGCTAACAGAACAATAGGCTATTCAAACATAAGTTCCCATTTTAAAGTAAAGCAGAAGTAATTTAAAACACCAGGCACTGTTTTGCTAAACATCTATGAGGGATAATGAAAACAAAATGCCACTGATGCAGTTTATACTGTATATATCACCTTTTAAATTATTATTGCATACAGTTAAAAAAAATGAAAAATGGAACTCAAAGCAAATTATACAAACATTAAAAAAATATATAGAAAAAAACTTGCCAACTGTGAGGCAAGACACTGGGGAAGGAATAACGCAAGAGGCTCAGATTCACAAGTCCACTAGGATTGTTCAGCTCTTACCCTAAGGTAGGCTGAGCCTTTCCTAGTGGAAAGGAGGAGATATCTTTGTCTCTAAGCACTGGTGTTAGATGTATGATGTTTACTGTGCTTCCTAATCGCCAATTCACATAACAGCAATAAAGGGAAGAGGACAAAACCAAAACCATGCTAATTAAAACCCAAAGTAATAGGAAAGGGCTGGGAGGGGTTCACTCGTTACAGCCAAGCTCTGCCCAGTCCTTTTGCAGCAATCTGTGATTATTAATCTCTAAAAACACTCCTTGGACAATATTCTGCAATCTAGACTTCAGCCAATCTCTTTCAACATGCAGAAAACCTTTCGGTTTAGCCATATTTGACATATCATATGAACTCCAATTATCCATCTTTTTGCAATTAATCATCTCACAATTACATTTCCTGCACTTATAAGCATCCAGCTGGGAACTGAGTTTTAATCTAGGAAAGAAAAAAATAAGATTCAGGTTTCTAACAAATTACTTCTAATTAACCAGAACCTTTTCTAGTCATTCCAACCTAAAGACGCCTACAGCAAATGAAAGAATTTATTGTTTGCATTCCTAATGATATTTTAAAATTTCATTTCAATTTCCCCAATGAGTAACTTTCAGGAAATTCACTGCACTTATATCTACTTAAACAAACATTCCGTTAAGCAGGAAATGCACAACAACGAAAAACCTAGGGGAAGAAAAAGAGAGCTGGTATTACACTGAGCAGAACAGCTGCTAAATAAAGCTGAAGAACCAGAATGCTAATTAATGGCAATGTCCAAAAGTACACTGCAGCGACGTTGCCCAGGCCCTGCCAGAGTTATTGAGAATCTTAAAACTATGTTTCCAAATAATGGTTTAGAAATGAAAGGTATATTTTTTCAGGGAAAAAAAAAAAAAAAGTCAATTCTATGGACACAAGGCAGTAATTTATAGTCTGCATAAAGGAAATTGATTAAATGAAGCTCCCTCATTAGATAACTCAGGAAACTAAGTCAACGGTGGTTAAACAGCACATGAAAGAGCTTTGTCCCACAACTTCCAGTGATTTCCCCAGAGAAAGATCTGGAATAAGAACCATGCAAAACACGCTTACTGCACAACTGGGAACTGCGTGGTATCACAGGGAGGTAACGTGAGGTAAGTATCAAATCTAACAGTTTCATTTACATTAGGTCTTATCAATTTTCTCCAACTGTTTTGAAAAGTCA
Source organism: Cuculus canorus (assembly GCF_017976375.1). Classification (NCBI taxonomy): domain Eukaryota; kingdom Metazoa; phylum Chordata; class Aves; order Cuculiformes; family Cuculidae; genus Cuculus; species Cuculus canorus. The sequence continues at coordinate 6,198,660 of NC_071407.1, forward strand.
ACGCAGCCTCTGACAGGATATGATTGTTGCAAAGCGAAGAATACCTTTCATGTTCTTTGGACAGAGGCTTTTCTGTCAATTATGCGGTATCACAGATGTACATCCCAAATCTGTCCATCTAACTAACAAAAGGAAAACAATGTACAGCTGAAAAATGCTCCACAGTTACCTTTAAGTAATGCATAATATATGTCAGCCTAACTGCAGAAATATCTCTGCTCAAAAGGCTGGTGTTCATTAACGCGCTACCAAAGTTTCCACAATACAAACCAGGACTGCGCTAATTGGCTGATTGATTCAATACCAAGTTAAAGTAGTTAATTATTCTGGAAAATAGTTATTTTTAATACACCTGAAGCCTTCCAAAACTATTAAATTTTATATGCCTGCACCCACCTCCCTTTCTTTGACTTTCATTAACTGCCTCTGTAGGCACTCTGAGAACACCAAACCCATTGGTACATTTATGTTTTTATTTATAACAGAGGTTCAGTTGTGACTGTGGACACCCTTTAACTCATTTACAGCAAGGGAAAAAGAACAAAACAAGTAGTGACTTCCTCTACTACTACTAAAATTTAGCAAATTGTAATTCTTGCCACAACAGTAAGAGCTTTAACTCCAACAATCCAGAGTCACATACCAATTAACACCAACATTCTCTATCCAAATTTCTACTTAACCTCTCGCTCTGACATGTGGAGTACAACACATTGAATGAGGTAAGAGGAAATGGTGGATTCTCCTTTATGAGATTCACAGATACATCCTTAGCCATTACAGAGTCAATATTCAAATCACTTCCTCATTCTTGGAGATTCCAACCCGAGAGAAGTGTGAAACATCATGAAATATCTGCCAAGGCATCTCCAATCTACCGTGAACAGTGGACTTTCGATAGTGATAAAGGAAGTCCTGCACGAAGCAGTGGAAAGAAAAGTTTGTCTTAGTTGTGAAATCAGTCAACAAAAGACCAAGTGAAAAGTCTGGCGACAACAGCAAGAAAGTGCACCGAGTTTTTCATCATAAAGCTCCTCACAAGACTAGAATGGGAAACTGAGATACATAATTCAGCCAGATTACATCCTTCAGTAGGAACTCTGCTCGCAGCCATTAGGATCCAAATAAACATTTCCATTTGGAAAGCAGTGTGAGATACTCACTATTTCAATGCAAGCTCTAATACAGCACTACAAAATCCCACCAGCAGTCTTTCACACTGGTACACAACAGACCCTGCGTTGCTCGACCAGACACTAGACCACAGACCGAGGTGCACAATGGAAAAGCATTAATGAGCAGTTTGGTTCAAGTAGTCTTAAAAGTCACAAAGACTGAAGACAGGGAACTTACAGGTGACAGAGCTTTACAGGTCCCAACACCAGCAAGTTTCAGACATGGGCTGAGAGAGTTGGGGTTGTTCAGCCTGGAGAAGAGAAGGCTCTGAGGAGACCTTATAGTGACCTTCCAGCACTCAAAGGGGTCTACAAGAAAGCTGGAGAGGGGCTATTCATAAAGGCTTGTGGTGATAGGATGAGGGGGAATAGGTATAAACTGGAAAGGGGCAGATTTAGACTGGACATTAGGAAGAATTTCTTCACCATGAGAGTGGTGAGGCACTGGCCCAGGTTGCCCAGGGAAGTTGTGGCTGCCCCATCCCTGGAGGTGTTCAAGGCCAGGTTGGATGGGGCTGTGAGCAACCTGATCCGGTGGGAGGTGTCCCTGTCCTTGGCAAGGGTGCTGGAAATAGATGATCTTTAAGGTCCCTTCCAACCCCAACTATTCTATGATTCTAAGTGCAGGCTAGCTTTTTACCCAGGTCCAGCTGAGCGAGGACCATGGCTGGGCAGGGCCATGGGGAACTGGAGAGCAGCATCCCAGGAGCAGGAACCAATGACCTTGAAGCGGGGCCCTAGGTTGGTGGGGGAGGCTGCTCTGGGTCATTAAGGGCTATCGGTGCCCTCAGGGCCTTGGCTACGCGGAACTGGGCATAACTTTTGCAAGATCTAATATTAACCGCAGCTTGTGGAGGATGCAGCAAAAAAAGCCAAGCAGATAACACACAGTGGATAGACGTCACCACAGAGGAGACCGGGGTCAAGTCAGAAAAATTCTGCATAGAGAGCAACCCTGATCTGGATCAAAGCCAAGGCCTTGTGTCTGTTGTTAAAATAAACCGCTCTAACATTTTAAAAATAGTTTTACTGGTTTGAGTCACACTTACAAGCCGTGAACCACTGGCGAGTCAGGAAAGAACAAGCAATATCGCAGAGAGATTCAGAAGGCAATAGGCGAACATGAGAAATAAAAAGAAGCAGAAGAAAAAGCACCCTCCCAGCTGTAGTCATTTAAGTAGGAACACCACAGAGAAAAGCTCTTAAGTGCAAATCTTCCTTATTGCAGCGTTACTTTCACTGGCACATGAAACAGCAACGATAACAGGCTCAAAAAAAACTTTGAAAATAAAGTTAAAAGATACATGTAACTTAAAACTAACATCTTTTCCTACACAGAAAGGTTAAATTGTGGGGTTGACATTTGCATTTGTTACGTTGTCAACGTTTCCTGCCTATCAGCCTATGTACAAACAATATCTAAAGATGTCATCTACATATTTATACCAAAGGAGTTTATGAACAAGACCTGTCAGTATATTTTAACACCTTTCCAAAACGTCAGCTTTCATCAGGTATAAACACAACATGTTTAATTTATTAGTTTGGTTTAATATAAAAAGTTGACAATCACATGTCACCATAACTATTGATAAGGTAAATAAGGACTACAGGAAAACGTCAAAAAGTTATTAAAATATTTCTCAGCTTCCTGAATCAGATTGGCATTATTGGCTTCTCTCTGTCAATAAGTGCATCACACATTTTTCTTCATATGCCTATTTTTGAAGTGAGGTGTCCAACAGTCAAGTTTACAGATGACTACAATTCTTGGCGAATGTGAATTCTATTTTGACCATTTTGGGCAGCAGAAAGAGCTTTGTTTAATGATAAAAAAACCCACACGAACACACAAACTCGTTCACCTGTATTTAAACACACACTAAAGATTTATTTTTCTGATCTCAAATATACTAAGCCTGCATAACAGTTAAAATGTAAGGCATAAGAAACTGAATAAAACTCCGAAGTTGAGCAAAGCTATATGTTTGTTTCCAGCTTTCTGCAGAAGGTGCTTGATTCAATTCCATCAAGGGGAATGCTACTATTATAGGTCCATTTTCTTTGTTTATAACCTCAGGAGGACAACCGTCTTTCTAGACACTTCGCTCAAAAATGTAACCAAGGGCAGCACAGCCTCATTTTAAGAATTTCATCCCTTCCACCACTATATTGCCACACACCTCATCAGTGAGTCATTCCAGACAGATTGCAGTAGTTTTCTCTAAAGGAAAAAAAATACCTTATTTACCTGAACACAAGGATAAGGTCCATTGTATCGATTAGTTCAAACATTCCATCCCAAGACAAACTCAGGCCAAATTACAGACAGTAGCATAGAAGAGTTTAAAGGCGGGGGGAAACACAGGATGGACCGTTTGTTGACAGCATCTCTCCCTGCTGAAAAAGGCTTTTCCTTTCTTCAGAAAGCCTGACTCTACACCTCAGTATAAGACATGGAGAAGAATTTTATTATTATACAACCCAGCCGACACTAGGGTTTGGTACTATGGACATCAGGAAGTATTACATCCTACTGCCTCTTAACTATTCTGTAAAATTTACCTGGCAGGAATAAGGATAGTGATTTCTTAGAATATACCAGATATGCTGAACGTGCACTCCAAGATCTGATCTGGATTTTCTGTTGCTTAGATAACAGGAATTTTACTAATTCATGTCACTTCTGCATAAAAATCACTACTGTAGTGAGTAAAGTTGGGAACCCAGATATGAAATACCTTAAGTATCAAGCGACTACTCTTTTGTTGATGTCAGAAATTGAATGCTGAAGACCTTGAAAGTGCATCGGATATGAAGGAAAACCAGAGGCTTTAGTTTTTCTGTTCAGATGACAAGTAGGTGGAAGAATGAACACGTGATCCACCATAAGTGATCTTTCCATACTAATCAAACTCACTGAAAAGACAATTTCCAAAAACGAAAGTAGTCCAAATTTACTAATAACCAGATTTCAGGCTGTAGGAGCACAGAACCTAGTTTCCTTAGTTTGAAAGATGATATGAGAAGGGGGATGGAAATTTCCAAGGAGTCCAAATCTTCCACAAAGGAAGGAAGGTCCTCAAAAGATAGTCTTGCTCCAAAAGGATACATTTAACTACATCAGAACAGGCAGCATCTTGGAGTTATTCCACTATTGTTTCTGCAGTATACATGATTTGAGGTTTTATTGCAGAATAGATACTTAGACCAAACATCCTTACTTTAACATGGTTCAAAGCTGTCTGAAACCCTAGGCTTTGGTTCACTTAATGTCTGTGTTTGGTGCACACCTGAAATGGAGTTTCCAGTTCATTTTCCTCAAAAAGCAATGAGACACATGTAGTAGGTGAGGAAAACTGGGGGATTCACTTCAAAATCACTGTATAGACAAAACCGAACACCACGAAGCCCTGAGCAGGAGAAAAGTCCTCAGGAAAGATGGTTTATAAACACACAAATGGTGCAACAGAGTTATTTTTTAGGTACAAATTAAAAGTCAGAACTTGTAAAGTTTGTCCCAGAAAAAGAAGCAGAAAAATGAAAGTGAAAATGGGGAGGGAGAGGAAGAGATTTTCCTTATGCTCATTCTATGATTCATGCATTTTAAAGGAAGATCTCTTCAGGGCACAAGTGCTGAGCCACCGATCTGCATCGCTGAATGCTGGAGATATAGCTCATGAATGGAAAAAGGGGACCTTAATAACGCATTTGAAACTGACTCCAAGTGCAGGTCAGAAGAAAGATGCAGCCCATGTGCCTTCAGCTGAAATAAAGATCTAACAAGAGGACACCATGACAGAAGGTAAGAAAAAGACAAAAGGAGCACTAAGGGTTTAAAAAGGCTGGAAAAGCGATTCAGGTTAGCAACCCCTAACTTAATCCTGACCTTTCTGTAACTTTTTACCTTGATTTAGTTGACTGAACTAACTTTGTGGGAAGCTTACACAGCTGAACCACAGAGTCTGATTTCTCCTGAAGACTGGGCAGAAAGAAGAGGAAACCACATGATCACTTAGGGGTATTAATAACATTGAATCACGAGAAATAAAAAAAATGCAGTGATTGCAAATCAAACTTCTTTATAAATAAAAAATTATCTTACAACTATAGTTAAGATCCTGTCCTAAGCATTATTAGTTTTACTCCAAACCACATTAATCCTAGATAAATACGTCTCAGTCTTTTTTTAAGGATGTTAAGAATTATAAAAAACGAAAACCTGTAGTTTTGAAGACAGATACTAACGGAACAATCTGTAATACTGAAACTAACCTGTATTTCTTAAACAAATAAAAATAATCACAAGAATCACAGCAACATAAGAACTCAGCTCATTGCACAGCTCTATTCAGTTAATATTCACTATCATAGTGCCAAAGAGCTGTACTCATGGGTGAGAAAACCTTTTGTCCTGGGCACTATACAAAGAGAGATCGCTGTGTCAAAATACTTGCCATTACATGTCCCAAAATTCCAATCATCATTATGGAAAGTTACTTGTTAGATTTTGAAATAAGATAAGTTGCTTTGATATTAACGCCATTATTCTCTCTTAAATCAAATATTAAATACCACTTTTTTTTTCCCAGTTGGCAATATGCCCTAGCAAAGCTCACAGTTCATTTTAATAATGGCTTAAAGTCAACTACTCATGAATCAGTGGAAAGGAAGGTGCCATCTTCATTACGCAGGAGCATTTTCTAGCTAAGGACCAAGCCAAGACGCACTGAACACAAAACGAGTCTTTTCTTTGACTTGCCAGAATTCACATTTGTGTCTTTACTGAACAGGTACAAAGTCTACAATTGCAATTCAGTGTTTTCCAAAAGCTGCCTAACATGTTTCCACACTGACCAGGAGGTTGAGTCGGCAAACACTACCCTTATTCATTCTAATCTTAACTTCTATGAAAAAACAAACGAAAGACGTGTTGGAAAGTTGTGGGGATTCAGAAAGTCAGCACAAATGCCACTCAGTGGGAAATGCTGAGCCCACACACACACTGTCCCATTCCTTTTTCTTTAAACAACAGACACCAAATATTTAGTAGCAAAAATCTTTTTTTTCATTAAACTGATGAGAAGTGGTTAAATGTTACTACAGCAGGAAAAATTACTCCGTTCTACTGCTGATGCCAGAAGCCACCTGCTATACTCCTTTTTATCTGTTCCTTATATTTCTACTCTATTTTTCATTGATCAGCTCTTTTAGGAGTGAAACCTCTTTAATATTTATTAAATATTGGAAAAGGCTTATTTTCCTAGCACTGGCACCCTAAAGGCAGTTTATAAAAAACGGATGAAAAATAAAGGAGGCGCTATGTTTGATCCACTTATTATAAATGTATACAAGCATTAAACTGTCAAATGTCCAACTTACAGATCCTCTCGCCTTTGCAGGGATTTCCTCCTCAGCTGAGTGAGAACAGCAAGTTTAAATAGACTTTGTGGCCAAGAATCACTTTTTGTTGTGGTTTGTACAGCAGCTTTAAGGGAAGCTGTCTTTACTGGGACCGACTACTAAATGATTGCAGAATACATATAAAGAGTTTCCAAACAAAAGAACAGAGATATTCACGCTTTTTTTCCATATGCTTCACATAGTAAAGAACATTACAAGGAGGGGTTGAGGGAATCAATCTAATACACTTCCAGCTGTATTTTTTTCCTTCCTCACTAGTCTTAAGCCAGAAAGAAGGCAACATCTCCACTGGTGTAGAAGTCCATCTCCTGTGCGAGCCAGTTGTAAAGAACCATAAAGTTCCTTCCGTATTTACTACTGATACCAGAAAATCAGCTAAGAGCACAAAATGGCAAGGCTTTATCAAAGAGAAAACAGGCTGCAATTGTGTGGTTTCCTTACTAAATATCATTTTCAAATACGTGCAACCTGTAAATATCGAAGAAATTTAATATTTTTCAGGACAAATGCAGTTGCAAGGAAACAGTGAAGACATCCGCATAAATATCGACTTTGTTCTTGGTTAGAGTTTGGGGGAAGGGTGGCAAAAATTTACCGTTTTGGTCAACTATAACTTGTAAGTGGAAAGATAAATTTAACTGACTGAATGATTTTTCTTAAGAATCCCTAACAATATCAAATTTATACTAACACCTTAGCTCTTCACAAAGACTTTTTAATCCATTACAGTAGATTACTTGAGAGAAAAGCCAGAAAAGGAATTTAACCGAACTGTGTTTCTATTGCACTAAATTTCAGTATTCCACTTTTGGAAATCTGAGATCATAAAAATAAAACTATGCAAAACATGAGACTTGGCAACTTCAGTTTCTTGTAAAACACACAAAAGTTAACACATAACATCACTAAAACAGCGCTATGGAAAGCATCAGAAAGAAAGAATACATCCATCACTGTTTGTTCACTTTGCTTATTAACAAATCTAGAATACATTTGCATGTACAGGATTTTTTTAACTGGCACAGAAGAATTTTTACTATGCCAATAATATTACCATAAATTTATACGCTGTCTCCTGCAATTCTATGGCAAAGGTTTTCAGCAAAAAACAAGGCAGCTAAAATATTATTTGTAGTAGCAGAATATAATGAATGCTATTATTTGTAATGTTTGACAGCTGTTTGACAACCAGACATACAATATATTCAGTTATGCAAAGAGATTTTTTTGCGCTCTAAAAATTTGCCTATGATGCAATCGGAATTTCAACAAGCGTTTAATATGTAATGATCATATAAAAATTTCCCCTTGAATTCTGATTGAGAAAATATCAAGATGAAGCACAAACCTCTTGAAGTTGGGTAGAAATAGTTACTTTTAACAGCAGTGCTTATATTTCAAGTTTTGTTTCATGAAAGCAACAGAACCCAGCAAGTGGGCAAAAAAAGCAATTAACCACTCATTTGCCAAACTAATTTTTGACACGGGACAGTTAATCAGGTGCCAATAAGAAGTTCACCATTCATCAGACAGTAACTTCACCATAAAGGAAAGCTATTTTTGACCACGGCAATTAGTCTCCTCATGTTTCAAACACTAAATTCTATTTTCACATTAATTTTTAAAACTATGTGGTTTTAACTTAAAATAAACTGTACATCAAAAGAATGGAAAATAAACAGCCAGGAACACAATTTGACGAATTCGATTTATTTAGTTTATTTAGCTAAACAGGGTCCATTGGATCTCTTTAATAGGCTGACAGTTGCACTGGGCTGGTTAATAAAACATTCAACACAGTATCTTCAGCCAATATAGAAATGCAAATCCCACCAGAAATATTTTATTCATGAAACAGTAATTTCAGTTACTACCAAAGCAAAAAAAAAAAAAAAGAAAAAAAAAGAAACAGGAAAAAAAAAGAGGAGGGGGAGGAGTGAAAAAAGGATCTGCTTTGCAAACAAACAGTGCCATCTAGTGTCACGCCCTGAACAAACAAATCAAGGCATCTGAAAAGGGCTATAATTAATCCTTCTAGTGTCAAACTGGTACCTTGTCCCTATTTTTTTGCTTTATCAGTAGCACATGTCTCTCCACAGTTTGCAGTCAAACATAAATTAACTTCGCTCTAGCTGGGAAGGAAAAAAAAAGAGTAATAACACATCCAGGCTCTCGAGCGTGCAGCTCCAGTCTGAAAGGCAAATACATAAAAAGGACGGGATTTTTTCCTCAGCTTGTCACCTGTTTTTTCGTGAAATCTTTACGTTTCTAACTCATGATAAAAATCAAATCAAACTTGTACTTATATGAGTGCAGGTGAGTAATACAATGAAGGGAGAGTGAGATATGCTCTGTTCTGCTTTATTCATTACTGCACCCCACACCTGTGTTCCAACTGCAGATCCTTTATTACTACTGCTATCAAAAGCAGGACAATGACAGCTTGCTTCTTTTTTTATGACAGGTAAGGGAGTATCTCTTGACTAAAATAAGAAATTATGGAGAAAGTGGGAAACTTTAAAGCCTTCCTCCTTCTGCCCCTCAAAAACAAGCATCCACCTTCTGAGTATGAAGCCACTTCACTCACCAGCTCACTAGAAGTAATTTTGAGTGCATTGCTTCTACCAGTATCTGCTAGGAAGAACAGCAAACAGATTTAATTCTGCTACTTTGAGAAGCAGATGTTTCAACGTAAGAACAAATTACATAGGAAACATAAAAATTACAGTTCTCTACCCAGGAAAGGGTGATGTGGGCTGGCATCCAGACGTGTCTAAAGACTGCCAGGTAAGAAAGCATGTTTAGTGAAAAAGGCAGAGCTGATGTCATGCTGGATTTGTTACATGCTTTAAACCATGTTTTACAGAAGGATTTCATTTTGCCATAGAACACTTTTCAGTTTCATTTCATACAGAAACATTTTGTATGAAGGGAGAAAGGAAAGAGGCATAAACGCTTTCAGTGCACCGTATGAGTCAATACGCCTTTCATTCATAGCCCCCAGCCAGACACAAGAATTATCAGACTCGCCAAATCACTTCCTGAAAGCACCTTTGTTTGTAATCGCTCAGCCAAGTCCAGTGCTCCACAAGCTGGTTTTTCTTAAAATCGTGTGCATCACCTCCACCGTAACAGTCACTGACTTGCTGAAGGACCAACAAACAGCATGGCCCAAAACTCACCAGCCTTACCCTTGTGTGTGAACAGACAAGCAATATCTCTAGAGAGAGAATTTCCTGAGTATCAAGGTGAACTCAGTTGAGAGAAAAATCTAGTTGAGGAACTAATTTTATTGACATTAAAATGTTGCTGCTTGGTTGCCCTTACACACCCTGTTATCTCCTCACACACTGTGTTATGAAATGCATCTTACTGGTCAAATATGGGAGAATACCTTGTAAGCAATACTTCTGGAATTATAACACCCAGGAGGTAAGGTGTGCTTCCCTGGTCTCGCCTCCCAGGAATCTCAGTTGAAATGATCACAGCCCTTTAGGTTAATTACAAATTGAGCATGTTAACTCCGATTTTTCACACTTTCACCTAAGGAAAAGTATGTCATCACTAGTAAATTCCATAGTGAAATAAAATTCCTTACTTCTACATACTTCCACACAAAACTATCAAAAAATCCTTAAGATGTAAATAAATTAGGGTAAGTTTTCTACAGAAGATCTAAGTTATACCACCTCTTAACCATTCATCAAAAACTCAGTTTAGGTCTTGGGTGCCACAAAAAAAGAAAAGAGCATTCATTCCTGTATCACTTTTTCCTCTTTTAAAATTGCAGTTTTATAAATAAAGTCATCACTAAATGTCAAATGCCTGCAGTTTCTTCCACTGCAATCTCGCTAAGGTGGGGACATCAGTGAAAACAAACTGAAGACAATGTGGAATTTGCTGCTATAGAAAAGAAGCTGGCCTAATAGTCAGCAGCAGCCAAGCAGACAAACATCCTATCAGAAGCTATTAGAAACAGAACAGAGGAAAAAAATACAGTGCCTCTGTGCAGAGCAGTCAGAGTACAATGTAGAGTCCTGATTGCTTATGTCAAGAAGGTGACGGTATCTGTAAAAACGGGACAGTAAAGGAACTTTTGTTCACAAAATGCTTTCTCAAAATTAGATCATCAAAGTACATGGCCAGGTATTTCAAATTCTTTCTTCTGAAATGTAATCAGTTCAATCTTGCGTACATTAAAACAAATCCTCCGCAGCCCTGTTCAAAAGAGCTGTACTACTCACATGGCAAAAACTAATCTGATTTCAAAAGTTTCCTATTTGTCAACAAGATGAGGTTTTCAGCACAGACACACATGCCTGGCTGTGCAGGGGGCGTGTGCACACATGATGTGTACGCCTGGTGGGTTCCCCGTCTTTATAACGTCTTTGGAGTACAACTATGAAGACATACACTTCTGTCCCACGTGCAGTTTATGATTTTGTAATTATAAGGCAATAATGTTTTGCATTACAAATCAAAATAATTCGGCAGCAACAGTCAAGTCTCTACACTTCTGGCTCAAACCGGAAAGCCAGGCAAGACTCTGGCCGTAAAGATCCAGGCCACAAACTTGTGACTTGACAAATGTGATTCATTATGCTTACTGCCACATGAATATTTGTCTGGGTAGGTGACTGAACCTGAAATAAGGGTGGGGGTATTTGCAAAAGCAGCCAGAACATCACTGACACAGCTGCAGCAGTTGTTCACGTGTCCTTCTGGACTCAGGTGGCATTTCAGAGTCACACAAAAGAGCTGACTTTATCAAAATGAAATTCCACTGTGTATCTCCTTAAAGCTCTTTAAGCTTAACAATAGTTGTCATTTTAACAATTATCTTAAGCAGAACCTGTAGGAGGTATGAAACGTGAATATCAGTCTTCACTATTGACTGAACTGAAGCTATTGTTAAATGCCAAAAATGTTTAAATGTTTAGTGAAGTTTTGTACAATATATCTGTCTCTGGATATGTGACTTCTCTTTTTTTTCCACTTTAAGTTGAAGGTCAGAATAACCAAAGTCAGTACCAATTTTGAGTCTTTAAAAGGAATGAGTCCTGTCTCTTGGACTGGTAAAATTTGCTTCTGACCTGTGATGACAGAATAGGAACAATTCCTGTGCCTCCTCTTTTATTCGACGCCTGGTTTTCTTGTTGAAGAAACCCATCCTACTTTCACTACTGATTGTGTAGCACTTCTGTAACAGGAATATTGCTGTGTAATATGATCTCACTGGAGTTTTTTATTTCCCCATCTATTTGAATGTCTCATACTTCAGGGGAAGCTTTTTCCCAACTCCTTTTTTTTTCCCCCTTTCTTATGCTGCCCTGATGCTGCACCAGTAGGTGGAACCCTTGCAGTGAATACCAATGCTACCAGATAACCACACATTTGCTAAGTTTATATAGTTTCAGTTTTGCATGAACAGGGATAGATTCAGGCCAAAGTTTATTTATTAGGTCTAGAAAACCTTTTATCACTGCATACTCCCCACTTAAAAGATCACTGGTCACTTTCAGGCAACAATCAAGAAAAAAATGCTTTATTTGAAAAAATAAACAACACCTATAGTCTGTGTATTTAAACGACTACAATAAAATATAAGGCTTCTCTTTTTGCATTCAGAACTTACTACACGCAGGCAGTCACCACATACATTCTACACCTGAAACAGTCAAAACCAAAATACTCAAAAGCTCAAACCACATTGTGGTGCATTGGTAGGTGCAGGAAAAAAAAACTGCTCACAGGAAGACTGTTTTAAGTTTCAAGAACTCTAGCAGGCGGTCCCAAGACCTTAATAAACGCAGAAGGCACAAGTATATGGTCTGCAACTCCACTTCGGGCCACAAGATAGAGCCGTTATCACAGTCTCTGCTGAATCTGGGACTTCAGCTTTTGGGTCCTAATAGAACGAAACCACGACACAAAAATGCAGTACTGGTATATGTTATTGAAAATATGATCATAAATGCAAAATTTACATCTGGAAGTTAAAAAAAAAATCAATAGATTTAAGAAACAGTTTTATTCTGGTTTGATACGTTTATGACACACTGTAAGCAAGGCTGAAACTTAGCCTTTGGAGGTGTAGGAAGCTTTTTTCGGAAAGAAGTATCACTTCATGCTTGCCTTGTCCTCCTATTTCTCCCCCAGGCACCTGCTCCCCACGGAAGACTGCACAGCACTGAGATAAGTATCAGAAACTGCTCCTGCCTTACGTTGAGGTGCAACGCTTGCTTTGTTCATCTTCCCCATCCGTATTTGCAGTTCTACCCAAATACTTTTAATGAAACAATTGAGCTGTTCTTTTTTTCATTACCACTGTTCCTCTCCAAGAGGGAGGGCCAAGATGGAGCAAGGTGGCTTCTTCCCCTCAGATATGATTTAATGCAATTAGTGGGTTACCAACTATCCGTGTGCAATACAGCGAATGGGGTAGATGTCATTTTCTCCACAAATGCCTCTGGACTGCAGAACACTGATAACAAACCACAAGTGTGACTCAAGAGAAGGCGGCTTAGCGATGAGGGGAAATAAATCTCCTATTTGCAACTTGTTCCTATCTGATTAATAAGTTAAGAGTTTGGAGTAACTTTTCTTAGTACAGCTCAACTAAGCTCAAATCCATATTTTTCAGAATATATTCCTGGCATAGTAAAGTGCATAGGAAACAACCACTAAATATTCATTAAGGTGCCACAGTATGCAGTAAATAATATCAAACTGATGGCCCAGTGTTTTGCCATTTTTACATATATTGCCCAAGACCAAATAAACTCAGAAATTAGATATTACATGTCACAAATAAACCATAATGTCGTTTGTCCTTGTAGACAGTCCACATACTCCGCATATACTTCTCAGAATTTTGAAATATATTGCTACACTGTCATTTTTCATAACTTCTGGGATGAGGGCAAATTCTCAAGACTCTATAAAGGCATGCAAAGAATCATTAATCAAAACTTATGTTCATTATGATGAATATAAAAGAAAACTACCAGTCCCAGTTCTGCATTTACTTTATGTTTGAAATATTGAACTTATTGAAAGAGACTCACTGCTGAGGTATATATTTTTTGCAATTCATTTCACAGAGATTATTTCTTTAAAATGCAACATACACTTTGAGATGAGTGAGAAATGTCCTCTGCTTAGTGCACACGCTGCTTCACACGGGAAGAAAGGCCAAACCAAATACAGTGGGATCCAGCTGAGATTACAACTCTGTTCATAAAGAACAACACTTAACTTTGCAAACACACACCTGTGTGTCTTTTGGAAGAGTTGAGAACTTTGAGTAACAAACCTGTAAGCTGATCCTAACCTGAAACTGCCAATATTATTCCCAGTTACGACTTTTCCTTCATCTATAAAAGTGAATTAATTTTAAAAGTCCTTAGATCTGCTTTCCCTAAAGGTCTGCTAAAGTTCTTAGACAAACTCTACATGCCTTGCTCACAGTCAAGCAGGTCACAACTCATTCAGGACAATATTCAGGCAGAACACTCAAATGCAATTTTATTTCAGTAAATACTTTCAACTTCCTACCTTCAGCAGCCCTGCAGCTTATAGAGTTAAAATAACATTTCCCTTCCTTCCTCCTTTCCCCCTCTTTGAATTCACAACTGAATCATTTTGTTAGTTTCCAACAAGTTTATATTTGACTAGAGAATAATCCAAATAAAGATTCTCAAACCCTCACATAGAAACTTAAGAGCAATGTTAGTACTTAGAAACCGGAATTATGCATGGAATTCAGTTGTAACACCATTTTCTACATAACTCAGATTCTTCCAAGCATAGCTGTTGTGTTCTTTCAGTACTTCGCTCCGTCTTTCATTTTTTTTTCCCCTTAATCTTCTGCTGAATGCCATCCTTAGGTGTGGGGCTGCTGTTTTTTTCCCATTATTACGATCTGTTCCTTCCTTTCTCATGTTGTTTTTGCTCCTCACTCTGAGCACAAACTTAGGTTGTTTCAATCTTTCATAACTCCTAGTGCTCTGATGCATTTCTTCCACAAACGCTTATTTTTCCTCTTCCATAAAGAGTATCCAGTTCTGAACTCTCCCATTCCCTCTTGCCTGGGCATACAGAAGTAACAATTTCCATCTTCTGCCTACACAGAGAAATGGGCCAGCAACAAACATACACTGACAGTGAATTCTCCCACATCTGAGAAGATAAATAGCATTCATTACTAGTCCAGAAATTGCTCTCTTTTGGAATCCACTGTTTAGTCAGTAAAGCCATATGCACTTCCTGCTGAGGAACGGCATGAGATTGTCTCAAAACTCTGATGTGAGTCTTTTTATTCTAACATTCCTCAAACTTTACAAAACTGCTATCATCTTCTGATTAATACATTTTTGTGCAAGTCCTCAACTTGGCAGAAGCACAGAGGAGTAACAGTCAGCTGGATTTCCTGGCTGCAGGTATAAACACTGACTCCTTTCCCCTGAAGGAATAAAGCACTGCCAGCCACCCGAGAAAATTCACAGTTCTCCAGTGAATGGAAAATACTGCCAACAGTTATTTCTTTTTCCCTACCCTGGAGAAACTGAGCTGCTGTCAATTAACATAGCATTTTCTTACATTTTGCAATCCCTTTGAACTTTTTCAGGATTTTAGGAAGAAATCGCTTTGCCTCTACATAAATCTATTCAGTGCAAATTCTAGTCACAAAAACGGACTGATAAATGTGGCAGAAGCCCACAGACAAGGGACTCTTGTTAGTCTGCATCCATTACATGAAAAATGTAGTATTTATAACTGATTTGACAAAAGCCAAGAAGAATCTAAGTGCAATGGAAAAGAAATCAAAGTCCAAGAAATGAAGTGCACATGAGAAACTAAATTCAAAACTTTCACGGATTGGAGATTATATTGCTTTTCATGTTACTGCCCACATTACTACAAGCTGCCTTAAACAAACCATTATTTTCCACTCATAGCATACATACATTATGATTTAAGTATTAGGTCTGATGTTCTACAAGTCATTCCTTGGGGAGTAGGATTAAAAGCTGACTATTATGCCTACAACAGGAACACTCACGATGTTTAATGTCACAGAAACAGTTCAGGTCTACGGCAAATGGACAGAAGACTAGCAACCTGAACGCTGGTATGAGAACATTATAAAAAAACAACAAACTTCTCTTCCCCGGTTTCATTTTCATTTGTCCATAAATACAGCAAGATACATGCAGAACTCAACTCTCACACTAGTCAAAAATACCCTCTCAGTTGCCTCAATAACTGCATTGTTATACTTAAAAAATTCTCATAGGTCCCTTCTTTATGTAATACGTTAAAAACTCACAAAATCAGCTTCAAGCTTTCCCATTTCTTGTTTGTAGCTTCTCATTCTACTGCTGTACATTCCTCGGCTTTGAGGTGGGATCTCTCGAACTTCAAGTTCCATCTGCTCCAGCTAGCAAGTTAAAACAAAGACAACACATGTAAATCAACAGGATAATTAAAGCAAGGATGAATTTACCTAGGCTATTCACAAATACTAAGAAATGTTCCTCCTTCATCATAAAAAATGTTGTTTATTCCACAATTCTGCAATATATAAACAATTATTAAAATCTTTTCACATCCTCAAGTCAACAAACAAGGACAAAATTCATATTATTAACACTTAAAAGGAATAATTTTGGTATAAAAAAAAATCTGAATTTAAATTCGAAATGAGACGAACACATTTTATTACAAGAAAATAGTAAAACTGAGGTAAAAAAGCTAGCTGCAAATAAGCATAGTTCAGAAGAAAGTCTACCTCTATCTGGCTTTGTGGTTTTGGAAACCCTCAGCTGAAAAAGGTATTTTATTTATTTGTATACACACACATACGTATATCTATACATATGTATATGCGTATATACACACATATGTACGTGTACTTACATGTGTGTATGTTTGACACACGGTCAAAGTTGCATTTACCACCAGCCTCTACAATTAATAAAATAATTCATGTTTTGTTCAATACAGCTTACTCAGCATTATTACAAAGCCTGATCTGACTGCTTAAATCTACATCCCAAATTTTTATGTAAGTATATTAAATAGCTGAATTTCAGGGTTTAATGACAATGCTATTCAAGAATTTGTATATAGGTGAATGTATTAAAACCTCAGAGATAAAATATATATCTTTCAAAAGCTTTTTCTATTTATTCTTGCGATCTAGAGTACTAAGGGGCATGAAATGCAAGAATATGGCACGGAGGCACAGGAATCAAAAGGAGTTATAAACCAGGGCTGCGCTGCCTGCTAATTACCTGCCCACTGGGCCATGGAGCCCCCTCTACATGGTGCTGTCTGTTCAGCAATTCTATTTTGCACAGCTGAAGAAACCTTTACCTGCTTTTTAAAATCTTTCCAACTTACTTTAAAAAGATAAAAGTATACCTTTCCTTGGTTGCTGTAGGTACCCGAAATACTATTTACTCACCTCCTACTGATCTCAGTCGAGCAATATGGCATTGGAACAGAAAAGCCTTTCAATTAGGGTCCCAATCTACTGGTTACAGGTCTTCACAAGGGACAGCTACAGTCTATTCCTCTCTAATCGCTTGCTTACGCTTTGAAATTTCATCCTCGTATCATAAGAAAAGCATCTGAATTTAATCAATGGAATTACCAGATACTCAAAAGCGATTCTGCCTGATCTGTGCTGATTACACAAAATGATACTCAATAATAAATTGTAAAGAAGATTTTAATTAAATAGTCAGTAATTAATTGAAACATACAAAGCGATTTCTAATTGCATCCAGTTCTTTGGCTGAGGCTTAACTTTCCAACAGGGTATTATAAATTAAACCGACAGCTGGAATTAATGGCTTATTTCTTATCAATTTCGTCTCAATGTATTTGATCTCAAATGTTCTATAAACATAGAAAACATTCCTCTTTATACATATATAATCATATGGGCAAGGTCAGGATATTTTAATGAAGTCTCAATTCTTATCTAAAAATGAAACCATCTCCCAGTGAATATGGAATTTGTAGCAAGTATCAGACCGCAGTCCATAAAACCCAAAACGTTCATCCTAAAAGGTCGGTATCAGAGAGTGTAAGGTCCAAAGACAATGATGAAGCATGTATATTTAGGACGACCAATGTTGGAACATCTGTTTTTTTCCATCATTAAATTAAATGGGTACATTTTGCTCCTGGCTGATAGATTTCCATGCAAAGCCATGCAGAAAATACTGGTAACAAGCAGGTGTGAACCTAAATGCAACCTAATTTCATGCATCTGCACTTTCAGTCCTCATATTATTGGTCATAAAAACATATTTTTCATACACAAACAAGAACAGAGCTAAATTATGCTAAAAGCTAAAAACAACCTGGCACTTAAGTCTCAATCATCTGTAGACGCTCAAGTTTTCTTCAGAAAACCTAAGAGCTCAAACTTCTATTACCACCTACGTTCAAACTTGCCACCACTGTGGTGCAGCTGAGCATTTTGGCAGATAACTCTTGCCCAAATTCACGAGACAGGTCCCACTCTTAAGGCTCCTCCAGGCTTTATCCTAGTAGGTTTGCTCCTAACGACACCCAGTACACTCCCAGCACCGAATACAGCACAAGCAGATCAGCTACTGGTACTTCCATTCAAAAATACAACAGCGTAAGGCAGTGCTGATGATGATGTCCACTGAGATCCCAAATTATGTCTTCCCCTCCCACAGCCACAGGAACTCTTCCACATTAAATTCCTCTGGACATTTGCTAGCACTTTATGAAAATTATAATCTTTGCTATTTTATGCTGATTCTAAATTCTTAGAACTAAAATAGACATCTATACTAAAGAAAAAAAAAAGTGTCTAAATAAAAATAATCTAGCATTTGCAATACCGAGTTTATGTGCCTGATTAAAAAGCCAAATATCTAGATATAAGAATAACCTAGCATTTGCAACACAACGGTCCTGTGACGTGTCCGTCATAAAACATAAAGGCAAATGACAGCTTTTTCTTCTTAAAAATTGAATTTCCCTCAAGAATGCTAATTCCAGCTCTTGTACCACATGCTAGATTTCATACTCAAAGAATTTCCTTAAGGTTATCACAACATTCACTTTACTTAAAATCCTGGTAAAAATAACATTCAGACACTCCATAGGGGATGCGGAATGACAGCATTGCTCTCCGGAGACCTCTGACTCAACAGCTCCCGCTTGAAAAGGCAGCTTGGGAGTCTGAAAGTTCTGGTGTCAGTTCTGCACATAGATGAAATCAATCACACCAGTGGTCTTACCCAAACAAGGCAGGCAGTGTTTTAAAACAATCAGTGGTCGGTAAATGTAAATAAATTGCCTCTACAATAATATTTATAATACACAAGAGTGTTATTTCCTAGCCAAGTGGGAAATAAACAGAATCGGCTAAACCCAGCTTTGACTGCTCGAGACAATGAAACAAACCAATGTAAGAAAACTTTCAGTAGTAAGGAATTAGGTTTATTTTGATTTTCTACTGCAGGCTTTAGTTTAAAACAAGATCTTTTTCATCAGTTCTGTTACTGCCACTTGTCCTGTTGCTGGGTACATTCTCTTGATACCCACCCTTTAGAGATATGTAAGTATTGATAAGATCCTCACTCACTCTTCTCCAGGCTAAACAGAACCAAGTCCCTCAGCCTTCCCTTGTAAGATAGAGATGCTCCAGTCCCCTAATCGTCTCTGTGGCCTCCCCTGGCATCTCTCCAGTAATTCCTTGTCTTCCTTGAGCTGGGAAGCCCAGAACTAAACACATGACTCCAGATGGGGTCTTACTACAACAGAGTAGAGGGAGAGGAGAACCTCTTTCAATCTGTTGGACACATTCTTCATAATACACCCCATTAGTTTAGTTAGTAACTAAATCATTGATTCAAGTTGCTCAATTACAAGAACTTTGAGGCTAGGAGAGCTAATTTCCTTTCCCTATCCTAACAGCCAGATTACATTTCTGACACTAGATAGACCAATCCATTTGAAAGCAATAAACAAAGCAACTTCAGGCAAGGCAATTTTGATGTGGGAAAAAGTCAACCTCAGCTGTCACCAACACCTTTGCTCAGTTACTCCATATCTACAGAACTTTACTTTCATACTGCATCCAGAAGGAAGATGTGACAGGCTGTAATGGGAACAAAATAACAAAAAAAAAGTCATAGTTGCTTAACACATAACTGCTTTCTTCTGTCAGTGCGGACCAATAACTAATGCTCGGTTAATATGCATACTCTTCTTGTATCAGTAACCCCCAATACCATTGCTTCTTAACTTCAAAAAAACTAAATATCCCCTCACTTGCCAAAGGAGAAAAAAAAATCTACTGCTCTACAAGACAATCAGACAGATCAAATAGATGCATAGTTCTTACTTAAAAGAAACATAGTCCAGGTGCGTTAACATTTAATTCAATTACTAAAGAAAAAGACCTAATCCACAACTCAAAGCCTGCCGCGGCCTGTAATAGCTTACAGTAATAAGGCAGAACTTAGACCACTTAACACAAGATTTAAAAGGATACAATCCTCTTGGGTATTTCATATCCTCAAATAAGTAACTATTTAGAAAAATACTATTTCATTTTCTAATACATTACTGTTAAGTATTTTTAGGGCACCATGCGTGCTAAATGTTACCACTAATGATCCTATTATTTTCCCTAGGAATTTCCAGTTAACATACGAAAAGCCAAAAACCTACCAGTTCCCTTGCTTCTTCGAGCTGTTTCTCAACATTTGCAACCATCTGCTTCTTCTCATCTGAAACAGAATTGTGAAAATACCAATATAATTGTGTTCTTGCCATGAAAGAAAAATATACCATTTCCAAAGCTTTTATGTACCAGTTAAAACTGACCCAAGGGATTTATTCTGTGTGATATCATCACACACCGTGATACCCACATTAGTACCAAAAAAAAAAATGAGACTGGAGAACCTTTGAATTCTTTTGCTTTGTAATACATGATTTGCTAGCTAGGAAAGCAGTTACAGCTGCTCCAGGTATAGGGGCTATGCCTCAGCAAGCACTTGCTAGGTGTGTACAAATGCATGAGAAGGCATGTACTTACATCAAACAGAAAAAATATGGTTCAAGAACAAAGGCTTATCCTATTTATTTGCAAAATATGAGATGCACAAAATCAAGCATCCCACTCATAAGGAATACAGCTACTCTCGAAAAAATGAGGTTTCTGTTCCTCTTTTCCTATGCCAGGTCTGGAACAGTTTCTTTTGCTTCCGCAGAAACAAACCAAAATGCCACGGAAACTACAAGAAAACCACTGTTTTCTAGTAACAGCAGAAGTATAAATTAGTAATAAAAGATGATAATTTAAAAAAAATTCAAATCAGTTATAAGACACATGTAGCAATCATGAGCTGCAAGGGTCCCCAGCAAGTCTATAACCCAACTATAGAGAACACATCTGACTTTTGACCGGTCTCTAACTATCCATCCTCAGGCAGAGAATCCAATATAAACTGAGATTGTGTCACACCTGCCAAAAAAATCCAGTTGCCTTCCCACTTAGTTTGCTACAGCATGAAAGGATATTTTCTGAGGAATGTTCAGTAACTGGATAATAAAAAGGTCCCCACATTGATTAACTGATTTGGGCATTCAAGGGCTGCAGTACCGTCATTTGTGTCACCTTACGCCCCTCTTCTGGCCACATCTTCCATCCTTCTGACCGTAAATCCACTGTAAATTGTCTCAATGAAGTTAAAATAAAAAATCTGAGCATACAACATGTTACGTCACTGTTTGAAACCAAGAGCACTGTGAGACATCTGTGCTGGTGGTTTGCCTGATGAAGCAGATAAAAAGTGAACTGCACAGAAATTTCTCCAGTCACTGCTCCCCATGCATCATGATGGGTACGTCTATGTTGGCACAAGAAACTTTATGGTGCGTTTTTAAACTTCAAAGTCCAAATCCTTTGCTTCTCTTCCACGTGATCTTTGTATCCTGGAACTGATAAACTAAAGACCAAAAGGGACTATGTGATGATCTCCTTTGAACCTCTGCAGTCCACAGCCACTGATTGTGGAACCCCTTTATTAAATGCATATAGTTTAGCTCCTCACAGGCTGAAATGCTTTCTTTTTGAGCAAACTTAGTGCCATAGGCAGGAATCAGGGGACACTGAAGTAGCAATCAAAATCATAATTTCTGCCATATAAAGTAAAATATGCCCTTGAAATAACCTTCCTTGAAAAGAAGAGAACCATTTCTGAAATGATTATATTGCTAAAAAGGTTTTGGTGAAGCACTCCCAGCACAAACATATTGTATTTCAGCTGAGCCCTCCCACTGCTGTTCCATAGCACCCTGAATTTTATTTGCAGGGGCACAACCATCTACCTTCTCATTTACCTAACATACTGCGCACTTTTCACTTAAGGACACGTGAACACCATGATCTGTCTTCTTCAGTTACATACATTGGAGTTCTGCCTGCAAAGAGGATCAGGTTCATGATTATCTTTACACCTTTAAGATAACACAGGGATCTTTGCAAATAATTAGTTGTGCAAGGAGTACAAAAAGTCTTCTGAGGATACAACAGTATGTCTGGCAAAACTAGCTAGAATAAAATCTTGAAGATAACCGTCTCCCTTCTCATTCTTGAAAGAGACTGAGAATTTCATCAAGGAATCCTCTCTACAAAGCTAAAGCCATGAAAAAAACGCATATTTGCAAATCTGGAATTCCCACTACCACGTTCGGCGGCTCCTGCTGCAGCAGTAGATGTAGGAGATGCCTATTACAGTGCAGCACATTTAGTTCTCTGCTAGCAACATCTTTAATTCCCCACCAGGTTCTCATGAGGGCACCCAAGCCAGAAAATGTAATACCTAGTGATTCATCTTCCTAACGTAACTAAACCCTAAAAGAAAAGAGAATCTGCCACTTGTTTGCCTGTACATTTTAATTCTCCTAACAGACATCCCAAACATCTCTAATCTTTCTGTCATTTGCAAGCCAGCAAGATGATGACAGACAAAATGAAAAACAACGTAAGATATAAACTACACAACACCATCTTACTGAAATTGAAATGAAATTTAAAAATACAGCCGCAAAAAATAAATGTACTATAGCAATTTCAGTGTTTCTCTGGACTACAACGTCAATACATATCAAGTAACCTGAAATTTAGGGATACAAAGTTGGGGGTTTAGGGAAGATATTTCACACTGTACAAATTCTGTGCGTACTTGTGATTAAAAGAATTACCCGCATCTCCACTGACCAGTAAGATCTTACCTACCCACAGAGCTATTAAGGTACAGATCTTTGGTAGGGAAAACTCATCATTACACAAGGAGGTCTGGCTGAAACGGCTCCAGTAAAAGTGAGAGGGTATTCAAATGATCTTCAGTGGTTTAGTAAGTTGAACTTTAACCCAACTCCACAGCTGCACTTTAACATCATCTCAGATTTATCAATACATCATCATCCAGCTGGTGACCAGAGTAACTGCTGGGAGCGAGGCTTACAGACAACAGAACTTGGTTGCTCCTTCCAATACAGACGTGGGAGCAGGCATGTGGCAACATCCCAGCACTGCAGCTTTGGAGCAATATCTCCACGGACTTCCAGGAGAGCAGCTGAACTTGTTGCAACTTCTGATTTTCTAGTGTACACGATTCCATGTAGTCCTCAGAGCAAGAAGGGGTGGCAGGGTCACTTTGGTAAGGAAAAACAAGCTTACCAAATTTAAGTATCACCCACTATCTTTTGCTTTCATCTCTTCCTCCAGCTACCTCCATGCAAAATGCCGGTGGGTGCACGCACGCTGCCTGGAGCCACCTGCTGCAGGACTGCCAGTATCTCTAGGCCTGTTGTTGATATCAGCAACAGAAGCATGAAATGCTACAACACTGACAGTCAGACAGCACTTGCTGGCATGGTTTCTCAGTTAAACCACTCAGTTTCAGATTTACTGCCACGGTTAAGCTAAGGAAACAACTTCACTGTCAGAATCCACACAGAAAAGGGACAATATCCATAGGGTGACGGGGGGTGGGGGGGGGGGGGTTCAGAGACTGCAGATGAGGTCAGAGGAAGTTACTCAGAGAGAGAGAAGCTTGACACTCATCTAGTAGATCAGGACAAACAAGTTACGATTCAATTAAAGATCCTCACATTACTAACTGTATTACTCCACTGTGTCTTAGTAGTTTTCAGTCTACTTGATCATTTCCTTAAATGCACCCTCATCGTATCCAACAATGAAAAAGGGTCCTTTATAATTCTTTTCTTATTCAGAATTCATAATATACTTTAAAGAATAAATCCAATGCTCCAATAACTATATCTAAATTTAGAATAGAACTTTTGTCTCTAAGTTGACAGACAGAATGGCCTAAGGAAAATATTACACGTAGCTTGTATAATTCAACTGGTCAAGTTGACAAAATATGGATAAACAATAGAAACAAAAGTGTTTTTTTTCCTCTGGGTAATGATTGCTAACAAAGAAATCTGTTCTGTCTTTGTACACAAGACTGTATCACTTTCTTAAAAGAAACAAGCTTTTATTACATTTTCCTCAGTTCTTTCAGCTTTGCCCTTGCATTAGCCACTGTTTTGTCCCGGAAAATACAGCTGTTACAGAAAGGCAGAAATCTGCCTACAAGTGTAGAAAGATAACACAACATGGGTTCGATCTCACAATGAAGGAATAGATTAAAACAATCTGGCCTGAGATTGAGTAATCTCATTGCTCCAGGAATTGCTTCTTCTTATTAGGAAGTGATGAGGTGGAGACTGATTAACAGAAGGCTTCAGTTCATAATCCACGTGTAGATTTTGCTACTCTGGTTGAGGTGGTTTACATGTTCAACACTGCCAGAAGTTACTGTCCAACAGCAGAGACAAACGGAACGATACATGTGTTTCTCTCTTCAGGCTATAAAACAGAGTTCAAGAGACAGAACAAAACGAGCCAGATCTGAAATGGAGACAGTAAACTGCAGTATAGGGGTACACTAGAATATTAAAGGTGGAATTCTCTCCAGCCAAATCTGTTAGAAACTGAAATACAGTGCCTTGCCCAGCAGAAAAAATCAAGTATCGAGTATAAAAAGAATGACACCACTCGCATATAAAACCATCATGACTCAGAAGCTACTGTGCTGGGAAAAGACTAAGTTATCACCACTTGTGCTGATAAAACTCACCTTCAGATCAAACATTCAAAAGTTATATACATTTTTGGTCAAAACACAAGACAGGATGAACATTAATAAACCAGTCAGTCAATAACCTTCATTCTTCAAAGACCTGCAGCAGCATCACGGAAAATCTATTTAAAAGTCATTTCTCTGTTTAGAACACTTTCTTTAACTCTCCAGATGATGTCTGCCTTAACAGAAGACATTTCTTTCCACGATGTTCTATTGTTCCTGATGCTTATTGTTTCTGTAGTATCAGAGTGCCTTTGTTACATTTCTTGCTGAACTATTTATGCATTTCTGACAATAGGATTGTTTGTTGAGCCATCATCCTCCCAGAACAGAAGACAGCATCAAGTCCTGACAACACCAAAGGCAGGAATGTTGCAAAAACAATTAACCAGTATTTCTCCAATTCAACTGAATGCAAAGCTTACAGCAAGCCCATCCTGGGCAGCAGAAGGAAATAAATCCGTCACTAGACTTCAGGAGATCTCTCTGTATTATGCAGAGGTAGCACAAGTCCTTACACTTCTCACCCTGCTTCTTCCAGCGAGGATGAAGAAAGCCATCAGCAATCTCTCTCAAATCAATACAGCTGACAACTGCCACCTCATGTGCGTCTCCCCCCACATCTCCTTCCCACCTCATAATCCTCTTTTGAGGCTTTCCCAGACACCTCCACAAGAACTAACTGGAACCTCCGGTGATGAAGAAGCAAAGATCTCGCAAATATTCCTATTAATAAACAAGGGAAAAACAGGTATTTAAAATACTTCTGATTAAAGTGTGCAACACAGTCAGAGATTTATTTTTTTCCAAGTGGTTAAATGCCTCTGCTATCTAAGATTGCAACTTGTTTTGAAGTCATACATAATTTTTTTGCTGATGAAACACAGAATAGCCCTGAACGCTGAAGCAACGCACTCATTCATAAATGTACAGTGCAAGAAGCAGCTACAATGCAAGCCAGTCCAAACCACGTATGAGCAGCCTCAAATCCTAACATGGAAAAAACAACTCTTAAAAAAAAAAAAACACACAAAAAAAAAAACACACAAAAAAATCAAAAAAGATTGTCTTATCTTGAGGCCGTTTAGCCCAGTACCACACTAACAGTTCTGCAGGGAATATGTATTCATTTTTATCTAAAGTCCGCATAAAAGAATCATGATTTCAAAGCCAGCTGCTTCTCGGCTACGTCACAGTTTAAGATGACACTCTTCAAACATCTCATACTTAAGCTCAAAAGTCTCTCTAAGTGAATAAGAGAGACTGATTCAAAGACCGGATTGTGAAATCCGTTACTACTAATATATGTCCTGCTATAGATGAGACACTGCTGATTTCTAAAAATCTATACAATTAGGAAATAAGATCTCTATTCTTTGTCCATAAATCCGTGTAGCACCACTGATATTCAGAAGAGGAGCCAATAGTGTACTTATGTCTCCCTGTTCCTACAAGGGTTGGTTATATTTACTGTGCTAAAAAGTGAACAGCCCATTGTGAGGCAAGGGCAAATACTGCCTTGATTAGATTCTTTGCCTTACAGAAAAAATCACTGCATTCCCTCAGTAAATTGTTCCAGTGGCCACTTACAGGTTTAATGGAATTTCTGAGCAGACACCAGTTCTAAATTTCAATCACAGGGACTCTTCGGGTCTCTCCCTTCTTCATTTTGCAAGTGTCAGTTACAAAACAGAAAAAGCTTTCCATCTCATAAGTACCTGCAACTTGTGACTGAATTATCCTCCCATGTCCTTGTTAGGCTCAACAGCAGAAGAGCTTTGTTAAGCTGACGAAAAGGCATAGTTTCCTCACTTTTAATCATGCCTGTGATTGGTCAGTGAACTCAAATTTATCAGAAGACTTTCTAACTTGCTAAGATTAGAACCGGACACCACCTTCCAGAATCAGCCAGATTTTTACTTAAAATTCCTGTTCATTAATTTTAGATGTATTTTGGACCTCTGAATTAACGGTGCAGTGTGATCATACATTTTAGTTGACCACCTACCTCAAATCCTGTTCAGAGTCACTACTTCATCACTTCATGATGCATTCCCCACTCTAAAAGTAGGATGGAATTCTTTGGTTCTGGATCTATGGTATCCTTTTCCTTTAGTTATATGGAAAAGTATACTATTAGTGTGAGTTTATTCCCTCCTTACATGAAACCCACTTCCAGGGTTTAAGTATCCTAAGGCTTCAGGGAATGTGCATAGGAAGCAGAAATACTTAATCATCTGAAAAGAGAGGTGACATTAAGATGAGCTACAAGAGGGACAGATGAGAAATCCACGAGTCTCAGCTTCCTCCTGTCTTGTACCAGAAGCACTATATTAGGGATCTGATTCACATGTGCTACAGAATTCAGTTAAAGAGATTATCATTTCCAACTTTCTACCTAACACTCTTATAGACATTAGCGTCTCTGCTGCAGGGATATGTCATGAATCAGACCACGAATGCTACTGACAAACACATTTAAGTAAATAAGCGCTGATTTCTTTGAATCTGCTCCTACTCGTGAGTCATTACAGTCAATTATCCAAACGAAATGTTTGAACGGTAAACAGCAAAAATCCAGATAAGGATTAAATCACGCACAAATTCTGTCTACACCACATGAAAAGACTTCTTGATTTCTACTCTTGATGTTGTGGGGTGATCCTAACAAACTGCATTCCATAGCAATGCTGGAACAAGAATTGCCCGCCCAGCTCTGACCCCTGCTCTGCTCAGCCCTCCAGCTGTGCTGGTGGAACTTTGTGCGGCTGCAGAGCAAGTCAGCAGGGGAGGGCTGGACCAGCAAACAGCATTCTGCCAGGTTATCCTAACAAATTTCATGAGACAACTCGCTGCTCGAATAGACATGCAGCTGGGGCTCGGCTCTCCTGTGTAAGAAGCAAGAAAACACATTTGGGTGACAGGATACTGGGACAGACTACACTGAAATCACAGAATTACAGAACCACTCAGAGGAAAAGACTTTTAAGATCATTGAGCCCAACCATACTTGCCCACTACTAAGTCATATCCCTGAACATCTCATCTACTTATCTTTTAAACACTTCTAGGGATGGTGACCGAACCACTTCCCTGATCAGCCTCTGCCAGTGCCTGAGAACCCTTTCGGTGAAGAAAGTTTTCATAATGTCCAATCTGAACCTCTCCTGGTGCAACTCTCATCTTATCACCTATCACTTGGGAGAAGAGAGAAATCCCGGAATCATAGAATGGTTTGGGTTGGAAGGGACTTTAAACATCCAGATCCACCTCGCATGTCATGGGCAGGAATATCTCCCACCAGACCAGGCTGCTCAAAGCCCCATCCAGCGTGGCCCTGAACACCTCCAGGAAGGTGGCATCACCCTGACACCCCCTGACACCTCCTTGAACACCTCCAGAGAGGTGGCATCACCCTGACACCTCCCTGAACACCTCCAGAGAGGTGGCATCACCCTGACACCTCCTTGAACACCTCCAGGGAGGTGGCATCACCCTGACACCCCCCGCCACGGCCCAAGCGCCGGCTGCCGAGAAGCCGCAGCCTCTGGGGAGGCTCCTGCAGACGAAGGGCTCGGTGCTGCGGTGCAGCAGGGCTGGACAGGGCTGGGCAAGGCTGGGCGAGACGAGCTGCCCCCGCGCCGCCGCTCACCTCCTACCAGCTTGGGCACCTTCCCGATCCTGCCCGTGATGTCGGCCGTCAGCACCGCGAAATCCTGCTCGTAGCTCTCGAAATCGGAGGACATGGTGGTGGCGCCGCCGGTGCCAGAGAATGCGGTGGTGCCGGGGGAAGCCCCGCGCTCGCAGCCGGTACCGCGCAGCCGCTCCGCACTCAGCAGAGCCGTTTCCGCGTTGTGCTACACGCAAAAGCGTCCCTCCCCCGCCCCCAGGCGCTTCGCTACGGGTTCCGGCGAAACTTTCGCACCCCCACAGCTCAGGTGCTTTGAAGCAGCGCGACCCTGGGATTAGAGGATTTTTTTGTGTTTTTTTGAAAGTTAGACAGAATGTCCCTCTGACAGCATGTTTGCTTTCAAGCAGTGTTTTTCCAGACACTGTTCATTCCTTGGAGATGATCACACCCTGTGTTCAGTGTGATCGGTGCTGAGCAGAGGTGTCTCCTGCAGTCCCCTCTGTTTGCAGCCTTTCCCGGTCTCCAATGCAAGGTCAGGCAGAGCTGGAGCCGGCTCCAAATTACCCAGAGATGCGGCTGTTGTGAAGTTCGTGGTAACATTAAAGCGAGTCCTTGGGAAGGAACAGAAGATGCGTAAGATTCCTGGGAGATTCACACACACGCGTGTGAGTGGGAGATGCATCCCGCCCCATGGCTGCACAGATCCATGCCGAGTGCTCGCTCGCCCCGCCCAGGGCTGATGAAGGGCACTCGTTTGCCCAAACCCCAAACTGAGTCTTGGAGAGTTTATTTATTGGCATTTTTGGTATCACTGGGCGGGACGCGCTATTGCTGGGGGACGCTTTTTCCCGGGGCCCCTATTGCCGGGGGCCACTGTTTCCGGGGGGGAGCCTATTGCTAGGGGCCCCTATTGCTAGGGCCGCTATTACTAGGGGCCGCTGTTTCCCGAGGCGGGCCCTTATTGCCGGGGCTGCCGTTTCCGGGGGGGCCGCCATTGCCGCGCGCCGCCAGTGGCGGAGGCGGCGCGGGCAGCGCTCCCCCCGCGTGGCCGGGCGGGCCCCGGCGCCTCCTCTTCCCTCCTTTTCTTTCCCTCCCCTTCCCCTCGCTCCCTCTCTCTCTCCGGCAGCCGGCGGGAGCGATGCGCGGCTGCGGGGCGGCGGGCGGGTGGCGGTAGCGGCGATGCTGGGCGCGGCGCGGCGGGCGCGGCGGCTGTGCCACTGGGGCCCGCTGGTGGCCCTGGCCGTGGTGGCCGTGTGCTCGGCCACCGCCATGGCAGACGCCGCGCTGTGGTACTGGCCCCTGGACACGGCCGGGGGAAGCGTCAACTTCATCATGCTCCTCAACTGGACCGTCATGATCCTCTACAACTACTTCAGCGCTATGTTTATCGGCCCGGGGTACGTCCCGCTCGGGTGGACGCCGGTAAGCGCTGCCTTCCCATCGCCTTCCCCGGGCTCTGCTTCTGTGCCCGGGCCGCCCTCGCTGAGAGGGGTCGGGAAGGCGCAGGAACCGCCCGTCCTGTGATGCCACCCTCCTCCCCGAAGGGTGCAGCCGGGCCGTCACGCTGCTCCTTGCTCCTTATCTCGTTTCCACATCCCCGCTCGCGGCCTCTCTCCACCGTTTCTGCCGTCCACAGTGTTTCCAGTACGCTCCAGCTCGCTCCATCCCTGCCCTGTTCTACCACTTACGGTGATCTGGTGTTGAGCGGTAATGCTGTTTACTGGCAACCTTCCTCGTGTTTTGTCAGGGCTGAATGGTAACGCTGCTTTACTGGCAGCATTCATCCTGTTTTGTAGGTGCTTTTCAAAACAAAGCAAAAGGAAACGTGTACAGTTTTCACTTTGGGGCCCCTCACTGCATGAAGGACATTGAGGCACTGGAGCGTGTCCAGAGAAGGACAACGAAGCTGGTGAAGGGTCTGGAGCACAAGTGTTACGGGGAACAGCTGGGGGAACGGGTTATTTAGGCTGGAGAAAAGGAGGCTTAGGGGAGACCTTGTTACTCTCTACGACTACCTGAAATGAGGTTGTAGAGATGTGGATATTGGACTTTTCTCCCAAGGCAGAAGCAATAGTATGAGAGGAAATGGCCTCAAATTGTAGCAAGGGAGGTTTAGATCAGATATGAGGAAACATTTCTTTATTGAAAAGGTTCACAGACACTGGAACAGCTGTCCAGGGAGGTGTCACCATCCGTGGAGGTGTTTAAAAGACCAGTAGACAAGGTGCTTGTAGATCTGGTTTAGTAGTGGACAGATATGATTGGTCTTGATCTCAAAGTGTTTTCCAACCTAGTGATTCTCTTAAGTACTGTTTGCTGAGAACAAGAACTTCAAGGTTGTCTGCACACTCATGCAGACAATGTTGTATTGAAGACTTTGCCACTGGTAATAAACTTCCATGTTTATCTTACATTCACTACAGTGTTATAAGTTGAGGTAGAAATCTGCATTTCTTTCATTTCTTTAATCACTTTGAAGGGTAGTAGTCAAGGACTGGAACGATACAGGTTCAGACAGGTGGCCAGAGTTTGTGTTCCAGTGGCATGATAGAAAGGTTAGTAATAATCACTTCTCTACTTGTGGGACGTTTGTAGGACAGACTGTAGAACAAAGAGGATCCTGTTGTAGTCGTAGCAAGACAAGTGTGTATTCTGCTTTCTGAACAGAAGATTTTGGCCAATATTCGTACTTGCCATCTACAAAGCTGTCTGTCTCTTATCTTGCAGTATCTTTGTGTGGCATGTCTTTGTAAAAGAGAGAGAGAGTGGCAAACGAGCTGGTTGAATGTTAATGCTTACTAATACTGTATATTAGTAAGCCTCAATTGGCTCTTGGTATAAAATAGCAGGATGTGGTGCCCAAGCTTTTTTTTTTTTAAGGGCCTCATGCTGTTTTTTTTTTACTCTCAGAACTTCACTACAAAACCCCGTTTATGCAGTCACTCTTCCTGACGGAAGAACTGTTTATTTCTTTTAGTAACTGGTACTTTGAGCAGTGGGAAATGGCTCTGTTGATAGCCAAGAGATTTTCATTTTGTTTTGTTCTCTGTTTGCCATCTACCATTAAATAGGGTAGGGTTATGAAACATATCCTGCCAGAAGAAAGCAAAGAAGTAGAATTATGTATGCATCTAACGCGCCTATTCTTCTGTTTAAAGGAAAAATCTCAGGATTGCATGTATCTCCAATACTGTAAAGTGTGTCAGTCTTACAAGGCACCACGTTCTCACCACTGTCGGAAGTGCAACAGGTACTGTCTTTCTTTAGAATTTATTTTAAATCCATATTAAAACATCATCAAAGCTAATATTGAGATATAATAGTATGATTTATTGTTCCAAGTCTTTTATTGTGCATTTTTAGAAGACTGACATATGAGCACTGTTCACGTTTCAAATATTTCCACTTTCTAGTTGTAAGATTTCTATATGGTTTTACTGTGTTTTAGTTTGATAAATACATCTGTCTTTAACTAGTCTTTTGTTAGCTTGAAATCTGTTCCTCCTAAGAACGTTATGACAAAATATTGCAGTACTACTTCAGGGAAGCGAACCTTTGTAAATGCCTATAAATCTTTCAATCCTTTAAGTCCTGAGTCCAATCATTCACCTTCTTGGGGAGTAGAAATGCCTGTTCTGACATCTTTCCACATAGGAGTTATATGTTGATTTGAGTGGAATATTTGGACTGTTTTTTACTGTTTACTAAAAGTTGTTTTTCAAGGAGAGTCTGCATGTTAAGTGAATTAATTAGTAAACCTCTTGGGTTAACTTAAAAAAAGGTGCTTTGTTATGTGTTAGTCTTGTAGCAGACTTGTTTTGAGCTAAAGGATGCTTGTGTTATAAATAGCTGCTGGAATTTAGTGCAGCTTGAAAACAGCAAGCCACTTCAGATGTCTGCAGCCCAGGCTGTAGCTGCATTTATCTTGGGTTTACTGGGCAGGTCCTGCTCTAAAGGACTGTTAGAGAACATGGTGAAAGGGTGTTGCAAGGTACACATTCATTTGTTAGTTCTATAAACACAAGTTGTGCAGTCAGTCTGCTTTTAGGAAGTAGAGACTGAAACTCTAGAGCAGTTCTGTAATTTGGCTGCATCATCCTGAGGTTTAAAATTAGATTCACTTTCTTGGGCAATGATCTTTACACTGAGGACTTAAGAGAAAATGGCAGCAGATCCCAAAGACTGTCTTTGCAGAAGCAAGTTATTTAAAACAGTTGAAACTACAGCAAAATCTCCAAATCATTTTGCTGCTCTGCTTTAAGAATTTTCTGCCCTCTTAACTCTGGCCAAAGTAACTCATTCCACATGGATTTCTGGCTTGTTGCAATGAAGTAGGTAACTCAGAGCACTGCCGAAAGTCTTTTATGCTACGGCAGGTATTAGTGCATTAATGGACTCACTTGTTCCCCACCTGAACAGGGTGAAGTTTCTAGCTAAGTTCTAGGAACTGTCTCAGAAACACTTGTGCTGATAATTACAGTTACATGTTCAAGAACTTATACAGTGGCAGTTGAGCACATGCTAATTAACAATAATTAATTCTTTAAAGAGGAGAAACTGAACTTCCTATTGGGAATGAACTAGCTAAAAAGATAATGAGGTCAGTAATTCCAAAACGATTAACTTTTATTTTCAGAGGAGCTGAACGTTTGTGTAATTCAGTTGATTGTTTATCACTTAAGTTTGGTGCAGGTGAATTGCAATACTTTAATTAATGAGATTTACAATGCAATTTGGGATGTTGACAAATCTTTAAACAGGTGGTTTTTTTGCACTTGTAAGCTAAACCAAGATAGCCAGCTTTATATTGAATACAAGAGTGTCTCTAGGGTGTTTATGCTTTTTAAATAACTTTTCTAAAGGACTTAGAGTGGTGTGAGGTCAATGTGTTGTGATTGATGAGGCTTTCAGGGGGTACTACTGAAAGGAAAGAGGCATTAACACACTTCTGTCTGTGTACGTTCTTTCTTCGAGTAGTTCATAGGGGATTTGATATTTCCTGTATTTTCCTGCTGTGCTTATTTAAAACAAATGGTAGTAATATTAGCACTTAATTATTGTGTTGATAGCTTTTCGCTTCCCATTCTAGGCCTCTGTCTCCTGGCTCTAGGATATGGTGTTTATTAGTAACTAGCAAGTTTGAGTAAAGTGGGGAAAGGATAATTGGAAAGGGTAGGACCTGGGAGCACTTTTAATTTGCTTTCTTTCACTCTACAACAGGAAATATCATTTTGAATAGCAACAAAAAAGGCACTTTTGTGTTGATCTGTCAAAAACTGGTAGGTTTGAATGAATGAATGGGGACTCAATAGTAGAAAGTTCTTTTTCTTTGAGCTTTTTGACAAAACATCATGAATGTCCCTTATCTTAATCAATACTTATTATTCACAGATGTGTCATGAAGATGGATCATCATTGTCCTTGGATCAACAACTGTTGCGGCTACCAGAATCATGCATCTTTCACGCTGTTTCTCCTCTTGGCTCCACTGGGATGCATTCACGCTTCTTTCATATTTGTTATGACTATGTACACTCAGCTTTACAACAGAGTAAGGAAACTTAATTAAATGCTAACAACACTGTTTAATTCAGATGGGTTATTCGTCTCTGGAAGTATGAAATTATTTGGTTTTGTGAGAAGTAGTATATGGAATTGCTTGTTATTCTTCCAGCATTTACTCTCAGTTCTGTGCTCTGTCTGTGAGAAGTATGGCCATTAATTGGAGGAGGATTCAGAGAAAGTGTTTCTATTTTCTGTCCTTTTTTTCCCCTTATTGTTTGTCATAGTTGCTAGGAGTTTCCTGGAGATTTGTATTGACTGCAGACAGTTTCTGAGTACCACTTTATATAGAGGCAGGCTGTCTTTGGATGGCACAGAAACTACTGCTATTTATTTCCAGCACACAAGTTAGGTGCTATTTATTTTCTTTTGCTTGCAACTTTTTTAGAATTGTATCCCTTTCTTCAAGGAGAAAAGAAAGTACATTCATTTTGTAACTGGAATTAAGTTATGTTGAATTTGGTTTTAAATTGGAAAATTCAATAAGCAGCTATGAGCAAATCTTATTCTGAAATACATTGCTTATCTCAGATCCATGGTTAAGATTATGAGTTTTGATTTCAGCTTTTGTGGTTGCCCTGAAGAGCTTGAAAACATCATGTGCAGCGGATGAAGGTTGTGTTCTGTTTGTAGAGCAGTAGTAGTGTTGAGAGCTGCTATCTGCTAAAGCTTTCAGAGAAAAAACAGTAGTCTTTCTGCTGAAAATGGATACTGTGCTATGCAGACATAGTTTGTTCAGCCTTGAGAAGAGAAGGCTTAGGGGACACTTTATTTTCAATCACTACATAAAGGGTGTCTACCAAGGGGATGGAGACTGTTTTTAGGAGGAGTCAGACGGAGAAGGCAAAGGGTAGTAGCTATAAGTTTCTCCTGGGGAGATTCGAATTGGATTCCAGAAGAAAACTTTTCACCATGAGAACAGTTGAACATTGGGATAACCTCTCCAGGGAAGTGGTGGATCCCTCTACGCTGGACACTTTCAAGGCTCTGGTTGACCAGGTTCTGGGCCATATCGTTTAAACTATATCCCCTAAAGGGTTGGACCAAATGATCCGCCTTTTAACCTGGCATTCTGTGAAACACTTCCTGTCTGAAACTGGTGAATGCACTTCCATTTTCTTGGTGTGCTAGAGTCCTTTTTCTTAATATAGGCCTAACTTTTTGTGGAGCTTGCAAGATAGTAGTTTTGGTTTAGCTTTCCACGTAGAGGAAACTACAACATCTAGCAAAGAAAGTATTTCTGAAGAGAGGAAAAGTCTTTTCTTTGTTTTTTATTATTATTCCAGTTGCCTTATAAGCCTGCTAGAAGTTGGGCCACCTACATTCAGAGCCAGGTTTCTTTTTGGTAATTTGTTTTGTTTCAGCAGTCAGAATGTTCTAGAGCTGAATGGTGATGTTCTCTGTTTGCAGATATCTTTTGGGTGGAGTTCTGTAAAAATTGACATGAGTGCAGCCAAGAGAGACCCTCGACCTATTATTCCCTTTGGACTGTCTGCATTTGCTGCATCTTTATTTGCCTTAGGACTGGCATTGGGAACAACTATTGCCGTTGGTATGCTGTTTATTATCCAGGTGAGTTTATGGCTTCGGTTACAAAGAGGTTAATATTTCTATGTTTAGCCTAGCTGTGGAGCAGAAACAATTCAGAACTGAGATAGTAGCAGTTGTTTATAACTTCTGTTGTTCCAGGGTTTTATGTTGCTTTCTCCCAATTCCTCTGTTGTTACCACAATTGTTTTTACTTTCCTCATGGGAGAACTTGGAGGTGAAAATCTAATAAACTAAGAAAACAAGAGATGGGCTTTATAAACTCTCTGAAAAAGGCAAAATACTTTGTATTTCAGGAGTACGTTTCCCTGTCTGTGAAAATAGGAATAAACATATAAAATATGTTACTTCAAATGTTTGAGATCTTTGGAAGGAAACAAAAATACAAGAGCAAAACCTGAAGTACTGTGTGATACTGTCTAACGCTACCAGCTAGGATTGTACACTTAATGTATCTATGCTGAATTCTGAATTTTGAATGTTTTGTATGTTTTGGTTCAGCCTATTACAGTTGCTCTGTTGTTTAAAACAAATTTAGTGTGTTAAATGAAGTTTTCTTTGCTTAACACTTCAATTTATTTTTAGATGAAAGTCATTTTGACAAATAAAACTTCAATCGAGTCCTGGATTGAAGAAAAGGTAAGTTTTTATTAACATACTCTCGTAGTGTATTGTTACAAAATTCATTCTCCGTATTTATCAGTTTGTTTCACCTGTCTGGCTTTAAACTAAAGTTATTTCAATTCACCTCTGACTTGATACCTACAATCAGCTTTTCACCTTCCTGAAATTCACTGAATAGATGAGAAATCCTGTATCTGCATATATTTTACTTTTCTTTTTTTTTTGTGAATTGGTGTGACCACAGAAGAACATTTGTTTTTAAGAATTTGCTTTTCTACTGGAATATGTGGGTGTTTTCCTTCAAAACTTGAGTTATCTTTGCTTTTCATTATGCCTGTCGGTGTCTAACTCCTCTGCCCATTCTGAGTGGCATGTTTTGACTTGTAATACTCCTCATTTCCTACTTCTCTGATTAAACTTGGGAGGATTTTCTTTGATTTTGAAGAGGTGCTAGAAAATAATGAGATACCTACTCGTCTCTCCTTTAGATTTCCCTTCCAATCCCATATCTTTGTAGAGGTTTTTACAAAATTTTTCAGAAGATGCATAGCCAAGCAACGGAAGCTAAGTTTAGAGGAAGCTAAAGTGTCTCAACATTTAGAAGCTAGTTCAGTGCTACCGGGTTATTTTGTACAAGTCCACAAATGTTTCATTTCTATTTTGTTGTCCTTTTACTCGATGGCAATATTAGCATGAGGATCTTGACTGTGCATAAGTACTTAAGTATTGTAATGATTTCTCTTTGCTTGTAATCTAGCTTAGCTGGATCCCGGTCCTGTTAGACCTTTGAATAATAGGTCAATAGACTGTAAATGAAAGAAAATCTTGTTGCAACTATGTAGTTGAATTTGGAATAGTCCATTAAAATTTTTACTGTAAATCAGAGTGCTACAGTGTCCCTTCTAAAATCTGAACACAGACTGTAGTATGTAAGTGTTTAATAAAAAAGACATTATCACACCAAAGTGAACAGACTCTTCTGTGGCTGCTCCCCACTAGATGTCACCATAACTGAAAGAATGAAAAGTTCATGACTGCAGAATGTGGGCAATCAGGAGTGTGCCTGTATACACAGGTGGAATAGACTCCACTAATGTTGAATTATGCTCAAGATCATTAATCCAAGGATCCTGAGCTATAGAGTCTTTGTAAGTACTCAAAAACAGTCAGGAACCAGTCTTTGAAGAGAGCTATAAAATAAAACCGGCATGTGGAGTGGATTTATCAGTGTAGCCAGTTGACTGCTGTTGAAGGGTGGAAGGAGTGGGAATCCAAACCAGGCGTGCTTCTAAACACTGTGATTGTTGTAAACAGTTTCAAAAGGCTGCGTTAGTATAGCAGGATTTTACTGCTCTTGCCTCCAAATGTTTGCCGTTAGGTCTCATGGACCCATACAGGGCTTATGATCTGGCCTTCTTAATATTTGCTGCTCAGTTGCAGTTAGTAGGGTATGTTTTTATGTACTATATTTCTTAATTATTTTCCAGGCCAAAGACAGAATCCAGTACTACCAAACGGGTGAGACCTTTATTTTTCCCTATGACATGGGAAGTAAATGGAAGAACTTCAGGCAGGTGTTTACGTGGTCTGGGGTTCCTGAGGGAGACGGCCTGGATTGGCCAGTAAGAGATGGCTGTCATCAGTACAGTTTGACGGTAATTGATCTTCAATAATGTCTCAAGTTAATCCTCCCCACTGTCCAACTGTCTCCTTTCCTTTACAGTAATATACTAGCTTTTTAAATAACTAAAATACTGACTAGCAATACATAGAAATAAGAAAGAAATGGGAGTTCTCCTAAGAAATAGGAGTTCTGTCAAAGGTTCTCCTGTGTTTGGTAGACTAGAAGTCATGCTTCTGTGACTGCTTTCAAATGCTAATGATATTTCCTGACTTTGTTGAATGGTTTCAATAGCTGACTTCACTTTGTGTTGAATACACAAGTATTAAACTAAACAGTCTAAATTTCTATTTATGATCATTTGTAGATAGAGCAACTGAAACAGAAAGCAGACAAGCGAATAAGGAGTGTAAGTATTTGTGAAGTTTGGTCTGAAATTACTTTGAATTATCAGTTTAAATAAACGTAAGTAATTGCTGAGACTATTTGTTTTCTTGCTTTTAAACCTAGCAATTAAATAAAGACTTCGTGTTTCCACACAAACAGTGTACTTCAGCCTCTGCTTAATTAAACTTAACATTTAGCTTTTTTTGCATTTGATACTTAGTTTCCAGATGGTAAGAAATGTGGTAATAAAGATGACTGCTTCATTGTTAAGCAATTAAATTAGAATGTAGAGTCCTTCTGACAGCTGTTGTCATTATGCTCAAATCTAACAGTATGCTTGAACTGACATTTTGTTATTAAACTGTCAGCAAGGCCATAACTCTTTGCAATGATATATTGTCATGTTCTGTTCAAATTTGTAGGTGCGGTATCGAGCAATAGAAGACTACAGTGGTGTCTGCTGCCCTGTGACTAAAGGTGTTAAAACATTCTTCACAACACCGTGCACTGAAGAACCTAGAATTGCACTGAGTAAAGGGGATCTGATTTTAGCCACGAGAGGCTTAAAGTTAGTGGTTCCATGCCTTTATGTTTGATTAAAAGAAATATTGTGATGAGTTCTGGCATCTAATTACCTGTTATGCTTTCTTCCCCAGACACTGGATGTATGGTGAGAAGATTCTCGACTCAACTGCTGATGGTATGAAGCAGTTATTTTCACTTTTTCTTTTGAAAATTACAGATCAATTTTATAGCTGTCTAGAAATGTGGATGACTTTACAAGTTCAGTTTTCAAAATGCAAGGTGACTGACATTGGTATTGGCTCCTCTCCCCTCTAGAACCACATCTGCTGCTTTTACGTCTGGTAGATCTACCAGTTTTGATAAACATTAAATGAATCTGTCAGACTGAAAGAACATTAATTTAGTAGTTTATTGAAGGTTGAATGGGAAGGGGGCACTTTGTATTCTAAGGAAAGGTTAGACTTCTAGACTCTAAAGAAGATAATGGTGACTTATTTTCGATATTTAAATAGTGGTATTTCTTAAAGATTCAGATTTCCTACTTAAACACTCCATAGACATATAAGGTGTGTGATTACTCTTTGTACAGGAAGAACAAGGAGACATTATGTCTTTGACTTGGAATCAATTCCAGTACCTGTGTAGTTAGGTGACATGCATTTACATAACTATCAAAGACATTAAGACTCGTCCTGGTCTGCAGAGAGATATCGCAGCCACCTGTGCTTAACACTTTACATTTTTTTACTCCTGCTTAGGACCAAGCTAAAATTTTACCTGCTAGACTTTCTGTTGAGGGTGCGTTGTCTCTTCCAAACAGTTCTGAATTCATTGCATGTACATCCTTCCTTAGCGAAAGAGAGGCAGCTAACAGATTGGCTCAGTGGATTGAAATCACTGATTGGAAGTGTCCATGTTTTCATGGGAAGTCCAAGACCTTCATGGACTAGAAGTTCTTTGGAAGCTCACTCCAATGAACTCTTTCAAACATCAAATCTAAACGAGTCGTTGAGTGTGCAGGGTAATAGTTTGTATCGTGTTGCTTATTGTGAAGATGAGCTGGACATATCTGTGCTATATTGAATATTTTGTTAAAGCATGTGAAATGTGGTGTCTGATTGGGGAGCTTGGTGTATACTGACAGGCTGGATTAGAATCGAAAGTAACATTGGCATTTTGGAGAACTAAGCTTCAAAATAGGATGAGATTTCTTAATGTATAGAAAAATGCTATAAATGGATAGGACTGACAAGCTGGAAAATTGATTAAGTAGCAGTCCTTCTTGGGAAGAAAAAAGGTGTTCATGATCTTAATATGAGTCAACACTTGCAAAAAAGAAAAAAGCATATGGCTTCCCAGGTGCGTGAAGTTATCATAGAATCATTAAGGTTGGAGAGGACCTCTAAGATCAAGTCCAACCGTCAGCCCAACATGACCATGCCTACTAAAGTATGTCCTAAATGCCAGATCTACACGGTTTTTTAACACCTCCAGGTATGGCGACCCCACCGCTTCCCTGGGTAGACTGTACCAATGCTTTGCAATGCTTCACCACTCTTTCGATTAAGAAATTTTTCCTAATATCTGATCTAAATCTCCCCTGGCACAACTTGAGGCCATTTCCTCTTGTCCTAATCCTTCTGTTCTAGTCAGCATTGGCAGAGACTCAGCTGAACTTCTGCCACAAACAAAAGCAGTTACTGCATCTCAAGAAAGAGGGAGATAAGCTGTGAAGAATTGAGAGGAAAACAATGAGAATAGTCAGAGTACTAGAAAATGTGAAATATAAGGAAAGCTGAAGGAATTGGTATAGGGGAGAGGAGAAAGCCAAGGTATATGCAAATGGTCATCAGATGCATTACAGTCTGTTGTAGAGAAATTTGTTAGCTGCTTCCTGTGTCCTTGGTGTGTAGAAAGAGGAGCTGTGAGCTTGAATTATAGATAGAAAGATTCAGATAATATATTAGGAAAGATTTTCTCATAGTAAGGAAGGTAGAGTAGTGGAAAACTTTGGAGATATCTTAAACCATTTTAGGCAGTGGGAGAGATTCCATGTGTCCCCAGGCAGTGATGTTAAGAATGACTTAGATGTCCTGACTTAGAAAAGAAAATCAACTAGGAAGCTTCTTGATGTGTCATACAGTCCTGTGTTTTTGCTCTGTAGTGGCTCATGTTTTGTTCCAAGTTAATGCAACTTTTCATGTCTTAAGGTGGAATAAGAGAACGAGGCTGGTTCCCTAGGAATTGTGTGGAAAAATGCCAATATGACTCTGAAACGGATCAACCAGTGGATGGAGAGAAGAAAAACAGATAGCCTTCTCATTTTTTAAATTAGAAATGGAATTTTTACTTCAGACCACAATCCTGTACTTGAAACTTTCTGTATGTTGTTTTAGACTTATGCAATGACTATGTTAGGAAAAGGTTTTCTCTTCCTTGCAGCTGAAAGGGTTGGATATGCTGGTGCCATGATTTTTAAAACTAAATAACTGCAGAAAAGCCATTC
The DNA here is from genome assembly GCF_017976375.1 of Cuculus canorus. NCBI lineage: Eukaryota > Metazoa > Chordata > Aves > Cuculiformes > Cuculidae > Cuculus > Cuculus canorus. The sequence goes on from NC_071407.1 coordinate 6,239,890, forward strand.
AGTGGATTGTCTTCAAGATGTATCTTTTTCATCCCATGAGGGTTTTTCTTTTTGCTGTTTAAATTTCATTCTGAGGATTCATTTTAGTGTTTTTCTTGGACCGCATCTGATCTGTGATGCGTGCTGCTTATCTTTTGTATTTTACTTTCTCTGAAGCTGCCCCTGAAAACTCTAAAATAAACCTCTGATTCAAATTGAAGATAAGATTTGTTACCTGTGACTTTTAATGATGTGAATTGTCCACCTCAAATAAATGATACATTTGTATTCACTTGTGAATTTAATTGTTATGAGATCTACAAGAGCTTGTTTATAGACATGGGAACATGAACTGAGTGGGAAGTAAAGATTTCACTGTTATGAGTTGATTTTCAAGATTAGAAAGACTTAAGCTCTTGCTATATGATATATATATATATATAAAATACATATGTTGTGTGCTTTTAAAGGCAATAAAAATAGAGCCAGTTGCATCTGCTCCCTGTGAATCTGAGCACATAACCAAAAGCCTAGAGTTCTTGATCCATCTTAGAGTGAAGGGAAGCAGAGATGCCAAGACTGAAGATTTCTGTGAGCCTAGTTGCTACTCAGTCATTTACACCTTCCTAAAGCATTTTTATTTAACATCAGGTATGGATTATTAGATGGAAGATCTTAAAATAGAGTAACCTGTACCAGCTGAAGGCATTCTAACTGTCCCCTAAATGGTACAGTAACCTGTACCAGCTGAAGGCTTTCTAACTGTCCCCCCTGAACTGTCCCCTGGTTTTGTTCTCTCATAGCTATATTGTTTTGCAAGTGATTATTTTAAACACCTGGTTTATCTCCACCTGTGTGAGTTGTCTCAGGCAGATTAGAGCATTTATTAAACACTGAAGTGTTTAATGCTCCCGCTTTCCCTCCTAGGAAGAGCGGAGAGGCTGTAACTTGGCAGGATGTTTTGGAAATTAATATAAAAACCTGCAAACTGTATGGAAGACTTTTAGTCTTGATTGCAGTAGCCTCTGTTTAGTGTCTGTGGAGCCTAGGACTAAGCAAAGATAAATCCAAAAATAAGCTTGTCTTTCCACTGAGGAAGCTGGCAGCTAAGGACCTCTTGTTCTTGGCTTTGAAGTGATTAAATAGCTGCTATCTATTTTAGCAGGCAGTAGTTAACGGTGTAATAGGAACAGATTAACAGCACTGATGACCACAGTTGATCATTAGTTATTAAGAAAGGAATTTATGTAAGCTGTGGCTTGTTTATCAGGGACTGCATATCTTTTAGTGCTTGAAGAGCATCTTCAACTGGATTTCTGCTTTCATCCGAGCAGAATTTTACACACCGAGAACACTACACTGTAAAGTATGGTGTGCCCAGGGTCGGTGCTTCAGAAATGCACTTGAAAACTGAAAGGGGCTCTGTATGCTTTTCTTTTTAAACTTTACTCTTTTTTCCTTGAGCCATCAATCCCACCTCTTCTGTTTTGTAGCACAGGGAACTGGTGTTTCTGTTTACCACTACAACACCTTCATTTAGGGGTGCTGGCTACAAAAAGTCAGCCAAACAAAATGGGTACCTTTTAAAGGCATTTAAAGATTCTTTGGCCAAGAAAATACAATCTATCTTTCTATTGCTGAAAACTGTATTGGAGCACCAAGTTTCAAGACAAACCACTTCTAAGAGCCCTGATTCTTAATATTATTAGATTTCTTTTCCTTCCTTTCTATGATCCTATTCTGCCTTTTTTTAATTCTTCCTTCCCCTCTCCTTGCATTTTGCTCAAGGAAGACCGTTGGTAAGGAATGGCACAAGTAAATACTTGAGGTAGCTGTTGTGTGGTCTGCAGTGATTCATATGGGAATTGAAGTTATTTTCTTTTAGATTAAAATCCCTAGAGAAGCCAGATCTGGGAGAAGCAAAAAGCAAGTGTCTTTTTCACACAGCAATTAGCTCTTGCTTTTTCCTGAGGGAAGAATTGCTATTTGTATTTAAGATTTTTAGCTTTGCATTCTTTCCATCATCTAACAGCAAGGCCACACTAGGCTAGTTTAGGCTCTAATATGATGGAAAGTAAGGGTAACTGCATACAGAAGTGGAACCCTGCCCTCCTATTTAAAGGAAAACAGTGAAATAGGCTGATAAGAAACAGCTACCTGATTTAGTTCGAGCAGCTTTTGCACCGTAACAGAAGCAGAATCTGTCAAAAGCAAACAATACTGACCATGCTAAATGGACATTTCAGACAGGTTGTTCAGCCACCAAATCAATGACAATTTTGCTTTCTACTCATCTGCCTCTGGTTTGGCCTACAATCCAAAGAGACTCCTCTGTGGAGTGAAACCACTGACTGTGTCAGTTCTCAGTTCTTAGTGAGGAACTGTCTGGATTACTATATGCAATGGGTTGTGCCAAAGACTAACTTTGGTGACCAATAGTAAAAGACATCAATGATGAAAGAGTTCTCTCCTCCTCAGAAGTCTCAACTAAGAGGCTTCTGATTTTAATCCAGCTCTCTTGAGATCTGAGCAAATACAAGCTCACCCTAGAGCTTAGGCATTTTCCATACAGTAAGTTTTTCAAATATGAAGTAGTGACCAGGAAGAGAAAAGAGCTTCCCATGCTAGTAAACCAGGGATTTTCAGGTTATTCCATTTTTACAATTGAGTTTCCTGGCTATGACATTAGAGAATTATTCTAGAACTGTCTTTAGAGGATTGATTGAAATAAGGACCTCATTAAAGCCAAATAATGAATTAAGAATCAATATTTCCCTCTGAACACTTCCTCTCAGAATAAGGACTAAAAGAGGCTAACCAGTAATTAAGTTACAGGCACAGGGGTTGTTCCATAGACATGGAAAGAAAATACTTTCAACAAATTGTGTTTTGGTGCACCAGTCTTGTATGAATTGAAGAGCTTAAATTAGGCAATCTAATTCCAGGTGCAGTACATATAAGAATTGTTTCCAATTTGCTGAGCAAAAGTAAAGTATATTTTCAATATTCATATTAAATATCTGCCTTATGTAAATCTTTATTAGTCATTGTATCACTTGTTGTTAAGCATGTATGCACTTCTGTGCTGCAGTCTGAATGGAACAACTCGTAATGGACAGCTACTAGATGAAAGCTTTTCAAAGCAAGCAGACTGGCTATTATTTTAGCTCCAATCCCTGTATCATGGGAAAAGAAGTTGCAGCAATCAGAACTTCATTGTGCCTATAACCATCCTTACCTCAAATCACTGGTCACTGATGGAGGTGGTTCCTCTTCCAAAAGCAGAGGAAACTACTGTATTAGAAAGTGACTTGTACAAAGTTACTGCTTTCTGAGATATGGCATGGAAAAGTTGGCATTCTCTACTCACTTCACGAAGAAGAGACCACTTCAAGCTGACTGAAGCACTGTGATTGGTATCCGAACACTGCTAGTTGAAGGGCCTGCCACAGAGTGCTGGGCTTTGACATCCAAGCTGATTTCCATAGGAAAGCTTCCCTAGATGATAGAACAAACAATGTACTTCCTGAGCACTGCAGCAGATGGCATCACAGCACTCAGCCTTGACTTTATACAGCTCTTAGTGGCATCAGGCCCCACCTGAATTGCTCATCAGAACCCACAACCAGCTCAAGTATACATTCCTTCCCTCTGGTTCCCCTCTCCCTCCCCAGTCTCACCTGAGGGAATAGATTAAACCATCAGTAACTTTTAAGTCACATCGCTTTAAGAAAACATGGGAAAGATGAGCAGCCAAGTTACATGCACTTTCTGAATCTTAGAAGCCTTTATAGCCTCAGGTTATGACAAGCACAATAAGTGAGAGAACAGTTACCTGAAAAAGTCAAGGTCTTTGGGCCTGGACTAGAGACAGATTGGGGTCAGTTGTTTTCACTAGTCAAAGCTAGAGCTCACAGCAAGGGCTGGGTCTTTTCTGACCATCAAATGTACTGATTGCTTTCATATTGGGATATTTGACCAAGATCATTAAACACAGAGAGGAACAGCCAGGAATCTGGCACAGACAAGAATTGGCATAGAAAAGCTACATGCACTCCTCGATGTTGCACCCTTGTTGCTTGCACCATGTTGCCTTTTGGACTGATGCGGCAGACCACTCTGGTGACAAGGAAGAACTCTCAGCAGAGACCATAGACACTGATGCAAGACATTTTTCTAAAACAGACAGTACACATCTTGCCTAAATAGTTTTCCAAGGAAACAGCTTTAACCTTAGAAAATGATATCTAATGCCTTATTTCATGTGATAGGCTGAGCTGGGAGAATAAAGTGATGCTAATGACTTTGGCATATATTGCCTTACTACAAGAAAAGGAAAGTTGAGTACGGGAGCAACATCGTGTCTGCCCAATCTTACTGCCTTATGACTTAACTGTGACCAAGTAGCAACAGCACAAGAAATCCCTGAGCTTTCTAGAGCAGTTATGTTCTAGCTGCAGCTGTGCAGAACCAGGCAGCAGTAAACCCTGCAGCTGACAGTCTGGTTGCAGCAGAGAAACAAGTCACACACACAGGCTTTGGTTTGATTGTACAGTTATGATTTATTGCATCCTATATCCTTAGGAAGGATAGCTACAGTTTTTCACTTATCAGGCTCATGTGCAAAAACTGATCCAGTGCCTCCTGTACTAGAATATAAACTATGTTTGCTTTAGACACATATACTTTGTAAACTATTTGATGCCAGACTACTCATTTTCATCAAAACAACCTGTACTGTGTGGTCCAGGGCTAGGAACAGAAAAGTCACTTGTGTATTTGTTGAAGAGATAAGATCCAATTCATATTGTTGAGGCAGGTTATAGCACCCTGAGTAGAAAGTGAAGTGTTATTTTCCTGCACTTTGTTTTTGAACTGTCTCTCCCCAATTCACAATATGTAACTGCATGAAAGAGTTCAGTATGACTGCAGATTAATCCACAAGAAGTCATAATGGAGTTCGTAGTTGGAGGAGGAAAACAAGGTTTGTTTTTGACAGCAAGAAGTGCATACAGCTGCCTTCTTAAGGCTCATAAGGTTCTTGAGTGTTTTTGCACTTCAAAGTCCAAAGATGATGACAGATCTGGCTTTGCCTAGACGGCTGATGCTTTGTCCTGCAAGATGTGAATAGTGCCAGTCATCAGTTTTGCTATAGCCGTCTTCATATGAATGTCATCTATCCCGGGCTACCAGAAACAATATATTAAAGTTCTCTTGCTTCTCTCCACTCTCATGCTTGTATGTTCTCCATAAGCGATGTAGTGTCACAGATTTGATGGATCGTCCATGCAGTTTAATTTAAACTGGGCCCTTATTCCTGCGTACTTGAATAGAGGGCTTCAATCTGCTGCTGGAAGACTTGAACAAGCTCTGCTCGCTTTGCCTTCAGTGTTGGTGTCAAAAGTCCATTTTCTACAGAGAACATCTCTGTGTGGATGTACAGGTCCTTAACCTATTAAAAGAAAATAATTTAGCATAACAGACATGTAATGACTTAGACGACAAACAATAGTCCTTCCCAGCTTCATTGAGCTCAGTGCAAGAACGCAATCTCAGGAGCACCAGTAACTACACTGATTTTTGATGCAAGTCAAACTCCTTTTGGCTAACACAGCAAGAGTGTAGGATGGAACTACAGCTCCAGTAGCCTGTGGTGATTCTCCAGTCTATCTCATAGCAATTGCTACTGTTGCCACATAGAGCCAAGAGACAGGCAGGCAGTCAATGTTTCACTGCCTACTTCAATCAGTTGTCCAGGGCTGCTGTTCTAGGTCCCATCCTGACACAGTTAACAGGAATGAAGATTAACCAGCCCCTTCATTAGCAATACAGGTGCTTGTGACAAGCAGGATTTGGAAGTACTCACTTGTTCAAAGGACTTAAGGCCAGCCTCTCTGCCCAGTCTGGCCATATCTTCCAAAATAGCTTTCTTCACTGCCTAAAAGAAACAGAGCAGGAGTTGAGTGGGTAAAGCTGCTGTTTGGTAGTTGCAACTCAAGAGCATAGCCATTGCCAAGTCAGTGAAAACTGAGGCTGGCAAGAATACACATGCATATTTCAACTTTCAAGATTTCTCATATTAAGGCCACTACGAGGTCATACCTATTTTTTCATTGGAAAAAAAAGCAGTGACAACCCTCGAAACATCAAGAGACGCCTACATTTAATTCCAGTTTTTACTGTAATGCTGCTTGCATGACTCACCTGGCATTAAGCCAGTTTAACATACAAAAAAGCTGGGTGGAACAAAGTCAAAGAAATGCAAGATTGGACTTCAGAATTAATTTCTATCTATAACCCACTAAAACCAAATGAACTCACTGGGTTTTTGCAGAGTTCTTCATAGGAGCCTTTTATTCCCAATTTTGCTGCAAATTCTGGAAGCATCTCAGGATCAGGAACCACTATACCTATTAGAAAAGACTGAAAGAAAGTGGAAGTAGTCATATTGAGACCAAGAAAGGGCATCTGAAATTACCTTGATTGTCTATGTGAACTTGATTGTGGACTCTGTCTCTACAACAAGCCACATTTACATCCCCATCCATTTCCAGAGTTTGGAAAGTAGCTACAAGGACTTTCAAGTCCCTTATCTGAGTTCTGACAGCAGTAATTAAAGTACTAATGCAGTTTCTTATGTGGGCTAAATGCTCCAGCAATTACTTCTGGCTGGTTTACAGATTGAAGACTGGTCTCTGCTAGCATAGGTGACACTTCTTTGCGAAAGAAGTGGAGAAACACCACTCCTGTGAAGAAAGGCTGAGAGAGTTTGGGTTGTTCAGCCTGGAGAAGAGAAGGCTCCAGGGAGACCTTATTGTGGCCTTTCAATACTCGAAGGGGCTTATAAGGAAGATGGGGACAAACTTTTTAGCAGGGCTTGTTGTGATAGCAGAAGGGGTAATTGTTTTAAACTAAAAGAGGGTAGATTTAGATTGGGTATCAGGAAGAAATTTTTTTATGATGTGGATGGTGAAACACTGGAACAGGTTGTCCAGAGAGGTGGTAGATGCCTCACCCCGGGAAACATTCAAGTTCAGGCTGGACAGGGCTCTGAACAACCTGATCTAGTCAAAGATGTCCCTGCTCCTTGCAGGGGTGGGGTTGGCCTAGATGACCTCTAAAAGGTTCCTTCCAACCAAAATCATTCTATGATTCTAAATTCTATAGATCTGACTTGATATACTAATCCCATAAAAGCATGTAATTAGCCTTTACCCAGCTTGCAATTTGATGCCAAGATCTCCTTTTCTTTGGGGTTGATTGGGAAGGCTCTAAGTCTGCAAGGATATTCCTGGTCAAAGACTGTTGTATATGCATACATTTGTGTGTTGATCTTCCAGAACTCATCATGGGAGAAATCTTGCAGGAAACGCACTCTAATGTCGCTTACCCTCAGGCTTTCCCCATGTACAAAGACCTGGGCTACAGGAGCACTTCTAATATAGACATTTTCTATCTTCTCTGGAGCAATGTATTCTCCTTGTGCAAGTTTGAATATATTCTTCTTCCTATCAATGATCTTCAATGTTCCATTCTAGAAGTTAAAAGGTAGTGGCCATTAGTTTCAAGTCTGTCTTGCTTCTATAAGAAGTAGAAGATAATAGGTTTGTTGTATGCAAAGCACATGCTAGTCTGGAACTGGTCTTTGTTCTCTACAGAGAGAAGGGGCACCTTGTCCATTTTCTCCAGTTAGCTCAGAACATGATTAAGACAGCTCCTTTATTCTCCTATGACAGAAACCAACACACCTTGTTATTCTTCACTGTGGAAGTGACCTAGTCTTAACTACTAGCCTAGCAGGTGTTACTTGGGATCTTGTAACCTAATTGGTCTTTGGAACTTTGCCTGGAGTTATTTGGTGAATGATAACAAAATACTGTGCAAGGCTTTATCCTAGAATTAACTTCTCCAGCATTTCAGTAAACTAGCCAGGAATTCCTATCCAAGAGATGATTTGTATTAAGCAGTTACTCACTGGCATCCATTTCCCTATGTCTCCAGTGTGGAGCCAGCCATCTTTATCAATTGCTTCTGCTGTCTTCTCAGGGTCTTTCAGATAACCCTTGAACACATTTGGTCCTTTAATGCAGACCTATAGCAAGCACAGAACTTTGTTAGTCACCCAGTCTTACGTTTCAGTATTTCTCAAGACACACAGGAGATTGTACCTACCTCACCCTCATTGTTGGAGGAGAAGTAGTTCATTTCCTCCACGTCATCTAGTTTTACGATATTACAAGCCAGAGGGGCTCCAACATGACCTAAAGAGAAAAAAAAATCCAAAACAAACAAGGCCAGTTGTTTTGCAAATTCTGCTACCAGCTGGCCCTATTCGATCTAAAGCTAGAAAGCCTAGGTCTTGAAGTGAGATCAAATAACTCAGTCCTTGAGGAAAATAGTTAAGTATCATGTCTGATATTTTAGCCAAAATTGAGTAAAACATGTTATTCAGGAGCTAAAGCTAGTTTCTTAAAGCCATTTGGCTTGTCTAGCTTACTCAGCTCTTTATAGACTTTCCTTTCGTGTACACTGGGACAGAGTTTAAGCTGACCTACGCCACTTCACAGAAGAGATCCTCATCTCATGAATTTTGGTGCCTATTAAGCATACGGGTGACTGTTGCTGCCAAGAATCACTTTGAGGTTAAGTATCCAGTATGATTTAACTTTTGTAGAACTAAAGGTAGTAGAGCACCGAAGCTTGAATGCTGCGCTTTCTATTCTCAGCTGTGGGAGAGCTTCCAAGTCTCAGCTACCATACCTGTTGTCCAGTCTCCAGGCATTGAGAACGTACATCCAGCCGAGCATTCAGTCTGGCCATAAGCTTCAAAAATCTGTGTGAGAAAGGATGAATATTCTTTGAACATCAAGTCCTTGGTGTGAAAAAGCTCAGTTCAACTATGCCTGTACTCAAGTCTTCTTAGAAAAGAAGCCAAGACAGTCTGAACCTTTAAATCTTCTTGATCTCATTAGAGTAACCAGATGTTCAAGTTCACACATCCAAAGCTTGCTTTGGTCACCTCATTCACTGAATTCTGTTCTGAAATGTACAACATTGTAAGCTTATTGATTGTCAGGGTAAACCATAAAGCTCAAAGGCAGCTGCCTGAATTTGAGCACTGCATGTTCCTATTTCTGCATCTCTATTGCTTTCCTAGAAACTACAGGACAGTTTTCTGGTAGTGTAGTTTGAAGCCAGCCCTGCAGAATTTTATTCCTGTTACGGTTAACTTAGATCAAGCAGTCTGTAAATACTGAAGACTTGACAGCAATCTCACCAGGAACAAGCTGGGCTGGACCACAGCTGTTTTCTTTGGTCACTTATTTAGCATAATCAAACAGATTTTAATTTAAGAAAAAACTCAGCTTACCTGACAGCCCAATGCTGCTCTAAGAAATGTCAGGACAGAGGGGGATATAGGAGCTGCACCTGTTACCATAATACGCACTCTTCCACCCATTGTTTCCTACAAGTGAAATAGAAGCCATCAGATCCTTCAATACTACGTGCTCAGCTTACTTACTCTTAGAATAACATACCTGAACTGTTTTGAAGATTAGCCGATCCAAAATGCTGTCATTTCGAATAATACCCTGTTTTATTTCAGCCATCTTCATAGTCACAGCAAAGTTTAATAGGCAACGTTTCACTGGGCTCTTTGCAGCACTTTGTATCTACAAGGACAAGAATTGGTGGCTCTTGGTTTTAACTCATAGCTGTACTTCCAGTTCTTACTTTATTAGGAGGCACCGTATTTTACTTTGATGTTCTAGGGTCCTTCCACTGGACCAGGTTGCTCCAAGCCCTGTTCAAAATGGCCTTAAGCACCTCCAGGGATGGGGCATACACAACTTCTCTGTGCAACCTGCGCCAGAACCTCACTACCCTCATAGGAAAAAACTTCTTCCGAAAATCTCATCTCAATCTCCCCTCTTTCAGCTTAAAGCCACCCCCCCTTGTGCTGTCATCACACTCCCTGATAAAGAACCCCTCCCCAGCTTTCCTTTGGACTCCCTTTAAGTACTGGAAGGCTGCTCTAAGGTCTCCCTGAAGCCTTCTCTTCTCCAGGCTGAACAACCCCAACTCTCTCAGCCTGTCCTTAGAGGGGAGGTCTGATCATCTTCAGAGACGTTACTGCTGACACACTTCAGCCATAGCTATGAGGGATAGGGATCCTTCTAGCTTTGCCCTTGCTTCATATGCATTCCAAAATTAAACAAAGTGTCTCTGAACAGCAACAGACTTAGCCCAGTCCTGACTGGATATGCTGTTCTTATACTCCAGGTCCCAGGACTCCTTCCATCTCCTTAGATTTTTCCTGCTAAGGAGTAATTATATGGTGGCAATGTTATGATGCATTCAATCTTAATTTAAACTTGTATGCTTTCTTAGATGAACATGAAGATAATTTAGCTAAAATTGCTCACATACCTTGTCATATATTCTATTGAGCAGTCTTGGTACAACTGGAAATAGTGTGGGCTTCAAGGCTTTCATGTCGTCTGTTAGCAACTTGATGTCTCCTTGGAAGAAGCCAACTTTTGCTCCGCAGCTGTAGACCACAGTCTAAAAATTGACCAGACTAAGCATAATCAAGGATAATTCCTAGCTTCATTAACCCTAATTTTCTATGGAAAGTGGCACTATTTCCAGTCCGCAGTGGTAGGAAAGCTCTTGTGTATATAGGTTTTGAGGAAATACAGAAGGCTATCATACCTTTTACTGTAATTTGATTTAGAGAAGTTCAAATGCATAAAGCTCTGGCATGCAACTTTGATTTGTAGTCCACAAGTACCACAAAACAAAGTTTCACAGTATGGTTGAATGCAATTTATGAGCTTCACTACATTTGTTACAGCTGTTCTGATATCTTTTGATACACCTAGAAATTTAAATACAAGGCAACAGAAGAATTTAACAGCTTGACAAGGAATAGGATGAGGCACATTCTATTTTAAATACTGGGTTGGGAATTCTGGAGACCATTACATATAGAAGAGTTAGATTCTACCACAAAGGTGCTGATATTCGCTCTAGGAAGCCTTGTTTTTACGATATTCTAGACTAAGTGCACTAATTGGAAGACTAGAACTTCAGCTTAGGAAACAGATAAGCAGCATGACACAGCCCAGTAGAGTAAACCATGGAGAATATACCACTGTTTACCTCTGAGTACTAAATCCACTTGTCTTAAACTGCTTCCTCTTCATTTACTAGCCTTCACTGTGTCTGACTAAAGTCTTGATGCTGTTAATTTCCCTTGCTGATTTCTTAGTAAATCAGTCAGTGAGACTGAAGAACAAAGCTTCATTCAATGAAGACAGTAGCCATATCTTGGAGAAGTAACTAGACATTATTTAGTCAGTTCAGGGGTTTTATTTTAGATAGGTTGTCTTAACCATTTAGGTATAGCTTCTAACAAGTGTTACTATCGGAAACTGTTCATACATCCAAGTTCTTCTATAGACGCTTCTTAGTATGCATGCAGAGTCTCCTTACCTGTACAACTCGCTCAAACATGTGAGCCAAGGGAAGATAGGACATGGCGATATCTGAACTTGTACACTCAAATGTGTTCTAGAGGAGAAAGAAATAGAAGTAGGTTAGCAGTCCTTATGCCTGCTTGAGTTACTCTTAAGTAGAAAGTGAATAAAGTTTGGATCAATTTGAGTACTTTCAAACAGACTGAAGCAACTCTGGCTCATCCATCACCACTTCAAAATTCACAGCTGTAACTCAGCCATACTGGATCAAGATTAGTTTTATGTTTTAGCAAGAATTGAGATAAGGTAGTCCAATACTCTTGGCATTCAGAACTGACTCATTCTAAAATAACTTCTGTGTAGAAGTTCTTGTTCACGGTTAAGCAAAGTTTATTTTCCCTGTTTATTGTTCCATTGGAACATGGGCGCTTGGGAAAGTGTGTTTCTGGGAGTGAATGACTTGCAGAAAACACCAACATTAAAGCTTGTCTCATGAATGAGTAGCATAGTCTAGAGATTGCCTTTAAGCAGTAGCTTATTTACCTCCACGCATCTAAGGAAGGCAGCAGCATTTGCAACAACATTTTGATGCGTCAGCATGGCTCCTTTAGGGTTACCTTTGGAGAGATTGAGCAAAGTCAGCTGTGGCTCTGAGGGCTTCTGCTGTCTGTTTCCCATATCCATTTTGGCTCATTTGAACTATCTTGGTATTAGGCTTAGTCATAGCATGCATTGTTGTAAAAGACCACAAACAAGCCTTATCTCAAGTGCTTTCAGCTATAGATGTTATATAGAAGAAATGTCTACTGAAACAGCAGAGTAATTAGGAGCAGCATAGAGAATGCTGAAACAAAATGTTTCTCTAGCCCCTGTGGATCAGAATACAGACACAGTTAAACAACCAGTCTCTAACATTCAGACTCATAAGACAACAGGAATTTGGCTATTCTTCCCTCCAAACTCTAAGCAGCTTTGTCTTTGTGTACTTGACTTACAGTGACAATATCCAAAGTGAAACTACAGCAGTGGCTTGATACTGTTCTATGTCGTTAGCATTTCCTTTTTTTGGTGCTGGAAAGCTTTTTTTATTTTTTTTTTCAAGACAGGGAGATTGTTTTAGTGCAGAAACATCACTATATATTCTCTTACCTGTGGTTCCACTGGTAAAACACACAATGCAAAGATCTTCAGGCTTAGGGGGCTAGAAGGGAAAAGCCACATATGGTCAGAGTAAGGATTATGTTACTCATCAGTATTTACCTACACTTCCTAAAGTGGCATGAACCAGGAATTCTGTTTGGAAACAAGACAAGATTTAAAAAGTGTCTTGCCAACCTCCTCTACTAGCAGCATGGCAAAATGTAGTATTGGAGACTAGTTTTTGCAAGTTCCTAAGTATTCCACAGAGATAGATACTTACAACTGGTTCTTTGATGTTGTTTCTTCCCAGCTCCTGTGTTAGAGAAAAAAAGGCAGCTTAACAATTGCGACAGGAAGCTGTGCAACAGTTGTAGATGAATAGGTAATTGCATGTAAATGCAAAGCTTGTTTTTATTTTGCCTCTTGATACTCTCATTCAGAGAGAGAAATTGGTCTTGCTGAATTTAAGACGGACAACCTGGAAAAGCTTACTTCTGGGGTTGTGGAAAGCATGAATTTGAACATGTAAAAAGTGATCAAAACTACACAAGGAATTGGGAAGTCCCGAGTTGTGATATTTCCTTTTATTTGATGTAGGCCACATCTCTTATATGCATCAGTTTGGAAGATGAAGCCTAGCATTGGGATGTCAAAGCAGCCAGTAATTTGCACTTATAGTTTCAATTAGACTCAACTGCCAGCTTAGAAGCCTGATAAATCCTGTTACAACTGCACCATGAATTAAGCTAAGGAAATCTTCAGTTTAAAACATATGGACTGCCCACAACACATGGCCACAACTTCAAACAATGGTTTGAACTCTGCAAGTCCATTTGGCCAAATATATCAAGTTCTAAAATGACTGCTTATCAAGATCAGTGTCCAGTGTGACAACTGGGTAACGCTTACATTAGTGTCATTGTTGCCAGAGAAGGTCCAGCTGGCTAGTGGCAAGGTATTCCTCTGCAAGATCAGGCAGAAGCCTTTAGTCACCCACCTCAACCTCCTGCAGTGCGAGAATTTCGACTCCCACTTTTGCTCCCCTGTCCTTGAGCTCTTTATCAAAGAGATCCATAAGAATGATAGTCTTCAGATGTGGGGTCTTTTCTTGCTCACAGTTCTCAAGCAAGGTCTGTGCCTTGTCAGGCTTGTCACAGATCACTAGGCTTATGTCAGCTATAGAAAAGAAATTACATTTCAGAAAGCTATTCAGAAGACATGAGGGTAGTGAGTGACTGCTCAATAGCACATACATTTATAATATAGCATTGGTTTGTTTTGCAGCCATTTGCATTTGCTCATATGGAGTCAGTGACTGGCTTACAGTGCTAAGAAGAGTCTTCCTACCTTGCCCAATTAATTGGGCAATCTTAATATCTTATGATAGCTGTACAAAGAGAAGGCAAGTGCTGAGGAACCGAAGACAAATACCTTCAGTCACAGTCAAGGCAGACATTTAAACTTTGGTATTGCCATAAAAAGCTCAGAATTGTCCTCACTGAGGGTTAGCCATCTTCCGTAAGTCTAAATTTAGAACCGTTTGAGAGGGAGAGCTAAAATTCTTGAGTTAATGCTTCAGCTTCCTTGCATGCGCAAGAGAATTTTATGCAATTACAAAAAATTTCCCATTAAGTCAGCAGAGGAATGGGATTTGCCTGAACATGCCAGTTCCCTGTCAGTTTAGTAAGTCACAGCCGTGTAGTCTCCAAGGCAAGACCTGTTTGCAAGGTTCACCAGCAGAACCGGTGAAGTCATTTTGCTTGGCATATCCTATTTAAGTGTTGAACCCCAAATTGTTGTGACAGCAGTGGATATTCCACCCCCCATATCTCCCCTAAGACTGGGGGAAGTACGTTTGAATATCTATTCCAGCTTCCTCACCAGTTTCTTCCATGATGGCATGCTAGTTTTTGCTTCTGTAGAACAACAGGTCCTAACCAGATAATGGCATATTTTCAGCCCTCCCTCTCCAACACTTTGCATCCTACAAGTTTAAATTAGAGACACACATCTAGTTTTAGTTTGCGTGCAAGCCTGGCTACATTGATGATTTACTAGGAAACAGGAAACACACCAACTTCACACATTGAACCACGTCCCTGCAGAGCAGCTTCATTTACAGAAATTAAGTGTCTATAAAAGGTAAGAACAGCAAAGTTAAAGCTACTCTGATTTTTTGCATCAAATTCCCTTGACCTTCTGCCTTCTCAAAACAAAGCTTCTTAGAGAAATCATTATGAAATAGTGGAAGTCAATATTTACCTTTGTTAACAATATATACAATGGCATCTGGCCCCAGAGTGTCATAGAGTGGAACAGCAACCATTGAGTAAGTGTAGCAGGCATACTCTGAAATGATCCACTAAAGAGAGAAGACAGTACAGCTAAGGATAACTAGCAGTTCATAAGACAGGATTACCAACAGGTTTCATAGAGCCTGACTAGCCCACACACACAGTGGTAGTGAGGTTTGTGTAAGGAGCAGGTCCAGGAGATTCTACGAGTAGTGAGGATTCAAGGTTGTATTACATGCCTGGCGTGGTGTGTGCTCAGCCAGTAATGAGGGAAGAGGGGACAGAAGCCAGTTGTGATTGTTCCTTAGGTCTCTTCAAGCTGTTTAACTACAGACCCTCCTCCAGGTGTCAGGGTATTCTGGGAAAAAATATTAAATTTGTTGCTTACCTCTGGCCTATTCTGAGCAAAAATGCCAATAAATTGGTTGGGTGATGGCTTGCATCCTTTTTGCAGGAGTCCTGATCCCAGGTATTGAGCTCTATCCAGAACCTGCAAGATAGTTTTACCTCACTTTAGTGTTACAAGACAGTATCCCAAATTAAATCATCTGTAATGTACAATACTGACCTGTTTATATGTCAGCCATTGATAAGGTTGGTTGGGTTTTCTGTAGCCTAAGCAGTTGCCATTTTCTAATGGAAGAGTTCAGAAAAGAAATTGTAAGGCTTGGGACTGAAGCTGCAGAGCACTTCAATGCAACACTTCAGGTGGAAAATATTTTGAGCCAAACATCTAGCTAACTGCATGGAGTATGGAAGCACATGGTGTCCGTAAAGACTCTGCCCAAACCACACAGACTGTAAGACTGTTGACTTCCAAGAACTGATGATATTGTCTCATTTTACAACCCACGTGACATTGAAATAGCTTGTGAGCTATTGCATATTTTTATGCATGTGATCCCTGAAGTCACGTGTGCATACATTCATACCTGTTGAAAGCAGGGTGTAATTTTACACTAAAATCCACAGGATAAGACAAAGCAGAGGCGTTTCCTCCCCTCCTGCAGCTCCCTCTAATGCTTAGTATCCGCTTACTCTTCAGTGAACTCTAACGTATTAAGCTTCTGATGTTTGTTCTTGCCCAGTCTGCCAACTAAGACTACTAATATACCAGTGAAGGGGAAAGAGAGGTCAATTGTCACTCCACCCCACAGAAGGCTAGGAAATTTTTTTCCAGCCTGAATTATTGCTACAGACAAGAAGCAATGCAAAGAGAGCTTGGAATAACTTTAGTCACTTGTGATAGGCAAGTACTAACTAGTAGCTGCAAAGCTTACCAGAAGCATGTAGACCTCTCTGGAAAACTTCATACAAGGTTTTACTATCGTCAAAGTAATAAGAAAGCAGGTTATTATCTGGCAGGAGTGCACATCTTCTGGCTCCTCCCTAGGAACAGAACACAGTTATGAAACAGTGCAGAGCAGGTGCAATGTCATTTGTTCCTCAGCCATCCTCCCAGCAATCCCCTTTAAAGCATTTCAATAACATTGCATTGTTAGGGAAGTGTCATTTTCCTTCCTGATTCTGATCTACTCAGTCATATGCAGAGGAATTTTCTAGATGGCCTAGATTAATACTCAATTACAGGTTATGAGAGAGACCTTGAGTAAGATTGAGTGCTATCACTTGCCAGGTTAGATCAAGTTTAGCACCAGCCTCAAAACTGATGCAAAGCATTTAAAACACAGAAAAAAGTCGGTGACAGCCTAGGCCATCTTGTAAAAATCCCACCTAACCCCAGTGGCAAGAGCTGCTGTTTCTTACTCTTAATGCCTTAAGATTTCCCATCTCTCCACCATACTGTTCAGTTGTGCACCTGAGAGAGGTCTGTGTGTATCAGACAGGAGAGTTTCCACTGATGTGGAGAGTCAGAATGGATCAGTATTGAGATTAAGCTCAAAAATAGTCTATGTCCACAAGCACAGTAAGCATTACCTCAATTCCTACTGACTGCTTGTTCAAGTCAACAGGAGGCCAAACAGGTTTTGGCCTGCTTATCAACCAGAGGAAGATGCCAGCTCCAAATGCAATGAGACTAATCAATGCTGGTGTTGGGAGCGGTGAGAACAAGACTTGAAGTATCCAGATCATTGTGCTGGATCAGTGGAGCCACAGTTGAACCTGAAACAAACAGGAGGTTTAGTAGACATGAATTAGAAGCACTTACTACCTATAAGCCATGGTTACTTAAGTAGTTTAAGCAATATTGCAAATCATTTCAGCAGTTTGCCCCTAAAGAGTCCTGGTACAATAATGAAACATACTTATGCAATATGTTAAGCCTCTTAAGAGATCCCGAGTCACCTGTCCCCATAAATCTTAATCCATGCTGCATCCACCTCCATAAAAAGCTGAAGCTCGATTAAGTCAGACAAGAAACAGATGTCAATTATTTCTATTCAAGAGCAAAAATCTGCCCAGGGAAAGCCAACATACAATTTCCCCAATTAAGCGTAACAAAAAATGCTTACGGTTGAGTGATGCAAATTGTGGAATAAAGAAAACTCCTTTATATTATAGCTGTCGAATTGCTAAAATACTGCTAACATAGTAGGTGTATTGCCAAATTATGTTTATTATACCTACATATATAATTCTGCAGGGCGAGCAGTATCTTAACTACTGGAGGCTCTTACTGCAAAGTAGGGTTTATGCTTTACAAGTACTTCAGACACAGAAAGTGTTTAGCATGAGGTATGGCAGAAGTCAAAACTGTTAGTTTCCACTAATTAGTCATGATCTGGAAGTCAATGCATGCAATGAAAGTCTAGGTAGGAAATATAGAAGCAGTTTCGCTGCTTGCATCCTCCAGTCTCTTCCTTCAAGGGCAGGGAAGGAAATGCTGAGAATGTAGGGCTTTTTACAAGAGACAAAAACATCAACCTCAGCTTCCTTCCTTCAAAACATATACTTTAGTCTCTAAAATGTTCTGGTGTGTTTAAGACTGAATGCCCAAGACAAATCCAGCCCAGATGACTGCTTTTGTCTAAATCAACTCAGGTCTTACCAGCTTATCTTTGCTTGTATCTGAATAGCTATGCAGGGCATGACACATAACACCTTGGAAGAGGAATAACCACACCCTTTCAAATTTCTTCAGACAGAATCAAGGGAAGCTGGTCAGTAGATAGTACACCAGCTAGCAACTAATTAAATCCCTGTACAAGAATACCAGGCATTCTGGAGCAATGGGCTCCAGTTACCCTTTAACTGTAACTCCAAGAAAGGCGAATTTTCCAGTTAGTAAATTCAGCCAGGCCCCAAAGTCACAATTTGGGTCTTTAAGTCCAGACTAACTAGCGTTAGATCACCTGTATCTGGTTTGTAGTTTCACAGTTTTCACTTTCCAGTGCTGTGCTAATGAGCAATCCTAATGTGTTCTCTGGTGAGAGGACATGCTTTGCCTGCTCAGCATCTGGATAGGAAAGGGTACCTCAGAGGCTTGTCATCAAGTCTGAGCTGCCAAAAGCACATCACCTACATATGTGAAAAGTAGATTCTGTTCTACTCTAAGCCTTAGTTGCAACGTGCCCTTCAAATTCTTGACCCTGATTTCATGTATTGAGAGTCCCAAAAAACTGTGCCACAGCAAGAGAGGCAGGAACTGCCCTTGGCACTCTGCACTGACTGACAGTTCCAGTCACCAGGCTCATCAAACCTAGGAAGCACAAACCTGCTCTTTCTGCAGCACTGGGTATCACCCATCTCCACATCCTTCCTTTAAGCCTTTAACAACTGAGAAAAAAATCCCCTAAAACCTAGTCTGTTGATAGAGTTTACGCTCAGGGCAAGGCCACTTCACAGTCTAGGTTCTAGCACTGTTCTCTTTGCAAGACCTGAGGTTATTTGGCAGTCAGCTGCTCTTCATGATTTATACATTTGGCCTTGTAATGCATTACTGGAGCGGTTAGTAAGCAGTTTTCTGCAGGTGATTAAACAATATCTGGCTTGTGGTGTGAGTCAGCCAATTCCTCTTTTGTGTATATGAGGAAACCACATATATAAAAGGAGTTGGTTATTGCAAATTTATTCCTTTAACTAGAGCCCACTACTAGATCCAAGTGACAAAGCAAAGCACATTTACACCATTTGTGTGTTGGAAGCTTAGCTTGTTAGGAGTTGGCAAAACAAGACCTTGACACATCTAGTCTCACATCTTTTTAGAGGGATACCAGAAGATTCATGTTCAGCTCTCCTGAATTTTGATTAATAGCAATCAGCTTGGGCTGTTTTCCAGTCTTTTTCCATTCCCAGATGAGCCAAAAGGAGTCTGCACTCAGTGCATTTCAGATGACTGTTCCCTGGACATGAGACTTTTCAGTTAGCTGCAAGGGAACAGAACTATATGCAGGTGACTGAAGAGGCCACATGCCTGTACAGCTGTACCAGTTTTAATATCTGTGTTCTCATGCTTATTTTAATAGTAATTTTAAGATAATTTCCTAGAAACCAGGAAGGATTTGTTGCCTTTGGAGCATCATGCTAAAGGTAATTGGGATCATGTCTATAGCACCAAGTCCTCTGTTATAACTTATTAAAGCTGCTTAGCATTAACGCTGCCTGATCAGACAGATCAGTGCAATTGTCATGAACAGCTGCTGTCTGTTACATGGACTTGACAGAAAATTAGCAGAAGACACTTGCCTGACCTTTTTGTGGTAAGGAGCAGAGAGCCCACTAACCCCAAATGCTTCATACAGCAGTAGATAAGTCACAGAATACCTTTCCATCAGGGTATTCTCATCTCCTCACTGACTCACATGCAAGGCATGTGTGCCAAGACATCTAGGAAGACTAAACGTTAGGCCCTGAAGGATAATGATGCCTGGAGCAGAGAGCTCAAAGTCCAGAGAGAACACCTGATCAAGTTTAGAAAAGCCTGAAGCAAAGCTTTTGGCTTCAGATTCTAAATTGATTCCACAAGTCTCTCACATTAGAAAGAAAGAGAACTCGGACATTAGTTCAATGCCAGTGTAACTTAACCGCCTAGTCAAGGATGATTTTCAGTTACAAGCAAACTGGAATTTTTATTTAAAGCAGGACCTGTTGATGAGTTTCTCTCTAAAGCCTGGGAAGTAGTGTATGCTCATTTGCTTCTAGGCTGGGTTGGTTTTTTTAGTAACTGTCTTCATTAGCCTGCTTACAGCACTGAATGAGCCTGTAAATGTGAGAGTCAAAATCTAACGTCCTCTAAAGCTACAGAGGTTAGTGTTGTGTCAAAAAAAGCAGATACCTAGGTTTTGAAAGCACAGATACCTAGGTCTTGTTTGCAATACATGAAAAAATGCATTTCTTATATGAAAGACTATTCTCAGTTCCTCTGCTTTATGAATAGAATAGCGACAGTGTTTTGCTTTTACTTTCCAACAATGTTTCCTCCTATCAAAGTGCAGAGAATGTTATTCAAGCTGTGGTGGAAAGAGACCATCAGCAAATTTGTCTCAATTCTTAGCATTAGGATGGTTGTTTCCTAAGCCTGGAGCTTCTACTGTAACTACTTGTCAAATCTGAGTCGCTGCTAATTAATCACCTCTGGTATCCTCCAAAATGCCACTTAATCCTGCTGCCCTCAAAGCAGACGAGCTTGCAGAGAGCATAGGAATCTGTACTTGACAGAGTTTTCTGTCTATGGGAAGAGAACAGCTTTACAGTAGATCCTATAGGGCAAATACCATCAGAGCTTAACCCACAAATCCAAATGCCCTGTGCATACATAACACCCAATTTATATCAACTGAGAGAGAACCCAACTCAGTGCAGCAGGAGACAAAGCCAGGGCATTCCTGGTAGACACCAGCTTTCACTGTAGGGCACATCTGGGCACCAGCTGCTTTCTTAAGTGTGGAGTGCTTGAAACCACTGAATTTTGAAGGGCTCAGCTCCCAGAGACCAGAAAGATTCAAAACACTCATGATGTCTCAAAACACCTGTTAGTCCTCTTATGCAATTAAATGCAGTTAAAGTGTGCTTAGGTTGTCTCACCTGATCAATGGTCAGGGATAAGATGCACTAGGCTCCAGAGTGCAAAGGCTTAGTTTTTATCAGAAGAGATTACAGTGATACCATTCACAGCCTTGAGTTCAGGAATACATGTTCTCTTTTCTGCTGTGGGTCCTCCCTGCCCCCCAGACTCTACAGCAATTCCTTCACTAGCTAGAAGAAATGGAACAGTTATTCCCTATTCTCTTCAAGTCAGGAGATTCTCTCCACTGGAAAGTGACTGGGCTTTCTCCAAGGACATAAATCTAAAGAAAGAAATCAGTGTTACCTCCATCACAGCAGTTCTTTACAGACATCAAAGCAACTTCTAATTGCACAATTTCAGAAGCAATGTGTGTGTGCTGCCTGGGAGAATGTATTCTAGAATTATATTCTTTGTCTCAAGTTTGCCTAAGAAACAGCTTGCATATGCATTTGAGGTGATTGTAGAATCATAGATGCATAAAATGGTTTGGGTTGGAAGGGACCTTAAAGATCGCCCAGTTCCAATCCCCTGCCATGGACAGGGACACCTCCCACTGGATCAGGTTGCTCACAGCCCCATCCAATCTGGCCTGGAACACCTCCAGGGATGGGGCAGCCACGACTTCTTTGAGCAACCTTTGCCAGTGCCTCACCACCCTCACAGTAAAACATTTCTTCCTAAAATCTCATCTAAATCTCCCCTCTTTCAGCTGAAAGATGTTTCCCCTCATCCTCTATCCCTGTACTCCCTGATAAAGAGCCCCTCTCCATCATGAGAGCCTGTTGATCAGCATTAGTATGGTACCATTGACTCTTCCCAAGCTGGAAGAGTACAACCAGCCGCGCTGGGGTCATTTATTAGTCAGTTAAGCACCAGTAGCTCACTCTTCGCATTTGCTTACACAGTGCCCTTCTTGCCTGGTGTCCTGCGAGCCCTGTGCCAGTTCTTACTCCTTGGCAGCATTATATCCCATCTTCCTTCATCTGCAGCAAGGAGAAGTTGTGCTTTGCAGGGTTTCAGAACATCTAACTTTCAGAATCCAGAGAGAAGCTAAAGTGCCAAAGCTCAGCAGCAACTGCTGAACATAGAGCCATAGAAAAAAAACACAAAGCAAAATCCACAGTAACTTGCATTAAGTGCAAAATATGCTTTAGTTAGGCTTTGCTTTTAGAGTACCTCTTACAAAAGTCAGAGCCAAACATTTCAAGTACCCTTTGATCTTGGCTGAGAACCACTCTGCTAAGGGGTGGGAAAGAACGAGGCCTCAGTAATGCACTTTCAGGAAGTGTAGTGCTCTGTGGTTTCAGACTACCCGTTACAAGCTATTTCTGGGCCTTGCCCATAAAACCTATTAAACTCGAGATTTCACTATGCTTAAACAGAAAGGCCATTATTAATAAAGAATTTTAGTATCTGATGTTACCATCACTCCATCAGGAGGGCAGTGACACCATGACACTGTTTAGTACTAAAAATAGTTCTGCCAGATAAATTGAAAGCCAAGTTCACATATATATTTATATCAGATTTTCTCCTTGAAAACCATCCACTCAGAAAGACAGAACATGTTCAACTGGCCCTTTGAAGCTCTGAAAAACTCAAAAAAATATTATGATGAGTTCTATTACTGTTTATCCTATCAGGTACCACAGGATCACATTTCTGCAAAGCACGCATGCATCAACAACGTGTTAATAGGAAATTACTTTTAGACACAACAAGCTTTAAAGAGCTAAGACTCTACTTGAACATTCACACAGAACTCGTAAGAAAGTTAAAAGGCCATCATTAATCACTTACATAGACACACTGAGAAAAGGTAGCACTAAAAACTTCTAGCCACTAATGTCTTTTATCACTGCACATTATTACAGCACTTACATTATGAAGAGCAAAGAGCAAACATATATCTGAACTGAACACAGCCTAAGGTTAACATCCAACTGATAGCACACTGCCAGAGCTTTCATAGCAGGCTTCTGAAAAACTCATTATCTTGAGCCTTGCAGCTAATCACTGCACTTGCACATAGGTTGTAGTAAAGCCCACGTGAGCGCAATGAGCAATAAGACAAATAAAAGTAGACCTTCAATACTTATACACAAAGCATTTCACAGCAAACACAGAGAAGAGAACCACTGATCAGAGCCACCTACCATTGTGAAAACAGAGTGGGAAGCCAACTTCTTTTCCTTATATAAAATAGAGCCTTAGGAGCACAGTAGCAAACCAACACCAATTAGGTAACACTCATGTTAAAAGTACAGCTAGTTCCCTCTCCCTCGTTTAAATAAATCAGCAAGCAGAAAAGGATGCTGGGAAGGGAGCTTGTAAATGGGAGGAACTAAGTGGTTAGAAAAAAAAAAAAATGATGGAGGAGGTTGTTGAGAGTTTTGTTTGAAAGTGAAAAGAGTTTCCAGTTTACATATGTTTGAAGAGCTCGGTGAAAAGTAAACTGAAGCCCTTTGAAGCTGTATTTATTATTTGTCATTGATAATCCATTTGCTATTATATTCTCCCTGTATAAAGCTGTACTCATCAATAGCAATTTTCTTTCTGTAGCTGCGTGTATATTAAGCTGAGCACAGTTTCATAGCCTGCAATACCGACAAAACACACTTTGAATACAGTATTTCTCCTATACTACTATTCCATGCTTGCCGGGGCGCTGGATCCCCATTTCTGCTGCTGGCTTTGGTTTCTTTGTTTTTTGGTGGTTCTTTTTTGTTATTGTTCCCTCCCCAAAAGCCCCTCAACCCCCCAAAACTCTACCTAGGTTTTTTTTTTCTGCTGTGATGCTGACTTACATATGTGTCCTTATTTGCAAAAGGCAACAGTGAGTCACGTTTCAAACTTCAGTTGTGTTTTCTGATATTACAGGCATTTTCTTTATGGTTTTACAGTTGTTTTTCTTTATTTAAATGGTTATAGCTGCTGCTTTATCTATAGCTGCTTTTTCTCTCCGATGCTTGTCTAATATAACTGGAATTTTGCAGCAGGTCTAGAGGTGTGAGAAGACGGTAGCTTCACCTGTATCTCTTTTTTACTGCCTCAGCCTTAGATCTTGGATTTATTTTCCTACTTAACAGTTTGCCCATCTGAAAGTTTTTCTGTGCTTCATGATTTCAGAATATTCTGCTTAGCTAAACTAACTATAGCTGGAATGGAACAACATAGCATGTACTTGGATACGGAATATAAGCTGTCCTGGACCTTGGCTTGCTAAAACACTAATTCCAATTATGTTTTTATTGCTGCTGTAAACTTTATGCTATTCAGGTAAAGCTAATTTACACTGTAATTGTGGCATTATTTAGCAGTAGAGATATACTTTTAGGGAAGCTGAGGCTTAATTCACTGATTTCGCTGAAAAGTCTACATGGAGATGAAAAAGAAATAGAAATTCTGCATGGAATGCCTCTGCCTTTGGCTTCGCTTACCTAGACCTGTTCCTTTGGCATTTAAGTGAGGCTGTGAGCTTCCGCTTTAATAGTGCCAGTCAGGGTGTGGTTATGCTTCTGGAAACATAATGCCTCTTACAGAGTAGGAGGGAAAGAAGGGCAGACTCCCAGCACAGCTAGCTACATTATCATCTTCTTTGAGTGCCTCTCTGAGGACTTTCTCCCTTCGCTATCTGGCTTCAGGCTGTTATTCTTCTGAGTGGTAGAGAAAAAGCAGTGAGTTTGCCCTGTCTCTCATCAGCTGTTGGGTAGCAATGCTGTGTATCTCAGATGCACTGACTTTGGCTGCAGGTGCAAGAGAACATGATTGCAGCACCGTGCTACCTGGCCTGCCAGAAGCCCAGCACGTGATGCAGAGGGTCCTGAGCTGGTAATCTTCAAACTGCATTGCTGGGACTCCATGGATCTCACAGCTCCAACATAAGTTGGATTAAGGAATGCACATAGAAAATCCTTGGGGAAGGTGCTTCTCCTTAATGATCAGTTCTGTTTAATGCTCACAAATTAGAATACAGCTGATGCTCTTTCTCCAGTATGCATAAGAAATGACATGCGAATCTTGAGGCTTTTAGTTTTCATACTGTCTCAAGTGATCTGAATAACCTCCAGATTGTTACGAGTGGCACCAATCTGTTTGTTGCTAGTAATTCCCTGCCAAAAACTAAAGCAGTGTCATCAATAACTCAACCTTTGCTTCTTTTTGTACTTATATATAAAATATACAACTGCATCTTTCATAGCCAGTAGTAAATTAAGATGAGCAGTATGTAGAGTATGTGTATAGAGAGCTCAAGTCATTTCCTCTCTGTTGTCACAAAAGGTTCGCATAGAGGATGGATAAGATGAGCTTTTATAATAAACCTTAAAGTTGTGGCACAACAAGAGGTTTTGCTATCCAAAGTTGCCAAAATAGTCCATCTACCTATAACAAATAGCAAAGGATGTTAATAAATGAAGTGGAAGCATTAGCTGAGTGTACCGTTTTCTCTGTTTACAATTCCTGAATTGGATCTAAATTTTCTGAGTCTGTGGGAAGTGTGGGCTCACTTTATTTGAAGGGGTTTTGAATTCCAGTTTGTTTTCTTAATTCTTAATACTACAAAGGTAATAATTCTTTATTGCTCTGCTGCACTTCTCAAGGGCAACCTTCTGGCTTTTGTAAAGCAGAGTAACTGCACAGGGACATAAATAATCTTATCAGAGCCTAATTGGGTTCCTCAGAGAAGTTAGTATGGACAGGATGATGGCCTTAGGAATTGGGAGAGCAGCATGGTTTTTGCCAGTTCTCTTACTTGCATCTTTCTGATTAATCTTTGTCTCCGCTATCCTCTTATTTGTTACAGCTGCAGCTCTGTACACAAAAAGAGCTTGGAGAAGGTTCCATCTCCATAGCTACACCAAGCAGTTGTACCAAGGCAATGGCAGCAGTCTGATGTGCCATACTTCAAAATCTATTAAGACATTTAAAAAGGCATTATATCCAGCTTCCGTGTTCTTAGTTACGGATTAAGGTTGCATTGTAGTAAATGTGGCCAATAAGCTTGTGTATATCTAGCACCTAATAGGTTTTTGCTAACAAGATTTCAAAACCTGCCTGTGATGCTGTGGAACCAAATGATTCTTCCATTTCTGGGACTCTGTTTCAAACACAAGTCGGAATGGGAGCCTGGCACTGGTACTCTGTGCACTCTGTCTTTAAATAGACCTAGCTAACAAGCTGATAGGAAAATGGCCTCAGCCTGGACGTGGTCAGGTTTCCAGTTCCAAACGCTCTATAGCAACAGGGAGTGTTCAGGTGGATGTCTCACTCAGGCTGTGATTTCTCTGTATGCCACCTCTGAGCCCAGACTTGCTCCTTTGATAACATGCAGCCAGGTACACAAGCTGTTGCCTTTAACAGCACACAGCATGATGAGAAGAGGGCATTGGATTGAGGCATTGCAGGAAATTCAGGCTATTATCCCACTTGCAGTAAATCTCAGCAGCAGCAGGAAGCCTAGTACTTGGGAAATACAGGCTCTGATCAGGAGAGATTTGCTTACCTTCCTTTAGTGCTGGAGGAGGGTGGAGGGGCCAGTACAGCTTCCGTCCTTGGCTGCTTTACAACTCCAAGTGGGCATTCAAGGGTTGGTGCTTCCCCAGCTCCTGTGGCAGGACTAAGCCCCGACTCATCAGTGTGTGGCTTTAATAAACAGGCAACACTGCACCCAGGTAACCTTTGAACCTGCATTGCAACAGGTTCAAAGGTAAAAAAAAAAAAAAAAAAATTATTCTTGATCAAATATAAAGAGCAATTTTGTCTGGTTAGAAATGTTAAACATACAACTCTTGCGCAACAGCTTTAGGAGAGAGCAGCACACCGTGAAAGCAAACCCCAGTCCTGCGAAAGCCGCACGCTTGGGTTTTTAATACTACTCTGAGTAGGCATGGGACACTGAATAAGCCTCGATCCACTGAGAAAAGGTGCTTCTTAGATTACACTTTGAGAAGTAAACACATTCTAATATTTTCCTGTATCGCTTTGTGGAGGAGCCTCTTGCACCCAGCTGCGGGGGCATGGGCTCCCTTTGCAGCTCAAGTGATCCGCGAATTAGCAAGTTCCTGTATGGTAGGAGCTCTCAGTGCAGTCGGAACGTACAGGGGACTGGTTATCCTACCGTGATACACCTTCTCTTTTGAAGGTGTGCAAAGGGTATTACACTTGCTGGACTGGCAAGTGGGCTAAGCTTGCTTCATTGGAGAATTCTCGTGCTGATTTAAATGCTGGATTTTTTGTTTTCTTCCTCTATCAATACAATACATCAGTGCCATTGGAGTAACAGAGCTGCTGTGCTAAACGCTGCTTGAGGAAGACTCAGCTGTGAGGCGAGGCACACAGGCTGGGCTGGCAGGTGGAGCTTCTTCGCTTCCAAAGGCTGTGGATGTGATCCTTGGAAGAAATTTGCTCTTCATCATCCAAGATATAAGGCTAAATACCAGAGTCCTTTCAACACTCAATACTGTCAAGCCTGATCAAGATAATGAAGCTTTTGTTGATCCAGTGTAGTTTCACTGAGGCTGGAATTTGACTCCTGTATCATGTTTGGAGAGTAAAGAAATGTTAACACTTTTCACTTATGGTCTTAACTATTCTTGATTGGGGTGGGGGAACCTGCCTGTATCAGTGGACGTGAAGAAAAATGGAAGCACCTGTGCCAACACTGATTGCAATCTACACCTTCTGGTTGCAATCTCCTCTAAGTTTTTAGAAAATGTTGGTTTGAGGAGGATGAAAGAAAATGAATGAGATGGTTCCAAATTTGGTATAAAGACATGATACTGGTCTTCAAGTCTCTTGGCTCCAGTCTGTGGTGCATCTTGCATGTGGGAAACAAAGCAGTCGCTTAAGTGCTGTTATGAAGTATGCAATAGATAGTTGAGCAGGTCCCCATTTAGCGTAGGTGATATTGCCCCACTGCCTCAAAAGAGCTAGAATGTCTGATACCATCTGTGGGTTTGGCTCTTAGCTGCATCTTTTAGACAGATGTTTGGGGAGAGTGTAGCAGTCACGTGAGGAGAGGAGAGAATTACCTGAGCCAGCTGTATATGTAAATCTATAACTGCTTTTCCTTCTCTGTCCTTTCTTCCTGGTACATCAAGTACATGGCTTTTTACCTCTTTTGAACAGCAAATTAATCCAAGTTGTAGTGTTTTGTTACCTTTCACCTGTATAGTTGCATCCCAATGAATGAAGACCATTGATCAGTTCACTGTTTAAAGCTGCTCTGGGAGTCCTAAGCAACTCTGAGCAGTGAGTGTGTCATCTCTGAGTCGCGTAGGTTGGGCTCTTGCTCATAAGTCTTGCTGAATTGCTGACATTGGGTAACCTTTTTCCAGCTTGTTTTGAAAAGAGGTGTGAAAAACAATGTCCACAAGCCCTAGAAGACATATGGGCTTACGGTCTGTAGTGCAGGCTTGTCTCTATGTTATCTGTGTTCCTTGTTTCTGAACGAGTTGATGCTATAGTTTGTGATCTCACTGACAAAAGCCCATGACCAATGACATAAAAGAGACTCGATCAGTTGTAGAAGCATCGCCTATGTCCCAGTTCTGAAAAAGAGGAGCTCAAGGAACATCTGCTCAGAATAAGCAATAGGATAATCCATGTGTTTTAAAAAACCTCCCCACTTCCAGTTAATGAAAATGTTGATAACTTTTCTTGTCAAGGCTACATTATGAAGGAAACACGACAAATGACATGAAGAATCCTCTGTAGACCAGCAGGGACCCTATGAATTGTAACAAGCTAGTCATTTGTGCTATCTCTGAGCAGATTATGGCTCAAAATATTTATTCAGAAGTATTATTTTTTGTCAGAAGTCTCTGTATGCACGTGGTTTATAACCATATGATAATGCAAGTTTTCTTTTGTTGGTTTCTATAGGTGATAGAAAAGTCAATGAGGCCTTCCCTGTTTAGATCCATTTTCTGTGCTCATCTAAAATATCACTAGTCACATTAACACATCTTTCAAATATCACACAAGCAATTTAACCATTTGCCCTCTGTGCAATTCACTTGACACTTGAATGATGAATATGCTCCAAATGGGAGCAAAAGAAATTGAAAGAAGTGTTTGTTCCAGCTTTCTTCCAGCTCCATTGCTAACAGCAGGGTTCCGAGGCATATTTTCAGATAACCTGCCAGTGAACACACTACTGTGGGCTATTCCTGAATGCTGATTAAAAGTGATTCTTGCTGAGGTTGTGCAACCACTCTGAGCTGAGAAGATTTGAGCTAAAGGTCATTACCACCCAAAACTGGAGTTTAATCCCTTCTAGGTAACATATAAGAAGCCTTTTTTTATTGGTCTTGTGAAATCTACTCAAATGCAATAGGCTGTTAAGTGATAAACATGAAACAAACTCTAACCCTTCAGCCTAAATAATTGCCCTGACAGTAGTAAAGTTTGGTGCCAGGATATTATAAGTCATTCTTACTGTGTTAAAGCATTTGTATAAAGGGATGAACATGTAGTTAAACTATTTAGATCAATTAATAAGACAGGAAATGTCTGAATATTTGTAGTTGCTCTCTTGAGCCCAAGGGGAGCTGCATGCTTACTTTGTTGGCTGGAACGGTGGCTGTATAAAATGGAAGGATCTGACCAAATTGGCTGCTTTTGTGTTACAGTTGACAATCTTGCATTCTCCTCTCCTTATGCAGAGCTCCAGTGGTGTGTCCCAGAAAGTGTCTATGGTTTTGAAACCAGACAAAGCAGACTTTTAAAGTAACTGTACATGTTAAATACACTGAAGTATGAACTGGCACCAGTCACTTTGCAGGAACTAAAAGCATCTGATTGATATCTTAACTCGCTGACTCTGAGGATAACAGCTGACAGATAATTCCACTGATTTTGACTGGAAACTATGTGGATTTACATTGGTCTATTTGGGATCAGAATTCGTCCTCAAAAGATTAGGTTTTCTAAGCTCTGATGCAAAATATGTTAGACATTGTTCACTTCTCTTCCATCTAATAAAATTCATAGATAAAAAAATACATGAAGCTGTCGCTGAGTAGTCCCCAACAAAGTAAAGTCGTCCCTATCTCAAAAGCACTGCATGCCATATATTGCAAGATAAGTCTGGAGACCATCTGGCACACATTCTGCCTGCCAGCATGGCTGTGCCAGCAATGCTCTGATGAAAGTCTGTGGACAGTTTAAATTATCAGGTCTTTTCCTCCTCTGAAGGTTTGTGACATAATGGGGACTGCTGAACCATGAAGTGGGGAGATGAAATGGATACAAATTAGTTTAGATCCAGCTTGCAGCAACTTGTGAAGATTTCATGATATTTAACTCCTGATGAAAATGAAAAACGCTGATCAAAGTTGAGGGTCTGCTGACCTTTTGAAGCTCAACGCTATTTTGTTGTGTCCATGGAGAGTTTGGCTTCTGCATCAACTCTGGACTTCCAAATCCATTCCTGAAACACAACCCAAGAACTGAAGCTTCTGATTTGTTTGTTCAGTAGTTTTCATAGTCTGGCAATGTTGTTCTGCCTGCACATTTGTCTGAACGTTTTGCTATACGTAACCTCTCCTACTGCCAGGATAAAATGTGGGCAAGAGAAGCAGATGTGACAGTTTATGAACAGAGATTTTGACGACTGATCATTCGAACTGGAAGTAAAAAAACAGAGCAAGTCTTTCTTCGTGTCTTTAGACTTTGGATCTACAGACTAATAAAAGAGAAAAAAGCTAATGTTCGAAGTGAGTGATATCTGACGTGTACTATTTAGATGAGGAAAGTTTAAAGACCACTTGGATTGCTTCTAAGTGTTATCACAGTGCTGTAATTTGTTTAGGTGGTTAACGTTTTGTTGAAACAACAAAATTCTATTTATAATATAGATAGCCATGAAGATTTCATTTATCAAGGTAGTCCTGAGTGATTTTGCTGAAAAGAGGCAACAAGGACTATTATTATTTTTTTTTAAGATACCATGCTTTTGGTGGTGGAGTAATAAATGCATGGGCTTAAGATGTCTATTACACTCCTTCATGTGTTGTGTCTCAGACCTCATTTGTTCACCTGCGCTTAACAGAAAGGATAGACCTTGGAGTTCAACTCTTCTTCTGGTATGCTAAGGAGCTCTGATCTGATTTGGGGTCCGCCTTCAATTTAGAAACTCTATAATACAGGGGCTCTTATTTGCCTTTCAGACTAGAGATAATGCCATCAATGTTGCTGATGTGCCATCAGAAACAGAGCTCAGCTGTGAGACTCAGCCTTTAAAATACAGCAAATCTGCTTATACATTCTTATTGGAACAATGCAGAATGCCTATAATGTTCTGAAAACTTTTGTTTCTACCTGTGCTTCTGCTCAAGGCTCAACTGAGTCAGTTTTGTCCCAGTAAAAGACCAAGCTGAGCATGGGAAGTTCAAGATGTGGCTTGTTGCGAGATGAGGTGTCTGATGCCTTTGTGATTTAATTCTATGGACTTCATTAGATGCATAGATTTAAAAGACCAAAGAATTATGCTGTCTGAGAAGTACTGGCATGGTTTTTAAATCCCAAAGTAATTGTACATACTTCTTTAGAAATCTGTTGAAACAGACCACTGGAGCTAAATTTTAGAAGGGTTTTGAGTTCATCACAGTGCAAGATCACAAAGAGATATTACTTTAAACTGGGGATTTACATTTTAATTAAGTGTCTCCTGTTGAAGTTCCTTATTACTGATGTTTTGTATTTGTCTTTTGGTGCCTAAAAGTAGGTTCAGAAATGTAGGGACTGTGATTGAGGTTGTTACAACAGCACATGTGGCTTTTCAGGGCTGTGCGGATAAAAGATTGTCAAATTCAATTTTGTGCCAACTGAAGCTACTGACCTTGAAAAAAGCCATTTGCCTGACTAAAAATATGTAGGTGTACATTGCAGTTCAGGGAAATACATTGAGAAAAAAAGGGAGTGATATTTAAAGTTAGGCAATTAGTACTTCCTGTGGCTAAGTTATAACCTCTGGGTCATATTTAGTAAGGGTTTGGAATGAGGTGAGTAAAGAACTTTGTCTAACTCATTAATCAGTGTATGATGTACAGGTACATAACGTGTTCTAATGCACATCTGTGGCATTTACACTGCAGTCACTGCAATAGACTTGTAAAAGGGATGAATTTGATGCTTTTTGGTTTAGCTACAGCCAATATAATTCTCAAAAGGTACTTTACCCTTGGGAAGTCCTGAAAAATCATTAAAAAAGCTTGCCATGGTGAGTACTTAAGCATAGATATTTTAACTGTTTTTTTCATTTTGTTTAGTTGGGCTTGTAGCTCATCTTGCAATGATTCCAATGGCAAAAGGCTTCAAGATAATATGCATCATGTAAAATTCTACAGCTTTTATGACTTTGTGGTTTCAATCACAATCACCTGGTTACCTTTGATTAATACTGCTAGCAGATCTTATGCAGCAACACGCTGAGATGGTTATTGAGTTACCAAAACCTGTGTCCCAGCCCCAGATGATTTGGAGAGAGCCTACTGCTAGTGTTGAACACTTTTCTTAGAACATTTCAGGCCATATCTGGGGCAGATGACCATGTTTTGTTCAGGGCAAGCTCAGACATATATATTATTTGCGTTACATCTTCTGTTTCAGAGCATATTTCATGTGAACAAGATAAAATGGGACTCAGGTATCAGGAAACCACGCTGTTCCTTATGTCAAATGAAGGATATGCAGTGCTGAGAGGTTTGTTAAGAAAAAAAAAATACAGAAAGAGAAAAAAAAAGGCAGACTAAACAGAATGCAGGAGAACAGAAAGAAAATTCATTCTGGTTATAAACAGATATGTAGCCGATTCTGCCTTGGTCATTTCACAACCTTTGCCACTAGTGGACTGGTGTACCTGTGAGCTATTGATTGAATAGAAGTTTGAAGGTCAAAGGAAATTATTTGGGCATGAAAAAAATGCCGGTAAATATTTGGAGCAGCCATCGGTGTCTCCTTTCTGCAGGACACTGCTGGTACCCTGAGCAACATGGAGGGCACCAAGTGCCATCTACTGTTTCTCCTAGATCTTTTGCAGGTATCTGAAGGTGTTCACCTAGGTTTCTGATGGATTTGGAACTTTTTGGCTGTTCTTGTTGCACTCAGTTTCAAAACAAATGAAACCATCCAACATCTTGTATGAAGTGGGAGTGCATGTTGTGTCTCATGGAGAGCTGAGCAGGGGAGCATGTCCATTGCTTCACAAGGCTGCATGTGTTCATTCAGCTCTCAATGGAGAACTCAAGGGCAATATTAGAAAAACAAGAAACAGAAAAACCCAAGAAAATCCAGAGTAGTATTACCTTTATTCTCCACTGTCACCTGCCAGACTTTTCTGTCTAGGAAGACAATTTCTACCCTGCCTATATTATACATGATGCAACTTCTGGCTTAGACGGAGAGAGATCAACGCTGAGGCAATCTCACACTTCACTGCTAGTGGTACTTGCCTCATCTCTCAATTAGTGTTATATTGCATTCCATATACCCATTTGTTTTCTTTCCAACTAAAGTGTGATAAACAATACATGACAAGCTGTAAAATCGGACTTGCCCTGAGTTGCAATACAGAGTGTGTCCAAACTCAGGATGCCATTGAAACAATTAAACCGTACTGATTATTTAATTAAAATCTGGTGACAGGCAGAGAAGTTGGAGCCAACAGAGCAAGAAAGAGGAATAAGAGGACGGTGTAGTGTCTGTGGTTCAGGTGTACGGGCATTTGGTGACTGTGTAGTCTCCATGTGAACTTCAGTACTGAGGAAGCACTCCTGTCTGCGACAGCGCTGCAATAGCTCTTGCTCTGGTGAATCTTGCCAATGCCTTTCTTAATGGGCCAAATACCTTTGAGCTTGTTGTGGCAGTTCAAACACTGGAACGCTTCCTAACCCGCATGGCAGACAGAAGCTGGGCTCAGCTATCCTAACTGTCATCAACAGTCATTTCAGATCAGTCATCCTTAGCTATCTTTATTCTGGTTTTTGTTTGTGCCCATTGTGTTTGCAATGCCAAGCAGTCTCTTACCTGTCAGGTTCAGCAGGAGACTGTTTCAGCCCTCTCTAACGAGAACGTTCAAAAGTAGTTAAGTGGAGTATGTGTTTCTGAGGTTTGCTTTTCCCCACTCTAGCCCTGAAATTCTGGGATTCTTTTATATAAGAACAGCACTTGGACCAACAGCTTCCCAACATCACGGGAGCACTGGCATGAGGGAAGGTTTCGCCTGATATCTGCCTCAACCCATCATTCTTGCTAGATCCCATTTTGACCGCTGCTTTCCTGCACACGCAGAAATACTGTGTTCTTTTTCCAGGCTTTTCTGGAAGGTCACACTAGGGGAGACTATTGCTCAGAGGAGCCAAGAGGATTTTATCAGGGAGCTTTATCACATCTGACATGTTCCTTCTGCCTCTGAGCTCATGGGTTATTGCAGTACACACATCTCAGAGCATGATATTCAAATCAAAGAATCATAGAATCATAGAATGCTTTGGGTTAGAAGGGATTTTACAGGTCACCTAGTCCAACCCCCCTGAAATGAGCAGGGACAACTTTAACTCCAACAGGTTGCTCAGAGCCCCTTCCAACCTGACTTTGAATTTCAGTTTCCAGGGATGGAGCCTCCACTGCCTCCCAGGGCAACCTGTTCCAATGTTTCACCACCCTCATTGTAAAAAATTTCTTCCTTATATCCAGTAATGATCTACCCTCCTTTAGTTTAAAAGCAATACTCCTTGTCCAGTTACTACATTCCCTGATAAAGAGCCCCTCCCCAGCTTTCCTGTAGCCCCCTTTAAGTACTGGAAGCTGCTCTTAAGGTCTCCCTGCAGCCTTCTCTTCTCCAGGCTGAACAACCCCAACTCTCTCAGCCTGTTTCTCCCTCAGGAAACAACACTGGAATTCTGGAAGCACTCCAGTGCTCCTGCTGATAGGTGCTAAAATGAGATGAGTCTTTGTGAAAACAAGCTGGGAAATTTGGGGTGGGGAGATTAAGG
The DNA here is from genome assembly GCF_017976375.1 of Cuculus canorus. Taxonomy (NCBI): domain Eukaryota; kingdom Metazoa; phylum Chordata; class Aves; order Cuculiformes; family Cuculidae; genus Cuculus; species Cuculus canorus. The sequence continues at coordinate 6,274,751 of NC_071407.1, forward strand.
ATTGCTGCTTCAATGCAAGTTCTGTTAGTTAACAGTGTTAACACGGTGTTCCTGAGACTCCTCCTGAGACCTGCTTTTGATGTGGATTGCTTTGTGTCCATGCCAGATCTTTAAGTTGGTATTTTCCTCTAGGAAGCAGGAGGGCAGGGGCCTTTTTGTCTGTTAATTGTAACAAATGACAGGAGGAAAAGCACTTAACAGCAAACCCAGGCAAGTAGTACTCTTCAACTGTACTGAGCTCTTGAGCCTTCACTGTTTGCTGCCAAAGGCTTTTGCAGTCAGCTCTATCAATTCGTGTTACTCTGAGCTGATTTCTGTTCAGGGTGTTTCTTACAAAGTGCTTTCTAGAAACGACCGATGTTAGAGCAGCTTGGGAAGGAGTTTTGTTTTGTCTCTAGCTGTTTCGGAAAGCTGACTGAGCTCTGTTTCACTTTGCGGATCTTTCAAACCTTAAAAAACCAAGAGAACAGTTTTAGCTGAACAGAATTGCATTATTTTTCTCTGAAATGCAGAAGCACAATGTTTTGGTGCTTTCCAGCCGAGGCTGGTGTTTTGCAGTACGGTATGCTCCAGTTGATACCAGTCGGAGAAATACTTTTAACTAATCAGAAGCAGACTGTTTCTTCAGCCCCAGTTTTCTGCATCCTGGGATGGCACCTCAGGCACTGACTCACGCTGCCTGGAGTACCTTTCAAAGCCTGAGGCAACTACTGCATCCACAATGCGGTGTGCACTGCCACAATTAATCTCTGTACCATGGGACAATCCTGTCTTCAAGGCCACTTGGAGCTACTGAGTGTTGCCTCTTCTTTGGCACGCAGCCTGCTCCCTTCTTAGCCTTTCAAACACGATACCTGGCACAGTACGGTTTGCCTCCACACTGCGCTTTGAGCTTCTCTGACAGCTCGTCTGTACCTTTTAATGAATTCACTGTGATTTCAATCATAGCATTTTGACTCACTTTGTAGCACTCCAAGGATGGGGCTTCATGGTAGGAATACGCAATAGGAGGACGAATGCTTGAAAATATTCCCACAACACCACGTCTCTATTAATAATTGATAATTATTCAATTTGAAACCTTCCTTGAGGCAATTATGGCATTCAAGCAGGGCCTCTGTCTGTATCATACAATGCAATCTGTCTCCCTGACTGCAGGAGAATGCAATAAATGTAATGAGTTCTATAAATGTCAAATCAGTATTGTCAGTGAGAAGTAGATCATTAATTCTATGACTGTTTGGCAGATAAATGACAGAGGAATATATGAACAGTGTTAATCTTTTTGGTCACCTTGTAAAGACTAAAAACTGCTTGAACACAGTGAGCAATCTGTTCCAGATGTTGTGTATACTCCACAAAAGGGACTTGTTCTGTGATTATTCGTGTTCTGAGATCCCAAGCTTATTCATATTTCAGCCCGTGGTGTGGTGCGGAGGTCATTGTAACACTTCCTCTTGATATGCAGTCACATACCATGCTCCATTTTAAACACCCACATATTGTTGTAATACCTTTGGTGTAAGTAATATCATTAATTATTTCATGTTAGAGTAATACCTCCTGACTCCAACTTGTTGATCAAATGTAAGGAGAGAGTTCGATATTCAAAGGTAAAGCAGGAACTAATGTAGAAGGTGTTTGGCTTCAGCCTCCCAACAAAGCTGGAGGAGAATCAGGGCTCTGGAGATCCTGCCGAGTGCTGGAAATGCTGAGTTGTTCTTTACTTTCCTCCTATTCTATTTCATTCAAAAGTGGTGAACACTAGTGCTTTGAAATTATTTTTTTTTAGAAGTTTTTGCAAAAAGACATGAGGAAACACTTCTGTAACACCCACCTAGATTTGATCTCATTTGCATTCTCTTAATCTCCAAATTTTGCAATCCATGTTTGTTTAAAATAATAAAAAAAAAAAAAATGAAAAAAAAAAACCAACAACCCCCAAGCCTCTAATGTTTGTCTGGGGAGGTGTACACAGGCAGTATAGTTGACGGCTTCGCTTTGTTCTCTGTAGTCAATGGTGTAGTGTGTATTCCTTAGTTATTTAGAAAAAAAAAAATAGCATCCATGGTGTAGCTGGTGAGGTTTTTTTGGATTTTTTCGGTGAGTTGCAGCACTATTTGCTTTCTTCCAGTCTTGCAGTAATTCCACATGCTCTTCAAAAGTACATACGAGGATACAGTGATTTATTCTCTCACAGTTTTCCATGTGTAAAATAGTTTTCATAAGAATTTACCAATTTAGGATTTCTTTCCCTTCTGCATCCCCTTTCTTATTCCCATCTCCACGCTCAAAGTGCAAATGAACAAAGCAAGTGATCATACACTGACTGTGAGTCAAGACTGATACATGGAGCTAAGTATTCTACGGAAGATACTCTTCGTACATAAAGCCATAAAACTCTCCTAGCATCTCTCACTGAGCTTACTATGAAAGACTGGAACAGGCATCGTGTCACGGGAAGGAGCAGTAGAGATAAACAGTATCACTGAAGTCATAACTCTGTGGCATGGAGAGTTGTCAACATCAGCTAAGCACTTTTGTCCCAAAAGGGCACAAAGCAAGGAACAATTTTTGGGTTTTTTAAAATTATTTAGGGTTTTTTGTCGTCACTCACCTCTTTCAGTAGAATATCAGTTGCTGTTTCTGTAATCTCCTTAGCACTGTTGTTACCTTCTCGGTCTTTGCTATTCAATCTGCTTACTCAACCATCTTTTATACTGTGACAGCTACACCCTCACGTAATAATAACTTGTTTTTATGCAGTGCGTTCACCTTAGTGATTTACCCAGCCTACTCACGAGCTTACAAACCTGAAGACACTGTTTTAATGGGACAGTGCCTACCAACTGTTTCTCTGGTCTGTTACTGATATGTTTTTTGGGATTACAAGACCACCTCAAGTGTGGCTTCGAAGATCTGTAGCAAATGGTATAGATTTGCTTGTAGATCTATATGGTGAAGAAGAATTTCAGTCTGAAATGGATTTTTCCCATTAATGACTTAGTAAAGGATTTTCCAAAGTCTCAATAAGGCTACTTTTACAGTAGAGAGTTTCCATATGCTTTTCAGACATTGAAACATTTCTAATGAAGATTTGGTGCCCAGAGTTAAAATAAAGTTTAAAAGTGAAGAAATAATAACGCTTTCAGACAGAGAGCTTTTGTGGTTGTCGGTTCCAGTCATCTTAAGATAATGCATTTAACTGACTGCCAAGTATTTTTGCTGGAGGCTGGAGGAAGCCCCTCTCAGTTCTCCCTCAGTTTCTAAGGGCTGAAGCATGGGCAGAGATTGCTATTCTTTAACAAAGTGTGGACTATGGCATCATGCTCTGCAGGATCTTGCTGTAGAGTTTTAAGAAGCCTTGTTACTGAGTCCAGGTAGAGAATGTCCAAGAGCAGCTAATGCAGCTGTTCCTAATCATGTCTGCCTTGCTGGGCTCCTGCTCAGGTTGCCGGGAATAACATGCAGTTCTCTGTGCCATCACAGGGCTGGTGCAAACAGCATGTCATGCTTCTGTGGGAGAGAAGTTACCTTTCATTTAGCAACAGTTTTGCTTGCTCAATTCCTTTTTTTGCATTTCCTACTGACCTTTTTTCTAAACCAAATTATTATTATTATTCTTAATCAGAGACTGCTTAGGTTTTACCAGTAAAGAAATACATCCAAGTTTGTTACGGCTAATATTCAAATGTGTAATAAAGACTTCATCAAAGGCTGTCAGTTTTTTTAAGATACGGGTGGCTGCCAAAGACTACAGCATTTCCAAAACTGTTAGGACTCCATCCTTGCTGTTAGCTGTTTAAAGGATAATTTATATTTCTTATTAGCTCTTGCAGAGAGTGTGTGATGATTTCTAAACAGGAAATACTCTTCTCTGTGCTAGAATGCAGATCAGATATTGTGTTGTTGGTGAATACTGAAAATATTCAAAATATCGAGATGTGGCACATCAGGACATGGTATATTAGGCACGATGGTGTTGGGGTGACAGACTTGATGATCTTAGAGGTCTTTTTTGATTTAATAATATTTAATGATTCTATTAATTTTATAAAACTACTATTGTGAGTAATACTGCAACCATCCTCTTTGCAAGTTGCAGTTTGGACTTCACACTAAGTAACATAGCAGAGGTTGGAACACTTGGTACGGGTTACTGTCTGCTGAACACTGTGACATAAATGGCATCTTCATCCAGAACAACCAGTAGCTTAAAAGTGCAAGTTATCCACAGAAAGCAAAATTCTGAACCTAAATGAATATCTGATCCAATCATTGTTTGTCTCTGATCAGGAAGTCCTTACTCAGGACCATTTCATAGCAGTCAGTATCTAATCTCTGTAGGAATCTGCTGTGTGTATCTTGCAAGTGCATGATTTTTAGAAGCTGTGATCACTGAAGACTCATCTCTTATTTAGTTTCTAAACTTCTTGTTATGCCATCTTTGAAATACGTATTTATTATCTTCTGTCATGTTACCTTAGAAAGACACATAATTCTCTATCGCAGCAATAGAGAGCATAAGCAGAGGTCATTGAGTCTATCTTTTGACAGACTTCTTGTTGGCGCTGTACTTGGCCCCAGGACCACAGTGGCAGCATGTGTTGCTTCCCCTCTGCTTGGTGCTTCCTACCTGTGCAAGAGAAGGACTTTGCTCTGCTTACTGTAGATTAAGCATTTTGCTCTTACCTGGGGTCATGGGAGGAGAAAAGTGCTCACATAGGAAACTAGGAATATGATAAGCTCAGACCTAAATCACTCGCAGGCGTGACATTATGTGACTGCACCTTCAGTACTTCAACAAGACCGTGCAAATCAGAACAATAACTTTCCTTCCTGAAGAGGACTAAAAGTGACACAAGTCAGAAAACATGTAAAAGCAAAAGAGCAGAAATAAAGCAGAAAATATTCCTCTTCCACCTATCAGACTGTTTAGAGTCAGGTCAGGATCAATCCATGGAAGAGAAACCGTTGTTTTATTAATTGCCACGATGATAGGGGGTTGTTATTAGAAAGGCATTCAATGCTTGGACTGGGCTTATGAAGAGCGTTGCGTGAGGTGTGTGTACCTGCTGGGCTGACAGTTACCAGAGTGGAGCAGGAAAGGAGTCTCTGCCGGTCCTCCTGAGCTTTTCCATGACTCATCTATTTGTGTAGGGCTCAAACTTATCAGCATTAGTTAATGCCCACTGTAATGAGTGGTCTCCACACCCACCTGCGTTCTCTAGACACTGGAGGAGTAGAAATAAAACTTCTGACTGTGAAGGATGTGTGTCTTCCCTGGAAAAGCTCTGGAGGCAGCAATTGCTGCTGGACCCTCAGGTGCTGGACTTTGATAGATATTGTCACTAGTTTGGGACAGGAAATCCTCTGAGCAGTGGGGGAAAGGGGAGGTTTTTTCCTGTTATTGTTGTTTTTCCCCACTGAAAGATTCTAGTGTTTCTGGAAATTTGGAAAGCAACAGGGAATTGACTTTTTGTTTTCTTGGAAAGAACCAGTTTTGAAAGAGGGAGAAATACCCTTTTCCATTTTTAAAAAATAGGAAAATCTTCTCTTGTGTAATTGGAAGCTGCCAAATTCCAAGACATTGCTGGAACTCTTGGCTTTTAATACAACATTGCCAGGAAAAAAAAAAAGGTATTTTAATAAATATTTTACGGCTTTTTAGTAAAATATTTATTTCACAAAATGAGTTTTCCTACACAAAAAGAGAGGACAGAGAAGATGAGAGAATGAATGAAGCTTTTTCTTTTTGCGTTTCATTGCCACCGATGTCTTGTTTGCAGATGTTTCTCTGCTGGTTTAACTTACTACCCACCATCACTCAAGGAAATGCTTTTCACTAGGACTTTTTGATCACTCAATACATTCAGTTTGATATTCTGAAAGAAATTATTTTTCTGTACAACAAAGAGAAGCCTGCAGCTGGCAATCCTCTTGCATAAAGAGCGATCCTTTCTCGTTTTATCTTCAGGCAATTTACTTTCAGGACTCTTAAAAGGTAAAATATTGGTGGCAGTTTCCAGCTGCCCCAAAGCTCTTGATTTTCCATCACCACAAGATCTTCAACTGGTCATCAAGTAACTGATATTCAGCAAGCAATACTTCTTTATCTACTCCACTACAGCCCAGTGGGCTTCCCAGGGTCACATCTGTGGTTAAATTCTATATATAAGTGTTTGCTCTGTGGTGACAAATTCAATTTGCATAATATTAGTACCTATCAGTAGCTCTGTTTGTTCTGTGACAAATTGGAAGGGAAATGACTGTAAGTGCTTCTCCACTTCCCCCTCACCCTTGCAATCATTGTTTTAAGATGCAGCTCTTCAGCTGTCTCTCATATATGCTAGAAGTTAGACAGATCTGCCAAATGGGAAAACTTGTCTTTGTTGTCTAAGGATTTCAGGGCAGGAACAATGCAGTAGGTCTAACAAGTTTTTTATTACATACTTGTTGGTCCGTAGGAGAAAATCAACAAATAAACTAAAGCATTAAAATTGTCATAAGCCAGCAGTGAGCTGACCTTAGTTTCTAGCCTTTTCCAGGGTATAGATTGTATTTAATGTTGGAGTTAGGACATGACATAACTGCATGACAGAGGAGGGGCATCGTTTCTGGTCTTCAAGACATCTTTCTGGAAGATGCATTGAGAAGAGCAGTGCTCCCCAGGCCTACGAGAGCACGTGTTTCTGGTCACCCTCAGCTCTCCTGGGGAACCTACTAAGTATTTAGATTTTGTTGGAAGAAGGTTAGGAAAGATCTGAATGGACAGCCCGTTCACAGCTCCCTTTCTTCAGAGAAAGAGGTTTGACTTTGTGATCTCTGCTTACACCACTTGCCTAATATGATATTCTAATTAAGCTGTCTCCTTCTCCCAGTTTGTGATTTCCTCAGATTTGCATATTTGAATAAGTTTGCCCCCAACCAAAATTCACATGAGGCACCTGTGTGGGGCATTCAGTCCCCAAGGGCTGAGGAATCCCAAATTCTCTGTAAGAGTGATGTAGGACATTTCTAGGCATGTTTTTGTTCCTTCCTACTTGAAGAATGATACTAGCTAGTTTTAGATATAGATTGTCAATTAATTATTATGGTCTGGAATCACACCTGCATTTGGGACAAAGTGGGAATGTACCTTTATTGGAAATGAAATGTACTTTTAACTGAAAATATTTTGGCAAATACCAAACCCAGGCAGCATCTCAAGACTGCTGAATTTTTGTTGCACTTTGGTTTAGGTTTGTTGGTTAAGGTATGTTCTTACTTCACCTACCCACATGATGCAGTCTTGCAGTCCTGCTGTATGCCATGCTAGTAAAGTGAATGTTAAATAATGGGACTACCCTAAAGATCTTGAACTCCACGGTCACCGCAGCCAACGCTGCTCTTGAGCTTCACATTCCCCACCAGCCCTTCCTTGTTGGTGAGAACAAGGTCCAGCATAGCACCTCTCCTTGTTGACTCTGCTATCACTTGAAGAAGGAAGTTATCACCAACACATTCTGGGAACCTCCTGGATTGCTTATGCCCTGCTGTGTTGGGGTGGTTGAAGTCCTCCATGAGGACCAGGACTTGTGAATGTGAGACTGCGCCTATCTGTAGAGGGCCTCATCCACTCACTCCTCCTGGTCTGATGGCCTGTAGTAGACCCCCAGTAGAACGCCACATGTCCATGCCTTCCCTTTAATTCTTACCAATAGGCTCTTCATCCACCCCCAGGTGGAATTCCATGCACTCCAGCTGGTCATTGACATAGAGGGCAACACCCCCTCCTCATCTCCCTTGCCTGTCCTTCCTAAAGACCCTGTATCCCTCCATCCCAACACTCCAATCATAGGATCCGTCCCACCATGCATCTGTGATGCTAATTGAATGCTAACTAATGGAAGTTGTTGGTGTGCACAGTCACATTAAAAAAAAAGGGAGGAAAAAAAGAAGTGTGTGTGTGCGCGTGTGTGTGTATGTAAGGAGGGAACTGAGGCCTAGAAGGATCAAGCCCTGAGTTAAAGATAGTATCTTCCAGGGCTTGATACCAAAATAAAGTTGAACTCAGCTTGAGTAATTAGAAACCCTGAAAATCAGAGCATGTAGATTTGTGAGAAAATTTAAAATTAGGCTTGGGATTAGATCGAATTTATGAAAGCTGTGCTCTGGCCCAGCTCTACAGCCATCACCAGGCAATCCTTCAGGCTGATTATCAGGGAATTTAAGCCTCTCTACTGAAAGCCTCTCTGGGAAAGCCAGACAAGGATGGCAGTGCTGGCCAAGCCTAGGTAACACCACACTTTGGCAACTCCCTGAGTACAGATTAAACCAGTTTCATGGTTTCTCTCTGCTGCCAGAATGGTAGAAAGGTGTTAAAATGCTGCCAAAGTTTACCTGACAGCACAGCAAGATGACAATGTGCTGCTGCACTAATTGTGTTTTGCTGCAGTAATGCCTTGCTCCGCTTCCCTGCACCTAGAAATAATTGACATGAGAAAATCTTAATCCTGATATTTTTATAAAATGTAAAATAAGATGTTAAGAAATGCTAGCAACTGTAAATCATGCCCAGCGTTCAGGTAACAAATACAAAGGAATGAGGATGTTATTTCACTATTGAGATGGAAACCTGGGCTCAGTGCCTGAGTTACAGTGCCCTGCGGCACAGTGCTGCTTTTCATATTTGACCACAAACAGAGAGCTGCAATGGCAGAGCTATGGTAAGAGAACTCTTATCCTGTCATTGACAATGCAAAATATCTGAACTGGTTCAGCCCCTGTGGCTACCCAAACCAGTTTTCTATTGTTTTGTGACCATTTTTGGTTGCTGGTGGTGTAATGTTCAATTTTTCTACAGCTCATGACTCCATTTGTCCTTCTCCTGTCTTTTTTTTTTTTTTAATCTGTCTTAGCATAAAGGACACTAAATTTAGAGTTATTCTAGTTAGAGTTATTCTAATTTAGAGTTATTCTATTGTGATAAGAATAGCTGTGCTCCTTTTGTTGCTAAAGGTAGAAACTATTAGTGATGTTCATATGGTGGCTAGCAGCCTACCTGTCTGCAGTGGGACCAACTCCACTGAATAGCTGTGATGGCTGTGAAATTCCTGAGTGCTGGGATTTCTTTTGAGATCTGCCATATGCCCAGAGAGCAGCTGAACCTGCATTACTGGCCTTCACACAGGTAAACAGCCCGAGTCTGGCTGGTTGTGAGCTGAGGGTGGAGGTCCAGGTACATTGGAGGGTAAGGATTGCCACCCACTAAGGCATAGTGGCACACCTATCACGAATGTGAGGTAAAACCTGTTGGTGTAAACTTCCTGCCAGATGATTAACCTTTGAGTTTTACCTTATTATACTATGAGTGCCTGCGATTTGTTACTGTGGCTCACCGGGTGCATATTAAAGTGTGTATCAGAGCCCTTAAATCTATCGTCTTGATTTTCTGTATGTATGAAATAGTTCTTTCCAATACAGATAAAATAAGTGCAAAATTCACAAGTTTTCTCAATTCACAATTCATCCTCAGAAGTATCATATCAGGCTATATATTTTCCCTTGATGACTATTTCTGTTTTTCAGGCAACACCCCCCTCGACTGGAATGAGTACCAGTCTGGTGTGCCCCCCTGCCATGATCTGCTCATTTAATTCTTCCTGCTTCAGTTTTTCTGAGTTTGTAAAGGGAAGATTAAATCATCCAGATTAATCAGGTTTGGGTTTTTTTCAATGTACTTTGAGGTATTCACGAACAAGTGAATACAGAAGCAGGAAAGTGTTGGGCATGAAGACAATGAAAAGTGATCAGAACGCTCTTATCAGAGCTTATGAATCACTGTGCAAAGTTATAGTGCTGTGCAAACATTTCACAGTGATAAGACCTCTGCTTTAGTGCTAGACCTCAGCTTTGGTGGTCACCGAGGAATAGGATCTATGTGCCGTACTTCCCATCATGCAGTACTGCATCACTTATACCCTGAGGAATGTGCTCATGGAAAAGCAGAATGCCACGTAAAACAACTAGATCTCAAAACATATCTCAGGGCCATGTTACTGACAAGTCTGTTCTGCCTACGGTGGCTCGATTGTCTTTTAAAAATGAAGTCAATATGATAAACATCCTCCATATCTGTGTCTTAGGAGTGCTGATATGCTGCTGTGTTCGCTCTCAGAAATAAAATGCTGAGGTTATTTTCTGACTAGAGCGGGTGATTGTAAGCAGGAAATCAGTCTGACTTGCAACAGGGTGGCATCCCTTCCAGTGATGTTTTGTGTCACAGTGTGTAAATGCTCAGGGGGAGCCAGTCTGTGGGAGGAGGGTATTGTGGATGAAGCCACGTGTAGAAAAATTTCAGCAGGAGAGGAGACGCTGGCTACTTAATGTGGGAATCAGTCTAGGAAGGCTGGAGACCAGTTGTATCACAAAGCAGCTCATTGCATTGCAGGTGGCCTTTGTATAGGGAAATTTAACAACATTTTACTTAGAATTTGCACATCTTACATAATTGCTTTTGAAGAGCAGACTAAGCCATTAGAGGAGGGCTAGGCTTTCCTTGTAACAGCAAAGAAAAATGTATTGGAAAGCATGCTGATCTCTAAGCTTCAGGATGCAATGCCGCTTCTGACAGAGCTTAGGACACAAATCTCCTCCCTTGACTGCCTGTCTGCCTATCTGCCAAGAATTATTATGTATTTCTCTGAAGCCACTGGACTTGATCTTTGCAAGGCCACAATGATACACTGTGTGAAAGGGCTGTGGAGTCCAGTCAATCAATAGCTACTTTTTCCTCTGCACCTGTGAGTGACAGCTGCCCTTTAGATAGAGATAACTTCGAAAGATTTGATCTTCAGAATCAAGTGAGGAAGTTCACTCCTAATACAGGCTATGTACTTCTATGATGTGTTTTGTAAGTATTGAGTCATACAAACTCAATATTCTTAACGATACTATTATGAGATAAGTAGGGTTTTTCCTTGTCCCTGACTGGGACATTTAAACAAAATGTCATGGTTTTACAGAATAAAGAGATAAAGTTGGTGTTTAAATTAGAATTAAGACAAGGAGTTCCTATACACGCTGTCTGGATCTGAGATGTTGCCTCTGTTTATCTTGTGTGCTATATTGCCCGTTCTGACAGTGTGTACAATGTTGATCTCCGTGTGCTTCTGAGCTGAGATTCCCCTACGGGAAGGCTTGCAGCCCTGATGTGTCTTCACTCCTTGCAGGGCTGAGCTAACAGGGGAGGCACGATGCGGGCATATCAGGTCAGACATAGTCTGGCATCTCTGCCTCAGAATCAACTGAGTGTCCTCTGACACCAGCTACTGAGTATTCGTTCTCGAGTCTGGATTTGGAATTGTGGGATTCCAGCACAGGATATAAGGCATAATGCTTGACTCTAATTCTGACTTACCAATCTAGAACTTGCTCTTCCTTTTTCACTATGGGACCTGAGGTGACAGATACGGAAGAGATCACAGTGCCGTGGCACTTCTTGTTTGGGAACACTGAGTACAGAGTGTCAAGGATAGAAAGTACCAGCTTGCATAGGTGTCACACTTGTTGATTTGTAATCCTGAGAATTTTATGTTCGATCTTACTCTTTCATTGGCAATTTCTGTTGGACCTTCTCAATTGTCATTTGCATCTGCAGTGACTGTAAAACAAAGGCCACCCAGGTTAATAATGTTTACCATTTGCAAGCGAGAAGTGACCTGTCCTTAATGTACAGAATACTGTGTGAATGTGTGTCACTGTACTAGCACTATGTGCTGTAACTTGTGGTGTTGTCATCTTGGAATCTGTGTGGGTTCATTTCTCTCCTGCTTCTTGCCATGACCTCAGTCGTCTTGCGCTGAGAAGGAAAGCATGTAAAAAATCCTTAGAGCTCATCCAAATAGGAGGAAGAATTGGGTCAAACCCAAACTGTAACTTCTGAGAAAACAAATGTTGTGCTCTTAACAGATTATCTGTGTCCTCTGTAACTAGCCTTCCTTTCCCCATAGCTCCATGACCATCCTTGAGTTGGGCTTTCAGATGCAGAGATCAAGGCAAGCATCTTCATGTCCCACCAGGTGAAAAAGATCCATCATTATAGTAAAATGATTAAGTCTTATCAAGCTTTAGCTTGTGCTAAAATCTTTTGCAATCACTATGTTTTCTGGTACTGGCAACATAAATAGTATTTAGCAGAATAAATAGTGAGGAACCGTGTACAGATTAGGAAAAATTCAGGTGAACTCTCATCTGTATTTTTTCTGCAAGCTCTTTAAGGTGGATAACTTGTGCTTACTTAAGGAACACTAAGTGGTTCACTTCTGGAGCTGAAACCTATTCATACTTTGCTGCCTTCATTGGCAGATAGATCTTTTCACAGTCACCTCTAGGGGCTGGTTTTCAGTTGTGTTTTGTTTATGTGTTTGCAGCTATAAGGCGTGTTGGACTCTGGGGGAACAGCGATTCAGATTTGGATTGGTAAGAGGGCTTTGCCCATCCTGTAACCACAGCGAGCTGGTTGTGTGAGCCCCAGTTGGTACCGTGCTGTAACACATAGAGGAGGTATGTGTGCCCAGAGGCTCCGTCCCACGGAGGGCAGGGAGACAGCCTGGGAATTCTCAGGCTTGCTTCAGAGCTGCTGCAATCCTGCAAGGTTTGTTCCAAAGCAACACTTGTTGCATAATCTGGAAGAATAATCAACCCACCAAGGAACCTCAGTTCAAGGCTTTCTGCACAAAATAATGACGATTAGGACAGCAGTGACTGTTGCAAAGGCAAGGCGAAAGAAACAGGCTTTGGAGAAGTGTTACTCTCAGTTGGCAAGGATAAGAATTTGAAAAGGTAAAGCCACTTGGTAGGAGGTGTTGAGACTTCAGGTGTTAGTGGGAAGAGAGAAGAGGAAAGGGAGGCAAAGCAGCAAACGCAGGAGGAAAACCTGCAGGGTCATTATCTGATCAAAGTGTTCTGTGGTGCACAAGATATTCAAAAGGTCTGCTCTGCTTTTGAAATTTGTACTGAGAATTACTTCGAAGTGATAAATCTCCTTCGAAGTGACAGTTTCTTCTTAGTCTGCTCTGCCTGGAGCAGACAATTCTGTCAAGAGAGTGCCCTCTGTTGTGTGTAAAGGCTAAATGCACGCCAGCAGGATGGACCGGTTTTCTGCAGGCTGGATGCGGTCGGATATCCTTTCAGCTTCTAAACAGCTTTACTTTTCTCAGTTACTTCTGAATGCCTATGGACTGAGATTACACCTAGAGGAGCAACGGTAAGAGGAATCTCTGTGTATTTGAAAACTGTGGCTGTAATGTATGGGTCTTCTAGCCATGCATTATCCTCATAATGATGAGGTTTCAAAAGGAACAGTGAGCTTAAAATCCTTAATTTATTAGAATTATTCAAGAGGTTTCTTCTCTAAAACCAATAGCAAAAATTCTATAATGTGCTTATGCTGCAGTATGTACAGACACAGGTCCACCCACTGTGTTCATTAATAGGAGGTGTAACAGCTGTAGTCACTCTCTCTTTCACTTTTAGGATCCTGAAAGTTTCATGCAAAAGGCCTAGGAATGCTTCTTATACTTTCAAGAGTTTTGTTCAGTATCATTTTAGTAATTACTGGAAGTAAATAACCTACCATCACTCCTGCTGAGCAATTGTTTCATGCCCTGATATTTCCTGCTCTTTAGAAATCACGATTTCCCTTTCCAGTGATTTCTTCTTAGAGCTATTTAAGAGCTGTTGTTACTCTGAGATGGATCTAACACCTGGAGCCTATTCTATCTGGTCTCCAAGGAAGTGTAAAGCTCATTAGCTGGTTTTCCAGCTTCACATGTGTTTAATTTGCATCCACACCACGCAGTTGTCCAGCACTGAGCCTGGTCAGTCAGGAAGACATCCTACTCCTAACAGTGCTGTACCTACTTCAGCACGTGTTGTGCTCAACCCATCTGATTGACGCTGACAATGCTGAGACGCAAGAGAGCAATGTCAGGTGACTAATTCTGAGGACCTTCTAACTATTGCTACATAACAAGCATCCTTTCCTGTCATCCCTGGCATGGTATGTTAGTTTTCATCTTGTTCAAAGGCTTCACAGGACCTTGCAAGACCTGGCCTGGAGGGGAGGTTGGTACCACATGAGACTAACAGGGAAGAGGGCTCCTGAAAGGAAATCTGGTATTCAAAAAAGCTGAGTTTGCGTATCCCTGTGCTCCTTTTAGAAACAAGTACTGCTAGCATCACAACTCTTTAAAAGAAGGCATTGGTAAAATACTTAACCTTTGGGTTTTCACTAGTTTAAAATGCTTGTATAGACTGGGGAGAAGCAAATCTGGTTTGGGATTCTCCAATATTCAAGGCCCAAAGCTCATGGAATATTTTATTTATCTGGTAAAATGGTGCACAAGAATTTTTTTGACTTTCATTTTTCCTTTGTAAAATAAACATCTTTAGTAAAGAAGTCCATTCCAAACAGGAGTGGGAAAAGTTGAGACACAGCTGTGTTGCATTTTATAATAAAACAGCACAAAATCCAATTGCAAAGATTAGGTGGAAGATGATATCTGCAAGAAAAACAGAGATTAAATGAGAGTACTTCACTGTCAGATGCCTTTCACCTTCTCTTCCCACCCCCATCAATGCAACTGCATGTCCCTAATGTGGCTCTGTCACCATATGAAGCTTTAACAAATAAGCTTTGAATAGGCTGTTTCAAACCTTCTCCAAATGCCTTAAGGCTTTTCTGTTAACCCAGTGAAATGTGCTTGTTCCTTTTTGGAAAGAGGGTGTGAAAACAAGAGAAAGTAATGTTCTGTAGTAGCAGTTATTGGTATGATTTCATGGTCCAGAGTGAGGAGTGTGCCAAAAGGAGGAAAATGAAGTATATAACATTGAAAAATAATATTTGATTTTGAAATATTTCCCTTTCTGTCAAATTTACCAGGTCTTTCATTGAGCTGTGGGTTATGTTGACAGAGTCACTCAAATACACATTTTGGGTTGATATTTTCATTGTCATACTTTGCTCTTTACCTGAAAGGGTGTAAAATCTGGATAAACCTTTGCCTGTATAAAATAAGAGAAAAAGATAACATTGGGATGGCATGTTTAGAATAGGGCAAAGTACACCAGCATGCTTTGTAAAAGCAGAACAGATGACATTTCCCACATTTTGAAATTCTGGATATTTCTTCCTCATGGCTTTACTGTCTGAAATTACAGAAGGACCCTCAGTTTTTTTCTGTTCTAAAATTAATGGAGATTTACTGGTCCAACATACTGAATTGCAATAATGCTGCTCTACGTGTATTTGTAATTTTAAATTGGCTTTCAGGTTGGTGTGGATGTAGTTGCTAAACTAGTATAAAGGACTCTAGTGAAAGCATGATATAGGCATACCTTGTTCCAAGGACCTGTTTGAAAAGATGTGCTGGATCTGCAGAATTAAACCAGGGAGGCATTCCTGGTGCCTCCAGGAGGCAGCAGTAAGAAGAAACAGCCCTGTTTTATGATGGGAAAATCTGATAGCAGTCCAGTTGGTGTATCAGGAGGGACAGGCATGAAGGGTTAACCTGCCAGAGTTGTGGTTATGTTGAAGTACCAACCCACAGGGTAAAGGAAAGCTTTGCTGCTACTCCTAAGCCTCCATCCCACTCATGTGCAATCTATCAGAGTTTATCTGGGCTGTTGCTGAGGTCAGATGCAGGTGAACAGAGTTTACTTTGCTAACTTGGTGCGTGAGTGGTTTGGCCATTTGTCATTAATGCCAAATGCAAAGTCTTTATTCACTTTGTAAATGAGAAGAGTTTCACTGAGCTCTTCTACCAGAGCCCTGAACCTAGAGGTGAGAAATTTCTGTTCAAGACTCCTATTGCCTGAGCAGAAAGGGCTCAGACAGCGGACTTGGGCTCTGCTTGTTTCTTTGCTGTGAGCCACTGCCTGTTTCAAGCTTCGTTGCTTCCCAGTGGGAGAAACACTCCAAAACCCCAGTCACTTACTGCGTACAGTGATCTCCACCACTAAAACACCTCCAGTTTGTTCCATGCGCTGTTGTCGTTTGTCACATGTCTCAAAAGATCAGAGAAGAAAGCCATGTACATAAAATAATTAAAAATAATTAGAAAATCCAAACCCAGATCTCATGTGGCCAAACAAGGAAATAAAATCTGTGCCACTATGGCTGCACATTTTCTAGAGATTTTTTTTCCTGTAACTACTGGAGTTTTTCATGCAGGTGAAATTTAAAGCCAGTGTTTACAGTGCACTTTCTGAGGGTTTTGATGTGCCACAGCCTTTACAGGGACTGTCAGTGTAAGTGCTCTCTTCAGTTGTGAGATGGCAGGAGCCCAAACGAGTGTCTGCTTTGCTAATCACAGGTCCTCCTGGACTGCCCTTTCCAAACTGCTTCAAAAACCACTGCTGTCAAGAGGGAAGAGGGGAGCTGAGCTCCGTCTATTTAACCCGTGACCTCTCTGAAGGCTTCTGTTATTGTTTATTGCTAATTATAATTGTTCACCATGGGACAGACCCAGGAAGCCCCAAATCCCTTCCATATAGATCATCTCATGTCCAGCACTAATGACACTGTCACAGCTGACAAGGTCTGTATTGGAGGCAGTGCCCCATAGATTAAAGGTCCTTGTCCATCCTCTGACCGTTGCAGATCCCCAGCTGTGGGCATTGTTTTTTTCCAAACTCAGCATGTGGTAATTCTGGTTGTGAGTTTCTTGTAAGCGCAGCCCCCCTGCGTGGTTCAACTGTAATTGTAGCAGACCACCAGCTGTATTTTGGGGTTGGAAGTGGACTCAAGGGATGTTAGCTTGATTGAGCAATTATCCTTTGCTGGAGGGTGAGGAAGGAATTCCATCACCCTGTGCCTGTCAGGATGATGTAGATGTTTGGCAACACTTTCAGAAAGATGGATACGGAGTACTGGTTTTGTGTTTTCTTTTAGCCCTTGTCTGTGTTTGCATAAAAGTTGAAGAAATCTTTAAAAACAAACAGTAAAATCTAAGCCCTTTGTTTTTTTTTACCTTTGAAACTCAGAATTTCTAACACTGCAATTTTATCAAGTGTGCAGGTTTTGCACAAATCAGTGTCCCCTGCTTAGCGCCGAGGCTGGGTAATTAATTGCTGTCTTAATTTGGCTTCTGGACTGAGAAAGGACTCAGAAAGATAAGTCGTTTTGACTAGAAGTGATGCTTTCTTTTCTCCGGCAAGAAATATTTGTTGCTAAAACAAAAGCGTGTTGGCCAATGAGTATTTTGGGCTTTAATTTCAGGTTAAATACTATTTGACTTCATTTTATAGCAATTATGTGTTCAATGCATGAGAGAAAAAATAGTGAAGCTGCTGAAGGAGGGAATAAGTCTTAACACAAGGATATTTTAGTAACTCTCACCTTTGTATCAGTTGCAAGCAGTGGGTGCCTCCTGATGATAAATAACATGCCTGTATAGCATCCCAACCTAAGGTCACAGGAACTTACTTTTGCCCTCAGCTCCTGCACCAGTGACAATTTATGTATTTTGTGCAGAATAGGATCACTGCAACAGCAGTAACTTACGGCACCACTGCAGGATAGCAGAGAGGACTTCCCTGGGAAGGTCTGTTAGGAGGTTTGGTTCAGCTGCTGATGGGCTTTGAGCCAGGCTCTCTCTCCACACACAGGGTGCCCGCAGCACCACAGTATTTGGTAAAATGGAAAAAGCTCTACTTTTTCCATTTTTTCAGGCTTGTCTTTAACTGTAGCTGTTTGTTGGACAAGATCGTGGTCTGAGATATTGACGAGGACTGAGTTTTTAAATGGCTACCTTATTTCTTAATACATTTAAACATGTTGCCCGCTGTCACATACAGTGCTTGTGGCATAACCAGGGTTAGGGTGCATGACTGGCCACTGGGAATCACGCATCGCGTGGCACTGTCTACTGACAGCTCTGGCACTGGCTCTGCACGCAACACGCCCTCAAGAAGGTTTCAACATCCTCTGTCTAAATTTAGCACTCTGTGTTTCTCCGGGAGGGAGACCTTACCACCGGGCAGGAGAACTTCTCACTGTCGCAGACGTGCGTCTCGCAGTGCAGCCAGACCTTGGACAGCTTGGGGATGTTACGGAAGCGGAAAGCATTGAACTGGAATGTCGCTCTGCTTGTTTTCCCATTCTCATGCACAAGGATGGAGTTGTCTGTGGCACACCTGTGTTGTGTGTAGAGAAGCAGTGTCAGAGCCTTCATGGCTTGAGTTAAACATCCCCTGAGGTTGTGGGGTGCATTTGTCCTGCTGTGGGCCAGCTTCTCTTTAGCCCGCCTCGTCCCCCAGCCCCTGGCTTCCTGGCTTTCTGTCATCTGCTGGGCTGGGTAGAGGTGCTCCCCAAAGTCCCACCAGTACCTACCCCTTGGTGATCAGCGGCCAGTGGATCTGGTAGAAATACTCTGAGGAGGGAGTTGCCCAGCAGTTGTTGAGAACAACTTTGAACCTGCAAAGACACAAACCCCAGATTAGCAAGGAACGTCATGATTGCCCATTTATTAATTAGTACTCCTTCACTTGCCTACCTGTCACTTAAGCCCTTAGCTTCCACTCCAGCAAATATGTCAGAACCAATTTCTGATGTTTCAACGATGAAAGGGGCTTCTTTTATACTTGAAAACTTGGCATTCTTTGAAAGACAAAGAGAAAAGCATTGTATGTTACTAGTCACATGCAAAATAAAGTCGTAAGGCAACTTCAGACAGCTCTGGAGAGATGGACTCCAAAAGTCTACCTTCTTATTACCTGCAAGCTCCATACTCTACATGTAGTAGTAGGACTATTCCAAGCCCAAGATAGTGGTTTTTGTTAATATTTGGCCTATAATGACAACAAGTAATAGAATTTGATGCTATTTGGGTTGTGATACATGTTGTTATCACAGCATGGGTGGGAAGTGAGCTTGCTGCTGCTTCTGATGCACCAGAGGTGGTGGAGGAAGCTGATGGGAGTGAGAGACTGAAAATGATTGTACGGAATTGGAATGGGGTTGGGAGAAGGCCACGTATCAGGGGAAAAGTATGAAGATGAGCAGAAATCACTTGCCCTTAAGCAAAGGTTCAGCACTCTATGATCTATGCTTGTGGTGGCCAGCGAGGTGAGAGCTGAGGGGACATGAAGGACCTCTGCCAACGATAGTCATTTGTCCACTCAAAAGCCAGCCTCATAGAAGTAACTCAGTGTGTGGCACACAGGTGAGAAAGCTTATTTACAAATACACTTAAGTACATACCTTAAATCCCAATGTTTTTTATTGTGTAAGATTATAACAAAGCTAGCACCAGATCTATATAAAGAATAAAATATTTAGTCATAGCATTGGGTTACTTTGTTAAATCTATACAGCAGAATTCAGATATATGTAGTTCCAGAGCTGAATATACATATATTCAGATATATGTAGTTCCTGCTGTTCTTGCTCAGTTTCCTGGTTTTGATTTTCTTATGTACCTTTCATTGCCTGCATGGCGAGGTGGCTGTGAGGCGCTACAGTATTCCCACTGCAGCATCGGGTAGATTGGATGCTCTGAAGTTAAGGCTTAAGGCTGTGTTTAGATTAGTGATCCATGGCTGTTAAGTGCCCTGAGAATTCTCATTTAACCAAAGATTTCTCCCACAGGAGAGAACTTGCACAAGTACTGCCGCAAAACTCTTACCAGTTTTTGTGCTAAAGTGAGTCGAACCTGGTTTAGTGTTTCTTTTTCCAAACTCTATTTCTCTACACTGTTCTAGGGTACTATCTTGCTTTCCTTCACAACGAGTTTTAGTGCTGAGGGCCTAATATCTATTCAGGCTGCAGACGCTCGTGCTGCATCCCAGTCCTTTGTTGTTAATGGTCTGTTGCAGATTAAAGGACAGGTGAGGTTGAAGTGTTTGCAGCTTGAGCACTGCTTCTGGATCAGGAATTGGGCATATGAAGCGCCTGGAAGTATGGCCCAGCTGAGGCAGAGGGCTCTGTCAGGCAGCAGCAGAGATGAAAAGCAAGGCAAAATAAATCTGTAATTTTGCCAGGGGAAAAAAAAAATCATGGAATTTAATGTTTTCTCTCCAGTGATAATGTGAACAAAATAACAAAGGAGTTATTTGAGCTTGTTCTGTGCTTGTAGAACTCAGTGGGAAAGTATTATTAACAATTCAGCCTTTCCCTCCTTGACTCCTGTGTGCCCCATGGCTATTAGAACAAAACAGTTATTTGGCAAAAAGAAAGAAAAGTACCAGAGATCATTGCTCGCTGTCTGCCATTTGGTTTTGCAGCCATTCCGTCAGGAGTTGACAAGAGCAAGGTGGTACCTCGTGGGACCTTGCCAGTGGATACTACCACATAATGTGCCATATATCAGCAAAAAGACCATGTGGGTTTTCATATGACATCCCAAGGCTGCCGAAATATTTAGAATCGTAGAATCACTAGGTTGGAAAAGACCTTTGAGATCATCAAGCCCAACTGTACCTATCCACTACTAAAACATATCCCTAAGCACTTCATCTTAGTGATCAGTTTAGTGATCAATATTGTCTAAAATGCAGAGTGCTGAGTGAGAGATTTCCATCAGTCCGCCTTGTGCTAAATACTCCCTCTCCCTGCCCTATAAATCTAACATAGTATGTTATTAACTGTGCTTTTTCTACCTCTGCTAAAGTACAGAGGTGGCTTTGGTGCTTTTAACTGTGCTTTGGTGGAAAAAAAGACTCCAGGCAGGCTCAGGGGCTGGCTGCTCCAGCAGCACAGTAGAGCTGTGGGGAGGAGAGGGATGCTTCAAAAGATTGGTTTGTATACAAGGATGATATTTTGTTGGCAACAAAATTCCAGCATGACCCAAAGATCTCTGGGGAACAGGAAATATCTGTTGGGTGAGAGGACCAGGAAGCAATCAGTAAGAGAAACTCATGGAGGTTTGCTGTATCTATAAAGACTGTGACATAGCAGAGATGCCTGCTGCTCTTTGAGTGGGACTACAAATACATTTTGCTTTTTCTTATAAAACCTGTCAGCATGTTAGAAATGTGCCTCTCAGTGGAAAAATCTGCCTGATTTGGAAGGATTAAAAGAACAGTTGGCAGGTGTCTGCTATGTTCAGCTTAAGTATATCCCTGTTAATGAGCAGAAACAAGGACCCCTGCAAACCCCACAGTAATTATCTATTCCAGGCTAGCAATGTGCTCCATGACACATAGAAGTCAGGAGCAGCAGCCCTTTTATTCCAACTGTTAGGCTGAAGCCTGTGGAAGGTGTGGAAAAGCTGGGTGGCCAAGAGCACTTACAGAATAGAAGTTGAGGGACAACTGACTTTCAAATGAGCCGGAGCTCCCATTCTTCACGTGGACGGTGGCCACCCTGAGGACATAACAAAGTTTCTGTATGAGTGAGATGCGGTGCTGAGAACAAGGTGAGGCGCATTCCCAGAAGAGGACGTACCTTTGGTCGAAGGCAGCCTGATTCACCAGGTAGTTGGCATTGTATGTGCAGCTGAATGAGTAATTCACAGGCTGGCTCTTCACAATTATTGAGGAGTCATTGGAGACGATGGAGTTGTAGAAGTGATAAACGGGGTTCTTGAACTGCAGATGGCAAGACAGAGAAATGCAGGCAGTATTAAGTCTTCGAGGTATCAGGAACAACTCATTACTTTGATATGTGAAGGCTCAATCTGGTGACAAAACAACACCCCTAAAGAAACATGGTTTTATAGCTCTATGTGCTGTGCTGCCTATATATACACACCTCACTACATATATGTTCCATGTACTACAGGTGCAAATGGGCAACTAACACACAGACTAATATCACTAAGGCTGAAAGTATTTTGCCTGTAGATGTAAAGCACAGCTATTTGATTCTTCCTCCTCCCCGTTATTGGAGTTTTTCTTCTCTTTCCTTCAATATTTAAAGCCCACTCCAAATCCCACTTTCTTGTCTGAAACAAACAAGACTCTCTCAAGTGAGTTCAGCCAATTTCGGAGTCCAGGTCAGAAACACTGACCTGGATAGTCTTACCTCAGACTGTGTTCCACAGTATGATTTATTTTTAGGTGACAGGTCTGGGATTATGAATTGGTAATATCCCGAATCATGGATCCCATTGTAGCAAACACCTCCAAGTGCCAGCTGATTAACCTCCCATCCATAAGGACACTCTGGAATTCTGGTAATGATGGTTTTAGGATAGCAGTATACAAGAATTACATCTGAAAAGAAAATAATAAACTTAGAGCGATATTCAGCGATGTTTCTTTTTCAAAGGGGTGGGTCTGCACACCTGCTTTCAACTGGGATTAAACTTCTGTGAGCAGAGGTGTGTGTTGGAAGATTCCCCAATGTGAGCAGCTGGGGAACCAGGATGGTGTGTGCTATTCAAAACTCACCTTAGCGTTGTTAAATTCTGTCCTCCCTGAAGGATTTTGGCTTTTGCCTTCTAATCAATGCAGAACTTTGTGTAATTTTTTTATCTTTTTGGAATAGCTGACTAAGAAGCACAGCCACTGCTGAGAAACTTGAAATGAAAAATCACTTCCCTGAAATCTGCTGTATTACTTTACACTGCAGAGCTGGCTTCTGTAACACCACTGACTCTGTAAAAATAACATTGGTGGAGTTTTTTGTCATACTCTGGTAGATTGGCCCCTTTTTGTAGCGGTGTTAGATCTAGGACGCAGTAGATATTTTTCCCTTTCTCTCCTGGCACTGGCATCGCAGCACCAGTGCATAGTGTTTTTTTACAATTCTCGAGTTAAAATCTAAGATCTAAAAATGAATTGAAAGGGCCACAAAGATGATCAGAGGGATGGAGCACATCCCATACAAAGACGGGCCGGGAGAGTTGAGGTTGTTCAGCCTAAATAGGAAAAGGCACTGGGGAGACCTTAGAACAGCCTTCCAGTACTTCAAAGGGTCTCCAGGAAAGCTGGGGAGGGGCTCTTTATCAGGGAGTGCAGGGACAGGGTATGGGGAAATGGTTTTAAGCTGAAATAGGGGAGATTTAGATGAGGTATTAAGAAGAAATTTTTTACTGTGAGGGTAGTGAGGCCCCATCCCTGGAGGTGTTCAAGGCCAGGTTGGATGGAGTTTTGAGCGCCCTGATCCAGTCTCCCTGCCTATGGTAGGGGGGTTGGAAATGGATGATCTTTCACGTCTCTTCCAATCCAAACCATTTTATGATTTTATGACTGGTAACAGCGATAGCTAATAGCAGTTCTATGTGTTTCCAAACATAGTGATTGCTAATACAAGCACGAATACAAGCACCATCATAACTTACAGACTGATTGCATCGTGATAGCAGAATTGGACATTTTTCAAAGAAAATAAGGCAGTGTGAATTTGAATGATGGGAATTTAAAGGGCAAATATTGATTAACCAATAGTGACTTGAAATTTGAGAAAGACTTCCAATTACTACAGTTAGAAAAAAAAGAAATCCTGCCTGGAATGATTCAATTAATTTTTTTAAAGCCCCTGATACCCTTATTTGCATGATAAAAGCCTCATTTTACATCATTTCCATGTCTGTTATGGAATACTTAGGGAAGGTCAACCTTAACAACTTGCTCCCTTATGGTCAGCAAGCTTTCATGAAGCACGGCAGGCTGATTCTGCTTGTGATGATTCTCAGATTTGTAACTCTGGCAACTTTACAGCTATGAAAATTCCTGCAGTTCAGAGACACTGCCTGTGCCAATGAGGGTACTGAAATAAATGGCTAGAGGGCAGATACCTAAGATGTATCATGAAGTTATTGACAATAGTCTGACACCAGTCACGCACATACAAAGCATGCACTCTACATTGAGGCACATTCCAACACATTTCTAAAGAACCTCTCTTAATTGTAGTGAATTCTACATTACAAATCTCTCTGGCACTAGATAACTTGATTTTTTTAGGCACAAATCAGTGAGCAATTAGTGCTTCACCTTCAATGATTTTTGCTTTTTCTTGTTTAACACAGCAGTGTGGCTCAGGAGTTCTTCATTCACCACCAGTCACCTAATTGCAGTTAGTGGGACTAAAGCCCAGCTTGGGCAGCAAAGATCTGCTGCAGCTATCCTGTGTTAGGGCAGCAAATATCTAATTGATGTTGTTTGCTTTGCCATGTTATGCCTGTATTCTGTTTGTGCTTAATTTTATTGCACTATAATTATTTATGGTTATTGCACAGAGTTAAGCAATGCCTGGTTCTCTGTGGGACTGGGACTTTAGTGGCACATGCTTTACAGTGCTAACTGAAAGCAGGTCAATAAAAGATATATAAGGATTAGCTTTCCACCATCCACAATTTAACTTTCTGGAGAAAAACCTTTTTAAACAGACAAAAACTTAATTACAAGAGGAGATCATAAGAGACTTAAATTATTTTACCTGCTTTATTTGGACTGCAAGGCCCTGCAAGAGCTCGAGCCAAGATGACCAGCAGATAAATAGTGAGAGTCACCATTTCTTGCAGTGATCTGAGGACACAGGGAATAAAAACTGAAATTGTATTTGAAATTGGAAAAAAACCAGCGCATTGACTGCAGATCTGAAACTGTAGCTGCTGTTAAAAATGAGCTTGCAGAGAGAAACAAATAACATTACTGACACTGTCACCCAACTTAATTGCATCTACAGGAAAAATATTTCCAAGACCATTATTATCACCAGGTCACTATTGTGACAATTTTACGGTTTCAGTTTAGTGGTGGGTTTTAGTTATTTTAGGTTTTCTTTATTCATGTAAAGAATCTAAACCTAAAGTGTTAGTATAAACAAATGAAACTGAAACAATGCGATCTGAAAAGAGGGAATAGAACTTACTAGAAGAAATATGATGCAATAACATAGGTATTGTGCTTATAAATTTAATGCTGAAAGTATTCTCTGTGGTGGTGGCTACTCTTCTTTATGATCCTAACTTATGTAGCCCAGTTCTGGTAAATTATGCATTTTCTCTTTTACTGCCACATGTTGAATTTTTAGGAAAACATACATAGCAGTAATTTATATTTCCACTTCAGGCCTCAAACACGCAAGCTGTTTCCACAGGGAGAAGCATGTACTGCCTGTGGGATTGGGACCGGAGTTCTCTAATTTTCCGTTTGTAGACACTCTTCAGTGTCTGCCTTCACACATCACTTAGCAGACTGTCAGAAGTAACAAATATCATTTAAGTAAAGCAGAAAATATTCCTAATTAAGTATTTCCAAGAAAAACAATCAGTTTCATTATTTTCATTCAGTCTCTATTTAAAAATATATATTTATAAAAGGCTCATACAGTACATTTCAGTGACAATTTCTTCTAATTATACTCCTATGCATTCTAGAAGAAATTAAGTATTATACCTACAAGACAGAAAGGGGCCAAGTATTTCAGATCTTCATTCCGGTCTTATTCCAATGGCTGCGCTGTCAGCTCTTCCCAAGATGTCGTCTTTCAAATGAACCCAGCTGGTGTTATCTTCGCTTTATATAAGCAATCTTGTAAAAGGAGCCCATCTCTAGTTAAATCTCAACCCGCCAGTATTGTCCAGTGTGGGAGGGAAAAAAAAGAGTTATAGAAAAGCAGTTCTCTTTCCCCTAGATGGGACTGTATTGCTGCTATTGGATTTTTGAGAAGTTTTTCTGTGGTGGCTGTATACAGAACTTGAAAAAAAAATCGAGCAGAAACCTGCTGAATATATAAAACCAGTCTAAAATTTTTGTTTCATAAGTTAATTAGGCAAATTTAGAATTTCTGCAGAGGTGAGGCCACAGCTGCCTTCTAAAATTCAAAAAAAAATGTATTTATAGGAATTAGACACCTGTCGCGAATGGCTTAGTGATAATGTCAACCTTTTGTGCCATGCAAGTAGACAAAAGTAATTTCAACCACCTTTGGCGTTGTTTTTTTACTTATATTTTGTTAAAGTTCACAGGCATGTAACCTGAATTCAGGTAGGATTTTCCGTAAGCCTAAGTATAATACTATGTAATCGTTGTACGTAATACTTTGTGCACAGGAGAGTGTGTAATATACATTAAAAATTACACTATATAATGTGTAAATTTGACCATTGCAGGGAAAACTGAAACAAATTTTCTCTGCATGTGACCATCTATCATGTGGCTGCTGTATGACAGTCTTGGCCAGCTGGTAAGATTTTGTGGTGACCTATTACATCCTGTTTGTCTTGCCTTTAAATGAGAGGCCCAGAAAAAAGACTTGGATACTGTTTTACATACCTGCATAAAAAATGAGGGTTGTAAACAGTCTTGCTATGTAAACTGGCATGGCCTCAACTTTGGGCACGTGTGCTGTTGAGCTTCTTATGCTCTGATATCTGTCTTGAGTCACAAAACATAGAGCTGACCTTACTTGTGGGACCCAGTCCTGCGGGGATCCTCAGAGAAGCTTTTGGTCTCTGAGGGGAGACATCATCTCTCTCTACCGATCCCCCAAAGGAGGTTGTAGCAAGGTGGGTGATGGTCTCTTCTCCCAAGTAACAACTGATAGGATGAGAGGAAATGGCCTCAGGTTGCACCAGGGGAAGTGCAGATTGGCTGTTAGGGAAAATCACTGTATTGAAAGAGTGGTGAAGCATTGGAACAGGCTGCCCAGGGAAGCGGTGGAGTCTCCTTCCCTGCGGGTGTTAAAAGAACATGTAGATGTGGCACTTTGGGACATGGTTTAGTAGGCACGGTGGCGTCAGGCCAATGGTTGGACTGGGTGATCTTAGATGTCTTTTCCAACCTTAATGATTCTATTATTCTGGGGAGAGCCTCATTCTGCCCCATCTGTGAAGGAGCTTGTGCATCTGTCTTCTATCAAGCAACTTTTGACCTATAGGGGTTATGCAGTAGTAAAGCTGTACCAATTATCATTAGTCTGGAGTTTCGGAGGGAGGAGGGAGTGGGATGGTAGAGTACAGTGGCCCTCACCTAAACCAAAATGCTACACAATCAGTTTTCAGCTGTCCCGTGATGCTCCTGTGGATGAGATTTATGGGCATATTCATGAGAGCATTCGCTGCTCTAAATTCAGATGGGAAGGAGTGTCTCAAACCAGATGGCATTAGCAAAGCATGGCCATGACTGCACCATGCCTTGTGAGGGAAGCTAGTTCTTGCCCAGCAATGATGGTATGCTGGTGCATCTACAACGATAAGAAAATGTTTATAAGTAGTTAAGGTGACTTCTGCTTCTTGCAAACTGATCCAATGCCCCAAAGAAAGGTTGAGAAGCCTATAATTTTCCGTGTTTAGTTTCAAATAATAAGCCTGAACCTAGACCTGAAGCTTCATAAGGATTGCAATATAAAGCACATAATAGACTGGTTCCACTATTTGCATGAGCCAAGTCCTGCAAGCCATCACATTAAATGAGATTACTTAAAGACGTACACATGGATAGAAACCTTCTGCCAGGGTTTGTTGTTATTTTAATTGAATTAAAGAATAAGCCACTGAATAAGAACCAAAGCTCATAAATTATTTGGTGTGACCTAACTAGGGATTATCCTCATAAGAAATCATAAAATAAGGAAGATTTAACTCCAAGTGTGTATTTTATATTCTCACACCAAATTCTTCTGCAGGCATTGAGGGCCAAATTTGATTTCCTAAGCCCAACTCTGAATATACACTGTGTAAGCATTAACTTATTTTTGTCTTTCTGTGTGTGTGAGTTTGTATTTGGTGTGGAACCAGAAGCCAGGGTGAGACATTATGACCCACCCTACTATCAAGCATATATAGCCTAGAAACAAGGGGAGGCTTGCAGGAGAAAGCTTGTGACTTTGGGCGTGAGAAAGGCCTCATAACATTGTACAGACTGTTCTTCTAGCTCAAGGGATCAGATTCAGCTTCAGGGTTGGACTTGGTTTCTCATGCCTGCCCACACAAGGGTGAATTGAAGCACAAGATATTTGGCTAACCTTGATTAGTTATGTAAATGCCTTGCTAATAATGACGTAAGCGGTCAACCTCGCTGTAGCATTAATCAAGCACTTGAAACAGAGATTAGTTTTGTTCTGATGATTTTTAGCAAATACTGTAATTAAATTATCATTGATGCAGTGCTATGATTTTCAGTGGAATGACTCCAAGATGGATCCCGTCCCATAATTTTTGAAAGAAAATAAATCTCTCACTATCTTCTCACAGAAAAGTAGTCTCCGTGTACATAATACCCCTTTTAGTTGAAAGGTAGAAACCAGAATGAAATCCATGAAAGAAATTTGGCAGAAGTGCCGGCTGGTGCACAGTAATTTGTATTTGCATGAGAAGCCAGCACAAAATGTACCTAAGCCAACGAGCACTTGATACCTGCTCTGATCAAAGGGGAAGGCTTGGGGATGGGTTAGGTTTCTGCACACACAGAAGGAGGAAAACCATTAAATTGCAAAGCAGACCATTGAGGTTTGTTGCATTTCCCTGGCTCTTTCCAAGCCCATTGAATAATCTCAGCAATCTAATTATCTGTAAAGGGTTTGAAAAAGAGCAAATGAAGGCCTTATTGTGAATTTCACCTACAGGGGCAGCTTGTCTGTCCATCTTTGTTCCTCGCATTGTGATGGGTAGCTGTGCAAGTATCTACTGTCTGGTTCTTACATGAAGAAAAGGAGCTTCTGCTGTTTAAATCTGCAAGGGATATCGTGATATCCAGTTTTCATTGTTTTGGATAAAACAATAAACCGGAAGAACCTGTTAGCTATATGGAAGGACTTTCGGGGGCAATTAGGATCAATGGAGACAGCTAGATCCTTCTAGGAGGAGTGAGATCTGGTAACACACACTTAGAGGCTGCAATATATGGATGGTGATATTTCCAATCACACACTAAAACCTGGCATGCTCAGTTTTGTCTGAGACAAGGAGTGTTTCTATCACACAGGCATGGAGACACCTGTCCTGAGTCTGGAAGTCTAATGACTGCCTTCATATTGGGCCTGATCTGAGTCCTGTTGGAAATGTGGCATTGTGTTGGTACAGTCAATCTTCTCCTGGACCTGAAGTCTACAGTGACCTGTGCTGGGCAGACTCATTGTCCCAAGACATAAATGCCATATGCATTTCAGCATTATTTTGCCTTTTATAGAATAAATACCTTTCCAGTAGTTAGTTACTCATGGCACGTGGTTGGTCACTCACTTCAGCATATGATTGAGTCACTGTTCCTGGAGATATTTAAAAGACATGTAGACGTGGCACTGGGGAACATGGTTTAGTGGTGAACTTGGCAGTGTTAGGTTTATGGCTGGACTTGATCTTAAAGATCTTTTCAAACCTAAATGATTCTGATTCTCTTCTATGATCTTTCAGCCTTGTGACCAGATGATAGAACCGTGCAGGTGCGTAACAAAGCACCTGGAAGCCATAGATACCCTGCACCCTAAGTCCTCAGGCGGCTGACATTCTTCAATAACTGCACGAAACAAATCAGAAGCAGGGGAAATTAATGGAAATTGTGTTTATGGAAGAGGGAATCATATAAAAATCAGAGACGGAGGATTTGGCCACTGGAGGAGACAGTCTTCTGCTTTGAATCCTCATCACCCATCTATCTGTCTGTCTGTGTAACTACACAACGCTGAATCACAAGTTTTCATCAATCACCTGCAGCCATACGCTCGGCAGGACGGTGCTGCTGTTGATCCATGCCCTCGCTGGGGTGTGAGCGAGCACAGATGCTCTGCTGAAGAAGCATTCCCTTGACATTTCTGCTATCCAAGGCATTCACATGGACATTTACTGCAGCAAATCTCGCTGAGCACAGAATGCTGGCTGAAGTAAATTATCATATTTCATGTTCATTTCAGTGCCTTATCCTGCTGCTGTTTAAGCTTTGCCAGCATTTTCAGAGTAATATTCTTTGGAAGCTTCTCCAGGAAAGTGCTGCGTAGAATTCTCTACTATTGGAATAAAAGATCAGTTTCCAGCTGAGTTTCCTTGAAGCTTTATATGGGTAAGTGTTTTATTTTGTGTATACTTTGATGGGCTGTCTTGGAGCTAGCTAGTTATGCAGGATAAAGATTTGGAACTTGGCTTAACAAAGGCATGGGGCTTGATTTAATAAAGGCACGAGACATGTAGAACAAGTCATGCAGGACTGGAGCTGATGACTTACACTGATCACGTGCGGCCACAGACATCTGCGGGCTCCCACCTTTTGGAGATGCCTGAACTTGCCAGGCACTTGATCCATTTGCCTAAGTGAGACAGAGTATTGCATTAACAGGTGCTGTGAGGTGGTGAAAATATCCACAGCTGGGCCACCACACCTCTGTAAGCCTCATGTGCTTTTGCAGTGGGATCTAGAGGCCAGGCTGGACACATCTTAAATAGCATTAGATGTCTGCGTGTGGGCATTTCAGTTAAGACCAAGCAGGCACACTGCTTTGCTTGGCTTGGCATTCATTTTTTTGCTTGCCTTGGAAGTCTAAGCACCAGCATGCACTCCGAGGCACATGTGCCCACTCCAATCGGCACAACATCCTCAAATTGTTCTTTGAGTGCCTAAGTCTAACTTCTAGGTAGAAATTAGAGCACTTCTGGGGGAAGATAGATTTGAACTGTAAGAGTGAGGAGTATTACACCGGATCTTCCATAATCCTGGGCGAGAGCTATGACTACCAGGCCTGTCTCCTCCAGCTGTGCTTTGAAGAAAGCTTGGCTGTGGCTCCTGGGCTCAGCTGTAATCAGTTCTTCTTTCCCACTTCGTATGTGCTGTAGCAGAACTGCAGGCATTTTCTGTTGAGAATATATAGATTAATTGTTTTGTAGCAGAATGATGTTGCTGGGGAACAGCATTCGAGAATCAGCCGAATGTCACCTAAATGGATTCTTAGCTGCCTAAGTGCTTTTTTGGATCTCAGCCACGTTGTCCTGTATAACACCTTGTAAGCCTTTTAGTTCTTGTTATCTCAACAACAGGTCTTGGTCTTTTGGCATTGTGGGGCGGGGGATTGTGGTGGGGAGGATTTTAAGAGGAAGGTGAGAAAGAAGGTAGAATGGACTCTTTGTGTCATTCATTAGTTCAGTCTTCTCAGGTTGGCAGCTGGCTCTGACACAGTAACCTTTACTCTTGCTCTAGTGATGCTCTCTTTTCCGGATGTTATCCTACTAATGCTGGGAAGGTTGCAGCAATAAGATGTTTCTCAGCTTGGGCTGGGGTACCTCACTACAGCTTTGAGAGAAACTGTAACAGCTGTCTATCTTCTGCCCGATTCCTGGCCATGATGTGTTGGCCATAAATAATGCTGCTCGCCCAGACTACATGCTTTGCTGTGGAGGGACTGACAAAAGAAGGACTGCAGTGCAGTGAGGCATTAAATTTCTTCTCTCGTTTCCCTCAGTAGCAGTTCCATTGACCACTACTCTAAATGTATGCCGCTTATTTTAAAAATATAGTTAAGTAAAAAGGAAAAAGAGCAAAGGAAGATGCAGAGGCAAACTGATAAAGACATTTCAGGAGCAGGAAGAATGCAGAATTACAACAAAGGACTTGATTGCCATCTAGCTTAGAAGTGCTTCCAATCATTCCCATTGCCAATCCTGAAAGCCTTACCTCAGTATTGCCCTGGGAGCCTGGAATCCTCCTCCTCCCTCCATAATAACGCTTCTGCCTTTATCTGTGCTACAGAGCCTGTCTCCAACTTCCCTATGGCTCGGTGGTCTGAGACAGCTGAATTATAAACCTGCTTTGTGGGATCCACGTAGGATTATACAGGTAAAAATCCAGATTCTAAAAATGCTCCCCATAATTCCTGTCCTTTGAAGAGTAAAGATCCAGTTGTTTCCCCTGTGAAATAATCTTTCAATATGTGTAGCACTGCTCTCTCAAATCAAGCCCAGCCTTCTGCACTTCTGTCAATAGCAGGTGCTGATTAAAATCACAGTTCTGGTTTCTCAAGCTACATAATCCTGCTAGTTCATTCTTAGACCTACTTTTCTTAGCACACTGTATCCATTATATTAGTGTTGTCCTCATTTTTAAGGGTTTGTGATTTTTCAGCAGGCTGATAGCATCATGCTTGGAGACAGTCTCTCTTGCTGTGAAAGGGATCTGTTTGCCATAAAGAACTACGTGGCTTTGAGAGCTACATGTATCAAACGTAACTGTATTAATTAGCTTGTGCTGTGCTTGTAAAGTGATTATAATAATGCTTATCTCAACCATAGTACCATTATCTCTGTTTTGCAGATAATGGAACTGAGCCACAGAAAGGCAAAGCCCAGTGTAGGGCCCTTGAGCTGGCCGCACTGCTCTTATTTCCCCTGTGTCCTTGAAAAAGTAAGCAGCTTGGAGAGAGCAAACTTTGGGTGGATATGTCCTGTTAATAAGAAAAGCTTTCTGGGAAGCTGCAGGACAATTGCCTGGACTGTCAATCTATATCTTCTGGAAAAGAAGACTCACATTTATCTCACAGGCTATTTTACCACCTAAAGTACTAAACTACTCCTGCTTGTCAGTTCACCATTCACATTATTGAAGATGATTTGATGACTCTCAATCCATCGTCAGTTGCGTGCATCAGTGGATTTTACTCCTCTGATGCCATAAACAAAGTTTTTCTTTGCTCTTTATCAAGACATGCCCTTTAGTGCATTTACCCTCCAAAAAGGTCACTTTATGAGACTTTCCATAAATAACCGCCCAAATTTCAGACCAATTAAAAGATATAGTTTTCTTCAAATTGCACCAGCACACTAATGATATGTGTTGAGATGGGTCTTTCCATTCACCATGCCTTATAGTACTAGAGAGATGTCACAGGCTTCGTGTAGTTGGGGATGAAGCAGAAACAATCGAGGCTAAAGGCTTCAGGCACTCAGATGTTCATATGCTTGTTGCTTTATGACTCAACTAATCACAAACGAAAAACAGATCTTCCTTTTTTGATTGGCCATTTGAAGATAGGATTTCTTGGAGGATCACTCAAGGACCAACTGCAAGAGATGGCTGTGTTGCTACCCATGTACAGCTCTTCAGAGATTTCCACAGGCTTCCTCTGACAGCCAAGTTTGAGGAAACTGGCACCTTTTTTTTTTCTTCTGCTGGGCTGTAGCTGATCTTGCACTGGTTCACTCAAAATCGATTTGACCGTCTTGTATGATGATTGTAAGTACTATCTGCTAGCTTTTAAAATGACTGTTTCTGTCTTCTCAGTAATGTAATTAGATGAAGAATGCACTCTGCAGAAAGCGATCGTTTCCATCTAAGCTAACTGAACAGAGCATTGTAATCTTCTGCAAAATGTCTGCAATTATTAAACACCAGAGACATTCATATAAATATATTCCTACAAGCTATTCCAGAATGTATGACACTGCAGTTCTCCTATGAAAATGCCTAAGGAGCACAATAATCTGATTTCCTTCCAAGGGATGCATAGGGTTGCTCTCCTTAGAAACCCACTGTAGCTTCAAGTACTCTATTCTCTTGGACAGACTGTTCTGAAGACTGTAGATTGATTATGCTGTTAATGACGTACGAGGCTCTGCTGCTGTTTGTTTGTTCTGGCATTAGCTAAAATTAGAAGTTAAGCCTTTGTTCCTGAATTAATTTAAAGGCACAAATACAAGTTACTGATTCTGTTGATTTTTCTGGAAATATGGTCTCTAAAGTCAAAGCTGAGAAGGTATTTTCTTTGAGTTGTGAGTCAGTTCTTAAATAATTTTGAAATGAAAAGTGTCTGGCACAAATGATATACATGAAAATTAACCCCTGAATGTTTTCCAAGGTAACTCCTTAACATCCTGTGTTGGACATATACAGATATGTAAGATTCTGAAAGATCAAGTAGATGTCAAAGTCTTGTCTTAAATGCCTGAAAATAGCTGGATAAATTCAGTAAATGTTAACTGGGCTTCTGACTGTTTGGCTGTACCAGAGAGCACATAATGTTAGAAGAGTTATTCTTTGCATTTCTGAATAGTCTTGATATCTAAAAATGAGTGAAAAGAACAGCAAATAGCGAATCTTTGACAGCAATAGGTGGTGAAGAATCATTAGTAATGTTTCAGAAAGTGCGCAAGGTTTAAAGTGCTGAACTTGAAACACTGGAAAAGGGTCTGTTTTCACAGGCTTTTCTTTAATATCAATTTTGTTTTTTTCACAGTGGGCTCCAAACAAAGTATACCCAAATCAGTGCTCAGTTCTGTAGATGTAAGCTGATTTCAGACTAGTCTGATACACCCTGCTGGAAACGCTTGAGGAAAAAAATGTAGTTGAAGTGCCTGCACCCTACACCTTAATCTGAGGGTTGCTTTTGGTATTATTTCAGCATATGTAAAGTCAATGAATATGAATGTATACAATATATGGTAAAGGTAATATTTGCTAGGGTTTCAATACCTTTCATTCTAGGCTCTCATAGACCTTAATAAAGATTTGACCTCTGGCACCAACTGGCCAGGAGATGGTGTTATTGTGTACTCTAGACAGACAACACATGACACAGGAAAGAAAAGTGACTCACTCACTCATGTGAAATCTGGTGAAGGCACCTCACTCTTCTCTGAGCACTTCCCCATCTCTTGGGCTTTCCCTTGGCCTGTTCTGATTATTTGCCTTATCCATAATAATTATCATTCAGTGTTGTTGTTTCAACATGGCAAGCAAGCAACAATACGAAGGCAAATGTCATTTCCTTAAATCATTTGGGTTATATGCAATAATCAATAATGTGGATAATTTATTATCTGTTATTTAAAATATACTTAATCAAAGCCTACATCAGGCAGGCTGATGTGAGTGAAATAAATTCAATCATCCAGACATCTTTGATTTCTCTTCCAAGCCTGAATCTTGTGTCTGGTAACAAGTTGCTTGGAAACATGTTCCTCTCCAGCACAATAAATGCCATATGTTCTTTTCCCCCTTCAACTCCTGTCAGGACACTACGCAGGTGAGATCTCCAGTTACAGAGTGACCTCAAACCTTTCAGTGTCCTTTTCTACCAGCATCGTTAGTCCCTCAGGCAGCTCATTTCTCTCCTTTCTGGTCTTCATTTTCCTTCTGCAGTTGCAACTCTTAATATGCCACTAAAACCACATTGTCTGCAGTTGTTACTATGTAATGCCACCTTCTGGGATTGTGGGCTGGTTTCTCATCTTCACACCTCCTTTAACGTTTCCTTTCCCACTACCCTTCTGTTCAGTTATCACTTTCTTTGAGCTCAGCAAACACTGATGCTCGTACAGTCTCTCACCTCATGGTTTTGCCTATACTACTTCAGTACTCTTGTGCATGAGATTTTGTTTGTAAGTCTTTCCTTCCAACACTCCCTCACTTTGTGCAGGGTCTCAGTGGTGGTTTCCTGCTTGCTTTCCTGCGCTTGCTCCTCTCACTGGCAGTATGGCAAGCCAAGGAAAGCCTCTGTGGTCAGGGAGAGGGTAGTTAGTGTTGGGTAGTAGATGGTGGTCAGTTAACACAGTTCTTTACATCAGGCTGTTGCAATGATCTCAGGTTATTCATGAAAGGTTTTGCACTTTATCAGCTATTTTAATCATTACCATCCAAAGAGAAGGAAATAAAGTCTCTTGTGCTACCTGTGTTACCATGCAGTCATAGCCAGCCTGGGCCCTTTAGTCTCCGTTTAACTACGGTCCCTTGAAGTGAAGCGAGGAGGCCAGATGCAGCCTCAGTTTTGCTGCTCAGAGGCCCCAGTAGATCAAAGGAGAAAGACAGAAACTGTACCTTCGTATGTCATTGCTCTGCTTTCTTCAGGGAGGTTTCCATGGCTCACCATGCAAAGGAACTTGCCCCAGACTTCCCCATGCACAGACTGTCCTTGCCTTTCGTTTTGCACGCATCACACAAGCAGGGGCAGCTTCTCTTATCCTCTTATCTCTTATTTACCCTTCCGTGCCAAAGTTGGGGGCAGCCTGACTAGTGGACAATGTAGTTCTTGCACAGGGACATGCCCTGATATTTGTATCTAAATGCTGTGTATAGCTGTGTTATCTACAATAGTTATTATCTTTTCGATTTGAAATACTGAACAAAGTGTCCTAGACGGCTCAGGAGAAGAACCATTGGGATTAAAGGCCACTGACATCAACAATGCTGATGATTTAGTTATGTGGTTTTCCATTGCGGTGGTAAGAGCTCTTTCTGCTAGGCCAGCATGCTCTAATTTTGAAATGGTTTTTGAAACTACATAGCTATTCTATTCAAAACTTCCAGGTTATGGTCAAGTATCTTAACTCTAGGGGGTCTTGGCACTTAAATACCTTTAAAAAAAATGATCTAAGTGATTTAGGTAGCTAATTCATATGTTAGAAATCTAAATCTAGTGATTTTCAAGATTGCAAAACTGTTGGTCCTTTTGCCATTATTATTCTGCACTGGAAGCTTCAACATATATATCTTCCGAAGAAATCTATTGCACTTTGAGTTTCATGCAGAACAGCTTTTTTCAAGAATAACTTCTATCTTTCACAAAGAACCTTTTGCCATGAAGTCACTTTGGCTGCTGTGAGACTTCCTTACCATGAGACTGTTGGGTCTACAATGTGTTCTTCAGATTGGTCTTCATCGTGCAAATACAGAGAGCCTCCATCATTTCTGAGGGCAAATTGGATTCACTGCCCGGAGAATACTGGCAGAGAGGGCCATTTGGAAAAGTAGTATTCGCTCTAAAGACAGTCTGTCTCCCTTAAGTTAATTTAAAATGAGAACTGGTAAGGAGATAATGCTCCGTTCCTTAGGAGCATTATCCGTATCTTATTGTATCCGTTGACTATACCAATATTTCCATAGAGTTCATTAATTCAACTTCTTATCCAAATTCTGCAGACAATGACTGTGGAAATATTGCAGTGTTCTCCAGGATGAGAACTCTGGATTTTGATCAGTTGTGCTTACAAAGCTGGAAGCACCTCTTGTTTGGGAAAGTTTTCTATCCCTCAGAATTCTCTGAAGCAGAAGTCTTTTGTCTCAAGGATTATATAGACTGGAATTTTTCCTTAGGGAGTCTAGAGGGAAAAGTCTACTTATTCAGTATATTTCTTTTTAAAGACTGGCTATTAAGAAATTGAAAAGACATGAGTGTGTGAAGGAAATTGTGTTTGAATACAAAGGCCAGATAACACAGAATTGGAAATTTGTGTATGAGATTGTGAGAAAGCAGAAAATAGGTGAGTGTGCATATGGAATCCTAAGAAAAGCAGCAATAGAATTCAGGAAATATTCAATGAGTGGTTTGACAATCCTGCAGCTCAAGCTTGGTAAATAAGTGACTAGTCAAAGTAAGGACACTGGAACAGGAATATTTTTAACAGGCTACTGACTGCTTTACTGAAAAAGTGGTGAAGCATTGGAACAGGCTGCCCAGGGAAGCGATGGAGCCCCCATCCCTGTAGCTGTTCAAAAAGTGTGCAGATGTGGCACTTGAGGACATGATTTATTAGGCACAGTGTTGCTGGGCTGATGGTTGGACTGGATGATATTAGAGGTCTTTTCCAACCTTAATGATTCTATCATTCTATGACTTACTTTACATGGGTGTTGTGGCCTCACGCCTCTTAGATATAATGCTAAGAGATTCCTTGGGTGTCATGGCATCATGTTTTGTTAAAATATTTTATTAGTTTCCCCAGGCTCTTTGAGCTGAGAAATCTGTTCATGACAATTTCATTTAATTGCTACAGGTAGGATACCCTTCAGGAGCTTACTGTCCTCAATCCCGCTGGGATTTCTGTTGTTGTAGTGATGATGTTTTTCAAACATTGTTTTGGAAAAAAATCTAGGATTATCACTAATATATAATTATGATAATGAATTATGATGGCTTTAGTTTGCCATCCTGCAATGCCAAAGCAAAATCTGTGCGCATATCCAAAATAAGATAAGAATCTCTAGGTGGCATTTACAGTAATTATATTAATGGTATTTGAATGGGTAGTAATTATATTAGGGTAGTTACTACTACTTTAGAGCCTTTGGACTGACTATTTTAATGTCTACGTGCAAGGACAATACTTCCCTTTATTTTAGTGAATAAGTTACCCAGGAAGAAGATAGTTTTAGCTGGGCTATGAGAGCAGCTGTGGAACCCATGTCCAGTCATCCAAAAAGACCA
This sequence comes from Cuculus canorus, assembly GCF_017976375.1. Lineage (NCBI taxonomy): Eukaryota > Metazoa > Chordata > Aves > Cuculiformes > Cuculidae > Cuculus > Cuculus canorus. The sequence goes on from NC_071407.1 coordinate 6,312,804, forward strand.
ATTTTGGGACACAGCAGCATTTATTTTCTTGTGCAGACCTGTTGAATGAGAAAGATGTTTCTGAGAAATTGGATGAAATTAAGGAAATAAACCCCATTTTGCATAAGCTGGCCACATGCATTAAACTGTCTAAGTGCCTGAGCAAGACTGTGCTTGTGCTTTGCAATCATAACTTTTTTGCATTTTGCTTTCTACATTTTGTTTATCTTTCACTTCAAATACTCACTGAACCTAACATGGTACGCTGCATCCATTAAGACAGAAATTAAAGTGAGAGGTCCTCTTCTTTTTCTACTATACTGCTAAGTTCTTTTTATCACCATTATGGAGTGTATGGGTACACATCTACATACAAAATACAGTTTTGGAAGATGCAATGAGTCCATTTTTTGTCCATTTCCCTCTCACTGACGGTGCTAAAAAGACTGCAGGATTGGCATCAACATAAGATTGGGCTGCATGGTCCTGATGACACTACAGTCACAACTAAAACAGGTTCTGTTGTACAAAAGGCAAAGGAAGGGAAACTATAGAGCTTGGTTTAGGGAAGGATTTAAGAATTAGGTTGTCAAAGCAGGCTGGATAATTCTAGAGTGATGCAGTAAGCTCCAAGGTAGAACTGAATTCAAGTTGCGTGCAGGTCCTGATAGTTCAGGAAATCCCATTTTCAAAATTGTCCAAAAAGAGTCTGGTTTCCTTTAATCATTGTGGAAGGCTTCGAGAGGAGGAGGTGAGGGAGAAAGGGGCAGGCTGATTGGTCCAGGCACTAATTAGGGCCAAGGTCTGTTGAAGAAGTTAATGAATTTCTAAAGAGCCAACTAGCAGCTGGCAGGGAGAGGAAGAAGAGTCATCCTCTGCATTCTGCTTTTATTTCTGCCCTAAAGTGAGAGATACTTTAGGAGATCGAGACAGTGTTTCGTGGTCAAAATATCGGCTTCTGATGTGAAAACTTTTTTATTTTGCACCGTGAGAGAATATGTAAACATATTTTTAATCTCTCCAGATTGATGATTATTTACATGATGATCCCTTGCATCTTACTGCATTGCTCAGGAAAGGCCATTTTGACTGATTTTAACTGTTCTGGTCTCCCTGACCCTGCCTTTGGCTATGCCGAGAGTGTCTGGCATGACTGCTCTTGTTTGCGCTTCTCCCCCATCTTTGTATATCAGATAGCTTTTGCCATCTTCCTGACCTTGACGGGTAAACATTGCACTAACACAGCTTTTGCATAGCATTCATTTGGTTTTGCATAACATCGAAAGGCAAAAGAAATGCAAGCAGGTAAGTGAATGAGAAAAAAAGGAATAAGATGGAAGGCCAAGTTAGCACAAAGCAGTGGGCGGATACGCTCTTAGCACACACTAGAAAATTACCTTGGAGGGATGTGGGCTCTTCTCCAGTGTGTGTAAATACTGAGTAGATAATGTTACCCTGAGTAAGGATAGAGGTGCATGCTTGCTGGCGTGCCTGTGGTTAGTTTTGGGCGTAAGTATATCCATTAGCTACGCACCCACCTGTAGATATGTGAATCAAGAGTGCAGTGACAGTGTCGGGTCTCTCACCTGGGTTCTCAGCTCTAGAAGGGTCTGGTCTTTCTGAACTACTTGTGTGGTGGACTTGACTTCATCAGTTTTGTTCCCCATCACATTTTGTGCCACTCATGTCTAATAGGTATTTAATAACATGCGTGGGCCGAGTATGATATTCTATCTGCTATAAGGTTCCCTTTCATTTTCACCACCTTATCACCTAGTGGATCTGCATCAGGAAAGACCAGTGCATTTCTATCCAGTGTGAAATGTTTGTCATTCCTGTGGCAGCTCAGTTCTGAGTCACATCTTTTCTAATCATCATGAAAGTAACTTTAATATAGCAAAATGCAATTAAAAAAAAAACAAAACAGAATCTATTTGGCCACACTAGCAATGAGTGTGATTCCAGGGCTGTAATTAACTATAAAGTGTTTGGAAGTGTGTTGTATCCACTACCTGCCACCTCTGTGCTGAATTTCTACTCCCTATGTTGTCCTTACAGACATGAACAGGAGTAAGAAGAAAGGCTTAGAGCTGAGACATTTCTTGACTGAATGTCAAGGAGACCAGACTTCTCCTGTGATGTAGTGGCATGTTCTTCTGCTGTTCTTGTTGAAACAACCCATGGTGGCTTCTTAAGTTTTATCATCTTAACATTAAAAGTATTGATTTTTTCCCAAACAACTTAGTTTTGATTAAGAGTCTTTGCCTCAGGACCCTGCTTAATGGACAAAGTACTTCAGTGAAAGCACCTATATAAACTGGTTATTTGAACAGGACCGAGCCGACTGGATGAGCATAATGTCATAATCTTCAATATTAGTGAATATAAATTGTCATATGAAAGGGAATTGCCAATAAGTCATGTATTATTTTCAGCTTGTTACTATCCAGAACCCAGTGCCAAGAAAACCGATTTATTCTCTGTTATTACCATGTTAATCACTGCATTGTGCAATAGATCAGTTCCAAACATAAATACATTGAGTAGTCATGGTTAGGAATAAATCCTGTTATTTTCAAGTACATACACACTCTATGCTAGCCCTAGCACGGGGAATCTGAAATCTCATGTCATTTATTTGGATTTCTCATATGTAACTAGTACTTTGATGCAATTTTTTTCATTTGCTTCCTTCATTTTTGATGGCAACTTCAAAGAAATGACTTGAACAGAAGATTTTGGACTTCGTTCTGAAATTCACCATGCTCACTGGGGGTCTCTTGTGTATTTTTAAGCTCCAGGTATCTTTGACAGTGGCATAAACTTTGCAGAGGACATAATTTCACCTCAATTTCCCACCTGCATTCAGCAGTTAAGGTATGTTTGAGTTTGTATTGGTTATATTTTGATGGGTGTAAAAGACAGACTCGCTCTGTGTTATTATGTAGCATGTATTCCTGTTTCTTGCCACTCCTTGTGTTCAGACTGGAGACACTCCTGGAACTTTGGTGTAGTACAAAGCCCCCTTCTAGACCTGTATGTCCACTTAAGGAGGGTTTTCCAGTGCCTTGGATCTCTCCTAAGACTGATTCGCTGATTTGTGCAATGGTTTCCGTAAAGCAACTTTCTCATCCAATTTGATTCTACTCATCCCACCACTGGTTTCAGCAACCCTCGACAGTGCTGGTTGGGTCAGTCATTTAGAAGCAGATTCTGCCATCTGTTTTGCAATGATTGAGGTCTTTGACTTCATGTTAACTCTATGCAACCCTTTTTTCTATGATCTCTAAGAGGCTTTTCTCATTTCCACCATCACTCTCTGAGCTGTATCTGAGCAGTGCTGTGGGGACAGAGAACAGTCCTTGGACACAGACCAACCACGTGATGACAGACACAGAGGATCACCCTGTGCTTTTGGCTGCCCTTCAGTCACTGCCTTGTATTTTTAGCTTCCAGTCTCCTTAGTGGGAGAATTGTCTCTTCTTACTATATTTGTAGCACAACTAGCATAGCACATGGATTAGCAGTTTGGCCCATTCCTCCTCTGGTCTGCAGTAAAAAACAAATGTTAAAAAAAATGATTCTTTAAGCGAGATTAAGGAAGAATTGTATCTCCTAACACATACATGACAAGACATCCTTGTTTAAGGGAATTTGTTTGAACTAGCATCACAGCTAAGATGTCTTTGTCACACAAAAGATCTTTGCTTCAGATCTCTAATCTCCCACAGCCTACGCTGGTATTTAGCCCTCTTCAATCTCAGATCTTTTTGCTTGGCATAGTAAACCATTCCATGCAACCTGGAAATTGTACCAGCGAGCGTATTTAATCATACATTAGTGGATTATCTATAATTAGCTTCATCACAGCTAGATCCTTGGACATCTTCTGTGGGAGGAAAACGTCTACAACAAGGGCTGAGGTAACCCTGCAAGGAAGATGGGAGGCCCAGCTGGAAAGTACTGCTGGAATAGATTTCAGCTGGTTAAAGCCTTCAATGATCACTCTGAAGTTGTTTATAGTTTCATATTTCAAAGTCCAGGTTTTTACTTAGAGCTGTTCCAATGGGTAACAACAAATATCTCAGGGCATCATGTCAGTCCCATGCATCTGTGTAAACTCTTAATTTAATTGCTTTATACCATACTGTTAAGGCTTGGCAACTGGACTTTACTCTGCCCTTCACTAGAAGTCAGTGTTTTGTCTGTATTTGGGCTATCAGTCACCTTAAACTGATTCTGTATTCGGTGAGGAGAAGCAGGGTCCTCCATAACCTGTTAGGATCAATGCACCTGAACGTTCAAGGTATCTGCTTTGGGATCAAATGAGCTGAGCCCTAGAAATTCATGGTTCTTCCCAGAGTGGGATACAGACACAGCTGTCTAAGCTTAGCTGGATGAAACTCATCCAGTACATTTGCCCTTCAGTCCAGTTCAGCTTTTCTTTAGCTCCTCAGTAATCTCTCAGTATTAGCAGGACTAAGCAGGGCTTAGGATGATTCTTTCATGCAGTAGGAGGCACAGAGAAAGCAGACAGAAAAGCAGGGTGTGGCAACTAATTTATATAACTTGTTTGGACCTGTGAGTCCACTCCAGTTTCATATTATGAATGCTTTTTAAAAACAAAAAATCAAAACCTGCAGATTACCATCCCTTCTGAGCGTACTAGAGGAACATCTGGCACCTCAGAGTACTTGCAGGTCTAGCACGTGGCCATGGAGACAGACTTACAGCTCCCCTTGGGCTAGAGCTGGGGTTACGATATTGTGGTCAAGCTACATGCAATATTTTCCCAGATGGTTAACTCTCTAAATTAAGAACACCAAATGGTTTTATGTGTTGCTCTTTCAGACTTTCCTACGTGATTAGCACCAAATCTGCTTTCACTCATCTGAATAGCTACTAGTCATATTATATCTTATCACATCAGCAATTGGATTTTCCTGATTATTGGTATCTAATAATCTAATTTCTTGTAGGGGTATGTTTAAAAAGACTAAAAACTGAATATTCTGACTTGGAGTGAGCTGTGTCTATGCCCTCCACCTATAACAGACAGCCGTGTTGGATCACTTTTATAACTTGTAAGTCAAAATGAAACATGTATAAAAAGTAGAAGCAAGGAGACTTATCTGAGGATGAGGGAAAGATTTAGACTAGAGATAAGGAGGAAATTCATCACAATGAGGGTGGTGATGCACTGGCACAGGTTGCCCAGGGAAGTTGTACATGCCCTATTCTTGGAAGCATTCAAGGCCAGGTTGGATGGGGCCTTGAACAGCCTGACCTAGTTGGAGGTGTCCCTGCCCATGTCAGGGGGGTTGGAATTAGATGATCTGTAACATCCTTTCCAACTCAAACCATTCTATGATTCTATGAATTATCTTTCCCAACATCCTACCAGATTTTTAAATTTCCATTTTACAGATAAAAATAATGATAAACTCGTTAATACTTTCTGACTGTATGGTATCATATGAGAATCATAAATAATTGTATAGAAAGCATTATTCCTACATTTATGCCAAGGCAGCTGTATAGAGTTTATGGACTAAAGTGCATACAATGTGTTACTCAGCCAGCCAGTAATGGGTACATCTACAGGAGAAGCTACCAAGTGACATCCAAACCGTCAGCCTGAACTTACATCACTCATAGCAGCTGTTAATGTGCGCATCCCACGCAGAAATCTCTCTGCTGGCTTCAGTATATTAAGATCATATTCATAGAATCGTAGAATGGCTTGAGTTAGAAAGGACCCTTAAAGGTCATGTAGTCTGATCCTCTTGCAATAAGCAGGGTCATATTCAACTAGATCATCAAGAAGTTATCCCCAAGATATAATCAATGAATATAAGTATAAATAAATAAATGAAATATAATAAATAAAAACCCTCATTCCTATATTTATATCTTGGGGATAACTTTGTGATCCATATAAATACATATATTTTACTTCCAGATAAATTTCACATACAGTGCTGCTTTAAAGCAAGTTCTGATAGTGTAATATTGAAAACCTAAAGACACAAGTAAGTTAGTGACATCATCTAATAAAAATGAACTTGATTTTATGCCCACAGGGGTAATGAGAGAAATATAGTCTTACCAGGCACTCTATGGTTAAAATGATTGACTACAATTGAAATTTAGAAGTCTTGTTATGTAATATATTTATCTTCACAGCCATAGCTGAAAAGCATCTGATATGCACCAAAAGAAGCTGTTATAAATCAAACATCAGTTCATTTCAACCTTTGGTTACTGTTCAATAAAACCTCCAACATGGGGTTTCTTGACTGTTTTAACATTAATGCTTGAGAAACACTTGGATACTTAAGGAATGAGGTTCGGTGTTGATTTATATAGAAATGGTCGATAAATACCTTCTATCGATCAAGAGCTTGCGAAGCTTGTGTAACGATCTTTTCTGCTCCAGACTTCTGACCTGGGGTAACCCATGTAATCTGTCCCCCCTATTTGAGTGTTGTAAGAATAGTCATATGTTCCTACATATTCTGGCATCAGTAATGGGAACCATGCAGATGCCTTAGCAAGGCAGATAAAATAAATAGCAGGGACAGACATCATCCCTGGCACGCCTCCTGGGTATCTCCGATCTAAATATGAATCATGCTTCACCCAGGCAGATGTTATTTATGTCCACGCTTCAGCAGCACTGGCTGGATGTGATAAGACATTGGTTATTTTGTCATTAGTTTTCTGCATAAAAGAAAAGAAGAAAAGACAGTTCAACGTGTTCATATGGCGCTCAGGATATTCACAAGCAGATGGAAGGGTGGGAATAACATGGTTCTCAGGTGTCTTGTAATGGGCAAAAGAAACTGAATTATTTGGGGCAGAGCAGCTTAATTTCTTTCCAAATCACTGCCTGCTTTATGGTTACCTTTTTATGTCTTCCTTTATTGTTCTTTTTTAACCAAAGAGACATCCACAATTAAAAAAAAAAAGAACATCTGTGGGATGATGTTCTGTACTTATGCATTAGTTAAAGCAATACAATTAGGATGTTGTGGATGACAGGCAATTCTGGAATAACCAGTGCAAGGAAGCATTTAAGAAATTAAGAGATGAAGGTAAAAGCAATTCGGCAGATAGTAAATAAATGCTTTATCACATATCCCAGATTATCCCATCTTCAGTTTGTAGGCAGAGGTTTTAACTATGCATATAGAGAAAAACAGCACTCTGCCAATAGTCGGCAAGGAAAAGAAGTGGCCTATATGTCAGAAAACTGGTTTCCAAACTGTAGGTAGTAGAAACCACTTTGCAAACTCATTTCATTATGAAAAAAATATGTTCCTGACCAACATAATTATAGTGTTCTCAAGCATGGGTGTAAATTGTAGCAAAACATCACATCGAGGAAAACACTTGTTTTGAAAAACACGCTTTGGTGATTAATCCCATTGACCCGACTGTGTTCTTAAGGGCTTTGAAAATGGAATTTAGTTTTAACTGGGGAATGAATACAAATATATCCTGGTAAACTGAATTGCCAGCATAAAAGTGAAACTGATTAATTTATCTGTTTGATTTTTTTTTAAACTGGGCATTTAAATTTGGGAAAAGGCATCTTATGAGTATTTTTTTTTTTTTCCTTTTTTGACCCTCAGAAATCAAAACTAAGCCTTAACTTGGATAATTATGTCAAGAATGTACATTTTAAAGCTGCAGTTTGACCTCATTCTCCATTAAGTCTGTTTTCCTCTGTGGTCTCTCCTCCGCGGTCTCTCCCTCCCCTGTGTTTATGTTATCATTCAGTAACAGGAAATATTACTGTTCCTCACAAGCAGTAGGGTACGCCTCTCGGAGCACAACTCCACATCCATGTCTCTTAATAGCTCTACCACTTTGTGCAGCTCCTGCCCCTCCCTTGCTTATTCCTCCCACCCTTCCACTGCCTCTGTGGTTTGACCAACACGGTAGTTTTAATGATGTAATATATTTTAGGTGATCACTTCCCCCATCTAGCTCACTGTACACCTTCTGGCTGAGGGATATAGTTTGTCACTAGCAAGTCTTAACCAAAAAAAATCCAAAAGAATGATGTGTTTTCTTTCTGTTGAGAGAAGAGGGAAAAACAAAGGAAAAGGTGAATCAAGAGGGGCTAGGTTTTCAGGTAATTCTTACACTTGGTGTTTGTGCTTTGTTGAGTAGGTTTTTCAGTGACCAAATTAATGTATTGAAGTGTTTCCAAGGGGTTGTGTTTGGAGAGAGGGAAGCCTAAGAACAGGAGACTTAAAAGGGGAAATAAAATGCCTCCTTGGAGTAGTGGGTTAGAAGTAAACTTGGATGGATGGATGGATGGATGGATGGATGGATTCTTATCAAGTTGTGAAAAAGGTAAAAATCAACTTCTTTCTTTCTTTCTTTCTTTCTTTCTTTCTTTCTTTCTTTCTTTCTTTCTTTCTTTCTTTCTTTCTTTTTTTCTTTCTTTTCTTTCTTTCTGTCCCCCTGAAAGCAGCCTAGATCTGTGTGCCCTAGTCATCCAGTACGGCTAGTTTACTGTTGTTTGAATATCTTTGATTCAAGCACATTAGCTCTTAGTCCATTGTGAACACCTCAGTCAAGGAAGCAGGCAAAGCCACAGATTACAAAAAGCCCTGTAAGCATCCCCTTCCAGGCCTGATGATGTTTAAAATACTTGAGCATTTTCTAAAGATGTAATATAGTTAAACTGTGATAATCTACACATCTCTCGAAAAGTATTTCTGACCACATAGTGAGTTTTTTATAAAGGCTGGGGAAAAAACATTCTGTCTCTTATACCAGTAGGAATTTGGAGTCATCCTAATTTGTCTTGATGTAAAAGTGTCCAGTTCCTGTCCCATAAAACAATCTGTATAGCACTTCTGGGTATCAGAGAAAAATTCTGGATATCAGAAAAAAAATCTGGACATCAGAAAAAAAAAAATTCACAGAAAGCATCACTGGGCAGTGGCAGAGGCTGCCCAGGGACGGGGTGGAGTCCCCATCCCTGGAGGTATTTAAAAGATGGGTAGATGAGGTGCTCAGAGACATGGTTTAGCAGTTGATAGGAATGGTTGGACTCGATGATCCAAGAGGTCTTTTCCAAGCTGGTGATTCTATGATTCAATATCTGCAATATAAAGTATGTCAAATGGGTCTCCAATGCTCCTTTTGTACAAAATGAGATCTATTTACCAAGAAATTACATTGACTTTAAAAAGTATTCTGAAGATAGTACAAAGATAATTGGATAACATTTCTTGAAGATATAATATATGGTTCTACAAGCATGGCTGCCTGAATTTAGACATATCCTGTGACCTACGTTAACACCTGAGATGAAAGTATTGCCTGAATTAACAGTTACAATTAAAGGACACTAATAAATTTTGTGCACAGAGAAATGGAGTATGTTCTTCACCAGTACAAAATCTAACAAAGCTTTAAGGCCCTGGCATTATGAGCATGTGAACCTCAGTGGAAAATGAGATGTCAGGAGGAAAGAGGCCCAAGTAACCACAGTGCACAAGAGTATCTGTTTGCTAATGGCCTGTTTGTTTTAGACCAAAAGTTTATTATTGCAGTCAGTAAAGATATGAGTTGAATTGCACACATATTTTGTGGCAGCGTTGGTCAAAGTTTGTACAAACAGGTTGTGAAGGATAAAAAGTTTACAATTAAAAGCCACATTAAGGCAGACTGTATTAAGGCTTGCAAAAGTACCAGGTACCTAGAAGGAACTGAAATGCAGAGCATCCCCTGAAACACATGTAACATGAGGAAAAAAAAAATCTTCTGCAGGTAGAATTTGCTTTCTGGCACTGCTTTGATGATTACTCAAGAACCTGTCTGTGCCATGGATTTTCATCTGTCGATGATGTTTGCATTAAGTTGTGTAACTGCTTCTTAATGCCTGTTACGAAAGGATGCATAGATTGCAGCTCGATGAGATATCCGGCACAAATCACAACTGATAATGTAAGCATAATTTCAAAGGTTACTCTCGGTTGAATTTATTTTACATTAATTGAAATCCTCCCTACTTAAGTCAAATGCTTGATTAGTACAGAAATGCACAATTTAAGTTCAAATAGGGCTCAGAAAGTATGTAGCTGTGGTTGTCCCATTATATACTGTATATAAGTTTTGTGATATTCATACTGTATATCAGTGCGATGCAGCTTTTGTGTTCTGGGTAGGAGTTTTGCCATTGATTTTTGCAATGCTGCGATGATACCCTGAGGGTACCAGCTAAACCACAATAACATACAGACAGAGAAGACCGGAAAACTTAGTTAACAGTCACAGTTCTTTTCATTTTACACAACATCTAGTGTGTTGGCACTTTTTCTTGTATTTTATCTAATTTTAATTAGGCTAAGTCAGGATCTGTACTGAGGAAAGATGTCTTAGGCATTGCACTAAATACAGATTTTAGTCTGGAATGGAAGAAGTTGAAGAGAATTGAGATGGGGAATGGAATCCCCATGCAAAAACGAAGCAAGTTTTTAAATCTAAATCTAAATCAGAAGGACTACAGACAGAGCTGCACTTTGAAATGTACTGGCTATAACAACGCTTACCTTCTTTCCTTCTGTAACACTAATTTAACACCTTTCTAAACGATTAATTTGAATTTCCGTAGAAAGCCCCACCAGTTAGATTTAAGTCATTTCTTCACTGGAGTGTTTCACCAGCATACGTGTTCTGGTGCATTCCTCTGAAAATGCACACCTGGCTTTGCATGGAGCCCTTTTCAATTCTGAATATCAGCTGACCACACAAGTATGAGACTTGCACATCTATTGTCAGAAACCGTGCTATATAGATTTACCATAAGGATCAATAGAACAGAGAATCAGAGTGAGTGGATCATGCTACTAACCACAAAATGGCATTCAGACTCTTTGATGATGCATTTTTCTGCTTCTAGATTTTGTGAGCACAGAGGTATGGATGACTTTTTGTCTAGATCCCTCTGACCCAGGCTACATAAAATTTAACAAGGTCTAGATTAGAAAAAAACACATGTTCCAAAATATATTGGCTCTCGCTTTAAGGGCTGATTAGGAAAAGATAACATATCAATGCTAGTGCTTGAAATATTAGTTAAAATATAGTAGCTGAGGCATTTTTAGCTACAAGTGTTCCTAGTGTAAACAAACTATGCAATTTTGCCCCATCTTTCATCATACTATGATTACTGACGGCCCCTCCTGGCCCAGATGTACTAATGATCTACCAGAGAAGTTGAAACTGAATGAGGAATGGCCAAAAATATCAGTATGATCCCATGGTATAGAGTGGATCTGAGGCTGATATTTGCCCCATAATCCTCTTGGAAGGCTGCAGAAATTACTTCTTAATTGCATAAGAGCCTTCTCCAGTTTCCAGTCTGGCCAATGCTTATCCATTATCTCAGTGTGGTGCCACCATGACCTTGTAGCTCACATGTGCTTTCTTCATTGGACGGTGTTTTCCTTGAGGAACTTCTAGAAGGGAGCATCCTTCTTGATCATTGTTTCTTTAGAGTTAATCACCATAAACTTTTTAAGATTAATCTACTAGCCATCCGCTGCCACCTGCTTAGAAGATGGGTAGGCACACTTAACACAGTGTTGTGGGTAAGGTTTTATACCTTTCCTAATAATGACACTTTCCCAATAACACACAAATAGTTTTGTTGGAAATACTGTGGGAAATGCTTGTCTTCCTCATGTGGCACCATGTCGGTGTCTTATGTTCAACTTGAGTGGCTCTGTTTAACTTAAACCCCAAGATTATTTTTTCTCCACTTTGAACTAATGACAATTTATAGGGAAAATGTTAGTTTCTAGGTGCACTCTTGCATATGATCTCTTTTCTATTACTTTGGTCCCCAAGAACACCCCATTTTTCCTTTGATCACCATTTCATTTGCAGAAATATCACAGGTGAAAATGTGCAGAAAGTTCTTTTATGAAAAAAGCTGGTGGGGAAACATCACTCAGCTTGAGGAGTGGAACTGTTGGATCTTGGAGACACTGTAGTAGCACAGGTAGAAAATGAAAAGAAAACTTTTGGTAGGAAGACTCTCAGGCAGATGCATGCTCAGTATATTCTCACCACCAACGCGTATTCAAAGTGCCTGCTTTTTATTCAAAAGGCTTGCTTTTCTATTGCATAAAATCAGACTGCTGCAGTCAATCCAGGACACTGAAAATCAGAAGTTCAGTCACAAAATGCCCAAGTGGTATCAATAGTTGACTAGGGTTTTTTTTACAGTTTCTTAGAAGAAATAAGACACAGTTGCTTCAAGAGGCTTCTTATCTTGCCTTCAAACCTGAATTCTATCACCCATTGTGCCAATTTTGTTTTACTCAAGCAGCTGCGACACTTTCGGTAAATCATGATGAAGGAGAGATGCTCAAATTTGCCCACTTTTTTATGCTGGTTGAAATGTTTTTTTTTTACTATTTCTGTAACTTTGTGTCTCTGAAAGACAGGCATTTTAAAAGCAAAAGCTGATAAAACCTTCCCTTGTACTTCAGGTTAAGTTGATTAGTGCCCTAATGGAAGGCACCAATCATTTCTCTTCCCCAAAAGACCTGCCTCAAAACATCTCTGTCCTACAGCCTAGGGCACTTCGCTGCAGGGAATGTGTAGTCTAATCTCTCGCTGCAGGTGAAAGCAAAGCAAATAAGAACCCTCCAGAAATTACTGTTGCTTTACCCCTCCTACAGAGAGAATGAAAGGGGAAAGTGCAGTAAAAATAAACAAGACATGTATGATCCTGAATTATGCTAAATCTGAAAGAGCTGTGAAGTGACTCAGTCCTATGCTCACAAATAGCTTTAAGAAACCACCTTGTCTTGCTATTCCCCATGTAATTTTCCTGAGGCAGTGTTTGGTCATGTGTGAAATAGCAAGTTAGTAATAAGCACTGTTCTTTTATAAAGAGGAAAGGCTAGAGCTGCAAAACCATCCTCTCTGAGCAAAAGATGACATCCTTTTCAAGACTTCTGTCATTCCAGGTGTTCTATTCCCGGAATACTTAAGCAATTTAATAGTTCAGGCTACACACATAAAAATATTTCTGCTTTCACCAAGGTAAAAGGTTCTTGGGAAAGTATTAGGTTATGTTTCAAACAGTTAAAAAAACAACCAACCCAGTTAAGCAGGATTTTATGTTGTGAGTTGAATATCTGTTATTTAGTAACAGAAAGGTAAGCTTTTGCCTGGTCAATCGGTATCATTTTGCTTAAATGATCACTTAGAGTTTGTGAAATCTAGCACCGCAATATAATGGTTGGCCAGGTCTTAGGACATAAACAAAGATATTTTTCCTGCAGTTCCCAGATCAAGGAGACACATAAGTGGGAGTGGAAAAAAATGCTTTAGTTTGGGAAACATGCTGTGGGAAAATTACTCAACGTGATTTGAATGTCAGAATTGGAATGTAACAACTGGTGTAGCCAGATTAGTGCAAGAGAAGGCCAAAGGCAAAAAATCACTTTTGTCAGGGTTCTCAATTAGGTTTGCCATGCAGAAACAAAATTTATAGTTTACTTCTTGTTGATTGTGTTCTTAGAGAAAATTTCAGCTACATAAAGTTAATTTTATATATCTATGATAAACTAAAGCCTGGAGACCTCATATTTTTAGTGAGACTGACTTTTTCAAATGGTCCATATTGCCCTCAGCTCTCATATTTCTTTATTTCTGTCCCCTGGTTGGTTATTCGGAGGGATAGAAAGCAGCTCTGCATGCTGAACCAGATGAGAAGAAACTCTTGTGTCTGTCTTCCGCAGGGAAGCTGGCAAGAAGTCCACTGGCTTGACATAAAATAAAGTCATTATTGAAACTTGAAATATCTGCAAACACAAACCTAGGTTTATCTTTTTTTATAACCAGAGTTCCCACACATGCTGATTTTTAAAGTTTTACATCTGGATAACATCTTTGAGTTATCCAACAGAATTTAGGGCCTGTATACAGTAAATTAGTTGTTTCATCTGTGTTATTTTTCAGATAAAATCAACCCTTAGATAAAACAGCAGCTTTGCAAATACAGTCAACAAACAAAAGCAGAGAACTAAAATTACTGCCCTTACAAAATGCATCCTGATTCACAGCAGGTGTAGGGAAGTTTGCATGGTTATGGCAGATAATTACTTGTGGTCTGAATATGGGAGAATTTTGTTCCAAATTCTGTCATTCGATATTCCTAAATTAAAAATGCTGGCAAATTCCTTTGGATAGTTAAGATTTTCCAATTTGTATGTAATACAAGTATGTGTAATTGCTTGATAGATAAATGGTGCTAAGTTTGCAAGTATAAAAGTTAGTTTTACTGGTTTTAACCCAGTAGTGCTTTCTATTAGAACAAAAGCCTCTTCTTGTGCTCATGTGAGCAACAAGTTCAAGGGAAAATTTAGGAACAGCTTGGGCTGAAATGCCCTTAACTTTTCAAAATCACAGTGATAAATATGATATTTGAATGAGAAGTCATTACAGAGACACAATGTGCTGTATTACATAGGAGAGAGTCACTGTACTCTTAATGAATTTTGCATTTGTTCTCAAGATAAGGGAGATGAAATAGAAGAAATAATTTGTCTGGAAAGGAGATGAAAGTATACCCTCATCATTTCTATGTACAATCTTATCAGTCCGTTTCATGGCTACTTGCCACCCTCAGATGCTCTTAAGATATTGTATACCAAAGGCAATACTGCTGACACCGAGCTCTGCAACTGCCAAACTGCATATTCATTATTGTTCATAGTCGTGTGAGGTCGAGTTCGGTCACTGCAGACAGAAAAACTTTTGTCTGGATCTTTACTCCCTCCTCAAGCCTTTTTTGGTTTCCTAACTTTTGTAGCACTCCCTGGGTTGAAAGTTTCTTTTTAAAGAGGATGCTGTGTACTCTTTTGTAAACATATCTCCATTATGAAAAGTGACATCATGGGAATCACTAGAAGCGAGCTGGGAGCACAGACCGGGGTAAAGGCGATGGAAAAGAAGCCTCCTCATCTCTTCTCCCTCCTCCTCCCCACTTCATTGTCTAGCAAACTTTGTTGCGCTCTGTTGGAAGCAGCCCGAGGAATTTAAACATAGAAAGGACTAATTATTATTATTTTTTACAAAAAAAAAAACAAAACAAAAAAGGAGTTCTGCCAGCTCTTTCTCATTTGCAGGCTGCTACGCACGATGCGGCCAGCAGCTTGTTCACACAAAGCCAGGGTTCCACTGATTTGCCATCACATGCAAATGAACGCCCTGGACTCATTGGCATGGCAAACACCTCTGTTTAAGAAGTTTAAAAAGATGGATTGCAAAACTTAGCCATGCTCCCGCTCCTACTGAGATCAGTGGCAAGCCTCCCACTGAATTCAATGGAAGCAGGATAGAGTCTTCTCTTTTCTGCAAGCGAAATCCAGAGGTATTTGAGTTTTTCAGAGTGCCTGTAGTTCTGAAAGTCCGTTCCTTTAGTGCATTCCAAATTTTTTTTCCATTTGCTTGATTCCATGGCAACACAACATCACCACCAAGCTCTCAATACTGAAATGAGATTTTACTACTAAGCCTGAGGATTTATGTAAGTGTATCCTGTAAAAAGATCTTGCTGAGCTGCAATTGCTATCAAACTCAGTCTGCATCGTTTACAGATGAGTGACAAAATTATCTCTGGATTTATTTTATACTGAGCAAAGAATTTATGAAGGATAGAAAAACAAGAAAACTGCTTTACAGTCCTACCAGAAACTACCACTGAGGCTTTAGTTGTGATTTTTGTATTACTTGCATCACAGAAATAACTACTTTGCATTCTGAAAAACAGACCAGTGTAAAAGCATGCAAGGAAAAAACATATAAAAAGATCCATATTAGATTCTGAAGGTACTGCAGTTCATCTTTTATAGTGGGAAGCAAAGCAGACAAGCTTGCTTTACACTTGGTGGCTGAGAGGTTGCTCTGAGTTACATTGCAGCCTGCTGAAACTGAGTGCACTGTTTGATTCCCTATTTTTATGCGTGAAACGGGAGGGAGAATCAAAGCCATTCCCTAGCTGGAGAAGGTAAAGTTGCCCGTAAGCAATATCAATGGTTCTTTATAATGTAAAGTACTTACTAAGAACTTTCCACGTAACAACACGAATGCAATGGAGCAATGAAATCAGACAGCACTAATAAAAAAATTAACTGGCTTACGTTTCATGGACTTTCTTAGACTCTAGATGTAACCATTCACTGCCATCTCTGTTACATTCAGTTTTCACTTTATCCAGTTGTTGAATTTTCTCCCCAGTATGATTTCTGAAATCAGTTTTGGCACTTCGCTCACAGGTCTGTGTTCTACCATTGCACATCATCTCATTCATGCAGACAGACCCATCCTAGAAGCAACGAGGGCTGCAGAATTTTATTGAGGCTTTGACTACTTTTGTGATCTGCTCTTTCTGCAAAGAGAGTTACAAAAATACATGATGTAACACTAGATTTCACTTTTCTGAGTGGAGCACTGAGATTCCACTTCTGATGCTTCCGATGCACCTAGGACAAACTCCATGCAGGATCAGAGGCAGATGTCTCCTTCTCTGGCCTCCACAACTCCACCAAGTCAATGAGATTCAAGCAAAGCTGAGATGAGGATGTAATAACTGAGATCACACAAATCTGACAGTAGCATTGTGACTCTCTGCTGGCAAAACCTTTATGTATTTTCTTTCCATATAGATGGCCTCCCAGGCTAGGCTCTGATCAGCAAAGCAGTTACAAATCCACTTAGCTGCAGTAGACCCAGATGAAAGCAGAATCTGCTCCCTCTTTCCTGGCTGACCTCCAGTAAATCAGTTCAAGGAAAAGTTGATATTAAGTCAAAAGCTTTGTTATAAAGCTGGACAGTTATGGGCTTCTATTTAAGAAGTGGCCAGAGGTTCTGGCTATGATGCTTTCCAAACCCAAAACTTGAAAGTAGGTGTTTGGCACTGATGAACTCTCCTTCATCAGAACTGACACAGCGACTGCTAATCAAATTTGAAATTTGTGACCCAGACGATGTGAAAACCGGAAGAATACATCAGTATGTGAATGTGCTGTAAGAAGTACAATTAGAGATTGTCCTTCTTCTATATAAAATATGATGCCCTACAAACTGATGATGTGCTCTACACTGTGCACAAGTGCCGCACTGTATATTATGCTGAAATACAAACTTCGTTCTACATTTCACAAGAGCGCATCTTAATGTGATTTGAAAAGTAGATGTCTGATATTCCGAAGTCCACCTTGCAACAAAATGGAATAAATTTTCTTGCTACATAGAGGAAAACTCACATCCAAAATTTCTTCTGACTCATGAACTGCATAACGCTCTTAATAAAGCATCTGCTCTAGTGCCCCAGTGGCATTGACCGGGAAGCACTCAGTTGTGGGAAGCAGGGCAACTCACCTGTGCATGTAGCGGTTTGATTTTTTGTCCATCAAATCACATGCATTTTCTTTTATGTGTGAAAAGTCTTCGTAATTCTTACTTAACAATTCTCTTTTGTAAATAATTCAAAATGACATCTAGAAGTGTGACCCCCTTGGAGGAGAATACCTGGTTGGGTTACTTAAGTTTGTAGGCAGGCTATTTCCATCAACATAAATGATGTCACTTCCATATAGAAAGCTGGGAAGGGGTTCTTTATCAGGGAGTGCAGGGATCGGATGACGGGGAATGGTTTTAAGCTGAAAGAGGGGAGATTTAGATTAAATATTAGAAAGATTTTTTTCCTGTGAGGATAGTGAGGCCCTGGCACAGGTTGGCCAGCGAAGCTGTGGCTGCCCCATCCCTGGAGGTGTTCAAGGCCAGGTTGGTTGGGGCTGTGATCAACCTGATCCAGTGGGAGGTGTCCCTGTTCATGGCAGGGCAGGTGGAACAGGATAATCTTTAAGGTCTCTTTGGACCCAAATAATTCTATGATTCAATGATTTTGTCACTTTATTCTGGTGTTGCA
Organism: Cuculus canorus; assembly: GCF_017976375.1. NCBI lineage: Eukaryota > Metazoa > Chordata > Aves > Cuculiformes > Cuculidae > Cuculus > Cuculus canorus. Next base: position 6,330,760 of record NC_071407.1, read on the forward strand.
TTAAGAAACAGGGAAGACTTGGACGTTCAAAAAAACCGTAGCGCTAGCCTTTCCATAGATCTGTAACTCAACTCAAGCCACCAACCTAGAGGTGACTGTCCTGCTCTAGCCCACACTGGCGCAGCCCTGCCTTGAGTACTGGGAGCGGTTTGGGGCACCCAAGTAGAAAAAGGAAAGCTACTGGAGAGCATCCAGAGGAGGCCACAAAGTTGGTGAAGGGGTTAGAGGGGAAGCTGTATGAGGAACAGCTGAAATCAGTTGATCTGTTCAGCCTGGAGGAGACTGAGGGGAGAGCTCATCACAGCCTGCAGGTTCCTCACAAGGGGAGAAGGAGCAGGTGCTGAGCTCTTCTCTCTGACAACCAATGACAGGATCCAAGGGAACGGCAGGAACGTGTGTTGGGGAGGTTTAGGTTGGACATTAGGAAAAGGTTCTTCTTCCACTGGGTGGTGGAGAACTGGCACAGCCCCCGGGAAGCAGGCGCAGCACAGCCTGACAATACTCAAGAAGCATTTGGACAATGCTCTCAGACCCACGGTGGGAATGTCGGGGTTGTCCTGCGCAGGGACAGGAGCTGCACTCCATGATCCCGGTGGGTCCCTTCCAGCTCAGGACGTTCTATGATCTTTAAATAGCTCCAAACCGCCAAAGCCAAAACATACTCTCGCCCCATGTTTGTTGATACGCAGGAACCTCTTTCATCATTCGCTCTTACACTCGGCAAAGGGCAAACTGGCACGGCGGCAAGGCCGGGCGGATCGATACTCGTCCCGAATTTTCCGCAACTGTTCCAATTCCAGCCGCTCAGAGCCGCCGTCAGCGCCTGCGAGCACCACTTCGCCTCTCCTTAGAGCAGAGCATCCCGGCACCGCCCCGGCACAGGGGTCGGCGGTGGGAAAGGCTCTGCTTAGCGGCTGCCCACGGGCTCGGCGGGCACCGACCGGCGGAAAGCAGCCCGTGGCGGTGCAGAGGAGCCGCCGGGCGCTCAGGAAGTCGCGTCAGGAGCGGCGCAGCCGCGTGGCTCTGCGAACGGGGGCGGCAGCTGCGGAGCCGGCGGGGCTGGGGGGGGCAGCAGAGCCCGCCGGGCAGGTAGGGGCCGGCGGGGCAGCAGCCGCTGCGGAGCGGGGCGTGCGGGTAGGGGCTGGCGCGGAGCTCCGAGCCGGCGGGGCAGGCGGAGTCCAGCGTGTGCGTAGGGGCTGGCGGGAGGCGGGCAGTGGGGCAGGAACAGCTGCAGAGCGTGGCGGGCGCGGAGCTCGGAGCCGGCGGGGCTTGGGGGGCAGCAGAGCCCGCCGTGCAGGTAGGGGCCGGCGCGGAGCCCGGGGCCGGCGGGGCGGGGGGAGCAGGCGGAGTCCGGCGTGTGCGTAGGGGCTGGCGGGAGGCGGGCAGCGGGACAGCAGCCGCTGCGGAGCGTGGCGTGCAGGTAGGGGCGGGCGCGGAGCTCGGAGCCGGCGGGGCAGGGGGAGCAGCGGAGCCCGCCGTGCGGGTAGGGGCCGGCGCGGAGCTCGGAGCCGGCGGGGCGGGGGGAGCAGCGGGCGCTGCGGGGCTTGGAGCGGGCGGCCCGGATGCGGGGAGCCGCGTCCCTGCGGGGGCTGCAGGGGGCGGGGAGGGCGCCTGACTGCGCGGCTTTGAAAGCTCATCGTTGCTCGGCGGTGCAGGCAAGGTCACCTTGAGCACAGCTGGAGAGCGCGGCTGTGAGCCCGTGCTTTGGGTGCTTTCGGCGTTAATTTGCATGAGCGCTAATTAAAAAAAAAAAAGAAGGGATTAAATGTAAGAGCTAGCAGGAAAAAAAAAAGAGGAGAGCTTCTGCGCTGAGGCTGCGTGAGGAGGAGTGTGTGCGTGGATGTGACCGTGTGTCCCGTAGCAGCTCGGGCTCCTGTGGCCGGAGCTCTGTCCGGGATCTGCGTCTGCTCAGGAGACGGGTGGAATGTTGGACTCAGGTCTCAGGCCTTGCTTTTGCCCATCGTAGCCCACGAGCTGGAAGAGTCACCTGTGCGGGCGGCTGTGCAGTGGCTGAGGCGGCGTTGGTGCCGCTTTGCGGTATCTCTAAAGGATGAAGCCACGATTCCTGCTTTGGTGGCTCTCCGGATCCAAGCTGTTGGCTTTGTAGACTTTGGCAGATAAGCAAGAAAGCGCTAAGTTCTTCTAATACGTTTGGCCGCTGTGCTTGTTATGTGAACCCTAGAACTAGTGAGAGTTTCAACTCCTGTGCTGCTTTTTAATGCTATTTACATCAAGAACATGTTGAGATTTAAGTGTGTGCTTTTGTATGGAGCACTCCTTCCGCCGAGGAGTTTGCAAACTGACTGTTTTGCGGATGACACTAAGCTGTGAGGAAGTGTGGATCTGCTGGAGGGTAGGGAGGCTCCAAAGGGATCTGGACAGGCTGGACCGCTGGGCTGAGACCAATGGCAGGAGGTTTAACAAGACCAAATGCCGGGTCCTGCACTTGGGGCAGACTTGCAGCTGTGCAGTGCTACAGACTGGGGGAAGAGTGGCTGGAGAGCTGCACAGAGGAGAAGGACCTGGGGGTAATGGTTGACAGTGACTGAACATGAGCCAGCAGTGTGCCCAGGGGGCCAAGAAAGCCAATGGCATCTTGGCTTAGATCAGAAACGGCATGATCAGCAGGTCCAGGGAGGTTATTCTCCCTCTGTACTCGGCACTGGTGAGACTGCACCTGGAATACTGTGTTCAGTTCTGGACCCCCTCACCACAAGAAGGATGTTGAGGCTCTGGAGTGTGTCCAGAGAAGAGCAACAAAGCTGGTGAGGGGGCTGGAGAACAAGTCTTATGAGGAGCGGCTGAGAGAGCTGGGGTTGTTTAGCCTGGAGAAGAGGAGGCTGAGGGGAGACCTTATTGTTCTCTACAACTACCTGAATGGTTGTGGAGAGGAGGGAGCTGGGCTCTTCTCCCAAGTGACAGAGGACAGGACAAGGGGGAATGGCCTCAAGCTCCACCGGGGAAGGTTCAGGCTGGACATCAGAAAAAATCTTTTCACAGAAGGGGTCATTGGGCACTGGCAGAGGCTGCCCAGGTTGGTGGTCAAGTCGCCTTCCCTGGAGTTGTTTAAGGAATGGGTGGATGAGGACATGGTTTAAGGGAGTGTTAGGAATAGTTGGACTTGATGATCCAGTGGGTCCTTTCCAACCTGGTGGTTCTATGATCCAGGGACATGGTGTAATGGTTCACAGGAGTGGTTGGACTTGATAATCCTGGTGGTCTTTTCCAGCCTAGTGATTCTATGATTCCATGACTACAACTGGATCAGATGCTTAAAATGTATTGAGATAGGATTGGAAGAGAACATTAATGACATTTTTTGATAGGTAATAGGTGTCCTTGGGAAGCAAATCATGAAAGAGTAAGATCACGGAGTGCAAGAGAATAGTAAACTTTAGAAAGTGGGTGCAACGTGTATCCTTGGGGCTGAATGGTTTAAACCATGCAGTGAAGAACAGTGGGAAAGCAGAAAGGGACTGTACTGAGCTGTAGTGGGAAGAAGAGCAGGGAGGGAAAAACATGCAGTTGGATGATTGGCATGTGTTTAAGGAAATTAAACGTGCTGCTTTTTTGATCGTGCTAAAATCATGCTGATTTCTGATTGCAGTGAAACTTCTTCAGAACCTAACTTTTACTGAGGGGTATCCATCACTAACATTGTGTGTGCATCTGAGTTTGTGTGTGTACATATACGTGTATGTTATTATTTTGCAGCTTCTGATCTTCAGTTCAAGTCGTGTGTCATGGATGAAACTGCTTTGTCCCTTGGAACAATAGATGTTTCCTATTTGTCCACCTCAGCAGAGTGCAGCATCAGTAGATGTAAGCATTCCAGTGAAGAATGGGTAAGTAAAAATTGTGAATATGGCTGGCTGTTATGTACCTTATTTTTTCTTCAATTTGAAGATGAACTTTTCTTCATTTATTTTGAAGAATAAAGGTAAGGCATCATCTCTCTCCTGCTTGGTTGCAGCTTGATTGTACTTTAATTTGAAATGGAAGGATGACCCAACAGTTCAGTGCTGTGCCAAAGACTAACATTCCTAGAAAAGAAAAACCTTCCTATCAGAAACTATTGGTAGTCTTACAGTCTTCTGGTGTGATGTTATCAATTGTTTTACGTAGAAGTAAATGTGCAGAATCCCATTCTGTAATAGACTGAGGTCAAACAGAAACTCAAATAGAAAGCTTATTGCTTTTCTGAAGGATGTAGTTTGAAGTGCACAAGGAAAAAGGAGCGTAAGGATAGAGGTGTGTGGTCACGTAGCTGTCACGGCTGGAACTATTCCTGCAATGCAGGAAGCAGAGAAAATTTGGTGGATACAATTAGGAAGCCCATTGAAAGTCTGTGTCCTCTGTTTAGTGAGTCTTGGGATATGGAGGCTACAAAGTGAGCAGAGAGGGCTGGGTGGTGCGAAGGAGCCACGTGGGAACCAGGCTGGCACTGGTTGGTTTGGAAACATAGAGGAGGAGTTTGAACTTCATACAGAAGAAGAGCTGGAAACTTGGTCAGGCTGAGGGAAATGACAGCTGTCCTGTCAGCTGGCTTTTCTGTCTAGCTGAGCGTTGGGTACGTGGGACAGCAGGCTGCGGGAACTGAAAGAGCTGAGGGAGAATGGGATAAAGGTGGGCATGGCAAAAAAGATGGGAAGGAGATTTTGTAAGAAAGTGATCATTCGGGGCTTGGAGGCGAGTGGAAGGAAGACAGTGTTATTACAAAGTTGATTAATTTTGGAGGTAGTGTTATGGAAGGTGACAGAGGAGGGATTGGGCTAGGTTTAGCATCCTGATGCTTGTTCATTTCAGATGGAAGACTTAGTCTTGGGATAGCTGCCAATTCATACCACTTGCCAGAAGTGATATGTGCACATTTTAGTTTTCAGTCATCCTCAGCTTTGCTTTTGACTTTCTGGTTGTTTCTCACTGGGCTGGCTTTCTAGCTGGGTATGTGATGGTCTGTATTTGTGTTTTCTGACCCTAACACTGGCTTGATGTATTGATTCTACTCTGCTTCCCCTCCACTTAAATGTGTTATTTTATACATATTTCAGTTTATCTTGCCATCATTTCAATTTTGTTTTGATTTGTTTCTAGAACTTTTCTTTTATTAAAAATTTAGAAAACGTCAATCCAGTGTTCGTTCTCATGCAAGGAATAATTCAGCAGGTTTTAATGGGAACAATCAATGTCTTTGTAACAATTGTAGTTAAGTGTCTTTTCATTATGTCCTAACAAAGAGAATGTGTTCTGCGAATGCACTTAATTCAGATTTTTTTGTTCTGTAATCTTCTAAAAGACAGCCTAACACTGGAGAAGGTGTAGTGGTTACTTTTTCATAACGCTTTGCATGAAACTGCTGAAAAAGAGCCTACAGAGTTAAAAAAGTTAATATTTTGTGTACATTCAGTCTTCTTGCAGTGTTACAGGGTAATGTCCAGTTAAAGCTTAAAATGTTACCAGCCCCCTTGTATTACTGAGACTGTAATTTACTGTTAAGTTCTTCTGTTTTTCTTAGCTGTCTCTTTCATTGTTGTTTCTTTTCAGAGTTATTTATTTTAAAGTTTTGTTTGTCAGCAAATGTTGCAGTGCTTTGGGTATGTAAGGACAACACTGTGATTTTTCTGGAGAGAATATAATTTATTTTAGGAAAAAATATTGGAAAAATGTCTATTTTTTTTTTCTAATGCAGTTTTTTGGGGGTAATTTTTCTGTGTGTATCTAGCAACTCCTCTAATTCAAAGTTTTCACATACCCAGCATAACACGTTTTGGGATATTTACACAGTGGCCTTTTGTTCCGCAGGGAGAATGTAACTCTAGGCCCCCTCTCTTCCGATCTGCCACTTTAAAATGGAAAGAGACTCTGTTGAGCAGAAAAAGACCATTTGTGGGACGATGTTGCTACGTATGTACTCCCCAGAGCCGGGTAAGAAGATTACGGACTGGATTATGTTTGACAATAACGCATATTTGCAGTGTAATGAAGTTTCAGTAGTTTTTGTACTTTCAGAATTAAGGTCACAATGTTCTAACTTCATAAAGGAATATAGTTTTCCTCCCTTGTTGGTGGAACTTGAAGAGATCAATCCTGTGCTTGAGAAGGCAGGTTGGTTTTCTGCACCCAGCTAATTCCTGGCTTCTCTGCTCAGCCTGGAGACAAGGAGTGCCAGTTTGGATAGTAGGGATATTTGTCTGCTGGGAACAGTGTCAAGACGGTGGCTCGAGAGGGATTGTGCAAGCTGATTTAAAATGTGAACTTTATTGAACTGCGCCGGGCAGGCTTTCCATAAGCTAAAGATGCAAAATGCTGATAAATGGCATAATACGGTTTGTAACCAGTTCATCATGTAATTTGGCTGTGTGTACACCACGGACTCTAAAATTCACTCAGTTCCACCTTCACTAAGCACCATGGTTGGCTGAGCTAGAGTGAAAATTTTCTTGTTTCTTTGACCAAGAAAAAGTTATTTCACTTTGTTCCTGTGCTGGAACAGAAAATTGCAGCAGTGACATATAAACGTGGGGTAGAAATCCAAATGTGCTGTGGAGGTTGCACATGATACGGGTGACAAGACACGCAGTTGGATAAACTGAGACTACTTCTAAAAGACTTTTAAGTGTTTCAACTTGTAAAAAGGTGTGTAGGAATCTTCAATTTAGAATGTTATACATTCAGTAATTAGTCTGTAGTAATTAGGCTGATCCTGTCAAGTTGGGAATTTTGTGTTAGGAAGAAAAATCTTATTCTGTACCTTGCCCATTTAATAAGGAACTAATTACCTGTACTGAGATCTCACTTAGTAAGGGGGCATGACCTGATTAAGCCCTTTATTGCCTTCTGCCACAAGAAGAAAATGCTGTCCTTGGAGCAGGTGATAATGAAACATCCTGTCATTAGATGCTAGATGCTCCACTTTTTTTTGAGCTGCCTGTTTTCTGAATTCCCTTAAGGAAAAGGGGTGGATAAGTGAGACAGAATTCCTTACGTGAGTTGACCAGCTAACACCTTGCTGGTACAGGGAGTGGGAGGTCCTGCTTCTCCCTCTTCTGTTGCTTCTTGCTCTCCTGGGGGCTGATCAAGTTCACAAACCAAGCAGAAAACTGCCTGCTTGATTTATTCATTTAGCCTGCCTGTCTTAGTTTTCTGCCTTGCCTGAATAGTGTTGGCTCATTAAGAAGTGTGATGAGTGCAAGAGGTGGTGTAAGGTAGGAGTAGGGGCTAGTGTTCAGTGGGAAATGGTAGGATGTGGTGGTGGGAGCTGGGCTGGGCTTCCTTCTCTCCGTGGGGGGGAGATGCCGTTCACTTGGTGTCACAGAACCACATCTTGACATAAGGTCGAGGAAAAGTTAAACAAGGAAACGCTACACCTTGAGGATGAATTTCACAGGGAGAGGTTATAACCTAACAGTTAGAGCACTAGAGTGGACTCAGGTGTTCAGTGGTACTTTGCTGATTTTTCTGGCAGACCAAGAACGAGTCATTTCACTTCTCTTTGCCAGAACATTTAACGTAGCTTTAAATAAAAAACAAAACCAAAAAAATAGCAGTAAGTAGTCAAAGAAATTAGTATTACCTTGAAGTTTCCTTTTAAAAGCGTAGAGCAACAGTTCATTGATTGTATGTACTACACAGTTACGCTTTAACGTGGGGCAAAAGACTGTGTGCTCCCACTGTAGTGTGTGATTTCTGCTGGGTGTGCAAATAACAGAGGACCCTCATGTATTTTAATTTGTGGCAAATGGTGATCCAAACAAATGTGACCCTTATCTGATTCCCATTGCAAAATTGGTAGTAAGGCTATTCTGCAGCTGTGTAGTTGCTGGTAACAATCTTTCTACTTCGTTTTCCTATTTTCTGCCTGCCTTGTTACGCACAGTCCTGGTCTTTTAATCTGTAATTCACTGTTGGAATGATACCAGTTTTATAATTTAATATTTTGGGCAGAAAGAAACTAGCCTCTCAGTCAAGGTACCTACTAGGAATATGGAAGATTAAAGTTTGGGCCTTCCTGCCAGGCAATATTTATTCATCGAGAGTGGAACTGCTCCCAAACTCATCCCAGAGCAGTTAGTAGCCTGTCATGTAGAGTCTATACCAGGGATACGGAAGGATGGATTGAGTTTGTTGTTCCGGCAGGGATGGCATGTGGAGATTTGCCACCTAACCATGGACGGATATCTTGACCCTTTGGCTGCTGTTCCGTGATGCTCTGCTGGCAAACTGGATGTCGTAATTTGAGCATCAAAAGGCTCATGATTTTACTAATGTTGAATGTGGCTTATTAAAGTCTTCTCGCAAAGATAAGCTTGTTATTATGACAAGTCCTGGTTTAAATTACATCATACTGTAATAAAATATTTTGTCTCAAATAATACAAGCATTTCTGTATGCAGTAAAGCTAGAGAATACTTCAAAAGTACCAGAGTTGCTTTCTTAATTTCATTTTCATTTCAGAACAGTTTTGGTGTACTTTATAGCAAGTTCAGCAATTATCTGCTTTGGCTTTTGTGGAAAACACTGTATTATCTTAAATATTGTGATGAATGCAACGACGGAACTGTTCTTATGTAATGAAATAATCTACCAATTGGTTTTTTTTCTTGGTTTTACAGGATAACTTCTTCAATGCCAGTATTCCCTCTCTGGGTCTGCGTAATGTCATATATATCAATGAAACACATACAAGGTAATGTAGCTAGTCTTTCTTTTCCTTTTAAAATTCAATGTGTTCTGATCTTACAGCAGGGAAATTTCTAGAATAGTCCAAACTGACTAAATAGATACTGGTGTCCTGAAGTGCAGGAATTGGTGCTGACTTCAGAAACGCAATGTACTTGTTAAATCCAGCTGTATGTTTTTGGGAGCTGAGTAAAGTCCTTTGGGGTTATAGGCAAGGAGCTTAAGGGTCGAACCTGTTTCACAAAAACAAGAGCATATTTAAATCCTTTCTCTTTTAGTGCAGTGGCAGCGTCCATGGCATAATGCTGAGAGACGCCATTTGTTCCCATGCTTAAGAATGACTTCAGGCTGCATTTTAATTTACTGAGCAGATCTGGCTCACAATTTAGGCATTGACTGTCATCATTAATGACAATTAAATCTGAACATGTCTTCTTAGACTGTTTTTCCTCTGCCTCTGTGGGAGAGCACAGCTCCTGAAGGATGGTGTAGATGACCTAAAGATGATGATGAATGTTTACTCTATTGGAAATATAACTTGTTCTGGGATGAAGATCCTGAAAGTACACAAAAATCTTTATTCTGTTATTTGGGAAGTTCGTAATGCTTGCTAAGGTTTTTACAGTAGTCATTAGCATAAGCAGATCCTGTAGTGTTTGTAGAGTCAGAGCTAACAAAGAGAGGCCAACAGCCTGAAAGAAATGAGCCCAAGTGTCTGAGTGGAAGAAAGGCAGCATTGTGCTGTGCTTGAGAGGGAGGAAGCTAACGTTAGAGGCTGTTCTTTCTTCAATTTGAATTAATTATGTTTTTTTAAAGGTTGAGCTTGTAGTTTAGAATACAGAAAAATATCAGAAATAGTGTTTAACGTTTAAAAAAAATTAGTTTCAAAAGTCTAGTGCTTGAATTATTTTGAATGGTCAGAGTTACTTAAATTAGAAATATAAGGGCAACAAAATATGGGTTAATGAATTATTCTGAAATAAAATGCCTTTAGCTCACAATGTCATTATAGTCTGAAAACTGACAGTTGTAATTAGGTTCTGAGGTCCCATGGGCTTACATAGTCACAGTTTCTGGGCCTTAGAAAGCAAGAGGGATTCTCTTTAACTGCTAGTGTCCTGTACCTGTGCTGTGAGACATTACTACAGCTGTCTTCTGAAGTGGGAATATGTCAGTTTTGTAATACATCTTGATTGGGTCTATTCTGTGTGGTTTGTATCTTCTATTATTGCTACACAATTAGAAAACGGCTTTTTTAATTACGCTACGTTGTGTCTAAGCTGTAAAACAAATGTAGAAGCCTTTGGGCCTTGATGGTCCCTGCGACAGCTGTATGCTGTTGTGATGATGTGTTCATAGTTACCGAAATTGTTGTTGGAAAGAAGCATGTCCTTCGCTTTTTAGAAGAGTCAATAAGGCTTTCAAACTCTGATGGCAAGGGGAAAATGGAAAAGCAATTAGAACAGAGCCACCGATCTACTTCCCTGGCAGCATGAATAGCAAAATTCTTTGTCCTTCAGGATGGTCTCAATGTTTGTATAACATCAGACTGTGCCGACGGCTTCTGCGTGTGCACTCGTTTTAATTATAGCGCGAGTGGCCTGCGCGCAGATGGTATGGCCTTTTGCAGTGTAAAAGTTCCTTCTCATCTTTCCTAGCTGGTTTTAACACAAGTATAAATTTACTGCAGTGTGGCAAGGAGGTTTAGCAGCCAAGATCAGTAACTTGGGTGATGCAAGGAGTGAGACTGGCAGTGTTCCATCATTAATATTGCTGCCCACGGTTCGTTTTGGGACACTTGCTGGAGCGTCAGCGATGCATTGCTCTGCCAGTCCTCAAAACAGGTTTTTGCACATAATACTGAGCGCTCCAGCCTTAGGAATGGCCAGAACTTAATTTCTTCTTTCAGTTATTAGTTCTGCCCCACCACATCAGCTCTGCTGTTTGAGGATTTGCTTTGTGGGGTGACCTGCATCACTGGTGGCTTTTCCAGTCCTGCCCTGGCAAGTGAGGGTGGTGTGTGAGAAGAGAAAGTAGTAATTGAATATTCACTGCCGGGGCCTGGATTTTGTCCTTTCTTGTGCCACATGCATCCTCTGATGTTAGGAAAGCTGTTCAAAATGACGTTTTCATAGGTAATTGTTGCTAATGTGATCCATGAGAGTAGAGGACAGGGTTAATTTAAAAAGAAGAGGCTGGCCAAATAAGCTGAGATGCCTTACGTAAATGTTTGAAAGCATAGAGAGGTTTACTGATTACTTAGTGGTTCTACTTCTGTTAAAACTTGGCAAAGAGAAGCTACGTAGGAGGTGCATAGGTCTGGGTGTTTGAAAACACTGGAAAGGAAGACAAGATTACCAGAAAAGAGTTCTGAGTGTTGGTGGTTAATGCAATTGTAGTCTCAAGTGTCTGTGCGAGTTTAACCTGTGCGTACAGCGTGAGCAACTATTCCCACAGGGCTCTGTGCTTGTTGAGGAATTTGGCAAACCTCTTAGCTGCGCATTTATGTTCCGTGTGGAATGTCACCAAATCAGAAATGGGCATTACCCCTCTGTCCTCCTTGCTGACCTGGGAGGTTGGTCCAACAGGCAGACAAAATGTGTATGCTGGTTTATAGCTACTTCCCAATGATACTATGGATTTTTTAAGGCCAGTATCACTCTGAATCGCAGTAGTGCACACCTCGGTTGAGTCAGCTATTTTGTGCTAGACATCAGTTATGTCATCTGTAACATTAACACATTGATGTTTTATTAGAAGAATGTTAACACATTGATGTTTTATTAGAAGATGCAGAAGCTTTTAGGCAGCTCTTCAGAGAAATTTACTTTTCTGTCTTAATTGTGGTTTTAGGTCTTTTTAATATTTTCTTTTTGGCAGTGAAATGTTTTGAGGGTCACACTCAAATGCCTTTTATATTTTTGCAGGTACAGAGGGTGGCTTGCAAGACGCCTTTGTTATGTCCTTTTTGTGCAAGAGAGGGATGTTCATAAGGGTATGTTTGCCAAGAATCTGACAGAAAACGTTCTGAATAGCAGCAGGTAAGATAATGCAAAATTAAATATTTTTTGTATGACTGATGCATTATAATTTGAAATAAGAGTTTGGAAACATCGGGTTTTGAAAATCGAGGTCTTTAAAATATTAGAAGATACACTATCTTCAGCTCAGCCTTTCAGAACTGTAGCTTGCAGTGTCTATTTGTATAAGAAAAATGAGGAGATCAAGAATTATAAATGCCCAAATGAATGATGTGTAGAGGGTGGACAGCAGACAGTGCGCAGAAAAATAAATTGCTACATGGGATCTCTTCAAATGTTTATCTAATTCGTATAAATCATTACCACTAAAGTCATACAGCAGTCATCAGAAATTGTTGCTGTTTCAGAAATAATAAGAAAGCAGCATTTCGAGTACCCTGAGTGTACACTAAGAGCATGAGACAAACCTGGAAAAGGCTACAGAATGAAATACCCGCCCTTTATTTGTGGAGCTCGATTTCTGTTTCATATACTGCATTTTAAGTGGTACCTTGAGCCCTTGATTAGCACGATTAAGGTATCATTTTTCACTGGACACAAAGAAATTCAACCACATGCCCACTCCTTGTCTACTTTTGTCAGAGGCCACACACTGTTAACATTCCTAACTCTCCTGAATGTTTAATGTTCGAGTCCCATCTGAAGATGATAGTGTTGCTTTTGAAAAGCAAAGCAGACCATGTTATGCTGCAGTTATATTGTGTTAAACCAGGTAATCTTTAGATATGTTTTAAGTGGGGAAAATAGCCCTTATAAAATTTAGTTGCACTTTGTAAAACTGAGAATTCAAGGGGGAAGATACTGTAGAAGTGCAAACAGAAACTGCATCAATCTGTGTAATGAAATAAGTGAAATTGCTATAGCAGGAAAAAGAAAATATTAACAAAGATGAGATTTCCGTGAACTGTGTACATATTGTTTTATATGGTTGACTTTGAGTGCATTCATCCATCATTCTACCATCATTCTATCATCTACCTATTTAATCAGAGCTTTATTACATTTAATATATTCGGAGTACACAATACTTCAGTGTGCTTGTGCTTTCATGCCTGCAAGTTACTCCTGTAACTATATATTGTGCATTCCTAGCAGTTGTTGTCTGTGTCTTAAACTCCTCTGTTCCATGAATATCTCGTACGTTTTACCTTTTAATGTTAGAGTCCAGAAGGCCATTTTAGATGAAGCTTCTGAACCAGGTGCTTTGGGTAGTTTTGCTGAGGTGGATCCTAAAGCTATCAACAAAGTGAAGAAAAAAGCTAGGAAAATTCTCCAAGAAATGGTAGCAACTGTGTCACCTGCTTTAATCAGGTAAGAAAAGCAGCTCATCAGTATTGTCAATGGGTAGAAGGACAGCCTATCTCTCTCTGTGTTACACCGGCAGAGCATGTAACACATTATTCATAAATAATGAGTAGTTATTCTAAAAAAATAATACATTATTCATGAAAATGCCTTTTCTTATGTTAACTAATGAAATGGCAGTTATTCTTCACTTTCAGATGCAGCAGAAACCCGCTGGCTTTTCAAGGCATGAATCTTATTATAAGATAAAACAGGATGTATTTGTTTTTTCTTCTGAAACTGGGCTTGGTGCTAACACTTAGACCAGTATTAGTATCCTATGTTGTTTTGGGCTGATCTGAGCAAAACCAGCCAGCTGCAGCATCTTGGACTGCGAAAGATCTTTTTTCCAGTACCCTATTGAATATCCAAACCTTTATTATAAATAGCTCAGAGAGGGGTTTAGAGAAAATCTCCTAGTGTGGCGTCTGCTTCTACCTACCAAGGATGAATTTGTCTCTGCCATGTTGCTATTCCCCTTCACTGATTTCTGTGATGAAAGTGCTGTATTTTGTTGTAACTATATTAACTTCTCCCACAAGGTAAGATACATGCTGTCACCTAACATGTCACCTAACTAGCTTAGATATTGTAATTGGTCATAGGACCTCCATTAAGGTGGTCTCTGCCCTTTGAACAACCTTCAGTAAGGCTGATGCTAACAAGTTTTATCTCATGATTGTAGGAGGCTGAAATGTGGTTACTAATAGCTGGTAGGCAAAACCTTGTTAAGCAATTTGATTTTATAGTAATTTTTATTAATATAAAGTAATAAGATTTTATGGCTTTGTCTTTAGTCATATCAAAGCAATATAAAAAGGAGGCAGCAATTAATATAGCTCTTTGAGTTGTGTTTGCTCTTCCTTCAGGTTGACTGGCTGGGTGTTACTGAAATTGTTTAACAGCTTTTTCTGGAATATTCAGATCCACAGAGGTCAAATAGAAATGGTCAAAGCCGCAACAGAGGTAAGGGAGAGTGGGAAATAATCTAGTAAGGCAGATTTCTGATCTAGTTTCTATTATTGTTTACAGCCTTTTTTTAGGAGAGTTCTGCTGTGTCTGTATGATATCAGCTAGATCTGTCTCTTATCTGTGAAACGGTATTTTTAATTGAATATAATGCTCTTGGAATTGTGTAGCTTAAAATCCTATGTCAACTCCAGTTTTGTCTTTGTTTCAGGATCAATTTTTAACTATCAGGTTGAATTATTATCTCAGATAACCAGCATGCAGCATTATTTGCACTGAGGCAGCCAGTATAGCTGTGTTTAGTATTTTTCACTTACCTTAATTTGGAAGAAAAATCCTTAAGAAATAAAATGTTCCTATTTCTTACTAGTAATCTCTTTGCAGTCCTTCAATATTTATTGAAAGTGATCAAAATAAGTCCTAAATTCTACCAGTTTCTTTACACTCAATGAAATTGATTCATGTGATTATACCTTAGAAAGATGGATTAGATAAATAAGTGAAAAAAAAGGTTCCTAATATTCAAACAGAATATTCTTTCAAATGGAAAGAAACAGCAGTACTTTGGTGGCACTGATTTGGCCACATGCCTTTAATTATTTGATTGTTGTCTCAATACTGTGTGATTGAAGAAACTGGGAAAATTATCATTGTTTATTGTAATACATACAACTAAAAATCGCAGTCCTTGAAAATTAAGAATTACAGTTGACTAAAATGTTCTCTTTGTCACAGCTGAGTGAGAACAAGGTATAAACAAACTGAATGATGATATCTGTAAAATACTATCATCTCTGATAATAGACAGTCTCGATGGATTTTAGACCAGGAGTAATATTGCAGATCTCTTACCAACTATCTTCTCTCTTTTTTCCTTCTCTCGCCACCATAGATGAATTTGCCTCTTATTTTCTTGCCCGTTCACAAATCCCACATTGACTACCTGCTCCTTACATTCATTCTTTTCTGCCACAACATCAAAGCACCCTACATTGCTGCAGGGAACAATCTCAACATCCCCATCTTGAGGTAATAACCTCTTCTTATTTGAAAAAGATTGAGGTGGGGGGATCTTCAGGTGACCTATGGCACAATGTATCTTATGTCCAAGTGCAAGATAATCTGAGTATTATCGGGCCATTATGTAGAGCTTCTTGGGTTCATATTAGATGCTTAGAGAGAGAGCATAGCAAAATCTTTCTGAGAAATTCTGTCATAACATAAGCAGCATCAGGAAGGATATTTCCTTCTTCCAGAAGTCTCAAAGTGGGTAGGTGACTAAAGAAAGATAAGAAAAGGTGTTTGGAATGGTCAAGACTTTTTTATGAAGGTTAACGAGCTGCCTAATGGTCAGTGACAGTATTGAGTGAATAACACTTTGTGGGAAAGTACTCCAATTTGACCTCAGGTTTGTATACTACAATTAGTTTCTTGTGGCTGAAGAACCAAGGAAGTCTTTTAGATAGTATTTTGCCAGTGAGACAGAATAACTAATTTCTGAAAAGCCACTGGATGTTGGAGGAAATGATGAGGAAAGAAGAGGGATACCTTGACTTAGAGGATGTTTCCCACTAGAAAGTGCTGGTCTGTGATGATCTCAGTAAGAAAGGCATTCAGACTATAAAAAACCAATTAAAATGCTATTTATTAGGGTAGCAGTATAAAGAAAGACTAACATAGGTAATTTAATGTCCCTTGAGATGCTGGGAACCCTGGGTTGTGCAGTGTCCAGTGAGTCTCTGATGTGCACAACACACACTGCAAACCCTGCCCACAGAAAGGGTTATCATATTTTGGTCAATCGAGCTAGTATAGGTTTTTCTTACAAGAAAACAACACATACATCATTTCTTCTGTCAGGCAGAAAGGATGTTCTCATGAGAACTTCTTGCTGCACTGTTAGATAAAGACAAGACCACGCAGGTGGCATAGTTGCTGGTTCCCAGTGAGAGCTTCCTGCGGGCTCCTGTTAGAATTAGCTGGCTGAGCTGATCCTGTGGCCAGTGGATATGTGCAGCTCAACACGACCACTAAGGCAATGCTGTACGTGCAGCACAGCACAGACTTGGGCCAGCTCAGGTTAGATGTCACGCGAGTCACTGACATCTCAACATGTAACAGTCTGCTGGCCAGGGTCACTGCAGAGGCTAAACGGTCTGTCAAGGAGGTGAAATGGAGCAAGACAGTGTAGAGAAGCCTGTTTCTTATGTTAGACAGTAACATTTGTGTGGTCCCATGGTGTACAAATATTGTAATACACTTTAGTCTTTGAGAATTTCAGTAAGTTTAGTTCATATTGCATGCTAAGAATTTTGTAGCGGACATTTAGTTTCCTGCAAACTAAAATAAATGAGCGTAATTCTTTTTTATTCTGTAGCACATTGATCCGCAAACTAGGAGGATTTTTCATTCGTCGAAAGTTAGATCAGAGTCCTGATGGTCGTAAGGACTTCCTCTACAGAGCATTGCTCTATGTGGTATGTATTTCTTGTCTTTGGTTACATAGATAGCATTTAGATCCGGTGGCGAGTAGAAAAGTGACCTCCATTAGTCAGAGGGTGTTTTTTTACTCCTTTGAATTTGTCTTGGGTTTCATGCAGCAAAAATGGGATACATTTATGTCTCAAGTCTTGAATGTCTGAAATAACAGACTTGAATGCCCAGCACCTTTGAGGATGAGATTTTTACCTTGAGTGATCCGTATTAAAGAAAATGGAAATAATACTCTCTGAATTAATGTTAAACTTAAGCCATATTTCTCTGATTTTTACTGGGCCGTATCTGCACTGATTCTATTAATAGAAGCCTCTATTTACAATGGGTATATGTAATCCTTTGTGCCATTCAGTATAATAACTGTATTTGCATGTTGGAAGATAGCGTGTGCTGAGGAACCAGAAGAGACTTATGCAAATCAACTAGATCAACTGTTGCTAGAAATGCTGTTCTTGTATATTATCTTAGGTTCTGCTTGTATATTCATGCAAATTCAATTGCAGTTTGGTCTGGGTTTGTGTCAAGCATCAATTGCTTTTGTTTTTTTCACAATTGTTGATGCCAGCTCATGATCTTCCAATGCTTTTAAAAGGAAATGGTTGCTGACAAGATATTTCAATTTGCCAGTATAATTAGATATTTTTTTTTTCCTCTTTTCCAATCTTTCTGTATTCAGCACATAGAAGAACTGTTGAGGCAGCAGCAGTTTTTAGAAATATTCTTGGAAGGCACACGGTCTCGAAGTGGAAAGGCTTCTGGAGCTAGAGCAGGTCTTTTATCTGTGGTAGTGGATGCTCTCTTCTCAAATGCTACTCCTGATGTCCTAATTATACCAGTGGGAATCTCCTATGATCGCATAATTGAAGGTCACTATAACAGCGAACAGCTGGTAAGAGCAACCGAACAACTTGTTTTGCCTAGGGGATTTTCTGTTTATGTTCAGGAAAATATGGTACATAGTTAAATTATGTCCTCGTTGAGCATACTTGGTGTTTGTGTTGAGGAGCGTAGAACCACGAATCACAAAATTTCTGCAACAGGGAGTGCTGAGGTAGGGGTGGCGTATTTCTAAATGCAAATTCATAACATAACAAATAATATATTCAAGTGGATATATACAGAAAACAGTAGTTCTGTAGATTTACTTGAAGTTATAAAGTGTGTCAAAAGATTTGTCCTTGTTTTGTCTGCTGCTGCTTGTATTTTAATTGTAAACATAACCTTTTAATTGCAAATTGGCAAAAACCCAAACCAGCCATCTGTGTTTTCCAGGGCAAGCCTAAGAAGAATGAAAGTCTTTGGAGTATAGCTAGAGGAGTCTTCAGAATGCTGCGGAAGAATTATGGGTGTGTCAGAGTAGATTTTGCACAACCGTTTTCCTTAAAAGTAAGTTTGACATTTGGAAGAACCTTCTGAAGTTTTGACATTTTTGGTGTTTCAGTAGTGGGACACATTTATTTTTTCTCTTTGTGGGTTATCATCACTAGCGTTATCTGCTGAAGTCCATTCCAGTGGGACAAAAGTATCCATAGTTTGCTGAAGGCATGAGTCTTCAGACACATTTGTATTAAACTGAAGTAGGCTCAGAGTTGGTATAATGGTTTGTGTTAGTTTTGAAATGGTGCACATATTCTCACTGGGGTTCTTTATTAATTTCTTTTAACAAACAGTGTTTAAAATGATCCTTACACCATGTTTAAGTTGTTGAGATATTTGGAGTTGAAGGAAACAGAATACTCCGGTTTGAGTAATTGAATGATTTACACTATTGAGGAAGGGCATTTATCTCACTAGATTTTTTTTAAACTGAAGCAAATTAGTAGCTATAAAAGTGTCATGTATTGTAAAAATCTGCATATTCTTTGAATGTCATAGTTGATTATTAGTTTACAATTATTACCTACACTAGTTCACCAAATGCTATCGTGTAGTTTCTTGGGGAATGGGGTGCCTCTTCTGTTTAAATTTTCTCTTTGCAGAATTATACTTTAATTTATCTGCATTTGGCTAATCTGTGTTCTGCTGCAGTATCGCTTACTTTTAGGGTGACTTTAATAAGATTAACTACTGTAACAACAACCTACTAGAACATTATTCAAATTAATTAGGTGTTCTTTCTGCCCTACTTCTCTCGGAAAAGCAGTAGGCTGGAAAGCTCTGAGGGTTCAATTACCACAGCATGAAATTATTGCGACTGTCTGCACTGCATTATAATTAGCATAGCTGGGAAGGATATTAATTCGCTTCCAAAGGAGAGGGCTTGGGTCACTTCCAGGCTATTCTTGGTAAGGAGTTAACAACTACTCTTGCATCAGTATAAGGAATAGAAGGTTATCTGTGCTCTTAATCTAGTGAAATGCTGATCACCCTATATCTTCCTAGCAACCTCAGGTCAGGTCTCTTATGTATGTGTATTCATTTTTTCACTCTAGAAAGGTAAAACCATAACATAAATTGTTTAAATATGCCTTAACCAAGATTTGCAGATGTGTTACTGTGTTTTTAAATGGTTATAGTTGTGTCACTGCAGCTTTTTCCAAAGGAGTTGAGCTTTGGGGGTTAATTTTGGGCATCTGCAGTTCTGTGAGCACAGACTTAGAAGCAGAAAAGAGTGAGCTGGCTGGGAAAGTTTTTTAAGCAGCTTTCCTGGGAGGGAACTGTTTTCCTGACCAGCAGGTTAAGTGGCTCTTTAGTTTCCCACATCAGTCTTTTTACAAAGACTCAAAGAACATGGTGTCCTGAAAATAGAGTAATGTAAATGCTAACCTGTAGAGAGAGGCGTTTGGCTTTTGAGAAATCTGGGATTCAAGAATTCCAAGCATGTGGTACCCTGCCAGCTCCCTGCGTGCTTTACTTTGTGACACTGTGAGGGGTCTTGCGACTGGGCTTTGTTTGCCCACGGAGAAGTTCTCCCTATCCTGATGTTTGAGGAAAGGGGCAGCAAGCAAGAATTAGAGTCTGTGTTGGTTCTGAAAGGGTCTTACGTCTTCAGTCTCATTCATGTTAATAAAGTCAGTTCTCATTAATTCAGTCATGGAGAAGCTAGTCTCAAAGGAGTTGTTCTCAGCAGGGTGCTGACAAGGGTTATATTTTTTGTTGTCGCGATGTTTCTGATGAAGTAGAGATTCCTTGCTGTGGAAAGTTTGCCTTTTCATAAAATAGAATCATAAGTGGATAAAATGTTGCAAACTTTTAATTTCTGCGACCTTGTTACTGCTCTTTTAGTGAGCTCTATTTCTAAGCACAGTTGCATTTTTGAATAATTGCGTTTTTCATATAGTAGTATCAGTTGACTACAAAAATAAGGTGGAAAAAGTACAAAAAATAACAAGTTGTCTCTTAACAGGAATATGTAAACAGCCAAAGCCAAAAACCTGTGCCTGCTCCTTTTTCTTTGGAACAAGCTTTGTTACCAGCTATACTTCCATCAAGGTAAAGATTTTTCCGGTGTTAGAGGAAGGGAGGACAGGTTGGGATTGGTTTCTTTGCTTGTCTTTTTAGTATTCTGCATTACATTCCAAGGAGCGCCTGAACTCCTCAACATTAATGTAATTGTGTATAGGAAAACTGAAAAGTTATACATTTGTAAATGCAATTTATTGCAAGATTTGCATTATTTCTCAGGAGCTCTGTTTGAATAAGCTCAATGATGCTTTCCTTTTCTTTTCATTTTAGTCACCTCTGTTGCTTAAATTTTTAACTTTATGAAATAACTTAGGGAAAAAATGACACAATGAAAAATGAAGGATTTGGTTTTAAACCTTTTAAACGTTTCAGGTGGATATTGGTATAATTGCAAAACAAGGAGGGCTTGTGAGTGAGTACCTTTTGCTCAAAGAGGTGTCTGTCACTCAGAAGCGCTGAAGTGTTTCACAAGGGATAGATCTGCATTTGCTACACATACACATTTTAGTTGAGGTGTTAGCTTGACTTGTACAAACCTGTGTCGTCCTAGTAGAGACAAAGTGAGTCATTTATCTTTAGAAAGTTCTAGGTCCTTACAAAAGACCGGCTCTAGTTTGTAGAGAGGCTGGTCTAGAAACTTTCTTTGAGGCAGATCTGCTATATTTGCTATTGTCCATATTCATTGAAGGGAAAGGAACTGTGTGGTGCAAATGAAGTAATGGCAGAGCCAGGAGCAGCCATAGGACAGGGCTGCAATTTTCGTTTTGGTATTCTTTTCTTGGATTGTTGTTTAGCATGAAGAAATAATCTGGAAAAGTTGGCAGATATTAACGTTTGTGTGGAGCTTGTTATGCATAACATTCTTGTGCCTTTACCAGACTACATAGTGGTTTTTTGTTCTCTGGTTCCTTTAGTGCATATAAAAAAAAATCAGTTTAGGTTATTTTGTGTTTTGATCAAAATCTAAATGTGGTAATGTGAATTTTTATTCTATATTCAGACCTCATGATTCTGTGGATGGAGGTGCAGAGGCCTCACTGCCCAACTCCAGGGATATCACCAGTGAGCCCTTCAGAAGAGAGCTGATAGCCAACTTGGCTGAGCATATTTTGTTCAGTAAGTGTTACAGTATCACTATCGGCTACCTGTTTTGTTTTGCTAATTACAAGTAATAACATGCTCTTTGTGGTGTCATGCTTGCCCATTCTCTCCATTCAGGTGATCATTTTATGACCTCAAATGCTCTCTTGACTATTCTCCATCCTTTGCCTTCCTTCCTCATTCTCAAAGTTTAATAAACTCTCTTTGTGGTTTAAGCTTTTTATGCTGTTTGTTTTGGTAACTTTGTGTCCCTTGGACCAGTATACTGAACTTGCTGTACTCTGAAGTGTTTGTTTGTCGTATTGATTCACTGATTTCTTATCACTTCACGTAAGAAGTTATTTGCAGTGTCTTAATGGCATTATTTAAGATGGTGCTCATGTGCACTCCTCTGGCTGCATGGACCGGTGTTGCCAGGTTTTATGGGTTATGAGGTGAATGCTTCAATCAGATCTGTGATTTGTGGTACAAAATCGTACTTACCTTAGTAAACACTTAAGCTTTATTCAGGCTTCTTACTTCAAGTTGCTTTAATTTGATTACTTTATTATTGTTGCTCTGGCAGACATAATACACTTCGTATTTCATTCAGAGAGTACAGTTGTGTGCCAATATCGATATTAATTTTTTTTAGATGATGTACACTCTTCAACTTATAATGATGTCTAAACCTCTCGGGTGCTTAATAAGTTTATCTTGTTTACATCTAGCTGCAAACAAGTCCTGTGCTGTGATGTCTACTCACCTTGTTGCCTGTTTGCTGCTGTACAGACACAGGCAGGTAAGGCTTCCATGCTGCTTAAATAGCCAAACATTTCTTTGGCCTAGTTAATTAAAAACTAGTATGCATTTTACTATTGCATGGTACTAATAAAAGAAGAAAAATGTATTTAAACTAAAATAGCTTTCAAGGGGTCTCGGTGCTAATATTGTAGTTAGTAGCAGATGCTTGAAGATAAGCTGTTATCAATGAGATGATAATAAATACTCATGTAGAAACAAATTTTTGTAATTCAAAGTATAGTTATGCTTTTTAAAAAGAACACATTGTTTAGGTTCATTGTATTAAGATTTCTTCTTGGTCTTAAACACACTCGCGGTATGCTAGCAACTCTTATTGTTTTCCAAAAATGGTAGTTTTCAAATGTGTTGTGCTGTTTCTTGGTACTAGAATATTATGCCAAGGTGTCAAAATTATAGTGATGTTTAACATGTGTGTGTGGTGCATGGAAGAAACTTCTATTCTCCTACGAGTGTGTTTAGCATTTTTTCTGAAATTCCTCCTGCCTCTAATCTGAAAATTTTTTATTGTTCATAAATCAAGAACAAATGGAAAAATATTGGCCAGATATGTAATCTTTTTAGTCAAGGACAGTATTAGTGTTGCATCAGTCCAGCCTTTTCAAATTTCCTAAAATAATGGGATCAAAGAAGCGTTTTACAATGTGATATGAAGCCAGCTTGACAAAAAAACAAGAAAAGGAAGTGCATGAGGAAAAGCTTCTCCTCAAGTCCCAAACAATTGAAGAAAAGTTCTGTTAATTACAGTATTCCCAGATAATTCATCATTCATTGAAATATGATATCTCTAACGTGTTCTTAAATAACAACTCTGTCTCTGCAGGTTGTGAAAGAAATCAAGAAGTAAGCCAAAAATCTTGGCTTCTCAAATAGCTGCATGGTTTTAAATTATGACTGCATATATTTCAAAACCTGTGGATTATTTTTGCAATATCTCTGAAAAAGAAAGCATGTCTGTCGTGCTTAAGATTTTTGAAAATCAATGGCTGGTTTATGTGTTTGCTATATAGATGGTTATGTGGTTTACGGACAGACTCCTGCACAAAGAAAAAATGTTTGCGATGTGATTTTTATTTTATTTCTAGGGAACTGATCTTTCCAGATTGGTAGAAGATTTCTTTTCCATGAAGGAGGAGGTCTTAGCCCGTGACTTTGACTTGGGATTTTCAGGGAACTCGGATGATGTTGTCATGCACGCCATCCACTTGTTGGGGAACTGTGTAAATATCACAAACACTAGCCGAAACAACGAGTTCTTCATCACTCCCAGCACAACGATACCTGCTGTCTTTGAACTCAACTTCTACAGCAATGGAGTACTTCATGTATTCATTAAAGAGGCTGTTATTGGTACGTGTTGGGGTTTACCAAGGAAACACTTTCTTGTGACTCATGAAGTCAAAGTATCTCCACGACCACACAACCCTTTCTCCCTTCAGCCCATGTTTAGCCTAAAAAAAACCCATTTTAAAGTAAACTTTTTTTGTTTGTTTGTTTGTGGAATGTTTCCAACTCCTTTTTCCCATCTTTCTTTTAATTTCTTGGAAGTATTTGTGTATAGGTCATTGCCACGGTCAAGGCACTATCAGAGTTTTGAACAACATGGCAAAACCTGTGCTTTTTTGAATATTTTCATGAGGTTTTGTTTTGATCTGCCATTAGTTGGATACAAATGGAATAGTGGTGAATCCAATCTTTATTCTTCAATGGCACTTGTAATGCTTGGCTGCTTTTGGGCCTAGAAATAGACTAAAGTTTTAAGTTTCCATTGCTATAAGGCTCTTTGGGCAAACAAACTTTACTCATGTTTGTTTCTCCTCTAGCCTGTAGTCTTCATGCGGTTCAGAGCAGGAGGTACAGAAATGGTACTAATGGTGCTTCTCCCAGTTTGATCAGTCAAGAACACCTGGTCCGGAAAGCTGCCAGCTTGTGTTATTTGCTTTCTAATGAATTTACTGTATCTTTGGTAAGTAAGTGCATTGGTTATCCACGTTTCAAATTTT
Organism: Cuculus canorus; assembly: GCF_017976375.1. Lineage (NCBI taxonomy): Eukaryota > Metazoa > Chordata > Aves > Cuculiformes > Cuculidae > Cuculus > Cuculus canorus. The sequence continues at coordinate 6,354,599 of NC_071407.1, forward strand.
TGTTCTGCTGGTAGCTCTGTGTGTTACTTTAAAATGATACTTCTTTCAAGTGCCACAGTTCTGATGTGTTGGCTGTGAGTACAGTCTGATGGTAATCAGTATCAAGAGGTTGGATATAATTTGGAAAATGAAGATAGAATTGTTCCTGCTTGCTTCAAGAAAATGTCTGAACGAACATAGTTCCATCAGAACCATTCATCTAAAAGATGTCTGGCCTACGGTAACACATGAATTAACTTGGCAAACTCCTGTCACTACCTTGTTTCCTTGGCAAGGTACGACAAAGTCAGTCGATCTGGTTTTGGGAATACATACTGTGCATGCCGGGTGCTTGTGCCAAGTGCCAAAGCAGGTGGTGCTGGCGTGAGCCTGCGGCCTTTTGGCTCTGCTGGTTTTTGGCCTTTCCTAAGAAAGACAAACTGCTCGCTCTATCTCTGTCAGCTTCCCATAACTAGAAGTTGGACTTTTTTAATGCCTTCTGACGGATTTTATGTTGCTTATGTCATTAGACAATCACAACCATATCTGCATTCTGCTCAAACTATTAAAATGGGGTTTTTTTTAACTTAAATACAATCTTTGAGAGTACCCAACTCACCTGAGTTTGCATAGATGATTGAAATTATACTGGAACTAAGGCTCCAGACTCTTGAGATATTCTTGATTTGCATAGGAGTGCAGTAGTCACAGTGTGCCACACCTAGTGCTTAGTGGCAATTTTAAACATGGCCTGACTTTGACTTTGGTTTTTGTTTTGTTACAAAACACTGAAGTGAGCTGATGTTATCTCAGTTTTCAAACACGCTGTATACTCACAGCCTGTGTGCTTGCAATGTTAAGCGTTAGATATTTCTTTTCTTGTGTGTAGCCATTCCTTAGAATTCTAGAGATTCTTGAATACTAAATTCTTAAATTTGCACACCCATTTCTTACATGTGCCTTCTTAAATGAAGACTAAACCAAATTTAGTACTTTTGTCTGGTTAGTAATATAGGTCATGTAGTTCTTTAGTAATCACATCCTTCTTTTTTCAGAGTTAATAATTAACTATTATTTTTTTTTAACTCAGAAAATGTGTGCTCAATGATTATGAACAATGTAAAATAGGGTTGTCTTTATTTATTCAGAGTTTCAAAACACATAGACTTGTTTCTTAAAAGTGTGCTTCCCTTTAAATTCCAAATAATCTTGATACTACTATCAGTTATTTTAGTTTTATTATGTTTTTATTTCAGAATTGTTAACTACTTAAAATTTTATTAGAGTCGATTAAAAAGGGAGAATATTTAATGTCGTTTTGTACTAATGTAGTCATGCATTTCTTAAAAAAACTTGGACAAATTATAAATATCCAATTTCACTGTATTTTTTTTAACATCTGCCGGGATAAACATGAGTGTTACTTTGGGTTTATGTTGATAAAAGTTTAATAACTTGTTTGAAAGGAGTAATACTGCTGTATCTAAAATGCTCATACTGAACAGGGAAATGGTATTGCTCTAATGGGTGTGACGACTGTAATTTTTTCAGTACATTTCTTTTATTTTGTGCAGCCTTGCCAGGTGATATATCAAGTTTGCCATGAATCTGTGGAGAGGTTGATACAATACGGTATTCTTCTGGTGGCTGAGGTAAGGTGGTAGAGACCCTAAGTGAGCCTTGATTCTTGTGTTTGACTTTAGCTGTAGGTAGTTTGTGCTGCTTAATTTTGAGGCTTGTTCTAAATATATGCTGTTACTGAAAGCTTTTAACAACAGCTCAAGGACTGACACAACTTCATTCTTAGTTTTATAAGCATCAGTCATCCTGTGAATGACTCTGTGTGCACTTTCATTCTACTATTAAACCTACTAAGGAAGGCACGTATTTTGTACTGACTTGTATAATGGGGATTTATTTTATTATTGGAGCCCTTTCAAAATGTAGCGGAGCTATAACACATGGAAGCTTACTTTCTGCTCCAGAGAAGGCAGTAGCTGAGATCTTCTGTCATTCTTTAATCCTTTTGTATCGACCTTGAAACTATTGGAGACCTCCTCTGCTGGCACAGTTTATGGTTGCAAGGATGTGCTGGTGCATAATCAGTGCAAACACTATAATCAACAGTCATTTCAGGACTTCAGACAGGTTGGAAAATGTTTGTAGGGGTTTTACAACTTCTTTAAGAAAGGTATCTGGCTTCTGCCCTGTCTAATTATTTCAGTTTACTGCTGATGTTAACGCATTGATAAATTTCCCATTAAAATTTGAGCTTGGTTTTTCCATGTTTGTTTTTTTTTTTTTAAATTCTTCTGCAGTGGTTCTAGTGTCTGCTTCAAAAACTAAGAAATATTTGTAACACATAGCGATCTCTTTAGAATTTCTTAAAACTTCTTTTATGGCCTTTTCTTCATTCAAAATAAAGCATTCGATCAGAGTTAAAGATTGGAAGGATGCCATTCTTCATTTTCTGTAGAGGCATTTTTCTTTGTCATGAATATTATGACAGTAATCCCACCTATGAAGCGTCTGTTGTCCATTTGGTTTTAATCTTGCCTGATTCTCATCTCTAAATGGAATAACTATATTGGAGGTCTTTCCTTGGGACATGGCACCAGTGACCTTCGAAAAATCTTTGTGTTCTACCACTTTCAGCAAAACAATTAATGGTGAATGATTGACACTAAGGCTTCCCTTATTCTTTCAAGTGTGTATTTGCTATCTCTAAAACTTTTTCTGAGGTTGTGTTGTTGAAATGGAATGTTGCATCATACATTGATCAGTCGGGTGGAGTATTTCTGTTGCATCTCAGTTACTGTACACCTGAAATTCTGACATACCTGCATTGTTGCGTAACAGGATGAAATCACTATTCAAGTGCATCTAGTATGTATATATTCGTCACTTGTGCTTATTATGTCTAGTAGGTTACCTCACTCTGCCCTGGCAAGGGGACTGTACAACACTTTACAAAGCATTTCACTAATTAATGATTTTACTAAAATAGGTTGCTTTACTAAATAGATAAAAAGCAAACTACAAACTCTTTCCCCTGACAGTATTCAAGTTAAGAAATTCCACGCACTCATCTCCAAAGCCTGAAGAAATGTATACTTATGTAAGCCGCCTACCTGCTAATAAGTATAAGTGTAAATCCGTGTCTTGCTCTGAGGGCGGATTACCGTGAGGTGTTTGTGGGCTAAACTTGGATGGTGCTTGTCAGGGTGATTGGTAGAAGGGAATTGCAGTGATGCAACAGATGGAGGAGTCTTAGTGTCTCAATGTAATCAAGGTTTAAACCATCCGGGGCCTTTGTGATTAAAGTTGGCTCATTCTGTTCCAACCAATATCTCATGTGAGGTAAATACAAGAACATCGTCATTAGAGGCATAAGTTACCACTTCCAAATAGCCACTTGTGTCATTGTGCATTAGTTGAGATTTTAGCTATTGTAATATAAAACCACGGAGTTTACTACTCTGTCTTTAAAGCAATAGTAGTATGAAGGTTAGCAGTATCTACATTCAGGTAGCATCTCAGCTTTTTATCCTAACTCAACTGAAAACATTTTCTTGGCAACTGCTGCTGTATGGCCTCTGGTAGGAAGGTTAACCAACCCTTGCAGATTTTCACTTTTCTTTAGTTTACCTGTCACTTAAACCCAGTCTTTCACCAAGTGTGTCTTCTCTCTGTTTTATTCAACCCTGTCTTTTGTTAAATATTGTTTAATGAATGGACTGGTTAAATCAGATGAGATTATAAAATAAATCTGTTGTTTACCTGGATTTGGATTTTTTACCTACTTACCACGCTGTCTTTCAAATTTAAGCAGGATGATCAGGAAGATGTTAGCCCCAGTCTTCCAGAGCAGCAGTGGGATAAAAAAATCCCTGAGCCATTATCTTGGAGAAGTGATGAGGAGGATGAAGATAGTGATTTTGGAGAAGAGCAGAGAGATTGCTACCTGAAGGTAATATTATCCTAAGGGTAACAACATTGAAGCCTGTTGAAGGAGGTGCAAACTACTTCACTGGTTTGGGAGTGATAATGATAATTTTTGTTTGCTGGTTCACAGCGTTGGTCTGTTGTATTTTGCTACAGTCAGTTAAACATTGACTGAATTATTTGGGCTGCTGTTTTGGTGTGTACTGTGTTGCAGGTCATTTCTTGTTTCTGCTGACCTCTGTCACTTAAGCTCTTGTTGTCCTTTCTTAGGTGAGCCAGTCTCAAGAGCACCAGCAGTACATCACTTTCCTGCAGAGGTTGTTGGGACCTTTACTGGAGGCATATAGCTCTGCTGTCACTTTTGTGCACAATTTTAGTGGTCCCATTGCAGAGTCTGAATACCTTCAAAAGTTACACAGGCACTTAATAAGCAGAACAGAGAAGAACGTTGCTGTTTATGGTATGTTGAAGTGGTTTTGAAATTGGATTTGATTCATTCTGTTCCTCGTAGCGCAGTGCAGCCCAAATTCAGTTGCAGTTGTTTATTGCTGGGTTTTTTTTCTTGCAGCGGAGAGTGCTACCTACAGTCACGTGAAAAATGCAGTGAAAGTCTTTAAGGAAATTGGGGTAAGTGTTTGGTGAACAAACTGTTAAGTTTCATTTTAATAATGAACACAATTTTGACCATGTTCAGTGTCAGTTTAAAATCTGTGAATGAATCTATGTAAATGTATTGTGAGTTTTGAGCATTTTGCTTTTATTAAAGCTCAGGGCTGTGGGAGAAGAGCACACGTTGCAGAACAGGGCACTTCTTGCCCCTGAGAAAAGCTGCCTAGATGAGAGCTAGATGACTAGGCATTTCTATTCACAGCAAATTAGGTTTCTCTGCTCTACTCCGTGTCCTTATTGGACATCAGTGAAAAAGTTGGAAGGCTGAGAGCGTGCTCTGTGCTTAGGGACAGCTAAATCCACGTTTGAAGGCTTACTTAAATCTTAAAAAAGTATTAGTTATTGAATTTTGGCTTAGCAGTGATCGATGCTCCAGCAGAACCATCCTAGTAGACCCCCAGTGCCCACCATAAGGGAACAGATTTTCTTTAGAACAACAGATCAGTTTTGTACTTCACCACTATCCTTTCAAATTTTAAGCCACCTGTCTAGATTTTGCAAATGAAGAGTTTCTGACATCAGAATGACATGGCTTCCTGAATGCCAGAAAGGATTTAGCATTATAATTTTGAAAGCATCAGAATTTAGGCAGAGTATTGCTAGATAAGGGTTTTGTTGAAGTCTTTGTCCTTGAATTCTGCTGTATTAAATAATCCAACAATAGCAAGCCTATAGTAAAGCCTACATTAAGGGTACCTTCCTGTGAACTGAGAGCTATGAAGAAAGCACATATCAAATCCATCATTTTAATTCTAGTGTATACTAGCTTTGGAAAAGTGGAACTAGGTGGCATCCGCTGAGTGTCTCTTCAGAGCATAACATCTGAATTCTTGTTTAGAAAGTGCTTACGCTTTCAGTTCGGCTCCCTTTTGAGTGCATGTTTTATTCCCCAGTGTTAGGAGCTGGCTGTTTATCATACACTTTCTTATTCCTCAGTTTTTCTTCCTTCTTCCATACCACTTAAAGAACTTCGACACTGAGTAAGTTGTCATGATATCTAAAGGCATTGCCATCCAAACCTTCCAGAAAGGAAAAAAGTCTTGTAAATAGAGCAAATTTAGTATAGATGATAAACTTTTAGTCAGAAGAAAGGAGGTTCCTCGAATATGGTGATTCTTACATGTATTCATGCTGTGCTTTAGGTTTTCAATCAGACGAAACAAAGAAGAGACACCATTTTGGAACTAAGCACTGCATTCCTACCTCAGCACAACAGGCAAAAACTACTGGAATTCATCATGAGTTTCATGGTATTATAGACCACTTATAGCACCTTAGTCCAGGAATATGAAGACGGGTTTTGAGACTGTATCAAAGCCTGGGGACATTTCTGCTAATCCTTCAAAAGCGTAAGGTGCCACTGTCTGGGTAAGGCCTTCTCTGACTTGAACTACTGGAAGACAAGTGCCTTCTTACGTATGCATTTATGGGTTTCTTACAGTCCGAATCCTGCTGTAATACAGCGATACTCAGATGACACTTTGGATACAAGTAATTAAACATGTTGCAAAAAAACAAGTTAAATGGTTAGAATATAATATCAGTGTTAGGTTTTAAATATACTTTTAAAGACTGGAACAGATGCACAAATGTATTTGTGATCTGTAGCTAACCCTGAGAACTTGAGTTCAGTGGCAACACGGATTGTGGCATAAACAAATAACTTTCATTCCGATTCAGTTTTGTTGTTTTAAATAAATGGTTTAAAAATTTTGCTTAGGCAGGATATGTATTTCATGGATAAAGCCATAGTTTTTCATAAATGTTAACATAAATGCCAAAATTCTAATGAGAATAACAGTTGCAGACGTCTGAGAATAATGATCATGTAGCAGGTGATTGTGAGAAACGTTGTTAGCAGGCATATCTTGCACTGTTAAGTTGTGTAGTGCAGTGGTAAATTGCACTAATCACTGCTGTCATGAAGAATGTGAAAGCAGCGTTCTTGTTTTTATTATGGCATCTGTCATTCAGGCAGATGAAAGTCAGGAGACAGTTGCTTGAATGTGAATATCTTGTAAAATCATAGAGTACTATTTAATTGAAAAAAGCTATTAAGTTGTTGGGTTTTTTAAATTAATAGGATGTCAGGTATTTTTTTTTAAGTGGAGTAAACACATGATTTGGTGAAATAACTTAATTTTGGCACTAAAAATTTCAGCAATAACTTTTGCAATTCTTTGGAAATTAGTGTTCATATTCTTTTCTGTTGCTGAGCAGACCTAAATTGGCACGCAGTAGTAACCTCTAGAAACAGAAATATCATAAACGATGTACTTTTGACTCTGGTCTAACTAACTTACAAAAAAAAAAATATTCACAGACAAAATTGAATGATGAATAAATTCTATCCCATGTAACAGGACTCTGGTCTTGCGATTTGATCCTTTTGCATGGAGGATTTGCACTGTAGATTTCATCTTCTCTTCGTGTGAGTGATCAGAGTGCAGCCTGTGGTCCTGTATTTTAGTATAGCTGATCAAGCTGAAGCAATAACTTGGTGGTATGTGAAGCTGATTTGCTTGTGAAATGTTTTTTTTCTCATTTAGATTGCCTTCTATATGAGGGAAATAGAGCATTTCGGTTACTGCAGTGTTTTCTTGATTCTTGCATCCTCGTCTTGTGAGCAGACCCCCCCCCCCCAAACATGTAATATCTGCTGTTTAACATAAATACAGATGAGCATACTTGAATCCCAGCATTTGCACTGTTATGCCAGCACAAAACCAATGCACACAATTTGAGTTTGTGGCCAAGGAGTTTGCATTTCTACTGCACATTTGTCAACAAGAATATTTCTGTACATTTTTTTATTAAATGCTATTAATATTTGAAACCTGCAGTTTATAGTTTATTAGCATTATACTGTTAGCACTGTGAGACTTGCGTGTTTTGTCACTAAACCAGGTGCTCTACAACACTAAAAGAATTTCTGAACCAAAGCTACACTAATACAGATAGAGACTGACCTGAGAGTCGCTTTTGTTCTTAACGTCATACTGCTGTCTCAGCAGGATGGTGACTACATCGCACATATTTTGTTTTGTGAAGTCAACTAGCTGTTTAGCAAATAGTTTTGTCTCTCATTAGCTAACGTGCACTGTTTGTTAACCCGAAGAATGCTCCATGCAACGGTTGTTGCCGATGGCTTCCATTTAATGTGAAGAAAAGACCAGGTGCTTCTGAATAAAGAGGTCTCATAGTTTACTGCATTTCAGTAAATCTGAAGTGTACTAACAGCTAAGATTGTATGTAAAAAGACTTCTAAAGATGAAGCAATATGAAGCAAGCAAAACTTGAGTCATTTTATTAAGAATGTTCTGCCAACTGACATATTGGTTACCATAAAACCCAGGAGTGCCGTGGGTCACTGGAGCGTTCTGGGTATGTGTTGCAACTAAGATAACTTAAGGCTCACATTAAAAAAAAAACCAAAATCTAGTTAAGATAAATCAGTGAGTGGGTAGGATAATAATGCATGTGAGTATGCATTAATGAATACATTTAGTATGCAGAGGGAGGGGGCACCTCTAAAACTGGCTTGGTTTTGTACGAGAAAAACTTGCATGTAAGAAGTCAGTACTATGAATCATCTGCCACTGGAAGCCTTTGCATTCTACAGCAGGTGTGGATGTATACATATATATGCAAGCATGTATATTATGATGTACAACTATACTTTTCCTTGACAATAAAGCACAGAATATAAAAGTATGAGGCTGTAACAGTCAAAAACTAAAACAAACACTTTTGCACTGTATTTACACCTTCAGTGTCTTCTGATTTTATTAACGTCTCATGATTCCCTTGCTGATAGAGTGCCAGGTTGAGTTAATTTGGTAAAGTTAACCAGTAAAGAAAGAACTGGCCCTGAGTCACCACAGATGTATTTTGAGACTGTCCTCTAATAAAGACTTGCGTGAGTCTCCTAATTCTTAAGAGCATATTACTCAGGTGTGCAAGTCTTTTTGGGCCAGGACCTTTCATGGTAGGAGTAACTCAATCTTTTCACATGTATCCTATAGATCTCACATTTATGGAGTGATGGAAATGTAGAATTCCACTTCCCACAGTGCTGCAGCTAACCAGACCCCCAGGGATCGTATACTTATTAATGCATTCACTTTCTATTCACAATAACACTGGAGGCATACCTGCCTTCTCTTTGACAGTATAGGGCTTTATTCACCTGTCTTTTAATAGGAAGCATACACGCAACACATGCATTCAACTGCCTGCCTGCTCCACGGAGAAGTATCAGAATCACAAAGTTGAGGTTGAGCTGGGAGGTGATGTAAGATGCTGTTGCTCTTGTGTTTCTGTGCTAACGAGCCTGATACTGCTTCCTCGAGAATGTTACCATGTTTTACCTGTGATGTGTAATGCCATGTCTGTTGTAGAAGCACAGAGTGTGCTGGAGTCATTTTAATAAATTAAACTGTTTGCTAAGACGACATTTAACAAGCTCTTCTGGTGTGTTTTTTTTTGTTGTTGTTGTTATTGTTCTGAAATAACCTGCTAAGATAATTAATTTGATAACTTTGTCTTCTTCAAAGTAGTTTCTGAAATTAAACTATGAAAAGACTCTGTTGTGGTTTTATCTCTACCAGTGCATGTGCTCGAGAAGAATCATTTCAAAAGGGGATGGAGGTGGCATCCTTAGACGCTGTCTGTTTGTCATGAAGTGGAGGTGCCATTTTGCTTCTCTGTTTCCCCAACTGTGCAATACTCTTTTGCGTGGATTCCTCTTTTAAAGGCTCTAAAAGTTCCTCTCTCTTACAGGGAGGAGTGGGTCATTTGGGAGTCTGGGATGGCTTTGATGCTGCGGGCTGTCCCTTCGGTGATTTCAAGCTGACCTGGAGTGCAATAAGCACCTGTCAGCAATTCTGTCAGCATCTCACAAATGGCAATCAATTGAAGTGGGACTTTTAATATAATAAAACCTGCATAGATGATCATTACTTAAATTGAGAAGGAGAGATGCTGTTTTACCCTTCAGGAAAAAACCAAAAAGTTGCACTCAGCTGATTCTTGAAGAGGCCTCCAGCAACATTCATATGCAAGCAAGGCTCAATTAATTGACAACTCTAGGCTGAGGCAGGAAACTGAAATTCAATTATTGTCAATAGCTTGAGTAAAACCCAATTCTTATTGGTGATGACCTTACATGTTATTCTTTCTGTAAATGTCTTTCTATTTCTCAGTCTTTTAAAATCCTAAATGTCAGATAAAGCACTTATCTCCGGTTTTTGCTTAATTCAGTTTTCTTGTAATAAAAGCTTGTCAGGCTTATTTAGAAGGATCACTTGATTTGACCTCTCCGCTTAGTTCTCTTTTATGGTACGCCAAGCTTTCAGCGGCCCTTCTGTTTTCGAGCTAAGGTCAACATTGATCTGAATTGCTGCTTGACATGTTTTCTTTTCAGTCTTTTACAGATGTTTATTGCACTTTGCATTTGCTGGGTGTGATGTATTGTCCTTATTAATTCTTCTGTAAGTTGGCCCACCTGTTAATATAATTGTCCAAAAAGTATCCTACTTGATGCTTTTATTAGAATAAGGAACTTTCTGGCTTTGGGGAGGAAACATACATGGAATAACATGTAGCAATGAACATGCTGGAATTCAGACCTGAGAAACCATAAACCCCAAAGAGACTTTTAGATGTCATCTGTCATAAAGCATTGACGATTACAGAAAAACGCTATTTAATTAATTATTGTATAACTGTTAGTTAGACAAATACACATGTATGTAATTATGCAATGCAAAATTTCAATAGAAGATGCATGGGATAATTGCTATGAGTGATTTGCATCAAAAGGATGTTCTCCAGCGTACTAATAATATTGGTTGTTAAATTGATAGTATTTACGGTCCCTTGGTCTCAAATGTTTTACAGAATGACAGTCTCTGACAGCTGAGGAAACTGAGACGTGGAGATCAGATACTGCGCTTACGGTCATGTGTGGGTTCAGTGACACCTATGAACCTGTTCTTTTGTTCCTACTTTACATGTCACTTCTGATGCTGTCTTGTATTTCCATTAGCAACTGCTGGGAGTTGGAGGAAGGTATATGGGTACTAAGTAGATTTTTTTTTTCTCCTTAAATCATAATTCACGGTCCGAATTGAAGAATTATGGGTTGCAAGAATTACTGTTAGTAGTGGAAATAATAATACAAGCATCTGTTTTGAGTCTCATCTATTTGGTATCTTCATTAGTGATGCGGGGAACTGGAGAGAGAGTTTACACTTGTAGACTGCAAGGTGTGGGAGAGCCAGATAGAAACTAGAGCGGGACAACACTGGAGGTTGTCATGGTCCCAATGGAAATCGTGGGGTTTGAAAGATCTGAAGGCAAAAAGAAGAGTGCAATTAACCTGGGGTGGTACAGACTATTACAGCTGGGAGAAGAAAAAACAAAATGTGCAGGCACAGGGAGAGGAATTAAACTGGTTCTGTAGCAATTCTTTGGAGAAAACTCTGATTTGCTGGCAGATCACAAGCAGAACATGAGTCAAAACTGGCATGAAAAGGGCAGATGTCATGCAAAGATACCTAACGTCTGCAATGAATGACAAATAGAGGGCAAAACTTCCCAGTCCATTTGATAAGATCCCAGCTGGGACACCGTGTTCTATTTGCAGCAAGACATGGGTTAGATGGAGAGGGGGGGGAAAAAAAGGGGTTTTTTTCCCACCTTGTGGAAAAGAAGAATGTGGATAATTCCCTGGATATGCAAGTACCCATGTTGGATGTAAGTAGTGAATTTAGTGTTAAGTTGCAGTGAAAAGGATGGGATTAGATACTCTCATATCTTTTAACTGTAAGCGTAGAGAAGCACTGAAATAGTGGCCTGAGTGGGCTGATATTTCCCCAGTTCTGACAACTGAGTCCCCATCCCTGCCGGTTGTGCCATGCTGCGTGGAGCAGAATGGACAGGAGGTAAAGGTCTACCTTCCCGGTCTGGGCATCTTTCCTAGGCAAAATAGAAACGGATTTGTGCAGAAGCAGCTTGGTCAGGCTGCTTTCACTGGTGGTCTGGATGGCTCTTCATCCCAGTCTTGAGGTAATTATATTTATGTAACATAAATTATACTTTTTGTTTCTACAAATACTTTTTGTTTCTTCTATATGAGGTCTTGATTAAGGCTGTTCCGTAAAAGTGTTTTTTTAGTGTCAAAGAGCACGCAGAGTGCTAGCAGTGATCAAGAAAGGAAACCAGATAACATCACTGTGCCCCTGTGTTCTGTCTCTTGAGTGTTGTGTGAGCATTTTCATGGGGAGATGTGAAGGAGCTTCCTACCTCTGCCAACAGAAAAAATCACCCGTGAATGGAGAACTCATGAGGAATTCTGCCTCTGACATTTCCACCTTACAGATTGTTCTTGGCAGATTACAGTAGCAAATTACAAATTAACCCTGAAATCTATTAACGGATTACAATTTAACTCTGACTCTGCTTTGTAAATGCTGAAAGCCAAGTGATTTTTTCCTGAGTTTTGGGTTTACCACTGCCTTGACTACTGTGTTTCCTCAGGAGTTCAGACCCCGGTGATTGTATCCACCCAAAGAAAACAAAAACATTTATAAATGCCACGAAATTGATGGTGGTACTATTTTAGCGTAATGTGATTTCTTTGGAAGGCTTTCCAGGATAACCTCCAAATACATAAGCGAGCTCTGTACTGTGCGATGGCTGCAGTGTAATTGGTACCCAAGAAGGTTTGTTAGCAGCTGGTTGGAGGGTGTCTATAAAACAAATGGCTAATGCTTTTGATTTATTGTTCTCCTCCAGATGAGGCTGATGGATTGGGCTTGTTCCCCAGTTAAGCATTTTGCATATCTGTGCAAAGTTTTAGAGGCTCACCCTATGGCTGTGTTTGTTAATATAAGTGTTCTCTGAGTTTAGCTGAAGCCTAATTTTAGCAGTGGTGCTGGCCGTCTTTCTTAATCAGACTTTCTCTTGTCTCTGCAGGATGGAGAAGGCCAATTAAACTGATACCTGTCAGAAAGCTGTAAAAGCCCTTTTTCAGCATTGATATTTCCCCTTCATTAAATTGAATTGTCATAATTCAGCACCAATGCCTACAAATCTCTCTCTGTCTCTCTGGCTGGCCGTTTATAGCCTCCAGTTTCTTTTTCCTGTGTGCTACAGGTTTAGACCCTTGTCATCCTCAACCATTCTGGTTCCCAGGTCCTTCGTAAAAGCAACTCTTTTGTTGGGTGACTCAGCTTTCTCTTTTAAACAGAGCCTCCATAATATAAAAATAAGGTCCTTAAAAATCCAGAAGTGATGATTAAATGGTATTTTTTTCTATCAGAAAATCACGTCTCCTTAAAAATCAATGTGTTACGAAGCAGGTATATTTCTGTCTGTGCTTCCTTATCTTGGCAAGGTGTTTGTGGAATAATTAAATCTGAATAAAGACTTTGCATGTGGCTTTGTTCAGTTTGGGGTTTTGAAAGTGAGGGTGGAACAAGCTTTTGCTGAAATTAGTTTTTTTATAAAAACTTTGAAGAAGACAAAGGGAATTGAACTGCTTGTGTTGTTTCATTCATCTGCCACTGAAACTTCATTCATCTCCTCTTCTTTTGGATTAGCTGGATTTTTGGACTAGCTGGATTAATGCAGTAATATTTGTTTTCCTGAGTAAATATTGTGATTTTGGAAAATGGTCAGCCTGACTCAATGAGATGAACTTTAAGGCTGTGCTGCTGTTGTCAGTATATTATGTTCTATGCAAAGAAATTATGTTTTGAGGAAGCCATACTACAGGGCACATTCCTTGAGCAATATTTTTTAAATGCCCAAAAGAAATCATTGCATGAAATAAATTATATGTTCCCTGTCCCTAGGAAGTGGGGAAGGTCACACATGTCTGTGCTGGCATTTAAATAATACTTAGACATAACGTGAATTAATTCTAGTTCTAAATTTTAGAGCTCCTCCAATCTTCCCTCAACACTGTGGATTCTATCCCTTTTCTTCAATTTGTTTCTCTCTGTCCAAGAGTCTGGCAAGACTGTTTTAGGTATTAAGAGAATTCTATCTCTTTCCTTGCTGTAATCATTAACCTGACTTGTAGTTTAAGGAAGTCTGAAGCGAAGCCGTGTAGAAAGATTAGAAGGTGGTATTTCTGGGTATTTCCTAACTCCCGAAAGTTAGGAGAGTGAACCAGGGCAGAAGGTTGTGTGTGTGTTTTTGTCTTTTAATTGGGTTATATAGAGTTATCCCTTTGCTGATGCAGAAGGCAGTAAAAATGAAAAATGTTGGAACCAGTGACACGTGTAGTTAATTTTCTGAACTAAGTAAATTAAATACAAATTGGTTATTAATAATTCCAAGCAAAATGCTACGTAAGAAGTAGGAGCAGCTTGTCTATCGTTTTCAACCATTAAAAGATTAGTCTGAGCAAAGCAGTCCAGGGATGCCTTATGTCTTATTAAAGCCCCACTTCATTTATTAAAGAATCAGATCTAAAGGATGCAACAGGCTTGAGACATTGCTGTTGGAAGAGCCCGGTGTGTCGTGCTTTGTTGCAAACTCAGGATGAGCTGAAAGGTGAGTTCCTGCAGGAAACTTGGGGTATGCTGCACCTCCTGGAGATAGTCTGGGCACTTTCTTGGGTGTTGTTGCTGTTGGTCATGTGAAGAGGTGGGAAGCTGAGAGGGTAGAGGGAGTTGGAAAGAGGGTTGTGTGCTGGAAGAGGATTGGAGGGATGTTGCTCACACGTGGGGATACAGGACTCAGCTCCTACTTCTGAAAGGGTCTCCAAATATGACCCTGTGAAGACCACATAATGCTCTATGTTTGTTAAGAAGTCCTTCAGTGCTCTGGAAGTGCTAGCGTGGTACCCTGCGGTAACCCGAGTCCTGGGAGCAGGGCTGGAGGATGCTCTGGTGACCCTGCAGTGCTGCAGGTGTTAACACAGTGCTGTGCGTGAGGTGCAGCTCTGCTCCGGCCACCTCTGCCCCAGCTCTGCCCCTGAGCAGGACAGGGGGTCCCTACCCCATGGCAGCGATGGAGCCTCTGGCGCGCAGAGGGCTGCCAACGCGAGCAGGTCCTGGCCACGCAGCAGCAGCACAGCACGCGAGGAGAAATGACGGGAGAGAAGGCACAGTGAGGCTCCAAGTCCAATGAGATCAAGAGTGATTTTCTTCTTCAACACAAAAAATTCAGTTCTCCTCGTTATTGCCATGTGACTATAGCAATTTCCACTGTCTGCGTGGGCTCAGGAATGGAGATTTCTTTCCCCAAACTCATTCTCTTGCAGGGGTTAACCTTAAGGCTGACTGCTCCCTGCTGTGTAAACCACATAAAGGTTTATTTTGTTTGAATTGCCTAAGAAAATATTCTTTACCCACTGTTTGCCTTTTGCATACGGACTGTGAGGTAAGAATTGCCTCTTGGGTGTATCAGGGCCACAATAAAATGAAAGATATGTAGTTGCCACTTATGTCCACGGGTAGAAAAATTTCCAGTAGCTGGAAAACAGCTGGGTAAGAATTTTAGCCCCGCTATTTTTAACCTTTTTCTTTAGAGGTGTTTTGTCATTTCAGTAGTAAACAGACACGGGTGAGCTCAGCTCCATCCTCAGCGTGTCCAGCAGATGGTGGTGGAGTTTCATCTACAGCTGCGATTCCCACACCTCAGCCCCCAGGCTGTCCATTAGAGGCAAAATATCATTTTCTTGTCAGCCAGATGCAGTGTTTGCTTAACATGGAAAGCGCTTCGTTTAGAGCTGATTTTTATCTGTTGCTGTGACTGATTTTTATAGTTGCAGGAGTCAGGCTGTGTTTGGCACCTGACACAAACATCACCAAGTTGAAAACCCACCTCTAATGCCTGTGGGCAGAGCCGGGTTTACATTGCTTCAATAGCAGATTTGCATTAGGAGAGAAGCTCTTCACCTCCCTTTCCTCCTATAGCCTCTGGTCCAGACCAGCCTCTGGTCACTAAAGAAACAAAGCCACCACTCTCAAGTCTAGACCTCTCTGTGCCTCAAGTCTGGAAGAGTCCCAGATGCAAACTCAGACTTCTGGGTTGCAGCTCCATATCTCCTCACCCTCCCACTCCAATGCCCCTCTACAGCTGTAGAATGCAGAGAACTGTATCTTCTGTGGTTGAAAGGAGAGGCGGTGTCCTTAGGGTGTTTTGGATAGCCTGGAAGGGCTGCCAGGTCAGTTTGTCCACCTTTAGATATAAACCTTCCTCTTGATGCTGGAGGGCAGCTCCAAGACTTCAGATGAATGTAGGTGCAAAGTGTCATCACTGCATTACTACATCTCCTAAATATTCTGCAAAACATCACCAGCATTAATTTAATCTTAAAATATTCTGCAGGCCTTTCGTTGTCAAGATAACCTTCTTGAACTCGAGTGTCCCAGGAAGAAGAATCATTAAAACAGCAGTGAACAGCCTAATTCATCAGTACACAGTGTTTTTTTGCTCAAAAAATTGATGCATTATTGCAAAGCAAGTTTGAGCCTGCCCTGAATAAAAACTGAGGAGCACTGTGAGTTTAAGAAATCCTTCAGGGCAGGCGAGATAGCGCCGTTCACTTTACCACACAGCACCCAGGTATGGGATCTGGAGGGGGAGGTGGCTGGTGCCCTGCTGAGCCCCCTGTCCTGGTGCCCACATGGATTTGTGGAGCCTGGGAGATGTGATTCATGTGCACTTCTTGGCAACAGTATTGACAGTGACAAATCCTGCCCTTCCTCCTTCCCTGTCCCTGCTCAGTTTCTTCTGGATACCCATGTCCTCTGTTCCGAGGTGGCTGGTATGAGGCTTTACTGCGAATGCAACTGGATGAAATTTGGCAGCTTCTTCCCTCTCCATCCCCTTTTCTTCCGAATTGGTGCTTGGGGATATGATTTAGTCATGGACGGGTACTGCTGGAGCTGATGATCTCATAGATCTTTTCCAACCTAATGATTCTAAGAATTCTTTTCCTGGTGGATTCAAGTCCTAGTCTGGCTCTTTGTGGAGCACCACCGGCCACTGTCAGCATGGTGGAGAGAGCCAAGGTGGGGACAGGAACAAAATGATGTAGAAAGATTGAAAGAAGGGTAGGAATACTTTACACTAGTGTTTTACAGGGCTTATCCTTAAGGCTTTAAGCTTCAGTGGGAATTCAAGCAATTTTCACTAACCCAAAAAGCAAGGTGTGGTGAATGAAGCAACAATGACAAGATCTTTAGGTCCCTTTGGTCCTCCAGCACGATGTCCACAGCTGGGCTTGAATCTGAGAAAAGAGCAATTGCCTTAGAGAAGGTTTAAAAGGAGCACAGTTCTGGCTGCCAACTCACAAACCATAAAACCAAAAGTTTGTGCTGGAAGAGGCTGCGTTTAACTCCCTGTGCCTGTCCTCTGCAGGGTGGCCTGATGAGGGGTTTGATACTAATACTGTTTTCATTATTCTGCTGCTAAACTGTTTGGGATCAGAAATTGGTTCCTTTAGTCTAAACGACTCCTGCCTTAAACTGCTTAT
Organism: Cuculus canorus; assembly: GCF_017976375.1. Classification (NCBI taxonomy): domain Eukaryota; kingdom Metazoa; phylum Chordata; class Aves; order Cuculiformes; family Cuculidae; genus Cuculus; species Cuculus canorus. The sequence goes on from NC_071407.1 coordinate 6,371,691, forward strand.
AAGAAAAATCATCACCATGGCACGAGTAAAATGAAAAGGTTTCCTTCTGTGTTTGAATTATTAACTCTTCCAGCCTGGGGGAGGTTTATGGATACAAACACAGCCACTGGAGGGCAGCTGCAAAACTGACAGCTGCCTTTGTATCAGTTAATCTGTCCCGGAAAGATTCTTTTCATGCTTATGTTGTTACAGCAAACATTTCCCTTTTGCTTCTCCACATTCCTTTTCCTCTCACCTTGGTATTCGCAGATCCAGCAGCTTTTTGAGAATCTGGGATGGCAGCTCCCTCTGCTCACCCGCCAGCCAGCAGCAGTGCAGCTGATGTTATAGCAGCAACACCGCTCTTGGACAAACAACCACTCTTCCCCTGTCTCCAAGCATCTGCTGCTCAGTCAGTGCCCCAAGTCCCCCCCGCTGCCCCCACGAGAGCTCCTCTCTCCGTAACCCAACAGGGCCTTAAGGGCAACGGGAAATTTGGGTATGCAGGAGGAAAAGCCTTTTACAGCTCTGAAGATTCTTTTCTGCGTGTGTGCGTGAATGCATCCCGCAGTGAAAAGAAGGACACAACTATCATGCATTCCATGGTGAAGGTTGGCTGCAGGATGTCGCAGGTGATGCTGAACAGCAGCGGACACACCAGAAGCAAAGGTGTCCGGCCAGTGGGACCGGTAACCAACACCATGTGGTGGTGATGCTGCTCAGGGGTCTCGCATGGTAGTCAGCCTGCTTTTGTAGGCTCAGCAGGAAAGGAGTATGTAGAGACCCTATTGCTCTCTACAACTCCCTGAAAGGAGGTTGTGGAGAGGAGGGAGCTGGGCTCTTCTTCCAAGTGACAGGGGACAGGACTAGAGGGAATGGCCTCAAGCTCCACCAGGGGAGGTTCAGGCTGGACATCAGGAAAAAATTTTTGACGGAAAGGGTCATTGGGCACTGGCAGAGGCTGCCCAGGGAGGGGGGGGAGTCCCCATCCCTGGAGGTGTTTAGGGGACGAGTGGATGAGGTGCTGAGGGGCATGGTTTAGGGAGTGTTAGGAACGGTTGGACTCGATGATCCAGTGGGTCCTTTCCAGCCTGGTGATTCTAGGATTCTATGATTCCAGGGTGGCACACAGCAGAGGACAAGAGGACTTGACAGTGTGTGAAAACAAACCCAGCAAAACAAAACAGTGGAGACTTCTCTGCACGCTTCCAAGGCTGAAATAGCCCAGCACTGGACCAGAACCAGACTGGAGCTGCTCCAGAGGAGGAAAGGGAAGTGCGTGAGCGCCAGGCCTTCAACCACAGCACGGTGCTGAGGCACTGTGGTTCAGGATCTGAGTCCTGGTGACCTCTTGACTGGATACAGAGCAGGGATGCAATAATTTAAAGGGCTCTGGGAAACAGCTGAAGACTTTGCACTATGAAACAGAACAACTCCTAACTTTCCATTTTAGAAACAGCTGCTCCACTGCCCCTCAGTGAAGGCTGCTGGGGCGAAGGGGCTGCATCCCTGAGGAGCTCTGCCTGTGGGGCTGCTGGGCTGCTGCAGGAGGGGATTGCCTCAGGTAACGCAATGAATTGTACCATATGCCATTAAATCATCCCACATTAGACAAATCTCTGCTCTGGATGACTTCCTTCTTCTGACATGGTTGAGTGGAGATACAAACGCATACAAACACTCTCTTTCTCTTTAATTTTCCTCTGTGTGGTAGATGAGACCTGAAAAAAACAAACACGCGTTTCCCTGTGGGCTATGATGTTACTCTGTCTGGTGCTTCTGTTTGCCAGCTGTAACACATCCCTTCCAGTCCGGTGCCTTTGCTGTTGTCACTGTGATCCCCATTGCGTCTCTTCGGTACTGCCCTGCAGCAGGGTGGGACGCTTTGTACTCTGCTCCAGCCTCAGATAACAGGTTTTTATTTCTTTGCTGGCACCAATCGCTCTTTGGATGAGAGGCATGGATAGAAACCAGATATAGGCAAGAGGCCTCGAGAGCCTCAGTCTGATCTACTCTGCTTGGGGCTGTGCTTGGCAATTGTAAGAAATTAGGTTCTTTAGACAGCTGGCATGGCTTTTTCCAGACAATTTCCACAAACTTGCACCAGTCAGAGTAACTGCAGATGTAATAACGCTACAATATCATCACTGCACAGTTCAACTCTTCTACTGTTCAAGACGCAGCAGCCACGTGGCTGAACACTGGCCGCTCAGTGGTTTCAGATCAGCTCCTGCTTGTACTTCCATGTGTCCATGGGAGATGTAAGCCCTGTGGGAAGATGCGAGATGAAGTGATGGTTCGAGGAGACAGGACGCAAATTCACAGGAAATACTATTTCATTGGTTTTGCTGTTCATGGGATGCTGTCCTTAACAACTATAAAGAGATTATCCTCTACTTTTAAATTCCCTGTGTTATTGGCTTCCAGGCATTGGCTGTTTCCGCACAACCCATAGGGGACAGAATTGCTGTAGGAAAATGCAGGGGAAAAATGAGCCTTTAACTTGACCTGCAACACTAGCGACCTTGAAAAATTGTCAGTGTTTTTGTAGAGCTTTTATATCATCACCCTTTTCAACTGAGCATCCTGAATGCTTTATAAATATTAATTAAGTATCATATGGTTTCTCTGAATTACATAAGGACGGAATTGCCTCATCTATTAGGAGAGACGATCCAGAAGCTGCTTAAAAATTTGAGACAGCATTAAATGGCACCAGCTCAGTGAATAAAAACATTACACCTTTCTGCAACTGCTGGGCAGGAGAAAAAATTAAGTGGCTGGACTCTATCTTTCCATTTTTACAAAGAAGTACTATTGGATGATGAAGGGCTATATGAGGACCTCTCCTCCTATACCCTCCTTCTGTTTCTCCTATTGCTTTGTGGGGAGATCTTGTCTCCCTGTGCAAACTTTATCTAAGATGAGGGTTTCAGAAAGGAAGCAACCTAAAAGGGAAAAAGGTTGGAAAATCCTCAACCTCTCTCCCAGCCCTAAGACATTTTTGATGGCCGACAGATGCCGACTCTGGGAACCGATGGAAGAGAGGGTTGGACCAGCAGGATGGGGGTACTGGGGGAGTGCAGCCGTTAAGGGAAGTCTGTGGAGCAGCACAAAGCTGGGAGCAGGGCTGGGGAGCCAGGCATGATGCGGAAACTTCGTTATACAGCAGAGCAGAGTGATTTAAAGGGCTGTTGAAGCTGTTGGAGTTGTGTCAGTGCAGAGGGGATGCTCCTTGTTTGGGAAGGAATTTCAAGATCATTCCTAGTCACGAGGATCACAGAGATGAGCTAAGAGTGAACTGACTGCCCATTACGTGCGAGGTACTACATAGATTATATACCGCACCCAGATGAAGAATTTGAGTTTGGCACCCAGTTCATTAAAAAGTTTAACTCAAAGTAAAGAGTAGCACTTAATAAATGTAGAGAGACATCAGTTATTTACTTGAATTTCCGAACTCCTACTGAAATTATTCTCATTTTCTCTTTCAAATGCCTGAGAAAGCCACTTGATAAATTGTTTCTCCAAAAGGACTTCTCCAGATGTGTGTTCTAAAGCCACTCTGGATTAATGGTTTCTAATAAGATGACTGCAGACAAGAAGAAAATTAAAGTATAGTGCAAAATATTGTTTGTGTTGGAAAATTCAGAGATATATCCTTTTTTTTGTGGCACACCAGATACAAGAAGGCAATCTTGGAGTGTTCTAAAATTTCTCTGAGTACAGAAGATGTGTTAGAGTTGTTATTTATTTCTCAGTGCCACTAACTGACCTTTTATATAGAAATTAGTTACAGAAAATGACCCGCATGGCCTGGGGGGTGTCAAGCTGCTCATGCACCAACAGTGCTTGACCAGGACATAAAGCCAACTACACCATAAGCTACATTAGCTGGAGCCCATTCTTCCCCTCTACTAAGAACTTAAGAGGCCACATTGGGAATAACATATGAAAATCCACCCCTTCCATCCTTGAAGGAAAGGCTTGCTCTCAAGACATAACAGACACGAGGTTCAACAAGGGAAATCCCTATCAGATACCAGGAAAAAAGTCCATGGTGAGGGCAGTGAAACCCTGGAGAGAGGGCTCAGAGAGGATTTTGAATGTCTGTCCTTGGAGGTGTCCAACACCAAACTGGAAAACTTCTGAGCCGCGTGTCCTAAGCTGGCCGTGCTTCAAGGCAGGGTGAGGTGGTGTTGGACCACTGGACTACCAGGGGTCCCTCCCATTCTAAATAATTCCATTATTTTGTTTCCGTTGGGAACTGGAGCAGACCTGCAGAATCCATATTTTTCAGTTCTCTAGGCCATGCTTAGACAAATTAACAGACACGAGCAGCCTTTGAGACACTAAGGTTTGTGTTGCTGTAAGAATTATGATGATTTCTTATTTTAATTCCCTTTTTCACCACATATGAATTCACCCCTGCTGAGTTTTAATCTACTGTGAATTTTCTGGCTTTGTTTCCTGCAGAACTCCTTTTGAAGAGCCGTTGTAAAGAATTGCATGGACTTTGAATAGAAATAAAAGGTAATTGAAAGCATATAGATCTGTTAATCCTAAGGGTCTCAGTACTATCTCTTAATATAGATCAGTAAAATAAGCAAAATTAGAGCAATGAGTTACAGCACAGCTGCAATGAATCTGTTATTTGCTCATGCAAGGCACACTACATGAAAACTGATAAAGGAGGAAGGAGGTGAAAGAGAATTTTTTTTTATTTAAATAGTCCCAGTTTAATAAATTCTCAGCACTCTTAGCACGATAACCCAATCAATGACTGGCTCTGTGAAATAAGAGGGTTGACACTGTTTTAATGCATTTCATTTTACAGCAGTTGTTTTCCTACACAGAATATTTGTACAGGAAAACTAACAATATTTGATCAAGTGAAAATGAAGTTGGTTATATAGGCGGATTTCTCCGTGTTCATCCTCCGTAACAACCTGTATATCTTGGGAAGGCTTTTTTATTTATTATTTTTGTCTCTGGCAGTACTATGTAATTAGCATCAAATAAACACCATTCTCTTGCCTTTCCAGTCAGGAATAAGAGGAGTACAGCAGTACGTTGCAAAGGAACAAATGGCACTCAGAGTAAAACACAGTGCTCGGAGCAGCTCAGTTTGCTTATAACTGTCCTCATCCAAAGGAGTTTTTGAAGAGCATTATTAATTTCCACCATAATGAAGGAGGATTTCAGCAGTGATTTCACCATTTTTCTTGGTTTCAATTAATGGTTTTGCTTCCAGGTAAAATAACAGAAAATGTATAGATATTCACAGTAAATTCTCTTAATTTTTTCCCCCTTTTTGTTTTTGACGTTACCTGCTCCCCTTATGGCTGACAATGTGTCACTATTGTCATTAAAAAACATGGGTTTGTTTTTATAGATATGAACCATAAAAGAATTTGCTTCAGGCTTCAAATTTGGTTTCTAGGGTCTTGCTCATGAGATCCTATAAAACATTTTATGAATTCCTAAAAACATGGTAGTCTCTTCCCCAGCTCTTGGATTCAGTCTGTTGAATCACCATCACAAAACTTTACTAAATATGTTAATATTAATGTAATAATATATAAATAATAATACACTTTTATTAGTGAATTCCTTACAAAGCATATTATAAATTTGTTATCAGAGTTTCTTTATAGCTTTATTTCTGGTTATCACGTATGAAAAGGAGAGCTTGCTGTTTCTGCTGCTTTAGAAATCAATTCTTGACTCGGATAATTGACACATTCTCAGGACACTCTGAAAGGTTATTGCATACTTGTATACTCACACAACTCTTACATTTCCCTTACTTCAGTCTCTCCATCTGCTTGTTTAAAATGTTTCCGGAAAGACTTAGAATGACATGAACTAGCTGGCAGGGATCTTGAAACAGTGCTGCTGTACCTACAAGATCTCCCTGGGGAGGATTTCAATTCTGCAGTCTTCTCCAAAGTGGGAGTCCAGTTTCCAGAAGGACATGAACCCAAGATTTTAATTTGCTTAGAAGAGCAGAAACAGAGAAAATGATCCGTAGTATTGTAGAGTTAATAAACACAACTCTTGACATGACTCTGTTTCTGTGAAATATAGAAACGCAGGATTTGTCCTGATAGGAGAAAACCTGATCTGTGTCATCCTGCCTCTGACAGCTGCCAGGGACGTGTGCTAAGACATAGGTCTAAGAAACTCCACACTTAAATAACTTGAGCAAAGTGGAATTTTATTTCCAGATCCCCGTGCTTACGGCTGAGCACATAGGCTGAAACACAGGATAGCTTTTATTGAGCAATTTTCTGTATCCCTCAGTTTTGTGGCATCAAATGATGCAATAAGTTTTAAAAGCTCATTAGCATTTGCATGAATCCCTTCTGCCCCTGACAAACTGACATGCATTTCCTCCGCCCAGCTTGCGTTAGGGTCCCAATTCGCATTAACTAGATTACCTCCTTCCTTTCGTAAGAAGGTCTGTTTCCCTTTCCGCGTGCCACTTGGTATTTTACCTATTTTATTACTTTATCTTCCCCTCTTCTCTTTCAACTCTGTTCCTGCTCTTTTGGACTGGATACTGGGGTGACCATCAGTGTATGCAAAACAGATATTTAGCATGGAATAGGATTTTTGATAGCCTGTGGAGATATAAAGTTTAAAGATTATTGTTTTTTGTTTCTGAGGGTGAAATATATTGTGAAATTTGTTGTTTCTGACAGTCATCTCTTCTCACAAACTGTGTTTTAGTTGAGGTGGTCCAGGATCACACACTGTCCCAGACTGATGAGGAATATTTTTAAGCTAATGTCAGTACTATCATTTACTTCTTCAACAGAGAGGGATTCAGGTGATGATGGGAAGTGAGACTCAGTCGGTCAAAGGAAGCATAATAGGAATCAGCTCTCCCTCAGTGATGAGATTTGGGTGGCGTGGATTTGCTCTGCTTGTGACAGCTTTGTGTGTGCAGGAACAAAGAGTTCCTTCTAATCCCCCTTTGCTGTGACCCCATAAACCAGGATGGTGTTATACTTTTTGCTTTCATAAAGCAGCGTTATTAGGAAGGAATGAGAACTTCCTTCAAAAATCAAAGTTTGAGTTCGGAAAACCATTGTTCTCTGAACCCAATTTGTGTTTCATCAGTCTAACCGGCTGCAGAAATCCCTGTGCTGCTTCCTCACAACAGGCTGCAAGCGAAAGTTGCAGAGTCAGATCCCTGCCCTGCATCACGCACAGCGCTATCAGACCGTGCGCTGAGTACCTCTCTCCCACTGGCCATAATACTGCCCTAATTAACTGAAAGGTTTTTTTTCCCCGACTTGTTCAGAATTTAGGTACCTGGGTCACCTTCCTGGCTAAGCCACCCAACTGATGAGATCAATGACTGTAATTGTCCAAGCAGAGAATGCTGCCAACCATCCAGGACATTGGAGGCACCTGACACCCTTTTTCTTGCAAAAGAGCTTGTGCGGCAGAAAGATATGCGAGAAAATTATTACTATGTGTTCCGTAATAAATCTCTGTTTGGGTGTTTTATGAAGAAAGCTGGTTTATAGCTTTCTTTCAGTATTGCTCAATTAGGGGATCATCTGAAAGAACTGACTGAAATGACCCTGGGAGAGGGAAGACATGGGAGAAGATTGTCACCTGGAGAAGGAAGAGGGCAGGAGGTGAGGTTACTGTCAGTGGGACTTTACAATACCTCTCTGCTAAAGTTAAAGAATGCGTCACATCACATCTCAAGTTTGCCTTCTTACTGAATATTAAAAACCACCTACATGAATCATATGAAAGCTGTGTCCTCTAGCAAGGCTTTTGTAATTGCTGGCACCAATGGGGTGCTCTGTCCCTGAGCACTGTCATTTACTTTATCTCCAGCTATACTTTACCTGGTGGTAGCTGGCAGAGAGAGAGAATGGCCAAAAGTGATAAACTACTGTGTTGGAGAGTCAGTAAACCTTAGCCACAGAGCACAGGAAAGTGATTTAAAACTTTTATCCCTTAGCTTCTGCTAGCACATTTTGCACATATCATCCTTCTTCGTGCCACCTTACAGCTGTCAACTGCAACACAGGACCCAGAGGTGATACAAAACCCACCTCTACAAACAAGACATGGGACTAACAAAACGGTACAAAGAAAACTCAGGTGGTCATTGCTAGTAGTAGTAAATTCACTCCAGCAGTAGCTGTAAGTCAGTGCTTTTCCCCCAGCATTTCTTAGTAGAATCTTTCCTTGGAAGGAAATCTTAAGCATAGAAATGAGGGTAAAATACTTGACGGTCGCTCAGGTTTTTGAGCATTCAACTCCTTCTAAAATTAATGGAATTTGGACCTAAAAATTCCTTATGGGGCTTTGAACATCCTGCTTGACTAATATTTAAGCTGCTTAAGTTCACCACAGACTCCCCAAAGTGAGGACTGGCAGGACCTCCTCGGGGCTGAGATTGGAATACGAGCAGCCAGCGAGAGGGAAGATGTGCTCCTTCCTATATATATATATGAAATGCTTCACTTTCATAGCTGCTGAGCCACAAGAGTTACAAATCTTCAGGGGTATTGGCATATCTTCATTTTCATATGTTACTGAAGTCTTCACTTAATTATCTAGACAATCATATCTTAGTGATGATTTTCCCACCTATCAGCAGCTCTATGCCACACATGTCCTTGTCGTTGTCTGCTATGGAAATTTGCTCAAGGACTAAACCTTCTATTTTTAACTCTGGCAGTGCTTAGATGCCTTCTTCACCCGAGGACCACCCTGTCTGCACTGTAGACAGTGTCTACACATAGCAAAAACTTGTGTTCATAGAAACATAGAATGGTTTGGGTTGGAAAGGACCTTAAAGATCACCCAGTTCCAACCCCCCTGCCATGGGCAGGGACACCTTCACCTAGATCAAGTTGCTCACAGTCGTATCGAGCCTGGTCCTGAACACCTCCAGGGATGGGGTGTTCGTCGTAGTAACTGTGGTCTGCAAGCTCTGGTCCCAGCTGGGGGAATTGGTGGGCGTTAATGCCATTAGGGGCACTGGGGCAATTATTAAGGCCACGTTTCGTGTAAACTTTCACCTGAGAACTCAGACCAGGAATATTTAAGTACAAACTGGCAATGTTTTTGTAGCTTTTGTGAAATCTACTTTGAATGCTCAAATTATTGGTTAATATTGAATACTCTTGATTGTTCCATATGGTGCCTGCTTTGAAGACATTGTTGAACAGATTGTGTCTTGTCTGGTTTCCACCACTGGAGGCTGCTGCAATAAGAAACATGATGTTCAGAACCATTGTAGCACAACTGAATCAGCAGAATAAATCCTGGGAAAACTTTTGCAAAGAGCATGGACTTCGATCTCCAACCTGAAATGTATTTGTTTCTAATAGCTGGTCTGAGAGGTGAATTTATTCTTGAAAAAGTTTTGTAATATGACTGTGAAAGATTGTATTCCTGCAGATTTCGTATTGATCTTCTGTCATTTAGGGTTTTGAATTGATTCTTTTTGCTACTTTTAGAAAATCCAGAATTGCTACTTCCAGAAAATCCAAGAGCAGAAGAATGCAACAGCCCTAGGATGGATAACGCTAGGACGGATAATGCAGGGTCTAAATAGGACTTTTAAAACCAGTAAATTGTTTGATCTATGCAAATATGTCTCCTCATAACAGAATATTTCTTGTTGCAGCTCTCTTTTGGGAAATCTTAGCATTAATCCTGTGATGTTAGAGATGATCAAAACACTCACGAACAATTTGAAAGAATTTAGCACACTGTGATGAGCCATACAAAATCCCCCAGCAGGTGATAGCTTTGCATTCTATAGAAGGATATGGGAATTAAAGTTCAGTGGCTGAATTGTTCCTGCCCATTTGCAGTAGGGACTCAAGTGATGGAAAAATAACAGGAAGCAGGAATCTGTGAAGCACAGCTGTAGCTGCACAGGAGTTGAGTGGAGGGGAGCTTCTAACTACCCAACCACCTTTCACACCCCTTGATGGATTTTTCCTAATGCCCTCCCTTTGAGATGAATTGTTGGTGTTTTGATGAAGCCATGGATGGAATTTTACTAAATGTTTGGTAGTATTGAATTTTCAGGTGGGCTCCGGTGTGATTATTTGTGTCAAGGAAGCTCTCCTTAATTACAGTGATGGGAATGCCAAGCATAAGCTTCTTTATTGAAGACACCTGTAGTATCTGGAAAGACTAGGAAGTTTTAAAAATGTTAAGTTTAAAAGAAAAAGAAGAAAAGAGTCAAAAAAATTTTTACTCAGGAACTTCAGAAAAGAAGTAAGTTAATTAAAAATTGATCCTTCCACAAAAAAAAATAAAAGAGCAATGTTTCTAGAAGATGGAACAATATTAAATAGCTTTAAGTAGAATGAGATGAAGGGAAATGTATTTTGTTTTGGGCTTTTTTTCCACACTAAAACTTCATTTAATTATTAATGAAACACCATACATCGAAAACGCGGCTTTTTCTTTGAGGCTATAATTAATGCTGAAACATATCTGATGATGTCTTCTTGCCCGGCACTCGACAGTCACTTACATGGCTTTCCTGAGATGTTGGGAGAGCTTCTTTTTATTGAAATGTCCCTGTGTTAGCTGAGTGGTGAAACACAAGTTTACTTGTTTAGTGCCTGCAGCTGTTGGGAGCATCTCTGAGCCTTCTCTTATTTTCCAAGAAGAGGAAAATTACAGGTACAGGAGAATTACTCTGTGTATCATTGTCATCACAGGCTATTTATTGCCATTTCATAGCAACCAAAGGTAATCTTTACTTTTAATTTAGCTACAGTAGATTCCCATGTACAACTTAATATTTTAACGGGAGCTCACACTAAATCTCTGCGGTGATTTCCTCTGCCTCGTTGGGCTTAAGACTTTATGAAGATTTAGGTGATTTGTTTCAAAAATCCATCCCTTTGTGGACTGTTAGGGTTTTGTGATGGCAATTACTTTCAAAACTTACAATGGCAATTGCTTTCAAAAACAATTTCGCACTTTATTGGGAAAATAAAAAGGAAGCCGTTTTAGATACCATTTAGAAAATAATGTGGACGGGAATGATGACTGAAGATTTGTCCGTGATATTTTAAGCATCAAATCGGTCCTAGTAGTCCTTTAACAGCAGCAGTAGGAAGTGCCACTGAAGGATTAAACAGACACGATCTTAACTTTCATGACCTAGGACTGAATGTGCGGGTGCAATGACTTTAATATATGTTTGTTTAGTACTTTCAGAATAAATGAGCTCTGTATCTGTGTGTGTAGTCTGAGTTTGCACAGCCATATATTTTTTTGGTGATGAGTGTGGATCCTATCTACATCCAACAGGAAAAAGACATTTTCTTGCCCATGTGGAGGCAAGTAATCATAATCACCAATATGTGAAATGTGATAGCTTATGGTCTATGATGTCTTTCGTAGAAGAAGACTCAGCCTGAAAGATTTGAGTCTTCACCTCTATTACAAGTGCTGCAAGGTCCAGGTACACTGAGGTGTGTTATTTATGGTTTGATCTGCTCCACATAAAATAATGACACACACAGGATTTAAATGTGTCCGTTGAATGTTAAATTATCTACATCAAATCAGCCAATATGTAGGCAACTTGGTGCATTTCTATTATGTCATCAAAACATCACACTGCATTTATTATAAGTTCTGCAGCAGTAATAACAGACAAAAAAAAGCACCACATTTCTTGAGCAACACATAGTGTGTCATGACTTTCTTTATAACTGATGGCACTGGTGTCAGTTTTGCTGCAATATTAACTAGTTTATATCAATTTTCAATTCTATTTTGTAGTTAAAAAAGTAAACTGCAAATTTGCCAAGTAATATCTAGAACACAAAATGCCATTTAGTAGAAAAGGACAATAAAATTACTGTACAGCTTCCTCTGTGTTTGGTTTAATTAGTCAAAGAAAATACTCTGTGGAACATAAAACAATTAATTCTGGCTAAGAGACAAAGATGAAATATTTAACTATTCTATTAGATAATTGCAACAAAAGGGCACAAGAAGCTGAAAGAAAGAGATAGGGGAAAGCTAGTCTCTAAGCACAGGGGAAACTTAAATGGGAAGTTAAACAAAAAAAGAGAGTTGGGTGGGTTGAGCCTAGAGAAGAAAAGATTAGTAAGAATATTTTGGGGGCATTTAGGATTCTATTGTTACAGCAAGATCTTCTGTGCATAATACATGGAGACCAGTCCTGACTAAAACCAGGTTTAGTCTGATATTATTAAGATACTTAATCTACACTTTACCATACCAACAAACTCATAAACAAGCAAGAAAACGTCTTGGTGAATAATAAGAAGACCCCCAGTCACTTTCACAGGTGAACTTGAGCCTTAATCTGAACTCACAGATGTCAGTTCAGCCTTAATCTGAACTCTGGCAACAGATGGTGCATGAGTTCAGGGAGGTTTGTAGGCTCCTAGCAAAACTAGATCATTTTGAAAGAGTTCCCAGGTGAGGTTAAGAAAAGATGGTTTAGAAACTCTCATGGTTTATTTAGGACTAAGGCCCAGGAAAATCTGTGGAAATGCTTATGTTGCCTTTAGTGGACTTGGAAGGACACTCAAAATATTTCTTCTATGCAACAGGTTCATGATACCTAAAAAACACCATACAGCTTACTATGAATAGCTAACTCTTGGAAGCAAACCTGGAGAATAAGGATTTACACAGGTGAGTAGCAGTTTACCCACTGTTTTTTAACTCTCTCTCATGCCTGGACCTTAAGGGCAAAAGTATCATCAGATCACATAGTCTGACCTCTGTCATCCAGCTGTGCTTGTTGCACCCCTCACTTCCAGCTGATCAGCCAGCTCATTCCTCTCACCTGCAAAATGAGAACACCTCCCACCCACTCCAGGTGAAGGTGAGTTCCTGCCTTAATAAGGCAGAACACCGAAGAACATAAAATATGAAGGAAGAGGCTGAGTTTTAAGGTATAAAAAAAAGAAAATACAAACCTGTCTCAAGAGGAGAAGGTGGCCTGTGGACAAGGCCTGGTTGAAGGTGGGTGTTCCAAAGGATTCTGCTGTGAGGTTTGGCTAAAATTATGACACAGCTGGAGTTTAAATGCTTAAAAACTTTACAGATCTGAATAGTCTTGGTCACTTAGAAGCTACTGACTTCTGGAGGTGTGTACTCAATGCTTGCAAAGTGTTGATGAATGGTCTAGGCATAAATACTGTGTTTTGGTTAGGTGATGGTAGAGGAATAAACCTCGTTTGTATTAGATCTTAAGAAAAAGTAACTGCTAGATTTTACTACTGGGATAACTTGAAATGATGAATTTTGGTACTTACAAGAGTAACTAGCAAAAGAGGGGTGTATGCTTCCTCCCTGCAGAATACGGGAGATCTAGTTCTTTTCTTCCTTTATCGAAGCAGTAATTTCTACAGAAGCTGTCCTAGCCAGTAGGTGGTAATACCTGTTTGGAACACTCTTTTCTTTGGATTGCGTGAACTGAAGGCTGTGGGTGGTGTTGATGTTTGTAACAGAGCTCAAGACAAGCCTGAAAGGAAGATGTGGCAAAGCTTTCAAGCATTGTTTTGTTTGTTTTGTTTTTTTAACACAAAAGAGATTCTATAAGTAAAATCTATTTGCCTGCAGGATGTGCTAGGGATGTCATAGGAAGATCTAGCTGTCCCATATCCTTTTATTCTTTCAGACGGGAAAGTAAATTGTTACAAAATTTGTCAAAGGTCTGTTTTATCTGAGGCTTACAAAGAGATCTGCAGCAGTGTTTCTATTCAGGGATGCAAGTCTTTACTTCTATCTTAAGTATAACTTGTTTTAATTGTTAGATTAGCACTTCAGCTGAGATTGGAGACCTTTGCTTGGAAGGGGTGAAACGTTGGAATGCAGAGGACAAACTTTGACCTGAAGACCAAGAAATTAACTGAACTGTTGAATACTATCCACTGAACTTGGCAGAATGAAAATCTAGTTTCGGAGTGATGGCTGTAAAGTGTCATACTTTAAGACATCAACAACAAAGAACATAACAAACTACTATTTGAAAAGTGAAGGTGAAACTTGATGAGTGCAAATTACTTAATTAGCGATATCATGTCTATCATATGATAAACAACAGCACAAAATTCCTTTCCCCTCTTGTGTGCTAGAGGGTCCTCTTTTCCTGTCTAGGGATTTGTGAGTCATTAATTTATAGCAAAATAAAACCTTTATTTTGTCAGCATGTTATTGTAGTAGCCAGAGGATTTTGTTGAACTCTGGGATATAAAGAGCTAAAACTTGTACCCAAGTTTTAGTTTAATAGAATGTAATAGGCATCTTTCAAGTGGGTTCAATTTGACTGTTCTGGTAATTATAAGATGAAAGGAGATATGTTAAACACTAGGCATAATTGATTACTTACTTACATTCATTTGTAACCTGTGGAGCAGACAGTGGGGTACTGCAACATGCAGTAGAGTCTTGTAACGGGGTCTCTGCAGTCTATGATAAATGGAATGTGTTACCCAGGGGAGTGGATCCACTTCAAAGTGAGGAAGGGCAATTTAAGGAGAGTGAGGGAGGAAAAAAGGATATTTTGTATGTGTATGTGGTAGGGCTGCATTTAATCTACTATGTATCAAGTGGCCTTGAAAAGAAATAAATCAGTAAATTATAAAAAAAGTCATCCTTACGACCATTTCAGGAAAATGCTGTGGTAGGCTAAATAGGAAAAATGAGGTATTGAAGCGAGGCTGACTTGAATGGAAGAACTCAGTATGAATAATATGTTGTTTTGGTTTCTAACCAATACCACTGTGTGAGTAATGATCTTTGACTGGGTGAAGACCTTATTCAGCAAGCAAACTTTGCAAAACAGAGCAAATGAGTATGTGCTCAGCAATAAACAATGCCTAAGCGATAAACAAGTGTCGCACGAAAGAGAGGAAGCATGTGGGATATGGCTGATGCACTTGAACAGGAAGCTTGATTTAAGTATGGATAAGAGGCTTGTGCAGCTGCTGGGGGAGAAGTTCTCCTAGATCTATTGCCATCCAGCTGAGGAGGAGTATATCTTGAGCACCATCTCCTTGTCACACGGTGGGGATCTGTATCGTCCTTCTGCTTTGTCTAAGCCAATGGTCACCAGAACAGTTACATATGTGAGTGGGTGGAAGGAGGGCAGGTTTGGGCAGATCCCGCTCTATTTCAGAGAAGGATATGTAGTAACGGTAGCCTGTTCAGTGCACATCAGTTGACTGCGAGTTGAAGAAAATGTCCTTACGGGCAGGTAAGCTTAGGCCCAGATAACCCAGGTAAAGATGGGGAATGCATCTTGCAACACCTGTTTGTTCAGCTGTGTGTGCTTGGGAGGGCTTGAAATGTCTGTGATGCTTTCAGACACAGGTTGGAGGTGTCCTGCAGGAAATAGCCAAGTCCTGTGGGTATGTCATTAGAGCTGCAGGGATCTCATTGGAAAAATGCAGCTAGTAGAATGTAACAGTGTGGGTAGTTTTATTTCAAAAGGAAATGTGACAAGTACAGATCATTTGTTCTTTACTATCTTGGCAGGTATTTTTAATTTCATAGTATAACATTAAATCTTCGTTGCATTAAACATAGCTGTGTGGGTTTCTTTCCAGGAAGAGGTGACTTTAACTTGCTGAAAGTACTTATTCCTGCCCTATCCATACACAATCCTGCTACATGGAAAGAAATCTATCTTCAGTTTCCGTGCATTACAGATGTGACTTCAGAACGTGTGCTTAATTGAGTATTTCCTTAAGGGATGTTCTAGGTTTATTCTCCACTTCTGGCAAGGATTTGTTTAATGTGGTCTCACTCTTCTTTGTTTCTATCCAGAGCTGCTCAATAAAACAGGGCTTTGCTTGGTGAGCAGTGAGGGCTCTGTTTGATTCTCATTCATTGCCAAAACTAAACCAGGCAAAACGCCCTTCCTTTAGAAGCACGGGGTGTTATATGTTAATCACAGTTGCTCAAACTATTCCTGAGTTTGCAGGAGGCTTGAATGGAACTTCTTGTGTTGTGCAGGTCCCTAATAAACTAAGGATCTGCCTATTAGGTTAATTCTCTCCTTTATTCATTGATACAAACCACCTGTGTAGTTTCTTCCACCTGATGTTCTTAGGCTATCTCACAAATAAGGAGGAAAGCTGTTCATTTTATTCCAGTGAAATAATTCTTTGCTTTTAAAGCGCTGGCAAAAGTGCTCTGAAAGATTTTTAATAAAATCATGCTTTACACTCATTTAAGGAGAATTAACTTGCATGTGAAAAACTTATGATGACCCATGAGGCCTGAACAATGAGGTGTAAGCTGCAAGAGTACCTCGACTCCAAATACAACAGTGCTGGCTCTGGGTTTAACTGTGGGTATCTGTTCCAATGTGTGAGTTGTATCACACTGTCAGAGTGATGCGCTGATGAGAGCCAACCTGCATGAATTTATAGTGACTGGTAGGCTCAGCTGAGTGTCCCTGAAATATCTATGGCAGCCTGAGTACCAGTTCTGCTCAAGCATGTCCAAATCTACGCTGTTAAGTTCCAGCACTCTCAAAATTTTGTTGACTAAAATTATCGTTATTATTATTGCCTCCACCCAAAAATGTCATTAAAGTGGTGTTTCTGCTGGCTTTCAGTCCATTCCAAAGAAAAGTGAAGCCTGCAAATCCATCTGGGATAGCACAAAAGTCATAGTTACTACCTTGATATTAGGCAGCATGTCAGCTCCCTTAATTCTCCAAATCCCCACCTGCAGCACTTCTGTGTAGGTTTATTTCTATCTTTAACAGTAATCTTGATTGTGGGGAAACTTCTTTCCCAGAGTGATGAAAGCAAAGCTGACTCTTGTCTGTAAACTGTTAAAGTCCTTGTGCAGGTGAACCACGATGCATTTCTTCTCCTTCATAAAGGTGTTATGTTGCAGATGCATATCCTGTTGGAGTGATTTGCAAGACAGCTCTGCTCTTATTGCTGACGTGATGTGAAATTTGGTGTGAAAGAAAGGTGAAAATAGGCTTTAAAAAAGCATATCCCTGTTAATCTTCTTTCTGTGGTTTTGGCTTTTCTGTACCCTATGTGCCTTATCTGGCATTATTCTTGTATATACTCAAGTGCAAGATTTGGGTTGCGTATTTGTGTGTGTCTGGGACTCCTAAGCTTTGTTGGAGTTGATTGAGTTTTGAGGAGATGCAGAATCTACTGGAACTTGAGTATCCTTCAGGAGATTAGATTACAACTGGGAGATAATGTTTGATGGCGTTGGAAATGAAGTTTGTGTTCTGCCTGCAATGGGTGTCTTATGTATAATCCTGTTGTATTCTTCTGCTGGGGACTTTATTTTCCCCTTGCTTGTTTTCAACTTAGTGTGTTTGTCTTGACTTCAAGAACAGCTTTTGCTTGGTCATCTTTTTGTCTCTCACAGCTGAGTCACAACTGATTTATAATTATTTAAATACTCTGATTCCAGGCCCCTGGAATATGTGCTATATAACATGCAACAAAACCTCATTGTACGTTTAAGGGACTTCCATACTTAAAAATAAAAGAATTTCGGGTTGGAGGAACATCAGAAGTGGTGGCTGTACAGGCAGGGATAAGATGAATAATCACTGAAGTGCACGCTGGAAGGTAATCTGGAGGGTTTTCTCCTACTACCTTGGCACTATTGAGTACACGAGGCTTCTGCTGTGATGGTCAGAAGGGCCATTTAAAAAGTCATTATTGCTGACACTGGATTGCTCTGAAGAGAGGTCATCAGCCACCAACTGTGACAGCTGGGTTTTTCGAGGGTGAGGCACTGAGTTTTGCTGACTCAGCTGACTGTGCAGGCTGCGGGGACTGATCCCTCCCCAGGTACTTCCAACATTCTCTCTGTGCTGACTTGCTTCAAAGCCAAAGGGATTCAATACAGGGGGATGTTCAAGGATCGTGTGGGTGTGCTCCTTCCATTTAGCAGAAATTGAGAATGGTGGTCTAAGCCTTCAGTAAAAGGCTACGATAGGAACTTCTGGCTCGTGGTCTGGGCTGACAGAGTTCTGCTGGCTTAGGATTTTCTCCCATTGTTGTTCATTCCCTTCAACTGCAAAAGGTTAAAGTGGTGGTGCCTACATTTTGATCCAGCTTACACAGATCTGTTACAGATGTGCAACAGTTCAGTACGAAGATCTTACTTGCACTCTTGCCTCTGCTGAGCCCAAATTGGTCTCAATCATGTTACAAAATTAGAGGGCTTTTTGCTGTTTTCTAGCCTTTAGCATGGAAAATTGGTCGATGGACTGTGTTCTGTAAAGCCTATTTGTCTTTCCTTATTCTAACCTATCTCGTGGGGAATTGAGGTACTTGTCTGTTATGAACTGAACAATGTGACTCAACATTAAGCAGCTTAGTAAACTTTCTGTGTTTCAGGCTAATCTACAGCAAGTAGACAACTGACAGGGATTATTTATCTTTAAGGAAGTAATCATTGTGAGAGGTAGCCCTTGTTATATGGTTAGGCGATTGGTCTTCACGGGTTTTCATCAAAACGCACAGACTTTGCAAATGATGTCCTAAAGGAAATAGTTATTGGCAAAAGAGTTCTTAATTGCATTCCATTTCACATTTATTTTGCATCCTGATTTTTATAGCAAGCAAGTGTAATGATTTACTTCTGAGAAGCTGACATTGTGGCCTGCCCCTTGGGGACTTCTGGGGCAGCAAAGAATTACAGCTGCCATTAAACTTCTTGTAGCAATCACAAATTGAAAACACAAGGAGCCAGGAAAAGTGTCTTGCAATTATCTTTGGGGCACCAACTTGCAAAATGCCTAATTCAATCCTGAATTAGAAAAGAGGTGTTCTGGTGCTGAGAAACATGCCTGCGTATTTTAGCAATATGATTAATTGCTTAGATGTTTTCAATCTAGTGTTGCTTACAGTGACTCTATCCGCATATAGTATTATAATTAGTACAAACAATAACTAGGTGACAATGGTGAAGTCTTTAGCAAGTATGAATAGGTATCTGTTTATACGCCTTACTAGATCTGTGCGTGGGAGATGGTGCAGGGAATACTTAACGGCCTCCAAAGGAGAAAACAAAGCCTTCAGTTTCTATATCTGTACAAGGAAGACTGGTGGTGATGCAAAATGTGGATAATAGATATAAGAGCTCTTGAACAAGTTCTTTCTTGCTCTGCTGGTGGGGATACTTTTTCTGGCAGATGGATAACTCGCATTACTATTATACCTTCCCACTTTGAATGCTGCAGCTATGCCACTGAAAGCATTTTGTACTCTAAATGCAGCTATGGTTCTGGAACTAGGCATAATTATTTTGTAAAAAAAAGTCAGCTGGGGGCAAAGTGGAGTCTTGAGTTTCCTAGCAGTGATAACTTGGACTATTCCCAAATAATGCTCATTGCTTGGCAGGGGTGGTATATCTCAGAGGCTGCTCTTTCAAAACAGCCTTTTTGTAGCGGCGATGTTGGCAAAGGGCGAGGAACTGAGGGGCAGATCTCTGTCTCTGGGATATCAGATAGCCTATGGGCACCAACTTATGCCATAGGTGGTCTTTGGAATATCGGAGCTCCTGTTTGTTGGGCTTTGTCCTGCACAACAAAAGTTTTGGAGCTTGGAGGCTTTAGCTGTGTGTGAGCTACAAGATGGTGTTGGGTGTCAAGTACAGTTCTGCTGCTGACAGATGCCAACGAGGCTTTGTGTATGAACTGCATCACTAGAGATGCTAGAAGAAAAAGCTAGACACAGTGAAATTTAGACTAACTTTGAAATCACACAGCCAGCAACTCTTTCTTATTTTGCCTAAAGGGGTGTGAAACCATTGCTCCTCTATGTGATGGTTTCCCGTTTGCACCTCTCTGGAAAGGCCATTGTTGCTCCCTGCCAGCCTGTGATTGTCGCTGTCTAATTTCTTCTGTGTGGGGGTTTTATGAAGGCTTCCCCTATGCCTGACAGAAGCCACTGCTGGGTGAAACGGTGGATAGACTCTGCAGTCCTGAAGTTGGAAAGAGTGCAACTACCTTATTGTCACTCCATGACCTGAAGCTTTGCTGATTTGTGTGCTTTGTCTTTGCACGAAGCTAAGTGCTTTCTGGAGTAGCCTTCCTGTGAAGGAAGGGGTAAAAAAATCCTGTTTTGTCTATTAAACACAGCGTGAATGAACACTCATGGGATGGTTGGGGGTGTTTTCAGACTGACCTACTTCAGCAATGACTGCTGAATTAAGCAAATTAGTGCATTTGCTGATAATTGCAGTGCAGAATCACCAATGCCTTTTGTGAGTTACTCCTCAAGAGTACAGAATTTACTTCTTGAGGAAAAAAAAAAACCCATGAAGAATAGTAATTACCAATTCCCTGGGTGGCAGCTAATTTTAATCCTGAATATCAGTTGTATAAAAAATACTCAAATGGAAATAAATCTTTAGATGTACTCTGGGAGGAATCTGTTTATTATAGCAATTTAAAATAGAAGAAATAGTAATTAATGGTTTTACCCTTTAAGAAATAACTCTGTATGCCTATTAACTAATTACCCTCCTGACTGCTGATATTAAACTTAATACTGAAACATTGCATTCATATCCACAGCTGCCATTTTATCTATAAATAATTACGTACACAGAAAATTGTAAGGCACTTGCATTATGCATAGAGTACTGAGATTTAATTATTACTTGATTGCATGTAAAGAAGGAGCCTGGGGTAAATAACTCTGAAAGGTAGACTGAAGTGTACAACGGTGCTTCTAGAAAATAAGTATTTTCATACCCCCAGTGATTTAAGCCAGGTTGTGACACTCGATTTCTTTATTTACTTTTTCCATGTTGACTGCTTTCCAGTCAAAAAAAATAAAAAATCAGGCTGTTTTTCTGCTAGAATTTCCCTATTGAAACGAATTAAAATTACCTCTGCTGCTTCCAGAGCAACCTGAGGTTGTTTTCTACGGCTTTCTATGATGTCTAGTAAGATAAATTCCCACCTGAAACCCTTCTCACAGCTCACTGGCTTGTGTCCTTTTTTCACGGGTAGGTTTGGGACTGCTTTATTTGAATACTGCATAATAAGATTTGCACAACCACTAATTGCACTTCAGCCAGCTTTCTACAAAAGGTCATAGAATAGAAGTCCTACCCCCCTCGAGGCAATAATCTTCTTCAGTTTGTAGGAGACATTCTTACATTCTTTAGAAGAGCAACAAAGCTGGTGAGGGGCTGGAGAACAAGTCTTACGAGGAGCGGCTGAGAGAGCTGGGGTTGTTTAGCCTGGAGAAGAGGAGGCTGAGGGGAGACCTTATTGCTCTCTACAACTACCTGAAAGGAGGTTGTGGAGAGGAGGGAGCTGGCCTCTTCTCCCAAGTGACAGGGGACAGGACTAGAGGGAATGGCCTGAAGCTCCGTCAGGGGAGGTTCAGGTTGGATATCAGAAAAAAATTCTTCACAGTAAGAGTCATTGGGTACTGGAACAGGCTGCCCAGGGAGGTGGTCGAGTCGCCTTCCCTGGAGGTGTTTAAGGAACGGGTGGATGAAGTGCTTAGGGACATGGTTTAGGGAGTGTTAGGAATGGTTGGACTCGATGATCCAGTGGGTCCTTTCCAACCTTGTGAATCTGTGATCTGTGATTCTGTGATTCTGTGATTCTTTACTTGGCTCATCCTTCTGGGTTCCACACAAGGATGGTGGTATAATCACTTTTGGCTTCAGAAAAGCTGCATCTTAGTGTGCCCCAGCTCTTACTGATGGGGTTACTAGTTGCCTTCTGATCCTCAGTCAGTTTGTATTCACTGTGGGTTGTTGAACAGGTACCCTGACAGCCTTCAGTTTAAGGGGTTGTTAGTGGTATGGAATGGAAAGCTGGGTTATTGGTGTCTATATGTGAAATCCTGCTCCAGGGAGAGGTCCTGTTTTCAGCTATCTGAGTAGCAGGACTGCTGTAGGTGACCAGTGAGAAGGAATGACTGTTTTTTGGCTTCACTGCTACTCCTTGGCTTCACTGAAATCCTCCAAACAAGGGGATGCTAAGTTCCTAGAGCAAAATGATGCCATTGGAAAGATTTCTGTGAGAGCATCAACCTGTGGAGGCTCATCACTAGTCTCAGCTGGTGAAGTGACATCTGTTTGGTCCATCTTTTAGGACTTTTTATATAGTCAAGTTCAAGTTAGCTTCACTGAGCTGCATCAGACCAGTCACACCAGACCCTGATTATGTCCATGTTAAGGGTCCCTCTAGCACTGTACTCGCTCAAGTGTTCACCTACACCTCTGCTGAGGGAGGGGTCCTGATTTGCCCCCAGCAATCCCCAGTCCTATTTTTCAGCTTGGAGAACTTCCTGAGATGGAAATGGCTTCCATCTATTTATATTACTTGGTGAATTTGTTTTCGCGTTATTTCTGGATGAAACTAACTTCAACATTCATTTGCCCAAGAAGGAATACTTTTCTCCCAAACCTGAACATCTGTTAAGTTGTTTAGTTGAAATAATTGACTTTTTTTTAAATGTGAACTTTTTATTTGCTGTCCTCATCTTTTCATAACGAAGATGACTACGGAGTTGAAAGCTACTCAGAACATTCAAATCCTGAGGCTATTTATCCTACTTTAAGAGCTGACTTGCAAAGGTAGCTGCATGCTAATATGGCTATTGAGCAGTCTGTGGAGCAGAGATCATAGCAGCTGCTTCTCTTTTCAGGTGTCTTCCATTTACTTAACATGAAACTACCTTTTAACTGGGGCTGTCAGAAGCAGAAAGATAAGCAAGGTTGTGGCTAGGCCTTGGGGCCAAGTTTGAAAAGCCACATCTACATCTCCCAGCAGGAGACAAATGGGGACTGACATAGGGTTGTACAGAACATATGGCATAAAAGAAAGTGATGCTGATAACGAGGTACATTTCGCTTAAGACATCTTGTATTATAGGGAAAGAAAAATGTGTGGGAAAAACTGAGTTGGGTATTGTGCAGCATAAATCCTTTAGAAGAAGAAAGAAAGAGAAATCTGTCTTGGAGGACAAGTTGACAAAACGATCTTGTGTCGGATCAGTGCTGTACAGAGTTACAGCATCCTGGAGGATTAAATAGTCTCATCTTTCATGACGTGAAAAGTCCCTCCAGAGAACTGTTGCTAACTTGGAAATTGTACCTTGGATTTATATCCCTCCCATACAGTGTGTCAGCCTAGGTGTTGTGAGTCTAGGCCACTAGTCTATGATCCCTTGAATAGTGGCTTTAAAACATCTTTATTTCCTTGTGTTCCTGGAGAAATCTGTGTCTTGCTTTTTAGGATTTGCCTGTTTCTGTGATGACTAGGACTGATCTTCTGACATATTGAAGGACCTGCATTTGGTTCAGCTGCTATTAGCATTCTTATTCCTGTGTCCTGCAGCCCAGTGGTTTCTACTTTGCACTCCCCAAATGGCTTGTGGTCCTCCAGATATACTCAGTGTGATGTTTCCTTTCCTGCCTCCAAGACCTCCAGCTGCTCCATTACCTCTATCCTCTTGGCCACCTCTGCTCCCACCTGTCTCCCCCAGGTGTAAGTAGGTTACTGCTGGTCTTCTGCCCAAGTTGGGAAAAGTACAGGGGACTGTTCAGAAGGAAACCATGAAACTGCCCCTTTTTTCTTTCCTTCTGTGAAGATGGCAACAGGTTGCAAGAAGAGTCTGGAAGGTGCTGAGGCAGCCGAGTCAGACAAGCAGGTATTTCTTCAAGAAGAGATAACAACCATATTTACGTTAGTGCTCCAGGGGTCTTACGGTCTGTTGTGGTCTCAGTCAGCAGTACAGCTCACAAGTGTTGTTCTAGGAGCTCGCTGCAGGCCTGGATAGTTCTTCCTTCTACCATCCTTGAACTATTGCTTGAGTTCTGAGGATAGCTAAAAAGTTAAAGAAATGTAAAGACATGCTTATAGGAAAAAAAAGTAACAGAAGTAACTAATTAAGAGAAAAATGTTTCTTCTATTCTGTCAAATTGTTATGGTCAGAGCATGGTGGAGGCAGGAAGCTGTGGACAGAGACAGTTGTTTTCTTGCAGGTACTCCTTTCAGTCTGCATAATTTGTAATTTTAAGGTGTATTTCTGCATAAAAAAGTGTTAGCATTTCTTTTCGCACTGTTTATTCTGCTACCTGCTTTGGCTCCTTGATAATGTATTGAAGAGCTTTCTCCATTGTTGCATAATGAGCTGGAACAGGGGCTTGATCTTTGCTACATATGAGTTTTGACCCTTAGGAGGGTGAGGTGTATGTGACTGGAGCCCTAAGGCTTGATGTGAGCTGAAAGGATGTTGAGTTGAAATTAGAACAGTGGAGCTGAGCTCTGAAAAGTATCCTAAAGTGGTCTTATCTGGGATTTGGTCCCATGAGTGCCATAAGTCTTGTTATGGCCTTATTCTAGGCAGCAATTTCCCCCTGCCCCTTTCCCTTTGACAAGTCAATCAAAACAATGACTGGCATGAAGCAGAATTTTCTGCAATGGAAAACAAGTGAAAATATTTCCTAGAAGACCCTGGGAAAAGCTCTGATAGCTTGTCAATGCACTGTGTGTGCTCCCAAAAGCTTTTCTGTGTCTTGGAGAAACAAAATCTGGTACATATTCCTGTTACCATAGTGACAATCCCTTTTTAATAATGGCAAATAATTGTGCAACTGATCAGCTCATTAGTTGCTGTTGTAAAGTATCTATACTTGCTTCTGCCTTGCACGTTGAAAAGCATCAAGGCTATTTGTCTAGTGAGCAAGAACAGTATGTGTCCATGTTCCTTGTAGTCCATTAAGGCAGAAACTGGTTTAGTCTCAAAATGAGGTCCTCTCACATGCTTACATGGCACAAAAGTGAGGTAAGCAGTTAGGGGAGAACTTGTGAAGCAAGTTTAGTATGACTGAAGTCCTCTTTGGCAGTTGCAGCCGTGTCTAAAGACCGTATCTCTGCAGCATGGGTGGTCTCATGACCTCTGTGTCCCAGAAGCATCCCTTCTCCTGAACAGCTCCTTGCCCTTATTTCTCCTTTTTTCTTCCTGGCAAGAGAAAGCAAGAGTTGGTGAAGCAGGATAGAGTCTTGCCATCTCACGATGACCACCAAAATTAAAACTATAGCAGAGTCAGTGGCTTGGGGCACCAAAATACTGCTCAGGCTTCTGGAAAAAAAAATTGCTGTAAGGTGGCTTAACTCTATTTTCATGCCTATCTTTACCCTATCTCTTCCAGAGCAAACTCAGGTTGGTGTAAAATACTTGCACGTGGCGTTATTCCCTGTGTGGGGGAATAGAAGTATTCCCCTAGTCTATAAACAAAAGACTGGAGAACATAAATCACTTGGGTCTACACAGATCTCATGCTAGTGGATCTGGGTTTGGTTCTAAAACTATGGACTGGACTAGAGCAGGGCTTGAGTTACCTGACCCCAGAGCTCATGCCAGACTGAATAAATTAACCAGGTGCTGACACCCAGCTGCTGGTGTAGAATTTTTTTTTTCCTTTTTTTTCTTAATTAAATGTGTTGGAAAGTCAGATGTGGAATTCATGACCTGAATGCTTGAAACCGTACCCTCTGTTTTGCTAACACTTCTTACACTTTTCAGGAACTCCTGTGCCTTCCATGGGGAAGCATCTCATGAACTCGGAGGCTTCATTGACAAATGTCGTTTCTTCTAGGAAGGGAAGAATATATGACCTGTGAACTGGGGAAGAGCACATAATGTGAGACCTTGGAGGGGAGCTTTCACCTGGGTGTTCTGAGAATGCAGCTATTCTTTGTTATTGTTGACTGAATTACATTTTGTGACTTGTTTTGCAAACCAGGATCTTTCTATCATGCATTCATTTCAATTTTATTTTTTTCATTTTCTTGGCAATGTTTCCTGTTGTGTCTTGGAATACATCTTCCAGTTCCCTGCAGACCCACCCAGACGTCAGCTAAGCTAAGAAGATATGCCTAAGTTTTTCACAGAATTTCCATCATAACAATTGAAAGGCACTTTTGTTAAGAAAATGCACATGGAATTTGAACCAAGCTCTTGTCATTCCTCAGCTAATGCTTTGCCATCAGGGAAGTGTCCTATCCCTTTCAGTGGCAGAATAAGAAGTTACGCTTTTCCTACTAAAATCTCTTTTTCTGCTGAGGTGGCCCACCTCTATTTTATGTAGTAACTTAGTTTGGTCAGAAACCTTCTTCAAACTAGAAAGGGACTAATTAGTTGGTAACTGTTGACATGGTTGTTTTCACTCTACTTCTAACGAAGAAACTGCCTCTGGAGTTGGTGGGATTTAATAGAGCACAAAATCTGAATACATGTCTTAGGCTTTGACTGAGAAGGAATAAGTCAAGAAGAGATTACAGCCTGTAATTACAATCTGTCTGTAAGAGATTACAGTTTTTGATTTTACTTGTTGCAGTTTGTGAAACCCTTTGGATACAACACAATGGGATTGGAGAAGAGATGAATTATTGCTTATAATGAATTTCTTAGATGTGACATCTGTGAGCATCTCCTGTCTTTACTGTCTTCCCCTTTTCTCACCTTTCTTGTCCCCTTGAAAAGACAGTGAAGTTACCACTGAGTTTGCTGATAGACTGAGTTTGCTGATTGACTTCTGTAGCCGTCTTAGATGATGTTAGTTTTAGTGACGATAAGCCTAACCTGTTCAACATAAGGCATTAGAAAACATTTTTCCAGATGATTTGACTCTAGAAATAATAGAAAAAGCAATTCTAGCTTTCAGCAGTACTGCATTTGAAGTTTATACCAATTCTGTTTGAACTGACTTTGGAGTTAGATGCAAGAGTTGTGCTTCCTGGAGCTTTTAATTTTTGAGAGCACTATCAGTTTTATATGTTAGTATCTGCAGTCATAGTATCATAGCATAGTTTGGGTTGGAAGGGATGTTAAAGACGATGTAGTTCCATTCCCTCTGCCATGGGCAGGGACACCTCCCACTGGCTCAGGCTGCCCAAGGCCCATCCAACCTGGCCCTGAACACCTCCAGGGATGGGGCAGCCACAGCTTCTCTGGGCAATCTATTCCAGTGTCTCATATAACCATCATATAGCTGTGGCAAGTGAGAGTGTGCAGTAACTCAAGCAGCATTTTGAGGGTTTTATTCTCAAACTCAGTACTCCTTTGCAACACAACTGAATTCTTACTACAAGGTTCATATGATCTGTGTAAGTGAACCGAAGTGTACTACTGGGCTGATAATTTCTAGAGGAAATGTGCACCACTCTTGCTTTCTGCATAAGAAAAACTACCTTATTCCAGAGCTACTGAAAATTGTTTGCTGAACAACGTGGTGAATATTGATTATCTCTGCTCTCCCAGGTATGGGACTAATTTGCCTGGAAGACTTGAGGCTTTTCAAGAACCTGTAGTTTGGAGGGCACATTGACAATATGTGCCTATCAAATTTCCTGGGGGAGCTCTTCTGAGGCAAGTCAGGTGATGTTTGCATGGGAAAGGGTCAGAGAGTGCTCAGATATCTGGAGAGGTGCAGTGAAGGGGAACCTTGGCTGCTCCTCAGATTTTATAATGGTTTTAAGGAAAAAGAGACTGCCTTTCTCAGCCTGGCACAACACTGCGCATCCTTCCTGCACCCATGGATCAGCTTTGCCATCCCTCACAAAGCTGTAGATATGTATACCCTGTGAGCAAAATGCTTCATCCAAAAAGCCTCAGTAGAAATTAACTCCAGAGTCTTGATCCGTTGTCTCCGCAGCAGGTTAGGAGTAGCTGATCCAAATGTCATGATCTGGACACTGCTACTAAGTTCTGGATATTTGCTTTTATTTTTGGAAGAACTACAGTTTATACCTCATTGGGTATTGTATTTTTATTATGGTTTTCTTTCAATGCCTTTACTGGAGCTTTTACCCACAGTTCGTGACTAAATTTGGCAAAAGTTCCTTGTGTTCCTGTAAAGCATTTATCACAGTTTCTTGGTACATTGGAGGAAAGAGATGTGACGTTTCCCAGTGAATCCAATGGGCGTGTGGTAGTGTTGACATGTAGGAGGTGGGATAGTAAAAACAGAGGACTGAAAGGGTACAAAAGAACAGAGAAATCTAGTAGAATAGAAAAGAAAACTTGATCACGGTATGCAAGGTGAAGGAAAAGGACAAGGAGACTTGCAAATGGAATCAAATAACATGAAGAATCTTTTGTTCCCTGGGAAATAAACATGTCCTTTAGACATTAAAGACATTAAAAAAAATAAGAAAGAAGGAGGGTGAGAAAAGGAGTAAATTGAAGTGCTATAAAATGCTGCTAATGATTTAATACTCAGATACGGATATTTAAAGTTCATATGCATAGAGTCATATGGACTAGCATGGGGTGTTTATCTGAAATTGAAACGTACCTCAACTGACTCGCATGAGCAGGTCAACTGCTATTTACTTTTGTGGATTAATGAGTTAGAGCTGGACTTTGCCCTCCATCAGGTTGCATCTGATGTGTCATATAGAAGAAATGAACAAAAGAGCTGATGTTACCATAGCAGTACAGTGTCCTGCTGTCCTCAGGATAAAGATATTAAATTACTTTTGATTTTAAAGTTCTTGGGAGTCTTCCAGCATGAAAAGAAGTGAGGAGCCACTTTGCATCCAGAGCAGGATGTGTAGGGGGAAAGAAAGGATCACAGAAATGACTTGGTCATCAGGTTTATGTCTAGATTAGAGTGACCTAACTGGAGGAATATCGAACAAAGAGGAGACCAAGTGAAATTTCAGGTTACCTGATGCAATGTTTACCCTCCAATTCACGTGAAGTTTCATGATTTTACAGTTTTAACTCATGACAAAGCTGAATGCTCAAAACCAGGTTTCTGTCACTTGATTTCACCGAGTCATTAAAACAAAGGTGATTGCTTGGTATGTGGATGAGAAACTAAAGTTTATTTAGAAGGATTTTAAAAGCAGCTAAAAGGTAATGATGTCATATAAAGATCTTCAAGTGAACAGCGTCATCAGTCTGTAGAGATCTTGACTCTTCTATTGGAAGAAGTGAAAATCTGGTTTTTAAAAAGTGACTTTTGACCCCTGTGGGGTGTGGGTTGTTGTTATGTCCATTTACAGCACTGGGAACTGAGCATTCTGCTGTCTATAACCTGAAATAGTGGAGTCTCTTAATGGGTCATTTCATTCTGACTAGTATGAGGTTGGGGAATTGACTTCAAAAAGAAACAATTCAACTGGTAACTCGATTCAGCACATCAGGGCAGAAAAATACCACTGCATTTGTCAGGACTGACAAGTATCTTGGCCAGCAATCATGCAGGTTTTCAGTACCTATTAATAGCTCTGTGGGAAGATACAAAGTCTTTGTAAAAGATGTGTAAACATTTTAATCCTAAAGAAAAGGAGAGAGTCTTTATCCTAATTTTTAGTGGTTCATGCAGCAGTGATGAAGATGTGACAGGATCATGACTCTGTGGCTGTGTCATGGATGTGAAATTTGATGATGTGGGTGCGATGTGGATAATGTGATGGAGGACTGAGAAGCTTTAGTCATGCAGCCATTGTGCAGGGATATGGTGATGCTGTGTGGATGCAGCCATGGCGGAGGGACCTCTGATGACACAGATGTCATCCTGTGATACGGATGTGATGTAGACATGATGCTGCGACCACATGGATGCAACTCTGTAATGATATGGCCGTGATGTGGCAATGTTAAGATGATTCAGTGATGATGAGGCCGTGATGTGGCTGTGACGGAGGCAGACATGATGCTGAGATGACCGACATGGCTGTGATGTGGCTGTGGTACAGCAATGACTCTGAGGTGGTGCTATGTCTCTAATGATGCTGTAGCTGTGATGACATGGATGTGAAGGTGCTTTGATGTGGCTGTGACACTAATGGTGAGGCTGTGATGCTTGGATGGTCCTGTGATAGTGCAGCCATGAAGCTTGGATGATGCTGGGATGACTGTGATGGGGCAGCTGTGACTGGCACTGTTCTGACAAAGATGTAATTCTGTGACATGGCCATGATTCTGTGATGACTTGGATATGACATGCTGATGATGTGGAATTGAAGTGGCCCTGACACTGTGATGACTATGATTCCGCAGCAATGACTTAGTGATGATGCAGACAACTGGATGTGATGTGGCTGTGATGTGAGGATAATTCTGACATGATGAGGCTGTGGTGGTGCAACCATGGTAGAGATCTGTGGTGGATGCTGTGGTGGCACAGCTGTGGCTCTGTGGCGGCAAGGTTGTGACAGAGAAAATCGATGCTGTGATGGCACATCTGTGATGCAGTGATGACTGATGCAGATGTCATTCTGTGATGACACAGCCTTGACGATGTGATGGCTCAGACATGATTCATTAGCTTTTTTTTGTGTTGAGGGAGAAGGGTGCTGTCAAAGTCACTGGAAGATGTTAATCTGAGGACTAAACCTTGCAAGTATTTGATCTACTACTTGATCTTTACCAAATTGTAATGATTTTAAAAGCTACCTGCAAAAGTCTGTTATTTTTTGAATACCTGGAAACACTTTTTTTCTGACTGAGTTTTACTTGTGAAATTTTTCATCTTCTCTCTTTTCAAAAAAAAGTTCTTAGTTTTGGGACAGGCAATTGAGAAATCGAACACGCAAAGCATACGCTGCTGATATTACTAGCGTTGAGCTGGGTTCATTTAAAGAAAGATGCTCTGTGACATTTAATTGAGCCACAAAGTATTTGAGCAAACAGATCACTCAAACACAGTTCAACAATCCGCTCACACAATAGTGATGGTAACACAAAGGAGCAATTTATAAAGGTTGCATACACCAGTCGATTTGTATAAGGCTCTATATACCGTCTGCTCTGAGGCTGTCCTCCCCATCCCAAACACTTTTGAAATGTTTCAAATCTATTACTTGAAGTCTTAGCAATTAGAGCTCACCAACCCTTGCTTTCCTTGTAAAACTCTCGCAGTCCCTGCAGTGTTGGTTCTCGCCCTTTGGGGAAGGGAGCTCTTTTCTGCAGTGGCATTTTTGTAGCTTTTTGGTGCTTCACGGCATGCTTTGAGAAGCATTGCTTCAGCTGACTTGCTTCAGCTGTGTTTGCAGAGCTCTGCTTCAAGGTTTCATCCTTCACATACTGCTGTAATTTTTCTTTTGGAATTAACAAATCTTCATCTAATCTAAATTCTTAATTTGAAAGCTTTGTAATGTGGCAATAATATACTTCTATGGTGCTTTAGATGAGAAGTGCAGTGGAAAGACAATGGTAGGGAAAAAGCCAATAACCCCGAACAAAACATAACTATTATCCTGTGATCCTATTCTTCATCAAAACCACTTACGTTGTGTTCTAGAGCTGCAAGAAACTAACCTTTCATTATCTATTTTTATTTTGGACTTTCTTTTGAGATGATAAAACAACTTTGAATTGTTATCCCTACTCTGTAGCAAAGCGTAGGTCTATAAGATGCTTTCAGGTAGCAGGGCTACCGATCTGCTGCTAATACTCTCCCTGAGTTGCCTGAAAACAGAAAGCTGTTCTGAACCTCTTTGAGTTCTGAAGCTGGTGGAGTGTAATCCTTGCTTATTCCACTTGTCTCGCCGTGGCTACTGTCCCCTGGTGGAGAACGCAACTGCTGCTTTTCTTGCATCTGGTCTTGAAAGTGCAATCCACTCCTCTTTCTGCAGCAGGGTGGTGCTCAAAGAAGCTCAATATTCCTGCAGCAATATTTTTGTTCTGAAATGACAACCTTTCCTTCTAGTGAAGTTCTGGTCTCCAATAACAAAACCTTTTAACCTTGAAGTTGTTTCTGCTTCTCGGTGTGTGATTGCTGGTATGATGGTTGCCCTGATTTGGCCAGTCATCTCCCTTTGTTGTGGCTTTTGGCAGTGATGCTTCTGCTCAGGGATGCTATCTGTAAGCAACTCTTGTCTTAGTTACAAGATCCAGCAAGCTGAATCAAACTTCCTTTGACTAGATCAGGTCTGATTTCTCTGCTGTTTCTTTCTTTGACTACCGCTTATTTGTAAGTGAAGTACAGGGTCCTTGGAGAACTTAAAATTAAAATCTGAGAAATTGCTCTGCTTATTACCTCATATTAATCTTCTGTTCTCTGAGTAGAGAAAGCTTTCCCTTTCCTCTTATGGGTGGAAACAAGAGTATGAAAATAAGTCCAGGTACTTGAAGTCAATTATAGCAATACTATTTAAATGCAAATTTTGTTTTGGTCAAGCTGATCCAATAAGATGAATAGAGGGCATTTATGTAAATAAGCATATTGTAATAAAACAATGAAGTATTTGTAATGTTGGTTGTTAGCATTTTCCTCTTTCACAGAGGATGAGTTGGCTAGGTTTTTAGGAGCACAGGGAGGGATGGGAGTGGCACTTGACATTCAGCATTGTGGGATAAAATCGCATGGAGCCATAGGCTGCAGACTGAAAGAGATCAGGTTCATTAGATGCCCAACAAAAGAGAGGACTTGCAATTGTTTATTAGCAGCACACTAATGGGAAACTGTAGGGAAGCAATTTAGCGTCAACCTTTAGAGTATGAGAACTTTTTTTTTACTGTTTTTCCCCCTCTTCTTTGCAGATTTATTGGTAATACGCCCAACTAACATTATCACATGAATGAAAATTCTTATATGTTTTGTGTATGTGAAGCAACTTATTTTTGTACTGGTACCTAAAATAAACTGCACCACTAATGCAATTGTCAAGAAGCTTTGAATGTTTTTATTATTTTATTTAAATACAGAGCCTAATTGAAGCTTCTAGGCTCCCTCCATAGTCAACAGAGTGTAGGTGACACCTCCAGTAATACCTAGAATAGAACAAATTGTGCTCAGGAGAGACTTTTCTATTTCCATAGATTACAGAAACAATCTGGATAAGTTGTTTTAGACTCAAATCAATCTAGGAGGATGAAATGCATCCTGGAGGACTGAATAGTATTTGTTGCTGCTCAAAAAGTCCATATGCATTGAGCTGGGTTACATAGACTTGCAGCAGTAGTGTTGCCTGGGATTTGGTTCTACTAAAGTGGAATTCACTTGGAAATTGATTTAACTAGGGACCTGTTCAGCAGTAATAAGGTTATTCTGTCCTTTATTTCACACTAACCTGTGCTGGACTTGACTGAAATCAAGACAGAAAGTTAAGCTGTTGGTATCTTATACAGTCCTAGATTTTAAACCACGCTTTTTACCATTGCCCCAAGGTATAACACACAATTCAGCATGAATTGCTTTTTAAATTGACACTTGACTTTATAGAATAAATGAACTTTTTTTTTCTGAAACTCTTAAAAATGTGTTGCAGCATACTGGGGAAAAAGTAATTTTAATAACTACTTTTTTAGAATCAGTTATGGCTTGTTTTCACTTTAATTTTTGCAAATCCTTGGTCTTGAATGTCACTACTTTGAAACACAGTGCTCCTGAAAACTGGCAGTTGGTCTGCTTTTTTTATATCAAGGTAACTTCAGATATTGCAGACTGAACCGATCCTATAAAATCTGTGTAAGATACTGAAAGAGGACCTGTGTTAATGTGAAAACTACAATAACTATTGATCTAATATTGAGGAATGTCACGAATACTTAGTCTCTATACTTTAAAAACAGAAGAAAGCAGGAATATTTAATCATACTTGGAGTTTGTTCTAAGTTTGTTTCCACTCCTACAGTCCTGAAAGCAAGATACTTGATTTCTATTTAGTGAGAAATATTGATCTCTTGACGATCGCTAAGCCATGTTCATGTCTTGTAGCAGATGCTCCAGGTAAGAGCATGGTCTCGGTTCCCCTGGAAGAGGCTTGTATGTGGTCTGCAATCTGCATGCTTTTAGTGAGTTTTGTCTCAGTCTTTCTGCATGGAGAGCTGTGGCTATTGAGGATCTGGATTTAGATAGAGCAGTGAGTTGTCACAAGGTAGAAGTACAAGTGCAGGTCATGATATCTGACTGTCTATATCAGTGTCATAGTGTAGGTGTTGTTTTTAATACTAGTTTAGTAGTGCCACTGGATAATTTATTAAGCTGAGTATATCGGTGCACTCCAGATATCCAGCAGTATTACTTAAAACACCATACTGCCTTTATAATGATTAAAGAATAACTGGTGAAGATTAGGCTCCCGTTTCTTAATGATTTTTATGGTGGCTCTTAGACTATTTAAATGTTAAGGTAGGACTTCACTTTATTATCTTGTACATGTGGTCAGTAGGAAATTGCTTCTCCATCTGCCTCCGCTCTTAAGAAGAGTTTCCTTTGTCTTAGAACTGATGTTTTAAAGGTTCAAGATTATACAAGTGGTGAGTCTAAAGCTGCTTTCTTCCACTCTAAGTGGAAATTTGGCTCCAAGAGTGATTTATGGGAGTATAAGTCAATGCACTGTATTAAGTGTGTCCATTCATTTTGGGAACTGATGCAACTTTTATTGTTAGGTTTTGATGTGCTACGTGGCTATGTCAGTAGATAAAAACTCTATCTCATCTACTTAGTAGGTTAAGGCCAATTTTCTTTAAAAAGCTGTACTTCAAATACATTAAGCTCTCATTCCATTTTTTTTCTAATCCCTTGAAGAAAATTCTTACAGAAGTGAATAAGCTTTAAAATTCAGAAACTCTCAGCTGCTTTTTTTCTGAAGGGGACTGTCTGATAGAATTTGCTAGAGAAGTAAAAAGTAAATTTTCCCATAAATTGGTTATAAAAGCATGTGCATGGTTCAGTAGAGCTACAAAAGGAGGTAATTTCTCCTCAATGATACAGAGATTTAGCATAATTGTTATACAGTCCTGTCATGTTACATTCTATCTGAATTTTCTGCAAGGGTATGCGAAACAAATAACTTGTGGAAAATAATCCATCTGGCAGTTTTGGCTCTCCACTTCCTTTCCTGGAACATCTACAGCTATATCACAACCTTTTCAGATTAATTACCAGAAATGCACCATGAATGTTTATGGCTAATTGAGTGTTTCTATTGTAGCTACAGGGTTATTCTACTTCTGTTGAATCTACTTTTCTTGATATTTTAAGAGTACCCAGTAAGTCTCAATTGTACAAGAACTTGTGGAATAAAAAAACGTCAGGAAGATGACCATTCCCCCTTCTCCGAATCAATGGACAGAGGTGCCACAAGTGATTTGAGGAATTCTTTTCAGATCTTCAGCAGCTGCTTCTCCCGGGTAACCTGGAGAATGGAATCATTCCTCAAAGATCAATGGCAGTGTTCCTACTCGGCAAAATCTGATCTTATAGTTCTAGGTTCTTGGGCCTAACAAACAAATGTAAAGAATAATCTAATTTTACAAAATCCCTATAATGAGGAGTATGGGCATGTTATTCAATACTGAAGTAAGGAATTTTCCAATTCTGCCTTTTTCCTCATTCTGTATCAAGAGCTCCCCTGCCCCATTCAGCAGAGGTACCAAATTTACCCAAGTCTTCATTTTGCTATTTATGTACTTGCAGAAACATGTTTGAGGTAGGAAAGGGGAATTCAAGCTTTCATTTCTTACTGCTCTCCTACCTCCCATTGGTGGTAGTCGTCACAAAATATCCTTAAGGCGCAAAGTCTAAAGATAGATAATCCTAATATCAGTTTGAGTAACAGGAGTTGTGGAAAAAAAAAAGCCTACTTCAAGGCTCTTTAAAGAAATATTATTCTGTCTAGTTTGAAAGACATGATTTACCTTGGGTGAAGAAGTTAGTATAGCAAAGATAACCAGAAAGAAAGGCAGAAAAAACAGTGTGACTGAAGAGCTTAAGGAACTGGTGGAGGTGTGGATGGAATCAAGTTGAGAGTTGATGGAACTGCTGAGCAGGATTGTTTTCTTGTAACAAATGTTATTTTCTTTCCTATCTGTGTTCAAGTGGCTCCTACCAGCTTTCACCAGGGAGAAAGCAAAAGGCTTGTATGTACTTGTGTTACAGCTAACAAAAGAATAGTTGCTGCAATAAAAACTTTGAGTCCTGTTGGAAGCTGTATGAAGCCAAAGCTGCTTAAAACTAAGAGCTTTAAAGAAACCCTCCCTTCCTAGATGCTCTTAATGAGGTGGACATGTATTAAAAACACCCTGCAAGTGGACAAAGTACAGGACTGTCAGCTCACCTGAAGATCGCTTGAATAAAAGGATAGAATCAACCTGAAAGACAATTTCCCAGCAGCTGAGACTTTCCTGATGTTGTATAGGTTCTATACTTGGCTACGATTTTGTTCTATTGCAGTTCAGACTTATCAGGGAATGCAGTGATACGATGAGGGGTAATTATTTTAAGCTGAAAGAGGGAAGATTTAGATTAGATATAGTGAAGAATTTTTTACTGTGAGGGTGACAAGACACTTGCAGAG
The DNA here is from genome assembly GCF_017976375.1 of Cuculus canorus. Lineage (NCBI taxonomy): Eukaryota > Metazoa > Chordata > Aves > Cuculiformes > Cuculidae > Cuculus > Cuculus canorus. The sequence continues at coordinate 6,407,959 of NC_071407.1, forward strand.
GTTGCCCAGAGCAGTGTTGACTGCCCCATCCCTGGAGGTATTCAGGGCCAGGTTGCATGGAGCTTTTAGCAGCATGACAGGGTGGGAGGTGTCCCTGCCGGTGGCAGGAGGGTTGGAACTGGGTGATCTTTAAGGTCCCTTCCAACCCAAATCATTCTATGAATCAGATTCTCTTTCCAAGAAGTTTTTATGGGTTGTGAAGTTAGTTTTAATATTTATTTCTCTTTCTGACTCTTGTTACTATGCAGTTTTGAATGATGTATACCCCATTGTCCTTATTTTATCTCCAGTGGTAAGTATGCTAGAGAAGAGAATGGGGGGGAGTATTTCTAATATTATTGGGAACATAAGGCACAACTTAATAATTTTGGGTAGCTGGAATTTGGTGATAAGTTTTGGCAGAAAAAAACCCATGCTTTAGTTATAAGGAATAATTCTAATTAAGCCTGGAGATGCAAAGATGCAAAAACTAGCGTGCCTTTTGAAGGAAAGATGTACAAGTTGAGATATTAAAAGCAGAATAAATGACAGATGATTACTGTAACTGCAACTTCCCCATTCTGTAGCACATCAGAAAATATAGTTCCCTAATTATTCAAAAACCAACTGGTTTTAAAAGAAGCATCCCTACTACTGTTCTTGGAGCATCCACCAACTCCACAGCTGGCAGGACTTGTGGAGAGGACTGTGTAGAGCAAAAGGCAGCTAATTTAGCTCGAAGCACTGTTAACAGCGGTATTGGTCATCTGGTTGTAACGACAAGGACTAGGAAAACTTTTAATGAGCATCAGCGTGATGTGAATGGAAGGGACAGATTGGAGTGAATACATGGTTATATTAGCCTGCCAAATTGCTTTTTTGGCACTGGTGAGATGATGCCTGTGTGTGTTTGCTCTGTATCCTGGCACTGACACTAGCCTGCTGCTTCCTATTCTGGATCCAGGTCAGCTGGAGTTAGTATAGGGTTCCCTGCATTGAGATGCTTTCTGTCCCATGTGGGGCTTCTACTAATTTTCATCATACTCTTAAAAATAATGAGCTAAGGACTATGTTGTTACTGTGTTTTGTGAAGGGTTTTCCCCCCCTTTGATCATGCATGTTCCACTCCATTCTGTTAACTATTACCGTTGATCTTTGGAACATACTGTGCAGAAGCTGCCCTGAATGGCAGTTGGAGGAAACCCAGTAAATCTATATCTTGTGATAAAAGATCACACATAACTACACTCTTTAGCTTAAGAATCGGCAAAGTGAAATAGGATTGTCACCTCAGATCTATCATTCTTCTAGGCTCTAACCTTAGAGCAGCTGTGTCCTAATATTGCTGTAAAGACTCCCTGTAGTCCTTCCTGTGTCTTTGAAACAGAATCCTGATCCTGGAGACCATTCTCCTCTCATATAAGACACTTGGGACATCTTAACTCTGTTTCAAGTTCCTGCATCTTATAAACACTTCAACTCTGGTGTTTTTTGCAAAATGATGCGTTCTCTGTAGCTGTGATGTGCTTTGCTGCAGCAAAAAGACAAGGAATAAACCCGTGTTTGGCTCAGTAGTAGGTGCAAGAAATGAATAGTATAAGGCCCCAACTGTTATGTCCCTCTTGTTGCAGGGAGGAAAAAGATGAACTGTTCAATCTGAAGGTGAAGCTACACTTGGCAGGCACTAATTTGACAAAAACCCAATACAATTCTGCAGAAATGAGCCTTTTGCATGTTAATGCATTGGTTTGTGTTCTCATCACTTAATGCTGCTTTTTCTCTGCATCTAGCAAAACCAGCCAGGAATTACTCCAGTGGTTCTTTAGCTGGAAGCCACAGACAACACTCGCACGAGTCTATATGAAGTGACCTCTCCTGTCTAAGTTCCAACTTGGCAATATTTCTGTCCAGCGCTTCCTCTCCAAAGTGGCCTTGTTTAGTGCCTAAAAATGAAAAGGTGAAAATAAACAGCCTGCCTTTCTGTTTGCCAACACAGGACCTCTGTAACTTAAACCTTACAGGTTGCTTGTTTATTAGACCACGAATAAGGTGTAACTTCTTGACAGGATGATTCAAAGAACTCTGGGAAAACCTGGATCTAAAGGGTGATTTTGTCTATAAATCTGAAAACGGAATTTTCCTATAAAAGTTCTTATTAATACATACCTGTAGTCTTAGTAACAAAATGCCTTTGGAATCCAAAGTATGGTGTTAAAGATGTCATTAATGACAAGGTGGATTTTTTTTCTGCTGGCATATGGCTCAACCAGAGAATACACTGATAATGTGAGTTAGAACGATTCTGTTATCGGTGTATTTTTGCGAACTTTGTCACAAGTGGTGTAGGAATATGAATCTTCCTAATTCTGTCACCTTGTGAGATGCAAACGCGTTCTAAAGCTTTGAGATACCTGAAAGTGTTGTTTATTTTTTAAGCAGGTATCCCACTAAAAGGATTAAAAATGTATTTACATGTCTGATCTCTTGAAGGTTGGGATGAAGGTGTTAGTGGTTGTTCCTGAGGCTCGTACAGAGACTAGAGATTTAATCACTGTATCAGAATGCTTGTTTTTTATTAAGGGACAGTTCTGATGGTAAACAGCTTGTACAACCCACGGGAAAACAAATTCTTGAAAATGAGGGATCACGGCTGTGAGGAACGTACCAGTACAAAACCCCACTGAGGTTTCACCTCACAATAAGGTATTTAATGAGGACTTGCTGTGCAACACAAGGCCATGCAGCTTGTGCTGAAGCTATAGCTATGCTGCTAAATAGAAATTGTCACCAGCAAGATGAGAGGATATGAAATTTATGGAAAGAATATAGAAATTGCTTGTTGCCTTCAGAGGAGTGCAACAAATTTCTGGTAAGGGCATTTAATTTTAGTGGTACTGTTATTGGGATAACTATAGTAAAATTGCCACTTTGCTCAGAACTCCCTCGGTCTTCTGGTATGCTTAGGAGTGAGCATGTAGCAAAGTTATTGCTAGGAAAAAAACATATTGTAGCCCTAGCTGGGCATAAGAAAAGAATTTCTGATGTATTAGATGGTTAATGGGTTGTGTCAGGCTTGAGAGGATAGTAATGCACAGAACTGAGTTTCCATATTAGTTGAACTAGGACTCCAATAAAGATAGTCTAGAACAGATTTCTACGGCATGATTGAAGTATTTACAAGCAAAATTGTTTCTGTGCTTTCTGACATGTTTCCACAATTTGGAGATTTTACTCAAGTTTGTTTTCTAAAGCTGTTGCTTGGCTGAGCGTCCGGATCTTTCATTGACCTGGGGCTTCTGGGTCTGCAGGGAGACTGACGGAGGGTGTTCGGGCTTGATTTCTGAAAATCATCTTATGCTGGTAAAATTCCTGTCTTGTGGATACAAACAAAGACTTCCCCCAAGAATTTTTGAGGTTTAACTTTATTCCTACAATTGACTGCTGGCTGGCTGCAAAGCTGCTGGAGATGTGCTGCAGCATGTCGCTCTGCTGGCAGCTGGACCTTATTAGAAAGTCATTCACCTGCTGGCATTGGAAAAAAAATATAATCCTGGAAGCATGAAATAGCTGGAATCTCTTGGAGAGAATGAATCCCTCTGCAGCACTGATGTGTTTTTGTTTTTCTAGACTCTGCATAGCTTTGCTGAAACTGAAACTAACAGTTGTTGCCTTACATTTGGTATGTCCATATTGCTATGGAAAAACATGCTATAACATCTCTAGGGTTGAACTGAGGTGTTCTGGATTGTTTTTACAGCTTTCTAAACTACTTCCCGCTCCTGGATTACTAAGAAAGGAAATGAAGCCTCCTGACCTAGTAAACCAAAGAGTCTATGACCAGCTGGATTACCTTCTCTCCACACTATTGGTTTTACTAGTTGTCCAGTAAAGGTCTTGTAGACCTTCTACTACTGCTTCCAGACGCAGGAAACTCAAGGAAAAGCTTGTAGTGTGCTGCATGCATGTTGTTTATGATCCTGGAGACCAGTAGCAATGAAGCTTTGATATCTGCCACAGGAAGAATGTACGGATAGATGAGATGGTGCCCAGGACCGGTTACCCTCATGTTTAATGGGAATATTGCTGTGAAATACTCTGCTTGTGCGTCTCGTTGAGAAGCACTAGCAACAGAGGTGGAAATGGCAGGCAGGATCACCTGCCCATGGGAATTGCCTCTTCTGGACTGACTTTTTTACAGCAGCTGGGAAGGGTAAATGGCACATGACAGCCTTGTTCTCCTTACAGCAATCTCGAGAAGAAAACTTGTCATTTTTCAGACGTATCGTTACGTTTGGGCTATTGTGCAATAGTGATCTGTATGCTCAGACCCTCATCTCCTCCCACCAAGTGGAGGGCTTCAACCTCACACTGGAGGTAGAAATGGGTACATTTCTCTCCCTTGTCAGCTGTTGCAGGCTAACATTGTGTTTGGATGCCTACAAATTTTTCATACAAGACTGCTCTGAAAAAAATTAACAGACAATGTAAAGCATGGGCTCAAATCCTATTAGAAAGTAGTAGTTCTGTTTTGGGGAACCCTATGAGGTTCGGAGATGTGAATTTTCTGTGCAATGAACCTCAGTGCTTCTGGATTCTTATTTCCCCAAGATCTTAACAAGGGAAAGAAATGCTGGGAACCATTAAGAATTTAACAAGGGAAGAGGGAGCCCTCTGAGAAGAGTTCAGTAGCTGACAGAAGCCTGATAACATGAGCAACAATCCTATTTACACAGCTGTTTGAACTGCAGATTGATGTGAGCTAATTAGAGTTCCAGTAGAACATCTGTGGGCTGTGAAATGAGTCTGGAGTGCATAGCTTCCTAATGAAGCTGTGGTATCCATTATGGGCAAAGGAAAATGACTCTTCAACAGACAGCAATTTGCTGGTTCATGGACTCTGTAAACTGCTGCTCGTCTCCTAGTTTCCTGCTGCCCCAGCTAATTTTGCTCAGGTGCATGTGCCTTAAGTTTGTGGCGTTTCAGATATCTGTGTGAATTGACAGAACTCTGTAGGGTGGCAAGGCAAGGCTTGCAGAAATGAGGGGTGTCAGTTGAGAGCCTTTGGGTGATCAGAGAGCTATGCTTTACCAGACCTCTATTTCTCTCTAAAAGATGGTGTTTGACCTACTTTGACACTCTTTGGAGGAGGGCCAAAACCGAACAACCCAGCATCAGTACTGCTCTGATTTATTCTAAAGCTGGACGGAGAAATTTTATTAGGAAAAGCCAAATCGGGCTGAATAAGCATTAACTATCTGCATTTGTAGGAAATATGAGTCCACTGAGAAATGCTGATGTAGAAATTGTGACTGAAGAGTAAAAGTGGACATATGGTACAGTGAAACAAGTGTCCTAAAGAGAGAGCTGCTGCCCCATGCCTGTCAGTATTTAAGAGGCATTTGGACAATACCCTTGGGTTACATGTTTCAACTTTCTAGTCAGTGCTGAAGTGGTCAGGAAGTTGTATTTTTGTATTTACTATGATCTCTTCCAACTGAAATATACCTTTCTTTTTTTTTTTTTTTACATTTTTTTAACTCCTATTTCAGTTAAAAGCGTGTGTTTTTCCCCTGCATTTTTAATCTAAAATCTTTATCTGAATTATGATTGTGCACAAAAGATCAACTTCTGCCTGTTTACTACTGATAGGAGTAGCTATATCTGTGTTGGAGAGGGTGTTCACTTGAGCAAAAAGCACAGCTGAGCAGCTCCCACCTGAATCTTTGAGCCATGCGATACCTGTTGCATATGGTGTCTTTCCTTTTATTTTTGTAGAAACTTGGAGTGAGAGCCAACTAAAGTGATGTTGATATGTGGTCTTCTTAGGCTTTTATTTAAGGTACTGTAAGAAACAGAAAACTTGATTTATGATGGCAGCTTCAAGTCTTGAGACAGTCTAAACTAGACTGTTAGAGCTCTAGTTGAGGCATCCCAATGGCTGTCAATACTTGATTTATGAATTCTTGAGGCATTATGGGGGGTGTTGTACCAGATACTTGATTTTTCAGAGCAAGAGCTTTCCTCCAAACAGGTTTTCAAAAAATGAGTTTGAACTGTTAGGTTTTAGAGCATGGACTCCCCAGTTCAGTATTTGTACCAAGAGTGACCAACCTGGGAAAGTTAAATGTGTATAGATGCTGTTTAACCAGTCAGCATTTCTATTTGCTGCTACTGCCAATGACTGGAGTAAGGATATACATAGTTTGAGAAGCCTAGTTGTAGGCATATAACCGCTGTTATGTCTGCTTCGCATCACTGAAATTTCACCAATGAATAGTTTGTATCTCTATATAGTTGAAGTAATTACATCACTAGAGGTTCTGACCTTTCCACTGAAAGTAGAATGTTTGAAATCGACCAACCAAAGTACTGTCCTTTAAATGGCAGATGGAGAACCTTTGGGCTGAGGTTGTCTGTCTGCCCAACATCTGGGTATAGTTTAAATGGGACACTAAAGGTATATCTTTAATATATCTTTATGTATTAAAGATAATGGTGTTCAAATTTTACATCAGATGTTCTTCTTAGCTCCTCTGAAACTTGCTGACCTAAAACCTGTGTGAGTTCTTGCTCCTTTAAGGGAGGGCTGCTTCATGCTCTTCCTATCATTGCTTCTTTTTATCTCACAGAAAGTGGTTTGTTATTTTTGGTGTTACTGTATAGCCAGCATATGATATAAAAGATGCTTTTTAGAGCAAACTGTCCCCCAACAGACACCTTTAACTGTGCTGAAGGGTGTGTTTATACCTGTCCTTACTCTTAAATTTCTATCGGTGCAGAATTAAGGTGATTATGTAAGTGTAGTTTTGGTTGTGGGGTTCTTTTTGAGAGGGAGTGGGAGGAGATGGAGTGTGTTCCATAAAACAGAGTAGGCATTTACTTGACTGGAATTGACTCAGCTTTCCACTTCGGAGTGGCAGAGACCTTCAGCACTTGTTCTCAACTTTGTATAAGAAATTATTTTGTGATTGCATGACAATCTCATAATCAAAGTGAAAACTTAATGCATTGCTTCTTTGTAGACTGAATAGCAGATTACGACAAACATTCAGATTGCACTGTGTCAGGAAAACCCCTTCCCTGCTGGGAGCGTATAGCTGTGCCTGTCTGTGAAAGCCCTTTTTTCCTAGGATTGCACTGATACCATTGAGGCTTTGCCAACGCTAGGAGCTTTGGCTGTTGAGCTCTATGGTGCCTCTCATAAGATTAGAGCTTGAAGCTGACCTTTGCTTTCGTTAGTTGGAGCAATTCACCAGGTGAACAACACCTTGCATCTGTAAACGATTGCAGCATTTGTTTTTAGCTTTATTGTGATATGTAATGCCACTCAGGAAAAAGTGTCAAATTGTTCTTGTGTTCAGTGCAATATTTAATCAACACCACAGCATTAAAAATATTCTAGCTTTCTCCTCCGCGTCTGCTTCATTAGCTTTCTATCTCTTCAAATCTGATTTGCCCTTGCCCTGCATCTTAATTTTTCTCTTTGGCAGTAGCCTTGTGCCTCAATGCCTCAATTGATTGGTCATGCAATGTCTTGCTGTGCATCACAGACCATTTGCTGATCTGTGCTTCTGCAGTAGTGATCACAAAACATGCTTCAGAACAGACAGCTATACCCAACCGTAATTGTATGGATTGTATAACGAAATAACATTGAGTACCAGAAGGTCAAAACCAGGTAAGCTGAACTTTATTGGTCTCTACCACTACCTGAAAAGAGTTTGTAGTGAGGTGGGTGCCTGTCTCTTAACAGAAGTAGTGAGGAGTAGGAGGAGAGGAAATGGTCTTATGTTGTGCCAGGGGAGGTTTAGACTGGATATTAAGAAATATTTCTTTACCAGAAGAGTAGTCAGGATTGGAACCGGCTGCCCAGGGAAGTGATGGAGTCACCATCCTTGAAGGTCTTCACAATGTGTGTAGATGTGTTGCCTCAGGACATGGTTTAATAGGCACAGTGGTATTGGGCTGGCAGTTGGACTGGATGAGCTCAGAGGTCTCTTCCGACCTTAATGATTCTGATTCTAATACTGCATTCAGTTACAAGAAAAACACTTTTACTCTCTCTAGAAAAACTGAAAAATCACTTAATTCTACACTTACCTGTTTTTATGGAAAGGCCCAATAGGAGTTGATGAACTATGTTAATTTATAACAGGTTTCGTGCTGCTATGTGTAATTTATGTCTGCTGCCAACTACTGAAAATCTCTGGGATATAATTATTTCACCACTACTTGGTGGTTTAAGGAAAACTTGTAGAAGTAAGATTATACTGTCTGCAAATTCTGCAGGTTATAACTGTTCCTTTAGGATCTGTTAAACCTTCTGTAGTGCCTATTTGTTTTACACTTACTGTAATTGGGAAAGCTTTTCTAGGGAAAATTGAAAATATCTGTTTTAAACAACCCACACCTCTATCTTTTAAACTGCTTAACACTCATAGAAACAAGCTTTTAAATGTCATTGAAAGTAGTTACACAGTTTCTATCCATTGTCTTTGTGCTTTTAAAGGCCAAAGTATTAAATGGGATGAAAACTGGAACTTAAACAGCTGGGTGTGGTTTGGTTTATTTATATAGTTTGGAGAACAAATAAGAAATGCATTGGAGAAAAACAGCCTGCTTTTAAATACCAGGAAATACCAGGTTTTCTCGTACTCATTCAAGGGGTTTGCTTTAATCTAGTCCTGCCTGTGGTGGAGCTTTGTAAGTATGGTAAGCAGTCTGATGCTTAGGCAAGGTGTAGGGTGACCTGATCTCGGAGATGTGTTTTATAGGTGGTTAAAAGAATTTAGATGGCAAGGTCAGACACGCTGCCTTACTTTCAGGGGTGAAATGAATTCTATCATGCCTTGTTTCATCCACAGTAGATTAGCTTAGAAGTAGCACATACACGGAATTTAGGTCCCTCTCATTTTCTAACAAGCCCCATGAAATAGTGTTTTGAGTGAAGTAAAGTTAAATAGCCGTACCTAGTGACTGATCTCTATTCAGCTCAAATATGATTGACCTCAGCTGACCACCTCAGTGCAAAAAAAAAATACAGTGCTTTGTCTTGTCTAGGGTTTGATATTAAGGCAGAGGCTTCTGTGCTTGAAGACTCCAAGTCTTGGTTGTACAGCACATCCTTATTTTCACTGGAGTTTCCAGAGGTGAATGTGACAAAGTCCTCGCAACAATACTGAGATCAGGGTGAGGAGTAGATGAAACGGTGGGCAGCTAGACAGAAGTTCAAGGTTGTAAGGTCAGGGCTGTACATGTCTACAACAAAGACTTTTTCCTTCTTGCACCTGAAAGATGAGGTGGCGACCAGGCAGTAACACGGTACATCTCCTAGGTTGCTGTCTGAAGGCATTGCCCTCAAGCCCTGCAGCCTATAAATCTCACTTTAAGGGCATTCTGGAAGGAAATTAATTTAGAGACATTGACTGCTAAACAGTTTATGCTGTTCTGAGATCACAACCTCTCCTTTCAGGCTATCTGGCAGGAATCCTGCCTGAAGATTAGGGATAAACGGCATTGGGGGCTGTTTGGCACATGTCCTGCCCCTGTGCTCTCATTAGTGATTTTTTTGTTTGTTTGTTTGTTTTAGCTGTTATCTCAGTTCTCTAGGTATCTTTTTACTTTAGAGGCACTCTCTGGAACCATTAATACCCTCTCATTTGCTAAGGTGTAATATATGCTCTCTTCTGACTGATTATTGCTGTCACTCAGTACAGGTTTGCAGTTTCTTTGAAGGTGCAGCTCTCTGGTCTGCCAGGCAGCGCCTCGAGCTTCTGGCTGTCAGCTGCCAGCTTCTGTCAGTGATAACTACAGAGAAAGCTGCCCTTTCCTAAATTGCTTTGTACGTACTCTTATTGCTTATATAATTTGCCTCTTTAAGTGTTAATATTTTTCTCTGGTGATGAGAGCCAGAAGCCTGTACTGCTCACCTTGGCTACTGTTCAGAGCTACAGAGCGCTCCAGGAATGAAATCACAACAAATCCCAAAGACTTCATTTTACTTCCTTGCCTTTCTTTTTCGTATAGCTATGCTCATTAGGCTAGCTAATTGTTCTGAGGAGAAAGACGTGGATATATTTGCTCTAATGGAAATACAGCAATGTTTATCTTGGTCTGCAGTTCAGTGATCTTAATTTTAATCCACGTTTATGTCCACTATTGGAGTGAAACAGCTATATTTTTCCCACTTAAAAACCCATAAGTTACTCTTATTGGGAAAACACCAACTTCCACCCAAAAATAACAAAACCCAAAAAAACTCCACCCTTAACAGCACTCTGATTATCAGCCTTTAAAAGGAATATTGCCTCAAAACAGTTATGCTATGCATGCTTTCAGGCTATGTGAGGATAACAGATTTTAGTACTTTTGAAGGATAGGCAGGCAAGAAGATAACACTATGCATTGTATTTCTTGTCTCATATGTTACAATATCATCCTTGCTAACTGTGAAGGGGTTGATTTGTGTTAGTCAAAGATGTCACCTTCTCTACCACACTAAAAATATCTTGTTTCTGTTTGAGATCTGGGATCCTCGCAGTGGGTGAACCACCTTCTGGTACAAACAGCATCCTTTCAACCTTGGCTAGCAAATTTCATAGAGTAATTTAGATTGGAAAAGACCTTTGAGAGATCATGGAGTCCAGCCGCTTACCCCAGTCTTCCTATTCTCCTTTGTCCTGTCCCTTCTACTCTTTCCCCCACCTTTCTTTCTCTTCTTCCAGCTTTTATTTCTCCTCTTTTGCTAAATATTTCTTCCTGATTTTGTGGATCTTCATTCTTCTTCTATTTTACTTTTGTATGTTCATTGTTATTCCTCTTTTCCTGTCTTCTCATCCAGTTCATCCTCTTCTATAGGTGACTCCTTTCTCTCCTACTCTTGCCTCTTGTTGTCTTTTCATCTTGTTCCTCCTCTTGATGTTGCCTCTTTTTTTCCTTTTTCTTTACTTCCTCATCTTCTTGTTGCTCCTTGCTTTTTTTCCTTTTTAAAAAATAACTTGTCTATCATTTGAGAAGTTTAGCCATGCATTAAAAAAAAAAGCATGTGAACTGATAGAAAAAGAAACTAAATATAACCAATGACTAATATTGGCATGTATCTATTCCCAAACGTAGTGTGTCTTAAGTTTTCTCTGTGACACCAGCAGTGCTCGATCTTTCTGCTGCAGCGTAGCAGCTGGAGCTGAGTTGGATGCCAGGGATTAGAAGTTGAGCCTGTTTAAAACTTATCTTTGTTATGAGTGCTACAAGTACACAATGATATATATATATTTTTTTTTTCTTGGATGTAATGCGGATTCTACCAACTCTTACTGGAACAGTATAAATGTTTGTGTCTCATTGTTAAGCATCAGAACTAGCCCAAGAAAAGTCATCAGAAACTCAAAACATTAGATTTCTAGATAGATCTTCTCAAAAAGTGAGTATCAAAGCAGAAGGAGGTCATTCAAACTTGTGATGTCTCCTTTTTACAGTAAGCATCCTTAGCTACTTTTAAGTTACTGTGTCTGCCCTTTATTTTTGCTGCTTTTTCTCTCCCACACAGGTTCTTTATAATTTAATAAAGAACAGACTGTTCGTACTGGAACTGGAAAAAGCAGCCTGCTTTTACTGGAAAAGAGAGGTAAAAGAAGGCCCACTTCTCCCTTCCCAAAAGGGAAGCGATAAATCTCTAAGAAGAGAGAGTGATGAAAGCTTGTATCGGGGATAATTTATTAAGATTTATAAAAGAAAGAAAATGCACAGATGTTGTGCTACTGATTGCAGTGTTAAAAACCCAAGCCAGTGGAAAAGAGCTGCTACTTGTTACCAAAATGTATGTCTGATTTTAGTATGTTCTTTTGGGGAGAAGTTATGACTCTTGAATTTTATATGAGCCAATGAATGTGTGAAGAAGAAATGATCTGAATGCTGTGGTACAGCTAGTTTCCTAGGAAAAAATTTGCTTAGTATCAGCCAGAGTTTTTTTTGCAGTAACTGAGCTATCACTGATGTTCATGTGAGTTGACAGGCTGTGAAAGATTACATAAGCCAGGTTTAAGTTATGAGGCAAGCTGTATGTTCATAACAATACGGAAAAGAAGCGAGTGGAGAGAGAATTAGACTTGATACAAAAGGAAATAAAACCATTACAGAAGGACTTCACCATCTTGAGTTCTGAACAGGGAAGTAGCAAAATAATTCTACGTTATTAAAAGCAGAGTAATGAAGCCAGGGAAGAATATTCCTTTAGCTGTATATGCATGATGGTGGGCTTGGAATTAAATGTTGTCATTCAGGAAAGAGATCTGAATTATATATTCTCAGTCAGGAAAAGAACTTGAAGGCTAAATGAAATAATGCAGAAGGTCTGAAAGCAAATAATGTTGATGACAGTGTTGCCGATGTAATTATGTACTGCACAGAATGTGTTTTGAAGGCCAGCAATATAGGTGATTTCAAAAGGCAGATGGCCATGGAAGTAAGACTTATCAAGAGTTCTTTAACAGAGGATGGCAATGCAAACTCCCTCTCTCAAATGTTCCAAATCGAGGTTTTTCTGGAACTATAGATCATGTAACAGGGAGTTACAATGCTATGTCCACTATATGCATGTGCTGTCTGCTACTGAACTGGGAGTTTGGTACTTGACAAATAACTTCTTGTTACAAATGATTGCGAAAAGCTTAAAAGCCTCCTTCCTTTGCAGAAAGATATCTATAAGGCAAATCTAGGGAAGGGCTGCTTCCAGTTCCCAATGACATCTGGCATGGACAGTCATCTTCTTTCTGTGCTTCTGTACAAGGGATAGTAGTAGGAATGTAGTGTTCCATATCAGGCTAGAGTGACTTAAATTTTCCTAACTCTTTCCCACTCGAGTACTATCTGTCAGTAGCAGGGATGGAAATAAGCCCAGACTCCCAATTCTCTCTTCTACGTGAGACAATACTGGAAAAGAATGGTGTTGCTGTGATATGAAAGGTGTTTTGAGGAAAGCCTCTTAGGTTTTGACCTAAAAGTGAGGGAAATGTGGGAGAAGGGATCCTTCTGGGAGGGCAGGAAAAAGAGAGTGCAATTAAAGAACTAGTTAGTAGGCTGTTAATAAAAGAAGGGCCTGAACAGGAGGTCTCCTGAGGTCATTGCCATAGTAGGGAGAAAATTGTTCTCTAGTTCAGTGTTCCTTTTTCCAGGAAACGAGTATTTCAACCAACTGAAGTAGTTGATGCCATGAAATGTATCACAGGTAAAGAGCACCACAGTTTAAAAGGCCAGAGCTGAACTATGGAAACTAATTTCAGGAGGAACTTTTCTCAGTTTCTGTCACTTTGCAGAAAGTTAACATGTGTCTTTCCGGATAACAAAGAATGACATGAAAGTTTCATGAATCCCAAGATAAATGGAGATTTGGAGGGAGTCATCTTAGTAAGAGATGAAGAGGAACAACTGAGAGGTTGTCTGTAAATGACAAATACTCTTTGCAAGGAGCAAAAAAGATGCTACATTACTGTGGTAGCAATAATGGAAAATGGTTTGCTGAGTGACAGAAAGGTATTGCCTGCAAAGAAATATGGAAGCCATTTACTGACTTTTTTTCCTTTACTCATAAAATTCTCTGCTGTTTTGTCAAATGTCAGTAGAAAACAACATTTGTAGTGCAGTCATGTAAAAAGTGATCAACATGATGATAAAATAGATGTTTTTTTCCCCATGAGCAGAGTATTTCTGAAAACTTTAACTTGCCTATTTCACGTTGTCTTCTATACTCCCTCCACCTCAAGCTTTGTGGCCCAGAGCTCGAGGTCAAGGCTCTCTGAATCTCCTGAGAAGTACGATGTAAGGCCCTTCCAAGCACTAATTGCTGCCTGAATTGAAGTATCCTCTTTGGTGGGGATGTCTGTTCTGATCCTAAATATGTTCTTTAATGTAGAAATGACCATAGATGTTGAACTGCTCATCCGAGATATGTAATCTTTTTGCTGATGGAAATAAGTGTTCTTTTATTTTTAGTCTGAAAAAAATAGTTGTACTGGCAGTGAAACAACCTGAGAATAGGGACTGAACATTAAGGCGATGTCCTAGCTCTTCCTGATCGTGCAAGAAACTTCCTATTTAGACTGATTTCTTCACCTATTTCTCATTCATTCCTCTAATGTCAGGAAGATAATGCCGTTCCTGTCTGTCCTTTTGCAAAGCGGCATGAAAAATACCATTCTGTGAAACCAGCTTACTGCCATTACCTGCTCCTGGCTGAGGGCTATTGCCTCTTATTTTCTAAATGAGTTGAGTGGCGAATGCTGTCCTTACCTCTATGCTTGCACAAGGCATAAGATATCTGGGGCAGGGAGTCCAAGCACTGTCCTCGATTGTTGTTAGAGTAACCAAAATTTGGAAATGCAGCATTTGAAGTCTGTAAACATACAGCGGGAGGTGTATTTCGGAGCCTGGTTTAGGATTTAAGATGATCATCAATTCAGATTGTGTTCGGGCTTTGTGGGTTATGCTGCCTCCCTTCTGCAAACCACAAAAAGACTATTGCTGGCTTTCTACCTTCAGATGCAAGAGTTATTTAATCAGTAAGTCAGAGTAAAAGTTAAAATGTAGTTAACCATTTGTAGGTATTGGGCATGTTAGGAAATCGGGGATCCCAGTCATTGTAAGAGCAGTTTAGAATTTCTAGAATAACAGAGAATGGAGAAACTCTCTTCATGGAACAAATTTTCTGTGAAATTGATTGAAAACCAAAACATTTTAATAATACAAGGTGTATCATGGTTGCAATGAAGTTGCAAATGAAGGTGCAATTCTACATGTTCATTTAAGAATAATAAGAAGGAACCTTGCAGAGGCTTGGGTTATACTGAGCAACACCTTCAGACCTTCTGAGATTTGTTGGAGAGGCTAAAACTAAACAGAGGGGAGTCTGTCTTCTTAAAACTGCAGTGTCTTAGAAAACCATCCTGCACTCTTGCGCAGTCAGTAATGCCGCCAACAAGAAACCTTAATAGTAATCTTTCTTGCTGTGCCATGCTAAAAAGTCCTTTAACAGTGGTATTGAGTTTCCCAGGAAGGTCACAACTTGCCTGTCTCCACGCGTACCTGGAGCCCTGATAAGTTCAATGACAGCCAAATTTCTGTCCTGCTCAGGAACTGACTTTCACAAATTAAAATTTTAAGTACACTTAAAAATTGCAGAAGTTACTATAGAACCCCACGAAGCTAAAAAAAAAGCAAGCTTTGGATAGTACTTAGGATTACATTTTATCAGACTTCTTAAACTGGGATGTTCAATAACTATAAGCTACAGTAGAATCACTTCTGCTAAAAAGCAGCAATGTGTTCCTGGTCTTTAAATATTTCTCTTGTTAATATTTAGTCTTTTGTCTGTAATTAGCAAGGCTTCCTCTGTATGGGTTGATGTTTATTCTAGTCCAGTAATGATTTCCAATTTCTGCATTTGAATAGCGTAGAATTAGATTTTCTAATTTCGTGTAATTTGGGATATTTTAGATGCATTAAGACAATACTTTAATAGAAAAGCTTGAACTGTGGTGACTGTCTGTCCTTCTCCTGGTCTGTTAATAAGCCACCTCAAATTCTGTTCCTTTGACTTTTTGCTCTTACTTGAACTGAACACTCAGCATATGCTCTGATATTAGACCCAAGATCGTGGATTTTTGTTGTCTGCATTACGCTTATCACTAGCTGTGTATAAGGGAATTGGGAGACTGAACTGTAGGTGAGGTCTTTGTGAAAGAGGCAACATTTTATCACTAAGGGATATATATTTGCCTTCTAATTGATGAAAGTGAATTGGATTTTTTATGATTTTTCTTTTCATCTCTTAGAAGTGGTGTTGTGCTGGGACCACAAGAGACCAATATGTGATGGCAGATGGCTGCTTGAAGAGTCTCTGCTGAAACTAGGTGTAGATTGTGGTCTGGTTCTAGAGGAAGCAAGTTTACACTTTCAAATTGCATTCGACAAAAGCCAAGTGAAGCTGAGCAGGCTTCAGGGCTCGTATTCTAGGTTTGTAGCCGACTCGCTGTGTTCGATTAACCAAAATGTGTGGCAGGAGGTCTGAAATAAGCTGCTCGGTATGATTGCAGCGTGGCCTGTGGTGCCAGCAAGTAGGATGAATGTTGGTGTGTTGGGAAGGGCAATCCCGCGGTGCAGCCAAGCACGGTCATAGCTCTTTGGGATGGTGGCTCACTGCCGGCCTGGCAGGGCTGGTGCAGAGCTATGCTGGGTGGAGAGGAGATGCTGGCAGCTGCAAAAGCTGCTCTTCCTGCAAGATCAAGAGGGGTAGTGACACTTTCACTCAGTCTCCTGACTTCTGAGCTTCAGCTGTTGTCTTTGTGCAGGGCTTCATGGTCATCTGGTTTCCAGCGAGCTGAAAGTTTAACTGGAAATGCCTGCCTATCATAAAATCACTAGGTTGGAAAAGATCTCTTAGATCATTGAGTCCAACCATTCCTCTCTGTCACTAAACCAAACTAAACTTTAAGTTGGTTTCAGAAAAATACAGAAAACGCTAACATGCTTGATTTCAAGGACAAGAAAATAAAACTATATTTATAAAGATAACTTCTCTGACTATAAAATGGAAATGCTGGCTTGTTCTGGACAGCCACAGTTTGGGTAAAAGCTGTTTGGTGCTTAAGAGAAGTAGAAGCTTACAAATAAATAGTAAATTAAAAAGCAATTTGTTCTTGTCAGGTTTTCCATTTTGCTGGAAATATAATATCTCAGTATGAAACATTGTTTTTTCCCTTTCTGTTTGTTGGACCTCTGAACTAAAGAATGAATTTCTATTAACCATCCAATTACACTGCCACTAACTTACATGGCTATTTTCCTGCATAAACAAAGCTAATGAAAGCATTGTATATACTTAAAAGCTATTCTCAGTGGTGGGGCATTTTCTCTTTCTCCTCCATATCTCACTGCATAAATGGAGGTAGTTGCACTGTGGTAATTATTTTTTCCTTAATTTTATCAAAAAAGGGAAATAGAGAGGTTCTCCTGCTCCGTTGCCTTGGTTATTCCATAGGCTACCAAGTAATCTGCATGGTATCCGGCAATTATGCAGCAAAGCAAAACCTAGAGTTAAAAAAACCCCCAGCCTACAGTGGTCTCAATGCCAGGAACTTCCCTGCCTACACTGTGGGCTGAATTTTGCCCTCTGCCAGTGCCTAGTGCTGGGAGTGTAACAGCAGTAATTTAGTTCTCTGCAACTAAACAGTAGGGCAAAGTGCTAATTGCCAAGCCTAGCTGATGCTAAACAAATATACAAATAGCTGCTGATGCTGCCCCCGGCACGTTCGAAGAGCAATTGTCTCCTACCTTGACAGAAGCTGTTTCACTGGTGGGCAATGAAGATGCGTTTTTTTTGTGTGCTTGGAGAGTTATTTCCTTCTGCCCTTCTGGTAAATTGCTATGACAGCCTATATCGCCTGCTAAACCGACAAAGAGTGAGACACTGATTGATGTGGTTTAGCCTGAGCTCCTGATTCAGTTGAAGTACTGCTAGTGGAGCCATGGGAGTGCTTTGAATCCTTGGATTTCCCCTCCAAGGTGGTCCCCAAGGGGATTCTCCTGCCCTCTCCCCTGCTGTGCTGCGTGACTGTAGAAATAACTGTTGGGTATCTGCTTCCAGAGAGCAAGAGGGAGGAACTGTAGAGGGACAGTTTGGTTTTTCTGCCTAGAGTAAAGAGAGTGTGAGAGGGTGTAAAAATGTCTGGGGAGAAACGTCAAGTGGCTGTTATTCTGTTACCAACAGGAACAATTGAATGCACGTTCCTGGTCACGGTTTGCATTATTTATTCTTAAAAGTCATCTGTGATTTGATATTTAATTCCTACTCCACCAAATATTTATTTCAGTGTTCAATGCTGCTTCTCATTAGCAGTTCTTACTACTAACACATTTTTATCCTGTGCCTCCAGATCTGTGCTTTCTGTGTCATGCTGCTTTAGAGGTGACCCTGAGTGCTGCATTCTGACCAGGGAGAGGGGTTTGAACCCCTGGACAGACGCTTTTCTTGTAGGAAAAGTGGCTAATGTAGCCGGTGTTGGTCCAGAACCCTTTTGGGTTGTAGTACTGCCATGTGGGGATGGAGTAGTCATTAGGTAGGATAAGGAAAAACTTTGACTAGGCTGTAGTTTTAATATGTAAAATCTGGCTTCAACCTCCCAGAGGCGGGTGGGAAAAGGAGGTCAGATGCTAACAAGCTAGTAAATCAACAAGAATAAGATCTAATTAAGATGTAACCATCATGTTAATATGTGCTACGATCTAAAGAGATGAAAGGAAGTTGCTTTCTATCTCAACTTGAACAGCTAGAAGACTGTCCTGTGAGACTAGGTAATTGGGGTCATGTAGAAGAGTAGAGAGCAAGGCTCGGTTACCAGTGTTTGCCAGCTTTAACTAAGGAGCTTGTAAAACTGAGACAAGATAGTAAGAAGCCTCAAAGGATACTCCTCATCCTTCCAAACTAAGTTTTCTCTCTAATCCAGTTGTCCGGATATTGGTCTATTAACCTTTCCACCTACTGGAATAACAGTAATGTTAGTCTATTTTGTTGTTTTATCACTGCAAATACTGGAATGGTTTTGAAGAGCTGCACATGAAATAAGTCACTTTTAAATTAAAGAACAAACAAGACCAAAAAAAAAACACCACAAGCCACAAAAACCCTCAAGACACAACCCTGCTACCATTGCAGCTCCGATGGTAAACTGCGTGTGGCTAATTTAGCCCTTATTTACTGCATAGAGTTATAAGGTACACTTATGAAACGGAAGCAATCCTCATCAACCTGATTTTCCTGATAGAGGGAGAGGAGGTGCACCCCTCAGGATGTGGTACTCCTGCAACACAAATGCTAATACTGAGCTGTTCTGAAGACTTTGAGGAAGGGGCTGAGAGACAAAAACAGCAATTAAACCTGCAGCTTCTGGGAGGTGTGTAGTTTTGTTTTCCTCCCACAGATGCAGTTTTGGGGATCTCTGGCTCATGGTGATGTAAAGAGCTAAAAAAGCATCCTTAACCCCTTCAGGTTATCATCTTTACTTTGTATAGCAGTAGAAGCCTGTAGTGGGTTCAGACCTAAATGCGTGAATGTGTGATTTGAGTATTGCTGGACTGAAAAACTAATAACTACTGAACATTCATTTTCTCTTTTCTCTCCTGGACACAGGCAATGGGAATCTAATGACTGGTTTAGAGGATTGCAGGAGACAATTGCTAAAGCAGTCAGCAAATATGATTACAATCTCTGAGTTCAGTAGACTTTTGTATCTTAAGTGGATTTGGAAGTGAAATATCTCCTAATCCAAAAAGCAGCATAAGAGGAAGGGAACGTCTTTCCTAAATTAAAAGTTGTCAGTTATTCTACTGTCAGTTATTCAATATTTTGCTCATAAATTTTACTTTTTAATGTTGTATTTATATTTTGTCTTGCAGCTGTAGTTAAAGAAGCTTTGAACTAAAGAAAAGAGATATGAAATACATGTTTTGGTTCAAGGGAGATTTCTTAGATGTAAATTATGCATGAGCAAGATTTCAGCAAAGATGGAAGGATTTCAGAGCCTTCAGAATCAGTCCCCTTTCCTATCATTAATAAAAAATGAACCATTACAACAGCCAAAGTGCAATAACAGCAGGCTAATTTAGTAAGTGAAGCTTCGTCTTAAACAAGTGAGTTTGTTTTTTTCTTCTATTGAATCAACTCTTAATTATGGGTCAGGTTCATCTTTAAGGTAAGCCAATTCCTCTGGACTTTGCATATGCTGATGGCAGCTGTCTTACAGTTGCCTCTTGTTGTGTGCTTGCACTGCTCTTAATTTTAGCCTGTGAATACTCAGTCCTGGTTACAAATAGCATTTGTTTTCTTTGCATGAAAAATACATTTTGGAAAATGGAAAGGATTTCTTCGATAGGAAGATGTAGCAAGTGCTCTTCAGATCTCTGGGTTTGGCTGGCTGCCCTTTCAACCATTAGAATAATTTTGGCTCTGCACTGGTGCCTTACCTAAGAAGCAGCTGAACTGAGCAAAGAGGGTTGTGCCCGGCACCAGAGAAGTTCTCTCACACCTGCAAAAACAGCTGCATCCTGCAGCCCAGTTCCCTTGGCAAAAAGAAAACTAAAACTATGGAACATCAAATGTGAGAAATGTTTAATGTGTCAATCAAATTAGCACTGGGGACCAACAGTATCTATAGTTACACAGACTGTCCTCTGCGCTCTTCCATTCCTTTCACTGATGAATGGCTCTGGAGCATTGCCTTGGCTGTCAGGGTGGCGTGTGTAATTACAGCCTCACAGCAGCTGTACAGTTACTATTAGCTGTATTTCACTGAAAACATCTGTTAGAAAAAGGTCTTGTGGAGTCAAGTCCACGTTGCACAAGCGCAATTTCCAGGTGATGGGGAGATTTCTACCCTTTTATTTTCTATGAGATCAACGTAAAACAGATGGAGAAATTGCCCTGCAAATTTCATCATCATCATATTTATGTTCTAGTATAGTGATTTTACAACTGAGTGAGAAAATGCAGATGTTAATTTGGGTCAATTAACAGGGGCATTGTGTCCCTTAAACAGGAGAGTGTAGAGGTGACTAATTAAAATAAAGCAATAGACAAAAATCTATTAATGAGCTTTTGAGCATGATACTTTTCCGAGAGAGTTCTCAGCTTCTGTTAAAATGCAAATTTTGACACATCATCTAGGGTAGTAGTGAACACCAGGGAAAACACTAGAGGCAACTAAATGTATCCAGCTCATTAAAATACATCCTCTTCTAATAAAAAGTACCACTGTCTCAAGAGGGTTTTATATATGAGCTTGCTTCTCTGAAGAAAAACTTGCCAAGAGCTTTGAGCTATACAAATGAAGCAGGAGGAATGCTTACAGAGCTTCTACAAGCTTAGGTCTTTTAGGATTTGTTTCATATACTATCTCACTCTTATTGCAGTAAGTATCCTGGAGGATGAATTTTGGAAAGTTATCTTAAATGGAAAAATAAATATGTTTATTTTTGACAGCAAAAATAAGTAACAGACTTTGGAGATGAAGCTTTCCTAATCTTAGAAAACCCAAAATCTAAATAATGGAAACTAGATCTGCATAGAACAGCTTTTCTCCATGGAAAACTCTGATGGAATTTATCAGTACACACGGCGTGCATATGTGTGTGTATATATATTTATGTATATATACAGTGGGAAGAAATGGTAGTTTTGGTAAAGAAGCAACATAAAACCTTTGGATTTTAAGATGAGTTCCACTACTGAAAATTTCAGGTTTTCAGCTGAAAATAATCTTTTTAGTAAAAGCCATAAACACTTGAGCAATTGACTGAAGTTATCCTTTTAAATACCCCAATAGTAACATTTTAGTGAAAAATGTCAAGTGTTTGCTCAGGCTGAATGTACATTGAGGGCCATCTTCAATGGAGAAGTAAAATAGTGTTTGGTTATTGTCATATCAACACATTTTAATGAAACAGAATCGTAGAATGTCCTGGGTTAGAAAGTACCATTGAGGATCAAATCCAGCTCCTGTCCCTGCTTAGGAAAGCCCCGAAATTCACACCATGTGTCTGAGGGTGTTGGCCAAATGCCTCTTGGATATTGTTAGGCTTGGTGCTATGACTGCTTCCCTGCTCCATCACTCTCTGGGTGAAGAACCTTTCCATAACAACCAACCTAATCCTGCCCTGGCACATCTTCCTGCCATTCTCTTGGACCCTATCATTGGTCACTAGAGAGAAGAGCTCAGTGCCTGCTCCTCCTCCTCTTGTGAGGAAGCTTTGGACTGTGATGAGGTCCCTCCTCAATCTCCTCTTCTCCAGGCTGAACAGACAAAGTCACTTCAGCCACTCCTCATACAGATTCTCCTCTAAACCCTTCACCAGCTTTGTGGCCTCCTCTGAACACTCTCCAGTTTGAGGTCTCGAGTCAGAATTTTGTAAGGGTATTAACTTTTTTATGGATATGAGAAGGGGATTACAAACGTAGTTGTTCTTGGAATTAAGTAATTGTCTTGTAATGGCATTTTCCCCTTTCCAGGGATCATAGTTCAATTAAAAAAAAACCAAACCCCAAACTTCTTTAAAACCACCTCTCCCCTGTAAACTTTGCCCCTCAACCACGACAATATTGCTTTGAAAAAGCAGGTATCAAAGATATGTACTTAGCATATTAGTTCTTCTTTATATTGCAACCTACTAAGGAATAAAATTAGTTCTCGATTCTAATCTCTGAAACAACTAAAAGGCTACAATAAAATATAAAAGAAGAGAGATTGACTTAGCAATGTCCCTTGATGTGCTTTTTCCTCATCCAATCCCAGTAAGTAATTGCCTGTCTGAAGTTGTAGGAGCGCTTCAGTTTGGATAGAGACAGTTATTGATTTTAAGCATCAGATGTTCTTGGACCGGGGAGAAAAAGAACTTCTTAAATTAATTTTTTTTCTCAGCCTGCTGTGGCCATGAATAAGCATCATTCATTTTATGCAATTTCCATCTGAAACATTTTTGTATTGGGAATTTGTTTACCACTTGTGGCCTGCTACTCTGAAAATTAGTTTCCTAACCATGCCTTCTAACCAAGCATTTCAAATGCTCCATTAAATTTTGTAGGTGTTTTTTTTGTCCCTGTTGTTTATGGGAATGTTATCTGATTGTCTTTATCTACAGAATAATATGATTTATTGTGAAAGATGTAAAAGCTTGAGTTTTTCATATTCTTACTCTTTGTTTTGATTATTTAATTTATTTGTAGAAGTCTGAATTCCTGTAGGAGCCATGAAGTTAAGGCTTGAAGAGTTCTGATCTTTGGAAAACTTAATTGGGAAATAAACATACCTCTTCCCTTTCTGCTTCCAGTATTATCTTTACAACTAATTAAACAGAAAATTGAGCTGGAGTAGTTGAAAAATCTCTTTTTATGTAGGAAAAGAAATGTAGAGTGCAATTTTAGGATGAGAACTCATCGGTCAAAGAATATATCTTACAGAATTTACCAGGAGAGATTAAAATGTGTGTTCGGGTAAAATGTGGGATCTAGTAAATGTGCCCATTCCACATTGTAAATGCTATGAGTGAACAGTAAGGGTGTGGGGTTTGTTTTGAGAATTCCAGTCGTAGATATCAGGGAGAACTATTCCTTATAGGAACAGGGTGGTTACATTCTGATCACAAATTGCCTGAATGCTTTTAATAGCTTATTTGACTTAAAACTAAGAAACATGGGAGAGTATACTACTGTTGGTTCACACCTACCTGGAAACAGATTAAGCTGGTGAACCAATCTATACATATCAGCCCCTTTCAGACTGCATTGGTGTGTTATCTGTACACTGTCTGGATTTTCCAGGAAATGCATTTTTTATTTATTTATTTTTTTTTAGTGAATTAAGCAGACACTGAGGGACCTTTTCTCCTGGTGCTTTGCATGCTTCTGCGTGGGGTGCATTACCTGAGCCTGCAAGGCAGACTCTGCAGTGGTTACACAAATGTAGTGAGCTTAAGGGCAGGATAAGAGATGTGTTGGAGCAGAGATAAACATCTGTACCCCTTTCACCTAAGCAGTTGTAATGGGATTTTTTTTTTTCCTTCTTTCTCTGACTGTTGGCTAAGTCTTTCTAGGTCTTATTTCTTCCTCATAAATATATATGAAAACTATTGTTTTCAAATATATATCCGTAAGCAAACTATTCCATTCATCAGACCCATTCTCTTGCTACTGGAAAAGACTGAAAATCTGAATATTCTCCAGCAATTTGGGTTAATTTGAAGCATCCTCTAATTTGAGGTTCATAAATAGATAGGAAGGTTATAATGAATTAAAAATTATTGAACTTGCCGTTTTAAGGCTCCTATCTGGAAAAGAACAAGTATTAAAATATACTGCTGAATTAAACACAAAATTCAGAAGCTATAAAGCTTCTAGAGGGCTGAAGACGCTGAAGTAGAAAAGCGCAGGGGAACCTTAAGCAGAAGCCGGGCTGGGTGGGGAAGGGCAGACTGGAGGCAAGTCCTCCGGTGCCCATTTGCCAGAAAAGCGGAGCAGGAGTCCTTGCTATCGAATCGTTTGGGGCAGAGCACTCTGTTTCAGAAGCACAGACTGTCTGGATGAATATTTAAAGCTGCTCAGACGCGTATGTCCTGGTGCAATATGGAAAGAGTGAAATGACCATAGTCCTGTTTCTGTATCTTAACCACAGCAGTTCTCTCTGCTGTCTGGGCAATCTAGCAAGTATAACGAGGTCTTTTGGGATAGCGTTTCTGTTTCTGATGTTTCCAGTTCTGTTCCCATCGCTCTCTGGAGTTCAAAGATTGCCTACATCGCGAGTTGAACTGCTGGGCGCTTATTCCCTTAGCAGTTGTTATGCCTGTAACCTGAAATACTGCTACAGACATAAAAATAAGACAATAACAGCAGTAAAAACACATCCAACTTCTTGAGAGATTTCCCGTCTCCTGAGTTTTATTTTCTCCACATTTAAATGAAAATACTGTACTAAGCAGGAAAACATCAACAAACTTGATATAATCCAGAATTGTGAAAAACACATCTATTGCTATTTTACTGAGAATTTTCAGTGTGTGCGTGTCAGGTTCATTAATTCAGCCATAAAATGGGTAGGATTTATTATTTTCAATAAACACGGTAAGCAGTTAATGATCTTTAGTTTTGCCAAAACTGTTAGGAAATAAAAAAATATCTGCTGCTGTAATCTTCCTACTTTTCAGATTCCACTTTACTTAAGTCAGGCTCTGTTACTCCTGAGCATTGAGTCAATTAACACACGCTATCGTATTTTTATTGTTTTTCTGGCTTTCATAGCCTGTTTTCTCCTTCTATTAAAATAATCAGAAACAGAAAATGATATGAAGAATTCAGTCTTGAGTCAAGCTGTTAGATGCAAGGCCACCTAGCATGTTTTGCTGTTTGTTTATGGAAGAATTTCAATCAGTCAGTAAAATTCAAAGGATGCGTGAATGAAACCTTCCTGTTCAGACTTCTGAATTGCTCATAAGGTCTTATTCCTCTACCCCGTTTTGTACTTGTAGGGAAGTGTGCATGCCAACACACTGCTACCGGCTCTGCAGATCCCCTTTTGCTACCTGAAGTCTCTTTTCTTTTGGCCGCTTTGGGTTTTGTGGGGAAGCAAGTGATGGATATTCATATTCTCATTTTCTTGACATCAGAAAATCCCAGAGGAGATGGTTTAGTGTGGGCATTTGCTCACTTGAAAATCTGGTGGTGTTGTGGGTCCTCCTACATGAAATCATATTTGAATGTCTAAAGTTTTTAAACTAGCCAGGAGAAAAAGGGAATTTACACTCTGACTTCATAGGAAAAAAAGCAGGAAAAGTAGTGGGAAGTTCCAGCTTGGTTCAAGTACCTGAGCCTATGCCCTTCTTCCTGGAGTTCAGCATAATTTCAAGAATCTCATGTTGAACATCTAAAAAGCTCACAGCTACTACTGTAGCTGTTGCACCAAAATGAGAGATCAGAAAACCAGTACACCGTGATGGTGTATGGCTGTGAAAATGATCCAATGTTGTTCTTGTTTGTGTCATGTTGATAGGTCCAGAACGACTCAATCTTGCCAAAACTGGATTTCACAGGTATCTTTGGTTTGTTACTTTAAAGTTCTGCCTAAAGGAGAAGTGAGAGTGTTACAGGAACAAGAAGTCAGAGAAATACCTAGAAAAGCTTTTCTCCAGTAGCAGAGGAAATCCCCATACTAGTGAGAGAAGGGAGTGATGTTTATGAAGTCCCTCCAGTACTGGGTTGGAAGGAGTCATGACGAAGGAGGCAAGACCGAAGGTTGCAAACTCTTTGGCTCGCAGCAGGTTAGAGAGGGGGCTGGCCTGGCAAGCAGCCGTAGCTGCTGGGTATACCATTTGTCAGAAATTAAAGTACTTGTAAATACTGTGATTTTTAAACCAAATGCCTCTGTTGTGTAGCAGCACAGCAAGATTTAATTCTTATTTTTTTTTCCCCAGATAGCATGTTATTTAAGAAAACCCCAATAACCTTGTTCTCTTACTTTCAAAAGGCTGCTGAGATGACTTGTCATTAATTTGCTGCGGTCAATTGGATTGCTGGCAGTAGATGACTGCATCTGGGTAGAACTTGTAGCTGATAAAATGTATAATTTGGACATGGGTACATGTGCTTGATCCCATTCTAGTGTAGCAGCTAACAGACAGCTGTGGAGAGAGCTTTTTGGTCAAGGGGAGTAAGAACAGCTGTGGAAATGGGAGGTGATCTCATCCCCTTACCTTGTGGGGAGAAAGGCAAGCGGGCAGGGGATGCATTTTGGAAAGGTCTTTGAAGTTACTAAACTGTTTAATCAGATCCCCAGAAAGTTGGAATTCTTTTCTTCCCCAGAGAACAGTGTAAATCTCTCATCTTTTTGCTGATTCTCATTCTTCTTCTTAGCAGTGGCTCAAAGCACATGTCTCAGCAGGGTGTTCTGTTCTCCAAAGCCCTTCTACAGATGCTTTCTCAGCTCTTCTGTTGCTTCTCAGTCTTGCCCAGCCCTTTTGGAGAAGTCTCCTGCTTGACAGGCAGCTCCTTTTCTTTACTAGGCACTCATTTCTTAAGGACCTTGCTGTAGGCAGTGTCTGTAGTGGAGGGGATACATCTAATCTAGTTTCACTGGAGTATGGCCAAGCATGATAGGTCTCTTTCATACTCTGGCAAACTCTCTCCTTGGACCCTGGAGCTTTTGCTGTGTCAGAAGCTCCTTTTGTTCCCAATATATAAGGCGTTTTCCATTTAATCATAGTTATGATCCTTTGTTGTATAGAAAATTAGACTTGTATCATGTTATTTCTGCTCTGCCGTGACTATATGCAGCCAAGCTGCTCATTCCAGCTGTGTCTGACAGTGCACAGTAGCAGCAAAAGTACACAGAGCCTTTCCCTTTAGTTTTACTTGCATTCATTTTTAATGTGAAATATCTTACTTCTCTATAAAAAGGAAGAGGATTAAGCAACCATAAGTGTACCATGCAGCTGTCTGCAGTGGCTTGGTCAAGAAGGGAAGGATTTATAGCACTGAGAAGTACATCAGCCTTTGGAAGCCGTCAACAGCCTCTATTAAACCAGAAAAATTCTGTGTGCACAAATAATAGGCCAGTACAGGCTTTTTGACAATTCGCCTACTCACCAGCTTTTATTCTTCTGCATAAAGTGAATTTTGTTTTTCACATTCTGGCCAGGGATATATTTTAAATCACCTGTCTTAGCTCACATATATTTTGGCTCCTGCGAGGCCTTTCAGATGACTAGTGAGTTACCGTTGAATATTCAATGCAAAGTCAGTCTAATAAGTTCCACAGCTGTTGCAAACCTGACAAGGAAAACAGTGTTAATGCAAATATTCTCTAGTTGAAGAAAATATTTCCAACAGGTTGAGTGTGGACAGATGATGTATTTCTTTAAACTAGCAATGGAAATTTGTTTTTCTTAGTCTGGGGAGAAAGAAGACCCAGTAGTAAACAGCCAGGATGTGCGTTCATGCAGCTCACTTCCTATCTACCGCTGGGTATTGTTAGTGTGAGGGGTTTTTTAATGCTTTAGGGTGTTATGTGGTCCTATGGGTGTTTGTCTGTACTCACAATCCTTCAGCTATGAAAGACCAGGAGAAGGAGAAATGGATAAGTGCTTCTCTGCTCTGCCAGAGCCAATATTCTCTGCTCTTAATCGAGCAGGTACTTGTTTAATCCTTCCTAGGAATATGGAGGGAGATTTTCTTTGGTGTTTCATATCCTTAATTCCCCTGAAATGATTAAGGTAAGAAACAAAATATGCCATTCTGAAACCTTGTGCATTCAAGCTTATGAAGTAACTCTTCCAACAGATTTTTTAAGTAAATGCATCATATGAAGAAGAGGTAACTACGTACACTTTGTCCATTGTGGCTGAGTAAAGGTACATAACTTTCACTTTCTTCCCTACTGTTCTTCAGAACTGAGCTAAAAATCTCACCGAACAGGTTTTCTTCTACTTCTGCTCTATTTCTCTACTTCTGCTCTATTTCTCTACATCTGCTCTAGGTGGGGGGAAAGAAAAGGTAAATTTTGTTTTTCAACTCACCTAAAAAGGAAAACATGACTACCTGTTCTCTAAGGCATCCTTCCTTTCTGTAAAACAAACAAATGAGTTGAAGCCAGAAAGTCGCTTGCTTTATGATTACCTTTTTCAAAGATTGCCTTTGTTTATTATTTTGCTCAAGTCCCTGACCCCACGAACACGACTTCTAGTTCTACGCTAGTGAGAGATTTCATGGCCCAAGAGACATTACAGTGAACACAGTCTCTCTCTTAAATCTGTTATGCTAATAGAAAAGGCCACAGAATGCCTGAGGAGTGTTAGATGTAAAGGTTCATCCAGAGCTATTAGCAGTGGCCAATATGAAAACTCTGCTGTATGTTAAAAGGAAAATACCGTTACAGGAAACAAGCAAGGTTCAGAGAAAAATCCTGTTGTCTCTCTAGGGTCTTCATGTCATTACTGACTCCTGCCCTTTCTGTAATTTCTTGGATAATCTCTATCAGTTTTAGTTTCAACCTTTGTCCAGATTTCCTTGCTATAATATTTATTTCTGCAGAGGTAATGCCTCATCATTTCAATTTTCCATCAGTGAAGAGCTATGCTTCCACATTCTGTCCTAAAAGCTCTGCTTGCTCAGTTTTCACAATGTGTATTGGGTAATGATGAGCTCTAGGACAAGATAGATTGGTTTTCAAAAATGTGCCTTTTAGGTGTTGAGCAGAGAGAAATCAGACCTATTTGGCTGCAGCCCGTGATTCTGTTATCTGCCAGTAGACATCGCTGGATATATTTGATTTATTTGATGGACAGAGACTCCTCACCTTTTAGAGGCTCATGTTGTTCTCTGGATGTATAATTTTTGTTTGGAAGTTCCTTCAGGCAAATTCCTACATCTATCTTGGTCTTTCCTATGTGGGAAAGTGAACTACAAAATTTTTGAGGCAGCCACATGAAACAAGTACCTCAAAGTGGCAGGCAAAGTTGTTTCTGGAAACCTGTCTGTCCCCTCCCTGTCTTCTGTGAGAAAGATAATCACATTTGCGCGTTTAGTGCTAAAATGGTCAGTGGTTAACCACGCAACAGGTGGCATGGACCTATTTAAGGATAAAAATTTAGGTATTTTAGTTAATTGAGGTTTTCTGTTGTTGCTTGTCAGCTTTGATAGTCTGAGATTAAACTCCAGTGTTTCCTGAGTGTGGGAAGTGGTGAACCAGCCCACCAATAAGCAGTCATCCAGCGCTTCAGATCCCTGAATTCTGGCATTTCGCATCGCTTCTAGGATCCTTATGGTTTAAATTCCACTTCAGAAGGTCCAGATTCTTTTAGTGGATCATAATTGGAATTTATTTCTTTTAGTCATTATCTCTTCCCTCAACAACAACCCACCTTCACAAGTGACTGGTGTTAAGAGGTGATGTGGGTGAACTGGAGATGGCAGTGCTCGCAGAAGAAAAGGTCTGTAATCCAGATAGCAGTGACATAATCCATTTCCCCTTGTGTCAAAATTAAAAAAAAAAAAAAAAGGTTGAGGGATTATTAATCTTCTTGGCTGCTGTTTCTGGCAAGAGTACAGTAAGCCATCCCAGTAGTTGTACCTGCTCGGTTTTAGATTCTTGCTGGTCACCATAATTTTCTCCATCTTCATATGAAAAAGACCCAATACTTCAGGAAGAAAGTGGTGGGACTGAAACAGAGCTGATCCCTCAGCTGTGTTGGGGGAGCTGAGTCTGCTGCTGGGGGAATACCACAAAGTCTTTCCTTGTGTGCAAAGCAGAGCCTTATGGCTCCAGTGGAGTGGGAGGCTGGTGGACCCCATGTCCTGAGGGAAGACAAGGTTCTGACTTTTAGTTGCTGGCTGCATCACCAACCACTTGAATGCCAAAGTTTCCACCCCCTTTTATCTCCTTTTTGTGGAAAGAAAGCAATCAAGAGGAGGTGTTGAGCTTTACCCAGAATTCCCCTTTTCCCCAATTGCCTTAGAATAGGAACCGATGGGCACCTAGGTAGCTGGATGCTTAAGGGAGGATGGCTGCCTGGAGAGAAATATAGATCTTACTGTGGAGAAACGGGTACAGGACTGGTCTTCCTTCTTACGTGAGTTTACATTTTCAATTATGTATTGTTAAGGTATCTCTGCTTTGTGTTTTATTTTTGATACTAACTTGATGGATTAATTGATCTCTTTCATCCAGAGGGCACCCTACCCAAACTTCTGCTCTCACTCTGCCCTCTAAGTAATGTCTGTTAGCACTTTTTAGTTACTCAGGTGTTCCAGTTTGAGCTAAAGTAGAATTTACTTTCTAACTTTCCAGCTAAGCTTTGTGTAAGTAACTTGATTTTCTGAAAATAAATTGCATGTTTTCAGATAGTGCCTGTCTCTAAAAGTGATAAAACTTATGATTATCACCAAAGTAATGGGGCTCTTGTGTGCAGAAAAGCCATTGCTTACATCTATCCCTATGGAGATGAAGGTCACCCATGAGCTGGTGGAATATTTTAAGTGAAAGGGGTTAAAAAGGGTCCCACCTGCAGGTAGGGATGAACTGGATGACCCAAAACTGACCACAGAGTATTCTAAACCATATGCATCATAGTTGGTATAAAACTGAGTTCATGAGGGTCAAGTGCTCTTTTTTGACAGCTGATATGTAGTGAAGACCTTGCAGTCTCTTTGCCCTGATCCCGGATCTGTGTGTTCCTCAATCCAGTTCCCAAGTCCAGCTCCCACCTGCTACTGAGAAAAAGCATAGGACTTTTTCCCTGGGCTGCTCTGTAGCTTCAGAGGTGACTATTGTTATTGGAGGGATTCCATTTCCTATATCTGTATATATCTTATTTTCTTATTAATAGTATTTAAGTACACTTTAGCCAACAGGTATGACATTTAGCTCCAGAGCTGGTGAACAGCAACAAGGCTCGCAACACAGACAAAAAAATACAGGAAAAATCGAGTTGTATTTGCAAAGACATGATATTGTTTGGATTTGGTTTGGTATCCATGCTAAATGATTCAGCTTCTCACAGCTGGACCTGGATGACATTTCCCTAAAGAACAAAAACCCTGTCACAAAGGAAAAAGGAGATGTAAAAAAAGAGACAGCATCGTAAGAACTGAAAGTACCTGGAAAATCTGAGTTGTGTTGCATGAATAACTTCAGCCAATATATAAATAAATGATGATGATCCTGTAAATATGAAAACATTTCTTTTGACATTGAAAAAATCAGTCTTTTTGTAATGCTGATGTGTTTCAGTTGATGCTGTTTTGAAACTGAATTTTTGGGGTTGGGTTCCAAAATTACTTTTTCTTCCGCACTTTGAAATCACACTTTTTATGAAGAAAAGTTTGAATTAAACGAAATGAGGTGACACAAGATATTGCTTTTAACTTCTAAATTTTTTGAAAGAAAAGATAAAGTGTTTAACTAGAACTTGTATTGACAATTGGAGGAACTTAAGCTTAGGAAAAACTCTTTGGGAGGATAACTTCTACTTGAACTAAAGCTTGAATTCTTAGCTCCAAAATGTCAATCAAATGTTTAAAATATTGGTATTTTTTTCTCTCTGATATCAACAAAATGAGAGAAATATTAGGAAGTCAGAAAAAACTGATATTTAATACTCCACTCTGTGCTAAGGTTGTGCTTTGAGTCTTAAAGGATAATGTTATGTTTTAGCTAAAAATCAAGTAAGGATTTAGATTATCTGTGAAATTAACCTCATTGAGGAAAGAGATTAAGATTGACAAAACCCACTCAGATACTTTTCCTGCTAAGGCCTACAGAGTGTGTAAGTGTTTAAGACATCTAATGATTGACTGTGCCTTTCTTAGGCTCGCATATGAAAATCCCACCTGTATTTCTCATTAACCCCATCAACACCCTATAAATCTCTTTGGAGGTCTCCCATTGGAAATTATTACTGCATGAGCAACTTTTTTAGAAAACATTTTGTATGTCTTTGGGATATTCTGTGAGACTTGGATGCACAATATATTTCTGATCCCTCCTGGCTGTTCTCCACCTTCAGGTGTCCCTCTGTACCTGCACATCATATTTAGCACATCCATAGCATTCCTTATTTGAAAGCTGAATTTATCTAACTGTTATACCAAAGCAGGCACTGTCTTTCTTTGTGGTTTTCCTTTACTATCCTGTTTTGTCTTATGTGGATAAAGTACCTGGATTTTTTTTTATCCAGAATGGAGTGTTTCTCCTATGCCAGAGAAGAAAAGGAAGTCAGTAAAGAAACTCTTTGCAAATACACTAGTCTTAAGCATTCAAAACAGGTTGTTATCCTCAGCTGTTCTTAAGTATTTGGTGTCCTGCTTGAGAGCTGTAGGGAGAGAGATGAATCTGTGCAGGCTGAACTATTCCAAGTTGTGTTCCTCTTTTTTCACTAAACCACGGTAAGATCTGAAGATGCTAGCAGAAAGGAGAGGACTTCTCACCAAGTGTGTCTGTATTATTTTGTGCTCTATCCACACCTTTTCTTAACAGAGCCTCAAGAGCTCTACTGCTGTAGAATAAAACCCACTTCATTCTGTTGCTAATATCCTTCCTTCACCTGCAATTAACTTTGGAGTCTTGCATGATGAACCCTTCTGTTGAAGAAAGATGGATCAAATATCCTCTAAAGTCCAGTGTAATGGGAACTCTGCTGACAAAAAGGATGCCTTTGTTCCAGCATTAAATAAAGCTTTTGACACCTGAGGAAGAGCTAGAGGGCACTTGGCTGCATAAATTCCTTGGCAGTGCTATTGAGCATTCCTGTGGCACATTGCAGTATTCACAATTTTTATTCCTTCTGAGGAGCTCCTAATTGTGAGTTGCTTATATTGTTTGGGAGGTTCTGCTTGACTTTTCTGATAAAAAAATCTGCTTACTTGTATTTGCACAACTCCCGCTTTGGTAAAGAGATTTCTAGGTAGGAAGGAATTTCAAGTCATGAAGTTGTGGAAGCAGATGCCTGGCAGGACGCTAGCAGAGGATAACTATTTAAGAGATTATGAATAGCAGTGCAGAGAGGTAGAAAGAAATCAGGGGAATTATTTTCAGCCTGACAATACAGAGGAGAGAAGAACATTCCTAAAAAAATTAGTCTATTTTATACAGGAATAACTTAAGAGTAAACCAAATAATTTTGCACGTCGAATGAGAATGGAGTAGATTCTATGCCAGATTCCTCAGTCCTGCAATGTGGCTTCCCTTATGCCCAAGAATATACAGAAAGTCAGAGTCTCTGAAGGACATTAATAGGTAGGACACTGCCGTACTGGAAGGAGAATGGACTTCAAAGCACAGCAACTCCCCCCTGCCCAGAGGACCTGATTGTCAGCTTGAAACAAGAAGAGCAGTGTAGTTTCTCTTCCTTTCTTTCTGCCTACCTCCAGTTCTGCAAATAAAGATATTCCCAGAGTTTGCATCAAGATACAACTTGCTGCTTATCACTAAAAGTGATGTGTGAGTTATTTTTACCTAGGCTCCTCTGCAACCTCCCGGTCGCTTTCCAGGCAGAGGGTGATCGCCCTTACGTTGGGACACAAAGGTCATTGGGTTTATGCCTAGGAATATTGTCTTTACAGTAGCGGGTTGTTCCTCCAGGCTGCCAGGACCCACTTGTGGCCAATTAAGTTTGTACTTGCAGGAATCCAGCCCGTGTTCCTTGGATAATTATCATTTTGTATCTGCCTGCTCATTAATGTTACTGTGTAAAGTATTATCTCTAATGATGTCCTAGAAAATTACTTAACTACACTAATAGTAGCTGGTCAGAGGAAAACTTCCAGGAATGAAGTGGATCAAGTGGGAAAGTTAATGAATTCTGCATGACTTATTTCCAGAATTGCTCTTGATGTTGAATAAAGCTTTTGTTTTGGTCATTTAGCTTTGTTATCCTATTTCCAGAACATTGTCTTCTTCAGTCATGCTTTTATCTCCGGTGATAATGTCTGTAAGCCTTTAGTTATTATTGAGAGGCTTTTTGGTACAGACTTGGAAGGCAGTTAAATACAGTGCGCTCTAGCCAAGATAGAGGGCTCAGCTGTGTAGCAGTTTCAGAAGATGAATGCCTGTAAGAGTCAATTAACACTTATTTCTTACAATTTCTGAATACTCTTTGGTTTACGGAAATATTTTTTATCTGAATTATTTTTTTTGCTTGGCTGAGTTTAAGGCCAGATTTCTATAAATTGTTCTCTCTCTTTCCTTCCTTCTGTTCTTAGTCATTCATGGTTTAAGGTCAGATAATTCTTTAGGTAACAAAATATGGGTTATCTGAAAGATTTTTCAATTAATGAAACAACCCTGGCTGTAACACTACAACATGACATCAAGTTCTGATGCTTTGTAGACTGTGCAAAGACATTCACCCCCAATAAATGGAGGCAGAGTTTGTGGTTTTGATCCTGGGCTAATAGCTGGTAGCGGGACAGACCTGCATGGATTTATCGTGAACTCGTACTTTTTCCCTGTTGTTTCCCATGACAAAATGATCGCTAATGGAAAATATCTTGGGTTTAGTCAGTAAATGTATAAGTATGAATTTTCTTTCTGTCTTGTTCTAGTGCAGTTCTGAGACTTGTTCAGACTGTCTGTTGTATTTGGTTGCTCTTCGGTATGGATTTGCTTCTCATCTTTGTATCATGGCACATCCTATCAAAGTACAACCCATTTCTTTTATTCACACCTTAAGGAATGCAGTCTTTGTCCAAGTTGCTATTCCTCTTTTAGAAAGAAACTGATACTACCTCATTTTAGAAAAAGATTTATTTGCCTTGCAATTATTTTATACAGAAATATAGACATAATTCTCAGTGTAGCAAATTATTTCTATAGATAGCTAACTAAGTTTGAATGTTTTCAGAACCTAGCCCCCTATTTTAAGAGGCAGCTTCTCTCTATTTGCTTCAAATAGTTATAATTTCTTTACTGTATAATTATGTTTTTATATTTCTTGAAGTAGTTTGATAAATCCAGGAAAATAAAATAATAAATAAAAAGTAACTATAACTGCTGAGCAGAGAAGTCAGTTAAATTATTTAAGACGTCTTATAAATAATTACATCTGAAACTGTAGTCATTGTTGTAGAAAACTTCACAGAATTGCATAATAGTCAGAGTTGGAAGAGACCTCTGGAGATCATCCAGTTCAACACCCCCCCGCTAAAGTAGTTTCAACCAAAGCAGGCTGCACCAAAACATGTTTAGGCTGGTTTTAAATATCTCCAGAGAAGGACATTCCACAACATCTCTGGTCAGCCTGTCCCAGTGCTCCACTACCCTCACAATAAAGAACTTTGTCCTTGTGTTTGGGTGGAACTTCCTGAGTTCCAGTTTGTGCGCATTGTCCTTGTCCTGTTGCTGAGCATTATTGAGAAGAGTCTAGCTCCATCTTCTTCATATCTCCCATTCTGCTATTTATAAGTATTGGTAAGATCTCTCTCACTCTTCTCTAGGCTAAACAGACCCGGGTGTCTCAGTTTTTTTCATGCAAGAGAGGCGCTCTAGTTCCCTCATCATCTTTGTGGCCTCTGCTGCCCTCTTTCCAGTAGTTCCTCGACTGTCTTGTGCTGGGAAGCACAGAATAGGACACCTTCAACCTGCTAACCGCTTCTCTTAATATACCCCAGGATGCTATTTGCTTTCTTTGTCATGGGGCCATATTGCTGGTTCATGGGTAACTTGTCCACTATAAGTCCCAGGCTCTTCTCTGTAGAGCTGCTTTCCAGCAGGTCAAACCCTAACCTGTCCTGGGGCAGGGCGTGGGGTTATTTCTCCCTAGAAACCTTTGTGGAACTTCATTAGGTTCCCCTCTGCTCAGCTCTCCAGCCTGTCCAGGTCATCATGGAAATTAGGTTGGACAAAACCTTTGAGATCATCAAGTCCAACTGTACGTGTCCACTACTAATTCCTGAATGATAGTTGGCTCAGCATTGACCCCAAGGGAACACCACTAGCTGCAGGGTTCCAGCTAGACTCTGTGCTGCCGATCATGACCCTCTGAGTCATTAGTAATTAGTGAAGTTGTGTGTGAGTGTTTTAGTTCCTTATGTATCAAAGCATATGTCAGCACCAGTGAGCAGAAGTAAAACGTGCACAGCCTTGTGCAAAATCAAATTTTGTCTCTTCTGCATGCTCTGGTCTGTTAGCTTTCTTGGGTGCTAGACGTCTTTGTATTGATTTCATTGCACTTTGAATCAAAGCTTGAAAGTGAGTTGAGGTTTTCAAACTACCACAAGGATTTGTTTTAGTAGATGTTATGCAGTCAACTCTGTTACTCAATTTTGACAGTCATAGTGTTGGTGGTTTCCCCCAAATGCCTTTCTTTTCTTGTTTCTTTTCTAATGAATAATCTTCTGTCACTTTGTGCTGAATGTGTGTGCTGGAATATACTTTCTGTTAGATGGTGTCTCAGGTAAGGTTGGATGTGTAAAAGATTATTTTGTATTTGCCTGTCAGGGCAAAGCAGAGCAGCGACAAGATTTCGGGGCTGGTGGATTCAATCAGCGGGCAGTGTCTATGTTCTAGAGGGCTGGTCCACAGGCTATGAAGTCTGGAGACTTCTGCTTACTCAGTTGCACTGCAGTCATGAAAACAGCAGTGTCTTCAGTGCCGTTATTAAAAGCTGGATGTAAATTCTGGATTCTCCATAGGTTTGGTTATTATAAACTTTGGTACTGTTTTTCTGTCTCTTTGTTCTGGTGTTTAACAAGTCCAGGCAAAGCAAAGCAAAGTTTAAACATGCCAAAATGAAGCTGTTTCAAAGCTACTGTAAGAAACTCTCACGTGCTATTATGGTAGATTTATGCACCAAAAAAAAATGGGAGAAGTTCTGAAAACTCATTAATCTTTTTTATTTTTCCCTAGTTGTTGCCAAAAGTGTTGTGCTAATTGTTTGTTTCAAAACTTCAGGTTCAGTTCTTCCATCACCTGGAGTACACTGAACAAGAAGGTGCTCTGGTATTGGTGGGGATGATGCGTTAAGGCTATGCAGGATGACAAACTGCTGGTAGAACGCAATAGGTCAGTTAACCAGCAGCGGGTGAAAGTGCTTGATGGAATGGGAGATCAGTTTGCACATAACCCTCTCTGACAAAAATGCTGGCAGGAGCTAACATGTTCTGAGAGGTGTCACCGTCAGCTAATGCCTTGCATAAAGCTGTTTGTCCTTATGGATTTTACTTAGTATGTTAATTTCCACCAGCTTCTGATGGAGGATTAGATCAGACCTATGTGGTTCTTCTTGTCTGTTTGTTCAGTGTGTTTGTTCCTGAACATTCCTTGCACATTTTCCTGTCCAGTCCCACTTCCCCACATATCTACCATGGAGGGAATAGGTATATACTGCAATAAAGTAAGCACGCTTCACGTCTTTACAGATTTCAGTTGGTCTGCTAAGCATACAGGTTCACCCCCTCCAACTGTGTTTCTTTGAACACAGGTAATTCTTAGCAAGTTTCTTGGACTGACCTTGATATTGTATAACTGCATGGGATTATTTTCTTTTTCTGTATTCATGTAGTATAGGGAATGAATAAAAGCAAGTAATACATACAGAATAGTTTTTTAAAGATAAATTACAAATATATGAGCAGTCAAAAAAGTAAACCAGCATTTAACTGCAATTATTGTTACTACCACTAATGTTACCATAACATTCCTAATTGACTGAGCTCCCTCAAGTATATAACAAGGCTGTGACCCCTGTATATACTCCAAGGTGGTTGCCCTTATAGTGTGTGTGTATATGTACAGTATTACTGGGAAAATTACTTGAGGAAATTGCTGCTCAGATGAGAATTACTGTTTGCCAATTTGCATGTGGGATGGATCAAACAAGGCAAACCGCATTCATGAGCAGAAGTCCATGCAAAGTGTGCCAATAAATACAATTATTTCTACAATCACAATGCTCAGAAAAGTTCTCACTTGACTTGTTGATCTAGAAATAAAGGATTTAAGTCAGGATTCCTGTGAATGAAATCTTTAATGATCTATTAAAGTTTGTGTCATGAAACTTTCTGAAAAATCAAAAAAATAATTCACCCTCGCTGTGAGTAATTCATTGTTGCCCTCTGACCAGTGATGCTGGGTGGAGGACTGCTTTTTGGGTCCTCAGAATAGGATGCAAATACCATTTTATTAAATGGATGACCTTGTGTCATTTGCTGCTCCTCAAATATTCAGCAGGTATTTTCTAAAAGATATCCCCTGGAGTTCTTGAAATTCAGCAGTGGTATAAAACAATTAACTGAAGGTCAGAGACGGTTCCTGCTACATCTAATTTGTAAGCAACTTTGAAGCGAAGCTCCGTGTGCCGTGCATGCTAATGAAGATCTGTATTTCAGACCATATTTTAAGTGTTATAGAAGTCCTTTGGCAGATATTTAGATGTTGAGGAAATTGTAAATACAGTAAGGCTCCAATACAGGTAGATGCTTCTGCGAGTGTGCTTAACCTAAAGCTTGTGCTTACAAGTACTGACGATGATGTGTTGGACTCGGATGTAAGCAGATGTCTAGTTCGATTCAGATCAGAAGCCGCAAGTTCAAATATGCTGGTGCAGAATGTGGCTGCCTGCAGAAGATCACTTTATACTAACAGCAAGAAAAGAACGCATTCCACTTCAGGAGGAATGGAATGGTCCCCCCTTTAGCTGGAAATCCCTCTGCTGTTTCCAAAGGAAGCCACATTACCACTGATCACTTATACCCAGGTTCTAACTAAAACTCCTTAAAAATATGGTAGAAATAAAGCAATAAGTTTAGATTATAGTACAGCCAAGCGGAAGAAAAAAAGATGCTGTTAATACAGGAATGTTAGTCTGTTTGGGATCTCTCATAAATCAGTGTGATTCTAAAGAGTACATTCAGGTGGAGTTAGGGGGTTCTCCCTGTATACACGCATAGGTGTCTTAAAGCGCTCATTGGAAGAAAAATCTGAAA
Organism: Cuculus canorus; assembly: GCF_017976375.1. NCBI lineage: Eukaryota > Metazoa > Chordata > Aves > Cuculiformes > Cuculidae > Cuculus > Cuculus canorus. The sequence continues at coordinate 6,446,942 of NC_071407.1, forward strand.
GTAAATATTACCGAGAATGTTACACCCTATAATTTTAAGAGAACCTAGAAAATAGGACTTGCATAAGAATCAATACAGTATTTCTTTAGACTCCTCTGTGGATTAAAAACACTTATTTATGCCATGTTAAAAAAAGGCTCTTTGGGCCCTCTAAGCAGTCTGGAAGTGATATAACACATCACTTAACAATGAATTGGCTCAAGATTTTAATTGATTAAAAATTAGCTAATTGTTAAACTCGTTCGTATCTGACTTAATGTTCAACCAAAGAGAATCTAGCAATACAAAGCAAATATTCAGTAAAATGATAGGTTTTTTGACTAGTAGTCAGTTGAAATTTTTTCTTTCACACATGAGAAGTCCTTGAGGATGACCAATTCAGCCTTACTTGCTCAAATCACCAAATACTGTTGATGATTGCCTGCAAAGGAATTTTGCTGAGATTACATACTATTGTATATATTTATTTGACAGCGTTTTCTAGATAGCCCAATATTTCCTGCACAGTCTCAGTACTATTAATGTATATTTAGGTAGAACACCAATAATAAACCATTAGACTGATATACTAGAGTTTAGATAATAACCTCCTTTTACCAGTGAGGTTGTTTCGAGATTATGCAGCTCATGGGGACACAGTACCTCACTCTGGTGTCCCCAGATGGGGCTGGTGCTCCATGACAGCACAGAATGAGGGGAGATAATGTGAAATCCCTGTGTATAAATTGTAAGTGTTCAGGGGAAGAGTGTGTTTTTCATTACACTATTGAAAAGAAAGGTGTGGAGAAAAAGAGAGGAAAGGACAGAAGCACTGTGAGGCAGAACCAGGTGGAAAAGAAATAGGGTGATCTGACTGATCTTAGTTAAACTTTATTAATGCTCTAATTAGCTGAAATAAAAGACCCTAGTCGGTGATTGACTTGGGTTTTTGCTGGCCTTTTCAGCTCCAAACAAGAAACTTTTCCCTCCTTACAAGAGGGAAAGTAAGATGTGGATTGGCTTCACGTTTGACACTCATTTTACATTTTGAACACCCAAAGTTTATAGGAATTTGTCTACATCATATGTAGTTTTCGGCCTACCTCTAGGAATCAATCTTGCTCATATTGTTATCTTTAAAAGAAAAAAAGAGGGTTAGGGGGAAGCAGAGAGGACCATTCTCTCATTATCATCTCTTTGGTTTCTTTACTTGCCTGGTATGAATTATCTTATGGGAAGACAAAGCAAATGGAGACAAAATTGCCGGAGCTCCAGACTGGTTAAAGATAACACTATATTTTCTGACCATAAGACAGAAAAAATGTGGGACGGAGTGTAGGTATTTTCTTTTACTTTGTCAACGCTAATTCGTGGTGAGGGCATAGGCTGCTGCTAGGGTGTTTCTGCTCATACTACATACAAAGCAAGGTGAAGAGCTGCAATGTTTCCCTGCCTGAAGTGAAAAAGAGATCCGTTTAATTGTATCCCAGGGAGGCTCTTTTAAAGAACTACAAGACCTGCAAAGAAATTAAGGCCATCTAAGGAAGGACCTTCTATGAGGCACCACATGCTCTTGGAAACCTGCCATGTAGCTGCTACAGTAAGATTATCTTATATTTGATATCTATTTCTGTAAAACCTGTGTGATCGTGTAGATGAGTTCTGGCTGAGAGCCCTGTTTCCTGGCATACGTGGGAAAAGGTCTGATAACCCCGAGTACGAAAAATAAGAGATTAAAAACTGAATGCTGGTTTAACTACATAACTAGCATTTATTCCATATTTTCAAAAGAGCTAGAGGGGATTTTATACTGAAATTCCTTTGAAAGTCATGGGCAATGAGCACCTATTTCTTTAACAGGTTTTGAGAGTTACCCCTTGACAATTTGTGCAAGATCCTTGGAAGAGTGTAGTCAGTCAAAGACTGACCAGGAGCCCTATTCTGCAGGATTTATAAGTATTGTACTTTGCTCATGAGTTTCTCAACTTTTTTCTTCTTTTATGTAGAACTCAAGTAGTAGGTGCACAAAATCCCTTCTCAACCTTTGCTCTGTATTAGATGTCTTACCTGTCAACCAGGTTTCTCTCTTTCTCTGCCCCTATGGGAGGAACTAAGGGTTTAAGCATGAGAGAAGAAAGAAATAATTTCAGTTTAATGTATTGCTTTAGTTCATTAGTATTTGTTTATCTCAGTAAGTGCTTCGTTAGGGAGAATACCCCATCTGCAAGACATCAAAGGATGCATAGCTAAATGGAGGTGATGTTGTCATGAGCAGCTCTGGGAGAGCAACACCTCCCACTGTTTAAATGCCTTTTGAAATCATACTTTGTGGCATGAGAGGAGTAATGTAGTCCTGGCTCACAGTGATGAACATCAGAAGAGTAATCCCAAATCCTGTCACAGTGCAGTGAATAATCATGATGAATTACGTAGGCTGCTGGAGAATGTCACATTATAACCACCTGGTGACAGTACCAAGACAAGCAGGGAAGCTTCAGCATCTGGCTCTGCATTGCAGCCACCAAAGACCTGCACTGGTCTACCCTGCAGAACTGCCAGCTGAAACAGAGAAGTTTTTATGAGATATCCACTCTGTGCAGAAGCCCTGTGATTTTGCTGTGTCTGCCACATCAGTAGAGGAATAAAAGCAAATGCCTGGAAGCAGAAGCTCTGGGAGAGAAACCGCAGGGAGGTGTGTGTAGGTCAGTGAGAGGGGCAAGAAGATAGAAAGCAAAAGGAAAATGGAAAAGGACGTGGTGGGCTTTTGTACTCGTCTGCTCCTTGGGGAACAGCTGATGGGTGTTCAAGAGAATGAAGCTGTACTTGCAAGATATTGGTCACAGATAATGACACATAATGGGCAACTTTGGGGATTTTCAGGGAACCTGCGTTGATGGTAACACAAACCAATTCAAGGTGGAACTGGAACAGAGCTTCTCCGTGAACAAATCAACACATACCTATTGCCGCTCCCTGGGAGCAGGATGATGCTGTGTGATAGGGAACATACTATATTGTGCTCCCTCCTTGTACCAAGGGCTTTAATAGTCCTAGAGCCAGCCAAACTAGCAGCCTACCTGTTCCTAATTGGACTAATATTTAATTTCAGCTCTCGAAAACGAACATAAAAGGAACACAGCAATCATCGTTTCATTTTATACCTAAAGTCTAACTAGCTGCTTTTATGTAGCTACACTGGTTATTTTCAGTTGCTGTGAGAAAGAAATAAGAAACTCTGCAGATGATGAATAGCCTAATGAGTTCAGAAGAAGATGCGTAATTAGGCAAGACTGAGGTAAAATCATAGCTACTTTGGAAGAATTCTGAGTAACTTTAACAAGGTCAGGATTTTACCTCAGGTGTTCATAGAATAGCTTGCCACAAAGAAATTTTTTTCCTAGCCCTGAAGGATGAATGCTTATAACCTTAATTTTGTTTATCCCTTCTTATGTAACTATGAATGCTCTTATTAGCTGTGTAAATGTCTAATTCTCTTTTGAATGCTGGTAAAACCAGACATTTATTTGTAGCCCCAGGGCAAGATAATTTTCACCAGTGCTACAGATTCATAAAGTTTGAGCCTTATAACAGTTTTCTCTTAGGTGTGCCAGGTATACTCTGGTTCATTTTCTCATAGTTAGCAATACTTTTGAAACTATTCAATGATAACTTTCTGTTGGAAAGCATCTGTGTTGAGTACTCTGGAGTTTTTCATGGGAGAAATAGTTGCAAATATTCTTTGATGTCAACTGGATGCTGGCATGCTTTTTAAATTTTCTCTCATCTGAAGAATATCACGTTCATTTTTGTGGGACAAATTTACTTCCAGTTGACATGGATCCAATCTCTCTCACTTTGATTGCTGAAAATTATTTCCACTGTGAATTTAAAAATAAGGTGACAGGATTTCCACACCAAAGGAAATGCCTTTATATTTCTCCATGTCTTTTATTTTTCAGTTTTTCTTTGGAGTTTTCATTGCACGTGTCTTCTTATACGTATCTTTGGCAGGTTGGGAAGCGTGATTTATGATGCAGCTAACGTATTTTGATCATACTGCAGCTGATCAATAATTTGCTAATTTAAACAAAAAAGGTAGCCACGTACAGGAGAAAAAAATAATATTTTCAAAAAAACTTGAAGTAATTTTGACCCTAAGGGTAGTAGCTTTGCTCAGACACTGTTGCGTGAGGTTTCTTGGTAGACAGCATTATCATCAAATGGCTGTTTGATAACAGGCAAATTGTTTTGCTGCAAATAGTGTTTTCTCTAATCTCTGTCATGTGCTTCTTGTCAACACTGATGTCTTCAGAGGTAACGTGGGTTATTTGCTCTTATAGTGCCTGCAGTGATTATTGGAATGTGGATCCAGGAGGCAATTGAACTGGTCCCAACTTGCTGAGAACAAAGATCCCTCTCCCTGTCTTCTCAGCTCTGGCGCTTACCCATCCGCATGGAGAGACATTTGGCCTCACTTACCCAACTAAAGTTTTTGCTTTTTGCCAAGATATTTATCTGCTGATTCAGTAAATGAAATAGATGCACCATAGAATCACTAGGTTGGAAAAGACCTCTAGGATCTTCAAGTCCAACCATTCCTATCAACCACTAAACCACGTCCCTGAGCACCTCATCTACTCACCTTTTAAATATCTCCAATGATGGTGACTTGACCGCCTTCCTGGGCAGCCTCTGCCAGTGCCCAATGACCCAGTGGATTTCCCACCCAAACACGGCTTCCACAAGTGAAGTCAGTATTGGTGATGTGAGTCAGTGCAGGAGGGGGGCACTCCCTGCACCCACCATCTGGGTGGCTGCATCTGTCCTGGCTGGTGCAACCAGGATCAGACCGGAGCCAGAACTAACTTAAATTAAAGCATTGGGAGCGTGCAGTATGGGAATAAGGAAAGAGAGGGCTGGATAGCGAGCTGTTGTTTTGGTACAAAACCTGCTGTAATCTGTGTAATTATGAGAATTTGTGCTGTAATTTACCACACTATGAACTTCCATTGTGATCTTGGACAAGCAATGCAGTATTCTGCCCAAGTTCTGTGCTACCGCACCAGAGTAAGAATAGTCTTTAAAGGCAATATTCTTGCTGTAACCTATTTGCTAAAAGTCAGAAGGAATGGGGAGCACTGTTTGTTATTCTATCAATACAAACCAACCTTTTCAAAAACACTTGCATTAGACTCAGTCCTTTAAGATGATGTCCAGACTTCTAAGTATTCAACCATAATCTGTTCACTTACCTATTTCTTGCTAATTTTGTTATGATAGGTGGTGGATAACTCTGAATTCAAGTTGTGTCCATATGTGGGTCAGATTATATGTTTTTTGAAATGTTGCTTTAGGCTAGAAGGTTTGACAAACCGGGGTACCATTTTGACAGTTCTGGCCAGCGATGTCTTTTTAGCTTCACATTAATGTGATCTGCGCTGACACCCATTGTTTGTTACAGGGATGTGATGGGTGTTCCCCATCTCTTTTTATTCTCCATTAGGGCTCGCTGTACCCCAGAAACAATTTCACTTTTAAATAGCATGGCATTATTATCATTTTCTCCTGCAGTACATAATCCAGTTCACAAAGGCATACTACAAATATATTGGCCGTTATAATTCTCTTGAGTCTTCCTCCATTAACCATAACAAAATGCCACTAACCAGTTACAAAGTACAGCCTCTAAACACACATTTAGATTCATAGGGTTTTTTTTTTACATCCTGGAATGTACAGGGCAGAAAGAAATCATTATTTAAAAAGAATAGCTTCGAGGTAATAAGTTACTGAAGTAATTTTAAATGATCTGAACAAGTCATTTCAAATTACAGCTTTTATTATTTCCTCTGCTAGAAAATTAAAGAAAGGGGATAAAATGCAAGTGATTGAACTGAAGTAAGAAATATGTTTCCAGGTGTTTGCAGATGATGTTCTAAATAATTGAGCAGCTGAGAACAATGTGTTACGCAGTCATCCAGCAAAAAGGAGAAAACTGGGGGTATGCAATTCCCTCAGCTACTGTTCTGATCTTACTGATGGTTTACATCAGCAAAGAGTTAGAACAGCACAATGACGAATCTGGCCAGTGTGTTTGCTGTTTCATAATATGCGTTTCCTATTTGAAACCAAAACTGAGGGCCCCTTAGGTCTTTATCTACTATCTTTCTGTTGTTCTAATTTTGTGGTTTTTTTGCATAATTGCGAGTTTTTCCCAATGATTAGTGACATGTGCAACTCCAGTTTTACGTCCTTTACTTCCTCAAGGACTTTTTTTCCTACTCATGGGGCGTATGTTTTGTACTACTCAGCAGCCACTTTTGTCCTTGATCTTAGCTGGTGTCTCTACTATTACTTGTTTGTTGCTCCTACGCTGGTCTATCACAGCTTTTTTAAGAGCTACAACTGTGAGCATGAGAGAGTGAGATATCAGCTAGCAGAGATTTTCATTGGCATTGCTGTCACCAGGAAACAATATGATAATGTCAGTGCAGTTTCAGTGCAAGCTCCAGCCTCTTGAAGATAAAATAGCTTATGACTTTAAAAACTCATTAATTCAAAACAGTTTGGTTAATGAAGATAGTAGGGAGCTTTGTTTGTTTTTAATAGGAGATACAGACTACAAGTGGGTAAATAATTTTCAGATGTATGTACAAATTACTAACTCACTTCTAGCTTGAATGTCTATGTATTACATTTAATTTTAATCCTCTTTATGGAACAAATTTCTATAAATAGAATAGATACTTCTCAAACACGGATATCATTAGCTGTTGTTGGTCAGAGGGCTCATCTGAGTATGAGTCTGCAGATGGTTTGTGAATGCTTTGTTGTGAAAAGAGTTGTTTTGGAAGGATTTATTAATGGAAAAGTAGACATTTTTATTTGGGAAAGCAAAAGGATTTTTTTTGTTGAAGGATATTGAAATTGGATTTTACATTGTGTCAGCTTCAGAGAATTGAAACCACTGACCAGACTGGGGCATCGGACTTTGAAAGGAAACTTCTGTCAGATTATGAGAAACTTTGAAAAATTCCAGTTTCATATCCTGGTGATTTCCTGCAGTAGTTGGACAGCTTATCAGGAAAAGATGTATTATATCCATTTGTGGAGGCTGTCAAAACAGTCCTTGAAATCGGAGGCTGGAGTCCAGAGGTTACTTCCAAACAACATTTCTGTAGCATTGTGGCTTAAAACAAAATGTTTGGGATTACCTTAGTTAGCTGTCAGCTTTTCAGAATTTGAAATTCGGAACATGATATGATGCTGAAAGCTCCCCAAAAGAGAAAATATGAACTTCGCTTGCTCTTCCCATATTCCCTTTTTGAGCTTGTCTGATTGCATAAATAAGTAATTATTTTATATGATCAATACACACCCATAAGAAAGTTTGGCACAAGAGGTTATAAAGGTCAGGAGTGGGGCAGATTTTAGGAGAGAACTAGTTCATTTTATGTGTATTGAGGCATTGATAGTTTACATGGAACAGAAAAAAATACTGCAGAAATCTAGGTAGGTTATCCTGTGTCACTGCGAATGTTTGAAAATCATAATGCAAAGCTTAATTAATTACAGGGAAGAAGTTAAAACTGTGTTTTAAGATATCCTACTTTTCTTTTTTTACTAATTTTGAATTTCTGAAGTTCATCTTCCAGCTGACCCTAGGTGATTTTTGGCGCTTTCAGAAATGCTATTCCACTGCAAAAGTGAGTTTGTGTGACTTTTTTAAAAATTATTATTTATTTCATAATTTTTTTTCCCATCATTTACTCATTTAAGCTGCCGTGAAGCAAGCAGTATAGCCAGTATTTTGATAATCACTATCATGAGTTCATCTAGTACAGGTTTAGTGGTTTAGGCCCATTACCTATGGATGCATATACACGTATGACTGAGTATAGGACGAATAAACTACACTCCATTCATCTGGTGGTCTTTTCCATCAATGTTTAGTGGTTTTCATTGTCATCAAAGTGGTTCCAGCTTTTACTCTTCCAGTACTTTAAACTGCAACAGGAACTGTAGGTTACATACATGATTGTTTCCCCGTCTCTAGATCACTTCACTTCTGACCTCAGCACTGATGAAGTTTCCTGGAGGGCTGCTGCTTCTGGGCTCCTTGAGGCTTTAACTGCTGCTCTTTGATTAGCAGGAACAGAATTTGCATGAAGTACTTCGAAGCTCTTGAAAGAGACCAACAGAAAAATCTGTCTTTTCGGAAAACAGCTGAAATAAGATTAACTTTGCTGTTTGTGCCTTCATGTGAAGCACTATTTTTCTTTAAATGTAAAGGAATATGTTTACCAAGCAGAAGTGTCAAGATATCTGCACTTGTACTATATATAGTTCCAATCATCTATTGCACTCTCCTCTCTAAACTGTTTTGTTGAACATATATTCAGGTTTTAGAGCTCTTTGGAGAGAAACAGTCTGCTAGTCTAGGAACAGTGTTCTAGGAATGGAATTTGGATGATCATCATCACCCAAAACGGCTTCTTTCCAAACCAGCTCCACAAAGAAAACATGATAATCTGTAGAAAAAAAATACTGAGCTTGTCTTACTGTGGTTGCACGCAGACCAGATTTATAGTTGTCTATGTTTCAGTATGTGTATTTTACTAGTCTGTCATTGATTTGATGAAATCTGGTCTTTGGTCTAACCAGAACACTGTAATCCCTGTTTGCACTTCTATTTTGTTGATGGGTTGAGTCTTTTGTAATTTTGGATAAGTATGGTGTTTTTTTCTCCTATTCTATTTAGGCAATATTTTGGACACCAATCGCATTTCAAAGTGTTGTCAGGGAGTAGCAAAAGCTTCTGTTTCCTTTAAAGCTATAAAAGTCTGTTTGCGGACAAACTGTGCTTGTGTACTTCAGCTTGCTATTTACATTTCCTTTCATGCCTGTTACAGGAACTTCTAAAGTCAAGTTTTGACATACATTGGTGACAGTGGCAGATGAAAAAATCCTTCAAGCACAAAAATGATCTGAATTCTTTGTAGAGGAGTCAGGCTCTGAAGTAACTTCTGAATGGTGAAAGGTACCTCAGTCAAAGAAAACTACAGAGCTCCTTTTTTGGGCCTCTCGGTACAAGAAGGACGTTGCGGTGCTGGAGCGTGTCTAAAGGGCAATAAAACTTGCAAAGACTCTGAAGCACAGCTCTTACGAGGAGTGGCTGAGGGAACCGAGATTGTTTAGTTTGGACAGAAAGAGGCTGAGGGGAGACCTTAATGTGCTCTACAACTGTCCGAGAAGAGGATGTAGTGAGGTGGAAGTTGGTCTCTTCTCTCAAGTAATAAGCAGTAGGACAAGAGGAAATACCTTCAAGTTGCACCAGGGGAGGTTTAGATTGGATGTGAGGAAAAAATTCTTTACTCAGAGAGCGGTGAAGCATTGGAACAGGCTGCCGAGGGAAGTGGTGGAGTCTCCTGTCCTGGAGATGTTAAAAAAACACGCAGATATGTTGCACTTCAGGACATGGTTTGGTAGGCACGGTGATGCTGGGCTGGCTGCTGGACTTGATCTTAGAAGTCTTTTCCAACCTTAATGATTCTATGGTACACATGAGCCGAGGGATTCTGTTTCTAATCTCCATAGATCTCGTGCCTTCTCAATCTGCTCTGCATCACTTTTCATGCTTATTTTTGCTATGGATCAGCAGTTTTGAAATGTGGGTGTCTGACAGACTTCTTTAGACAAGAGCTTACTGCTCCTTGATAAAGCAGGAGATGCATGTCAAGCTGAAATTTGAAGGGGAAAGTAATGAGATTATGAGGTTAAGGAGACAGAGTGAATGTGAACATAAGGGCTAGTACTTAAAGATAAGTTATGGCTGGTGCGTAGGCATTAGAGAGAGGAAATGTGATAAAGCTACTGTATTGCACTTCATGACTACCAGTCAGTTGTAATAAAGTCCTGCTGAACAATTGATTATTTGATGTTTAGTTGAAAAACTTGTAACTTGCAACTTTATGTTTAGTCTATGCATGTTTCCCCCCCTCTCCTGAGAAGGATAAATGAAATAGAAATATTTTTAAAGTAGATTTGAAGGCCTTTCTATTTCTTATTATACCCAGATAATAAGGGACCTTTTACAACCTTTAATAAAATGGGAACCTTTTTCCATGGTTCTTTTCCTTGAATAAAATGATGCTCATTTGCAAGGTTCATTTTGAAGCAGTGGGACTTTTCAGAACTATTCTGCTCATCACAAAGTTACTTTGGTATAAAGTAATTTTGTCTATTTCCTTTCTGTGAAAAAAGATAATGATAAGCAAAGAAAGGAAAAAGAATAGATCTAATACGCCTCTTGCAATTCTTTCATTTATGAATTATTAAGTAATTTAAATTAGGATGGATGTTGCTATGTTTGTTCTCTGTGAATAAATCAGAGTATAGACTACACCGTCACAGAAATGTCACTTCCTTTGAGGCAGACCCTAGATCCTGGTCAGGCAAGAATGTTTCCATCCCACTGAGTGTCAGTATGCCATCCTCATTCTTTAATACACTTCTAGTAGTCTCCCTCCCGCTCACCTTTTGTTTCCCTACACTAGGAGGAGCTGACGTTTAGGAATGTTAAAACTGGGACCTGTTTGCCACAACATAGACAGAGGAAAATAGGTCTTTTATAGGTCTGAAAATAGCTGTTTTTCAGACACCTACGGTGTTTTCCTTTTAATCCAAGATGTATATCTTTAGTGAATCTTCTGCTTCTGCACTCTTGATGCTCTTTTCTTGCTCCAGTAGACCTGCAACTAGCTAGAAATGCACTTTGAGGAGGAAACATAATATATGGAAATTCTGATAACAAAAATTTATTATATAATCTGGCATCCAGGCATACACATTTGATAAATCTAAGCACGCAAAGATGTATGGGGAATTTCATATATAAAATTTGTGGGTTTATCAGTAAAGGATAAAGGCTAATCAGGGTGGAGAATGCCAAGCCCCCAAGGGCGTAAGTCATGGCTGGCACTGGCGAGATGGGTAAGATAAACTGAATGTAAAAATCAAAGGGCAGAATATAGACAAAGCAAAACCACATGATGTTTTTCATCAAAGGCAGCTTTGCCTGGTTTTACATCAGAAATAACACGGTATTGCAGGAGTGCAGGTCCTTATTGATTAAAGCTCTTTCAGGACTGCAAGTAATCATTTGAAAAACATTTGTTGCTTTCTATGGAATCAAAAAAGTGTTCCCATAAATATTTGTCCTCGATAGTTAGGAAGAGAATCTATATTACCACAGGCCACATTACTCTGGGAGATATTTGCTTAGTGTTTTTAAAAGTAATAAATGACAAATAGATGCTCTTGTGCCCGTGAAGGCCGACTTTGAGTTTGTCTTTTTCCAAAGGTTGAAGTGTCACCACTGACCTAATCTTACTAATGTCTTCAGGGTAATGTCAATTCTGACTTACCTTATGCAAGCACAACATGATATCAACCTGAAATTTGTATATTTGAGGTGGAAAAGTTCTGTTAAAATCTTTTTTAAAAGCTATCAGAACTCATAACAAGAAACAGACTAAAATGGAAGCAGTTACAAAACCTGTTACAAAAAGCTGCGGCAGGATAATCTGAAGGATACTACAATTGTATTAACATAAAAAAATAATTAGGGAAAGGAGATGAAATTGAAATTAGAAGAATAATAAATGATATCTAAAGGACAAAAAGATAAAATGATTGGACATGAATTTAACTCTTCTACCTGAAACATTTCAGTTCACAGGAGGGAGGGAGCCAGAAATGTTGAATCTATATTTTCCCAATATTTTTTCTCACAATTTTTCAACACATTTTCCATATTGTTATGTTCCAGTATCTCTCACGGTAGGTGAGAAACTGTTACCTACTCTGAGAAATACTTCCTTTTAAAAGTCGATGTTTATATACTTAAACTGTTACCACAACTAACACTCAGTGCTTATGTGAACTGCTTGTGTTTTTCCCAGTAGTGAATAGTGTATGGCACTGGCCCTTCAGAAACTGGGTTTCTGTTTCCAGTTCTGGCACTGAAGTTTAGTAAAACCCTCATGCTTTCCTTTTCCCTGTATCCTCTTTCTGTTTAGATATGTTAGGTTTTATACCTGAAGTGTTATTGCTTATTTCTTACTATAAGGTGCTTATAAAATGGGCCTCGATTTCAGGCAATTACTTTAGAGGATCTCACACTACAAATGTATGGTAATGACTATAAAGCCAAGAAATGTGACATCCACTGATATCTATTTTAATATCCTTGAGCAGAACGTGTTACTCCTGACTCTGCTGTCTGGGGCAAAACATCACTCTTTCATTTCTGTCTTTACAAAAGGAATCTTAAAGTTGAATCTGAAAGGTGAGAATAGGGGGTAAAAATGGGTGTAAGAGAACTAAAGAAGAAAGGGCAAATTTATTAATGTTTTAGAACCTGCATCTGACTCTCCAGATCTCTATTTCTTAAGTTTGTGCCTTGTGATTTTCATATCAGATTTTTTTCTTTCTCTTCTACTTACAAACTTCAATGTATTACTTTACTGTGAAGCAGAAAAAAAAAATGTGCAAATTATTTAATTACAGGCTTTTAAATTTCACTGGCACCTCTGGTCCAATCATGCTGTGATACCTGAATGAGTTTCTCTTCCCTACATTGCATCTATATGATAGATGTACAGCTGTAGGAACATAACTTGAAGTGAAGTTGCAGATGAAGCATTTTTCTCCTTTTTTTCTGCTTGTCGTTGATGATTCCTCGGAATTATCTGGGTTATTTTTTTTTTTTCTTCCTTCAGACAATTTTCATACAGATTGTTTTCTTAATCTGGTTCCCATCTCATCTGATCAAGAGTGTAAACAGAATGATGAAAGGAAATATTGCCAATACTCTTGGCCAGCAAGTCTTACTACCAGTACAACCCGACATTGATGTCAGATGACAGGATCTCTTTCCATCCTGCCTCATCAGAAAAATCTGTACCTTTTCTCTCTTTCTATGCAGCACAACATCGATCTGCCACGTTACTGCAATCCTTGCACTCATCCTTGTCATAATCAGATGTACTGTAAAATTATTAATTAGAATAACCTTGCAGTAATTAGACTTGCTGTGCAATTACCACTGGAATTACATAAATCAGTTGTGTGCTAGTTTGCCTTTAGCTTCGTGTTGTACAAACACAGAGCACATAGACCCCCCCCTCCCCTCTCAAAGCTGGTGCTCATTGTACAAGACCAGCAATGCAGACAGACAGAGAGAGCAAATTCTTCCCAGGACTATGCTCTGTTAGCTGTTTTACCTTCCAGTTGCAGGTATTGTGTTGTTCCTGTCTTTGCAGTATTCTTTATTTCCTGGGTTTAAATTGAGACTTGCTGAAAGACTTCTGTGAAATAGCCCGAACCTGGACTGTCTCCTGCCTTTGCCATTCCTGTGACAGTAGATGAAAGGACTTACCAAGAATGTTTCCTGAAGCTGCTCAAGCAACATTGTCCCAGAGGTGGATGGTCTGGATAGAAGTGGGCAGGGCACAGGTGGAGTTCCAGCATTAGGTCAGGCTGCTTGTGATTACACTCAAGGATGAAGTTTGAGTGCAGATGATTTTACTCTCAAAATTGTCTTGATAGCAAAGTCATGTCAGATCCATATGGGCAGCTGGCAAATCAGGACCTGAGGCTGTTCCTGCATGTAATAACCCAAAGATTTTTACTCCAAGGCATGGTCCTGTATGGCCCTGCAAAACCAGTTTCTAGCTTATATGTTTTATTTGAGGATGAAGTCTTAAGTTATCTAAATATTAAGATCCACTAGGCAGCTAAAAGTCATTTAAAATTAATACCAACATTAGTAATACTGCATCACTGAGAATAGACTTCGGGAGAAATAATACATGCTGCTTAAAATTCTACACGACTAATAATCATAGAATGGTTTCTTAACAATCATCCAGTTCCAACAGCCCTGTCATGGGCAGGGACCCCTTCCACTAAACCAGGTCACTGTCTTCGGTCATAAACCTGAAAACTGGTTCAGATGAATGAACCATTTATAAAATTAATTATACCAAACCATGAATTTCATAATTCATGAGTGTATAGTGCAGTAAAGTTACATTTCTCAGGGTCAATAAAGGTGTTTTCGTGATTATGAATTACTCTTGGGAGCCCAGCCTGCAAAACACACGTGGACTGGAGGTTGTATCATGATAATTTCTGGCACCATATATTTCCTGAATACTCACTTTAGATTTCTGTTTGTTTTCAGCAGTAGTTATGAGCAATGGCTTAGTCTTTCCCTATCAGTATTCCTTGTTGTGGAATTCCTTGTAACTGGAAGAGCTGATATATGCTCTATTAATACTACAAGCAAGTTAAGACGGCCACCTGTGTCATAGTCATCTTAGCATCTAAACAGTATTGCATTAAAAACTTTTTGGCTGACCTATGCAACGCTCCTGTTATGCAGCTGTGCTGGGTGGTAGGAAGAACAAGGATTTTGTTTTGAAGAAATACTGGTATTGCAAATGTGGACAACAACTGCTGAAGAAGCTGCTTTGTGAGAGGATTCAGACAAAAGCAAGGAGTTCTCAGTAACAGTTTTGTAGTTAATATAAAGGAAGGATTATCACAATTTTGAAGAAGTATATATGTTTGTGTTCTGGTATTTGACAACACAATATCCTGTTGGCTGGATGGGTTTCTGAACTAACTGGCTCCTTTTCATTGCACATTTGCTTGTGTAATTTATGTTTAGCTTTTACTTATCTAAGATGTTAATTTCCTGCACTGCTTCGGCATTATTAAGAAATTATTATTCAAAACACAGAACTAACTTTCAGTGCAGGAAGAGCATCTTCAAGGGTTGCTATAGTAAATACAATGTCGAAATACCCTGGACAGCAATGAGATTGAGCACAGTTAGCAGACACAGAGTATATTCTCTAGCTCAGAAAACGATGCCTTGTTTTGCTTGATTTAGTTAATGCCCCAGCATATTTATTTTTCACATTTATGAGAACAATTGGTCAGATTTGAAAGACAGAATCAATGAGAAAGCCTTTTGCCCTGTTAAACTGCATTATGCATAAATCTGTAGGGAAAGTGCATAGTGGCCTTTTAGGCAGGTAGAATTATATGGGTGTGTAGGAAAAAATAGCAGCTCATCTGTATAGTTGAGTCCATTACAGATTTTCACCTCCATTTCCTGAAGTCAGTGATAATACCTCAGTTTTCACTGTCCTGCATCTCTGATGTTGTTGATTGTCCCGAAGTTTGGGGAAATCCTGGACTGTGGTAACTCGGATCCAGTACTGAGCTAGTTTTTTTTCTGGTTTTTATGTATTTAAATCTATCATATTGTGGAGGGTAAAACATCTCTCTCTCTGCTTTTCCAACTCCTATCTCCTCTTGTTTCTATTAAACTGGCAAAAAGTCCAGAAAAAACTGTAGAGCTGATACAATTTTCTTTATGGCAGGAAAGGAATGAGTTTGGGAATTTTGTTTGTCCCTGTTTTGCATGACAATTTGTTTCTAGGATCTGTTTTGGGAATTTTAACTTGTAAATTGAATGCATTATGGACCTCACTGCACTGGCAAGGCACTAAATAAATAACAAAAATAAAGTGCTGTCTTCCAGTCAATTGTAAAATGTAGAGTCCTACTGTGTAGAAGTTGGTCCTTCATTCTTAAAACAAAATAAAAGTGTACTTGAATGAAAGACTTAGCAGAACGATTTTTGGAGTTGAAAAGTCAATGACTGAAGGCAGTGCTGCAAATAAGTTTTTTTTTAGCTAAACCCCATATTTAAATAGAAGTGCGAGTTCAATGTTAAGGTCACACTGTTCTTTCTGCAAGGAGGAAATATATAAGGGAAAACAAAGTAATATGTGTTTATAGTTAAATAATTATACATACTTATAGTCAAAGTGCTGTATGTGCACACCTGATTGCCTGTGTCACTCAGTTAATACTTCAGAGTTTCATAATGCTTATCCCCAACTCTGGGGGTCCAGTGTGAGTTTTTTCTGGAGTTCAACTTTGAGGTTTTGTTAAGTAGACTCTCAGACATTGGATCCTTCCAACATTAGCTTGTTGGATGTCCAGCCTTAGTTGATACTAAAGCTGGAATCTGAGGTTTCACAAAGTAGATTCTCAGGCACTGGATCTTATAAAATAAGTTATTTTAGAGAGGGATATAGCAACTTGGTAGAACTCATCTGTCACAAGGAGCAAAGATTTACTAAAGATAAATAATCTGAAATTAAGCCTTTGTTTCTGATAAACTTTAATAAACTTACACTCTAAATATTTTTTTTAAACTTTAAACTTTTTTTCTGATAAACTTCTGATAAAGCTCTTTAGATCTAATTCACTGTACTTCTGTCAAGTTTTTCAGACGATAACATGAAGATATTGAAACTGGAGGGGACAGAAATCAGTTATGGCTGAAAGAAATAACTGGGTTAATCTGGAGAGGAAACTGTTGTACTGAAGGACAATTACTATTGAATTCCTCAAAGACAGGCCTTGCTTAATACTTCCCTTAATAAAATTGGCACAAAGTGTAGAAGTGTTTTAAATAGATTTGTTGATCTCATGAAGTTGGAAACAGTGTTAATACAGAGGAAGACGGAAATATATCCCAGAACTGGATGACCTTGAGAACTTAAGTAATAGAAATGAGATGAAATTTAATAGAGCAAAGCACAGGGTCATGCACAGACGGATTTACAAACAGAATTTGTGCTACTAGCTTAGGTGTCACCAAGTGGCAATGAAAGCTGGAGAGAAAAATCTGGTTCAGTTCATGAATATGATTTGATTGGGAGCCACCAATGTGTCAGAACAGATGCGAAGAGGGCTGAGAGGATGAATCAGGCAAATGAAGAGCCTATTGTGCACAAAAAAACTGAAGGTGCTTAATGCGTTCTCTAGCAAATTGAAGTCTGAAAAGGTATATGAATACTTTCTGTTGAGGGTAAACAAGAGAAAAGTAATTTAAGGCACAGCAAGGCCAGAACAAGATTGATAAGTGGGTCAACCTCCTAACAGGAACAGCAAGTGTAAGAAATATAATTATTAGACACACTGTTTATAAAATATATGAATGCAGCGATATTGTACTGTTGATGCATACAATAATAAGCAGTTGGACTTCATGTCCTTTATCCTGTATTTATATGCAAGAACTTGATCTAGTAAAATTAAAACCATCAGAATTAAAGCAAAACGAAATCTGTGCTGTGTCAGCCTCTACGTTTAATAAGTTGCCTTTCCCAAATCAACCAGCTGAAGGTAACAGTCTTAAAACATTATGGCTGTAAGATGAGATAATGTTTATGCTATGATTTATTAATTATTCTTGCTTTTCTTTCTCCTCTTCATTGCATTATTTTGAGAAGTCAACATAGCTTTTCTAAAAGCAATTTTGATACTAAATTTTACAGCAGCTTCTTCCGTCATGCCTACCGGTGTAATTTATTTAACTTCAGTACCATTACGTATAACAAGGTCCTGGCTTTCAGGCCACGTTTAATTGTCCATCAGGAGTCATATTTGCCACTCCAGTGTAAAAGACCAATAAGAAAGGCCTAAAAAAATGGCTGAAAAAAGCTGGGTATACATCTTCCCTGCTCTGTCTCTAAGGAACGCTTTTAGTACTCCAGGTTTAATTATGTCCTCTTTAAAGGTGAAATTTGGCTGCTGATGCTGGAAGAAGCATGAGGCCATGAGTGACTGGTATGAATACTTGCCATCATAAGCCAAGCCCTCAGTTGATGTTAATTAGCCTTATTTTCTAGAAATAGGTAAACCTGTACTGATTTATACCTCTGATCCCCAGTATGAGACTGCCTTTAAATAGCAACTATTATGGCCTTGATTTTCTTGTTGCCAGGGTCACACCGTCACTGTCAACTTCCCTGGCAGAATATTTCTTATTTATAGATACAGTCTGAGCTTATCTAGCTTCTTAATTCAGTTAGATATCTACAAAAAGCTATACAAGATATTTACAAGCGATATAATAACTCTAAATGCAATTATATAATGTCACTGCTTCTATGATTTCATTGTCATTTTGAACCACGTTTGCAATAAGCGGCTGAAGAAAATATTGTTGAAGTCAGTGAAGGCCGATGAGTTCTACTTCAGCCTTTAATATGGTTAACAGAGCAAATAGTATACTACATTGTACTCGCTGTTTGCTGCTGATGGTTTTCCTCTTCTATTTACTTTTCTTGTGTAACTTTACTTCCTAATTTTGGTAGGATATGCACAGAGCTCAGGCAGGAAACTGTCCTGAGATAGATAAGCAATTCCCAAGTACTATTCAGCAGAGACACGCTGGATGCTTTCCCTTGCCTCTTTTCCTTGCCTAGGCGTTATTTTGCCAGGCTGCACTTTGCTGACAATGGGTTAATGCCAACTGCCCTTTTCTCAGAGGCTGCAATGTAAGTGCCATTACTACAAAACTACTTTGGCTTCATTCTTAACTTGGTTGCAGCGAAATCCTTCATCTTCTAAAAGAATTGTTTCCAATCAAGCACTTTTTTACTGGCAAACTACAGCATGAACTCATTTTTCACTCCCTGGAAAAAGAAAATATCTATAAATTATCACTTATTTGCTCTTTATAGTATCTCTTTTTCTGTCAAAACAGGGGGGCTGACATTTCTGTATGGCTTCGAACACACTGGCTTGCTCCTTGCAACAGCCATAGGTCACTTGTCTGAATGCTTTAGATATTATCAGGTTTCTCTTGTCAGCTTGCATTTGTGGGGGACTCGGTCTGTTGATCACCAACCAATTTCGTGCTGAGCTCAAGTAAAGATCCTGTAGTGTTTTCATATAGTTGTGCTTGCTGAGATACTCTATTATCCTCTCTGAGGTGATGAAACTCACTGTCTTGGGCTTGGGCTCATATTTAAAATGAGAGTTTCAAGGCATTTTCATAAGAGTACATGTCCCTAATCTGCAAACACTATTTGCCCAAATGTCTGGTCATCATCTTGGAGAATGGTTGGTTCTCAGACCTCCAGCTGGGTCCAGATTGTTCATTTCTTTACTGACTTCTGAGGTATTCATTTCTCTTTTCTACATGCTCTGCCTGCTACAGTGAATAATTTCAGAATGATCTTCTATTTGCAGCACAGCTAAAAAATAAGCAATTTAATGGAGAGGAGCAAAACCTTCTCCATATTTTTTTCCTTGTGTTTCTTAACCTCAAGATGATGGAGTAACGTCAGCTCTGACAGGTAGGGAGGAGGAAGCTAGGATCAGCTTGCTCTTCCCCTTTTATCCAGTAAAAGGCAGGAAGAATTTTGGATAGTGAAAGAAGAGATTTTGAAATCCTAAGAATTTGGAAGATTGAGAGCTGTTGCACTCTTTTAATAGGAAATAAGCCAGAGAAGCGGGATAACAGCCAGTTCTGATGACAACAGCTGATTATATTGCTCCTGGGAGCCTCATAGTGACAGGGCTCCTGTTCAGCACCCATCTATCTCGCCTAAGCAAGTGAGCAGGCTCTTGGTCAGTCTTATTTCCTTGGGAAGAAGCAATGTCCTTACCTAGCGTAAGAAAGAGGACAATTTTCTATGCCTTGGAAATATTTCCTTGTTCTGTGCTCTTTTATTTTCCAGGTATTTGAACCTTGTCACCTCCTGCACTTGTCCTTTTCTTCACTTTTGGCTGCTTTACTTTTCTTTTCACATCTTGCCTCCTTTGCAGCAGGGTGAGCCTACACATTATTTTTGATAAAATGGCATACCAAAAAGAGGATACGTGCTGTGATGAAAGATAATACATCTGTAGCTTCAGAAAATAAAATGTTTTATTGACAAAACAGATTTGGCATGGTACACAATAAACTGATGAGGACTTTTGTATTCACCAAAATCTATTTGTCAAAGTGATCTTCTTATAAAGGTAACAACAAAATATTTCTGACCTTCCAGGTTTTCGGGCATGTAGTACTTTCCTCAAACAGGTACCATTAAAAGAAGTTGAAATATATTTAAAACAATTGAAATTCTGGGGGAAAAATACATATTTCTTTATTTATGTATGTGACAGTTTAGTAAAACACAGTATGTTTTTCTAGCATCTGTAAGCTAAAAGTCCAAGAATAGATACATTTTATGATCATACA
The DNA here is from genome assembly GCF_017976375.1 of Cuculus canorus. Lineage (NCBI taxonomy): Eukaryota > Metazoa > Chordata > Aves > Cuculiformes > Cuculidae > Cuculus > Cuculus canorus. The sequence continues at coordinate 6,467,052 of NC_071407.1, forward strand.
CAGTTACTATCATACGTATCCTGTATAAAAATTTTCCTCGCATGAAATCCCTAATAGCGGTTGTAGTGATTGCTGGCTATAACCAACACTACTCAATACAAGCAGATATTGTCAGAGCAAGCTTTCACCATCCAAACCCAGATATAGACCAGATCATGGCCAGTTCAAGGCAGACACATTGGTGAGCAACAGGGAGGCACCAGTGTCCCTTCTGCACTGGACTGTCTCAGTACAGTTGTAGCTCACCCTTGACAATTACTAGGGTTTTTGATCTATTGATTTTTTTTTTGTGAGTTTGTAAATGTTTTTTCATCCTGTTTACTGGATGAAGAGTCTGCAGACAGGCAAGTCCAAGAATATTGTTGACGTGATCTTGTTCATTCTGTTTAATTTGGATTTTAGTCAAAACCTGTAGACAGTCTTGTTTCCTGGATGTATTAGATACAGAAAAAAGCAAACACTTCCCTTGTTCAGAAGTCTCTGACATCTCCTTTTAGGCAAGTCCTTTGCAACATCTCAGAACAATGGGGTTTTTTTACCTCTTCTTTAGTCAGTAACTGATATTCTTGTGGTTACATAATCAAGAGAAAAAATTAACTGCCACCCTATACAGTAGGCGATAACCTAAGCCTACAGATATTTTCATAGCGTAAAATCCACCTATTCTTTCACTCACTTGTTTAAACATGCTGTTCCTTCTGGATGTAAGACTAGTAAGCTTTTCTGTTGTGTTAGCCCTGAGGTCTTATGGAACTTGCAGACTGCAAGTTGCCATACATGAACTGGAAGAAGACTAGTTAATACGTGTTAGTTAAATCTAGAAGGAGAGGGACTGAGTGATCAAAACCAAGAGAAAATGTCGCTGCCATCAACAGAAGAAATGCTCAAATGGACCAGAGGTGGCAATTTGAGTACGTAAGAAATGGAAGGAATCTCAGATAAAACATAGCTGTGTACTACAAGTAAGTACTTGACCTTCAGTCTTCTGTTCCCTTTTTAGGGATGGGAGGATAGGTCCAGGGCCACACAAAGTTAGCACAGGAAAGAAAGAAATTCAGCTGTTAGATTTGATGCAAATCTAGAAAACATGCTTCTCTGCTACATCCAAGCTTTGCTGATTCAACAAAGCTACAGCAGATTAAATGATATATGGAAAAGGCTGTATTCTCCTCTTGACAAAAGTTGAGCAAATTGCAGAACCGGACATGAAATTTGCATAAAGTGATTCCTTGGTCATTTATTAAAAAAAATTACCCTTTCTTTTGAATTGCCTGCTGCACTTTGCTCCTAAAGCAGCACAATCAGAAATAAACCTCTGTAAAAAACTTGCTTGCTTGGACCTTGAGTGAACGACACCTGGCTACAAGGAAAAAGGTCTTGGCCGTGATCTGAATGAAAAGACTTCAGGACAACATTTTGTTCCCAAAGGCAGATTCATAGCTTTGTCATCATCAAGTCCCCGGTAATGTTATTTCTTCCTAAAATGCTCTCAAATATTTCATTTTAGATTGTGCTTAAGGTACTTTTCAATATTCCTTTCTTCAGTAAGCACTAGATTTCTAGAAGCTGAATGAATGTTTCCCAGTTATTATATTTTCTTGAGATGTACCCATCAAATTTTTCTGCTTTCCCTAAATGTGCACAAATATATGTGCCTTCTGAGAAGTCCACTGATAAATGGATTTATGTGTATTCATCACATTCTATTTCCTTTTCTCATCACTGCTCAGCATATTTGGCCATTAAGAATATTTGCTCTTCCTGGGTTGGTGTATTTTTTTATATTTTATCCCTGTATTCATTTATATTTCTCTAGCTGAGAACAGAGCAATCTCTTGGAAGCCCTGGTTGTTTTCCTACTTTTTTTTCCTAGTCATCCTTTTAACTCTCCAGAGCTCATCAGAGCATCACTGAAGATTTTTGAGAAACGGGGTTTTAATTTGAAGCAAATAAAAGCTCTTTACTATGCATATGCTATTTATGAGAAAAGTAGTGGAAGTGTGGAGGCAAGTGGTTTAAAAAGCTTACTAATTTTGGACAGCTTCAGCAATAGCTGTGATTTTAGATATGGAAAAGGCACCTCAAAAATGAGATTAAAGGAGTCAAGGTCTTCGGGTCATTTGGAAGGAAATTAAGAGATGAGTTTAACAATCTCTAAAACACATATATGGAGAGAAGACCTATGATAGAAAGGGGTAAAGATGTAACATAATCTAATGGCTGGAACTTAAAGACAGATTTAATCTAGAAATAAAGTGCAAATTGTTGCCAGGACAACATATTCATAAGTGTGGAAAGATTTTCATCTCTTTAGGGCCTGAAATAAGGACAAGAAGACTTTCTGAGAAGTCAAAGCAATCAGAAATAATGAGCTTCCATCAGAAGAATGATCAAGTCAATTTATGAGAGGTCCTTTCTGTGGCTACAATTCATGCCCTACTCCTCTGCTCTTCTTTCTTTCATGAAACTAGGAATATCTGGCCAAGACTTCGCATATTAGACTTAGAACTGCTGAGATGTATGCTCTCAAGTGATGAGATGGTATTTTCTTGATGCTTCTGTTGTTCAGAGTAGCACAGAGAACATGAACGTGATGTACTCTGAGTAACTACCCATGTTATAACATTGCCATTTCTGTCATCGAGTTACTATTTCTGTATTAAGTGGCTTCTGTTCTCAGTTCCTCCATTCATCTGTATTAGAAAAGCCTGTGGGCAGCAAATTTAACAGATTAATTTCCAATAATATATGTATATAAATAGCCAGGCATATTAGGTCATGCTTTTAACAATTGAATTAGAATATATCATGAATAAGGAGGGCAGATTATTTTGTTGTGGCAGATTGGTCTCTTTTTAGTTAACTTTGAGGAAGGAATTTTCAAAATGCAAAATCTTTCCCTAACCCTTTCTCTTCTTTCTAGTACATAAACCAAGATTACTCACTAAAACTCTAGTCTCTTACTCTCTTCCTCGTCCTCATAATATAGGAAAAATAGGATCACAAAATCTCTTTCTAGGAGAACGTACTCACAAGACAAGCCATTATGACGACTTCACTGGAGTGAATAGGGGGAAGGGATTTAAATATAATTTGGTTTTATAGTTTGTGAAGTAAAACATTGCAGATAGAACTGTGTCATGGTGCGAGACTGTCATCCTGAACCATTCAGCTGAGTGTTATGTGGCAAGAGAAAACTATTTTTAATGGTCATCTGAGATATTTGGTTTGGTTGTAATTTTTCTGCACCATATTCCAGTGAGGAACAGGGCACTGCAGATTACAGCAGAAATATTTGCTTTTTGAAAGGGCGCCTGCTTCCACTAAAATCTTGTCTATTAGTACTGCATGCGACAGTCAATGAGAGGGTGAATATTGCTGACTAATCACGATTCTAGTGATGCTCTGTCTTGCTTATCTGCCAACTATTATACTAAAACGTGAAGGAAAATTTCCTTTGGTACTCTAATCTTTGCTCTCCTTAAGATCATCTCGCAATGTTATAAGGCAAGTGTTTTATCCTAGCCAGCATTAGCCTAAGCCTAAGAAAAACATCAGAAAACAGAACAAAATTATGCAGATACACAGCTGAAAAACAGCTATACAATTAGTTATTATTGTTAAGAACACAACTGTGATTGATAAAAAAAAAAGTCTGAAGCTGTCTACTTACAATGCAGTTTCCAACCCTACCTTTGCTGCAAATAACGTACAAGAGGTTACTGGTATCACGTGAAAATACTTGAGTCCATTTTCACCCGTACCCAAAATTATCCTGGCACAGTGATTTATTTCTGCCTGTTAAAAACAAGAGCTGTCTCTGTCGTATGTCTAGCTTGAAAGCTTAGTTTTGGTCTTCTTCCTAACTTCCCGGTAGATCTCAGCTAGTTACCAACTGGCAGTTTGTTATTGCTAGAGATCTGTCAGAAAACTAGAACTGCCACCCTATGATCCTGCGCATAGTTGTGAGACAAAGCTTCACTTGGAATTGTGAGTTAGTCCCTTTCAGGGGAGGATTCCCATATGGGTTTAGGCCTTCTGAACCACCAAACCCAAGAACAAAGTGCTTTGTACTTTGGAGCAGTGACGCACCATTTCTGTGATGGTTCTCCATAGCTGTTATATGGTCCGCAGCGGAAACTTAAATATGTGGGTCTGGAACTGTTTTTTTCTTCCTATCTCCCTGGTGCACTACAAATTGCAGAAGAAGCTTTCTTAAATCTAATGATTTCTTCTTGCATTCTCCTGAGGGGAAAAAAGAAAACCACCAACAGAGAAAGATCGCATCTTTCTAATGCCAAACTTATCTGAATTTTACTTCGGCTTATTAGCTTTTAATAAGAAATGCCAATCGTATCTGAATTTTACTTTGGCTTATTAGCTTTTAATAAGAAGCTAATTAATTCTTTCCCTGATCCATGAACTTTTTATATCCTTTGACTTGGAAGCTGGTTTTAATTAATGAAGAATTCAATGCCAGCTAAACCCGGCTGTTCGTGTGAGAAGTCACCTATGGCCCTTCTGTCTGTCAGAAGACTGATTTACTCATTTAACCTGGTGGGATGATTTGACTGAAAAATTGAAGGTCTGGTAATCCGTACAGCAGTCACAGAAATATTAGTGGTTACCCCTGGGAGTTCAGGAATAGTAGGGAAAGGGTAGGCACAGTCCATGCCTTAGAGAAAGAGTAGTTAGGGAGTTGTAAGTCTTTCTATGTGATTTTAATAACTGCATAAATTATGGAATACATAATCATGGAAGCAATAAGTATGAACGTGAACATAGGGACAGACTTGGATGACAATAAGCAGATGTATATCCAGGCATGCCAGGCCAGTCTAATTAATTTCCCAGACCATATATTTATACAGGTTAAAGCTGACATCCGAAAAGTGATCATTTACACCTGGAATCAGCTCTTCTGTGAGAGGGAATAAGATGAGGGAGGTGAGATTTGACAGGAGTGCAGTCTAGTCATGTCACCAAGCCTGACAATATTCCAGAAGCATCTGGACACATGGTGTGAATTATGGGGGTTGTCCTGTGCAGGAACAGGAGTTGGGCTCAAGGATCCTTGTGAGTCCCTTCCAAATTGGGACATCCTGTAATTCTGTGTTTGAGACATGGAAGAGTGGTAGGCTGAGGTGTGAGCAGCCTGGGGACAGAATGGCTTGGAAAGAGAGATGGTTCCTTAGGAGACAGAAAAAATTGGGAAATACTGAGGAGGTCTGCAACAAGAGTGGAGAGACTGTGAGATGGGAAGCCTAGGGCTTTGCTTGGGCTCGGGACCCTCTGTGGCTGCAGAAACAACATTTCAGAAGCGTGAGATATCCTGGAATCCAAAAGACTTTGCTTTCTAGTCCTGTAGCAGGACTCTAGTACGTGTCTGAAACACTTGCCGCTTACTTTACTGTATGTTTTTTTCACTTTGCTGAGCCTTAGCAGGGTGATGGAACTATGGCAGCCTCGAGTAAGACAGTCATGATCATTCTCATTGTACAAAATCTCTAATGAACCAAGGGAGTCAGTGCCCTTTTTTACCTTTTCATGATATAGCTCTTATCTGTCTTAAAGATAATGAAAAAATCTTGAATTATTTTTCCACTGGCAGATGTTTTCCTTGAACAGGCGCATATAACAATTTGTTTTTGAAATTGTTTCCTGCATTGTGAAATACTGCTTTTTAAATGTAAGAGCTTATAAAAAACATTGAGAAAAAATCTTGCGGTCTTGGTTAGGAATTACCGTTTCACTGTGCCCCAAAGGTGTTATTGCAAAGGTAAATCCAAAGTTCATGTCTACGCTGAAATTGGTGTGCAAGGGTGGTACTTCACAAATGGCTCCCATTTGCAAAAAAAAAGAGTCACTGGGAGTGGATGTAACTGCTACAATAATCAAGAGGAAGATATTTATCTTTGATCTTTCTGTTAACAGACTTCTAATCCCTTTGGGAACATTCATCACAGTAAAACTAAGGTCATAGCATCATGTAGAACAGAGCTGGGAGAATTGCATTGGACAGACTCTGGCTGCGTTGTCTGGCTGCAGACGTTCTGGAGAAGCCAAGGTAGTCAGTCCTTATTAACTGCAGCCAGTCCAGCTTTTTCCAAATGTTATGCCCCAGACACATCCTTTAAGAACATAATCATCTCATTTATGAAGGTTCCCATGGTCCAAGGGGGGAAAATTTTCATCATGTTCTTCTTTCTTTTATCCCATGCCAGTGTTCACCACTTTCACTGTTTTTGTTTCTCTTCCTTTTTACAATTTCCAAGAAAAGCTACTGTTACAGATTAGCCCCAGCCCGGCTTGATTGGCACCTAGAAGTAAAGAGCTGTAAATTCAATTCCCTCCCCTTCAGGGAAAAGGAAATAAGAAAAAGACTTGTGGGTTGGCAACTAAAACAGCTGAAACAATAGTAAAAATAAGGAAAATACTATTAATAAGAAAATAATAATATATATACTAATATATGTATCTGAACACCTCACCCATCCCTACATTATCACAGATGCTGCAGAGCAGTCACAAGGAAAAAGTCCTGGGGTGGACTAGGGAGCGGGAGAGAGCTGAACTCAGGAACTAGATTCAGAATTGCAATGATCTGGTATCAGGGAAAAGACAAACTTCCCCCCTGGATATTGGCCATCAAAGAAGAGCACATGACACTAGTGATGTTTCAGTTTTATACTGAGTATAATGTATATGAGATGGAATACTCTGGTTAGTTTGAGATCACCTAATCTGTCTGCTTCTCCCTGCGGGTGAGACCTTTTTCCACTTCTTTCACTTACAGCGTTCCACCACCTTGAGAATGCCCTTAGTTCTATAGGAATAAGCGTAAGCGCTGCCTTAGCTGAAAAATTATAAAACCGATTCTACTTCAGCTCAAATTATAGCAGTTGCTTTTTGGCTTTTTAACAAAAAAGCAAACCAATACGTTCTTTCAAGGAAATTGTTTCCCAAAGAATACAGCTTTAATGCTGTAAAATGTCATTATACTGAAAATCTATAGTGAATCAGAGTTCTGTTGGGTTCTCAGTTTCTCTCTATGTGCTTTCTTGTTCTGTTAGATAATATGCTGTGGGACATAAAATAGATGTCATATTTCTTAAAAGTTTATGAAACATGGCAGGAATTTCTGAAAATATGGACACATCTCTGTGAAATACTCATTCCCTTCCTATCATATGTACGATGCTCCTGCAGCCCTGCAACCAACCTACAGTTCCTCTGCCTTCTTGGTGGAATGCTGCCACGTGCAGAAGTTTTAGACAACAGGTGAAAGTCTCCTTTTTCATGACCATCTTGCAAGTCTTCAGGCAGTGAATCTGCTGGGCATTATGCAAATAGATATCCATTCGCTGTCAAAAGTGGTTTAAGATAAGCTTTCTACCCAAAAAATTGTCTTGTTCTAAATAGCCCAGGCGGTCCATCTAGATTAGAATCAAGGTACCTGTAATGTGCAGTGGAGGCAAGCAATTCTTATGTGGTTATTTAATATCTATGTCAGAATCCCAAAGACAAACCTTGCATATAAAACTGAAAAGAAGAGAAGAGAGAGGATGAAAAGCTTGACTTAACTTCTCATTTTAGGTGCTATTGTTTCTCTGTATCCAGCCAGTATGTTCAGTGTATTAGTACAAGTTTCACAAGGTAAATATGCTTAGTATGAGAATTCACCTCTCATCCACTCTCGTGAGACCTCACCCTGGAGTCCTGTGTTCGGTTCCGGAGTCTTTAACACAGGAAGGACATGGATCTGTTAGAGCGAGTCCAGAGGAGGGACACAAAGATGATCAGAGGGCTGGAGCACCTTCCATAAGGGAACAGTCTAAAGGAGTTGGGGTTGTTCAGCCTGGAGAAAAGAAAGCTCTGGGGAGACCTTATAGCAGCCTTCCAGCATTTCAAGGGGACCTCCACGAAAGACGGGGTGAGGGAGGAGGGGGCACTTTTTATTAGGGAGTACAGCTGAAAGAGGGGAGATTTAGATTAGATATTAGGAAGAAATATTTTACAGTGAGGATCGTGAGGCACTGGCACAGGTTTTCCAGAGAAGCCATGGCTGCCCCATCCCTGGAGGTGTTCAAGGCCAGGTTGGATGGGGCTGTGAGCAACCTGAGCCAGTGGGAGGTGTCCCTGCCCATGGCAGAGGGTTTGGAACTGGATGATCTTTAAGATCCCTTCTGACCCAAACCTTTCTATAGTTCTTATTCTCACTTATCTTTATCTTAAAAAGAACTTCTTCTTGCTCTTTTCGGTTGCTATTTCTTTTAAGACATCTTTTCATCCCAGATATTGAGTCTGATGTCAAAACATTACTCTCTTCTGGAATCCTTTCACTTCTTCATCATCTTTGTGTTTTAGTACAGCTTGTCCTTTAGTCAGAAGGACAAAGTGCAGGATGCAAGGCACCATATTTTAGCATCTAGGCTTTTATAAAAGTTAATATAAACAGTGTTTCATTCCAGTGTAGGGTACTTACTGACACAAGACAGATGCTATTCCTTTGCTACAGGAACTGAGAAAATTCTATTAAATCGGATAAAGGGCTTCTGAGCTTTTACCTCTGCTGGCTAAAATCTGTTTTCTTTTGAATTCCCTTATTATAAAAGATTACAGAGTGCTTGGTTGCTCAATTGATATGAAAGGGGAAGGAGAATAAGTAAACTTCCCAACTAATGTTGTGCTCTGATGCTCTGTCAATGCACACAAACTCTGCCATGGTTTCTCCATGGCAATTTCCTTAATCTTGGTATGAAACTATAAATGTCCTGAAGGATTCTCAGTCAGAGTCAAGAGGGAAAGGAAAGTCTTCTCTTTTCAGAGAAGGGAACATTGAGGTTTCTGTGTGCTGCTTTTGAAAATAGAGTTGTACACAGAATATGGCAGTTTTTCTCTGCTCCATCTCCAATCTAGTCAGTTCACCTTGTCAGCAGAGGCAAGACACTACTGCTTGATAAGAAAGTCAGAGATTAGGATAATGGGTAAACAATGTGTACAAGGGAGGAATTTCTTTTAAGGCTTATTAGACATTTGGGAATATCAGGCTATTCCCTTTTTTATTGCTAACTTGTAAATATTCATCTGTGTGGTTTGTTTCTGTCTCTGCTTAAAACACAATGGGTCAGAAGGTGAGTGCTCTATGTAATACTTAAAAATTCTCAGAGGTAGTTGTTAAATCTTAAACTACTTATCAGATAGCCAACTTTGCTGTTCAAGAGCCTTGCTGACCATGACTAATTTGTTCTTGAGTTCTATTGAAATGACTTAGGCTCCTAAAAAGGAGTCTGTCTAATAATTTATTACAAAAGCAATCCCTTCTGTTTTAAGCTCAATGTATCTTTGGCCTCATTATGACTATAAAATAGTATGTTGCTGGAGTGATAATGCACAAACAGGTCATTTGAAGATGATGGTAATTGAACACAATGGTGATTGAGCAAAACCAAAAAAACCAGCAAACTCCCCCCACTAAACAAATCAACAGCAACAATGATAAAAAACCAGAATATTCTTCTCTCTACCACTTTTCTTTGGGAAATCAGGTTGATCAAGCTGAACTAGGTCCCTATGATGGTTGTACAGCATCATCAGAAACATAAATGTACATAATTAACTCTTGGCATGTTGCGGACTTGCAATACTTATACCAGACTGGCTGAGCATATGGCTGTAACCCTCACTTGCTCACCAGCAGGATGTTCCATATGCTCATCAAAATCTTGCAAACCAGATTGGGTGGATTTTTTATGTTGTTTCCTTCAAACATTTCAGTAACGTCAGTAAGCCTGAAGTGTTCTGTACCAACCAGCCCCCAGTACAGAGCATGCCCTTTTCTGGTCATCACAAGGCTCATCCATTTTGTCCTGTCTTCGTGGTATATTTTGACTCCTATCACAAAGAAACGTTGCAATTTTGGTTGCAGTTTTCCTTAAGGAAGCTTAGGCTAAGTTGTACCATTATGCCACTTGCCTTAACATGGAAAAAACTTTCATATCTTTGCATATATGAATATTCAGACATCATTTAAGCTAATGACATTAATTACTACAAAGACTTCTAGTCCTAAAGGAGATGTAACATAAATAGGTCACTATCTTTTTTCCTTTAGTATTAAATCACTGTAAATAAAAGTGGAAAAAAAAAAAGCTTCCTCTGACTAGTATCTGGTGATGTCTTTGTAGCAAAGCTGTGAGATTCACCTTCGAGTTACCTCTGCTGTAGGTATCGTGGCAAACTTTTCAGGGAGAGATTTTTCTATGCACATCCTGTGTACATTTTTTTACCTTTGGCCTTGTTAATTTGAAGCAAGACTGAACTAGAAAGTCCCACAGAAGGTTGTGGTATTGAGAACATGTGTTTTAAGTAGTAATGGTGAAAAGATGGTTTTGTGCAGCTTTCTGAGTGTGGTTGTATCAAATGTTAAACCAGAAAAGAAACAGCTGCACACAGTTCACTGAAACTTATACTTCATTTTCCCCTACTCTTCACTGAATGTTCCAGATAAATACAGCTGCTTACTTGGTCAGGTAACAGTTTAATTCCAAAGGAAGCTGCTTTTGAAAGATTTTAGCTGGCCCCTGTGCCTTTACACCTCTACACTCTTTGCGGTGCAGTCAATTTTCACACATCTGTGTATATCCAAGAACAACAGTTGGCTTGACCTTTAATTGGAATTAATATACATTTAATGGTATTTCTAGACTTGTCTGTTAGCACAACAAACCTTCCTGAGCTGTATTGCTAGCATGGTGTGACTATGCCACAGTGAGAACACATTGGTGGGAAGATATTTTAAAGCAGTCTAAACCAGACTCAATTCACGTAGGCTATGGCTGAGTGAGCTTTAGCATGATCTGATGCCAGATTTCCATCAGCCTTCAAACTGTTGCCGTAACTTTATTATTGGACATGTTAATATGCTCTGGAGAGTTCCTGAAGATAGGTGTCAAGTAAGATCTTTCAGTCACAATGGGCTTAGTGACATCTGTGCCCTCTTGAGCTAAGAGATAGGTGGTGGTAACTGAACCCTTATCATAAGTTCATAGATGCCATTTAACATCTGCTTTTGGTGTTTGAAGGCCCACCAGTCTGAACCCCAACCTGAGAGAATTGCTCCCGCACTATTTCCATACCAGCATTCCTGCATTAGGAGACTGAGGAGGATCAAGTGGCCATGAGTGCTGCAAATCTTTACCCAATGGAAGTCCCTTACTTCCAAAGTCCAAACCGACCTTGCAGCCGTGTGCAGATAGCTTTTTGGTGCAGCCACAAATAACTTCTACTACTTCTGTTCAGGAGGAGTACCACCACATTAGAGGGCTCTTTGTTTCCTTTCTCCGCTATCTTGGCTACGTAGACTTCTATTTTCTCCATGATTCCTCATCCTCTGAGTGTGTGTGTGTAACTATTTGTACTTTACAGAAATAGAATTGCTCGTATATTAATATGTACTGAAATAATTGACTTCATATTGATACATGAAAGTGATTTGTATGCGCACTTTACATTCTCAGAAACTGCTGTAACTTTAATTAAACTCCAGCAAGCTTTTAAAAAAAATTATAATTTAAATAATTTAAAATTATTTAATAATAAATAATTAAAATAATAACTAAGTAATTGTAGGAATTATTTATATATTCTTTCCTCGGGTCTCTTCAGCTCTTTTAATTAAGGCTAAGGTCTCTGTTTGAACAAATGAATGATACTAGGAATATTTTTTTAAAAATGATATTGATGCCTTCTGTATCGCTTTTGCACAGAGAAAGTTTATTAAAAAGAATGGAGTGATTCTGATAGATTTTTTGGTACTTGGCAAATGTAATCTGCGTTCTTTCAGAAATCTAATTTTCTAGATTAGTGAATCACATCTGCTATTGCAAATGAGAAAGTGCTTATTACTTTGATAGCATAACATGGAAAACAATGTGAATGACGGATGTTTTTCTTCAGTCAGTGTTTCGGTAGTATCAGCACCCAATATGCTGCAACTGCACAATGCTTCTGAGTATTCTGCATATATTTAGCTAAAGCTTTGTTTTCGTAGCAGAATAAAAGGACTATTTATGAAATAGAGCAACATCATCAAGCTGTAAAATGTAGCAGATAAGCCTTCAAGCATTTGCACGTGTTTCTTTACAAAGACAGTTACAAGAAGTAGAAATTGTAAAGAAGGTAAAGAAATCAGAGAATTAAAACTGGAAGATCTCTTTTTTTTCTAGATTTTCTAGACAGCACTGCAATGCTTTAGTTTCAATAAATCCATCTTGTCTGCATTTTATAGTGTGAACGGTGACTTTTCTAAGCTTCTGTAAGTAGACTCCTTGAGAATAATTCAGATATTTGAGGCTGCAGCATAACCAAGAAAACTGAAAGGCTGCACAATCACCCTTTCAGAAATATCGTTTAATGCCTCTGAATTGAACATCCCAAAGATGTCATGGGATCAGTTTTGATAACATGGCCTTGTAGCTTTATCTCAGTGCTAAGTATTTTGTTTCTTAAGTATCATTGCCACCAAAATCTCTCTTCAGTTGCTGGCTGTGATCTGCCTTTTTCCAACAATCAACAAATGCTTGAGCTAGCACTTAACTTTACATATGTTCTTAAGCACTTAGCTAATAAGGGATTAACTGCAAATATGCTATAGAACTCAGCCTTTTCTCATTCACAAGTTCCAGCCACATTTCCTTTTAATGTTCTTCACATATTGTAAAATGAGTTTTCTCAATTTTGATTGCTCTTCTAGCCTTCTTTCATAAATTGAAAATCTTTTTTCTTCAATTTTAATGCCTTTGTAATAGCCAGTCTCTCATGCTTATGCTTTATAAACATTACATCTTTATTATTAACCAAAACCCATTATTTTCAAAATTTTACACCTGCCAAGTGTTCGCTTAACACAGTAACGATAAAGTGTCTTCATAGAATAATCACACAATGAAAAGAAGTTCAAACGAAGTAATGTTTAGAAATAAAATAACTAAACTATCTGAGCATTTAACTAGGCTGTCATAGTATGCATGCTGAACAAATGCTATTGACCCAATAAGAAAGAGATCAGATAAAAGGAAAATAGAACTGGACAGTATTTTAAGAGATCAATTTCTCCATTCCTTTGCCCCAGAGTCAGATCATCTTTATCTAATCAATTCTGACAAATGTCTGCCTAGCTTCTTCTTAAAAACTTCCAGCATTCAATGTTCTTGATCAGATTTTCCTACTACTTCACCTCAGCCTTTCTGGCTGCACTTAAACCCATTGCATCTTATAAAGACAACTGAGCCCTCTGCTTTGTAAGTGCCTTTTATGTTTCTTAAGATTTATTGTGTTCTCCTTTATGGTAAACATCACTTTTAAGGGTCTTTCTCCAGAGGCTGTACTTTCTAGATGTGCAATAATACTATTGTTTTTCTGGCATCTTTCTAGTAGGTCTCTGTCTTTATGATACTATCCCCTGGGCCAAACAGCCTTCTTGGGCTGCAGCTCTTTACGATAAGGGGAGTAGGAGAATTATGTCATGCATTCTATCTAGATATCCTAGAATAAGCTTAGAAAAATATGCCTTGCATGAAATATCCTTTAGTTTCGTAGTACTAAATCCAGTAAAGAGCATGCAGAAAAATGACTGGGGGAATTGTGGGATTTTTTTGTGGTCCTGAATTGATTAAATGTATTTTTCCACAATGTAGATGCAAGCAGAATTTTTTCTGTGATTGACAGCTCAATCTCATGTGTCTAACTTGAGATTACATTTGAATTTTATTGCTGGTTGATGGGTTTGCGGTTTTTTTTTCCCAAAAGGGAAAAGTGTTCATTTTTCTGTTTCTGCCATATTTTACTTAAATTTCCTCTCTTCTGTTGGCTGTGTTTCACAATGAAGGAAGCTAAAGGAGAAAGATAGTGCTTATTATGAAATAACTTTTAGTATTTACCTGCGTAAGAAGACTGTATGAAACTGGGGCTGAAGCCCTCTTGGTTATACAGATAGATTAAAACTCTTTAAAAAGATCAGTTGATTTGAGTGAATATATTTTTCTCTTTTCCAAAGGTTAAAAGTGAACTAAGTATGAGGCTGGTCAGGTGTAGATGAGATAGCGCAGGTGGCTGTCCAGGTAGAGAGATATCAGTGAACAGATTTTCCTAATCTTTGGTTGGCTTTGTCTATAGCCCTATTTACCTTCAAGGGCTGAGTAGCAGCTATAGCTGAAAAAAGGCTGAGTGCTTCCAGTGACCAGCACAACCATGGCTCATCAGAGGAAATAACTGATTTTGCAAACTCTAAAGTAATCTGGTGGAGTGGTTTGTCATTTCTGGGTTTGATTCCTCTGTTAACCCTCATACTCTCAGTAGCAGCAGAGATTCTGATGGTGGGAGGTGTGCACAGGGCCACTGAAATCAGCAAATGTCCACAGGAGGTGGCTTTGTCCTTCTGGTGTGCTTTGTAGGATCCACTCCCTTGTCACATAAGGGGTCAATATGAGCAGTAATTAAAAGATTTTCATATTCATGAGGCTCCTTAACCTTTTCACCTTTACCGTACTATCTGCATGTTCCAACAGCTATTGCTGTCAATGGGCTGAAGTTTAATATCAGCTTTAGGTTCATCATCTTTTTTTCTCTTGTAAATGACACTGGCTTAAATGTATTTTGTCCTTTATCTTCTATATGGATGTGGGGTCAGTTCTGGTCACTTAAAAATATTGAATTACTAAATAGTAATTGAAAATACCGTGTGGAGTTTTATATTAACATTTAGTCCTCTAACAGGAATATGTGGATTAAAATGCTGAAAACATTAGAGAGATGTGAAGTTTTAATCAATGTCCGATCATTTTGCTCATATTAGCATTATTGAACGTGATGATACTTTGCTTTGGATCATGGACTCTATCCTAGTTTTGCAGTTTCCAGAAACTTAACAATTCTTCATTCAGTTTGAATATTTATTGTGAATAAGAAATCTTTCAAGAAATCTACTCAATGGTAGCACATTTTCATAACACGGAAAACTCTTTTCTCCAGTTGTATGTCAGATTCTGCTCTTTATTATCTTGGTTGAAACACAATAGGCTTTTAGCCAAATTACCTTGTTTGTAAAGACATCTTGGGAACCAGGAGGTAATATGTATTATTTTTTTAAAAAAAAATAAAAGCCTCGAAGAAAGTGGCATAATATCCACAACTTCTGCATCACTACTTCAGTTTAAGAACTATAGATTAGTCGTTGAGAACTCAAAGACATTAATCATCTTTACTGTTCTCTACTTCATCCGATTCGTATTTCCAGTTCATGTAAAAGACCAGGATCCAGTCTAGGAACTGAAGCTATATTCATTACGGCCAAAGTGTTGATCATCTGAGGCTCAGACCCATTTCTGAACTTCATTCTTAGTTCATATGATGCCATGTAAAACAAGTTTAGAAGTTAAGAACGGCTGTGCTGAGTGGAACCGGTGATTTACCTTCTTGACATACAGGTTTGGACAGTGGCTGTAGCTCAGTACCAGGGCTGCCTTAAATACAAGGAAAGCACAAAGAATGGTTCTCCTTAACAATCTTCTCCGCAGTTTTCAGATCAGGGACTTGATCAGGGACTAACTCCCAGTTAAGACAGTTAATAAAATTGCTATGCTACTGGACAGTAGAATTTGCTGGAGTTTGCAGGGAGGGTTACAGAGATATCTGGAGCTACTGGATGATAACAGCTTTGGCAGAGAAGAGTAAACCTTTTATTCCAGGACTCGAGCTAATCTCTTGACCACCCCTTCTCATTCTTTTCCCTGATGTGACAGCCATATAGATGAGGTTCCTGCAGCTTCTTCAGAAGCACCTGTGGCCCTGGTGGCTCTTGTGAGCTGATGAGAAATTCACTGCTCGTTCTGTCACTCTCTATTTGGGCTCTATACATTTTTTGAAAAAAATAATATTATTTTCAAGATACTGCCTGTTAAATCTGTTTAAAGATAATGCAAAAGAGTGAAAATGCCAAAACTTTCTCAGCTATTTTGTATTCATCACCAGCAGAGCTGAAGACACTTCTGCATTAATCCTCAAATGAGAAACAGGTTCATAAGTTACGAAAAAGCAACATGAAGAATCTACCTTTTCAGGTCACAAAGATGAGGTGTACTGCAATGTAACTACTAAAAAAAGCTGTTTGAAGACTAGGAGCTTACTAGTACTTGTTATTAGCATCTTCCTGCAGTTTTCAAAATTTAATTTGTGTCTATATTAACAAAAATATTTTCCAAACAACAGCAAAGGAAAAACCACATGAACACTGTGATCTTGGATTTACTAATTTTAGTAGCCCACGGCATGTTAAACGCATGAGACAAAGCATGTCATAGTACCTCTCTAAAAGTAACAACCTTCATTATATGATCTTATTTTTATTTTATTCATGGTTGTTTGTGTGGTTTCCAGCTGATTGGGAGAAAATACCTACTGGATGTCACAATGAACGTGTTCATGGTAAATAAGTCTGTTTCCTTATAAAGATAAGATAAGATAAAGGAGAGCTAAGAATAAGAAGGTTTTGAGAGAGAAACCAGATATTTCCACTCATGGAACCACTTAGGCAAATGTTTAAAATCCAAACGCATAAAACTTCTAGACAGAAGTAAGAAACATGTCAGGGGTGTCTGAAAAAGTCCAGATGAGTGGTAGCCCGACTGCAGCATATTACAAGCACTTATGTAAAACGTAGGTGTAATTTCTTCACTCTCATGCAGTTTCCCCCTATTTTAGTGCCAGGGTGGCACAGGTGAAAAGGTCACAGTACCAGAATAGTCCTACTGGTTTCTGTTAATCTGTGTTCTGTAATCATATTTCTTTTTTTCCAACGTAAGCATATTCACTGCCATCTCCTAGATAGCTCCCTCTTGCTAAACAGTGATACTTCTTGAGCTTTCTCAGTGTCTTGCTGTCTTTCTAAGGTATAATGATCCTTCATTTTCTCAGGTTAAACAACCAGCAGGATTTAATTCTAGAAGCTTCTTGCAAGCTTTCCCAGCTGGACCAGCCTAGGATGGTGTAGTCAGCAGATCAAAGTCTGAAGATGAGAGCCTGGTTTTGCCCAAGAGGAGTTGGAAATGAAATTTTTCGCCACTGAACTATTATGAGCCATGGTCAGAGACTTACAACAGGCATAGTGCTGGTGACCAAGAATGCTTCCATCATTCTGTCAGTTGAAGATGTTTTCCAGCAATCTCAATTACCCACCTACATACTGCTGGTAAAAAAAACAAAACAAAAACAAACCCCCCCCTTATAGTACTGTATGGAGAGTGGGTAGGGGGAAATTCCAGGCAAGAGGTTTTTAGCAGAATTTATTGTTCCACTTCACTGTGGAAAAACACAGAGACTGTGTACTTTGAAGCACAGAAGTATTAATCTCTGCATTGATGGAGCTGCGTCTTTTTTACATAGCTGTGAAGGAAAAGAGGGTTAGCGATGGTTTTTGCTGTAAGCAAAGAAGAGTGAAGCCATATTCTGATATGATGCAAATCAGCCTGAATGTGGAGCTAGAACAGCATGCATCATCTGGAGAGTTGGTCTGAAGAGGGATATTTCTTAACATTTAAGTACTTATCCTAAGATTTGAAGTTTTACTGCAAAGGTGCATTTATCTTAGTTCTGGACTTTACCTAATAGCCTATTCCTCTTAACCCTATTACAAGAAGACGTGAAGTTTAGCCATACCATTAATCACAACTGGGTACACAATGTGCTGCTACAGAAGTTTTATTGCTCTGCCTCTACTGATAATTAATGCAAAATATTTTGAATTCTTAGAAATAATGTTATTTGAAAAATTAACACCTTACTGTAAGTTCAGTGCTGTGATAAGTTACGTTACAAGCCTAATTTTATGGGTGTCTCTTACTTAAAAGAATGTCCTCAAATTTTTACAGGAAAGACATTTAATGAATCCTATACTGATATCCTTAGCAGCAGATCACACAAAACTGATTGTAACATCAAAGCTGTCATTAAACACAAAAAACTTCTGCATGCACAAAGAATCTGTTTAACTGACAGAAATCTGCTCATTGTTTCTCTTTCATTTTGGAGCAAATAGAAAGGAAAATGAGATTTCCTGAATCACCGATTCAATTAAAAACTTCAGGAGCCTTAAAAGATGCTTTCACCCTTCTCTGCTTCTTCCTTTTATTTCCTTTGACAGAGTGCTGAGATGAGGCTCTACGTGAAAAATAGACTTTAATTTCAAGGGCCAGAAAACTACCAGCTCAATCCTCAAAATTTGCTGGTTCCATATTCCATTGCATCAGACACATGAACACAGGCAGTAAATACAATTCTATGCAAGTGGACTAGAAGCATGATTACCCAGTGATGCATTTAAATTGCCAAGATAGAAAAGCAGTGCTTTTAGTTCACCTAGAAAATGGATCTGCGCTACTGACGAGGATTAGGTATAGCTTTCAGTACAAATTCAGACCAACAGCTTCAGAGTTGTTCAAAGTTAGAGATTCAGATTGAGATAATCTGAAAAGTAAAGTAAAAAAAAAAAAGTGTATTTAGGGTGGAAAGCAAAACTTTGCAAAAAAACCCCTCAAAACTCTATGACTAATGCTTGCTTATCTAGTGAGCAATTTCTCTGTAATTTTTTAATATTAATCCCAGAAAATGAGGGTCTGCCCATTCAAAGATTAGTAACTGAAGAGAGCTCTTGGATTTTTCAGTGTGAGCTAGCAAAGTAGAAATAATAAAAAATCAAAGTGTATAGCCACTGACAAAATGACTCCATCGTCCTGTTGTGTTTACCCTTTTAATGGAATATAATGAGCAGGTCGTATTGCGAATGTAAGAAGGTAGATGTTGAAGGCATCAATTTATAGTACTGTGGCTTTCATCAAATGCTTCAGTTTCTAAAATGGGATAATCAGTGAATGTGAGGAGTGCCATACATGAAGCAATTTGTTGTTATACCATGTGCTTTGAGGCTGTTCTGTTGACTGTTACAGACCCCCATTATGAACAGAGTCCCTGAGCCCGTTAGTCTCCAGATTTCCATAAAGTAATCAAATCATTGTCATACTTTACTTGTCTAAATCAGCTCTTTAGACATCTGCCTTTGATTGACTCACAGCAGCGATGGATAGCATCCCTCTCTTGGTAGAGAGATTCATGGTATCCAAGAGCCAAGATCCCATCCAAAGAGCGAAATGAAAAGACAGTTAAGTGCTTTGTTGGATATGGGCCAGTTAGAGAACAAAAAATGGTGTTCTGTTTCTCCCTTTGGTGAGAATCATATGTAACACAGACAATCAAAAAAATAATAGTTTATTCCTATAGTGGTTGAGAAAATGGTATCTATTTACAAAAAAATACGTGTACGTATAAACTGTTGCAAGAACAGAAGTGGAGGAAGTAATACACAACATTATGAAAGAAAACTAGTGGGTGAAAGAGGCCTAAAGGCCCAATTGTGGAGAAAAATTAGCTCTCTGTGCTCCAGGTTACAAAAAAAACATCGAGGAGATTCAGTGTTCGATTAGTGCCATGTGGAAAAATGTTAGGCTAATGTAATCTAACTTCTGATCACATGGAGAGCAGATATCACAGTGAGGGCTGCGAGAACAAAGGGGTTAATCTATTTCAGGTTTCATACCTGTGCAGATCTGTTGGTTCTATTGATGTCAAGGGTTTATGCTGCCATAATCAGGCTTCATGGCTTGAAAATAGAATTAATTCATATTTCAGTAGGTAGATCCAGATGTATTTCTCAGACACACAAAACCGGGAGATGTTTTTCTCACAACAGAGATCTGTTCATGCTACAGACTGCCAGATAGCTCATAGCAGTGGGTTTCGAGCCATGGAAAAAGGAATCCGTGTAACACAGCTGAGAAAAACCTATCTCTAGTAGAACAAAATTGCTTTCAGGGGGTTGGGGATGCATCTCTCTTGGAAAATGCTGGTTCTCAGGGTCAGCCAAAGTCAACTTGGGAACCAGAAGCAATCTACCTGTGAGTACATAGAGCTTTGCTTTATCTCATGTCTTGTCAGGAAAAAAATAATCATTGGAGGAACTAGATTATTTGAAAGTAGTCCAGGAGGAGAGACAGCTCTACTTGAGATACTAAAAAAAATAATAAAAGGCAAAGCTAAAGAGGAGTTTACGCTTCCTAGTGGCAAAGAAACTGTATCCATATGTAAAAGTTGTCATAGTTACTTCGACTTCAAGGAAGCAATAATAATTACTATACGTGGAGCATTTTTCTTCCTTTATTTCCAGAACAATTTTCATTTTTCCCAGGGCTCTGAATTTTCAGTCTTTCAGCTCCCTAAATCAATCTGTACAATTCTTTTGCCTGAACTGCAGATGAGTTATTATTTATTGGAGCCTTTAAGGGGCTAAGATTGGCAGAGGGGGTACACAGCAAATTTGAAAACACGGCAGAAAGAGTAAGATTTTATGGAAGAAGGAAGTAACTTTCCCCAACATCTCAAAAAAGGTCTGTGTAAGAGGTGGGCTAGAAGCAAATCTTTGTGATCCAGATGAGTCAGAATCTAAGGAAACATGCAAAGAAAGAAAAGGAAGAATTTCTTCACCATGAGAGTGGTGAGGCCCTGGCACAGGTTGCCCAGGGAAGTTGTGTCTGCCCCATCCCTGGAGATGGTCAGGTTGGATGGGGCCTTGGGCAGCCTGATCCAGTGGGATGTCCCTGCCCATGGTAGGAGGTTGGAACCGGATGGGCTTTAAGGTCCCTTCCAACCCCAACTATTCTATAATTCTTAGCCCTCAAGACATTTGAGGTACTGGGGAACACTAGACATTTCACCCTAAGGATTTCACCTCTGAGCTGTGGCTCCATGCATATCTTGGAGACACAGTACCTGGCGTGTTTCTTTGGAACCTGGTCTGCATTCATCCTAGCATTTTGCTAAGGAATATTCCTTTAAAAGTATTTACAGGAAAGAAGCATTACTCTAAAGACTAGCAAATATCCCAAATGAATTTAGTCCAAAAGCCTGCACAGGAGAAAAAACCCTTGACCTCTAGACTTTAGTGTCTTCACTAGTGAAAGTCACACCATTCCTCTTTTTTTTTTCTGATATATAACATTCTGTCTGTTCCTCTCATACTCTTTTTAGTGTATTTCTCTCTGCAGTTGTCTACCCCACCTTGACTTTCCATCTGAAGAATCTAAAATATGTTTGCAGTGTTCCTAATCACCTAAAGGTGAGGAGAGGCACATCTAAGGGTAATGAGACCTGCATGGTATTTTTGAGCGGCTTTGCTATGGACTGCAATAAAATACTCTGACCTACAGCCACTTGAGGGAGCTGCTATGAAGTATGTGAAAAAGCTGGAATGAATTTGACTTTCAGTGTAGAGGTGCAGGAGGCGTAAAAGAATCCCTTTAGGCTCCTCTCAGTTTTTGCAGATGCTTATAGTATTTAAACCATTACATATATTTTTCCAGATTTTTTTCCAAAGTTACACTTTTTATCTCTATATGGCTCTGAATTGTTATGTCACACATTCTACAAAACTTGCTTGCTTCTTACCGATACCTGGTTGGGTGTTTCTGTCTGAAGTTAAAAATCTCTTACAAATATCTAAGAATTTTGGATGAAAGAGATAACCTGCATTGCTGGCCACTAAAATGAAAAATTCAGAACAATATATGGGAAGGCAAGATTGTTGACTTTTTAGTCATGCTATCCCGCTTGAAAAAGAAGTAGTCTTGCCACATAATTTAAATAAACATAGCCCAAATCTATCTATCAGGGTGGTCTGCTTGCAAATCAAGATGATGACTGTGTACTCTAGGAGTGGTGTTAGATGTAATGGCAAGTATTATAGATTATTTCATTCATCAAACCTTGAAAATAGTGACAGTATAGTGTGGAGAGCTCCAGTCCCGAGGTAAACGTGTGTGTGCTATTAGGCACAGGACACAAGGACATAAGAACATACCAGTGGTTAATTAGGGCAAGACCGAAAATGCAGCTAACCCAGAAGTCGAATAAAGTGTTGGGCTGAGACCATTTAATAACCTTCTGACATGAGTTCATGCCAAGAACTCAAGTGATTGGTGAATTAGGTGTGAAATGTGCCTGTGAGGAAGAGGTTCTTGCTATTTTAGGAAATCTGTGTTTGGAGAAATTAGGTGGAATAGTGCTCTTCTCATTTTGTTCAATTTTAATAGATAGTTGAAGGTGCAAGCACATCAACTGGAGGCACCCTGAATAAACAGTGGAAGTGTCTGCAGATTCTTGTTGAAACTGCATTTAGCTGTCCATGCCGGTAGAGAGCTGTGGTGCTGGTCCCATACTTTGCTTTGTTTCATCAGATTAAATTGAACTCCTTTAGTAGCAAGCTGAGAAACCAACCACCTGGGATATTGGAGAGGTTTTTCTGGAGCATCAGGGTGTGTTGTCCTTTTCCTTCACAATACCAACATTTAAGAGTTTCAGGCTGTCAGAAGAAATGCTGTTTAATACTCATAAAAGCTATAAAACCTCAGATCTAGCTTTAGTTTTCCTAGCTTGTTTTTCTTTTTTCCCTTCTCTGCAGATTTTCAAAGTCTTGAAATGTTAGTCAACAAAGAAACCTAAATGGGGCTCTATAAGTGACAGTCTGATTTCCAGACTTCTTCAACAGTGTCAGATTTTGCACTGGGGTGTAGAGTAAGAAAACTTTATTTATTATTTTGTGATAAAACATATGGAAAACAGAAAAAGATTAAATTCGGGCTTTTATAAAATATCAGAAAAGAAGTGCTTTTCAGAACTCTTAAAAGAAAGATTACAGAGGGAACATAACTTCTGTTATTTGTTCTTTCTGGGATTCTCTTTAAAAGTTACCAAAGTGATATTTCTTCTGCAAGGAATTCAATTTAATTTTGAAACATTAGTCTTTCTGAACACACAATTTCTAAACCTGTCTATTTACTGTGTTACTTTGATTTTTAGAATAATCAGCTTATGGGAGACTGTCAGTAGGAAAACTGGCAGGATTTTTTTGTCGTGGTTCCTGAGGGGTTTTGCAACTGGAAAGGCTTTGTCTTCCTTTATAGAGTTTACATGGGTGGACTGAATCCTCTGTGACACCGTATATCCTGCTCTCCAGGAGGGCATGAAGAAAGATCCATGAACGCCCATGAACATGGATAGAAGTCATAAAGCAGTTGGGGCACCTGGATTGTTTTGAAGATTTTTGTGTGTGTGGGTGTTGTTGTTTATTTATTTTTGGGGGGGTTGAAAGGGTGGCTGTGCAAAGAAAATAACCTTTCATTATGTAAATAACAAACATGGTAAAATAATAACAATTCAAAAAGTGTCTAGAAATTATTCCTTATTTCTGCAAGAAGCTCCATTGAAATGTTTACCAATGTTTTAAACTCTCATTTGGATTCATATGAAAAGTAATAGAAAATAATGCTGTGACTAGAAATAACCAGGTCATCTCTTGGCTGTCTTCATGGGGAAGAAAGCAGTGCTGACTTACCATCAGCACCGTGCCCACTGAAAATACAATTATGGTGGGGAACACGTGGCTCTTATCCATGTTGCCCGCATTTTATGGATTAATGAGAGATTTCATGCTCAGCAGTTGTCAAGCCGCACGTTTTATAGGCATTAAACTCGCCATGAAACACTTCACGTGGTTTTGCATTGCTTCTCTGCAGGACATGCTTGGGTTTAATGAATACACCAGAGGATGATTTAATTCTTTGCAAAATATGAGCCCGTTAGTGTCACCAACATCTCTGACATCATGGAGATGTGAGTCACATCAATGAAAGCTGCCTGAGGCTACATTTAACCTTGTGCACTCAAGCTGAAAAATAATTAATGAAATACTCCCAACTGTTATGTTTTTCCCTCCCCCCAACTCAATATCTTAATTACAAGTGAGTAGCTACACAGATAGCTGCTCTGCTTGTCGTCATCTTGCTTTTCTTTTTGACCTTCCTCTCTGAAAAATGCTTGTAGTCTGAGATTAGAATACCAGTAGTGATATCACCAAATTAATCCCAGACCCTATTTACGTAGGAACTCTATTTTTCTTTAAATGGCAAGCTCTGGGGGATTACTACTTGTTCTTTATCTAATGCCTGGCAAAAGTAGGATTCTGGTCACAGGTGGAGTCTTAGCCACTATGCTAACAAAGACAATAATAGTCATAATAATAATAACATACCTACTATCTCTATAGGGACTATATTCTGGCAGCCTAAATTCTACACAGATTCCTGGGTCTAGACAAAGGAGAAAGACTATAGCACGTGTAAAAGTGGTTGGGAGGGTCCAAGTGGCATGATAAGAGGGAAACACTAGACATAAGAGTAGATATGGAATTGTAATTGCAATATTTTTAGTTTAGTCATTGTTGTAGCACAACAAACGAAAAATACTCAAAGTTTAAATAAAAGTTGACAAATTGTAATCATGGGGCAAAAAGTAGTTTTATTTCCGCACATACCGCTAACCTCTAGAGAAATTTTCATACCTGTAGAAATGTCAAACTTAGTGAGTAATCACAAATTCTACAAAGGATCAGCAAAAAGCAATATTTCTTCTGTTTAAAAATCACCGCATTGCTATGTTGCCTTGAGCAGAAAAATGAAAGAGAGGAAAAAAAGCAGTAGAATCTGCACATAAGAGCTGTAATATTAGCAGAGCTGGCTACAAACTTTCTCTCAAATCTCCCTCCTTTTTCATTGGACAAAGATGTTTCAAAAAAACTCCTGTTTTTTTCATAGGTATTGGTTGAAGGGTTCATAAATAGTGACATTGTCACGAATTTTTTACTTTGGAAAAAATCTCTTCTTGAATTAAAAAAAACCCAGCCTTTCTAAAGGCTGTATTCTACTACTAAAATCATATTGCAGGGGTAGAAAATAGCTGATCCATTATTTTCTATTTGAAATTAACAGGCACAGTTGCTTATGACTGAAATCTGCTGTCCTGAATCGAGCATCTTTTATTTTATGATGTTAGAGTTTTGACACTTGGGACACCCATATGTTCTCACTCTGTCTTAGATCCTAAAGCATGAAATCTCACTCTTTGCTTGAAAAAGCAAAGAGAGGTTGTTCAGACCCCTAAGTGGGGTGTCTGCAACCCGTCCTAGATTATCTGGAGGCTTCATCTTAAATCTTTACTTGAATTAAATCGCTGAAATGAGATGGTACAAACACTCCTCAGAGTTCAACTATGACAGAGATATTTTGGTCTAAGTGACAAGCAATTTCATCACAGGAAGGGCAGATGCCTTGATTTGTTAGAAGATGTTGGGGTTGATGCTAAGTGACAGCTATCATTAATGACTGTAAAAATAAGGTAGACTATTTCAGTATGTACGCTGTGCTGCTGTGTGATATCAGAAAGAGTGTATGTGCTGACGCAATGTAAAAACAGAAGGAAAATAGGAATGAAAAAGCTTCACAGTAAACCAAAATTTGGAATGAAAGCCTGAAATTCGGAAGTGGCACCTTAGGAATCCCCTAGCTGGTTACTGGAGTTGTAGTTTTCCTCACATCCTGGAATTCCCTTTCTGGAGAAATCCTATAGGATTTTATCCTGGTTGAGAGTAACGGAATGGATCAAGGACTTGAGACTTCTGGAAAAAAATATACGTGTTCCTGATGGTTCTAATTTCTAGTCATGATATGGCATAAGTGCCAGGAGATTTCTGTTGTGGAGGGAAGCCTAGACTCAAAGTGCTGGGGTTGGATTCAATGGAAGTACACTTCCATGTTTGCCCCATCTGTGTGTTCGTCCATAGGCATTTGCCGTTGCCCAGTTTTGGACTCAGGACCACAGCAGTGTTTGGCTTGACCCCATGGGGTTGTTCATACACTTTTAGTGTGGAAGAGGGAGAGATTTATGCAGTGAAGGAAATCTGAGTGTGTTGAAATCAGAAAAAGATAATTAATATAAACATTGGGAGAGTTTAGAGCTTGTGAATAACGAAATGCATTGCTAGCAATTAGCAGGAAGGAAATAAATTTAGATGACCTCCAAATTTGCTGACAGAGTAAGAAAGAGAAGAGGAGTGAAAACAGAAGTTATAAAATCAGAGTCAGAAAAGAGGACAGCGTACTTGTGCTAGCACTGGTTTCACGGGTTAGCCTATAGATTTAACTTGATTATTAGGTCATGGTCACTGAAAACAGCAGAAGTTGTAATTATTTCAGACAATACCAGAGTGTTTTTAGTGACTGCTAACTCCTCGAGTTATTTCCTGGATGCTGGTAAATATTGTACGTCTCTATGGTTAAAAAAAACAAACAAACAAGCCTGACAAATATTGAATAACTCATCTGTTATTTGTGGTGGAACAAATAAAAGCAGAGTGGTGCCTAAGGGGAATTTGGGTTTGAAGACAGATAGAAGGGAAAATTGTTGAATACCAAATGCAGCATCACTGAGGAAGTTATACACAGGATTGAGAACTGCTGAACAAATGTTTAGCACGTGAAAACAAAAGAATATTTAGGATGAGCTCACCTGCCTCTTCCCTTCAATTATCAAAGTGAGCAAATGCAGAAAGAATTATTTTTTTTGCAATATCTAGTATAAGATTGTGTAGACTGCTCTTCATCAGGAAGGATGGCAACCATGCTTTGAGGTTTTCATCCCTAACCCTTAGTCTCTCATCAACTTGCTAAATGACCCTGGGTAAGGAACTCACCTCCCTGTGCTTCAGTGGCCTCACCTGTACACGTTTAATGATTAATTTCTCTGCAGCATCCCCAGTAAAGGGCCACTTTGTAAAGAAGGCAGCAAAATGCACCAGTGGTAAGAGTCATAGAGTCATAGAATCATAGAGTCAGATAAAGCTTTTGCAATATGCAGCAAAGACTGAGAGCATTGCCCAACATAGTGGGGATACAGCAGTGCAAGCCATGACACTGAGGTGGCACAGGGATCGGAGTAGTTCTCTGGGGCTCCTGCACGTGGTTCCCCTAAGGACTCGGTGCCCAGCTCCTGCTGGAGAGCACTGTGGACTGAGGAGCCTACCAACAATAGGGCTTCTGGGTTAAAAGTGTCTTTAGCTGTAGCTGTGAAACAGAGCGTGTTGGAAGTGAAGAAAGCCTGAAATAAAGGAAGCCTGATCCAGAACTGGAATTGAACTTGCAGACAGTCTTCAGTCTGCATCATTGAATCAACAGTGAGTCTGCAAGTGATTCTAGAGAAATGAGGTGGAAAACGTTTGTGTTGCCAGTGTGAGGGACAGGATTCTCTTGACTATAAAAGGAGTGGAGAAAATCAGCTCAAGTGTAGGTGCTTACTGTGTTGGCATGTACATCTGGTCAAAGGAACCCCGACCTCTGTTTTGAAATAGCAGTGATTATGTGTGAAATCTCTAGGCCTCTAAGCTTGGGCTTTTAATATGCTTGTTGTGGTTTCCATGCACTGAGAGCTGACACTACTAACCTTTCTGGTGCCCCAGACTGTGCTGGGAACTTCATGCAGAATAGAACCAGAGTGCCCTTTATATTCACCTGAGGCCGAGGGACAGGGAACGTAAAAACCATTTTACTCAGCCAAATATTGAGACGATTTGCACTGTAGTTACAGGATCTGACATTGCTGAAATGTTGGCTTCACTTCAGTTCCTCTCTGTTGCATCTTCATCACTCACTCGCCTCCTAAGTTTAATTCAGCTCTAATCTTGGAAATAACCATGTTTTGCATTAGTGGATAAAGATGATATGCTGCCTTGTTCTCCCTCTTCCTGATTGCACCTTCTGTTGATTTATGAAACCCCTGAGTTTTGGTGACAAAATGTTTTTCATCCTATTTCTCTGAAGAGACATTTATCATACACAGAACATTGTTGATGTTGATCTGCACCTCCTCAGGAGAGCAGCGCTTGTGGATTTTCTTGTTTATACTTACACTTGTTTACAAACTATTCTGAAGTAAACAGTACTCCTGCCTATGTTTGTTGACGTGATTTTCGTGTGGTTTTGAGGTTGTCACCCTTCCCCCTTCCGATCCTTTCTGAATTGTTTTGTCATTCTCTGGATGTGTATTGGCTGAAGTATGAATCACCGAAATGAAACAGAATTAGTGCATTCTTTTGTGCTTTCCAATACATCACACTTAATGGAACAGTGATGTCTTACGTCACGTATTACCCCATAGGCTAATTACATTATCAGATAATATCAGGGAAGCAAACTTGTAGCAGGCATTAATTATCAGTGCGTGGACTGGTAGCAGGTGGCGGTACTTGCAGTACAGAATAAGTTAACGATTCAGTGAATTAATTAAGTTACACAACTTCATGCCCTCCACTCAAATCCATTGTAATAACTGTGCTTTTTATTTAAAAAAAAAAAGGGAGAAGAATACTTATCTGTGTTTTTTTAACTGATTACATTCTCCTGCAAATAGTAACAGAGAGTGAAAAGAAGTGTCCACTTCCCCAAAATAACCCTTAACGGCCTCCATTTGCCTCAGGAGTTCAGTGTGGAGTCAAAATAATGTGTACTTATTGCAAATCCTATTAGCAGTTCTGAAAATGGGGACTGAGCCTAGCTATGTGTTTTTGTTTCTGACTCTTGGGTGTGGAATCCCTGATATCCTGAATAAGCCTCAGTGCGTTGAGTGCAAATATTGCTCAGCAGTGCTTTGTCTGCTCTGAGAACCATAACTTTCCCCAGGGATGATGCACAGAGCTGTGGGGCTTCCTAGGAACTTTGGAAGGCTGCTAGGAGAGGTCAGCTAAAGCCCTTCCATGCCATGCTGGCAAAGAAGGACATTTTCCAGTGCTGTACAGTCACCTGTGAATGGAACAGTTCTGCTTAAAGGGAACAGGAACACAAGAGTGGTTTCCAAGACCCAGATGCCAAGGAGAAAGTTACATGCAAAATGGAATGATAGACATCTAGATTTGTGGGAGTAGAATGGCTCATCATAAGAAAGTCTTAAAAAGAAAATGGCTATTATAAGAAATACTTTTTTTTCTGTTACAGCCAAGTTTCTTGGAACAAATTGGTTAAGAGCGTGAGAGGCAGGCATGCTATTACATGATCTATTCATAAAGGAAGAAAAAGCAATAACTGTTCTGACACTAATGATGTATAAAATATCTCACCTGACAGCTATCAACACATACAGATCTTGATTTTTTCTCTCGGCAATATGATCTCAGTCTAGATTTTATTATCTCTTACTGGCTGTGGACTTTGTGGGAGAGACAAAATCGACACACTAGACTCCCTCTAAGTTAGAAATAAGTTTGGAAGTGCAACAGTTAGGTTTATTTTTAGTTTTTGAACTTTTGACAGTATCTTATTTGGAAAGTAATAAACTCAGAGTACCTGGCACTGTTATTCATGCAGCTCTGCTTTTGTCACTGCTGCTTTTACATAGATCACATCTGGGATCTAGAACATCAGCTTTCTGCAAACCCTGATCTTCCTCCCACAGATATCAGGGTAAATCAGGAATATACTCTGAATTAGTTGATAGGACTGGATCATTTCCCTGAAATATGTATTATTTTTAGTTACATAAATGAAATCCATAAAGCTCAGTGCCTCGACAGTTGGAAAGAGACTGATATTCCCCTAGAGTCCAGAAGAATCCCATACGGACATACTTCCTTTCTTATTTAACAAACACCTTTTCATTTTGGTTTGGGTTTTTTTTTTCAGTCTATCTGACCTCAATTGACTTTAATGCATTTGAGTTTCTTGAGTAATTACTGGGATTTCCATTTCCAAACCACCTGCAATACAAAAAAAGAAAAAAAAAAACAACATAATTTGAAGGAGGCATTAATCAGATTTCTCCCTTTCCTTCAGTTTCATCTATGGAAGGTTGGAAGTTGTCCTCTGTTGACATGTGCCGCAGTGCATGCCTTTTTCTTTTATTCGTGGTATCAAAGATACTGCATCCTGCATGTATAGATCCCTCACTCTATCTTCTAGCAAACAGCTGGAAAGTTCAATTGTTTTGTGTGACTAGCGGTCAATGGAGATTTTAGAATTTAAAAGATATATTTAAAGAACCAGAGTCTTGACAGATTAATGTCATAGGGCTGAGTTGTTTGGAAAATATTCACAATCAAAGAAAGCAGGAGTTATTACCATTGTGTTCTGAGTTCTTCGCTGCACTCATTTCTGGGCAAAGCTCTCCAGCTGTGAGAGCGCTAGTTTGATTAGTTGACTCTACTTTTATTCTCCCATCCCACGACACAGAGCTAGTCCTACAAAATCAATCCCGGCAAGACTTGGTGGTACTTTCCTGCTGACTCCCCAGCATTTCATGACTGCCTTGAGGCTAAAGTTTCCTGGTGTGTCTCAATCCAGAGTTAGGCTTTCATTTTAAAATACTGTTTCTCAGAAGTTCATTCAATATCTTTCTCATAGCCTTCGCCAGTCACAAAATGTGTTTCTGCAGCAACAAACAGAGCAATGTAATTGCCCATGCATTATGCCATAAATCCTTCAGGTGGTGATTTTTAAAATGTGGATAGCGTAAAGACTTGGACAACTTTGCTGTTTCAAAGTAAACTTGCAGATTTCAGAGCGTCAGCCAACAGATTTCCCACTGAGTTTCACTCAGCTGGAGTTGTGAATATGCCTCTGAGATAATTCACACTACAATTTTTTTGTTGCTGTTGTGTTTATGTATTTATCCTTCCTCTTCCCTGAAGCCGTGCCAGTCAAGTGCAATCAAACCCTGGACAGGACCTGCTGAATTTCTGACCGTGTGTTTGCTGTTATGAGACCCCGTAAGAGCAAAGGGTAATTAAAGAGCAAATCCTTTGATAATTGAGAAGCAAAAATGGTGGTCGTAGCTCAAAGAAAGGAAGTGGCCGTAGTCTTACCGAGCTCATCCAGATGTTGTAATCTCCCCCAGCGGTGCATGTTCCCCTTTAAAAAAGTGTGTGAGTGACCCCTGTGTATTTATAAGAAGCAACCAGCAAAGGTATTGATGAGTTTTCAATCAGATTTCAATAACAATTAGAAAATGAAGTTGGACAGACGTCCAAGAAGTTCCCTAGGCTTGAGTTCAGTCTGCTTAGCACAACCTCCCTGTGAACTTCTCTCACAACCAGCCCAATTTCAGACAGCTTTTCTATAGAACTCCAACGGTGGAGAGTCCCCAGCCTTTCTAGGTGATTTATTTAATAACTTACCCATACGTAAAAGCTAGTTAGGGTTGGGTTTTTTTATCCTCTGCTAACATCTAACATAAATCTCCTTTCTGCAACTGAATTAAAACCATTGGATTGACAGCGTATCATGTGTATTTGTGCCAAGAACAGTGTATGATGCTTCCAACAGG
The DNA here is from genome assembly GCF_017976375.1 of Cuculus canorus. Lineage (NCBI taxonomy): Eukaryota > Metazoa > Chordata > Aves > Cuculiformes > Cuculidae > Cuculus > Cuculus canorus. Next base: position 6,498,354 of record NC_071407.1, read on the forward strand.
CTGGAAAAAAATTAAGCAGGTCAGAATCGGCTTCCACAAGGCTCACCTCGAGCTTTGCTGTTGACCTCCAGTAACAACCCAGTTAAAATATGTAGCGTTGATCTGTGAATTCACTACATATCGGCTGAACGGTTTTGTATCTACATTCTGGCTGCAGAGAGGCACAAGACTGTGACATGTCCAGTGAAAGGCAGGAATACTGCTGGCTTAGAGTTAACTGCAGGGGAACACAATGTTCCAGGCTCCATCTTTGTTAGGTACCTCTCTGCTCTACCAAGCTGCTGCATCAGCCTGTCCTTCAAGCCTCCTTTCTGTGTAACAGAAGATGGATGGGCTGGACAAAGATGCTCCATGTAAGAGTTTCATATTGGTCTGATAATATACATGGGAATAGCATTATGTCTAATTTTTAGTATATTAACCTGTCTCCTGCCCTGATTACTAAAATCCTGTCTGGATCAGTAGAAGTGGTCGTATCAAACAGCTACATGAAAAGCACATAGAGTAAGGAGAACAGGAAATACATGCTGGCAACTGATTTAAATTCAAATACCTAGATATCTGAAGGAAAAATTGGAATATATTCAATATTAAATTCATAGATCAATCTATCAACAACAGGAGTTTAAAAAATCTGGGCATATACTTCCTTAAGGAAATTATTTCAAAGTTAAATTCAGTAAGTTTCAAGTGCTGCAAAGAGAAAGCAGAGACTGTTTCTTACTAGATTTAATTAGGGCACAACATTTAGGTACATACCAGTGTTTTCTCTGTTTGAATTCCCAGATTTTCTCTTCCCTCTTTTTACAGGGCTGTAAAAAGGATGACTGCTTCATTCAATTAACTAATGACCTTTTAAAAGTAGTGTTATCAAGCATAAGTACTCAATACTTGTGAGTTGAAATGCTCTTCTAGGCTCAGTTTCTGCTGCCCTTTTTCACTGAAATGTGAAGTAATTTTCTATCTTAGCCATAAAGACTTCCCAGATTTAGAGTGTCTGAACTCTCTTTTTGAGTGCAGTCTGGAAGGGATTATTATTGCGTGCCCAGCCAAAATTAGGGGCATCTTTCTGTAGTGCAGACCCAACTACACACCTCTCACCATCATTTTGAAGTCTGTTATTTTTGCTGCCCTCCAGCAAGATGAGGTGGTTGCTGAGGAGAGAAAATAATGAGCCTTACTGAGGTGCTGCCCAAAATCCATTTCTACAAATCTTCTTTTGCTACAAAGAATAAATTCACACAAGAATGTCACTTGAGTATGCGAGTGTGCCTGGACAAGATAATTAGAAAATAATTAATTTATCATATCTCTGTTTGCACATTACAAAGTGGGAAGCTGGGTACCAGGGAAAAGGATTTAAGACAAGCAGATTCTATTATTGTGAATGCAACTCGCTAGCGAGAAGCATTCCTGAAGCTCACCTGGCACCCGACTGTTTGTACTCTCATCTTGGTTTACAGATTAGATATATAGAAACATTCCAATTTATAAAAGTATACAACAATAAAATATTTTTAACACTGATGTCGTTTCTGCGCCCTTGGGGATAACATGAATATCAATTTGTACTTTTATTGGCTCGTTATTTAAAGATCATCTGAGGTGTTCATGGCAGACTGTGAAATGCTTTTCTTGAAAACAGGCCATTTTCAGAATATTTTCTCTATTGTTCATATCTTTGTGAATTTTAAATGGGTTAGTTAGGTTTGGAAATAGGATCATTTAACAAAGTAATCATCTGATGTAAATGATAGTGGCTGAAAAATCACTGCAGGGACATTATTCGTAACTGTGATCTTGAAGGTGATACATCTGCCCCTGGATGAGGATGTGTCAGATAGAAAGTGATCACTGAGGTGTTCACGTATGATTTTTGGCCACATGAAGCTGGAAATTCTCCTGCTGAGACATCTTTGAGTCCTCTGCTTTCTTACTGTGATTATGGATCAGCATTACTCTCTCTACTGAGCAATTTGTGGGGAGGTTTCTGCAACTCCAGTTAGACCAATTCTGCTACAAGAGTTATAATAATTACTTGGCTATATCTACATTTTACTCTTCTGCATTAAAGTGCATCACTTTTAGGGTTGAGTGCTGCCTGGTAAGATTCTGAGGGATGAACGGTCTATCATGTTAAGTAGCAGTATCCTCTCAGCCGTGTGCCATCTGCTGTGAACTGTGGGAATGAAGTTCTCTTAGCAAATATCTCCATTGCTGATCTCTATCTGCTATATAGTCATCTTTTGGTTAATTTGCCATGTGCCTTGTTTTCTGAAATATCTTTTAAGTGATGTCTTATAATCACATGTCTCTATGACTTATGAAAGTTTATCTCCAGACTTCTAATGAGCAAGAATGTGAGGCATAACCATATATCTACCTGGCAATTTCTTCAAGCTTCCAATTTAGGACAAAAATTCCTCTCCTGAAGCTCTGAGTACAGAAAACATAGAATTTTGGGGCTATAAAATTGTATAGACACAGAATTAATCCGTTTCCTTGCGTTGACAGCCCTGGAACATAGAGAGTCACACCAGCTGAGCATCAAGCCCGCAGTGATGGCTGTGGTAAAACTGATTACATACGGGTGACAATTATCGAACCAAACAGCAGGGAGGACATAAAGCCAACAAGGTGGGAAAATTGGGTACATTTGTGGCTTACGGAAGTGCCCTGAGAAAAATATTGTCTTTACAATTAGGCTTGCCAGGGCAAGGTAGGATGGGGCTTAAATAGCCTCCCCTTGTAATGAAAGTGTTCTTGTGAAAGGAGAATATAGTAGTTCAGAAAGTTTTCTTACTTCTATGGAAAACTTTTCATATGATCATCTGCCATACAGCTAATCACCATGCACACCCTCTTGCCCAGAGCTACACTCCTCAGGAAAAAGCTTGCTTACCTCTCTCCTCTAGAGAAAGTATCTCTGACACTTTTCTACCAGCTCCCTACCAAAATTACTCTAAGCTCCTTTAACATCTGGATTTTGAATGGATGCATAAGATGTTTCAGTAGTGATTATTTTAAGGTGAAAGAGCAGAACTGCTGTGTTGTTTCTTTAGGAAATACACTGCTAGCTTAGTCATTGCAGATGCAAAATTAAAATGAAACTGTGGGTTTCAGAATGGATATTTTACATCATTATGATTCAGAGTGGTACATTGCTCTCCAAGCACAGAAAAGTTGACAGAACATGGAGAGCTTTCATAACTCATGACTTAATCACTGGGGTTTTACTTTCTTTTTTATTAATGCAGACATTATGACTCTGAGCATATTGCTCAGTATTTCTTTGGCCTTTGATTTGTATGAGTAACCCCTGTTAGCCCTGCCACCTTCTGAACTTCAATTCAAATGTTAATTTTGCAAAGAAGGGAGTTGTGGGCAGTTAGAACACAGGAAATAGGAAGAAGTAAATATTTCTTTGTGAACCCACTACTACAGCTGTGCTATGCTGGGCATACAAATGCCCCACGGGCACAGAAATGCACTATTCCCACTGAGAATGCCCCATACAGGAATAAGGCTGGAATAGTTCAGTATACCTAATACTTGTGAGTTGCTTCATCCTTTTCCCTTTTCCATTTTTCATGATCTTACAGGTACAATTGTCTACAGAAGTAATGGCTACAGGCAAAAAACCCAAAATGCCACTAATTTGGGGTAAAGAGACTCAGCAATCCATACTGTGATCAGTTAGTGCAGCCCAGCGTGACAGCCCCCCTAACCTGTTCCTCACCCACTGTTGGTTGCCTCCATCTCTTCTGGGCTGTGTTAGTACAAGAATAAGCACAGGAGCAGACTTTGCCTGTGAATACTGAGGCAAGAAAGGCAGGGACCAATTCAGCTTTTCCTGTGTCATCCATCGCTGTGCCTTCCCCCCGTTCAGCAACAGAAGTTCTTTTGAAACCTTCATATCTGTTGAACCCCTTTTTATTGCTCTGGATGTCCTTTACTAGTTTTTCTTCCTGTTGGGTTTTAGACTTCTTTGCAGACCTGCCAGGGCACTGCTTTCATATTCCTGCTGCCTGGTGGTTTTTTTCCCCACACTTTCTGAATGCTTTTCTTCTGTATTTCGTTTCAGTAGTTTGTTAAGAAGCCCCTTAGCTGGGCAAGCAGGCCTTCTGCAGAAATTCCCAGTCTTTCTTAAATGGTTTGTTCCTGAGATCTCAGCAACTTTTCCATAGAAGTCAGCCAACAAATCTTTCTCTCCTACAGCTGTTTCACAGCTGATGTTTCTCATTGAACAGAGATGTGGAAATCTTGGATGCATTTTAGGATTTTTGGGAGATATCTTCTCCATTGCATGCATTTTCTTCATACTCTTCCACTCAAATTGGCCTCTGATCATTTTCTCTTCTCCACATGTCTTTGCTCTTTGCCTAAAACAATATATGAACACATCTGGTTAACACTCATACCTGTTAAAGAAATTCACTTGAATTTAATTTGATCAAGTTGATTCATTCAAGATCTGTTTCCAAAGTAAAACTCTACAAGTGCAATGTTCCCAAACGTAAATGGATTCTCGAGAGAGTGAGGGGAAATCCAGTGTTCACAGAAATAAAGAGCAGGACTCTTTACAATCAAAGCAGTGTAACATATTTTCTCTTCACCATGATTTCAGCAGTGACACATCATGTTGATTAAAATTACCCACAGTCCGTTAGTCTTGGATGGCCAGGCAGAAAGATATAATGTGTAAAACCACATCTCCAAATGATAGCCAGGATTCTGAATAGTTGATAACAGGAAATGTGTTTCCACAGCAAATTCAGTCTCAGTGCTGTCAGCAGCACTTGAAATAGGTGTGATTCTATACTAAACCATCAGAGGGTACTCACCTCCCATGTCCTCAGTTGGGGTATTGCACAAGTCAGGGTAGTACACAACTCAAGACTGGAAGGTTGAGTCATAGGTTGATCACTAGAACAAAAAAATGAGATGGTAACACATTTCATGGTAACACGTGTTTTAGTTATTTGCATTTCACTGTACTGGGGGCGACAGCAAAATTATTTTGCCTTCTAATCTGTCGATGTTCCTTTTTAATTAATAAGGTACTATCCTCTTTTCAATCTCTTTCAGGCTCACTTTCCTGTGTAATAAGAAAGATTAATAGGCTGAGACAGAGTTGATGAATGCGTGGCATAATGCCTAGATAAAACAAATGAATGTAGCTTCAGAGGGCAGTATCTGAGAGTTTTATATGAGAGTTGAGCAGGGATTTGAGGATTTTGGTATACTGAAAAATACTGATTTTGTTGACATTTTACCTACTCCAGCAAAGAGATGAGGGCAACATATGTTCCCTTTTAAAATTAATTCAATAAATTCTGCTATGTAACACTACACTTGGATCTACTTATGTCAATGAGTCCTTTTCCAGCACAGGCAATCAGCTGGTAGATTTCTGGTATACAGGAGACTAGAGAGCATCTCTGTGCATCATCATACATGTTGGGCTGTGGAACAGTCTGGTAGGTTTGCATCAGCCTCTCTGATAGTGGCATCACATCTGCGCTCACAGTCATGCTGTGATTGACCTGTCTGTCAAGGTATATTCACTTCACTGTGGCTTTCAGGTGAAAAGTCCCATTTTGTGACAAAATTGCAGCTGATCTTGAGGTATCTTACTTTCTATGTCACATGCCAGTTCTTTCAATAAGCTGATGTGGAAATGATCCAAAGCTGGATTTTGACACACTAAGCAACCAAAGACTTGCTTGCACACTGGGCATAGTTTCTGCTTTGTTTTTCATTTTAAAATTTGTTTTTATTTGCAGAAATGACTTCATTTCTTGTAAAACTGGAAGCAAAGTATGAAATCAGGCAAATTTTGATCTAGTTTGGAGGGGGGAGGACTTTCAGTTTCCAAACAGTGTTATGTCTTTTCTAGTGTCCTTACTATGGAACAAAGAAAAGTTGCTTTGGATAAGAAAACGTTTTCCGCCCAAGTTCTTGTTCAGATCATGTATTGTGTGGTGATGAAAGATGACAGAATAAATGATTACAAAGAAAAGGTGAGATTTTCCAGATTGTTTAGACATATAATGTGAAAGATGCATCCATTTTCTTTTGGTTTCAATGGGTCTGGTTGATTATATTGCAACAATAGGAAGGTTAGATTAGTCATGGATTCGTAGAATCATAGAACAGTTTGGGTTGAAAGGGATTTTAAAGATCATCTTGTTCCAACCCCCTGCCGTAGGCAGGGACACCTCCCACTGGCTCAGGCTGCCCAAGGCCCATCCAACCTGGCCTTGAACACCTCCAGGGATGGGGCAGTCACAACTTCCCTGGGCAACCTGTGCCAGTGTCTCACCACTCTCATAGTGAAGAAATTCTTCCTGATGTCCAGTCTAAATCTGCCCCTTTCCAGTTTATACCCGTTCCCCCTGGTCCTATCTCACAAGCCTTTATGAATAGCCCCTCTCCAGCTTTCCTGTAGGCGCTCAGACTCTGTATATTCAAGGGCAGTACAGACTACCAATGGTTTGTATGTGGAAACAATTATTTTCTGCTTTGTTAGCTTGCTCTCATGCATGCAACAAGGCTACTCTCTGTCTTGGTAAGAACCACTCTCTTTTCCAGTGGTGCAAGTCACTCAGTCCTCACAAGGTCAATCCAATCTGTCAAATGTTCTCCGACTCCACTGCAGCACTGAGCTTCCTTGCTGTTGCCTGGTCAGAACACGATTCCTCAATTGGTCCAATTGTTGTTCTCCTAAGGGGCCGACCCTAGCCCTGAAAAATATTAAGGGAATAATTCCACTGCTTTCAACTGAAAAGAGTAGATCTGATTTGGAGATTCTCGTTCTTTAGTTTTTAGCAGTATCTGTCATTATTATAAATTCTACCCAAGCCTTTGACAGTTTCAGAGTGCCAAGGCCATGCGGAGCGATGCTGCTGTTATGTAATTCAATGTACAATATAACACATCTGAGAGGAACGTTGATTTTTCACAGAACATGAAAAACTGAAAAATAAGAAAACACTTTAGGATGACCTTGACCTTCGGCACAAATTACTTAATGTTTATATCTCATCTTACTTTCTCAATACTTGTCTAATGGCCTTTGTGGAGCTTTTCTAAAGGCAGCAGTAGAAGTTGCAACGTGGAAGTGATTTAATTAATCTCGGTAGATGCAGATTTCTATTTCATTTTCATATAATATTTTTTCTCTAGGTGAACTAAGATTTCTGGAACCTTGTGGGATAGTTTAGCCTTATCTAGGACTCGCATTACCATCATGCAATCAATTGTGTGCCTCCCACTTGAGTAATGTTTGTTTTGATATCCAATTTAGTGGCTTCTAGGAAAGAAGCAGAAAGGGCAGGGAGAGAAATAGGCCTGAAGAAAACAAGTGTAGTGAGACCAAATACTCAGCAAAGTACTTGAGTACTGCCTGGCTTCTCAGGCTCAGTTTTGTTACGGCTTTATGTTAACATCACTGTGGGCAGCTACAATCCCACCCTGTTCGTATTTTTGAACATACTGCAAGTCACGGCAGCAAAATCTGGGAGTTGGGCTGCAGGGAAGCCTCCCTCACTGCTTCAGAAAGTTGAGAAACAGATAATCCCTGTGGAGAACCCAGAAGCCTGAAATATGATTGTTGAGAACTGGTTGCTTAGTTGAAATAAAGGAAAATTATTTCAATGTCCTTTATATCTGTATATGTTACAGCAGCACTATTAAAAAAATCTTCGTCTACATTATTTTCAAACATGTTTTCCATAAATTAGCCTGCTAAACTCACAGTTGGAAGTATAATAAGAATCTATAATGCTTTTCAGTAGAGTAAAGCAGCCATAAATGCCATAATGGTTAACGATGCTGCTGAGCCCTGGAGACCTTTCCAAAACTATTGAAGGTCATTTGCGTTTACCTCTCCACTGATGTGTCCAGTTATTGTTATGGTGGGTAAAATGTGCATTTCTGGACTTGGTTGCTATTGTGTTCCCAATGGATGGGATGAGGTACCCCACCCATAGATAAGCATCTCACAGATATTTCCCAGTAAGTCAGAAAGAATGGCAGATCATTAATAACAGAACAGCTGCAGGTGCTGAGAGAGCATTTAATATCTGTCTGGTTCAGTTACCTTCAGCTTCTCTTCGTGTCACTGGAGACTGCAACATAAGATACTATCGTGGTATATGAAGTAACGAATTTTGTGTAAATTAAAGGAAGATGAATTTTAATGTTAAATTCTGGAACCCTACATTGATTTTTCTGTATGGAATTAATATTTATGTATTTTTTATACAGGCTTTACTCTAGAGATTATAGTTATGGAAGCGTAGTTAGATTAATGGAGGAAAGGATGTAAATCTGATGATGAATTCTTTTTGGATGGTAAATCAACGACTGCAGTTGTGCAGCTTGAATGCATTGCATCACTTCGGCTTTATTTTGTAACATAACGAGAGTGTGAAGAAAGACATTAAAATTTAAAAATAAAAGCTTCCTGTAAAAGTTCCAGAAGGAAATGTCTGTTGTTAAGGTCGGATGTAGAGCACAGACTTAACACTTTATGTTGGCCAAGACAGAAAAAACAAAGTACAGTTGCAAATTATTTATATAGTTAACTTAAAATTCAAAATACAAATATGGACGTAACCCAGTGTCAAATCTGCTGGTACCATCGTACCACTTGGCATAGGTCTTGCTGATAAATCAACGGCAATCCCTGAACTAAAGAGAATCAACAGAAAGAAATACGACCTGAGTGAAGGATGGAGAAAGCACCTCTTCTGAGACTTTTAAAATTGCTGCTGAAACCAGTGGTACAAATGGGTAGAAATAAATAACCTTCTCCACCCTTTCTGCTCTCCTTGCAAGCCTTTGAGACCACAACATCCACCAGAGTACCACTCAGACTTTATTTCTCTGAGCTTCTGAGAGAAACCCTGACCAAAGCGTGCCATAAAAAGGAAATCAATATTTCTCACCTGGAGAATTATTTATCTTCCCACTTCTGCAGACCTCAGAGTGTGTACTCTTTCTGTACTTGAGTCTGTTTCCTTTCTTTCTTCTTTGCCTTTTACTAAAGAACATAACCTAGTTTGAGAATAAAGAGTGTGTCTTTGGCTGTGCTGCTCATAGCCTGCGACCGGGAAGGCAGCTATGCCTTAGATAGCCTGACAGCGATGTATGTTTGCTTGGCTCTAGGCAGCTGATAAGGATGAATACTGAACCATTTTTTCATTGCATGGACACTTTATGCATGGTTTGCAGAAACAGAACATTTATCTTTGCTGTTCTATCTTGCTCACTCTCTGGGTATTTGTCTTATTTTGTCTCCAAGAAAACATATTCATACTCATAAGAGAGATCAACAGCAGCAGCTTGTTTTGCCTAACATTGTCTTGAAAGAGAACAATTAATGGCACCTTGGTCACCAACAGAAAAGACAGTAAAAGGAGAGGGAGCATCACAAAAATTTCTCTATACCTGAAGAGATAGGGAAGAACGGCTAATGTTAAAATGAAACCTTTTCTTTTTACTTTAATTTTTTTAAGTTTTAACAACTTGGACTTTTGTTAGTTTGCTCGGGGTGTTTCTTTTGTTGCTTTAGATAGAAGACTACTAAAATAAGCTCTTGCCATGCAACTAAGTTGCCCAAGTTTTCAAATCAAATTATTCAACCTTGCTTAATGGATGAGATATTTGATCCAGTTCTTTTGATCCTCTGTAGATTTTTTTACTCTACTCTAAAACTGATGTATTAAATGACTCCACTGGATTATGATAGGGGGTTGAACCTTGTTTAAACTGGTTTTGTAGTCTCAGCTGGATGCTTGCCATTTGGAACATTCCCTAGCTCTAATGCAAAATGTTACCTTCAGAAAAGGAAATTTGCTCTTGCAACTGCTGGTTGTACTTTTAAGTAGTACCAATGTATCATCTCAAACATTTCTAAAGCAACCATCTGGATTTCCTCAGCAGCCTGGGCAAATGCTGCTTAAATAAATTACCTTCAAGTCAAGGAAATTTTAAGAGTAAAATGGTCATGCAGCAGAATTATATGATGCCCAAAGATCTCTTTTTCTCCAGTCATATAAAGCACCAACAGAGTTTAAAGGATTACTTGCAACAGTGCATCATCTGGTCCCTGAAATTTGAAGCCAATAGCAACCAACACAGATTTGTTAAGCTTTCCTATAATTCCCAACACTAAAAATCTATTCCAGAGAGTGTTGCCATCCATAGGAAGTGACTAAGGAGCTTTTCCTCAAGATTTTATAAACAAAGATCATTAACTTAGCTAACATAAAAATCACAAGTTTAAGATTTACTATTGTTGTTGTTGTGACTCAAAGGATATGAAACTGAAAAGCTTTATGCTCATTTTGCTCATTTTTTACTTTTGATATTGCAGTTTCGACTTGCTCTTGACAGTTCTTGAATGCTTTCATTTCTTGACTCCTTCCTTTGTATTTTGACTATTATCTAGTTAAAATTAGCCACCATGTGAAGTTTCCAATCGTATATTTCTTCTTTCATTGAACACATCAGGTGGTGACAGATGTGTATGTTTCAAACCTGAGTCTTGAGGATACAGAAGTTTGACACAAATAGCCTTAATTACATGCATCATGTTTGAATAGCAAACTCTGGCAGAACAACGCCCTGCCAGCTTGTTTTTATCACACAGGAATACAAACTTGGAGAACTCAAACCTTCTGTCTGTCCCAGGGGTGTTGCAGACTCTGAATAACCAGTGAATTCAGATGTAGTTAACTTGGGGTGCTCGGCTAGAAGCTGAGAATTATTTTGAACACAATGTATTATACTGCTATACCGGCTGCGTGTTCTCCGCCTCCCTATTTCTACTGTATGAAATGCAGATCTTTTACGTGTGTGTCAGATTAGCAATAATTCTAATGGTAATGGTTAGTCTCTGTCAGGTCAGCAGGTACGAATTGCTTTTCGGTCAAGCAGTTCTTTGTAGGTGGAAAGGCCGTGCAGCGTACAGGGAGTTAGAGGTTTCACAGCTACCAAATCCACATGCCTGACTGTTATTTTTCATCCACTGCTAAATGCAAGCCTAGTCTATGTATGAACTAATAGCGAGGGAACATTCAGACTATTTGGTCACTTCTTGGACAGTGTGATGTCCAAGAAGTTTTGTCCTTACTCAGCTTCTGAGCAGCTAAAGTCACGAGTCTGGTACAATAGCTCTGGAGACTCTTCATGCTATTTGTCAAGTAAGCACTTAACCTTCTCCATGAAAATGGAAACCTTTTCTCTTATCATGACTGAAGTTCTGGGTTCTTCCTGAGATCCGGAATGAAAATGAGAAAAATATCACTTGAGTTAATCCATTTTGTGGTGCTATTGTCTGCATCCACCAGATGGATCTTGTTTTTCCGAAGCACAGTCTGCACAGAGTTTAGGTTTGGGAACCTGTCTGAGTGAATCAGACGAGCGTGATGCAGAGAGCCAAGAAATGTAGAATCAAAATAGCTTGGTAAGTTTTTGCCTAAAAAAAAATGGTGTTTTAAGTTTTCTCCAATATTTTTGCATTGAAAACTCAGATGAATGTTTTAGAATTTAAGAGATCTCGGTTTAAAGTTTCCCAGGAAAAGTCCATTTTGTAATTACTCATAATGAATACCTATAAAACACTCTCAAAATACTAAACATTATTCAGATGGGAAATTTCATTGCTAAGTACCTTCAGGCATGTTTACATTACTGTATCTTCTTGGGAGAGAGGTGTTCTTTTGAAGCCAATTCCACTTGCCACACTTCAATTTACATTGCAGAGCAGTTTCAGATGATGCAGACTGTTTGCAAGCTCGTCTGAGGTAAATCTCCCTCAAAATAAGCTCAGTGAATATATCAGGTCCCCAGTAACAGCTGTTTTGCTCTGCATTCGCACTGAATTTAGTATAGACATAGATATTATTCAGAACTATTAGAAAGATTTAGTAGTTTGTGCCCAATTTGCACAACCACTGACTTGAAGCTTTGTCGAAGCTATCCTTATCTTTCAAGTTCCTAAAACCTGCCCAGTAATTTCGCAAGATGTTTTCTCATTATTTGAGATTTGCCGTGTCTGTGTTCCCAGACAGAAATGCCTTCAGAGTTGCATTGTCTCCTTTTGGGTTTTGATTCTGGCTGAAGCCAAGAAATACATAAGGACTACAAAATGAGGAGGAAAGCTATGCCAGGATGAAAGATGAAACCTCACATGGGTTAAAGCCATTAATAAAGAGATTAGAACTGTATCCTTGCAGTTTCCTTTACAGAAGTGCAGTGACTTGAAGGAAAATTAGGCATTGATCTTTAATGTCCATCTCTGGTACACCCTATGTTAATTAAGTTGTGTGAGCTTTTAGTGATATTAATGTACACTGCACAAGTCATCCTTAACTCTACATCTCTGCAATCTGTTATATACCACAGCTTAGAATAATCACATGATATTCCTGCTGGACTTGTTTAAGCTTTAGGTAAATTCCACATGCTTTTAGTGAACTGAACAGAACAATGCAGTTGAATCAGTGCAGAATAAACATGAAGAAAGTTGCAAAATGACTTAGAAGTGTTTACATTCAGCACATCTTGGCTTGTTTTCTCTTGACTTACTGTTTCTCCTCCTTTCGTTTGCTTTTATTGTATTGTCATTCTGTTTAGTCCCAGAGGTAACAGCTTGGGTGCCGTGATACATTCAGCTTCTAATAGCACAGATACAGCCTTCATTCCTTGATTGTACCAAGCAGATACAGACATTTTATGGTCAGATGTAGCATATTAAACTGCTATGATCCAGTTCTCCTTAACACTGCCATCTCTGTAGCACCTAATCTGACTTGCTGACTGGAGAAGCTTGTCCTGCTGTATCAAATAAATTGGATATCTTGAGACAATAGTCACCCAAGCCAAGTGCCCAAAATGTGGCCAAGTGTGTATCTTTTATGTATCTTGTTAGAGGTTCTGGGCACAGAGAGCACGTATTATGAAGATGTGTCATTAATTAATTGCCCATTAATAGCCTCCCTTATGTGTAAATGGCTCTGGGCAGTCCCATGAGTTTAATCTGCTTCCTTTATTATTCAAAGACATGACCTCTGTCTCAGCTCACACTTTGCTGTGATTACACTCATGGATAAGAGCTTTTCCCATGACCTTTGTTTCAGAATTAAGGGATAGGAAATCAGTATTTCCAAAATATTGCTAACAAATCAAGCCAGAAGAGGGGCTACAACTACAGATAAGGGGTTGTAGAATAGTAGTCCATGTTAGCCAAGCAAACAGGCAACCCTGAAATACACAGATGGTGTTATGAAATGCGATGGGATGTGAAGACTTTTCATGCAGAGGGCTCATTATATGCTCTTTACTTTAACAACATTTGCATAAGCATCATTAAAAAAATGCACTAAAGCTTTAGTGTACTGATGAGTATATTTAAAGTTTGATCAAAAGCCAAGGAAGTCCTTGTAAAGGTATCTTTGCCTACAGAGAACTTTAGATCTCCTCTTTAGAGAGATATCCAGAAGATATTTTATCACAGCTACAAATGTGAGAACAAATTGTCTCTGGAATAAAATTACCGGTGTCACAGCTGTCAAGGCTTCTGTGTAGCAGCAAAGAAGCTGTTGGTCTTGTTTGACTTTAGCTACTTCTATGTTGATCTTATTCAAGTGCACTGATCTTGCAGTGCTGCTGAAGATCCCACTCTTTTTGTGCTGCAGGTATCTTAGCATGTATGTATATTGTATTTAAAAGCCAAAGACTTTTAAGATAGATCAAAAAAATCAGATCAGTACTCTAGTGCTAAATGGGATGCATTCATATGTTTACAGAATGAAAAAAATATGATCTGCTTTTTAAGACCCATTCCAAAACCAAAGGACTTTAGCATTGGACTAGGTATCTGTGCAGATCAGTCAGGAGGGTTGTTAATACTGTTCAAATATCTAGATAAGCAAAGAAAATCATCTTTGTGGTTTGTTTTTTTTTTTTTTTAAAAAGAGTTAAAATCAACCAAGAACCACAAGATTAATTCACTTCTTTATTCTGTCATAGCAGGATAGTGGGAGGAATACATACAGCCAGCTTCTGCTTTTCAGTAGTGTGTTTATAATTTCCAGATGCCAGGCGCTAATTCCCTAAGACATACCAACTTCATCACTCAAAGCCTTCTAGCAGTTTCTGTCCATCCTCTTCTACAGATAAGTACCCAGAGGATTTGGTGCCTTCTCTCTGCTTTTCTGACTGTCATCTGCTGTAGCAAATAACTTGCAGTATATCATGACAATTAGGACTCTCTCTTAGAAACTGCCTAGTCATCTTTCAGCTGGCAGGACAAGATTGCTTACATTGTTTCCTTGGTATTTCTTCCTTTTTGACAACATTTGGAAAGTTGTCCAAATTGAAATTTGTCCCTGAGCACTTGTCATGGTTTAACCCCTGTTGGCAAATAAGTACCACACAGCTGTCTGCTCACCTTCCCATTCCTCAGTGGGATGAGGAAGAGAGTGAACAAAAGTAAAAATTGTGGAAGAGTTTAATAGGACAGCAAAAGGAAGAGAGAGTAATAATAACAGAATATACAAAAAAAAATCTTGCAAAATACAGTTGCTCACTACCCAACAGACCAACGTCCAGTTCATATACTGGGCATTGCGTTGTACAATATGGAATATCCCTTTAGTCAGTTTGGGTCAACTATCCTAGCTGTTTCCTCTCCCAATTTCCCGTGCACTCCCACCTTCTTGCCGGCAGGCCAGCTGGAGAAGCCGAAAAGTCCTTGATTGATTAGCAACAACTAAAAACATCGGTGTGTTATTAACATTATTTTAATCCTAAATGCAAAACTATATCACTATACCAACTACTAGAAAGAAAATTAACTCTGTGACAGCTGAAACCAGGACAGAATTAGGAATGACCCCTGGATGTTTGTAGAAAGTGCAGTGCCCTCTTTTCACATGTTTTCCATCTCCCCTGTCAGGTTTTGCCTACAGCGACACAGAGCTCTGCAGAAGAGCCGCATCACCAGTGTTATACATCTCCAGTCATCCTTCTGGCTTAGTTTGCAAAATCTGGTTTCAGATTATTGCATGTTCGAACACAAATTCAAATGCTCATTCATTATTCCATTGAGCCACTTGAGTGCTGATATCATAGCAGCGGTGCCTGACTGTAGAAGACCATAACAGATGTTTGCACAGCGACAGGCACATACCTCAACAGAGTCACAGCGCCTTTTCCATTTCCTGAGATGAAATCTAAAAGCTCTCTCAGAGTATCACATTTGTCTTCAAGGCTACTCTAATACAAACGATAAACTTTTGAGAAGATGAATCCCAGAAGAGGAAAAAAGTAACTTCAAAATGGACAGAAACAACAATCTTCCTGCAAGAACTAGAAAAACATTTGAGAAAAAAAATTCTCTTCTTCCTACATGAACTCAGGAGCTCAACAGGAAGTATTTTTGAATTATGCTTTAGAAGCATCTTTTCTTTAGTGTTTACAGGAAATAATTAAGTTGGAATATTTTGGCAAAGTGAGACAGTGTCTGAAAAAGAACACTTTCAGAGTATTATACTAATGGAAAAATCAGAACTCCAGCATTTTCAACAGTAAAGTTGCTTTGTGTTTGTCTGGAAAACCACACCAGTCTATTTTTCTTTCTGTCTCTCTCCATTTTTTGAAGGCCTATTTAGATGTCTTTCTAGATCAAAAATATTTCCACCCTGTTTATTTCTTTTCAGGCAAAAATTGTTCTCTCTGATGTTTTCATGTTTCTTCAGGGAACAACACTAATTGGCTTCTGTTGAAGAAAATATTTCTCTAGGAAAAAATAAATGGTGGCTGCTTTATATCAATGTAATGTTTTTTAGTTCCATCAACGTAATGGATGACTTTGATTCTTTGATTATTTTGTAAAAAAGCATATGGTTCCTGACTATTTTTTTTATTATTTATTTATTAATATTTGAGATATGTGAAAAACAAATAGAGGTAGCTGAAAAGATTTGACTTGAGGACTATATTACATTTCATTCTTTTTACTCTGAAATAAATTGGTTTTGTAATGTTTCCTTTGGCTCCTTCAGGATTAGTTATCTTCACTAGTCACAAGAAAATGTTTGTGACACAAAAACTGAATATGAAGCAGACTGAATGTGTCCCACACTTAGACAATAGGAACACAGAAGTTCACGTGTAGCAGGATTTTCTTTTTTTTTCTGGAACATAGATGTCATCTGAAACCAGTAGCTCAGAAAAAGTGACTCAGGCCCAGATTTTTTATTAGGAACATTTGATTTGTAGAACATAGAAGGATAGAATCACTACATTGGAAAAGACCTTTTGAGATCCTCAAGCCCAGCCATACCTGTCTGCTATACAGAATCATAGAATCACTAGGTAGTGGTTACATTCTACCAATTTTTTCTGGTGAACTCCCAAATCGTTACTCTTTGAAAAGATTGTCTTTTAATTTGTGACAGAGGCTTCACCTACCCTGTCAAGTTGTGTGCTGAAACAGTGCTACAGACCCAGAGAGCCCTGTGGCTGTGCCAGCTCAGCCCAGCCTCTGCCTAGACTAGTAAGCTTCAAGTAGGCACAAGAGGATACAATCTTGGCATTCCCAAGAGCTAGAACCTTTCTCTCTTCTGTTCCCATTTTTCATAATGGGATAATAATAATAGTAATAATTTTTCTACATACCTTTTGGTATATCTTTTCTATTTTGACCCTAGCTGGCCAGAGTGAGTGGCTTGTGGTCTCAGATCACCCTGATCAGCTATGACTCCTCTTTAGGGTTATATCACACAAATGACAGAGAGATTCCTTCAGCATGGTTGTTGCGAGACCTGATCTCTAACCATAGAAGAAAATGAAACAGTAAGGGCTGAGGAAAACAAGGGGGTGCCCAGGTTCATGCCCAGCAGTGAACTGATGGGACTCTGGAGGAGCCACTCTCCTCCTCTTCTGGCCTATATTCAGTTTTTACAGGGAGGTGGTTCATACCTTTTGACATGACGTTTGCAGTCTATATACTGCAGAGGGTGTTCATCCTTGATTTCAGAATAGTTAAGAGATTTGAGTTGTCATACATATAAATTCAATACATAAGTGCAGGTAGCCCAGGCAATACAGTCATGATGATGTGTAAAGAGCAAGTACTCACTCATATGGTCTGAACAGCACTTCGATTGCTAAAGAAACAGCAAAGCAAATGTGTTATTTTTACTTATCCTTTGCAGTCTCCTCTAATAATCATAACTGCTTGTTTTAAAGTTGGTTGGTGTTTCCAGTTTTTGATACCTTTCTACAAACACTCTACCAATCCAGGTCTTCAAATTGTGTCGCTAATTCAGAAAAATGGGTAAAGAGTACTGGACTTCGGCAAGATACCATGGGTGCCTTTTGTGCCTTTGTGATGCATTCTGCACTAGTCAGCAGACAAATGGAACTTGAGGTACAAGTAAATAAAGGACCTTCTCTGCACGGTCATAACTTCAGGTTGCATAAACTAAAGTGTCTCTGACAAAGTCACTTGCTTTTGTCGCTTTAGGCTCAGCGAATCTCTGCTGCCTTTGGTTTGCCAAGTATGTGATCGTGCTTTTGAAGAACTGCTTACTCCAGAGGAACTTAAAAGACTTCTAAACATTTCATGTTTCTAAGAGTGCACTTGAAAGGGAGTGAAAAGCAGAGAACGAGCAACTTCTAAAATGCCCACATATATAAGTACTCCACAATTTGGTCAGATATTTCACTCTGTACTGATGCATTCTGAAATTTAGATAACTGCTCTGTTTGGCAAACAGATAAGGAAGTGTTCTTGCTGCTGAGAACTATCACTGGACTATTCTTTAGGCAGGACCAGGCTGAAATCACTTCTGTCTTTACACAGGAATGCTGAGCCTATCAAAGCAAGGGAATTTCTAAGCCACAAGATAACATGGGTTCCTTTAATTTCTGAGGATGATCAATGCCATTTGCAACAAAGCAATATGAAAAATTGCAGCCATGTCACCAATTAGTCCAATGAGAATAAAATTAAAAGATCTGTCACTATGTGCACTCTTGAGCGTAAGTTGTTCAGAGAAAGGACTTATTCCTGAACTCGGCTGCTGTTCACTTCATATCCTCAAGCACAAAATTTGATAACAATTTTAATTTCATCACTGCTATTATAACCTTACCTATCCAGTCCTTTTATCTCTGCATGACATTTTCATATCTCATTATTCTCTCAGTCCTTCAGTGCCACTCAGATGGTCTTTCTGCTCCAGGTTTATGGACATGCAGAAGCCTTTTGACCAGCTGAGTTATTGGTAGCACACCAGAAATCTTGTTCATCATTCCTCTAGAAGAAAAATTGCTTTGTGCAAAAGGAATGGGGTTGCTATTAGATTTGATCTTCAATTCAGTAAAGTATCAGAAATACAATGAAGTGCATTAGTCGCTCTGCTATCGTTGATGATTTATATAGGGCAAATTCCAGGACAAAACTCCAAGCTAGGCAGAATTTTGTAGTGACATACGCAAAAATTGCCAACATCCTCGAGCATCAGAGGGATTAAAACAGTGAGAAGTTCTTAGCATAATTTCCAATTTCCTTTAAAGAAAACCACCAACAACACAATTTGTGTTGGACCTTTGTAATTTTGAAGACAATAGTGAAAATGAAGAGACATGTAAATTAAATGAGGAACATTTGGGACATCTCTGGGAAATCGTCTTAATCACTTGGAACAAGTCCTTAGCCACATACTCTATGATGGGCAATTAAGATAGGCAGGATTGATTAGCGTTGAAGAAGCAGATCAGCAAGTGGTTGTTTAACAGGTCGGTCTGAAAAGATTGAGAAAAAAAAAGCTGTAAAAAGATCACGTCATGGAGAAGAAAAATAGTGTCACTACTGTAGTAGGAAAGTTCTATTAGAAAAGCAATGGGCTACATGGGACAAATAGATGGGAGGGAGTTAAAAATGAGCCAGCTGAAATTATGAGATGATTCACATACAATAAAAGGTGAGAGAAAATATTTAAAGATGTCTAGAATTTTGAAGACCACGAGCTTAAAGAAAGGTGGGGATGGGTTTTGTGAAGTGTGCCAGGAGACAGCTTGAAGCAAATGAATACAAATAAAGAACAACAAATACAGGCCAACTGTTTAAACATTCCTGAGAGTACAGCATCTGACATTAAATTAGACTCCTCAGGCTGCTGAGAATAGCAGCAGTGTCTGGATATTTTGTAACAAGCCTAGACAAAGAAGAATAATTAATAAAGACTAAAAGGCTAAATAAGCTGTGTAACTACAACCAAAATAACATTTTGATATTTTAGGACAAATTCTCCTTTGACTTCACGATTGAGGGGGGGAAGGTCGTTTACCTTTTTCCCCCTGTTTTGCAGAAATATTTTCACGGAGCATTTTAAGTTCTTTAAAGGCCCCATCAAGGCAATGGAAGAGCTGGGGAAAGAAAACAACAAACACATGTGGTCTCCAGTGTGGTGGCCCTTGTCTAGATTCCCCTGTGCATCTGCTGCTTTGGAGCTCTGCCAAAGAGTAGGAGCTGAGTTGGTCTCTCTGCATAAAGCCCTGAGAGATGCTTGGATGATTCCTCTCTATATAAAGGAGGTCTAAATGATTCAGGAGGCTGAGTCTCACCAGTCTCCTGAAATGCTTTGATAGCTTTGCAAAATGTTCTGTTTTCTCAATGTTTGCTTCCTGCACCATAGACTTGATGGCCAGCAAAGTTTACAAAGCCTAATCTCTGACAGAATATATTGCCTTTGTGAACAGATTTTATCAAGAAGTGGCTGAAAGTCACTCAGACTACCTAAACTTTACTGAAGATCCACCGAACTCTGTGTGGAGGAAGGTTTTCCCTTCAAGGGGAGCTGACTGCAAACCGCAGAATTAGAAACATGGGAAGAACATGAGTGCAGAATTGGGCCAGGATTACAAGGAAGAAAACACTGTTAGAGGCAGTGTTTGTCACAGGAAGATCCTCACTGGGATTAAATGAGAGAAGGTACTGTAAGATCAGTGATTAGCATTAGCTTGATCTTTGGCACGGAATAGACTTTTTCAGCACTTCTACTTTTGAGACCATTTACAGGTACACCTAAACCGTTAAAAGGGTTAGAAATACATGCTGTATCTCATGGTGCTCCATGAGCTGAATCTGTCAATTGAGCACTGCTACCTTTTTTGACCTTATTTAATTCCATCTTTAATGTTCCTCCTGTGGTATAATTTTCTCGCCTGTATTACAGTGACAGCAAGGGTGTTAACTGAGATAATTACCCTAATATGGAAGGTGCTGTACAGAAGAGGAATATTACTAGCAATCACATCCTAGCAAAACAAAGGTGAGCAAAAGACAGAAATCTTGGCCGTGTTCACAATCTGCCAGGGTCACTACCAAAACCGATCTCCACTAAACTCTCCAACAGAGAAACTTGACATAGTCAAAGTTCAGCCTCTGAGACCCAGAGGAAACACATCCTGAATATACCCATGTCAGCATGCTGTGGGCACAGCCACTAAAGCCACCTGCTCACAGTTTGGGTGGGGAGTATTTTATGTTCCTCTTCCTCAGTATGGCTTTCTGTAATTTGTAATACACACTGGCTATATAGATCTTCACTTTGCACAAGCAAAGCCCGTCAAGCTTTCCATCCGTTCTGCTATATCACCAGACTTCCTTAAAGAGAGGACACATTACCCTCAGAGCAAGAGAAAACATAAATTGGAGCAAAAGCATGCCAAGAAATCTGCAGGTGATGAGGAAGTGAGGGGGGAAGGAGGTTAAATAGAGCTGAACAGCAGCTAGAATTTAGAAAGGCAGAAGGTACATCATCGTCATGGTTTTTTTCTATTTGCAACACTGAATATTCCATGTATTAATCAGCATCACCTTCACAGTGGCCACTTGCATGTCAGCAAAAACTGAATGGGCAGAACATCACTGTATGGGATTTAATCAAGCAGTCCCCGAAGAATAATAATGAATTAATTTTTTACACACACAAAATATAAAACCACAGAAATATGTTCCCTCCTCTCTTTACTCCAGAAGGGCTTAATGTTTGAGTTCTCATTAATATTCACTTCTCTGTCAAATAGAAGAGTTACGCACCTGTACTGAATAATGCTGAAATGTTGCAAATATTTACGTTGCTGTACAAAATCAATGATCCTGCTTGCAATCACCTAGCCTGTCTGTATGTAAAGCACTGCTGGTTTTTGGAACTGAGAAAATAACGAACATGAGAAGCTCCCAAAAGCTAGGTCAATGTAATATATTCTGTCCCTGAGCCTTCGAATCATGCTGCCGCTTCTCACCCGAAGAATGAGAGGTGTAAGTTAACGACTACTGCTGAATTCCTCCTCTTTCTATTCAAATACTAGTATGACGGAGACATTAAGAACAAAATATGAAGGCTGCACTCAGGGTAGTGTCTGCAGTCATTAGTGTCTGCAGATGTAGCCATATGTTCCTAACCACTGAAAAATTCAGCCTCATGTACTTTTGTGGTAGTTGGTTCCCCACAGATAATCTGGTGCCCAGCTGACTTTCTAAAAGAAATGTGCAGATTCTCCCATGACAAGGTCAGGCTGAATGTGGGGTTGAGTGGTGATATTCTACAGCTTGTATGTGGAGGAGGTTGCACAAAATCAGAAGTTCTTTTGTCCCTAAAAAACGTGCATCTCCATCTCAGCAGTTTAATTTTTTCTCTCATATTTCTCTTGAATAGTGGTTTCATTTATATTGCTACTGTGGTAGCACTCCAACGTTGTAGTCAGGTTTGCTCAGTTTTAAACAACAATAAAGTAGACAGCAAGGTCCTTGCTTTATTGTACTTCTTCTCTACAGCTCCAGTCACTGGGATAAGAAAAGAAAGTGGCAGCTGTATGGCAGAGAAGAAGGGATAAAGAAAGAAAAGTAAGAGGAACGTTATCAGAGCAAAAGCCAGAAAGACCGTAGTGAGACTTCAGGAAGGGGTTAAAGTGATAGAGTTTTCAGTGGCAGATGACAGGAAGAGAAGAAGATTAACTGTCCACTTTTCCTAGTCTGAGTCTACTTAATGAGACTGGAGTTGACGACTTTTGAAATGTCAATCTTGACTGATTTCTCTGAAAGAAACACTTTTGTCCTCCCCAGTGGGGCAGCGGCAAAACCATGGAGGTGCTACTGTAGTTTATGGTACTTAGAGAGGTACTGTTGTTATGGAAGACCAACACACAGTTCAGGCAATAGTATCTGCCATGTGTTTTTCCATCCTTTGCAGTGCTTTTGGCGCCAAATGAGTTTTGATCATCTTCAGGAGAATCTGCTTCAGTGAATTTATCGCAGTGTGTCTCACTGCTTTCCTCAAGAAGGAGATCTTAGAAATATCCCAGGAGGAGGGAGACTGACCAGAAAAGGAAAGTAGATTTTATCACTAGAGAACAGCTGTAATTCAGTTTCAGTTTGCTGCTGTTATAAAGGGCTTGAGATTTATGTAGGCCAATAGTGCAAACAGCTGATCCATGCTATTTCAAATGACTGCTACCAGTTTTATTGTTCACAGGCAGCTAAGCACAGTGCCATGAAAAATACTAGTGCTTCAAACCTGGACTACCCACAGAATGCACGTTACTGCTTCAAAGCCTTCTTATTGTCTATCTTTGCAGTTGGGTGGCTAACAGCTCTTTTTTCCCTACTCTTGAAAAAGCAGGATGTATGTGTGCACCTGTATTGAGTGATTCAGCAAACGTGGCCGTGCTGGCTTTGCTGCCTTCTTGTGTTTCATGCTGCTGCAGTTGTTATCAGACCAGTTCCTGACAGGTCTGTTCAAAGGACTGATCTAAGATGCCTCATTTGCCGTAAACCCATCTGTACACGAGTGAATTGCACAAACACAAGGTTAACTGCAGAGCACGCAGATGCACCGATTTTCCCTGTGCCTCATTCTGTTAAAGTTTCAAAACAAAGAGGGTACTTGACATATTATGTCGTCTCGGTGAGCGTGAGGGCTGAGGGACTCCAGGACTGCAGAAGAAAGAGGTTCTGTACGCAGCTCAGCCACGGGCTCCTCTTGGATTTACCATTTTCTTGCTCTCTGCTCCAGTTCTTCCTTGATAAATGAACGATATAAATTGCTTTGTTCCTTAAGAAGTGAAGTGTGTGCTGACTGCAGCTGAATAGCACCTCTTTTGCCCTTTCCAGGACTTTGCACAGAAGGGGCAGCTAAGGACACTCAGTGGAACTCCTTCATCCGTATCTTTATTATGTTCAGGTTTGGATTTTGTCTCCTTTTGCGGAGTTTTTGGGGCAGCCAGCATATGGTGCTGTAGTACCTCACAGCTTGACTGCTGTACTAGCTGCCTGGCAAAACTGCTGCTGCTGCTGCTGTCAGACACTGTATTTTTGCCTTTTAGTGTTAGATTGTTTAGAAAAATCTGACAGGCTGCCACCCAACAGCTGGTCTTTTCACAGATGCCAAAAAATTAACCTCTAGAAGGATCCTCATCTCCATCTGTAAACATTCTGTAATAAACAAGTGTTTAAAGAAGCAAGACCTGAAAAGGGAAGAGCTCCAGCAACAGGGTGTGTATGGCCATGGACACGTGTTCAGTGCTCACCTCTGCTACGCAGCCAGGCTCTGCTTTCCATTAATTTGCATGTCAGTGGTGACCAATTTAAAGCAAACTCATTAATCCTACTGCTGCAGAATGAAAAACCCTGGGCTGAAATTGCATGTTTACTCACATCTTAACTTGAAATAATCATAGTGCACAGCAGAACTACTGTTGATTACTCTGCCCAATCACATCCTTAATTAGCATTAGGCAAATTTAGTAGGTATCTTTGAGGCTCCAGGAGAAGGAAGTATTGAAATGAATGAAACACAGGATGCGCCTACAAGGACATAGTGGCTATCTTTTAATACAACATGAAT
This sequence comes from Cuculus canorus, assembly GCF_017976375.1. Taxonomy (NCBI): domain Eukaryota; kingdom Metazoa; phylum Chordata; class Aves; order Cuculiformes; family Cuculidae; genus Cuculus; species Cuculus canorus. Next base: position 6,522,287 of record NC_071407.1, read on the forward strand.
ACTTATTTACCCCAGAGCAGAGCAACGAGGAGTTCATTCTGTGTTACGCCCTGCTCTAATCATTGCTGAATGAGAAATGCTGGATCGTGTTATTTCAAATTCTGATGAATATGTATCTGTCAGCCAACAAAATGGAATGATACAGACTTAATCTTCTAATTTGTAAAAGATTAATGAATTTGAGTGTCCGCAGAATGTAGGATTTATTGAAGGTCTTCAGTAGCTCTCTGAAATCCAGCCTTTCTTGTAAAGGTGAAAAGTTTCCACCTTTTGACTTGCAGCTCATTCTTTTCATGTTTTCCATGAATTTCCAGTCTTGCAGTTCTCTCAGCCTGTTCTGTGAACAGAGGCAGCCACTCAGAGGAAGCCAGTAGCTCCTTTTGCTCTCTCATAAAAGGGCCACATTTAATTTTACATCTGTATTCTGATATATGAACGCCTTTGCTTTCAACCAGTTTTATCACTGTCACAGAAGGTGTCATCATTGCCTTATAGCAACAACTGCTTTCCTCAGCAATGTATAAGACAAAGTATCTCAGTGATTTGCTTTGTGAATGCAGTTCAGAATTTGAGAAGGACAATTTATGCTCTCATGCATACTTGCAGATTACGAGAGCATTGTTATGAGATCACCCATAGAAGTTAGGAAACAGATCATTAGAGTAATTCACTCGATATGGTTATGCCAAAGTTAATTCACTTTTCAGCCATGTAATAAGATCCCATAGGGTCATTACTTCTTTGCTACATCATCAAAACTAATGAGATTCATTTTTCTCAGTTTATGTGGAAATAGACACTGTCTCTTATCATCGTCAGCTGAATTAAATTGACAACTGAACCCGTTCCTTTCTTGTTCCTTTCTTGTGGAACTTTCTTTTCCAAGGTGAAAAATCATTATTTAAAATGTGAGATTTGATGCATTAATACAAGGGGTTCAGGCTGTCTTTCCCTGACAGCTGAAGCTTTTACCACTAGCAGGATGTGTAGATGGATGAACAATTGTGATAATAAGATTTCTTGTCTATTACCTCTGAAAAATAAAAGGTATTTGTCAGGTTCATTAATAAGAGAAAAATAGGACACAGAAAATTATGCTAAGGTGAAAATTGATTGCCATCACATGTAGTATAAATCAGTTTTTATGTGTTTGGAAAGTACTGTCTTAAAACATGAAGCAAGGCAGAGAGACTCTAACTTGCTTGAAGGATCTATCAATTTAGGAAGGGGATGTGTTAGGCTTTTAGTGATGATGGATGTGCAGAAGGTACATGTAGCTTCACCCACGGAAAGGCTCTCTCTTTCAGCAGACATCCAGCTGTTGGATAACAGCCTCCAGGCTGCATTTGGCATATGTTTGAACAAAGACACTTCAAGATCATTTTAGGAATTTGCACAAACATAAACAAGAATCTTTAGAGTTTAAACTGATGGGACAAATGATCCAAATACTTTTATAGGTCTGTCTGCTGCTCTTGCCTTTTGACCGCACAGCCACTACGAAGGCCTTTGCTCTGTTATCTGCCCTCCTGGTTAGTGTCTTCGTATGAAAGGAAGGACTTGCAACCCTCTTCTTGATTTTCACGCCTCAGAATGGGAATTACAGGGAGAGAGGGACCATGCTTCCCATGGTAGCATTTTGTTTGTCACATTTATGCAATTAGCCAAAGACTTATCTGAGATGTGGTCTGCATGGAGGGCAAACTAATCTCCATGTATTTCACCTTATACGGGTACGCGGGCCAACTTATCATCTGAAGGTGTGACTTTCTGTGCTGTATTTCTTGCAGCAGGCTCAGAATAACTTTTTTTAAGCTTGCATAGTGTCATTAATCGTTAGCAAGCCTCAAGCTTATAGAAACCTTATAATCTTGTAACATCTACACTGGTATTTCATCTTTGTCAGGCTGCAGTCACTACTCTAGTCTCAGTTTTTTGCAGCTCTGGATAAGATTTTGAGAGTATTTTTGTTATAATCCCCTTGCATTTCAAATTATTTTCCATTTCCTCTCACAAAAAAAGTCTAGGGTTGAACCTTGACCTGGTCTGTGCCTTTTTGATTTTGTGACTAATTCATGACTCTATTGTGCATTAGTAACCAATTAGCTCCTTTCCAGCAGTATGCACTGTTCATCTCTTTGAAGATACCTAAATTATATTAGCCCAGCTACTGTGCAATTATTTTATTTGCCAATACTGACCAGCTGATTCATTGGAAACGGAGGAGCTGAAAAATACTGGCATTTTCAGTTAAATAAAATGTCTGTTGAGAACCGTTTCCATTAGAATAGCAGCTCCTTTTATACCACTGCACACCGCACAGGGCTGTGTTCGGGAACCTACAGTTCATCCCAGAGGTGGATAGAGTCTAATGCCAGCATTTATTTATACTAAAGAAACATCTTGAAATTCCCATCATTGTCAAGGCCGAAAGAGACGATCCTAGTACAGAAAAACACAGAAAGCCATTTAGTCTGCCAAATCAGACAGGAATCGGGCAGGGAGTAAAAATCACTGGAAATACATGGAAAATGTGCTTTGCCCAGCAAAGTCATAGCAACTATAAGGACAAAATCTTAGTATCCTGTATTTTATTTATCCTGTGTTTTGGAAGGACTAGATTTGGGGGTGCTGCTGGCAGAAAGACCTACATTAAGGAGAATAATACAATATTTATGGCAACAATGAAAATTGGAATTGCCTGAAAAAAGAAAGGTGGTTTTACAGCAAAGGGTCTTGGGGCAACTCCTTATTTAGACATTAGGAAGAACTCACAATGAGGGTGGTGAGACCCTGGCACAGGTTGCCCAGAGAAGCTGTGGATGACCCCTCCCCAGAGGTCTTCAAAGCCACTTTGGATGGGGTCTTGGGCAGCCTGAAATAGTAGAATGTGTCCCTGCCCATGGCAGGGGGATTGGAAATGGATATTCTTTAAAGTCCATTCCAACCCAAACCGTTCTATGATTCTATGATATCCATGCATGGTATTATTTGCAGGGACTCCACACAATGCCTCACTACCTCTCTGTCCAGACAGGGAACCTAGTTCCCGACCTAGACAGGCACTATTGGTATTGCACCCACCAAGCCACTTACCTTACTGTTAGCCCATCTCGAAAGGTTGGTTAATAATGTGTTGTGTTGGCTTTCCACAGTGCTGTCATACAACCCGCAGAGTGACCAAAGGTGCATAGCTATTCAGACAGCTCTCTAAGACAAGTGTTTGTGGTCACTACGTGGTCCTTACAAGGAACAAGTTTACTGAGCCTCCGTGTTGCCTTTCAGTTCTAAAGAACAGGTGGTAAAAGTTTACTTCGTCTGACAGAAATCCAGGAGAAAAGCAGTTGAGAGCCAGAATCTTTAGGGAAAACCTGTCATATTCCCAAAGAATGCTGCCTGTCTCCATGCAACAGCTTGTGCTTCCTTTACTAACAATAACATAATTCGAGCACCCGAGATTCCTGTGTTAGCAGCAAGAAAACCTGATGTAAATTCCATTCTTGCAGGCAGCTTCATGAAAGATTGATTGAGCATGAGACTGCAAATAAGAAAATCTGCATCTGTATGGCATGTGTCTCCCCCTTGGTAGGTTTGCAAAGTCCCATTGAATTTTAGCAGGGCTGTATTAGTTTGTGCTCATTAAGGAGCGGTTTGCTTCAGTTTGCTTAGTGTATTTTCCTAGCCCAGACCATAGCTGAACATAAAAAAAACACTCCTCGTATGTCAGCTTAATTAGAAGTGACTAATTTAATGAAAGCAGTGTAATTAATGTCTATTATGCCATGCAAAGATCTTATTTCAACAAACTAGATAGATTTTTCTTTCTCTTGTAACTGTAGCAACCTGATTGCATTTGATCAATGTAATAAGAGGTATAGTTGCATTATACTGTTTGCAGGCCTTTCCTGGGAACTTTAATTGCCTATTTGCTAGTGCTCAGTGTGTTGGGCAGGAACATCCTTAACCACAGAGCTCAGCGTGGTGTCTCAGTAGAGGCCTACGTGATGTTCTAGCCTGAGACTATTTCTCCATTAAGTTCTGAATTCAGGTGATTCTTTGAAGAGAGAGTGGAAAATGGAAAGAACAGCGAGTACAGAGAGTTTGCAGTGTATCAAGTCCGTTCAGCCTTCCCTGCTGAAGGGAAAAGAAAGGGCTTTGTTTACAAGTGCTTTTAAGTCGTGACCTTTGTTTCAGAATAACTGATTTTTGTCAATGTCAAATACAAGCAAAACCACAAGGTGATGAGTTCAAATTCCTGTTGGGCTTAAAAGCCAGCTTGAATAAACAACCCACAAATACAGGAGTTGTAGAGGTAGGAGTCAGGGTTTCTGTTTTCAACCTCAAATTACCGATTTCTCTCCAAATGTGAGAAGCTGTAGTTCAATCTCAATACTTAGAATAATTTTTCTAGGCTTTATATCTGTCAAATCTAATATTCCTGGTATTGAAGAATGGGAACACTGGTGAGGAAGTGCTCTTTAGATGGATGAGTGAAATGGATGAGCTTCAGCTCTGTGATGCTGAACATATGCTGTTGACTTTCAAGTTCTTTTAACATAAAGGTCTTGTGAAAAATTCAGATTTGGCCCTCAATTAGGCCCGATTCTACTCTCATTTAAACCAGAGTAAAGAGGAGCAGATCTTTTCAGGAAAAGGAAATGTCACTGACATGAATATAGTAAAATAAAGAATCAGATCTTGCTGTCTCCCAGTGTTTCCGCTCAGTTCAATGGATTCAACTGCATTAATGGCAAGATTGAAACACAGAATGAGAGTGGGATGAGGAGCTCCCTGTTTTCAGATGTGGAGAAAAATAACAATGTGCAACTCATGCAAATCCTAAAACACCTCCAAAGCCCAAAAAGTCTCACAATGAAGGAAAGAAATACATTATTGAATAATGTGTCTGACCAGAACAATGTAAAAAAATATGTATTGAGGTTCCAATGTTCTTGTTCTCAGCATTATCTGAGGTTCTTTGCTTCCTTATAATTTTCTCTAAGTAGCATCAGAACCAGAATGGCTGCCACATACAACATCAACAATTGCAATTTAACTATAAGCATAATCTTTGTGAAATAACCTATTTACCATTAGTGTGTGTTTGCAATACTAGTGAAATAGGAAACTCCACCGTTCACAAAAAAAATTGGCTCCAAACCTGATCAAAAATATTAGTGATAAGGAGGCTTCTCATCCCTGCATGAGCATGGCACTTAGTCAATTCCACTTACCAGTCTACTTTCCACTAGACAGCAAAATATATATTGACTACAACAGAATCATATTTGGCCTTTTGAGCATGTAGGCTCTTCTTATGACAAATTATGATGATGCGCTGGGCAAAGGACTGGGGATAGGACATCAGAGGACTATATGAGTCAAATCTGTTAAGGGATATTAGGAACAAAAGGTCCACTAAAATCTGTACCTTCTTGCTTTACATACGGCCATAACTGAAGCGCGCCTTTCCTCAATTAAGTCAATTGAGTGATAATACTCAATTTATTTTATATCTTTATTTCTCACCTAAATGCACATACTTAACATTACAGCTACAGCTCACTGTGTAGCAGAGATCCCATCAGAATTGGAATCTCAGTGCCAGTCACCTGCTTCATTTATTTCTTGCTGTGAGCCTAATGAGAAAACAGCCAGAGGTACCCTGAGAAACTGAAAGGATGAATATCACTTTTCCAGGGATACCAGGAAATTCAAACTGCTCTGAACATGGGAGTCAGTAAAAGCAGCTGAGCTATCAGGAAATATCATTGTGAAATAAATAGTCATCTCGTTCCCTGTGTGATGGGCTTAAGTCGCGACTGTCAGAGCCAGAGGAAGGAGAAAAAGGAATTGGGCAAAAACTGAACCAAAGCCTGGTGAAGTGAATTAAAGTTTATCTAATGGTTTCAATGGAAATTGCATCACAACACTTTTATTTCTACCTTCTCTCGTGAGCGTATTCTCTCAGTGTGCCTAAATAAAGTGCACCCTGAAGGTTTTTTACTAACTCCTAGAAGTGCAGCAGAATCAGTACCTAAGAGATAGGCAGTGTCACAGAGGAATATTTTGAGAAGAATATGTGGTATCAAACATCATGTTTATGTACAAGTTTGGAAATTAAGCTAATGGCAAGATTTGTTTGAAGGGAGAGAGTGCTGCAGCAGTTCTTATTGCTTAGTGGATGCCTGTTCCTTTTGTACTGAAACTTCTTGGTCTGATAAGCCAATAGAAGTCATTATAGGAAAAGCTTGAGAAATTACAGGAAAATGTTGAGAAATCATTTAAAATGAAATAATCTAAATAGTTAGAAAATATTTACTTTACATATGGCTTTTATAGAGTGCTTGAACTTTGATAACAACTTTGGCCCCTGTTTTATTCTATTCTAATCTATTCTCTTTTATTCTTAGTGGTATAGCCGGGTATGGGTTTAACGTGGAAGGCACTCAGACACTAAAGAGGCTACTGGCAGCATGAAATGCCATTACAGCTATCGTAGTAGAACTGATATCAGAAATTCTGGGAGAAAGCATTTCTCATTTCCTAACAGTACCATTGTCTCCATGTCAGCACTACTAAGTTTGAGGTTGATCAAAGGCCATTGTGCTGAATAATGTGAAAACATATAGAAGGACTTTCAGTCCTGCAGAAGAACATTAGCAATAAGAGATAGGTTCTGTGTGATAGTATGTAGAAGTTTGGTGATTACATTATTACTATTATTTTTAATTAGTGTGCATGTCAAATTGCATAGCAAATAGAAAAAGTAATTTGATTGTATTTGCCAGAAAAGGAGTAATGTCTGGTTGTTCAGTTACAGAGAAGAAGGAGTATATCTGAGCACAGGAATCCTCATGAAAACCGCATCTATTCTGGCACTGCTCCCAGGCAGAGCAAGCTGTGTGGTAACTGATCAGGTGGGTAATCTAAAAATGATTATGCTTTGCTGTTACAAGACTGGTGATCAAATACCTCTATTTCTCCTCCCCTCCCTGCAGCTAATACAAAACATTGCCTTTTTCTTGTTGTGCCCTAATCCTTTGACTCAGTAACAGCAGGCATTGAGCCAGGCACCTTGCAACCCAGCTTCAAGATGTCATTTGTCTGGTGGTTTCCACACTCACTTCCACTCATCCTACAGTGAATATAAACATAGATGCTGCGTCAATGATTACAAGTTCTTGCTGTGTCAATGATCACATTCTGTGAACTCTTAGGTTTGGCACCATGGATCCCTGAACACATACCAAGATTCCTTCTCTTTACAGGACCAGGATGCAATTAACACATCTTCAGAGACTGGAGGCTGTGTTGTGTAGATGTTGACTTGCCTGGTTTCTAGGGAAAATTTATAACTCTTACCCTTGATTGAAGAGGTAGAAAATTGCACAAAGATTGAGGAAGAACAAATGGAAAACCTGGCTTTAATTGTTTTGAAGCCAATTATCATCTCTTCTCTTCATAGATTTTGCCCTATGAGGTCTACCACTTCTAACACATTGTCTAAAATTATGTGGTACTGAGTGGCACTGCACCAGGTTAGAATGACCAAGCCACAGGAAAGGATAAGGATTTTTACACTTCTATCACACAGGAGCAAAAGAAATGTTATTTTTATTTATCTTTCACATGCTGCAGGATGTCAGGCTGTGCTTCATTTTAGGGCATTCAGAGAGAGAACTGAGTGCAGAGGTAATGGTGCCTCAGCGGGAGATGTGCCTTAGTGAAAGGTGAATAAAAACTGACTGCAGACACCAGGGTACATGTCAGAGAGAGCCTGAGTTACAGCTGTGGGTGTGCAGGGTTGAGGAAGGGGGTGAGCAGTTTCCTCTGTTCCCAGATGCATTTTGTGCAGCCCGTCCTAGAGTTCAGCCTCAGCAGTTGTCAATGAAATCCCATCAACAAGAGAACCAAGAAAGGATGGAGGACCTAGAAGGTACATGAAACAGTTGCTCCACCTGCATATATGTCAGAGTCTTCAAATATTTTTTGACAACGAGCTTCTTACCCACTATTACTGAGACAATGAGAGATACTCTGAAGATTTCCCCCAGCATCTTGCTTCCTTCAACCACAAACTTTATGAGCTCAGGCAGGTATTGTGGTGACCTGTTTCAAAAAAGGAAGAGGAAGTTGACGATGACAACAATTGGTATACTCATTGATAAATAAAAGAAAAGAAGCAGGAAAAAAAAATGAGGCTAATAAAGGCCCTGTTTTTCCTTTGGGAACATTGCATCACTGGGATATTGTAAGAGGCATCCAATAAATAAGTTTCTTCTTACATCACCAGAGGCGTTCAATAGCATTGCTTTATTGATCGGTATTGATGACACTGCCATGTGCCTGTCCCTTCGGGATCTGAAGAAAATGAAGAGGTTTCTAAGATGGGCCAAAGCTATGCCTCACAGAGAAAAAAAGTTTTCTCTTCTACCCGGAAAAGCAGAGGAGGCAGATAATCTCCACGTGGGGTTTTCCAAGCTTTTTATTATAATATATCCTATCATTAGTGTCTCCTTTGCCTCATTTCCAGAATACTAAACATGAAATATTAATCAGAACATCATAACTGACCGCTTTTTTTGCCAGGTATCTTGATGCTTTGTTTTTTTCCTCCACAATCATTTTGATAGGAACCAGTTTGCAAATGTGTTAGTGGAATTTAGCAAACAGGGTCATGACAGCAAGGCTCGTGGAATGGTATCGGCTCACATATTTAGAGTCGGGATGCTGCTTTCAGCACACATCATTTTCTCTATGTTTTGTGGCCTGTAATTTACTACTGTTTCCTGTCATGGCAACATGAAAGTTGCATCCCCAGGTACATGGTTTGGAAGAATTCTCTAAAAAGTGACCATCTCCAAGTGGCCATGATGAAATTTTCAGATATTATTTTTCTTCAGTTTCCACCCAAGGATATAAACAAACTCGTTGAGTTTTCCTGAGGTATTATGGTGCCTAAGGCAGGAAAGCTTCATGGCCCTTCCTTCCTTGTACATAACAGTACAGATTTGCAGCCCAGATCCACTGCTGAATGTTTCTGTGCTCCTGCAGTCCTACTCAGAGAAGGTCCCAGGAGATGCACGTTTCTCTTCACTGCCTACTGATAGCTTTGCTTTTTCAGCCACATACTGTGCGGTTCTGCGCCCATTCCCTGCACACTTAGCAGAGCTGAGCATATACAACTGAGGCCCAAAACTCTGAGTTCAACCCCAGATTTCTCCATAAGTTCTCCCAACTGTTTACTGTGCCTCCTTGCAGGACCACCACCTCACTATGTGTTTATGCAGTGCTCAGCATGCTGAAGGCCCACTCTCCCCAATGCCTCCAGAAAATGTTGTGAGAACATATGCAAAAAAAGTTTGTTGGTTCAGACCTTAGAGTCATCACAAATACCGGCTGGTTTTCAACTTCTCTATCTATCTTGCTTGTAGATAAACTGTTAGGAAAAACCTGGATTTTTAAGTGTTCACTTTAAAAGTCTTTTCTTAAAACAAAATAGTTCTTTTATCCTGCACAAGACAAAGCCATATAGAAAACAATAATAATCTGCCTTTTGAGACATCTTGTATTTTTTGACAGCCTTAGCCCACGGTCTTTGATTAGATAAAGGCCTTAATATTGCATTACTGCAGAATTACCTACATTATGGCAGCTGCTTGTTGCAATTGTGTTGACATAACTAGCTTCTTGTGTGAATGTATTCTGGTCTTTCTAATCTCTTTAGCATCAGCAGCAGGACATTTTATTTGCAATTGATTTTTAAATTTAGGAGTAATTGAAGTTTAAGCGCAGTTACCTTCTTGCAACAGGGACAGGTTGATACAGTTTAAACCCTAATTATGCACTCATTAAAAGTGATTGCATTGCCAAAGTGAGCAAGGGCTACAATTTGTTCCATTCCTAAAGGCTCAGCATAGAGAATTAATTGTATTTTCAGGAAAACAGATCGACATAAAGAGGAAGCAATTAAGAGTTCATTGTTGAATCATAAATTTCCTAACAATTTTTGGAAGATAGACATGGTAGGCTCAACTTTGAGAGCAGAGCTTGTTGACAACAAGAATTAGCCATTTAACAGTTTTGGTATTTGGCGATACAAGTTTTACCTACAGTCAGTTATACTAAGTTTTGCTTAAACATGTAAGGCAGAAGTGGCCTTATTTCCATTTGGGAATATCAAGTCTTGTAGTGATCTGGTATTTGCTTTGTTTTCAAATTGAATAATGAAATGACAGGCTGCAAATTGTTCTCATATAATAAGGAGGATAAACAAAACCAGTCACACTTTTCCTGTGAGAAGGTATCGTTTCATAAACACCATAAAAAATAAGAAAGTATGAGAGAAAGCAGAGCAGCAAAATACACTTCTACAATAGGGCTAGAGCAAACCCTGGAGTCTAAACAGGTTAGAGCAGGGAGCTCTGGATGTGAGCTTTGTGACTGTCACAGGCAATGTCTGAGACAGGTCTGAATGATCCCAGGTTTTGGGAATACAATTGATCCAGACAGTGTGTCTGCATAGTACTACTTTTCTTATTTGTTTATACACAGGATATGTCTGTATAGTGGGCTCTGCTGTTAGATTTGATCGCTTATGGATGGAACATCAGGATTCCCATTGAAGTGTACAGGCAGCATACGTCAAAAACACGGCAGAAGTTGAAATTTTTTTTTATCCTGGTTGTAGGGTTTTCTTTCCTCTCTCTTTCTCTATAGGAAACAGTGGTTTCCTTAATTCCTACCAGCCTATTATTAGGAGGAGAAATTTCAGTCATGGACAACAAAAACGTCAGAGAAGTTACCACTGTACTTTTAAGATTGTATGAGCTATCTGGTGGAATATGCTCTCAGTTCAGAGAATCAGTGAATAAAGATAAAACTGACACTGTTTCCAGAGTGGCTGGAAGCAAGCAAAATCCATGTTTTTTTCCACAGCACTAGAGGACCCTGAAGTGGTATGTGCAACTTTCGGTTGGTTTGACTTTCTCAGTGGGTTATTTTTGCATGCATTATGTAGACAAAATGGCAGCTAAATACTACAGCAAACCACTCAAGGCTTTGTCATTTTGAATTCCAGTAATCCTCTACCACTTCTGAGCAGAATTACTTCTGATCTATAACCCATGAAATCTAAGCATCGATGTGGTTGCTGTCTGAAGGAGTATTCCTTGAAGTATACCTATAGTTTGCCTAGTTTCGTTTTGGGAATAGTTGGGAAGGGCTGAAATTTGTCTTCTTGTCACAAGAATCATGAATTTAATAATTTTGCCTTTTTGGGCTCAGCTTCTATTGACTTCACAACCTGCAATGTCATGTCTTGGTCACACAGGGCCATGGTGCCATCCTGATCAGCATTGTCACTCTGAAGATGAGATTGTGTAACATTCACCGCAGGCCAACTAAAAAGTCATTGAAAGCATCTTTTGGCTCTTCATTTTCTTTTCAATGAGTGAACAGAGTCTGCTGGAAGAGGAGAGCATTGTCCAGAGCATTGGCTCAACTAACTGCTGTTTCAGGATCACTGCTAAGTTGTTAATGCTCGTTGTCTAGGACATAGGGAGCTCCGGTTTTTAGTAGACTTGGAGAAATTCCCCAGTATTTCAGTGCTAGTGGAGCAGTAAACAGTGCTACCTGTGGGTTAGGTTTTAGCGTGCTGACCATGCCAATATCCAGAACTTCATAAAGGACAGACACATCATTCATTGATAGGTTCCTCTTAGAGTATTAAGATGTATGGGGGTTTTCCAGTCTGTTCAACAAGTTCTCAATGGGAGACTGCTGTGATACAGGAACTGTACAAATTCTGCAATCTTCATCATGTCACTTTACCAACTGATAGATAGAGCCAGTGATAGATATCCTCAGTTCTTTCCCTTTTTTTTTTTTTTTTTTGTGACCACAAATACAGACACCAGTTCATGATAATTGTGAGGATTAAGCTTTATTTTAGCCTGACTCCTTATGAAGTCAAGTCTCACACAATACTCTTCATGTCACCTAATGACTTTTGAATCTTTTTAGCCGATATCTCCTCAGCACAGCAGAGGAACTATGTTTCCGAATTAATTTGATTCCTATGCATTTTTGCCGGCTCAGTCAAAATCAGTAGCCCAAATGCCATCAGCACCTCTATTTCTGCTGTAAGGACAAAACCAGGAAAAACAGTGGGAGAATGTTAGAATTCTGTAACGAAACAGTAGAAAATCTAAGTTTTATTCACTTTTTAGCCATTCACTGGGAGATGCACATCCATAACAAAGCAGGCATTCAGAAACTCTTTTTATCTTATACTTATTAATTAGCAATGAAATCAAGTATTCAAGTCAAAAGAAAAATCCTTGATTATGGAATAAGAAAAAGTTCCTCCCATAGTAATAATGTGAAAAATGGCCATCAAAAAGTGTGTTGCTTCACTGAAGGGTTAGATTTATTGGGGTGAATGCATAGTATTTCCATTGAAATTAAACAGTAGTCGAAAACCTGAAGTTAAATAGCACTTACTGCTTCAAATAGTCCTTCAAGAAGCCATTTCCATTTTGCGTGACTCTTGAAGTCAGTGGGTTGTCTTCAGACGTGTACTGGTGGTATTGAAGTGAAACTGTCCGTAATTCTGAATTCTGGTCATGCATTTAGGTATCAATTTCTTTTTCCTTAGTGACTTTCTATTGTGGTTGAAACATAAACCACTTCAATGGCTCTACTCAATAATTGTTTACTGTCTCTAGTAGAGTACTTTTTCCCAAACTTTTCTTGAATCATAATGATCACCTAGGGAGTTCTGAATGTTGTCCATCCTGGGCATTGGCTCAGGATACTACCAAAGAAAAAAAGATTTTGCCATGTATCTTTGTAGGTGTACTGATTTCTCAATTATACGATCCATAGGATTTGTCAGGCTCAACTGCTGCATTTGAGAAGATGCAGAAAAAGAGCAGATGTAACACAGGGGATGTGTGTAAGCCTAAATTTCTTTAGGGAATGCTGTTGCAAAGCCTACTGTAATAAGTAGAATTTTTTTGCAGTGTCTTCAACGGGATTTGCCTCAGGCTCAGAGAACATTTAGAGATCGCGGAGAATCAAATAAAAATCATGGAACTGTTAGTGTGTAATATATGCATAATAATAGGATAGTGGTTAGAAATCAATATTGGAGTTTGCCTTATGAAGAAATAATAGAAATATGCTACTCCTGGGATTTAATGCAGAGTGAAATAAAAAAAAACCCTAAGGCTAATGTCTTTCCAAGAATTAAGAGGATTCTAAAACTCATCAAAATCTTTCTTGCACTCTTTTTGCCCCACATTGTAAATGGGGAAGAAGTTTGAAAATGTAACTGTGAAATAATTATGTTTGCACAAAGATTTCACAATCTATAAAGACCTCTATTTTGTAAGCAATTTCTGTATGGAAAAAAACACTGATTTCCCATAAAGAATTCACAGGAAGAACTGTATGTTCAAAATGTACTTTCTATTTATTTCACCTCAGAACGTCATCTGGTCGACTTCCTTTTCAAGAAGGAGGCTAACTGAAAACATGTGCTTGGTTATTTGCTATTTTTTTAACTTCTTGAATTACAGTAATAAGGAGACAAACTTGACTCAGTCTGACTTAAGGATGGATAAAGACTTTTGATACAGCTGTGAAACTTTCCACAGAACATATGAACAGAGCTGTTTCCCACATCTATTTCTTCATTACATTTTTCCCCTGACTTGTACCTAGAATATTGTGAAGCACCCAGCAGACATGGCTAAATCTATTAAAGAAAATGATCTGAGGTCAGGGTACAGCCCATTTTCCGATGAAGTCTCTTTCTACAGTCAGTTATCGGCACTGACCTGGTGTCCAGTGGAGGGATCAGCATCGTGCCCTCTTGCAATCTTCTTTCTTATTCACTAGCCTTTGTTTCTGTTAGGAGAACCTGTTTCTTGTTAAAATGTTTGATTAACCAAGTGTAACCTCCTTGCATATTGTGATGCACCCACCAAATGTTGGCAGAGCACTTGTAGGCTTCCCAGGATGCTCTTGAATTAATGATGGTCTCCCATGATTTCCAGGAAATTCCACACAACTGTAAGAACTCAGATACCTCTGACTTCCCAGGACAGTGTTCAACAACAGTTTTTAAATATAAATACAAATTGCCAAGCTACTTGAAAATAGCCAAAACAGCATTTTCTTTTGACTTAACAATATTAGAGAACTCTGTACTGAACCCGTTCAAATCTTTTGTGTTATTTGAGTTCATATGGGATGAAGTGACAAAAACAACCTCCTGTTTTACATTTTCAGCATTACAGAAGAGTGGGATTTTATAGATTTGATTTTTATAGATTGGGCTCTGAAGGTTTACCATAAAATATCTCTTCCTTTGGCTTTTTCCTTTGACTGTACAACCCAGCGGAGCAGACTGTATCAGCCATTTATTTTTCTGTTTTGGACTAGTTATATATGTAACCACTATTTGCCTTCTTTCAATCTTTCTGCTTCTTTTGATCCAAAAAAAAAAATTTGAGATCTAGTAAAAACACTGCTTAGGCACTGCCATATCTTACACAGACTCTGCTTCTGCTACAGGTGGGTTTCATCCCAAACCCTGCAGGTGAATTTAATCCCAAATCAACTCCCTGTTCCCTACAACCAGCTGTACAGAATTCAAACCAGTATAAAAGTCTTCTTGTAGCCTTAGCTTTGCTGTTGTTGAGCTATAACAGTTAAGTGCTGTACAGTCATCAGCAGAGAATAGCTGGATGCTTATTTTTTATGGATGAGCATTCTGAGAGACAGTCATCACCAGTTCAGCCAATAAAGGTAAACGCCCTGAAGAGGCTCCCTAATAGACTATGAAATTAGTTGTTTAATGGAAGTTTCTTCTCAAAACTTTCAATGGCATATTCAATAGGTATTCTTGAAAATATCTAATCCTGTGTCATTTGAATGACAATGATACCGATGCTGCAACCTAAACCAGCGTTCTTTGTAGGTAGTCTGTATTCTTAAACAAGTACAGAGAAATTTCAGTGCCTGAAATTAAAACCTATGCATTCAAAGGCTGTACCAGATAGGGAATACTGTTCAGTGCAAACAAGAGACTCAATCAATGTCTTGGAAATGATCTTCATTTCAGTATTCTCTAACAAAAGCCTAGATTTGAGAATCCTGCTGTCCTTCAGTGTTGAGAATTGTGTCTCATTATCTATTTGTATACTTTGTTTCTGAAGCTGGCACAAATTCTTCCATAGCTCTTAGTTTCCATATGTTTCTTACTATCGGCAAAAACTCAGAGAGAAGAACCCACAGGGCAGTTTGTTTTCTCTGTGTTGCATAGAACAGAGCTTGGGAAAGGAAGCGTAAACAGCTACTTACTTGTTAAATCTAGCAGAAACTAAAGAGAAGAATTTCAGCCCTTTAATCTTGTAATTAAAGTCTTGGCAAGTTATTGGAGATTTTTAAAATTATTGTATTTTCCCATCGTTTTAGCAACACAAGAAGCAGAACATTTTACTGATAAAAACGGCTTAATAACATAAATCTCATAGGACTTGTTATTTTTAGACCAGTTTTTGTTACTAAATCTATAAATAAAGAAACTCAAATATTTTGATACCTCAGCCTTTAAATTAATACAGGAATATAAACATATAATTTTGCTTCAAACGATTTCTGAAACATATGTAAGCTTAGGAATAGCAGTGGTGCTGGGCTTCAACCTCAGCTTCTGGCCCCACCCTATGGAATGAAGGTTCCTTGAAACAAACAGACAAGAATTCCTTTGATGCTTCTGTCCACATACAACACTATTATAGAGAAACTCAAAGCAATAAGCGCATGAAATAAAACTATTTTTAGACAAGATCCATCACAGACTAAAACTTAGTCCTTTGTTATATGCCTCATCAAGGGATGACAGCATGTTAATTACTGTGACAAACACATTGACCCCAAACCACTTCTTCTCTTGTAGCTCTTGCTCTTCAGCAGAACCAGTCAAAACCAGAAAGAGGTAAAGGCAAATTAACTATAGAAACATGAAGCAATTTGACTAGGGTCAGGGAACAGGTCAGCTGCCAAGCTGGGTATAGATTTCAATCTCTTGACTGTTCCCTATTCCCTTTTTCCTCCTGTTTCATGATTTCATGTAGGGTTTAGTTGCTGGATGCAGTTATCTGAAAAAGCCTGATTCTCCATGTTGCTCTTGGAACATCCACGTGCCAGCCCTGCTATGTCCAAGGCTGTGCATCCCTTATTGCTGCGTGGTCTGCTGTTCGGATGCATGGGCAGAGAATCAGGCATATTGTTTCTAGCTTAAATCACTCTCTTGCACCTGGTAGGTCTTCAAGGATAATTCTCTCCTTCCTTCTACAGCATGGGCTCACCTATCAAAAAATTCCTCATAAAACTCTCAGGCTCTTCTTGATTTTTCTTTAATCACAGTCTCACCTGCTGATGGATAACCCAACATGTCAAGGGTAGATTATTCTCTAGAAATTATGTCACTTTACTTGTTAGGCTTGATTTTTATTGCTCAGTCTGTGTTGAAAAGACAACATGAAGGTCCCGTTTTCTGCTTGGAAACTATAAGAAAGATAAATCCTGCAGTACAATAGGAACAAATAAAATGTAAGTGGATCATCAGTTTCTAGAAGAAAATATTGCTCAACGCTTTCAATTAGTCCTGCGCTTTGTGGTTCCTGCACAAAGCCAAGTGACAGTGAGTCCCAGGGGTGGCGTCAGGGGAACACATAAACAAATCAAATGTTTTTATTACAAAGAAACATTCCAGCCAAATTAAGCATTTGTAGCAGAGTCAGAGAAAGACATAGGAACTGGGTATCTGTCCTTATTTTTAATTTGTTATTGAAGCTGTCACGTGAAGTTCTTGAAACTAATAAGACTACAAGGATTTTGTGCCATATGAACCCACGACCTCTCATTTTTTTTGCCATTCTTATGCTGCTATGTCTCAGTTGTGAAATGCTGAAAATTGCTGTGGTTTGTCTGGTAAAGATCCTTCTTTACCTAGTGAAGTCTCCAGACTGAAGCAAATCCGTATCTTCAGTCAGTAGTGAAGGGCACTCCGTGATGGTGGTTCCCCTCCTCAAAGGAACAATCTTGGAGGCATGTGCTCTGCAGTGTTGTTTTGGCAGATGCAGCTGGCTGTAACAAAGCACTTTGGGAACCTGGAGATGGGTGAGGTGGTGGTGTCTCCTCCTCAAAATAAGAGGAGCAGAGGGGTAGCTTGGTTTCCCAAGTGACTTCGAAGGAAGATTTAGTGTTGAAGGGTCCAGGTGAGGAGGGGAAAATGGTGACCAGTACTGACAAATTGCTAAAAAAACCCCCAAGAATTGTTTACGCAGAATTTTTAAACAATTCCAAAGTGGTGGAGGGTTTTCTCGCCACCACTACCCCCCTTCCAGACACGGGTAAATAACTGTCCTGCAGCTGACAAATTGCCCTACCTGAGTAGACAAAGTTACTTTTTCTTAATTAGGGCACTTCATTGAAAGATAAATTAATACATGAGCTTGCAGGACTCTTGACCTGTGTGTGTGCTACTTTCCATCATAAAAAGAAAGCTCACCTGTGAAAGCAGCAGCTATGCTGTAAATCTAGTCTGCTACATCCTGCAAATATTGTTAGTTAAGTGATCCAAACTGTATTCCTTCACAAATCTGTGACCTGTATGATAGGAAAAGTGTGAATCATCCACTGTGAATTCATGTCTACTTGGTGAAAAGATCAAATTCCTTGCTCTAGCCCTGAGGTGAGAATCAACTGCTATTATTCATTACTATTTGTGAAATGAACTAAGGAGATCAGTGAACAAATGCCCTTCCAGCTAAAGGTGCCTGAAAACTTTTGATGGGAACATATGGAAAGGGATCAGAGATTAATTTTACAGGAATGCCTTTGTACTATTCTAAGTTTTCTCTCCACATGGAGCATTCTGAGCCTGGTGACCTCGTTGGATTCTAACGACCTTTTACACAGCTAGAGTCACAACGAACCCAGATGATTGACACACAAGGTCAAGAGCTGGAATTGCTTAGGAATGTCTTGATGCACTGGAGTTTTTGTAGGAAAACGTGTTTTTTTGCCAACTTGACCTTAGATGGAATTTCTCACTGAAACAAAAGAAATATGGCATGGAAAGCAAATAACCCCAGGGTTAAAGTTTTAGCTTAAGAAAAGGAATTGCAAATCTGTGATTCAGACCAAGAATATGAACTTGCATTTTCTGTATCCTGGAGAGGTATTGTCCTTGCAGCCAAATTATCCACATTAAATTTTTGTCTGTTTTCCTTGTTGTAAATGTTACACTTGTAAATAATAAACAATGAAGACAGGAAGTCTTTCCCTCAGGTGACAGTCTTAATAGTCAGCCTACAGATTATTCTGCTGCTGGCCTACTCTGTCTTGTCAAAAAACACTTCTAGTTGTCTCAGTTTCATCCTAGTTTGTATGTTGGAAGCAGACTTAGAAGGAAGGGAAGGAAAAAACATTCATAGCAAAAATCACCCACAGCCAATTATCTGGAAGGGTTTTGGTGTCATGACCTCTAGTGCTATGTAACACTTCAGAAGAAAATAAATCAAGTGCAAAAAGAAAACATGGATGGAGTCAGACAGTGCATTATTTTTATAGTTTGCTATTTATTATGGGAAACTTTATTATAGCTCCAGGCATCTCAATGACAAAATTCAGTGAGAAGAAGTCATGTGAAATATGAGTAAGGAATATTATTTAGATCAGGGAGAGAACAAAGCTTGAAACCCAATTCAGCTTCAATTCTGCATTTGGGAAGTATATTGTAACTTTTTCCTACCTCTAGGTCTGAAGTGAAGATAGGAGTAGGTGGGTACCTCCAAATGATCATTTAAATTTCTACTAGCTTGACGTAAGAGGTAATTCTGCCTAGAAATCTCCATTTCTCTGTTGGCTGCAGTGATATAGAGCTTTACACAAAATAATTTCTATTGTCATTAAATCTGCCTGATATTTCATAGGGTGGCTTTACAACTCCAAGTATTCTGAGGATGACCAGATTGAAACAAAGTCTGTTTACCGAGAAGTAGCTGCAGCCTCTGCAGTTTGGAAGATTTATAGTTTTCTGTACCATAATTACAGTACTTTTGAATACTGCTAATCAGACTATTTAGCATTGATCTCTAAGCCTGGAGCTTAATTTTTGTCTTGACTAGCTCATATGGGAGATTTATAGTGCAGAATGGATCCAAGGACATAATGAATCTATCACTCCTCCAGTAACTAAAGGTGAGGTTTCTTTGCTCTAACAAATCCTTTTCAGAACTAATTTATTTAATTTTACAGAACTGGTTTATCTGTTCAGTTATATCCTGCTGAAGGTAACTTAAGAAGGACCTTCTTTCCTTTGCCTTGGGGGAAATAAAGTTAATTCCATTGTTCATGGTTTTCACAGCATGGCCACAGTAAGTATGTCCTATCATGTAGTCATAACTTGGGACTTTCCAAGACCTCAGGAGACTTTGTTCTAGTTGAATACTTTCCATTGAACAAGAAAAGTCAGAGGGAAAGCATTCTTCTTTGGCTCCGAAGATCTGTAGATGCAGCAGTGAGAATGTTTTTATTGCAGAGATACAGCAGAATATTTTGATTCAAAGCATTACTTTTGTGCTTAATGCTTCGCTCAGTGTGGGATATTCTTGTAGCGCAGTGGTGAGATGGTAAGAGGGAGAAGCAGAGGTTGAGGATCAACCTTTCCATTGCTGAAAAGGCGAAGTGGAGGGTTTCCCCAATAACTTTTTACAATAGTTCCTGCAAGCCTTACGTTGAATCCATGTATTATATGTATAAATAAAGCAAAATTGCTGTTATTTTATTATTGGCAATGTAATGGTGGCTAACTCTTTAAAGCTGCAGCCCTAGGACCTCTAGCCCTATGGCTATTGAAACTTTCTTTCATTAAAAACCTCATGAAGTTTCCAGCCCTTCTATATGCAGTGAAAAGCTGAAAGATACCTCAAAGTTTAGAATATGGATGTTCAGGATTTTTTGCTAGAATTAACTCTCTCCTTGAAGCTGGGAAAATTTCATGACTGCAAAATTCCCTTGCAGTGAATGTTGAGAGTAGGTATTTGTCAGAGACGGCTGCTAAAGCAGTACAGTCCTGCAGATACCTTTTTTGGCTCTTTCAGTGCTTGGAATTCTTTACCTGGTTTTGTAACTCCAGTTATAGAGGTATGTCTCAGGTTGGAGGGAAGTGACTAGGACTTATTTGAAAAGAAGCTTTCCAGAAGTTAAGTGTTATAATAGGAGATGTTTGAGACTATTTGAGGAATAACAAATTGTCCAAGCTTTCCTCAATAAATAAGTCTGAGGAGTTATTGAAACTTATTTTCATTGGATACAGATTTTCATGTTATGGTTTGGTTTTTAGAGCAGAAGTTTTTCTGCTCCTTTGTCTGCCTCACTCTTGCTCTACTTCCCATCTACTCTGCCCATCTCTTTTGAGCAATTTACTACTTACTTCCCTGTTTCTCTGTTTCCCAGCTTCTCTCTTCTACACCACAAAGTAGATAAATCTTCATTGGGAATGCATTTTATTTCTTCATACCCAAATTCAGACTGTCCCAGAGAATTCTGGACTGTAAAGTTAAGCAAAACTATTTTCTTATTTTTGTTTTCTGTGATTCACATCAAAATAATTTCTTGCCTGCTCTACATTGACTAGTAGCTCTGAGAAGGAAGAACATTCAGCTAACTCCCTTCGAGATGAGAAGGTGTTGGTTATAAAAAAAACTGAGAAATTGCTGCATTTTTTTTTCCTCACAAATATTTTCCTTCTTTTCCTGGAGCAAATGGCAAAAGTCTAAATTTCAGCACAAAGGGAAAACCTGTACCTGTTTTTCTGTTATTACTTTTTAATACTTTGACATTTAGTGTTAATCTGTGTGTTCTATGCTCAAATTGGAGTCTGCCCTAGTGCCCTTGAATGAGCTTAGAGGTGAAGTACATCAGAGGAGCATGGCAACAATGCCATTTAAGAACATATGGTTAAAAAAAAAGATACAATTGCAAATATTTTATTTTTCATCTCAAATACTAATATTTAATCCAAAATTCCCTGCATATAAGCCCAAGAGATTTGAACTAGAAAACTAGAAATAAATTCAATTCGTAGTAATATCTACTCACTGTAATTAGGCAGGACAAGATCTACATAGCGAGGTGGAAATTGTCCAGAGTCCATTCGTCTTTTCATTTCCAGGAAGACTGTGCTGAACACAAGTTATTTGAATTTCGTTCTGATGAGCTAGCTTGCATCTTGACCCTCTCTAGCAGGCAAAATAGGAAAACTAAGACTAGACTAGAACTCAAGAACTTATCTAGTACAAGTGTCCTTGACAGATGGGATCAGCTATATCCGTGGCACTACTGCTTGATGCTCATCTAGTTTGTTCTGAAAGATTCCTCTCCTCTTTATTACAATCTATGGAGTTATTGAAGATCAGGATTATGTTCCTTTTAAGTTTCCTGTTGATCTTCCCTTTAACTACTCTGCATGAGCAGATCCCTGGAATGTGTGTAGTTTAGGTATCTCTTCAAAGTGTTTCTTTATAGACTTGGTGGAGGATTTTATCTTAAAATAATCTTGTAGGTCCTTTTTCTTTTCCCAATCTAAACCCCCCCCGGTGCAGCTTGAGACTACTTGCTGTTGTCCTATTGAGGGTAGTAGATCCTAGCCTCCAAGTAAGCTTCTGTTTTAATCTTTTTTCTTCTTCTGTAGATTCAAGTTCTACCAAGAAATGCCACAAAACTGAGTAAGGTGTTTTGCTGGTGAAACAACCCCATCCTAGAAATCCTAACAGATTTTAAAATTTGCAGCATGACTAGAAAATAAACCATATTAGATGGAACATGTCTAGATAGGGTTTAATAAGGGATAATCTTCCATTTATAATATGAACTAGAAAATGACACTATAATGAATTTGTTTCGTTACTGTTTCAGTTATATGTACATTCAGCTGAAGACACAAGGAGTTCCATTAGCTGTTATAAGATTTTTTTGAATGCTGGTGCTTAAGTGGATTTGCACTTGACTTAGTTCTCCGTCGTTATATGTACCAGGAGATTCTAATCTTCACTATAACCTCTGTCCTGAGATTTAGTCCACAGTCCTCACCGAAAAACTTCACTGTGAAACCAAGAGTGAAACTTCAGGCTTGCTTTGGCACTAATCTTTCCATGGATGGAGTTGTTTTGTTTAGGGGTTGTTTTGATTAATTTTTTTCCTTCTTTTTTTATGAGTGCCTCTTAGGCAGGAAAAAATAAATTACTGGATTTGAGGGAATGTTTTTTGGAGAAGAAAGATATGCCACAGCTTAAGTGTGAAGACAGCAGACTAGCCCTGTTGTACAGCTGCACCAGTCTCTCTGATAATGAAAAAGTGGATCAGAGAAATGCTCCAATCCAAATAATTTTTGGGGGTTTTCATTCATGCAGAGATTAACTATGTGCTGCCCAAGAAAAAGGAAAGAAAAGATGTACTGTTGGACTGATAAATGCTTTTGACGTATGTAATTGAGATTATTCGCTCAGGTCCTTCCATTTCCCTTGCAGAGGTAAAACACCAACGCACACACAAAAAAGGGCTTGAAACATGATCTGAGCAGAAAATGCAAGGTATCTTAGAATCACAGCAGTTAAGGAGCAGTCTGATTTATCATCTACATTCTCTCCACAATGCTTGAAGGTCTTTGCTTCAAAATTACATTAAAACAAAAACAGCCAGAGAGCTGTCTTATTCAAAATGTACAATTAAGGCTTTATTCATGGTTTGGTTTTATTGTTGTTGGTTTGCCTCTTGTTCCTTGTTTCCTCTTCTTCCTTGAATATTACCTGTACTGCAAGACAACTTCTGCTACACCTCATTGTGCTGTTAAGAAAACATTCATTTCCCTCCAGAATGGGAAATATTTGAAGATTTCAAAATTGATGTTTTGTTTTGTTGCATTTAATACTTTTCAAAGCTATACAACATTCCTGTATTTCCATTTACTCTTTCTATCTGATATGTTACTTGAATCCTGAGCCAAGATTTTTAGTTTGGATCTCTCCATGATAGGATCTGATATCCAGGTCTTTCAAGGTGGTGTTTTTGTGGTTGTGTTTTAAGTTTTTTTAGGATAACGGACTTAGATAACTAATAGTATTCCTTCAGAGTATGATTGAGTGTTGGGTCATGGTAAACGCCTGTCACCAGATGCTTTTTTCCACAGCCTGATCAGATCCAGTCTCAACAATACTGCGTAGTAATATTTGTTCTAATCATACCTGAAGTAACTATTTAGTCTGTGATTTTTGTTTAAGCCTAATCACTAAATACATTCCTCCACTAGCAGCACTGTATGGTGAATGTGGTGAATATGTACATGTCTGTGCATCCCAAAAGCTATTTACCCCTTAAGTGAGTCTTTTATGCTTAGTATGAAGCAGCGTATCCTCCTTGTGTTGTAGATGTGTAATTCCCGTGTCTGTGCAGATCTTCCAGCCCATGCCTATCACCTGTCTGGCCCTGCTCTTTCTTTAAGCGGCAGTGGGGCTGCCTAGTCACTACGCCCCCGTTGTATTTTCATGGTAAATGTTGGCATATCCAGAGGACATAGAGCTGTCTGTACAGATGTGCTCAGATGTGTGCATCCGTGTTACTGCACTGGTGTGCTTGGGCTAATAGCACCCAAGTCTCTGGCTTTGGGCCTGATGTGGTGGCTGAGGCTCAGCACCTTAGGAGAGTTGTTGATCGGGTTCCAGGATCTGCAGGAGTACAGAGAAAGCGCAGGTCTGTACCGTCCGGCTCAGTGCATGGCTTTGTCAGCCACGCTCCCCGTGCATCTACTTCTGAAAGGCCTCAGGTTGTGTCACTTCCACAACTACTTCTCCAAACTTTAAAAGAACTTCCTGAAAGTAACGCTTCTGTTTGTGATCTCCTATTACTCAACTCAAGTTGATAAGCAGTGACACAATTCATCATTCATTTCATTTTGTTCCAGAACTTCTCCTGAGGAGTTGGCATCTGGAAATATGTCCTGTCTCTTCTTTCCTCAAGAACTCCGTTATCCAGACTGTCGCTGTGATTTATTGCTTATTGGTTTTGACTTTGGAATAGTTAGATGTTGCTTGCTTAAACTTATGAAACTTTGATTTACTGATCAGCTAATCTTTTCAAAGTAGCATGAAAGATATCTAACGTTCCTGATATGAAGTAAGTTTATTCCCAGTCTTTATTCTGAGTAAAATAATTGAAAATTCCTCCCATGGCCGACTGTTGAGCAGCACTGACTGCATATATGCTTTGTACATAGAACTCGATGTTCTGGACTACTACCGCTTCAGGGCTGCATTGCATTGATCGCTTCCATAATTCATTTTTTCTATGAATGAGGTATCACTGGTTTGCTGCCAAAGGAACCGAGTGAGTGATATCCCTGGAGCTGATGCTTAAGGAATATTTTTAAGATCTGAAATCTTCGCAGCCAATGTATAATTTATTTCCTTTGCTTTGCTGGCACTCAAACTCCCTGGTAGTGACATATTGTGTTTTTTATTTTTGGTACTAAATGTCTCTTCAACAGTTTTTCATTGTGTTATTAGTTCCCTTACGTCACTTGGAGCTTGTAGTGCATTATCTGAAATACAGTCCCTCTTTAATAAATTCTAAATATCCACTAAAAGTTCAAGATGCAGCAAATTAGCTGAAGGAAGCTACTGAGTATGCACAGTTCAATTTCTGTTAATGCACAGTGTGCAATCAAGAATGCAATGATAAAGCTCTTCTATTTTTTGTAGTAATCACTTTTTCTGCACAGGGCAGTTTGTATTATGTGATAGTTTTTCAGAAAATTTTCTGCTATCTGCTTATTTCAGGGAAAAAGAACTGTAAATTTTAATATAAGTGCTAATGAGCTCAGTCTCAAGAGCAGAAGTACTTTTCAATTTGAGTAGGAAACTGATTTTTTCCATCTGTTCCAGTCAATCTCTTTTTTCAGAAGGGTTTTCAGGAGGATCACAGCATTGTGACTTGGTGGTTGGAGCATGGAGTGTTCTCCAGAGCAGACTCCCTGGGGGCTTGTATGCATCTAGTTCTAATATAATGCAACAAATGCAGGGGACTCAACACCACGACTGGCAAAACTCCTCCGCATCCTACATCCCACCTGAGTTGGGTCAAGCACTTCAAAACTAAGCTTTGGATTATGTCTGTTGATAATAGACAACAAACTGGCAACCTTCAAACTGGCAACCAAAGGAAAAATGTATGTCTTTTCAGTCCTTCAGTGACATGCTTCCATCCTTCAGTCTTTCAATATACTTACTCGGATTTGCTTTGAGTCTGTTTGCCAACCACTTCACATTCCAGTGCACAAAAGGCTGAGGGTTTGCTAAACAAGCAGGAATTCTGCATTGACTTGTGAAGATATAGATATAATGCCGCCATCTAGAATTCTAGCTTTGGGGTGTTTAATGTTGTTCTTAAAGTCATAAGCTACTTATCTCCAGGGGACAGAAAAGAACAGCTCTTTCTTCTGACTCATTACATTTAATAATTGAAGATCTACATGCTAAGTAGAATTTCTTTCCCTGGAAGCAAAAAGCAGTTCCTGCAGGCAATACATAAGGCTAAATAGGCAGTGTGTCTCATTCCACTTATTCTAATGGTTCTCTGACTGAGAATTTTGTAACTTTACCATATGCTGAGTAGATTATGAATGTGATTAAAACTGCGGAGTAGAAGATGTCAAGCAAAACTAGCAAGTCAACTTAAAGGGCTTGCACAATAAATTGCTGTGGGGAGACTTTTTTCATACAAAAGAAATTTTAAGAAAAAAAAATCAAACTAGACAATTCTGAATATCAAGTCAGAAAGTGTTAAATTCTGTCTGAGTTTTGAGGTTGGCTGAACTGATGAGAGCTAAGCTGATGGGAGCAGTTTGTTTTAATTTGCTATATTTAGTTACACAAAAAGGGAAGGAAAGTATATTTTAGTTTTGACTATGGTTACTCATAAGCCAAACGTAAAATTAGCTTATATGGGTCCATGTAGCAGTAGGCCTGAAAAGCTGAGTCCTCCAAGAACAGAGGAATTATTACACCCTTGCCTTGAACAAATGCTTAAACCTTTACATGCTATCCTGCACTGGCTTCTTCGTCCAAACTGCTCAGGTAGCTCAAAGCTTCATCCAGCCTGGTGCTCAAGGATGAGGCTTTAAGCAACCTGATCCAGTGGAAACTGTCTATGCAGCCCTGGGCAGAGGGGTTGGAACTGGATGACCTTTCAGGTCCCTTCCTACCCAAATCATTCTATGATTCTATGAAATATCTTTGGAAGGTAGGAAGTTTCCAACCCATTTTTCCAAGGCAAAGCCTCAAGTAAAACCTAAATTAATTAAAAAAACCTGGACTTTAGTTGAAATCTTGCTCAAAGCTTAGAGGATTTAAAGATCTAACTTCCCACTAGGTAATAATTCTAAAAAAATCTATTGAGCTGGAGCCAGTGGGTCAGGGGAAAAAACTGGATAACCCCCAGCACAGTTGAAAGCTTAGCTAATGTGTGAATAAAACTATGTGCTCCTGGAGTACAGGAAAGTGTCCCTAGAAGCAAAAATATTTTTTTGATTGGGGGTAGAAAACCAAACTGATGTAGCTACTTAAATTATCTGACCATATTCTTGTGTAGAAATTATGTTAAACCTTTACAAACTTAGTTGCATGCCAGTCACAGGAATGAGCAGCAATGTACGTCTAAGAGTCTTCCACTTACTATGTCACTTTCAGTGAGCTGTATAGGGGTTATTTTGGTCTTTGTTTATAAAAACTACATTTTCAGAGCTTGAACTATATGTATCTTTCTCCCTAAGAAAGACTAATTCAGACCATGTCTGCTCTGGTCTTGCCTTGTGTAGCAAACCAAGGTCAGGACACTTGAACAGATCTCAGATCTCAAGAAGGAGATACAACAGAAACAGGCTGCTTTTCTGGAAATGTTCCTGCTGCTTTTCTGACACATAGATGTGCTCAAGCGCATGCCAGTGAAAAGGAGCAGTTCTCCAAACCACTCATCTCTAGAACCAGCTGAGTCACAGCATCTAATTTTATTTAAAATGCCTCTCCAAGTGGAGTAAGATGCTTTGTGATGCTGAATGACTGTGTTTAGGACTGCATTGTGAGTCTTGCCCCAAACTCTTCATTTTACCTTATCTGAGTCATGATTGCTCATATACCTGTACTTCCATAGCCAAGAGGTAGAGATGGCGATGCTTCCACTCCTCAGCAGCTCCTGGTTTGTTTGAGGAAATGTGTTATTGAAGCACAAGTCACTGGCCAATCACCGACCCCTCTGCATGGGTTTTCAGGCCAGCCTTGGGTACAGGATGGCAGAGACGAACACGTGTGACTGGTTATGTTAGACTGTGTGAGAGCTGCCTTGGCAGCTATTAGCTTGGCTCCCCCTGACAGGTAAATAAAGTAAGTGGGTCTCTTCCCAGTCCAGATGATCAGACACCATTAAAGTCAGTGCTGACCTAAGGGAAAGGTTTCCTAAACAGTCTGTTGCCTCCTTCCCAAAGCAAAGGAAAATGGACTTCACAGCTCAGCTGTGCTGTGGACAATTGCAGCGTTTCCCTTGTGTAGAAGGGACTTGGCTCCTTAAGTTGTTGGAGCCCTCAGGGCAAGTGGGTGAATGTCCCTCAGCTGTGTAAGTATACATTCTCCTTAGGAGGAGGAGGAGGAGAACTGGCAGAGGCTGAAGGACAGCGCCTGGATCCAGCCAGGCAGCTGATGTGAGAACAAGCCACCCTTGGGGAAGGGAGATCCCTGGTATAGCCAGGTGCCTTGCAGCATGTCAACGTGAAGAAGCATGAGATGGAGAAGAGGCAACATGGGAATGGGAAAAGAGCTATAACTAGGAGGGAAAAATTAATAGAAGAAAAAATTAAAAGGAACTCAGCCTTCACTGTGCATGTTTATCAATAGAGGAACACTCAAGACCATTACCAGCCTGGACTGAGTTGGAAACATCTGCTTCAGTGTAGACCCACAGTAAAGCCCTGAGCATTTAATGGCCAGAAGTAGCCCATCTCCACATTGCTCTTGATCCACTTCTTTCCTTTGCCTGTGTCTTGCAAACAGTTCTGCAACTAATCAGTAACCAAATTGGATTTATTTGACCCTGTTGTAGATTTGAGGCAAAGATCTGCCAGAGTCAAAGAAAAAAAAACCCTCTCCTTTTCTTTCATGGACTTTGAATTGGAATTTGAAAGAGTGGCATTTTAAAAACAACAGGGGAATTAAGAGCCTTTTAACTAATTAGACATTCTGGCACATATACCCTTCCCTCCATCTGCCATGATTCAGACAGCTATGTGGCATGGGACAGTATTTCTTCATATTCTTGTGGCAGATACCATATGGTTTCAGAAAAATCCTCTGGTTGTCTCTCTATTGGGCTATGAGTTTAAGTTTACTCTAATATTATTTTTACATCTGATTTCACATTAACCAGTTTGTGCCTAACCCATGATTTTTTTTTATTTCCAATTTTAACAGTGGGTTGATTTTAATTAGCTTGTGCTTTTTGGAGTAGCAAGCCAGAAATGTATGAGTCCAATGCCTAAATGAATTCCCTGGCAAAAGAGAGGACACAACTGCTTCAGGTTTTCATCTTCTCATCTTCCTTTTTCTCTTTAGATATTTGCTTCTGTTGAGAAACTCTGGATTTGTTTACTTGATTTAAGTTCGTACAATCAGAATCACTTTATGTGCCTCATAGTATAATTCATAGTAATTATTTAAATATGCACATTCAGAAGATACGATTAGCAAAGTCTGAACATGTGCATCCAAATAAATCTGGTCAGAGGTTTTGCATCTAAAACTTCTCTTTTCGACCCCTCTCTGTGTTCAAGGTTTGTAACAGACATGGATGTAGGCAACCAACTGCAAAACTTAATATTATATTATCAAAGCCCCTAGTTAAATCAAACGGTGATTAGGTTAACTCATCACTGCTGAAGAAATGAACCCAGACAGTAGGCTGATTAAATGGGATTCTCACAGTGATTAAAAGCTTTTTTAATCCCTTTCTGGCTCTGATAAAAAAAAAAAAAAACCTAAAAAAATCCAAAAAGCCAAATATCTTCTTGAAGGAAATCCGCCTTAAGTGCAAGTTGACTCAGGGGAGGCCTTTTTCTTCTCATAACTCTGCATGAGCCACCTGAAATTACTGTATATTATCTCATTTGTTTAAAGCTGCTGCTGAGCAGCTCTGCATCTGTGCTGAGTGACTCTTTTTCAAGCTTCAGCTTCCCCATTGAGCTTTCTCTGATTGCTGAGTGAGTGATGCTGAGTTCAGGCCTGATTTTCTACAAAGACCTAGAAATCCAAACCCATATATTTTCCAGCACAACTGTGGCAGCCCAGAGAGCATCTTGCTGCTTGTTTTTCTGTTGTTGATCAACCAGTGTGAAGATGTAGAAAATCTTTTATCTTTAGGTGAGTCATTTTGAGTTGTACTTAAAGAAAAAGAGAAGACGGTAACTGGGGTATCGGGAGCCCTAAGGGAACTTGCAGCTTCCTAGAAACACGACGGTACCCCTGCACACCATGGTATCTAGGGAGGAAGGAGCTTAGTAGAGTTTAGGGGTGTTATCAGAGGTGTAAAATCCAGCTGGAGGAAGGCTTGATGCTTGGTATGGAGAAGAGGGACTCACAGCTGGGTTTTCACCCACAAAGAGGCCAGAAGGAAGGAAGGCAGTGGTGGAAAATGACAGGCTTTGTGTGAGATTGTGAAGGGATGTGGTGGGAGAAAAGGGGTACAGGAAATTACCCCTGGAGATAGAGAAGCCTCTTGGGTTCACTGCTAGCAGGTGATGCCTGGGGTCTCCAGGGAAGTGTGGAGGTTGTTCCCTCAGTACTGTTATGTCTGTGTCTGATAGATGAGGGTCCTTCCAAGGGAAAAAGCCTTTAAGCTGCTGAGTGGTGATGAACAATGTCTAGCAGCAACGTGAGCCTGCCTGAGAGTAATACTCTGTCCCACCATGAGAGGTTGCTGAGGGAGGCAACATCCATGCCAGTGGTCACTGAAACCCTCCTAGGCTGCACAAGCCCTCTGCTGAAGATTTATAAGCACTAGGAACTCAAAAAGAGAACAAAACAAGTTTTTCTTATTTAGTTGAGATGCCCAGGAAAGAAAACTATTCAGAGGCCTGAGCTGTCCTGAATAACATTTCAGCATCTTTTGCTGTCAATGGAATGGGAGTCTTCATCATTGAGACTTGCTGATGCCTCATGACGAGATCTAAGTAAGCTGTATCAGTTAACGATCACAAATAATCCCTCTGCTGTGTGAAGGCCACAGCTGCTGTGGGCATTCATTTTGCAGACAAGAGGAAAAATCAGTCCTTTGTGAATGGAGCAGAACACCTTGCCAGCAAACGTACATGCTGGTCTAGTCCACGTTCTACGTTTGGGTCAGGCAGAGATTTAGTTTCACTTTAGTGGGTTATGTTC
Organism: Cuculus canorus; assembly: GCF_017976375.1. Taxonomy (NCBI): domain Eukaryota; kingdom Metazoa; phylum Chordata; class Aves; order Cuculiformes; family Cuculidae; genus Cuculus; species Cuculus canorus. Next base: position 6,552,844 of record NC_071407.1, read on the forward strand.
CCTTCAAGGATTTTGCAAAAGCGGCCATAGGGGTGTTCTGATCCCCTCAGCGGCTTTTCATGCAGTGCTGCAACACTTCCTCTCCGACAAAAGGCTTTCATAAAGTGACTAGTACTGTCAGGGAAAGTTTTATGGGTCTGGCCCCACAGGAATTGAGATTGCAGTTGTGTGGATTTCAGATTAGGTTCTAATTCATGTACTTCTTGACGTGTGTGGTGCTTGCGCCAAAGGATGCGTTACCCTGACCATCTCTCTGCCTCAGCTCCAAAGCCCTTCGTTTCTTCTTTTTCTTTCATTTCGCCCCAGACCTGCTTTAAGAACAGGGCTTTCTAGACAATAATTTATTTGGGCTGCTGTCTCTCAAGGAGAGGTAAACAGAGAGGAGAAATTGCCCTCAGGCCAGCTAGCAGAGATTTTTCTCCATGAGTCAGAAGGCTTTAGAAGGCCTTTCCTACTGAGCTGATAGGCTTTTAAATGGAATCCAGGGGCCATTTATGAATAGACTTGTCTAGCGATTACACAGAGAGAAGGAACTGTCACATAGAGAGCCTCATTCACTTCTCTGTCAGTTTACTGGCTGGAATTTTCTCCGTGAAATAACTTCAACCCTAGCTGAATCATTCACGAACAGCAGAAAAATAGCAGAAAAGCAAGGCAAAACGAAATACTCCTTCTTGAGTGATGGATACTAGCTGGGATTGTTAACAGATGGAGAGCCTTTTCCCTTCAAAACTACACATTTCTTTTGATCAGTGATTACAATCTTTAATTTTTGTTTTCAGTCAGTAAATAAAGTTTTCTAAAATTTTTTCTTCAATACTGAATATATCAAATAACACTTATTTCCTGTGTCTGATGCTTCACATTTTGGAGGCCAGATGATGAATCATAGCAAATTGTGAAGGAGAGGCCTCTTTTGTTGTTTGGGGATTTTGGGTTTTTTTTTTTGTTTTTGTTTTTTTTACATTCAGTAGAATTCAAAGTGCTTGTCAAAGGAACACAATGTATTTTCCAGTCATAAAGTGGGCAGATGAAGGCAAAAATAGATGGTACAGTTTGTCCAGAAGGGATGTGATATAGAAGGGCAAGGTATAGAAATAGAGTCCAGTGGGCTGCTGGTCCGTGTAGCAAAACAGTTGTACCTCTTTGAGAGGCTCTTCTTCTTCTCAGCTTTACAAGTTACTTGTTAACAGCTGGAGAGATTGAGATTTGTACCACCTTGTTTGCTTAGCTTCCAATAAAGAGAGAGTGGCAGATGTCTGTTGCAGAAGAGTAGACCTGGACAACTGATAAGAGAAACTAAGATGTTTAACTCATATTAAATTTCTATTTCAAATTCAAGTAATTTTTGACTACTACTTTGTATTTGCACTTCCACATTCAAAAGACTATTATTTTAGCTACTGAGCCAATGTAACTTCTCAGGTTTTGTCTGCGTACATCTAAGCATGTCTGAACTTTTGTTTGGCAGACCACCTTGCAATTGTCTTCCATTTAATTTCGCTGGAAAAGGACCAAAGATTTTTGTCTCTTCCAAATGTGGGTTTTATGGCTGCTGATGTCCTGAATGAAAATTTAACCAATCTCTTCCAGATGTGTTTTTTATGCCTGCTTATGTATTGAATTAAAAAGTTAACCAGCCTTGATGAGATGATTAATGTTAGATGAAGTGCTAATCTTCCTGCCAATCTCTCTACAAATGTTGTAACAGGTGTTTTTCTTTAAAAAATCCCTTATGTTTAGACAGAAAGATGAATTTTGAATATCTACACATCTGAAAGTATTCTTTCCTTAATTTCCTTTGTTGTTTGTTTATTATTAGAAAAATACCAGAAAGCTTTGCCTTTGGCTTCTAGGAGACTAGATGTTTGGTTTTGTACTCCAAGAACAGAAATAAACAGAAAAACAAAACAAGGCAGATGTAAACAGCCCTGATTGGAAACATTAGGAGAACTATATAGAAGCATAGAAACATTAAGGCTGGAAAAGAACCCTAAGATTACCCAGTCCAACTGTCAGCCCAACACCACTGTGCCTACTAAACTCTGTCCTGAAGTGTCACATCTATATGGTTGTTTGACCACCTCCAAGGAAGGAGACTCTACCACTTCCCTGGGCAGTTTGTTCCAATGCACAATCATATATAAGCACAGAACATATACGTGTCTTAATTATGGTTTTATATTAATTTCAAGTCAGCAACACCTGGAAAGCTTTGCTATGTGATAGCTATTTGGACATTATGTTTTGAAATACGGTGCTGGTATCACTCCAGTGTCTGTTATTGTACATATTGGTTTATAGCACCAATCACCTCTAACTGGCGGATATTAGATTATAAAGTTAACATGCATGGAGTAATGTAGAGAGTATCGTTGCTACTGTCCTGGCTGTATTTGTTCACCTTGAGACAAATGTTTCGTATGAAGTCTGTAAAGCCGATATCCCACTTCCTCAGGAGTGTATCTCAAACATGATCTACAAAATGAAAGAAAAAATATTTGCGCAGTCTCATGGAGAGTCAAATAATACACTTAGCTAACTGTGTTCTGAGGAGACCCTGATCAGGATGCCCAGGGTTCTAGTACACTATCCATTTGACTTCTGGTTTTCCTGGGAATTTAGCGGTACTCGTGCCATTTGGTGATATATGAAACAAAAGTGAAACATCAATCGGTAGGAACAACCTTGAGCTGATCTACTAATTTTGATCAGTTTTGACTGTTCTTATTGTAAGTAATGCTAGCTTTAGATCAGATACACAAACTAATTTTTTCATCAATCCTATATTTCCAGGGTTGTGATAGAAATTTGATAATTTCCATTGATTGTTCCTTAATGAAAGGAAATAAGAGACAGGTAGCTCTGTCCTCTATGTCCCAGGCTTAGCCTGAATCCCTATCTCTCAATGTCAGCCTGCCAAGAACTGATGTCAATCATTAGTTTTCTGACTGCTCAGCACAGCTAACCCATAGTATTTTCTTTCATGTTGCCTTATTTTATCTTATTTTCTCAAAAAAAAAGATTTTTGTCTGTCCCATAAGCAATGTACTCTGTGCTTCTTCAGTCTAACGCTGCTGTTCTTAATAGACTTGTGAAAAAGCAAAGTGTTATCAACGTTTTAAAGTGCTAAACATTTTAAGGAGGGCCAAACCTAAACCAGGACTTTATACAGACAAGCTTATATCATCTGTCATTTCAGCAATCCTGTCCAGGCCTCAGTGAGACACGATAGTAAATAAAAAAGAAAATAATGTAAGGAACTATGACAGAAGTCAGGAAATGCAAGAACCAGGAACTGCTCTTAAGATAGGCACAATTTCCTTTTAAGCATGTGTTTGTGTATGTGTGTGTGTGTGTATATATATATATATATATATGGCAAAATTCTCTTTCCATGCAATTAGGCATATTCTTTCCAAAAGGCAGATGGAATCTTTTCTGTCTGTGGCAGAAGCTTACAAGAGTGTTGGCAAAGGACAGAGGGCAGCTGGAGTTGAGAGGAGAGTTAGAAGGGCCAAGCTCTGTGAGTTGACAAGTGTCAAAAGGTGATAAAAATATTACTTAGTGCTGTGAGGTGTCATTGTTTGGACTGGAAGAAAGGAATGGCAATTTTTCTTAAGCTTGAAAGTGAGTGGATAAAATATGTCGGGGCAAGAAAAGCTTCCACGGGCTTGTGTATCTTTACTTATGTTGTTTTAGCTATGTGCATGTCACTTCAGAGCTCATGAGAGGTGCTGATTTGACAGCCTTAGTGTCAGGACACACCGATTACCTGCTGAACGTGCCCACTCCTGACAGCAATGGGACAAGTTTTGATATGCCTGAAAAGGCTGTTCTCCATCTCAGTCTTTCTGCCCAACAGGAGTCAGATTTTTGCAGGCTCTTTGCTCCCTTTCAGGCTTTCAACAACTTCACATCTGATGTGCCAAAAGCCTCTGAGAACCTGCCTACTAACTTGGCCAAACTAAGCTCTACCCATGAGGTCTAAGTCCCACTATTGATCTTACTGACAGGAACAATTCTTGTCAGTCGTGGTGGTGATTTTACTGATATGAGCGAGCATTTGAGTATTATATATAAGCATTTCACCACTAAGAACACAACTGAGAGGAGTAAATGTGTTTTATTAAAGCCACAGCGCAGCCAAAGTAGTCTTCTGAGTATGGTTGTGTTAAGGTAAAGGTAACTGAAAGCTTGCCTACTACAGGTCTTCTCAGAAATCTATCAATTTAAATTTCATTTTCATAGCCTGATTGCAGCTGCAGGGCACAAATCTGCTACTATTTCATAGACACTGTGCAGCAAATCCATTTTCATAAAGAATATTGATTCCAGTATCCAATTCCCCCACTCCTAAATGGCTTCTAGGCTCTATTTCCATATGCTCTTAGTAGAAAAGGACTAAAGCAGTGGAAAAAGGCACATTGTGTAAAACTTTTCTAGAACACTACTGTTTCTTGAGATTGTGTCAGTAACTGGTAGAATATTTATAATGATTGTAAAAAAAAATCTTGACTGTTTTCTCTTATATAGAGAAGAACTTTAAAGGGGGGAGAAGGAGATAAATGCATGTTTTTTCCTTAGCTGGTGTAAAAAGCAAAGCTTAGTGGATCAATGCAAATTTCTTATCTGAAGTCAGTGGGCTTGTTTGTCTTTCAAGAGAACACCCCCTTTTTTTTTACCATCCCTACTCGCAGATGGAAAACTCTGTAGCCTAAGAAAATACCTATAGTTTTATTTAAACAATTCAAAAGGAAGTTATTCATCTGATTCTAGAGAATAAGGTACTCCGAAAGCCACACAAAAGAGAATGTAAGAGGGCTGGCATGAAACCTTAAGAATCCAACTTCTCACAGTGCCTCCAAGCATTCAACAGAAAGCCCTGCTGTCAGCAATATATTTGGATTTAAAAGATTAGTTCTTATTCAGTCAGTATTGCACTACCTTCCTGCCATTCATTCATTACGGAACAGACAGAGTCTCGTCATCTTGTTAATACAATCATTGCCATGGTTGTTGCATTATGGCAAGCAATGAACATGAAATATATGAAGAGGGGTTAGATTTGACACAAATCCAGACAGATTACAATCTAATCCGTTTTACAGGATAGGATCTCATATGGAAGTCAAAATTAAGAAGAAACTAAACCATACATCACTATGAGCTTGTGCACTATAAATAAGTCTTAAAAAAAAAATCAGTTAATTGTATAATTTGAAAAGTTTGTGTTTCCATGGAGGGTATATTTCAAAAAAAAATGATTATATTATTAAAACACTGTAATGAGTATTAAAAATGAAGGTAACTATAAAAAGTCACAGGTAAAATTCCTGTCCCCAGTAGATAGTGCCAATATCTCCCTGATTCTACTTCAATTCTCTCTCCCATAAATTACTGAATTCTGTAGTCACAATCTGTTTAATTTGTCTTAGACTGGTTCAGAGGACCTGCCAGTCCTCTATTAAGCTGTGCCAATTTTTAGACAATATTAACCTGTTCCTTCTCCTTTTCCCCCACCAAACCACCAGACCTAGAGAGCTGATCGTGTAGTAGTGTATCTATCTACTCTAGGTGATGGTGCCATGCATAACTGCCCAAGCAAGCCCAGGCTTCCAGGTGCATGGCACAGTGCAATTCCCTGCTGCAGTGCCACCTCCTGAGCTATTTGCTGTGAGGGAGATGACAGAAGATGCAGTTAGAGGGCTGCAGGATTTGAAACCACCCAGTTTTAACAATTTCTGGTGCCTGTGTATTCCGTGCCAGCTCAAATGTATCTCAGTCAGTCAGAAACAGCTAACAATGCACAACATGAGAGTTCCCTGGGGCAGTGAGAAGAGTTATGTTGTCCTGACAAAAGGCTCCTGAGACATGGAAGCTGGACTGGGAAAGTCACAGAATAATTTGGTTTGGTACATGCAAAGCAAACCTCTTGCAGAGTGTAAAGCTGGATTTTGCTGGCCATGCGGTTGGGTATTTTGTTTAAGGGGAACCTTTCTGAATACGATATGCCTGTCCCTGGTAGTGCTTAGCTCAGAAATTCATTGGTTACCAGTTTCCTATTGGGAGGGAGTGCCTATTTAATATATTATTTGACAAAGCTGGAAGATAATTCTGGACATGAAAGGAGCTTTTCAGGGCTGGAGATATTTCAAAGTTATTTACAGTTCTCCTTTATAATTAAATGTCCTTAGTTTAAATAGGAGAAACAAATGTTATTTTGGGGATGACTTAAGTGACTGTTAATACCTTCCAAATGACTCATGGGAAATTACAGTGTGTTTGGGGGCAAGGGAAGCCACTCCTCCTGCACTCTAGCTGGTTGACCCTTACCATCCATGTCACACTGTCTATCCAGGCTTCTGACGCTCAGAATAAGGCATGTGTTTTCCATGGAAAGTTGTCCTGGTAGATGATGCATTGTCAAGGTTAAGAGCACCTGCCCGCCCACAGGAGGCATTTAAGATAGCCAGACATACCAAGAAAGGTCTAAGATATCCCAAGAAAGGGAAGTTGAGTATCTAAAAGTTCAGCCCAAGTAAATGGTTGCCATACCAATTCCCTGTTGAGTGTTATAGCCGATGTGAAATCTTGTTGCTGTTCTTCTTGTAGCATTAGCAGTTTAAAAATAGTTCATATATGGATTCCCAAGCAGCAGCTGTACCACCATAGGCTCAGCCCTTCCATTTACCTTTTGTTTGAGGTTTGTGGCAATACAAGGAACCCAAACGAGTTTGAATGGAAACCCGGTTCATGTGCTTTCTCACCCTGAGTGAGTTCTTCCTTTAAAACAAACAGGAGGGACACATCATGTGTTAACATATACAGCCTACGTATTTGATTCTTTGAGTCGGTGAGGAAATGAGTTCACAGAGTCCCATGGAATTACAACTGGAAAACTTGAGAGCAACAGAAATTAGTTCTTCTGAGAGTGCCAATATAGGAACAATTCAAGCTATAGTTCAGGCTGACCTGAAAACTCAGAAATGACAATAAAGCCAGTGACAATGTTTTGGAAGGACTTAGGCTAGTATTTTCAGCACTTTCATGTTGCATTTGTCCAAAAAAGAAGTCCCAAGGAATAACTCCGTAGTACAGATGGGGGAGAGGGTGAGGTAAGGGAGTGGAGGGATTGGAAAAATATATGTAGTTTTCGATATTTTTCTAACTGTAGCATTCTCCCTCTTTGCATGTTCAGGCTTTATTAATTAACACACAAAATTGCTTGTGAAGTAAAGAAAACCAGCTAATATCAGAGAATATACTGGCAGAACTCTCTGTAAAGAACATGATTCTCAAATTGGTTCATCAGCTCCTTTGAAAAATCACACTTTTATATCAATAAAATGTTCAAAGACAGTGAATTAGAGAGAAACTTGACAAAGATATTGGCACATTTTCTGAACTGGCAGCCCTGTTCTGAGTGTTATGAACAGTGCAGCGTGTGAGAGAAGGCTGGGAGAGGACTTTCTACTGCTAATTTAGGAGAGAGACGGGGAGATAGAGGACTGACTGGAGATCAGTCTGACTGACCCTCTGCTGATTTGCAACAAACCAGTTTAAAGCTTGTGAGCACCGATGATATTTTAATCAAAGAAGATAACACCTCATAGAATTAAGGGGAGCAAATTGTGATCCCACAGACACTTGTACACCAAGAAGTAAGATATTTTGTCTGTACATGTACTGTACTGCATGACACCTGCCTACTTACTAATACTTAGCAGCTTTTTGCCTTCATCTACCATCTTTAAGATAGGGTAAAAATTCTCACTTGCCAGAGAATCATAATAATTTATAAATACTGAATACATTAATGTGCTCGGCTACTTGATTAATGTACAGATGAATAGGAAATGTGGACTTTTTCCCTGAAGGAAACCAGTGAACATAAATTTGTCAGATACAGACTTCCACATCACTGCTATCTACCATGGAGATCAAGGAGCACAGTGACAGAAATAACAGTGTTATCTGTTGTTTAAATACTGTTCTGCCTCCCATGATAACTGTGACTCCTAATTAAATAAAAAATATTCCTTAAATTCTGTAAAGGCTTGGCCAGGAGATATCATGTTTGTGGAATCTGCAACGTGTTTATGGGATTGGCCTATAAATATTATAAGCTCAGCATGTTTGTACAGTCCTGAAAAGTCCTTCCCCGTGGTATGAATTAAAACCTAGAAAATATGCCTGCTGAGAAGTTATTATTCTTATTACTACTGTTAGTATTTCAGAGAACTATCAACCATTTCTATATCTATGTTCATTCACTTTATGCCATTTTAATTGTTTTATGAAGGAGGACTTTTTCTGCACAACTGAGCATTAGGGGAAGAAAGGCTACTTAGCTCCTTATTTATTTAATTATAGTATTCAGAACCCTTGTTACAGGAAACTGCAAATTTCATGCTCTCAAAGATGAGTAATGACATTGCACTCCCATAAATGTGATGCAGGTCCAAACCACAAAAGCAGCACGTACACAGAAATTATTGTCTTCTCACAGAGGGAATTTGTGTACGCTTCTCTTAAAACTTCACTTCCATCCTGGAGATGTCCTCCAGAGATAATATCAAATGTACACTATCAGCCTTTTTATGCCTTTTATGATGATTTCCAAGAGTAATTGGTGCTCATTAACATTAAACTTGCTATAAAAATGTACTTAAGAGTGCATCATGAACTGTTTGGAGGGTTTGCTGAGTTTTTTATTCTTTTATGGTTCCTACATGGCAAAAGAAAAGATAACAGAAGAGAAAATAATATAAGGGTCAAGAGACCTGGGAATTGTTTTATTTCACAGGCTTGCACAACACATCCAAGGAGGAACTATTGATGGCAACAGTATGGAATTAAAAAAAGAAAAAACTTTTTTTTATGACTCCATGTGCTGTCTCAGGCAAGAAGCCATAAATCAGCAGCAACGTCATAGCAATAAGATCACAGAACAGGTTACTCCAACACAGGCAGGATTTAATTCCAACATAGCTATGGGCAGCTTTTGTTACTGCTCCTTTTTCTTAGTGAGGAGTGAAGTACTTGGGGTATTGGTGGCACTGAAGACAGTAAATACAACAGCAACAGTCCTGTACACCTTGGAGTACAGGATTACAGGTGTAAAATTTCTCCCTCTTTCACCTTCTTTCCTTAATCCCTTTCTTCAAGCTGGTTCATGATCATCCAGCACTGATATAGGAAGAAAGGAAGGCAAGTATCTGGGGTGAATATGCCTCTTCCACTTCACTTTCTTCCTTTACCTTATTTCTTTTGTTCTTTCTGTCTTTTCCCTTCTGTCCTTCTCTCCCTTCCTTCCTTTTCTCTCATCGTTTCTTTTCCCCCTCTTCTTTTTCCAAAGAAAAGCAAGCATCAGAACTCAACCACTGTGATCGGATTTAGTCGAGCTAAACCTAATATCCATTTAACATCCCACCATTTCTTAGTGAAACTTATATCCAAGTCCACCATTTTTCCTATGTTGGACAACCTGAGGCCTCTGTCCTAAGATACTTGAGGTCTCTTTGTAGCATCTGAGCTACACAGTTTCCTAATTTTTACCACAAAAAAAAAAAAAAAAGCTCCATACCCTCCTTTCCCTGTGTTATTCTTAACCTTTTCTAACCTGTGTTATTCTACTTTCTATATAATGCAGTTTTTATGGGGTATTACTCTTACTTGTTTGGTAATGTTAATGAATGTCATGTATTTTGACAAGAGCTCTAAGTCTACTTAACCTGTCTATCTTGTTGTATGCAACTCATTATTCATTCAAGCCCTTTGCTAGAGCTCAAGAAAATATTAGGCAATTAGTGAGTGGAGTGTGGCATTTCTAAAAGCCATTTTCTTCAAAGGTCTACACCTATAAGACTCTATTCTCTTTTCTGCATGGGTTGTGTAGGATCCGTAGCTGCCAAGGAGAAAAGAAAAAGTATATTAAAAATACATATTGCCTTTTTTGCCACTGAAAAGAAATATAGCATTATCATAAGAAAAGGAAAGAGGTAGAACTCTGAGCAGGCTACTAGGCAACAGTCTATGGGAGAGAGGCGAGGGAGATTCATCTGGCTTTGACCCACCAGGTAAGCTCCAGCTGTTCCCAGCCATTACTTCCACAGACTCCTCAGTCTGAGTGACTCATGCAGAGTTACAAAGGAGAATTATCCTTATTTTTTGACTTCTCCTTTGTTCCCCTCCAGTGAGAAGCGTCAAGTTCAAACTGATCTCTTAGGGCTTGGTTATCATGGCTAGGATTTCATCTGTATCTTAAAGGTACCCCATGGTGTGGGCTTATTTACAAACTCTCAGCCGATAAGGGACAGCCTCTTCCCTAAGTTCACTGTCTACGTGCAGTGTGTCTGCAAATGAGAAAAAATACATCTACAGAATGATGCTGGTACCATCTTGAGCCCGTATAAGTATCATCACCTAACTTGTGCTCACATCTGAACTGCTCTCATATCTGCTACAAATCTCTAGATGTAGCACAGGCAAGATTTCCGTAATGTCCAGTACCCAGCAAATAACCATTAGCATCTCAGTTAATTGAAGAGTGGAGAGTCTGTAGGTGTTTTGGGGCAAAACAGAGTTGGTTTAAACACTAGTGAAATTGGTTTATTTTAACTTGTTTTACTGCTCTCTAAGGCACACTAGAAACATTCAGCTAGCCAGTAAAACTTGCAGGTGCCTAAAAAAAGCAAATAAACAAAAAAGAAAGCGAAACTACCCACTCAGCTGGTAGTTGTCAGTCCAAATGAAAGATGGGTTATCTCAGTCTCAGATCTCTTCTGCTCTGAGTTATGGCACTCAGGCCATTAAAGCACCTTTAAGCTAAATTATATTGTTTGACTTTGCCATGAAAGCACTTGTGCAGTCAGCTATAGCTGAGAAATTAGTTAGGAAGTTTTCCCATAGTGCCTGCAAGATGTTCAGGAGAGGCTTCTATCTGTGCATCCACCACAGTGCTCAGAGTTCAACAAGGAGTTGTTGAAAAGGGTTCCAACTCATTCATTTGACTTGGTGACAGAGAGGTTAGGAGCATTCATATGGGTGAATCATAGAATCACCAGGTTGGAAAGGACCCACTGGATCATCAAGTCCAACCATTCCTAACACTCCCTTAAACCATTTCCCTAAGCACTTACAGGTGATCACAGGTGGGAGGTGGGTTAAGAAACCATTGCTTCTCTGCTGCAATGTTGTATCTGGTTTAAAAGCATAACCAGGCTTAGCACATGTTAATTTCTCAAATGGGAATGCAAATTTGATGTGATGGCAGGGCTGATGTAATAATATCTAACTCAGCCAGCCACACCTGCAGTGCCTTGGCAACTGGGCAATACCCCCCATCCCGGGAAAGTGGAATAGAGAGAGACTGAGCTGTGCTGAGAGGCATTGCTTGTTGAGTGGGAAGGCACTCAGATACTACAGAGCTGAAGAGAGAGATGACATAACATGCATAAAACACTACAATCTGAGAGAAAAATGAGTTCGTCACAAGAAATCATTTAAATCTGTGTTTTCATGCCGAATGAAATAGTTCACTGTGGTGATGTCACTTCATTATCCTTGGGTGTCTGAGTCAACACCTCATTTAACGAATGGGGCAGTTCACTCAGGAGTTATTGTCTAGCTCTCTGCAGACATGAAAAACATTACAACTTTTATCTTCAGGTCGCTGAGAGATTTGTCTTCACCATGGTTACCCATGTTTCCCTTTTTAAGAAAAGCCAGTGAAAAAAACAGAGCTTCCAAAGATTGGAGGTTGTCTCAGCACTGCCACCACTGTATGCTTTTCACCAGTCCATGCTTTGCTTGCACGTACCAGTGGACAGCAGAGAGCACTAGATGTCAGAGTACAATTCTTCATGACTGCCTGGAACTTCAATAAAAGTCTTCCCATCCATCCCCAGACAATTGTGAATGTTTGCTATTTAACCCACCAGAACACTTGGACTCTGTGCCAGCCCTTGAAATAGATTAAATAAAATAACCACATTTCAAGTATAGTCATGGTGAGGGGTTTGTCTGTTTGTAGTGTTGGTTCTTTTAATTAAGTAGGTGGGGCAGCTGATGGAAGCCACTGCATGTCAGGTATATACCTAACACTCTACAGGAGCTTCAGAAATTTTCCTTAACGATCGTGGAGTACAATAAATCTATGTCCTTAAGAAAAGATATTATTTAATCATAGGTACATGCATACATACAAAACATGGCATCAGCAACACTCCCTCCACTTTCACACACTACTCAAATGAGCTAGCTATGCCAAAAAGAGAAAAACTGATAGGAGGTAAAAGAAAACTTGTGGTGGTTTTTGTATTTTTATTTGCTTGGGTTTGCTCTTTTTTAAATTACCTGATTTTGTTTGCTAAGAAAGCCAGAGATCATGTCAGTTGTGTTTTCTGTGACAAATGTCCCCTGAGAGGCTGAGCTGAGTGTGATCTGATAGGTTGCAAACGACCAAAGTGATAAGAGAAGACTTCTCTGTTACCCCTGCTTCCTTAGGCTGACTTTAAGACTTCAAACACAATGCAGCGTGGAACCCAGTCACATGGGTTCAAAAAGATGCATTGATATTCCAATACAGACGCAGATGGCAGTTTCTGGAAAGATCAGGAAAACAAAGAATCTGTCTTTAGAGAGCTATCAAAGCTTGGCTTGTTTGGCTGAGCAAAGCCTAGACTGAGAGGAGTGGTTACTGCCAATAAGAGCCTTAAAGGTTGAAGTGGATACCAAGAAAAAGAAATAGTAAAGCTAAGAAAAACTTTAATGTGAGATGAGTGTGTGGGAAGTGATGAGTGGGAACAAGCTGTCCGTGAATGTATGCTGGAAGTTAGAAAACTGTTTTCCATTGACCAGAGATGTGCTTTTTTTGGTGAAACCTTCCAGCTAGGTCATTGTTGATGAATTTTAGACTGAGACTATACTGTGGTTTCTTGGAATCAGCAGAAGACTGGATTCCTCACTCTTCTAGGTAGGTGAGGAAAAACAAAACCAGAAGTTATCATCAGTCTGGAGATCAAGTTCTCTTAGAGAACTATACATGATGCTGCAGCTGTGTCATAATTTGTGATTCAAAACTGCCAGATTTTGCTCTTCATATAGAGGTACTATATAAAATGAATGCCCATAACGCTTGGCTCTAGATACGTTGTTTTGTTGCAGAGATATTTGGTTCATATTAAATAAGTAAAAAGGAAGGCAGCATTACTTGCAGAGTTTTGGCTATGCTTCTGGGTGTGGTGGAAAGATCAGCTATAGTCAGTGGTGTTTTGTTCTGGGTGATCTGATGATTTGTGTGACCAACTGAGCAATACTATTTTCTCTTTCAAAATACTCTATAACATAGTTTCAGTGGTAGTTTTACACATTTCTTTGTCTTCCTCTCCTCCTCCCCTCCCCAATTTTCATAAAAACAAGAACAAACCAAATAGCATTTGAAATTAAAAGAAGCAGAAAACACTTTCAATCAAAAGGGATTTTATTAATCTTTTATGAAAATTTCTATGATATTTAAAATCAAAATTCAATGAAAGGGCATTTTCAGAGGACTTTTTCAATCAAGTTATCTTTGGGAGAAAGAGTTGATACCAGAGGTTTGCTGCCTATCTACTATGAGATTTCACAATCTAATAGATGGGGTTCAAGGGAGCTCTTACCAATTCAAAGCACACAGGTACGCTATATAGCGCCTGTGCTGAAAAGCTATGAAAAGAAAAAGCTAATGTATGCACTCCGTTCACACAGACAGCATCTTCTGTATTTGTTTTTCATTGCATATAGAGTCATAAACTACAACACCTGGGCTTCCTTTCTGAAAAAAACCCAACTGTGCTTATTCATTTCATTGTATCAATCAATTATGAATGCTTCTCTGTTCTTTTTGTCCTTTTCTGGCTGCCTCTCTCTAAAGAATTTCTCCTTGAAATTAACAGCCTAGCACATTTCTTGCCCTATAACAGTCAGACATGCAAAACAACCAGTGCCGTGAGGGTACCTAATACAGAAAAATGTATTCTGGCAGCACCCTTCAATGCAGAGTGCAGACCCTTTGGAGCTTATTTGATACAGTGCTGTCTTAAGAATAATTTCAGATTTAGGCAATAATTGAAGAGCACGCAGTCCTGAATTCCCTGATTGCCTGAAAGGACAAAGTTCAGGGAAATCTGAGATCATAGAGAGAAATAAAGATGAGCAACTGGAAGGATGAGAGGAGTTACCTTTTCTGTTCTCTGCTTTACAAAGCAAATCTGTTAAAACCTCTTTTCAAATAGAGAAACCGTAGGGTCACTTGACTTGTGATTATAAGGATGATTTAAGAAGAGTTCTGCGGTAGATGGGTCTTTGGTGTGAACCATTGCATTCGTTTTAGGAAATAGATTATACCAATAAAGAAACAGCTCACAGAAAAGGATATGGCTGAAATACTGGGGTTTCTTCTTCTTTCCATAGAATCAGGAAGGGCCTTCAGAGTTAGCCAGACCTTCTTGCGATTGTAGTCAAAGAGGAAAGCATACTGTCTATCAGCTAGGTGTTTTAATTAATTATCAACTCTGTTTCAGCCATCACTGAGAATTCAAAAGTTAGCTAAAAAAGAGCAGTTCTCCAGGTGATTTTCTGGAGTGAACTTCTGTAAAATTAGTATTTTTTTCTCCCTAGTTACTCTAAGATATCAATGCATACCTACTTACATGAAGTTAACTTTGGGTTTCTATAAAAGGAATGGTCAAAGCTTGCATCTAGGAATAATTTAATCCAATGTACTGCAGTACTGTTTTTGGAAACAGTGTCAAATATTACAGGATATTTACTTACAGAAAGTAAGCCAGGAAAGAGGTCAAATAGTATTCACTCAGGCTGTTCCAGAAATAGGTAAGCAATTCTCCTGTATTATAAATGCACAACTGTGCTGTTTGGAAAGTAGGAGGGGAAAGGTGTCCAAGAAAGATTATTAAATTATACTTTTCATTTTTTTTTTTTTTGTAAATGCCCTACACCGTCTGGCTTTAAAGCACAAATTCTTTATCATCGAATCCATTGGGATGAGTTTTCTGTGGTGAAGGTACATTAATAGTTTAAGGAATAATTGACTAAGTTCTGTCTTAGCTTTCCAATTTGCTCCCTGAATTATGCAATAAAGGCTTGACAAAGAAATCGAAAGTCTTGAGGTATATTTTTTTATTCAGTTGAATTAAAGGAGTAAGAGTGTTACCAACTCTCTTTACAGGTTTATTAATCTGTCATCGGTTTAGTAATTGCTGTGATATAAGAACACCTCTATGTATGAAAAATGGGGAGATGTGTGTTGTAACTAAGCTACAAACGAGCGTGAAGTGTGCTGATTAAGGTGCTCTAGTTCAAACAGAAATGAATTCAGGTCTTTTACACTGTGCTGTATGGGAGACAGACTGGATGATTGCACCATACCTTCTGGCTTCCTAACATAAGAATCTGCTAATTAACTCTGCCTTATGTAATTATGAACATACCAAACGTTTTAAGTCCATGCTACAATTTGTTAGTGCAAAGCAGGTGTCTTAAACTATGTTTTTAATTTTCATTTTTCACACAGTTAAATAGCTATGTTACAGGTAGGGTTTAAGTGGGACAGTATGTGTAGAAAGTCCCGGCTTCTCCATGAGTGGTGTGACATTTCACCATACCCACACACAGAACACATCTCTTTCAGTCCTGCTGCTGTACCTAATAGTCATAGTAAGGAGGTGGTGTTGCATTCCCAGACTCACCGAGTTCTCCATGTCTTTATCAATATGACATGTATGTAGGGAAAACCAGCTGCAGAGCCAGTGTTTTTTTTGTGGGATTTGCCAGCCGTCTTTTGACTGGTTGATTGATGTGAGTCACATGTGATTTCACAACGTTGCTGATCTGGTTTCATTCTCAAGCAGAGGTTTGGTGGTGGAAGGCTGGGTGCTCCCTTAGCTGCATCCCTGTTCAATAGGCTCTCCATTTCCTTTCACTGTTTTCTCTCCAAATACTAGGACTTCTAACTCTCCTCCACATCTAGGCATTTCATACAACTCTAGGCTGACTTCTGATTTTGATCTCTTCCCGGTGAGTGCTAATTACCGGTGGAAGTGCTATCTGATGTCAACTCCTCATGGGTGAGGAAAGCTGTGTGAGTCTTGCTTGACTCTCATTTTGGATTATTTGTACTGGGTACAACCTAAGATATTGAGAATCAAGGCCTAATCTTGCTATAATTTCAGCATGCGAGGAGGGCTTTTTCATCCCATGATAAAGAGTGTGACAGGAACCAGGGAAACAACTGGGGAAAGAGAAGAGAGATGGATTTCCCCACTTATCAAGGGATTATTTTTAAATGTCTCTGTTTAAGACATTTGTCTATCTTGCTGCAGTTATTTTTGAGAACCCTGCATTTCAGGACTTTGGTTGACTGAGAACAGCTGAAAAACAGTGTTGGCAGCATGTAAGTTTTGATGCACTCCTCTCACTAGCGAGGCTAATCTCTCCCGGTGAAATGCTGAAGGAATGTACTCTTGCTCATCATAAATGACTAACAAGTGGAATAAGACAATGTTACCTTTGCCTCTCCTCCTTTCACTTCCCATTTATGAAATACTGGATAAATAAATAACAAAAGCTATCAATTTTTAAAATCTTTTTCTTCTGAACATTCCGTGTGGAGGTTTTCAAACTGATTGCAGCTTTAGTTTGAGCAATGTGAACAGAGTTTAAGAAAATATACTGAACTGCAGTTGTTGTTTTTTCCATTGACCTTCGCTAGTATTTCAGCTGGTAAAAGAGAGGAAATTGAGATTCTTTTAAATGAAATTAATGGATTTGTCATCTTCTCTGTGGAGACTCTTTGGTTTGTTTGGATGTAGGGAGAAATAAGCATAATAAGAATGTTCTTTTACTTCCAAGATGAAAGCTAATAGTCTGTAGCACTGCAGCAGAGATGTAAGATTAAGCAAATAAATCATATCATTATCCAACAAAATATTCTCTGAGTAAAGCGACCAATTTTGAACATTGGACTTGCCAAATGTCAGTGAAACCCAGGCAGGTGACTTGAAACAGTCTCATTTTAATGGCCCCTTTTTAAAAGAATTCTGCCAATTTATGTCAGGTAGATATTTATTAGTTTATGCCAGTGAGTGCAGATTTCTAGGCTTTCGGATTAACAAAGACAATATTTATCTTGTTTGTGATTCAGAGACGATAACAACAACATTAAAAACCAAGGAATTAATTTCTGCAGAATAGAGCTAGTGAAAGGAAACGTCTGATTCCAGCCTCTGCCCTCATCATAAACCTACCACCCACCCCAGTAATTTTCACAATCAACAGAAGGATGTCTCATATCAAACTCATCACCTTGTTAATGCAGTCAAGTACAAAATCAAACTGATTGCATGGGTTTTTTTTGTCATTTGTTGTCTCCTGCCAGTTCACTGCAATGTATTGGCCTAGTCATAATCTGTACAAATTGCAAGTGCAAGCAAAACACACTGTAGATCACTTTGCAAAAATGATGAGCTACCAAAACTAACTCTAGGCAGAAGGAAAACCAAGTAACATTTTTGCCTGTGCAGGGAGATCCAGCTGTTCCAGAGAAACAAAGAGGGAGAATGAAAGAGGCAAAGACCTCTCCCAGGACAAATAGATCTCTCCTAGCCTTCCTTCCTCTCTGCACCTGACCTCCACCAAGACCCTGATGGATCCTCTGAGTTTTTCTCAAGTGTCTGAGATGCCTGAAACTTGCTTTGAGGACTGCCCTGACAGATAATTATATAAGAACAAAGTGACTGTTTATTCTTAAGCTGCAGTGGACTTCCATAGTGCATCTTTGCCCCTGCAAAGTGTTTACTCCCTTGGGATTAATGCTATTATTGATTGCATTAAAGGAATTAATTATTTCTACTTCTGATTTGGCAACACTTTACAATGAATTTGGTGTCTCTTTCTTGCTTCAGCAACAGTCATTAAATAGGACAGTACCTTTTAGCTGCTGAATATTCTGCTTTCAACTCAGCCATATTTTAGGACATCTGCCAGAAACATTCACAGACTCAAAGATAAGCACATGCTTAAGCTATTTTCTTGGATGAGAACCAGTGATTAGAATTTCACAGGACTGGTGCACCAGGATTCTGACACATCACTGAAATGGAAGTCTTAATGGAACAACAATTACTGTTTTTCAGATGATACTCCTTGCCATTAATAGTTATTTTCCCAATATTTTAAATCGATGTGAAATAATGGAACTTTAACCAATGGCAGTGATGCTTAAAAAAGTATTAATAAATAAATAACAAGTGTGAATGAATGGGATAAATTCATGCTTACAAGAATAGCCCTCAACTATTTTTCTTGTGCTTATCAACAATGGAATTATTTGATTTACCTTTGACAAGCATCTAAATCAGTATTTGGATCAGGATTATGCAAGCGGACAGCAAAAATGCTAGCTAGTAATCTGTTTTAGAATAATGCCAAATAGAATCTGTTTTGGATACTAGTGTTTGTATGCCATCAACCCAGGTTTATCCAAGTCCTTTCAGCTATAATGGAAGATCAACTGTGATAAAATTTCAGCTTCCAAATGCAAAGCTTTAAGAGTTCAGGGATATTTTAACATGTAATTTCTGTCTGAAGGACTAGAAACAGAGAATGGGACACAGACAGATATAGTCTGTGAAAGACAGAATCTAATAAAAAATAATCCCACATTTGGGGAATAGTCACAGCTGGGTTTGTGGCTCCAATGGCTTTCCAACCTCTATAACTTGGAGCATTCCCCCAGATTTCTTCAGGCGGCCTATTTCTTTTCATCTCTGAAACTCTTGATTCTCTTCTGGAGAGATCAAAAAGCCCAGATTTAATTATCACTTTAAACACCGGCTTTAACGAGCTGCAAGACCACCCTCTTGACCACCTTCTTAAACTACAGCTGCTCCTGCATTAAGGCCCCCTGTATGCTTCTGACTCAAAGAACCAATCCCCTTATCACAGTGTCGGAAAACCATTGACACCAACACATCTGTCTGTATGGACAACTGAATAACGCTGGCACCAACCATTTACAACTTACTGCAAGGTTTTTAACCATGTATTCAAGCTAGACGTCACAAAGTTCCACTGTTACCAATTTATGGGCAAGGGCACCCTGCTTCCTATTCACCTCTAGGGTATATATGAAGAGATACTAGGAGAATATGAAAATGCAAGATGTAAGAGGGGCCTCTTTTTGAGCTTTAAATATTTTTAGGACAGAAGATGTACGCGATATTCAGTTGTCAATACAGAAAAATATAATCTGCTGATTTACGTCTGGCTTTCTTTTGTTGATAGAGTCGTGATTTTTCAAAGGTGAAGCATTTTGCGTTGAGTTGCAGAGGGCATTTTATACATTGACTTTTATTGGCTTCATTTTTTAGTTCTGGGCAGTGGCTGAGAATCTAGCCTCACTCTACTCTGTAGCATTGCTCGTAAGATTGCTCTATTTCATATTTAAGTGTTCCTTGAGAAACCACCTCAGGAAACTTTATTCCTTATTCCTTCTGAATTTCTGCATACAAATCTCTTAAGATGTTCATCACAAAAGAGAGATTATGCTTACATTCTATACGTAATAAATATTCTCTCTGTTAATAAAATTGGTATATAAAACCAAATACTCTAACTACATTAAAAACCAACCAGTTACAAATATTCCTCTATGTATCCTTCCAGCTAGTGCCATTTTTCAGAATCAGGTTTTAGAACTTCACCTAGTTTTGTGTGTAAGTTCTGCCATGGACTATTCCCCACCATATAGTGGAGTATCTCATGTGAATAGTATGAACTATATTGTCCAGAAACCAAAGAGAAAGCTTATTCTGACTAATTGTTAAAAGATCTTACTTCCTTTCTATCCAAATATTTACATGGTGAGTATTGGAAGGCTACCCAGCTTTTGTTCATTTCTCTTGATCGTGAATGTTCAAATAAGCTTCATTAGCTTTGTTTTCTCTGTTTCTGCCTCCCTTGCCACCCAGGGTTATAAAAGAGTGAGAATTAGGAGTCATATCTCAAGATTTCAGATCTAATCTAAACAACACTGAATTTGATGGAAAATGTCTTCTTGACTTCAAAGATGATTGAATTGGGCTTTATTATGCAAAATGTCTGTAATTGAGCTGGGAAATTAACCTAATTTTACATGAAACTCTGTTCGATAGCTTAAGCACTCATTATAAAAAATATAAAAGCACCTCCTCTGTTATATGTCTTGATTAAAATGGTTGAGAACAGCAATCATTATGATCATAACTCTAAGAAAGACCCTGGATGCTTGCAATTTTGAATCCCTTGTCTTCAGTCCAGAGCCAATTATTAGCCAAGGTCCTCTTTTTGCACGTAGTCACTTAACTCAGTGTCGGGTTTGTGTAAACAAAACATGCTGTTCATTAATCCCGCAGTAACAGCTAATGTGTGAATTTAGGTTCTCCAGCAATGTACAAATGTTTGACAAAAGACTAACTATGATGATTAAAACAGTGTCCTTCAAAAATGAAATGGTTACAAAGAGCTGTTTCACTATTGTGTAGCTATCAATCAAGCACAGCTGAATCTGAGCTAATAAATATGTCACTTTCTGCTACCTGCATGGAGGAAGAATAATAGCTGAGAAAGGGCAGGAAAGGGAACACCCGGAGTAGGAAATTGCATTCTGCTTACTGGGCTCTTTGGCTCTGTTTTGAAGTTTGATACATTAATAAGGAATATTGCAGCAACTATATAGTCTAGGGAAGAAGGAGGATCAGCAGGGCAGGTTATTTTCCTCTCTTCCAAGTCCATCTGTTCAGTCTTCATGTTTCAAACTGCACAGAAACATCCCCAGAACCAGGGATGCAGCTACAACCAGAACCGCATCTTGCGTTCCCTTCATGCCTTGATCCTAGTTTTGAATCCTTCTCTGAAGGTAGCAGCAAAAAAATAAATTCTTCATCATCAAAACATGCATTTGGACATTTGTGTATCCACAATCACTGAGCCTTTCGTTGGAACAGGTTCCAGTTTACAACAAGAACAGCTTTTCTCAGCACAAGCAGTGAGGTGGCTGCACTCTGTCAAGGTACTTGAGGACTTGGAAAGAAGTCGTGCACCATCTCATACCTGTGGAAACCATGAACACCTACACTTTGCTTTCGCTGGAAGTTAGGAGATCGCTGGAAAAAAACCAGATCCAGCAGATTGGAAGTGCCCCTTGATGCACCAGTGCTCAGGTGCAGTTTGATGAACTCTTCACACTACCGAGGAGCTGACATGTAAATTTGTGGAACTCTTTTCCAAATATGGCAGAAAGTTTTAAACAGAAAAACTGGAGATTGACATGAGATACAAGGAAGAATTTTTTTACCGCGAGGGTAGTGAAAGAGTGGTGCAGGTTGCCCAGAGAAATTGTGGCTGCCCCATCCCTGGAGGTGTTCAAGGCCAGGCTGGATGAGGCTTTGTGGAACCTGATCCAGGGAAGGTGTCCCTGCCAAGCACTGAGGGGTTGGAATTGGATGATCTTTAAGTTCCTTTCCAACTCAAACCATTCTTTGACAAAGTATGCAGAAATAAGGAAGTGGAAGATCACTGGACTTTGCAGGAAATCTCACTTCAGGGAAAGACATGCTCAGTAACTGCCCCAGACAGGGCAATAGCATAAGATTGTGCAGGTTTCTTGTCACTCAAGCTTTACCTCCCATTCCTACAACCAACTTTACTACATCTTTGAGTTTCAGGAATCCAGAGAAAAGCAGAAGTTTTTTCAGGTTTTCTCAATGCAGAGCCAATTGAACCCTTCTGACTTGTCAGGAATGAGAGAGGCAAGACCACCCCACTCCACTACTGTCACACGCATTTATTATTTCTTTTCTGACTAAAAATGCCCAAGTACTTCTCAGGTACTTCATGTGCTGACTTGCTTCCTATCTACAGGTTTTCTCTGATTGGTATCAATGCTGTGACACACTGTGTATCTTGGTCTGTCAGGCTGAGATACGCAAGACTCTGAAAATCCTGGAAATTTTACAAATAAGCAGTTAGAGACATAATTTTCATTGGAATAATGGAGATTAAAAAGACATGCTGACAAATTGATCAGCTCTCCTGTAGGCAAGGCAAGAAGAGAGGAGAAGAATGGGGAAAAAAATGCAAAAGCAAACAACTAAGCAGGTTCACTGGCCTTTCATGAGAGCAAATAGTAAGGTATTTGGCATGCTGATTGACTGTCTATCAATTTGCTTTCTATATGCCTACCAAATCACTGCAAATATTTGCCTCCTGCTCACAGACAAATAGTAGGTCAATGCTGAAAAAAAGATTATGTTGATTTTGAAGTTAAAATTGAATCTTCCTTATTTTCTGGCTGCAAAAATTAACAAATGAGTCACAAAGATCAAATAGTAATTATTACTGTAATTTCAGTGACTGAGATGGGAAGAAAGGCTTGGGGGAGGTAGATCGTGTTGATTCAAATCAGGGCTGATTCTGAATGCTAACTCTCGAACTAAGCACACCTTGATTTTAAGGAAATTTGATTTGTGCTAGGCAGGCAGTGTCTAACCCAAGCTCAGCGCAGCCTATCCAGCTAGCTGGACTCTGATCTTCCACCTGCAGTGCCGCTTGTTTGGACCTAAGCAACGCATTCTCACGCTGCTGTCCTCTGCACCGTGCAGAAATGTTTACAGAGAATACTATGGTTCGCGTGGACTTTGTGAGAGGACTAAAGCAGGCTCGTTTATAAGTTAAAAAGGAGGAAGGAGCTGTGTGTAGGACAGAGGAATAGAGAAGTGCAATGCTCTTGGGACACTGGAAAAAAATGAGAAAGAAGACCTTCACCCACGCTGGGGAGGAATCTTGCCAGCTCTTTGCCTGTCTCCTTTCTAGAGCATATTAATATTTTATCACTTCTCACTTACGAGGTGACCTGGCGCATATGTTTTTGACACACTATAAACAAAACTTTCCTCACTGCAACAGGAACAGCTTTAGAGAATTCTGTGAAGGCCAGAAAAGGAGCTTTATTCATTGATGGGCAAGGGATGACACTAGTGAAGAAAAACAGCGTGAATAATTCATACAGCACATTCAGATACCGTGTGGATTCTGAACTAGCCTGAACACTCTATTTGCTTTGCATTCGTAATGTTTCATTAGCCACTATTGAGATGAGAAAGGCAAAGTCATTAATCTTAGTGTAATGTTGTTTTAACACCACTTTTTTGTTGTATTACTGTGCAAAGACAGTGACTAGAATGGATTTTGGTTCTTTCTATGAAAGTTTCTTTTAAAAATTTACTCTCCACACTGGGGAAAAGTTACCAGAGAACGACTTCACTCTCTCCCCTCCCAGCTCACCAAATGTGATAGAGTCATCTGAGATTTCAGCATAGCAGAATATCTGAGTCCTTGTAAAAGAGGGCTCAAGAGATTCTTCTCAGGTAAACATGAAGCACCTTTCTCTCATTGCGTGCCAGAATGGTTATGCTCAGGCTGAATCAAATTAGAGGGAGTAGTAGGTTCCTAACGACTATCAATGATGCCTTAAAAAGGAGATATTACTGAAAGTTATAACTTGGTGAAGTCCAACAAGCCAAGAACCCATTGTGGAAGAGAACTGAACATGGCCATGAGGAGCTGAGCCCTCTCAGATCTTACACAAAAAGAAAGCCTGTAAGTCAGATTTTGGCTGAAAAAAATCATCCAGCCAAATATTGGACAAAAATCTCTCCCACTTCTTCGCCTCTGTCCTCCACGCCCCCAGTGTTGACTCAGTTATTCCAGTTGAGACTAGTTTTAATGGTGAATATTTTCATCCAGAACATTTTGTGACCTTTACAAGGAATATATTTGTAAATAACTGAATTTTTTCCCCATTCCTACCGAGCTTATCCCACCTCTGCTTAGCTGTTAGCATATTACCAAGGTTTTATATGACTGTTTTAATATCCAGCTGACACAGCGCCCTTATTGCAGGATCCCTTAGTCCCTGTTCTGTTTCTCACTGTGTCTGAAATGAAAAGCGTTGCTTTGTCTTATTTTAAATACATAAATCTCACAGGTTTGCATGAGCTATAGACTTGGCAGAATTAATTTCAAGAAATCAGATGTTGTGCTAAGCAGTACTTGTTAGAGAGGATCTCTGAATTATGGTGATGACTATAAAGAGAAATGGATGGGTGAGGTTAATACATTAGACTAACCAGATCAAAGACCTTTTTCTGCTGTGGGTTACAACTATCATGCTACTCTTACTGATGCTTTCTCTTTCCTTCCCACTGGCTGAAGTCCAGAGGAGGTTGATAAGGCTCTTACTGCCTCTGAGACAATGAACCTAGAGGGTTTAGCTCCAGTCGTAGAAAATTATAGCTGCAGATGCAGAGGTTGTGAGTTCAGGTTCTGTGGATGATTTAGCCCAAAGCAAGTTGCCATATGAGCTAACCTTGTAACCTCAGTGGGATGTAAAATGGACTGGAATGGGTCCTGGTTATTTACTCTCTGTACGGTGAGCCATTATACATGAAAGCTTCTCGAAATGTCATGCCAGTTCCTGTGGTTATTTTGCAGCATTGCTGCAAGATCAACTGTGTAAAATTCATGGCAACTGTGCTCACAAAAAAACCATAAAAATCCATGTTTTTTTCAAGAAAAGTAAATAATATTTTCCAGTCCATGCTCAGCTCCATTTCAGCATTTAGTAGTATGGCTCAGACCTAAATCAAAGGTTTGAAGGACTATGGCCTAATGCTGAGTTAAAATTGTAAGAGAGCAATTTGCTCCAGGGAGCACACAAAGTGCAAAGAGTTGTATAGAGTAAAGAGAAGTATGGGCAAGACATACACGGAGGAAAGCTGCTAGCTTTCTGGTAGTGTATTGCATCCCCACAAATTTCAAAGAGCTTGATGAAGAAATAAAATATTACTAGCCATGTTTTACAGGTTGGTGAAGTGGAGTTATACTTTGGGGCGAGCAGATGTTCTTGGTAGGCAGGGACAATCCCAGAATTGCTTTGTCCCTTTGACGCTAGAAAAATCTGCCACTTTGTCACAGCTCTTAGAAACCTACATCCTCCACCCCTTCCTTTGAATGAAATACAATTCCCAGCAAGCATTGTTTATCCCCACTCTCCCCTTCTTTAAGAAGGGTGGAGGATCTTGAAGGGAAGAAGCTATTGAGGTGCAGGACCTGTGTCTTAAGTTGGGGTCTTTCTCTTTTCTGCCTGTCTACCACTACAAAATTAAATGAGTGAGTCAGGAGGGACATGCAAACTGAGACAAAGTGACTCATAACTTTTTTGTTTGATTTTTCTTTGGAAATAACTGTCACCCAAACATACAACCCAGACCACTTAATGCGCTGCTGTGGGACTTATGACTGCTCCCTCATTGTTGTATCCTGTGCCAATAATTGAGCATCCTGCCTTGGTTGATGTTAGAATCTAAAAGCAACTCAGGGTCTGGCAAGTGGGGCAGTAAAGGAACACAATTCGGGTTACCAGTAGGCTAATAGCATTAAAGATATTTAGCACTAATATACAGTCAAGCCTGGATCATAACTGGGAATCACTGGGAGCTAGGAATAGATGGGAGAAAGCAAAAGGCAGGGTCCAGATCTCACTCAAGTCAGTGAACATTTGGATCTCTTCTCACTGAACCCTCACAGTTAAGAGTGTGGTTTACAAAGGTGATGCCCAAGCTGTTAAGAGTACTGCTGCCTACTCACATCACCAGGTTTCAAGACTAGATTTGTGGCCACCCTGCCAAGATTTACATCAGCCGACAATCTGCCTTAGAAAGATGTCATTGATTCTTTTCCTGAACTTCATTGCTGTTACGTGTATTTCAAGGGATTGCTTAGATAGGAGTGCAAGTGTCTTTTCACGTCTGTCACACTAGCTTTGGGCCCAGCAATCTCCCGTCTGATGATAATAGTAAATTGCCATAAATTTCAAACAGAAATCAGAACTGTACTCAAATGACAGATGCACATTCACTTTGGAATTGTGTAGACAGTATATTCAGTTTTATTAGACCCTGTTGGAAAAAAAAAACAAACGACATAGGAGGTCAAGGACCTGTTGAATCTAAAGCAATTGACCTTTGTTTTCATATGCTTAAGTGCCTCGTGAACTGAAGCAAGAGGCAGTGAACTGCTTTGGAAACAGTAAGTTTGTTTTCCCAATTTTGTTCCTACAGTCAGAAGAGGAATCTTAATGGAAATCGTACACCAAGAGTAACCACTCTTTATTTACATTTGGGAATCAAAAACAGCAATGCATGTCAAATGCCCTTCAAATGATCATACCCTCCAAAATCTGAGGTTTATTTTATGGGTAGTAGAAAATTCACTGGAAGAATTTATATGGTATCTGAAAAGACAGAACAGTGCGTGAATGGAAAAAATGAAAAATATGAACAGTGCAGAGCTTTTATGGGCAGACTGGACTGTCTGCTCTTTGATATACGGGTTTTATTCCAAGAAGATTGCTTGACTACTTTAGTGTTTTTAACTGAAGTTTTAGTTATTGTTACTGTCATGAGCATTGCAGTAGGAACAACATCTTAGACATTATAGCTGATACGGGCTTTGTAAGTTTGAAATTTGATCAGGCACTGTAAATTGGAGGAGAGGTCTCTTTGCAAGTATAGTGGTATATGTGTATATATATACAAGTGTGTAAAAGTATATACATATATGCTTTTCTCATGATCCTGTGGTTCAATATCCACTTTTCTTCTGGCATACTTACTCCATATGGGTAAAATAAATATAAGCAGTTTCAAAATCTGGGCTCTGAAGACATCTACGATTATCCACACAGAAGCAGATTTTAAATCTCTTCACCACGGAAAAATTGTTCCAGAGAATCTCCTGACAGATGTCCTCCTGCCCCATAGATCTTCTCTGTGATTCCACATCTCTTGGAACAATCTTTCTTTATAAATGTGTCTGGGAGTGCTGTATTAGAGACAAAAAAACCCCACGTAACTCCCCTTTCCCCTCACAAAACAGTGGGTTCTGCTTTCTTTCCTGGCATAGTCCTTAACGCAGATAAGCTCTGACTACAGCAAAGACTACAGATAAGAGCTGCACCTCCTCCAGTTCTAAACCACAGGGGCACTGTGGCACTAGTAGTGCTTCCTGCAGATCCAACAAGATTAGCTAATTTGGGATTATGCTTCCCATAACTGAGAAATTCAGGGAAATTGTCAAGTAACAGGACTGTTTTACACAGAAGGCCTCAGTTTAGTACGAAGATTCCTGAACTAGCTGTCCATGAATGAGCTGCGTACTGGAAGCAGCCCAGCCCTAACAGCATAAATCTAAGCACTAATGCTGATACTTGGCATGTTCATTTAGGACTTTTACTTAGGTAATTAAATTTTTCCATTGGGAAAGCTGTAAGAAGAGCCTTTCCCCACCAAGGTGCTCAGCAAAACTTCCATCAGCTTCACTAAGTAGGAAGAGCAGTTCTGATTTCCATGATGCATCCGCCTACTCCGCTCCCTCTGTTCCAGCAGTGACCAACAGCAGAGGCCTCCTGGAGATTATAAAACAAGATGACTGTATGATGATACTTTTCCCAAAATACTCTCGCACCCTTCAGGAAATTGTGGTTGAGAGACTTCCTGTGCCAGAGGTGTATTTCTGCATTTAATAGCCCTCTGTGGGCTTGTCAACAGCGCCAGTGTTTACTCACTGACTCCTAAGAAGACTTAGAATATATTCTCACTTGGGTATTTTGAGACATAACTACACAGTACACTCAATTGACTGCAATAATAAGTTATCCTCCTTCAGGGACTATAGTTTCTATTGCCAACAAACAAGAAGAGGAAGAAAATATTGTCTGAATTGGATCACATCAGTCATCCATGGGTACTCTGTGTTGTTTTCGGAAGCAGGAATAGCAATCAGGTCGACATCTGGCTGGTTTCCAAATAGCCTGTCCAGTTCTACTCTGGTTTCACCAGTCACAGATAGGGCTATCACAAACTGCACTGCAAAAGCACAACTACATTTGGCCAAGCAAGGTGTTTCTAAGACAGGGAGATGCTCCGAGGTGCCCAAAGGAAAGCAAGACATATGCCCTGGCTTTGACTTGGAATCAGTGAGGGTTAGGATGAGATGGGAGTAGTGAAGCACCGTAGACTTTCTGAAATGTTAGTATTTAACTAATTTAATAACTGAGTAAGAGTGGAATTTTAAATAAATCATACATAAAGTTATTTTTTAATGTCAACTATAAGGTCAGAAGGAAAATCGTATGTTCATGAGGCAGCACAAAATAGCAAATAAGTGATGAAAATCAGGAAATGTAGGGGGTAAGTCATGCAAAAGTGAGTCCAAGAAAAATATGGGTTTGACGCTTCTCTGTAGCCATTTACCAGCACTTCAGATTCTCTTTAACATCTTTCTAAGTGAGATGGCATTTTGAAGGAATTCATTAAGGGTAGCTGAAATATTTAGTTATTATAAGACTTGTTTTCCTTACTCTTCAGTGATAGCTTTCAACCATTGAGATCTGTCTATCTATCCTCTTTTTCTTCATTAGGAAGAAGTGCATGAATTACTGCAAGGATATTCACTGAAGATTTAACAAGGTAATTTATCTATGCTATAAAATAACTTGACAATTATTCAAAGAGTCAGGCAGACCTTCTCAAGGATAAGAGAAGCAGTCTTTTTCTGGTCTTTCTGGGTTACTTACAACGCTTCCTTCAGAAAACTACTTATGCCACCAAAGATGCAGATTCTTAGATAACCTTGATCTTACATCTAAAGAGATGAAAGAGAAAAGATTCTTCAACAAAGATCAATATAGCCAGAAGGAACCCTATAATTCACCCAGAGTGGCATCTTTCTTTGATTCCAAGTCAGTTTTATTATTTTTAGGAACCTGGGGATCAAAGTCTTTTTCTCTCTGGTATTTTCATATAATTCTGTGATACTTTTTCAACAAAATTATGCCATGTGCATCTGCTACAGGATTTTCATCCACTTAACTTTCAGTAATTCACATAATTTTTCTCTTGTTTTAATGATATGCAATGTAGAATTTTATTCCTTATAACATTCATAGCCATAAGTGAGCATGTTTTGAAAGAGAGAGGCTTTGCAAGATTTTTAAGAAAACAGCCGAGTAGTTCATGTGATCATACGATTTAGAAAAAAAAATCAGTTTCTTTAGCTCAACTCAAATTTAGAAAAAAAATACAGAATTTTTTTAACTTTTTGGAGTTTCATCAAAATAGACAATTCAGAGTGAAGCAGAAGGAACAGGAAGAACAGTTCAACAGTGATCTGGAGTTTTAATTTTACATGTGTCTAAATAAATTTTAAACTGTTTTAATTAGTTTTGATTGAAATGTACCCCTACAAAAATTTTTGTCTTGCTGAGAGAGCTATCCATGACTCCTATATTTGTTTTGCAAATATATCTTCCTTTTTATACATCAGCCCCAACCTTTGCAAGAAAATTCAGGAACTGGGGGCTAACCATAAGCATATTAAAATACGTATATATCCAGGTCAGCAGTTTATCAGGACAGTGTTGTAACCACGATCACATCCTCTTCTCTGTGGTTTGCAGTGCATGGAAACGTAGGGCTCTCTGCAGCTGAGGGAGAGATTTGGGTGCAGGGGTTGGCAGCAGCTGCTGTTTATTCTCTGATTAAGAACAGGAACATCAAATCCAACTCTATTCCTTGGGGCCAGAGCGAGCTTCTCCCCCCATCTGTTTTCCTTCCTTTACATGGCAGCCTCCTCCTGGCCAGGGTTTGGATCATCATCTTGAGGACAGGAAGTTTCAGCTCTGGAGCCTGAGAAGCGTTGAGCTGGCAGTGTTGAAGCATGCTCGCTGCAGGAATTGCTCTGCAGATCCTGTGAATGTGTTGTATTATTGACTGTTAACAAACATTTAGACAGTGTTATCTATTTCAGCATGACTTGCCAAGGCTACCAGATGATATTTTTTCCTTTCCACTTGGCGGCTGAACAAGAATATTTACCATTAATACCTCCATGTGCAAGTGCAAGTCACCCTTTAATTCTTGTGAATACACACTCAGCAGGAACAGCAGAGCCAACTCTCTTGGGAAAGCTTCAAGCTCCTCAGCCTGTGACACAAAGCGTGTGTCAAAGCGGAAGATAAGCTTCCATGAGAACCCCAGCCAAGTGAATACCAATATCCCAAGTAGAAAAGACTAAATGCAATTAAGAAATTCATATGCCTTCAGTCAGCTGAAAATTCAGTTAGAAAGATTACATCAATTGCTTTATAGCTTCAGGTTTTAAGGAGCTAAGTTTTCCTTAATAAACTTGTAGCATTTGTGACAGTTTCCTCCCCACACACCTCCAAATAAGTGGGCTTCTATGAACTAATGGTATCAAACCAAGCTTTGACAGCTTCATTTTCACGCAGCAAAAAAATAACATTGAACAAAAATCAAAAAGAATAAGAAAGCTACTACCAAGAAATTGCCTTCACAAAAATTCGTGCTTTTCCCTCGGAAGGAGCTTATTTCACTTGCTGTTCTTCTATGGTGTGTAACACATTAATCTTCAAATCCCCATGTGAAAGATGAAAATGGGCAATAATACTTTAGATGTTTGTTACTTTAGGGGCTCAGAGACTAATTTGCTTTAAAACTGTTCAGAAAAAGCAGATCTGATTAAGCAGCTGAATTTTGAGAACAAGCATATGAACAAAAACTTTGGTAAAGGTCCTTTAGTTTACAATATAACATTAGTAATGAGTAGGGAGGACTAAAAAACAAAAGTGGAGGTATTTAGCCTCTCACACAAAGGTGTTTTCAGAAAGTTTATTCTCAGTTAATACAAGAAATGTTCAGAGACGGTGCAGCGTACTTAGGATATGTATGTCCATGAAAGTGAACTTGCATGTTAAAGGCAAGATCTTAGGAATACTGTTGTCTCCTACATGCTCTTCATCTGTCTGAGGCATTGGCCTTCTTACCGGCAAACTTTGCTTTCTGCTCATGTCTCGCGCTCCAGCAGCCAAGGGTGTTTTGTGGGCTGTTACTATAAGAGGGAGTCTGCAACAACATGTTGGCATGTGAATATGAAAAGGACAACTGCTCCCTGCTTTCCTAGTTCTTATTTTGTCTCAGTAGAATGATATCTACCCATGTGGAACTTCTCTTTTGACTAAGAAGCTGACAAATATTTTAATTGTTTGAAGAGTAGAAAAGACTTGGCTTATTAAATTAGTACAATTGTTATATCATTATTATTATTATTAAATAATTGCAAATATTCCTGCTAGCTTTAATGATCTTTGAATCAAGCTATAATTTTTGGATGGGGATGAGAACTTGATAATATTTAATTGGAAACTGAAATTTCTTGCAGTGCAGAATGGATGTTCAAATGTGAACACTTGAAATTAAAATAATTTTTTTTAAAATGTAGTAGGTAAGTAAGAAAAAGGCCTATAACACCAATCAATATTATGGAGAAAAGATCTTGTCACACAAAACCTGATTCATTCCTTGACAAAGATGCAAGCCTGGATGATAAAGATGTCTCTGAAACTGTAATATTCTTAGAATGAGATTTTGGTACAGCTGACTCTCTCCAGGGATATGGGAAAGAATTGATCATCCCCTTTATTTCCCCCTGCTGCACTTTCTGTTACTCCATGAGGTTATATTTTTTTTAAGTGGTTGAAATAGAATTGCCTCAAAGTTTGATTAAACATCAGAACCGATGAAGAAGACAATATACGGACAAAGAAGTGACTGACAAATCCTGAAAGAGCAAATTGTTAGCAAAAAGGGGCGGTTCTTGGGCAGATTGTCTGGGCACGATTCTGCCTCAGGGTTGTGCTGTTGTACATGTTTCATCAAGGAGAATCAGGGATATACAAAGTCATTTTTAATATGGACAAAGCCTGCTAGCCTGTTAATTAAAGATAAAGGCACGACAATGATACAGAGGGATCTAGCATTATTTCATTATCATCTGGCCTATTCAAATAACTTCAAGATACCCTACTTTAAAATGGTATGGAACAGGGATTCTTAAAAAGGATTTAGGAGTCACATACAACAAAGAAATCAGTGTAACCGATCAAGAAAATGATGTGATCATGGGAAGACTCTTTAAGAATGTTTTGCAAATGCCTTTTGAATTATGTAGGTTACAGCTGAAGGTGATGTGGAGAGAACAAACTAC
The DNA here is from genome assembly GCF_017976375.1 of Cuculus canorus. Taxonomy (NCBI): domain Eukaryota; kingdom Metazoa; phylum Chordata; class Aves; order Cuculiformes; family Cuculidae; genus Cuculus; species Cuculus canorus. The sequence goes on from NC_071407.1 coordinate 6,585,070, forward strand.
TTCTTGAAATATAGTTCTCTTTTTCTATGATTCTTGGCTTATAAAAACAGAACAACAAATAGCAGAAAACAAGGAATGACTTTGCAATTTGTAGGCTCGCTTTTTACTGTACGCTGAGTTTAATCCTGCAATACACTTTACAAAAGAAAGCAGACCTATGCTGGGTAAAAGATCCCTGAATTAGACCTATCTTGACCTGCAAAGCCAGACCATACAGCAAAACATTTTACAGAAATAGAACCTCGGGCCTCAGAAGCAAATAGGAAGTCCTGCCTGGAGGGACTATCTCAGAGCAGTATTTTCTGCAGTAAGAGAGTAGAAAACAGTATGCAGTGTAAGACTTATTAATCTGGAAAAGTTATCAAACCAGACATAATCTAGAGAGAAATAAATGACAATATTTGCATAAGTAGCAGAGGTGATTAGTTACATAATTAAATGTCTAGAGACTTGGTGACCTCTCTACTTTTTCAGGACTCCAAATCAACTTATGAGCCTGATATTAATGTATTGGGCAGTACTAAGACCTCTGGCATACCTCTGAGTGGAAAGACTTGGTTTATGCCCTTATGTTTGTAAAAATATGGATCTTGTGGAATTCTGAGCCTCAGTTCCTAACATGGATTCACTCCTGTTTCACAATCTGACCTGCTCAGGTCAGGACAAGTAGGGCACAACGATGCTTGGAGCACAGCATTGTATGATGGAGGCAGTACGGGAGGCATGACATTGATTTCAAGATGTCATCCCATAAATAATTTTATCTTCCTGTAAACCGCTAAAAGTTATCCAAAGCACTTGAACACATTGAGACAACTAGTAGAGATGGCTGAAAAATGTTCATTTTTTTAGCTATCATCAAAACAATTTCAAAATTTTGAAAAGCCAAGAAATAGTTTGGATTCAGAAGAGGGAAAAGCGAATATCTTTTACTCCTTCATGAAAACAAAAAAAAAAAAAACCTAAACCACCAAACCAACTTGTTTATCAGTTCTGGGCTTAAAAGTAAGATCTTTCTCGTGAAAATGCATCCTACGTCCAAAATAGAGGCATTAGGAACAGATTCTTTCAAACACCTCAAGGAAATAGTGGTTTATGTAGAGATAAAGCCAAACAAGACAAAGAGTATTTTTTTTCTCTGTGTATGTGCTTATGTAGGTATAAATGGAAGCATGCATACATATTTTCTATGCAAGCTATGTATCCACATCCAAAACACCTATTCTTTGAGTTTGTGTCGACTTTCTCTGTTGTCTTGTGAAGTTCTGCAGGCTTTAGGATGAGTTCAGCAGAAACTACTCTTTATCCGAAAAAATTTAGCTGCTCTCACCCCTGTAACCAAGAACAGTACAGCCTTTCAGCAGCAATGCTAAATGCAATACAGACAGCTACACTGGAATTGCTTCTGTTATGTGAGAGAACATTATTTCATCTGGAAGCTTTTTGCTTATGGTTACTCATACTTAACCGTTCTTTTACCTCTGTGATACATTACAGCAGGCAGAAGTTTTCAGGGAGCAGGTATATCAGGCAATGGTTTGTGTTTCCAACAGCACACATACATGTGGAGCTTTTTCCTTTCAGCTGTAAACGGTTTGGTAAGAGAAATTTAACCGCATTTCTTCCTCTAATGGGAATGGTATTTCACCACACTGTGGTGCCTCCTCTCATGTTGGCTCAAACGTGCTAGAAATGCAACAGATTATACAGCAGTTTTAGCATTTGTCTTCTGAAAACATCATTTTGAAGTTGTGAAATCAGCAATGCTCAAAATGAAAAGCACTCTCAACAGCATGGAAAGAGGTGGCAGCTAAAGTTTCTTTCTCATGGACTTCCATAGAAAATGCTGACTTCCTGCATCTGTCCATTTTGACTGACAAGTAAGTGGTTAGTTTGGATAAAACCCAAAGCTCTGAATGAATAAGTGTATTTGCAGGAACATCCGTGGAAACTGTTTTATTTAAGATAGTATTAAAAAAACATTTGCCAAGGGGGAATTTTAAATAAATTGTTCTTAAAATCTGGATTATGTTCAACCAAATAATGAAGAGAAACATACTGTATCACTCGTGACATGGCAAAGCAATGAAATTTTGTTTCCACAATACAGTAAAAATGGCTATAAAGTGATCTACCAAGCAGAAATTATTCACATTAATAAATCTGAGAAATCAGCAAGCTGATGTTAAGAATGGGGGGGGGGGGGGGGAAGCTGTAAAATGTACAGATGCCTTAGGCATTATTAGAGGTTATTCAGCCTCCAAAGATTTTTGTTGTTGTGTTTCTGGATAATACAGATATTACTTCAGGCAAGTGAATTTTTCACTCTTAGGTGGGTAGGCTCTAGTGTGACAGAACGTACCCGAGACCTCGCAGATATGCAGAGAGCTTTCATTGTTGCAGTCACGATACCTGAGCTCCTACGGGTAGCAAGATTAGCTCCTGCATTAACAAACCACACAGCCAGTGAAGGCTCAAACATAATTGTTTTTTCTATAGCATGGCCAACCATATTTGTTATTGACAGTCAACTCAAATATTCAGTGAAAAATGTACTTTTTGGTTTGGCAAATGAATGGAGCTCGAGACATGACAAACAAGCTTGTTGAGATAACATTTGCCACAGTTTCCCATCAGTAATTCTCATATGGCTGAACAGAAGGCAGGACAATTGGCTCAACCAGTGTGAAGACACAACAAGTTGATTTATGCATTAAACGCGAGAGGGAGAGACCTATTCCGCACATCCTGCTGCAGGGCTCTCCTGGCTGTGCGATACCCAGCAGTAGGCTGTGCAGGAGGAATTTTCTAGCTTCAAACCTGCACTCTCCCTTGGCCCTGTGTATTTTAGGGCTCCATCAAAAGAGTCTGAGAATGAACAGCTGTGGGTTTCCATCCAGGTAGGCAGAGAAGGAGAAATTAGACTGGATGGGATACTCTCATTTTTCATCTCCTGGTCAAGGAAAGAAGCCCCGCTGAAACCTTACAGCTCCAAAATGGGCCTGGCAGTGACTTCTGAAGGACTAGGGCAAACCAGAGAAAGGCCATCACCCAGTTCCCTGGGTCAGCAGCTAGCTCCTTCTTCAGCTAATTTTGCTTTGGCATCTGGGCTGCTCATCCTCAAGATGTTATTGTAACTCTGACCGTTGTCCCAAGTGAAGGCCTGGGAGTAAGTGAACTTAGGCTGCAGAATGCAAAAGGTACAGAAATAGTTCTTTGTGCCTCAGAGACCTCTTGCTCCTTTTTCTTGTTTTGTTCCCGTTGGCTCTGATCCCATCTTGCCTTCTTGTAATAAGCAGAAAGAATTGGCAGAGCGTTTATCACCAGCAATTCTCTTCTGCATAAAAGCAGTGCTGGGGGTACCTCAAAAGCTATGACGTCATTTTCTTTATTTTTCCAGTCGTTTCATATATTTTTTGTAGCTCCACAGATCCATGTATTGTTTTAGCATCCACAGAGGTGTGACATCCTCAGCAAGGAGTTCTGTGGCACATGACTGAATTGTTCCCTACATGCCAACTTGCCTCCAGTTTTCAGCTTTCCTTCCCACATCTTCTTATTGGATCATTCCTAACAAATAGCTGCTGCTCACCTCATCATGGCTACAGTCATCACTAAAGCAGTTCTTACTGGTGGGGTGCAGCAAATTCTGCTCTAATTAACAAAGACAAACAAGAGCTATGGTACAGTGCGAACACATGCAAGGCCGTGTTAGATCCAAGAAAACAACCAACTACTTTTTGGCCAAAAACCTTATGTGAATTGCCTAGAATTGCGGAGCACTGAAACTTCACTGCCAACCTCTCTGTGCGAGAAACCTTGGGTTTGACCCACCTATTTCAATATCAACAGAAGTCTATGCAGGTGCTGTAAAAATGCACACACAAAAAGAACTGCTTCGCTGCCCATTCATCTCTTGCTGAGAAGGAACAAATTGAACAAACAAATGGCATATGTTGGCCACATTGCTTCACGCGCTGCTGGAACACTTTCAGATACCCTGGTGCCTTCAATTAGTAACTCTGTAGAATGAAATATAAATTATTTTTTTGGGCAGGACTGTGACATCTGAATTTCAGTATGAACTATGTGAAGGCAGGAAAAATTTGGCATCCATTAGAATAAGCATGTGCCAACCTTCATAAAATATGTGTGTTTTGTGGAAGTCTTTCATCTGGCTGAATTGCAGATGATTGGCTAAGGTGTACTTTGGTTTTTGGTAGTGATGCTATTCATATTATTTGAATACTGAAATAGCTCAGTGGCTTTTTTAGATATAATCTATATCCTCCTCTCATATAAGTGACACATGCAATACTCTTAGCTGGCATCGCTGAAATCAGGCAGACTGCTGACAGCTGACAAGATTGACTGGAAGTGTCTCAGACTGGTCAAAATCTGCAAGAAGCTTTGTGAGGAAAAAATATTCCACATTTCTAAGCCCTTTTCCTTTTGAAGGATCTGTACTTAGTTCACATATAAGATTAATTTTTCATTATTCTTGCTTTCAATATTTTTTCTGAATGTTTTAAGTAACGCTTAAAGGGCATCCAACAATGCCAGCAGTATCAAATCAAACATTTCACTTAAAAGATTACTTTTATTTGTTTCTTGCCAGATGTCACTGTGTCCTTCTAACTAAAAGAAAAAATCCATCCGTTCCCTTCAAAACTCTCCAACTGGCATTATGACGTCTTGAAGCGCTCTCATCCATTTCAGGGAGATTATGATCAGGATCAACATTTTTACAGTCGATTTCCTCAATATGCCCGAGTTAAACAATTGCAATCCTTTCTCAAACCAGAAGGTGGCAAGCATTCTTAAAATATGAGCTGTATTGAAACAAGACAAGCTTCCCTCAGATAAAAGCTCAGCCACCATTGTCCTCTGCTCCAACACTTGGATTTCCCAGGCAGAGATTTGTGTTTAACGGAGCCCAGTAAATCACAGCAGAATGGGACAATGAAAGGGAAACATGGAACAGATTTAAACGTATCTGCCTTTGTAATTTAAGCAAAGAACTATCTGAGACGAATGTAGAAAATCATTATGTAGAAAATAAAGCTGACTGGGAAAAAAAAAAAGTGTAATTTCTGCCCCACAGGAGCTCTAGCAAAAGGAGGGCTCCTAAGAGATCGGGCTGGCTACCAAGCATGGCTGTAGAAGAGCCATGGAAGCCATGGAGCACCTGGAGGTGACCCTGTCCCACAGTCCATGCATAAGCATAGGTTAATCTTGCAAAAGATTAAGTCATGCTTTGTGTGGTTTTCCCAGAAAGAAACTAGCCCTAAACCTTGTTTACTGTTTTCTAGCAAAAGCTGCATGCTTTTTCTGCTAATCTGTCTGTCTTAGAAAATGCAGTAACTTGTGTGTGTAAACAACAATAGTGGGAAGATAATGTGTTCCAGGGTGCCAACTTGGAGACATCGACAGGAAATTGGCTCCCCAGCAATTTCTTCTCAAGCATTTTAGTTAATTTTCAATCTATAACTTGGCTGGGGGGAAGAGGTCACCCAGGATATACTACAAAGGAGTGCCGAAATAGCGAATTAATACATCTAGATAAATCTGTTATACAAGGAAACCTATATACCTCCCATTTTAGTATCGTTTACGTCATGACTTAATTTTAGAGCTTGGCCTAAAGACTTCCTGTCAGTCGGATTATTTTCCTGACAGCCTTTTTTATATATATATATATATATATATTTAATGGTTAGTAAATTGGTGGAAAAGAAAGTTTTGAAAGAAAGGACGTTATTTCTCAGCTTCTTTTTCAAATCCTGGGGGCCTCAAAGCAGAAGGAGGGCAAGAAGTCTTCAGATGCCTGTGAGAGTTGATATGGGCTGATGACTTGAAAGCAGTGACAATACAATCCTCTGACAGTAATCCTAGGCTGGGAGTGAGGGACTGCTCCTGCCTGTGTCCTTAATTACATATTGCTACAACACAGGTGGCTGCAGTGATGAGAAATCAAATTTATCCGTATCACCCCATGCCAGGCACTTGGTGGAAAAGTGATCTCTGCCCCTTCCACTAGCACATGAAAGCATGAGAGAAACAATCGTGTAACATTAGAGAGCAGGAAGAACTCTCTCCTTACAGAAGGCAATATTTCAGCTGTCCCTTTCTCTTGGCCATGTTAAATATTGGGGAAATGGGGTTGTTCAGGCTTTTTTAAAAGCATTGCAATAAAGATGCAAATTAAATCACAGCAGATGCAAACAGATTTGAGAAAGGACAGTGACCCCGCGTGCATTCAAGTCATACTCAGCACCCACTATACTCCATGTAGGGTTCCCCGTGACTAGGGGAAGCAGGCATGCCCATCTCGTGTCTCTAATCACCAAACCCATATCCAGGAACAGAAACTGCCTCATCTCACGAGCATTTTTCACATGAAATGCCCCACTGCAAGTGGCTTCATAGCCCTGAGCACCTTCTGCTCACAGCTCTGCCGTGAGGGATGGCTTTTCCCTGGCTTAGAATAATGACAGCCTACTTCACCCCTCATCTTCTGGTTACCCTACCCCAAGACCTGCTCTTGTGACTCTGAGCTCAGCAATGAAAATCCGTGTGTTTACTGAGCCCATGGGTCAAAGGAGCTCAGAGTCCAAAGTCCTGCTACTCCCTGCAAAATACACGCCGACTTATGGAGCTGGTAATGATTCCACCAGCAGCAAGAGGAACAGGGTGGGTAATGCCGAGGGGTACGGTGCTGTCACAGAGGAAAGATGATGCACATCAAGGAAGTTTGAGGCAAATAGGTTTTAATTAGAGAATCATCCAGCCCTTTGGATGTTTACTGAGCACTAAGCCAGATTTAACAAGGCATTGCCTTGCCAACCATTGCATATATTAAAGATTGCACAGAATGGAGAAAGAAGTCCTGAGGGAATCAATCCTAAGCAGAAGAGATCTAAGTTGGAGTTTAAAGAGTGAACGGTATCATTCACCCTGCTTACAAGTATCTACCAGGACAACAAAGTGTTATTTCCCACTCACCCTGCTTGGGCTTATTTCTGCTTTCTGGTTGTCTTATCCCAGTTTTAATGGGTTTCACTGCAAAATGAGACACTATAATAGGTGTCTTCTTCTGAGCTGGGCTCAAAGCAAGAACAAAGCAAGGACCACAAAGGATGAAAAACAGAGTTTTTAAGAAAACAAAGGCTCCTGCAAATGAGACTGAGGCTGAAAAGTGAAATCTGCAAATACCTCCAGACCTTTTTAGAGGAAGATACTGCCTAATCTTTTCTCCTGACACTGGCATCCACTCTGCTCCTTTACACCTGCAAAAATGGACCAGTGCTTAATACCCGGTCCTTTTCCTTTGGAAGGGCTGTACAAGGCAGCTCAGCAGTCTGCAGGTACCGGCCAAAGCACCATCTGGCCAAACAGAGGAGATGAATTTGTCCCTCTGAAGCAGGATAAGAGACTGGCTACACACTGGAGGACGATTCCATGATACAGAAAACTTCCTGCATAAAAGGACAAAGCAGAAGCCATACACCTAAATCCTGGTTTGTGGGACCTCAGTAAGCCCTCTCAGTGAATAGGCATTTCACTCTAAAATGGATAGTTAGAGTAGATGAAGGTGTTCAGGTGAACTTGTCACGTGTTTTTTTGGAGGAGTGAAGAAGAGGCAGGAAAGGACAACAGGCAGGGGCATGATCACTTCTCACCTCACTGCTCTCAAACTGGAACTTCTATGTTGTGTTTCTTCACCTTCTAAATAGCATTTTTACCCCACTGAAAATTAAGCTAGTCTTTTAATATTAAAATAACGGTTAAATAAATTGAAAACAAAATAGGTTCACCCAGATTAAAAATTCATATATATACATCTTTTCTCCTTTGCTCCATTTCCCTAAATTGTTCCAGGTCAACACAAACAAAATTCCTCAGTCTGTCTATTACAAGGGCATTATTTATTTAGCCTTATGTTTATGCTTAAAGGTGCATCTGAAACTTCTTCCAGCTGTTAGTGTCACAATACTGCCTGGCACTGTACAGTGACTTTTTGGTGACTGTGCACTGTGACCTTCATGCTTTCAAATATCTTCTGTAATACCTGTAATACCTTGAAATATCTTTCAAGGAATAAAGAAATATCTGTGGTCAGTTTGCTGGGTAAAACCAATCCATCTCAGGGCTCCCAGGAGGTTGACTATATTCTCGCTGTGACTATTGTTTCCCGTTGAAGACTGTGGACTTTCTTTTCAAATTTTCAGGAATGAGTTTGAAAAATAAAAGAAAGAGGAGAGGAATGTAAAGCTTAAAGTGCCTACAAATGTGTCAGGGAGTGAAGGAAAATTCACACTCCAGTTGTCCTCTTCTCCTCTGTAGCCCAGGCTGAAACAGCCCCTGTGACTACTGCTGTCTTTGGCAACTGTTCAGTGGATCACAGCTGAAGATGCTCATGTGAACCTGTGGGGATCAAACCTGCCAAGTTCTTCATAGCTCCACTTGGTACAGTCTCATCTTTATTTAATGCTCTTTTTTTTCCCCCTGCTATGGCTTGGTGCAGCTCTTCTCTGTAACTTCCACTTCGATACACATGCGAGAAGCATTGCATACTGAGGAGAAGACCAAAACTGCCTCCCAGTCATCCTGGCCAGCTGTGAGATTTAGACTGGAAAGAAGTCACCAGGGAACAGTCAAAAGTGGCCTGGGAGCCTGGTGAGATAGGAAGGACTGCAGCAGAGGAGGCAGTTGCTGCACATTTTTAGTTCCTGCTCCAAGAGAAGACACAATTTGACCATGACACTTCGAAATCAATGAGAAATATTGAGTTTCCAAAGTCCAGTCAAAATCCTGAGGTAGAAGAAAACAACCTGTCTTTCAGGGTGTTTTTCAGAACAAAGAGGCCCAAAGTCATGGACTCTCCAATCTTTGGACCCTTGTTTTGCCCTCGCCTGCCCATATATGCTCGGAAAACTTGTTCAGTCTCTTATTGTAGCACTAGCTTACCATCCGTATAGCTGTTGAGGCAGAATCAATATTACATTGAGTTCTCATTAACTTTGGGGTGAAATGTGCATGGTCTTGGCTCCACCAAGAAAATGGTTGTTATTTCCCTATTCTACAGCTGTCCCTATTTGTCACTACATTTGCAAGCATGACCCTGGAAGACAGACTCCATTACAGCAACAATCATTGGTCCAAGGGGAAATTAACAACAACAACAAAAAAAAAAGGATTTATTTATTTTTTTCAACAGCAAACAAGCAAATAGCAACAAAATGCAGCTTGGCAAGGTAATTGAAAGAAACTCATCGCTTTTAATGAAAGTTAAAGTGATTGTATTCTAAGCAAGTTAATTATATCATTGTATTATTGCTGCCTGACAGATTAATTTCATTTATAGTCAGAGGGGAGGTAACCCATACTAAAAGACCATTGCAAAGGTTTTCATTGGCTTTTAATGGCCTTTGGGTTGGATCTTTGGCCAATTTTTTCATTATGCCTCTGTAATGCTGAGCCATGAAAGAACAGAGAGTTAGTTTTATTTTTACTTTTTGTGCGGTTTTTGTTCAGAAGGAAAATGATGAGCAGTGATGTTATTAATTCTGCAAAGTTGACTATATCCCCTTTTGACAAGTCCAAATACTGGTTTAATAGCATCGTCCTCTTTCTAGAGCTACTGTAACAGCCTGCTGAAAAGCGTTATCTTAGGAAAAAGGTGAGGTTTTCTAGCTCAAAACACTGCTATTTTACACTCTAATTTTCAAAAGGTCATTTTTTTTCACTATTTTTTCCATTTAAAAATCATAATAAAAGCTGTAACATAGAATAGCTGAGAGTAGCATCTTCATGAATAAGTGCTACTTTTCACTTTTAAAGTAACACTCCCACCTTTGGTGTTACTTAAAAGTGATGATTTTTTTTTTTCATAAGGAAAGCATTTTATTCATCACTTTCTGACTGTTTTTCAGCTTTTTACCTGTTAAGGAGTCATTCTCCAAGCAAAGAAAATAGGAAAAGTTTCACTTACTCTTTTTTTTCCCAAGGAAGAAAAATCCTACTTTCCACAGAAGTTTGAAAGGAGAACTTTTGTGCTAAAATCTCTTTGGGGAAAATTTTTCTTCTCTGCTGGGTACTAGCTGCAACCTTTTTCTCCTTTGTTACAAGACATTGAACCAAACCTATTCCCAGCTGAATGATGCACACAATGTGTTTACTGTCTGTCATTCTTTGTGGTCTACATGATAGCTGTAATCTAGTGTGCAGTCTTGAGACAGTCAACTCCATCTGCAGCCTTCTGGCAAGAATTTCAGTTCTTCAGCTGCTCAGCAAGACCTGAGATGCTTTCAAATTGAATCAGCACTGTTTAATCTACAGGGTTTTATATGGTATTTGCTTTGGGTCATTGTTGAGATCTGTATACCTATAGACCACCTCCTATAAAAATATATAAAGTAGAAATGAACACCAGAGAGAATTACTCATATACAGAGATGGGATTTGCAGAAGGGAGCTGCTTTGAGATGTCCAAAGCAGCAAAAGTTATTTTTAAGTGAAAGTGCACAAAAGTTCACTGTGGACTTCTTTAATACCCAGGCACAGGCATTTTCCAGACCCTCATGTTCTTTTTCATGGCAACTGTAAAAAGCAGAAAGTTTCATCCTTGTGTTTGCATAATTGTTGAAAATCTAAATACAGTAAACCTCTGCAGTCCTTGTAGCAGTAGGGAATGGTTCACACCTGGTCTAACCTCCTCCAGAATTTTAGGCTCCAGCCCCAAATGCATCTGGCTGATCCTTTACGTGTTTACAGAAAGCAATGTCAAATATCACACAGCTTAAATGTTCACTGACTGATAGACATGCAGGCTCAACAAGGTTTAAAGCTCTCTTTGCTGCTAAAAAAAGCTCTGCAGCACCTCACAGTTCCCCATAATGAAAGTTTGTTTTATTGTTTTGAATCTGACTTTCTATACCACCTGCTCTGGTTCTGCAGGGTGCCAAGAGGGTCTCAATCCTTGTCCGAGCAGTGGCTGCATTTCAGTGACTGATATTTGACACAGCTACAAGCTATACCCTCTCACCAGAATTTCCAATCCAGTCCTTTCATGCTTTAGTTTTATATTTTTATTTTATACTGAAGAGAATCAGAGTTGAATCCACTTATCATTGCAAGGTATTGGCTCAGATATAGAGAAGTATCTGCTTCCTTCTGCTGTAAGGGAGGTCTCAAGAGAATCTATACTTCAGGAGGGTGAGAAACTCAAAGGCAGATTATTCTGTAAAATGGCAGCCAACAAAAGGTGAAATGCTAGGAGTTGTCCATAGGAAAAAAACCCTGTGGAGCTCCTGATGAGAACAAGATGGTTCATTTAGGCTCTGTAGGAAGAGGATCGGGAAAAACCTCAACTCAAGAGCAGATCTCACAGGCTCTGGAGAATCAGACAAGTCACTGATGTCTAACAGTGACAGCCACAATATTGAGTGCATATTGCATATGCCGTGAAGCTGCGAGCATAGTTCTCTCTGTGGCTAAAATCACCTTCTCCCCCAGTTCACACGGAATTGTGGTGTTGCTCATGGATTACGCCCTCCATCTAGGCAGCCATGGTAGCCATGAGACAATCGCGTAACCAGAAAAGAGTCACAGCAAACTATGCAGGAGTTCCTCTAGAGCATATTCATATTCGTCTTACTCATAAGACATGGCTCATCATTCACACGGGAGCAAAGAAAATTTATTGCTTTATGTTTACAACATTTGTAAGGTTCTCTGAATATGTACCACATTCAGTATTGTTTATGGTTAAACTCACACTCATCTGGGCAATTTCACAGGATTTCAACACTTTTATGGAGGTGTAGAGTAGTTTACACGTGGAAAAGGAGTATATTGGTTTGGTACCTAATCTGGAAAAGATGAATAAGGAGAAGGAGGTGTTGCGTGATAGACATCGGTTAAATCATGTGTGGCATAAGAAAGGTTTGCCTCTGGCAAAACATCGACTAGGAGGTGTTTATAGCAGGTTTAAAATGAAGAACTACACACAACACAGAGTTATGGCTCTCGTTGCTGTAGGATATGCTTCAGTGAGTGCTAAGAGGCTTCAAAAAGAGATTGGAGAAATGCATAGAAGGAAAATCTCTTGGGATCTGTAGTCATCATCTCCCACTCCACAAATATGCAAACATAGAACAACTGAAAGTTGGGAAAGCAACCTTCCCAAAGTTGTGGAAATATCATGATGTATCATATGTTCCTTGCTATTATACTCTTCCACAGAAACACGATCCTGGCTGGGGGAGAAGTTGGTCCTATGCCACGAGGCTTCTTGTTCTACATTTATCCAGCATTGCAGCCTTGAAATTCATAGAGAAATCAGCTTCTATAAACCAAGTTGTAAAACCAGATCCTCAGTAGATGTGTGACTTTGTTGGTTGTGAGGTTCATCTGCCAAAATCCAATAGTTCTCTTTCCAGTGACAACGATTAATTTCAGATAGCAAATGTGATATCAGCAATTTTGTTAGCATTGCAATACGTTTTCTTTTAAGATAATGCTACATGGAGAATTGCTTAATGAGCCAAACTGCAACAAATTTTATCTACCAAAAAATGAGCTTATAAGGCTGTTTGAAGTATTTAATTCACTATCTCTTGCCAGGAACATACCACATTGTAGGCAGAGAAAGCAAGACATGAAGTTTTCCTTACAGGGGCGTTGCTCTTTGTTATTTGCAGGGAAATGCAGTACAGAAAAGATCCAGAGTACAACTTAAGGTGGAGTCTTCCCATGAGAATGCACAGGTGACCTCAGACACCATGATATTTTCCATGAGATGGGAGTTAGCCCACTAACCCTAAGGGAAGACAGCCTTCCCAGTAAATGGATAGCTGGTCTGAACACACCTGCTAACTCAAAGGTACAGCAACAATAGAGATCGTAAGACCCAACAATCACAGAATTCTGTGGGGATCCCCACTGGGCTTTGTATCAGAAGTTCCTCTTCAAATACCTCCACATTTTCCTTTAGAAAAGAACAGATTTTTCAACTATATCTTTTTATTGTTTTTTCCCTCGTGTTGCGTATGAAACCATGATACCACTCAAGTAAATCAGTAACATAGAGATCTCTCATGTCATACAGTTACTCTCATCTGGAAACAGATGAGGTCCAGCCTGAAAACAGAGTGCCTTGAGAAAGGCATCATGATTTGAGTGTATCTTGGGGCTTGGCCACAAGAAAAATCTGTCGTCAGAAAATCCTCAGTACCTGGCTGTGTGCTTTCTCCTACCTTGTGGCAGATCTGCCATGACTGCCCTCAGCTGAGCCTGAGAAAGGGCAGCATTCATTCATGATAGTCCTTTTTGCTAGGAAAGGGCATTATCCCGGCTTGTCTGACACACAGCAAAACTATGTAATGGCAGCGACTCGCTTGTCTCAGCTAAATCAGTTGCTGTCATTATTAGCTGAATCATGGAAACTACAAGTCTCAAGGCTTTAATTCTAGGGGGATTTTTTTTTAAAGATGCTTGCTTGTTCTACAAAAATGTGTGCTTGTCGTTCTAGGATTTTCATTAATAGAGCTAACATCAAGCTCTGTCTTGCTCTCAAAACAATTAGGAGATTTCAGCAAAAGCAAATCACCAGCAATCTCCGATTCAAATACAGATTCCAAACCCAATCCTCTATCTGCTTCCTTCATCATAAGAGTCGTCCTCCTTATATCACAGGAAAAGGTATTCACAATTTCTGCTCTCAGGATTAATAAAGAGCTAGGTAAAACAGTCCCTTGTAGGAGAATATGGTCATAGGTCTAAATTCACCAGGATTCAGGGAGGAATTGCCATATTTGTATCACCTAAAAGGAACTTACTGTAATGCTTAGAAATCAGCTATGTTGTCAAGAGGTTGTACAGAGTACCTGCAGAGATAATAAGTGCAATGTGCAGCACAGAAATTAATTATGACACTAAACCTCTGATTATTTTCATGCAAATTGAAGACCGCTTGTTTAGTTCATGGGAAAGCTTCCAGCTAATATGCTCTAAAATATTATATTTGTGCCTCAGCAGATTTCTAGGTTAGATACACACTGGAGCTAAGCCATGACAGCTCTTTCTTGTCTGCAGAAGATCTCATGTATGAAGCAGTTTATCAAGCTGAACTCTAAAAAATACTTTGAGTATTGTTTGAATACATTCTTTGAAGGCTGTAAAATGGCTTATAACTGAGCTCTGGCTTTTCCCAGGTGTGGAGGACTATACCGTGAAACAGCATTGCTGCAGTTTCGTGTGTCTGCACTTGCAGCTGTAGTAAAAGCAAGATGTTCTCTTTTTTCCCCTTTGTGGCCAGTGAACACTAGTGATTTGCCAGACACTGCTCTTTGCCTAAAAGCTTGTTCTGCCTCAAAAGAATGTTGTCTTTCTCCTGGGCTGGAAGTTAGAAATTCCTCTATGCAACTGCTGCACCCACAATACAACTCTGTAATGAAAGATCAGTGAAATGGTTCAATTGAAAGAGCAATTAAGGAGCAACTTTAAAAAGGGAGTTGAGGCAGGAAATCACTGAATCACCTGCCCCAGGAATTGTAACATGCAATTTGTGTCAATGCCACGTCTGCGCTTACCACCGTAGGGTTAACTAGATCCTATTGTAGACTTATGTTGTTCTTCTATTGTTCTTCTGTTTTCAGCAGCTTTCACGGATGCTGTAGTCCAGCAGTGGAAAACCAGCTGACCAAGCTCAAGGTTTCTCTGCAGCAGCTGTCTTTGGGGCACACATAAATTGCTCTGGTTGCTCTGGTTCAATCCAGTGCAAAAAGCGGTACACGCTGATCATTAGGCAAGTCACTACATATTGTATCACTTAAGGTAATACTGTCGTGCCTCGCTTAACAATGGTATTTAGTTCCAACCAGAGCGTCATTAGTTGAGTGAGTTGATGTATACACCTGACTGGGATAACCTACCCAAAGCTGACTGATATCATTTGGGGCCCATATTGAGTGACAACAGTGAGTATATAAGAGCACTTTCAAGAGAATTTTATCACAACTGTGCTTGTTTACATACTAGCAACCATGTGGAAAATCTGTCTCTATGTGGATGTTTTACAGTCTTTTACAATGGCTTTTAATGCTATTCTGTTTCATCTATTCTATCTTTATGGAAGCTCCATAGTTAAGGTGTGACATCATTAGTCAGGATGCGGTTAGCTGAGGCACACAGTATCAGGGACAGGTAAAGCAGCTTAACTCCATGATCCGTAAGAATACTTAATGTATATATTTATTGTGAAGGTGTAAACTCTAAGATTCAGCCCTTTGTTATGTTTTGAAAATTCTTCCTTTTTCAATTGTAAAGTCACTGCTGCAGAAACTTGATTTGATGCCTGTTATCCATAGTCATACAAATATTTAAATACCCAGTGTCCACTCCCATGAGGTTAAGTACCCATGTGGCCTGCTTCTAATTACTTTTTTTAGCTCTGTTTGTGCTCTCAAAACTTGACAGGGTGGCCTTAACCCAAAAGAGAAGGAGCTGCTTGTTTTCAAGCACTTTTGATTCTGCCGCATACTCTTGGGAAATCTTATGTCACTGAAAATTGTCAACCCCAGTGGACAAGCTCTCCACAGGCATTCACTCTCATTAACCTTTCCCTGCACGTGGGAATGGTTCCAGCCATGATTTATGAGTTGCAGTTCTTCATCCTTGATCTGAATTGTCCAAGGGGATTTTGGCTTTCGTAATCCTCTTCCTGATCTGTTTTTTTATGGTGAGGAGAAGAAAGGAGAGAACAACTGCAGCATAAGAGGATGGAACGGTAGCCAAACCTCTGAGCCATTGAACACAAAGGAGGAGATACCACTACTGTATGTTCAGGAAAAGAAGACTAATTCCACTACATACTTCTATTAGTAATGTTTGCATTTTGGGAGAGATCTTTCCCTGTTGCAGCCTAGTACTTGACCATAAACCTAACTTTAAAAACACAGGTAACTTTGGTCTAAAAGCGGTGGGACATCCTTGTCTACTTAACTGCTTTCCTAAAGGCAAACTCTTCCCCTTTTCAGAATCACTCTCTAAAAAAGAGGCTGGGAAAATGAGCCTGGGATAGAAAAGCAGACCAGTAGGCTAGAAAGATATAAAGCAGAAGAAAAATATGTGTGCACAGGCTATTGTGAAAGTCATTTCTAGTTAGGAATAAGTGACTTGCAGGACTAATTTGAGCATTTATTTGTCATGAGCCAGATAAGATGAGCCAAGATTTTTAAATCAGTCCATCCCTACTTCCTTTGGCTGGTAGCAAAGAAAAGGAAACTTTGTGCACAGCAGGGAGAATCTGATGTCGAGCTAATCAAATGTGCATGCAGAGTGAGCAGCAGATGACAAGGACAGGGTTGGCAGGATGTCGCCAGATTGTTTGATTAGCAATGGGATGGTTCAAAAGCTCCGTGCCCTAGCAGGGACTAGGCACAGATGCTGGCACATGACTCAGTCCTCAAGTAGTTTTTCACTGCAATACTGTTTGAGAAATAGCTCTGCTTCTCTGAAAACAGGAAGGCAATTAATGAAAACCAAAACAAGGATAAGAAAGAAAGGCTATGAGCCTTTGTCTATAAATGTTAGATTCTGATTCTTCATGCTTCTAATACCATACAGACATCAGATGAAATTAGATATTTGAGATGGGATAAAAATTGGGTAGTCTGAAATTAGATCTGGCAAGAGTTTTATGAGGGAGCATTCATGAGTGGGTATTTTATTTCCCTTGCAGTTGATACTCATGTTATTGCTTTTCTCTGTGTGTCAGTTTTGACCAAACAGACACAGAAATGAAATGAATATAAAGGAAAAGGGGATGAGGGGTGGGACAAACACATTAAGAAAAGCAGTGGCACTATCTTCTGATACACCAAAGCTGTCTCTCTGTTTTGAAGATCTAAGAAAAGAAAGCTGATTTTAGTGGTGATTATACAGGGTGGAGGAGAAAGTCTCAAACATGAAACCTACCTACAGAACAAGTATAATAGCTGGCTTTGGTTACTAAGAGCAGGTTATTTTCAATCTAGGGACTAAATATATTTGTATTAAGAGCAATTTTCTGAGCCATTCAAATCAGCATCTTCAGAAAGAATCAAGATTGTTGATGCTATAGCATCAAAACTTCAATCCAAATTCTAGTGTCCAGGCACATAGGTAAATATTGTCCTTGTACTGAAGGAAGTCCAGAAAAATTAAAGGATCTATTAAGTCCCTCGAGATTTTAAAGACAGCTTGAATAATAAAATAACTACCTAAATTCCTCAGAAAGAAGATATACATTCATGCTGATTTTGTACATTTAGCACAACACACAGTCAGCTGACATGAATTCAGAGTGCTCTGTTAAAGTCAATGGAGCAGAACCAGTTTTTATCTAGTGACAGCTAATCCAGAGTGTGGGTGACACTTGTGTGTAACAATCGTATGGGTCTGTGGAGAAATATTGTAACACAGCCAGCAGTCTTATAGTGGGATTGCAAATACCTATATATTTCCTTCCAAATCGTATATGTAACTATGATCTTGTCACTTTTCCAGCATGTTCAGATGGATATGTTTCTTCTCTCTGACACATCAAATTTCTGACTAACTTGTCATAACAATCTATGACACAATTCTCTGACAGCTTATCACTGATCTACATAAAATGTGAGGGTTTTTCTGCAATCACAAATCGGATTCATGTTCCTAAATAGGAGTGTGGGGGAATTGTAAGAGTAAATATAAGTGTGGACGTATGTGTATGTAGATAGACACATATACAAATCCAAAATATCTGCCTGTGAATCACTAGAATTAGACAGAATCACCACAACTAGACAGAAGAAAGCAGTGCTGAGATGGATATTTCTCCTAAGCCAGGTATCCTTTGTTCTTCAGTTTTGCGGAGGACTCTCTGCACCATCAATGGAGTAACACTATGTTGCTGAGAAATGAAATCTTTGTTTGAATTGACTTTGCATTTGCTTTAAAAGAGAGCTGTCTCCAATTTGAGTCACCTTCATTAATATACTTTGTGATGTTCAAATGACTCATGCTCCTTTTAGTAAAACAGGCTAAAGAATATAGCATCAAATGCCTGATTCAGTACAGTTCCTTTGTGAGAGCACCACTAGAAAGCCTGAAAGTACAAGAACTGTTTGAAAAGTTATTCACTTTTCATAGAAATAAGAATTCTTTGTTCTGCACGACACACCCAGACCTGTCAAAAGATTCCTGGAATTTCCTGATGATTGAATACATTTCCAGAGCTGAGAAGAGATCTGAAAACACACGTTGGCATTGTTTAAACTCACAAGACCATGACCTCAGCCTGCAGATACCTACTGATAATGGTGGCCCATTCCCATTTGCAGTTATTACTGCTAGATGAGTGTGGCTGATTGGTCAGAATGGGAAAATTAATGGAGAAAAAAAGAAATTATAATCCAAAAGTTGACACTGGAAGTTTGTGCTTCTTACAGTACACGGCTGTTAACTTTCCTACTCTTGGTTTTCTCAAAGGGTTGGCAAGAAATTCAGCATAACCCAAACCAGTCTCACTGAGGTTCAACGCCCTTCTGGAACTAAACAGCCCAGTACTGTGGTGAGATAGTCTGTTGAATTATTAGTTAAACTATCCAACCTGTCAACTGACAGCTGAACAATCACACAACACTCTCAGCTGTGAACACTGTCAGAGCCATGGATAGGTCAATGCCCCATTTCCCTGGAGCATGAGAAGCACCTTTGCAGTCTCCCTACAGGTCTCCCCAGACCCAGAAGGTTCAAATCTTATAGGTTTCATGATCCAAATATACTAAATGCTCCTCAGCAGTTTGCAGCAAATGTGAGACCTTCAGTCTGGAGGCTCGAGGACATCAAATCTACATCCTCCTGCCTGCAGAAGAAACGGGAAATTTTGAGTGTCCTGAGAAAGAAGACCACATCCCACATACAGAGAAAAACAAACACTCCATGTTTCCCATGACCTTCTTTCTTTTTCCTTCTCTCCGTTTCCAAATGAAAACAGTCCCTGCTGGTCTGATGCTGGGGAGGGGGAGGAGGAAAGGGTGGGACACAGACTTTTCCCGATAGCCAGCTAAACCGTAAGTGTTTGAAAGAAAAAGTAAACAGGTCCCTGAAAGGCTTTCTGAGAACATCAGTGTCCCTTATTCCTCTCTTTCTAGCTGAGGCTAATCTTGTGTATGTTTCAGTAGTAGATGAAGAAAAATAGCCCAGAATCTAAGCTGCATATAAGGAGAGTGTACAACATGGTTTTGGCCTTTACACTTGTTTTAAGATACCTTCTCAAAATCTTTCCCCCATTTCTGGGCATCCTCTTTGACCCGTGTAATCACAATGATTGTCTCTCTGGCAACCTCACCCCCTTCTCTAATCTGTTTCTAATAGTGATTGCACTAAAGACTTTGCTGTATTTATGGCTGTTTAATCATTCTGGAAAATGCCACTGCTCTGTGGTTGCGGCCATTAGTGAGAACTTGTAAAGTCTGCCTGAAATGAAGAATGGGTCAATGTGAACCGGCTTAGATTTCCTCTTTATAGGTACATCCAACAAAGAAATCGCCTTCATGTTGAGACTGTCCAAAACCCACTGACGTCAGTGAAGAGACCTGATCTCAGCAGGTTTTAAATCAGGTTCTATAGCTGAGATTTCCAAATCAGCCTGGAGGATTCAGACAATATCTTTCATTAAAATGAAGCTGTATTAAAGCAAATGAACGATATGTGGCTACAATCCCCTAGACTGCTTTGAAAAACTGAACTACTGTGCAAGCTGCACAGCTTTCCCAGTAAAAATAGCTGCCAGCTCTTGCTTTGGTAAAAGTAATGGAACTGTGTAAAAAGATCCAGACAAAGGCCAGGAACCAGTCATCCTTTAGGAAAACAGGGAGAGGCATGGCTGGAATGCTTTGTTTTCACCGTTAAGACCACCTCAGTTCTAAGCATTTAGAAGAGCAATTGGTTTGCTCTGGATCAGAGGGACTGTCCTGAAAGACGAGACTTAATCACTGCACAGACAACGGCTTCTATTTGAACCACATATTCCTGCTTGTCCCAGGCTCTCTGGAAGGATGAAATAATCACAGCAGTTACACCAGGTGGAGGATAATACAGAGCAAGGAGCAGACATGCCTAAATATCATTTTCTTTCATTTGAGGCTCAGCAACAAGGAGCACTGTTTTTATCAAAAAAAGAAGCCTGCTAGGACCTCAGTCTTCAGCCCAACTTAGTTGAATTTACCATCCATGAGAGAAGGCTTTAGCATGCACTTTTAACTTTTCTTTCTTTGGGTTCTCTCAACCCAAAACCTTGAAGATATTTGAAATCATAATTCCTATTTTTTCCCAAACAAGGCTGTTAATCTAAGGCTGCTGAGAGGGATTTAGGCCTTGGAATACCCATGGTGGCTCTTTCACCTGACCTTAGCCATCAAGAAAGTGCATATCCAGTTGTATTTGATCTGGCTGAGATGGAGTTGATTTTCCCCACGATGGCCCTCACAGTGCTGTGCTTTGTATTGGTACCTGGAAAGGCGTTGGTAATGCACCAGCATCAAGGCAGTCTCTCCAACATTTCCCCTTCACCAGTAGGTGGGAGTGGGCAAGATTTGGAGGGGTACATAGCCAGGACACCTGACCCAAAACGGTCAAAGGGATGTTCCATACTCTATGATGTCTGCTCAGCAATAACAGCTGAGAAAAAGCAGGGGCAGTTAGGGAGGTGAAGGAGAGGCATTTATTATTGCAGCATTTGTATTCCAGAGTTACCACTATGCATACTGAAACCCTACTTTCCAGGAAGTGCCTGGACATCACCTACCAGTGAGAAGCAGAAAATAAATCTTTCTTCTTTGCTTCCACACTTGGTCTTTGCTTTAGCTTTTATTAAACTCCATTTGTCTTGACCAAAGTTTTTTTTCCATTTTATTTTCTACACCCTGGCCCATCTTGCTGAGCAGGGGAGTGACAGAGTGGCTTTGTAGGCACCTGGTGTCCATTCAGGGTTAACCCACCACACCAGTCCAGGTAAGTTGACTAAGAAAACTGAGAGAGAGGTGTTGGCAGAAAGAGATTTGTCATAATCTCACACAAGGCTACAGAATTATCTCCCACCAGTGGTGCCTCATTGGAGGGAGAGTAAACAAATAGCTTGGAGACACCCAAGACTGAGGTGGCTAAAGCTACCTGAAAGGAATTGTCTTTTAGTTTCATAATAACTGAAGGTATCTGGCCAGGACCAAAATTGTCAAGAGGAAGCCAAACAGTCAGTAAGAGGCACAGGGAGCAAAATATTGTTGTCTCTGCCCGCATGGGTGCCCATGCACAAGGGCTAGCGAGCTGAAAGCAGGCCTGCAATGGCCCCAAATGCATATATTCAGGCAGATATGAATATCTAGCATGCAGTCCCCTCTCAAACTATGTGCAAGACTCCTCTGGTCATGCACTCAGTGCTAATAAGGCACTGCAGAAGAGACTGCCAAGGAAGAGTATCACCATCATCCTGACGGCACCTCTCAGGGCAGATCTCAGTGCACGTGCTTTGCCTCCCACCTGGCCTTGACCAGGACGTAGTTTGTACAGCTCAGTCCCGCAAAAAGATTGTCTCCGTTTTCCGAGAGGTAGCGAGACAAACCTTCCTACAGCCCACAATGACAGTCTGTTTATTAGTCAGACAGCCTCTCCTAGTTGCATTATTACTTTGTGGCAGGCTGGGACAAAGCAACATCATTAACTTAAGTTCTTCATTTTAGCAGTCCACTGCCTTCACACCCGATATGGAGCACAGTGGGTGAAGAGTACTTTCAGTCACACATTTCCCATACAGTTCAGATCACCCTGCCACTCGCGCACTGATGTTGTGTAGATGCTTACAGTCATTTCCCCTTATTTCTTGCATTTTAGGAGTTCTGAGATTAAGTTTTGTTACAGTGACAGAGAGTAATTGCATTTTAGATGTTGTTTCATGATAGCAGAGATAGTTCAGGTTGATTCCAGATTTCAAATATCAGAAAGCTGGAGATGGTCAGCTCAGGGTTTCCAATTCTGACCTGTCTGCTGTAAACACAATCAAAAGCTTACTACAAAATTCATACCGGGGAAATGTTAAGCAGAGTCCAGGGAACTGCCCATAGTTCGTCTTCACAGTACAGGAGAAACTGACTCAAAGGGAAAGCTGCTCTAAAGGAGTATTTGATAAAGATGATGCATGAGTAACTTTTGCTCTGCTGAGATGTTACAGCCTGTGGAAGACAATCTCTGAAACAGGTAACAGAGAATTTGAAAAGCAGCTATTAATCAGCCTTAAGAGAGCAACCTCAACAGTCCGGCTGTCAGGGAAAGTAATAGATTCAGCTTCTATTCTATGTTTACCTGGAGAAAACTCTGCTGAGAAACAAGAAGGTAACTCACATCTCTCTCTAGACAAAGTTCATGATAACAGAGGATTTGAGTAGACAGAAGATTGATTTTCATGGAAAGTGAACTATTTGTGTTTCTTTTTACTTCTATCACACAGCTGAACAGTTTAACTCTTGAACAATGTAAATAAATTTTGTAATATGTTAAATAAACCTTTTCTTTCTTTTTTCAATTTCCTTTTCTTTCTCTTTTTAATAAATCTTGTTTGGGCTGAGATTATGTTCATAAAGGCAATTCATGCAGGAGCCACAGAGAAAACAGATGCTGTAGCCTTTGAACAGAAGTGCTGAAAATCAAGCAAAAAAAGAGTTTGGAAATTAAAATTACCACGTTTGGCTGAGAGACTTGAGGGATAGAAGTAGCTCATGTGGGACGCATAAGATGTCTCCCTCCATATTTACAGCAGAGCCAACCTAGGATAGTGCACACAGCCGCAACGGTATTCCCATTAAATCATCAAAATGATCCAATATGATAACTGAGCGCTCACATACAACACTATAGCGGGGCACCCAAAATGACTACTGTGTGCCCAGTGCTTGCAATGGCGTGGTAGGCAGAACTGCATCAGATATTCTCCATCTGAAACTGGAGACGGGGAAGTATAAAAGAGCTAATGGTTCCAAAAGCAATTGTCACCCACCAAGGCCTTGAAGACCTTATCTCCCATAGGAAGAGGTCATAACCTCTACTCAGTAGCTACCAAAGGAGCTGGAGGTGGCAGGAAAGCAGGATAAATTTCCCCATGAGAAAAGCAACTGTGATTATAATACAGCTTATATGATGGTTATGTATATCGACCAATACACAATGCTTTAAGATACCACCAATATCTTACTTTGCAATAGCGGTAGAAGAGTACAGGCACAGTTTTAAGTGGCCCATGCAGGTTCATATGTGGGAAAACAAGCAGTTTCACTTCCACAGGTTAAAGGAAGATGGAGATAAATTGTAGCAGATTGGAGAAAACTACAAGAGCTTGCCGTATGTAGATGGGCAAAATAATATGAGATTTTTAGCTTCCATAATCTTCTCAATAAAGAAAAGATGGATAGGTTTATTATTCAATATAGTGTTTCCCTCCTTTGAATTGATAAGCAGCATTCAGATACTGTAAAGAGATCCATTTTTCCTCTCTTGTGCCAAGATCAAGGTTAGACCTTTCTCTTTCACTTACAAGACTAGAAACAGAATATTTTTGAGACTTGGACTCAGTCTCTGTTTTGAAGCACCAAGTGAAATGCAGAACCCTACACATGTAATTTGGATCTGTTTAGTGATTTCAGTTATTGTCAGCTAGTTCATATACAGCCCTCCTATGTGACCGTCCTCATGCCCCCAAAACTTATTTGATTCCCTGCAAGTAGATGACGACACCTCTATGCTTCTGCTGGCCCTTAAAATTATACCACAGCTATGTCACACTAAAATTTGAAATAAGCTGCAACTCTTCTTCTCCTCACCCAACAGAGTAACAGCTGCAGACTCCCAGTGGCAGAGAGCATCAAATCAGCCCACTCACGTCACCAGGCCATTATGCATCATTACCGTGCATCATCAAGGGGCAACGTCACCCCCACACATGAAATAATAATGGTCTAACAGATGTGACAGTCATTGTGTTTTTTGTCTAGAGCTGTTGGAAGACAAACTAACAACACATAGAAGCAGATTTGTAGGGAACTAGTTCTGGCAAAGTTTCTTCAGAGAACTTGATGTGAACCAAAAAGGATTGTGTGGCTTTTTTGGTTTGGTTTTTTTCTTTAATTATTTTTTCTGGTTTGGGGTTTTGTAGCAACATTTCTGATTTGCATTTCAGCTATCATTAATAAATATGTGCTGGGCTCATAACTACTTCTAAACACACCATAGATTTCTCACAAA
Organism: Cuculus canorus; assembly: GCF_017976375.1. NCBI lineage: Eukaryota > Metazoa > Chordata > Aves > Cuculiformes > Cuculidae > Cuculus > Cuculus canorus. The sequence continues at coordinate 6,609,388 of NC_071407.1, forward strand.
CCCCTTATATTTCTATGGAAGATTTACCTCTTCCAGACAGTCCCCCTACTGTGCTGTTATGTTAACTTTGTGCTACACAACTTTCTTCCCCTAAAAGAAAAAAATCCCTTCGTCTTTTGCAATCACAAGAACATGTCCACAATTAGGAAACTCATGGATACCAAAAGACAATGGACAGACTTTGCCACTAGTTACAACTATTAATAAGAGACATTCACTGCTAGCATAAGGCCATGTTTTATCCAATGTCGTCTTCCATAAACACTTTAAGACTGCTTTGGTAAAGCCTTGGTAACTTCTAATTATGGAAGTAAGCCTCATAACAAAATATTCTTCGTGGCAATGTATTCAGGGTTTTTTATTTCTTTAAATATTGACATTTTGGGATGACATTTGTCCTCATAGGAAGAGTTAGCCATTAGAAGAGGGGTTTTAATCATGAAACTTGATATCGTTCAGGTTACCTTGTACCTCACAGTGACACAGTTACTGAGACAATCCACTCCACAATCAGCTCCAGGGCTGTGCCCTGAACTTGCTGTCTGACCCTAAGAAAATCAGTTAATCATAGATTTGAGTCGGAAGGGATCTTAAAGACCACCCAGTTCCAACCCCTCTGCCATGTGCAGGGACACCTCCCACTGGATCAGGTTGCTCCAAGACCCATCCAGCCTAGTCTTGAATGCCTCCTGGGATGGGGCGCAGCTTCTCTGGTCAACATGTGCCAGTGCCTCACCACCCTCACAGTAAAAACTTTCTTCCTAATATCTAATCTAAATCTTCAGTCCTTCAGCTTAAGACAACTCCCCTTTGCCTTATCCTTGCACTCCCTGATAAATAGCCCCTCGCCAGCTTTCCTGTAAGCCTCTTGTGCCTCATTTTTCCCCTACAGGTGAACAATATTCAGAGTAACACTTGCTCAAACAGTTTGCCATCTAGTGATAAGATTATGAGAAATGTTCATTTTTAAGATATGCATGTAAAGCTATATTTACATACGTCATTATCCAAAGCGGTGACTCCAGCACATACACTGCTATGGCCATGGGCTGCTGTCTTTAGCCACACTCCAAATTCAGAAGCAGCAAACAACGTAGTGTGATGCAGTGCCCAGAGGCAGCGCCTGCACAAGGAGGGTCTCTATCGCTGCCTCTCATGCCACCACCGATATGTGTCCCAGGGAAAGTCCCTCTCAGCACATCTACCATCTGGGTGTTTTTAATGAATGCACACACACACGAAGTAAGAGCTAAAAGTTAACATTAGGCTTACTGATGGGATAAAAAGTCATGTGCTGATATCTATAGGTATCACGTAAGTCGGGATATGGTTGTCCTGACCTGTTGTCTCTCTATGCCAGTTTGATCAAAGCTGCAATGCAAACCCCAGCACTCCTGTCTTCCCAACCCCTCGTTGCTCTCCTGGGCTGTATTTCAGCCAGTTGGAATTAATTCTGTGGAGCACAAACAAAATTAATTACAAAACAAGGCAAAAAGACTGCAACAATACTCTCTCAGGCTGGAAACGCACTCCCTGAGCTGTCTCTGTTTTGGTAGTCATTGCTCTCATAGTGACAAGAAGTGACTTGCAGCCCTCACATGAGGTACTGAAACCACCAAAACCAACAGTCTTCTTTATTAACACAAACAAATTAACACTATCTCGTGGGCTAGTCGTAGTTCCTCTGAGTGAAACCAGTGTACGCCAGCAGTGATTCATGCACCACCGCTGAAACAATAACTCACCCTGCAGTCCCCAGCAGAGCGCTGTAAGGTAACCCAGCAGCATCATTATAGCAAGCATCAAGCTGACACAGATGTTGCTCCTCACTCAGGTGCAACCATTACCTTTCCCTGCGCTTCGTGCACTGTTCTTTCTAATGAGGTGGAATACATCAGACTTTGGTGAGAGGAGAGTCTGCCTAAAAATGACTTAAAAAATCATCACATCACTGTTAACAGGTGGAAGGAACCCAGTCCCGTGAGTACAACTGACGTGACCTGTGACACTTCTACCTTTCTTCAAGGACAGAAGCACAGATATTGACTTCTGGAAAATCATGTGTATCTTTGTGGCATCAGCACAGCAAGAAAAGTCATAAACAGTACAAAGTGTTAGAAGCTTGGCCAATGCTGCTAATGTATGGTTCTTCCAAGCTTCTCAAACTGCCTGAGAAGAGCAGAAACTGCCCACACAAGTGCAGCCCTGGTGCCTCCTGAAAACATACCAGATGTTCTAGGGTATTAGCAAGCCTTTATTTTGGAATAAAGGCAAAGTAGGTCACTGTATGTCACGTAAAACAGTATGTCTAACAAATCCATGGCAACTTTAATTTTGTCTCCATCTTCTGGGATTTGTACCAGTATCTATCAAAAATTTCAAAGGGATTTACGGGCACTCTGTGTGCTGGAAAGTAGCCAGTATGGACATTTTGATTTTCTTGATGCCAGAAGGGGAAATAACTCAGATGGGCCTGAGGAGATTTTCGGCATCTATTCTGACCTGGCTCAGATCCAGGGTATACAGCACTGCACCAAGGCTGAGCAGCAAGGTAATCCATCCTTTTGACACTTAGGAGAGATTTCAGCTGGATTTGAAGGCGGAGAACTTCATTTATATTTTATCAGGAACGTGTTTCTCCTTCCCATTACTCAACTATGCAACAGCAAAGAGGCTTTTCAGGCCCTATGTTCTCAATCTGTTAGATTGGTCTAAAGTTATGAGTTGTGTTCACCTCCGATATCCACCAAACTAAGTTACTCGAGGTTTGAAATCACCATAGACATCATGTCTTTCTCCAGGTAAATTGGTTCATGCAGACTTTCATGTTGCTATGAGCAGGTAATCACGGCACACGTGGTACCACAGGATGGCAACATGTCAATTCATTTTCCTCGAAACTTGGAGAGGGTGTTATGGTCTGAAGGCGGGGAACATATGCTGTCCTGCAAACTGCTGGGTAGACATCAGTCAGTACCATGGCTTATCAATGTCATGCATGCAGTCGTCAGTCCCATTGAAATCTGGAGGTGAATGAAAAACAGCTAAGAAATTCAGAATTAAGAGTCTAGAGCATCCTTACACATAACATGTGTAAGCCCTCAGGGAATGTCATCTTCTAGGAAGGAGTGGCAGTTTGTTGCCCCTCTCAGGGAAGAGCATCAATGCCCTCTCTCTGCCATCAAAGAGGTAATATTGCTTACATCTCCACTTCTGTAGCACCAAGAATGGGGTTTTCACAGAAGGGAGGATTGGTGAAACCTGAAATTCCACCCTTAGCAAGTAGAGAGAGACACGCATCCAATTATCACAAATAGTTCTCTGCCAGACCCCATCTTGCTCCATTAACTCAATGGAAGTTATTGCTGCTACTACAAAAATCTTCATTTAGGTACCTCATTTAGAAGCTGATATTAGATGGTACGAATAGTCTTTTTTACCGTTCCTTACCACAACAAGTATCACCGTCCTTCTTCAAGTTGGTTAAAAGTATATCCATTAGAACAATTTTGCAGTGGAAATCTACTTGGAAAGCTCCCAGTATATCAATCTTTAATGGAAAAAAATTACTTATTTTCAAGAGATTATTTGATGAAAAATGAAAGAAGTCTTCATAATTCATCGAGGGCAAAAAAATGTAAATTTTAAAGCTCAGGAAGGGCCTGAGAAGACTGCAGAAACCAAGGCTGGAGAGGAAGTTTCATGTGATTCCTTCTCTTAGAAAATCCCAGATATGAGAACTGTCAAGCTTCAAAGCTGGAAGAGTTTGCAGTCTGTGGGTTCAGGTTCTTTCTTAGCACTCAATTTACATTTTCTGTGACTCAGTTTACCTTGTCCTTGAATGATATATGAGATAATCATTTTGGAATCGGAAGCCATGGTAGCACAGTCCTTTTGGCTACCTCTTCACTGACAGATGGTCGAAAAATCAACCCCCAGACTCTTAGGGAACTCATGAATTACCTCTTGTGAGCAGTGCCATTTGGAAAATGTCACATTAACAAGGACTAAAGCTTCATATACAGCTTACGCTTCCGCATGTGCTCCAAAGCCAACGGCAATATCAAATGTGCATTTCTGAAAGGGTAACTATTTCCCTAAACCTGTGGTTCCATGGGCCTAGACTGCATTTTAGGTTTTAAAAGAAATATTCAATAGATATAGAGTCATTCTATGTTGTCTATCCATTTAGTTATGGAAATCAGAGTATTGCCTTTGTCTATGTTAAAATCACAGTAAAAAACCCCAGCCCCATAGTTCAATTGTTTAACTACAGGAAATGATCCAATTTTTCATTATTACAGAATTTCAATTATACACATATCTAAGTTTCTTATTTCTAGATATATTCTCCTAGAAGACACAATCACCTGCAGGCAGAAATTTATAGCTCAGCTTCAGCTAGATTATTTTAGGCCAGACTTTCAAAAGTCTCTGATCTTCACTGAACAGGCAGTGCAGGGACATTTCTTGATAGCTTAGCTACCAGCAGATTTCTGTTCCTAAAGAAGGAGCAGCTCGGGGGGAGGTGGTAAGACCTTTTTAATAATGTTTCCTTAAACATCATTTGCAAATAGCAATAGGATGTAGATTAAACTTGCAGCCAAAGAGCTTTAATGAAGATGCAGGGTGTTCACAGATGCAGAGGGAAGATGAGGGAGGACACTTGTGGATTTTTACAGCTAAACTTGATGAAGGAACAGCTGATTTTTATAAAGGGTGAGGAAACAGGTATATTAGAGGGAGGGCTGAGGAGGTGTGTTTGGTTTCTTCTTCTTGTCTTTTTCCTGGTGACTTAGATGTGATATGAGGATGAATTCTAAGGTAAGACTCATTTCTGAAGTAGTAATAGCTGCCTTCTAAAAGACATGTTTCTTGCTGTGTGGGGCCTTTCTCTTCCTTGGAGTAAGAAGCTGAAGGTCAGGAAAGGAGCCTTCAAAAACAGGAGTAGTAAAACTGATAATGTCTCTAGATTTGTCACTGCTATTCAAGAGCAGAGGGAATTCTGGATACCTGGCAAAAGTAATATCCACCAATGGCTATTTAAAATAAAATGGCTGGTTTGTTTTTAACCAGAAGATAAATGAAATGAGATTCTTCTTAGAATCACAGAATAGGTTGAAGGGACCTTAAAGATAATCTAGTTCCAACCCCCCTGCTATGGGCAGCGATATCCCACTAAATCAGGCTGCCCAAGCCTCATCCAACCTGGACCCCAACACCTCCAGGAATGGGGCAGCCGCAACTTCCCTGAGCAGCTTTTTCCAGTGTCTTGCTATTCTCATGGTGAAGAAATTCTTCCTAATATCTAGTCTAAATCTCTCCCTCTCCAGCTTATACTTATTCTCCCTTGTCCTATCACCATAAGCCTTTACAAAGAGTTCCTCTCCTGCTTTCCTGTAACTCCTTCAGGTACTGGAAGGCTGCTATAAGGTCTCCTCCAGGCTGAACAAGCCCAAGTCTCTCAGCCTGTCCTCATATGGAAGGTGCTCCAGCCCTCCAATCACCTTTGTAGCCCTCCTCTGGACTCGTTCCAATAGCTCCGTATCCTTCTTCCTTTCTTTCTTAACTCTAAAAACCTAGTTTGTGTATGCTTTCCTTTGAATCTTTGTTGGTATGGCACCTCTCTTGAACTTTCTGTCTTGCCTTGCAAGGAAGTTCAAAGGACTAGTCCTATGCCTCTACTGAGAGCAGCCACAAACCCTGCTGGTTCCCTCAGCTCCAGATCTCATGATTGCACCTGTAGCTCTGGTTCTCAGCTTCCATACTGTAAATCTGTCTGTCTGGGTTAGGTGTAGGGGAGCAGTGTGTTATGCTTTCACATAAAGATGCCTTCCTGAGGATACAAATTAAGCCCCACTTCAATTTATCTGACTGCCTAATATAGAAAGGCACTGATGGATGGTCCAGAGCACAAGGCTATGTCAAATATTCAGATCTTTAGCTGATTAGAATTATCGGAACGTCCACTATGTCATCGGCAATAGCAACTGCTGCAGCAGCAGTTTGATCTCTTGCAATAGAGGTGATCTCTGTGTGAATGACTCCTGTCATGTCTCTCTGGTATGAGTGACAAATGGGTCACAGAAGTATTTGCTACTATGGCTCTAAAAAAAAGCAGGCAGCCCCTTGAAAGCTCATGAAAGTTGTGGGAGCAGACGGGCAGTACTCAGCTGCTAAAGGACCCTGAATTTAATCTCTTGCCTGTGCAGGACAGGAAAAAGGTACTTCCAGGTTAGACTTTTTTGCCTCTAAAGCCCAGATTTGCTTACTGTGTCACAGAACTGCCTTCACAAGAGTGACATTTTGGATTAGCTTTACTGTGATTTACACTGTCATTCTTTCCTGCTTAGAGAAACAAGTACATAGCCGTAGTGTTATGCACCCCTCAATTTGAGTTCCACATCCATTGCATTCACCTGGAGGTTCTTAAGCTTTGGTACAAACATCCTTCAGAGCAGAATGCAGCTGTTTCAGTTTTTCTTCACCTGCTCTTGTGCCTTCCCACACAGGACCTAGAGCTGCTGTCGTAGTCCCTGTTGCTGCAATACTGACAATGCTCTTAATATATCCAAGGCACCACATGAGATTATCTTTTGTCAAAGAGCCTGTTGTGGACCAGGAAACAGGCTGACTATTTTACTGTGATCATGAAAAACAACAAAGTAGGAGGACACTTTTCTAGGGACACATGAAGCCAAGAGTGAGGTGTCCTGGAAACTGACCATGTTAAATGTGTTAAATCTCCCTGTTTGCATTTTGCTTTGTCTTGGAGGTAGTAACTTCATAATCTGATCACAGAATCATTTTGGAAGTTAATAGAACATCTGCATGTTGTTCAGTGTTATGCTGAGAAGCAAAATGTGGAGTGCAGGAGAAATCTGTGTAGTTACAGAGCAAAGCGAAGACAGGAGCAGACACTGGGCTCCCCGACAGTTTAAGTGCAGCCCTGTACGTGGAACCAACTTATCTCCAGGCTTGTGTGCAGACACAGCACATCACGAGGTGTACAAGACAAGTTTATTGTGTCATCTTTTGGAAGATGTAGTGTAAACAGGACAGTGGTTAGTTTATTTAAGTGGTTGCATATGTATAATTTAATAAGGCATAGTTGAGAGCAGTTTGTTCTTGGAGTTAGCATTCAATCTCTCTGATGTCGTGAGCAATGCCTGGAAGATAGTTTAAGGCTACTGAAAAATTAATGTGTTTGGATGGAGGTTATTTGCTACAAGGTTCTCCAAATTGAAACATATGATTGAGATTATTTTTTTTTCCAACTGCCCAGTTGGCATAATTTCTAGTATCCTAAAAGCTACAACTTAGAGCATTATCCAGGTGCTGTTGTTGTGTATTGCTAAGGCTAGCTGTAGGCCACATTTCATTCTTTGACTGGTGGCTCTCGAAGACATTAAGTTTATTTATATTGAAGTCCCTGACAGCATCCGAAGTATTCTTTTATTGTCTCTTGATCACCTGTCCCCATTCATATTTCTTCAGCATGACTGAAAAAGTGTGTTGCTGGGTTTATTGCATCCTCTGGTCTTTTGAGAGAGAAATCAAATGCTGAGCCTACATTCTGGATTTTTAACTTAATCTTATGTTCTATTTTGCCCACTTCTCCTAAAGTCGTCTCTTGTATTGCACCAGATAAAAACAGTTTTGCTAGCAAGGTTACCATCCTTGTCTCTTTCTGCCAGAGTAGCAGCCATAGCTTCGAGAAGCCAGCTCAAACTTCTGCAGTTCACATCCTACTATAATAAAGAAAAGCTTTTCCTTGTCCGCTGTACTTAGTGTGGGTACCGTGTTGTCAGGTTCCCAGTGTTCAAAGATTTTAGCTAATGATTTTCAAGGTTGAACGCCTTAAGGCTTAGTTCCTGAATTCAGCAGAGGCAAATAAATAATTAAGTTGCCTGAGGTTTTCTTGCTGTTTCTCATTGTTCGACCAAAAGGACGTGAGAAAATCAGACATCTCTGAATACACCAGACTTGCCAAATTATCTGACTTTTTCAGCATTGTTTTAGATTCTAGGGAGATGTGATGCATAAGAATGTATGTGTCACGGCTTCCAGCATACTCTATTCAGCGCTTTGATAGATACATTTAGATAAAAGCACCCTAAAAAGCAGATTCATCCAAGTGGTGCAAGAGCACTCTCTGAATTGTCTACAATCGGTGGGAGCTGAGACTTAAACAGCAAATCTGCATTCTAAGGCCACTTGAAGATGTCAGAGTGGTGTGGATCCCAAATCTTAGCTTTAGTCATTAAACAATACAGTCTCTGGAGATGTTGAGATACTTACATGAATTATATTGTTCTCAAATTCATGGGTCCTTTGTTTCTTTGCTCTTCTGTGGCATTGGGAGGCAGAGGTGATGTCTGTGTGTGGAAGACATGATTTGCTTGCATCAAGCTTGGATGTTCATCATCATGTCTAAAGACAAATTCCTGTGAACTTGAGTAGTTCATTTATGTTGAGTACTGGAAACTGAAGCAGAAAATGGAACAGAACATTAAACTGCTGTTCATGAGGATAAAAAAAGAAGTAGAGCTGGATGCAATGACAGACTGTGAAAGAAATGTAGATGAGACTTGATATACGAAAAGAGTTAGAACTGACAAAAGTACCTCTTGCCAGGCTACTGAGGAAATATCCAAGCTAATAAAGTAGGATTGTGAGCATATGAAAGTGCTACTGAATGCTCTTTATCATGGTGAAGGGGTAACCAGCCTGGTTTTATACTCAATGAACAGCACCTCAGCTGTCTCACCATTCAACAGAGACAGTGCAAATTAATTTTCATGTCACTAGAGGGTCTTCAAAATAGATAACACACCAAATTCCTCCTAAAGCCAAATAAGAGGGCCATTTTACTTCAAAACTACTTCTTCTGCAACATTCTGAATTTTAGGCAGTTTTTTAGCCATTTTCTTACCAGAGAGATACATTGTTCCTGTTTCAAAGGAAAGCGTAGGGGTGTTTTATGTTCTTTATCACTTCCAAGAAACGCACTAGGAGACCAGCCAAGTAAACAAAGTCCTCATGAAAATTCCAACAAGATATAACCCCAGAGGTAGCACCAAGAATTGACTTCTCAAGGCCTAAATAACTCCTCTCCTTCAGGAATTCTATGGTTTCCATAATAAGGAAAGTATACTATCTGTATGACCGAGTGATGTTATTCCCGGGCTCAGAGAAACACTTGGTAGCAGTCACTGTGCATCTTACATGGACACTCCAGTGTAGCTCTGCAGAGTCACTGAAAGCTTGTGTCAAAACACATCTTAAATTACACGCTAATCTTGCAGATGCTCTCTGCTCAGCTAAGCTGCTTCTCCCATCGCTTTGTGTATAAAGCAAAGTGCCCTTGTTCCCAACCCAGACCGCATTTGTATGCATGATTTGCAAAAAGCTGTTGATGTGAACGGCTACTGATTCACTCGCTACTGCTGAATTTCACTGACAATCAACCTCTTTCTTTCACCGTGAGTAGCAAGACCCAAGGTTAAAGTAGGGTTGCTGTCATCCAACATCTTGGTATCCAATATTATTGGTATTGCGTCGCGCTCACAGCATAGCCTTTCTTGGATGCTCTACATACATGAACTAACTAGGTCTGGCCTTGCTTTGCCTGGGGTATGTGATGAGATCACAGCTGGAGCTGCTATAGTTATGAACATGCCGTTATGGGAAAGTCTGTGGAGATATTTTTAACAAATAAAAGTGGAAAGCTTGCAAAATTATGACGCAAGCATTGTGTTTTTTGGTACTTGAAGTTCTCTTCTCATAAACATGTGGAAACTCTTTAGGCATATGATATCAAGATCTTAGTTAATTTCTTTTTCCCAGACTGTTTGCTGTAAATCTTTGCTCTATATGAGGAGCCAAAGTTGCGGTCCAAGGTCATGGAAAGCAAGGGGTAAAAGAGTTGCCTGGATCCTCTTAAGCATTTCATTTTTAGAATTTGTTTTCTTCTGTAGCCATTTTCCAGTATCAAAGAAAGGGAAAGCTGATACAGCTATTGCATTGGGCAACAAGATTTCTGTTCTCTGCAAGTGTTTTCCGAGTAATAATGAACCTATATTAATATGTGGTAATCTGTGGAAGGAAAGAAAGAGACTATGGGCACGCATCCAGCCAACAAAGTGTGTTTGCCTTTGAGAGAATGAAAAACAAAACCAAGGGAGAAGCTACAGGCTTTGATGGACTGAAAGCAGTCTGCAGTTTCTAGTAGAGGAACAGATGAGTTTGTGATTCTGAAACCATAACAATTTCAGGGATCAGTGAGTAAAATTAGACTGCAACTGTGTGTAGAAAGCCCATAGACCTTATGATAACTGCTATGAGAAGAATCACGAAAAAAATTGGCTGTAGGTGAATCCCTGTCACAGGAAACCCACGGTCTGATGTCCCTCACACTGAATAAAGAAACCTAGTATGGTCTAAAACAGATGGAGATTCGGGGCTTTCCACAAGAATGTAAAAATGTCCTGTGATTGTAAACTCCAACAAGGCTCTCCTCGTAACTGCCAGAAAGGGATCAGAAAAAAACAAACAACCTTCCAAGAAACTAATTTCTGGTTTGTGTTATAAATTTATGATTTTCAGATTGCCTGTACATGGAGCAGTATTCAGGTTCTGTAGACTCACCCTCTAAAGAATTTGGCAAATCGATCGTGTGACCTGAAGCCAAATCCAGAACTAGAACATTGTACAGGCTAATTTAATTCTCAGAAAAAGAATGAAAACATATCTAGTTTCAGATTAAATATTGGCTGAAGTTGGTAGGGCCAGATCTCAATCTGAGAATTTACAGAAAGTAATTAGGGACGTTAGAACAGGAAGGACAGGACACTGTCTTCACACACATTGCTTTAGCCTTTACCATCAACTTCCAAGGGAGAGCTTCGCTCTGGGTGGCGTTTTGCGTCAAGGTTTTCTTTAAAGAGAGCGTTTCTTCGGAAACAAAATTGCACTTAATATCATAGATATTGAAAATTGCTGAAAACAAAAAGGCAGAAACATGAGGTAATTGTTCCACTGGTAGTCGGGAACTTCAATACCTTCTGTACACGCTAAAATTATCAATCTTATATTTTCCATGAGATTATGGGGAATAATATTAATTTATGGAACTAAGTACATTAATACAACTTGCTTCTGACCAAAAGTAACTATTGTATTTTTATTATGTTTTTTATTTTAACTATACATAAAAGTAACTGTGAATACTTTTCAAATTAAAACCATCTTTAACCTCAAGCCGAGTCACAACTACAGACCCATGATGCGTTGTCCTTGTTTTATGTTACTCCTGAGAGGGGAAGAAAAATCCAGATTGTGTTACGAGGCAGTACTAAAAATCAATCTGTCCTGATTCTTGCAATACATATTCTGTGCTACTGAACTGTACTGGTGAATTCAATGAAAACTAGTGTATGTCTGACATAGGCAGTCCAAGTTTCAGTTGGGTTTTGAAGCTGTATAAAATATCTGTTTGTACTTTATTCCCAGACAAAGTTTAAATAGGCACTACAATAATCCCTTATTTAGGTGTAGATCTCTGCTTCTGTTCTGGAATAAGGTAATTAGGCTACATGTCAGTTCTGTCTGTGCCATAAATTCATGGGAGCTGGCTCAGTATTCATAGTGAAGCTGTAGTCAGTAGGTAGTGTCTATAGATTAACAAACAGAATATTTAAATGTCCAGCTGCCTTACTGAGAAAATTGCTTCTGAGGGATCCAAGGGAGCTCGAAATTGAAATTGTGGAGTTAAATTTCATAACCACCCATTACTTGCAAACCAGCTCTCACAGGTTCTTACAGCATGTCATCCTGTCTCAGGTCAGAGACACCTTGTTGCCACACAACCTGTAGCAAGAAGGATATTTGTAGGTTTTCCAATCTGTTTTTAGGTCTTGCCTGCAGCTTCATCTTTAGATGCTCCATCCTAGAGATTGGACTGTAAAAAAAATCTAAGTCTCTTTTTCTGGGAAGCCTAATCCCTGCTATTTCAGGAATTTTTTCATTGTGTGGGGAGCTGGAGTCAGAGAGAAACTGGTTTTATATGCTTATTTGTGTGAACCCAGTTACCACAGGGCAGGTTTTTTTCAGTTGATCATGACTGCGGGAATGTGTCTGTGATGGCTGTCCTGGTGCTGAGCTGATAAACTCTTTCAGAATGCAGTCAGTGGCTTTTTAACCACCTGAAATCACCTTGCCCATGCAGAGCCCAGAAGATTTTTAAAAGTCAGTTGAGGAGGTTATTTATTTTATTTATGGATCCTAAGGTTAATAGCTTTACCAAACCTGCTCCTTATCCTCACATGGTCTGAGAATAATTTTTGTTTGAATAAATTAAGTCCTTTTTTTTTTTCTCAAATTGTTTTGAATGGGAAATATCCATAGATTTAAATGCTTGCATGTGCAACCAATCTCCTGCACAGCATTTGGTTTATTTGAGTGATAAACAGATGTTGATAGTTCTGGTGACACTGGAGTTACGTATTATATGTGCGGTGGATTACATATTATAAAAATACCTAGATCTTTCTATCTGGTGGCAAGATTGTACTTCCATTCCCCTTGGATACCATGGAGACATTGCATGAGAGAAATGGGAAGAGCCGAATGCTTAAGATAATGTTTCTTTAGCAAATCATTTTGTCAGTTTATTCTTTTCTTCGAAATATCAGATTACATGATATCAAGTAACTTGATATTTCCCCGAGGCTGCGTAAGATTCACAGCATCTGGCTATTGCAGAAATACATAATAGACTTATTTTTCTGAGTGTCAGGTGGATTTTTTGACTTTTACATACAAGAGTCAGAGTGCTGGTTGTTACTCTCCTGCTGAATCTCAACAGAAAACACCACTTTTGTGAAACCTCAGAGTAGTTATTTTACCCCTAGCTGTAATAGCCATTTATTTTCACAGTAAAAGACACCTTCCCAACCTGCTCTTGTAAGAACGAACTCCCAGAAGTCATGTGTGAGGCTGCTTTTGTCAAACAGACATGAAAGCTAGGAAAACTTGTCCCAAGCTGTGACCCAAACCACCTGGGTTCAAGATTTTCAGTTTTGTCACAGATTTGAGACCTTTTTGCAGGGCAAGTCACAAAGGTTATTTTCCAGGGCTCAGTTTTATGGAGGTCCTGACTCACACCAGGTAGACCTTTTGTCCTTGCTTACATTGTATTTGGACTCAGAAAAACATTCTCTACTTTATGTAAGCGTGGCACTTTTCTCATGCCATAGAGACACTGCGTGTTTCTTTAAACAAAGGTGTGTTCAACACTTTTTTTTCAACCTCTTATTTCACCTCAGATTGTAGCTGGTGTGTTTCTCTGTGCTTGAACAGTAGCAAAAGGGGGTCCATTTAGGGCCATCTTCGTATTTAGGGCTCAGTGCCTGTCCCACAGGTTTGCATTGTTGCGAATCCTATACTGACTGATATTGGTATAGATAGGGATTTATCCCAAATGAAATACCTGTCAACAGTAGACTGTTGTCTCATTCTTGGCTGACACAGCTGAGAATGCTTCCAAGCAAGCAGGAAGAAAAGATGAGGGTGGTTTGGGCTGTGCCCTTGAATCCTATACATATCTGAGCTTGCTGTTATATTTTGTTACTCAAAATCATCTTGGAAAGTGTTACAATAAAGGAGATGTATTGCCATAGAATTCATATTTTTATATTACAGGGCTGAGATGCATTTCTGCTGACAGATCTCTTGGGAACTCTGTGGCTGCTTTCCCAATTTAGCTGCTAAATAGCCGATTCATTTAAAGAGACAAGAACACTGTGTATCCTCAGGAGTGCGTGCTGAGACATTCTTTAAAAGACGTCTAAAGGTTTCCCCACTTCTGTGAGTGCATCAGGTTTATTACAGAAAATGAAAATAATACAGCAGTGGTGGTGTTTGCTCTGCTGTGAGAACACAGAGTGCACCAGAGCTGCAGAGGGAGGGGGAAAGCAAAGGATGTTCAAAGAGTTGCCAAATGTTTGTGGCTGAATTATGATCCCAGAAAAGGGTCGTGATAGCTCAGATTTAATGAAACAAACAGTTCTGTCAGTGGCAGAATTCCTAAACCTCTCAAGGCTTTTTGTGTGGATTTTCTTTTGGTTTTTCCTCGTACAAATGCTCCCGTGGCTGGTAAGAGGTGAGCTCTGTGGTTGCAGCAGTTATAGCCCCTCCCTCTCTTTGGACACACTGATATCTGCTATTGATCTGCAATCTTCCTGTGAGGAAGATTTCGAATTGGGCTTTTTCTTCTGTGTTTGCTCCGCTGTTCTCAAAAAATATGTAGGAATGTAACACTTTAAAAACCCCTGCCTGTCTGTCAAATTTGCTTTATCAGATAACAAGGGAAATGGCAACATATCTCAGTTCTGCATTTAAGCCAAAAGCCCCAAAGTAGTAACATCTGCAATTTATCATTGGATAACGATCAATCTGAACTGTGGCTATAAACATTCTTAGTTTCACTACAGACCTCAGGCAGAAATCCAGGTAATGACAGTGCTGTCCTCATGTTACACGAGTAAATGCTGAGCACTCACTTGGGAAAAAGGTAGCTGTGTAGGAACAGATTGTTACAGTCAAGCTTCACATACGTAAAAAGAGATGACTGCACCACTATTGGCGTTTGCAATCAGCAAAGAACCATATCTAAAAATCAATATGATCACTTTATGCCCTCTCAATGACCTTGCAAACCCATTTTGTTAGATTCTGCTCCGAGAGCCCAGCCAGGGGCAGGAACTGGGCTCTCTTCCGACCAAACAGGTAGCACTTGGCAAGATTGTCCTAACAGGCATCTCCACAAAGAGCCGATCTGCTCAGTGAGGGCTTCAGCTTTACCCTCCAGCCCTCCCTATTCTCAGAGGCAATCCTAACATCAGAAACGCAAGCAGCTGATTCTATGTGGTCATCCAAGCAACACAGCTAGTAATGCTGTGCCAGTTTTATGCAAAATCCCAAAACGGTGCTAAAAGGTGGAGCAGCAGATTACAAAGCCAGCTAGAAAATCAGTATGATGTGGGAAAAGATGCTTTTGATGAGAAGAAAAAAGAAAATATCATGCTGTTATACACCTTTCTATCTTTTTCCCACTTTCTGAAAATTATAAAAGCCTCACAAAACCCCAGCAGTTATTGCCTTTTCTTAGCCTTGAGGAGATGTATGCATGATAACATGCCAGCATTCAAGTTGCCACAGGACGTCAGTGGTGCATTTGCTATCTTCTCGCTTCACAATATTCCCGGGTGTCTGATGTAGACTCTGAAGAGTGAGAGTTTGTGGATATGTTGTCTTTTATGGCAACATCCAGAGGATCCAATGTGAGACCATAGTCCCACTATCCTGAGTGCAGTGTAGCTTCTCGGTTTTGCAGTAAAGAAATTCTTCAGCTGGAGTCTCCTTCACCAAGACTCATAATCAAAATGCCCATAGGCTGAAAAGACAACAGTAAACACATCTCCTGTTTTTCTCCAGTGAGAAAAGAGTAAGGAAAAAGTTTTTCAGTTGCACCATTTCTCATGTTTAGTTTAGGTGGGGAGAGAAAAGTTTGTGAAGCTCCACTTCAGTGGAGGGACTTTACTGGCTCCTTACATTACCTCAGTTATTGAGTCAGGACGGTAAATGTGCTTTTTCATGTCATATTTGTTACCAAGCTTTTTTCTCAGGGTACTGTGTTTAACATCAAGAAGCTGTTAGGAATCCCTGTTTGTTTGATGTCAGGCATAAGTATAAAAGTGTAAAATCATTACTATTAAAGTCCTGGAAGCACTTGCACTGTCTTTCCTATTATGAGGTTAGGAAAGCCTTAAGGGATTTTTGTTTTCTCTTAGTGTCTCCATTCTTTTATATAAAATGCTTGCAGAGGGCAGAATATTAAACTAAATGAGGCAAGTGTAGAACTCAAAATCATAGATAATTTATGATTCTGAAGAGGAAATTAAGTGTGAAAAGCCATTAATATCAAGTTTTTTTAATGACTGTTAATGAAAATGGGCATGTCTTCAACACCACACAGAGAGAAAAGCCCTTCAGGCTGTATCTTAATGACTTTCTTGGACTGCATGTGTTTGAAACTTAAGGTTTCAAATGATTCTATGCAATGAACGTGATTTGTTCTGTGTTTGATGGCCTTTTAAATGCTCATGAAGTTGAGGCAAGATCTACAAATGCTTCAAGCTTAAACAGAGCATCATCAGATGTCCTCTGCTGTTTACTTGTGGTGCTACATTTGTTTCCTGTATAGCATGCCAAGTTTTACTTATATTGCCATCTTCTTATCGAGCCCAAAAAGAAATCTTGACAATGCCGGAACTGAAGATCCTTTCTGTAGCTCATTGCCTTTGTGCAAAGAGCTCTTCTTTTAATCCTCCCTGTTGAGCATGAGATAGCTTGAGACAAAGTAAAATTGAAGAGAAATTTTCTTTTAATCCCTTTTCTAACTCTGTTTGCTTTCTTAAAATGCCTATTTGGTTCCATTGCACAGTTCTTTATTCTATCTTAAAGAATTCTGTGCTCTCTAATCAGAAAAAAAATTACTTTTATTAAAATAAAGGCATTTAAGACAGACTGCTCTATAGTGCTAAGTCATGTCAGAAAACTCTTACCAATAAAAGATGTTGTATTTTTCTTCCTGAATACACAGATGTTTTATGGGATTTATAGCAAGAATATATAAAGGAAAATACTGTTCTCCCTTTACAGCCAAAACAGTAGTCAAATTTGGGTCAGGAGAAGAAATTATTACTGAATCAAACATCACTGCAGTCATCTGTCTTGTCAAAGCAAGCACAAATTTCTCTTTTTGTGATTGCAGCAGAACAATCAAACCAACAAAGCTTTTTCCTCTGAACCAAACCCATTTTCAGCTGACACTTAAGCTCTGAACGTTTGTGAAATGTTTTTTACAGGCTAAAATCCCAAAGTTCATTCTTGCTGTACCCTAAACCTCCTGCCAAAGCCCTTTGTCAGGGGTTCAGCTGCTCCTCATGCCCATGGTTGAGCACAACCTGTCAATTAACACTGGTGGAAAAGCCCTTCAGCTCAAAGCTGCAGCATCGGAAACTCTTGCTGTGTTAGCTGGAAACACCCATAGTGTTCTAATTGGGAGCTTCCCTTCATTTTTACCATGAAGTTTCATAGAAAATGTCTATTTCATTTCTGTTTCTCAAAGGAAAAGAGATAGGGCTGTTATGTCTTCAGTTTTAGAGAGGTTCTTCCACTTCTGACTATCATCTCTGAAGCAATCCTGTAGCATTGATTGGTGCTGCCAAGCTGCCTCATGCTTCATTTTTTCATCTGTTAATCCACACCAGGGGTCTTCAATTTCTTTCCCAGTTCACATTTTTTTACTTCTAGAATAAAGCTGATATCTTTGTGTGTATGTGCACCTCTTCTATTGCAGCAGACTCTTCGTTCCCTGAACCATAGGTTAGTAATTCCAGATAATAAATAGTCAATTAAGACCTATCTATATTCTTCCTCAACTGTGAAAGCCTCTGCTGTCTGTGTTTTTCTGCTGTGTCTTGTCATCATCTTTCAGTTCTACACCCAATCTCTGTCTGTCTGACGTATAGATTGCAAGGGGACAACTTCTCCACTGAAACAATTGGGATCTTCTCTTTGATTATTTCATATGCCCAGTAAGTCCCATCATCCATTCACAAGATAAAATTGTCATTTTCAGAGTTACTTTGTAAAAACTGCAGGGAGATGCCAATATCAGTCAAATATAACTTATGAAATGCCCTCCTTGCAGATTAATAAATTGCTTCATAGTCTGTCAGCAATGCCAGCTAACAAAATAACGTATCTAATAAGCGTGCTTTAGCAACAATAAAAGCTATTTACAAGCATCAAAAACAGTGCAGAAATAATAAGCCTGGCTTTCTACTTCTGCACATCTTAGAATGCTGTCTCTCGTACTGGCCCCCGTTTCACTGAATCCTCAGGCTCTTGAGAGACAGTTCTGTATGCATCAACTTGCAAACTGGCAAGCACTACAATGCATCCACTGATGTGTTTTCTTTTTTTACCTGTTCTTTTTAATGATCAAACCTTGATCACAATATCCAAGATGATTTTAACGAACATGTCCTAATATATGTAACTATTAAGGTCAAATCTAAAATGCTGTGACTCCTGATTGATTTCTTTGCTATTAGTGAAGAAATCAATTCAGCTTTTAACATAACTGGTAGTATTTTTTTGAGTTTCCAACAGGAAAATTAATGTCATTTAGAATTAGATATTGCCTTGTAATATTTATCTGCCAAAAATATCAGGGTTCTTTCAGGTTGTAAGCAGGTCTGACTTTGAGTGTCTCTAGAATTCCATATGCAACTCCAACAAAGCCTCTTAAGAGCAGTGGTGAAATGTCCATCATTGAAATTTTTCAGAATTCAACTGAAAAAAAACCCTGAACCTCCTGATCTAAGTTGGAACTTCGCTCTGCTTTGAGTAAAAGTTTAGACTAGTGACTTTTGGAGGTCTCTTCCACCTCGCATTTTTTGCTGTGATTCTGTAACTCCTACTTCTTTTCAGCCTCTCAGATCCACATCATCTTTGTTTCTATCCCCTTTGAACAGCAAGTGTCCTTTAGGAACTCTGTTGAAGTCATAACTGTTTTTCTATACTGGTTCTGCTTACCCTAGATAGCTGTTTTCATTTACTACGTCAACCAGACTTGTTCCTTCTAGTTTGCCAACCAGTTTCTTTGCAATAAGAAACCTAAATTGATTTATCTTAACTAATTCAATTTCTTTATCATAAAGTCTTTCATCAAAAAGTATTATCCAGATAACTGCTTTACTCCATGTTAGTGCTTTTTTTCTTTCGTATCTATTTTTCTGTATGCTTATATTCTTCTAACTGTCACCACATACTTCATTTTCTTTTCTGTAGGCTTTAAACCAAGTCCTGAAAAATCTTCTCCACCAGAGGAACTGGCTGGTAACAATCTATCTGCCAACTTCCCTTGGACTCCAGTAGAGTCCACCTACCAGTAGTTCTTTCTCCTTAAATGTCGCTCACCAGCAGATATCATACTTCAGAGTACAAAGTCTAGTGCCCCGTGCTAATCTTCATGTTCTTTTGGTGCCTTCTCTAGAGACCAGGAAAACACCCAGGACTGTCCCATTAGGGCCACAGTTTATCATAGACAGTCTTGATCTATTCCAGCATATACAGCAGTTCTTTGCCTCATCACAATGAACAATTACAGGATTGCAGGTTTCGACATTGTCTTATCTTTGTTCCCATGAGACAGTTCATCTGATTGCTGACACTGCAGACATACTTTGATTCCTCCCTGATAAGGAGTTCATAATCCCACAGGTTTAATTTATTCTAGTGTCAAAATAAGACTATTCCTTTCCAGCTATAGCTTTATGATTCCTTCTCCATTATGTCTCCTCAGTGTATTCCTGTGCTCTCGTTATCCTGCCACCTCAACTCTGTTTGTCCATCTCGCACTCTGCATGTTTTTTCCATGGCCTTTTCTGTTTCTGGATACCAATAGCTTGTTATTTTCATTTGACTGTAGAACACCT
Source organism: Cuculus canorus (assembly GCF_017976375.1). Classification (NCBI taxonomy): domain Eukaryota; kingdom Metazoa; phylum Chordata; class Aves; order Cuculiformes; family Cuculidae; genus Cuculus; species Cuculus canorus. The sequence goes on from NC_071407.1 coordinate 6,628,959, forward strand.
TTTCAAACATCTGTGGACCTTAAATGGTCTCCTCAACCCTTTCACATTTCAAACCAGTCTGCTATTTCCACTCATGAATCCCTCTATTAGTAACTCACTCAGTTATGAACATCTTGTGCTTCTGTCTATACATAATCTTTCTTCATACTTTATGCTGGGACTTGGTTGGTATCCCCACCCTGCACTTTTCCTGGAATATTTACTGAAAAACAGAGCTCACTCATGCTGGTTTCTCTCCATTAACCCCTTTGTCTATTCATGAGTGTCTTTCCCTTATTGTTTGTTCCTTTGTCAGTCATTTCTCCTGATACCTAACTGTATATTGTTCATTTGTTCATTTGTGTTTTCCTACTAAATTGAAAATATTTAACAAAACATCTTTTGAGAGGATATGGAGAAAAACACATGTTAAGTAACACTGTCAAACTTGTTTAAAAGGTTTACAGCTAAATGCTCTGTGCTACCTTTATTTGTCATTAGAACTCTTTATTTAGAGAGGCAATTGCTCTTCCAGAGCTGTAATTAAGTAAGAACAATGTGTTTGTAATAAAATGGAAGATAATAGTATATATTTTCCAAGTGACAGACATGAAATGAGACGAAAATATTCCCTGTTGTCTTTGAGAGAAGGAAGCGAGTAGGAAATTTTTTTAAACATGCACATACATAGACACTCTCCTGCCACTAATTCAAGTAATCCTGTCAGAGTATTAAAAGAGTTTCTATTCCTGAACCTTACTGTATGCGCTCTGATTCACAGAGTATTCAGAGCAAGTATTTGATCCAATGTTTGCCTGGCAACTGCTTTTTTTCATTTTTATTACCTCACATTTTCAATGCAAATTGTAAGAGCAATGATATAACACTGTGTTCACTGGTACCGTTTAACATTTTACTACTGGGATCTTATTCTGTTTCCTCTGAAATCGGTGTTATCTGCATCGTACAGGGAAATGGAACATATTCCTGAAATCTGATGCTACAGCCATGACAAAGGGGGCAGAAGGGCTGGAGTGAAATTAGTGTTACAATATCATGAGAGCTGATGAAAACATTCACCAGGCACCAATATCGTAGGTGAAGAGGATTGAATACAGCACAATAATTTTTTATAGCAATACTATACAGATTAAAGTTACAAGTAACTCGGTGTATTCTAATTAACATGCCAACAGATTGATTCCTGGAACATCTCACTAGCCTGTGTGTAACTTTACTCCCTGGCCAATCACAGAGCCAGGACTGTTATAACAGTCCTAAACATAAGCTCTTGGGCTATTCTCTGGACTTAAGAAATTGGCATTTTGCTGCCTGAATGTGGAAATTTGAGTTGTTCTGCTCTACCAAGAGTTGGTTTTCTTGAGATATTTAGTTAATTAAATGTAGTGAGGACTAAATGCAATCAGTAAGACATATACTACTTATTTAGTTACTAAGTTTCTGTGTAGAGAGGTACAAGACCAAACTTGTTAAACTTTGAGGTTTAACAAGACCAAATGCCGGGTCCTGCACTTGGGGCACAACAACCCTATGCAGCGCTACAGACTGGGGGAAGAATGGCTGGAGAGCTGCACAGAAGAGAAGGACCTGGGGGTGCTGGTTGACAGCCGACTGAACATGAGCCAGCAGTGTGCCCAGGTGGCCAAGAAGGCCAATGGCATCTTGGCTTGTATCAGAAATGGGGTCACCAGCAGGTCCAGGGAGGTTATTCTCCCTCTGTACTCGGCACTGGTGAGACCGCACCTCGAATACTGTGTTCAGTTCTGGGCCCCTCACCACAAGAAGGATGTTGAGGCTCTGGAGCGTGTCCAGAGAAGAGCAACAAAGCTGGTGAGGGGGCTGGAGAACAAGTCTTATGAGGAGCGGCTGAGAGAGCTGGGGTTGTTTAGCCTTGAGAAGAGGAGGCTGAGGGGAGACCTTATTACTCTCTACAACTACCTGAAAGGAGGTTGTGGAGAGGAGGGAGCTGGCCTCTTCTCCCAAGTGACAGGGGACAGGACTAGAGGGAATGGCCTGAAGCTCCGTCAGGGGAGGTTCAGGTTGGATATCAGAAAAAAATTCTTCACAGTAAGAGTCATTGGGTACTGGAACAGGCTGCCCAGGGAGGTGGTCGAGTCACCTTCCCTGGAGGTGTTTAAGGAACGGGTGGATGAAGTACTTAGGGACATGGTTTAGGGAGTGTTAGGAACGGTTGGACTCGATGATCCAATGGGTCCTTTCCAACCTTGTGTGATTCTGTGATTCTGTGATTCTGTGAAGGGGCAGGGGCATTATGGGATTCGTCAGGTAGGAAGAGTAGGATCATTTTACGTTGTCAATCAGATTCACAGAAACACAGAATGGGTGAGGTGGGAAGGTACTCCTCTGCAAATCCAACACTGGCCTCTCCCAATAGCCTACTTACAACTAAGATGCTTGAAAATGGTTTCCCCTGATTTTCTTCTGTCACCTTTCCAGAGACCAAGATGAGGCTCATGAGCCTGTGTTCCCTGGATCTTCCTTCTAGAAGATAATGGTTGAATGAATAGTGAATTAAGAATACACTTACACATTTTTTATTCCAAGAACTGAAATCATGTCTGAGCTTTCTGTCGTTACCTTGTCAAGGGGACAAGGCAATCATTTCACCAACTAAAAGTCTTCGATGATTGCATCATTTGCCTAAATGTGGAAATACTGCTACAAAAAAAAAATTTAAAATGAACACATACAAAAACCCATTTTTTCTATTTTTTTAAACCGAAAAAAATAGGTAGTGGTATAGTTTGAGTACAAAATCTAAGTTTAAACCAATTTAAAAGCACCAGTTTGTATTCCTGACATAACTGGAACAGAGTTTCCCAAGAGAGGTAAATTTTGTGGCCATTCTGACAGCTGCACATATTGATTCTTTTCTTGTCCCTGCTCCAAAAAACACCTCCAGATACTTAACTATTTGTAGTTGTCATGACATGCCCTTGCTCCTTCCATTAGTAAATAAATCAAACTTCATTTATGTCCAGCCAGAGCTCTGTTGCAAGAAGTGACGACAACCTGTGAACCACAGTTCCAGTTTTTGAGATAATTACAATTTGGGGTTGGATTTTATATTGCAAATTGAACTCTAGTTTTAGGAGGTTTGCTTTTGCTGAAACAGTGACATGATTTATCCTCTGCAGTGAGGCTAAAACAATCCTTTGCCAAGAAACTGATTTGTTTACGAGCAGTCATCTTTCATTGGAAGGACCACACAAACTAGTGTGGCCACTTGAGGCAGTCTGATGTGATCTCTTAAGAAGATGGGTGGCATCACTGTTTTATCTTTGCCGTTGTGGGCAAATTCCAGATTGTGTGGTGAATGTTGTGTGTTTAATCTCTTAAAACAGCAAAAAGATTGTACTTCTTCCCTACTGTAACCCTTATAGCCCTATGAATACTTTTCACGTAGTCCATGAGCAGTGTAGTGTCCATCTCCCTCCTGTACCAGAGAACCAGCTATGCTTTGATCTTCTATGAAGTAGCTCCAGAGTAAAGATCAGTTGCTTTAGTCTTTAAATACATAGCTTGACTGTAAATAGTGTCTATAATCTCCGCCTTGCAGATATGAATATTGTGTATTCATAGATGTTTCTCAGGACACCTGCAACAGGTGCCTTTGGTTATAGAGGACCTCTTTAATTCTATAATAAAAAATCTTTACAAAAATATTAACCCTTTAGAAGCATTTTCAAACATATTTTTTGCCTTAGAAGGTTTTCATTTAAAAGACACTGGCTTGTGGTCCTTGATATACTAAGTATTGTAAGAAGTGTATGGCAAATCATTGTGAGTTGTATTTTAGTTATACTAGAATTTTTCTCAGGAAAAATAACAGAAATCCCCTGGATGCTGTCTAGGGTAACTAGGACAGATATGAGATAAAGGTGGCCAAGTAATGGTTATCAGGCTTGAATACAAAAGCCAAATGCTTGAATTGCATGAGTTTCAAGCTGGCTACAGGGCTGTGCTGCCATGGGAAACACTGGCTAACTTAAATCTCTGTTGGCAGGGTAAGCTAAAACAGCGAGTGTTACTGAAGCTGACGTTGCTGGGCTCTCCAAGTTCAAACTGCATATCCAAATTCTGCAGCCTCTTGAAGCAATAGGACAGCAGTGGAGCCACTGCTCCAAGCAGTTCTTGACTCTCTCTCTGTTTGGTGCTTCTTGGCTAGACCAAGATTTTATGGAGCTCACAGGTGTAGGACACTGGGTCATCTGTGTGTGTCGTAGGCATGTTGTAAGGCAGGGATCTGCTTGCTTTTACCTCTACAAGGTGGTCAAAGAGCAATGTCACCTAGCACACGTACTCCACTGTATGCTGTGCTGTGACCTCTCCGAGGCGTTGCTTCCTTTTCTGGCAATGAACTGTGGCCCTTGTGTGGATGGTATGTAGTGAGAGCTGGCAGCACGGGCTGAACAAGCATCTGCAGCCAATCCATCCTTATTTATGGGTTGACTTTTCTTATTTAATAACCTATTCTGATGAGCTGCGTAAGGTTATGTTTGAGAAAGGCTAGAAGCTGATGTGTGCCTGCCAACCAACTTCCAGCTGGCAAGAGACGTGAGCAATTCCACATACTAAATGAGATGAGTTTAGGATACGTTTCCGGCTGCTGTTCTTCTGAAAGGGGAAATAGTTGTTTCATTACTCGGGAGTGCTGTATGCCATTCCAGGGGGTGTAGGATGACTTGTGTGTCTGATTGGAATTGCATGGGGCGGTGAAAAGATTTTTACGTGCACACATAGCCACATGCGCTTATACAGACAGCCCAGTTACAGCCATTTAAAGCCAGATAAGCAAGCTGTTTCCTAACAGTAACTTATTGTCCTGGCTGATCTCTTGGGCTTTTTACCAACATACACTCTCAATTTCTGGAGTCCCAAAAGCATAATATCTATGAGATCTGGGCTAATGGGCTCATTCACATTCCTTTCCTTCTCTCAGATTTGTGCTGCTCAAAGATGATGCCAAACACTGGTAGGCCAGGGGTTGAATACTAAGTGGAGCCTAGAAAACTGATATGAATGCCTCTATCAACACTTGCAGTCTTTCTACACCTTTCAGTGTTCTATCATGCCTCCAAAAACTGTTTAACGAAATGCAGAAATTTTTATTCCTGCATCTGAGATGCTCTGCCTTTTGAACTGTCAAAGAACTATGACATTGTCCCAGCTAAAACCTTCTATTAGAAGCAAGAACTAGAACATTGTCAAAATAATGTCTGTGATGAGCACGTCACTGGAGCAACACGCAGGTTAGTTTATTGGTCTTAGGTTTTCACGGTCTCTCTTGCTTTAGAAAGATGACATTGCAGCCAAAGCAGGGGAGACCTTCCCACGTCCCAGCTTTCCTTCCACAGTCTTATTAGCTTTTTATCTCATGTTTTGGAAGTATTCACAGGCAGTAATGAAAAGAAACATATATTACTGCCTGCTCATCACAAAGCTCTTTTCCTTTCTGATCACTTCTTTATAAAGTACTCAACAGCCAGAATAGAAAGGGATTAATGTCATAAACCTCATAAAATAGAGTGTTCTGTGTAAACCCCACTCTGGGGACACTTGCAAACATCTAGAATATAATCGCCTACGTTTCAAGTCACCAGTAAAGGCCAAATATAAAACAGTCCACTTATTTATGTCCTTCCGTATAGGATATATTTTTGTAGAACTCTTCAAACACAAGTTACAGGAGACACTGGAGGACATTCTGACAGAAAACAGATGGGGTGATGGAGATGTTTCTTCTGGCCTTTAAAACTTGCGTATCTGCAAGAATTGGTAATCACCATAATAGACCACTCTCAGTAGCCTCTGAAAAGACTTCTCCTGTGCTTCCTGTAAATTCTTCATGCCCCACACGCTTTATGATCCAAGGTTACTAAACAAGTTGGTTTGGATGATAACATGATATCTTGCTATGTTCCCTAACAGGTGATTTTCTGAATGTTTTTTTTTTGCCCCTTTACCCCAGATGAATAATGCAGTTTGTAGGCAATATTTTTTTTTGCCATCTTTTTGCTGAACTAAAAAAATATAGCCTATATAATCACAGCAGGGCTCATTGATAATATAAGCAAGAACAACAGAGACCATTGTTGGTTTGAATTGCATGAAATCTAAGCCACTCTGTTTTGAACTATGTGAAAATATAACTGGACATTGTTTTTTCAAGAGAGACTGTTTTCTATGAGAGCCACTTCTGCCATGAATTAAGAAAAATATATACTTAAACTTCAATAAATATCACAAAGTTCCCACTATAGAAGTTTCCTCTTAGGAGCTGCCTTGTAATACTAGGTCATTTGTCCAACTATGAAGTCCAAAACCCACTCTTATAACTGTGTGAGTCCATCTTCAATTATGAAAACTGCTGTTGCAGAAAGCCCTGAAATGTTGTTGAAAAATTCACATGCTGAGCTGAAACCACAGAACTTCGTTTCTTCTGTTTTGTGGGAAGTTGTGCCTTATAATAGTCTTTTGTATTGTCATAGAGGCAGAACCCTTTCCGCCTATTCCAGATGACAATACCCACAGAGCTTTTTCAGCTTGTTTGAGCACAACAGAGAATATTTAAGGAAATACCAGCCATACAAAAAGTTTGCAGAAAGGAACAACAAAGATGTGTTTATTACTTGTGTTACAGTAGGTCACAACTGTGATGTTGGAACTCTGTTACTGTAGATGCTGGGCAAATACTGAAAGAGAAAGCTTGAACAAAGAGAGCTGTTAGTGACCTAAACAGGCAGCACTAGAGATGCTAACCTGAACAGAGGAGACAGGAAAATGGTGAAAGAGAAGCTAAAGAAAAGTTTTAAAGGGTTGTAAGACAGGTGGGGTTTTCTGTTTGTAAGACAATTCATTTATTTTTTCAGAACTTGAAAGTTTTGTGGGGTGCAGAACTCTCCTTGTAAACTGTGCTCTGTGTTTATTATAGAGACAGACTCTATTAATGCCTATAATTCCTGTATTGATGTCGTTGATGGTTCAGAACCATGTCCGCTAGGTGCAGGGTGACACTAGCTGCACGGGTGGCAGAAATATTAAATTAAAAAATATATTCTCAGTGAAAAAAGAACTTCTGTAAAGAATACATCTTAGGAAACTTAGTTTTGCTTTATAGTATTGCACGAGCAGAAAAGGAAGTGAAGTCTCATGCGTATCTGTTTTGTGGGTAATGACTCATTTTCTTCTGGAGGAATGCAGCTGACTTGCACTGGACTCAAACATTATACTAAAAATATCTTATGACCATCCACAGCCTGTCATACAGAAATATTTGTTGAGAGATTTTCAAAACAAGGACTTGATTCTTACTGTTCAGTTCATAAAACACGTAGGCCCTGACTACTTTCAAAACTAAACAGCTGCATTGAGGTCTCTAGGATTAATCCTTAAAACCTTAGATGACCAAAATTCCTGTTAATTGAATTTAGATTCTGTTGTGAGAATCATACTTAATCCGATGCTTCCACCTAACTATAGAGTTACAGCAGGGGAAGGAGCACATTAATTTAGATACCCAGATGTATAAACAAAACTTTAGAACTTGCTACATTGACAGATGCCTGTATCATCATCTTTTTAACCAAAAGCATTTTGATGTGGTGATGTGCTTTGTGTGTTAGTATACATCAATCTGACTGTCTTTCCCAGTAATTCTGGGATGATACAGTGGTGTCAAAAGGTTTTGAAGAAATGCAGTTGCCTCAAAGATACTAAGTTCTTCCTAGATCTGTGAAAAGAACAGGAGGTAGAAAGAGAAGATTTGACCACCATCTCTCTTACTAAAAATGGTTAAGTCCACAAAGGTGGCCATTTGTGAGACACCGATTGATAAGAAGACAGACCCTCTGAATTCTACCACTCATGGCACCCTTTCAAACTATGACTGAGAACAGGTGTCTTAAGGACTTTCTTTTCTGATTCTGTTAAAGAAATACCCAGTTAATCAAAATGAAAATATTTTGCCAAAGCCTATGTAGTCCAGCTGTGTGAATCTTAGCTGACCCGTGACATTTTCTCTTAGCCAGCTTGGCATGCTTTATTCGTGAAAGCCTGGATAGCCAAAATCCAGATCTGCTCTGTTATAGGGATTGCGGTCAAGGTCCTCTAGAGTCTCTAACGTGAGCTGAGACCAATGAGCAAAAAGAAGACTAAAAGCCTTGGGAATCAGATGGTTTTGGGTCTATCTTTCAAAAAAATTCAGATATGAAAGCTTGAAAACAATATGAGGCCCAACACCAAAAAAAAAAAAAAGAAAAAAGTCTTTGCTTGCAATTCTTTTTATTTAACTGTTTCACAGATTAAGAAAATCAACTACAGTCACCTTCAAAATAGTTCCCTTCTGAGCTGACACACAGCTGCATATGAGGATGCCAGTGTTCAAATCAATTCCACAGATCATTTTCTGAATGGGTGTTGAGGATCTCTTGTTGTTTTTGCTTTCACATCTTCTACCAACAAAAAATGGGTTCCGTTGAGCGCTGACTTGATCTTTGTGAAGATGGAGCTGGGTCTGGTGAACAGGATGGGTGCTCAAGCACAGGGATGCTGTTATTAGCTAAAAACTCCATCACAGAAAAAAAAATGTTGTGGGCTCACACACAGCAATATTTTTCAGCTGAGGATAAGAACTTCTGTATTTGAACATGCATCCACTTGTACTGAGTGAAGCAATCAAGCTGAGCCTCCTCTCAACAGGACAGGATGCGTTCTATAATCATTTCTTTGCATGTCCCCTCCCACTCTTGACTCCTGAGCTATAGGGTTAGTATTGGGGATTTTGTGTCAGACCTTGTATGTCTTGACTATACTCATTTTAAAGAAAGACTTTGCAAGGCCAGGTTGGATGGGGCCTTGGGCAGCCTGGTTTAGTGGGATGTCCCTGCCCATAGCAGGGGGGTTTGAACTAGATGATCTTTAAGGTCACTTCCAACCCAAACTATTCTATGAGTCTATGAATATTTCTGAAGATCAGAACTTTTCGGGTTTAAATTCCAACATTATTTTTTCATGCAAAATATTTGGCTTCCTTGTTGTATGGGGCTTATGATTAACAAGACCCTTTCAGGGAAGTAAAAAACATTATTGTTCGATCACTGCTGGGAGAAGTCTGAGTATATCCTCAGTCCAAACGGAGGATAAGAACGTCTGTATTTGAACAGCATTAATTTCTGCTCATGGTGTTTTGCACACAGGAAGTACAGCGTCTGTTTAAGTTTAGTTGTGTATTTTAAAGTCATTATTGCTACTATAGAAGAAGCCAATGGCCTGATAAGGACCTCTTTATGCTACCGTATTTGGTCAAATGATGGTTCTACGTATCCTACATGTGAAGATTAGAAACTTTTTTTTAGATGGCCGGTGCGACCTACATAGTTTAAAAATAGACAGGGGTAGGGACTATACTGTCTTTTTAACAGACAAAGCACAGCTGTTACATGAGCAAACACAAACCAGTCTCTCCCTCCGAAAAACTTACATCTATAAATGTCATCAAGGTTATTAAAACAAACATACTGCATAAGAAATTTTTGTCTGATTTAAGTACAAATGTTAGCAAACTCAAGGCCTTGTTTTTATTCAAATTGGTACCAATAGGAAAAGAAAGATGTTTGACCACGGTGTTAGCCGATTGCAGTTCTGCTTGGCAGAATGAGAGTGGGAAAACAGTGGTAAAGAAAGGCATTGTGGCAAGGGCAAGTCTGGAAGACAGTAAGATGCTTGTAGGAGCTTTGAGTACTGGAAGATCCAGTAGAGAAAGGTCAGTTTGGTTTTGTTTCTCTGATGGATGCACAGCCAATAAAGAGAATCAAAATGTTGCATTCTACAGAAAGGTTTTAATATCGGCAATTGTATTTGTATTCATTTAAGAAGAATCTCTGCTTAGAAAGGCAGTGGCCTCATGGACAAGTCTTAGATTGCATCTAGGGTGGTAAGATATATGTACGGTCTACCTTTTATAGTAGAAGATGTGTGTGTTGGTATTCATGCAGTAAGGTGCCTTGCAATCAGCCGGTTTATTATACTGCAGTATGTTTGGACTAACAGAAAGTAAATCACTTTGATGGGCAAAACTGTTTCAAGAGACAACCTCTTTGACTTTTAAATTATTTGTAATTACAATGTCATCCTATGGTGATGTAAATCATGTGAGGTCATTCTGACTAATAGGACATGGCACCTGAGTCATGGAGGCAGGAACTAATGACAAGAAATTACATGGGCTGTAATTAGCTCTTTGAGGGTATGAAAAGGTCTAAAATATTGGCTTTTTTGGGCCACCCCGCAGAGGTCATCTTCATCCTCGTTATTTTTGAAATGCCAGGGTTGTTGAGTAAGAGAAATTGTTTCTGGTTAGAAATTACTTTGAATTTCAGCCCTAAGGTTAAGTTATGGGCAGGGAGGAAGGAAAAAAACTCTGTAGTAATTTAATATGGGGCTTTTTAGAGGAACAAGAGAAATCTCACTGAAACCAACAGAGTCATTAGAAACTTAGCTAAGCTACTTCAAGGAATGAAGCAGGTGGTGGTAAGATATTGAACAGAACTGAGATTAACAGGACTGTTTTTTCTGACATAGTTCTCTCTCCCAAAGCTAGTTGTCCTGAAATGCCTATGTCCAACCAAAAGAACTCCAACCCAAATCAAACTATAAACAGGCAGGGGGATTTTTATGCCCAAAAGAGAACACTTATTTTCTCTGAATCATTGGCTGCTGCAATGCTGGCTTGTCACTTAAAATCCAGGGATGTCATAGCATGAATTTCTGCCCACATTTTACCTTCTTGTAAATCTACAGGTACTGTTTTTTAGATTGTGAGGAGGAATGAGGTGCTGTTTTCAAAATACAGGTAAAACAATTTTCACTTCCAAGTTGCAGATTCTCATGTAGCCTCTGAAGCTGACAGTGACCAAAACTAACTGATGGCCACTCACAGACAACCTTATTGTACTTCTTGACTGCAAAAATTATTTGTGAGGCAAGCAGGCAGTTAGTGAGAGAATCTAGGCCAAGCCTGATTGGGAAAAGAAAACCACAGGCTTGAGTTGTTTGCATTATGGCTCAGACAGAGGAGGAAAATCTTATCCATACTTGCCTATGTAAGAAAGTATTGCTCTGCAGGTCTAACAAGCCGGTATTCTTCATAGAATCTTTAATTCAGTGTGGATATGAAACAGTGTTTAGCACTAAGTGATTCTTTTGGTGTTACCAGAGCGCCTTAGTGTCTTTTATCTGTCTCTTGGGAATAATATGTTTTTAATAAGTAGCCTTTCCTGGAAGCAAGATGGGTAGTAGCATTTGTAATTCCAAGCAAATAGCAGTTTTAATTAAGAGCCAAATTCCCCCATGCCTTTATTTGACAGTCCACAGTACTGGTTTCACTTGCAGTTGTCATGTTCATTATTAATCTGCAAAATGAGCACTCACAAAATAAATGAGAGGAAAATACTCATAGGGTATATGTAATTAGCACACAACTTATTATGAATTGTGATGATCTCCCTGATAATTAAGCAGGCTTACAGCTGATGTTTGGAGGCAATCCAGATAGAAGATATTTCAACAAATATGACCAAATTCCTGTTGGGGCAGAGGAAGACGCACTGAGAAGCAGGGAAGCAAAAATCATAGGTCTAAAAGAAATGTTTGTTTTAAACTGAGGCTCTAGACTCATGTGATAAAAGCGGGAAGTGTTATCTCTCGGATTTTTGCAGGCAGGACTATCATGTGCATTTTGGCGCATGAAACATCCAAAAGACGAGCAACAGAGCGGTTCTCCTGGCCTATGGATTTGTCTTCAGAGGTAGATGGTTACGATACACCACCTGCACAGAGACAGGGTGCACTTGCCATGTGGAGAAATGGTACTGCCATGCAATAGTAAGGACTTGGGTCTTGTTTCCGTGGCCCATAGTATATATAGATATAGTCACGCTACAGAAAGGAATCTTAAAGAGCCAGGACACTGAAGGGCCTGTTATCACCTGTCTGTACATAGAGAAAAGAAAGTGTTGAGGGCCACGCTCATTATTAACATACCTACATGCACCTTAATCCGGTCTGTTGTGAAAGCCCTGAGTTTCTCCCAAGAAGAGAAAACCCTGCCGTAGTGCTTTTTTTTTGTGTGTGTGTGTGTTTATTCTCCTTCTTTTGCTCTCTCTCCCTTAAAATGTGGCTGAAGACATTCTCAGGGGAGTTTTCAGTAGCAGGCTGGAGCCTTCGGGGAGGGGGGACAGGGCTGAGACTGATACGGGTGCCCTGCAGCCAGAGCAGTCTCAGCAGGGTGCACAGCTCTGGTGCTCAGTCTTTGCAAAGAGAAACTTTCAGTCTCCTACAGGATCATACAACTTTACAGAAAAATGCAAGCTGATCTGAAAGGTATTTCAGCTCAAAAGTAGTTTTCCGGTATTAAACACACATTGTGCCTTCCCACTGGGATGCACAGTGGAGAGAATTAGGCAGCATGTGGGTTTGTGTTGGTGTATTCCTTTGGTCTGTTTGTTACCAGTTAACACCAGGTGTGTCTTCAGCCAGGATGCTAAAAGGCAATACAAGACCCAGACCACTGAGGAACTGCTAAGTGATCACAGACTGTAGCTTTGCTGGGATTAACTGGAATTTCCTTTAATTTATTTGTTTTATCTTCCCTCCTGCCACACTTCTAAGCACCTGCCTCATAAAACCTCTGCATAAATGATTAAACACACAGAGCCCCTCAGCTACAAAATGACAAAGATGACAGTGGCAGTAACTGTGACTGTGTCATCAAGCCATCCTCCATCCAGAGCATACAGATGTGAATGAGAGGGCCTTCCATCTGTCACTAGCAAATACCTAAACATTATCCAACAGTGCAGCAAAGCTCTCAGCCTCTCCGTTTTGTGATATTCATCAGCTATTCACATTCCATTTATTCTGTCCAATACATTTTTAATGTGTAGGTTGCAATGCAATGCAATGCTGAGCCAGTAGAAGCCAGTCAATTTTGCCTGATCTCTCAAAAAGTAGATTGTCATTTCTCTCTATTACGGCTTATTTACTGTAATTGCTTTGTGCACACGTAGCCAACAGTAAAGTGCTTGTCTTATGCTCCCCTATAGAAAAGTAACCTTCTGATCAACCATTTCTCTCACGAAATGTACTCTTCAGTATTTCACCGGTAAATTTGCAATCTGTCACACTTTGTTACCACATCAGTGTGATAAAGACACTATAATTTGCATTCAACCTGCATGAAAAAATGAATGTGAGAGGTTACACGTTGCATCCATAGAGCTTCTACATCTGGAGAGAAAGCGGTGCTCAAATTTGATTAAATTTCTATTTCTTGCCATTTCCACGTCAAAGTATTAAGCATTTTAGACGTGCCTATAGCACAGTAACCTGCCAATGTTTGTCATGGTCATGTTTAGCTGTTACTGCTGAAATAATGCTAATGCTCAGTCTGTACATAGTGTAAGTCAGTATGACAGGACACCTCTGATGGCTTGAATGTGTTTTCATTTTGCCACTGTAGTAGAGAAGCAGAGAGGACTTTTGACTGAACTCCAGACTTGAGGTCATCTCTCTGTGTCTGGCTACTGCAAAAGCGCCTGATGGAGCTGTTGGACAGCCAATAAATGAATTCAATAAAGCATAAGTGAGCTTACCAAACAAATTATTACTCTGCCTCTCGTCAGAGCTGTTCATGTGCTTAATGTACTTGTAGTAGAGCGATTTCTCTTCACTACCGCTGGGGACAAACAGCCTTTCAGGCAGTGGAAGCTTGGCAGCAAAAATGGTCTGTAAATCATTATGCTCCAGTTCTGAGAGGATGACAGTGATCCATGCAAGACATCCAGGGACAGCCAGGAGGTGGGAGCCTTGGTGGTCTGGTCTTCCAGAAATGCAAATCCAGCTGCTCCCTGCTTTTTCTACATAATGTTTCTTGCTCCTTGCTTGGGGAAATCATGCAGCTCTCCACACTTTGCATCCTTACATTCCTGGAGGACAGCAGCTGAGAGAGTGTGGGGCTTGCTGAGATCGTGGGTAGTGAGGTCTGACTGCCTTTACATCTGTGATGCTCCTCCTACGCAGACTCTGCCTCGAATCTGCAATGGGCTCACTGAACGGCTGAAGCTGGCAGGTTTCTTCTTAGAGCAGGATCAGCCACAGCACGTTGCTCGAGATGATGTTCAGTCATACCCTGAACATCTCCAAAGACAGGGACTGTACAACTTCTCTAGGAGACTTGCACCAGAAAACCTGTTGGCAAGAGCCATTGTTAACAAGAATGCCTGAAATGAGCCATGAGATTGGCTTGAGCTTCTGCCTTCTCTGGTTTTCTTCTTCTGCTGGACTTGTACCATCGGTCTTGTACCTTGACACCCAATGGCAGCAGTATTTTTTTACCATTTCTTTAATGTTATACTGACTGCTTCATTCCCCCAAGGGAAAAACAATGAGAGCTATTTGGTTTAATGAAGATTAGAGGAAAATGAAAGTTAGAGCTGGCTTTTTAGAAATGAGTTAACAATTGTTTTCTTTAAAAGTTATTTATAATCCAGTTTGAGTTGCAACTGGACATTTTAGTACTTTGCCTTTTTACTTTTCTTGTCAGTTTCCACAACTACTAAAAAAGAGCAGAATGCATGGCTGAAAGGGAATTACTGTTTCTTTGCACCATTTGTCATTTTAACTAGCTTTAAAAAGCAAGACTTACGGTGTATCTTGGTGGTTCTGATATTTGAAAAAGTACAAAGGCTTTGCAAGTGTACACAGCAACAGAAGGAGTAGAAAACACAAAGAGGGAGAAGAGCGGGACAATAGAAAAAAACCAATTTACTCAATTTCCTGGTCATCTAAAAGCATGTGGGGTTTTTTTGTAATATTTGAACAAGCTGAGCGGTTCTTCCATTGGAAGATGAAAATTTATGTCCACAGCATCTGCTTTGCTAAGACAAATTAATGCATGTTGTCATTGAACATCAGCATTTGCCAAGGCAGTTTTCCTTCTGCACACCATCTGTGGGAAAAGATGAGTTTTAGTTCCTGAGACTATAACAGAGGCAAACAAGGTGTTTGAATTCCATACCACCAAGGAATAGTTAGTGTCCATCTCCAAGAGGTGATTATGCAACAAGCCAAGTGAATAGTGACAATTGAATCACTGCCAAAGTGATGACAATATAAATAACGGTAAATGTTATGAAGACAGGACAAGACTTGCTATCTCATTTCCACCTTGAATATGAAGGGGCAGGCAGTAAAGTTAATTTACTGCTTCCAAGATGGATGGGCTCTGTGCTGTAATATCCCAGTTGTCAGGAAAGCCACCCTGCTTGGCATTTATTCAAGCAATTGCAGTCTCAAACAAGTGATCCTTCTGGACAATTGATTAGGCTTCCTTAGTGTGAGGAAAATGATGCCTACCTGACTTTCTCTGGGATTTTTTCCCATGGGTTGCTGATTATCAACAGTCACCATGTTATGCTTCCTCCCAATCCAGTTTGCTGCTGAGCCTTCTTGGGCTCCGTCACGCACCCAGCACCAATTATCTGGTAGCACTTTGTTGTCCAAAGTCAGTAAACAAGGTGCTAGCAGAAGTGGTAGTGGTGATTAGTGAGATTTTCTCCCCTCGCAGGTCCCACAGAGCTGCTTGGATACTTAGGCTGATGTCCCTGGTTATAGGAAGCCGTGCCAGAGCTGGATAGTTCAGAAGAGTGCACTAAACTTCCACATTCACCCAAAAAATGCAAGCACTGGCTTTGATGTAAAGCTCTGGAGTCAACTGGAGACTGATTCTCTGACCATTGTTTAAAGCTCACAGGGAAATAGTGTTTTGGAGGTATTTAGATTTCTAAAGATGCAAAATTTAGGCAAAAAAACCACTGAAGTGGGCAGATTCATGCATAAAAATTAACTCATGAGCAAGTGCTTTGCTATTGCAAGGAACCTGGGGAAAGTGGTGAACTCTATGTGCTGACAAAAACGTTTTCCATTAGCCATTTCTAGAAAATGCTGAGAGGATTCATAGTGGAAGAAAACCAAAAGAATTCCTTGCTGTCCCAAGGAGTCTAACAGCACCATGCCAGGCCTCCAGTCCCTCAAATCAGTGCTGTCCACAGGCTTGAGCTACACCTTTTCACACCAGTGGAGTAACTGGTATAATAACAGCTCATATTCTCTTTTCCATTGAGTGCGTTGTGTTCCATTACAATTGATAATGGACTATGGGCTGAGGACAAAATTCCTTCTCGGCATTAATAATTCCCTTAATTACCAGCTGATAATCCGGAAACAAATCTCACCTCTAACATGAAGTATTCTACTGAAAAAGCTGTTCTTTTGTGCCTTCTGGAGAGAACGGAGGAAGCCCTGTTCTCACACATTTCTATTTATGACTGTAAGCAGCCATGTAAAGCCGGATTTGATAAAGGGCCTTATCATATACGACAAAGCAGTTCATCTTAGCAACTGTAAATGCCAGGGCACTGTATAAATCATTTTATGGCATCAGTTTCTTTATACTTGAAAGGTTTCTCATGTCCGATGCTGTCTGTCTTTGGGTCTAGCACTGCAGAAAACACTTCTCCGCAGGTGATATGTGAATGGACCTGATCAATGGCAATGCACACACACAGCAAAGTGACATTAATCCATTAAAACACACTGGGGACATAAGTCTGTGCAATGAAAGGTGCTGCCTCAGGGAAAGCCGTTGTATGAACGATTTGTGGTCCAGCTGTCAAAACAGGAAAGGAGCAGGACTTTGGGCAAAGACCTGCTCTGAACCCTGTGAGGGAGTTGTCCCCCTACAGCTGCATCACAAGGGTCACGTCCTACACATAAGGCTTTTCTGGGAGCTCAATTTTTTGAATGGCAAACTAGAAATAGTCTGCTATAAATTCATTGGTAATAATGATCATCACCAGCTACAGTAAGATTAAGGCAATATTATGTTAATGGTAAGGTCATAAAACAGGGAACGCATTTTGGAAAAATCATACCCCTAGCACTGAGCCTGTATTCATTCTCAGCTGCCAATCTGTGGATGCACTAAAATCTTCTGTGAAACTTATTTTCTGAATTTGGGTAGGTTAGAAGAATTCCTCGTTACTAAAGTGCTCGCTTGTTACTGATCTTCTAAGAAAAATTTAAATTCTGAGTCAGAAACTAAATCAGAGAAAAATATTTTTCTCATTTGTTACACATGATCATCATATTCTCTAGCTTTGTATTATTTTCACACACAAATTCATCATGTCTCATATGTCTGTATTTACTCATTTATCATTAGGATCATAAGTATGATTTTTTTTTTAATCCATAATTTCAGGAACCTACGCTATCTGGCACGAGTTCTGCAAAGCTTCGTGATGCTCAGCTCATATCTGGAGACCTCAACATTAGGCAACAGGTAATCACAAAACCAAACACCATCATACCCTGTATAAGTATTGCATTCTTTATACTTCAGTTCTTGGCATAGAATTTAGCACCAGAAACCCCCTTTTCATTCCAGGGAATATGAAGCTAGTTCTCTTCAACAAAGGTCTGGAGTATTTTCTATGGTCTGTCAAATCCTTTTTATTGCAACACTTTTCATTTAAGAAAAATACTTGTTTGCTCATTTCAAGTCTCAAAGCAGATCATCTTCACCAGATGTGGAAAGCAATCATGATGGACTAGGACAGGAATGAGGACAGGGTTCTGTCTGTTCTGTCTTTCAGAACATATGTTCTCTCTTTATTCCTGTTCCGCTCCTCAGTCAGTCCATTCACCACTTTGCTATTGACTGGGGCTCAGTCTAGAGACTCTCATTCACTGTAGCAAATGAGCCAATAAATCTAACATGTCATAATCCCAAACAAAAAAAAACCATGGACCTCAATTTTCCATCAGAGTAAACTTGCCTAGCCAGGGTAAATACTTTATTCAGTTGTAATTTATGTCAGCTGAGGATATGATCAAATTATTCTAGCTTGTACTACTGAATTTGTATAGTGGAATTTATATGGATTTTATTCATATGCATTTGTAACTTAGAAGAGCTGGTCATAATGCATAGTGAAACTAGGACCTCTTTATAACTACAACCTCTTTCTTCCTCCCTGTGACCATCAAATGAGAGCTTTTGTGTCTCCTGTTGTAATGTCTCCTGCTCTTGAAGACACATCTAAGAATCATTTCCAGGGCTGGGAGAACCTACTGCTTCAGCCTTGACCATAATTGGAAGGGGAAGGAAGGAGACCTGGGGGAAGGGGATGAATAATAACTTTCCTGTCTTGTGTAATTTTATAGATGAGGGTAGATCTAACCACCATACCCACTCCCAATGTCCTTGTCCTAATCATCTGGAAATAGCATCCCAGGACATTTACTGTCTTCTGCCTCTCCACCTGAGGCCAAGAGAAACAGCCCCAGCATTGCAGCTGGACAAATGAGTCCACAGGCTCTTTCTGTCTATTTGTAATCAAACACTAATTGATACAACCAGGAGATTCTTGGACTGAATCTGAACAAGATTGTAATAAATTCTTGGGGGATGAGGGGCAGGAGTTTTTTCTTCAGAAGACTCTCTCCTCTGGCTAAGGTTGCAGAACCATGATCTTGTCCCTCCTGTGATTTGGATACTGCAAGTTCTTTGCATCTTGGAGCTACATTGTCAGCACATCCAACTACGCTAGCATTTTCTCTGCAAGGCTTCGCTGTAGTTGCTTCTTGCCTTCATGACAGCCACTGTATGCAATCAGGCTGCATTGAGGATGGGAGGTATTTTTAAAAAGGATGAACCTAAAAATCCATTGAAAATCTCTACTAATCTTCTCCACACTTGTGTTACAGCTGTGCAATAATTTCCTGGACTCATTATTATGGAAGCATTTTGTGGCCATATTACGCAGTCCAGCAGTTACCAGCGCTTAGTCTTCATTCATTTGTAAATGATACATCATCTCCATTTCCATATGCCTAAGAAAGTGATTCTATTAATACGATTACACTTTTGATGTTTCCTAACTAAGGCTGCCTGTCACAGCATCTGCTTGTCCCAGAAAAAAAAGCACTAAGAAGTGTTTTCCCATCTTTTTCACTCATGTAATCTGCGTTAACTCCATTGATTTTGTTCTAACTTCCAGAAGAGGGAGTTGAGTGGAGGCGGAAAGTTAATGAGATGAGAGGATAAGGACTGTAGCAGCATCTGTACATTGTCAGAACAAGAGTCAGTCTAGTCAGCATCCTGCAGGCGTGGTAGCAGAAACTTAAGGAGAGAGCAGAGAAGATATCTGTAGGGACATCTTTGCCCTGGTATATATGTTCGGAGACTTGGAGATGTTCTGTTTTGGAAGATGCATTTTTGGTCGTGTTCAATAGCTGTAGTTAGACCATTCTTTCACTGAGCCTGTTCAATTTCTTTTTGAGTCCATCTTTCCTTTTGTCTTGCCTTCAGCCTGGAGAAAAAACCAGGTTTTGCTCCAGATTGAAGAGATCAAGCCTATTTAATATCAATGTATAAAGGAACCATTTGATATCTGTGATCATTGTTCTCTTTTCCTTTCCTAGAACTCTTGTACCTTCTTTGAGATGGGGGGGGGTGTGCGTGTGTGTCTGTTAATATCACAATGAAGGTTCAGACTCAATATGAAATAATGACGTTTGTCTCTTTTATTGGTTGTTCTTTTCCTTATGCTTTGTATCACTTAATTTGTCTTTAACTTAATACGATTTAAACTGACCATCTGTAATACCACTGTGGTGTCCTTCTTGAATGGCATTTTCTAAACAAGAGCCCATCGTAGTTTTAGGGAGTTGTTTTTTCCATAAGTATTAGCTCTCACTCATTAGTATCAAATTTTGGCTTCTTTTCCAGACCATTTCGAAATCTGTTGACTCACACAGGTACAGTAAGACTCCCCTAGTGGTCTCTCCATGAGAAAGCAGTCCATTTACTCCTTCATTTGTTTTTCTTTCTTTTGACAGTTCAAGAGAGGACATCCACTTTCATTCCACAACAGCTCAGTTCCTCTGAAAGCCTTTGGAGTCATGCCTCATCAAAAAAATTTGATAACTGAAGTACACCACATTAACTGGGCTACCATTATTTGTATGCTCATTAATTCCTCTTTGAGGCTTGGTTTCCTGACAAAAAAAAAGATGTTTCAACTGTTCCTCCTATACCTAATTTACCCATATCTGTATAATTTTATTCTTTTTAATAATTTCATCCAATTTCCGTGCTACAAGCTGCAAATGCTGGTTTACAGCTTTCCAGAATAAAAGTAGTTCTGGATTATTTTTTCCAGCAATTTAAAACACTTTCTTTTTAATTTATACTGTTTTTTTCCAAATTGTCTAAGAAAATAAAATGAAAAAGTAAAAGTAACAAGTTTGAAAACGTTTTAATATCAAACTATTAAACCTTTATTACCATACAAATCATTTAAAGGCTTTCTCCAGAGCCTATCAGACAGAATGAGCTTTGGACCAGTCTCCATCCAGACTTCCTTTCTCAGGATTACAATAGCAGATGAAATTATTGTGCAAGTGTTTGTGTTTCTCTCTTCCCAGCAGCTCAAAAATTAAGCTTACAGGCTAGAGTTTAGTTGGATTTTGGCCACCATGATCCATCCTAAACAATATATGTTTGCACTAGGAAGTTTCAAATGCAACTTCTAGCAAGAGGAAAAGTTTTCCATGGAGCTCCAGACCTGGTTTTGAGTGTGTGGCTCACCAAGATCTGCATCCTGCATGAGCTGCAGGGAATATGGAGATAGGTATGAGCAGAGTGCAGACCAGCGTTGGGTAGGTTATATAGAGCTGGCATCTGACAGTACAACGGGTAGAGAAAGAAGGTCAAATGTGGCATTCATTACCTCATTCACAGCCTGATAAATTAGTCTTTATCCTGAACTCTTTGGCTTTTGCCACCCACAGCCCCCATGACTTCATCATCATACTGAATAATTCAATAAATACTTTTAAACTCCAGCTATTATTTTCTATTTAAAGCTTCCTACATTATGGTTTGTGGGGTTTTCAGGAACTGCTGAGTGTCAGTTCTATTGTTTTTTATCTTTTATAAAAGGCACAGGGAAGAAAGCAGGTAGTGTTTGTTGGTGTAGCAAACACACGATTCATTGAAACTGGCATAACTGACAGACTAGAAAAACAACTACAAGAGTGGGTAAGAAAGGCATAGTGACCAGAGAGTCCTTGAGGGTTAGAAGCAGCAGAAAGGCAGCAAAAGAAATTAAGCCATTTGTGGCACTTACCGGTAGAGAGACTGAGAGGCACTGAGGTAGAGCTGAAGAAATACGTGGATGGAGCATCTATTGTTTGTATAGATTTGAGGAAAAATAAAGAAATAAAGAGGTGAACAGAGACAGGAGGGTAAGGTTTGCATTTTAGCTTTAGGGAATGAACAGTCAAAATGAGATATTCAGGCTGTGGCTGAGGGAAAAATGGCAACAGAGAGAGGTGAAAGAGAGAGACAGGAAACAAAAGTCATTCTGAAGCAAAGCAGTATTGAATTTCACCTTGTCTTCACCTAAACCAGTTTTATTCTTCTCTACATTACAAGACAAATAATGAGAATAAAATAATTGCCTCAGCCCCACGCCATGCCTAAAGGACAGTGACACTGCATACCCTCAGCGCCTGCAAGGCACAGGACAAAGTACAGTGCAAGGTGAAAGGATGTCTCATGTAGCATTGTGCAACAAGTCCATGTTAGCATGGCTTCGGACTTTTGCTCTAGTTGTGCGAGATGATCATGCTCTGCTTGACCACTTGGTCAGAGCATAGAGTTAAGCAAAAGGAATCAAATCTCTGTTTACTTTCCTGTTAAAGACTGTTTCTAAACAGTTTCCAGTATCTGGAAAATTTGACATTTCAAGGACATCACAATACAATGTTCCAATTTCTACAGTCCTGTAAGTTTTCACAGTTTCTAGTAGCTGTCCCCGTTGTCTAAAGCTGTGGGAATTTCTTATATGAGGATATAAAATACATTAGGAATGGAGCCCTTAAGAAAAAAAAAAGTGCAGTTGTTTCTTTCTCTTTCTTTCTTATTCCTATATTTGACTTTCACCTGGGTAAATTCTGACGAAACTGAATGGCAGAGAGAGGTTTCTTTGTCAATTTTACCAAGAGTTATTAATAAATTTAATTTTCAGAATCTTGTCATACACACATTCACCAAATCATTGTTACAGTGGTTCCTCTTCTTAAAGCCTAATTTTCTATGGCATTGAATTACCCTGACCCTCATCTAAGTCTGTCTTCCATGAAGTCTTGAGGGACTTGGACCTCTAGAGGCCTTAAATACAGGCAGCACCACTCCCCAGAGAATGCAACACAGAAAAAATGTTCTCCCAAATCTTCGAGGACTTTTTTTTCCTTAGAGAAGGCAACAGTGATAAAATCAACATTAATCCTGCATTGCTCCATTCCGCTCTCAGGAGAGAAGTCCCAGTGAATTATGGTGTGAAGCCATTTTCATTTTATCATGTTTTAATATCTAGCAAAAAGTTCCAAAGAAAAAGCTACATTTCTTTTCTAGCTAGGAAAAAAGAGTTAATAATTTACAGGGACTTAATGGAGACTATTCCACCTGGCATATTAAATGAAAGAAGCCAAGGCATTCTAACCATCTCAATATTATCTTTGCTCTACTGCTCTCTAAGAGATGAAGCTTATGTGATTCCTAAAAGTAGTGGCACAGGAACATTACTGAACCTGCATTTAGAAATTTCAGACATTTGCATCCTGACCCAGCAATAAGAGGAGACCTGCACTCTCTCTTCTCCCTTTGGGCTCTGCAAAAAAGACACTTGTCTGCCTAAGCCGGACAGAGCAGTGTTTTTCTCAAGCCATATAACCTATATTGTATGCAGTTCTGATTTGACATAGAGCCTTCCCTTACTCCACCCAAAGCACTGCTTAGTGTAGGGGGATGAGCATCTGCCCTTACTCTCTCTGTTGGCCTCAACAAATGCACCCTGAAGCAATGCAGCAGCTGCTCTGCACTTCTTCAGTGACTGTCTTCCCAGGGAAAAAGTTGGGGCTGACTCAGCAGGGAATTATTAGGAATACTATGGATGAGAGTTACCAAGCCTGGTAAATTCCTGGTAAAATAACATACAAAATGGAGTTGGTTCCTGCCGTGCTCTGTCTTCTGTACATTTGGTGTCAAATGGAAATAAGCAGGTTTGCCCTTCTCTTAATTGAATGCGAACTGTCCACAGTGGATACTGCAAACATCTATATTGACCATTTTATCTTCCACAGACTGGCTGCAGAACTTTGAGGGATGCTGTACAGGCCCAGAGATAAATACAAAGCAGCCTGGAAGTTAAATGAAGTTAAAAAAGTCCAAGGTGATTTCTCAAAGACTACTGGTTCCATTTCACCCTCACACCCTGCTGCACCACAATAAAGTGGCTCCAAGACACCCAATGCCAAGAAAGAGACGCTGTTTTATCTAAAGAAAAAGATATCTGTAGCTCTCCCGCAACTCTCTCCTCACTCTCAGGCACAGCTGCTAATAATAAAATGTGCAAAGCAAGTATCAGGGTTTGAAAGAGAAATGACAAGAAAGGGAATGAAAGGAATGGAGGCTCTGATGGTTACTTGCTCCCAGAGTGATTTGCATTTGTTTTCAGTGCCGGGAACAGACAGTAAGATCCAGTAAAGTCACAAAATACATTGTAACCTCTGTGTCAAGTTTCTGTGGAGAATATAAAGGTTTTGCTTTGGTTTTTTTCAGATTCCTAGCGCTAGATGTTTTCATCACTATCTTCTCTTTTTGAAGCTGGATTTTTTTTTGTTGTTTTGGTTTTCTAGATGACCTTTAATTTCTAACCGATTCCCTGAATAACAGTCATAATTATTGCAAAATCCTGGTTTCTCATTTGACAGGTAGTACAAAACAAATCTGAACACATGCTGATCAGCACGTTGACCACCACACTGAATAACACTGCTGAGAGTTTGATCTCAGCAGCCCTCAAAAGCCTTAGTTAATATACAGTCACTGTGTGAGCCCACAGATTTCAGAGTGCCTACAGAAAAAGAAACACACATCTGTTCAACAAAATGCAGTCATCTACTTTCACACCTAAAACGTGTCTTCAAATATTCACTTTATTTCAAAGGGATTTTGGAGAAATCTGCATGTTTTAGGATAAACCCTGAATTTGGCTGAAAGGGAACAAAGAACAACATTTCTAATAGGCAACGTACCCTGTCATATATCAACTTGTTGCAGTTTGTGTGGCTCTGGATGCTCGGGGTGGGGGGAAAGGAATTGTTTGCAGAATCATAGAATGGTTTGGGTTGGAAGGGACCTTAAAGACCATCTAATTCCAGCCCCTGTGTCATGGGCCTCCCACTGGACCAGGCTGCTCAAAGCCCCATCCAGCTTGGCCTTGAACACCTCCAGGGATGGGGCATCCACAGCTTCCCTGGGCAGTCTGTGCCAGGGTCTCCCCACCCTCAGCACCCTCTTCCTAAAGCCTCGTCTAAATCTTTCCTCACAGCTAACTATGTTCTTCCTCAAAGTGATAATAGTCATTTTTTTTCTCAGTAGAGGTTCTACTGGCCTGGCTGCTGCTGTTGTCCTGAGCTTCAGAAGATCACATGTGGCGTGGTGCTCTGACAAGTCTCACCTCATGGCACAAGGGAAGGGAAGCAGGCAAGTATGGACAGTAATGAGGAGAGAACAGAAACTCTCAGCTCTTGCTACTGGGCATCTCAGGCAGAGTGGGATGAGAAAGACCTTTCTGTCCCTTCTGTTTTCTAGGAACACCCTCCTGACATACTCTGGCTCACTGGGGACTTTCTAAGTGGAGAAAATGAGGCAGCTTTTTACCCTCCCTGTCTTTCAAAGCCTGTTGTGGCAGCTGAAATAGAAATCTTTAGCTTTCCCTCTCAGTTCCTCAAGGCAATCTAAAGGAGGTTATCATATTCTCCCTGCCTCAGCCCTTGGCTCTACTGTGGCGCTCAGGAGGGGCTTCCACAGTCCAAGCTCACCGCTAAGATACCATCTCCCTCACTGCTAACTAAGCTCTGTCACAAAGTGATAATAATGGCATGTCTCTGCAGCACTTAGGTAAACCCAGAGGCTCCTGGGAGCCAGAAAAGCACCTTCTCCAGAAGGGTCCCAACTACAGCTCCATACAGCCCTGCTGCTTCCACTCCAGCAAAGCCACGGACTTCCAAGCCTTCCTGTGCGAGGTGCCAGGGAACCACGCAGCCAACGGCACCAACACATTAGAGATACTTGATCCAGACACACAAAACATGCTGAACAAAGGAGGAAGCCAGAATGTGAGCCCTTTCATTCTGTCTCCAATCCCTCTTACTCTGTTCTAGCCTGCTCATCTTTCAGTATGTTGCATTATAAAAGCAAATACCTGGAAGCTCAGCATGAAGTACATCACCTTTCTGGTGTATGTGACCACTAGCACAGTCCCAGAGATGGCTCTTGAAACAGAAATTTTCCCTGATAGATCTCCTGGTCTGTTTTATAGTCCTTTTATTTTCCCCTCTCCTAAAGAACGATAGCCCCGTGCATTGAGTTTTAATTGTCACCTGTAAGAATGCCACTGTTACCTGCCCCAGACTTGGTCTTTCTGCTCTCAGGTTTTCTCCTCCTTTAGGTTGAAAAATGAAGCATAATAGACTACTGTTGGTCTTCAATCTAGAGACACACAAAAATGGGGAATATACCAAAGAGGACAACCTTGAATTATCTAAATTGGCCACATTACCCGGGCGTCGTTTTTAGGAAAGTTTGTCACTCAAGGTCCAACTGAGTTCACATACTGCAATTCACAGAACTACTGTTATTAAAGGTGAGAATTTCTGTTCAGCCTGTGCACAAATGTGAGCCGGCAGATTGCCATCCTCATGAGCTACCAAGGGACAGGCTTCAAGCAACAGTGGTTGGGTGGTTTATTAGACTTTACTCTGCAATAGAATGACAGTGATAAAGAATTTACAGTTATTTGTTGATGATATTTTATCATTGGAACGGTTTCTCTGCTGCTAGTTTATGTAGGATGAAATACTGTTTCCAAAGCCTGATGTAGCTGTCATTGGGTGCTGATATTGGAATTTGATTTATTTAAAGAAAAAAGAAACTCCTGTACGAGACCCTCAGAAATGCTTCATAAAGATTTCTCTTCTAGCTTTATAGTTTCTGTTTGACTCCAAATTTCAGGATGTTCATTTGTAATGCATAAATCTCTGTGATTAGTTTAGCTTCACCAAGCAAAACTGCAGCTTCGTAGGACACAGACAAAAGAAGTACAGAGAAATACTTTTAAAAATCTTTTTTTCTCTTTATCAGAATATATACATCGAAAATGTAGGGGGGTGATCGTCCTTTTTCTTTTTTTCTTTTTTTTTTTTTTTTGTTATGGGATTGAGTCATGATTTTGTAAAACTCCAAATTCCGGAGAAAATTCAGGTTAGCTCTTCGAAGACGCGTGACAAGCTTGAAAACAACTGCTCACTAAAGCTCAGTTTGCTGCCAAAATACTGCCTTGTGACAAATGCATTGTCTTCTAAAACCATTAATCTGGCTTATATAAAAATACTCCATAACACTTCTTTACAAGCTCAAAACCTAACTTCACTGGTTTTTTTTCCGCAGGAAGAC
Source organism: Cuculus canorus (assembly GCF_017976375.1). NCBI lineage: Eukaryota > Metazoa > Chordata > Aves > Cuculiformes > Cuculidae > Cuculus > Cuculus canorus. Next base: position 6,655,627 of record NC_071407.1, read on the forward strand.
CATTTAGGAACCACAAGGAAGCCATAAAATAAGGCAATCAAGACCCAGCTTCTTAAAGTTAGAAAAATGACAAAACTGGTTTCAAGACTCAAAAGCTTCTGAGGTAATGGAGGAAGTGCTGAAAAAAATGCTCATGTAGCAAAAGGGTGAAGGGCTAGACAAGAGAGGCTCCTTTAGAAACCCCTACTCACTGTCCTCAGTCTCCTGGAGGGCTGTCACTTATGTGGAGCCAAGGAACAGGTTTGGATCAGTTCCTGCCACAGAGCTAGGGAGAGGCAAGGTGTCCCAGAAAACACAATTCACTTTGCTCTGAGGTTATTTACGGTGAAAGCAAAGACTCCTACTTTTCTCTGAGTTCCTTCAACACGGTCCCGCCAGTGGGACCCAAGAGGAGATTTTTCATCCATTGTGACTCCCTGGAGTACAGCAGATGCCTGGAAAATTCCTGCAGGTGCCTCTGTGGGATCCAGCACTGAGGTTCCTCAGTTTAGTAAATTACAGCCCAACACCTGAGTCATAATAATTAATCATTTTACCATCTTAGGAGAAAACAAGTTGGAACATTCCTGGAAAATGCCTGTAAGTGCCATTGTGGGATCCAAACTCAAGGTTCCTCAGTTTAAAAAATTACTGGCCAACACATGAATCATAATACTTAATGATTTTACTTTCTAAGGACATAACAAGTAAGGAGTAATTTACAGTATCATGGAAAGATGTTTAAAATTATATATTTTACTTCGTAGCTACTGTGGAAATTTCCTACCACAGATCTGAGAAGGCAGTAACTCACTAAACTACAGCTTCCGTGTGGCGTCTGAGTCTGAAGTGTGGTGGGATTTGATCTTTTCAGTCCATATGAGGGCCCACTAGAAAACCCACCATCTGCAACCTGGAACAAGTTCTGCACAGCATCTTCTCCTCATGCATGGAAATAGTGCCTCCCATTCAGCACATGCTTTTCAGCACATCTGAGGTACAACATATGATTTCCACGCTAGCAGTCCTGTCCCTGAAGGAAACTGCTGTGGAGCAGGCACCCCAAAGGAGATTGTGAAGAGAAGGTGGTCCTAGGCTTGCGCTATGTTCTGTCTTGGTAAACAGCAAAGCTAAAGCAGTAATCATCAGACCGTGCAAACCTATGAACAGCCTGTTGAGCAGCTTTGCAAATGACTTGGCTGCCTTGAGCAAATCTCTTTCTAATGTCAAGAAGAGACCAACCTCACACTCACTCATGCTACACCTCAAGGTACGTGACTTCATGAATTGCATCTGCCGGATAAGATATTCGAGTCTGCTCTGATTCAGACACTCTCCTGTACATCAGTGCCAACAGTGGATTGCTCATTTCATCTACCTCGGGTTTCTCGGTTACTGATAACAACAGATCGCAGAAAATTAGGTGCGATTTAGACAGTCAGCCAGTCCTAGAAACTATGGCTCTTCAGCCGTGTCGGCTACTGAGCCTTTTGGCACAGCTCAAGTTATAATTAACTCTTCAATGCTTTTGTATTTTTTTTTATAATATGTTGATGCAGATTTTTTGTGTCCTTCTTAATTTGCCAATGAAACACGGCACATAGAATTCATGTGTTTTGCTGGGGAAAACCTGTATAAAAGGCAGTGTCCAAAAACTACAGATTAAACTGTTTCCCAGTCGAAAAATCGTAAGAATTTCATGCAAGATGATTCTATAATCTGTCATCCTGAGGGACGCTTCTGATAAAATATGTTTGATTTTATCTGTGCCAAAGCCAGTTAAAGGAGAACAGTTTATTACTGTATAAACTCATAATTAAGGGTAATTTGCATATTTGAAAAGGGAACTTGTCTCCCTGTAATTTCAGATTGTTGGAGTGGGCCTTCAACAACAGCAAATTGGTCATTTCTTCTGGTACGCCACCATCTGTCACTACAGGCCTTTCTTTTATAAAGAACTTATGTGAATTTCACCCTTCATCTCCTCTTCTTTAGAATGGAGCACCTTCAGCCTGAGGACTTCAAGGCACCGAATAAAAGCTGCCACATTTGGAATACCCACGGAGGAATGTAATAAGAAAGTCAACAGCAGATGAATCCACCGAGGTCTGCCTTGGCTGATGTTTATAGCTCGCCATGGTGGTGAGTCTTATCCAAAGTTTCATCTTTTTTATCATGATTCAAATTCTAACTTTTGCTGCAGGAACATTTGGTCAATGAGAACTCTTATTCTTTCCCCAAACCATGAATGTCTTTTGTGAAGACAATTTGCTTGTTGATATAATAAAAAAATTGTGGTGATTTTTCCCAAATGCAGTATAATGTGACTCTGCATTCAATCAGCTCCCATTGATTTTCCTTGGATATTTCCCAGTAATCCCATGCCAGACCCCAAAATGGTTCAGGGCTGGAGTTAATATTTTCCTTTTTTAACAAAGAGCAGTAACAAGCATTGAGCAAATCTTCCAAAACAGTTAGCCGAACTGAGGGAACTCAAAACAACTCATTCCTCATCCCCAGAGTCAAATGTTTTTCCCGGGAGGGTTTTCATTTTGGCTTTAAAAATGTAACAAGAGGGGTTTGTTTTTAGTTTTTCCAGGATAAGGTTATTCACTCCAACAAAAATAGATAAGAAACTAGGATGCAGTTAACATCCTTAAGAAGTCAACAATCACATGAAAATGTATGGTTAGCTCAGCTCTTGATTAATGCCAAGTGAAACTCGTGCCTCGATAACTCAGAGCCCTGGGCAAATGCAGAAAACTTTCTAGAATTGTTGCCAGCTATATTGTAAACACGGGGAAAAGTGCCATTTCCCCATATGAGGCTGCAGCATGTTTGGTAGTCATGGAAGTTCTTTCAGTTCAGAAGTGTCTATTTAATGTTGCCCTGTGACTAACTGCATTATACACACCTGGTACGGACCAGACAGCGGCTCCACAGCCTGTCATCTCTCTGGTAAATCACAGTAATCAAAAGTGAAATGCCCTTTTCTTTCCGTTTCTTTCTTTAAAGGAAGTTTTTTGAAGAAAGAACAAAATACCAAGCGAGAGAACTGACGTAAAGCAGTAGTGGCCTTGAACCGCGTACCCAGCTGGTTTACAGAGGCACAGAGCTGCTGCGTATAGAGGAGAAAATGCCAGTTTGCATAGGCAAAAGGTTCTGGTTCACCAAGGTCACACAATTCAGGTGGTGTTACAGTAGCACAAAAAAAATATGGCTTTTGGCTCAGAGTCCTCACCCAAAGACGTATGGCCATTCTGGGACTTTTCCCATGTATCCACTGTCTGCAGCAGCTGGGTTGGCAGCTTGGTTGACGTTTTAGCCATTCCAGTTTGGAAGAAGACCGAGAAAGACAGTGTGGAAAAGATCCAGAAGAGGGACAAAAAAGTAGCTTTTCTTTTTTTCTTAGGCTAGCATTACGTCGGGGTTATGGAATACACAGGTCTCTCTGTGTGTCAATGACTTTCTGGGGTTTTGACCTAAAAGCCTCTTCTTTTCTGTAAATGGGCCAATAGACCTCTTTTTGTTTTGTACTACATAGTAAGGATGTACTTCTAAGCAGGTTCATCTACCCGGAAAGCTGTGTTTCTGTGACCCTCACTGCAGGCAAAGCTGCGGCTGCCCCACGGCCCTGGTGTGACAGGAAGGCAGGCAGAGGGCAACCAGGGACTGTCCGCTGGTGCTTCCCCTCCTCAGAGCCAGATAGACCACAAGTGATTACGGGAGCCTGTTTCCCTCAAGCAGAATTAGAGCAGCACTCTTCCCAGAGCCACCAGCTGCAGAAGTGCCTGTTTCAGTTGATTCACAGCCCAACACCTCTGACCCCGGCTTGCAGACAGCATGAATGTTCTAGATAACACATGAAACAGTATCTCAGATTATTGGGAGAAACTATTGTGTTATTTCTTACAGTGAAAACTGGTAGCTAGCTTTGGCACAAAGAAAAAACTGACTGCTTCCTTCTTGTGAGCTCTCTCCCAGATGTCCCAGCCCCTTTTTTGTGCTTTTTTGTGCTTTTCGTCTTTTTCTTTTCCACCCCATGGGTAAAAAGGACATTGTTCCTTTGCACTAAACATTAATGATTCATGTCTCTAAGGGCTGAACTGGAAAATTTCCTAGATTATACACCTGCCTCCTCTAGGAGGACTAAATGTACCCGCAGTGGGTGGACTTACTCAGGCTTCTATTAAGCAACATCTGTGGGTGTTTTTTTTAGTCCAGCTGTTAACATGTGACTTATTCCGCAGCTAGATCCACTATGCCAATGGAAAAAGTAGGATTCAAGCCTGCTACTGAAGGGAATGATTATAATAATTACTGTCACCATGAAATATCTTGCAAATGCCAGTGGATGGGCTCAGAGCCCCACATGCCAGCTGAATAAATGAGATCTTGCTACTCGCAGGATGTAGAGTCAAATGCTGCGAAGAGTTTTACGGCAGGCATTCATGGCTGAGAAATACCTGCCAAGATATTGGCCACAACCACAGCAGCCACCTCCTGATTCTGCTATAGATTACCACCTCTCTGAAGAACCAGCAGCTGCAATTTGTGCATGTCACACAAGGAACTAGGAAAGTCAGCTTGTAGGGCTGGCAAATGGTCTCTCCCATTGGACACAAAATCTCTTTCCATGCACGACTTAAAAGAGTCCACAATTAATTTGTCACTGTCAAAACAAGTTGAGGTATATAAGGCAGTGCTGAACTCCCTGACAAAAGATAACATGTTGGCAGCCCAGCCTTCTCGGTGCTGACCTGCTGGCTTCCTTCTGACTGCTGACACCCTGAGAGGGAAGGAGCAGGCAGATGGGCATGGTAACCTCTCACACCTCTGCATCTGGCGTGCAAAAAGTACAGCTGACAGAGCCATCAGGCCATGCCAAGGTATACATACACACCTCTCTGAAGAGGAACAAGAACAAACTGGCTAAATGTGACCACGAATTAATTTAGCCTGAAATTTAGGAAAGTTTGCCGTTATCGGGAAAAAATAATCAGTGACAGCAAACTCACCAACTAGACTTAAAATGTGATTGCATGTTAATAAATAGCTGTTATTTCTAATTAATCAATTAATCTAATTATAGTGGTTATAGGTTATGTAAATAATTGTCAACCAATTAATCTTTCATTAATTAGTTTTTAATTACTTCCTCTTTAATTAATTGATCTGTACTTTGCTTGCGTGTCTCGGTGGAGTACTCCATGACCCAGGAGATCCCTTCTTATCTCCCTTCTCCAATCTCATTTTTCCTGCCCTGTTTTTCATTGACTTGACATTAAACTCGAGTTCTTACCCTTCCCCTCTTCCATGCATACAGTGACCAAGGGAATCATATTTCAAGCAGTGGAAGAGTCCTCCTGTGACCCCACGATGCGCTAGGCACAACAGAGGCAGGGAGTTAATGCTCTCCATGGTCTCCAGGAGCACAGAGCAGGGACAAGGCATCCGCCAGTTTCTGGGATTGTCTCCAGTGGGGGATCTCTGTCCCCTCCCTCTGACTCTTTCCCAATTCCAATTGTCCCTATCGCTGGAGGGTGATCACCTTCCCTGCTGCAGCAGCACAAGGTTCCTTTGGGGGGCCACATGACAGGACCACAGAAAAAGGCCACACATGGAGAACTCCCAGCAGCAGCAATGAGTCTTTTTTTTCAGCGTGGGGCTATGTTCAAGGAGAGGAACGAAACAGAGAGTGCCGCAAGGATCCCATTTACCTTGCAAGGTGGGGAGATGGTGGTCGATGATGACACCCCAGTCTGGAGTAGTATATAGCTAGACAGGTTCAGCTTCAGAGCAGTAGAGGAAATGCTATTCAGAAGTGTACTCAGAAATGCTAATTCTCCCTCTCTGACCTCTTTCATACGGAGCGTACGAGGCCTGGAGTCACGGAGCCCAAGAAGCCACAGCAAAACCTTTTCTTACTTCTTTGCTTTCTTCTAGATCCTCTAGCTGAAGGTTCTCTGCTTCTTATGCATCTCAGGATTGATGCTGTGTTAACTGCTTTCCTACTGCTCATCTGCTCATCAGCCAAAGTACTTCACTGCTGCTCAGAAGGCAAGTTCAGGTTTGGGAACAGTTCTTTGTTATGCTCACTTATTTTTGCTTTTTCAAAAGCACTGCACTTGTCCATGAAATCTGTGCTCTGATCAGAGGTTTCCTTCACTTTCTACACTCCTGGCTGGTTATTTGTGGGTTTGCAGAGGGCAACAGACGCTTGAAATTTGTTAGAGGCAGTAAGGATGCTCATGGTTTCTGGATTTCGGATGTTTTGTTAACAGTCATCTCAGTAAACATAATGATACCCACACTGTGAACACACAAGTGTGCTCTCAAGTGCCTTCCATTAATCATTTCTGCTCTCAGGAAAATCATTTTAATCCTTTCCACCTTTATAGAGATGCCAGACTTAAAAGTGCCTTAAAAAAAGGATACCACAGTTTAAAAATCTACTCAAAGCTAAATGAAGGGTGATATGTATAAACAGCTCATTTAGTGAAAAGACCAGCATAAAAAGTTGACAAGCAAGAAAAAGCAATTGAAGGGATTAGTTTACCAGGACACAAGTTTAGAGATAAGTCCTTGAGATGCAGCATCTTATATTCAAGGATGCCTCAGAAAGTGATAGGGCTCTAGGAATATTAAATGTTATTCAAATTGTACAGAAAAGAGCCATACAGTTTAAAACAAGACAATAACACTCTGAGAATATCTGTCTACATGTTATATTTTTCTATCAGTGCTCATAATTTTGCCTTCTGCTGAGGACATTGCAAGATAGGGACAGTCAGGAAAACCAATCTGAATAAATAGAGTGAGTTGAAGTTCTTGAATTGTAATAAAACCCCAAGTGAAGACTTTTATTTAGAAGCAGTGTGTCTGATTTTTGTTTTAGCTTACTTTACGTAAAAAGTTTTTATTTTGGGGGATTTTTTTTTTGTTTTATAGTTGGTCAGAAAATGTCAAAAGGAAACTTTCCAGAGGAAATTCCCACTTCTCATTGCTAAATTTTTTTAAACAAAATACATGGTCCCTAGTTGTGTTTCATAATTCTGTAGTTTCTTCATAATAAGTTCATGGCTGGAGTCCATTAGTAGTAATAAATTTTTGTGTAACTCATACAACTCTTGAAATTCCCCTGTTTCCAGGTGACTAGTCAGCACCACCCTGCTTTGAACAAGTTGTGCTATTCCACTACAAACTCTCCTCCGCTGCATTGATTCTGGTTTGATTTGGATTGAGAAATTCCTGACAGAAACTGAACGTGTAATAACATGGTCTTGTTTTAGTCATTTTTCTGATAACAATCACTTCTTCCAGAAGCACTAAAGAAAATTAAGTACTGCAGCAAATGAACCATGCAAAATTATTTTCCCACCGCCAATGATGACAGAAAGCATTTAAAACAGTTCTAAATGGTTTATTGTACCATTATAATGGTGCATGGGGCAATTGCTCCAGTCTCAGAGCTCCATTGTCATTGTATTATTTATTATTATTTAAAGATTTGGAGAACGTCTCTTGCCATATTGGTTAGGTGCTTATTTACTCATTAAAGCTGATAAATTACATGCACTCAGAAATACCTACCAACAATGCTCGCAATTGTAAACACTGTAATTTCATCAAATTGAACAGAAAATCACAGCAAAACAATAATCAGACAAAACCTAAACCTCAGCATCTAAACTACAGCTTAAAACCTTGATAGACTCGACGACAGAGAACTTCAGGCGTCTCAGTTCACTAGCAGCTGTACTTAGCCTTACATACCAGCTCCTACGACAGCCTTGGAGCTGAATAAGCATTGTTTCTTAAATAACAAGAATGAGACCCATTTTTACATTACAACTTGACAACGTATTCCACAGGCAGAGACCCGCACTGGGTCTAATGTGGTTTTGTGTAGGAATCCAGGTATTCTCCCATCTGAAGCTCATTGCAGGGTACAGTTTTGCTTTGTACAAGCAAAAGCTTTGCTTTATCAACCTACAAGACACCCTTAACTTCTGCTGCCTTGGCCTTGCAGGAATGTTGTCGTTTCTGAGAATACTTTGAGCCATATTACTTTCTCATCAAAAATGTAGATATAAGACACAAGAAAAGCTAGATCAAGCATAGAAGACCTGAGGCATTTCTATGAGGCAGGTAAAGGCTCCTTTGAGAACATCAGAAAGAATAAGCTATACGCCAAGTTTTCCTCCATTAAAAAAAAAGCACAATTGAGCAGCTGTAATACAAATCCAGAAGGTCATGCAGCAGACAAGTGATAAATTTGTCCTCAAAGCACCCAACCACTCTCCCATGAGAGGCTGTGCATAGGTGTTATCTCCTCCTCTCCTTTTGAACTCCTTCAACTGAGAAGGAAACCTCTTAAAGATTCGTTAAGCTATAATATGAGCAGAAGGGACAGGCTAGTGACCAGAAAACCCATACCTGGATGAAAAGTCCTGGGTGAGCATTGTGCTTTAAGGTCCTCAGAAAGCAAAGTGTTTAATGGAAGTCCTGAAAGAGCTCCATCCAAGGCTATTGAGGGTCTTTGAGTCTACAAAAGATTTATTAATGCAAAAGCTGTCAAAACATGATGATGCAAATGAACACTGGTTAAATAATTCAACACATATATTTTCTCGCTAATTAAAGATTATAATCAAAAGTGGTAATGATTTTTGCAATCATGAGTTAAGTGTGTGGAAAAAGAACTCGCAAAGGGATTTTATTAGAATCAGTTCTGGGGTGTTGAAAAAAGGCTGCAAGAAACAGAACATAAACAAGTGTTAATTAATCAGATTAGATGATAGCTCAGTATGTGCATTTTCATAAAATCCAGTCAACTCTGTCGGTCCCTGTGCAAGATCTCTTTCACATACAGTGCACCCCAGTAAATTTTGTCTCACTTGATGAATTTCCTAAGCTCAGTAAGGATCTGATCATAAATCAAGATGTTCAAGGCAAGTGATTTTTTTTCCACAGCAATCCAGTTCTTCATCAATATAAATAAAAGATTTCTTTGATTGTCTGAAGAGGGTGTCTATCTGCAAAAGCATAGCTCTTTTCTTTTGTTTAGTTAGACATACCATCACTCTACAAACTGGCCTTGTAAGGGAAGGGCAAGGTCAGAGGAAGTCTAAAAAGAAAAGGTATGTCTCTCCTTATCTTTGGCAGGTTTTGATCAGGTTAATCATTCAGTAAAGTGGCCATGAAGAAAACAAAAGGGTAGTTAATAATCTCAATCATTCAGCCCTTTAATTCCTCCTAAGATAACGTGACAATGGGGCAAAGACGTATCTGTTCGTCCGAGGTGTACATGATGAAATCCTGCGTGTTCCATACAGACCATTCTATCTTCTGTGGATCTGTAAAATAGTTGGTTGCAAAAACACCACTGCAATTCACTTCATTTAAGAATATATCAAAAGGATCCTGATGTACTTTAGGGGTTATGATCCTTATTGATTCTAGGCTTTAAAAAAATAGTGAAAAGTATTCTTTCTTTCTATCTATCTATCTTTCTCTCTATCTATCCATCCATCCATCCCTCTATGCTTCATGCAAGGTAAAGATGTCTGTGTAGAGGGGAGAGAGAGAGAATATTAGCTCACATTTCTAGGGGCAAATCAGAAGTCTCCTGAGGGTTCCAACTCTTCTCCCTTTGTGGTTCCTTAATCTACCTGTGTTCCCACTCGTCCTGCAGTGCTACCTGGCAATGCACAACATCCTTACACAGGCAGATACTGATCACTTGAGGGCAGCTACACTCTGCAAATGATGAGTTCTCCAAAATTCTGGTACCTATAGGTGGGAGAGAATTATGCATGTCTAGAGCACAGTTACCTAATTTATCCTTGGATCATAACCCAAACAGTGGTTTCAGCCACCTATGCTTTAAAACACCTTGCATCTTCGGACCTGAGGGAGTAAGTCCCTATGCCCCTGTGCAGCTGCACCAGCCTCTGTACACAACAGCACAGTTCCGTGAGCACACACAGACCCCCCAAACCCCTCAGCTAAACTATGTTTAGGAAACCTGCTCATGCTATCCATTTCCCTTCTGAAAGTCTAACAGTTTGTCTTCACGTCACTGATTCTATTTACAAAAACACTTACTAATGAATCCAAAAACCAATTCATACTCTACATGACTGTTTTCAGCAACTCTGGGGTCAATACCATTTACTCAGACTTGGCTGGATTATGACTTTTTTTCTAAGTGAAGGCCCAAGATGGCAATACCAAGACCTTGTAAATGCAGAAAGAAGATGCCACGCAGAGAAAAACAAAATCTAACGCTAATTGGCTTGTTCTGAGTCATTACTACTGTTTAGTGCTGTTCTGCTCACTAATTTTTCCTACTGTTCACAAATAGAAATGTTTTAAAGAGTACTCAAGGTCAGTTGTAAATGTTTAACAGATTATGAAGAATTTGTATACAATTTGATATTTTTCTCTTCCGTTTATGTGAAATCTTAATGAAAGTAAATTCAAAAACTCATCTTGCCAGAGACAATATGGGAAAAAATAACAAAGATCTTCCCTGGCTTTTTTCTAGGCTTGTGTTTGCTTAAGAAAAGAAAAATAGTTTTACACCAAGGAAATGATGATTTTTCTCTTCTGCAAAAATATTTCCTCCTTAGTCATCCAAGATTAATTCCAATTGAAATGTTAAGAAAGATAAAGGAAGAACGTATCTGAATGGGCAGAATGAAAATAACATTGAGCTACAGGAAGAATATTTCAGTGTATATTTTAAGCTTACTCATGATTTAGGTTTTTGTAGCTAGAATAAGTCAAAGAGGAATTTTTCCCATTAAAAGTCTGCAAAGCAGCATACATTACAACAAAGTTAGATATTCTTCAGGTGTTTGATTATATTGATCCCTAGAAGCCAAAAATGGACCCGATCTGAATGCAATAGAGACTGACTTCCCAGTTGCGAGAGGCTGGTATGCTCATTTCCACCCATGCAAAATGAATGTAAATCACTGCTAATGTGAGAAAGCAGATGTTCAGAATGTTTTAGAAGAACAACTGGTCTGGAAGGGATCTCAAGATGTCATCTGGTCCTTCCTTCTACTTTAAGACAAAATCAACTCTACCTGATTTTTTTTTTCTTTGCTAATGTTTTTCCTACTTAAAAATATTCTTAATAAAACTCCATTGTTGGACTCAGTCAGTAGTAATGGCAAAGGACTGGGAAAGTTTACCGGTTTTCATTATGGCTTAATTGTTTTGAAACATTAATCATTTTATTGCCTATAATCTTAATGGAAAAGATGGACCTCGGGAATTGCCTGAGGGTAATTGTGTTTTTATTGCACTGATTGCAAACTGTGGAACAGTTTCATACTTACAATGCTGCAAACATGGTCTAGTCACTGAGTAATCCTGATGCCTATCAGTGATATTAAAAGCATAGCGTGGTGATTGAAAAGCCACCCCTTCCGAAGACAGTCACTCTTGCAATCAGCCTCAAGTCCAGGGAGAAGAAAGGGCCATGCTCGCCCACAAAGGTGTGAGCCATAAGAACCTACAACAGTAACATCACGCTCAGAGAACAATTCCTCCCTGCAAAGCTTTTGTTGTCTCAGTATTCCTTCTGCTCACTGACAGTCCCATTCACGTTGATTGGGGTAAAGAATCAGTGCCACAACATTGCTCTCATGCTCTCATTCCACAGGATAATTCAGAAAGCGTTTTCTTTCATGTGATTCACTGGAGCACCCTAGGTGTGATATTTCCATGGTCAGATTATTTTAACTTAACTAAGGGTATAATTTGCCAGTTAAAACAGTGTGACTTATACTGTCAGCTGGTAAAAATGAATGATTGAAGAAGAAAAATTATGTGGAGGCTGATTGCACTGATATAGTTGGTCGTTGTGCATGTGTATAACAAAGTTATGTATCTATATAACATATATCTTTGTTAACAAAGGTCTAGGGTGTTGCTTCGTTCTTGTCAGGCTTCATGAGTCCCTTAGGCTTCATGTGCAAGTTACAAGAAGGCACATAATAAGGATAGAAATAATTCTTGGTGGTAGAAAAGAACACAGTGCAGTGCCAAGTCACTGTTCTAGATATCACACACTATAGGATGGTAAAACAGGCAGATGGTAGTGCTGGTTTCATTGCAGTGTGAAATTAGCCATAAGTTTCAGAACTGAATGCTAGGAATGGAGATAGCATCAGTACCATTCACCTCAATGCAGACTAGAAATTTATTGTGCAGGGACAAACATCAGGAAAACAAGGATGTACTCAAACCCACTACAGGGATGTAGTGAGACAATCCCCACAGTCTTTAATAATACTACAGTGTGGATGGGTGGGAGCACTAATGTATGCACAGATGCCGTTATGCTGCTCTTTACCTTTGCTTCAGTAAATTTACTTGAAGTATTTTTTTGATATTTTTAATTGTTGGAGGTTTTTTTTTCCTGAGAAATTGCTTTTAGGAAGTTACAAATTGTCCAGTTCCTTGACTGAATAGCAAATGTTTCACTTGAATTCAGAGAAGCAGTTTTCTGCCTGCTCTGCTGTTACTATTGGAACACTGTCCATTACATGTCTGGGACTTACTGACATATGCAATATGTTTTACTTTCTCAAAAGCAAAGTGCTAATCAAACTCGATTGTCAAGTGCTCTCCCTGTATGACCCCTTCCTACTCTCTCCAAATCCTCCCAACACCCGACAGCTCTTTCACCCAGGGTTATCCACCTTCTTCAAGAAAGATCTCTCCTTTCTGATGGACCTTTTCTACAAGATGAAAGTTCAGGGCAGGTCTTTGGTGATGGTGCAGGAGGCTAGGTGAGCAAGGCTGAGAAGAATGCAGCTTGCAGTCAGAGAATAATGTTGTTGGAGGCAAGTGAGGGCACGAAAACCTTACCACTTTCTGAAATTTTTTCACATGTTCTAGTGAACGTCTTCTCCCTGTTAGGCATCTGGGACAGGCAGGTTGTGGTGGGACCTTCAGAAAGATTCGTCACTCCTCCTCTCTGGAACTGGGCAAACATAGCAATGCACAGAAAGGCATGGAGCTGGCTTTCATGGCCTGAAAACAGATTATCTGAAATGCTTTTACTCTAATGAATAATGTTTTATTTAAGGTAGTTGTCCAGTCTTTAATTACCTGTTTCATTACTTCCTAGGGAACTAACTGCAAGCCAAATCACATTCATTGAATTTAAATTGCTTGGATCTAAGAGGCCTTTCCTCTAGGCTGTTTCAGAGGTCTGGTACTTGCTGTGGAAGTTATCCTGTAAGAACAGAACGGGCACACTTCCCAGGAACTGTACCTTCTAGTTACTGCAGCTATTTTCCATTTGATCATTAGATGAAGAGAGCAGAATCAAATGCAGAATTCTGCTTGACACTTCCTGTATGTAAGCAAGGGCTTCACCACAGGATCCAGTCTGCTGCCTGTAATGGATATTGTCTTTTCCGTTGATGAAATATTCTGAGTCTTCATTCTCTCCTTAACTATAGATTCCACTCCAGATTACTGTTGATCCCAAATCAATGTGACAATTTCCTCCTTCTGAATGGCAAGTGCTTGAGCAGTTCATGGATCTTAGGTTTGAATTCAGTCTCTCCAAAAAGCTGAGAGAGACCAAGGTCTTACCCCAGGTTCAAATCAGAAGACAGAAGTTTGGAGGGCAATTCAGTCTCATGGCGTTGAAGTGCTGAAACTCAGAGTGTCTAGAAATGCATCAGCCTTTCAACTTTCTGACAATTCCAGGTGCCTATCTGTCACATTTGTGCTAAACACAACAACTGTGGAAGAGGGAATCATGCCTCAGGATGGAGGAACAGCTTCTAATTTCCATCATTCTCCTTGTTTTGCACCTTCTTGGCATCTTGCAAGGCAGCAGCCAACAGAGTTTATATTCCGATTAAATTATGATCAACTTCTCTTGCTTGGCTGAACAGAACAGTTCAGTCTGACCCCAGACCTGAAGCCAGTTAAGCAGCAAATTCTACAAACACATTATTATTGACAGAAATGCATGTTTCCTTAGAAGGCAACTATTACTACCCACTGCTACAGGCAATGTTTAACCAGAGAAAAATGCTAGCAAGGAGATGGTTTATAAGGTCCAATTCCTTTCCACAGGTATGTCTTTTTGATACTCAGTGGAGGCATTCACATTGGCCGTAAGCAGACACGTACACACACGGAACAGAAGAGCAAACAGATTTTGTTGTTTACCTGCACAGGTAGTGCAAAAGGTGCCTGAAAGGGATGACTTTTCTGCCTGTGATGTGACCACAGTATGGGGCAGAGCAGGTAGCAGGAGGTATCACCTCCCCTTCACAAAAGAAGGCAAAGCTAAGGCTTTCAGAACCAGTGAAAAGATTCTTGATGATCTTGTAACCAAAGCAGGTAAAGAATAAATAAGTAAAAGTGCTGGCGTCTTGAAAGGTTCTCAGACAGCAGCCCCTGCTGCTTAGCCTCATGCTATGCCATTAATATGGAAAGCTTGCAACATACCCTGTAGCACTCCACTAGCAGAAGGCAGCCCCTCAGCAGCAGGCCTTGTGCAGCCAAGGATCATCTCTGTGATTTTTGTGAGCTAACAAACATCACCGTCACAGCAGGAGTTTCTTTTTGAAGGGAGGGAGAGCAGCAGGGACTCCAGGCTGCAGCAATGCTAGCATCAGAAAGCACGTGCCATCAGCTGCTGGCATGTGAACTGTCTGTCAGTGGGCTGGGGTACCAACAGTAAGGTTCTCTGTATCTCACAGCCAGTGAAACCAGTGAATTTTGGAGTAGACCTGAACCTCCCTGCATGCGGCACACAGGTTACCTTTGGTTTTATTGAACTTCTTCAGGTATCCTGCCCACAAGCAAAATTTGGGTCTCAAATCCCATCTGAATCTCAGGCACATGCCGTTCTTGCAGGTTTCAGGACTGCATTTCTGAGTGCTGGGGAAAAAAAAAGGCTTACAGAACAATAACTCAGTCACCATTCAGTGGTTAATCATTACGAGAGGCTGTCATCACCCTCGTTCACTGGGTCTGAAACAGGGCATTAAACAGTTCTGTAAACTGTTCACTTGAATTAACAAAAGAGAACATGAAGGCTGAAGTTGACAATAGCTGGAATATTTCTTGGGTGTATAGACCCAGACTCACAATTATTTATGCACTTAAATCCAATGAAATGTCTGGGATATGAGTGTTGTGGACCTGATCTGCAGGGTTATGTTAGCACGTGTAACACAAATTCTTGCACCTTTCTACATGCAAACTGAAAGCAACGCTGGGGTAAAATGAGAGTAAAGGAAGAGATTGGCTTTGATGAAACTGCCCCTCCAGATGATTGGTCATTTGAAGTCGTATCATGACAAAGAAGAGTTCCTTCATTCCCTGCATAGAAACCACAGTTCAGACCTTATTTTAGAAGGTAATTTAGTATTTGTTTTAAAAGGTGAGTTCTGATATGTGTTTATTTCATGAAACCTGAGTTTTCTTGTTTGCATCTCACAGGCTTGCAAGCAATGCCATAGTCCTTTCTGCTTATGAAGAGACATCTCTCATAAGATCTAGTTCCCAAAAGCACGATATGGCTGGTCATGCTGAATGAAGCCAAAGAAGAAATCTAAACTGCCACTAAAAGAAGAAATTGCTTTAGTGAAATAAGAAGTGTTAGGAGATACTTTTTCAGTTCTCAAGATATCTGAAATGGAACCAAGGGCAGAGTAGAAAACAGAAAGCGTGGAAGTTCTCATGATGCCACAGAAAGGAGGGTGTTCAGCTTCTGAGTGACGTGCTACATCAGACAAAGTTGGAAAATACTTTTGCTTGTACGAGGTATGAGAGGAAAGCAGTACCATGAATCTCCCTCCCCTAGATATTTGATTTCACAACAGCAAGGAACAACTTAGTAGGACAGTTCCCAAACCAATGTGACTTACCTACAGAGAGCATCTACCCCCTTAATATCAGAGCCTTGGAGATGGAAAGGATTTGATTGTTTTTTCATAGAATCATAGAATAGTTTGTTTGGAAGGGACTTTAAAGATCATGTAGTTCCAACCCCCCTGCCATGGGCAGAGACGCATCATTTAAATTCCTTTCAGTGGCAGTATTGCCAACTCCTATAGACACTATGTTTACTGACAAATTAAAGTTGTCATTTTTAGCCTCTCAAATGTCAAGGAGAGAAAAGAAAAGTCTGATTTATTTACAGGCATTTTTAATGTGATGGTGAAGAGGAGCCAGCATAAGAAATTTCATCATTCCTACCCATTCTCAAGTCCTATGATCAAATTTGGAATCAACTAGATGTACCTCCAGGAAGATGTGTTAAGCTTTCGTAAAATGAAGACAGTATCCATGTCATTCAGATGCTCTCAATGACTGCTGGTGACTGCAAAAATTCATGAAGTGTGCACGTGCTTTGAGCATATCCAACAGAGAGCGCTCTGTCTGTCTGTTTGGTGGTTCTGTGTAACAGGCTGATGGAGCATGAGCTGCCCTTTGTAGTGCTGTAACAACAAGTCTGCTGCATAACATCCACCAGGTTAGTGGCAATTACACGATGGCAGAGAGCACTTGTCATCCTCATGGCCAACACAGCTGAATACTGGAAATCCAAGCAGAGCTCGATCATCAGCCCTCAGTGACGGGTGTAAGGGAAGGCTACTTCAGTCCTCAAAGATTGCCTAAATGCAACCCTGTGACCCGAAAAGAATTCACCTGTCTGCACATGTGTGCATAGACACACACACCTATACATGCAAATATACCGTGCTTTCTATCCGCATGCTGGAGTCCAGCTTAGATAATTTAACTGAATAAATATTTCATCACCCATTCTGCTTAGAGGAAGGATGACCTGTCCCAGCTCCCAGAGAGGATAATGAAAGATGACACTAATCTGAGCTATGTTATTCTTGAGAAGTTGGGGTGGGGGAGGAGACTGGCAGACAAACTGAGAAACTCATTAACTCCTTCTTCAGAAAAGTACTCCCTTTGAGCAACTCGCCAGGATAAAAACACCCTTAGAAGCTGCTTTTTAAGTCACTTGGAGGAAGAAACTGCAAGGGGAAAGCAAGACTGAAAGTGCTGTATTATTCTGAAGGAATACTGGTTAGTTTTGATTCATTAGGGCCTTTTATTTTGAAGGACTGCTAATATCTTACAACTTGAAATACAGTCTGTACACCAGGATCCTTTCACCTGCCAAACAAATGCAACTGTTTAATTGCATTCATCTACTATAAATGAGGCTTCAGGACTGAAAGCAAGGAAAACTATTAGCCATGATGAAAACCAGAGAAATACAGGTTGTACTGTCATGTGCAACTGCAGCCTTAAGAACTGAGCTGACCTATCCGAGTTAAAATCCAGGCTGTCAAGGGGAATCATATAATATTAAAAGATTGATAAGTGTTTTCAACCATTAACTGACATGAGCCAGTGAAACATTTATGCTCCAAGGAACAATGGGAGTAGGTATGTCTCTTGGAAGCTGTTCTCCACCCGCTTCTGTTAAGCCTACACAGATTCGTCTACCAGACCAACATGACAGCACAGAAAATCTCAGCCCTAACTTTTTTTCTTATCATTTCCAAGGTTCATCACTTAATTTGTCACCTTACAAGACTCAAGACAGATTTCTTGGTCTTCTTTTATTGAGCCCAAGAACTCAGGAAGATCCAGGAAGATCACATAGTTCAATGATCATCAGACGTTATGTAATTTCTGTTTCAGCTCCCTCTGGCTGGGCATGTGATTTCCAGGCTGGAGTCCATGGACTCCATTCCCTGAGTTGATGGCTCTTGTAGAAAGCCAAAGGCACCCAGCTGTGAGACATTACTCTTCTATGTCCAGAAATTATTAAGAAACTGTAAGATCCACCAGGCAAAAATATGTTCTTTGCTGAACCATAACAAATCGGGCTGTTTAACTTACAACCTGAATTCTTCTTGGAGGCCTGCCAGCATCTCTTTACATCACAGTCACTCAAAATATTTTCATAGAGAATAAGATACTGGAATATGTCCTTGCTTACAATACAAACTATACATGTTTTGTAAGCAATAAGAGGTTCCTTATGATGTTTGAATGGTTCAACTAAAGGACGAAGCAGATGCATCAGACATAAACATTATGTTTTAAAGACTAAGACATCCTGGATTCACCCTGCCTTATACAATGAAGCCACTGTGACGAGATTTAAGGGTTTGCTTTTGCAATGTTCTGATCCAAGCAAAGAGGAAGCTGGATGTTGAGGGAGCAGTTACCATCATCTAGGGTAGCAGATAACTAGTTGCATCACACACTGCAGCATCCCTTCAAACAAAGTGGATCAAAAGGCACAGATTTTCATGCAGTCCTTTCACTCTCTACCTGCATTGTCCCTGTCTTAACAATAGCTCCTGAATTAGATACATTTAGGGAACTTAGAGCAATTCCTCTTAAAACAGGAGCCTGATATTGTCCTCATTCTAGCCTCCTGCCATGCTTCTGGATTTGGACATAATTTGATTGTCCCGATACTAATAGTCAGTTTTGGATGCAACACACTTTTCATTTTTCTAAATAAGGATTTTCACAGATCTGAAAAGAGTTAAGCATTCAAAATCCTTATCAGGCATACATGATCGCTTGAACAGTTTCTTAGTTACATACCTTGCACATGTATACATCGATATCTTTGCAGTCTTGTTCCAATGATGATCTTCCCTGATTCTGCTGGATGAGCCTGTTGTGAAATACAACACATAATGTGGCAGAAGCGACTCTTTCTTCTGGAGGCAGAGAATAGTGCAGAAAAATAGAAAAGGTTACAACTGAATTAGCAAAAGTGACATTTTAAACTTGCAAAATCATTCTGCCATTGACCGTTTGCACAGTACTGATGCCCCAGGGTTCTTGCATAGAACATGAAGCTAACTTGGCAATACTTTTTTTCACAACGCAGATATAGACAAAAGTAAGCTTACGTCCTTGATCACTAGCAGAGTCTAGTTCCAGCACTAAGACTGAGAGAGTACTGACGTCTGCATGAGGAACAAGGGATTTTTTTAGTTGTTGGGGTTTTAGGTGTTGAGTTGGGTTTTTCTGTACTTTTTTAAATGGAAGCGTATGAGGAAAAAACAAAGTTATGGAGAGATGCAAAATAAGGGCTTGGTAGATGTTCTGTTTTCTCCCACCCATGATCATCAGGCAAGCTTTCTGGGCAGAGCTTTGCTGAGTGAGAACCAACTGAAAAAAAGCCGGACTAATGGGTCACATGTTTAGTTAAGTGGTTCATCCACAACCTAGTGGTTTGTAGAGGCTCATGTTGCCTTATTGGGTGCCGGATTTGTATTTTACACAGCAGTCCCTGTCCCTGGTTCCAGATCCTCTGGGAGGACTTTTGGAACATAGTGGTTGACGTCTGTGTGAGCAGGATCACATCCTGTGACCTTATCAAGTTTCCTATGCTCCCCATTCTCACTTCATTTAAAAATCACTTATGAGACTCAAGCTTTCCACATAATTTTGGTTTTGAATATAACCAAGCCTGGGAAAATTTCTTTTCATTATGGGAAGTATGGAAAAGTTGCAACTGTGTGGAAAAAAAATATAAGATGGGATAATGCAAGCTGCTATAAACCTTCAGTCTAGCATTTCTGTTAGCAACTGTTGCAATGACAAAAGAAAAGTCAAGGAACTATTTGAAGGGAATATTTACAGATGTGAAGGAGGAGTGTCAGAAGGAAGTCATTCACTTTTTTTGTGGGTTGGGATATCTGTAGCAGCAAGCATAGGTTGGTTAGACTGCACAGGGAAACATTTTGACTGGATATGGGGAGCAGATGTGTGCACGCTACAAGGCTACCTGGGAATAGGAGTAACTGGAGTCAGTGACATGAGAGTTTTTCCCTTGTTGTGCATCTTGCTTGAATAGGCAGCTGTTAGCATGCTGGGTAGTTTATAATACCGTTGGTTAGACACAAGGTAAAATCAAGGCCTCACGTTGATCTCCAGACACTAAGATGTTCAGGTTCTTAGGGCCCAACACTTTGACTAGTATAAATAGCCTTGGAGATAACTGTTGGCATTTCATCTCCAGCTGGGGAAATGTGATGGTTATTTGAAGAGTCTTTTTTCATCCTATTTTGCTTCCCTTTAGGGAGAAGGACCTAATCCTGCTGCAGCATTTATTTAATATCATTCTTTTAAAGTGGCTTCTTGCAGTTTTCAGGTTTGCTTGAGATTTAAAAACATTAAAGAATGCAGTATAGAGCCTTTTATTCTCTTTGTCAGCATGAGAAAAAATCATCAGATTTAGAATTCTAAATTAAAAGATATATCAAGGAGAAAACAGGCCACAATAGTTTAAAGAAAAAAAGATGCTTACATTTTTGGAAGGGCTGTGGGAAAAAAAAATCATTCCTCATACACAAATGCTTCAAGGCATTATGAACGGATCTTTAAAAGTTCATCTGAGTTGAATCCAGGCTTTGAAATCCCAAGCTGAGGTGTCTTAGATTTCTTTGTTAATTCCATTTAAACAAAAATCTTTTTATGTTCTCCTAAACTAACAAGAATGGAAAAAAAAAGATTAGAAATGTGCAATTGCAAATGCTTTTGACCCTGAAGGTCTTCAATGCTGTTTTTAAAGAAAAATCTAGCCAATATTCTTCTCCAAGAGTGGTGCAATCTCTGATTAAGAGATGACAGAAACTCCAGTAACAGTGGGTTTGTATAAATGGATGACTTTTTAGTCATTACTTTTTTCTTGCTAACTCAGACTTTCTTTTCCACCAGGACCAAACAGAGTGAAAGGAACTGGAGTTATTATTCTGCCCCTGCAAGATCTTTATCTCTAGGTTCCTGCTGTGCCTACAGGGAAGTCCAAACTTTTACTGCAGACCACTGCAAAGCCAAACGGCCCAGACATCCTGGAACCCCCTCAGACAGCTGATGTGCCCTCTCCTGCTCAACACAGCCGCAATGCTGAAGGGTTGTGGGGAGTGACGTGCACAAACTCCTGTTCTCACATTTCCGATGAAGGAGATATAGTGCCTGAAGAACTTGATTATTCTCAAAACTGGCTCTGCCTGCATCTCCTTGTTAGTTCCTAGATCATCTCCACCTGATGGACAGACCTGAAATGCACCTGATTTAATTTAGAACTAGACTTTAATTTAGCAATAATGGTCTCACCCAAATCTTGTATGGAACCTATAGGAAATGGCCTGAACAACGCAGAGCTGGCCAGAAGCAGAAAACATGAAAGTAAAATAATATTGTTTTGCTTCCAGCTTCCTGCAGTCTTCAGAGCAGTGACATGAATAGACTTTTCCCATAGAAGAAGCCAACTAAAGCTCTGAATCGGGAACCTCTATAGAGCATATTCCCAGAAGGAACTGCAAACCAGCCACAATTGGCCTTTTTCTTCGGACCCAGAAGGAATGGTGAATTTGATGGGGTCATATCTGGAGTCAATTAAAATGTTTTCTCTGTTATCTGAATCTGATTATTGGCCCTTCTTTTGCCACATACCAAGAGGTCCACTGAGTCCCAGTAGCCCTGTATCCGTTCTGGATGGTTTGCTCTGTTGGAGGCAGGGCCTAACAGTAGAAATGCAAGGGAATTTATTTAATTACCTGTGCCAGTATATTGCAACATACAAGTCCACATGACAAAAAAAATAAAATATAGATTTAGGATTAAATCTCCCAGCAATTTTCCCTTTGATTTCAGTGGATAGCACTAGTTTTTAATTCTGATCATTGTTACTGTGGGACTTTGGGATACTTGATGAAAGAAATTGTCTTGAAACTCCAGAATATGGTTGCTTAGAGGATTTTTTTCAGTCCTTTTGTATCCTATTTCATAAACATTTTCAAAGAGCTTTGATTTTGAAATGCCTTGGAACAGATTTCACCTTCTTCTCCTACTAGATGTATGAAAAAAGCTTCCAGAATTTAACAGTTACCATATGTAATCCTTCTTGCATGTTTAAGTGCATTGTTTTTATATGTTTTGTTAAGATTAAAATAGAAAGGGTTTTTAGAAATGTATGGTAAAATAGGTTTCTGCATGGAGGCAGAACCTAAAACCAAACACATTTTAGAAAACAAACGCTTCCTGTTACATACTGTTTTGTGTGTGAAGGTAACCGCTAGCAGATACTTGGTGAAAGAGTGTAAGAAACTAGATATACATACATCGACTATCTCTCTGGCATCTCATCCCCAGAGTTTGGGTTGCAGCTGTTTGTAGGAATATACATCAGAGAGATGCATGAATCTGTGCTTTATTCTGTAACCATCCATGGGGAAAGCTCTTTATTAATTTAAATTCTCCAAGGGGTTCAGAGAACCGAATGAAAGTCAACATCCTTGGAGGGATTTTCTCAGATGCATGGCATAGCTACTTTTTCATACCAGGAACCATGCACCATCTTCTTTTTGATAAGGTATTATTAGAGATGTCTCAGATATGTGTTATAGGCAGTTTGCTCATAGACACTAATCTCCCATCTCCTATCCTGCATGTTTTGCACAGGCCAAACTTCTCTCCCCTTTGAGCTCTTCAACGTAGGGAATATCCCAAGTCACATATTCAGAAGGAAGCACTGGTTGTGTGTATGACATTCGCTATATAGATGTACAACTAACCTGGGTACCAGAGATACCAATGACAGATTTCAGGTTTCATCAGTGGTGTATCACAAGGTTTCGAAATTTCTATGATTCCATGATTTGAAATTTCTGTGATTTCCACTTCCAACTTTTCTCTGGAAAGCCATAACCTCATCTGCCAAATACAAGGATTTTACCTTAGCATCATGTGATATCATTGTTTTTTTTCAAGACAAGACATATTTTAAAACAAAATGAAGGTACGCTTGAATTACAAGAAAAATTAATTTTTTCTTAAGCATGAAGTGAAAATATTTCAAAACTTGAAATGTTTCAAAACTATTATTGAAGAAGCAGAGCCAAACAATGGAAAACGATCAGTTCTTTTGAAGCCATATATTACACAAAAGTTTTATGCCAAACTTTAGTAAACAGAGAATTGATTTGAAATAAAGAACATGAAAACATGAACTGCTGGCAGATAACACAGACCCCACACCTGTCTGCTCAGTGCCTCTACCAGTATACAGCAGTTGCCCAGTAAAGGTTTTGATTCCTTATTCTCATTGTTTCCAAGCATATTTTACAGACAATTGGGTGACTGATTCAGGAAGCTAGAAGTACAAGAATAAAAATAAACAAAGTAATTTACAGGGCTTTACCTGCAAATCCTTCACCGGTTTCCCACTTTCTAGAAGCACCAGAAAATGTCTGTTTCAGCTGGTTTTAGGGCTGGAGTTCTGCAGTTCATCCACAAACCCTTCCTGTAATCAGCGCAATTCTCCATATTGATCCTGTACTTGTTACTGGAGCCAAAATTTCTGTGCTTGATAAGATCCGTTAGTTGGTCCTTGCAGAAGACCTGTTCTGAGAGAGGTCAAATAGTGGCCTTAGACAGAATCACAATATTTTGAGTTCTTTAATTCCTCTCCCATAAAACTGCACTGTGCAACAGAACTGCATGTCCAAGAAAGCTCTCCATGTTCATCTGCCCTTTAAAAAAAAAAAAAAAAAAGACTTAATGAGAAAATCAAGTGTCCCTTCAGTGGAATTACATTTGAAAATGGAAGCACAGCAAGGCAATTTGCCTCAGTAACCAATTTCTGATATCTATAGCTTAGAAGCATCTATACTTTAGCAGCCACTGCTTAGGATAATTGGAAATAACGGTGATTCTTTCACAGAAACTAATGCGCAGGCTGATTCAGCCTGGATTTCCACTCTGTGGGTTCATTTTCAGCATCAAACTGAAAAAGGCTTGAAGAAGTATTCTCTGCCCGTGAATCAGAGGAAATAATTCATTACTGTGGGAAAAAAAAAAAGCCCTTGCAAAAATAAAAAGAGGTAGAGTGTTGTGTTTAATTTGAGCAAAGGTTATTCAAAGTTTGTTTAGAAAAGAAAAGCTTAAACTGTTCTAGACTTATCAACCATTAAACGTTAATTAGCGTTGCCAAGGTAGCCTGAAAACTTAAGGGTGCACACTGTCTTAATTTGGTTATGTCTGCACACTTTTGGCAAGCTATGTTACCTCAATGACTTGCTCCGTTACCATTTGTTACACACCGAGTGGAAAACATTACACAAGCTGGCAAGGTGTGAAGCAGTGTGGGTCCTAGAGTGTTGTTTTCCAGAGCACATATGAACTTTTCCCTCAGATTTTGGTACACGGACATTCAAATCCTTATACTTCCACAGAACTTTGACAGAGTGAGACTGAGAAAGCTTGCAAACCACAGACTATTTGCATTTTTCTTTCTTTCTTAAAGAGAATTCCCATAACAGAAGAAGTCATTAATATTTAAATGAAACTAAGAAAACCACATTGTCAGATCATTGGGTGGTACATTTGAAGTAGTATAAAACCAGTACACTTCCTGCTCCTACAATCCTACCCTTGGAAGCAGCAGAGCAGAAGGATACGCGCACTAGGCTAGGCAGCAGTTACTATATTGCAACCCTCAATACTCCTAGAAAGTGAAAATCTTCCTTCCTATTGGCAGCTTTTTTCCTCCACGCTGTGGTTGTGACAAAGTTAGTACCTCTCCTGCACAGAGGGAGGTCTGAAGAAGCTGGACCCGGAGTATTCCCATTCTCCAAAGATCAAGGCCGTGGTGCTTGGTATTTTGGTGGGCACTTGGAGGAGCCTCAGCAAGGAATAATGAGAACTGTCAGTGCTGTTCTCCTTTTCTACTGTTTTATTATTTACGTCTACGTTACACCATGATGTGCAGATCTGCAATTTGGCCTGAGGGACTCTGTCTTACTGCCTTGCAAGTGAAAGAAATGTTGTACTTTGACAGTTTGCATCTTTGGACCACTGAGGTCTGTAACATGTAAAAGCAGATTTACCCAGAGGGAGGAGGCAGCCAGAGGTCAGCGTCCTCCACACTAGCTCTGCTTGAGGCACCATGTGCTTGAAGTCACATCCCAAGCAAGGGGCTGGACTAATGAATAGTGGCATTATCAATAATGAAGTGACCCCCTACCCAACCAGGGCACTAGAGCAAAACATGCCATCCCAATACAAATCTGCACAGTCCAGTCTCAGTTCAGGATCAGAGGCCTTTTCTTGTCATCTTGATGCTCCCCTGGATTTCGTTTTGCTGACATTTCACGGAATACAGCTCAGTTGCCATTGACATTTCAAATGTAAAACAAATGGTGTTGCAAAAGACTCAGAATAAATCACCCTTCAAATACAAGTGACACAAAATTGAATAAGTCATGGCAGAAGAACAAGCTGCACTAAAAAGAATTCTCTGCTCATTTTTTTAATGAGCATTATCTGCATACGTACCTGTAGATACATATTTAAAGTAAATAGTCTTCTTTAAGGATTTCTCATTTATTTATATACAGTGTTGTGGTTTAGATCTGCAATGAAGAGTGTGTCTTTTACACTCGACTGTATCATGTTCAAGATAGTTCCAAGAGTATATAAGAAAATTTGTCTAATAGTCATAGGTTTGACTCCCCAGCATTTTTTCAATCTGTCTCCATCTGAGTTTCAGTAAAACATTAGTCATGATAGGCTGTAGATTCAGTTCACGTATTTTCCTAAATTTCAAAATAAGGAATATAAGAAACAAAAGTACTATTCTTCTAACATTTCTTGTTCCCATAATCCCTGTCATTTTGCTAGCTATCACATAAGCAATAGCTCCACTAAGGAAGCTTAGGTAAGTCAAAAAGCTCAACTAAGCATAATACACGGATAGTGAATGTTACCATCAACAAACAGAGCAGAGGCTCTGTGGAGAAATTCTAACATCATAGATGGCTGTGGGGCTCTGATTTGGTGGGGGTGGGAGCAGACTTTGCTGTAGTGAATGCTGATAAAATGTACTGAGAGCACTAGGAAAAGGTGATTTTTGTACTAGGTGAACTCCAGTGCATCAGTACAGGGTTTGAAAGCTCACCAAAAAAGCTCTTGAAATCAGCAAGCACTACATCAAATCAAGGCCTGATCATTCCCAGAGCTACTGCAGAGACAGCTCTATGCATCCTGGCTGGTGGCTCCCACGCAGCCACAGGTGAGCTGTTTCCAGTGAGTCCTGGCTGCCTCCACCAACTCATCTCTCAGGAGCAGTCCTGTCTCCAGGCTCTGCTGACTGCATTGCCCTCCTGAAACCCAGCTTCCCTGGTCATACTAGCAAAGCTCGTTAGCATTAAATTTGCTTTCCCAGAACAAAGAAAGGAGGTGAGCAAATCCTACAGGCTTTCCAGCCGTGGAACTCCATATTTCCTGGTCCTTTCGCCTGAGCCATAACGAGGAAGAAATTCTTTATGATAATGGTGGTGTAACTCTGGAACAGGCTACTCGGAAAGGTGGTAGATGCCCCATTCCTGGAAACACTCAAGGTCAGGTTGGTCAGGGCTCTGAACAATCTGATCTAGTAGACAATAATCCCAGCTCATTGCAGTGGGGGTTGACTAGACGACTTTTAAAGGTCCCTTCCAGCCCAAACTATTCTATGATTCTGTGATATTCTTCCAGATCCTCTGGTCTAAATGAGCATACTTTCCATGTGCACTGTGGCATTACATTAACCTAACAGGGAATGCAACATTGGCCAAGTTTTATATGGGAGTTATAAAGTTATGCTGAAAGGAAAATGGCAATATTCAGATTCACATCAATGTATTCGGTATTATTCAAGCCTTGCCAAAGCAGGTTTAATATTTTTATTTTGCAAGGAGATGCCTAAAATATCAGACTTCTTGCTAAAAGTTTATATTGAGTGCATCATTGTTGCATCTCTAAATAACAGCTCTCAATAAGTGAAAGCAGGAATGGACAGATGCCCTAATAATAGCTTGATTTGAAGCATAAAGTGGGTTGAAGTACTCAGCATGCCATCTTCTAATCAGAAATGAAGGCTTTAATGCAAGGCTTCCTGACAATCACAATTTTGTAGTGCTTACATAAATGGCTCTGTAGATGTGTGTATGTTTTTTTAATTCACTGCACGGGTAAAGGAATGCATTTCCTGGTGATACAAAACAGGATCTGACTACAAATACAGAAAGGGCTACCTACTCCTCTGAAAAATGTTAGGTGACCACATAAGAACATACCCCATCCCCATTTACATTTCTGTCAGCACCGGAAAATACTTGTTCTTCCAAAAAATAGTTGAAGTTCTGTTGCCTTAAGTGTCATGTACGATAATCTGTCCATATATCAAGGCAACACTCCAAGTGCTTGTACTCTAAGGTAACCATCATTTACCTTGAACTCTTAGGGACAGGTGGAATTCAAGTTCCCTTTGAGCTTGTGTCCTCAGGAGACAGTCAAAGGTGCAGAAAGAACTCTCAGACTTGGGACATGGTCTGAGGTCAATCCCAGTCTCTTCTAGTAGCCCTGTCAGGTTTAACTGACTAATATTCTCAAAGTCCTCTAAGGATGAAAGGAGCAAGGTACACACCCTACAGTCATCCCATTAAGGTAACTCAAAAGAAAACAGTGGCAGCTCCACAATGTTCGTTCTGGTTAATAGTTAGTCAAAGAGCAGAAGTCTGACTGCAGGGTCTTTGATCCATGAACATATCTGTAATGTAATTGGGGTCATGGTACTTCCTGCAGCTAGTGCATTTAAAAGGCCAAAGTCAGTAACCTCTGAGTAATTGGGACTGTTACCGAGCAAATGACATGCTTTGAAGCAATGACATTATATCCGTTTATGTAGGGTGAGATCTAGAAGTGAAAGTTTGTAGGAACAAATCAGAGCTAGAAACAGAACTTGGGATAAACCATTACAAGTTAATTCCAGAATCTCAGATTTGGTCAGTTTGTTGGTCACTGGTAACTTGAGCTCTGCAGGGAACCCCTGGAGAAGGCACTTCTGACACCCCAAGCCATGAACTGAAGCCATGTGGCAGCAGTGGCATCATTTCTGCCAGCAGGAGAAGGGGAATAGAATTCTACTAATCCAAACTCCTCCTCCAGGGGTGAAAGACTGTCTTTTGTAAAGTCTGGGAAGTGGTGGGTAGGAAAGAGCACGGTTTAACAGTCACAGCTGCATAATGCTAACGCACTCCAGAAAGACCAGTTACAAGAGCCACTAGGACAAGCCATACAGCACCACACTTCAGCTCACTGCTGAAGAAATAATCCAGCTTTAAAAATTAACCCTCTGAAAGAACAAATGTGTCCCCAAGAACATAGTATTATGAAGAAAATAACCATGAACTTCCATCAAGAGATTTACTCTAACTAGCCCAGCAATGCACTATCAATGTGAAAAAACATGCACTCCCATCCCCACATCCTGCTTTCCTAAAGTTTTGAAGAGAAATGAAATGATGCCAGAGCTACTTTGATAGATGACAAAATAAAATCTGGAGTCATCTTTTTTCAGGGATTGATTATTAACTATAGAAAGAATAAATTACAGCAGTCAAAGATAGTTTTATTCTCCCAAGTCCTATTCATAGTGAAGGCAACATTATATGAAAAGAATTATCTTGTATAATAATAGACACACACTGTCTCAAAGGGTTCCAATGCGCTCTGGAAGTGCTCCAATATTGGCTCAGACATGGGCCAAACCATGCCCCTTCTGCATCTGCATGGTAGTCACTGTGGCTTTACATCACTGTTCGGATATAATTATGCCTGAAAAAATGTTTAAAGCACTGGCAAATCTACCAGGCAATCCTTCCTACAGAGGACTATCACTCTGGAGCTTGATACACTGTTGTGCCACAGCAGGTGAGAACATACTTCGACAAGCCATTCCCATCTCCCACTACATGACAACCAACCATTGCTCTGTGGGTAGCTACTCTACAAACTATGATTTAAGGCATATGAGTTAAGTCACACAACGCTTCTCATTCAGGGTCTCCAGTGGAGCTCTTTTCCTTTATATTGTGTATTTCTCACTTTACTGGAAATTTTCAGGCAGAAGGCAGATGCCAGAGGAAAGATCACTGCATGATATGCAGTGAAAGGAAGATGGAGTATTATATATGAAAATACATATAAACATAAGTGCATGATGTAAGAGTAGTTTGCAGATGGATTTTTCCGTACAGCATTCATTGGGTACAGCTCATCGGCTGACAATAGATTATCGATCTATTAAGGTTGAAAAGGATCATTCTTACTTGCATAAGTTGTCTCCTTCTGACTGGGGTGGAACACAATATCTGTTCTACCGAGTGAATACAGGCTGTGGATAAAAGCAGGGTGAATCATCCTCGGTCCATCCTTGCACTTGGCTTTGCAGATGGCTGTGCTTCTCTTCTTTCCCTCCCCCTTTGCGGATAGAGTGATTTATTGACATTCACCTGTAAGGGATACAGCAAAAGACCTCTCCTGTTACAAATGACCCCACATCTTCCATTTCCAAGTCCCTAGGGTCTCAGTATCAGAGCTGAAAGAACAATGGTGAGAACTGCTTTTTACATATAGAATGACTGACTAGAGTAAAGTCATTGTTTCCCCACTTTTTGTTAACAGAAATAGTTTGAAGGTAGTAGAAAAAGCATGTCTGAATACTTAATATTCATAAGAGATTTAGTCTTCTTTCAACAACCTTGAATAAATGATAGAGAACGTGATAATGCTGTAGTGGCAGCTTATTCTAATGATCAAAGTAGTCCATCACTGGGGAATAAATGTTCTACCTACGCAAAAAAAAAAAAGTTATAATCCCCAAAGAACTGTATTACTTAGAAGGAAAATTAAATTAAAATAGTTCCATTAACTTTGTAAAAAGAAGGAATGTGGTTTATATTTTATCATAGACTTTCTTATAGTCCTGCAGTATATTTAGCTGAAACAGCTTGAGTGAAAACTGGGCATAAACACTAGTTTCTGCAGTTTGAATATCATTGAGGCATTTTCCCAGCTGTACAGTGCAGTACACAGTACACTCTGTTCACAGTAACTTTGCAAGCTTCTTCCCTCTGAAGTGACACATAAGCTGAGAAAAGAACTGACCTTTGGTTTGATTTACATAGATGATTGATCCATCTTCTCCACCTCAAATCCTTTGTTTTTTGACCTACCAATACAAACAGATCCTTTTTACATTAATCAACTCTGATATCTCTCCTCCAGTTTCACAGTGAAGTCACTATTCATCCTTCTGAGAGCAGCAGGCTCTGCGGATTTCTCTCATCCTGGTAAGTCCTTTAAGCTCCACTCCCACTCGAACATGCATTTTAAAGTTCTTTATTCAGAAGAATCCCCTTGCCTTAGCAGTGACCCCCAAAGAGCATTCACTGGCCTCAGCCTTCCAAGATACACCCCCAAAACTCCTCTTAGAAGTGAGCAGCTCACAGGGTTCCAGCTACACAGCCTTGAAGCTCACCTTTTCCTTCCTGCTTCTGTCTACTCAGGGTGGTGTCTCCTTTGAAAAAAAATGCCTCATTGCTCTATTTATGAGCATGTCTGCAATACCTGGCATTGGAGTGATTTCTCCTGTTATCTCACTTAGACTTTTATTTCCTATAGTGAAGCAGTACACTGCTTTTTTTTTCATAAGATACCATATTTTGTGAAGGAGAAAGTTCCACTACTGGAAAAGAATGGCAGGAGAATAATGTATAAGACAGCTGGTGCAGATTCCTAATTACTTGCAAAATAATAATTAAAAAAATAAAAGCTACAGTTCTGGATTTTTGTCCTCCTTATTTACTGGGTCTGAACCGGACCCAATTAATTTTATACAAACAGCAAAATAATCTGCAGATGAGAAGTAGTTAAAACTTTCTAAGTATCCTAGCCAAAAATATTCTTTTAATTAACAAGTGGATGGATGGACAGATGGATAACATCATGCAAAAAGCTATGAACTCCTGAAAAATCTACCAAATCAAAATTCTCTCTGCTCCTATAGCTTTCTAAACTGGTTTTGATGCAGCAAAAATCCCAAATAAAATCCATTCTTCCAGAACTTGTTCTTCTGCTCTTGGTGTGTAGAGCATATATAATATGACCCATTCCTGCTCATAGCAGTGTTGTACACTACTGAAGCACTGTGTAAATTAAAGATTAAATGGAATTATTTGTAGAAGAGATATACAGAAGACACAAGTATGGTTCTTTACCACTCTTTTTCTAATCTAACCAAGCGGCTGCCATGCTATTAATTTGAACTGACATAATATCTTTCCATTGATTTGTATTATGCCTGTTGTTACTGATGCTAATCTAATCTCCACTGTATTTCTCCAGGAAGAAAATAGAGGAAGCGAGGAGGAGCTGATACCAGCAATAACAAAGATAAATTTCTGGGAATAAATTAACCAGTTTCAGATATCAAAGTTTATTTGAACTAGTAGGAAGAACATTTATCAAAAGGTCTGGAGAACACGTGACCCTTGATCGTCAGCCTCTATTCATTTAAAGAGGCTCTGTCACTCTCAGGGGGATTAGCACATTTTTATGGGCAATTGACTAGCTAGTCATTAATCATTGTGTATTCCCTAGACCTTAACTAAACCATACATTTAAAAAGTAAGAATTAAAAACTTTTAAATTATATCCTTATAGGTCTTGATTCACAGGGGCACCTGGGGACATGCCATAGTTCTTGATTTAATAGGTTTGCTTATCCACCTGATTGGAGTTAATCACTTTTCTGAAAATCAACTGCACCTTTCAAATTCATTACATAAAAGCAAGCTGAATCCAAGAATTCAGTGAACTCCATAGTTCTTTTTCACTGACTTTAATTGACTCTCTAGTGCTTTCAGTACTGTAAGCCACCCATCTCACAGACTGAGAAGCAGTCATAGAAAAAGAACAGAAAAGGTGAGAAGGATGCATGATTTCTACATGCAGAGAGGATGAATGACCCAGAGAATCTCTAGCTTGGAAAAGAAATTAGAATATACCTAGAGCTCCATTAGTCCTGACAGGCACTGCTGTTAGGCTTCCTAAGCATCCTTCCCTGGTCCTGATCAGAGACGAGATAAATAAAAACACTGGTACCTCGGAGTGAGCCACATAAACGCACTGGTCTCCTAGAAATCATTTAGCTTCAAGTTGGAATTGAGAGGAACAGCTTAAATTGTGGTAAACTTCTCTCCAATATCTCTCCAGCTATCCCTCCTTTGGTCCATTTTGAGATTTAGATCCATGTTTTAGAAGTATTCAAGCATGTGCTTTACTTTAAGTATAAGTAATAGTGTGGACATTTACTCATGGGCTCAGTGATGTGTATAATTATATCTAATTAATTGAGAAACATATTCTAGAAGGTCTTGATGAAGACCTTGTTTGCCAATGTATTTCTAAAATCCCTGGAACATCCAAGTCCCCATCTCAGTGGGAGTAAGAAAGAACTACAGGTGACACAAGTACAGTTTTCTTAAAGGATCTCTTCTCTAGGATTCTTTCTAACTTCATAGCTCTCCTTTGTGAAGAGGAAAATGCAGATTTTCTTTTCTACGTTCTTCAGGATTTGTGCTTTGCTTTTAAATTCTGTATTTGTCACTCACCTTGGGTTAAACAAGAATCATTTCTGCCCACCCAAAGTCTTTGCTGTGACAGCTTTGCAGCCTAAGTTCTGTTTCTGTAGACGCTCTCGCTATGCTAGGTTGCTGACAGCTACAAGAAAGAGCAAGAAAGCAAAAAGGCTCAGATCTGCAAAAGCCAGTTATCTGAATTTTTTTACATTCTCTTCCACATAACTTTATTACACTGTTGCAAATTTTTACCAGTCTTTATTCTCTTTTAAAGCAAATGTAATTTTCAAGGAACATATCCAAGTGGCACATGTGGAAAATGAAACACACTGTCCAAAAAGCCAGGTTAGCACTGTTATGAGCTATATTTGCACCAATGAGCAATGTGCCACCAGCTACAATGACCTAAGCACCCCAGATCTGGGTGAACCTCAGGAACTTTTCCATTCCTGACTTCCCTGAAGAGATGGACACACAATATATTTTCCACTTGGCCTCGGACCTTCTGTCATTTGGGCAGACTTTTCTCTACAAGTAACCAGAGCAACACCGCTTCCCTCCTTCCAAACCACTCATCAGATAGGCAATCATGTCTAAAGGTATAGTCTTTCTAGACATCGAGCTCAGGCAGATTTCTGCTGTTAAAGGCAGCCTCGAGACAGAGCACTCAGTCATACTGTTGCATGACTGCACTGGGATTGGATTCGCATAATAAGCACTGGGACAGTTCATCACTTGTTTCTATACTCTTGAGAAAACCATGTCCTATGTCTTTGATCTCGCAAAATATTTGGCAGTTCTTTCCCATAGGATGCTTAACAATAAGGCCACAATGGTGCTTAATTGCCCTGCTGTGAATCTGGTTTGGCCACAAAGCAGTTCTGCTTCCAGTTCAAGGAGGAAATTTAAAAAGTAATGAAGAAAACAGTATTTGCACTTAACAAGAAACTGTAACCAGTACTTCTCCAGCTCATATGGAAGTTATAGTTTTGACTGGAATGAGATCATTTGTCTCCTTTTATCTACACAGACTAGGATTCTAGCATCCTTTTTTCTGAGCAAGATGAGTTCTATACTTTCTACCTCATTGTCTTCGTTAATAACATCCATGAAGTGTTTTCTGCTGTACTGTACAAAATCTGACAGCGTCTTCCCACAGAAATCAGTGACTCTTTCATATGTTAAGGAGAAGCAGGAACTGTCTTTCAGTAGTAGTAGTAAGCTTTTGTAGTAGTCCGCGCAACTACATTTCCATTTAAGATATTTCTTTCACTTAAATCTAATAACAGATGGGGACCCCCTCCCCCAAATTTTCCACTTATAAATGATGGGTTGCTGTTGTATTTTTGCTTTGTTAAAAGTGTTTACTACATGCTCTCACATGTAATAAAATATTGTTGTATCTGAACTTTTAGCACAAATACATACAGAATGTAAGGGCGCAGAGTAGGAAAGGCAACACTAGTTAGTCTCCCAGGCACCTGGGATATTCCTAGTGGTTGCTTCCTTTGCTGTAGGCTTACCTAAGGGAGCAGGATCCTGGTAAAGCTAAGATGGTCTGAAGGCTTATACTGCCTGCCAGAAGCTCTGCTCTTGGTATCCCCTCACTGCTGGTACACATTGGACCTTATGGCAAATCAATTTGGGAGCAAAACTGGCATACAACTAAACCTGCCGAGAAGCAATCCAGACATTAGGTGGTATGTTATAAACTCTTACCACTATGGCTGACATTCCATGGCCCAAGGTAACCTCCCACAGAGCTTGAATATGGGATGGTAATACACAGTCATCTCTTTTGAGATAGATGGCACTTGTTAAAAGCAATATGAAAGATTCCTGGAATGTTCCTCCTCCACACAATGCAGCTGCTCCTTCTCCTGTTCAGTGTCCATGAGAAATGTGGAGGTTAGAGAGAACACGAATGGCATGTCAAGGTCTCTCTGTAAACATGTTCTTCCTTAGAGCAATGACATTACAGCACACAAACAGCTTGAGGAAATGCAGAAGCATTAGCTGTCACAGTACATAGCAGACATTACCTTACAAATGCTGTCATTTGGTAACAGTCATCTCCCGGAAGGATCTGAGTTTCCCTGGTTTAGATGAGGAGAGCCAATAGGAAGGGACAGGTGAGACTGAAGCAGTCTTAATCTTTCCTTGTCTATTCATCGGATTGACATATTTCATCCAGCTGGAATCTAAGAGGCAGAAAGAGGACTGTACAGATCAGTCACTGATTTAAGACCTTTCACAAAAAAGAGATGACTTTAAGCAAGTGCTTGCATCATGGAATCGCGGGGAAGCAGAGCATGTGATTGAAGGGAGATATGAGAAAGATAAGGTTTCTGGAGAAAACTATTGTTTTTTCATTGTTTGCATGTTCTGATTGTTTGGGGAAAGTACATTGAAAACTGTTTGCCCAGATTGCTAGCCAGAAAATAGCTGTAGAAGAAACTGATTTTCAACTTTTTGCTTCTTCACCTCCCCCAAATTTTCTGCTCTGTTTTTATGGATTAGACAGACAGAGTACGAACCCAATCGTCTTTGTGGGCCATGAAGAGGTAAGGAGCAGATTATGAGCAGCAGTAAGAGTAATAATCTAGACGTACTGATGTGGAAGTCCCATCGCAAACCACAGGTTAGGGTACCTCAGCTCACTGTGATAGCTGAGGTTCAAGCACTTAGAGAAAGGGCTTTCAAACTCTTATTTTGAAAGTTTGCTGCATGTGTGAATATGTGAGCTAACCTTTTTTTCAGTCATCTCTCAACATCCCTTTGGAAACAGACCACACAGGACTGCAAACAATTGGTTTGAAAATCTAAGCAAATAGAGTCAGCCAGCAAGGTAAGCACAAGATTTTCTCCCTGACTGGCCTTGGAGGTGTCCTCTCCAGAGGCTCTTGGCCTCTCTGTGCAAATGCTTATCCCTGAGCTGCTGGGCTCAAATTCCATTTTGTGTTGCTTATGATGAGATAGCCTTAAGAAGCCATTCATGGGTGTTTCTGAAACCATCTGCCAGAAGGTTTTGGTACAACTAACCCTGCTCTATGGGTGGCAAGGAAAACACTGAGAGACCTCTTTCAGTTGTCCAGTTCTCACTATAGTTTTGTATTTGAGACCAATGAAGGCTGAGTGAGTTTAAGCTGTCCCTGAAAACATTTCCTACCTTGTGTCTCCCCTTCTCTTGAGTCAGAACAGATACTTGTTCACAGAATCATAGAACTGCAGAATCATAGAATCATTTAGATTGAAAGAGACACTTAAGATCATAGGCAGATTATTTCAAAGCTTGACAAATTTTTCAGTGAAGAAATTTTCCCTATGATCCAATCTAAACATCCCACGGTGCAGCTTGATGCCATTTCCTCTCATCCTGTTGCTTGTTACTTGGGAAAAAAAGACCAATACCCACCTCGCTACAACCTCCTTTCAGGTCAATACATGGGGCACCACATTGGGAACACTATTTGTCAAAAAAATAATTCAGGAAACATATATTCCTGCCAATATAGCAGAGACACAGATCAGGGGCAGACAGTCTTTCCTCTGCAGATGGAGCCCTGGTCTTTAGGACACAACTTGAGATCCACATTAAGGCCCTTGGCCTTGACAGTCCCCTTCCTGTGTTATCAGTGTCTTCACAGATCAGCCTATTCTGTGTGGCAAAATTTGAATGTTTCATCGAATATTCCTGGGGAAAATGTCATTCTGCGTCCTCTGTCCTGAACTTGGCCAATCATTCACACACAACAGCCCCAGTTTCAAAGCAGGATCTTACACACGACTTAGCCACTAGAGACAGGGTGTTTTTTTTTATTTTGAGTTTATTTTGGCCACAGCTTATGTGTGCTTTTGTGTCTTGGCCAGTCCATTTCATCAAATATCTGAAGAATCTGATCCATCCCTCGTTGAATGTTGGCAGAGCTCCCACTGGCACCATGAAAACAGGATCAAGCATTTAATCTTTTACACAAAGCATGAATGCATTTTTTTCAGCTCCTAAACTGCAAATACCACCCAGGTCACTGTATTTTTCTGCTGTGCATTGTTTAATATTTGCCCAGTTCTAGGTCTGCTATAGCTTGTATTTACATCCTTTTAAAACAGGAGGAAAAAAAGAAAGGGGATGAAAGAAGCAGAGAGGAGATGGAGGTGCAGCTTTCATGGCTTTTATAATTATGAGAAAAATCATGAGTTCATCGTAATGCTAATAATAATTTCTGTAGAAATTAAGACCAAAGAGGATGCAGAGAAAACTCTGGGCTTTTTTTTTTTTGCAAAGAAATTTGGAGGCCAGCATAAGAAATGTTATGGAAAAGAAAGCAGGACAATATAGTGCTAAAGGGAAAAATAGGCCGGATCATATCCAGAGCAAATTAGCGCAAGTTCAATTGACTTCAGTGAAGTCATTACATTTTCTTTAGGTTTTGGCCCATCTACTAATTGCGCAACTTATGAATAGCAATGGGATTTGAGCATATTATGTTCAAATGATGTTGTTTACACAACTTTTGGCTGGATTTTGAAAGATAATAACAATTTGAATTCACACCTACCTTATCCAAACTGCTGGCAATTTAGCATACATACTAAATTCTGCCTGGAAAGAGAAAAAAAGGAGATTAAAAGATTTACATCTTTTT
Organism: Cuculus canorus; assembly: GCF_017976375.1. Lineage (NCBI taxonomy): Eukaryota > Metazoa > Chordata > Aves > Cuculiformes > Cuculidae > Cuculus > Cuculus canorus. The sequence continues at coordinate 6,692,771 of NC_071407.1, forward strand.
AAAAGTCTCTTGGAATGGTGTATAGCAAATACAACTTAAAAGGAAATAGGAATTGAGGTAGGACTGTGAACTCAGCTATAAATCTGGAGTAAAAAATTTTTTCAGTAAAATTATTTAGATTTTCAGCTTAAAGCCTTTCTCTGGGCTTTCCAATACATTAAAAACAAAAGCAGTTTGGTTTGGTTTGTTTTTTTTTTTAAGATCAGCAGCTGTGAAAACTTGGGAAATCGAGACTGATAGCAAATAGATGAAAAAAAGCTGATTTTTCATTTTAAAAGTAGTATATTTTAATATAGCTGGTGTTCAAATTACTCATCAAATAGTATTTTATTTCCTATGCTGAATTTTCTTCTGAATTTTTAGTTTCTCTAATCAAGCACAAATTGACATTTCCTGGCAAAGGATAGAAACCTTCACAGCCTATAAGCAACCCAACCCAGCTGCCTGGGAGCGATATCTGCTCTACAGCATATGCGCCCAGCCTGTATCAGCTACAGTGTTTTCACATCTATGGCTGTGAGTCAGGAAGGAATACTCAAGGAAGAAGAATTTGCCAATTCAGTAACTTCAAAGTTGTATGAGGAGACCGCAAAGAGCAGTAAAGTCAAAGATGAGAAAATACTTACCAGGTGGCTATGACCGCCAGCGCTCCAAGAGTGCCCAGCTACGCCGCGTGCTGTACCGCAACTCCATATCATACCACACTGGAGCAGGAGCTTGATTCCCTTTGACAGTCAACTTACAGGCTTTCATTCCTGTCCTCTATGAAATGGGCTTTCCTATCTTTATCCCACTTTGCATCATGGCTCTGATTTTCAGCTAACTGTCCACAGTTCTTGCTCGCAGGGCTGGCATTGTTGCATAAGGGCTGTTATAAGGTCTGTGTGTTGTTATCACATATGAAACACTCCACAATGTCTCAGCACTATGAATGTTCCTGACTGGAAAACTGAATCTGTGCAATACTTATCCAGCTACAGTAGACTTATTTCATCCACCAGAGAGATATGTGAGCCCAGGTATCCCAGGCAGATCTGTGAGTCTCTGAGGAGTGATGAGAACTCGTGTCAAATGCCACTGAGTATCTCTGTGCAATTGTTGCTACATTCTGTAAAGTCCCAGGAACAAGACGCCAGCTCAGTGTCTCCTCCCACGACACTGCCATCCAACTCACCTCTTCAGAGGACCTTTTCCAATAACCCTGTAGAAGCTATTGTACCAAGATATCTTCCTGGCATAAAGGAAAAATGAAGTCGCTTCCTGGAAACCTTTCTTCTTCTCTCTTTCACTCTACATCGTGGATAGGTCAGGATTCTTCTGAGGCTTTTGAAATACCAGATGCTGAGCCTTTAACCAAGCACCTGGATCTTTCCAAAATAAAAGCAGATCTTGGACATCTCTTCTGCCTCTTCAAGTGTAGTCTTTATGAGTGCTTTTTCAGGGCTTTTTTTGCATTCAGACAGAAGGGAGCTCCCCTGGGCAGGCTATGGATGCACAGTGAAACTCAGGGCATCTTCGTGCATTGTCTGGTCACCACTGTCAGCACTGTGTTAACTCATTTATGAAAATAAAGTAAGAGAAAATACCACCCAGGCCTAAAGCATAGCTGTAACCGTTATTTATAGGGCACCTAAGATCAGTACTTGCCCTTTTTATGTGTAAATTGACAGCATCATGGTCAGATTTTGTGAGGATACCAGTATTTCCTTAGAATAAAAGTAGCAGGGAGAGTTAAAGAGGCCTGCAGTGTGTGCTTTGAAAAAGGGAAAGCACAGCTTTGTTTTCATATTAGCTGCTATAATAATGAACCCCAACTCAGAAAGCACCCTCCACCCTTGTTTAGACAAAAAGAGAGAAGACCCAGCTTGTGTAGGATTTGTACCTGTTCAGCTGTAAAGACAGCAAGCTGGGTAGCACTCAGTCCGCTCAAGAAAGATCAAGAGCAAGAATCCCTGTTCTCCTCATGAAATATCACAGGGACATGGATCATTATGGTGACCCCAGCATTCCTTCCAAAGAACAAAGGCACCAGAAGCATGTGGCTAACCTTGGCAGTACAGCAGGGTTTGCTTGTTTGTTTGTTTGTCTTTCTTTCTTTTTTTCGTTCCTTGTTTGTTCTATGCAGGCTGTTACCAAAGGCTTGGACTTAGTGCTGAGATCCAATGTCCTCAGGGCATTTTTTTTTACTGGAAAGGGAAGTTTATGTGTATTTGGGGAAAACATGTTTTGATTTAGTTTGCTTGTTGTCTGTCCTTCAGGGTCTGGTTTTTCCAAGTGTTAGAAAAATAAAACACTGGGCTTCAAAGGGTCCTACAACTGCACCAAACATGATCCAGATGCCAGAGAGAAGAAAATATCCACTGTATGAAGCGTTCAGCTTCAGCGGCAGCCTCAGCAGCTTTCCCCATAGCTCACCTGGTCCTCTGCAGCAGATGATTAAAATGCCTGTGGGAAATGATTTGCTGACAAGATAACAGCGCTTTTTGCTCCCAAGATATGCTTGACAACACAGCTGACAACTGTGCTCAGGCTGTTCCTGGCATTAAAAACAGGTAGCAGGAACCTTTAATCAGAAAGGGACACAGTAGAGTAATGCTTACCTGGAGCAGAAAGCAGCCACAAGGGTGCATTGTGAACCATTGCCCTGGGAGCTGCCTGGCACACTTCTGAGAGCTCTGATGTTCCTCTGCACCATGACTGAAGAGAGGCAAGTGGGAGTTAATGGTTTTACCACCTTTACACACAGCCACAAGCAGCACGAGACAAGCAGAGTGCTTGGGAACGAGGGAGATCATGCCACCTCCCTGAACCAGGCTGCTCAGCAACTAATCGTGCACTCTTCATCTGAAAACATCCTAGGGTTGTTTTATCTCACCCCGACTTCTGAAAGTCTGGAGTCTTGATACCACATTCCTTAGTCGTTTTACAGAGATGGATGAAAAGCGAAGTTCACTGTGTACTACTTTCCCCGCCTGGCTGTGCAGCTCTCCAGCTGCAAGCTCAGCAACACTAAGTCTTCAAGCATGGCAAAGCACTGTGCTGCAGCTGTGCCCAGCAGCATAGGAAAGCACTTCCACTAACTTTTCCTGTCAGTCTCAGCACTTACACTGCTGTTGCTCCACTCCCCAGGAGAGCAGAGCTCCCACTCAACCTAGAAAAGCCACCTGCTTCCCTCTCAGCAAGTTGTCCATCCTCTGTTATGCATCTTCCTTATAGACAAGGTTTGGTCCCCCAGCCCTTGCTCACCCAGGCCAGTTTGCATTGTTAGAATAATGAGCTCCATTTCAGGAGGATCTTCCCTCCAGATGGGTCCAAATAATTTCACAAGCTGTTACTTAATTAAAGAAGCCAAACTCAGCAGGGAAACCTCTCCTTAACACTGTGCAACAAATCCCTTTTGGATGTTGGAAAGCAGATGTTCTACTACCAGCCCAGCACGAGAAAAGAGAGCTATCGGTAAGGAAACTCAGACTGCGGAGGAAATATCTCTGTGTAACATAAGTACCAAGTCAGATCATTTACTATTTCATCAAACAAGAAGCACTGTGAAAGGGAGGTTGGTTCTTTTCCACCATTTCTACCAGGAAAAGCTTGCTCCAGACCCTCACTGAGCTCCTGGAGATGAGTGTCCAGGTTCTTGCTTCCATGTGTTTGTAGCCACATGAGATCTACCTCGTGCCCCAAAGTGGTATATCTCTTGTGAAGTGCTTCTGAGACAGTCTATAGGAAATAAGTTAAATTTAGTTACTAAAAGGACTTTTCTTGGGTTTTTTTCAATTTTTTTTGTAGTCCTTATGGTTTGTGTTTCCCCCCAGAGCTTAAAGCCTGGTTCTTAAATGTCGCTAGACCTCAAGATGCTAATGGGGGTCAAAACTCCTAAATCTTCCTTAAGATTTTTTGGGCTGAAGTGCTGGAAGAAAAAAGGTATCGGCAGAAGCAAAAAATAGGTGAAGGTATAAAATATTCTCACTCCATTGGCTTTGGTCACGGCATGTGAGTTTTATACAAACACAGGATATGCCCTTAGATTTTCTTGTGATTACTTCTTCGATTTTGCTGGTGATGAATAAGGCCTTTGCTTATCAAACACTGCGCTCTTACATAATATAATCACAGAGATGAACCCTGCCTGGATGCATGCCCACATTCAGGAAAGCCATGGGATCAACCAGATGGGAAAACCATAGGACAGCAAAGGCCAAAATGCCTACTTACCACTCACGTGGCCATTTCTCCCGCCGCTCCCTGTAGCACAGCCACACAAGAAATGATGGTCAAGAAGACTGGATTAATGTCCCTCGTAAAACATCAAATGCCATGAGGACAGTGAAAGTAGAGCAGAGCATAGAGATTAGCTACCCAACTAACACCGAGGATGCTCTCACCCAGACTGTCTCTGCCCTATAAACCTAGCGTGGAGGCAGGTCAGGAAGAATGACAGGATTTAGCTGGCCATCAGCATCCAGCTGTGAAGATAATCATGGAGTTTTTACCTGTGTCATGGTGTCAAGGACAAGTGGAGCTTGCTGCAATTTCCCTGTTTAAGAGGAGGTACAACACTAACAGTTCTGGACTGAAACAAGGCTCCTTTCGTGCCGGGATGGGGCTCTACCAATTATGCTTGTATCTGATTGTGCTTTACTTGGCGTTTTCTGGGCACACTTAAAAAGCTGTGACTAAATAGGTAACTTCAGTGTGGAAATTTCCATTTTAAACTAGTGTACTTCCAAAAAAAGCAAAAAAACTTTGGAAAATAGACAGCTGCCCAAAGGCTATCTTATTTGCATAATGAGTGCACCCCATCAAACAGAAAAATTAAAGCCCTTTGAGTTCAGATTTAACATTAGCTACATTCTTGAAAACTGCCCCAGGGTGCAGAAATATGCATAAGTGTTTCTACTTTGGTGCCAGAAGTGATTGTACCTTCAGGAAATGCTTTTTAAACCAGTTTCTGACTCTCCCTCAAACTACTTAAATACCTTCTTACAGTTCCCATGCTGAGTTTTGTTACAGATTCTATCATAAATGCTGAATCCCAAACAACTCTTGTACTACCCCCTTTGAGAAGCATAGGTAGTCACACAGGGATAAGGGATGCTCATTTCCCATATGATTCCATGGACCCCCCTCTATATCTGATGGCTTTCTAAAGTCCTCTCATTCATATAATAATGGCAGTGATCTGCAAAGCCTTTTGATGCCTGCGAGGCTTGAAGAATGGTTAGCAGTTTTGTTTGGGAAGTTTTCTTAAGTTTCTCATTTTTCTGCTGTTAGAGTGTGTATAAATGCAAGGTAAGAAAATTGTTCTTCGTGTTTCATTATTGATAATGCAGGCACCACTGAGAAGCCACAATAAGACTTTCTCTCTCTTCAGGCAACAGCCCACTAAAAAATTGAAGTCAGTTATTTCTGCATAGTTCCCATTCATATGGTGTATTTTCAAATGGTTTCATAAGCAGCAAATTTTAGAACAAGACATTACAAAATATGAGAAGAAAATGTAACTCTTGTCCTACTACACTGCAGTGTTCAATTTGGATTTAAAGCAAGAAATCATCACCATAAACACAGAAAATAGTTAGCTCTGCTTTTCACAAGGATTAAAAAGAAACCAAAATCAGATAAGAACTTATGTTTTGACTTGATATCTACCCAGAATTTTCTAAATTCAAAGTGCATGAAGTATGAAGAGAAAGAGAGAATGCTTTCCCATGAAACTTCTTGATGAAAAGCATGTGTTCCTCTTCTTCTTCCATTGTACATCTCTGAAATGGGACAGCGAAGTCTCAGCACACGGCGGCCACTTCCACATTTTGCATTGTCAGCTACAAGAAAAATCTAAGCAGAAAGTAGATTTTCATTAAAAACAAGGGGTTTTTTTCCTTATCTTCCTACAAAACATCTGCTGAATTAGGAAACAATATCTTTTCCTCAGTAAAAAAGGCAAGGTGGGGCTTCTTACAAGCTACAAATATGTCTCATCAGGAAAATACAAACAATTATTTAACAGTAAGGTCACCTGCAAAAAGAACCATCAATAAAGGAAATGGATGTGGTCCCTGTCTCCTATGGTATTCTCATTGAGAAAGTAACAGATCTAGAAGCCCTGCATTGATGAAGAAATGGTCTGCTGGAATCCAAACAGGGGCAGTCAGAAGAGATTTTGTGGTCAGTGTTATAAAGATCTTAAAGGTTCATTTTGAACTTAAAATCTCACTTACCCACTGTGCCGGCTTGCACCTTGAACTCAGGCTCAAGCTCAAGCCCTAAACCTTTGATTTGCATGACGACTCTAATCTGAAACATGCCAAGTATCTCACGCTAAGCTCACACAAACAGATGAAAGGAGTCAGCTTGAACTGGATTTGCCCTCTAACTGGTGTACACAGACAGGACAGAGGATTCAGGTGTTGTGTTGAAGATTATAGCTTAAGAAGCCAACTGGAAGGAAAACATTTGCCAAAAATCTCAGTGCCTGCACTTTATGATCAGCTCTGCTAAATAAACAGCTCAGCTCTAAGCAGACTGTATTGCTGATTGCTACTCCTCATCCCCCATATTAAACATTTCCATCCCTTGACCGAGGAGCTGGCCAGTCTCACCCTGTGACTAACAACTAAGAAACGGCAGTTTAAGATCTAGCCACTATTGCATGCTAGTTTCTAGATTATTATATAATTACATGCAGGGAATAGAAATGGAAAACAATCCCAGCCTGAGCATGGAGAAATTCTGTACAGAAAAAAATGTTTGCATTTACAAAGTATACTATTACTGACACCTAATTTAGTCTGTCAGAGTGGCACTAGGAGGGACTAATTAAAGAAAAACCAGAACAAATGCTCCACTCAATAAAAACACCAGGGAAAACATGGACAGATTTTACCAATCTGCTTGGAGCTCATGCCTGTCAGTGTGAGGTGTTTCTGAAGCTGTACATTTTACCTGCTTTAAAGCAGAGCTGTTCCACTAAGCTTGTTCTCAATTTCAAAAGAGTGGATCACTGGCACTCACTAATTGCCCAGATTTCCTTCCTTGACCAAGCTTAAGATTTTGAATTTTGAGCCTCCAATCACATTTGTAAAGTTTTCTTCTGTGTTTTGTGGTCCCAGAAATCTATGTCCTAAATATAATAAATCTCCTATGACAAGAAAATGGTGGTGAGAGGAACACGCAAAAAAAACAAAAAACAAACAAAAAGCCAGGAAGTTGGATGAGGAGAAGGGGGGGAAAAAAAGGAGATAGCATGGTATTGCCAGCACAACTGTGAGACCAACTCAGTGTCCGTTGCTTGTGTGAAATAAAACTCAGCATCTACTAGGGTATTTTGCAAGGCATTAAATTAATTCAGTGTACGGCTGCATTTGCAATATGAATGTCCTTTTGGAGACATTCTTCACAGTGTCTTTCTTGTCCTTATCCACATGCTCCTGCACCAACCAGCCTCTACCTCTCAGTGATGGTGGAGACAGCAAAAATTACTATTCTTCATGCACTTTTGAGGCACCCACAAATGTTCATTTTTATCGTGTGTATTCATATGTTCTGGCAGGACAAAAACATGGGTCTTGACTGCACCATCAGGCTACATTGATGGGCACATAATGCAGAAAGGTACTTCTGCTGCACATCAAGGAGAGAGACTTCTGGATTGCTGAGGCTGTCATACGCCAAGCACCGGGTATTACAGCAAATGACAGCCTTTCACACCAAAGGCTGTTATTTTGAGCATGCCCTGAAAAGGCCTGATTTAAAATTCACTGATGCTACAGCATTTCAAGACCTCTAGTTACAGAGGGAGTTCATCTGGTGACTGGGCTTATGTCCGCAAATACATTTCTGATCATTTTTATGCTTGTCTTCACTGTTTCTGGCTGGAGACAGGTACTCCTGAATAACCGTTTTGTGTTCGCAGTACACACACAGAGACTAAAAATTTGCAATTACTCATTCTCAGTGCCTAAAATTACCTCACTTTTTCTATCAGCAGTTGGGATGTGGAACCTACAAGGCCTCAAGGATGACAACATGTTTCTGCTTTACGCTTCTGAGGTTCAGGCAGGCAGCAAGCCCAGGAGACAGGACACAAAGCTATGCATCCCAAAATCCAGCACTTTGCCACATAAACCAGCGATGTGACATTCAGTGGCCATTCCCAGTGTGGGCTTGGCTGCAGACTGGTGCAACAGTGGTGATAGCTCCAGGTGAGAAGAGCAGTTGGACCAAGTCCTAGCAGAGATGGCTCCATCCTCTCCTGTGGGTAGGCCACTTGAATAGCAGAAAATAGGCTATGTTTGGTGGTTCAAGTTAGGGCAGTGATAAAGAGGTTTAGTGTTTCCACAGGACCATTTTCAGAACAAAGCTATGGCATTTTAACACAGAGATAGAAGCTTAAAGAAGATAGTCCAAGGACCTTCTTCCACAGCTCAGCTCACAGAGTATTTTTCAAAGCCCACTCCTTTCAAATGATTTATAGAATCATAGAATCACTAGGTTGGGAAAGACCTCTTAGATCATCGAGTCCAATCATTCCTATCTGCCACTAAACCATGTCCCAGAGCACCTCATCTACCCATCTTTTAAATACCTCCAGGGATGGGGACTCCTGCAGGCCTGTGTGTTTCCTTCAATAAGGCAAAGCCAATCTCCTCCACTCTTTTCATACACAGAATAGTTCAGAACAATGATTTTCCCTGGAAGTTACTGGATCACATTTCTCTGTCTTGTTAGAGCTATCTGCATGCTAGAGCTGCTCCTAGCAACCTCTTTGGCCAGCTCGATCCATTGCAGAACCCATCAGCATTGCAGGGGTTGCTCTGATGAGATTGCCTTCCCAACTCAGAAAGGCAATTCAGTGGAAACAGCCAGCTCTCCTGGTAGTCAACTGTCTTGGAAAGACTGTTCATCACCCACCACCGGTCTGTGAGACCTGGCCATGCTTTCCCAATGCAATTCTCTCAGCGCAGTACATTTGTATACAAACCCAAATGATTCCACACACTTCTGGCTCAAAATCCTTTTCAAAGTGCAGGAGAAACTTTCAAGCTGGGGAAAACAGAACATGCGGAGGTGAACATACATACGTTCAGTTTTGCCACTGCTGGTGTCTTGGGAATTTTAGAACCACATGCCCTGAAGGGGTAGTGGACTGCTTTTCAGAGCAGTCTAGTTTATATTCATCTGGAGAAGGTTTTCAGAGAAATAGGAGTTGAGCTGTCTTAGACGAATAGTCAGAAGCTGGCATACAACTACACTGTATTACCCTCAGTCAGATAAATCATTTTGGGGGTAAGCGGTTCATAACAATTCCAGACATGCTTAATAGTTCCACTGCAACACTCTGGACAAAGCCCAGGACGGGAAACAAAATGAAATCATTACATAAAATTATTTGTATTCCATAGTGTTTGAGAACCCCAGCTGAAATGAGACCTTACTTTCTAGCAGGTGCTGTGCAGAGCCAGCCAGAGGTGGTTCCTGCCTGACGTATTTGCCATCTCAACAGAAGGAGGAGGGCAGGGGGGCACTTGCTCCCTCTCTTCCCTCTCTTCCTGATGATGTAGGGCCAGAGGAGGTTCAGGGCCAGCTGAACCCTATGTGCATGACAGCGGAGAGCAGAGGTTTTTCAACACTGTGTAATCCAGGTAGTTTGCTAAGGCTTATTTTTATTGTTGCGATTATTAAACACATTATCAGGGTCTCCTCAAGCAGCATAAACCAAGATAATTTCCTTGACCTATGCTTCAAGTGGCATATCACACCCCTCACCAAACTTACTGAATTAAGTGCAGTACGCATATGACCTTTGCATACGTTTCTAAGGTTCATGAATGCTATTGTAATTGTTTCCATAACACAGATCAATAAGTACAGTTAAAATAGGCCTTGCCTGCCTCAGGGCAGAGGCATGAAGAGTAGCTGAATAACAGTTTTTTCAAGAGATCTTTCTGCCCACCAAAGAAAGGGAACTCACATTAAATTCTCGTCTTCTCAAGAAATTATCATGTTTACCATTCTATCTGAATTGGTTTTGAAACAGAAGATGGCAAGAGATTTCACTTGGAATCAATTTGACCAAGCAGGGTTTTTCTAAAAAGTTCTAAATCTTAAGCATTTAAAATTAATCCACATTTAGAAGCCTACCCCCCATCAGGGTTTGCAGGTTTCATGGGCCACTTCAATCTGCTCAATACTCGACAAAGATCATGCAGGCAAAGTTTGTGTCCACTTTACTGGTGGACAACATGATACATGACAGATACCAAAGGCCAATAAATAAATTTTAAAAACCCTCCCTTCTTGCTATGATGAGGAAATCTTTGAGTCTGTTTGTTATTTGCTCCAAGATGAAATATGCCTTGCTATTTATGCAGCAAACTAGAATACTTACGAAGACATAAATAAAAATATCAAGGTGAAACACTGAGGAGTTTATTAGCTTAGTTATTAAGAGCTCTTTACACTTAACAACCTAAAGCATACACAGAGCAATTTGTAATCAGCACTTTTTAAGCTCTGAATAATCCAGTCCTTAAGCAAGCTTTCCTGCTTCCTTGAAAACAGCTTTCATGTCTTCAAACCTTCGCTGAGGAAAGCCAAATTCATTAAAGCAACTTCTTAGCTATGCTTTTCTCTCTCCCCCTCATTCCATCATATCTCCTTTTCTCAATTGAGCTAATTAATTTGCGATGGGAGAGTCCTGCCAGGTCAAGGGTCAGTCCTGGGAGAACACCTTCACAGACAGGATCCATCTGGGTAAGGGACCAGCGAAACCCAGGAGTGTGACCACAAGCAAAGCTGTAAGCAGAAGCCCAAAACACTTGCTCCTCTTTTCCAGGTTACACCATCTCCTCTCCCATCCAGACTGCATTCCTTCATTTCTGTCTGATACACACACTCCCATCCCCTTCAGCTCTGCCAATCACTGCAGTACTTGGGTACAGTCTCCCCTTTACTAGTCAGTTTTTCCTTTCATCCTCCTTTTCTGTTTTCCCTTTTTCCTTGTTGCCTTTTTCTCATTTCGACATAATCTACCTTCAAAAAATATTTCCGCTGCTAACTAGCATTTGTAAGATGTGCTGTACTTATTCAAGCCTTGCACGCACATTACCCAGTTTGGATTAATATATTCTCTTAATCATGTTTCTGATTGCCTGCAATGAACCGTCTTAAACCAAACTAGTAATATGCAGGGCACCTAAAGATATCTCACAGAGAGTAAACAAATCTGCAGTATTTTCCAATGACCATGCAAGTGAGACACCTTCTGGCAAGGGTAACATGAAACAGACAGAGATAGCCTGCAAATAACACCCTATTTTTTAAGTAATCCATGAAAACACTGCCAAGACAGAGATTAGTAGGATCAGAGAAGCATAATTCGTGTTCAGATATAAATTCTGAAAGTCTTTACCATTTTTACAGACTTACCTTACATCTGAGAAATATAGTGTAGGTACTTCAGCTTCTTTCCCTGGCTGTCCATTTAAGTGACAGGTCTCTCTTTCTCTGGACAGGAAGGCTTTAGAGGTCATGTCATAGCAGTTCCTTAAATTTTCTTCAAATTCAGAAAGTGAAGAATATGAAGTGTCTGTAACACACACACGATAGCTTTCAGGATGGCTATAACGCTATCCAGCACAATAAGATGCTCTGTGACTGCTCCTATAGGCTTTGCATTCACTCATTCTTGGTGTTGTTACCATTAATCTCAAATAAAAAATATTAAGCTGAGAGCATATGGTGAATCTAAGAACCTAGTACAGACAGACGATTTAATTACAGTCAGTAGGAGGAGTGGCTTTGCAAGAAGGCAATAAGAGAGGGGAACAGTAAACAGATGATATATTAACCGTACCTACCATGGGCCAGGTTAAGGTTCTGTTTCCTACCAAAAAACAGAGCTATACCAGGAAATGCTATGGGCAGCACTTTGTTTTTCTTAGCAAAACCGTGCAACACCAAAATGTCACACTGTAACATAAAGTTGTTTTGATTGTTTTTCAAATCCAAATACCTCCAGTCTTTTCTGAAGGTGGAGAAGAACAAGACCCAGGGGCTTTGCTCTGAAATAATGTAGTATTTCCCAAATCTGCGATGGGTAAAAATATTTTCACGAACTAACTTACTTAAAATTGGAAGAAGAGCTCTTTAAAAAAAATAAAATCATTCAAATCCAAATATTTTGGTAAGGTGGTTATGCAACATCTCAGGTTAAAAGTGACATTGATATAAACTAAAGAGATTGCTAAAACAGGTCCTCATTCTTACATTTCTGTTGCCAACACTGACATCAAATAGGATCATCCTGGCAGCAATGTAGAGAAAAATAAATTGTTATCAAAATGCAATCCTAAGCAGCCAAAATACAGGATACATTATTCAAGCAGAAGCTGACACATACATAGCATCATCATGGAAATGATTTTATTTCATATGACAACATTTTGAATTATTAGGAAAAACTAGTTCAGTGGATAAGAAATTCCAAAACATTCATCAGCTTTGTAACCTCTCACAACCTTCTCCTAACTTCATGAACATATTAGACATAAACAAGAAGCATCTATTGAGCAGATTATAAATAGGGAAAAACAGATTGACACACAGCTTTGTTTGCTGTTTATGGACACGATCGCACTGTATTTGGACAATTGAGTTGTACAGCCCTTGTGTATATTCTCAGAAACTTGGAGACCATTGGAACTGAATGCAGGAAATAATTTCACCCCTGTTGAGATTCATTGTAATTTAGTGCAGACAGAAGGAAGGACAACATTTAACTTTTTATCCAGCATGGGACATTTTCATAAGCATTTTCCACCCTATTTTATCTCCCACAGTAGTTTAAAGCGTTCTTAGCTTTGATGGCATCTTTTTTCCTTTCTGGTGGCAATGGCTGGAGATTAATACCTAATTAATAGAAGACTTTACACAAAACCATCAGCGAGCAAATTAAAATGGTCTAAAAGTCCTTTCTGCCTTTACACTTTTTGAAACCACTAAAAAGAAATTTAAGCATACCTGTGCTTTGTAAGGAAAAAAAAAAATCCTGTAATATTTAATTCGCTTGTGGTTTCTGGGATCCTGTCCAATGGTGAATGACAGCCAGAGGACGACAACATTGTCTCCGTAGGGACTCCATCGGAGCAGGGCTCCCTGGTACTCCATCAGCCTCCACTGCACAAAGCCCTTGTGCTTAAGGTGGCTTCCCCAAAAGGGACATTGCAGTGAAGAGTGTTATTTGCAGTCTTAAATTTAGGTAGACTTAAGTGTTTTGCAAGAGCAGGAGGAAAGCATAGAGCACCACAAAAGGGAGTAAACACGTACCCCCTATTTTATTAAAGAAAAAGGTTGCTATAACCTCTATTTTATTAAAGAAAAAGGTTGATGGTAATACTTCATTCCCCTTCTTCTTCTCCTTTAACCATTTTTCCTTTGGTAGCAATGATCACACAGGTCAGACTAAAAAACATGGGGTGGAACAGTCCATGGTGGCTCTGAAGCCACCTGAAGGAAGGAACGCATATTGCCTGAAGGAAGGAACGCTGAAATTTCAATCTTCAGAGATTTAACATTTCAGCCAAAGGGTGTGTTTTCTCTCCTTTGCTTTTGGGAAAAGAAAAAAACCAAAAACAAACAAACAAACAAACAAACAAAAAAAAGAACAGGATTTTTAAAGAAAAACTACTTTTTGTAGATTTCTTTTGGCTGAAACAATAAGTTCTTGGGGCTTGGGTTTCTGCAAGAAGCCATAATATTGTCAGGAAAATCAACCAATTAACAATAGGTGACACCATGGGAACAGCTCTCTAGAATTTGAGCAGAACAGATCTTTCTCCCACAGACAAGGGGGTCTCGGATCATTTCATTCTTCCCATTCTTGCCTTCTAGAAACATCCACAAGCAGAAAACTCCTAGGGGGAAACAAAAACTCTGAGCCTCTCATTTTTTCCCCTCCTTGGTCTTGGAAAGGAAAAGGCTGCTCTTTGGCTGGTCTGCAGCCCGGCAGACAACACAAGAGGGCTCTCTGGCTGCACACAGGCAGTCCCACCACCTACCACTCCATTCAGCCATGGATTTTCCCTCATGTGGTGCTTCCCAACTTGCTACCACTGCCGGGCCCTGGCTGCTGCAACCCTCTCCCTGGGCCCTGCGTGGAATGAAATCTCCCTTCCGCTGCTGTCTCTGGTACATCTCATCTCTTCACTCAGCGTGGCTGGAGGACGGAGATGCCCTCCCACAGCGTTACCTGAGGAAAAGAGCTGGGATGGGGCAGCAGAGCAGGCAGCAAACCCCCCCGAGGGGTGCTGTGCTTTACAGACAGGCTGTGCCAGGAGCGTGTGCCCTCTCTTTTGAGTCATATTTACCTCTTTCTAAAGAAGCTCAGAGCAGACAAAGCTCTTGGTTTCATTTTAGCTCTTTCTCTTCCGAGATCATTTAGAACCTCAGCTGCGGGTAAGGGTAACCCTGTGGCTGGTGTCTGCAGTGGGTGACCAGGGGATCAGGCCCCTCTTGGTGACCACCATCCCCTGTCCTGGGGTTCTCGCAGGTGCTGCGGTCACTGCTCTTACTGCAGGAGCCACAGCCTGAGCTACGAGGCGATTCTTTGTCTTCACCCTTTCATGACCCCAATTCACTTAGTATTTCTCAGGAGACCTTTTGAGAAAAATTTGTCTCAGAAGCTTGTGGGATTTGTTCCAGTGAGAACAACCTCCCCTTCTTACTGATAAGCTCTGACATTTGCTGAAGGCAACTCAGCCCCGGGAACACCAGGTATCTGCTGTCCCTATCACAGCTCTGGCATTGATGGGTTTCTTCTTGTCCCTGAAAAAGTGTCACAGACACCCAACAACCTTGTTGTGAACACTTCCCTCAGAAAATCCTTCTGCTGCAAAGCCATGGCTCTTGCCATGCTAACTGATCTTGCCTTTGCCAACCACAATTACAATGTGATTTTCAGAATTCATACATGGCATTTTATTCCAAACTCTCTCCTTTGCTCTTTTGAAACCAACTCCAAAGAAAACCTCAATTTGCCACCAAAAAAAAAGAAAATCATATAGAAGCCAATAGTCTCTGAATTATCTCCTTGAAGTACAGCGAGTTCTATTACAGTAACTGTCACAGTTTGAGAATTACTCCTGGCTGGCCCCAGCATCAGCATTTTATCTGCACCACGTCAGTGACAGGGTAACCTGTGTACCTGCAATAGATCTCACACACACAAGAGCAGCAGGAGGCTGAAGGGAAGAACTTTAAAGCATTTACCTGCATCTGCTCAAAGGGCAGATAGTCCATAGCTGCATTTCAGTGCAGGGCACTAACTCTTACCAAGGACTCTCCTAATTAGCATAGCATAGCATAGTTAGAGTTAGAAGGGACCTTAAAGATCATTCAGTTCCAACCCCCCTGCCATGGGCAGGAATATCCCACTAAATCAGGCTGCCCAAGACCCCATCCAACCTGGCCTTGAATATCTCCAGGGATGGGGCAGCCACAACCTCCCTGGGCAACCTGTGCCAGTGTCTCACCACTCTCATAGTGAAGAAATTCTTCCTAATATCCAGTCTAAATTGTGTGGTTGAGGCCTGGTTGTCAAAAATCCTTCATCTCCATCTGGTCTCCTCTGCATACAACATATCCATAGGAAGACCTAAACACCTCTTCTGCAACAGCTTCTCCAAGGACAACAGTTATTCAGTAAAAATGTTTGTTCACTATCACCCTTCTCCCATGGACAAAGGGCAATACCGTACATATAAACATCTCCAGCTGGATGTTCATAACCCAGTTACTAAATAGCACACCCAGGGTAGGGCAGGGGACCAAAGCAACCCTGAGTCCTTTCTGCCCACTACCCACCCCATCCTATCCATGCATGAGCCCTTTTCCTAGTCTGCTTCTATGAACACACTTGAATCTCTGCACTGCAGGTGCTGCACTGCTAGGACTTGTGCATTTTCTTTGCAATCCGTAACATTCACTAAGTGTGTCCAGCAGGTCCCAAAGAGTTGGGTCAAGGGGTACATTCACTCCCTGCCAGCAGGGTGACAAGTGCAGAGACGGGCACAGCTGTAGAAGCAAAGGTCTGACCATTTGCAGACACACATTCCCCGTCAGCCAAGTCTCCAGGTGGCAGATCAGAGGAGCCAGCTGCTCTGATGGAAATTAGACCCGTTTTCTCCCTCTTGCACACAAATACTAGCCACAGATGAAAGAAGTCATGCTGGAAGCTGCTGTTTATGATGAGCAGTTTAACACAGATGACTTACAGAGTAAATGGAAACTAAGGCTCAGGCTGAGATCCCAAACAAGAGAGGCAGGAGGAAAGACAGTGACACTTAGACATCTATCTCAATGCACAATGATGAGAAAAATGCAAAGGCCAGCTCAGGGCTCCCAGGAGCAGAGGCAGTATCGAAACATTTACCCTCCATCTAGCCAAGATCCTCAAATATTTCTGTACTACAGGAAGACAAATGGAATGCTTAAACCTGAGGGAAAGAGCCTGGAAAAGTGTGGCGATTTGTTCAAAGCCAGAGAGGTAAAGCTGAAGGAGATCATCCTCATGAACTGAGTCACTGCTCCATGCCCATGAGCCGGTTGGTGCCCAGTCCCCATCACCTGCAGAACCAGCAGGGCTCCTCAGGCATGGAATGGTTTGGAGATCAAAAATCTGAAAGAAGCAGCAGTTTCTTTGACAAGTTTGGAGAACAGCAATGAAGTTCCCTCTCCAGAGTGACAGCACAAGGAAAATCCCTGTCCCAACTAGCTCAGAGTCCCTCACAACCTGCCCTCTGCACAGACACAGCCTTCTCCTCAGCCTCTCTCTCTTGTGCTGCTTTGTGTCCACGACCAAACTCTGCCTGCAAGAGACAATTCCATTTCAGTGCAACAGATTCAAATTCTAATTGAGTTTTCCCATTTAAATCAAGGCAGGAACAGATCTACCAGCCTGCAGTCATGAGAGCTATTTTTGAAGAGAATTGTCAAACTAGTCAGGAAGTCCAATAAGACATTTTTAGACTGGTTTTAAGTGTTAATGTATGCACACGTGTGTTTCCTTCTGCAAGCAAGAAACAATTGTTCCCTGCACATAAGAGGAGCTCAGGTTGCTACAGTTGTGTAGCTGCTCATATGGCTTCTCTGTGGCAGTTGAAAAAGAAAGGAAAAAGTTTTCAGTTTATGGGCTTATTCCTGCTTTAGGTGACTCACTGCAATGGAAAAAAACATTTTGCTTCTTCCCTTCTTTTAGCCTCATTTCATCCCAGACACCATCTATCTTCATGCCATACTATGGCTGCTCACGCAGTGGTGTTCACTGCTTTATGTTCCTTAATTTAAGTGCACAGTCCAGAGATTATTTGGAATACAGCTTATCCCCCTCTCTATGGCATGAGGGAAGGCTGTTTTATGATGAAGACATCAGATCAGGACTCACATCCAGCTTTGATATTCAATACTGATTCAAATTTCTGATGTGACTTAGTTTTTCACCTTCTATTAGGCAAAAGTGCAATAAGATTTTGGCTTTCATTCAATTCTCTCTCTAGGCAAAATCCAAAGCGTTTTCTCTTCAGCAGAATTTGGTACAATGAGAACCCATTATACTTCTATCACAAATTACTTTGTGAACCTGAATTTTCTATAATTTTCTTATATTTTCTTCTAAGTACTGTATGCTTTTACAGAGCTAAATGAACTCTTTGGTAGGTGCTTTGATCTCTGTCTTAATAGACCTTCACAGTTAAATCAGTGTTAGGAATAAAAGTCAATACACTCGTAGTGAAGTAGTTTTCAATTTCATTGATTTTTTAGTAAGGAAATAACCATAAAAGTGATTTGCTGGTTTTACTATCTTACAGATAGAACGACTGGCATGTTTTGAAGGTTCAAATACTTTGATAAGTATTGATTCTCCTAGGATAAAAATATTTGTTAAAAAGCCTGCATTTTGGTGGAAAACATTTAATATGTCCATCATAATTTTGGGTTATAAATGCGTATTCTCAGCTACAGTAAATTCTTGCTCTGAATTTCTCTTAAAGTTGTGATCAGGATTTGTCAGTGCCTAGTGGCCCTAATACTTGAAATTACACAACATACTGTTTTCTCCAATGGATGTTGCAAAAATCTTTTGTATACTCCAACCAAAGCAACACAGAATGGGTGAGATGGGCAGGCATCCCTGGAGATTGTCCAGACCTTTCCTTAGAGCACGGTCAGCTGCAACTGATTGTCCAGGGCTGTGTCCAGTTAAGTTTTGAACACCTCTAAGAATGGCATCGTCACAGCCTCTCTGGGCAGCCTGTGCCACTGTTCAGCCAACCTCCCAGTAGAAGTCTTTTTTCCTGTGTTTAAGTGGAAGCTTCTGTATTTAAGTTTGTGCCCGTTGCTTCTTGTCCTGTCAATGGACATCACAGAGAAGAGTCTGGCTCCATCTTCTTTACTTCTGCCACCTGGTGTTAATACACATGGATAAGTTCCCCCCGAGGCTTCTCACCTCCAAGCTGTAAAAAAACACCAGGTCTCAGCTTCTCCTCATGTGACAGATGCTCCAATCCCCTAATCATCTTCGTGGCCCTTGGTGGGACACAATCCATTATGCCTGTTTCTTTCTTGTACTGGACAGTCCAGAATTAGACCCAGCACTCCAGATATGTCTCTTCAGTGCTGAATAAAGGGGAGGGATGACCTCTGTTGGCCTGCTGGAAATAGGCTAATACAGCCCAAGATGGTTTATTGGCCTCAAGAGCACATTGCTGGCTCACGTTAAACTTGGTGTCAACCAGGACCACCAGGGCCTTTTCTGCAGAGCTGATTTCCAACCAGTTATTCCCCAGCCTCTGGTGGTGCATGCAGTTATTCTTCCTGAGAGGCAGGACATTGCCTTTTCCGTTATTGAACTTCATGAGATACTTGTTGGCCTGCTTCTCCATCCATTTCTTCAGTCCCTCTGAAGGGCGGAACACTCACATGGCATATCCACTTCTGCCAATTTTGTATCATCTGCAAACTTGCTATGGGTACACTTTGTCCCAACACCTAGCTAATTAATGAAAGTATTAAACAATATAGGGCCCAGTATTGACCGCTAGAGTCCACTACTAATGCTGACCTCCAGCTGGACTTTGTACTGCTGGTCTCACCCTTCCAGGTCCAGCCATTTAGCCAGCTGTCATTTCCATTTATTGGCCTCATACTTCATCAGTTTTTCTTTGAGGACATAAAGGTGAATGATGTGGAAAGTCACTTCCTAAAGTCAAGATAAACAACATCCAAAGCTCTCCTTTCATCCACTAAGCCAGTTATCTTTGTCATAAAGTCTATCATTCCTCTGTGCAGTGAGGAAGAAGGTCTGAAATCTTGAGTCTCACAGTCTCACAGCCTACTGCTTCCTCAGAGGAGGAGGAGCAGGACCTGATCTCTTCTCTCTGGTGATCAGTGATAGGACCTGAGGGAATGGCAGGAAAATGTGCCAAGGGAGGTTTAGGTTCTATATTAGGAAGATGTTCTTCACCCAGAAAGTGATGGAGCACCTGAACAGGCTCCTCAGTGAAGCAGTCATGGCACCAAGCCTGCCAATATTCAAAAGCATTTGGACAATACCCTCAAACATGAGGTGTGAATGTTGGGGCTGACCTGTGCAGGGACAAGAATTGGGACTCGATGATCCTTGTGGGTACCTTCCGATTCAGGGCATTCTATGATTCTTAAAATCCAAGAGCATGACACTGAAAGGCCAATTCTATTTTCCCACTACTTGGAATTGTTATTCCTGGGATGAGTCAATTCTGACATGAGGAAGGTCAATGTCATTTCTTCATTTCTGTTTTACATCAGTAGATCTTGCTCACCCTAGATTTCAATATTTCAATGCATTACAATATTCTGGATTTAAAATTGTGCTGTGACCTTTAGAAAAGAAAAGGATCCTGAGGCTAAAATATCAGTCGTGCTGTTCCAAAGACAGCTCATTTCCCCACACAGAGCTTTTTGTGTTGCTAACAAGAGGCCTGGTTTTTATTCTGTTGTTCATGAAAACAGAAGTTCAGCCTTGGAGTCTTTTCTCCTTGAGGTAGCCGAGATGTGAAATTGCCCAATGTTTTATGCCAAATGAAGCTGATAGCTCTGTTGAAAATTGGATTTTCTTTAGAACAGAAAGCAAAGCAGACAAAAGTCAATGGAAATATTCTTTTTGGCATTCCTGGTCCTTGGAGCAGCTTTTTGAAGATAGGTTTTCATGTGCAGAAAAGTAATGTTGAACTAGGCCCTGGAATTACTTCCCTAATCTAAACTCTTAAATATTTTACAGTCCCATTAAAGAAGAAGGCTCTCCCTGGCACACTTAGCCCTTCAAAGCCAGTTCTCTGCAAAGACGTGAAAAAGCAGAGAACGGATAATATCAATACAGACTTATTCAGAGATCTGGCAAAAAAAGAATATATGTTTCTAGATATGACCAATGTTGCTCAGAGCTCAAATATACCTGGATGCACCACTTGAGCTTCAGTAAAAGTCCACAGTCACAGCTATGTATATGTGGCACATAAAAGATGTAAAGTGGTTTGCTGACACCTGGGGAGGACTCAGCCAAAGGCCATCGGTGTGGTTGGGGGCTGGAGCACACGCTACCTGCAGAGAGGCTGAAAACACAGGGGGTATTCAGTCTCAGAGTGAGAAGCTTAAGGACTAAGACCTGGTATCCAAACCTTTACTGAGGTTTAGAAATGCACAGGAACATCCTAAGCTCAGTGGAGCCTTTCCTGCATCAAAAGAGACACTGAGAACTTAGGCTAAAAATTCTTTCAGCAGGCCTTGAAGTATCAGTAACTTTCTTGACCTAACTCCAGAGTAGTGTGAACATTCAGATTCTACACATATTTTCAAGCAAGCAGAAAACTGCAGAATTATATGTCTTCTCTTAACATAGTTTCTCTGATAGCAAATCCGTACTTCCTAAATAAGCAGGACTTTCTTCACAGAAGTGTAGCCCAGATCTATTGGTATGTTTTTCTCTTGGGAGATATTTTTAACAGATATGTACATTGGTTACGGATGTATTTTGAGAGGAAGTGCTATTTTTTGCAGTGTTTTTTGGTATCACATGAAGCATCAAATGCTAGACAAGCACCAACTTTTTTCTGATAACTACATATTAAAAGTAGATATATCTGTGGTATCGCAAAGACATCTGTTTGAAAAGTCTCTCTGAGATGCAGAGTGCTCTTCCTTTGCATTTACTGCTCCTTTGTCAATAATTTATTTCTAATTAATTATTGAGATACATTTTTTTAAATATAAGTAAAATCTTGACAGCACAAAACACAAAATCATGAGTTCAATGTTGAACTTCTGAAGCAGAGACTGAGTAGAAAGAAGAATCCTTATTAGTGTGCAAATAGATGAGATAATAGAAAAGTGAATATATTCCTCAGGAAGCATTTTTACAAATGTTATTTTTTCAAGATTTCTACAGGATGGAAATCCCTATTTAATGATGGCATTTAAAAATTGTCATTTAGGCCTTAATCTTTTAATGTGCCATGTGTGGGTGGCTGCTGCCCAGATGCCACGTGAGGCTGGGGAGGAGGTGGGCTTCGTAAGCGTGAGTTCTTCAGCTGAGTATTACATTGTCACGCAGACTTACAGATCCTCCCTGCACCAAGCCCCAGAGAAGACTTTCAGTGAAGTGTAACATGAGGTATTGAAAAAACTAAATGGGAAAAAAAGCTCCTGAAGTACATCCCTTTCAGAAACAAACTCATATTTCTAAAGTTTCTGTATCACTGGTTAGCAAAAGTAGGGTCCCACGTCCCAGGAAATCAACAACCATTTTTTATATTGATGTATATTGAATTTACACTGATACTAATGCATATTTAAAGAACTTACCTACCCTTGGCTGAACTGCAGAAATTGAAAGCCACTGTGCTTTCAGCGTCTCGCAATGCAAAATGAAATGGATTATCTTAAACAACCTTTTCTGGAAATGGTCTGCACAAACATATGCAAGAAGTTGCCTCCTCTCACCTGGGAGATGACAGTTTCACTGCTTGCGGCTATCTGATGATAATCTTAAGGAATTCTTTGTCGACCTTAAAAGAAAGCTTTCATTACACTTTTATACTAAGGCAGTAGATAGAATTTGAACAAGGAAAATCCTCATTAAAATACTCATTAAAATGAAAGATCTGCAAATTCTACCTGATATCTTATATTCTTGTCCCAATCTAATCACTGTGGCAAGTATCTCAATCTCAGGAAAGTGTACAGATATCTGCGGGTGAATTTAACATTGGCAATCATTGGCAATAAGGGAGCTAATCACTTCGCAGGGTATTTTTTGTCTCCATATAGACTACACACTGTAAGTCAATCCATTGAAGTCATTGTAATAGAGTTCAGAAAGCTTTGTTTCAGGCACAGAAAAGCTAAATTATCGCTACACTCTCAATAGCAGGAAAAAAAATAAAAGCATACTTCAAGAGCCAAAGCTCTTTATAACCTTTGAAACACCAAACTCTTGACAGTACTTCATACAAACAGCTGCACCAGCACAAGTTATTATCAGTTAAATTATCAGATTCCACCTGACACAAAAGTCAAGTCAAGCAAGTAACACAGCCTTCCAAAAGGAGACATATGCATACAGAGTTCATCCTGAAAGTCACTATCATGATTCACTCGTGGAAGTCCTGATGCCTGATAATTACCTCTTTTCCCAAAAAGAAGAAACTTGTAACTAGGGTGTCCATTGCTCAGGTTTTGGTCAGAAGATTAAAAGAAAATTGAGACTAATGGAAAGCTCAGCAAAATAAGTATCACATATCAGTGGCATACATACTTACAGCTGCTCCATATCTTTGATCTAGTGGGTAAAGCACAAAAAGCCTCAGGAATCCTTGATCCCACCTCTGTTTTAATCTTTAATGTCTTTGTTACTGTTACTCGGGTACTGTAACCTAGACATGGAAGTACCAGCAGTTGAAATTAGTGGTGGAGTTTTACGTGTCAATGCTACTGTACAGTTGGTATCAACATATGAAATTAAAATTACGTGTAAATAGACCAACCTACCTGAAGAGTGACAAAGAAAAGCAAGCTGGGAATCTGCTGGGAACCTGAAAGAGCAGAAGTTATTTCTGTGTAGCTGGATGACATGGCACCATTCAAAGGCATAATTATATGTAAATAGACCAACCTATCTGAAGAGTGACAAAGAAAAGCAAGCTGGGAATCTGCTGGGAACCTGTAAGAGCAGAAGTTATTTCTGTGTAGCTGGATGATATGGCAGCATTCAAAGGCATCTCTCTCTGTGATAGTTCATTGCCATTCCCACTACAATTCCCACCTTTTTGTTGAAACATTTCTTGAGCTTGAATAGTCTCCAAAATATTGGAGAAATATTCTGAAAACTGAGTATTTTAGTCTTTTGTGCTCTCTCTGTTGTTAAAGGAGACACCTCCTTAGTACCTCTCCATATGACAGTCTGAAGGTAAACTGGCAACACGATTCTGAAATAATCCATTTTCCACAAATTTTCACCCCCATCAGAAGTAAGAGGGATTGTGCAGTGGACAAGTTTGTGGTCTGTTAACAAGTAAGGCCCCCAGGTACACAGCCCTGACGCCTTGCAAAGCAACAATGCAACAAGATGTCCAACAAAATGATCTGAAACTACTGCTGGAATAGCAAGGGAAGCAGAAGAAAAAAGGAAGAAAAAAAACAAAAGCAAAGGAATGAAGAAAGAGAAAAGGAGCGCAGCGGAACTTCTGAGTCTGAGTCATTCTTTTAATAAAACTTTCTGTAAAGTTCAAAAGCCCAACTGCATTTTATCCCTGAGCCTGAAAAGATGAAAGGACCGAGGAGCAGAAGGTTGTAACTTTCATGTTTATACACAAATACTTTGAAAGAACCTGCCTTTGCCTAACACCTTCATTCAGTACTTAGAAGTGCAAACAGAAATTAAGCAAAAGCTTTGAAGTCCTCAGCTGTGTAGAAGCTCCAGCAGAACAAGGAGTTCTGAGCTGAGACAGAGGAAGAAAGGTGTGTACAATGTTGGAGAAGGAGTAAGAGTGCAAGGAGGCACAGACAGATGAGAGAGATGTGTACTTTAATTGTCTGAGTTTCGCTTGTACCAAGAGGCACATCGAATCCATAGGGGATATTTGGGTTGTATTGGCCAGGAAAGTCCCTGTCTTGGCTTGGCAACATAGTTAGAAGTCTCTTTGTCAGCCATTGTTGGCCTCATAGACTCTTACTGAGCCCACCTGTTGAGAACACACTTACCAGGGCTGGAAGACTGGGGGTGGATGCAGCAGGAAGGGAGATATCAAGTAGAACAGTCTCTGCTCATCATTCCCAGTGCTGCTTTGCACAGGAGGAAATGTGCCTGAAATAAAAATACCAGTGGTATCAGTCTCTCAGATGAAGGTGTCTGATGCCCTCCACATCAGCTCTTGCTGGACAAGGTGCCAGGGGCATAGCAACCCTCCACACCTTCAGCAAGACGGCCTTATAGTACCCCAAGAGAGCCATCAGAGCATCAAAGCTTAAAATACATGGGATTCAATGCACTCTTTAGCCTACGGTGCCTCCATTGGCCACCTCCATCCCATCCTCCCTTCAGTCCCTCTGGCCAGATTGGTCTGTCTTCAATTAGACAACTTGACTCAGCAGGTAAACTACAACACTGCTCCAGACTTGCACTATCTAGACTTGACCAAGAGTGCTACTGAGCTTTCAAGACTGCCAACAAAACAAGGGAATCAGGAGAGGAGAAATAATTAACTTCTAATCAGCAGAGACATGCCATAAATATACAAGCTGGTAGAAAACACCAAAAAGAAAGTCAGATTCCAGTAGTGTTGCTGTGCATGCAAGAACCAAAACACTACATTTCAAATGAAAAGCTGAAACAAAAACCTGCTGAAAGTGAGTTCTCGTACTTGTTTTCTGAGCCTGAGAGCTTCATGTTTTGTGTATAGAAAGGAAATATTGACTTTGTCAGCACAGTGTATGCCCCGTAGGTCTCTGAGTCTCTTCCTGCTTCCCCTAGTTCTCTTCTCACATAAATTCCTCTCAGGAATGACGGGACTTTATTAAAAAAAAAAAAAAATAATCTGCTTAATGAGTTTTCTCATGTATGGCCAAGAGCAAAAACTAAATGTTTAACCCCTGACCTGAAGGCTAAATTACGGCATGGTAAGTGATGAGGAGCCACTGCTTACTGTTTGCTTTAAGAACAGGAACAATGACACCATTTTCAGAGAGCAATTAGCACTCCTGCTGGGTTCAGCACTGAAATGTTTTTTTCTCGGTGGAATCAAAGAGTTCAGGGTTTTTTCCCTCAAGTCTACAGGCTGTCTCTTAAAATGCAAGTCCTCAAATTCTTGCTGAGAACTCAAATATTGTTGTTAAAATACATGTGCGCATATATATATGTGTGTATCAAAAACAGGTTTTATATTTACAGATGTATATAAATGTGCGTGTATGGTCTATGATTATGTAAATAGAAGAGTATATGCATGCTTATGTCTGTACAGATATATGCATTCAGTGAAATAAAACTAGGATCCCACCTTGGATTTATTCAAAAGCCATCTTCACGTGGTCCTAGGCAACGGGCTCTTGGTGGCTTGAGCATTTCAGTGTACAAGAAGACCTCCAGAGGTTCCTTCCAAACTCAACCATTTTGTGATTCTGAGATTCTATTTTTCTACCCAAAAGCAATTATTTGCAATTAAGCTGGCTGTCTTCTAATAGTACCCATCTCTAGAGTACAAGAACAATTTAACACCATGTTTATCCAGTTCCTAAGGCCCCAGAAGGAGTATTTCTTTGTTCTTCTTTGTTTTCTTTTTTGAGACATGCTGTGAAAAGCTCATTGTTTTACTGTTAGTAGTTCAATAAGCTTCAGACAGGAACACTGAGCCCAATGACAAAAGTTAAGTACTCCTACAGTCATCAACTTTATGGAAGATTTTAATCTCTAAAGTAAAATGCTTGTACTGCTTTGCACAGAATGACAGATTCTGCAAGCATAAATCTTATACAAGTTTTTCTTCCACTCAGTACTGAGCTTTCGGTCCTTACAGCTGTCTCTAGGTCAAAATTAGATGGAAGAGAAAACTTTTCGAAGCTTGGCATAAGAAATGTTGTGTTCCAAGTTACTGAGAAATATTAATGAGTGTGCTAATGGATAGAAAAAGGAGATTTAATGACTTACATCCAGCTGGCTGGAGCCTTACAATCTATGAAGAACTGAAGGAAGGCTCCCAGAGGGGTCTCATGAGGCGCTGATTCTCAAATAAATCCTTGGATGGGTTTCCTGGGAGTGCTCACAGAGTTAGTAGTTTCAGGCACCAAATCTAGAAAATTGTCTTATTCACTGTCTGCCGTTGCCAAATATTCAACAGTTTTCAGTCCCCAGCAAGTAAAACAAGGGAAACTCCCAATTATTCACAATTTTGCAATGTGCTTAATTTTAAATACTGGGTTTAAATCCTTGGGTTAGATCATTTTTTAACTGCTTTCCACTGTGTGTTTCACCATTTTCTGAACTGGTTACACAGTTCTAACTTTGGTCTATTACACCACATAACCAAGTGAAATCCATGCTCTTGCTATTCCAGCTAGGAAAAGATGCTAGGCTGATTTGGAATCCACAGGGATCTTTATCAAGCAAACTGTATTTTGTGTCCACTTAAAATCAATTTCAGTTTAACTGCTTTGTAGACCCCAAATAAGATAAACAGTTGTTTTTATTTGCTGTTGACTTCTTTAATTTTATTGCTCTCTGGCAGTAAATGCATCTGCTTAACCACAACACAAAAGAAAGTTGCCCAAAATTTTTTCAAAGCCACAAAGATTTTAACAAACCCAAAAGAGATCAAGTCCAGTGGACACAGGAAGGGCCTAAAGAAATAGTAATATTATTGCAAGGTGATTCCAGACATCACTGTTTTTTACGAATAATATTGTATTATTATTATTATGTATCTTATTATACAAATAAGACTCAAAGTTAACACCCTATATGACTCATAATATTGCCACAAATCTGGCATTTCATTTTCCATGCAAAATACGCTAATTATTTTTACTCCTAATATTCTGCCAGACAATGCGAGATGACGTTATTGCATGAAGTCGCCTAGGATCTTAATACTGAACAAATGTTATCTTGGGAAAGTATTAGCTGCTGATACCCCGAGGCAGTCTGGACAGAGGAGTAGCAGCAAGCAGCAGAAAGTCAGTTCTCTCTGCATTCTTTGCTCCAAGCAAAGGCAGAATGGCTCCCAGGAAATGATGTTTGCCTGCTGAGCATTGTTACAGCCACCTCTGCTGCAGGAATATTCTAGTTTTTGTGCACCATCAGGTCTCTGCAGGCTACACAACTCCAAGCCAAACCTCATAGCAGGAGCTGAGGTGGCTACCAGAACATGACATTAGCTCAGGACAGTGCCAGGAGGTTGTGAGAATACTTCTCGAAGTACACCTGTCTTTATAACCATCCCCTTCTATGTAGTGGATGTGACGATACAGGGAGTATTAAGAGACATTAAAGACTTACATGGCCCTTAGCCCCTTTTTCTGCTCCATTCATGCTGCTTGTTTGCAGCCCATTCATGCCTCAATGATCTTCTCTTGTTGACTGGCAACTGTAGTCTGCTGTGAGGTCCAGGATGCTCAGCATGGTGGTAGAATACTTGGATGCCCTGCTGCAAACAAAGTCCATACCCCAATGCACCTAGAAGGGTACAAAGGTTTCACAGTTAAGTTGTCTTACCCTTTTTGTAAAGGCTTTTTGCAAAATCAGACAACATTCAACAGTCTGTGTCATTAAATCAGATCAGGACTCTCAGGCTGCTTATCTCGCTGGCTTTCTGTTATTATCTTTTTTCTTTCTCTTGCCTTAGACCTTGACACTCCCCGACCTTATTAAATACATTTCACACAATTAAATAAAGTGCACACAGCCAGGGAATACAGGTGGTTAGTGATTTTGACCTCTCTGCAGTGCAGCGTGGGTTACAGTGCTCACAGCCCAGTGGGCGGTTGAATAGAGACACATCACTCCTATTCTTGTCCCTGCCAGTCAGACTTTGCAGAGCAGAACTGACCACAGTCTATCAAGCACCTCATCTCAAGAGGGTCTCAGCTAACCTGCCTATGGAGAGAGGTTCCTCTGATGTGACACAACGTGTCCATGACACACCTTGATGCAACAGCTGGTTGTCCTCAGGTGTCTGTGCCATACTCTCCCCACACTGCGTGAGCAGAATCGTGTGACTGCCAGCTAAGGGAACCTGAGAGACTTTACAGTCACTGGCATCAGTCTTGACATTCTATCCATAACTTTTTAGCTTGAGCATTTTTAAACCATGCTGTCTTTTCTAAGGGCCATAACCATTTCTCTAGCAAAGATGGTCACATTTTGTCAGGTTGTCAATCAGGCTGTTGATCTTCACAATACCCTCTGCAAGGTGAACTGAACAGAGGGCATCTCTTGGCTTGTCTGCAGCATCCTTTTTCTCCAGAGGGGGTCTCTTCATTTCCTTGAAGGCCAGAGGACCCATGGAGTTCCCCAGAAGCCCATTTCTTCCTTGCCTTAGTTTCCATTAGAGCACTGGTACTGCTCCATCCTGATGCTCGCAGGAGTTACTGCCCTTACCTAGTCATCCACTGGAAGCGCAACACCAAGGTGCAGTCAGCAGCAATGTTACTCCAACCATCCACAGGTGTGAGAGGACCAGAACTCTGCTACAATGAGAGGACCAGAACTCTGCTACAAGACACTTGAAGCCTCCAGAAAAGAGGAATGTGTGCCCTTGAGGGCACTGATACCCCAGCAGTTTAGATGCCTTACTTTTTCTCTGTCATTGTCTCTAAAAGAGTGGGTAAGAGCAGCCCTTGACTTCCTAGGGTTCCTGTGAGCACAGGTAGATTAAAGACTGCAAGGTGTCCCACCGCCATTAGATTATGGAGACATGGACCTTCCTTATAGCAAAACGTACATGGCCATCTTTAGAACCAGAGCAGGGTCCAGCATTATAGTAGAGGAGGAAGAGTCACATTTTATGGGGTTTTTTTGGTCTTAGCTGTTTAAACCCCTGTCATTCACCTTCACAAAAAAAAAAAAGGCTATTTTGAGTTCCTCCATGAAAGAAAGCCTGGTAGGATACTTGAAGGTAGAAAGCCAGGTAGTCCCAAATGTGTTCTTGCACTGAATGGCAAGAAACAAATTATGCAGCTGAAAGGAAACCAAGACAATCTTTATGTGGTTTAAAGGCTCATAAGTCTGGCGCCAACTGCCAGAGAATAATACAATCAATGGCACTGTTGGCCTATTGAAATGGAGAGATGATTTTCATAATGCTGCATAATGATAAAACGCTGACTGATGGCTGGATTTGTCATTGCCTGTGGTTTCTTATACTGAAGAATGTAAGAAATGTCTTGACATTTTCAGTAGCAACGTTCCAGGTCTTGGCAGTCAACAACTGAGCTAATTATAAGGAAGGTCTAGAAAAAAGAAATCAAGTCCCTCACAGCATGTTTCAGCTTTTCTCAATCAAGATTTCTTTCGTTATGAAGTAAAAGGAAGAAGCAAATTTTTCTCCCTCAAGTTTCGTTGCCATCTTCTGTCCCTCAGGTAGACCTGGCCTGCAGTTCTGTTAAAGTGCCAAGCTAGCCCTCATTCACACTCCACAGCTTTCCTAGAGCACTTTCTGTAGCAAAATAAAGACATCATTCACTATGAGAAGTTGCCAGCATGCAGCCAGGTTTTCTGCAATTTCAGCACCTAGTTTGGTATTCTGTTTCCATAGACCAGAGTTTCACAGCCTCTGGGAGGGCCAGTGGAAAGCTCAGCCCCAGGATTTTCCCTGTTCCTGCTCCATATTTATAGGGAGACCAGATGAGCCACCCAGCTTCAATCTTTGGTTTCCTTTTAACTCCATGGCTTATCTTGAAATCCAGCCATGCTGGAGAAAGAGAGCTCAGTCAAATTTTCAATCAGAAGTGGAAATCTCCCAGTGTCTTTCTCCAAAACCTGAGTTATCTGATACTATTTATCAACAAAGAACCGAGTCTGAAGGCTTATACTAAGGTGAAAATCTGAATTATTCTCTCTGGTGCAAGATGAGACATAGAATAACTTCCTTTTCTCCCTGGAGGTGGTAAAGATAAGGCAACAGTGAAACGTACACCGAAAACAAAAATAGAGCAGAACATACTTACGTTCATGAAGTGGAATCTGTTTGGTTTTTTTCAGATCTGCACAGTGCAGGCTGGTCAAATCATCAATTGTCTGAGCTCCTACATGTGCAGGCTATAAAAATAATAACGACTGCAGAAAGACTGAAACTGCTCATTGACCAATGCACATCCCTGCCTGCAATTTAAGGACTGAGGATATGACTCACTCTGCTTAGGCTGTGCTCCATTTCATTTTAATATTCCATAGTGGGTTTTGCTCTATCTGTACTCCGTTTCTGATGCTACGGACATGTCTCCTGTGGAGACTGCTCTCCTGCTTTACTCTGTGTTCATGATATTTTACCAGGCAGAATGCAGACAATGCAGAAAAGCTGAGATTCAAGTCATTTCATGAGTAGCATTGCTACACCATCGAAGCACTCTAAGTGACTTTTGCCCACACCAGAAAGCTAACATGGCTCTAAGCCTCCGGTATATCAGCTTAAAAGCATTTCCTGTGGTCTCCTCATTTCTTCTGAGAATATCCTGTAAGTGATGTACAACCAAGGAACAAATACAATTTCTCAGAGTGCTTAGTTTTCACTTTGGCACAATCTGTAGTTGCTATTTTCCAAAAACCTCATGGGAATTTAATTATTCCAAGTCCTACTGCTCTGGACCCCTTCGTCTGATTTAGCTGAAATTGGCTAGTACACTCAGGAGTGTAAGACACACACACGCACGGACACTGAGACCATACAAACTATACTGAACCAAGTAGACGTAAGATTTTAAATTTAATGATGCAAATTGATATTTATGTTAGCATGAGTTCCCAGCCCTACCTGTTGTAGTCTTCTGCTAAGCCTGTCGAATGGTCTCCTGCACTGATACTCTCTCAGCCACAGACTTCAACCCTTTTAATTTTCTTTTGATTCTCTTTTTTTATCTTTCTTTTTTTTTTTTTTCCAATGTGACTGTTCTGCACGTTCCTGGGATTCCTTTTTGGCAAAAACCAATAAAAAATGCTAGGGAGGTCTCTTCTAGAAAACAGCATCTCCCTCTGTGCTTGCTGAGTGATGTTTGACTTGATCCCTCTCAACCCTTGTCAAAGTGTCACTTTCTACTGGAAGATCCTTGTATCATCCCTGTAGGAGCCACCAGGAGACATAAGGTATAACATCAACAGGGTAAAACAAAACACAAAAAAAATGGAATAACCTTCTGGAAGCTTCTGATGAGGCTGGCAACTGTTTGGGGTTGGGCTGTGAATCAACACTGGAAGAAAAACTCTGCCAATAACAGGCAGTTCTACCTTTTCCAGGCAGTTTGTTTTTTCCCATGGGTTCTCCCAGTTTTGATGATCACCTGAATATTACAAAATACAGTATCTCCGCCAGCATTAGTTCAGCTGACAGCTTGGTAATTTTTTTTAAGACTTGACGAATTTAAACTTACTACTCTTTCAATTAGGTGAATTCCTCCATGGAACTAGAAAATAAATTGAGTCTCATACTTAATATTCCTCCAGTTCCCAGAAAGAAGGCAAGACAAAGAAAACAAAATTTCATTAAGCAGAACTTCCCAGCTTTCTTGCCAATAAGCATTTTTTTTTCCTAGGAGCTAATAAAAAAACTTTTATCTGATCTTCTGTAATTGCATAGAATTGACCTAGATTACCACGAAGCCTGACCTCTAGGGGAAAGTGAACTTCAGAAAAAACAGTTCAGTTTTTAACCCAAATAACACATACCTGGAGGTACTCTTTGGACTCCATTTAAATGCTACTGTCAGTCATCATGAATCGAAGGGATAAAGGCATTAAGTTGACTTTTAGCAGTACTGAAGGCTCGGCGAAGTGTGGGAGTTTAAATGATAGATGCTTTTGGTAAGAAGTACATCATTATCATTCATTTCACCAGCCACAGGAAAAAAGAAAAATTTCATGGAAACCCAACAGAGATTATAGTTTAATGGTGTGGTAGGATGTGTACTATAAGAGTCTGAAAACACAAGGATTATTTAAGCGTGGAATGATGAACATGACCTTGTCTTACTCAAAAAGAATCAGTACAGCTGCATCCTGATGCCAAATGTAAGTAAAAGCAAGATAGGCAGTGAATGACTTGGATTTGCTTCTCTGTATCCAGCAGTGGAAAATACAGCACAGCAGGGCTTTAGACAGCAAGAAGGCTCTGATCCTTTCCTAAAAGTCTTTTCTTCTCATGACAGGTTGGATGAACAAAGACTAATGTCTAGTTTAGTGTTCTCTTCCTACTGTTAATTTCAATAGTATCATTATAAGATTTGTAATAAAACCCGCTATTACTAAAGTAAAGGCAAATGCTTATCACAGAAAATTCATATGCATGAAATTGGCTGAGAGGTTTCTTTTTTTCTCTTTCTTTTTTTTTTTTTTCTCCTCTTGCTCCTTGTACTATATATGTCCACAGGATCTAATTTGTTAGTTAAAGGATAGGGCAGGGTTTTGTGCAGGTGATTGGAGCTATTAAAATGGACATTCTGCAACTTTAATATATAGACGACAGTAAGAATCAGTCAGATGCAATATCTCATCAAAGAAGTAGAGGACAAATATCCAAATCTTAGCTCAGTTTCTTACCTCTCCTATATCTATGACACAAAGATGAATGCGCACAACCCACATCTGTTTAAATAGAGACACAAAAAAGTTTGAACTTCAAGAAAGCTTAAGAGATGTACTAGAGAGTCTCCTAGGGAAAGGAAACTTCAGAGGAACTAGCGTTCGTTTATGTTGAAATCTGCAAAATGCCCAGCGTTACAGCTTCATTCAATGCTTTTTTTCATCAGCAGGAGGATATAACTGTAGATCCACAGATTTCAAAACCACTATGACTGTCAGGTCGAATCTCTTCATAGCTCTATTCATATCACTTTCTTCAGCATATCCAATACGCTGCCTGAATTACAGCTTTTTTTTTTTTTTTTTTTTAAAGAATACCTCTGATCTAAAGAGAGACCTAAAGTTGAAGAGTGACATTAGCATCTCCAGTGACTGGGCAGCTCTATTACCAGGCAAAATATATGCTGACTCTAGAGAGGGAGAATAATGGGATTTGAATGAAAAGTTACTTAATACTGAGATTTGCTTGAAATCTATGCATGGACAGAAATAAATGAACTTCCCCATCGTCTGTCATGATGATCTTGAGCATGGTACAGCATAAGGATTGGGTTATAGTTCCTATCTTGGATGAATCTATTCTTCCTAGTACTTGAAAACAATTCTTAAGTTCATGGCTACCTGGAACAATCCTGGAGATTTCAAAGAGGGTGTCATTTGTGATACAGAATGCAACAGGGTAATAAGATGTACGGTAAGCATTCCCCATAAACCTATAGAGGATGACTTCTTTAGGGTGGCTGAACACTACATGCATAAAGATCAGCTTTACCTGTGGTGTATTGAGGTCTTCCCAAGTAGGGGATATCACCAACGAATGATGTGTCCATCTCAGACCACAGTGAAACAAAATTAAAGCTTCCAGAGAGAAGGGTGTAGGCAGGGAAAAGTCCATCCACTTACTGACCTCTCTCATCAGTTAAAAGCATTGAAAATTAAGAGCTGCCTTTAAGCGTCCTGAACTGGAAGAGAGCTCCCTCAAGAGCAGAAGTTCCCCATTACAATCCCCAAATTGGCTTTTCTAACAAGTTCTTTCCCCATCACAAATACAATTAAATGTCCCATGTTTTACTCTTATTTAATTTTTTATGAAAGAGTGAACTGAAAACCAGGAAGGCCAGTGAGTACAGAATCAAATACAAAGTATTTTTAATATAATAAGGGCACCAAGAATGTGAGCCTTTTAGGAAGGAGGAAAGCAGAAAGAGATAATTTAGATGAATCTAACATCCTAAGAAATCTTAA
Source organism: Cuculus canorus (assembly GCF_017976375.1). NCBI lineage: Eukaryota > Metazoa > Chordata > Aves > Cuculiformes > Cuculidae > Cuculus > Cuculus canorus. The sequence goes on from NC_071407.1 coordinate 6,726,891, forward strand.
TGGGAGAAAAAAAACCAAAACCAGAAAGTTTATCAAGGAATATGCTCAGGTATCAAAGAACAAGCAATGTTTTGGGGGTCTAGTGTTACGACACCAACTCAGCAGCATTTTGATAGATCTCTGAATCAGGCAAGAAACATAATAATTGTCATTTGAGAGACAAGTGCTCTAAAGAGCCTTGAATAGAAGAGATTTAAATACTGACAGGACACTCACACAGAAATCCTGCTACTGGCAACAGCTCCAAGGCAGGGATATTTCCTAATCAAAATGTTCAAAATAATGCCACAAGCTAAGATATGTGAGGGAACAGAACGATAGGAAGCACAGAGCTGAAGATTAATGATGAGCCTCTAACCACCTAATTGTAGCTGAACATCCAAGTGCAGCAAATCACTCCAAATATAGTGAATATAATCAATTGTACTTCCTGAGCCTTGATGTGCAGGGAAAATACCTTTCCAGTGCTCCTATACATGCCCAGTTCCCAGATGAATCAAAGTCAAAAGCCTGTTTCGTGTCACTGTTGCTCGAGACTCAGTCGAATGTGCTGCCTATATGAGGGTAGGTATTCACAAAATAGCAAAGCCTGTTCACTTGAAATGCTTCCCCACTGGGGTTATTCCTTCTCTTACTGCCATGGCTGACCACTCAGAGGACCACGGCTACAATGTTAGGCTGAATCAGAAGCTGGAATGTCAGCTTTTTCACCGTAAGTTTTTCCTGTTCTGCCTCCACACTGTCTTCTCCAGCAATCTGATCACTACCGTGAATCCACTTCTCCACTTCTGCCACCAAAGCACCAAAAATATGGTCTTGGAAATAACCCAGCTTCTATAAATGCTTCCTTTTAAGTGGGAGGAGTGTATGGCAGCATTAACATTGTCTGGGGAGCAAGAAAAGTTCATAAGTTCTGACCGCTGAGCCATTCATACTGTAGCAAATTAAAATTGACATAGGCTCCTACAAACCTAGCCTGAGGATCTTACATTGGAGCACTAGAGGAGCTGGATCCAGACCTATTCTTCAGCAATATATGGCTTCCTGGGGACCTGGTAGCCCACCTGGAGAAGGAGGAAGGCAGAGCAGGTGCTGTACAGTCAAAGTACACGTGCACATCCCCCCTCCTTGGAGTCAATACAGAAGCTTTAAGCACGTGCTCCTTGACTTGGTCCATGGCTGTCTGGGTGCAAGCACCTATCACAGCTTGAAGGAGGACTACATCAGCCCCTGCTCTCTCTGGAAACAAAGAGAACTTTATACTCTTTGGCTTAAAGGGAAAAAAAATGTGGGATGGAATGGGATAGGATAAGCTGCCGCCCTCCTCCTCCAAAAAAGGAATTACACCATTTCAGAAGTATTAGGATTACAAGCAGCTACGAATCCAGGGCAACCCTTGGGCTTGAGAGTAAAACTGCCTAGAAAGCATAGTTTTATTACCACCGTGTGCATATTATATTCTAGTTCATAGTGCACATCTAAGGAGATTGATGGCAATAATCCTTGCTCGGACCCACATGCAGCTACAAGGTAGTCCTAATTATTGAAGAACTGTAGCCCCTCCCTTAAAAAAAAAAAAGAAATATTTAATTCCTCCTGTTTTGCCAAATTCACTCTCATCAATGTTTTAGACCACCCTCAGAAAAGTTACTGCAAGACTAATACATGCAGTGATTTTATTTGCTACTGCGCTATTTTATGAGTGTGTACCGCAGAGTCTAACTTCATGGCAAGAAGATTTATGGTGTAATTACTTTAGTATATTATTGTACAATTTGCAGCTAATGGAAAAGAAATTTACTGGCTACACTTCAGCTGTCAGAAAGTCTGTCTGCAAAATGTTATGGGAGTGGAAGGAATATGCGCTTCTCTCAGTGAGTGGGAATGTTAAATGACAGGCATCGCTTAACCTGATCAAACATTTTAAACTTGATCAGCTACTCTATCATAACAAGTAAAGTTTCCTGCAAAGAAAATTAATTATGCCTCATAAAGGGAACAGAAGCCTTTGATCTTAAGAAACAAGTAAAAAACTGCCCAGCAGTCAGCAACTCCCAGGAGAGTCAAGACCAGTCAATCATCTTTCTAGCCAAGTGTAAGAATTAAGAATTCCACATTCTCTTTTAATTGCTTTAATTGGCAGTGATTCCCAGTGGATTCTCATGTTTCACTTGGCCTTTTTTTCCCCGCATTGAAAAACATGCATCTGATTATTAATCATGTAATTGGATTTCCAGTTCAGCGATTAATGTCTAACATTCAGTACTTAAGAAGAGCAAAAGTAAAGACTTGTCTTCACTTTTGACACGAGACCTTTTTGATGGAGAAAACTTCATTCGTATCAAATGTTTCGCAACTTACATTTCTCAGTAACTTGCCAGATTAATTCAAGTGAGATGCCTGGTACTAAACATCCCTTTCGTGAGAAGCACAGAAATTAGAAGCATGAAATTGAATAGAGGAGGATGGAAGAGTTCAGAAACAGTTTTCAGAGGCCCTAATACTCAAACAACTTAATTTAGTAGAAACCCAGACTCAAGTGCCTTAGAAATCAAATGAAAGTTTCCAGTTTCAATGGAGATGAAAAAAGCCACTACAACTTGACAGGCATCTTAGCTACAGTGAATTTAGTTTGTATCAAATCACAGTGAATGTGAAGAATTTCTATTTGATACTTATATTTTGAAGAGGGATTGATGCAGAGCAGGCAACTATGGCTGTATCTGTTCCTTTCCCCACTTTCTACATTTTTCCCACTATGCTCAGTCAATACTAGTTAATAGCTCTGGATTCCTACCAGCCTGTTGTTACATAAATGGTAATATACCATGTCCACATTGTAAAACTTCCTGTTACACAAACAGAATTAGATCTATAAAAAAAAAATCATTAAAAGTACAGAAGTACCTTTGTTTCCTATTGAAAATGCAATGCAAAAAAAATCAATGCAAACATGGAATGGCTCCCATCCAGGATTATGCAGAGTGAGCCGGCCTCCATATCCTCTAGTTCAGTCTCCTTTCTGGCCAATTCAAAGTACATACTTCAGACAAATCTTGAAACAAGGCAGACTGTGGAACTCTATAATGAATATATCAGAATTATAATAATATCAGAAGGAAACAGTGGCAAAGTTTTGAGATCCAAATATCTCAAAAAAATCCTTCAAGTCACTTTGAAGGCTCTTCTATCATCTCATCATATGTTCAACTAAAGGGAGCTGAAAACATTTAAGCATTACCACATTTTGAGTTGAAGTATAATGCTGATGATCCGCTCTTTAATGTAGTCCTCACCCCAAATGACAGGAAGAGCTGCATTGTCTTCGTATAGTTTTAAATAAGGACTTTTCAAAAGGCAGTGAAGTGTTCACCTTGACTTCTTATTGCTCGTTCACCCATCTCCAAGTTTCCAACCCCTTCACATGTGCAGACAATCAAAAAGTAATTCTCTATCCGTGGCCTGATATGATGAACACACCTACGCAGGAACAGAGATAGTCCAAAATACTTATTGGGGAATCCAGCCCAAAAATTCCTAGGTAAAATAAAGTAATATTAGGTAGTAATAGTAACAATAATAACAACAGCAACAACAAGGCTTTTGATTGATTGTCTTTGGATACAGTTTTGTGTATTCCCTTAGTTATCTTCTAGAGATATTTCATTGAGATATACATAGGTGATTGTATTTCTACAACCTCTTGTCTCCTCCCCCTACCAGTGAATTAAATTTCATGGTGTTTCCCTGGAGTGGGATCATAACACACTGAAGAAATCAAGGCACTGCAAAACTACATCACCTTGCAATCTGAGATGTGTGGACATTTAACCGTATGTATCCTGTGACCCGAGACACTCCAAAGCTGTGTAAAGGACAGACTGTTCTCTCATGCTTGGTCTTATTCCACTGCTGCTGCAGAAGTCAACGGTGCCCAGAACATGAGCTTCTAAGTTCATATTTGCCACCATACACCTCTCATCACTACTCTACTAGAAAACAAAATGAATCATTTAACCTCTTCCTCATCTGATTTTTCCTTTTGGATAAAAAAGGTCACGGAATTACTGTCTCTTCTAGAATAACAAAAAATCTTCCACTCAAAAGTTTATGCAAAAAAAAGGAAGTGTCTTTTGTGGCAAAATGAAAAATATTCTGGAGAAAAGGAACCTCCTTCCTGTCCTTCCATAAGTTTATTGCTATGATGAAGTTTACATAGAACATGAATTTTCCTCTATAAAGCCATTTAAGAATTATACAAGCTTAGTGCTGAAGACCGAAACGAAAAGCCAAATAATTTCCTAACTAATTTCATTTTTAACTGTGACTTAGGGAAGGGCATTTATGGACATATTATACATCCCCATGGGCTCTGTAAAGTTAACTGTGATGACTATTGACTACTATATGGAATCCTTGGAAGAAATTGTATTATTATTGTGAGCACCAAGATAAACACCACACCTTTCAGCTTCCAGGTTTGTGAGACTATTATGTGTTGCTTTTCTTTGAGTTAGTGTTCCTATAAGTACTTGGGTTGGGCTTGGGGGAGGGAGTAGGTGTACTACTTTGCTTCATGCTCCACTGAGCTGGAAGCAAAGAAATTAACTTTCTTTGGATAAGGAAATCAGGCCAGGTTGGATGAGGCTTTGAGCAACCTGATCCAGTGAATGTCCCTGCCCTTGGCAGTGGGGTTGGAGCTAGATCTTTAAGGTCCTTTTCAACACAAACCAACAAACCATTCTATGACTCTGTGAAATCATAAAGTTAGACCTTCCCAAAGGGTTAATTTCTTTAAAACTACAGATCTCTGTGAGGCAGCCTTTCATGTGTGCAGTCTTCTCTTTCCTATGGGTCTAAATACAGCTCTCAAAAATAAAGTGAATTTGAGCATGAGTAGGTCTAAATAATCTTGCCCTGTTGAAATTATGCACACATTAGTCCATTCCAGTGTTTATACTAACAAACACTGTGCGAAGATAGGGAATATCTATGTACGGTTTATTGACCTGAATGCCAAATACCTGAGTCTTCTACATTAATAACATGATGATTGCTATTATAGTAATTATTTCAAATAAACCAAAACCGACTTTGAAAGTCGGCATACAAAATGAGAGCCAAGATCATAATGATTGATGAAGTCTGCTGCTGCGCTGAAACTTATTCTGTATTAAACCCTGTTATCATTTCCATTCAGCATGGCTTACAGAATATGTCCAATGTCAAAAAGTTCAGCTTCTTTTAAGATGCAGAGCACTCTGACCAAGAAGAGGTCAGCTTAGGCTGTAGAAAAGGTGAGACAAGCAAGGGGGAAGCTTGGTTGTGGTCTTCCTGCTAATGCAACTTGTGACCCAGATTTCGGCGGTACACCATAGTCTTCCCATTTGCCCACGCCTACCATTTTCAGGTCTCCAGATCTACACAGTGAACTGCTTCACAAAGCTTTTTCATATTTGCTGCCTCCTGTACTAACCTGGGCTGTAAGACACAGAGTGGACATTTTCTGCTTTGGGAGAGTCCAGAGTCTTCTTGAGCTCCGTCATGAGCAGCTGCGGAATTAGCGCAGCCCTCATACAAGAGCTATGAGGTGAAGCCTGGAGAGATGAAGAGTTTATAAAATAATTTTTGACAAGAATGACAGTATCTCTTTGGGGTATTTGTACCCATTAAATAACACTATGCACCAGAAGAGCAGTTTCTTTTGTCCCATCTCTTATCCAGGTAGACGTAGAAGGTAAGGAGTAAATCTGACACACACATAGCAGCTTGCTCTCCTGCAGCACTGAGGGATGATAACAAAGCTTCCCTCAGAAGCGTGTTGGTGGGGCTGGAGTAATTCACTCAAAAAAAATTGGGAGTGCCAGAGACAGTCAGGGTACTTTATCATCCTACACACAGTTGTATTTTCATTTCCCATCAATTATTTAATCAAGTAACTCCGGGGCAACATATATGCTATCCAGGAAATTCAGTTTCCCATTAGATGACTGTAGCCTTATAAACACAGTTTGTCAACTAAAAATTATCACTTTAACCCCTTTTTTATTATTATTTTGTTTTCCAGATTGCGATACAGAAGTCCCTGCAGTTGCATTTCTGGTTTTTTTGTCCAGAGTGAGTCTGATTCATTGCAGACAGTCTTTCTCCCTCATCTCACTCATGCTAAGCAGACGCCAATAAGTAGCAAAGGAAATTCTTGCTCTGGCCAAACGCAAGCCAGATCTGCCTGGCTGCCTTCCATGAAGTTCCCTATGCAGATTTCTTCTCCATTACCAACTTGATATCAGGGGATGACCCACCTCTTTCTGCACTGGGTATTTTCCAGCAGCTGCAAGGATAGCATCTCCGTAACCTGAAAGAAAAGATTAAAACCATCCAGGACTGTTTCTTCCAATGTGAGGAACTGCAGTCAAGTTCCTTATCAAAACAGACCTGTTAGACTACAAAAATTTCTCTTTCATCAGCATTCTCTTCTCAGACTTCTTCTCTGAGCATTGTGCTCAGGTGGCCAAGAAAGCTGACAGCATCCTGGCTTGTATCAGAAACGGTGTAGCCAGTAGGACTAAGGAAGGGATTGTTCCCCTCTACTCAGCACTGGTGAGGCTGCCCCTCAAATACTGTGTTAGGTTTTGTGCCCCTCACTGCAAGAAGGACATTGAGGTGCTGGAGCACGTGCAAAGAACAGCTATGAAGTTGGTGAAGGGTCTGGAGCACCAGTCTTATGAGGGGTAGCTGGGGGAATTGGAATTGCTTAGCCTGGAGAAGGCTGAGGGAAGACCTTATTTCTCTCTACAACTATCTGTGCCAGGAGAGGTTTAGATTGGGTATTACAAAAATTTTTTTTACCAAAAGAGAGGTGAAGCATTGTTCCCAGCTACCCAGGGAGGTGGGGGGACTTCTCATCCCTTAAGGTATTCAAAAAGCATGGCACTTCAGGACATGGTTTAGTAGGTGGTGTTGGGCTGATGATTGGACTGGACGGTCTTAGAAGCATTTTCCAGCCTCCATGATTCTATGACTATGATTCTCCTGCTCCTCGCTCTCCTGAGCATCTTCCATGTTGTCAGAGAGCTGCCGGGCAAAGTCATCATTGATACCTACTCTCTATTGAAGTCAATCTTCTCAAGCTTATGCATATGCCACAGTAAAGGTGGTTATTTAAAATGAAATCTTCAAGCAGTGCTTTTACACTTCCTTGGGGAAGTAAACATCCAAGAACATTAAGGAGTTTTCATTTTTAAAGTGGCTTAATGAAACCACATTAGCAACTTGTATAAACATTTTTGTTCAGAAACAACATACCTTTCACACAGTGAGCTTAAAATATTCTTTTGGAAATGGCATAAGTGAAACCAAATACAGATCTGTGTAATTCTGAATTTCACTGAATGGTATTTGAAGCCATTTTTTGTGCCATACATCAGGCTCTAGACTCCCTTTGAGCTATTTTACTGCTGTATGAGACAGATGCAGGCTGCATTATTTTCTGCATTTCCTATACCCAGAAATACGATTTAAATTCAGGCAGAAGAAATTCTTGACTAATACTTCATCCCTTTTCCTTTCTGCAAATGTCACTTCAATTGCAAGTCTGTATACTGCCCAGTGTTACCAGGATCCTTGCAGATTTGCTTTACACACTTAACTGAGAGAGACCAGATTCCAACAATAGCAGCATTCCATTTTTCACTAGTCCCTATGAACTGCTTTGGGACAGCAAGGTGCTATAGAGATAAGAATATATTCCCCAATAATTCAGCAAGATGTCATGATCTGCAACTTTCTACTCTGTTTCCAAGACATTATCTTTCCTGAATCTCTTAACGTCCATAAAGAAGAGCTTTGTGATAATTTATCTGACAGAAAATGGTGTATAAGGGCCTCAATTACATGCAAATAGTTTATACGTCCAATTCCTTTTCTCTTTCTTTTTTTTTGTAAGCACTAGCCTCGTCTCTCCTTTTGTCAGTGTTAAGAGTGATCAAAATTAGCAGCACTGATGGTCAATGAACACAAAATGATCTCGGGTGGCAATCTCATTCACATATACACAACCTGCCTCTTTTCCTATGGCAAAGCCACTAGCAGCCACCAGCCCAGCTTCCGAGAAACATACCCAACTCCCTCAAAATCCAAGGAGAAATGACATTCCTTAATGAGGTAAACTCTGTGACTTGTTTTTGACAAAGTAAAAAATGTTCACAAGTCATCATCTCTCCCAATAAACCATTCCTTCAAGTTGTTTGAGCAGTCTGTCCCAGGAAAAAAAATGGATTCCAGAGCCGGCAGAGAGGCATGAAATTGATTTTCCAATGAAAATGATGGCTTCGTGACAACTTAGCTGAAGGTCTGCAGTGGTGTGTTTGCACAGTAGTTTGCACAGCAGAGCTGTGACCCATTTTAACACTAGATACTAGTGTGATCAAAAGGACAGGTAGCAAGACTCAAAATGATCCTTGGTTCTCGTAGGTTTTCCAGCCCAGTAACATAACTATTACTACATTAAACCTATTTTCTTTCTGTTGGTTTCACACATCACAGAGATGATTACAGTACCAGTAATACTAATCATAATATTGCTATGAAGCATAAACCAGGTTCTTTGACATATTACATACTCAACAGAAAACAGGAAAGATAATTTGTCCAATTCCTCTTTGCTCCAGCTTTGTTCAGTTCTTATTACTCTCTCTGATTTCTTCATTAGCTCCCAGTGCTACATCTCAACTGAAATTAAATTGCAACTCCTTCAAGATAAAAAACGGAACCTCTGGCTTTGTTTCTGTACTAATTTGTTGTGGTTTAACTCCAGCTCACCACTAAGCACCACACAGCCTCTCATTCACTCCCAGTTAGTGGGACAGGCAAGAGACTCAAAAGGGTAAAAGTGAGGAAACGCACAGGTTGAGATAAAGACAGTTTGATAGGTAAAGCAAAAGCCACGCACCCAAACAAAGCAAAGCAAAGAATTAATTCGCCACTTCCCATCCAGAGCCAGGTGCGTGATTGTCAGTTGAAAAGATAAATGCCATAACTTCAAACGTGCTCTCCACTCACCTCCCTTCCTTTCTTCTTCTTCCTCCAGCTTTATATGCTGTCATACAGTATGGAATATCTCTTTGATCAGTTGTGGTCAGCTGTCCCAGCTGTGTCCCCTCCCAGCTCCAAGAAAATATCCTATTCACTGGTGGGGTGAGAGGCAGAAAAGACCTTGATGCTGTGTAAGCACTGCTCAGCGATAACAAAAACACCTCTGTATGACCAACACTGTTTCCAGCACAAATCCAAAACACAGCCCCATACAAGCTACTATGAAGAAAATTAACACTGTCCCAGCCAAAAACCAGCACATTACTTAGTGCCACCAGTGTTTTCCTATTTATGACAGCACCAAGAAAAGATCATTCTTCACATTGTTATGCCAATGGTCTCTATCAACCAAAGTCCTGTGTGCACTGAGTGGCCAACACTGGATGCCTCAGAAAAAGTTACAAATCTCCTATAACTATAATTCCCCTTAAGGGAAATCTGTTTCTAGTGACAGGATGCTAGTGGTCAGCTTAAGCATTCATGTACAGAGGTAATGGAATAAAGGACTGTCCACAGTGTTTAGGAGGCAGGAGGCAATACGGTGAGGAAGGAATAAATGATTCACTTAAAAAACATCTTGGACCACAAACACGTTTTCTTGGGTTTAAGAATTCATTCTATTCCTTTCAATAATTCAGGCCAATGTGATCAAGGCCTTCAGAATTTGCAAAGGCAGAGAGGAGGAGAGTTGTAGCATGTACAATCTGAGCAACGTGATCCAAGTATATATGTATATTTGTGGGGGATACTTATGTCCCCATAAAAGATCCTGCTTTTGCCTTCCTGAAGCCATAGGATTTTCATATCACCAGCATAGGCTTACCCAGATTCTCTGTTTGCCAAAGTACACTACCAGACTAGGACCAACCACCTGGATAATCCTGGTGTACACAGGCAAGACAAAACACTGTAGGCAGGTTGTCTTCTGATGGTTCCTTCTTAAATCAGCAGTATTTGATGAGATGGAATCATGATTGATAGCACTATATTTTTTAGCCTAGTGTGTAAGCTTGTCAGCAAATCCTCAAAATAGCCTAGGTTGGCCTGGAGTTCTCTCCAACTATTAAAAGTACAAATCAAAGCTGCCATGTCCTTTCACCTGGGCTGTCAGCTGTGATACAGCAAAGAACATAAGTACAATCAAAATGGGTTGGACAAATATTTTATCTAGCACAGTAGCCTGTCACCAGCAGCTGTGACAATTCCCCCGCACGCTTTCACAGCCTCTAGTAGTTTGTGTCCTGAATACACATTGACTTCCAACCCAAACACCTTACAGCAAAGAGTCCAACAGCAAAATTTCTCTGAACTTCATCACCTTTGCTTAAGGTGATGGCATGTAACTACGCTAAGACTTTCAAGGGAAATTTTAAAAGCTCAGATTACACACAAACTATAAAAGTAATATGCACTTACGCATCTTAATAGAGTTGCCAGTGGCCAACTTGGTGCACTTTAGACCCCTATTAATAGCCATGCTCCACGGGCACTTGAATAAAACACACTTCCCTGGAGTGATATAACAGCAAAGGAAGACTGACCAGGGATGAATCCTGTTCATCTAAGTTGCTCGGTAATGTGTAACTACTCCATAAACATAAAAATCGTTGTTGCTTCATCAGTTCCTCCTGGGTTTATCTGTCACACGAAATGTTAAGTATATTGCTCAGGTCATGTCTTTTGTGATATGTTTATTTTATTAGTACATGTCCTTGAACTAACACTGCATTTCATATGTACCTGCCAGATAAGCGACTGGAAGAGCTCAGCATCTGGGTATGAGCACTTGGGGAAGGGAGGGAGGATGGGAAGGACATGGGTGCATTTCAGTACAGATAAGGAGGTTCCAGTATTATACTCGTGCAAAAGGCAGGGACAGAAATAGTCCATGTAGAGGGTATACTTGCACACATTTTCCTTCTTCAAAACTTGAAGTACCAGCTGGGAATCAGGTCTCATTTCAAAATTTCACAATATTTTTCCATCTGCTTTAGCCTCTGAGGCTGTCTACTAGGTGAGATGTTTTGGGATAAAAAAAAAGGCTACTGAGCTGTCTCCCAACAGCTTGTTCCCCAGCCCAAAACAAGCAGGTGTGTAAACCTGAAGAATTTCTGTCTATGACATGTCACTGACGGTACTAACTCCAGGCTGGCTGTTTCAGGGTAATGGGTTGGTCCTGGTGCATCCTAATGATGTACTCATACCGTGGCTATTTCCTAATGCATTCCAGTTTGCAGTCACCCAAAGGGTGTGCAGTCTACACACACTGCCTCATGGGGACTCATTGCTTTCATGGGAGCAGCAAGACTGTCACTGATCTGGACTCAGGCATGTGCCTAGACAAGCCTAGAGACAAAAATTACTCTACACAATGAAGGGTTAAGTTCTGAGGTGGCAAACTGAAAAGTTACAAAACAGAAACAGAGGCACAATGAAAAGCATGTGCTTATCACTGACCTCTCTGTCCTGTGGTCCCACTTTGGGGGTCTCTGAGGCACTTCTCAGCTGTCAAGTTAGAAAGGGAACTCAGCATCCTCTAGTAGCTGACTAGTCTTCATTCTAAACGTTGCAGCCAGGGACCAGGTGGGTCCAACCCCACTCCAAAGACCTGTAGGGCTCCCTCCAAGTCCCTCTTCATGCTCTTGCTCAAGACAGATTGCTTCTCTTTCACCCCTGATTTCTCTTGCCTCTTTCTTACTTCAGGAACACAGCTTCAGCGACCCCATACTGCTACAGTGACTGAATTCCCCAGTCCTATTTTCCCTGAGTGTGCATTGCAAATGGAAGCACAGCAAGGAAGAACTTGTGTGGTCCTCTGAGGCATTTCTGAACTTATATTGCTGTTTTGTTCCAGAACTAGCAAATGTGTTTTATTGAAAATAGCCTTTTTGTCAGACATATTTTAGAGGTCACTACAACACTTTGTAGTTGTGAATGATTCTCTTTGCACGTGCAGAGACAGAGTTAGCAGCCAGAGTGATTTTCTCCTTCCTATCTTGCCAGTTGCCCACAGCTAGCAGTCTCACCTGCATTAACTCCCACCTTTAACACGCGGAGGGATTGGTTTCACAACTCTCCAGCATAAATTAAAACTGAGCTTGAGCAGAGCAGTTCAGTTGGTAACCTCAGAGCTTCTGGTTTTGCCGCAGCTTGCTTCTGTTAGAAGATATACACAGAGATCATTAGCTCATTTTCCATCTACCACTAAATGTCTCTGTAGGAAAACAGCATTCCCTAACAAGTGCTATGAAACTTGCTCTCAGCTCATCTAAATGCATCTGGGGCTGAAATTTGGTGCTTACTAGAAACCTAGGACAACTAGCACACAGCCAGCAGGTCTGTGATCCTGCAGCATCAATAATTCCCCAGCTTTGCTCTGGCTTTTCTCTCTTTTTTCTCCTCCTCCACGTTTCCTTTTCCTCCCACTTTTTCAAGCTTTAAAAGACCCCATGGCTTTTGTATTTCTGTCCACTTTGTTTTACTTTATGAGGAATTTGCCGTCCTTCTCTCGGTTGTCTTGGCTCTTTCTCATCTTCTGCATGTAAGCCAAGAAATTCCTGACAGCTGCACTTCCCATCCAGTGCTTTGCTGTCATCATAATTTTGTTTGTGTGCCTGCATAGGTGTGTGAGAGAGAGAAATCCAGCTAGCCTAGAAACACTGCTTGAATCCTACACTGATCAGAGGTGGAGTGAAACACTCCATCCCCTCTTGCAGCAGCTGCTCCTCTGAGTACCGATGGTCATCGCACAGTGGCAAAGATGAAGCTCACAGCCCTGGGTGCACCTGGGAGAGCCCAGAGCTCTGTGCTTTGACGCACACATCTGTCACTGGATTTGTTGAAGCTGTATAGCTGCACTTCTCCCTGCACGGTTCTGCCATTGATATGTGCTGGCTTTTAACTTTTATAGCAGACAGCTGTGCTCCATGAAGAGACTGGGCAGGATTTAATCAATACATGCTAAAAAAAAATGTCCGTTTTTTCCCTTATTCACTCTCCAGACTCACAGCATATCCTTCTCCCTACTCTCACTGGCTGTTTTTTGAACCTATCTCTTTTTTTGCCCCAAGACCCACACCCAAGATGTACAGCTGATGCTGGTGCTGTGCCAGGGTCAGATGCTCTCCCACACTGGCCAGAAATTGTAACTGCCAGTGATCTTGGACAAGCAAGAATGATTGTTGATTTAAATCACTGTTTTGCAATAAGAATAAAAACTGAATCCTACCAACTCTATCCATAATCCATTACCTCTGAAACATCCCTCCCTATTTATGACTCAGCATCTGGTAGACAGCTGAATCCAAACTTCTATAGCATCACATTAAACCCTTCTCCAGAAAGATTTCTGCATGTGTTTCCTAGAACTGTACAAAACCACAAGAGCAGTTGAGTAAAAAATGCAATAATTCACAGTGTCATAGCAACAATGGTAAAATATGTGCTTCCTGCTTATGCATTTTGATTAAGAAAATTATTCACAAGTCATCAGATGTTGGGAACAAGATCCATCTTGTGGTTTGTTAATCAGAAGAACAATATACTCTAGACTACTGAGAGAGCTGGCTTTTAAGACTGAAAGGCACTGTTATTTTCTATATGAGGCTGATAAGCCCCTACACACATTTGTTTGCCTGACATTTGATGCTGCCTGTCAGTTAACATTCACATCCAGAAAGCGCTTAAGCATATACTCAATTTTAAGCACATGAGCAGCAGTATAGTATTCAAGATGAGTACTTGTGGCCTCCAAGTTCAATCTGTTTTCAAAACTTATTATATTTTTAATTCTGGTTTTGGAACACAGCTCAGACAAGTAACAACACACTTACAAGCTTAACAGTAGAAGTGGGTTCATTGCCCCTCCTCTTCCCACCACCTCCTTGCTCTGCATCTCACTCAGTCCTTCCCTGGGACCACCACCATCTCCCACCATCCACTTTGCAGTACTTTCCAAGATCCTACCTTCCCATGTTGCAGTCTCCTCGTAGAACTGTGTCCCTGGGCTTGCTCCCGGCTCCTTACTACTAGACACATCGGATATGTGCAAAGCCCAAGTGAAATTGTCCACATTAGCTTCTTATGCTCTGCTCGCGCCTCCACATCAACACTGCACACACACCTCACCCAACAGTAAACTTAGTAAGAACAAATCTGGGTGACATCAAGCAGTAAGTAAAATGCAAGAGGATTCAGTCATTTCATTCCCAGAGGAGGGTCACAGGAATGATCCGAGGACTGGAGCACCTTTCCCACAAGGACGGCCAAGAAAGTTGGGGTTGTTAAGTCTGGAGAAGAGAAAGCTGCAGGGAGAAGTTATAGCAACCTTACAGTACTTACAGGGGGCTACAGGAAAGACCCGGACAGACTTTTCAGCGAGACATGTTGTGACAGGAAAAGGAACAATGGTTTTAAACCAAGGAAGGTTAGATTTAGACTGGATATAAAGAAGAAATTTTTCACAATGAGGGTGGTGCAATACTGGAACAAGTTGCCAAGGCAGGTAGTAGAAGCCCTACCCTTGGAAATGTTCAAGGTTATGTTGGATGGGACTCTGAGCAACCTGATCTAGCTAAAGACGTCCCTGCTCCTGCAGGGGGAGGTGGACTAGATGACATGTAAAGGCCCCTCCAACCCAAATCATTCTACGAATGGCCACTCAAAGGTAGAGCAAACCATGGACCTACTGACCACAAAGCTGGTGGAAGTTGCCTAGAGACAACTGGAACCCAGGATTGCTGAGTTGTTGATAACTCTCGAAAAAGCATGGTGGCCACCATGCCTCAGAAATTTGGCTGGGAAGTTTTGTATTGAGCCCTTTTTTCTCATTTTCAGACATTACACTGATATTTCATTGTTATCACAAGCACGTGCTTGTGCCATCCCCAAGCATAGAATCACAGAATCATAGAATGGGTTGGAAGGGACATTAAAGATCATCCAGTTCCACCCCCCTGCCATGGGCAGGGACACCTCCCACTGGATCAGGTTGCTCCAAGACCCATCCAACCTGGCCTTGAATATCTCCAGGGATAGGGCAGCCACAACTTCCCTGGGCAACTGTACCAGGGCCTCCCCACTCTCTGTCTCAATGTCTCACTTGAGGAATGGTTCCATTTCAGCTGCCTCTGCATAGCTTATCAATTTTGGTGTTACTCTGGGCTTTCAGGTAAAGTGGTTCCATAATGTTGTGATCTTGTACATAATCCATTATAAATTATTCTTTGTACACAGGTAAACAAACATCTCACACATTGCATATGTTGCTAGTTGTACTAAAAAAAATAAAATCAGCAGCTAGTTGTTGATTTTAGCAGAACAAGCAGCACAAAGTATCAAAAGGTGGCTGTGTTTCTGTCCTACCACATCGCTTGATCAGCATGAAGCAGGTGCATTTTTTTAGGTATGTCCTATACTTGGCAAAACAAGACAGTTGAGGACAGGGTGTGGTCCTAGAGGCACGGTGAGGAGATCAGAACTTTCGTGTTCATCAGTTCTTCTTCCAGCTTCTGGGAGATCCACTGGAACACAGTACGACTAGAAGGACACACGCTTTATAAATAAGCAATGGCAGACAAAAAGCAATTGAATTAGATCCCCAAAGCTTTGCTAAGATAGATGATCCTTGAAAGTACAGCTAGGATATTAAACATAGTGAGAGTATAATTCTTAATTTCTAGGCATCTGTGAGAATAGTTACCATCCTTTGGGGAGTATTGTAGTGATTGTAGCTGGTAGATCTCTAAACGAGACAATATTTCCTTTTGATATTGTATCATTAAGATAACTGATTCTTATATCAAGCCAAATGCTTCATATAACTCTTTCCTTCCTTTTCTTAATGCGTGCAATTGTGAAAGAGCAGCACTGTAGGGATTTAGTGGTTGTATCTCTTTATGAGTCTGAACTGTGACATGGAAGACTCAGTGAGTTTATTGATTTTAATTTCTTATATTTGGGATTTATCTTCCCAGCTTTTACTTAATGGCTGAGAATACTCACAGTTTTGCTATAGAAGGTTGGCTACCGAGGGCAATTTCAGATCCTCTTTTCTTCACCTATGCATTTATTTATTCCCTTCTGGATGGATACCAGCTGCCAGGCTTTAGTCCAGGCTTTCACCAAAAGTGGCTAAAGGGTGCGCTCTGCAAGGGAGCATGCCTCTCTCTCAACCTCCGTAGCCAGAGCTGAGAGCAGCAGTGGCCTTACTTAGGTTTCCATTGGTATCAGAGGGAAGTATCAGGCATTCACTTCTAAGATCCTTGATTATTGAAATCTAGATTCTGATCCCTGATTTGGTCTGAAAACCCTGATCCGCAAGGCACACAGTAGCATCTTCTTGGATGCAAAGTGATCTGAAAGTCAAGAGGTGCTATCTGGGGGGGTAGCAGGATATTTAATTTTCTTTTCCGAGGAAGACAGCTGGAATGGCCCTAAAAGAAAAGGGAGAGAAAGTGAGAAAATCCAACATTCAGGCTGTTACTTAAGTACTGCCATCTCGCTTTGCAGTAGTGAGGAAAAGCTTAGAGAGATGTTGATCTAAACCAGACTCAGCAATTCTTGGGCCATCGCAATATAGGAAAGAGAGCTCGGCCAGATTGATTTCCTTCCTGGGGCAGTTAAGGACGAAGCTAATAAAGTGCTTTATGACTGAGAATTCATGGGGCAACACAGGGAAGATGAAAAGCTATGAAACAATAGATGGAGAGTATCTGTCATGCTTGGAAGAGGTGTTTTCTCCTGTGGATGCACCGCTGAACTTTGGTGCCAAGAGGAGCAATCTCTGTCAACGATTTGTTGTTCACCTTGCCCACTTAACTGCTTTTCGCCATTGCACTATTTCTACCTTCTTTAGCTTCCTTAACCTCTATGAGGCAAGTATTTATACCCTATTGTGTCTCTACATTCCAGCATGTAGGTCTCCATGTACCGGTTGGACCCTGCTGCAACCTTAGGTATTGCTGCCAGAGGAATCAACAGCCGTAGATTGCTGGAGGTAATGAACTCCATCAGAGATTTCTCACTGCACCGTCTTGGGTCAGTAACACAGGGACTGATGTAAACCTTTCTTTAAAAAGTGCTCTAAATCCATCCTACCTTTCTTCTTTTAACTTCTCCATGCTCCCTTCCTTTCCCTTCTATATCCCAGGATTCCCAAGCCTGGCAGGTTCTTTTAGCTCCCTCCATCGTCTGTTTTGAGGCAGGATCAACGCCAGTCCGCTGCAGGGCAGGGCTATGTCCAAAGCCATTTCCAGCTCACCCGCTCACGCTAATGGTCAGCATGCATTCTTGCCCATTATGGGTGCTACAGTTGACTCATTCATGGACTCACTTTCTTCTGTGAGATTCCCTTGCCTGAGTGCTGTGTTTTCCTTGGCACAGCACATAAGACAAAAAGGAATCTTTGCATGGAAATCTGTCCAGCTATGGGAAACATTTCCCTGTGCTCATGCCCTAGCAAGAGATCTACTGCATACATAATTGCAGTCAGCACTTGGAATGCGTTGACTTCTCAATGTTTCATGACCAAACATAGTATTTGCCATTGCTCAAGTGTAGAATAGGATCTAAAAGCATTAACCTGTGGTCCCTTTTCTACTGCTTTCGTCACACTGTCCATTTATATACATGCAGAGAAAATTTGTGTTGTCTGCCACTTACAATGCCAAACTGCCTGGCAAAAAGGCTTTGTTGTATTTGTGGTATTTCTGTAATATCAAGTAGATAAGCCTATTGATAGAGGTGCCAGAATAGACCTTTGGACAGTGGCTTCAGGTTAATCTTGGTATAGGTGAGTCCTGAAAACAACCACAGCATGTTTTACTCAAACAAAGCACAAACTGTTCTCACTTAGACTGGGAAGGGAAATAATGAGGGTGATTTTAACCCTCCATGTCCAACACAGACTATCCAAATGGAAGAACCGTGGGGAATACTAATAAAATGGGCTAGGAAGAAATCAGAGCCTTTACTGAAGGGAACACCTGACCACTCACTTCACCCCAGGTACCTCTCAGGCTGTTGAACAGGAGTTGCTTGCTTTTGCAGACATTATCACATATAGCTCGTCCCACAACCTGGTCATACCCTGATTCCTGTGCAGCTCTCAGTGCTTCTCACACACATACGCTTTATCTCACTTCACGTGTCCCCTCCCCTAAAAGCGCGATTCTTATTTCCAGTATCAGACTGGACACATTCACTGCGAATGGCTCTATCTATAACATCTGTGGGCCCCCAGGGAATAACACCTGTTGATTAAACACAAACTATCCTTTTAGAACTGGGATTACAAAAGTCAAAATTACAAAACAGAGCCCGCTTTTCACTTCACCCTTTTGGTTTTTTCCCCCTACTCAATATATTTACCCAGGTTGGTGTTTTGGTTTCTTCTGGAAAACGTAATTCAGCTTGAGTTTTGGATGAACATCTTAATGGCACACACTGGATTAAGATCTGTCTCTGCTGATCTTCTTCTAGAGGGAGTAAATTAGCCCTTTAGTAGCCCCATGGTAGCTTGGCTAAACTGCTTACTCTGTTGACTAAGTTCATTTATGGTTAGTTTGATAGCTTTCCACTATATTGTGCGATATAGATATAATCCAAGACAATGGAGCATCATTAGCATTTAATGATTGCACTTGAATCAGACTGTAGGTGGGTTCATGGGCTGAAGGCCAAGAGAAGCAGTTTGCTCCAGGCATCTCTGCAGAGAGATGGAGGCTGAATATGGGAAAACAACGTATAATCCTGGGAGGGTTTTCAGAGGGGCTTTATCTAAAAGGAAGAAAAAAGGTTTGGTAGCGAAGAAGAGGAAAAGCTGAGGGCTGCACAAAGAGGAAACAACCACTGTCAGGAACAGCCCAGAAGTCAGGAGTTCTAGCCTTAAGCCCCAGCCCTTTAGCCACGTTCTCAAGATGCTTCTGAGAGCAGCAGCTGTAGCTATGAACTGACAGAGCTGCTTCCCTGATGGGGTCCTGCTTGGGCATATCACACCCTGACCCCGCCACCTGGACCAAGTCCTGCAAGAAGGCTGAGGCTGCCCAGAAGATGGAGCAGAGGATCTCCCCTGCAGCTAAAGATTTTCGTTACACCACTAGAGCAGAGCAGGCACTCATGCAAGAGGCATAGTGACAACATTGTGCACTGATAAATCATTGCTTAAAGAAAAAAAAAAACAATTAACCCACTGGTGTCCAGTGTGTCAGTCAGTCCCCGCTATCAAGTGACACAGTATTTATTCATTTAACCACTGTTTTGCACTTCCCAGCATTTACTGCACTGTGCATTTCATCCACTTTCCAAGCAAACTGCAACTCTGTAGCCCAGCTACACATGGTGCTGGGGACGAAATGTACAGTCCTGCCTACATCTGCAGTGACAACAATACATTTCCAGGCAGAGGAGGCAAAAGCCATAAGGTCCCTTTTGCAGGTTACCCACCTGCATCAAAAGGAAATCTAGAAGAGAACAATGCAGGACATGAGCTAAAATTGGAGATGAGAATTGGCCCCACCCACCATGGAAGAAGATTTCCAACTCATCTATCCAAACAAAACCAGGGGTGAGTTCAATTCATTAAATCAGCATAAAACAAATGAGTTTGTATCTGCTATAGTATTTCTTTTCTGCCAGATTAGTGAGTTGAGCCAGCATAAAGGGTCCTATAGTTCCCAGCACTTGCACAGATAAATGGCAGGATCTTAAGGTTGGATTGAAGAGGAAAGAAATTTAGTGAGCACTAGTCAGCAAGGAGGTGATCTTACCCCATATCATGGTACTCTTAGCCCATAAAACTGGTGAGACAGGGATCACAATTCAGCACTTCCATGCACATCTTGATCTGTACCTACAAAATTTATAAAAACAGAATTTCTAATACAGCCGGAATAAATTATAATCTATGATCTAGTCAATACAACCTGTATATAGGAAAATATCTTTTGTATATATCAAAAAAAGATCTGTAAAATATATTGGTTATATATATGTTAGAAAAGTGGTGATCAAAGGTATGTACAGGAGTTCCTGGTTCCTATAGGACCAGTGATCCATCTTGCGGATTGCACATGGCTTCTTACGGAAGTTTGCTCAGTGCCTGGTGGGTTGTCTTTAGCTGAGGTACAAGTTACTGCCATTTGCTGCCACTGTGGTTACAACCAAGACTGCTGGACTCAGAGCTCTTCCAGCCTCTTCAGAGGACACTTGGCCGCTCTGGGACCTGCTTAGCACCTTAGCAGGACCATGCTGAGCCCGTTCTCATGTCTGCTAAGAAGCCTGGCTGGCAGAGTGTCTGCAAACACTTTCCTGTACTTATTGTACGCGCTGACAGTGGGAAAGAGCTGCCTCGAAGATGCCCATAGGAGAACAGGTTGGCTCTTCAGAACCTGCTTGATGCACTCGCACTGCTAAGCAGGTTCTCCAGCAGCGCTGGGCTGGCCAGGGGTGGATGCTATGGCCATGCAGCCGATCGTACCATGTAACCCAGTCAGCAGCTTCCTCGGTGCCATTAGCCCTGCTCATTTGGGAATGAGTCACTGCCCTGGCCATGGCTTTCCTCTCTCCCAGAGAGCCCCAGCACGCACATTTGTCACTTGCTGACCATATGCTTAGAGATTTTCTCTCTCTTATTTTTCACTAGACAGTGAAGCATATGGTGCATCGCTGTCTGATAGCTAACAGCTTCCTAGTGCCTGTGGGAATTACTGTATCCAATACTTTTAAAGCAGGTATCTGTACTACATATTCCTGTCACTCTCTATATTTATTTATTCCTACCTTCAGGTTTTTACTTCTACCATATTACAAAGATTATCTTCCTTTAAATCCCTCTATCTCCTGGTTACACATCAGCAAGAAAAGTATGGGTTATGTTGCATTTTCTTTTACTATTATCATATATTAAAAGAAGATTCATTGCAATAACTCTGCTTAAAATGTCATCGTACAGCGAGAGGACTTTCAGTTCCCTTAATTTAAGATACTTAAGGCTACTCTCCTCCTGTTGTGCTCTGTGTTTGCATTATTTATATTTTTTTCTTCAGTAATTTTTCCTTCTGGTGTAAGCTGCTGGGTAACAGCCCCGGAACCTGCAGGCTCACAGCTGCAGACCAGCTCTCCTTCAACTAATACTTCAAAAGCATCACTTAGGAAGGGAAATTACCAAAGGGTGCAGCCCCTAGAAGGAAGGCAAGAGGTTTCCTCCAGGTCCAGCACTGGGTTCCAACCCTGCCAGCAGTGCTAAGTTTGAGCAAAGATACGTGGACAATTCAACACTGGCAGGGAAATTCAAAATCCTCTGCCAGGTAAAAAAAAATTGTAAAGAACATGGAATAAACAGTTGCCTCTCAAATATAAGAGAGTGAAGAATATTTGTGTAAAATCTTGTCTGGTACTAAAATGATACCACGTGTAGTCTTACACTGCATGATATTATAGGATATTTCAATGGGGTTTCAGTGTCTGGAAGCAAAACTTCAATGGAAGGAGAACAGTTTTCTGGTAGCTTCCAATGAGGCACATTCTTGCCCCCACAACATCCCCACACCTACCGTCCTAAGATGCAATCAAAAAGAATGGTGACTTGATTTCAAGACTTCTGCTTCTCAATATATTCTAATACTGAAATTTACAAGCTTTTGTTTAAAAAAAACCTAATAAATATTTGAAAGTCTCCTAAGGACAGTCATTATTGCTTTACTGCTTGCCATTTTAGACAGAGAGCTGCTCAGAAGGGAAGACTTGAGCATCGCAGTCACCGTGACAGGAGATATTTGTCCAAAGTGTAGACCTCCACGAGGACAACAGCAATACATCATTGGTAAATTTAAACTATTGCATCACTAGTTTGACATTCCTAGCAGCCACCGGCAGAGAGTTCCCAAGGACTCAGTGCTGACCATGACAGGCTGAGAGAGCTGGGGTTGTTCAGCCTGGAGAAGAGAAGACTCCAGGGAGGCCTTAAAGCAGCTTCCAGAACTTAAATGGAGACTGTTGGAAAGATGAGGACAGACCTTTCAGCCAGGCCTTCTGTGACAGGACAAGGAGTAATGGGTAGATTTAGACTGGATATAAGAAACTTTTTACAGTAAGAATGATGAAACACTGAAACAGGTTGCCCAGAGAGGTGGTAGAGCCCTCACCCTGGAAAAATTAGAGGCCAGGTTGTACGAGCTCTAAGCAACTTGATATAGTCAAAGATGTCCTTGTTTCTGCAGGAGGGGTTGACTGGATGACTTGTAAAGGTCTGTTCCAACCCAAAGCATTCTATGGTTCTATGACGCAGTTCTTCTGTCCATATCAGTAGTAGAATGCCAAACAAGGATGAAGAGGGATGGAAAGATTTGGAAAACACTACGATGCTATTTGCAATTCAAAATTCCTAGCTCGGGTTCATTTCAGAAGTTGTCTAAAAACCGAGTGTCAGCAAGCCTTCAATTTCTCATAGAAAGCAAAAAAAAAAAATAAAAATATTCCTACTTTATGGAAAAATAATTTAAAAGTGAAAAGTCATGGAGAGAGAAATAGTAGCTTCCAAGTCAGTTGCTGCCAATAAAGTGAGCACTGTCGAATACAGAGCATACAGGGTATGCTATTTTTTTTGTTGATAGTAAAGAAGAAAAAAAATCCAACAAATTGGGTGCATTGTGCAGAGAGAAACTTCCTGGGACATAAAGTCCAGACTTCTAGTATCTCAGGCACCACATAATTGACTCCTTTTCATCTGAGTTATCTCCAGTCTTCTAGATGGATATGGGAAAATGTAAAACAGGAGAAGCAGCACTAGCAATCAGAAAATAAAAAATGACATGTTTTCTTCTGTATCATAAACAAAGGCATATTAGCAGTGAGAGCAGCAGTAAACATAGCAACCTGTAAGGCTGCAACAGATAAGGCAAAGACTAAAGTGTAGTGAAAAGTCTGATTAGTTTTTGAAGAGATGTGTTGCAGTCTTTATACACCTATTTCACAGGAGTGGCAGAAGGTCTCCTGGGCTGAGGCACTGAAAGAGAGATTTGGGAGCTGGGGAACTGTTTGGTCCCCCATTCCTGCTGTGCTCTGGGGTTTCAGCCACTCCTGCCTGATGGGATGCAAGCATTTTCTGCTTACAGAGGAATGATCTCAGGTTCAGCCCACGGTGATGAAATGCTAAGCTTAATGTAACCAAAGTCCCATTAACACAGATCGGACCACTGCTGTATCCTGCAGGGTTAAACCACGCCTCTGGCAGAAGGGATCCAGAGCAGCTCATTCACTGGTTTTATCAAGTGGTTTAAGATCCCTGTAGCAGGCATCAGGATCTGTCCTCACCTCCTTGTCCTGCAGCGTCCAGTAAGCAGGGCTGTGTTTCTATTCAGTCTTCTTGCCTCCATCACCTCTAATTATTCTGTGCAAATTGAGATTTGGGAGCTCAGCTCTCCTCGGGCAGAGGTGGAAATCAAAGTTTGGTCACTCTTTTCATGATGAGCTGTTGGGTGCAAAAGGAGGCATTGATTAGGTTGTTGCATGGGAAGAGAAGTCCAGTATCCCACACCAGAAGAAGGTTAAAAGAACTGAAACCCAATGAAGAAGAGTTTCCAAACTACAGAAGGCAGATTGGTTCTTACACTTCACTCTCTGTCACGTCTACCACAACCTGGGCAATTTCCTGGGGAGTTTCACAGGACTGGGTGCTGACTCCACATATATTAAATGAACTCTAAATAGGACTCAGGCCATGAGCTTGGCTATAAATAAAGTGCTGCAGAGTGAATCAGGTTAGTGGTGAAGGCAAAAACCAGATCTCTTTTAGGATTAACCCCCAGACCACATTGCCACTCAAGAAGCACTAAGAAGAGTCTTGAAAAAAAAACAGCCTCTGGATTTTTCTACGAATCCACTACTCAATAACATTTTGAGGACTTGATGCAGCAAAACATAGAAATGTATGTCTAGCCATAAGTTGATGATCAGTCCTGCCTGTGCTCAAGATTTCCACTCTGCTCGTAGCAGACGCTAATGCTTGATCATTGGTGTCTTGAATAATGGCCCTGACTTCCCAAAGAGACCTGCTAATGATAATACCAGCCTGTGCACCTGATAATAGGGATTTGTCTTGGATGTTTCTTGACACGTCTAAAGGCAGAGAATGAAAATGCTGCTGAGTATATTAATAACCTTGATCTCTTCTCTGCGGGAGGAGGATGTTCATATGAAGATTTCTGCCTCATAAAGCCTTTCCAAACCTGTGCTCAGGAAAAAAAAAAGAAAAGGTTATTTTTAAATATATCGCACTCTTAAAGAGGCACTTGCCTGGAATACACAGAGCTTTGGAAACCATTGTTTCATTGCAGCCTAATACATAAAGCATCACTTTGAGCTTTATCAAAACTCGAGTCCAGTCTCTTGCAACAAAATTTGCACTGCTGAGACTTTTGATGAGAATTCATTTCCGTAAGTTGTTCCTGTTAAGCTGATGGGTCCGTGTGGGAAATGGCAGTGTCTCCTTTCCAGCCCACAGGGGAGATGAGAATCAGCCCTAAGCCTTTTACAGGAAAGGAAGGACAGGGAGAAGCAACAGCAAACTACATGAGGCAGAGGGAATTGATTGCAACCAGCCAGATATAATTACATTGTGGAGGACATTTAGTATTTCATCTCGATCTTTGCTGTACCAGGAGAGTAAAGAAAATCACCATATGAGGGAGAGAGAGGCTGCAACTCCCCTTGATTTGAATTGTAAATTCCCACAAGCAAAACTATGAGGTACTTTCAGGCAATCTGTGCTGCTGTTGCCTGAACGTATGTGACCCAGATTGCAAGGAGAACCAGAAAGCCATTCCACCTGCTTGGAGACAACAGTGGCACTAAGCCATCATGACCGGTCCCCAGCACAGCAGGTATTTAATCCAAGTGCACTAATTAATTTCTCTCCTCCCTTCACTCCTGGGTAGCTACAGATGTACTGGCACAGGGCGCTCTAGTTAACCACTGCGAGGAGGAAAGCACTTTGCGTCCCACAATCTTAAATGGCTCCATCCTCAAAGCCAGACCTTTTAAACAGCACAGCTTGGGTTTCAGTTATGGATGGTGTAAGTAATGTGCACGCACATGGGAAGAGAATGTTGTGGCTTAGGAAAGTTTACCATGTTGAAGGGAAAAGATGGCAAGACAGAGGCTCTGGACCAAGGTCAGAAATACAAGAGACAGGCTAGAAACAGGGATACTCACTATCCTAAGGGCATATACATATTCAAGAAATGCCCGTGCCATGGAAATCCTCCATGAAAGCACACTAAATCCCAGTAAATCCACCCAGTCACCACTGCCTCCTACTTCTGGTGTCTGGCCACCCAAAAAGTGGGTCATACATTTTTTTGTGATGGGAGAAAGCCAGAGGCAGCACCTAGCACGAACCTGAAGAAGGAAAGGGAGGACAAAGCATTACTGATCATCCCTGTACACCAAGACATCTTATAACGCCGACTGGACCAACTTGTCTTTAGCAATTTGTTCACCCACCACTCAAATGCAGCTCCCTGAGGTGGATCAGAGCTGAGCCAGAGCTCACATCAGGGAAGGAATAACTGCCCCAAGAGCTCCTTGTGCTTATCCTCCCTACAGCTGCCCAACACCCCTCTATTTGCCTTGATCACTTCCACACTCACTCAGCCAACTGCGATCCAACTCTAGATATTCATCATCGTGAAAGAGGGGGAGATTTTACTCATTGCTCCAGATGATTAATCAGCTAGTCAGGCATAACACCACCCATGCTATGGTAACAGCAGTCAAATAATAACGTTACATGTACCGCAATCATAATCATCATCGAACACCAGAGGACTCTGTAAATAAAAGCAACGTCATTTCTTCACAGCCTTCACCAGTCAAAATCACCTACAATCTGGAATAAGCTCATGAGATCGAGGTCTCAGTACAGAGAAAAACTGCAAACAAACCAGTGATGGATCTACAAAAACAAAAAAGGTTTCACGGACAGTATGTGGTGGCAAGGATGTAAATCACTTTCGTTTGTGGTTTTCCTGACCCAGTGCTGTGTGTGTCAGGCAGGACCTGACCTCAAGGCCAGCACACTGCAAAATGCTGTCATAAGCTTTGTCCCACTCCCCGCTGCCAGGACACCCACCCCAGCCCGGAGCACCCTGCTGACCATAGGGGTGCGAGGGAAGCAGCTCTTCACCACCATACGGAGAAGTACTCGTTAGTACTCTGTGCATTCCAAATCTGCTCTCAACAGTGACCACCTGAAAGGCAGTGATCTGGAGAAAGGAGACAGATCTCTTGGCTGATGGCTCTCTTAAAATACATCTCACTATTCCTTTTACAATGCACTCTGATTTCAGAGCGGCCTGTGGACAGTCAAGACAAATAAATAGGTACAGAATTTACCAGCTCTGCATCCTTCTTTGTAGCTCTTCCTGGTTAGCTGAGCGTGCACCCTAACCCCTAGATAACCTCTTCAGTAATTCTCCATGCGCTGACCCTCTCATCTCACTGACCTTGTGACTTACCACAGTGAAATGTCTCTGCTAGATGCCCTTTAGCCTTATTCAGATCTTAAACCAAAAAGAACTGAAAAAGATGACTATTTACTCCCTGATCCTACTCCCCAGCAGCTACAATGTGGATTTTTCTACCATTCTCTATTTCATACAGGAGCATTTTCTCCTCCAACTTTCTAAACTAGCAAAGTCTAAGGTCCTAGATCCTAAAGCTGGGCTGCAGCAAGGAGAAATTCTCACTAGCGATGTATTCATAGGAGTAGTAAAAGCGTGTATTGACTGGGGAAGGCAAGAGAAAATGCCTCCAAACTAGGTCTCGTATAAACATAGTGACCAATAGTGCTGTCCCCAAGGCCATACACAGGCAAAAGCACTGTCTACCCAACAGCTTCAACCCCTCTCGACACCAAAGCTGCTTTAAAACATCTTCTACAGTTGCATAAAGATCTTAAACAGATCATAAGTTTGGGACAAGGACCTAAGGTCTATCTCACCGCTCGAGACAGGATAGACAAAGAATATTTACCTATCAATCAGCTTTGTAGTACTAAATCTCACATCCTAGCACTGAAACCAAAAAGCTTAATGAGGTAGCCAGAACCCAGAAGAAAGGACATAACGTAGAAGCAGCATGAGAACTTACAGTCATTACAACAGCTATGAAAAAAAAGTCTTTGTGTTATTCTTTTTTTTTTCCAGTGCGTATTTTGACTCAGGCTGGTGGTATTCACTCGTTGAGCAGCTCTTTGGTGATCTGCAGGAAGCTGATCAGTCTTCTCAGTGGGGCAGTTTTAGTTCAGAAAGGATAATTTAAGACAAAGGCTATCAGTGTGTTGTCCAGCTTACAAAAAGTGTCTGAGCCTGCTCAGGGGCTGCCTTCCAGTGGAATGAGAAGCTGCTTGACACAGAAATCTTTTCTCAGCTAAGTAATGAGCTGTATTGATTTTCCTCAAAAAGAAAATTGGACTTTTACAAACAAGGCAACACACTGCTTGAGTCAGGATGTTGCTGAAGTGATCTTCTAGCCACTGCAGGCTCTTATGCTTATCATGAAAGGGAAAAAAAAAACATCAGTAAGTTTATTTTGCAAGGGCAGCTTATACCAGTAAAAAAAAAACCAAACCAAATCTCACTTCTAATACATTGGGCAAGTACCAGACTAACATGCCCTGCAAGGACAGTTGACATTCATCCATTCAGAAAACAGCTGCAAAAACAATCCTTGTGCTTGTTCTTGTGTGTCAGGGCCCGAAGCCTGCATCAGGACTCCACATCTCTCTCCATGCAATCTCTTCACAGGGATCATGAGAATGCTCTCACCACTGGCTGGACACCTCTCCAGTAAGAAGCACTGAGCTACTTCATTTGGACGACCTGGTAGTTCATCACTGGCAGCCTGGGCAAAACCACTTCAAGGGCAGAACCCTTGAAAACATCTCTCCCCTCTTTCCCACGGTGTTGAGCATTTTCAACCTCCCAAAGAAGGCTCATCACAAGCCAGAGCCCATGGGATTGTCCTGTTCCCTTGTACCAGGTTGTTTATGCCTGGCCAGCACAGGTTTGGCTCTTACGCTCTCTCCAAAAGTCCCAGTGGCCTTGCAGCTCTTTTGACCCTTCCTCAGGACACAGGCCACCAGCACCAAGGTTTTTAGGTGGCTGACAACTGTCTCTGTTTTTTTCAGCACACAGGGAAATTCTGCCACCACACCCGCAGTCACCAAGGCAGGACTTGAGGTGCCCCCAACCAGCATGGAAATCATGGTGCCCACACAAGGTACTGAATGAACCCTTCTCCAGCACCGAGACCCTGCACTGCAGCTCATGGGGTGTCTCCTCTGAGCTGCACAAGAAGACAGCATTGTTCTGTGGAGCAAGAGTGTGTGTGTAAGTCCCTCTCTCACTCTTTTTCTCAGTCCTTCTGTCTCCCCACCTTCCTCTGTTCATGCACTGTGGCTACATTTGGCCCATCTTTGCACAGTCCCCCTCACCGAGGGGCCGGGGCTCCCAAGCACAGCACACTCCAGCTGCAGGGTTTTTCCTTACCAGAGCTGAGTCCTGAAACTCATCCCCCTGAAGTGGGAACAGGACTATGCAACTGAAATAAGAGAGCCCCCAAGCCAATTGCTACTGCTAAGCAGGGATATAACACAACTGCCATCTGCTCCTTAGCTCCCTGCAACAAGAGAACAAGCAGAGGGACAAGAGCTCCGGGAGGAGCTGCTCCTCAGGTAAGCACGGCAGAGCTACACACCCATGCCCTGGCTGTGTGCACCAGCACATTCAAGCTTGTCTTGATCTCCATCCCCTTGCTCTGCTCACCACTTTCTGGGGCAGAGCACCCATCTCCTCCACAGAGGGTGCAGCTCTCATTGTACCCTTCCAGCCAAGCCTCAACACCCCAATTGGCAAGGACGAGTCAATAGCAAAAGCAAATTCCCACTCTCTACTCAAAAGGGGTCATTACAGAGCATCTGAAAAAAAAAAAAAAGAAATCTAACCATGATGTGTCTCACACAGCCAGGCTGCCACCAGAAGCCCAACTCCAGAAGAGTTTGCTTTGTGCCCCAGATCCCCGAGGCTGCCACATCCTCAGGCAGCAATGTCAGTGCCACCTCCAAATCCCAGCTACACATTCACAGTCCCCCAAGAAGCACCACTGGGGCCACAGCAGGCAGAAAGGCAGTGGGGGTATTCGCTTAACATCCTACCCCCAAGGTCTTGCCGTGCTCTGCAGTCTCACGCACCCATTGCTTCCAATGGCCGCAAAAGGCAGCAGAACTCCTGCGCAACACCCAGCACTCCAGCAAAGCAAGAGGCATCTTCAGCCTTGCACTCCGCTGTGATAAGGCAATATGCAAGAGTCTGACTGTAAAATGCCATGGCATCTAATTACTCTTTACAGTTCAATTCAGAGATCAAAGGATTCCTGACTCTGTCTTAAATGATATCTATGGACTCTGGAATTAAGCACTTACAAGCAAAAATTTCTCTGATCAGTCACGAATACCTGTAGAAACCTACTGCACTAAAAAACCCCAGTCAGTGTTTGCAAAATTAGAAAACTACAGAAAAAGTCAACTGCAGTAAGCATAGAAGGGATGAGAAATATTAATTTTGTGCTGGTAAATGGGAATTACAAGAAAACGGAAAATAAATAAAAATGCAAAGTCATAGTAATAAAAAACTCAATTAAAAGAAGTAGCTGATAAACTTTTCCACATCAGAAAGAAATGCAATAATAATCATAAAATAGCCTTTTCTATTATTTTTTAATATCAGTCATTTTTATGATTTATTTAGTGCATTATAAAATCTGGAGAAATATTACAATCTCTCCAATAAACCAATATCTTATTATTTAGTTTTAAGACATAAGGTGAAGAAAGATTTACAAAACCTTCATCTTATAAAAGAAGATAGCGTTTTCCTTTCTCATGAGATAAAGAAAAATCATGCCGTAAGTGGTGGACTTGCCAGTATTAGGGATGATCAGCAAGATGCTCTCGACAAACATGTGGACACACTGTAAATGGCGAATATCTGACGTAGGTTTAAACAAAATATCTTTGGTGATAGGTGTAAGGAAGGTGGGCACTACGTTGTTGCTATGCACTCAGCTCCTGACTGTCTGACCAAGCTCCAGCATGGTGCATTTTCCCCAGGAACCAGCAGCAATTTGCTTTGCCCACCCCATCGGCATTAGTGGCTGAGCAGCATGTGGAAAGGAGGGGTGAAGGGCTGAGAGGTGATCATCGGTTCAGGGTAAGGCATAATAATCCCATTTTCCAACTATTCCCCATTTGCAACCCCTGTTCCTTTTCATACAGACTGTGTTGGTTTAGTGATGAATGAGCTTCTTTTGATCCTGTTTAGGGAAGATCTCCAAAGCCCATGCTAACATTGCCTTTTCCAGGAAAAAAGAAAAAAAAACAGTGACAAATTTTTTCCTTGCCTTAAATATGAGATGCTTGATGTCACTTAAGCATGTTCATACAACACCTGACCTCCTTCCTAAAAACGGAATAAAAGCAGCATAATCTCTCTTCTCTATTTGCTATCATCCCTTTAATAATTCTGCAGAATTAGGCTGATTATTTTCCATGTGCATTAATCGTGGCCAAACCGGGCTAGCAAAGGAAAATGCACAGCCTGCTGTTCCCTCTCAGTACCCTCCTCTCACCATGTTCTCGGAATAGTCTCAGCCTGGAGGGCAATCTGCCAGTGTGATTAACAGTGTGAATGGGGAAGAAGATTGGAAGATGAAGGAAAAAGACCTTTCTCTAAAACTTAGGCATGGCTTTTGGCTTATCAGAGCAAGCAAGCAAATCCTTGAGAGCATCCTGCGCTTGCAGCTGTGAGTTTCAGCTCATGAAATCCAGACAAGTGCATGAACAACTGCTGTCATCTTCTGCAGTCTTATTCCAGGCCCTGTCAGGAGCTCCACTGGAGCACCAAATTTACATATCCAAACGTTAAGTGCCTGCCAAGTTCTTCGTTTTTCAGTTGTGGCTGTGCTTAATGAAATATTCAATAAAGGCTTAATAAATTATGAAGAGCTGTAAATGGTCAGCCTATTACAGTAGATTTGGATGGAGTCCATCAGGACAAAATGTAGGAGGAAGGCAGGTTATTCCCTCATTGACCAGATTTATTTCTCCCAACTTTGCAGCTCTAGAAAGCAAGAATTCCCCTCAGAGCTGGCCAGGAGCTTCCCTTCACCACCAACCAAGAGAATGGGTGTGCTCAGGGTGATCCAACTTGCCGTAATGCACGCATCTAAAACGGGCTGAATCCATTGAGTCCTCGATCAACCGGTCACATCACAGAGGACGTTCCTAGACCACCTCTAGGAAGCCTTAGAAGACTGTTACCTGCGTGGTCTAGATTCTGGAGGCAAAGTGAAATTGCGTATGTCTAATTTAGAGCTGTGAATGTCTCATTTCAGGCTTGATTTGGCCATTGCCACTCTCTGCAGAGAAAGAGCTTGTGCTACCAAACAAGGAGAGAAGAACAAGCTCTGATCCTCAGCCTATAAACTCCTCCAAAGGCAAACCCCTGCTGCTGGCTCTCCTCCACAGCAGCTGCTGCTGTATTGGAAGGATAGGCTCTGCCAGAAAGATTTTTTTCATTTTCCTTTTCTTTTGCCAAAATCCTTAGGGGCAATTTCACTTTAAAAAGAAAAAAAAAAAAAAGCATCCAAAAGAAAGCAAATATGAAGTGGAGATGACATGCAAGAAGGATTGGTGACAAGGCCAAGACGAAAGCAGTTAGTGCTGGGCTGTTTCCAGATGCACTGTGGTCACACTACACGTTAATAAGCTGCAACAGGCATAAAGATAGGAGAAGGTTTGCCTACAAAGCCAGCTGCTTCATACATAGATACAGTCACTGAGTAGATCAGGAGCATGTTTCTAGTCCCTGTCTTTGCAGAGCAAGGCTAGATAGTAGGGATTCCAAAGAGCAGAAACTCAGAGTTCAAATAAAAAGCCTTCAAAGGTTTTTAACTCAGCTAAGCATGCATAAATACACATTTCATGTCCCACGGCAAAAGGGTTAAGATGTCAGTGCCTGTCTGAGCACTTAGAACACAATGCTTCAGTTCTTCCCAAGCAAGTGCAAAAGTCTCTCCTCCTGCTGGCAATGTCTCAGAGAGACTGAAGAAAAGCCTTGCAGAAGTGTTTTTGCTGAAGGGTGTTCCTCCAGCCTAGAAATCCAGATTCTCATAAATCTTCACATGAAAGGTTCCCATTCTGTATTATATTAATGCCATAAGGCCTGTATCCAGAACCTGCTGAGAAGTTTGCACTACGAGGTCAATCAGGCCAGCAGCAAGTATGAAACATGGTCTGAAATCCCAGGCTTGCGATGGTTTTGTTCCCAGGGAACGCAGAGATACACAGCAATCTGCTGTGACAGCAGGTGGCTTGAGGAGCATTTACTGAAAGATGGATTTTCCTCCCCACCATGCCCAGAGCAACGCAGTCAGGCAAAACAAAATGATCACAAAAATTACACAGAGGCAGAACCAAAACATGGCACAAGAAAAAACACCTCCTGGTGTTGTTTTGTTGTTTTTGTCGGGGGCATCCCTGTTGGGTGCTGAAAAGCTCCCAGCACTCCCATCAGGTTTTTGATCAGTTTAAAATAGCTCAAAGAAATATTGCGGCTTTCTCCCTCTGATAGTGGCTGAAATAGCTCTTCTCCTTAGCAATAAGGACTTCTCTTGAAGCCATCTACCTTGCAGGACATGCAATATTCCAGTTTACACGGTCTATTTAAGTCCCATGAAGGTTAATGTGTTCCTGGGCAAGTCATCTGGGAGACCAGCCTGCCAAGCAACAGCTAAGAGGATGCTCTGAGCTGGCAGCATGAAAAGCTTGCATCACTCATCCCTCTCAACCCAGGGGACAGGGTAGAACTGACTGCCTGGCCCTCCCTGTGCCACCTTAAAGCTCTGTTGGTCTTAGGCATCATACCAAAGGATTTATGTAATGGGCTAACAAGGGTGGTTATAGCTGAGGCCCCTAGAAATCCCCTTAGGAAATGCAGCAGGCACCTACTAACCTTATCCGTTAGATCATGCATTGCTGACTCCTGATGTGATCTCGACCTCATGGTCCCACCATGACGCCACCTACGTTGTCATACAGGCAGAGGCAGATGAACCGAATCCCATCACGCAGGTCTGAGATAAAATTTTTCTTCCACAGGCATATTCTGCCTCATACTTATGAAAGCATCCGGTGCTACATGATGCAAACATTCCGCAGGCTGGTGGCACTCTGAAGAAGCAAGGATGGTAAAAAGGGCCTTAAACGGCTGAACAGAAAGACAGCTCTGATATGGCCTCTCTTGCAAGGACCATTCCTTCTCCTCTCCCATCCCTTGATATTTTTCCTCCTTCTGCTTAAAAAATCAAACAAAAATAATACAAAAAGCAGAAGTTAACAGTGTGTGACTCCTTTCTTGAGTATGCAAGTACCATCATTTATGGGAAACCATGGCTATCTGCATGACATTATGATTCTTAGAAACTCTTACTTACTCTCAAAAAATCATCCCAGAACTATGACTGAAGATGGTTGCCAACACACAGCAAAGTGTGAACCTGCAATTCAGCAGCCCGTGGGCGAATGCTGCTTGCTTGCATCCACATCTCCTTCCAAAGCTGGCAGCTTTGGATTCTGCATAGCCTGGTTTCCCTCTGAAAGCCTGCAAGCACATCTTCTGCCTCCAGTGAGAGGTCCCCATCCCTCCTGCTCTGAAATGACAGGCTGCATTAGACCGTTCAGAATCACATTTGGTTCTCATTTTCTAACAGACATCCAAGATAATATTTTTAGAAGAAGCTATACTGGTATCTGCAAAAAATAGCCTTCTTTGCTTTTATCCCAAATGGGGTCTTTTCCAAGTTTCCTTTCCTACTTTAGTCATATCTCTAAAGCTGTTCGCATTAAACAATCCGATTCTAGAGGCGCATTAATCAGACTGTCTTTGGGCTCCTATTGCATGTGCCTTTCTCTGTGTCACAAGGCAAAATACAATCAGCTCAGCCATAACCTAATTCTCTCTCTCTCACACACACAAATCTATGCAATCCACCCAAGGGCACTGAGGGGGGCTGGTGTAAATGCTCACCAAGCCACTTTCCATTATTTATCAGCAATCCTGGCTAACCAAGGAGGTCCCAGTTGACTGGAGGTTAACAAACATGACACTCATCTACAAGAAGGGCCAGAAGGAGGATCCAGGGAACTAAACTACAAGCCTGTCAGCCTGACCTTGGTGCAGGGAAGGTTATGAAACAGAGCATCTTGAGTGCCATCATGCAGCACATACACGACAACCAGATGATCAGGCCCAGTCAGCATGGGTTTATGAAAGCTAGGACCTGCTTGACGAACCTGATCTCCTTCTATGACAAGGTGACCCACTTAGTGGATGAAGAAAAGGCTGATGTTGTCTACCTAGACTGCAGTAAAGCCTTTGACCCTATTTCCCACAGCATTGTCCTAGAGACACCAGCTGCTCGTGGCTTGGATAGGTGTATGCTTCACTGGGTAAAAAACTGGCTGGATGGCAAAGCTCAGAGAGTTATGGTGGATGGAGTTAAATTCAGCTGGCAGTCAGTCGCAAGTGGCGTTCCCCAGGGCTCAATATTGAGACCAATTCTGTTTAACAATTTATTCAATGGTCTGGACAAGGGGATCAAGTGCACCCTCAGTAAGTTTGTAGATGACACCAAGCTGGGTGGATGCGTGGACCTGCTTGAGGCTACAGAGAGCCTCTACAGACGGATCTGGACAGGCTAAATTGATGGGCCAAGGCCAACTGTATGATATTCACCTAGCGTCCTGCACTTTGGTCACAGCAATCCCATGCATTCTACAGGCTTGGGGATGAATGTCTAGAAAACTGCCTGGCAGAAAAGCATCTGGGGGTGTTGGTCAACCACCAGCTGACTATGAGCCAGCAGTGTGCCCCAGTGGTCAAGAAAGCCAACAGCATCCTGGCTTGTATCAAAAATGGTGTGGCCAGCGGGAGTAAGGATGAGATTGCCCTCCTCTACTCAGCTCTGGTGAGGCCACACCTCGAATCCTGTGTTCAGTTTTGGGCCTCTCACCGCGAAAAGGACGTTGAGGTGTTGGAGCATGTCCAGAGAGGGGCAACAGAGCTGGGGAAGGGGCTGGAGCACAAGTGTTATGCGGATCAGCTGAGGGAACTGGGGCTGTTTAGTCTGGAGAAAAAGAGGCCCAGGGGAGACCTTATCACTCTCTACAGCTCCCTGAAAGGAGGTTGTAGTGAGGTGGGTGTTGGTCTCTTCCCCCAAGAAACAAACAATAGGACAAGAGGAAATGGACCCAAGTTGCACCAGTGGAGGTTTAGATTGAATATTAGGAAAAATTCCTCCACTGAAACAGTTGTCAAGCACTCGAAAAGGCTGCCCAGGGAAGTAGTGGAGTCACTATTCCCAGAGGTATCAAAAAGATGTGTAGATATGGTGATTAGGGACATGGTTTAATGATGGACTTGGTAGTGCTAGATTAACGGCTGGACTCAATGATCTTAAAGGTCCTTTCCAGCCTAAATGATTCCTTGATTCTCTTCCCTAGCAGATGAAGCCGCAGTCTGAGGCCTATATACGTGTGACAGCAGGTTCATTCAGCATTTGCATGGCGCCACTGATGTTCACGCATGAGGAGGAGTAGCCTCCCAAAACCTGCTACCACTGTGGGAAGCCTGTCCTTACCGGTCCCTCACAGTTAAAAAAAATAGGGACCGCCAGCCTGGTGCAATCCATCAAATGGAAAAGAGAGCAGCCTGTGTGGGCTGGCTTTGCCAGGTGCTGACCTGCTCACCTGGCTGTGGAGCGCGGTGCTTGGAAAACTGCTTTGGGAACAGTTTTGTCTGCTTGGCTACATCTCCAGCTCTGCTGAAAAGTCTGGTAAGGTGAGGGAAAAGACATCCCTGACAGCTGTGGGGACTCTGCTCCCTGCTGGCACCAAAGCTTGAGGCAATTCAGCAGCCCAGAGGTGAGCCACAGAAAGAAAGACAGGTTTGTTTCAGGTTCTGCAGCAAATTCCTGGGAAAAGGACCCGAGTTTAACGAGGTGTTACAGCAGCATTCGGGGGCAAGGGGAGCATGGGGCATTGTCTGCAGATAGGCTGGCACGGAGCTGTGGGCAACCTAAAACCACAGAAACATGAGAACAGAGTAAGGCAGGAAGCCCCAGGGTTTGGCTCCTTCCCCAAGAGTCTTCAGGTGCCTCCCTGGTGAAGCTGTGAGCATTGAGGCTCCTACTCCAAGTGAGGACCTTTGCCATCTCCCTTCCCCACCACTAGCAGGGTGCAGACCTGCCTTTCCTCGGCAGTCAGAGGCAGCGTGAGCCCACCCAGACCAGGATACCCTTCCCCAGCACCAGGGCTGTGTTCCTGCTGGCAGAAACCAAAGAGAAGGGCAGGAAACCAAAAGAGAAACCACTCTTGGCCCTAAAGATACCAGACGACATTGAGATCAATTGCCATCACCCCAAACCCACCGCAGGCAGCAAACTCCCCATCCCCAACTGGTCCCTGAAAACCACAGCAGGGATTAAAAAGGGAGTGGGCAAACATGCCCAGCAAAGACCAAGAGGGTCCTCGGCGCAGGCCTGGCCTACCCTCTGCCAAAAGGCTGGCCAGGCACTGCTTTATACGAAGCTGAATGCGATCAGCTTTCTGCTCCTGTTAAGCTTCATCAGCTGGCCCACGCTGAGTTATTTAAAATCATCTTTTATTAATCTAACACGGCTTTTTTTCACTCGACCTCTAGCAAGTCACTTAACCGCTCTGAATGGATTGCACTAGCTTCATCCCCACGTGATGACACTGGAGGTAAGGAGAGGAAAAAGCTGCTACTCTGCTGCTGCTTCTGAAATGTTTCAGCTACCAGCAGACCAAAGGGATCCACTGAAGAACTACAGCACTGGATTTACCCTCACACTTAATGGAAGGTCTTGGCTAAACATCCAGATCATATTACTGGGTTATGACAATTCTTTTATTTAGAAAAATCCTGCTAGGATATTGTACATACTTTTAAAACAAGCTCAGCATACCCAAAACAAGCAAACAATGGCTAAAATACGGCCAGCAAGAGCACACAGGCCAAACATCAGCACTAGAAGTGCTAAAACCCCTTCCAGGGTTCCTCATCACCCATTGCCAGCGCTCTGGGTACGTACCTGTGGTTGTCCACAGTACCACGTTGCCAGGAGAGAAGATGCCTGCTCAGGAGAGCCCAGGTCTCCCAGGCACAGCACAAGCTGCTCTGAAGTTCTATCCCACCAAGAAGGGACGTGGCAGAAAGTCCCTGTGCCAGGACACCTATGCCCAGTCAGAAGCAGAGGTGCCAGGAGAGCAGAGGTGATGGCCTTAGGGCTCAGGCAGCTCTGGGACTGAGTTTTGAGGACCTGCATTCTGAGATGTGAGCACCTAAATGAGGTTTATGCCATCTAAATTCCTTCCACACACGTGCAGGACCAAAAAACTCAGGCTGAGAAGGAGTTTGGGTAATAACCTAATCCAGCATCTTGCCCCAACGGACCAGCCCTAACTAAGACTTTGCTATTCTACCTTCAGCAAAATGTGGTCCAGCATGGATGGTGAGCTTAAAGATTAGTGACCTCATTAATTTATTCCTGCTGGGGAACTGGCCCCAGCCATTCAAAGACCTCTTAGGAATTCACACAACCTTCACAAGGTATGCACATACTAATATTTTTACTCCTCGCTTGCCTTTTTAACACCTGTGTCAATCGCTGCTATGGCAAGCAAAATTTTTGGAGAGGGAACATTTCTGTCTGATATGTGATGATGTATGAGATCTCACAGACCTGATACTACGCCAGTGTCAGTCACGTGGAGGTGGCATGACCCAGAGCATGACACCAAGCCTGGTCAGACACACCAAGGAGCAAAAGAAGGAGCAGATCAGGTAAAGTTGCCCTTGGGACAATAAATTTATCTATCCCTCTCCTGCTTTACATGGCTGGAGAGAGGCCACAAGTGGCCACGCCTGTAAATCCAACGTGCTTCAAATCGCATGAAATATTCTAAATAATTTAACTAACTAAGTAATCTCGTGCTGACAAATCAAACTCCTGCAGGAACAGAGTGGATTTATTTGTCACTCTAGGTTATAAAGCAATGCCAGGATCTTCTAGATAAAGCATGACACTGCAATATTGATAAGATATCTGAATTTGGTTTATAAATGCAACGTGAATTCCTTTCTCTTCTATAGGGAACTAGATCAAACCCTGCCAGCAGACAGGTGGGCAGAGCCTTCAGCTCCAAGTAGATCTTTGGTTTGACCAAATCTTTTTTTCAGTTTCAACTCACTGACAGGGAGATTTTTGCAAATGAGACTACCTCTAGTTAAGTATCTACCTTCCAGGCCAAGCAGCTGATTTCTGACAGCAACATACAGAGACCTGGGCAGGGCAAAGGTGTGACAAAGGCAGACAGCAGAGTCTTTGTACTCCCAAAATCGATAAACTGCCTAAAAAACAAGCCGAGCTCTGCCCAAAGGAGAGTTGTAGAGAACCACAGGGGGAGACACAAACCTCATTTCTATAGAGAAAGGACAGATGATAAATAATCCAACCAGCATAAACTGACCAGCATGGTAAGTGACGGGTCTCCAGATGGCCTATGTCTAGTTTACAAGACTGTACTTGAAGTTCATAACAAAATTCCAGATATTCTAGCCTATCTACGGCCTATTCTAACTGTGCTGCAAGCAAACAGCTGAGGGCTGAAAGCTTGGTTTTGCTCTGGCTTTCCTCAGGTCTGACAAAAAGGGAAATGGAAATGCCAGCTTCATTAAGCTTTATTATAGGTTTTCTTCCCCAATTAAGCCACCACCATCCGTGCAGAACACAAGCCCAGCAAAGGCTCCAAGCTGAGCACCTGCAGATGCCACAGGCAGGTTGCTTCCTCCCTGCCAAAGCAGGATCTGACCTGCTTAATGCAACAGCATTTGCTGCTGCCCTGGGAGGAGTCATTGCCTCTCAGCACTGCTAATACAGAGAAGATCTAACCCAGTACATCCACTACACACACAGATCACTTTTCACGTCTTTTGCTACCTGCAGCTGTACTTCCATGTCCCACACATTGCCACTGATCACATCACTTTTACTCCTCTCGCTGCTTCTCTCACAGGCTAAAGCTGTCTGCTTTTCCCTGGAGAAGTTGCCTTCCAATGGCTCAAGTTCATGGCTGCTCTCGTGGCTGATAAAGTACTTCACGTTTCTGCACGCCACGCGTATGTGTGGAGGCTTCCCTGCAGCTGGGCTTCAGCCATGGGGACATCGAGCCAGGGGCAGAGCTTCGGTCACAGAATCACAGAATCACCAGGTTGGAAAGGACCCACTGGATCATCAAGTCCAACCATTCCTAACACTCCCTAAACCATGTCCCTAAGCACTTCATCCACCCTTTCCTTAAACACCTCCAGGGAAGGCGACTCGACCACCTCCCTGGGAGGTCCTTTCCGTCCTCACGGCGAAAGCAAATTCTCCATGACAGAGGCACTGGCTGAAAAATACTGGCATGGATTCTAACATAAAGGGATTTAAATCTTAAATCCTCAACACAATTTGGTTTTAATGAGCAGGACGCACATGGAATTCCTGAGCACTGGATGAGCCCTGTGCCCTTCTCCACCACGTAGCTCATGCAATATTGCAGCACCCAAAGCGCCAGCAAGACACTCAGCAAACCAGACTCACCTGCCAGTAGGGGTTGGGAACTGGAATCCCATCCCAGCTCCAGTGGCAGGTGCACAGGGGCACCAGCCTGCATAAACAGCTGCCTTTCTTCAGGCAAAATATAATTTTTCTTCAAGTTTTTCTGCTCTTCATGAGGTGAGATGTAATTATTTTGCATAAAGCAATGCTGTTTGCTTCCCATTTTGTGTTTGCCTGCCCACTGCCCTGAGAAATGAGCTACGTGGGAGAAAACCCTTCCCCAGTGGAAGAGGAAAATGGCAGGGGAGCAGCAGCGACAATCCGCACTGAAGTAGTACCTAAAATCCCAGCAGGTTGTGGCTGAATAAACCCAGAGGAGAGTGGACCACATTCCTGTGTGGGCTGACAAAGACAAGGTGCCCAGAGTAATTTAATTCCTATCCTCAGATGATGCTCCCATGTAGCTCTGGTCTTCGAACACTCCCTGGCTTTTGGAAGATATTCTAGCCTTACTGCCCACATAAACATCCACTGGGGCTGCTCTCTGGGGGGAAGGGGGAACTAAATATTTGATTTCGGTCTGTTTCATCAAATATTTAATCTATTTAATATTAATTAAATCATGGTCTGAATAAACAACAGCTCTTCCTCCAAACATCTGATAACTTGAAAATGCCAGTTTATGCCATCCCAATTGAGATGGTAATTAATAAGGCAAGGATCCTATTTGTGTAGTCCCAGTTGCTGGAATTGCTGTGGTGGGTTGTTGACCTCTTCTAGTCTTTTAGGCTGAATATTTTTGGAGCTGGACATGCAGTAGCGTCACCTGGTTTACACCAACTATTTCCATACCCTGCTTCACCGACCAGCACTTTCCATGAACTTCATTTGTAACCCCACAAGCGTATGCCCTCATCCCACCGCCAGACACTGCTACATCCTCAGCAGTAGGTACTCCTGAAGCTAAGAATGATAAGAAAAGCTATTTCACCAAGAGGAAATAAAATCCAGGCCCCTCATGGGTGGACGTGGCTGGTGTGAACCATACTCCAGTGTCTGAACCACCTTCCTGACACAGCTGCATGTCTTGGACCATCACCCAGCAACATGGCCAGGAACAGGCATTTCTGCGGCCGATGAACGGCAGCTACAATAGAAACAGATCGTTTCCATCGCAAAGGGTTTAAGCCAATTAACACTGAGCTATAAAGGCAGCTGCCACCATTGCATCTGCCACTACAACCATCTTATTTTACTACAAGGAAACCGTTCAGCTCCAAACCCCATTCATACCAGTCACACCAGCCAGAAACACATTTTCTAATTAGCCTTAGTAGAGCCAACACTGATGAAAGATTGCCCTACATGCAACACCACTTACCTTGCTTTCCTCAGTGCATGCCCAATTTAGCAGAGCAGCATTTAGTTTTCCTCCTTCTCTCTGCAGCATTGTTTGAAAGCTATCTCACCCAAACGCTGGCTGGTGTTGATGAAAGTAATTACACTGCTGTTCAAAATGTATCGGATGCATCTTCATTATCCTGAGACAGCAGTGCCAAAGGCCCTATGATGGTAAATCTTCCAATGTACGCAAGTCAAATTACTCTGTTTAAACCGGCCATTTTAACTCTTCTGGCCCCACAAAACTGTGAAGCTAGCTTAAAAGGCACAAGATGTTTTAAAAATAACAAATCTAGGATTACTTTTAACTAACATCTCTGAAGTTTAAATCTTTGGGTCATGCTCGGGTTGTACCCATAACGAATAGAAAGAGGGGGACTCCTCTGCCTTCTTACACCCACCACTTCGTTGACTTGGGTCATGTCGCTGCTCTGTATTTTGGGTATCTGAAGGAATAGAGAAACTTAGTAATGCATTTGGAGTCTCCTGTAGAAATGTGCCCTGTCTGGGTGACAGCACAGCAGAGCTGATGAAGGGGGAGAAGCTGCGTTTGTGCAGCCATATGGCTGCAAAGCACCAGGCACAGCCATGCCTAAATTAACAGGAAGCTCATTCTGGCAAACCTTGTTCAAGGAGCCATTTCAGGTCAAATATCCACATCACGAAATCAAGAACAAACTCAGTTTTACAGAGAGATGGCTCGCCACTCGATTACCCAGGGATCAGGATTGCAGAGACAACTGCTAGGAGATGGGATACTCCACTAGGGTGTAAATCAGCATCCTAGCAGCTAAGCTGCACAAGTCTGCTGCATTCAGGGTCTAACCTTGCAAGTTTTGGTCTGAAATAGGAACAGTTTGTCCAAATTATCCTGGTAATAAAAGGCGAGAATTAAGCATTTCACTCTTAAAGGAGTTCAATCAAATAAAAAAAAAAAAAAGAAGGTTAGGTGCAGTGTCTTAAATATTTATCTGTACATGTGTTTTATTTTCTTACTGGTGGAATTTTTCAGCAAGACCTTAAGGTTTAAATCTTCAGATGAATGGTTTACAGCAACTCCGTGTGTGCAGATGAAGGCAAAGTTGCCTTCAGCAGGAATTATTTTATCAGAGACGTCCAGTGGTGGGAAGCTCGCTCTTTTTTTCCTGTGAAGAACAACTGAAAAACAAACAGGGAAAAGGTCATAAAGGCATGGTCCAGCAAAACGCAACTGCTTCAATCAGCAAAGGAGCAATCAATGCTTCCGTGTAGCAACTGATTCAAAACAAATGTCTCTCATCTCTGGGAGCAAACCCTACAGCAGGTCACACAGTTCTGGAGGACTTCAAGGCTGCTCCTGCAAATGCAATGCCCCGGGCTGTGTCCAAACCAACAGGGGGGCAAACGCTGCAAGCATTACACACAGGAAAGCAGGGATGCTCAGACCAGCTCATCTCACCTCCTGATAAAATCCGCTCACTCCATCACTCTCACACAGAGCCAGTTGCTGGCTTTTGACTCAAACACGTTTTTGAAAGCCATCCAGACCTCCCACTGCAGAGCATCGCTGAAGGGAAACACATGTTGGTGGAATTTCTCCATTAGCACAGAAGGCACCAGTGGCCCCAGGAAATCCCTGAGTGTATAATGACCCTGAAGCCTTCTGGGAAGGGCCTTTGCTCCTCCCTATTCCCTAAAATCTGCCATAGGCTGCCCTCAGAGCCCCAGAGGGAGAGCAGGA
Source organism: Cuculus canorus (assembly GCF_017976375.1). Taxonomy (NCBI): domain Eukaryota; kingdom Metazoa; phylum Chordata; class Aves; order Cuculiformes; family Cuculidae; genus Cuculus; species Cuculus canorus. The sequence continues at coordinate 6,769,843 of NC_071407.1, forward strand.
TGTTAGATCCACGCCAGCCCGGATGTTATCTCCTAACTTAGCCAATACAATGTTGACTGTTACAGTACCAAATTAGAGACAGCCTAAACAGTTTTAAGCCGGTTTAAGCCAGTAAATTTATACCTTTACCAATAGACACTCACACTCAAGTCAAGGAGATGCTTTCCCGCTCCCTTTTATGGTTCAACCTCATGCCTCTTTTGGGGGGTTGGGTGTGCTGGGACTCAACACACATCCCCGTCCACCTGGCAGTGAGATGATGTCCTTGCACTGTGGTGATCTTCTTTGGGAAATGAGCACTCGTAGAGGGCAACTCAAATGGACAAGAAAGTTACCCAAGAAGGAAGGTATGTTGAATGACTAGCTCAAGCATCAGCATCTCCATTCAACACCTCCAAACATCCCCTGCCTCAGAGCAGCAGGTCTCCTGCTCCTCTGCTTGCAATAAACTTCCCTCCTGGAACCAGTCATGGTCTGACCCAAGGAAAGTGTGTTTTATAGCGCTCCCTCCAAACCCTGCTCATCCACCTCTGCTCTGGGAGCATTTGGGAGTGCACTGTGGCCTCATGCAGCATTACTGCAGCGCAACCCCACAGGTGGAATTTCACCTGGGCTTCCCAAGGCTCAAACTATGACCCTTTCTGCTCACAGAGGGGTCAGGATCTGGTCCTGGAGCATTTTTGAGCTGACTGAGTACTAGTGACTAATGCAGGAACTGGGCTCCCCACTAAACCTGCTCTCTCTTCACTCCATTTCTAGAGCTCGGGATAAGGCACAGTAATCACAATTGCAAACATTCAACAGCTCACAGAGATGTTACTCTAAACGAGTTATAAAGAGTGATTCGCATCAGGAAAGGTGAGGCAGCTCCAAGCGTAGCTCTCTACCAGGGCACCGGATGTAATAAAGGAGCAATCTCAGCAGATTTTGAACTTTTTCCAGTGGTGAAAGAAAATGGAATGTTAGGAAATAAAATAAAACAAAGAGCTTCAGCTGAGTAGAGCCTCATAGGCAGCCAGGCAAGTAACTCAACCCACAGGGACATTGCAGTGCACCAGGTCCAGCAAGTCTTGCGCAAGGAGATGCTGAGTGGGACAGCAGGTACTTACGGCACAGGACTGCTGGCAGATAACAGACTGAAACCCACAGAGGCTCCCTCAGGCTGAAGAAACATGTTTTGTGTGAGCAGAGTGATCCAGGCCATGCCCATCCCTCATTGGAACATCTTGGAGAAATTCCTCTGTGTGACCAGCTCCTCGTTCCAGGAGAATGGGAGCCAAAACCCCAAATGCATGTGTCAGCAGGCGAGGGGCTCAGGCACAAGCCCTGGGCAGGCAGTCACTGCTCTCTGCAAGGGCAAACCTGCTGCTCGTGTAGCTCCCTCCTAGGGACATTTTAGGACACTTGCCACGTCTCGCTTGAGTCCCTCCTGCATGTCCCTGAGCTGACACCTTTGGCCTCTTCTCAGCGTTCCCACACAAAGGGAAAGCTGTGGAGAAAACACCTCCTGGGTCAAAGTCGGCAGTGGCACCTCTGCCTGCTGTTTTCTGTGCCAGCCTGGATGGCTCCCACCCTCCCCACCCTCACACCATTAACCTTTCATCCCTGAAATAAAAGGTTATAAAAAACAACCAAAGTTCATTACATCTCCTAACGTGTTATTTGCATGGGAATGAACTAGGAGCGATTCAGGAGGGGGAAGGGGAAGAGCTGGGCATCAGGACCTGAAATGGGCAGTGAAACTCAGTCTTACAGCAAGACAGCAGAGCCAGACAGTTACACGTCCCGGGAAAGCCCACGGCAACGCAACCTCTGGTTGAGAGGCAGTAGGGCCAGTCCTCACCTACCAAAGGGAAAGTGACAGTGGTTTCACCAAGTGTCTCCACCACACAGCCTGTGGTGCCCAGAGGTTGCTGCAGCTTGGACATGCCCGTCCCCAGCATGTGTGGAGGATCCAGGACACAGCTGAAACCAAAACGACCAACACATCAGGGGAAATGAAACAAAAGCCTGAGTCAGAAGATGGGAAAGGCAGCAGGATGGTGGAAGTTCAGGCACTGGCCACACGGACTGGCAGCTCTGCCATGTCAGATGCAGGGAGTCACTGCCCCCAGGTAAATCAACCCCTTCAGCATTTTATTTGACTGGGCTGAACCATGAGGGCAGAAGGTTTAGAGAAGGATACAACCCTGGAGGTATCATTTCAGGCTTTTGCACCTCCACTTTACTTTTGATGGAAAATTGGGAACAATCAGACATTTCAGCTGTGCAAAGCTTCACCAACTGGAAACTCAACAAAGCCCCAGTCCCCCAGTCCCAAACCCACCAAAATACTCTGCTGTCTGTACTGGTGATTTGGCCACATGGACATCAGATGTCCAGAGAGATGGGGCAAGCATAACCAATGGACGCTGGATTACCTCCTGCCCCAGGCACCAAACCCTCAGAGTCTGTTTTGTAAAACCCTCCAAAGCCAACAGGGCCAGCTGAGACCAAAGGATGGACAGCCCGGATTAAGCCCTCCTAGTCTGCAAAGACCACCACAAGGTGACCAAGAGATTCATCTCTGGGCCATCATGGGGTGCCCTAGACCCAGAAGCAATGCTGCTTACCAGCCTTGGTCCACCTCACAGTTTGCCAAGTGCCTCCAACCATGACCTCAGTAGCAGTGGCAGAGCAGGGCCATGAGACCTGTTCCCCAGCAGCTCCAGCACTGGGCTCTGGTCTCTTAATTTCCCCACCAAGCAAGACACAGTGCAGGGAAGCAGGGTGACTCCAGGCACCCCAAAGGCAGGAAGACCAGTAGCCAGAGCTCCCAAAACCTTGTGTGTGACCCTGGGCAAATCAAAGCACACAATAAAACACATACAGCATCAGCATCTCATGTCTCCCCCAACCTCTGGAGCTCCCTGGCACTCGTGGCAAGAGAGCCCAGCAGAGGCCAATAGCGAGTGGACTTGGCACCTTCAGAGAGGCAGGTAGCCACACAGCGCTTCATTTGGTGGGAGAGCGATCCCCCATAGCCTTCCTGCAGGGAGGATCTTGGCAGCACTATTCTAAGGGTGAGCGAGCCCAGCCGGCTGGCTCTTGGTGGCTGGAAACAAAGCCCCACTGAGATGGACTCTCCTGCATATATTAATAAATATTGCCTGCCAGCCTAATCATTTATAATCCCATCTGCAACCTAATTATTAAAAACCTTCTCAACTCAATAGCTGTAAAAATGCTGCACCAGCCAGGCGTTCCCAGCAATAGTGCCAGAACTCATTTCCAGGGAGCAAATCACACCCGGAAACCCTAAGCTCTTTCCTTTAAGAAGCACGTGAATGCTCTTACTGTGGCACAAAAGGCGGGGCAGGGGGGTGGGGGGAACAAGAAATATCAAGGACTCATTTATTATTATGCCATTGCACAATGAACCAAGCCATTGTTCCCTACCTGGCGTAACACCACCTTTCAGAAAACACGACTGCTTTCCCCAATGTGTTCTTTAAAAAACGTCAAGACCGAAGCTGCCGGAGGATCGGTGAATAGCTGGAAAAAAAAAATACAATAGAACAGCTAACAGAGCATCCAGAGGGTTTTCATAATTGATCTGTAAACACTCTTTTATTTAATAAAAATAATCATCCATTATAGCAACTTCTGCTTGTGGTTGTTGTTTTTCTTTTTACAGTAAAGCACAGTTTATTTGCTTTCCTCACCTCTTGAGGATTCAATTCTGAAAACGCAAGTGAATGTAAACATTGCTCTCCAGGTCCCAGGATGCATCCAGGGACCCTTGGAGTTAATTACAAAGTCAAAAGAGAGAGCAAAATCAACAAAACACTTCCCAAAAGTAGAAAGGTTTTTTTTAAAGTTTCTTCCTGTGCACCATACAACTCCAGAGAAGGCAAGTTCATCTTATATGTGAGACTTACACAAACTTTGCTTTCTCCAAACAATGTCTGCGACTTGCCAGTATTGGATAAAGCTTTTTTCATAACATTAAAAGGCTTGCAGATTCATTTATTGTCATGGGTCAAAAGTTTTCCCTTTCAATATTCTCCAGAAATTTCTTCACAGCACAAGGATGTTAGATTTGTTCTGTCCGCTTTTGTATGTTTTTTTAGCAGAAACAGCTGAAAGACATTTCAGGGAAGGAGTGTAAAAGCGGTATTAACTCTCTTTCCTGCTCCAATCTCACAATATTTACACATTTCTGGGTTTTTTTTTAAAAAGAAATAAAGCTCAATTACACTACAAAATACTGGAGAAACTGTCAGTTAAGTTTCCCATTTCAGAGTTTTGCCCTGTGTAAGACTGAAAGAGGGATGGTTTAGTATTTCCTAGGAAAAATGAGACTGGCAGATTGAAAACCGAACTCTTCTCCCTTAATTCAGAAAGGTGGAACAGCCTCTGCCCACAAACCCCCCCCTCCTCCTCTGCAGGAAACCCTGAAGGAGTTAAACCATCACAAATCAATACAAATGAGATAACATGATACATGGAGCCCTGCTATTTGCTTTGAAATGTTCTCTATTTACAGTTGGAGGTGGGAGAAGCGAGTTAGCATCAAACACATTCAGGTGCTGCAGTGTGGTATAATATCAACCGAGATTAACTCGTGGGTAGCTTGGCTGGGTCCCAAGCCTCATGTTGCATGGGAAATAGCCTGTCACTCCGTCACCTGGGACATCGCTGCCTGCACAGCAAAGCCACCGCTCCGCCAGGGTCTGCTTTAATGAATAACAAGAGGACAGTTACCACCTCAGCTGTATTAGATCACAGGCAACAAAGAAATTATATAGAATTAGGTACAGTGTAAAAAAAAAAAAAAAACAACAAAAATAGCCATTCTGGAGAGGTCTATGATCTCAATAGGCAAAAAAAAAAAAAAATGACTGGACATCAGAAGTTTTGGTAATATTATCAAACTGTCAGGTAGGGGGAATGGCTCTGGTTGTTCAGTGGTTTTGAATGGGGTGGAGGGGTCAGGAGTGGGAAGAGAGGGACTTCTAAAGGTGTAAAAGATAATTAAAGCATTCACAGTTTCAAAGCTGCTTGCCTTACAAAAATTAAGACATTGAAATTCAGGGATACAACACTGTATTTTACAAGGAGGTTAAAATTAATTACATATACAACAGGAAGGAAAAAAAAAGATACAACAAAATAAAAAGCCAACACCTCTGGGGTGACATACTCCTCCTTTGTTCATCTCACAGAGCTGCACAATTTTTGTCTTTAAAGAGTCAAACTGAGCAGTCATGAAAATATCCACTGAGAGATTCTGGCAAAAGAACAAAAAAGCTAACAAAAAAACCAAAGCCAGTCAAAAGCCATCCTCCCCTGGAAAGCTGAATGCCACGGCTCAGACTTCCACTTGCCTGCTGCTCCTTGTTGCTGCTGCCCGGCATTTCCACAGGCTCATCTCGGGTTTTAAAGGCTTCCTGCTCACGAGCTGAAGGAAACCATCCCATGCAAGCACAGCCCAAGAGAGCCATGCCTTACTCTCCTAACAAAGTCCTGAATTAGTCCTGCTCATAGCAAAGGGTCCCTCAAACAATCCTTTTCCTCTCTATCCTGCAGAGGATCCTTTTGAAGGCCCGTCTGAAGTCGTGGTTGAAAATGGTATAGATGACAGGGTTCAAGGAGCTATTGCAGTAACCGAACCAGAAGAAGAATTTGAAGAGGGTGTCAGGCACGGAGCAGCTCTTGCAGACGGCCATCAGTGTGTAGGTGAAGAAGAAGGGAAACCAGCAGATGACAAAGACTCCGATCACCACCGCCAGCACAAAAGTGAAGCGCTTCTCCCGGTTCTGCCTGCCCCTCCACCGAGACCCTTTTGTGTTCCTCTCCTCCTCCACCTTTGTGGGTAAACTGTCCCCAGGCTTAATCTGGCTCAGCTTAGTCTTGGTCTTTGCCCTCGACGGTCTCTCTGACTTCTTACACTGGTTGTTCTCCTGGTGCTCAGAGGAAGAGGTCTCCTCCATGTCTATGCCATTGACCTCTCCCTCCTGCCCGCTGCCACCTCCCGCTGCCTTCTCCCCATTGAGCTGGGCTGTGGCCGGCAGGTCCTCCTTGTCAGCCAAGCCATTCTGCCTCTTCTCAGGGCGCTCTGCCCGCTTGTTTAGTGGCACCCTGGTTCGTCTCTTGGCTATCTGGTAGATGCGCACGTAGACCAGGATCATGATGAGGCAGGGGGCAAAGAAGGAGCCGATGCTAGAAGATATGATGTACCACTTCTCGTCATTGATCTTGCACCCTGCCACCCCTTGGTCAGCCTGCTGTCCGCTCTTCTTCTCAATGGATATGAGTGGCGGAAAGGAGATGACGGCCGAGATGACCCAGACGATGAAGATGATGCATTTGATGCGGCGGGGGGTACGCTTGAGGTTGTATTCGATGGCTTGCGTTATGGACCAGTAACGGTCCAGGCTGATGGCACACAAGTGCACAATGGAGGAGGTGCAGAACAGCACATCCAAGGCCAGGTAGATCTCACACCAGACTTTGCCAAAGTACCAGTACCCCATCACCTCGTTTGCCAGAGAGAAGGGAATGACCAGTGTGGCCACCAGGATGTCGGCTGAGGCTAAGGAGACCAAGAAGAGGTTCTGGGGGGCCTTGAGCGCCCGGCTGGTGAAGACAGCGATGATGACCAGGACGTTGCCGAAGACAGTGAAGAGCATGAGCAAGCCGGCCAGGCTGATGAGGGTGACGGTGGTGTGCAGGGGGTACGGCGTGCCCCAGCCCTGCCCGGCACCGCTCTCGTTGAAGGTCCCGTTGGCGCCGGGCGGCAGGTAGCCCTCCTCCTCCTCCAGCTGCCGCTGGTACTCCATGGAGGAGAAGAAGCGGCCCCCCTCCGCGAACGGGCGCTCCAGGTCGAACATCAACGGCGGCTGCGGGGACCCCCCCGCCCCTCCGGCCGCTCCCCGCCGAGCCCGGGGGGCTGCGGGCTCCCTCCGCTCATGCCGGGGCGGCACCGCGCGGGGCTGCAGGCGGCGGCAGCTGCTGCCGCTCCGCCGAGCCGCCGCTTTATAGCCCCGCGCCGGGCCGGGGCTGCGCGTCAGCCCCACGTGGGGCGCTGCCCCCGGGCACACGCACACGGGCACACGCGCCCCCCCGAACCACGCACACACACGCGCGCTGCTCGGCACCCTTTCTGCCTTGCACACTCACTCACCCCCGGCACCTCAGACCCTGCACACGCACCCCCAGCTCCTTGCCCGCTGCACACACACCCCCCCCCGCCCCACTGCCCCACGCACCTCGTCCGGGGCTGACGCCTCCCCGCACACACACGCACACGCTGCTCAGCACCGTCTCTCTCTTGCACACCCGCTCACCCCCTGGCACTGCACCCCTTGCACTCGCACCCTCCAGCCCCGCTGACCCCCTGCCCCACGCGCACGCACCTCCCTCGGGGCTCACGCCTCCCCGCTCACCCCCTGGCACCTCAGCCCTTGCACACGCACCCCCGGCTCCTTGCCCGTGCCCCCCCCCCAGCCAGCCCCACGCACACTCGTCTCGCTCAGTGCTCACTCCTCGCCGCTCTCCGCACACTCACGCTGCTCAGCCTCCTCTCTATCTTGCACACGCACTCACCCCTTGGCACCTCAGCCCTTGCACACGCACCCTCCACCCCCCCTGCCCCACGCACACGCACCTCGCCGGGGGCTCACACCTCCCGCACACACACGCACGCCGCTCAGCACGCCTCTATCACCCCTGGCAGCTCATCCCTTGCACACGCACCCCCAGCCCCACGCACCCCCACCTCGCTGGGTGCTCTCACCTGCCCGCTCAGCCCCTGGCACCGCAGCCCTTGCACACGCACCCCCCCAGCGCTCTGCCCCGCGCACACCCACCGCACTCGAGGCTCACGCCTGCCCGCTCACCGCACGCATGAAACGAAGGGACTGAGCCGCGTGCGTGTCTTGCACACCCGCTCACCCCCGGCACCTCAGACCTTGCACACGCACCTCCTGCCCCACGGTGTCTCCCACCCCCGCCCACCAGCGACGGGAGCGGCTCCAGCCCGCCCGGAGCGAGGTGCGGGGGGATGATGCCCGGGGGGAGGGGGGGGGGTGTGATCCGGGGCAGCGGGGCTCGGGCTGCGGGTTCGTCGGGGCTCCGACCCCCCGCGCATCCCGCGGCTGATGCCGCCCCGTCCCGAGGGGTCTCCGGCAGAGGCGGCGCGGCCCGCGGGCAGCGCCGGGCAGCGCGGGGGGGCAGCGGCACCTGCTGGCCGCGGGGCCGCACTGCACCGCACCCAGCGCGGGGGAGCCCCAGCGCACCGAGCCTGCCGGGGGAACCGCGGGGGGGAGGGTGGGGAGCAGCCCCCGCCATGGAGAAAACGGGGGGCAGCCCCCACTACGGAAAGGATGGAGGCATCTTCCTCAGTGCGAAGGATGGGGGGCAGCCCCCGCAGCTGGAAGGATGGGGAGGATCCCCCACAGTGGAAAGATGGGGGCATCCCTCACAGCAGAAAAGACAGAGGCAGCCCCCGCAATGGAAAGGATGGGGAGCAACCCCCACAACACAAAAGATGGGGAGCATCCCCCATAATACAGAAGATGGGGGGGCATCCCCCACAACACAAAAGATGGGGAGCATCCCCCATAATACAAAAGATGAGGGGGCATCCCCCACAGCGGAAAAGATAGAGGCAGCCCCCGCAATGGAGCGGCCCCATAAACAGGAAAGATGGATAGGGGAGCAACCCCTGCAATGGGACAGGCGGAGGGCATCCCCCACAATGGGAAAGATGGGGAGCAACCGCCACAATGGAAAGGATGGGGGCATCTTCCTCAGTGGGAAGGATGAGGGGCAGCCCTCACAATGGAAATGATGGAGGGCAGCCCCCACAACGGGAAGGATGGGGGGAAGTCCTCTCAATGGGAAGGGTGGATGGGGAGCAGCCCCTGCAATGGGAAAGATGGATAGGGGAAAAGCCCCCACAAGGAGAAGGATAGGGAGCAGCTGCCATGACAGGAAGGATGGGGACAGCCCCCCACTGCCACCCTGCACCTTGCCCCTCCCAGGCTGGCTCATCCTGGGCCATACAGGCCCTCACACCTCACAGCACCCACGAAGACTCACATCCCATAGCGCCAGACCCAGACATCTCTTGGGGCCCCCCTCATTCCCTCCCGCGTGCTCCCCGCTGCCTCTCCCCAGCCCCACGCGCAGGAGGGAGGTGGGCAGCTACCCCCCCCACACCCTGCCCCGTGAGGTGCCCTATGCCCACATGCTCCGCCAGGAGCACAGGAGCTGGGATCACCTACCTGCGCTGCTGCAACACCAACGCAGGACCTTTTTAATAGCAAAAGAGCAATAGTGACGTACCTGGTAGCCGCCTGACCCCCAAAGCTGTCAGCTCTCAGCATGTACAAATTACTCACCCGTAGAGTGCACGGACTCCAGCCTTGATCCTGTCACTCACAGTCTCTTCTCCCTCATTTTCAGATGGCTCTAATGATGCTCACTTGGTGCTCCAGATTCAGGCAGCTCTCAATTAATCGCCACGCCGAACGCTGGGGCCAATGAATGTATTTCCTCTGCGAGATGGAGGAAGCCCTGTCATCTTTGTCCCTGCGCCACACATCGTGTTATAAGCCAGGCCCAGGGGTGATAACACCCAGGAGAGAGGGAGCAGGAGGGGAGATGTAGGGTCTGGGAGACAGAGAGCACAGCCTCTGAGACTGGCACAGGGCTGAGAGGGGAAAAATGAGGGGAACCCCAGAGCAAGGGAGCGCAGGACCCACTACGCCAGTTTACCTCAGAAAAGGCAATCTGCAGGGAGTGACTTAACACTTGTAAATTGAACCCAAGATGACCAATAGGCACGTGCAAAAGGTCTCTACCTGAGAGTAAACGTGACATATAACCACAAGGTTCACTGCAAGAGGCAAGTGGAGACGCAGAAGCTAAAGGGCCTCACCTCAGCCTATGGCAAGACCAGGCAGGAGATCGAGGAGATGCTGGACTTTGTGAGCATCTCCTGTCATCTGCTCAGTGCAGGTACCTGTGTGCTCTGCAGGAGCCCGTGTAGCTTTGTCCAGCAGTGGGTCTTCCTCTACCTCAGATTGGGGATCTGCAGAGGCTTCCTTTGTCACCGCTTGGATGGAAGGACCCAGAGAGGGAGGGTGTAGGCCATGCCCTGCTTGACATGGTTAACCCTTTCTCTGACCGGTTTGACCTCAGTTGTAGCAGCACACTTGTACTAAGGCCACCACAGACCATGGAGGATGTTTTGCTGCAGACCTGGGCTGGTGCCTTTCTGGAAACGCCCTGTGTGCCCCCATGCTCCCTGCAAAGCCAAGCTGCATTCCCAACACAGGCAGAGAGTGGATTTAAATAACAAAACATGACCAGCTGCCTTGCTTTTCTCTCTGCTTTTGTGGCTGCACACCCTCAGTCTGCCTGAAGGTAAACTCAGCCAAAGACATTGCTCCAGAGCTGCGGCATCGCTAAAGCAGAACTTTGATCAAGGCTCTTTGCTGGGACAAAGATCACAAGGGGGACACGTGAGGCCAAAAGCCAGAGGAAAAGGGTTTGATTGAGGAACACAGCTGGACAGAGCGCTCTCTGCAAGCAGGTAACAGCTGGGGTGGCATCATATTCATCTCAGAGAGGGAGAAAACCTGCCTCATCAAAGGCACTTTTCTTGCACTGCCACCATCGTTGTGTGTGTGACATCTCCATGATTTTATTGACATCAGCAGTGCTCAGTGCTGTCTGCAAAGTGACTCGGTAGTGCTAGCTCTCCCATTTATTTTCTCTGCAGGTCATCTCGTGGCTCTGCCAAATTATCGAGGTGGTTGGAAACTGCTGGGGCTGGTAAGGACCCTCAAGATCTCATACCACAACCCGTGGTGCACCCTGTCCTACAGGACGGCTGTCTTTATGAGTCTATACAATGCTAGGTAATTTGGAATATTCCTAAAGCCTCAGCTCCCAGAGTCCTAGTAGAATTAGCCAAGAAACTTGAATTTGTAGCCCCTGGAAGACCGTAGAGAAAAGCTTCTGGGCAAAAAAAAAAAACAGCTAGTAAATAAAATTTTTATATCAATCCCCTGGCATTTGCATTTGGATGCTCGATTTTTGAATACATGCTGCTGACGGCATCGATACAAGTTATAAAGACTTTGCAGTCTAAGCTCAGTCAACAAGCGCCTGACGAGACAGCCTGGAAAACAGCCTGTTCCCTGGCAGCACCGTGCTCTGAAGAGCCTCAGGAGCCTGCCCTTTCCCTGGAAAAAGCAGCCTGGCTTCTTAGCAGAGCCCCACAAAGAGCTGGGCTCACCAGGTAAGAGGGCACAGCCTGGGTGCGCACTAATGAGCGAGGAAGGCTATCGATCGTCCTCCGACAGCTCCCCCTCCACCAGTCGCCATCCCAGGTGGGCGGCGATGCCCTTTTGGAGGCACAGCTATGAAGTTTGTGATCAGCACGCATACCTTGAGCACGTCCCTCGCAAACAAGCTGACCTTTAGAGCTGGTTTCAGGTCATTAATTAGGCACGTTGCTTCTATGTTTATGCATCTACGGCATCGCTTCCAGCGGCGTGAGGGGAGCTACGACCACCCTCCCCTGCTGCCTCTTGGGGAGAGGGAGCTGAGAAACATTCGTGGGATCTCAGGGCAGCTCACAGCACGGAGTAAATCCCATACAGGGAGATAATCTCTAGAAAGAATCGCTATGGTAATAAGGCTGCAAAATGTGTGTTTTGAACAAGCAGCCCCAGGAATTGTTTATTTCCAGAAGAGCAGTGAGATTCTGGCTGGGAAAAATGTAACAAGAGCTGCTAAAGGACCAAGGGTTGCTTTTTGGACGGCCTGGTTCAGGGTTCCAGAAGCTTGACCAACCTAAGGCTAGCTCAAGGCTTTGCAGCATAGAGTCCTGAGGGGACTATACAAAATGCCAACTACCAGAACAAGGTGTCAAAATTATTTCTCGGCAGAACCATTCAAGAGCAGTTCTGTAACAAATGGACACAAGCCTTCAAAGGGGGGAGCCTTGGGCTAGGAGCTGTGGGTGCTCCACACCAGAGGTAAACAGTTTACTTTGGGTTAGGAGTGGTTTGCTCATTTGCGCTTATCTCAATATTTGCATATCCATGGCAGGAAGCCCTTATTATAGCTGTGAATTTTGATCATGTCAGTGGTTATATTTGAATAAATTAAAGCAGGGTTTCTTTCAGGAAGATTTGCTTTAGTCTCTGGATTCCATTGAGGGTAACGCACTGAAATCCCCTGGCTTGTGACACCTTATGGCCTGACGTCTGAATAGCCCTTCATGGCAGCTTTGAGTTGGCCAGGTTTCCTCCAAGCTTAGGACAAGCTGGTGTAGATCATAGAATCATATAACGGGTTGGGTTGGAAAGGAGCTTAAAGCCCCAGTTCCGTGGGCAGGGACACCTCGCACTGGATCAGCTTGCTCAAAGCCCCATCCAACCTGGCCTTGAACACCTCTAGGGATGGGGTATCCATGACTTCTCCGGGCAACCTGTGCCGGTGCCTCACCACCCTCACAGGAAAAATATTTCTTCCTAATATTTCATCTAAATCTCCCCTTTTTCAGCTTAAAACTGTTCCCCCTCATCCTATCCCTGCACTCCCTGATAAAGAGCCCCTACCCAGCTTTCCTGTAGCCCCTTTAAGTACTGGAAGACTGCTCTAAGATCTCCCCAGAGCCTTCCCTTCTCCAAGCTGAACAATCTAACTCTCTCAGCCTGACCTCATGTGGGAGGTGCTCCAGCCCTCCGGTAATTGTGCTTGGGATTGCCTCATTCCAGATGCGGAACCTTGCACTTGGACTTGTTGAACTTCATGTGGTTCACACAGGCCGACCTCTCAAACCTGTCAAAGTCCCTCTGGATGGCACCCAAGCCACACAAAAAAAAGCATTTCACTTTTTTCTGCGTTAAACCTAGAAGGAAAAGCACTGTAGGAGCTATCAGCGGGAAAGGCATAGACCTTCTGCAGGCAAACCTGGCCTTGTTGGGTGTACCATGGTCCCGCTGCAAAGTAATACAAAGCAATACAGCAAGCACGCCATCCTTTTCCAGGGATGTGTTTCAAATACAGTAATTCATATTTTCCTTATATTTTAAGAATTACTTTACAAAAAATAATAATAATCAGACGTGACTGGTCTGGCCGCTCTCCAACTGCTTTGGGACCTCTGACACTTTTCCTCCTGCACACACATTGAAACCCACAGCTCTTCCCTTCCCCTACTGCACGTGCAGGTTTGAGTTTTGCTCTTTCCATAGATCTCACAGCAACAGCTTCTGCCAAGCTGTGTTGTTCAACAGAGTTTGTCTGGACTCAGCTGGTGGATGTACTTTTCCGAGTTATTTGAATAAACCAGTAGGAAACAGATAGCTGCGACAGCGGTCTGTGCTAGCACCTAATCCCCGTGCAAGCAGGGACACTGCCACCATATCAGATGTTCAGAGGGGAAGGAAAGGTGGCACACTGAATATTACCTACTGTGGCAGCTCTTCACTACCCACCCCCCCATCTGCAGCGAGCTGGCTCAAACAAGCACAGGATGGACCCTATGTGACCACCTCTTCCTCTGGTGCTTTTTCTTTTGCAAACGGCCTGAAAGCTCTGCTCGCCTTTCCTCATGAGCTGGCGTTCGGGTTGCCTGTCCTGTTCAGCAGGATTTTAACTACCGAGTTTGATTGCACAGCCCTAAAACAACAGCCAAGAGAAACATTTCCACAATACAGATTATAGCCTGGCAGAGTCGGGAGTGGGGCTGAGACACGGGGCCTGCGCTCATGTGAGCCTCTGGCTAATTTATGCATTGTTTTTCCTCTTTTGCTTCTGTCACAGTGGCCTCTGCAACATTAAAGGCTCCTTTTGGCTCTGCAGGAAGAATGATGCACAACAAGAAGCCTCCCTGCCTGTCTGTATGCCGCTGGTCTTTTGCCCCTCGGGCACTTCAGACCTGGGGCAGAAGGGGAGAGAAATGTGCACTTTCTCTCTGTGACATCCATAAGTGCATTCGCTGATCTGTTTTGCTGTACTGAGCACAGGCAAGTGTGTTTCTATGCAGCTCAATTTTCTTAATCCAGTTCCCTAGCTGGGAATCTTTCCTCCTTGCTGCATCCTGCCAGAATGTGTGACCAGAACAAAACAGCTGTGGGGCCATCCCCCAATACAGTGGAGCAGCTCCATCCCGCTCCCCACGCTTCCCATCCTGCTGGCTCACAGGATGGATCCCCTTGAAATAGCCAATAAGGGCAGAAACATAGTAAGACACAAACCTAACAGACTATGGACCATCCCAGTACAGTTTAGGGGCCTTCTGTACCACGCAGCATCAGTCCCTCAGCTCAGGGAACTGACTCGCTGCCTCCCATAAAACCGCTTAGCGGGCTGTGATGGATTTTTCCATACGTGTAGGCTCATATAGCCAAAACACCATGAAAATACAGCCCGGTCCTTCCAGCCCTGGCCAGAGCAGAGGAAGGCAATGTCCTCCATCCTCTGGCACCGCTGCCTTCTGGAGGCTGCCCACACGCAGCCCTGCTCTGGTGGGCACTTTCTGATCCTCTCCAGCGGAAAGGCAGCCAGCTCCCAGCGATGCCCCAGCGAGCGATAACCTAGCCAGAAGCATTGCCTCCCGGTGCTACAGGGCAGCACCATCAGCCGTTCCAGGCAGCCACAAAAGGGACGGCTGTCCAAACCTGCACTGCAAGCAGAGCCAGTACAGAAGTGGCCCAAAGGGATTTTATAACCAGCTTTTCAGGAGAAGAGCAAGTAGTCCTGGGCACGTGGAGAGGTGCCCAGCCCGGTGTTCAGAGAGGAGAAAGGCTGGGCGCTGCTGTTTCCTTGTAACCTTCCCTAAATGAAACTAATCAAGTTTCTGCAGCTCAACAAGTTACCTTTCATCAGCAGAGACAGCAAAATACTCACTTTAAAGTATTTAATTTCCCAACTGGGAGAGGTTAACATTCAATTACTCAGCTGAGAAGTAACTCGTTCATTCAAGTTTCACTCCCTAGGGCCCAAGTGCGTCTCTGCCCTTTCCCTCCCCGTTCTTCACCAACTCTGTCTGAGACTGACACAGTGACGCTACCTCAGGGCCAGGGGCTGCGGTCAGCAGTATTCCTTCAATCCCTCTTGCGAAAGCAGCAGTGCCCCAGGGTGAGCTGGAACTCTGGTTCATTGCACATCCCCAGCAGCTCCTTTGGCTTCCAGGAAAGCAAACAGCTCTGAAAAGAGAGGGTCCAAGGGAAAGCAGCCAGGCAGGACTGAAGGCTGCAGTTGCCGCTTGGCAAGGTGTGGGTCTCCCAGAAGGTTCAGATCACCACGGGAGAGGGGTGTTGCATTATACGTGCCTTTGAAAACCCAGAACGCAGCAAGGTGCTATGACAGAAGACAGCTGTCCATCCACACTCACCTTAGGTAGCTTTGCTGCCTGTCTTTCACCCACTTTGTGTGCCTAAATGAATCCAGGTCGGCACTACTGGAGTTAAAAAGATCAAAGAGCCGGGATGGCGGCAGCAGTTCTTCAAGGCTGAGCTGTATAAAAGGTCCAGGACATAATTGCCTGAAATTGCCGGGTTCCCAGAAAGCAGAGCACGTCAGCGTGGTTTCACAGGGAGAGAGGCTGCCAGGGAGCGCAGCAAGACTTTCCCTGTTTTCCCTTATTTCACCATCTAGTGGCAAAAGCAAATAAAGCTGAGAAACCTTCCAGGAGCAGCTGCCGGCTCTGGAAGGAGACCTCTCTTTACACCAGCTTCTCCCAGTTACCTCACAGCTGCCTGGGCTGGGGACACAGAGGAGGACGCACTGGAGCATCCAGCACTCTGCAATCATGGTCCTGGATAAAGATTCCTCTGCACAGGCTGACTCCCACCCCAGGACCCTCTGCCCACTTCCCTCCACTGTGTCCCTGCTCTCCCCCATCCCGGCTGTAACCCACCGGCTGCTGGAGCTTCTCCCCACCACGCGCCAGTAACCACTTCCCACCCTCCTGCCTCTGCTCAAAACCACCTGGTTGGCCGCAGGGAAGCCCCAGCTCGCAGGGAGCAAAGACAGCTACAGAAAAGCAGCACAGATAAGGCAAACTCAGGTTTTCCACTAATCAAACCCAGCTTAGCTAAAGGCGCAGGCTGAGCTAAAGCCCCAGGAAAAGATGTCAAGGGGAGCAGAGTCCTTCCAACTTGAGGCTGTTCTTTCCTCATCTCCGCCAAACCATTAGCCATGGCTGCAGTGGGTGGAGGAGGAAGGTCATTGGAAAGGGACACAAATACCTTCAAGGAAAAAAGTTTACCACCATGGCCTGGTGTTAAGAGCACCTCAGGTGTTGAGGAGAGCTTGCCCTCAGCAGGCCTCCAGAGCTGCCTTCTCCCTCTGCTGTCCCTTTCCATCAGGCAATGCAAAATTGGACGTTTTCCCCAAGGCCAGGCCTTCTTCCCACACCGCAGCCACAATCTGCCCACTTGGATGTGGCGGGAAGGTTTACGAGAAGGAGGGAAGGAGCGCACACCTGCCTCTGCAGAGCAGAGCTTGCGCAGCAGGTGCAGCCCTGGCAGCAGGGTGAGGGGCTGCCCTGCCTCTGAACTCCAGCTGACAGACGGTCCAACGCCTCCCCGGCCTGTGTGATGATAGCCAGGCGAGTGGAAAGCAGACAGAAACCTTCATCATCCAGTGACCGCAGGAGGGAGGGTTCTTCTCTCCAGAGCCAGGGTTTCCATCCTCGCAGAGGTTTGCAGATCCTGTGTGCAATGTGCCACTGCAAATCCATCATCATTACTGCGCTCATTCTCTCGTTGCCTACAACGCAATTATCCCTATGCAGATTGCAAACTACAAAGGTGGGTTTTTCTTTTCCTGAGAGGCTCAAATTAAGTTGAAACACCAGCTTTTGATTTATTTGCTTATTCAGCACTGTCAGATGTTTTTCAGCAATACAAAACAGCTCTCTCATATTCATTCTATCTGCGAATACCATATCAAGGGGGGGCAATGTTTAATCAGGATAAAGCACTCGGAGAACGCAGGCTGATATACTATACGCTAAGAGAAAAGCTATAATACATCTCCACTTGTGCTTTTTCAACACAGTTCTTCCTTTGCCCTGGAAACATTATAGGTAGCAAGGGAAATTCCATACAAAATTCAAGAGCAAAATAATCCATGTGTTGCCCTGAAATGTCACAGAAAACTAAGCACCTACCAACAAGCATTAATTTCTGGTGCTACAAACAAACTCTCTTCCTTTTTTTTTAACCCTGAGAAGTCATTTTCAACTGTGCACTGAGCAACGCCAGCAAATTCTTCTGGCATAGTTTTGTCTTTGCACTTGGATGAAGGATACTGCAGGGCAGTGCTCTCATCAGCACAGTACACCATCTCCATCCAGACAAAGCTTGATGTCTTTAATGCCCGCTGCCGCTCTGAGAGCCACAGACGGGAGCTACAGATGTAGAGAGGGAAAGGAGAAATCTTCACAACTTCATGTACAATTCTGCTATTCAGCCTGTCAGTGCCAGTTAAACGCAAGGGCAGAAGGACTGAAAGGGAAAGTAAGCTTTATAAGAAACACTGAAGCTCCTCTACAGACAGAGGGTATTGAACCCCTCCTGAACCCTTCTTTCCACTTGTTGGGCCAAGCCATTTGCTGGATCACAACTGCAAAGTGGAAATTGCCATACAGCATCCAAGCATTACTTGGAGGCGTAGTACCAGCATTATCAGACACACAGAAGGGAAAACAGTGCCACTGAAATCTCAAGACTTAGCAGCACCCTTTCAGTTCAGCTAGGCTAAAAATATCCCCCAAAGCCTCGCTTGGATTCCTTCAGCTGGCTTTAATCAACAGGCCCTCAAAACTGATCGGCTGAAGAGACCCTCCTCGCTGCCCAGCAGGCAGGGTGTATGGGATCAACCACTCAGCCACGAACCAGGCTTGGGTGCTACCAAGGAGGGTTCCCAGTATCTCTGAGCACCAGGACAACTCATCAGGCCAGGAAAGTACTCTAGAGTTCAAGTCATTGAAGAATACCATTGACTCCTTACTACAATCCAGTCTCAATTTTCCTGAAGCAGAGCTAGAGACAAGAGTGGTAAAAAGCAATCATGGCAACTTTAACAAATATCTTCAACAAATCCAATTTTTTTTAACATTTCTAGGGAATTAAATGCCTGTATGAAATAAGAATGTCATTTTGCCATTAATATTTCACTAACAATTTGGGGGAGATACCATGTAAAACCCTGGCTGGGCTATAAAAACCAAGTGTCCAAGGAGCCAACAGAGCAGTGGCAGAGCAATGCACAGCTGTGCCACATGCAGCAGATCATCTTTTATATTTCCCTCTCCCAGCCATCTGTTCCCAAATCTTGTTTTTCTCCTGGTGTCTCCCTTCTGCAACAGAACTAGAGAAAAGGGGCTTGCAACCCCTACAAAGCAGGCTCAGAAGAGGACCTGGATGTGCCAACAGGTATACAGATCAGAAGCCACTGGTTCCACACCGTTTTTTTTGCCCTTCACCCGGCCCATCTCCATTTACTTCAGCTCAGCACGGTGTGAGAAGCACCAGGGTGAGATAAAAGGCTGTTTGCAAAAAGAGGGAAATCTGAAGTAGGAGAAATGGGAGGAAAGAGCACAAGTGGAGAGGACGAAATCAGATGTGAACTGCAAGAGCTCACAGCAAAAAACCCAGACACTGCTAGAAAATCCCCTCCTTCTCATGAAGGATTTGGCTACTTCCAACTACAGTTCTGTTTCAATGTGATATCACACCCCCCCCCATCCCAAATTTCAAAAGCTTCTTCGCAAGAGGAGGTGGCCTGGGTCCAGGACCATCCATCTGGTGGAGCCACAGCCCCAAGAATCTTGGCTGCGATCTCCTGCCGGGGGGGAGGCTCTCTCTGGAGCTGCAGCTGGGTGTGGGCTATCAACAGCACCCACCAGGAGATGCTGCTGCAGGGGACCCGCTTACCGCTTTGCTCAACTTGCTTTTAGGGAATTTCCTCCAGTGCCTTGCAACCATTTCAGGCAAATCCCTGACTCCAGTGCTGCTGGGAATCTCTCCTGGTTCCTCACACCAGAACCGTATGGTGCTTTCTCATGTGACTTTCTGGGAGGCTGGAAATGCCTGGCAGGCCTATAAAGAAGTACTTTACTTGGAGAAGATTAAAAAGGCTGAAATCAGAGCTGCCTCGATGACCAGCAGCTCCTTACCTAGCTGAATTTGTTGCCTTCTGCTATGCTGGCAAGGACAGATGATTTCTGACCTCTCAGTTTAACTTCCCACTTGGTTAACACAGTTGGCAAGGACTGGGAAAAGCTGAAGGACACTCAAAAGACTTGGGTCATATAGAGAGAAGTCATATAGTCACGGCATTATATTTACCATGTCTGTGTTCAAGCAACGGTTTAAGACTTTCGCGGAAAAATGTACTTCCATTAAAATTGCCCACATGAAGTTTGGAAATCGGTCCTGGCAGCACAGCTGAAAAAAAAAAAAAAGGCAGGACAAAAAGCAAACCAGCTACTACTGAGGTCAAGTGAAGCAACTACTAAACTACAGCAAATTAAGGATTCATTAGGAGTCTTAACAAAGAAATACTTTACCAATAGAAAGGCAGAAGAGGGTGTTGCGGAGAGAGCTTTTAACCGGGAACACTTGTGTGCAATTTTGCAGATAGCATCTTACTCAGAGGCAGTGGGGTGGACTGATCTCTAAAGACTCTTAAAAGGTTTTGCAGTGGAAAAAAAAAATAATTGCAAGGCATACAGTCAGATCATTAACTGTGCAGCCTGGGCTGCCAGCTGCTCACTCAAATACTCCAGATGGCTCCTCCTCTAAACCATCATCATTTGATCTCGGTAATCAAATTATCTCCCACTCTTACAATCCTAAGCAAGGCAAGGCTTGTAGGAAGAGATGATGTATTTTATTTGACTGAGATGGCTTGCAAAAACAAAACAAATTAGCTTTCAAGGCACTCAGCCCTTTCTAATTGTATCAAAGCTAACCACCTCCAGCCCTTTAACACCTACTTTCTGCTGTTGCCACCACACAAGAGTTCAAAGCACCAGCTATAGTCTAGAAAGCTGCCCGGCATCCAGATTTTGTACAGTATTTGCACACTAAACACTTATTGTAGGTATCTAAGTCCACAACTTCCCATCAGTGGAAAGTAGGAGAGCGACACTGGGAGACTTGGTATCCCGAAGCACTTAGGCTGGATTAATTACACAAACATGTAATCTGTTTGTCTCGCCAGAGTCACACAAGACGCCGTCTGCACATTTTGAGGCCTTTAAAACAGCCTTTAGGACACAGAGTGCCAGAAACAAGACGTTTTCTTCACTTTTCACTCAATTAGAGCCATGTGTTGTTCTTCTGAGGCCAGGCTCATCTGTGGATGCTCGCTTCAATCATTTCAATAGAAAGGGGTCATGACCAGCAAGTTTCCCCCCAGTCCTGGTGGCTGCCGAGCACTGTCTGGCTGACACCGATTATCAACAAGATGCTCCTGGAGCAGGGGATGCTTCTTCTTTTAAATTGTGGAAGTTTCTTACATAACTTTCTGCAAAGGATTCAAGGAGGAAAATGAAACTCAACCAGCGTGCTGCCAGTCTTCAACTTCTCTTCCAAAGAAACAACACTAGAAATTGCCCAATATTATCAGAAAGTGTTGAGCTTTGACAGTTTAAAAAGGCCAGCTAAAATCATCAAAAGTCACACCTTCCAAAACTACGCACTCGTACTGGCATCAACAGAGGATTTTAAATCCTGGCATTATTTAAATCACCATACTTATGCTAAATTTAATATTAATTTTGTTTCTCAAAACTAGTTGCAAGAGATGAAAAACAGTTATAGCTAATATAGCCAATCAGAGGAAACAATTCATCACTGCAGTGGGTGGCTTGCATCTGAAGTCTAAAGACCAACCTGATCATTGCCTAGTGGGATTATTCCCCTCTAGAGTTTAGCACTAAACTTTATCGCCCACTCAACTTTAATTTTCAAAAGTGAGCTGTACTTCTGTTTCACAAACTAGAAGTAAACAAGAATAAGGTAACTTGTCAAAGGCCATGAACTAGGAAAAAGAATCAGAGCTGGGGCTAGAAAACTACGGAGAAAGGCAACAAGAATTATCACAGAATGGAAGAGATTTTGTTTGAATAGAAGCTAAAAAAGTAGAACTTTGACTTGGAGAAAAAACACTGCCATTTGAGGGGAAAAAACATCAAGAGCACTAAAAAGCAGATGAACAGAAAAAAGACTGTTCACAAATTTCTCAGAATGTAAGAACTAGGAGTAAACAAATGAAATAAGGTGGTGTGGTTTGAAACAAGCAAAAGGAAGTACTTTTTCACTCGGCACATAATTATATTGTAGAATTGTTAGACACAGGATATTGCAGAGGCCAGAAATACAAATTGATTTCGGATTAAAAAGAAAAAGAAAGCACTTTCTTCTGTGAATTTTCCTAATCTATCAAGGGGTACTAAGCACAGTGAGGCAGATGCTGCTTCCCTCTTTGCAAGCCCTTCAGACTCTGGTTGGTGAGGTCCTGAGCAGAGGAACCTGTTATGTTTCATACACAGCTGCCACTCAGCCCTGTCAGACACGGGGGGGATGGATATGGTCCAATATCACCTTCATGATGAAGCTGCCCAACTCCTTAGCTCGGTTCAGAGTGCCGGATCACTTACAGGAACAGGGATCAACTCAACTCGGAGATTGTTAGGCAGTTTGATCAGACCCTCTATTGATTTTAATCAGCAGAGATCTGATGTAAGGACTCGGATTATTGCTGCACACTGTGAGAACCCATTCCAGTTTTTAAAGCAACGAGACACAGTAAGTACACTGGTGCCATCACCATCATCATCTCCGAACTGCTAAGCCTTCCTATTCTGATTTCAAAGGATATTAGCACTTTTGTGTTTGTAGAACATGATGTAAGCATGACCTCCTTGAAACAATGTCTATCATAATGAGCTTCATGGAGTTAAAAGACGTCAGTTTAGAGCTGCCATGTCAGCTTGGCAATATTGTCTTTAATTAAACCAGAAGTTTAAATGCAGGTGTCTTATAAGCACCAGAATTCTATATCTACTTTAATTTTGTTATTGTTGAAATGTATTTTGCACTGAAACCCAAGATTCATTTTCCCTTCCAGAGAGAAAGGCTTGGGTTTTTTTTTTCCTATATGCCCCACTGTATTAGAACAAAGTGAAAGTAAAAGATTTACCAACATTTGCTTTATAACAGGTGTCCAATTACATGACTGAGTAAAGCAGTTACCGTCATGCAACTTTCGAAGTTTCCTGTAATTGCTATACATGAAAATCTATATTTTACTTTAAAAAAAAAAGCTTATAAAGAGGGATGAGTATACAATGAGAAAGCAGGTCTTGGTAATTTGGGGCACTGCAAAAATACAACTTACATCCAAATTAATGTTAGACTAGAAATACTAGAAAACTTCCAAAAGACTCAGTGGCAGCTTATTTACAAATATACTATTTATAATGAATGCATTGATACAGAATGACTCTTATAAAAAAGCAAGGCAATCTTTTACATAGACATAACAATCAACATTACAATAATTCAGATTAAAAGTACATTTTTTGTAGACTGCTTACACTCTTGTTTAGCTTTTAACCACAAAATTAGTGTGGTCTGGTATGTTTCCACAGCAGAAGTCCTGTGCAGTCCTGGTTAAGACCAAAACATCAGAACAATAAACATAATTTTCTGATCTTTGCTAAAGTAAAAACAAATGCCAGTTGTAGATACTACTGTTTTTTTCTAGTTGTCCTTACTATGCCTTCCATTTGTGTTGTGCAAATTACTACCAACTGCACATTTCTATTTAGAAGCTATTCTGGCATGCCGATTTGACACAACTGAGGTGTGATCCTGACTACATGAAAATGTTAGTTGCATCCAGACACGAAGGCTTCCCTGATATGGGTTTGTACTGATTCAGAAATTTAACTCATTTTTGGTTGTTTGTTTATATTATTTTAACAAAATGTAAAGATAAAATAATCTCCCAGTTTTCTCATTGTTAAATAAAAGGTATTTTAAAAGGTATTTTTCTAACTCCCAGGATTAAAGACGATACTTGAATTCCAGGTGACACAATGGGTTTAAGTGCTAACCAGCCAGACAGTTTGGGTACTAATTTACTTAATCACGTACATGAGCAAACACGACCTTCAAGAAGCCTGAACATGCACTTTCTCACACATTAGCAAAAAGTGGACAAAACTGCAAAGAAAACCTTACATCCAAGAGAGGCACTGAAGCAAATATTCTACAACCCAAATCTCTTTCTAAGAAATGGATATGGATTTCAAAGTTTCCAATAGCATCTGGCAAATGGGAAAGTACCAATTACACAACTGTATGACCCAACTTCACATGCAGCATTTCCACTGCTTTTATACTGACAATTTTAGTGAGGAACCTTTAATAGGGGACAGCCAGAGACAAAACTTTAACGGGTTTATACTAAAAGAAAACATTGCTGCAAAGAATTACCAAACAACTTTCTATTTAGTAAATTTAAGCCCAATGTGACCAACAGGAGTCACAATTGCAATTATTCCTTCTTTTCATTATTTAACAAATCCCTAATCTGCTTTACACTTTACCAAACTTCCATAATACTATATAGTCTGTGGTACAGTAGTTTAGCTTGTTAAATCAAGGCGTGATTCAGGATAGTGTCTTTACGGGGCACGTGTATACGTACATATTCTTATGTACATAGGCACAGACACATACAAATTGGTATTTTGTATATAGGCGAGAAATCAAAGTTATAATTTTCACTCAAAGTAACAACTCACACTTTTCAACAACCCTTCTAGATTACTTCCCCCAATACACCAAGGAGGATAAAGATTTAATACAATATTATACAATTTAATAATCTAGGAATCGCCTGTCTCTCTATCTTGTCTTCAAAGATGCCATAAAGAATTAATTTCTCCATATTGTCTGCTTCCATACATACACGGATGCACGTATACATATGTGTATGTGTGTGTAGATACGCTTGTCAGGATGAAGTTCTTTCCATTCATACTTTAACTGACTGGGCCAAATAAAATACTTCAACAGGTATAAGCCAGCACATGTGCCCAACTGAACATCATCAGGCACCAAAGACAATTTAGAAACTCTATCAGTTAACAACCCAACATCCTGAGAAATGCAAGTCTTATTTCAGGATGGAAGACACTTTTGAATGATCAAAACAGTTGGATTTACACACACCTGTGTACAGGGGTAGATATAAATCTATGTATGTACTTACACAGGTTTATATGCCTCTATTCCCAATCCATCTCACACATTTAATACTTAAAATTTTGTATTATTTCAAAGAACTTTTCAAATTCTTCCGAGTTAGTTTCTCCTGTACCAGAACTTCTCTCGCACTGCTTTTATTCAAATCTCTCAAGACACCGAAAAAAATAAACGTGTCCCTCAGAATGTATAAAATAAAAGTCCTAAAACAGGGCTCAGGATTATCTGGCATTGCAACAACCATACTAGTACAAAGATAGTTTGAAAAAAAAATCCTGGTTTTAATATAATAATTAATTAAAACATAGCTTGCTTTATTCCTATAAGTGTAATGAAAAGAATAGTTTGTTTTTAAGCAAGTGTAACGAGCGCTATTTTGTTAGCCAACTTCTCCACAGGAACTTATGCAAGAGAGGGTCAGCTCCAATCATACAGTTATCAACCATGTACCTTAATAAGGTGAATAATCAACATATTTACAAACTAAACAAATTCAATCCTGTCGGCTCTTATAAAAATAGGATTGAGGAGCAAGACAGGGAATGAGACCAAGATGCTTGAAAACACAAGGGGTCGCCACTTTTGTTTTAAGGAACCATATTAATCAAATCAGTTTCCCCTAGCGATCTGAGGGTTCAAATGTGGATTTAGCAGTATATTCAGAAGTTAGATTACAGTCTTGATACTAAGCATTTCAGCATCTTCATATCTTAACGCCTTAATGCTGAAAAAGATTAACCTCGGGCAGAACCATAAGGAACAAGCCTTTTGTAACCTAAAGTCTAAACCGAAAATCTGCAGTAGATGTAAAAATAAAGAAGGGGGGGCATGACAGAGAGACAGTGTGAGAGAAAGAAAAGAACATTACTTAGTAAAATCCAGTGACATCTACATTAGTTTTACAGCATGTTTAAGCCCTCTAAGGTTTTATATCTCCACCTGCCTTCCATTTAAACTTACTCCTTGTTAATGAAAATATATACGACGAAACAGAATGCAAATAGATCAAGGGGATACGTCTAAGAATGTGTGCCTAAAAGCCGGAAATAATATTCCCCAAACTTCTGCATATGAAAAAGACTTCCCGTGGCATCAGCTGATTTGATTTTATTCAACAGTTACAATCCTCTAACTCAATTCCCCAGCAGCAATTCCAACGAGTATAAACTGGGCAGTTCTTGAGTAACCGTGGAATGCAATCGCCTCGAGTTCCTACCCTCCTGAAAAAGGACAACTGGCCCTACCAGTGCAGCGATAGCGTAAATCTCCCTGAAGCATCCTCTGCCTTTTAAGCCACCAAGAGTCATGACAAAACTGAATGTCCACTATTTACAGTGTTTGTCTTGAGAAGAGAATACCTATGCACAAATGAAAAAGGTGGGTGATTCTTTTTTAATAGATCGGTTTAATACTGAAACAGATAGGATGAAGTTAAAAAAGAATAATCAAGATACTGAACTGAATATTTTGAAGCAAGTGCCCCAGCTGTGGGGAAAAGTGCATTTAGTTCAGCAGCAAAACAGCACAGTGTGAAGATATTGTGCTTGGACACAGAAGTTCCATAATGGAAGGAGGTACAAGGCAAGTCAAGATATAAAACCATAGTACATTGTTAACCAACCTTAAAACTTACATATATTGCAGTGTTTAAAAGTAAGACACATTCATTTATTGTACAAGGACTATAAGGAATCCTTAAAATTGCCTGTTGTAGTTTATGACTCAACATTGTAATAAAAATGTACATATATATTATTTCCTTGCCACTTAACTGTACTGTTAGACCTCATGGAATTGTTACTTCACAAAATGAAAACCGCTCTTCACTGAGTATACTCAACGTTTTTACCAATCTGAAAAGGTTTACTTGTGCTAGAAAAGACCAACCGCAAAAGGCTCAGTTCAGATATGTTGTGCCTGCAACTGATAACTCAGGGAAGCAAGACTTAAAGGAATTCAAGCTTTTTTTTCCTTTTCCTTTCCTTTTGTTTTGACTGCATCCTTTTCACCTGCCAGTTGTTCTGATGAGTATATGTTTTTAGCATACAAACCAGTTGATAAAAATTCATCAGCAGAGGCATATAAATTCTAGATACGATTGATTAAAACAGAGCAAATCAGAATAAAACAAAATCCAGTGATTTACTCTGACTGTAAACAATATAAAAACACCATTTGCTTCAAATCTCAAAATAAGTTAAAAGAAAATCCCAACCTCAGGACACATGACCCTTTCAGGTTTTGACACAAAAAAAAAAAGGGAGGAAAACAGAAGAATTCATTATATAAAGGTTATACATTTCTCTTAA
Source organism: Cuculus canorus (assembly GCF_017976375.1). Classification (NCBI taxonomy): domain Eukaryota; kingdom Metazoa; phylum Chordata; class Aves; order Cuculiformes; family Cuculidae; genus Cuculus; species Cuculus canorus. Next base: position 6,796,457 of record NC_071407.1, read on the forward strand.
CTGAAAGTAAATCTAAGCAAAACTATTTTTGTCCCTTAAATTTAAACTTTGAGTTCATTGGCAATTGCTTTAAATGAACTGGCATTTCCAGATTATTCAGACAACTTCCATCAAATTCAGCAAAGAAAACTTAGACAAGCATTTTTACAGAATAAAAAAAATCTAAATGGCTATGATTCCTCTATTAGCAGAAACACATAATGCAGTCTTAAATTTGCCTTTTTATATTATTTATATATTTATATATATATAATATAATATAAAACACATATATTATATTATATATACATATACAGACAATTACAACATTAATGCAGTTTGTATTTTGTACAGTGTATTGGACAATCCGATTAGCATCAGACCATGGCACGATATGGTCCCTGCATTTTTAGGAACTGAATGATGAAGGAGGGTCCTCCTGCCACAATCTGAGGTGGAAGGTGGCTGAGCGGGCAGTTCTCAATACTCATTATTGACAGTTTGCTGCAAAGAGCCAGCTCAAAGGGAAGGCTGTGCAGATTGGGGTTGTCATTCAAATACAGTTCTTCCAGATTCTCCAGTGTACCTGGTTAAAATAAAATAATACAAAGTAGTATATTTTTGACTCATGCAGTTTATAACTTTTAGACAGAAGCTCTAAGTCCACTTGAAGATTCTTTACTATGTAGAATCTAGAGTCAGTGACTCTAAACTCCTATTTTCAAGCACTGGAACCTAAGCAAGAACCAATCTGCTTTACTTTCCCTGTAAAAATATCCATTGCTACATCTCCCTTAGGTACCAACTGAATTGAGAACCCACAGAATAAGAGAACAGAGAGGGACTTCACCCTAACTGTTCCGCCAAGTGCTTTGCAATTCCAGGCAACGTTGAATATGTATCCAGTTAAGTGGGCCTAGAAAATATTTATACCATACAGTACTTATTGTCTCTATAAAGATATATACCATACCTTTTATTTAATTAGAACCAATACATTAAAGACTTGAAGCTTTAACCATAATGAACCACAGGAAGAAAGCAGGAAAGATCTCTGCACAGCAGTGAATTTATTAAATGGAACAAACCTGTGTGAAAAATTCCTCCTGAATTCACATTTTACAGCCTGCCTCTACTACAGATACCATAACATAGACTAATCAGGAGATGGAAAACAGACTAATTTCTTCTTTCTTAAGACTTCCATTTCTCCACAGCAATTAAAATATCAAAAGTAATTCATATCTTTGAAATATATTCCAAATTCACAACTCCTCCTCAAAACATTGCCCATTTTCCCATCTTATTTACCATAAACATCTCCTGTAACCTGAAAGACTATTTCATCTTTCGTAAGAGAAAGCAGTAGCCAGGACTCAAGGAAAACCAACAAAAAGGAAAGGCTAAGAAAAAACGGGATAACTTTGGTCAAAGCAGTCACATCTGAAAATAGTTATCTATTCTCTAATCTGTTAAGATGACCCAGCTTTAACAACCAAATTGGACTCCTCCAATACTATTTCAAGTTTACTTACGTATTTTAATTCTGCAGCTTGTTTCCACAGCATCCAAATTCTCTCCACTAACTTACAAACTAAATGACAAAGCTCCAGATTTAGAGTGGTTTAGGGCCCTCTCACAGAGGCACATACAACATCAGTGGAAGCCAGAAGGGCTTTTCACTAAAGATGCCAGGAGGGGCCGACCGTGTCCCAGCCTGCTTCATCTGCACATCACTGCTTCTGACCACATTTTGCTTTGCTTCTCTCATCATTTCTTCTTCCATAACGAGCTCTAACTGTAAGTCTTAAGTGCTCAGAATCATGCTCTGGAGGTACTTATAACTGACTATAAAAGAAACAGGGGCTCTTAGTTTCAGATGCTCCGAATTCCATTTTCTCTGGATGCATCAAGTAGACAAAAAGAATCTTATTCTTCCCTTTCTTTCTATAGATTTCTTCCTCTTCACTTCCTTTTCTTATCTCATCAAGGTGAAAAACAATATGACGGTCTATAAACAGAGTGTGTGCAGAGCAGAAACATTTGCTTCACCTGTCTACACCTTACACAAGACCAGTGTGTCTGACACAGACCTCTTTCCAAGAGCAGGATTATGAAGTCAAATGACTGATAATGCGTGATCTGTGGGAGAACATGGAGAGAAAAGGAGTCCCACCATTTTGGGTTGGTGCGTGTTTGGCAGCTATCTGTAGAAGAACTGAAAAAACCTAGACTGTTCGTTTCACTACAGTTCAGCAAGATAAAGATCATACCCTACAGCGCTGTTCCTGTGGCACGTGCTTCACATTAAGTTGTGTATATCTATAATAGAAGTTTCACATGAATTTTGTGGCCTCTACTTCGGAGCACAGTAGATGCCCGTCTTCTGTGTTAGTAACTGCTTGGACCGAGGCACACGGTATAAAACCAGAAAAAAGGGTTCTTACCAATTTCCTCAGGAAGGTGTGTGAGAAGATTCTCTCCGAGCCCAAGGTGCGTCAGATTGGTAAGGTGACCAATACCTCTGGGAAGCGTGGTCAACTGATTATTAGTGAGAACCAATTTCTAAGGGAAAAACACATTTTTAGAAATTAACTTAATGACTTTTGCTTCTAATGACAGCAAGTAACGAGATATATAGCTGATAAATTGTTGGGTTCTACTCTCCAGCATCTGAATAAGAAGCTTTTTACCCTTCAACAACATTTCAGACCTATATTAAGCACAATAAGCGTAAAAATAAAATAGTGCACAGTAAAACACGTGCCTAAATATGAAAGCTTTCAGGAACACGACTGAAATCAGAGACTATTCCCATGGCAGTACTGTACTCATCATACAAATAGTTAAAGTCTTCAAAATTTGTTTGATCAATATTAACAGATAAGTTGAAAAACTAGCAGGGACAGACTGTGGGTTAAGTTGTGCAAGATTCTTGACTTTTGGTTCTACGTTCCAAACAGTTTTCCTCATCAAAATAGCTGTAATTAAATCAGCACGGTGTAAATAAAGGACACAAGATGTTTATCTTGGCCAATTATTGTTTCACCTGCAGATCCTTGAGGTAAGCTATTTCATTTGGCAAGGATTCCAGTTTGTTTTCCTCTAGATCTAACTCTCGGAGTTTCCGCAGATTTCCAATTCCATGGGGAAGTTTCTTTAGGAGATTGTTTGACAAGATGAGAACCTCAGGAAAAAAAAAAACAACAAACAAACCATAGAATTTCAGCAGCATAATTAGTAAATAACAATTAAGACAGGATCGGTTTTTATTTTCAAGTAATGAAGTCCAAGATTAGTCAACTTTCAAATTATGGAAGCAAACTGGAAAGATTAAACAATCAAATCAGTGAGTAACACCATTTTTTTTAACTGTATAATGATACATAGATTTATGACAGAATTATTTTAAGTATTATGTTATGTAATAATAATTGCAGAGCAAAATCAAAGAACACCTTATTTCTTCAAATAACTAAAGAGCAATAATTTCTCTCTGGCCTTCCTTTACTCTTGTTATCCTGCCTTATAGATACTTCATAACCAGGTTTTACATTATTTGCTGTGCTTGCCAAGCGCTCCTTTAGAAGCTTAACATTTCCTCTACTCCCTCCATCCCTTCGGTTAGGAGCAGCAGATCAGAACACTGCGTAGAGCACACAGACCGGAGCATTCAGATCAGAACACTGCGTAGATATCCTCTGGCTTTCCAAAATGGTTTCCTATCACACTCCCCCCTACTAGAGTGTTATCTTCTTGGTTTTCTCCTCCTTTTTAAATTGAATTATAAATAACCTAGGTTCAAGAAATGGATCCTTATTTGCAATGTCAGTTAACAGATTTATTCGTTATACCACAAGGAGGTTAACAGGGGTTACACTAGCACAACATTTCTCCTCTAGAGAAGTTTCACAGTCCTTAGAAATAAACAAACACAGCAAGTAGTAAGGTAATTCATTACCAATTAAACAATGCTATTATCTAATTATTTAAGAAGGCACCCAGTGCGGACCCTCACGCTAGCCAGGCACAGCTCCCTGCTAAGCCAGCCAAGGTCGCAAACGCTTGGCTTCTACCACTCCCAATTCTCACTAGCTTCACGTAACGTGGAAACACTGAAGGCAGGAACAGAATAGAAAACACGGCTAAAAGTCAAAGTGAAAATCAAAATTAATAAAAGCTAAAATCTTAACATTAGCACAAGCAGTATTTCAGTGACCTGCCTTTATGCACTGTGATATTCATGGAATGATAAGAATAGTAACATTATAATTGCATATCAAGAAACAAAGGCAGGAACAGAAAATATTACCTACATGCAATGCAGTTGACTTAGCACTGCTGTGGGAACCTTCACTTTTGCGTAAACACTGCCCAAGCAGTTCTTTGTATTTGATTCTTTAATTACAGAGACAAATAGCTCTAACGGGTCTGCAGACTGCGTGGCTCTCCAGCTTCGGCAGCTGGCAGACCACAGGCAAACCCAGTTGTTAGAGGTTACTAACTTCCCAATCACATCAATCACAGCCTTAACTTAAAGGGAACTGGGTTACTAAATAGTTATTACTCTGCCATAGCATTTTTGCCCTAAACTACAGGAATTATTAATTATTCAGAGTTGCAGTCACACTGGAAATCTGCCATTTCAAACACACCATTTGCTATTGTACTTTTACAGAACTTTCCCAGCTACTCACGGAGACTATGAAGTCCCCTCAGCTGCCCCAACAAGCATCTCTGTCTTTATGTCTCTCCAAGGCAATTACGTTTGTCTCTGCTAATGGGACCTTGGGAAATTAGACTAGGGGACACGACAGATTTAGTTCACAGTTTCAACCTATGAGTTCTTTCCCTCAAAAGCTGAGAATTCCCATATGGCTGCCTAAAAGGTTCACAGTGCTACGTTCAAGCCACCTCTGGCTGTAGGCTGTTTTATTAAGATTTTGGATCTCTCCAGGAATCTAACTGAGTTCAGTGCCGTTTCACTTACAACGGTAACTTTCTGTTGAGAAAAATTTTCTTCCTACGTAGTTAAAGACATATGCACTTAGCCCTTTGCACACAAACACTCACATATAGCCCGACGAACATTCAAAAAGCTGTTGACAACAACCATAAAAAGATGCAACACATCTATTTAAATAGTCTACATACATGTATACAGTCGGCTTTGTTTGACCAAAAAGTAATATTACTTAAACCTGAAGTAAGGAACTCCTATTTGCAGGGATTCACTTAGCTGTTCACGTATACTGTTCTCACCTCAAGAGAAACAAGCCCAGATACATCCTCAGGGATTTTTGTGAGCTGATTAGTCGCTAAGTTCAGTTCTACCATACTAGTCCAAGTCCCAAAGTCCAAGGGGAGAGAGGTCAGCTGATTGTCCTGTGATTTAACATATCAAACATTTAGGGTCTGTGTTTACAAGAAATCAGCATGGCATCAGAGAGATTAAACAAACTGCTTATAAAATACTTCATAACAGAATAGTAGATAATTAAATCAGAAGAATAAAATGTTGATAACAAGCCAAATATTTTTCACATTCCTCAAAACATAACAAGGGATTCCAACCTACAGTAACAGAACTGACTCTGTGTTACTAATGTGAACCGAAGTGGAAATACTAAAAGTACATAATTCTCAAAATTTCACACATCCCAGTAGTTAAAACATTTTTTTTTTTGTCCTATCTTTGCTGAATACAATGGAGAGGATGAGGGAAAGAACAGAAAATTCACCATAGCTTACAATGGTGCTTTCAGCAAACTTGAAAAAAATTCTACCACACACACCACAGAGGAAATACACTTTAACGGCTCAGAGTAAAAGCATCTTAAATTAAACAGAATATCTTACTGTTCAAAATGCAGCTACACATTTGATCTATCCCAGACACTAAAAAAAAAAAAACCCAAAGCCTAAAACTCAGGTCATACAAAGTCCTGGCAAACATGCAAAGTTACAAACCAGTATGTGATAAAAATGGTCTTATGCAGATGGAGAATCCACTTGTGCCAAAAGATAGTCTAAAACAGTAACTGACCACAGATACTGCTCAGACATTATTTATTTCTTTAAAATCATGTAAAAATTTTAAACATCCATTTGTAGAAAAACACCTCTTTTCTCTAGTTCTCTTCACTAAGTATACATTGCACAGATTTAAAGGTTCTTTTTCTGCGCTTTACAGCTACTGCCAAAAGTCTTCAAATTTAGGCTCTGAAAGAATATATTCTAAAAAGATATATTATGTAATTTAGTTTATAATCTAAACTGTAACAGTAGAGGGGGAAAAGAAATAAGCTCCTCTAAATGCTCGTGTCCTGTGTGAATATTCAGGAGCTTTGCAACCAATCTCCTTATTTTCATTGTTCAAACTCGAGCAAACGTGACAAAAGCTTAACTAACAAAAATAAAAACAAACCAATAGCACCTTCGATAGTACATTTTAAACTAGTACAGAGTTGTTTCTGCGACAGCAGCAGTGTTCACTTCAGCGTGATAAATCCACTCTTTATATCTTAAAGTTTGCCAGAATTCATGGAGCAGCAAACAGTGCTCCTCATTGATTTTACACACAGTAGCATGTTTCTGTGCCTCACCTTCATGTTCAGCTTACTTAATACTTTAGCTCTAGAGAAAATTCCAAAGGGGATTTTATTGATGCGGTTGTGCTCCATATTGAGAGAGTAGATTGTGGAGAACTGGGACGGGCCACCCACAGGATAGGACTGGAAGCAGTTCCTGGCCAGTGTTAAACTAGTCAGTTTGACAAGGCTGGATAAAAGACCCTGTAGAGAGAAGAAAACCACCCAGGAACTTAGGACAGAGTTATTTGGATACATCTTTCTTCCCCCATGGGTTTAATTAGAAATGTTTTCCCACCCAACTCCATCCCCTAAATAAGTGTTGCAACACACAAACCATTGTTAAATTTGATAAAACTTCCATCAGTAACAATTTCTGCTCACAGGCATCAGCCTTTAGCCTTTCTCTTATTTCCCCCTTTCTCCTTACATATTGCCAGATACAAAAAAACCAAATATATCCCATCTAAAAGCACAAGTTTAGGAGGTTTTGTAACTTCTTCTCCAGAAGGAATGTTTTAATAACACACTGCTATGTCTTGGGCAGCTTGGAAGAGCGCAAGGGCAGCAGCCGGCGGGTGCAGGCAGCAGCGTTTCCATCCTGAGCTTCGGTCCCGGCTTCGGCCAATGCCACCCAACTGCAGCTCACTCCATTTTGATGCCTGCTTACAGTTGAGAGTTGGGCCCAAAGTAGTATTAGCCACATGCACCATTTTTCAAGTAGATGTTTGATGCTTCCAATAAAAACCTTTGTTAATTTAATAAAAATCCATATTACGACCACATTTGGTAGAAGTTTCCGTTTAGGCTCTAACGGTTTCAGACAATCTGACAGAATAGAGAAAAAGAACGGAAGGATAAGGTTTGGAAATTCCATTTTTTTCTCCTGCTTTCGAAATATTCCTAAATACTTTCCCCTGCCCTCCCTTAAGAAATGAAAAGCAACAAGATCGGAGTTAAACTGGATAGCAATGGTTGCCCACTGAATCCAGAGTCTCATTTCCTGTCACAATCCTGTTAGATTCTAGAGCCTCAGCAGTGCAGATCTCAGTTTATCTTTTAGTTACGAGCCAAGCACGTTGCTGGAACTGTGGAGATGAATAATGAGATCTAAATTACTGCTGAAGTGTCACCTTTGCTTATTACTATGCCAACTTGAATCCATCCCTGTTTGCTTAAGTATTACAGAAATTGGAGATTTATGCATAGCATTACATACCATAAATAACGCAACATCTGCAATCAGGAATGAGCAGTAACAAGATAATGATTCCAACCGTATTCCTAATGCCAGTATTTCTGGATTGCAATTTCAGTGCTTTATTCACTGTAAAAGCTTTAAGAACACGCCTTTGCTGTTTCACCAGGAAGGCTTTGGGGCTACTTTTCTAAATAGTTTATTAACTTTATCGTAAATAAAACAGGACTAAATAGGAATTTGCCTACATGTCATGGCTAAAGCTTTAAGCACTGAAATACAATTCCAGGGGTATCTCAGCAAGTATCAGTGAAGCAATTTTTCCCCTACAGTCAAAATAAAGGATCTTCAAATCAGTATTAATCTAACTTAATCATTAACTAGTATAATCTTTGATTAGGAAACACTGCCTCTAGCTATACTTAAATTAATAGATATTCTTTGTCCTAGGGTTAGGCAGTCCCTGAGCTCTGTTACAAACACACTTCATTGCTTCCAATGGATCTTGGCATTTCAAAAAGCCATTTTTGAAGTCTGCTTCCACGGAAAAAAAAAAATAAAATATTAAAAATATGTTAGCTAATACACTTTAATAGCCCAGAGTAATTAAACACATTTGAAAGGAAACAAGAGAACTTTGGCAGTATAGAGAGAACAATGGTCTTGTATCTGAGAGCTGTGGCAGCATTGCCTTCTCCCAGCCCATCCTTTTAAGATAAAATATTTATTAGGTTTTGTGTCAGCAGCTTCAGCTCTGTTTTGAAATTCACAAGTTTCTTCTACAAATACGGTTCCTTGTATTATAGCACAGAATGTTTTACTTCAAACAGATTGCAGAATAAACTATCACTTCTGCAAGGTAGCAGCTTAAGTATTAACATATTGTTGGCAAATATACGTGAAGAAGGCAGCACAGTCACAAAGAGTTTCGTATTATGACTGAACATATTTTAAACCAAGTAATCACCCCCTCACATTAGCTCTTTGTAATTATACCGTAGTTGCTTTTATAACATGTCTGGGTGGGGTGGGCTTGCTTAGCTCTCATCTTAAAAGCAGCCTGGTGGCTTTCACTCAGCAGCATTTTCTTAAGTGATAGTTTTACCCAAACACTTATTAAAATCTCTAGTTTCAGTCTATCACCGAGGAGTTCAGAAATTTCTCTGAAGAAAAAGTTACTTACTGCACTTTGTTACTATGAGTACTTTGCCCATCTCAAAATGTATTTTGAGTTTTTTTTCCTATGTATTGTTTCATTTACATCCCTTTAGATATCGTTTTATCTCATTTTATAATGGTAATTTATAAAACTGGAGGGTGGGGGATGACATCTTTGGAAAGCACTTTGGACCATCATTAAAACAGAATATGAACTGTGTTGTGTCCCAAGGCCTTCATTTCAAAATGTTCTAAACTGATGGAAGAAATATCCAAAGTAAGACTCAATCGCATCAGATTTGTTTCTGTCATCAAAGCAACTCTTCCCAGGCACTAATGCTTCAAGTCAAGCATTTTTGTCTAAGAGTTTAATAGCATTAAAAGTACACAGCATGCAGCTGAGCATCTCTCACCCTGCTGCCCTGATAAATAGCTTCAAGAAATTAAGAAAATAGAAAGGTTTAAAGGTATAGCCCAGTAGGTCATATAGTTTCAAAGTCTGCAGACATCAAAGCTGTATTGAAAAATGGTCTGTCACCAACTACTGTAGCTATCCAGGTCTGTAGAACTGGAACCAACAGGGGCATGGTTCGGACAGCTTTGGAGGAGGAGCATACAAAAAGATACAGAGGCACTGGGACCTTCTGCCTCTTCAGCCCGGAGCTAGCAAAGCGCTCTGTTCAGGGCATGTCTTAATGGAGGAGACTGACAAGGTGGCTCCAGAACATCTAACTGTGGACATTTCCCCTTGGTCCCACACTAAACTTGAAGTAAGAGACACCAACGTGAGACAATCAAGTGCAGCAGCTATGAAAAGAAAAGCAAGAAAACTGATTTCTCTTCCCCTTTCTCCCAGCATCACTGGAAACTGAAAAATGATGCAATTTTTTTATTTTTCATAACAGATGGCAGGTGTGTCAATGAGTTGCCATGTGATATCACATTGGTGTCAACAGCACACTTTTCTGCATTAAAATGAGAATGCTGAGCTGAAGCAGTTGTGACAAGCTTTACCCACTCTCTCAAAGGTCATTCTTGCCTCAATTAGGTGGGGTAAGAGATATAACATTTTTCAGTCTTCTACTTCTTCCCCATCTCCATGAAACAGAAACAGAGAAACACTTATTTAGCTTGAATGGTGGGAACCTGGACTCCTTATGTAAGGTTTTCCAAAGAGACAGGAGATCAAATACAATCACATGTACTGCTCCTACCTTTTGAAGCTGCACGACATTAGCTCTTCTATACTAGTTAGATAAGCCCAGCATATACAGAATTGCAATATTTCAGATTGCATACCTGTACATTAAAATAAAAGCTGTTCCTCAGAATTATGATGCAAGGCAAAATAATTTCAGAGGTTCCAATCCCTCTACAAAACAACGATTCTTTACAGTAACCTTCCCTCCCCAATCCACTCCCTCTAATTCTCACCTCTGGTAAAGTAGAAATGTTGTTGTTCTCCAGGTTCAGTTCATCAAGTTCACTGCATTTTGCTAAAGACTTCGGAATTGCTGACAGCCTATTGTACCTCAGGCCAAGACGACTTAGACTGGACAGATTTCCTACAGGTAAAAAATAGGTATTAATATATCATTAGATTAACACAAAAGCACAGGGCGTTTGACTTCTGATTCTTCCGCTGTCTCACACTCTATACTTCAAGCTTTTCATACAGTGAAAATGGAACTATCATCCCAAAACAGGAGACAGGACAAGGAATAATGGTTTTAAACTAAGGGAGGGTAGATTTAGACTGGATACAAGCAAGGCATTTTTTACAACAAGGATGGTGAAACATTGGAACACGTTGCTCAGGAGGCAGTGGAGGCTCCATCCCTGTAAACATCCAAGGCCAAGTGGGATGGGGCTCTAAGCAACCTGATGGAAGTAAAGATATCCTTGGCTCCTGCAGGAGGTTGGACTTGATGACCTGCGAAAGTCCCTTCCAACCCAAAGCATTCTATGATTCTGTAAGACAATCAGATTACAGTGCTTTCTAATGCTGAAGTCAACTGTGCAGAAGTAGACTGTGTATATTAAATGCTCTCCTTAAATTGTGCATAATACAGTAAGTAAGCAAGGGCTATTTCTTGTTACAGAAGACCTTCTATCCTAACTTTTCTACCAACAAACCACTCTATCATTTTCCAGATGTTCCAAAAATGACTTTTTAATTACAGATAGCATCATTCAGTGCCATGACTCACATTACCAGAACCTGGGCATAACATCACACAAATCAGGTCCTGGCAAAACAATTTCCTTTAAGGAGAAAAAACCCTCTACTATCTTTCAAAAGCAACAAAATCTTCTAAAAGTAATAGGAAAAAAAACCCAAACAAACAACAACAAAGCTTCTTAGTTTTCTAAATAATACTGAAGGAGAAGTCTGGAAGAAGCCTGCAAAAACCTGGATAATACTAAAGTAAAAATCTTACTGAATAACACCAGGCTGACAGTCCCAGCTGATACGTATTTCTTTCAAGAAAAAAATCTTAAGAAACTTGCAAATTAGAAATTTCCCAACTGAAGCTCCCTTTAGCTCCAACCTTTACCATCTAACAAATACTCAAGACCAAAAGCAACTGCTATAGGATGTCTTGGAACAACACATTACTGGGGCATCTAGACCCTCCAACAGGTAGTAAGACCTGAAAAGTAAAATGGAAAGTAGTACAGTGTTTAGTCTTCTGGCTTATCCCTATGATCAGGAAATAGATTTGTTTGTGTGTACACCTTGCACCAGAAGAGCTTGTGAACAGATTCACACAATCGATCAGTTCCTTGTAAAATATTCACTGTTTTACACTCATTTTTACAACAACTCTTGGCACAACACATCTGTTCAGCAAACTGAAGTACCAGAAAGACACACTAGAAAAGAAACATCAGATTAAAAACAAATGGCAGCAAGAATAAACAGAAATCATTTAAAAATATGAAGGGAGATTAATATGTACAGCCTAATTATCATTAAATGAAGGTTATATTAATGTCTATGCATACACATTTATACACGGGTTACTGGAACACGGCAAAGGAAAAAGCAACTATCGTGTATGAAATATGTTTGGAAGCAAAAGATGAAACAAAATTAAAAGAAATACAGAATGAAAATTAATACAAATGCTACAACAGGTAGACAGAGAAAAGAATCTCGATAACTGAAGTAGCAAAATACCTCTTTCTTAGTCAAAATATACTATAAGAAAGAATGATCCTACATCACCGAGTAGCTGGAAATGTGGCTAATAAAAACTGGAAATCGGGAATGTTGTATGATTCATTGTAGTTATTTAAATGGAGATTCATAAGAGCACTGAAAGTAAAAAAATAAAACAAACCAAAAACCAACCAACAAAAAAAAAAAGCCACCAAAAAAAAATACAACAACAACAAAAACCAACAAAACAAAACCAAATGAACATAAAACCACCACAAACTTATACAGAACAAATATTAATCAGGTCTTAGAAATCAAGAACGAAAATAGGATGAATTTTCAGTGTATATCTGATATTTAGCTAACAAGCTTAGCAAAAAAATTCCGCTTAGGATTGTCAATAACAAAACAAAAGTTAATACCACAGCTGGCCTGGAGCTGCTTAACGACTGGGATTTTTATTTATACATTTTAGGGACTTTCTGTCTAAGCGAGTATACAATCAGCTTTTGCAGAAGCTGCAAAGAAGGTCTCTTCCCTTAACTGAATAAAGGACTATCAATATTGCTTTCCGGTGCACAAATCTTCATCTTTTGAGGGTAAATCCTATAGTGTATGTATGCAATAAAGAAAATAATTAAGACCTATTTTAAGCCTACAGTCCACTAGTAAAAAGACACCCATGTGTCCGCAAAGCAGCCATTTCATGCCATATTTGGTGAGATCTGGCACTGCTGGCTCTAAAGGAAACTGGCCTCATTTCACACGACAGACATCCCATTGCAAGGCATCAGGACCACCGGGATTCGCCTAACCTGGGACGTGTATAGAGACGCTGCCCAGTTGTGTAGGGACGAAGTCAGGAAGGCCAAGGCACAGCTGGAGCTGAACTTGGCAACGGAAGTAAAGACCAACAAGAAGGGCTTTTACAGGTACATCAATCAAAAGAGGAAGATCAAAGAGAACGTACCCCCACTGATGGTTGGAAATGGGGATCATGTATCAACAGATGAGGAGAAGGCTGAGGTACTTAACTTTTTTTTCTCAGTCTTCACCGATAACTGCTCTCCTCCCCCCTCCTGGGTCATGGGACAGCAAGATGGTGACCAGGGGCGTAAACCCTCTCCCACAGCAGAGGAGGATCAGTTTGCAAACACCTGAGGAACCTGAACATACATAAGTCCATGGGACCTGATGAAATGCATCCCAGAGTCTTGAGGGAATTGACAGATGTGGTTGCTAAACCACTCTCTATGGTATTTGAAAAGTCATGGCAGTCAGGAGAGGTCCCTGGTGACTGGAAGAAGGGTAACGGGCCCTTTTTTAAAAACGGCTGCCCCATCCCTGGAGGTGTTCAAGGCCAGGTTCGATGGGGCTTGGGCAGCCCGATTTAGTGGGATGTCCCTGATCATGGCAGGGGGGTTGAAACTAGATGATCTTTAAGGTTCCTTCCAATCCTAACTATTCTATGATTCTATGATTCTACAATTCTAGGGATGAACAAAGCACACCCTGACCATGTTTCTCTGAATTGTTATTTAACGCTTTACTAACAAAACCAATTACAAACTTTACACAAAACAAGATATCGATCAACTGTTCTTTTTCACTACTTAAACCTTAAGCTAGATGCCAATCTGGATTTTTCAGGCAAATGGGATGAGCAGGGAACGGCTCTCACAGGCAGCACGATGACAACTGTTGCTTAGCAATATGATGTCGCTATGCCAGTTCCCAGACATTGAGCACAGGTTGTATGGATATGGCGCTTTTCCGACCGGCAATGTGGCATTTCAGAAAAATGAGGCAAGGCAGCCATCAGGGAAAGTCAAAATGTACCATAAATTTCCAGCCAAGAATGACAAACATTGACTATCCTCATGGTCTTCTCAGAAAGGAGGCATAAACAGCAGCTCTCAATAGGTTTCTTTTTTAATCATAGAATATTTCAGGTTAGAAAGGACCTTACAGGTCATCCAAGTTCCAACCCCCTACCATGGGCAGGGACACCTCCCACTGGATCAGGCTGCCCAAGGCCCCATCCAACCTGGCCTTGAACACCTCCAGGGATGGGGCAGCCACAGCTTCCCTGGGAAACCTGGGCCAGGGCCTCACCACTCTCATGGTGAAGAAATTCCTCCTTATGTCTATTCTAAATCTTCCCCTACACAGTTTATACCCATTGCCCCTCAACCTATCACCACAAGCCTTTGTGAACAGCCCCTCTTCAGCTTTCCTGTAGCCCCTTCAGGTACTGGAAGGTCACTATAAGGTCTCCTCAGAGCCTTCTGTTCTCCAGGCTGAACAACCCCAACTCTCTCAGCCTGTCCCCCTATGGGAGGTGCTCCAGCTGTCCCATAAGTAGCATTTCTCAATAAAACCTTATCACTGTTTCTCTCCTAGTCATCTTTCTCTTTCGTGGGAAAGGCACACAAAGGCATAACAGATGATGCACCCTGCGTGTACCGTGTTCCCTGAGACCGTTTTACACACCACAGCACTGAATACAGTTATTCCCGAGAACAAAAGCAGCAAGGTTTCAGCTGGAGCTTCATCATTAGCACCTCTCCCACTGCTCCTGGAAAGGCAGTCCTGCATCCAGCTGATGCAGGCAGTACGCACCGCCTTCTCATTTCAAGACAGAATTTGTTTATAACCAATTTGTCACCATTTAGTCTTCCAACAACAAGACTGATTTCTTTTCATCCTCACCAGAATTCACATTCACACCTTGTTATTACCGCATCACAGTGAGAAACTCTTATTAGCTTTTATCTTCCCATGCTGGACAAGCCAGATCTGAGTATTCTCTCCACAAAAGAAAAAAAAATAAATAAAGAAGATCCTTATAATTCTTTCCTCTGCTCAGTGTGTCATTTTGTTTTATTTTAAAGGAATGTTCAGTACAATAGCATTAATATTTGGCGCTGTGGTCCATGGTTCAGTCGCTGGGTAGCTGGCTGACACACTCAGCTCTCTGACCAGTTTGTAACAGAAACTGCCTTGTGCACCACATGATCAAAAGCGATCCATCCCATCTACAGCTCCCTGAGCTCCGGATTAGCTAGCTGGCAATCTCATTGGGAGCTGCAGTCATCTCAATCTTCTCCAGTTCAGCTGCTGGTTTCTGAGACAGCACCGTGTCAGGCACCGTCCTGATGTGCTGCCAGGCTAAGTCTAAGAGATAAAGCCAGGAAGGTAACAACTGATCATCATCAACTCAGCCAGTCATCAGAATCATTTACAGCTGTACTTTTGTCACTGAAAACATACCTCAGCAGTTCCTCTAAATCAGTCCCTCACAGGTAGAGTGACTCAGAAAATGCAGCACTAAATGTTCATGAACCACAACTGTTTGATAACCACAACTGAAAAGCAGTTGCTAACAGGAACAGCAACAAGTAAAACCCCTTCCAACTTGTTTTCTTCGGCAGCGCATTACAAAAAAATCCTTGTAAACTTAACTGCCCCATCCACTGGTACTTCTAAAAACATGGTACTAAAGCCTAACTAATCCCTAAAGTTATGTCACGCCTAAGAAAGTCACTGAAAAATTGTTTCAGTGCAACTTGTGGCATGAACAGTCACTCTTGGAAATCAGGTCTCACAGAGCCACTTCATTTCAGGTCCATTTTCACACCAGCAAAGCGTACCTACGCCCAGTGGGCTTCGCTTTGCCCAGCTCTCAGGCTAAAAGCAATGCAAGTCCAGAATTCATCATCACTTCATTGGAGTGACTGCACATCTCTCTCAGGGTTAGCTGTTTAATTTACACAGACATGAATTAAAAATTACTTGGAAGCATGCAAATCCAAAAACATTAAATTAAACTCTGTTACTGTAAAAAGAAACTCTAAATAGCTGATTTAAATTGAATTCTTTAATAGGAGTACCTCAAAAATATTGGTTTTTTGTTAAAAAAACAACAGGTGTTTGCCAATCCCAAAATGAAGGGAATACTGGAAATGGAGCAGAAAATCATGCCTACAAACCCACTTGCTTTTAGAAAAACCACCTGAAGTGGTTACTCAAGTAAAGGAGCAATAAATCTCTTTCTTGAGTATTTAAAACTCAAGAGAATCAGGATCTGCTATGTTGAATAATATACAGAAATCCAAACTCTGAATTCAGAGCTTTCTAAAGGGAGTGACAAATGTTCTCTTCTTCTGAAATTTACCACACCTCTTCCTTTCCTCCCCTTAGTTAAAATAATCTTTAAAATACCTTCCCCTTAGGTGAAGAGCCATTATTTAGTGTGAAATAACACTGCTTCATTACTAAAAGACAGAATAATTAGTCTGCCTTGTACAACTTAGTTCATCAAGCTAGTTTGCTATCAGGATCAGCTGCTTTCTCCTAAATAAACCAGGTCAGACCAATTTAAAATACATTCACGAGAGAAAACTCTGCTGCAGATGATGTTAAAAACACAAATTGGACTTACAAGAACTGTGCACATCAGAAACTCATAAGATTGTAATCAAAAGTATACGTCAACCTCAGCACGCAATAGATAACTGCAAGAACCCGCTACAGACAACAAGGTGCCGTTAAGTATTTCTGATGGTCTAACTTCTATAAATATTCTTAAGATTCTGATTTGACTAAACTCTGCACACAATGAGCAGCCACTGATCGATGAACGTGTTTTGCATGGACGCACATTATTTCATAAAGCACAGCTCATGTAATTCACTAAAGGATCATCTTCCTAAGAAAGAAGTTGCTGCTTTGCTTACAAAAGGTACCAGATGTAAATTTTAACAAATAGAAAGGAAGAGGTGCATCCAAAATTAAACAAAACAAACAAATAAAAAAACCCCACACCATGAAAAAAAATCAAACTTGATGTCACTTTTAAAAAAAACATACATGAATTAAACTCAATACATCACATCACATTCATCTTTGTAGCAAGAACAACAGAAGCAGCAATAGGGAAGAAAAAGCCAAAAGAGGTTCAATGAGTATGTTACAAAGCAGATGAAACCTAAGGGCCTTAAAAGAGTTGAAAACTGTATAGGAGAGACTAGACAAGCTAGCGATGGCCATGTATGGATGCATTAAATACTGTGTTCGAGTATTTCAACAGCACTCCCAACCTAAAATAGCCATTAGCCAGAAGATGCCTCTATCACACTTTGTACTTCCTATATATTAGTTTTTCCAGATGTCGACCAACCTCCATGACAACTGTTGAACAGTTTCACAGATTTTTAGGTGAAAGGAGCTGTTGACATGTTTAATCTGCACTCTTGTCAGAAAGCAAACCATTTCCCCCGATAGCTGTAAAATGAAAGGCTTCAGATAAACTGTTTTAACCTTCCATCGCATTCCACAAGCAAAGACGATGTCTGCTGATGTCCAACACCGCAACAGCACAAAGTGACTGGTCAGGCATTTCAACTTGAAGGTGATCTCAGTGAGCATGTTGCAGAGAAAAGCAGAACAAAATACCATAGTAATTACTCACCTGACTTGGGAGCAACTCCTTCCTAACCCAAAGCCCATAAAATTTGTTGAAATGTCAACTAGTGTCATAACCAACCATCTGAGAGAAGCCAAATTCTTTCTACAACCTGCAGGGCTGGAAGACCCCTAATGTTTAATATGCTACAGCTAAAGGCTGATGTGTTAGGAAAATTGGGAATAGGGACAGAAAGGTGATAGGGGTGGGAGGGCAACCACTCAGGAAAACTGCAGATGATTCCTCCCAATCATTGCTACCAGCCACCAACACCAAAGCACGAAATGTAATTGTACTCTTCTGAATACAAAAGTAGAGTTGAACGCAACACAAAGCTTGACTTAAATATTCCAAATTTTAACTGGTCTAACAGTAAAGTGACTTTCAGCGTATTTTAATTATTCTTTCCAGCCATCAATCTCTCCCAATACATCAGGCCATCTGTAGGAGGCAGATTCAGACTCGCAAACTACAAGGTTAGCAGGAATTGTCATTTTTTGTCCTGCTTAAACTAAAGTGTATTATCCTGCTTACATAAAGTCTAGAAATTGTCCTAAAAGATGTTCTCTATCAGAAAGCTACTTAACATAAATTTAGAATTATACCACCCTTACCAGTTTAAACGCTATTAAAAGAGAGCATAGAGATTCTGATCTATTTTCAGTCTAACAGTATCAACCAAAGCCATGTTTTTTATCATTATTTCAAAATTTAGGCTAAGGCCTGACCATGTCAGCAGTTATTTGTTTTTCAACTCTTTTTCAAGCCCATGATCGTTGCTGACTGCATATGTGTGAAGGACGCACACAAGATGCTGACAAAAATTGAGTGACAGGGGCTCACGGATCTGCCACGCACCACACACAACACCTGCATAAGGCTCGGGAGCACACACGCTTCCTGACAGGTTTCTGAAACTGTCCAAGCTATGAAAATTCAACTTCATTTAATGTGAATTCTGTATGTATGTAACAGACCTGCTTGTCTTGATTCTAATGTGTTCCTCTGAACCACTCTTCCTCCACGCTCGCTTTTACGCAGAAAAAATAAGATTATGGGCTTTTCTTTTCCTCCTGTAGCATACAAATCATTCTGTAAATGCTGAGCTGCAGTTAAAATATAGCTGTACATACTGGTCTCTGCATCTCATTTCTGTATGATGGTTATGTACGTTCACTAAAATAAATTGTCCCCATCCTAGTCTCACCAGGAAGAATATCCAACCAAAATACAAATTAAAAATTATTTTCATAAATACACGTCAAATCAATAAACTCTGAATTAATAAGCCAAAGGAAGCTAGTCTAACTTTTACAGAAAAACAGTACATACGTATTGAACTACTGGGTTTGCATTGGAGATTTACTTATTAAAACAAAGGCAAGAAGGCTTTGAGCAACCTGATCAAGTTAAAGATGTCCCCACTCCCGCCGGCGGGTTGGACTACACAACCCATAAGGGTCCCTTCCAATCCAAAGCATGCTATGATCTGAAGTTATAACTAGCTGAAAATTATACAAACATACTATAACATTTCACATTGCAACAGAGTCAAAAGCAAGGGCTGAGACATACTTTGGGCTATCAATGAAAGTGTTGCATTTTACTCAATTCATACTTCATACCATAACGCAAAGCTACTGAGAATTATTTCTTTTTCTATTGGTAGTCTTATTTTCCTTTTTAATTCACTATTCAAAACCTTTCTATGAAATTAAAGCCTTCTATAAATGTAAATCACATTGTAAGAATAGTTTACACCTAACTCACAATGTAGAAAAAAACATTAACCTTTCCTAAGTGATAGATGCATTTAATTTTTTAAGTCTGCCCTACTTAGTACAGTAAACATAAAATGTATAACACATTAAGATACATTTATAATTTTAGCTAATGAAGAATGTGAGAATTATTGCACTCAGACTAGAGATACACTTCGTATCTTCTATCTGGAAAAAAATGCCCAACAGCAGACACCAAGAGAAAAACCTAAGAAACGGGAAAGCACACCCTGAAGCTTCCCCAAGAGCCAGGGTTGATTCAACAGTACATGGCTCAGCGACTTCCCGAATTTAGCAGCAACTGATACATTTTCCTCCTGTGTAATTGTCACGTTGCCCTGTGATCTGTTAGCACCTACAGCAACCTGTGCGAACACCAACACCCAAGTGTTCCCTACCCACTGCACGCAGCACAGTCTGCTTTTAACCGGTTCGAGGTCGACACCTCGCCGTTTTGCTTCATCCCTCCTGTTCTGCCTTGGAGGAGGCAGTGAGCAGTCACTTCCCACTTACTCTCTCCTGCCTCTCACTATTTTCTAGCCCATTTCACTGCTTTACATTTACTAAGTCTAGAACTGACGCCAACAAGGAGCAGAAGCTTAATTCCCTTTATGAGACCACCATGAGAAGCAGCAAAGGCAAACAACTCAAAAAATGAGAATAAACAAAAATAAAAGACTCGGAGACACTGCTTTCCACCATGAAAGGAAGAAAAGGCCAAGCTTATTGCAATTGCCCAATACTAGCAGAATCTAATTTAAAATGTTTCATTAACAGCACAATCCAAGAACAAAATCTTAGACAAAGCACTGAAGACTGATCAGATCTCCCGATGTGAGCCTACGGAAATGAGCTTGATCCTGCAAAGAACTGAACACTCGCAGATCAAAGCACTGGGTCATGCCCTGAAATTTTAAGAATATGAATACTGCCATCAAAGATGAAGCAGGAACCTATGCACTTTACTTCACCAGAGAGGCAAGTAATTAGTAATCTCAAACCCATCAGTCACATATGAACATCGCCCCTGAGCACTGAGGGAGCTGCAGGGGCTCTGTTGGGTCTCATCAGGACCAGAGCGCTTGTCAGACATTTCAGAATAAGACTTCTCCAGTTTTTGCTAAGCCTGCTGAACTTAAAATACCATTTGAAAGCAATTTCACTTTTCTACGGAAGTATATTTACCTGGACTTCCAGGGACCCAGAGCTCTCAACTACAGTTTGTATAAACTGGGCGCAACTAATTACATCTGCCCAGTTCCGATCACGATGCTTCATGTTTTATCAAGTCTATGATTCTAAAAGCACAACAGTGCTCTCAGAGGTGCACTGGGGCCAACTGGATTAGAAGCACAGTTCATAGCATGATTTCAACCAGCAAAAAAGGCAAGGCTACTCCACATAATATTTGCTTTCACGAGAGCTGAGATTTCAGCTTCTCGAGCCGATGTGCCTCAGCGAAGGGCAGGAGCATAGCGCAGGGCTTTGAACACGCCTCTCATTTCCCTAACCATCTCTTAGGAACGGTGCCATGTCAGACACTGCAAAGTGTGTCCAGTGATGGAATTTTTTGTGCTTTTAAAGCATCATTTTGGAACATTTACAACTCACTATTCTTTTTCTTATTAAAATGTCTGTTGCCTTAAATGTCCATGATTATGGCACACTTGACTATAATCGAACTGCACATGTAAAGACACAAAACTAGAAAACTACAAAACAGATGAAGAATTTTATTTTTTTAAAAGCTGCAACTTTAATTTCTTTCCCAAATAAGTGTTCCTGTGTTTTTAACTGATAAATTGTGAACACATCTGTACAGAGTGCTAAAATTAAAAGTTCAAAAAGGGAACACTGACAGTGTGGTATTTGCAGCACATTTTCTAAGCTAGTTTGTAATCCAAAGAAACACTTTACTCCACCCAAAATTTGCTCTCTGTCTCAAAAATCCAAATGTTAATTTTAATATAAATGGTAGGTTCTTCAGCTTCATTTACATATGCTTTGGATATATTAGTGTGCCGGCTAAGTATACAGAGATAAGGTATTGCGTAAATAAAAGTAGATCATAATTCCCTTCCCAAATAAAAAAGAAAAAACCCACCATGAGGTGGAGGGAAAATCTGCAATTAAGAGACTAAGCAGCTAAGATCCCACTATGATTTTGATTCTAGAGTTGAGACTCTTGGAATGTACTAAGCTGTTCCACAAAGCTCATTTTTCTTACAGGAAGTGATCTAATATACAAAGTACTTTGCAATTTTCAATCAACAGAAATACAGATATGAATGTATTAAGCCAATATCTATAAAGCAAGACATTAGGTCACTTCCTGACAAGTAATATCTAAAATCGACATTTGTCGCTGCACCAAACCATGCTTATAAAGCGTTAGTTGAAACAAGAACTTTGTATTTGTACAGAGTGGGTATATTGGCTCTGCTACTGCTTGTAATCATTGCTGATGCATAATCCCTTCCCTGCCACTCCCCCACATGTCACCCTCCAACATCCCTTCCTCACAGCTCCTTCCCAGTTCAGTGCTGTTAGTGAGAAAACAAGCCTTTTTTTTTTTCATTGGCAGGTCCAGAAATCTTCCTGTGGTAAAACCAAAACTTGGACAGATAGTCCAGCAGTCGATTTAAGAGGCATTTTGCAAGGGTTTTGGGTGGACGAAGGAGGGAAGGATCCTTTTTGATGGGAGGAAGAAATAGAAAAAGAAGGTGGCTGTTTGTTTTTCAAAGCAGCT
The DNA here is from genome assembly GCF_017976375.1 of Cuculus canorus. Classification (NCBI taxonomy): domain Eukaryota; kingdom Metazoa; phylum Chordata; class Aves; order Cuculiformes; family Cuculidae; genus Cuculus; species Cuculus canorus. Next base: position 6,818,545 of record NC_071407.1, read on the forward strand.
CGACAAAAACATCCCTCAAGAAAAAAAAAACGGGCCTCCATCAAAAGGGTGTTGGTGGGGGAGGAGGGGACAGACCTGGCAGTAATGGAAAGTCTGTTCCGTAACAGGAGGCTCATAGGCTCACGCTGCATGAAATATTTATAAGGAGCAAATGTGCTTGGTTCTTTTTTGTACCCAGTCTGCGACCTCCACCCCAGTTTGATTGAACTGGGGAAACATTAACAGCACTCACACATTAAGTGCACTGAAACCGGACAGCGTGTAAACGTCGCAAGAAAAGCCAGTTGGGCCAAACATCGTGGGCAGATATCCACGAACAGAAATTGGAGCCTGAGATGGAGAGCTGGAGGTGCCGCCCCGCAGCTGCGCCGAGCAAGGCACGCCACGCGCCATTTACTCGCCGGGTTTTTCTCAGTACTCCAAGTCTCTCGCTGAACAACCCTAACCACAAAGCAAGTTGTAATCTAAAAATCAAGCCACAACTTGCTTTAATGTTGAACCAAAACTGCGATGACTAAGAAATAAAGCCAATGTTGCTGAACTGGCTACGGCTGACTTTTCTGTAACATGCATAAATGTAGGTTGATCGCTGTCATTTATGCTGGAGTTTAAAGTTTTTCCCTTCAGTATTTATTCCTGGCTGTTCGTGAACTCTAAGGGGAACAAATATCAATTTCTGAACGCAAGTTTTAACTCTAAACAGAAATGCTCGGCTACTACACAGTGGTCAATAGAATCAAGAGGTATTTTCCCATGAAGCTGAACCAGTGTAAGGTTAAAGGCACAATAACGCACTACGCTCTCCTGCCATTATCCATCTGCCTGGTGGTTTGTTGAGGCGTGTATCATCGACACTGAGCTCCGATGAGCGTGTAAACAGACATCTAGATACATTTAAAAACAAATATGCTTCAAAACACTACAAAGACAATTCAATGGAGAAACAAACCAAGGAAAACGGGCAGAAATCCAGTCCAACCAGATATGAACGTGACTCAATACAAACCACCTAAGCTTACAATAACTTTCTGAAGAAACAGATGAGTCCAAACTATCTTGATTGCATAGTCAGCAGTTTCCTACCGATCACAAATGACTTAACTGCCTAAGTAACTTTGTGCCTCTCCCACCTAAAGTTCCTTCTCCGCAAGCACAATCTTGCAGCCTACTGTAAGTTTTTTGTGGCTGAGAAACTCGGTGACTTTCAGTCACAGAACAACTCAGTGCGTTGTGCTACTGCTCTGCACAAGAACAGCAGTGATCTATAAGCTCCGACAATGGAAATCTCACATTTGCTTTGAGCATTTTTCCCATTAGCAGAACACTCACTTCCCAAGTATGACTTGTGCTCTACACATAAAACCACTACTTAAAACCACTTCCATTAAGATTTATGAAATAGTTACAAAAATGAAGACTGTGCTTATGAATTGTGTAAATTAGGTTCAAATTCCAGATGGCAAGGGATCTCCAGAGTTTAAAAATATCATCAGTCCAGGAAGGAAGTTTAGCTGTAGTGGATACTTCATCAACGTAAACTCTGTTCAGGTCAAACTTTCTAAACAAAAAGCCACAGTAGCTCCACGCTCAACAATTTACTGCTAAAAGAAAAGCTGGAGTCTTGTTAAGTGGTTCCTCCCTCTTCTACTCATTCACTTTACTATGCATTAAAGTACATTAACAAAATGTTCGATATAAATATTAAGTGATAACATCCATTCTTGTAAGTATGTTCTAGTGAAAAATAAGAGCTTAAAATCATGATAGCCTTGTTTTTCATCTTTTTAAATCACAGTATGCATCCCTCTCTGCCATCTGTTTAAAACTGATTTAATTAACTAGGAAAAGTCATATTTTGTTGTTTCAGCCTATATGAGATTCTGAAAATGACCAGAACAGTGTTTATTTCAGTCTTATTCCCAATCGAAGTTGCAAATCCTCTGTATTTTGTTGCAATAGAATATGGACTTCGTGGACTTGGAAGGTTTTTTTTAATCGTTCTACGGGAAAGCATAAAATATACAGAACTCATTTAAAGCATTTATCTTTTTAGTTCTATTTTTCTTTAGCCAAAGACATTAGTTAAAACTATCTGTCAAAGTATTATACCTCAACTAAGAGCCTTTCAGCCTTTTATTCCTTCATATGCTCAGTTTCGTTACAGAATGGACAGACAAGCTGTAAATATTTATTCATAAGCACAGAACACCTTAAATCAGAGTTAGAAGCGATGGATTCTTTTTCCTTATACATCTCATTCTTAGATGATGCTGCACTCTGCAGCACAGCTAGATTTAATAATGTAATTCAAAAAGCTAGAAACTACATTTAAGGTAACACACGCCTTGCTTTCAATCTCAAGTGTAAAGCTGCCTCGAGCTGAACAGCAGTCACTCTACGTTCACCTTTCAAATACTCATTCTCAAATTTGTTCCTCTCACAGAACATTATGAAATTCTGATTTATTTTCTCTTCTCCAACCCCTTCACATACCTATGGTTTCAGGCAGGTCCAATAGCTCATTGTGCTGCAAGTCAAGATTGGTGATCTGCGTGCAGCTTCCAATCTCTTCCGGAAGATGTTCAAGCTGATTGTGCGCTACATCCAGCGTTATGAGGTTACACAACTCACCTAAAAACACACAAGAAAATCAAAACATCAAGTTCTTTAATGTACAGCTCTAGACAATGACTTCCACATGAAGATTAATAGAATCAGACAGATTGTGGGATAACCTGAAAAAATCTATTTCTTCCATAAAGTTATACGTATAAAACAAGGCACTGCAGGATCATAATTTCAGTCAGATCTAAAACGTGATGGCCAATGTTTAACAACTCAGATAAATCTGTTAGAGATCCTCTGAAGGAATCTTATTTATTGAATTATTTTCTCCTGACAGTTCAAAATGTGTAATAGGAATACAAAATCTATATCTCATATTTGTTTCAGGCTTACTACACATTTAAAATATCATGGTGTAAGTGACTGTACTGAACCTTGAAAATTTTAGATCTGTTTTTATACCATAAATTACTTTCAGGCACAAAATCAACAATTAAGATACATGGAAATTAGTTGGCTGGCAACCTAGATAATCACCCAAAGTCTTGACTTATCATTTTTAGTCATTATAAAAAAGGCAACATATGCCAAGTAAACTATAGACCTATTTGCACAGATCATTACATTTTATATATGCAAGCAGAGATAAAGCAAATAAAAGTCTGAAAGAAAAGGCTTATCTGTTAAGCCTTAAAAAAGATTGGGCTTGCTCAGAATTCAGAGCTACTTTGCACTGAACTGCTTCATCCCTGACATTTACACATTCGTTTAAAAGTATAGCCAGGCACAACTCTCTGCATACAGTAGTTTCACTTATTTTAATGACAAACATAACATGTATAACATGTTCTGAGCAATAGCTTGTTGGGTTTAACAAAGAAAATGTTTGTAAATGAATACAGGTGCATGCATTCATATTTTTTGCATCTGATGGAGGTGAAATTAATGCAAATTATTTGAACAGCTTCAACTCTATCCAGTAAAGATGAGGTCATCGTATTTGTAGTTAAGAGCATGACTCAGTGAGTAACAAATCTGGAAGAGTAGCAAATTCCTTTTGAAGAGCAAAAGTCTATTTTTAAGCTTCGGCGCTGTATCTTTGACACAATCCTTTAAGGATTTTCCCACAGGCCTGAAGGACTAGGTGGAACAAGTTCTGACGTGCAGCTTGTCTACCTATTAGATCAGCATATGATCACAAATGGTGATTTGATAAATCATAAAATATTTAGGAATTCAGATACTGTGTTAAGTTGCAGGTATCATGTAGCCACAAAACTTACCATCTATCATGAAACAGTTATGAAAGGCCAGAAAAAAAAAAAAAAGCCTGTCCCAACAGCTTCGTTATTCTATTTTTCTTAGACTGCTAATACATAACTGATCTTATTTCCTGCACTTATTAACCCAAATTGGGATTTGTTTTCTAGAAACTGTGCAGATGGAAATGTAAAAGTGCTGGTTAAGCAGTTCGTCCACCACTCTGCGTGTGTCCCCTCTCCTAAGTCAGCATTCAAGTGAATTCCAGGCAGCAAATGTCAATAGTCAAACACGCCATATCTAGCACTGCATAAACCACACATTTCAATGCCGCGGACCTGAAGAAGAAAGCAAATTTAAGAAAAAATGAAGCAAGAGTTAATGTTCTGTGGTGGGAGCATCTTTTTGTTATTCAGGAAAACAAGTGGGCAAAGTGTAGAAGGCAATAGAAGGTGGATAAGCTTGAGGAAGACTTCAAAATCCCACTCTTTAAACATACAAACGGACCAACCCACAAATTTTTATTGAGATAATTCACGAACCTTTGCACACTTTGGGGCAGAAGTTTTCACTTCACGATTGCTGTTTTCATTTGTTTTCACTTCAGATCTAAACCAATGATGTCAAGTTTGAAATGTGGCATAAATTTCACTTCATCACACTGATTTCTCATTTACTTGGCTCTTCCCACTCTACATCTGCTGAAGTCGAAGAAAGACTCGGGATTTTGCAGCAACATTTGCCGCACTTAATTTTTGCACCTGCTGAAAACTTTGACAACAGCAAGCTACGTGTTTGAAACAAACATCTCACCAGCTAATCCTGGTGAGGGAAAAAAAAGGAGAGAGATGCCCGTGTTTATTTAACCAAGCTAAAGAAATTCAGGCAAGCTCACACTTAGGTTTAATTTGGATAACCATACTTAATATTGTTATATTAAAGTGTGGGCATTATTTTAAAAAGCTACACTGGCAAACACTTAATAAAAACACCCACGTATTCAAGGCCAGCTTGGATGGAGCCTTGAACAGCCTGGTCCAGCGGGAGGTGTCCCTGCCCATGGTGGAGGGGCTGGAATTGGATGTTCTTTAAGGTTTCTTCCAACTCAAACCATTCTATGATTCCATGATCTTACCAAAATGTCCTTTTTATCCTCTGACGGCAGAAGGAGAGGGGAGGTGAAGTGCTGTTGGTACTGGAATTCTTCCAATACTTTAACTCGGATTGCTGAGACACACCACGGAGTGTGCAAGTCAACAAAAAGCACTTAAGGTACGTTTCTCCCATTGTTCTCAATGATGTATTGAAAAAATTCTTACAGTCACTATACTTAACAAGGTGAAAATCAGTTAGTTGATGGGGTAAAGGCTCACCTCCACATGCAAAGGCACACAGAGGACCGGCAGCTCTAATACTGGCTGTCCCAGGAGAGCCATCAGCCCTATGGCCAGTGTGACACCCATCACAGTGAGTGTCAATGGAAAGGCTCTCCAAAGCGTCTTGCAGACTGCAGGCCGTTACTGTATATGCTACTATGGGTTGCAAGGAAGAGAAACTTGGGATGGCAAGAGTTGCTGCAGGATCTTTAGGGAAGGGGAAAGGGGAAAATCAATGTGGTTTGGGTGCGACAAGGAGGGTACATTAGAAAGATAAGGAAATAAATGAGTCCAGTCCTTTATAAACCCACACCGGTCACACCCCGTGGCCAATCAGCACCATTTGCCCTGTCTGCTCCTTAAAATCTGAACTGTTTTCCTGGGTGAGAGGCTCTCTGTTCTGTGTGCATGGAGCTCTGAGGACCAGCGACAATGCAGTCAGCGTGACCAACACTACTGAAAACATCCCAATGTGTGGGACCAGGAGCACTCTGGGCACAGAGGGCGCACGGCCGCCAGGCCGGCAGCTACGGAACAGGGGCAGCTCTTTCATCAGCAACCGAGGAGACCGATTTTCCCCGTGAATGGACGCACTGTGCTCGGCACTGCTGCACAACAGCAGCTCTTTCAAAAATAATGCCAGGATAAACACATGGCATAAACAATCAATACAACAAATAATGATCTGGAAGAACAAAGAGGACGAACTTAAGGCCATCTGCACAATGCTTTTCCGAAGAGCCGATGTAAAGCCAGCTTGTTTCAGTGATGGAAAGCATCTTCCTTATTGTCTAAACGGTAGCAACTGTACCAAAGGAAATGCTTCTCTTAAAAGGTGAAAGCAAGTTTCACCAAGACACACCTAAAGTCTGGACTTTCTGCTTGGCCAGGCTAAGAAGCGTATGCAAAATCAAAACAGAAGTTTTCCTAAACAAAAGATTTGCTCAGGTACAAAACCAAAAGTATCCTCAGAACAATTATAAAATAAACAAGGAAGATGCTGGGGTTTGGGGGGTTGCCTTTTTTTTTTTCCCTTTAACTATTATATTGCACTTTAATTGCAAAGGAAAAAAGCGACTGAAGCTCAAAATCTGCCAAGCAAGCAGACAGAAATTGCATGTTCTAGCTGGCTTGACAATAAAAGATTTTGAAGTAAAAGTAACACTACATGGCAGAAGGGTGGGAACTAGATGATCTTTAAGGTCCCTTCCAACCCAAACTATTCTATGATTCTATGATAATACCCATATGAAATACATAAAGCAATTTCTCTCTAAATAACCTTCAGAAAACATTTAGATACACCCTATTATGTCATTTTTAAAAAATTATAATTTAAAAGGTTCTACAAGATAAAAATATCAGACAATTCATGTGCATTATTCAGATAAATTAGTTTGTGAAGACTCCCAACCACCATCCAGTTAAAACCACTGTTAAAAACACAGCTAAGTACACCTCTCCACAACCCTTCAAGGTGGCGTGAGCAATCCCCTGTTGTTTTCATGTGCACAGAGACTAAATGTTACATAGTACGACAAAGCTAAATATACCTGCTGAAAAACCCCAGCATTACAACATGAGTAATGTTTTCTGCACAGTGAGGCAGAATTACAGCCCCATTACACAGCCAAGCTTGAAAGCCTGTTTTGACAAGAGGACCGAGTTACATGCCCTGACTTACATAACTCTGAAAATTCTTCTTGACCATTTAAAAAACAAAATACGGCTTCATTAAAAACATATAAAAGTACACGTGAATTAACAATCGTATAGGGAGAGAGTATAGGTCAGTAGCAAACAGGCTTCATTGTCTCCTCCCACTAATTCACTCCGTGGGCACCACTCTTGGACGCCAAACACAATTTGTAATATAGCCTGTTTTCCACTGGATTAACTCCATGCCTGCCCATGCTTAAGCAGATTGAAAATTGTGAAATCCTTCACAACATGATAAATCCTGTGCCAGATGACACAGCAGGAGGATCAAGACTCTTATGGAAAGTAGAAGGAAGAGGAGAACGCAAACATTAGTGGGACTTCAGGCTGGTGTGTCAGAACACCGGCTGTAAGATAATTTGTAAAGAATAATTATCAAAGAACAGCAATGCTGGGAACAAATTACATCTATTTCCCATAATGTTGGTAGCTCTTCATCTCTGTCTATAAAAGTCTTTGGGATAAGTGCCCTGATTATAGAAAAAAAAGATTAAAAACAATTTTACGGTTTCTGAGGCTTTTCCCTCTCCAGGAGATATGAGCACATCACTGTAACAGACAGCCTGAACTTCTTGCTGCATCTCACCAACTGCCCAAAGGAACAGTTTAAGCAGTCAGAGCTATTTCAAATTATTACCATACAGCTATAACTTACACAGAAGAGTTACTAAGGAGAAAGAATGCAATTTTAATATGGTCACAAGTTATTTATCTGCCAAAGTTAAAATATTCATATAAGTGAGAAGCACAGTAAAGTATTTAGAATTTGCACAATGTGCAACAAGATCTGGTTACGGGAACTGCTCCAAAACAAGAAACTAAGCTCAGCTGAAAAGAAAGACTAAAAATCTGGTCCAAAAGAAGCTTCAACAAGATACAACAGCAAAACACATTTATTGTTTCTAACTGAAGGTAACAAAAATAAAATTTAGAACGTGTTCAAACAACGCTGTAAACGTGAAACACGTAGAAGGAACAGCAACAGCTCAAGGCAGGATTGGAGACGGGCAGCAGAGTGAACCAGCAGGAACCTCACGAACTGCCAAAACATAGGCAAAGCCTTACACCTAGCATGGAATTACCCTGTAAAGCGGTCCAGCCTCGCACCATCTGGCAAGGACACAGCTCTGTAGGGGAGGATCTGGCGAGGCTGAACACAGGGTCACATCTTGGACCCTGTCCATTTTGAGAGAGTGCTCACTCTCAAATAATAAAGGCTAACTACCTACCAGGCTGCCTGAGGGAAGTGACTATTTCCCGCTGTTCAGCACTTATGAAAGTATTCACTTAAAATAATCGCAGCATTGATATTAAAGAGGGGAAAAAAAAAGGTGCTGGACTTCCGACAAGCCGTCCGTATTTACTGGAATTACACTTGGGGCATCATCCCAATAAGCTCTGCAAGTAGATCAAAAAGGCAGGACTACTTAATCATTATCCTAAAGCCAGTCTGAAGAAAATGTAATCAGGAGGAATGTGATAAGCTGACAAGACAAAACTGTGTCCCCACAAGAGCTTTCACAGGAATCAGAACCCAGATGCCAAACTTGAAGACAGCCAAAATCAAGTTCTTTATCCATCCTGCAGCTCAAGAAAGCAACCAGAACTGGATCAAATAAGCAGTTGCTTTGTTGACTTCCAGGGAGCAGCACACACATATCAATGCCTATGTTGATTCCACTTCCATTCACAGCTTCATGTTTCCATCACATTAGAACACAAAAATACAGGAACCTTCTCAACCACTGTAGACATTAGCATTGCCAACTACTCTCAGGAACACAACTTGGCTTCCTTCGAACAGAAGAAGGGGTTCTTAGATACAAGTAACGTAAAGAAATATTTCTCTATAGAGAAATATATATATATATATTTTCCTAGCATATATATATGCTAGGAAAAAAAAAAGGGAAATGAAATTCAGAGCATCACTGAAAAGCTCTGCAACTAGCAAGTCATTTAGCAAGAAGGCACTACATTCAGCATGGTGTGAGCAGACATGCAGTAACACAGCTGAACACATCTGGTTTGCTGTCAATGCTACTGAAAAACAAACAGGTGCAAGTGCTGTGCAAAAGAGTTTCAAAGTAGTGTAGAAACCACAAATGATCTAAATACTGGGTAGATGGGGGAAGGGAAGAAGCGAGTCTCAGAGACATTCCAAGTCTGGTGTAGGCAGATTCCCTGAATTACAATCTAAAAATATTTCCCTTGCAGAACAGCCCTGACCAGATTCTCCATAGAATGCAAGTTGCACTCAAAGACAGAAAACGCAATATTTGGAGTCTTGAAAAACTTGCAGAAACCGTGTAAATGTAATTTCAACTACGTTGACAATATTATTTCTATTTGAGCTGTGCGTGCCAAGACAAAACTAGTATAAGATGCAACCTTGTCTTTGCAAAGAAAACATTATCAACTGGATTGCGCAAAACAATTCCTTCAACACAACATGGAGGAATGCAGTAAAACTCTCAATACAAAAAATGCAAAAGGCTTGCTTAAGTGACAGCCTGCAAATCGAAGCATTTGCTTGGCCTCATCCCAAGACAGTTCCTCTGGTTTTCATCCTTCTTGTGCTGAATTTCTGACTCACCAAAGCATTCACGTTCTTCCGTTCTATCTTCAACTTTTTTATCTCAACGGAATGGACCTGATATGGCAATGAAGCTGAAGTCCACCTTGTAAACTCATTTCCACAATAATCCCTCCAGATCGTGTTTTGGCAAAGCTCCAACCTAGAAATCTTTCCATTAAGGTTTTATTTCACGAATGCCACCTGAGATTCAACAGCCAAGTGAACAAGTTCTGTGTTTGTACTCACTATTCAACACCTGCATAACAGCAACCTTTTAGTCAAGAACAATGTTCAAAGCAAACTTGTAGACCTTTGCTAAGGATACAAAGTGTTTATAGGAGTTTAAAGGCAAAAAAGAGTCAAGCTCTTGGAAGTCGAGTCTACTGAGAATTACTAAAAAGACAATCTGCACCAGACTCAGGAAATCCCTAAGAGTAAAAGAGCTGGATCTGGGAAAGGAGTCAGGTTAAGCCTCATATATATACTCACCCCACTTTTATGCAGGTGTTTGCTTAGGGCTACAGTCAGGTGCAGGACACTGGACAAGATACACTCTGAAAATTTATCACCACTGTTAGGCAGGATGTAATTTATACAAAAGATTGGGTTCACGAAGAGCAACGTAGAGTAACTTTGTCATCAAGAAACTTGCATCAATGAATTCCTGCTGCTATACATAAAAATTAGGGGCTAAGCTGACTCTATCAAGACTCCAATAAGCTACACAGGGTCTTGCGGAACTAGTCGTGGAAAGCAGGGATAAACAGGAAAACATAATCTGATGCATTTTCAATGGCTCTCTGCAGACAGTAATCCATCCTTCTTCAAACCACTTTCAGTGCACTTTGCATGCTTTTATATAACACAAGCAATCCCACCCGCGAGGTTTGGCAAGTGAGCTGCAGCAAGCCAAGCTGATGTAACAACTACGTTAGGGCAAAGTAGTGGTCTTGCTCTCCCTGTTCCAGTTCATGCTCTCCCCCTCCTCCTCCTACACCAGTTCCAGTCTTATCTGAAACTTCACTGAATCCAACTAATTAAAATAACACACAACAAAAGCAGCAAAACTACTAATATTTTTCTATTGGGTTAGTAAGATAAAACGGCTCACCAAGGAACGGCTCAGGTGAAGGATGTAGAGGAGTGAGCAGCTGGGAAGCCATGAAGAATGGAATGGATGCTGCCCCTTTCAGCATCAGGAAGCTGTTAAACATCAGCATAGCCATTTCATGACAACTCCCTCTAACTCAGCTACTCTTCAACAGAGCTTTTGGCTAAACGTGCAAAAAAACGTATTGAAAGGAAAAAAAAAAACCAACACACCAACCTCGGAAGATATTTTCAGTTCGATGGATTTTTAAGCATTTCTAGATCTTATTCAAACAAATCTATTTATATTTGAAAATACAACAGTGTGGATCAGGACTATGCAGTCTATTAAAATAATTTCAACCAAATTAAAAATGTAGAAGCAATATATGTGTTGCTGGAAAAGTGTTAAGAGGAGCCCAATAGATGACTGGTAGCAATGACTGGCTGGGTGTCTAGAGCCTGAATTTGCTGAGTAACTAAAATAACCTCTTCTTCCAAAGTACAGATAATATTTTCTTCATTATTTTTACTTACTGAGTGATCTCCGTTGAGTAAACAACTATTTAAAACTAAGACACCTTCTGAATATTGAAAAGTCAGGAAACCGTCTTGTCGTCAACCTACCTATAATACAGCAAGAAAATGAAAGGTACTGCCTTCTTGGGGGAAAAAGAAAAAAAAAAAAAAGACCAGAAATGCAGTCATCTGTTTACTCACTGTAGATAATAACGCTTCCTCTTTCTCTCTAAACCATTTATTTTAAATGCAAAGCAACTTTTCCCCGAATGCAGTCACCTCATTTAAGTTTCTGTTGTTTAACTACTAAAGACAGTTTAAAGCCCAAAATAAAACCAAACTTTAGACTACTTCCCACCTGCTCTGTGCTGGTAGGTTTACATCTTCTAAGGTTTCCTCCAGACAAGACATACCATTACAGGTCAGGTGTTTTAAAGCAGATTCCAGGACCGCTTAAACTTTGATCAACTACATGTTTTGCAAACAACATTTTGTTAAATGTTTTGCTTTTAAGAAATGTTTTAGAGTTATTTTTGGTTTTCCCCAAAAGGAATCTATTTCTGACAAGTATTAACACCATGCGCTCGCACAGTGAGCAGATGTTTTATGTAAGCATTTCTAGAAAGTTAGTTAGAAATCGCATGGTCAGTACTACAGTTTTTACACGTCATCTATAAACAAGAAACACTGCAACAGGGTTGAAGGCTATCAATTCAAAATTTAAGACAGGATTAAAAAGAAGGCCAGATTCCTCTAGGGACCCTACAAGAAAGCTGGGGAAGGACTTTTTACAAGGGCGTGTAGTGACTGGATGAGGAGGAACGGCTTTAAATTGGAAGGAGCAAGATTTAGGTTAGACATTAAGAAAAAATTCTTCACGATGAAGGTGATGAAGCTCTGGCCCAGGCTGCCCAGCAAAGCTGTGCTGCCCCATCCCTGGAGGTGTTCGAGGCCAGGTTGGATGGGACTGTGAGCAGCCTGATCCAGTGGGAGGTGTCCCTGCCCATGGCAGGGGGGTTGGAACTGGATGGGCTTTGAAGTTCCTTCCAACTCAAACCATTCGATGATTCTGACTACCTCACAGTCATGTAAACAGTTTTTTTCTCCCTCCCCAGGGTAACCTTTTGTAGCATATCTCCCACCAAAAGACAAAGTAAAGAAAACTGAGGGTTCTTCTTGTAGTTGAGTACCTGATTAACAAAACGAACCCGTTGTAGCTAACTGCTGCAAGATAACTCTGTGCTGGACAAGTCAACAGGTTATGTAAACTTTGAATGTCTAAAAACATGAAGAGGCACACCAGCATACCAGCAGATCTGTAAGCCTTCGGCCTTAGAACAATGGAGTATTTTTCAAAAGAATTTGAAATGCTCTGCATGATATTGCTTTATAAAAGATAATGGCCTCATTTTATTTCCCACTTTGCAACAACAATTTCTGTTATTTGCAAGCTGATAATACATGAGCGTTTGCTTGTAGACAGAATTTAAGAACTGTATTGTAAACATACAACAGATTAAAATCATTAGGACTTAAAAGGCAAGTTGTTTTAAAAAAATGCACATGTAAAATGTAGAGCAATAACAAGCATTTAAAGAAGCAGAGAAATTCCACTGGAAAGCAAGAAATACATTTCTCAGCAGTTTAATTTTTCAGCTGCGTTTCCAACTCAAACATTTCATCTTTGTACTACAACAAAGAGACATGAAAGTGCGTGAGTAGAAATCAATTACAAAAGTGAAACTAGCTTGTCTGTTTTTACTACTTGAGGAAAAAGGTTTTCAAATGCCTGCTCTGTATATCTTGGCAGCTAAAATTATTTGTGTTACTTAAACTTAGAAATCCTTTAATTAATTTATTTTCCAACTGACTCAGTTGCGGGCAACCTAGTCAGAGAAATTGACTTCAAATAGAAAAGGATGCTGATGTACTCAGTGATCGCCCTTGGAAATTCTTCACAAGGGGTGGCAGCTTGCATTTCTGCATCTGAAATGCCTTCCACAATGAGGTGCTGACCCGTAACACGGAACATGGGCAGTATCACAATACAAATAAAGGCAAGGCTAACTTCTGGGTACAAAGACAGAAGTAAAGTAGCTAATGTTCTCAAGCTAGGGTTTGATAAAGAACCGAGAGCACTGCCTGTATGTGTACCAAGACAAGAATAAAAAAAATATACAAAAGAAAACCACATATTCCTTCACAATACAGAGATCTACTTAATTTCTCTCCAAAACTGTTACACGTGATCTCTATCAAAAATATTGCGAACAAACACATACAGAAATGAAATACTTTAACATAAACTTAACCAGAGGAATTCAACAAACAAAATAGTCAAGAAAAAGAGGTTCCAGCAGCAGCAATGTCTGCAGTATCAAACAAACCTACAAAAAGTTTCTAAAGGGCAACACCAAACACAGGAATGCAACATCTCACCGATGTTTCTTCTTCACACACTAGTATTAATTTAAATTTATGCAGTACCCCCTGTAGAATCTCAGAAGCTCACTGTTTGCTGGATTACATTCAATAACTGAGCCACAAACAGTCCGAGGTGAAATACTGACAGTTGTGTGATACAGCTCAACCAGCTGAATCCATCATAATTTCTCCAACGTATGTAGAAACGCGATATGGTGTGGGGCTTTGGGTTGTATTTTTTTTTTTTTTGGAAACATCAGCCCATGGTTTCCAGTACGATTCTTTGATTAGTAAAAGATTCAAAGAGGCTGTTGGACTTAAACTGAAGTGTCAATATTATAATTCCTTAGCTCTCCCAGGGGAGATTCCCAGGACTGCTGACATGCTAATGCCAACTCAAAAATCACGTTGATCAGAAAACACACCACATAATTTAATTTTTGCCTAGCAAAAAAAGCATTTCTGTGGCTGCAGCAGAATCCATTCCAATAGCTCCTACAGGACGCAAAGACTCAGCCCAACAACCGACAGCCTCACCGCATTTCTTCGCTCCTGTTATCACATACAAAAGCTGCCTGGACTGGACAAGGTTGGTAACACAGTTCTGTGGTTTCAGACGTGCCCAGGAGTTCCTGCCACCAAGAACATGTTATCTTGTGTATCTTACATTATCAAGGCACAGAAGAAAGAGGCAAACCCTGCTGGCCTGAGGGAGTTCTATCAGAGACCCAGACAAGGCCATTCCCCAAGCTTTGCAAAATCAGTGAGCACAGGGTCCACTTTTAGTAACAACTAACTTGTGCGGTGGCTTGGTTAACACGCAAAAATCCTGCATCAGCTTTTAAAAACACAGCACAGGAATTATTATTTGCAGTATTACAAGGGCTTTCACAATTGTTTTCCATGCTTGAAGAAAGTTAAAGCAGTTTCTTAACTGCACGAAGCTTATGTTCCCCCTCTCCCTAAAGGGACTAAACTACTCTTGCATTTTAAAAACTGGTGTTACATAGAAAAAAACCCACTGATGACAGAATCTCCCTTTTATGAGGCATGTACCTTGCTCAAATATTGCTTGAAAACAGTCTGATAAAGACATGTTATCCGTGAATCACAACCTATTAGGAACAACCTCGAAGTTCTTCATATACAGCTATTCCAGCACGCTTTTAGTAATAAGCTATTTAAATCCATAAGCCACTTTCATACTATTTCACCACCCTTTACACTTTTATAACAATGTTTGGAAAAACAAATAGTATTCATTAAACAGTCATAAGAATCACCAGCCACGCACACTACATTTTATATTGAGTCCATGTATTAATGTATTCATGACTTATAAAAGGTTGTGGCTTTCACAAATCATTAACCTACACTGTTAACTGCTACAGCATCCAACAGTTTCCTCACAGTAATACCATGTAGCTACCTATTCTATCTCGTATTACCATGGCCACACCCCTCTGTAACATGCCTATAATCTGTTAATAACTTGCAACAGTTCATAAATGATTTATAAAATAAAAATCTTAAAATTAAATACGCCCCTCTATCTTTTCTCTTTTTTTGAAACCATCTGGGCTCTGAAAACACAATACGCGAAAGCACAAGGCAAAAACAAGATACATCTTATTTTGAGATGACAGATGAAGATAAAGGACTTTGGTTCTTTTGAAAAGAAAAATATCAAGGTATTGATTACTCTCAATATAAGCTAACATTGCAGCAGTGTGATCAAGAGCATAATATTATGAAGTTTTAAATGAAGAGGGGCACCTGGAGAAGTGGCAGTTTATGTATACTTGACTGAATCACAAGATGAACTTAAGCATAAAATTAAGCTTTCAATCAGTGTAATCGCTTACCGATTTCAGCAGGTAGTTGCTTGATTTTGTTCTCTCGTATGCTAAGCATGGTGAGTTTTGACAAGTTTTTGATATCCTTTTCCACAGTAGTTATACGATTAAAGCGTAGGTAAAGAGTGGCGAGAGAGCTTAGCCTGTACACCACCGAAGGGATTTCTCTAAGTTTGTTATGCCGCAGGTCAAGCATGCGCAGTTTCTTCAAGTTATCAAGAGAGTCAGGCAAACTGGTGAGTGAGTTTTCACTCAGGGCCAGTGTCATCAGGTTCACAAGACAGCCCACCTCTGCCGGTAGGGACTGCAGTTTGTTACTGTATAAATAAAGTTCTGTTAACTGCGTTAGCTCTTTGATAGCTGATGGAAGCATGTGTATAGACCTCTTGGACAAGTCCAAGCGCATTGAATTCTCTTCCCGGCATTTATTTAGCTCTTTGATCACTTCAGCATTGCTGGATTTTTTGCGGGTACCTGTGGCTGGATTAGGTCTTTTTATTGTATTGTCCACTGAAAAAGCTACCCCAGGCTGCGTGCTACTGGAGTCCTTCTTTCCATCTTTGGCATCTTTCCCTTTGGTTTTAGGCTCCTTTTCTTTGCTGTCTTTCCCAAACCCTCCAGAGGCTTTGGCCTCCTTCTCCCTTTCTTTTGACGATGGGACTTTTGGATCTTTCTCTTTACAGTCCTTTTCTTTTCCTAGATTACTACTCATGGTGACTCAGCGTTTAGCAAGCACCACATGAAATCCGTTTCCAAAGTTCACAAGAGCAATTCACTGCTGAGACAACAAGGATCCTTAAAACATCTAAGCGTTGAACCAAGGGAGGAGCTTCAGAGTTGTGATACCCATTTGCTACATATTGGTTCTGAAGGCACTCTTTCCTAATCCTGGTATCAGGAGACTCAGCTGTAGAGATTAGAAGGTCAAATACTCCGTCTTAGTATTTCTGTAACACAGAAAGAAGAGAAGCCAGAGTTAGTGCAAATATAAAACTTAGCTTTCAGTTAAATGTTGAGTGTTTCTACATCGAATATCTACAAGTTAATGATTTGTCCTTCTCTTCAAATGTCAATGAAAAACCCAGTGCTAAACCAAAAATACTACACGTATTGCTCAAAAGACCCAGGGTGGTAAAAGAGCTATACTAAGCAGTATACACGAGGAAAGAAAAATTACAATTCTTTAACATAATACTGCCTTTATTTGCGTCTCCATCTTACATCTTAGCTAGTTCTTAACATAACACCCTGGTCATCAACATGAATATTCTCTCTCCCCTCCATACCCAACCTGTCAATAAAGATCTGCTATAATTTTAGCCACCTGCCTCTTCAAACAAAACTGTACAGGCTTGTTCTTTCAGTACAGAGGAGCCTAAATTTGAGTGAAATCTCATATGCTACTGTAACACGAACACATCGCGTTAAGATCTCCCTTCTGACTGGCTCTGAACCACAGGTCTCTGCTTTTAACGTAAGCAGAACATTGTCACCAGCTTCATGTGCTTTGAAGACGCAAACATAAGGATTTTTAAAATAATGCTATCAAAAAGTCAACTGAAAGCTCAGAAGAAATAATATATTACGCTTCAAGACCAGAAAAAATCTGAAGGAATTTCTCCTGAGAGTAGGATAATGTATCTTTCAACAGTATCTTGAATTTTCCCTTCTCAATGATTATAATGCAGCCCAATAAGTGAGCAGATGTCTGAAGCCTATAAAGTCCCATTTACATTTTTACAAAATCAGCACGCATCACAGAAAGTAGCTTTGCTTCATGTTTCAATACAAAGCACAGGACATGTCCGAGAAGGTCATGATTGCGAATACTCTGGGTAGGTTTTTGAATGTACCTTTGTGGAAGAAAATAAATAGTCAGTCAATGGCAACAATAATTTCATGTCCCCACATTAGTCCACTTTTTAACCTAGAATCAACTTTCTCTGCTAGGCAGCACTCACTGATGAGGGAAGTTGGATTGTATCTCAGAAAAATACCTTCTTTCCCCAGCCAGGTGAGCCACCCTTAAAACTTCCAGAGGAGCTATGTCACTGTTCTGGCATTCCATCTTCTGCACAAGTTCATAGAGCTCATAATCAAAATCAATTAAATAATACTTTGCATACTTAAGCCATCAGCGAGCACTAGAAATGCAAACATTTCTTAGCAAAGCTCAAGTAACTATTTTTAATTGCACAGTGATGCTATGTATGCTTGCCTTCAAGTATAAACATGTGCTTGGAGAACACAAAGGAGCACACTTTGCTCGACGTATTTGTTTACATTTAAAAAAAAAGTAAAGAAAAATCTATTCAAGGATGGTAAGAAGGTCGAACCACGTTACCTCTGCCGAAAATAAAGCTATTTATTAACAAAGCTCCAAAGAGAACCTCCTCCGGGAGGTGGCTTCCAGTCCTTTACCCCAATTCATTAGTGCTGCGGTACCACAAAGTGTGCACCACAAACCCTGTAACGTCAAACCACGTCACTGCCTCCAGTTGCTGGGTTCTGGTCACGCTGTTGTAAAGGGCCATGGCCATTTGCTAGCAGCAGCGAAGAACAACCACTTATAACTTGGAAATTTTCTCCAATGCATTGTTTTCTAAACACACAAGCACAAGCCGATTCCTTACTGCATCCTTAAGATTTCCATCGCCCATTAACCTGACCTGTCCTCAAGATTAACAGCCTCACTACATTATATCTGAAAACGTCCTCTCAGCACTCTATAATCTACACTCTTGTAAACTCCAGCATTAGGAAATGTAAAGACTCCAAATGCAAAAATGCAGCTGAATAACGAGCAGGAGCCTGAAACACCCGACAACTTGTTTTCAGTACGCAAGGTAACACAAAGAACTGAGAACTAACTTGGTTTCTAAATTCTGACAACAGAAAACTCAGCCATCCAGCAATGCCAGGCAGCTACTGCTCTACATCAAGCCCCTACAGTGTAAAATACTCAAAGGGCTGCTGCTCTCTAGGGCTTTCAATTTAATCAAATTTAGGACCCGCCAAGAGATTTGTTTCATTTCTTATGTGCCCTGCAGCTGAAGGAGGTTTTGAAAGAGCCTCAGAAACGAAAGGCAGCTGGAGATTAGCACCGCTGAAAGCAGCTCGGTAGTGCAAATGCTCCAAATAATCTGCACGCACTTCACTGTCTTCGTTAGCAATTACTTTAATTGTACCTAAAAAAAGGTGAAGGGAGGCTCCCTGTTTCAATATGTCAGTTTAACATTTCATTTTGTGGCAAAGAACAAAAATCTTTCGCCTATACAAAAGGATAAAAAAAATGAAGAGTCATGAAAAACATCATCTGAAACGTATAAAGAAAATTCAAAGCAATACAAAGGGTCACGACGTGGAGACTTCATCAGCTCACAGTTAAAGAGGTCAGGAGGCGGGCAACTTGCAGGTAACCCACAGAGAGCCGTGGTTTTCTAACACGTGGAAACTGGAGCTAAGCTCACATTGCAGCAGGTCTCCAAAATACACTCCCTGTTCAGAGTGACAAAAGGCTAACAGTTAAATGTCCCCATCTATGGCATTTTTACCTCTTCACTGAAGATTTTGACTCTTACCTGAGACTGTAAAATGAACTTA
This sequence comes from Cuculus canorus, assembly GCF_017976375.1. NCBI lineage: Eukaryota > Metazoa > Chordata > Aves > Cuculiformes > Cuculidae > Cuculus > Cuculus canorus. Next base: position 6,837,534 of record NC_071407.1, read on the forward strand.
AAACAGTTTGAGAAGGTTTAGTCTCTCTATCACTTATAAGAAGGGAAAAAAAAAAACTTAGGATGACACCTTTACCAGACAAAACACAATAAAAGCCAATGCAGGAGGAATCTCATCAAAGGAAATGCCTCAAGTAGAACAGCCTCGCCTCTCTTCGTCTGAGACATCCCCAAGACACCGATATCTGTCCTTTCCCCCCAAACAATGACCACGGCTAGGATCCTGACAGCAGAAGGTCCTGCCGCCCTGCAGAGTGGTGGGGCACAGCAGGCACCAGCCGGGTTCCACTCAGTTACTCCATGAAGCAGCCAACTCCTCTGTCACAAAGCAACGTTTGTGTCCTCGTGATTCCCATTACTCTTGACATCCTTCCAACCTTTCTTCCCCACCTTGCTCCATTTCAGTGGGAAAAAGTCCCAGCAAGTACCACAGCCAGGGCAGAACTGGAACTCATGAGACAACCCTTTCTCTTCCTAAAACCCTCTCAGTCACCACACAACACTAAATTTGAAGTGAAAGACGTTCAAATGAGAAGCCTTCCTTGCAAAATAATGCTGACTAATCCCTCAAATTGCCCAGATCTGTGAAACAACTGCTCTAGGCTGCCCTGCAAGGACCGTACAGTGCCCTCGTATCATAACACAAAAGCAGCACAGGACCTAAACGACTGTATGAAACTCATCCCATCTCTGGTACGTTAAAACTTTTAATACTTGCCATTGCAACCTATCTAAAATTATTTTTAACATATTTACATGCAATACAAATGAGAATATGTTTGATGCTGTAAACTTTCAGCTGCCAGGACTAAAATCTTGCTATTTCATACATCAATAACTGAATTTTGAGACAAAACTCAACAGGGGAACTACACTCAGAACACCTTAATCCTACCAGCACACACACAAACGAACCGCTCAAATTCACACAAGCAGCACTACGGAACTGTTGTTTCTGTTGCAGGTCACTCAAGCTGATGGGGTTACTCAGATACATCAAGTTAAGCATGTATGTAAACTTTCGGCGGACATAAGCGTAATTACATGTACTTCAGCGGAAGCTAAATGCGTTTCAAAAGGTTATTCATATTTTTCAAGCCCTTTTTGGTTACAAGACAAGTCATCATCGATTCTAAACTACAGTGAAACAAGCATTCACTGTATCTCAAAAGGAGAGCTTCTTTTACAGATATTTTTAGCAAAAGGAAATTCAGTGAAATTAGCCAGTGCTGCCAACTACTTCCATTTTCCAACCCAGTTCAAACTGACTTCCTGTCAATATTAATTGACATAAAAACATTTAACGATCATGTGCTAGAGAACTTGGAAAACTGACTAAGACTCTTGCTTGGCACAGCATATGAGGGAAAACAAAATTTCAGGAGAAGTTAAGGAAAATAATCTCTTCCGTGTTCCAAATAGATATTTTTTTTTAGTAAAATAGTTGTAAATACCTATAAATAACCAGAGTTTTGATTCGCTCCTCTTGGTGTCTGGTGAACATAATCCAGATGTGTTTATTTTTTTTCTGTCAACTATAACTGACAGAACTTCAGAAATACAAACAACTTCAGCCCAAAACTGTACCACCACCCTTAGCTGCCTGAAAAAGAACAACACATCGACTTTGTGTATTTTACTGATTTTTCTTCACATGTAAAAGTAACTGAAAAAGAGATTTCAGTTACTCTGAACAACAGAATCCAAAACATTTATGCATTAAACGTTTTAGGAAAAACACAGTAATGCATATCCAAGATTCTAAGAATAACACTTAACTAATCACCTGCAACATGGTAATATAAATACTGATGCTTCCTGGTCATTATTTAATACAATATGAGGCTTCAGATAAAGATTTTCACTCAACTGCTATTCAAAGATGACTGTAAAAAGACTTAACTGTCTCCTACCCACCACTGCAGAGTTAATTTAATACCTCCCCCCAAAAATAATCCACTGCTAATATTATCGCACAGCCTAGTAAGGATTTCCTCCCATTTATCATCTTTTAATTTTCACAGAATCATTGAGGTTGGAAAAGACCTCCAATATCATCAAGTCCAACTGTCAGCCCAGCACCACTGTACCTACTAAACCATGTCCCGAAGAGCCACATCTACACTCTTTCTGCACCCCTCCAGGGATGGGGACTCCCCCACTTCCCTGGGCAGCCTCTGCCAATGCTTCACTACTCTTTCAGTAAAGAATATTTTTCTAACATCCAATCTCAACCTCCCCTGGCACAACCTGAGGCTGTTTACTCTCATCCTAGATTTTTATTTTACATGAATAAACTCTCAAGCAGTTTGCTGTCTAATAAAATGCTAAGGTGACCAAACCAGGTGACCAAACCCCACGTGCCAGACAAGCCATCAAGAATGGCCAAAGCTCACATCACTGACAACACCAAGGTCCTGCATGACCATCTGCTCCTGCCCTGGGGCTGTAGGATCCCTCCAGAAGAGGTTGTGGCTGCACCAGCGTTACTCTCAGTAGCCCCTCAGTTCTCAAAGGATGCTTTAACAAGTGACTTGCAAGTACATGCAAGTTTCCTACATGTTCACAGAGATGGCTTGAAGAAATCATTAACTGAAATAAAATATTCTCCCACTGCTGAAGTATTTCCCTCCTCAAGTTATAGGGCGAACCAACCCCAGCCTTTTCTGCCAAAAGGAATATCATTGTGGTACATCGTCTTATAAAATGGTCACTTTACAGCTCTGCTTAAACGCTTACTACTTTCTGTTCTATGTTTCAGTAGACAAGAGGCACCCGAAATCATAAACGTTTCTAGTATACTAAGCATGTCATATCTCAGGCATCATTTGCACTAAAGCCTAATATATTACACTCAAATAAAACACATTTTACTTCTTCTGTAATGTAGCAGGAAGCCTACAGGCCTTCATTTGAAAGGAAAATTGCTTTCTATGTGTATAGTTTTATAGCATGGATCAGAAATGATTTTTCTCTTCGTTCTGTGCTTACTCTAAACTTAACCCAAAAGAAGCACCCCATGGCTTGGGCTTTTCAACCCAAATAACAGAAAAGGATCACTCCAAATATTAAGTACATCGAAGAAATAAGGAATCAGCTCACACTTAACACTCCAAAGTATGGAGGAAATTATTCCACTACATAATAAAAAAGGAAATGTTTCGAGATGGCAATTCTGATCTAGGAAATTCAAATTAGTCAGACCGAAGTGGCTTTTAACAACACGGCAGAGTTCAAATGCTATTTGGGATCTGCCACAGCACCTGTTCACAAACAAACAACAGAAAGAAAAATCTACCCTCTTAAAAGTACATACTTTTCACTCAGAATAGCACGGAATATATCAAAAACATTTCATATTCGACTACACCGCAAACATGAATACATCAATAAGCAAAGGATGAAATTTAAAGTTGAGTCCAAGTGGCTCCGACAACTTTCCATTCCCAATACCGCATATGCAAAAAAAAGAGATGGTCACTACTTTCTTTTCAAAACCCAAATAGCTGGAGCCAACGAGTTGCTTGCCAACAAAGCACATTCTCTCCTACAATTTACTAGCTTCAAACATCTGACCTAGAGAGTTTTCATCTGTGTAAGTGCATTTGAGCTTCAGCCGCTGCAGCCCCCACCGCTCAGCTGGGAGCAAACTGCCGAATCGGTCACCAGGCGGTCGCACGGCTCCGCTCGACACAAAACCTCATTCAGAGGTACGGAGACAGCGCAGGAACAACCAGCCGACCCACTGCCACAGATCAAAAACGTCGCCTAATCTATCATGACAAAAGTAGCGCTCCCGAAATGCGCCAGCGAGACACTTTCTCTTCTTTGGAAAGAAAACTCCTTTATTTCAGCACACAGGATGGTCGACGGCAGCAGCATAATACTGTAATGGTCCTTGGTGCCAGCTGCGGTGGCTGGCCTGTTCAACGGAGAAGACCGACCATTAAATCATCTCCGTCCTGTAAATGAATGGCCAGCAGATGGTAGCTTACAGACTACCAATCTAGCCTGATTTCAATATATCTGGATGTGTCCCCACTTTCCCCCCTAATCCCCTCTCACATGGAGGGAGCAGCTTGTTGCCTCCCTGCACGCACAGATCGAGCCTGTGGAGTTGGGTCAGTGAGGAGGCCGGGACTCTGACAGCCCACTAAGCCCTTTAGGATATCTTCATCTGCCAAAGGACTGCAGCCAAGACCATTCCCTGCCTGCTTGCTGCTTCCACAGCTGCAGAACAGCTGAGCATAACCCAATCTCACATTCAAACAAAACCTGGAGGTCGAGGGAACGACTGCATAAACATCAGACCAAGAGGACAAGCGAACCACCTCTGAAGGCTTGCTTACGCTTTGCATGTGGTGTCTTAATTCTGCAAGCACATCTGTAACTGTAGGTACCGAAATACAAACCTACGTGTAATTAAAGAAGACGCTATAAATAAGCAAATCAGCTTCAAGAGGTGTTCGGAGGTTCATCACTTTGTACTTGGAGAACCAGACACATCTCCTAGGACATCCCATCCCAGCTTCCGACACAATCACGCCCCCACAGCAAACGCACAGGCACGCAGTCGCTACTGCCAGTTTTGAAGTTTTTAAACCCGTCTTTTCATTCCCGGGTCACCAGATTCGCTGCTCTCGGGAGTACTTCATTGCGCTAAATGCCAGGTCACATATCAAAGTCCAGATTTATCACAACAAAAAGGCTCCACGCTAGCAGACAGAAAGTCACCCTGTACCTTTAATACCTAGGGGGCAGAAATAATCTTTTGTGCCCTGCCTTCGAACTCATCTAGCAAGTACAAAAATATACACGCTGTGATTCATTTTATGCCCTCCAACATTAGTTTTATGAAGCATTTTCTCTTTTTCTCCTTTACAGGGAAAAAAAAACCTAATATTTTTTGACCAAGACATAAAGTACCATTTCATGCTTTTTAGAAACAGACTCCAAGAACAAGTACAAAGAATTCTGCTAACTCCATGTGGCAGCTTATTTTAATATGTAAAAAGGTACTTTCTGCATGTGTGGTCCCCCAGCATGTACCTTTTGGGCTGCATGTCTCCGTTTCCATGGTAACTCATTGTATCAGCAGGCTATGGAATCCTGCATAATACATGAAATTTGAAAATCGTAACCTGCTAGATGAAACAGATTTCCCAGTCTTAGTACCAGTCCTAATTACTAGATATGTCTAAAAAAAAAAAAAACCGTTATGCTAAATGGACACATGAGTCTCGGAAAATCCAGTTTGCTCAGTTTTGTGACTATACACATCTATAGCGGCACACAATCTTCCAAAAGAAAAAGTGCTCCACTCTACCCAATACCCTCCCTTTGGACAAAGATCTCCCTGCTGCAGGAAAAACTTACTTTCCACTAGAAGAAAACTTCACTATTACCACCACGCAGCACCCAGGCACTACGATCCAGATCCATCAGCAGTTCCTACAAACAAAGGAAGCAGCCTGCCACATGCGGCTTTGTTACAAATCTGATAGAAAACGGCCCTGGTCTCACCAAAGGTGATGATGCAAACTTTAAATCAGCATTAAATATTTCTCTTCTAGTCACCATTTCCTCTGAACAATAAAAAAATGACATATCGAAACAAACCCAACCAAATTGGAGACAAAACAAGAATGATGGGGAGGAGAGGATGCAAACACACAAAGCAACAGCAGAGTAATGTATTATCTACTAATTATCTATATTATCAACAACTTAAGTTACGTTGATCCTACAAAAACTGGGAAAAGACACATATGGTGAATCCCATCTTAGCTAAATAAAACATTACTCCACTACTATCTTCGTAGCATCCTACCCTGGCTCCTACCAACAGCAAAGAACTATCTAGTCAAAAAGCAAAAGTATTATTTATTGTAGCATTCCCCTTTGTTTCTTTGTCTTTGAATTTGGTGCAGGGAGTTTGCTCATCTTCTTCAACATGCTTTTATGTAGCAATTACGACCATTGCACAAAGTTCACTGCTGGATGACTCTCAGTCTTTTGAATTTTCTGACCATAATTAGTGCCTGTGTAAGTCACAAGATCCTTTCGCAGAGCATTACTATGCTAGGAAAAAAGCTTACGTAAAAATCAACTTAAAATGCGCTTTTAGCACAATCCTGAACACGAAAAGGAGCGCTGACTCTTTACCTTTCATGTTCTAGCAGACAAAGCCATAATAACCACATACGGCACTGCACAATCTGAACCCTGTTCAATTTTTTTTGTAGCTAAGATTATTTGCAGTTCTTGATCTTCAGTTAAGATGCGAAAAGCCTGGATATATTTGTTTTATTGAACACCTAGTTTAAATATGACTATAACATTTACTTTCCCACTAACATAGGTGAGTTAGGAAGACACACCAGTGTCTGGTAAAGTCAAAAATAAAATTCATATTCACCCACAAGTTTCCAGTTACAAACCTCCTCACTTTTAGAGGTCATTAACATATTTTTACACCTAACCTCCTCTCACAAAACAAATATCTCCTTGAACAGATCAGCTTTTTTTACAACGAAAAGATAACAACCATAATCACAATCAAATCTGCTCCAATTTAAGTGTACATTTCCGCTTCATTACAGCTAAATTAAATTAAGAGAAAATTTATTTGAAAACTGCACAATGATCAGCTCAAGTTGGTTTCTTCAGGACGGCATATTGTTCCGAAAGATTACACCGTATATTTAAATATTTAAAGGAAACCAAAACCAATTTAGAATTTGGGCTCACAAGCCCTTTCAGAAGCTTTCAACTGTTTTCCCCTGCGAGCCAAACAGCATTAAACGTCATGTCATAATGTGCTTGCAGTCCAGAAAGACAACCATACTCTGGGCAGCATCTGAAGAAGCGTGGCCAGCAGGGAAAGGGAGGTGATTCTGCCCCCCTACCCTGCTATTGGGAGGCCTCACGGGGAGCCCGGCATTCAGTTCTGGAGTTCTCAGCACAGGAAGGACGTGGAGCTGTTCGAGCAGGTCCAGAGGAGGCCATGGAAACGATCCAAGGGCTGGAGCAGTTCACCTACAAGGACAGGCTGAGACAGTTGGGGTTGTTCAGCCTGGAGAAGAAAAAGCTGAGGGGAGACCTTAGAGCAGCCTCCAGTACCTAAAACGGGCTCCAGGAAAACTGGGGAGGGGCTCTTCATCAGGGAGTGCAGGGATAGGATGACGGGGAGCAGTTTTAAGCTGAAAGAGGGGACATTTAGGCGAGATCTTAGGAAGAATTTTTTTCCAGTGAGGGTGGTGAGGCACTGGCCCAGGTTGCCCAGAGAAGCTGTGGCTGCCCCATCCCTGGAGGTGTTCAAGGCCAGGTTGGATGGGGCTTTGAGCAACCTGATCCAGTGGGAGGTGTCCCATGGCAGGGGGTTGGAAATGGATGATGTTTAATGTCTCATCAGATCCAAACCATTCTATGATTCTACAAAGCAGTGAAACGTTACTTAAGCCAAGAGACGCACACTGTAGGTGGTGCGGGGAGCACTGTACACAGCTGCACGCAGACAACGCTCTGCGGCAAAGGCTTCTTCAATGATCTGGAACTTTTCTGAACTTCACTCCCAAAAGCTGATGTTTACCAGTAGCCACCTGCCAGCCCTTGGGATTTGGGGGGTTGTTTTTGGAAGCCCGGAGGAGACAGGAATAGAAAGAAAAGGTAAGATAATTTATTTGATTGGGCTGTTTATAAGGCTGAGAGTTGGTAAAAGCACGTTGCTTCGTTCATGTCAAAGGTAACCTTAACACTCATTTCACATCAACTATGGTGATTTTGTTTTAGATTAGGGACTAGAAATCTATTAAGATGAAGTTTAGTACCACAGTGAATTTCACCACATATTCAATCCCGGCCACTTTGAAACCTCTAATACAAAAACTGCAAGGAATTCCTCCGGCAACAATGAGCCGAGTATTTCATAAGCCTTGAGCCTGTTTCACCTCCTCGACTCCTACACGTCAACTTCTTTTGATATAAGGCATTCCCACAGAGCAAGTCAAACACACAGTGGCCAAACAGGCCTTTCCTACCTGGCTGAGACACCTTCCTGCCATCCTGCCCACCTTCCATGAATTCCCAGTGGCCACGCAGAGGAGGAGAGCTCCTGCCTGGAGGCCAGGCAAGCTGAGAAATACAGGAGCTACAACGAGAACATGGATGAGAAGCTGGCGGGCATGGCTGGTGGGCAAGAGGCAGCTGGTAAGAAACTCCCCGCAAGAGAATATCACAGATATAAAAATACTAAGACAGTAATCAATCAACAAACACCACTCCTGTTCCTACACACTACGTGGAGGAAGGGTCTTTAAGAGGGCAGAAGCATGTAGTGATTGGAGATGTATTAAACACTTTCTGACAAGCATGGTCACCTAAAGCACTAGAAGCCATCTCATACACACCCATCTGATTTTTGACCGCTTTATATTGTAAACTTAATTTTCATAACTTTAGATTATTTTTTTTTCCAAATCAACATTTGATGCTTAAGCATTACAAAAATCAAGAATGACAACATTTTAATTTCTTGCAAGTTCATCCACATTCTTACAGATTCCAGCGACAATCCCAGAGATTTCTTTCCCAGGATAGAAGACAAAACTGGAACACACACAGAAGAGAAAGCAAGCTCTGTTCACCTTTCAATAGCCTAAGCCCAGACCTGCCAGGAACACTCCTCGAGGAACCTTACCCGCACAACACCACCTTAAGCCCCAGCCTGACACCCAAAAGACTCCAAACAGCACTGAATACTATTCAGCTCATAACCAGAAGCCTGATTAAAACATTATTTCACATATACCAACAATTCTGGAAAATGCATGATAAATAGAGTAACTTCACAGGAACAAGATGTTTTCCTTCCAAAGGAAAAAAAAAGAAGAAAACCACTGTGATCCTTTCCAAGCAGATTCTTCAAAATCTGTTCAGATGAGACATCCTCTTTTTCTAAGAAAACAAAAGGTCTTCAATGACATTTTCACCAGAAATAGTGAAAAACATGATTTCTGCTTGCCAAAAACCAATTGGATGATAAACTCTTTAGTACGTTTGAAAGGCTTCGGTATGGTAAAAGCAGAAAGTAGCTGCAACGTTAATCTGAAAAAAAGTCAAAAATTTAGACATAAAAACTGAATTAAATACTGCACAAACGTGATATATGCACAGATAAGACTTTTACCTCACGATTTGCTGATAAATTAAATAAGATAACGGACACTGGGAAAAAATGATGAAAAAGCAAGCTAGCTTAGAGCTACATCAAAGTCCATACCACTACCCTAGCAAAATAATGACATTCTTGCACCCTATTGCCCTTTGTTTTAGACAACAAACAGATGTCGTTTGTAAGTGTCTGAGTAACTCAGAAAGGAATCATCTGATTTGTTTGTGAACATTTAAAAGTTATCATAAGACAAATGACTAAGATAAATGGAACCTTTACACTCGTTCAGGCACAGCACAGCGCTCCGCCAGACCTGCCGGGCTCCAGATACCTGTACCTTCCAAAACCTGTACGTACTGAGGAAACGGAGCAGAGGACTGCACGAGGCATTGCGAGCTGAGAACAAGGGATTCGCCGTATTCGGATTGCCCACTCCGGCTCCTCTCCGACTTACACAGAGCTGAAGACAACCCTTAGCTTCTCGCAGTGCATTCCCGTACCACACCCAAACTCCAACGCACAGCTCACCAAAGCCTGGGTTTTCCCTTTGATGCACAGGGCAGGAGATGAATGTTTCAGTCACCTAAGCGACATACAAGCAGTGCAGGTTGAAGTAATCCAGATTAAAAGAGAGTTAGTTAGCCCTTTTCAAAACAAGTGTAACTCAAAGAGTCTTAGGCATATGCAGAAAGCACTCAGAAAAGGTACACGGACTCACGAACTGACTAGAAGGTCTGAACACACTTTCGTATGACAATACATTCTAGAACAATACGCTCAAAATCAAGGTATGATATTTATATGTGAACACTATGAGGATACAACAAAAATAACTGAGAATTGAGAAAAGAGCTCCTGAACACAAGGAAAAAGAAGAAACTGAAACACTGGGGAGGTGCCTGAACCTCTAAAAAGTAAATAAAAAAACAGTTTAACAAGGAAGCTGATTAACTATTTTTATGAAATACTTGCTACGTATTTTTTCCTTTTTTCTCAACCATTTCCAAAATACTGGGAAGGGAAGAAAAAAAAAAATACACAGAATGACACTCCCACCAAAAACAAAGAAGACCAGAAAGGAAACATGAGCACAGGTAGAAGACGACAGACAATCACCAGCATCTGCCTGAAGTGAGAGCAGGAGCACTGAGTGCAGAATGCAATGAGCCTCAAGTGTAAAAACATACAGGAATTATGACCAGAAAGCAGTAGAAGACAGATAAAGAGGACAACAGAACTAGAGAAGACGTGGGGAATAGGATCTAAATTGGTCTGTCATCTGCAACGGGGCATGGTCAACACCACTGTCTCAGCATACGCTCCCTCTGCAACAAGGCACAACATGACAGCGCTATATTCCTCCTGTCCCGTGCCTTTATCTATATCTCCCTTTACTGCAAGGCAAAAACCAAATTACATCAAGTCTTTTATTCCTATCGGGGCTGAAGGACTAGCATGTGTATGATGAAACCTTCTCCTCCCTAACACCCTCCAGCTTCTGTGATTCTTGGCCATAAGGTTGTACAAATGGGGGCAGCTTCTCTCCCCCACAATTCCTCCTTCCCTTCCTTCTTCCTCTGACAATAATTCTTTAAACAGAAGGTGGAGAAGAAGCTGCAATCTGAAGAGCTGAATACCGCTTGTTTGTATCACATGAATTCCTACCAAACTAAAAGCTTCTGTAATTGTTACACAGACAGTGAGTAACATAATTGGTCTGACAATTGTCAGTATTAGCTTTATATTCAAGTATAACTAAATCCTATAAACAGGCATTTTCAATTTATTTTTTTTTAAAATGAAGATACACCTAAAAACACTTTATATTACATCAGCATCCTATGGGGATCAAATTCAGACCTGATGCAAAGAAGGAAATTTTAATTTAAAACAATTATTGCTTTCTAAAGCTAAATTTCATCTATGGTTGCAAGGACCATCACTTGGAAGCACAACTGAGTAAAAGAGGTTTTAATCACTGCCTCTGTTGTTTGACACATTGTGCACTGTCCTCTTAACTCCTAAATTCCTCACGTCATATCTGTGCAGATGACACTATTTCACTGCTCCCTTCTCTCACAACCAACCTCTACCTTCTTTTAAAGAGCAAATGACATTACCGCTAAATCCAGGCCAGATGATCCCTGCCACAGCCAGGCTCATTACTGCAGGCTGCATTCGGCATACTTGATCTCATGCAGTACCATCTCTTTCCTACTCCTAGCATTTAGTAATAAACTCCCGTTTTAATTCAAGAGCTCTTCATGTCTCTCCCAAAGAACACACTATCTTCAAGGGATGCTTTTGCAGGTCCAATTCCCCTCTTATATTTACAATTACACCATAATTCTGTAGGAATCTGCTGGAAAATTGCCTACCTGGTCCATCTCTTGCCCATGGTACCGGTATGTCTAGGTGAGGCTACAAAGTTATCTCAGAAAAAGCTCAGTGCTTGAAGCATCTGTTGACTAAATAGCCCTTTCACCTCTTCTTCAGAAAAAGGAAGCGAATCAATGCCCTGCAATGCAATTCTGGCCTGTGGACCACTACCAAGCTATGCTGCCCTGCATGCTCCAACATTATATTCATGCTTGCATATACAATATATAAAGCTGCTAGTAGAGATACAAAAGCTTGAACATTAAATAGAAATCAAAATCTCTAGAATGCAATAAAACTTACTAGCATTCACCACTTCGAGATTATATTTTATCGATGCGAATGACAGCAAGGTAAAGAAATGCAAGAAATCCATAAAAAATACTCCAGCAGAAAAAAAACCAAAATTTGTCAGTTTAAAAACTAAGTTAAAAGGTTTTGTTTAAGAACAAGCCTTACAGAGTTCGTGTGACCATAAAGCAGACTTTGGGCATCTGCACATGGCACCACCAACGCAGTACTTTCAATGTCTGAGAGAGAACAGAAAAAGCAAGAAAGGAACGGCTGTTTAACTCTCCACATTACATTGGATCAGCAAAAAGAAAACCTAGCATCTATGAAAAAAAGAAAAGAATCGGATCACTGGAGTTCGAACTTTCTCCAAATTTGAGATTCAGTTTTCAGCAACCAATTGAAATACTACAAACCCTGTATACTGTACATCTGAAACTGTTACAGACCCTGAGGGCAAAGGCTCCCTACAGGATGAACTTATTTGGGCTTCCCCTCTGGGATCAGAAATAATTGCAAATAATAACTGCATTTGATCGCTATTTTGCATTCATATGCCAATAAACAGTTCCCAAACACAGGCACAGGACTAGAAAGAAACTCTCAGAATTTAAAAAAGACAAAACCAACCCCCACACTAAAAATCCAACAACCCAATCAGCAGTGAAATTAAGACTTTTTTTCAACAAAATCATTATTTAGTGTAGTACTAAAGTAAAACAAGATTGTTTATTTATGTACTTTACGATTTCAGCTAAGTGACTCAGTGTTCTTTTATCTTTCACAAGAAGATTCAACGATTTGCACATGCCCTCACAGTCAAAAAGAAAGCATGAAACAAACAGGGGACACCCAAATCTTTCCGCTGAAGAAGCTGCAGAAGGAAAATCAGCTGCTCACCAGAAGTATCTCAAGGAAAACATTAAAGCTTGAGACTACTGCAAGAAAACATGATCGTGGTTGGTTAAGCAGAGGTTTTGCAGCCATTAAAATCTGTGCTTTCACTGAAATTTAACTATTAAAACCCTAGAAACTAAAATGTCTTCTTAGAACTAACACAAACACTTTGAACAAGAAGCAGAAGCTACAGCCATACGCCAGTGTCAACTCAGCATCTCCTGGATTTTCCTTTTCAATAGTTTTTCAAACATGCAGTCAACAGACTACAGCTTAGCTTAAAGGAAATATCAAGCCCAAAGAAAATAATTTCCCTAAACACCGGGGGGAAATAGACATTTATAGAGAGCAAGACCATTAAAACGAGCTTAATTCTTGAAGTCTTATTTAAAATAAATAAAAAAATAAAAGAGCTACAACTGTAAAACTACACTGAACAGAAAAAAACCCACGTTTCAGCTAAAATTTCTTCCTCACCTATACTATCAACAAAAGCGCTCAGCTTGTTATTTATCATTTCCAGATATTGTTTCAAATATTAAGACTTGCATAAAAGCCACATTAATTCAAGAACAATTACATGCCTTCAGAAGTACCAAAATAAAGCTGGGAGTGATCCACAAGTGAATGCGGTAAACTTCACACACAGCGCAAAGTAATCCTCCCTTTTGTGTATTTATTTATATCACATATAATGATACTATTACAACAGTGTCCGCATATCAGAAGACCTCATACCAAAAAGTGAACCTTACAGGGAAGTGAAAAGGCTGACTTAAAAGAACCAAACTCCTTGCACTGGCTAATTAGTCTGCTCTGTGATCGCATGTTTAAGCTTTCATATCAGAAAAACTCATTTCACTTCGTCACTGCTTTCAAGCCGGGATATTTTATTTACACTAGGCTGCAAGCACCAGGCAAGCTAAAAGCTGCATATTAATCATAATCAAACCCAATGGTACTCTCAGATGTAAAGTGCTCGTGGTCACACTAGATGAAGAGAAAAGATCATCCGAGTAGTCCCCCCCATGTGCCTGATAACAGAACTTACAGTCCTTGCTACCTGGTAATTAGGGTTTTGGCAGCAAGGAAAAACAGAATCAAAATGATTCCTAACTGTTGGGGTACTGGAATTATCACCTCTCTAATGGATCAATACAAACCTCGTATTAGAGCAGTCGTCAAAAGCTGGGTGTAAAAGTTCACATTTCCAGCATTAATTCTATTCTATTAATCAAGTTCTGCCCATTTATTTTTGGTAACTAGAAAGCAGCACACATTTGTGGTGGATGAATACATACACACGCCTGCAGCGGAAGAGCCAAAGTACAGCCCCACAAATGTGAACTTCTAAACCAGTTCTTTAGTCTCTCATTTAGTTCGTAAACTAAAGTATACAACACTGAACGCATATAAAAACCATAATTAAAACAGACAGCCAAGGCTGTCACCATCTCAGCCTCCACCGCTTGAGAAAGTTGTTCAGTGAAGAAAGAAAACTTCCTTTTCATGGGTCTGAGTTATCAATTTAGACTCTGCACTTGCACAGAACCTGAAATTCAGTCCACAAGCTTTTACAGCCACACACCGCTCGTGCAGAAGTGTTTCCACAACTCATTGTCCTTTACTCGTCATCTCAAACATGACAAAGAAGTCATGGCTTTGGCAATGAAAAAGTGCAAGAAAAAAGGTGAAACCATTATTAGATTCCTATTTAGAAAAACCATTAGGTAACAATCGGCGGCGTTTTGAAAGTCACACTCACAAATAAAGCTTCCATGCTCCCCCTGCTTTTGTTTGAAAACTGTACGTCCCTAGATAGATTCACGAACAGAACTACTCAACCATCAGACGCTCCGGCATCCCGGTTACCCAGCAGTCTAACTGACGCTATCCCAGGATAAGGGAACACAGACAAGCAGTTGCAACGAGTAGTCTTCATGCCCCACACACCACGTTACCTTGTGTTAAAGCATTTCTGTGACACAAGAGAAGAAATTTACAGCAAAGACAACAGAACTAATTCTGAAGCAATTTTTTTTTGTTAATTAAGGGTCTTCATAGACAAAAAAGGGCTGAAAAGGACATTGTCATAGTACAAATCAATGGGGAAAAAAACAGTAGATGAAGCTACAGAGCATACTTTTAGATTGCTGTGGAATACACCTGATCTGTTTATCTTACCTATTTTTGAAAGACAGCCAACAAGCTGGCCCAAAGAATCAACGGTGTGCAAGCTGTGAACGCACTCCTGCTAACACAGAGCAGGTGTAAGTGGTTTCAGTAGACTCTGAAGTCACCGGAGTGAAAGCTGTGACAAACACAGATTTCCCATTCCAAGATTCCACATGTTGAGAATGACACATAAATGTCTGCCTAAACAGACTGAAGTTTTACATCCAGTCTATTTACACCATTACTTTTGAAACTAAGATGATAGTGGCCTCCCTCTATTATTAATACAGAGGATCATTAAAGAAACAAGAGGTCACATACAGACTACGGCCACTTCAGGTCCTTTCAGGCAACACGACTGCCTGTTATCACAAGGCATGTCCAAAGATCTAACACGCTACTCTGTGTAGCTTTCATTTCCCATAAACATTTCATGGCAGTAACCATTTCACACCTTTTCCTTGTCTGGACGGAGAAGGTAGTTCAGGGCCGGGATCTACCTCCACTCCTTCTTCATGGCCAACTTGGTATGGGTCACTCAGGACACACTGGAATTGAGGTTCAGCTTCTACCAACTCATAGCAAGGAAGGCAGAGCAATCCCATTGGCACTGCTGCTGTTGAAAACCTTCTCTCTAATTTCTGTGCCTTAGTTTCTCTACACTAATGGTGCACATCGCATCATGAGGCCAAGGCTACGAGGTCTTTCTGATACTGTCAGACCAAGTTTAGAAATGACTATGACTTTCTCAGGGCTTTTGAAGCAGAATACTTCACCAAACGCAATCATGCGTCTTGAGAGATGCGGGCAGCTGCTCCAGGACAGAAAAACTAGTTCCTTATTCTCCTCTCTTTCTCTTTTTTTTTTGTTTAACAAAACCTGATTTTCACAAAAAAAGTTTAGGTTTTCATTACCACGGGAGGGCAGGAGCATATAATGCTAGTGCTGGTTTCTTCTTGGAGAGAGCAGAACAAACAGTGGGAGCTGGAAAGCAGAAAGAGCCAAGTCAGAGACCCGGCGCATGATGAAAATTCAGTCGTACCAGCAGAGTTAACTGCTTGTTAATGAAGGCGTATGCATCCCATCTGCTGGCTATGGAAGAGCTGGAATGGTTTCAAAAACATTCCAAGGCAGACATACCATCAAATGTATGATGCAAACGTGTGATCCATACCCAAAAGTTTACCCCACTGATTTCGGCAGGAGCGAGGACAGACAGACACGCACGGGCACCGAGGATGCAGGAGAAGAACCACGTCCTTGTCACACATTAACTGCCACTGCCCACTGGCAATAAAAATCCTTCCAGTGTCATTTGTTTATTCATTAATTCTGATTTCAGGAGAAAGTTCTGGCTTGCACCCAACAGCTAATTGATTCAATAAACAGCATCTCGGTTTAGAAGAAGAAGAAAACATGATACTACAGTGAGAGCATGTAACTGAAACCTCGATATCTGTTTGGGTATGACTTCGGGCTTCTCAAACGAGCTGGGCTGCAGTAAGCTGGGTTTAAAAGAGAAGACAGCATGCAGTTCACAAGCAAGAGAAAACTACCATTTCTCCAAAGAGTTCTAATGGAGAAGAGAGAAGAGAAATTGCTACTGTAAAAACGTGCCTAATGATGACCTAAAACACAGAACATAAATTTGTGGATGAAGTCATGGGAAAAAAAAAAAAAAAAATCTGGTTGTTGTATTTATTATGTGAATTACAGCTCATGGCTATAATGTTTAAACTTTTGTTTCCTTCCGAACCAGGCCTGCCACACACAATATGCTATCAAGAAAGCTGCCAAACAATTGTTTGACTATTCCAAAAAGCAAATATGTAGCCTACCATGAAAAACAAATACGATAGCCTGAAATCTGCCATCATCTGCCCTCAGTCCAAGTGTCCAAAAGAGTTAGAGGGACTTACCACAACAAAATTTGCTGAACCGAAACAAGCTCCCAGGTATCTTAATTAATGTTATTTACCAACATAAATTCTTCTTTTCATGAACAGTAATCATCCAGAATGTTGAATTCAACGTAGCTCATGTAACTGCCAGTAGTATAAAATTCTCTTTAATAAATATTTTAGGTTCTGCAAATACTGTACAATAGCCATTAGATTTTAAAAATCTATTAGAAAAGTAATTGTCACAGATTTAGTATTTTAACAAGAACATTTGAATGGAGGCTTCATTTAACCCATCCATCCCTTCAATAAGAAAACCCTGCAAATCTCTCCAAGTTATGCATATTTTATAGGATTTTTTCTTGGCTTTAAACCCTTTGATTGTATAATCATTTCTCCACAAGAAACATTTTTAGAAGTCATGTACTCTAAGTGCTATGTCAGAAGCAACAGTAAAAATGGGTTTTCATGGTAAGTCCTTTACATTCTGCTACGATCAGCATTTTGCAGGACTACAGAGATGGATTCTCTGGTAGCCCTTCACTTCCTTGTTTAGGAGGTCACTTTTTTTTTTTGCACTATTTCTTTTTATAAAGATCTATTTTTGACTGCTGCGGACTTTTGTTTACATATCAAGCCACCTGATGCCTCCAGGAGCCGTATAGTTCGCTAGTGAAGTCATTTTCTCTCTGCTACACGTAGCACGTAGTGACTCCGTGTAACCAAATGCTTCTAAACACGAGTTGGCATACACGGCATTCTGAAGAAGACTCCTTTCTGTACGGTTATCCCTTAGAGTTAAAAGAAACACACAGTTCTGCTTTTCTGCAGTGGCTGACTCAAGGAGGAGGGGGAAGGGGAAAATAAAAGAGTATAAATCTCCACCATCACAATTTCAGAAATACAAGAGCTCGTCTAAAGAAAAGAAGGATTACTCCATTATTTCTGTGCCTTGGGCAGCTGAGGGTTGATGGGGGGGTTGTTTGAGCTGGGGGGAAGCCATTGAGAGAGATTCCAGGATTTTTTTTTTCTGTTATATGTATTTGTTTTAATGAAAATGGAATCAACTCCAGTATTTTACTGATTAAGTACAACATGAAGGAAAAGTAAGACTGAAGCCAAAAACTTGAACCCTTCCACACACAAAGCAGCTCAGCACGTGCAACTGTACTGTATGTACAGCTTCAGCAATTACCGGCAAATTTCTAGGTCTGCTATACAAGGTTTCAGTTACAATGACAGGTAACTAAATCCCTTTCTTTTGTCTAAAAAAATAATAATTTATGCAACAGTTAAAACTGAAAAACGGGAGAGGGTTGCTCTAAGTATTTTGACACAACATGAGTATTTCATCCCAGGAATAATTATCAATAAACACAATTAATGCAGCCTATTACAAAATCAATTATAACCTAACTTTCAGCATCAAAAAAAATACAACAGTGAGAGATCTTACTACACAGAAGACTGGACAGTTCACATGCTACAATTACACAAGTAATTGTACAATTACTGCCGCCAGTCAGAGCAGAGCAGCCTCACACTAAACAGAGTAAAATCCCTTATTTGCCAAGATTTACATGACTGGGACACAGATGAAAGCAAAGTAAAAGAAGAGAGAGAAGTCCGACTCCCCATGATCATTGCTGCAGCTCGGCTACAAATAAATATAGGGCCCTGGTCTTTTTGGCTGCCGGTCAGGTATTTCTTCATAAAAGTAATAATAAATAAGTTTCCCAGTTAACACAACAGACCAATGGATTATTTTGATCATTCAAACTGTCACAAACTACCTCTTCAATTTCAGATTTAATACTAATTCCTATTGGGAAACAGGAAAGCAAAGCTCTAAATACAATAGCAAATCCTGACGTGGTTTTGCCATATTGTCTGAGGTACTAAATCAGCATTATCTGTAACATTTAATGGATAATTAAAATCCAAGCACACATAAAGTATAAAAATACTACAGCTTAAGGTTCTCAGGTGTGAGGATTTCGAGATTATTTTTATTCTTTCACTTAACATTCTTTAACCTTGCGTTTCCATGCCCATCGCTATAAATACTCATTCTAAACTTCTAGTTAACACAAGCTTTTAACAGCATAAGTATTAAAAATACTGTATTATAGTAATATGTATGTCTTGTGCAGCACTATGCAGACTACTTTGTTTATGCGAATCATCAATCATCATCCAGAAGGCCTAAGTAAATTTATGGTTTCTTGCAATGCTATCAGTTATTGTTTCAGAAAACTGTTTCCATAACGTTAGTTCCAGCAACAGGGTCGTTCATCATATCAATAACCTGAACAACTACTCCTGCTTTAATACGTGCAAACAAGTGGAAGATTGACAAGCTACTAACACCCCATATATGAAAAAAATAAACACTTGATTTAAATATACCTTTCTTGCTGCAGCTTTCACAAACTAAACAGCGTAAAATAGAGCAAACCCCTCAGATTACAACTGATTAGCCAAAAAAATACGAACAATAGCTTATTGTCTTTCCCAAAATTTGACACAATACATTAACAACAAGGATGTAGCTACAAGAAATTAATTCAAACCTTCAAAAGATGGCATTCTGTGGTGATTTTTAGAAGTCTCTATGCATCTACTAAGGACTAATAGCCAAGTAAGTGATATTAACCACTGTTCTGTCGAACAATTTTGCAAAGCAAACTTTTGACAGACAGGTGATGGCAACCTGCCACCAGTTCAGCAGAAGTGTCTGCTTTCAGTCACATCACTGTACCAACACTTTCAAAGGAAATCCAGGGTGCGCCTGGTCAAGTTAGTCATAAGTCAGCGAATGTGTCGGCACCAAAACAATGGTGGCATAACATTTCACATTCCTTATGCAAAAAATATTCCCACAGACATCTATACGATTTCTGGAAACAAATGCAAAACCAAGTCTCACGCAAACACGATTTACAGCCCCAATATAGTGAGTTTAGAAATAGTTTGTGAAAAACTTCTCAAGCTTTTATGTTTTTTTCCTCCAAGCGCCTGCACCAACCTGTGGGCTGGAAGGAGTGGGAGACCAGCACTCGGGCAAGCTAAAATTGCACCTCATGGCAAACAGGCTTCACTGTTTAATAAAGATGCGCTCCACAGCCTCTCTCCAAAGCAATATCAATCGCGTACAAGATCTGTGCTACAGAAAGAACCTGTTTCAAAACCCAGCAGTCAAAGCAGGGAGAGAGGGAACCGAGATGTGCTCTAATATTTATGCATCCATTATAATGCAAATGCGTAAGGTATTAGAAAAGCTACTTGCATTGGTGCACAGCCCCTTCAGTCTATGTACAATGCCAACAGAAAGAACAATTAGGGTGCATGCATAACAAAAAGCCTCCGACCACAGGGTAGGGAGGTCCACTGAACCGGATACAACGTCTACGGGATCATCAGGGCTTTGTGGTCTGCTGGATCACTGCATACATCTTGCTCATACGTAGAATATGAAGCATTCAAAGACACAAAAGCACATAGCAGATTAGCACGGCACAGGTACAACCAATTTACTGTGCATGTTTCTCCAGATGAACAACTGCTGGGCTGGACCCCCGCTCCCCACCCCAGTGCTGCTCCTCCCTGCCAAGCCCCAACACAGCTAAGGATCAAGTGGCAAACTTTCAACTGTGCTAAAAAAAATAAACAAACTGCTACATACTTTCCCGTGGCAAAAAAAAAGTATAAAAAATAAAAAAAAAAATCCAACTCTGCAGCACTTTTTGTAAAAGAAAGGGAGAAAGGGAGGGAGGCGTGTGAATTAGGATCTAATGTGCATCCAGTCTGAGAATACAGACCACACTCCTGAAGAGAAGCCAAAAAGCAGACAAATACATTCAAGTCTTTCCTGGTTTGGTATTTTTTTAACATGTACACCTTAACGGTAAAACAACAGTAAAAGAACCGAGCGCACAGGGCACAACAGATTGTTTTAAGAACTTTTCTGACCACGCACCCTAGTATTTATCTACACCAATTCACAGCCTTTAATCTATTCTCACACTAATCAGTGTGTCTCAATTATATGACAGGCTCCCTTCTCTCATGTGTTCTTTCTGATAGAGTAATACAAATAAAGCGCTTCTTAAACTGCAACGATCTTTAAACAGTCCAGTGTTAACTACGTGGTATAAAACAAATCATAAACACTGCATAATTTCCGTACAAAATACATCCATCACCGAGAGGTTAATGATAGAAGAACTGTCAGTAATTAACATACCCTTTTTATCCAGAGACTATCGTTCTGCTGTACTGAAAACGCCTTGATTGAATCAAATCTGGTATCGGAGAGAGCCCAGACTTAATAGTACCTTACGTGTATTTCACAACACAGCCAAGCCCAAGCAATGCAGTAAAAAACAAGCAAATTAAGGTCAGCTGCTAATACCACAAACATCACCTTCTTATTATACACAACCTGTTACATTTTTCCGGGTAGGTTTTGTAACACAGCAAGACTACTGTATCAAACAGACCAGGCTATGTCAGCCGGTACAATTTCAATGTAAACAAGGCTCCTTTTTATCTCTTCCATCTAGTTACAACCGACTGTTTAATCTTCACTACTGTGTCCTCCCCACCCCTCTCTCACAGGCACACAACAAACAAACCCACCAGAAAAAGAGAGACAGAAATATCTCCTCTGAGACGCAGTTGCACACAGTAGAAATAAATGCAAGGTATATCACAATGGCAGAGAGAAAAGCAGCCTCGCTCTAATTAAAAGAGCAACCACAGAGCTGCTGCACAAGAAAAAATAGAATAAAAGGCGGTGAGCCTCTAAGCATTACGGGTGGGAAATGCCGTGAGCCAAGATGAGTGAGAGGGTAAAGTGGGATAGACATGGGTACCTCTTACCACCCGAAAACCACCCGCAGAGGTGGGCTGAGCCCTCCCAGAGCTCTAGAGGGTGAGGAGAAGGGGTGAGGGCCACTTTCCCCTTCTGCCACAATACAAGTTTTCATCCTTCTTCAGACACCGAGAAGAACCTGCTCCTAGAAAGAAACAGCTCCTCGTTAGCCCCCACCCAGATTCTCCACGACAGTATTTAGGAAGCATCTGAGATCTCTTAATGCAGTTTTATTTCCTTATCATCACACAAAACCTTCCCAAAAAAAAAAGAGATCAGTTATTCACCAGGCTTCCTAAGCCTTGTCAAGAAGGGATCACAAAATGGGACCCTTATCATCCATAACAAACAGAAGACACTTCCAACACGCACGAGCAGCGTGCACACACGCAGGCACACACATCCACCTATTCCACGCAGGGCGGCGGCAGCTGGCTCGCACGGTGACAAGCCAGGACTGCCACACACACACCGTTTCAGCAGGAACATTCTTTTCTAGAAAGCTACAGCCAAGTAACAATCAATCCGAGGGTTTCCTAAAAGGCACATACACAGCGATCTTGCGAGCAATTAATTCCTGTACATAGGCTAGGAGGGCGGGAGGGCAGCTGGAGAAAATATTGGTCTTCTGAAGGAATCCCTTCCATCACACAAAATTCCTGAAGGAGAATACACCCGTCAGTGCGATTTAAGTGTCAACATAACAAAGGAACGCCCCTCCCAATACCTCCTGCCTTACAGATATGACATGCTGGAAAGGGAAAACTAGACCGGGAACGGCAGCTATTTGCAATCAGCACTGCTTATCGACCCTACCCTTGCCATCACCCTGAATTAAAAATGCTTGGGATTGTTTAGCATTTCTAGAAAGAGCAGAATAGAGGGACACAACAGAAGACAGCATCCTCTTTAAGGATTCCTTGGTATTCCTTAAAGTAGGGCTGTGGACACAAGGACAGCTTTGTATGGCATCATCTTTCTGCATTACAAGATAACATATAAAATTAGTTTTGCCTGATGTACGTTTTGCCTTGCCACACGTACAGAAATCACCACGGCTGACAAACATTAGCCTAAATTAAAAGGAATCCAGCTTTAAATTACTAAAATAACCTCCCATCTCACTCATCCCGAGCAAAGAATAATTACATAGAAAACCAAAACAGTCAAACCCAAACCATGCAATAGGAATTAAGAGGATAAGGGTGTTACTAAAATTAACATGCATGTACAACAGTGTAATAACAAATTCATAGGATACAGTAAATCTTTCCCAAAACCAGGCTAGGATTATATCAAGATCACCACGGAACATATGCCTGAAATATGGCTGTAAATAAGAGTGACTTAATTTGACCACCACCTACTTTAAGCCCTTGATTTTTATAAATAGCAGCACCCAATAACAACCAGTGATTAAAAAAACCCCACAGTTTAGAAGGCAAAAAGAAAAAACAATAAGTAGAAAGTCAAACGTGTGAACAAAAAAACAGTAATCCTGAAGGTAATTATTAAAACCAGCTTAATTTCTCTTTTGACAGAGAAAGAAAAAAAACAAAACCCACCGAGTACTGCAGGAATGACAATACACACAATTACAACTCCCTGATCATGAATATTCTGCCTGGGAAGTGTCTGCACATGTGCAGAACTGAATAAAACGTGCGCTTTCATATCCCCATCTCGAGTACGTGAGTTAAAAATTACTCCTACTATTTGGGCGCTCGGTTTTCCCACCCGGTGCGAGCGTTTGTTCCCGCTCCGTCCCCGCTCCTCGGGCAGCCCCGTGGAGCCACACTTCCACCCAAGTTCAGCTCCGAATCTCGGCAGAGCTCACGCCCAGCCGCGATTTCAGCCCACACACACGCGGCCCTTCACCTTTCCTAAGGTTACTACAGCTTTTTAACCGTTTCCTCGGGAAAATTCGGGCGCAGCGCGGGTTAAAAAAAACCAAAACAACAAACCAAACCCTTGGGCAGCCCCGGCGGCGGGCGGGAGGCTGTCACACCGCTTTTTCCACCGGTTCCAACACCGGAAAAGTCACCTGGCCGGGCAGAAGGCGACGGCTTCGGGCAGGGGATCCCGGCTCCATCAGCGCCGGCCCAACAGACCCGTGCGGGGAGGCAGGAAGGGAGCCGGGACGGGAGGGGGGACGCAGCCCCGCTGCCCTCCCGAGCGCTGCGATCGCTACCCCGAGCCCGGTCAATCCTCAGTGCCCGGATTCCCCCCTCGCCAGCCCCGGTACCGGCGGGAGGAGGAGAGAGAAGGAGGAGGAGGCTCGGCTGCACCGCGGCGCTTCCTCCTTCCTCTCCTCGCCGCGGCTCCCGGGGCGCAGCGGGGCTCGGGGACACACACGCACTCGGGCACCGGAGCCCGGGCAGCCCCCCGCGCCCCCTCCGCATCTGCCCGCCCCGGGCCCGCCCCGCCTTTGTCCGCCCCCGCGGTGTCCTGTACCGTGCGGCTCCGCCATCCCGCCCGGCGCGGCCCCATCTGCGCGCCCCGAGCCGTCACGGGACTCCCCGCCCACGGCGCTCCCGCGGCTCCACTCGGGGCGGGGCCGCCGAGACGAGCGCTTCCAGGTTACCGGGACGCGACAGCGCCGCGCCGGCCGGAAGTGATCCCGTTGCCCCGGGAGACGCCCCGGGGGTCCAGCACTGTGTGGGCCCCCCACACACACACACCCCTCCCCCGGTACGTACCCCACCACCTCTGGGATGTACCGCGGCCTGCCGGGCCTGTGCACCGACCCCTTGGGCTGTGCATCAACTCCTCGGGCTATACGCTGGCTCCCCCGGGCTGCACACCGCCCCCCTGGGCTGTACCCCACCACTTCTGGCTGTACCTCGGCCTCCCAGGGCTGGGCACCGAACCCTCGGGCTGTATACCGGCCCCCCCGGGCTGTACACTGGACTCTCGGGGCTGTCCACCGACCCCTCGGGCTATACACTGCCCCCCCCCGGGGCTGTACACCGAATCCTCGAGCTATACGCCGGCTCCCCCAGGCTGTACACTGGACCCCCGGGCTTTACACTGGCTCCCCCAGGCTGTACACTGGACTCCCGGCTATACACCAGCTTCCCCAGGCTGTACACTGTCCCCCTCGGGCTGTATGCCGACTGCTCGGGCTATACATTGGCTCCCCCAAGCTGTACAGTGGCTCCCCCATGCCGTACACTGCCCTCCTGGGCTGTACCGCACCACCTCTGGACCGTACACTGGCCTCCCAGAGCTGTGCACTGATCCCTCGGGCTATACACCGGCTCGCCCAGGCTGTACACCAGACCCCCAGGGCTGTACAATAACTCCCGGAGCTGAACACTGGCACCCAGGGCTGTAAACCAGCTGCCTGGGCTGTACACCAGCCCCCAGGGATATGCGCCAGCCCCAGGGATGTGCACCAGCCTCCAGGGATATGCACCAGCCCCCAGGAATATGCACCAGCCCCTTGGGGCTGTACACTGACACCCACACACACCCCCCCCCTGCTGCGCACCAGCCCCTGGGCTGTGCATTGGCCCTTCAGGCTGTGATCACCCCGTGGATTGTACACCAGCCCCTAGGTTGCACACTAGTCTCCTGGGCTGCACACCAGTCTCCAGGGCTGTACATCAGTCCCCTGGACTATGCACCATCCACCCCATGCCATACACCACCACCCCTGAGCTGTACACCATCCTCCAGGGCTGTTCACCAGCCTCCCAGGGCCACAGGCCAGCCTCCCAACCTGTACACCACCCCCCCTGGGCTGTGCATTGGTCTCCTGGGCTGTACACCAGCCCCCAGGCTGTATGCCAGCCCACAGGCCTCCCAGGTCACCCTGCTGTCACCTCTCGGTGCCCAGCTCTGCAGCTGTCAGGCAGCCCACATGGGTAACTGCCTCACATGAAACCCCTGTGGCTGCACATCCCAGCGAAACTGCGTGTGTCACTGCTGCCTGATGGGGAAACTGCTGTCGGGGCTTCCCCGAGTGAGGAGGACAGCCCACAGCTCAGTTAGGTGCTGGCTGTAACTCATTAAAGTATTGCAAGAAACAGGAACTGTTTTCACAGAATCATCATGGTTGAAAAACACCTCTAAGATCATCCAGTCCAACTGTCAGCCCAAAACCACCGTGCCTAGTAAACCATCTCCCGAAGTGCCACATCTGCACGATTTTTTAACCATCCAGGGATGGTGACTCCACCGGTTCCCTAGGCTGCCTGTGCCAACACTTTGCCAGTCATTCAGTGAAGGATTTTTTTCTAATATCCAATCTAAACCTTCCCTGGCACAACTTGAGGCAATTTCCTCTCATTTCCTCACTTGTTACTTGGGAGAAGAGACCAACGCTCACCTCACTGCAACCTCCTTTCAAGTAGTTGTAGAGGGCAGTAAGGTCTCCTCTCAGCCTCCTTCTCTCCAGGCTAAACAGCCCCAGTTCCCTCAGCCACTCCTCATAAGCCTTGTGCTCCAGATCCTTCACCAGCATCGTTGCCCTCCTCCGGACACACTCCAGTGCCCCAATGTCTTTCTTGTACAGTGGCACAAAACTAAACACAGTATTCAAGGTGCAAATTCTAATCTAATGAGTTCCTGTGAAGTACCTCTGTATCACACAGCCTCCTCGCTCTTGCTGTAGGTCACCTTTAGCGACTGAGACATTATGGAAGAGTTGGACCAGGAGACTGCAATGTTCCCATGACTCCTTTTTCTACAAAATCGTGACCATCCCCTGTTGTCACCTGATATAACCTCACCCCCATGTGCTGACTCTTCTTTCTGTAGGGGATAGCCCAAGCTAAGTGCAACCAAGCTGCCCGTGCAAGGAATACACGGGAGCTGCAGGGGTTGGTGGTAGCCGTTTAGAGGGCCACAACCATATCCCTTCGGTAGAGAAACCCACTCAAGTGTGACAGAGCATCTGCGATCAGTCATCATTTGATTTCAGATGAGATGTAAAAGCAAGTTCTTTCACGGCTTGTTATAACAGATCTTTCGGTATTTTGCTGAGAAAGGTTTAGTTTCTTTTTAATGCTAAATTCTCAGGTGGTTGCAATCAGTTCCCCTTTGAAGCCTAGATGGATTCTGCACTGCAGTAGCAGCTCAACTTTCTGATTTCTAAAACACATTAAAGCTAGTGGGAGTCTACTATTTGATCTCGGTACTTGCTGATCTGGACTGGTCCCACTGGCTCATGTTCGAAAGGAACAGCAGCGCCTTGGCAGAATCTAAAAACCATAAGCAAATTTGGGAGCAGAGTCAGATGTAAGTATGAGCTATTTCCACCGGTTTTTTTACAACTTTTGACAACCATGGAGGCTCGTTTCAGTGAAACAAGGCTATTCGAATTCAATTACCTGAGTTCTGCCAGTTTCCTTTGTGTGATTCTTCGGCAAACCAGACAGTTCAATTACAGGTTATACGCTTTTTTACTAATAAATGCTGGACAGTGTTAAAAGGAGAATCGGCTTTTTGACATAATGGGTCACAGGGCAGAAACCAGGTGGAATTTCCTAGTGACAATATTTCTTACAATGGCTGGATGTTTATTTGTTGCTATTACTCAGTAAAAGGTTCAGTGCAGGCAGCGCACCAATCCCCTACAAGACATGGAAATACATGCTTTGCCCTGAGAAAAATGGAGTTGGAAAGAATTTTTTTCTTATGTAACTCATTTGAACATACACAGATGTCTACATGTAACTCCATCTTCTGTGTTAAAGACCACAGCCTGCATTCACCACACACAGGATCTGAATGGTTTCTTGGCTGTGTACAGTACCTTTACCTTTCTCGGGCTCTGCCCAGTTGCCCTAGCATTGAAGAGGGATGTACAAAGGATCCATGGTGCTTGTACTCTGGTTCTGTTAGAGATTTTGGTTCTGTTAGAGATTTTAGTTCTGTTTTCACTTGCTTTGATTTCAAAAATACGTTTGCAAATTTTTTAAAAAATGTTACTTTATACTCAGAAAAAAAATGGTTTGTTCATTTTATGATGAAACATAAAACAGAAACGCTGATATAAAGCATAGCAGGACAATTGTCACTAGATGACGAATCAGCCAAGAATCTTACCCTGATAACTCCACTCTTCTGCTGCAATTACTTAAATATGTTCTATGAGATTAGACCAATACTACAGTAATACTTGTGCAAACAATCGGAACTAACAGGCACTTTTGCAAAGGCAGAATTCATACATGCAAGATTTGGTTTTCATCTGCACAAAAGGAATAGTTAATTTTACAACCTCTTACTGGACGCTTTTACTGGAGAACTCAACTGTAACCTGCTCTCAACTGTAACCTGCTCCCAGCTTTCATCAGGATTGTTTGTCTTCAAAATATTCATCAACACAGAGCTGGTCCAGTGTAGATGGTGAGCAAAAGTCAGAATCCTTAGGAGTATTAGTTGAGGGTCTCAGCATCGGGAGACAACGTGACAAGCCCATGAACCTTGTGGTATTGCGACTGAGTACCCCTCCTCAAGACAAATCCACAGACAATATGTGTGAGGTTCCCCCATCTCCGTTGCCCCAGAAAACACATAGAACTGTGTGAGGATCTGGAATTACTGCCATTCCTGCTGAAGTGAACTGCAGGGGAAATATAACTAATGGGTATTTCATAGCCTGCATGTGTACACGTTCTGAATTAAGCTCTCACCAACAATTTCATTCGGACATCGCCTAACTTATGAACACTTGGCTCTGCAACCTTCATAATGTTCCTTTAACACCTGTGGCATTTCCTGTGCTCCTGAAAAGGAAAACTATTCGTGCAGGATCATGCAGCATCACAGCACCTCCACGGGTCATCAACAGTGCTGATACTTCCCTACGACCAACACAGACCTCCATCCCTTTTACTCAAAGAGAAACAGACAGCAACAGCGGGCTGTTATCCTCCATCTAGACCAGCAGCAGAGAGGGATGAGTGTTGGAATTTGGATTATTCGTTGGATTCATAAGGCCATTCCTGAGACTATTCACTATTGACACAGTTGTTTTAAGCATGTCTCTACAAAGCAGTGTGATTTATTAGGAGCTAGGTCTTACACAGTGAGCAAAAATAAAGCAATTAATTAGTTAAGCTTGCTTAAGCTGACCACAAGATCAGCAACTTCAGAACCAACTTTGACCGAATTCAGATACCTCTGATATAATATCCCCACTTGCCTTTTCTTAATTTAGTGGCTGCCAGGCTAATGAATTGATCCTTTCTCTCTTGGTTATACGCTCTTTTCACTGCCTCCTCCCAACTGTGCAATTTTTGTCATCTAGCTACAAGAAAGCCCACTCTCCTCCCCAGGCAGGCAGCTGCCACTGCCTCGTCCAAAGACACTCAGTTCTAGTCATTTCTGTACTGCAGGCTGGGGCAGAAAGCACAAGAGTCAAATCCTTTGCTAGCTAAGCCAACGTGAAGCCAGCCTCAGGGCAGCTCTGTTCCACTTCCAGCTCTGGAAGTCAGGATATCCCAGCGAGCACATCCCATTACACTCCTTTCCACCCGCGTGCCCCTCTGTGTGGAGCTGCCTCCTGCCACTCTCTCCTGCTCCTCCAATCCCCTCCCCTCTGCCTGGCCCGACCTCCACTTTCAGACTTCGGTCACCTGCTCCTTCCCAGGCCACCTCTCCTCTCTCAACTTTGGACATTGCCTCCAACTTTGGGTCCCATTATCAGGTCCCTGTTTAGTCTCTTGTCTGGCTCTTCATCTCACTGCCTATCCACCTGACACTCCTGTCTCTGTCTTCTCATCTCCATGCACTGGCAAAGAGAATTCTGCTGTGTCTTCTGTGCCTCTCCTGCTGCCAATTCCTTGCCACCCAGTATCAGCATAAAATTCCTCTAATTTCCAGTTTCACTTTCTTTGAGAATCTCAATCTCCATCACATCTCAAGTCTCCAAAACTGCCAGTCCTAGGTTTTACCTTCCTCTTGTCTACACCTCAGTATATCCAGACCTTCCTGCCTTGTCCTATTCCTTACCCTTCTCTTGAATCATCAGTTTACCAGAAGTTTGGCTTTGGTCTCTTAGCCAAGAGTTGCAATGGATTTAGTTATTCTGGGGGAGAGAAGCATGCTGTGGAGGCTGATGGCACAACAAAGCCCATTTCATTTTGTGAGCATCATACCGATCACACAAATAGCGCAAGCCTTTATCATTGCTTTTTAATCTTCCTCTTGAACATCACTTTGGCTCCACTGCTTTTATTTTTGAGTATACAGAAACTGGGAAGGCTGGAAGAGCTGCCCCAACTCAGGAGCTGAAGGGGACAGAGGAAGGGTGCTGGTACAGAAACCACTCCTGGAGGATGCACGCGGACGTTCAGAGCACTTGTCAATGTCTAGAAGCAGAGTCACTGGCAACAAGATGCATCACATTGAAAACAGAGACTGGCGCGCCAAAGTGAAAGCTTCTGCGTGGAACGAGATGCTGTTGCAATAACAAAGAAGGATACAAAGAAGGGGAACCTCAAAATGTGGTTCTCTGTTGAAGGACTACAGTACAGTTAAGATGTTGCTATTTTTACTGCCTGTTCCTTTTATGTGTTCACAGTTAGACCAGCTTACTTGAGTGACTAGAAATTATCTTTTCTTTTTGTTCCAGTTGATTCTACAAAGCAAATGTATGATAAAAGGACAAAGGGTGATTAAGGTACCTATGCTCTCAAAACCAAGCAGGATGATTTAGGGTTGTAAAACTATGATGTAATAAACAATTCTGGTCCTGCCAGCTTCAACTTTCAACTCATTAGCTGCCTATCTATGTTTGTCAGGCTTTTAGCAATTCTTTAAACAGACTTTCTAGGTCTTCCAGGTAGAAAGACAGGACATACCAAAGCAGAAACAGCACATCCAGAGTGCCATGCAGGAAATAGTTTTCTCTTATTTACTTGTACACACACAAACTTTTTCAAGGATGTGCTGTGTCTTACCTGCTCCAGAGCCAGCGGTTCTTCAGTTTATTTAGTCCAAGGCAAAACTGCAACTCCAGCAGCCTCTCAAGCAAGATAATCTTCAGTTAAACTAATGGAGAGTCAATCAGTTCAAACAATTTGTTTCTCTTAAATCAACACTATAAATAACAGAAACAAGCAAGAGCTTTTCCATTCACAACAGACAATAAACTATTTTGTTAGTGTAGGTATTCTAGACAGGATAGAATCAGCTGTTCGAAACTTCTGCTTTTCTCTACTGTGAAAGACAGGGCAAATTAAAGGCTTTCGTTGTCTGTACTCGAAAGGGGAGAAAGGCTGGAACAAAAAACTAAGCTGAAACAGATGCTGATTATTCCAGCTCCAGTCAGGCCGTCCCTAAAGAAACCAACCTTTCTTGACTTCGTTCCATTCTTTCGGTACTTGCAAATTCATTCCTGACATCTCAAGGTAACTGGAAAAGACAAAGCAGGACCCAACAGGACATTCTGTGCTCTAGTGGACAAGTGCCTCTTAGCTTGGATCTGCCACACCTGAACTTCAGTAGGCAGTGTGCCTACCAAAGACTAACCACACCCAGGACTAGCATAACTCCCAGATCTAAGGGGCAAGAGGAGATGAGTATTTTCAAAAGCTAGTTTAAATCTACAAAGGTTAAGCTTTCTCTCTAGTCAATAAGATAAGCTTGTGCTTAGGCACTCTGAATCATACTCTGAAGAAATCACTTTTTCCATTGACCTCATGTGGACCCTGGGGACTTGAGCTTTCCAAGGGAAAAGCCACTTCCTCCCCAGGAAAGTGCATTTAAGCCTAAGTGGCCATGGGTTCACCAGCTTTTTACATGCTGCACATTGCTGTTGGACTACAATGCTGCATAAGCACTGCAAATCTGCATGCCTGAGGGTGGTACAAGACATCTACCACTGTACATATTTCTCTTGGCTCTCACGTCACCCTTCTAAAACTGGCTGGCACCAATAACCTGGTACGGCGTGGCTCAGATTTCATTTACACTGCATGTTGTTTCACGCGCCTTCAAAGGTCTGTGCAGATTAGTACCAGGCTGACTGGTATGGCACGGTATGTAGGAATACAAGTGTGAAAGTAGCCCTAGTTTTTTTCTGCTGAACTTCATACATGGGCATATCTTGTCTCCATTCCACATAAAAGAAGGAGCAGGCTTCCACTTCTCTGATCTTCCAGTCCTCAACAGCCACAACAGAGTGGCAACGTAGCCTATCCTCACACTGCCCTAGAGAGAGCCTGAAGACAACCTGCTCCCTACTGCTACCACATTTATCTGATAAGGGTGTGAAGCGAAAGGAAAGAGTCTTCCACAGTAGCCAAGAAAGGGGAAAGGTCTCTGGGAGTGGTGGCCCCAGGAAGGCAGAACAATTTTATTACAAGTTTTCCTTAAGATTACTGTAAACAACTCAGCTGTGCCCTAAAAGTGACGGGGAGTGGCAGCACATCCATGCTGAGCTGTGTAAAAAAGCCAGGTGCCCCATGCCCAGGCAAGTATCGTTGCCAGCAGGTTAACCAAGGCCACAGGCAGAAGCGGTTTTACTTGGGATTAAATCTTGTCACTGCTGCAAGCTCCATTGTCTGAACTGTGGAAGAAGATGAAGATCAGCTGAACAGGAGAGTCCCCAGGAAAAACAAACAAACAACTCTTATTAACATTCTCATAAAGTGGGAAAAAAAAATCTTTAAAAGAAATTCTTTAAAAGTAAAAGGGAAAATTGAGTTGGAATAAAATATTTGCCTGTTAGTCTTAATAGCTGCAGCTCTGCTATCTATTTTCTCTCCCTCTCCCAGACTGTCAGCTGGGATTGAGTGTTCTCCTGGAGCTAAGGATGGATTTCCTGAATGGTGACAAATAGCAGTAAAGCCTGAAGTCAATTCCACGGTGAAATCATTAAATATATTGCTCTTTCCTGCAGGAAAGAGATGGATGAAAAATAAATCAGAAAATATCATGAAATGAGTAATCTTACAGTTTGGTTATGGGAAGCAAAAGGAACCACTCCAGCAACGATGCTGGCTCAGCCAGGGAGCCAGGCGTGATAGGAACACACAGGTACAGGAAAATTTCAGTTGAGGATTTCTGAAAGAAAACCTGAAAACTAGATCATTCAGGTGCAGAATGATCTCCCCAAAGGACTCTGTCCAGAGTCATGAAAACTAGAACAGAGTGAGTGTGAGAAACCCTAATATTTATTCTCCTTGTGGTAGCACATAGGAGCGTTGATCTTGAGTGTAGGGTGCATACAAAAAGACTCTTCTGATCCAGAGACTGAATGCTAACTGCAAGACTAGAAAAATGACATGCATTTGTCACAGACGCAGGGAGCATGAGGAAAGAAAAGCAGTCAGTGTGCTGCCAAGTTTTTTTATAGGCCATACGGACAAGGAGAGCGAGTTGGAGAGTGCTCTGAAAGATGATTTTTTTCAACACGTATTAATAAGGGTTGGTTGCAAGGCGGGGAGGAAGCGTAGAGGTGTTTGAAATGGTAACAAGTAGGCAGTGGAACTGGTCATCACAAGCTGATCCCAAGAAAAAGCTGACATCCCAGCAATACTCTGAAACACAGCAACAGGGATGGGCTGGGGAAAGATGGGTCCTGAAGAGGCAGCCGTTTGACACACAAGAATAGAGAGTTAGTAGACAGAAAAGAAAGAAGCAACACAGACAGAGCGACACGCTAAGAACAGTCCTGCATTGTGAGGACAAGAGCTTGGTTATTCAGAGTTTTCTTTCCCCCTCTTGTTTCTCAGGGGGAGGAGCGGTGTTTCAAGGGATCATAATACAATCGTTTGACTGTGTTAAGAGATTTATGGCCTGAATTTACCATGTGTTAAAATACTGATTCTCTTTCTAACATATGCTTTAGATATTGACATTATTTTTTCTGTACAAAAGACTGACTTCTGCTTACAATAGCTGGGACTTCAGAGCAGGGTCCAGCAATGCTGGGTAAATACAAAGTGACGTAAGGGAAACACAAGTCTCAGATTTTTTCCACTCAATTAAATAAAGATAGCAAGAGAGACACTGAGCAGTGCGTGGCAGTGAGAAGCTGGAATAATTAAACAATAATATGACAGACGGTGCATTTACAGGCAATTACAGCATGCCTCTGCTGGCACTTTAGGGCACAAGGCCAAAGACTTAAATGATTCAAACCACACAAGTAGAGAAGTAACCTCCTAGAAATGCCAGTTAGAGCATCTGGCTTGGGAGCCCAGAATGGGACTTACATGCAGCAATAAAACAGGCAGTCAGGTTGCTGCATTTACTGGACATCACTGTGAGAGACAGAGCAGGAAGAGCAGTCCATCAAAAAGCTGTTTCTGTGTTCCTTGGATAAGACATTTCCAGGCACTTTTACGCATGTAGCAACAAAAGACAAATCTTCACACTGAATAAGGACATCTCCCTTCTTGCCTTGTGCATACAGCTTGAGGATACCACTGCATCAAGCAATGACAGGTTTAAAATAACTATATTCAAAAAGCTCAACTAAAAGAAATCACCCGTCTGCCAACTCCCTTCTGAAAACAAGGATTGGGTTAAACATCAAGCTCTGGAGGCATTTGTGATTCCCTCAGGGAGTCACAGGAGGCTTTCTGTTCCTCACCTCACCCCACCCAGTAAACCCAAACCACCTTCCTCCTCCTGCCTCTGAAGAAGATGGGCTCTGTATCCCATGGTACCACTCAGCAGCTTAAGGGAACATTTGCATGAAATCTGCACGTGTATTTCTGAAAGCATTGGTATACATTATTCAACTCACGTCACAGTCATGCTGGTACACCACGTTTCTGACCTCATCAGCACTTGTCAGCACGTAGAGAGGTGAAACAAGCTCTAGATTTTTAGAAAAGCAGAAGAAAAGAAAGAACTGCCTGAAAAGCAAACACAGATCAGGTGTTGTTAAAAGCTTCTTAAACTGTCAACAAAATATTTACTTATACTCGGAACAGAAAATCACCTTAAGGATGGGTAATTCTCATGAAAGCGGCTTTATTTTTAAACACCCCATGTCTGGTGCTACATGATTATATGGGACTCTCAAACAGATTTTTGTTTGTAAAGTAAGGACTTGATTCCAGACTTTCTTGTCGCATGGAAAAAATGGAAAACATTAACAGCTCAGAAAGCTAAATCAAAATAAAAAACAATTTAAATGTTTAAAGACAAAAAACCGAGACTCATAAACAAACAGGACTGGCAACATTGCTTCACCTAAATGTTTTTTTCTTCTATTTAGTAGAAGATGTTTCTCAAGACTTTAAATAAGTGTTGTTTTGCATCTGCAGGGCTTTCAGCAAGCGGCTGCCATGTTACGAAACTCTCTGGATTCCAACAATGCACATCTCTGCTGTACTCAGAGTATCTGGGAAGAGGAGGAGGAAAACAACCTTATCATTTATAAAATTATTGCTGGTTTTGTGGTTGCGAGGCTTTCTGCTGTGTACAAGAATAACTTGTTTGTGACATCGGGAAAATAAGGATACGCAACCTACAGCGCATTGTCCTCTCTGTGGATGCTACTCTCACACTTAGTCAAGAAACACTGGGTTTCATCTGAACATCGAGTCTTGGGAAGCTGCATGCAACAGTGGCACAACTTAAGACCCAGACATGTGGTGCACGAGGACAGCCTTGTTCTGACTTCCTCAGCTACCTGGGGTGGCACCAAAACAACACAGGCGCAACACAGTCCCCCTGCAACTGCACAGTACTTTTCCCAGATCAAAGGCCTTTGGCAAAGTACTTCAGCTTTCGAGCTATTTCTGGCAGCTGGAAAGGTCCGTGAGAGAAATGAGTGCGTGTTAGAGAACATCGACCCCAGAGCCAGAAAAATGGCGTATAATTATGCTTTCCTTAGCAGAAGAAAAGATCGAGTCCCTCACCTGTAATTGGAAAAGTCCCATCTTCTCTTGTTTGTCTTCCAACAAAATGTAGGGAATTAGGTCCTCTGTGCCACACCTTTCCCTCCTGTCAACTATGGTTAACACCACTCCAGTAATTACCAGCCTTACTAAAAGCTAAACCCATTCTTGGTTTTAAGTCATTTTGAAAAGTCCAACATTAAGCTGCCGACAATGCCCATGCCTCTTTCCTCTTATCCAGTCCTTTCAATCCTGAAGGTGGTAACTGTTCCTCCCCCAACCGACAGAGGTGTCTTAAAAGCAGACTTACTAGAGACCGTGGAAAACAATCTCCAGAGTCACACCTGTCCCAGCGCTATCAGCTTTCTGGATAGGCTGCTGAGTCGGCATTGGACTAGCTAAGAAAATGGATTTATCACACAATGCCAGATTCCACTTCTCAATCACCAAAACGCTCAAGTGACAAACTGAGTTCACCATTGTTTCTTATCACCAGGCAAACAAACCCTACTGGCAGGAAAACAGCATTTGGCAAAGTGATTCCCTACATGACTGAGACAGGTTCTGGTTGCTATAAATGCCATTCCTCAAATAACGCTGGACTCCAGGTGGCCATTGGCACTCTGAGGGGTGCTGTCAAAAAGCCTAGCCTACAATTTGATTTCAATATCTCTCTTTCAGTTCATCTTCTGTAGCTCTGCAGGCCATATTCATGACCACAGGAGTAACTGTCAATTTCACAGTGCAAGATTTTCTGTTGTAACTGTCTTCTACGTTCAGTTTTAGCCACAGCTAAGATGCTAACAGGATTTAAGTGGTTTTTTTTGTTTTGTTTTTTAACAAACAACCAGCTACCAAATTACTGATCTGCAAATTGCATGTACTGCTTAAAATGCCCTGGTCTACCAACATCCACAGTCCTCATAAATGCATCCTTAGTGTTTTGTCTTCCAATCAGTAGGAAATACTAACTGGCACACCAGATCATTTCCCACTGAAATCAGTGGAAACACTTCGGTGCACTTCAAAGGGTAGAGAAGAACATTCCAAGCAAGCATGTTCATTTTATAGTCTCACCAACGTCAATCTTCTGACCCGAAAGTGGAATATTTGAATCACAACAGAAACAGGCCTGCTTCTGAGCTGCCCCGGATGAAGCCAGAAGTGTTATCTTTGGCTGGCTCCACAAAAGGCAGGAAGCAGGAGACCCACGCTCACCCTCTGCAGGTTCTCTGCTGGCCTCCAACCCAGTAAGCAGGCAAGACTTCCAGTAAGGTGGAAGCGGGCTACCTGAGGGACCATCAGTTTCCTACTCTAGGTCGCCTTAGAGGAAAAAGGAAATAGTTCTGGAACAATGCAGACAGAGGCTTTAAATTACTGTTGGAGAGGTGCTGCTTACTGGAAGATAAAAGTTTTATCACAGGTCACCACCAAACCCAGGAACACCTTAGCTGACAGGGCCACAGCACACAGCCAGCCACAGGGAAATAGAACCATAGAATGGGTTGGAAGAGACCTTAAAGCCCACGCAGTTCCAACCCCTCTGCCATGGGCAGGGACATCCCAGTAGATCAGGCTGCCCAAGGCCCCATCCAACCTGGCCTTGAACACCTCCAAGGATGGGACAGTCACAGCTTCCCCGGGGTAACCCATGCCTCACCATCCTCAATGGAAAAAATCTCTCAGAACAGTCTGGGTTGGAAGGGATCTTAATGATCATCTAGTTCCAACACCCTGCCATGGGCGGGGACACCTCCCACTAGATCTTCCCAAAGATCTTATTTCCATCTCCTCTCTTTCAGCTTAAAACCGCCCTCCCTCGTCCTGTCCCTGCACTCCCTGACCAAGAGCCCTGCCCAGTTTGTGAGGGGGCAGCAAAGGACACCACCGGCGGATCCCGAGACGCCCCTCTGGCCCAAGCGCATCCCGCCGTACCGCATCACACCTCCCCAAAGGCCTACAGCTCCCAGCATGCTCCGGGGCACTACGCGCCTGTCTCGTGGGGTGGATGTGGCGCAGTGCAGTCTGGGCGCTGTAGTTTCCCCCCCCTCGCAGCACACCTCCCTTCCGGCCCGCACGGCGCCTGCGCTCCTGCGCCGCCATGCCGGAGGGGAAGGCCGCGTTCCGGGAGGTTCTGCCCAAGCAAGGTGGGAGCGGCGGGGGCGCCTCGGCAACCGCCCCGGCGCGGCCCCGCGCTCACCCGCGGCGCTTCTCTTCCCCCTCGTAGGGCAGCTGTCGGTGGAGGACGCTCCCGCCATGGTGCTGTGCAAGCCGAAGGTGCTGCCCCTCAAGTCGGTGACGCTGGAGAAGCTGGAGAAGCTGCAGCGCGCGGCGCTGGAGGCGCTGGAAGCGGCGGAGGCGGCGCCGGCCGAGGGGGCAGCGCGGTCCCGGCCCTAGCGCCGCGCTCAGGTACGCGGGGTTGGGGGGCGTTAAACACCGGGCTCACGGCGGCTGCAGCGCCTCCCCTGCAGCACAACGCCTGCCCGGCTCCGTACTGGCGGTGCCCTGCGATTCCCAGCACCCGAAACCTCGACACGAAGCTGGGAAACGTAAGGGAGCAGGAGAGGCTCCGCTGTAAGAGTCTTCCTTAGATCCGTCGTGTTCTTGGCAAAGCTGCGCTGTACAGGCACGTCTAAAGTACCGCAGTGGTAAATACCGTTTATTAAATACTTACCCGAGTTTAATTACTTCGTGCTCTTTTGCAGATTGTAACGGAGGAAGGCAGAGTTCGATGTGCAGATCAATTGCACACGCGTCAAGAGATCTGAACACAGTTAATTTTTTTTTTTTAAAAAAAAGGTAGAAAGGAGAGCTTCACAAAAAATATTTTTAATATGCTTTACCAGAACTTTTCACTTTTCCAGTTACATAGAAAAAAAGACGAGTTTGGTACATGGGGGCAAAAGCCAACCAGTGTTCGCCCCTGGAACAGATGAATTAACCTTAACCAGCTCCATTTTCTTGGGCTCTTCGAAACAAAGAAACAGCTATTTTTCCTCCCAGAGCACAGTATTTCTTCAGCAGCAATGGAAATGGGATCACAGCAGCTTAACTTGACCCTTCTATAAAGCTTGGTATAAACCAGTGATTTTATGATGACAACACTGTCCTTGAAAGAAAGAGCGGCAGTCAGACACAGATGTGAACGTGGAATGATTAGGTCATAAAGATATGGCACTTAAAAAGATAGCTTATTTCAAGGCACCACCACAGCAGTGGCCAGTTGTTCTACTACATGCCCAAAGAAAGATGTTTTCTTTCTGAAAGTTATAAAACTATTTAAAAAAAAAAAAAGATTTGTACCCAAAACATGTGCTTTTAAAAAAATATGAACTGTGCTAAGCAACTCTTAAAGTTTTGGTATTATATATATGTGTACACATATATACATACACACACCAAAGCAGCATGCGTGTTTGTATATATAGAGAGATCTATTTTCCCTTTAAACTTTAAGGCTTCAGGAGTTGATTCTCACATTCAGTAGCTCTCAAGCTTGAGACGACCTCCATCTCCTTCGCTCACAAAACGCTTTCTGCCCCTGTAACAAAGTAGAAAGTATTTTCTTCAGTAAGTTCAAAGTAGCATCACTTGTGTTTTCTTATCTATCACTGAGAAGAATCTTGGGAGTCAAATACAAGGCACACAAGTTCAGCAAGATCAGCTGATGCCCTTGATCACTAGTAAATGACTTAAAATACAGTTGAATCTCACATCTACGTTTATTTGCAAAAAGCTTTACAAAATGCAAGTTGTCAAGTGCTTTCTACTTTGCTCACCTTTTCACGTTCACACTTGCAAAAGATCTCAGTTTGAAAGCCTAGGAATGGTGTTTTTCTACCCAAAAGTGAAGTACATAAGCCAAAAATGCCTCTCAGTGTATTAGTAACTGAAGCATAACCAAGCTTTTCTTGCAGCTAAGACTTTCAACACTCCCACACACCCCAAACCTGCAAAACATTTGATACCAAGATACATGCAAACTCCATTTTAAGTCTAAATTCCATAAATAGAGGCTGGTTTTGATAGACACTTCAAAACCTGAATTTATTGCAAGCTGCCAAGATGGTTTAAGAAACCTAACAAAACATCCAAACTGGAAAAGATCTAACAAATGCTATTCCCCATTTGTAAATTGTAATTGTGATAATAGTTTTAATATTAAATTTAAAACATTACACATATTCCCTGTAGGAAAAAGAACTTAGGAATTGTACTGTGCCCAGTAAGGAGAGAACAGAATACTGGTTACGTACAGCTCAAACAGCATTACTTACACTACAAGTAAACAATAACAAAACAAAACCCACTATACAAACCACAAGACAGACAGATACTAAGAGATCAGGTGCACGGATTGTGTTCCACATAAATGTCCTATTCCTTTTGGCATGAACATTAGGATTGCTTGTCTCATTTTAGACCTCTGTTCATGCCATTCAGTATGTTTAAACCATCACTTAAAAGCAACTTTTTTCTTCCCCCAGGTTTTTTGGTTTTTGTTTTCCACTGTAGCTCAGAGTTTCCCACTGTGACCTGCATGGATCGTTGTGACACCTCTATCTTCCACCCCAGTACTGCACTGATCTCTACCAAGCAAATCAGCAAAACAGAGGCAAAGCAGGCCTCCATCCTCTGGAGAGCACGCAGGCTCTGTACTGCCTGGGACTCAACGGAGGCTTCTTTTTTCCAGTACTTTATCCCAGCCTCCACATAGTAAGTTTGTCAGTATAGCTTCTTAATAAACTTTTACCAGTCCAAGCCTCTGTTTCTCCATCCTCCATAGTTTCCAGTTCCAACTGTAATACATTGGTTGTAAGATCCTGCTTTCTGTTACCTACAATGGGGACAAAAAGCAGTGCCTTCACCAGTCTACAATAAAACAGGTACCTTGAAGGACAGAGGTCTCTCAGTGGTTTGGAGATTAATCCGGCCTGAAAGCATTCCTCTACAAACCGCTCAAGCACAGAATAGGAGCGTGGCACATCCAGGTTAATATCTGGGATTTCACAGTAAACTCGTTCATAACCCTGCAATGTAAGAAATTCAAAAGAATTACCACATTTTTTAAATACCCTCTTGCACACACACACAGGATTTATTTTTCAATATAGTTTTGTGTATGCTATGAACAGCTTCAACAAACCTAAAGCAGAGCTGCTGCAAATGGAGAAGCAGAGTTTAACACCAGCCAACACCAAGGCACTGCACCACTACCTATCTACATAAAAACACCAGCTGAATTTTAAACTCCTTTAGAAGTCAGAAATTCAGACAGCACAGAATGTGTGTGTTAGCCTGGCTGCTATTGCTTGGGTAGTAATAACACAAGGAAGAAAAGTTATTTTTCATCCCCTGTAAATGAACAAAACGAGGCTACAAATAGGCGTCACAACAGTTGATGCAGCAAGGGAAACACTAGTGACAACCAGAGATGACTTCACTTCCCACTAGCAGTATGGCTGCGTAAATTTTGGCAGAAGTCTTTGTGCAGTACCTACTTTGCTCTAGGACAGAACAGCTTCATACCTAGAAGCAAAGCCATGGATAATTCCAGCTGTGTAAAATTCTAGCTGTTCTGACATTTCTAATTAAGTGGGTCCTTATTGTACTATTTCAATTATGAAGAACTATTAGATAAAAAGAAAATATTATATTTAGGAAAAAATGGAGCTATATTGCAGCATGTCAAATGATTAGATTCGACGACTTAATTGCATATAATCGGTTGGAAATATTTGCACTTTCAAATATCCTGTATCTCACAGTTCTGCAGAGAAGTACTGCTCAGAATGAATTTGTACTTGTTCCAGTACATGACAAGTACTGTACATGTATCAGTGCCAGAGTGTTTGTATGGGATATAGGACAACCACGGAGAGTCTGCAAGGGACACCCAGTACCTAAAGAAGGTAAAAACTATACAAACTTTTGAAGACCTTACCACCCAAAATTCTCCAAGTACCACACTTACTCTTTTCATTTGGTCCACAGTAATGACAGAAGACTTCCAGAGAGATTTCAACAAATCCAGCATCATTTTAAAGGTCTTTTCTCCAGTTGACTCCAAAACCATTACAACAGCCTAAAACAAATCACGCAAGTATTTTAACTAAAAAGAAAACGGTGGCTCAAGTACAAGTGTTCAAGTACAAGTTGTATAAGCGTATGTGGATGCATTATGCATCTTCTGGAGGGACAAGTCCATTTGTAACATGCACTCACCATTTCAATACGTGATTATTTGAAAAAGAAACACAGATTAAAAGTTATTTGAATAAAGAGAAAAGAGATTAAAAAAACATGGGCAGAATGAAAAGCATTGTCTTTCTGGCTCTGGTTTGAGAGATACACATGACAACACCCATATGGTTTCTGCAGTACAGATGGCAATTAATTTTTGTGACATTAATTCTGTATCTGATATTTTTGAATCTGTGATTTTACAAGAACTTAGAAGTTTAGAATCTACAAATCACCACACACCTCATCAACTAAAAAGATTCTACTTTTCTATTGTGAAGGAATTGTCTAAAAGGACTGAATTTTACTGAAACCAGAATTTTTTAGATTGTTGGCGTTCAGCTTTAATGGTAAACAACTGTTTCCCAGTTTGGCAGATAACAGTACAATTGGGAACAGTCTCCCAGATACAGGAAAGATCATCTTTCTCTCATATAACCTGGTTCTGAAGAGCTTTTATAAATGTGCAAGATGGAACAAGCCCACCCTGAAAAGGAAGCTCTATAACTTAACAAAAACAGGTAACACCCACAGAATACACAGATATCTGAAACTAAAAGGAAATAAAAACCCTAACAAAGCATAGGATTTTGGTGCTGTGCCTCAGCAGAAAAATAAACTGAGCTCTTCTTTTTCAGGAGCCTGTAATAATCTGAATTCAACCATTTACCCAACAAAGTAATTCTGGATCTTTCCAGAGTTTGTGCAACACACAAGCTACTGCAATGTGTACACAAATGAGCATACAAACCATTACATTAATTTACATGAAATTATTTAGTTATTCAAATAGTATCAGAACTTGCAACATGAGATTCAGATTCCAGTTACATTATTTGCATGCCCACATCAAATCAAACCCAAACCTGCTGGTATTACTGACAGTTTCTAAAGGGACTCTGATTTCTCCTTACTTCATATACAAGTTCATGGTGAAAATGAGGTACTTCCAGTTCCTGAAGGCAACGTTCAGCTTCCAGTACATCTCCAGAAAGCAAATACTCTTTTAGCAACATATCAATCTATTAAGTTTTAAAAGAAACAAAAAACTCAGCACTTATTAGATACAAAATTTAAAAGCAGTCAACCATTCTGATAATCTGCAACCAACCCAGCAGCAAATTAGCTCCTGAAGCTTTTACTGCTAGTAATTTTATAAACGTAATTAAACTGAGACATTACCAGCAACCTGAAACACAGCGTATGCAAAATACCTATCCACAGTGTTGATACAGAAGCACAAAAAGCATCGTTTTCTAAGATGGGTATCACCATAAAAGGTTAATGTGGGTACAATTAAGTTTATGTTCTCCCCCGAAGTCCATCTCCTCCTCCTCTCATCCTTGTGTTACACTCACAACTTAGAAATTATAACATGACCTTTTGCCTGCCTATTTCATAGCCCGGATCCCCACACAATCCTTTCTTCCTCTCTTTTCCAGTTATTACTGTGCTTTACATCAGTAATGCCAAAAAATAATAATAGTTTTATCTAGTTCAGCCAGTTTCATCTGGGCTCTTCTAATTACTTCACTGTTTTTTACTGTAAGCTTTTAAAAAGCTAAGTGCTTTAAAGCTTTGCTTAAAGCAAAAATAAATGGATACGTGCAATCCAGAATATTGTACTAGCATGTTCCCATCACTGACATACTACAAAATCAACATTATATACATTAGTTTTTGAAAACTACTACATATAACTAAATTATAAAAAATAACCCTAACCCTTGAAACAATTCTGCCACAGGATACATGTATCTCAACTCCAACCCAAACAAAATAAGCTTAGACAAACAGTAAACTAGAGAGAAGCGTTTTATAGGAGTCAGATACCTCTTTAACAAGGTGTTTCACAGACTGCTGGCCACCTCCTGACCCCCACACGTTGTCTATACGCTTTCCACCCTTTGTCATACTCAGCAACACAGTGGCTCGGTCCAGCGCAGCTCTAGAAACCAAAGTTAATGTTTTAAAACGTTATTACAAGCTTCATTAAAAGACATCTGTAAATTTCTCCAGTGCCATTCCTCTTCAGGCAAAGCCACCAGATCCCTGGGAAGAGGTCAGGGTTAGCAACTTCACTGGGACATATGGATCCAGCAAGGTAGCTCTCCATGTTCTCTTTCTGCCACCTCTATACTTTTAGCCATATCATGCTTTGGCAGAAAACATAGCCAATAGTTATTACAATATCCCTCTTTGCCAGAGGCTGCTCCTTCCAACTTCTCACTGTGACACGGAACACAATCACGTTTCTTCATGAATTAAGCATTACAAAAAGTCTGGAAAAGCACTGCACAAGCTTCAAACCTTTATAAGGCAAAACAGTTAATCCCCTCTGCATTTCACAACATATTTACAGCAGCTGTCCTGATGCTATATTTACTCATTAATCACATTAAAGCTTTTCTAAAAACAAAGCCTTCTATAATCACTCCTTGTTTCACCCTACTTTTTTCACCCTCAAACATAAGCTGGATGACAAACCTGGCGAAACAAACTCAAACGTAACAATACATTTTTCAGGCATTTTCAGTATTTCTCCTCTGACCCATGTCATTATGGATTTTGTTGTTCTTTCGTTCGTCACAGATTTTGCATTTATTTTTAATAATTTTATATTAAAAAGTAAGAAATTAGAGAACCACACTATTTATTCTGAAGTCCTAAATTCCTAATCATCATCTTTGGCATCTACAATAGAAAACTGTACCTACAGAGAAAGCAAGAAAGTTACCGAGCTTGGACGCAATTCACAGTGCCTTTGTAGCCATCTACGTAGGTACTGCTTAGAATCCCATCTCCAACAGCTCTAGCAATAAACTGGCCCACCAACTGCAACAAAACAGAAGCATTTTTACTTAAATGTTGAATTTCAAAGTAGTTCAAAGTAGACCATTATAATGTGCTCGGTTTTCAGATTTTATTTAAATGAGCCAGTTCAAAGATAAAACACAGCCTGGGAAATTGGTAGGGGATTACAGAGAGCAAGAAAATCCACAGGTATTTTTCAGAATACAGAGTATTTC
Source organism: Cuculus canorus (assembly GCF_017976375.1). NCBI lineage: Eukaryota > Metazoa > Chordata > Aves > Cuculiformes > Cuculidae > Cuculus > Cuculus canorus. The sequence goes on from NC_071407.1 coordinate 6,882,310, forward strand.
TATTCAATTGATCGATTTCAGCCACAAATTAAAGGAAAATAGTGTATGACAACTAGCACAAAACTTTACAAATATACCTGTGGTGCCCTGGGAGAATCCAACACCAATTCGGGTAGTTCTTTAAGCAGTCTATCAAATGATTTTTCCACATCGCTTTTGCTGACTACTGTCCCACAAAGGTCGGAGATAAGCTTAGATGTCATTTCCCTGTGACTAGCCTTCCCTTCCAATGCCAAGGAAACAGCCAAGACTGGCACACTGTATTTCATTTCACCAAGGTTTAAATCTTTCAGCATCTCCTAAATAAGATTTGAAAAACAAAACAGATTAACATTTTTAAATTCTTGTTATATAAATATACAATATAAACAGATTACAAATACATGAATATTTATATTTATACATTTCTGTATATGCTTCTGCTCATGTAACTGCTTAGGTATTCCTATTGCACATTTCTTGCAAACATCTCTATACACTCCTTTATAGCTAGCAGCTGGATTCCCTTGTATGCTACAGGTTTGCCCCCTAAAATAAGTAAGTAAAAAGGAATGCAACATACCGAAACTTCATTAGTATCTCCATGTTCAAAATATTCCTGTATGATGGGTGTCAAAGTTTTTTCAAATGCTCTTTCATCCAGAGGTAAAACGACTGTTTCATAGATGCAGTTCTCCTATTTCAGAATACAACAAAAGCATATACCCTTTTGTAAACAGTACTGGTTCTTCTTGCATCTTATGCAGTGCTAAAAGCTTAAAAATGTATCTTCTAAATTCTTAATGCTTTAGTCTTGTTAGTCAGTATTCTGCCAGAAAACATCAGATTATGTCTCTACCGTTGAAGTGTGGACAATGCTGGCTAAGTGTGAAGCTTCTTATATTTTGAATTTACTGTTAGCCAACTTCAACTGAAAGTCTGAATTTACTGTTAAAACAACAGTAAGCACTCCAAACTCTTCCTAGGATTCTGCTGACACCACATGAAGATAGAGATTGAGTGTCTATGTACTGATACGAGTGACAAAAACCCCTGTCCCAGCCCAGCAGAGTCAGCTGTGCCACAGCACAAGACTTCACTTTCAGCATTTGTCCCTGCAACCAAGCCTGTTTCCAGTACCTGAAGGAGGCATATAAGAAAGCTGGGGAGGGACTGTTTACAAAGGCATGTAACTGATAGGACGAGGGGGAATGGGCATAAACTGGAGAGGGGCAGATTTAGACTAGACATAAGGAAGAATTTCTTCACAGTGACGGTGGTGAGGCACTGGCACAGGTCATCCAGGCAAGCTGTGGCTGCCCCATCCCTGGCCATGTTCAAGGCTAGGCTGGATGGGGCCTTGCGCAGCCTGGTCTAGTGGGAGGTGTCCCTGCCCATCACAGGGCAGGTGGAATTAGATGATCTTTAGGTCCCTTCCAACCCAAACCATTCTATGATTCCTGCTTCCTTAGTCACTGCTTGACCAGACGGGCGATAGCACTTACAAATTGGAGAGAAGCCATTTGCAGAATACTTGCAAGCAAAGACATTCCGCAAGGTGAAAAAAGGATCACATAGCAACTGCCTCCTGATTAACCTGGTCCCAGAGTTCCAGCTAAACTGGATCCCCCTGTCATAATTCAGCTCCCTACTCATCATGACTACAGAAGTAACATGCAGAGCAATGCTCACAGAAATCTGAACAAAGAAGTCTTCCAACTAATCCTTATTGCAAAGAAGCTTTCCATGATTGAGAAGTATAGCATAAGTCCAAAAGCCTTTCCTTCCATCACACCGGTCTCCGTTTTGGGCTTGATGATCTCAAAGGTCTTTTCCAATCTAGTGATTCTGTGATCAGTCTCCATTTTCAATTTCAGAAAAGCTAAGCACACTGAAGTTCCATGGAATAGTCATTCTTCATTAAACTTGCTCTTATGCACTCATCAGCTTAATCTTTAATAGCCATCTCTGCTAATGCAAAGTGTTGAATTGCAGGAAAAAAACTGATACTGGAAAAAGGTTCTGATATTCCTACATAACGTGCTCTCAGCAGCTATGGCTACAAAAAACAGCCTCTCCTCAAAGGACACCACCACTGCTCCACCTATGTTATTCAGAATTCACTCAGTGTCTCACAATGTTATTGATCTCAGGCTTCAGTGTTTGTAATCAGTATTTCCTTTCTTCAGATAGAAAACACCCTTTCCCCAACAAGCTTTACTTTTTTTTCCCCCCCCCCTCTGATATTATGGCTGTGAGGTACAATCTTCCACAACACATATCCTTAATAAACACATGCAAACAAAATATCCAGGATATCAACTTTGCACTAGTTTGAAGTGTTTATACTATGCAGATAAAGACATTGGGAGGGTTAGAAATACAGCAAAAAGAAAAATCTATAAAAGATACCACCCCAGACTAAACTCCTGACTTAAGTAAGTCTGTGCTGCATTTTTAACACAGTGCCTGTTTGCAGCATTCAACATTCACCTCCACAAGAACCAGCAGCAAAAGAAGACACCTGGGAAAAGGGTGCTGCTAGTTAGTTACACAAAGAGCTCAGGGGGCAAGATCTGCAAGTGTTATACTGCAATACTTCTACACCAGCTGCCTAACTAGCTAAGAATCCATTCTTGAACATAAAAACGAACATTTAGTACAGCCAGGCTGACATTCACATAACTCACAAGTACCAAATGTTCATTCATATAAGTATCACAGCAATTTAAATCAATAAAGGAAATAAAAACTAAGACTGCAAAAAAATTATTTTCCTACCTGGTCATCGTCATAATTAGGATCCTTAATATCTACTTCTTCCACATCATACACTTGACCTGGTGTTCCCCAAACTCCTTTACCACCCGCTCCACCTGGCAAAATATGGGAAGGTAAGCAAGGCACATCAGTTTACAAAGAATACTTCTGAGTTCAACCCACCACTCTTTTACTTAAGAGTGATGTACGATTGCTGGTGCCCACCCCCTGACCCAAACAATATATGCTGAAAAGGGTGCATTTGTATGACATGTTTCCATTTAGCAACAAATCTTTTTTCCAGTAAGACACTAGAAGCAGTATGAAACTGTGCAAGAATTACTGGAAGTTGAAACTGTACTTTCAAATAGAGACATGCTTTAATTTTGCATTAATAAGAGTCCTGTGAACAACCAACAGTTCAAATTTACGTATTAAGTTTGCTAAGAAAAGGTACTTACCCTAAAGACACAAGTAAGCACATGAAATTTTCGGATAAGAAGGCTACCTACTATTAGCTCAAATTGCCACCTACTATCTAAAAAAGAACCAAATGCCTGTACAGAGATTGTGGCTTAAGAAAATGATTCCCAGTGGGGGAGGGGAAAAAAAAAAAATCACTTTTTTTGGACAGAATTTTTATCACTCTACTCTCTTCACTAAGCTACACCAACCTTTCTTTGGTAGACCCCTTCCCTTTCCAGACCGGGATCGCCTGTCCAGGAGTTTCCCCTTTGGGCTCGTCGGTACAACAATTCCAATCTTCAGTGTCTCTCCATTGTCACTAACAGAGTCTCCTCTCCCAGAATCTCTAGAAGAATTTTTCCTCAATCGTCTCTTTGCTTTAGCATTTATTTTGGCTTCAGTAATTGAAGTTGCAGGAATCCAATTTCCATTGATTTCAGTCTTCCGTTCCTCATTCCCACCATTCTCTTCATCACCAGAAAACGGAGCATCACTTAGATTCTCAAGTTCTTAAAAAGGAGACAGAGCAAAAAAAAATGTTATAGTTCTAAACAGTTTTAAGTTAAAATAACAACACACTGCATTTTATACAACAGTAAATAGAATTCTTATTTCCATCAGTGTTATGGCAAATGATGTTGGCTTTAGAATGTCTACACATCGCAGTAATAAGGAGTTCCTTATTCCCCTGCACAAACTACCCACAATCTAAACAGAGCTTATGTCAAGACTTGGAAAGCACATGAATAAACCATTTATAAACAGGTAAACCACAGAAAACCCCACCCTTGTTGAACAAAAACTATCAGAACTCCTCAGTGCATGAGATCTAAGCTCTTAGTTCTCACTCCACCCACTCATCTCTTCATTTAGAAACAAACAAAAATGCCAACACAGTAAATTCTGTAAGAATTCACTGATGTTAACAGACTAGTCACCAAAGTGAAATTGATTTCCTAAATCATCAATGAACATTCTCCTCATTCAAGGAATTCCAAACAGCTCAACAGCTGCAAAAGCAATTATTTAGACTTACAAGAACATAAAAACAATGGCACTCTTTTCTTTTTAAAGTTATGGGGGGAGAAAAGCACCTCTTAAATCACAGCATGGGGAGTTTGGTAACAGACTCATAAAGTCTTTTGAATCTATACAGATTACCCCTCGCTGTTGCTTCTTCAAGTCTTTCTATAAAACGGCCATGCTTTACTCCCCACACATAACAGATAACCAGCTTTGTTTCATACCCAACAGAAAACCCTCTCTTAACTTAAGGATCTGTAAATGCCTGAGCACTGAGAAGTGAAATAATTTCACTCTTTTGGGAAGTTAGATCCAAATTCTACATGTGCATAAAAGTCTTCCATTTCACAAACTCAGGAAATTGCACACCTGAGCTGTATGGTTCAGCAGAATGCCTTCTTGAGAGCATTAAGACCAAAAGCCTTTGTCATTTCTTCTTCCCCTTCTTAACCCATCAAGATAGAAAAAAAAAAAAGAAAAGGCATCTGGGGACCTATTTTACATTTCAGTACCCTGAGAGGCCTTGCAAATTGGAAGACACACAGACACAAAGGGAAGAACCTCAGCTCTCTGTTACACAGCCCTCCTTTGCTTGAGGATTCAGCAGTCTCAAAGGCAACCCGTAGCTCAAACCCAAGGAAATGCAATGACAAGGCACACAGAAGCAGCAGTGCCAAGCCTGCTTAACCGAGTTGTTCACTACCCTAAACCCAGAATATGAAGAGTATTTAAAATTTCTATCTAACTGCATGTATTACTTCACCATTCCAATACATTCTAATTACTAACGTTCGTTTGGCAATACTTCTCAGACCTGTAAATCCAAAACAGGTTAATGAATTGTTTTGAAAGTAAAGTGCTCTAATAAAACATTTCCAACCTCGAAGTATTTACCCATATCAAAGAGGGTTCTACACTACAAAATGAAGGGATGCAACTGCCTCCTTCATGAGCAAAGAAATAACATTTAGGTACTAGTGCTCACAGATGTGAGGGCTATAGCTGAACAATAATGCAGCCATTCTGGTTTAAGCTTCATCTTTCCACTCATTATTCCCACAAAAGCATGCCTTTTACGCTTGCAGCAAGCTAAAAAAGAAAAGCATGCATCGTGTCCAGGAAAAGATTCCCACAACAAGCTTTCTCACTCTGTCTAATATTTTATAAAACAATGCGATTTGCATAAAACTAACACGGGGAAAAAAAGAAAAACCAAACAGAACAGGTTTCCTTCCTCCCATTCCCCAGGGAGACTCCATCAGCACAACAAGCTCATCTCAGATAATTGAATTTAAATTCTTCTTCAAGTCAGCTTTCCCCTGAATTTCTCCAATTTGGACAGCTGCAATCCAGCTGTCCAGGGTTCTATACTCTTCCATATCCACTTACTTCTTTCTCATCTTTCGAAGAAAATTACCAACAACTAATGCAAGTCAGTCGTGAATCTGTCTAGCACTAAGGATAAAAGAGAAGGCTACAGTCCAACCTCTTTACACAATCCTGATTTCAGACTTAGGACTAAGGGAAATACTCTGCAGGAAACATCCAACCCATAAGACTTAATATTTCTCACTGCATTACTAAATTATTTTTTGATGTAACATCACTGCTCCTAGCTGCAACCTCTTTTATCAGGGAGTGCTTCTTTCTCCTTAATACTATGACCTTCTACTATCAGCCACCTAGTCAGCTGAAAAAACAAGTTAAACAGACATACTAGCTCTGAATAATTTTTTAAAACAAAATATATTGTTTCCTAAAAAGTACCGATAAAATGATGCTGATCTTCCATTCAGCTTCTCATTTTTATGTCATATAATATATGCATACATATCTATAAGAACAGTGTTCTATAAACTTTAAGACTTTGCTTACTACATATTAAAAAGTTATGTAAATTCATCTTATAAGCCTGCCTAGCATGCATGCTTAAAATCTGTGCTTTTATGGTACTATCTTAAATAACAAAGCACTCAGCAAGTACTTACCTACACACAAACTTCATGCGACCAAATTAGGTCAATTTGGATATCCAGCAGTTTCCCACCTATTATTCAAATATAATTCTAAAATGCTGAGGAGGAGGCATATATCTTCTACATTAAAGAAATTCTAATTTAAAATAAGAGGTCATATGGAGCATGTTGCCACTTCAACTGCATCACATACGAGAGATACACACACACACACCCTTTTTTTTCTGAAAAACATTTAAATTCTACAAAAACTCTTCAGTAAAAAGAGGTAAGTGCAGATCATCACAACCTTTGGAAGATGCAGAAGACAATATGAAACTGTGTTAATTTGACTAATCATCATAAAAATGTTTGTGATATCTGAATCTCATGGCAGTCTCTAACATATATTCAGTAAAGTTTTTTCCATGTCAGCTCACTTCCATCCAAGCCTTTCATCATTTGTTTCTTCTAATGTTTAATTTAACGGGTCCATTAAACCAGAGTTCATCCCTCCCAACTGCACCTACACATCTGACTTTTGAATTTATTCTTTTTGTGACACCAGCACTACTGGAAGTCAAATAAGGAGACCTGAGTCAGTATTATTAAATAAGTTAAAGAAACAACTTTACAATTTTAACCAATTTTGAAATAAATGTAATCAAGCAGGTAATTATGATACACACCTGAAACAATGATTCTGTAAATTTGTGAGGAAAGATTATTTTTTTTTTTTTTTAAACCAGGACTGTTAAGAAATTAGCAGGTAATACAATTTTTGTGCAAAGAGCATTTCAGGCCAGCTAAGCAATTTTAAATAAAACAAACAAAAAAAAGATACTGAATATATTACTTACCAGTTGGGTTAACAGAAATGTGTTCCTTTTCTGCTTCCATAGTTGCTTAACAGAACTGCCTGTGAAATGTAGCCTTAATGTTTTCCCTCCAAGGCCTAAACAAAAACACAGAAGCTTAGGGAAAGAAAACACCAGACAAAATCTTACAGAAGTAAAAAGCTACAAAAAGCTTCTCTCACAAAATACCATGCAAAACTAGGTTTTGTAAGTTATAATTAGCTATCAGTAACCACCGAGAAGTTCTTATGAAAGTAAACAGTGTAACATGAGACAGCACCACCGTACAACACATCTATCTGAGCCTTGAAGTCTTACCAGTTGTCAGTTCCTGTGCTTAGAAAGGAAGCACCAGCATAAAACCCGTTATTCTATGGGTAAAAGCTCTCTGTATGCAGCTTTTTTTGGTTGATAAAAGCCACCTCTATCAACTTCAACTGTCCTCCTCTGCAAAGCAGTTATCTATACGAGCATACAGTATCAATGTTATAATTGCACCCACAAGAGAAATGTTCTTCAGGTGAACTATACTGATAAAATAGTGCCAATTTATAGAGTTCAAACCAGCTCTCAGAACACAAGCTATGTTTTGTTCCTCCCCTCAAGGACATAGTGTTCCTACTTTCCTATACACGTGTAGATATGGCTATCAGGCTTTCACATCTGTTTTTGTACCCTTCAAACCCTCCATATAATCACCATTCAGTCTACAAGAAACGAAGTTGAACACACTTATTTTTCTGCCACTCCTTCTCCTTCCCAGCAGCTGCTATTCTACAAACCACCCTGTGCCACTGTGGAAGAGTGGCATCATCCACTTTTCCTTTACATACACAAAATATTAAGCAGCCCCAGAATTCCCCGTACCCTTATTCACCTACAAGATTTCCACAAACCACTTCGTAGTCCCATAAATACTTCTGGTATTTGTGTCTGCCCTGTTAAGAATTTGGTGACTCTTCCCCCCCGCCCCCGACTTCTCATCCTCTGCTGCCTGAGAACAACTTACCGTTGAGCAGCAAGATTGTGACACCAAACGACAACATTCCCTTCCCCTTTTCTTCTCTCTCCTTGGTTTTACCCTCTTATGCCCACTTGCCTACCACAGACCTGTTAACTGCAAATGATTCACCACAAACCGTTGGCAATAAGGAAACTCTGGTTTAGGGCATTATATCAAGCTGTCATGATCTTGCATTTCCCAACATCAACCCAAACAGTTAACAGCTTTAAATAATAATAATATGGTGTGTGCCTCACACCATGCTTTTAGATAAACAGCGTTTTTTTTACCTCAATCACTCAGGAGTTCCCAAGTGTTCCTGGTCACTGTTGGCTGACAGTTTCTTTTGTATGGATTTCAGTCTAATCTGAGCAAGCTACTGTTCAAGAACAGTTTTATTCTTCTTAGTGTAATGTTCCATCAGCTGTCTACCTTTTTCAAAAAGGCAAAGGACAAAACCTGTATTAAATACCAATAATGAAGTTCATCATTTGTCATCAGTTCCTGAACGTCAAGAGGAGAAATACCTCTTCCATGTGGGAATCTAGTTGCAATTCCCCACCTACTGTAATGTAATAAATAACACAACTTTCATAAGGCTGTTTTCTTGTGATTCAGCACTCTGCTTTGTCTGTAACAAGAATGACGGAATAACTAAGCTATATAATTCATGTTGTCATATGGATTAGGAGACATACTTTCAATTTAGAAATGTTCCTTCTCATTATCTTAAGCCAACGTGTCTGCTGGAGCTTCAGGATCCTGGTATTTATCACTCTCTATTTTGCAAAATTATACCACAAACCACAGAACACAAGCTGAAAACCTGCATTAAAAATATCAGGATAAGCAACTCCAAAACTTTATGTCAGAATAAACAACATGGGAACAAAATGGAGAGGAGTAATATTTAAGCATCTGCAGAACAAGAATGCTGCGAGGGATCTTAAACTTGACCAGTGATGCAAGTAGTTTTTTCTAAATTAGAGGAGAGTACTTCCAAGTTACAGAAAACCACCAATAAATCATGCTCAGCTACTTGCAGGTGTTCACTCTGTATTGACCACACTGCACGTACTTTTATCTAAATAAGCAATTCTACCCCAGCAGATGAATAGCAGCAGATGAACATTCAAGAACAGAACACACTGCAGAAGAAAGCGTCCAGAACTTCTCAAGACCTTACAACCCTGGGGAACTTCCACACAAGTTACACTATTTTCCCCTTACCCCTAACTTTAAATGCATACTCCTCATCACCAAGGCCATGGAGATCTGCAAACGCCAGCCGTTATCCTGCCGCCATATGCAAAACCAGCCAGGTAAGATATCATAGAATCGTTTGGGTTGGAAGGGATGTTAAAAGCCCATCCAGTTCCAACCCCTCTGCCACGGGCAGGGACACCTCCCACTGCATGAGGTTGCTCAAAGCCCCATCCAACCTGGCCTTGGACACCTCCAGAGATGGGGCATCCAGGACTTTTCTGGGCAACCCATGCCAGTGCCTCCCCACCCTCACAAGAAAACACGTCTTGCTAAAATCTCAGCTGAATCTCTCCTCTTTCAGCTTAAAACCGTTCCCCGATCTTATCCCTGCACTCCCTGATCAAGAGCCCTCCACCCAGCCTTCCTGGGGGGGGACACCAGCCCCCCAAAGGGAGGGGGAAGGGGGGGGAGAAGCCCCTCACGGGGGGGGGGAAGGGGGAAGGGGGGAGAAGCCCCTCACGGGGGGGGGGGGAAGGGGGAGAAACCCCTCAAGGGGGAAAGGAAGGAGGGGAGGAAGGGGGAGAAGCCCTTCAAAATGGGGGGAGGAGGGCTGGTGCTCACGGCGCCCTCCACCTCGCGGCCCGGCCGCCCCCCACGCACCGGGCAGGGCTCCCGGCCGACCCCCACGCACCGGGCAGGGCTCCCGGCCGACCCCCACGCACCGGGCAGGGCTCCCGGCCGCCCGGAGGCCGCAGGAGGCCGGGCCGAGCCGCGTCCCCTCAGGCCGCTGCGGGGCCGTTGCCGGCAGCGCGGGCCCCTCCGCTCCGCTAGCCCCGCCCCCCCCAGCCGCGCGCGCGCCCCGCCTGCGTTGTGTTGTTGTTTTCTTCCCCCCAGCGACACGGCCCGCAGCAGCGCCGCGGATTGGCCAACGCCGCCCGCCGCGCCAGCCAATGGGCAGGCGGGGAGACCGCAAGGGGTAGCAGGGCGAAACCATCTCGGGGGTCGGCGGGGTGGGGGAAGGAACCATTGGTGCCGGGGGGGAGGCCGTGGGCCGTGTTTTGCCTGCGCAGAGCGAAGAGGGGGGGAAGGAAATGGCTCCGTGTGAGGGGAAGGAGTGAGAGCTCCTCAGTGCGCTCTCCTGAGGCCTCTGGTAGAATAAAGCTGTGTCTGAAGTTTTATTTTACCTACTCTGTAGGTGCGAAAAGGGGCCACTGCACATGCACCAGGCTTGCGGCCTGCATCTCATAGAATTATGGAATGGGTTGGGTTGGAAGGGTCCTTAAAGCCCATCCCTGTCCCAGGTGCAGGGACACCTCCCACTGGACCAGGCTGCTCACAGTCCCATCCAACCTGGCCTTGAACACCTCCAGCGATGGGGCAGCACAGCTTCCCTCGGCAGCCTGTGCCAGGGCCTCACCACCCTTACAGAAAGAAAACTATTCCTAATATCTCACCTAAATCTTCCCTCTTTCAGCTTAAAACCATCCCCCTCATCCTATCCCTGCACTCCCTGATAAGGAACCTCTCCCCAGCTTTCCTGCAGGAACCTGTCCTCACCACACTCACTGTGAAAAATTTCTTCCTAATGTCTGATCTAAACCTTCCCCCCTCCACTTTAAAGCCATTTCCCCATCCAACACAGCCAGCCTGCTCAACATGCCATCATCTCCTCGCTTCTTGCAACGTATGAGGCTCATAACCCTTGACAGCCTTTCAGTTGGTTGTGAGAGGACAATGTGGGAGCAGGGCTGCACATGCAGAGATGGAGCGAGGGGATCATAGAATAGTTTGGGTTGGAAGGGACCTTAAACATCATCCAGTTCCAACCCTCTGCCATGGGCAGGGACACTTCCCACTGCATCAGGTTGCTCCAAGCTTCATCCAACCTGGCCTTGGAACACCTCCAGGGATGAGGCAGTCACAGCTTCTCTGGGCAACCTGTGCCAGTGTCTCACTGCTCTCATAGTGAAGATGAAGAGGTGTTTGCAGGGACAGTGACTGGACTTGGCCGGGGAAACCAGAGAGCCAGGCAAGCACAGGCACCACAGACAGCCTAGAAACCTCCACGACTCTGCCTCATTCTTCTCCCATGTTCTGTCCTCCTTTAATTACAATTGTTTATGGGGCTCTGAGCAACCCGATGTAGTTGAAGATGTCTCTGCTCACTGCAGGAGAGTTGGAGTAGATGATCTGTAAAGGTCCCTTCTAACACAAACCTTTCTATGATTTTATCAGAAAAACAATGTATTCCTCCTTCTTTGTGTTGCCCTCACCTAACATGGGGATTTCAGACTTTTTTGCTCTCTCCTCACACAAGACCCCTCTACCTTCTCTTCAGCAGTGGGTGTCACAGGGCAGGGGCAGGACAGGAGGACCGGGGAACACCACAACTGCCCTGAAGCTGGCAGATGGAATGCCTTCTGCACAGGCAATCCCACAAGTAAAAGGTGCTGTGCCCACCTTCTCCACTGCTGAAACTCTGAACACCGTGCACAGTTAGGATTAACACTTAAACCATGCCTATCCATCCACAACCTTACAAAATTCTACCTCATTTTAGTTTACATTTACCCTGTTTATTCTCTACACACTGCCTGAGGCCAGACACCTCATTAGAAGCGACAGTCTCCTTTCATTGCCTTGAATTTTGCTTCCATTCAGTCTCTCCTAAAAACTCAGCTAACCTTTTGTTTCCTCTCTATAATCTGTCACTGCAGAGAGCCCAAGCAATAGGAGTCCAGTGCTAGGAGGGAAGAAAATGCAGATCCCTTCTGCTTTAGTACTTTTGCATTGTCAGCTGCCAGCAAGAGAATCCTCCTCAGTTAAAAGATTATGACTTGACTTTTGTGGTATTCTTACATATTTTTCCAGTATAATTCTACTCCAGATCAGTGTACTTTTAACTGAAATAAGATGCAAGCTTCCTGTGAATAAGAGCCTCTGGATTAATTTACTGGCCCAGCTCTTGGATGAATCACCAAAACTAAGTTTAAGAATTAAAGCAACAGTGATCTGTTAGAAGACTGTGCATCACAATTGCTGTATTTTTCAAGGTAAATACTTTCCTTGTCATCCGAATGACAGAAAATCTTTCTTGTTCATGAAGAGACCAAGTTGCAGACATTTTCAAGTCAGGACAGTTCAGCATGCTAGCACAAGACTTTTCTCACATGCAACCTAGAGGCAGCTTCAAAAGGTGTTGTTTCCCCATCAATCAAAAAATAACTTCTAGTTTGCTCTTTGCACCTCCACTGACTAGCACATACCAGCAAACCACTACAGTGTCATCACTGAGACCTGGAAAATAAATTCTAGCTGTTAACATAGATCCTGGAATTCAGCTTCCCCTGCAAGGCAAAAGAAGGGCTTTAAGGAGATTTTTCAGTGAAGAGGGGGCAGAGAAACCGAAACAGTAAACAGAACCTGCAGAGGGGAAGGTGCAACAAAATACCAGAGCAGTGCATCATGCCGATTACACGTTTTAAAGCACCGTGGAAAATCGCTAGAGGATTTTCTGGTAAAATGTAGGTCCAGATCACTTGCAAGAGGCCTAAAAGCTGGGTCAGTAATCAAAAGAAGATGAAAATACCCGAACCATTCAGCACACCTCCACACAAGAAAATGGTGGTGTTTTCCTTCCTTCTGCTGAATGTTAGCAGCTGGGTTACCAATCACTGAAAATCTCGCCTAGATTTGCCTGCACATTCTTTCTCATTTCAAAAACACCGTGACCTGAAAAAAGGGCTGATGGGCATGAACAATTCTTTCTATTTTTCCGTTCTATCAAGTGATCTGCTAAAAGATATCACCTCTTTTTGCATTTCTAACCTCAAAACAGCCTGCACTATTTAAAAGGCAGCTGATGCCATGCTCATATCCGAGCCGTAGAGACCCGCTCGCTCCCTCCCCCAGCAAACACATCACCAAAATCCCCATCAAAACAAAAGAGCACCATTCCTTCCCCACCGAGAAGGAAAACAAAATTCCCTCTTTCGACCGTTTCTACCCCGTTTGCAGCTCCAGGCAACCCCCACCTGTATCCCGGGGTTACCTGTCCCGGGATCTCCAGGCTCCTCCTGCTCTTTCTCCTCTAACACCACCGATCACCTGGAGCGAAATGTTTGCAGGGAGGCGAGCAGGTCACTTTCTAGCCCTCCTTCCTTCCTTCGAGCCTGCTGGGTTGTTTTCAAACTCTCCCCTCCCTTTTCCCACATGCTGGCCAAGCCCTCCCGTAACACCCAAGGGAGGAATCCATTGGCTGCGGTTCCCCAAAACGCGTGGAGCAGCCCTTCCCCCGCCCGCTGCCTGGTGCACAATGGGCACCGCGGGGCTGCCCCGCTCCGGGCTCTCCCCGGGGTTTGTCTCAGCCGGAGCTGGGCTGGCTCACACCGCCTGTCCGACCTCCAGCGCCAGAGGGAGCAGGGAAAAGCAGGGCGAAGTGGCGTTGGCTTAGAAACAGCACATTTTCGTCGCGCTCCTCACTTTTTTTTCAGAGTTTTACTTTATGTTTTAAATATTTTCGAAAGGCAGCATCGAATCATAGAATCATAGAATCTTAGAATCATAGAATAGTTTGGGTTGGAAGGGACCTTAAAGCCCATCCAGTTCCAACCGCCTGCCATGGGCAGGGACACATCCCAGTAGACCAGACTGCCCGAGCCCCATCCAGCCTGGCCTTGAACACCTCCAGGGATTCACTTCCTTGAACACCACAGCTACCCCGGGAACCCGTCTCAGTGTCTCACCACTCTCATGGTGAAGAAATTCTTCCTTATATCAAGCCTAAATCTGCCCCTCTCCAGTTTATACCCATTCCCCCTCATCCTATAACCACAACCCTTTATGAATAGTCCCTCTCCAGCTTTCCTGTAGCCCCTACAGGTACTGGAAGGTCGCTCTAACGTCGCCTCGGAGCCTTCTGTTCTCCAGGCTGAACAGCCCCAACTCTCTCAGCCTGTCTCAGCATCTGTGGCCCTGACACTTCAGTTTGATTACAGTCAAGTCTGTTACTGTATTGCTTGGCCTTTCAATATTTATAGAAAGATGGGGAAAAACTTTTTAGCAGGGCCTGTAGCAATGGGACAAGGGATGACAGTTTTAAATTAAAAGAGGAGAAGTTTAGACTAGATATTGGGAAGAAATTTTTTATGCTATAGGAGGTGAAACACTGCAACAGGTTGCCAAGAGAGATTGTAGATGCCCCATTCCTGGAAACATTCAAGGTCAGGTTGGATGGGGCTCTGAACAGCCTGATCAGTTTGAAGATGTCCCTGCTCACTGCAGAGTGGTTGGACTAGATGACTTTCATGGTCCCTTCCAATCCAAACCATTCTAATAGTCTATGATTCTACAAATATACATTACCACACATAACGCAGACTGCAAAAGTGCATTGTATCTGTTCAATCAATCTGCTCTGTTCAGTTGCTTCTCCCTTGACCACCTGTTTTCTTTTCCCTCAGCCTACTTTTATTTTTGCATCTCCTTCAAAGGTGGCTTCATAAAATGAACTGCAAGCACAGCAATCCCGTTCTTCATCAGGCAGCGTCAGCTCCAGGTTGAAAGGATACTAAAACACACCTTCGCTTTTTTTAATGTTCAGTAATTAGAATTGCTTTTGAACATCTCCCTGCAGCTCCATCCCTGAGCTGGGAATGGGGCTGCGCCGCAGACCTGTGTGTGCAGTGCCTGTCGAGACTGGGCACCCTTGGGAGGTGGACAGGGAGCAGCTCGTGTTTGCCCAAGCATGAAAACTGAAGTATCACCCACTGCAATGGCTTTGGATAAACACTTTGCCGAACCACAGTTTGCCTGCCTCTATCGTGGCTTTCCAGGACTTGCCTCTCACATCACACAAAAAGCCTCTTCACATTGGAGTACACCCTTCTGGCAGAATCATTAGAACTGGGTTTGCTTTGTAAAACCATTCCAGACATGTTCTCCTCAGTGCTGCTGTTGTCATCTGTTCATTCTTGCCTTAACAAAAGGCAATCACGCATCTGAAAAGACACTTTACTGCAAAAGGCTGAACTTGTGAAATGTGCAGAAAAATGAGAGCGCTTGATTTAAGAGTTCCAGACAGTGAGTTCATCCAAAAGCTAACAACCAGAAACATAAAATACTGACTTTACCTCGGAATAATTGTCCTTATTTACTGTTTTACTGTGGGAGAAAATGTTAGGGAGCTATTTATTAAAACTGGGTGTGCTATTGCCTTGTAATTATTATTTGACAGGCTAAGGTCCTGTGATCATGTGCCTCCATTTGGTGAGTGTATAATCACATGCTCCATATTTATATTGACAGAGGGTTACAGAATATTTACCTTTCTGCATAGGACTGGCAGGAACTTCTGTACTACCAGGTCTCCTATCACAAGGCACCATGCGATATAATGCTTTTCATAAACTTATCAAGTTCCATTCTCAAAGTGATATAAAATTTTACACACATGGCTGTTTGAGAACCACATGGTCAAATGGTTAGTAATGACCTTCTAAACAATATATCTGATGCCTCTGTGATAGCTATTCTGTTCCAGCTCTTAACACCATCAGCTCTTCTCTCTCCCTTCCCAGGAGTATTTACACAGAGGAACCCTCCTGCTCTCAGCATTCACTTTGTAAAATGAACTGAGATATCCTCTGCTCGAGCATACTCCAGCCATTGCTGCACCTTTCCTGCTGCCTTCCAGAACTACGTTTCTTGCTTCATGTTTCCACTGTGTTGGCAAGTCAGTTATTTGGTGATGGAAGCGTGAGCTGCCAGCCAGCTTGTGGGAGAGGGTTTGTCATTTGTGCCTATGATCACCACTTTCTGCTGCTGACTCCTTTTTTCTGTGCAATATCTCAAGCCTCCTTTGTCCTGAGGTTGCTTCATAATTTGTGTCATCAGCGATTTCCCCAGTTCTCCACTAACATTAGCAGCAGGCTCATTTACAAAAGCACTTTGCCAGATCTCCAGGAGTGATGTTTAGCACTCCCTTGGTAACTGCCCTCCAGCCTGACAGCCGTGCGCTGCTCTCAGAGTAGGTCTTTACGAGGTTTATGCCGTGTGCTAAATCGCTTCTCCCTTTTCTTAAGAACTTCCTCATGGCACCATATGAAATGTGCAATTTAAGTCCAGTGAGGTGAGATCCACCCCATTTCCTTCACTAAGCAAAGGGCTTGCACCTTACCTAACCCAAGGAAGATAAATGGGTTTGATAAACCCATTTAATCTCATGCTGTTCACCTCCTTCTCTTTTGCTACCCTTTCCTTCAGGATTTTTTCATAAAGCTTTCCATATACTATTAAGCTGAAACCTTCATGCCTGTTCTTGTCCAGATCAGTTCACTTCTCCGTACAGGCTCACTGTGCTCCTGTTCCTGACTGAAGGACCTGTTAAAGACATTGGGCCAGTTCTTCTGGAGCTCTGGCATGCGGATTAGCCCGTTCCACTGCCTCCAGTGTAGGAATGAGCCTTGAGATTTGCTTCTATCCCGGCTGTGAACATTTCCATACCCTCATCCCATTATCCCTCTCATCTGCAGCCACAAGATTAACATCCTCATCCTCAGTGAAAGTTGAGGCAAAGCATGAGTTTGGGGTTTGCACATACCTGCTATACATTAACCTCTATCCCAAGTAATCTCTCTTTTTCCTTCTTTTTCTTTAGCGGTATGCAACCAGGAAAAACATTTTCCCATTTTTTATTGAAATCCTTTAAAAGGCAAAACTCCAACTCACTTTTGAGACATAGCTTTTATACCCAATCAGTCATTTTGCTTTTTAAAATGATTCTTTGTAATGACTGCTCATTCTCAGTATCATTTCTGAGGTTGAAATTCATTCAGTCTCTGACTGCAAGATTTTCCCCTTGCCTGGGTTTTATCCTCAGTGAAGTTATCCTTAATTAACTAAAGTGATAGACCCAGTCCTGGAGTAAAGTTTAGACATGTAAATCCCCAAGCTCCTAAGGAAAGCTGACTGTATGGATTAGTTCCTGTTATTTATTTAAATACACCCCTTGGTAGTCTGAAACTGTATCATTCACGCCCGCCTTGATCACAGGGATATAATATTTTAAGTGTGGTACTGTTTATCATTAAAAAACCTGATGCAGCTCCAGTCTTCTAGAAAAAAAAAACTTGATCAAAGTGGATTTCCCTTATATTTCTGGGGTAAAAATAAGCAAGACAGAATGGAAGAGCAGAAGTAGATTAGTTGCTGTGTTTAGAAATAAAATTTTCACCTTAAAAATATAACTCTGCAAGTCACCTTTTGTGATAAACATGAAAAAGGTGTTTTACTTCAGCTGGGCTAGGAGGCTTAGCCAAGACCTTCTCCTGACCAGTCAGGTATGAAGGTCTACTTGCCTCTCTCCCCTGTTTCACATCTGCTTTTTTCTCTTTCTCTCTCCTCTCTCTGTTCCTCTTGAGTCCCTCCTTCTGGCTTTCCTCCCTGCTGACACACTGTCCCTAAGTCCCAACACTGGACTGAAGTCAGAGAAGTGATGGTGTACGAGGGCTTGACATTTTCAGCTCTCTTATTGCAATGCATGAAGGTTTGGCACCCAGAGCACCCTGCAGAACTGTGCCAGCCAAGGAGCATAACATCTTAGAAATGTATTTGTAACCTCCTGGCAGGTGTCTGCATGTATATCTAGGCTCCTTGGCAGGCGTGGACCACCTGGTCTGGAGAGAGTCAGTGCTGTCACACCTTCATCTTCACAGGGCTCAGCTAGCGGAAGAGTAGGAGCCTGGCTGCAGTGCTGATGTAAGGAAAACCATCTCTGGTCGTCACTAATTCCTGCATAGCGTGTTCTGGGGTATAGAGATTGAAGTGTTGCTAGAAATGTCCTTCGTCAAGGAAGGTCTTTGTAGTCTCCCTGTATGCATATGGCCAGCGGGCTGGAGGGAGCACGCTGCAGATGGGGGCTGCAGAGGTGATGCTCAGCCCAGGGACACACCACGCTACACTTTGCCCTCCAGGTCACAGCATGGACTCGGCCACACTGTGCTGTGGCAAGCTGGACTGCAGCCTCAGGCACAACAGATCCCACACAGCTCCTCATGAACGTGCCCAGAGCTCCTGGGGGAAGGAGCAGGGCTTGGGAATGGTGGGTGCTGCTCCCAGCCAGGTGCCTCCTGAACCCTACCCAGGCTGTGCTGACCATCTGGGTGGGATAAACGCTTCCCCCATCTCCACGCTCCCCAAGGAGGTGGCCTGGCACAGGAGAAGGTGAGGTATGGCCTCACGTTGGGGCATGAGCCGTGGAGTCAGCACTTCGGGGCTGAGTTCCCACCTCTGACGCTGACTTACTGCATGGCCCAAGGCGAGTCACTTAGCTGCTTTCCTTCATTTCCTGACTCTGCTGAACGCCAGTGATAATAACTAACTTTGTGTGAGTGCTACAAAGCTTTGAAATCTTCAGATGAAAAGACTCTGTGTAATTGCAAAGCATTTTTAATAATGCTAATCATTCACTTGGCTCTGCACTGCCCATCGGTCTCAGGCTGGAGCATGGCAGCAGCCGCCAGCATGCAGTCAGTGCGCATCAGGCTTTGCTGAAGCAGAGGGATTTCCCGAGTTCGTCTCCATTTTGACCTCATGCTGGTCCAAACAGGAATCTGAGCTCAGCCCAGGACCTGACAGAAAGCCTCAAACTCAGAATAGTGCCTGGCCCTTGCAGGCAGAAGCTTTCCGGAAAACAGGGGTATTTGGGGGAGGGATTGAAACAGCTGTGTTGACAACACAGACAATAGCGATCCGATTCAAGCTGAGGGGGGCTACGTGAAAGGCAGCACGAAGCTGAAATTAAAGCAACAGTGAAGAGGAACGAGAGGGAAGAAAGGAAAATCCCTTGGGCTGAAATGCTCCTGGTTTGGCAGCAGCCGTAGCCACATGTCCCAAGAAGTGCTTGGCTGGCACCAGCCTCCCCTGCATCCCAGGGAGGGCTTTATACTTAAATTCGTCGTGCCAGGGGTGCAGCAGCCTTCTCTTCTGCAGAGAGCTTGGTTGTGAACACTAATCTGGAGGATTACAAAGGCAGCACTTTTGTGAACAACTGCAGCTAGAAAGAGATGAGGTTATCTTCTTTAGGTAGGCCTGCAGAGCTGATGTTTAACCACAATGTTATTTTTATTTGACTCACTAACACGACAGTAGCCAGTGATGCCTGCAGCTCACTGCAATCCAACGCCTCCTCTTCCAGAGACGACTCTTTGCACTGCTGGCAATTCCTGTGATTTTATCAGAACTTTTATGCTTAGGGGAATATATCCTAAAATCCCAGCTTCTTGAAACAAGGGAATTTCAGCTTTCATTTATAAACAAAGTATATCCCTAGCCCTCAAGGTTGTGGATGAAAGATTTCAAAACATGAAACTAGTGCAACTAAATGTTCAAAAACTGGGAGGTGGATAAAGAGATCCTAAAGTTTGCTGGCTAATAATAAAAAAAAAGATGGGAAAAGTAATAGTTGGCAAACAACTTTTGCTTGGGAAATGGGGCAGGGCTTGGGCTGACTCCTGGCTTTTTGGTACTTGGGGTTGCCAATATGCCTTTGAACTTTGCAGCCATTCATAAAACCTTACTTAACAACAGCAACCACAACGCACTGGAGCTCTAGAAATGCTGACATGAGTAAAACGGTGGGAAAAAATTATTTTAGCAACTTATGATAACTCACCTTCATCTTTAAAGACAGAAGATCTGGAGCCTCCACAGCCCATATTCCCTTAGAAAGCAGCATCTTTTTGCTCCAGGAGCTCATTTTGCACTGTAGTCAACCTCTTGTAGGTAAAGAGAAATTCAAAGGCTCCACAAGATCATAGAAAAGCATTGAATGAGGTTGAGTACATGTCTCGGTCCCTTGTATTTCAGGAAAATGATTCTTCATTTCAGTGGGTGGTCTTTGCTGAAAGCCTCCAGGACCAAATAAGAACAGATGCAAGCTTCAAAACCTTGTAAGCATGGCTCTGCTTTGTACCATCTGCATCTTCAGGCATGCTCACACAATCACAAGCAATCAAGGCACCACAACAGCACTAGCTGTCGTGTATCAACTGACCAACACTACCTCCTGGTACACACACCTCCCCTGTTCTCTTAGACCACCTGCATGGGAGTTCAAGCAAATATAATTTACTTCCCAGTTTGTTTGGCTGCCAAGAAGTAATTAATGAAACTGAGTTCATGCTATTCCTTGCCATGATGTGAACATGCCCTGAGTGTGAAGAGATGGAGGGGCTCCTAGGGGGAATGTACCTAAACCAGATTTCTGGTGGGTTTCTTGTTAGTTTTTTTTCCTCATTTCACTGAGCTAGGAGAGCCCAGGCTTTCTCACAGTACTAGGCATTGTTTGCATTTGAGGATGTATTAAATGGGTACTTAACTAATCTTAAGGCCCAAGTGGCCTTCAATTCAACCAGCCTCTTCCTGGTGGTTTTGGGATCAGACTCCACAGAGTGAGTTGGGAAATGATATGCCAGTGGTTGTGCAGCAGCTCATGAATCAGCATCTGCCTTTACAGGAAAAGAAAAGATGAGGAGCAGGTAACACATAGACTACGACTGTGCAGTCACAGAGACATCAGCTTGCTGTTGGGAAATACCACGAACACAGTCCTACCAATTTATTTCATAGAATCCCTAGGCTGGAAAAGACCTTTGAGATCATCAAGTCCAACTGTGCCTGACGACTGCTAAACCATATTCCCAACTACTTCATCTACCCATCTTTTAAACATGTCCAGGAATGGTGACTCAACCGCCTCCCTGGTCAGCCTGTTTCAGTGCCCAATAACCCTTTCAGTGAAGAAATTGTTCCTGTTGTCCAATCTGAACCTCCTCTGGTGCAACTTGAGGCCATTCCCTCTCGTTCTGTCACTTGGGAGAAGAGACCAACACTCACCTCACTGCAACCTCCTTTCAGGCAGTTGTAGACAGTGATAAGGTCTCCCCTCAGCCTCCTTTTCTCTAGGCTAAACAGCCCCAGTTCCCTCAGCCACTCCTCATGAGACTTGTGCTCCAGACCCTCCACCAGCTTTGTTGCCCTTCTCTGGACGTGCTCCAACACCTTGATGTCTTTCTTGTAGTGAGGGGCCCAAAACCGGACACAGAATTCGAGGTGCTGCATCACCAATGCCCAGTACAGGGGCACAATCACCTCAAGGCCACACTATTTCTGACACAGTCCAAGATGCCATTAGCCTTCTTGGCCACCTGAGAACATTGCTGACTCATATTCAGCCGGCTGTCAACAAACACCCCCAGGTCCTTTTCCACGAGGCAGCTCTCCAGCCGTTCTTCCCCAAGCCTGGGTCAAACCTCTTAAGTCCATTTCATACACAGGCTGGCATCAGACACTGCCAGCTCTCTGTGTGCCCCAGCAGCAGCAGGGCTTCCTGCTGGCACAGGAGGGAACATCATAGAATCATAGAATAGTTAGGATTGGAAGGGACCTTAAAGATCATCTGGTTCTAACCTCCTGCCATGGTCAGGGACATCCCACTAAATGAGGCTGCCCAAGCCCCATGCAACCTGGCCTTGAACACCTCCAGGGATGGGGCAGCCACAACCTCCCTGGGCAACCTGTGCCAGCGTTTCACCACTCTCATGGTGAAGAAATTCTTCCTAATGTCCAGTCTAAATCTGTCCCTCTCCAGTTTATACCAATTCCCCCTGGTCCTATTCCCACAAGCCTTTATGAATAGCCCCCATGCAGCTTTCTTGTAGCCCCTTCAGGTACTGCAAGGTCACTATAAGATCACTGAGCCTTCTCTTCTCCAGGCTGAACAAGCCCAACTCTCTCAGCCTGTCCTCGTATGGGAGGTGCTCCAGCCCTCTGATCATCTTTGTAGCCCTCCTCTGGACCCGCTCCAACAGTTCCATATCTTTCTTATTTTGAGGATTCCAGAACTGGACACAAGTATTCCAGATGAGGTCTCACAAGAGAGGAGTAGAGGGGCAGAAACACTTCCCTCGCCCTGCTGGCCACGCTTCTCTTGACGCAGCCCAGGATACGGTTGGCCTTCTGGGCTGCGAGCACACATTGCCGCCTCATGTTGAGCTTCTCATCCCCAGCACCCCCAAGTCCTTCTCTGCAGGGCTGCTCTCAAGCACGTCATCCCCCATCGTGTACTGAAACCGAGGATTGCCCCTGACACAGGTGCAGGACCTTACACTTGGCCTTGTTGAATCTCATGAGGTTCTCAGAGGCTCACTTCTCCAGCCTGTCCAGGTCCCTCTGGATGACATCCCGTCCTTCTGGTGTGGCAACTACACCAGTCAGCTTGGTGTCATCCACAAACTTGCTGAGGGTGCACTCCATCTCGCTGTCAATATCATTGATAAAGATATTGAACAGCACCGGTCCCAGTACTAAGGGACACCACTTGTCATGGATCTCCATCTGGACTTCGAGCCATTGACCGCTAGTCTTTGAATACGACCATCCAACGAGTTTCTTATCCACCTTATCATCCATTCATCAAATCCATATCTCACCAATTAAGAGAGAAGGATGTTGTGGGGGACCGTGTCAAAGGCTTTAATCCATCCAATGGCAGGTCCCCACCCTGCCTCACTAACATGCCCCTCATCCCTCACCCTCACCCCCAACCAGCCTAGTTTTTGCAAGAAAAGGAAAGGGAAGGCTCCTAAGAAAATCTGTAGCATCCTGACTGCCTTGCTGATCACTTTTCAGACTAGTATCTAGCATAGCCCAGAGTTAATCTTTCCCAAATGCAATCAGATGGAAATAGGTGCTGGAACAGCCCAACTGGAGTGATGCTTATCCCCATTAGCATCAGGACACACCTGTTGGTCTCAGTGTACTTTCTTTTTCCTCAGCCAAGTCTGCTATAAGCACACCTGTCTAAGGTCTGCCTTGTTTCCAGAGGCCCTACACTTTGAGGCTAAGGCAGCTCAAGGAACACAAATACCAGTGCCTGTGTATATGTCAGCACAGCCAGTAGCTCAGCAAGCTCTCCACCACAGCTCATACCTACAGATGAAGTATTATCATAGAATCATAGAATGGGTTGGAAGAGACCTTAAAGATCTTCCAGTTCCAACCACCCTGCCATGGGCAGGGACACCTCCCACTGGATCAGGTTGCTTAAAGCCCCATCCAACCTGGCCTTGAACACCTCCAGGGATGGGGCAGCCACGACTTCTCTGGGCAGCCTGTGCCAGTGCCTCACCACCCTCACAGGAAAAAAAACATTCCTAATATCTCACCTAAATCTTTCCTCTTTCAGCTTAAAACTATTTCCCTCATCCTATCCCTGCACTCCCTGATACAGAACCCCTCCCAGGCTTTCCTGTAGGCCCTCTTCAAATACTGGAAGGCTGTGCTAAGGCCTCCCTGGAGCCTTCTCCAGGTTGAACAACTCCAGCTCTCTCAGCCTGTCTTCTTAGGGGAGTTGCTTCAGCCCTCTGATCATCTTCTTGGCCCTCCTCTGGACTTGCTCTGAACAAGGTAAATGTGGAGGTTAGAAACTAAACTTAGGCACAAACCAAAACAATATTGTGGTTGATTGTAATGTTGGTGAAGTACATCCGATTGCCAACTGCTGAATGCTAAAGTCCATGCAAGGCAGCGCAAGTCTGGCTCATGCAAACACATGCACGCACAGGTACGCATGCTGTCCTCCTACGTGCCCACATCTTGGGAGCCAGGACCTCTATGAAACACTAAAAGCACTGCTGTGAAACTGGTTTTAACATCTGAGCAGGCAAATTGTTCCTAGTTCCCCACCACAAGTGTGCAAAACAGCGTGGTTACACCCCCTGAGCTCAAGGTGAAAGTCTGCTGCCAAGAACACCTTGCTACCTGCCAAAGATAAACTAGCTGCAATGCAAACACAGCCCAGCTGGAGAAGAAACCCACAAACAAAACAGCCTTCCTGTGTCCTCTAAAGACACCAAGACTGTGTTTAAGGAAGGTGGAACTAACGTGCATGTTCTCAAACAAGACTCAGGAATAAAGGGCGGACAGCTTGTAAACAGGAACCTTCATTTCTAAAGCACTGAGAACAAATAATGCTGGAAGTGCTGCCTCCCGACCCAGGGCTGGGCTGCTGATACTTACTGTCTTACCTTGAAGAATACTGGCCAATTATTTAAACATTTAGTGGGCTGTATTCAGCCTGCCTTATGCAGCTTTCTAGCTCACAAAAAGCTTTTGGATGTGCCCACTCATTCGGATCTGACCCAATTAATTAAAAACTGACGTATGCTCCTATTTCAGTTTAAATTAAGCTACTTCAGGTAGCTAAATGCCATTCCTGACAGACGGCCGTTTAAGCATGATGTGAACTGAATCACCTTGGGTATCTGATTAGAAACCTCACCCTGCAGTAGACTGATGCAATCGTGTGCAGATGACCTCCAAGAAAGCCATCTTCACAGTGTGGACAATGGCTCCTGGTGGCCCCACCACTCCCCTGCCTGCTCCCAAGTCCCCTGGATGCCTGACAGGGCCCTTTGGAGCCTTACATTGGCAGTAAAAGGGGACAGCTAGGAAGGAGGAGATGGAAACTACCTCTGCTTCTTTCACTTCAGCATCTGGGGAGTCGTGTTTCCATGGTGCTGTGAATATATTTGGTTAGTAAAAGACAGTGTGTATCATAAACACCAGAGCCAGGCTGCCAGCACTGTAATGCACTGTAGCTCTGCCGAAGGCAGCCAAAGGGAAGGTGTGACATGCCAGGGGAGGTGAAGGGCATTCCTGGCCACCAGGTGAGTGCTCAGGCTCTGCAATGAGATACCCGATCATTATGTGTATTTCTTTTGTGCAAGGGAAATGTTGTGGATGCCCCATCCCTGAAGGTGTTCAAGGCCATGCTGGATTTGGCCTTGGGCAGCCTGATCTAGTGCGGTGTCCCTGCCCGTGGCAGGGAGTTGGAACTAGACAGATGATCTTTAAGGTCCTCTCCAACACAAACTATGATTCTATGAAAAAGATACTTTTTGTTTCACTGCTGCATTACCCAGTTCCACTAAGATGTAGGAAGAATCCACGGTCCTTGTCCAGTCCTCCTCCTCTTCACAACAGGGGGAAATTTTCCTCCAGGAATACTTACCGCATACTCCCACGGCTTCACTTTGCGACATTGCATCAGGAAAGCCAAGCACATGAGGAGTGCTCAACCTACTGACATAGATAAGCAGAGATTGGCGGAGTTGGATGTAGAAAACTAAGCAAAGACAAACCTGTTCTCTCTGGCTGCCCTCGCTGCCACCTGCACAAATACAGCAGAGTCCCAGGTTGCATCAGCACCGAGAAGCAGGCAGAGGGAGGCTGCTTTGCATGATGCCGGTGCGTACTGCACCAAGCTGCCCATCAGCCCAGCCCTGCTGGCATCAGGGCAGCATGTCCACCAGCTGGCTGAGCCCCACAGCGGCCTCATCCAGGGTAGGCAGCACCATCCATGGCTCCCTGTGCACCCCTACCCTTCCTCCCAGTCACCTTTCCAGGGAGGGCTCCTGGTTTTGGACAGCTTTGACCTGGTCTGCTCTGCCAGTCAGGCAGGATGGCTGGGTTACAGCTTGGCTGTCCAAATGAGGTCAGTCACAACCTTATGTCAAAAGGCCAAAGTGATATTTGGGTGCAGGCTGGTGTTTACTTGTGCAGTCCTTCACCCTCAAATTCCCTCTTCCCCTATGAAAATTAAGCGTGACAAAATCTGGACTGGTAACTCATTATGCTTTGGACACTACAGCTTGGAATTTTTTTGTTAGGGATATATGATGCCAAGTTAAGACTTACAAAATTGGTTTGCCCGATTTCTAGAGTGATATAGATTCATAGCTTTGATGAGACGGTATAAAAATTGCACATATGAAGGTTTCAGTACATCCAGGACAAAAGAACTGAAACCATTTGTGCTTAAAATACATTACATGTGTGCTTCAGCTGCAAAACAGTTACTTAAAAGAAGCCAAAGCACTGATTTCATGAACTGGGGAGTCAGAAAACCTGAGTGCCATTTTTTTGGCCATGACCCATTTCCCTGGCCACTGCCTGGGGCAGACAGACCCATTTCCCTCCCTCACCGGGTGGTGGGAGGCACAGGTCGTGCTTTGATGGTGCACCACGCACTGCTATGCACATAGAGAGGACACCGCCTTGTCTCAGTTTTCATCCTAGTGTCTTCTGCTGAGTCAGTTCATGAAACCTGGAAGTGAAGTTTCCCCTCGGCTTTTGTCCTTATTGCATTCTTTAAATATTTAGTACAAGCATGTATTTACATCACCCTGACAGAGGCTGGGTATTTCCTCCCAGGAGCTCTGGTTGCCCGTGATGGAGGTGAGCCAGGGAGAAGGATGGGGAGCAGGAAAGGTCTGTGTGGAACTGGGAGAGCACTGGGGAGGGTGGTCTGCCAAAAAGAAGAAAAATCATCGAAGGCAGAGAGGGAGCACAAGGGAAACAGGGTTCACAGGCAAAGAGAGGGACTTAGGTTGACATGAGGTGGAAAAGGTGCTTGGCTGGGGACGATTTTATATTGGTGCTTTTAGAAGGATGAGAAGACAACCTGGATGGAGACAGAGAACAGCCAGTGGGGACAAACAGCTTGCCCAGTTCATTTGGAAATAAAGAAAAAAAAGGAAGTAAGGACATATCTAGAGGGATAGGAGAGGGTAATAACGATTAGTAATAATTACAGAGTGAAATGCTGCGATGTGTTCACTTCGACTTCATCACCAGACGACAGCAATCACTTGCGATCTGTACAGCAGGAGCTACCTGGTAAGAATCACAACTTCTATAAATTATATTTAAAAGCAAACATTTTGACCTCCTGCTTTCTTCTTAAGCCTCAAACTAGCTTTTATTCATTTTGGATTTTAATAGATCCCCTGGGAATCTAGAAGCATGTTGTTACTGGGATGATTGCCCACTAATGAATATGCTTTACAGTTCTCTTTATTAAAATCTTTCTTTTTAAGAAACGCAAATTGAAACACTTAGCAATCAGTTACACAGATCAGCTAATATTGGTGACAGTTCCTACAGAATTAAACAAGTACTAACAAATTCCAACTGTTTACAAGCCAAAACTTAAATTAACAAGATCATATAAGCTCAATAAATAGTACATCTGGTCCAGTTCAAGTAGAATTCAACAAATCACAGCCTTAATCCTTAGAGAATAGAAAAACCCTGAATATAACCAGCCTAACACTAATTTAGTGTTAGAGCCAATATGAAACTTTGTCTAATCTTATGGGGCAAATGTTTCATTCTTTTTATTTTTTTTTTTACTTCAAAGAAAGTAAGTTGCAGATAGACATTAAAGACTATTTGAGATCGATACAGATTTCACAAAGATGAAAAACATAGTCCTTATTCAAAAAGTGCAATCTTTGGTTGAGGTGTGTTGAAATGGTTTGTATATATTAAGGAAGCTCCTTTTTAAATATCAATATTTGTTTGGCTAGACCTGAGCCTGCTTTGTGCTATATATATAAATATTTATATATGTATTAATAAACAGCGTGGATTATAGTGATCATGAATTATGCCAACTAAAAAAAAAGTAAAGATTTTAAATATAATAAACCAAAAGAAACAACACATTTTTACACAAGCTGAGAAAGGTAAGCGGCTCCCTACAGTGGCCTTCTTCCTCAGCAGAATAGGTAGTAGAGAGAAGTTGAGGAGTTGAGTGCCTGTCAGTATTGCATGATGGCCTCTTGGAGAGGGAAGGAGATTACCTCTGAGTTCTCAAAGTGCGTCAGGCTGAAAAGGGATTTTTAGGAGCTAGTTGAGATTCGGGATTGCTTTTAACTGCTTTCAGTTGTGGAATTTTAGGGGTAAAAGGACCTTCTCAGAACGGGAATTGCCCGTTTGGCTGTACCCAGGATTTTGTAGACTGCTGTTGTGACAGGACAGAGCCCAAAGGGACAGGGAAGTCCAAACCACCTCTACAAATGTCTGGGGCTGATCACGTCTGGGGGGGCTGGGCACTGCACCTGCATCACTCACCCAAGTCATCTACCTCCAGAACTGCACCGGGCAGAGATGCCATCTGGAGTCTCCTTCTTCCTCAGTGGCAAGCAAGGGCCTGATACCCCAACCAAGTATCCAGAACCAGGAGAGTTCTTGGTGAGCCTCAAACTCCAGCTTTTGGAGCCCTGGGTGGAGACTGAGATTTAAGCGATCAGGTACTGAAGGATACCAGGGCCCACTCTCTTAAGAAGGAATTTTGTGTGCAGCTGGCCAAGAAAACAAAGGAGGTTAAATATGCAAGCTGTGAATAATGGGAGTGAACCTGGTTCAGAACCAGAGGAGGGGGAAAGTAGTTTGAATCATGTCCCGTAAATCCAAAAATAAGCCCCTGGGTAAACACCCATTTTAATTATTCCTTTGCTGCCAGTCAAAATCTCATGGTTACCTACTGCCTTCCCTGCCTGTATCCACCTGTTGCCTGTTTTCAGAAAGTCTGATTTAAAGCTCTTTGGCCTGGGAAAGTCTTTGTTGTGGATTTGTGACGTGCCTATAATAAAGGCAGTGGACCTGTAGCTTCTACTGCAATACAAATAAAGAATAATAACAGTGATACTTTTCTCATTTGAGGTTACCTGGGGATAAAGTTGCTGGAGGCTTATGACTTTGATATACAGTCAGCTATGTCTCACATCCAATTAAGCTTAACCACATGGTCTAACAAGCTCCCATTAGGCCGATGAGAGCCCCGGTTTGATAGCAGGGTTAGCTTCAAAGATTTGATGCTTGCATTTGTAGTGATTTCCTTCCCTCAGCTCAGATTGTGCTGAAGGGCATGAAGGGAACTTCATATTCAGATGATACATGACCAGCTTGAGAACTGTGCTTTAGAAGACAGTTGCACAATCTTTACTGCCATTTTCATCATCTTAGAGCTTGCAATACAAGCTCTTCTCATAACAGCCATGTGCTCAAATTTCACTGCAATGTGAAAAACAAACAGTCCTTGAAGGAAAAATACCTGGTTTGCAATATTTTTGTTTCCATAGGGAAAAACAACAACAACAAAAAGGTTGTTTTAAATGACAGATGGACCCAAGCCTTAAGATACTTTAAGTCTGGACAAGGGAGGATTTAGGCTGTAATGTTTTTAATTTCCCCTTGTCTTTTGGGGAATGTCTTTTAGGCCATGCCTAAATCTGAGATGCAAAGAATCCCTCAACTTACGAGAAGCAGGAATTCCAAATATGAAATCTGAACCCACCTCTGGTAAAAACTAGTGGAAAGCACAGGCCATGAAATGGAACAGGGCTTCAGGCCACACCACCAGGCACCTCTGAGACACACTGCCTGGCTACAGGGTGCTCCAGAGAATGAGCACGGCTGCTGGCACAAGACACAATGGAACAAATACTTTCGCAGAAGCCGCTTGGGCAATTTAGCCACTTTGCGATATTATGTGACATCCATGTCATTCTTAGGGATGGCTGGAACATTCTGGGAAACTATTTCCTGTGTACAGCATCTAAACAGGACATCCAGCACCAGCAATTTTTACAGAATATACTGGGATGAAAATTAAGAGTCAGACAAAGAATGGAAATGTGTCTGCAAATCCCCATCTGTCTAGATTGCGTGGGGCATTTTATAAAAGCATAACTCTGGGATAAATTCTGGCAGTGGTTTGCATACGTATTCACTTTACTACACAAAGCCCTATTGAAATGAACCAGAACCTTGCACAGTGCATTTCAAAGCGACTTTGCAAAATACTAAGCAACAACTGTGCAGAAACAATAGCTCATAATAATGCCAGAGCTGCTGGTGCATCCTGTGTTCTCGGTGCAGCACTCTGTGAGCCATCAGTTGTTGTATTCACCTTAAAAAAATTCAGGGAAATTAAATAGAAAAACAATATTAAAAGCCTGGCATCTTTCCATGAAAACCAGGAAAATTCAATGTTGCCAAGCCAAAGAAAAGCAAGCTTGAAAGGAAACAAAAAGACCCCAAAAGCAAGGATCTTGGATAAAATGTCTAAGAGACATGGTCCAAACATGTGGCACTTTAAAAAAAGCCTCTCGTGAGAGTTTCAAGTCGGTAAGACTCGAAGTTGGCACCCTTTAGAATTATCAAAAACAAGAGTTTCAAACACAACGGTACCTGGAGAACATCCTGACCACACTACAGAAAATGCTGAAAACCAGAGCAGGTTACCTGTCAGCACGTGTATTCAAATCGCTCTCGCTGTGCTGCGTTAAGGCTATGAGGTCCCTGGGACAGACTGTGGCTCCCTCTGCATTCATACAACGCAGTCAGTGTACAGTCAGTGCTTAACAACAGAAGCATTTTATCATTTCACCAAGCTCTAGGACACATGGAGGTGGATGCTGATGGGGTTTATATTATGCCATCTACTGACTAGTTTTAGCACAATAGCTTTAGATGTCCTAAACAAATCCTACTTCTCACTGGGGCAACGAGTGAAATGGCTGAAGATATTTCAAGCAACATTAAAGCCTATTTATAGTCACATCTCCTTTCCTTCCAGTGTCCACTGGAGGATGCTGAGTGCTTCTAAATACTCTGCCTGACCTGATGTGTTACATCAGAATTAAAACTTGAAGAATCCCTGAGAATTCTGATTCAATCTAGGAAACCACTCCCAGCAGGCAGAGTGTGAGAAAGTATTGCTCCACTTCTTACAGATATGCCAGCATTGCTTCACCGTGGGAAACAGTTTCAGGCATTTTGGTTTTTCATGGCACTCTGGGCATAGATGCATGGAACATGCGCTTTATTTCCCCTCCTCTGTACAGTGCAAATGGACAGTTATATCATAGAAATTAAAAAAAATAAAGTATCAGCATTCACTCATTATAGCTCTTCCAGTTCATCCGCATCACAGTTTTTTCTTTGCAAAGTGAGGAACAATGCCAGTGTCATCCTGAGGCAGATGGCTGCCTTCTTCCTTCATTTTCAGGCTCTCTTCTGCAAGCTGGGAGAGATATTTCTGCAGTCACATAAAATAAAAAACATCATTACCAAACCTGAAAATATTCAACATGGGATGCCTTATGCCTTTTCAGAGCTCTCACACTCTCCCAGTATCTCAAAAAGGAAGAAAATACATAGAAGGCCCATTTTGGTTGAAATCCAAGCCAGGAAATACAGCTGTGTGAGGCAAACTACCTTAATGCATGGACAGCCTCAGAAGTTCAGTGATGTACTCTGTGCTACAAGGGGAACTGGTCACAGAACCCAAAGGTCCATGATGCCCCACCAGTCCATGTAACTGTCCTCACATTTTCGCCTTGCAAACTCTCTACTGCCATATGCTGTAGGGCAGGAACTAGCTCCACCGAGTGAGTTCACAATGAGAGCAGTGAGGCACTGGCACAGGCTGCCCAAGGAATTCATGGCTGCCCCATCCCTGGAGGGGTTCAAGGCCAGGTTGGATGGGGCTTGGGCAGCTGATCTAGTGGGAGGTGTCCCTGCCCATCACAAGTGTTTGGAACTGGATGATCTTTAAGGTCCCTTCCAACCCAAACTATTCTATGATTCCAAATGCATTATACTGGTATGAGCTGGTGTGTCAGAAAATGGATGCAGTTTCGGAGCCACAATTTGAAGAATCATAGAATCATAAAATCACTAGGTTGGAAAGGACCCACTGGATCATCGAGTCCAACCATTCCTAACAATCCCTAAACCATGCCCCTCAGCACCTCATCCACCCGTCCTTTAAACAGCCCCAGGGAAGGTGACCCAACCACCTCCCTGGGCAGCCTCTGCCAGTGACCAATGACCCTTTCCGTGAAAAATTTTTTCCTGATGTCCAGCCTGAAAAACATTTATATCACATTTTCACCATGTCCAGTTCAGAGATACACCATCTGCACATGAATATTTGTTTTAAGGGGATAATCTAACTCAGTAATAATTAACACACTTTAGAAGTATGGCTAAATCCTGGTAGAGTATTTACATTTATTGTGTTTCTCTAAAAGAAAGCCTTTTGGCACTTTAAGTACTCAGTGTGATTTAAAAATACAGACATGGAGACTGAGGCTTTCAGCCTTCTGGCAATGCTCTTGGTTGGTGGAGCTGCGTACGAAATGGACGATGAACTGGTATGGGTCTGAAAATGATGCTCAATTTATTGAAGGTCAACAGACCTAGAAACAGATGGAAAGAAGCTCCTTCAGCAGCTGCTAATGTAGAGAGAAATGTGGGAAATCCTCACATAATCATGTAGAAATGTTCTTATTAATGACTTATACATACACCGCATGCAAGAATAACTGACCTGCATGTTATTACGATCATAAAACTCTCTTTTTTAGATGATTATTCATTCTGATTTGTTTTGAAAAAAAACATCTCACACCACTGCAAAATTTTATCTACTTGCAGGATTCTCCCAGGGTACAGTTGACTCTTTGGCATCCATGGGGAAGAGGTGAAATGAGAAATGGATGTAAAACACTTAAGAGCTGTTTTAGGACTGCCAGATTGTCTCACATAAATACATGCTTTGGATGTAAGAGGGGCGGATTCAGTAATGGTAATGAATGGGCATATCTGTGATGAAATGACGACTGCACCCTTCTTACTCTGAATACAGAGATTTGGCTTTGTAACATAACACTCAGTCCTGATCTCTGGGTACAAAATTCCCTGTGGCAGAAAGCCAGAGTAAATGTTACAGTACTGTACAGAGATATAGGGTCCATAAAGACTGGGAGAAGTGATCCATACACTGTGAACTCTAATAAATCACTAACGCTTGTCATTGGATCAGATAACCTGTGCATTTTTGTTTCTAATGATTACCCACCAAAGTAAGACTGAGGCTTAACCACTACCTTTACCTGACGTTGTCAGCTATCATGAGTACCACAAACACCACTTTTGAAATTCTCCGACCAGACATTCAGATTAATTTATAACAAAATGACAGTCAAGGAAAAAATATTTTTTCATTTCAAGTGTTCATGAATACTGCATAAAGCCAGCCAGTAGTAAACAGAATAAAATGCTGCGCTGCGTTGCCAAGGCAGCTTACAACAGATGAATCTGACAGCTTTTTGTGGTAGAGGTGGGAGGGAAGGCCAAATGATACGATTTTTTTTGGACATGGAAAATGCAGTGGATCTGTAAATATACATACCACTCAGGCAAATCATTTATTAAACTGAAGAGAAAGGAAAATTACAGAAAGTAAGCAAGGCTGACAAAGAAACAGTTGATGTTTTTTTCAGCAATTGCTGTTCTTCAAGGGGGACCATATAAAGACGAAGTTGACTATTTTACTTCAAGCCAAAATTTTCATCATCTAAGCAAGGCTTTTGGAAAACAAACTATTTCGTTTTCCATTCAAATCCCAACACTGAACTTATATTTTGGATGTGGCTCCAAGCATGAAAGACAACAAGTAGCAAATAAACTATAAAAGACTCATAGCCATGAGAGCATTTGGGACAATGTTGTTGTCATTGGACAATGGTATTTGTGATGTGGCAAGACAATAGAAAGACAGTCTGCAGCAGCAGTCCCACAGCTTCACACACAATAAACATCAAGAGTCCACAGCTCTTATGTTGGGTACACTCATACAATTGCACCACCATAGGAGAAAACCGACATTTCTTGCAGAGTGCATAAAAAAGCATTACTGCAACTAAAGGGGTTCTAGTAACACAGAACAATTAGTTAAAATTTGCTGAGTTTTCACTTCAGTTGGAGGAAAAAAGTTACTTACTTCCTCTACTTAGTAAGATAATAGATAACGGCTCCACAGAACAGTCTGTTTTCATTACCATATTTGACAGGTTTAATTTTAACAGCTTTTGTGGTCGTTGTTCTTTTATCTCAAGTCAGGGTTAGATATCTATCACAGAGCTCATGGGAAATGTCTTAACAGGGAGAAAAATAGTTTTTTTTTCACTGACTCAGTTTTAATTGGACATTTTTTCCTATGACTTCAACAAAATAACTTAGAAAATGAAAAAAATCCCTTTCCTTCCCGTGGAACCAGTCACCAGGGGCAGAAGCTGGAGCTGCAATCTTTGCTTCAAGCATGAATTTCTTTCGGACAGGCTCACGTAAGAGACACAGCCTGCACGGAGCGAATCCCTCTGGATTTTTTTGTATGAAGCAAAAAAAGGCATGCAAACTGGGCACCTGTTTTTCAAGCTCACACTTGGAGGATCCATTATTAGCAAGCATCGCAGCTCTGCACGCGCAGTCTTTGAAACCCAGAGGTCTTTATATGATTACAGCTATGGAACTTCAGGAAAGTCAAGAAGGAAACTCTCTCAGAGAAATGATTTGGCTCTGAGCGTCGCTAGCAAGGACTAATAGCCAGCTAGGGAAATAGAGCTATTACTTGAAGAGAAGCACAGGTCTAGCACTTACTGTGGGCAGGGGGAAAGTAAAGAGAAAGAAGGAACAGCTTTGCTTTGCTCTTTCATGACTTTTGCTAAGAGTCTGCAGATGCCAACAGAAGTGTCTTCTGCAGTGTACACACCCTGCACAGAGACTAAAGGAGATTAGAGGCAAGGCTACCTCCTCTGAGGAGTCCTCAGCAAAGGGCTCACACTGTCATCATAGATATTATCAACTGTGCATCTCAAAAGAGATAAAGGTAGGGTCTTCTGATTGAACTGCAAGCACTCACAGTCTCTGTGTGCTGTTATCAAGTGCTGATATGCTTATGGTATATTCTCATGGAAACCATACAAGTAATTACATGCTTCTGCATGTCTTTACAAAAATTACTCAGCAGTAGCGTTCTGCATGGCAGAACCACCGTGCTGCTCCATAGCACAGGGAGGTGATTTCAGCAGGTCGCAGGAAATGTCTCAGAGAGCCCGTGCGCCACAAAGTACTGCGTGCTGAAACACGCTGCAGAAATTCATGCCCATGCAAAAAGTCTGGCAACATTATTAAACAATTGGCAAGTTTATTGCTCCTGAAATTAAGAAATAAGAAAGGCTGCTGCTGGGCTCACTCCCATACATCTGGAACTACTGAAAAGTTTTGCTTATCTGAATTTCTCTTCATTTGAATTCTGTCTATGAAATAAATCCTAACTTTTTGTAGCATCATTTATTTATCTATCACAACCCAGCCCATGAGGTGGATGTTACCTAGCTTCAAGTGTGTTCTTACCTGAAGATTTTTGTAGTGAACTGTACTTCTGCAGTGATTTGTCTTTGCTGTCTCTTCATTTGTGTAGAAGAGTCCACAGAGCTTGCAGTAAAACCCAGTTCTAGGCACCACAAATTCCACACCTAAGGAGAAATTCTGAATTACGTTAAAATGTCAATTGAAGCCCTTCCCCCCCTGCAAGAAACTTGTTTTGAAAGAAAAAAAGTTGTCATTTAGTTAAATGATATAGATGTGAAGGCTGAATCCTGGATTCATTTCTCCAGTTTCCCTAATTTTGCTATACTGAGCTGCAGTTTGAAATCCTGGGCACTGCAAATACACCTTCCACTTCTCTCTTAGGTATTATACATATTTGAAAACGTACCTTCTTGTGCATAATGTTGACTGTAAACCTCACTGTGTAACCTCAAGAGCTAGAATAGCATTAGTACTGAGGAGCAGTAAATTCATTATTATGTTACAGAGATTGCTTTTTAGAATGTACTTCTTCCAGGTATTTTAGTCATGATCAGTGTTTACACACTGAACCCAAAACTTTTGCTTATGCTGCAAGTATAAGCAATACTTTTATGTTAAAGACTTTTAGATTACTAAGTATTTTTCATATATATCTCATATATAGTGCAAAGGAACTCATTTCATCCCATCAGCGGCATTAACAGCTATCTTTTGCCATTTATCTGGAATGAAATTAGCAATGACCTGTAATTGTAAGCCCGTTTCTTTCAACAACTACTCCTCTGTCCTATACCCTGTTCCTTCACTCTCCTTACATCTGTTCTGAAAAATAAATATAGCAAGTAGCATTAAAGTGACATCTTGTTGTAAACTCTAGGTATTGCAGTGGGCGGCACCGCAGGCCCAGGGCGGTCTGAACATACCCAGGGGAATGCTGAGCTCAGTGAAGACGTCCTCTTGTTCCCAGCCTGGCGGAGAGTGTCTTCTTTTAGCCTCTACCTCTGGGTATTCCAGAGATCTCATTTCCAGGTACCTAGAATTTGCTTAACAAATGAATAAATGTATTGAATGAAAGCAGTTTATTAGTTTAAAGAGACAGCTGTAAGCTTCTCGGGAACACTTTCTGGGTGGATCTATAAATGAAGTCAAATCTTTTCCATTCAAATCAGAGGCCTGCTCAATGCAACTCCATCAACTGTTCTACACTGTGTGGTCACCCTTGTTTCTCCCAGTAGACCAGTTTTCTATTTCTAATTTCACATTACGTTTTTGCTTTTCATATTTTAATCTCTAAATACATTTATAGCATCATACATGGCTCAAGAATAGTCCGAATACAATTCTATGACTGCGGCTCCGTAGCCACATATGGTACAGCATGACCAGTGATGGAGCTGGGCTAACGCAGCAGCTGCTGAGAAAGCCAGGGGCATCAGGACCTCCTGAGAGCAAAACCCAAAGTGCCTAAGGAGCTGTGTGAGCAGAGCAAATGTTCCTTTGGTAGGACCCCTGCAGCCTCACTGTCACCTTCTCCCCGGAGCCACTCTTCTCCCACCTTGATCTCTCCAAGGTATAGTTTCTGCTTTACGCCTCTTCGGCACTTGAAGATCATAGAATGTTTTGGGTTGGAAGGGACCTTAAAGATCATCCAGTTCCAACGCCCCTGCAATAGGCAGGGACACCTCCCACTGGATCAGGCTGCCCAAGGCCCATCCAACCTGGCCTTGAACACCTCCAGGAATGGGGCATAAAGATTAAGATTTTGGGTCCTGGCCTGTAGGGATGGGATGGTTGGTCCCTGCTGACCAGCACTAATGGACACAGGCAGGAGATTCATAGAGCAGAAAACGGTGGATTGATTTGCTGAGACAGATAAAGCGAGTCGAAAGAACAGATGCTCTCCCTTCCTGACATATGAATTGCTTTTATTTAAAAGAAGTGAAATTTGTTATTGTAGAGCAACAGAACTGCAGATAAACCAGTCTGATTCCTATTCTTCAGTTCTTACATCAAAGTACTAGCTCCCTTACCAGGACAAAATTTCTATTGCATTGCAAATTTCACCGAGATAAGGGACATATTTTCTCATAAAACAAATATATTTTTGCTCAAACCAAACCCTTCCTGCCTTTCAAATTTGTAGTTCAAAGATCTGCAATTTCTGGCTACGAGAAGGAATTTTTCTTCATTGTTTTAAACACAACTATTGTATGATTTAAGAGAAAATAATACAAAATCCTGACTGGTTGGCTTTCAAGTTAATTGTAGTTCTAGGGTTTCTAAATATGCAGCAGAGATCCCTGGAAAACCCACAAGCTTCAGTTAGGTCTTCTTAAGATGCCCAGGACCTTTTGACAACTTAAGTCCCACTTAAGTTGATTTCTGGGCTTCTGATCTGGCAGCTGCATTTGCAGAGAGCCTTAAGCCTTGGACAGCAGATCCCAGATATCAAGACCATGTCAGAAACCTGGGAAGCACAAGTTCCCCTGGAGCTTCCAGGCTCCCTGCTGGCAAGCTGGAAGTTGAGATGGCGAAAACACCAAAGTAACTATGCGCTTGGGACACCCAGCTCTTTCGTCAGCTGGCTGCCTGTGAAGTGGGCAGCCCAAGGGAGCCAACCTTGCCATTCCCAGTTCCAGGGAGTTTGCACGGAAGTGTTATCTCCAAATGTGAAAGCCTAGCAAGATTTCTTCAGGCCAAACAGGTAAGTATTGAAAACTGAATGAGTTTCAAATCTGCCCTAGAGGAAGAAGTTAGTTCAAAATCAGAAATTCACAATGAGTGTTCCAGCATTTGCTGGTGGAAAATTGCACCCTCAAAAATCTTCTAGCAACTTCTGTTCACAACTACTTCTCCATCACGCACGCTCCAGAAGCAATAAAAAAAAAAAAGGGCATTCCTGGCCAACACGGTCTATGTTGTTCTCTACTTCACCTCATTATACGCAGCCCATTCACTCAAATTATGAGTGAATACTTTCATTTGAAAGTATGACAAGGAACTGAACTCACTTTCAGACACTCAAGATCCCTTTTTTCCTGATAGGTAAAGTACTAATAGGCAGCTGTGACTACATTTATCGGCATCATCTCACAGCACGTCCTATCACTTATATTAAAGGCATCATGAGGTAGATAAGAGGAGATGATAAATCAAGTTCTGACAAAAGGCACGTATTTGTGCGAATGGGGACTGAGAAGTAACAATCTACAGATGGTTTCCATGTTACTAATGCTTCAGTACAGTGTGTAAGAATACCCACCTTGTCCAGGAGCCAGCCAGACATTACAGATACCTTTCTGTTGACCTTCAGAGACTGTCACTCATTTCATTGACAATTCAAAATAAATTTAGCAGGGCACTGAAAGAGCTCAGCTAAACTCATGTGAACCTTGACATGACAATTATAGAAGCTTATGTCTTTCAGAAAGCTTGCAAGCTGCTTATCATATTTCCTTTACACTATTCAGCTAAGAGCCTCTAATGGTTTAGCTTGGCAAAAGGCACTGGGGTTCTTTTACGGAGCCGCTCCAAGGACAAGTCTTGATGCTATTAGCAACACTTATTCTTGTTAGCAATAAATTTCAGTCTACTGTCAGAGAAAACATGCAAGGCTCTCTGTGGGCTGAAAAGAAAAAAACTAGTAGTTACCCTTGGCCTCTGGACACTCTTGGCTTCCGTGCCGCGTTTCTTCACTAGCGTTTTTAACAAGCGCTTCCATATCTTTTCTGCTCTCAGCTCCTTGTGATTCCATCTGTTTGTAATCATCTATAAATGTATCTGGGAGCTGGAGAGTCTCTTCTTTCAGATGAACAGAAGGTATATGGTGATCTTCAGGCTCTAAATGAGTGTCAGAGCTCTTATCAATTTTTCCTTCCTTCTGCTGGGGATCAGAGTCCTTAGCAGATTGGTCTTCTTGCAATTCCCCTGGCTTCTGCTCAGTGTCCAGATTTAGGCTTGACGCTTCAGTTACAGCATCATCATTCTCATCGTCCTCATCATCATCCTGACAGCCGCTAGAAGCTACGCTGCCCTTTGCTGATCTGAAGTTTGTTTCTAGCGCTTTATGGGCAAATTTGTCTTCACTCCTGGTTAAGTGACTGTGATCGTTTTTCAGTTCTATCACAGTTGAGATACACGGACACATTTCTGAAGCAGTTTTATTTTTTTGATCAACTGGTACTATTTCTTCAAGCTCAGTTATATCCGGCTCCATAATTAAATCATCTTCTCCCACTTCATCTACTGTCACTAATTCCTCCATGTTAGCAGGATACCAGGTCTCACCTTCTATCTCACTTTCACTCTCCCAGTCTCGGTCCTGTCACAAAGATGTAAAAAAAGATCAGTGATTATAGATCACCACTGTTAAAAAATAGGCTTTGAACACCAGTAACCAGGAAGAAGTTTGATATGGCCATGCTTAACGCCTCATATATTTTAGCTTGAAAGAATGATATGCCTTGCTGTTTTGAACCTTATGCATAAGGACAAGAAATCCCTTTTTAATTATCATATACGCTTCACTTTGTGCAGATCCCCTAATTGCCTTAGGGACTACAGGCTCTCCAGTCTCTGGGACTATAGTCTCTCCAGTCTCCTGTTCCTTACTTTTCTGTAAGCAGTGGAACAAGTCACAACCCATTACACTTTATTATGCAACTGACTTTACTATGTGATCCCCAAGGAAATTACCCTCTCCCCTTCCTCTACTTCCATCCAAGGGTGGCGAGAAACTGGCAGCACAATGGGAATATATTGAATCCCAGACTAGCCACTCTGGCTTTCATTTTGCTGGACGAGGCCCTTTAAATTCCAAGAATGACTGAGAAAATGTGGCTACCTTCTATAGTCATTTTCTCACACCAGCAAG
The DNA here is from genome assembly GCF_017976375.1 of Cuculus canorus. NCBI lineage: Eukaryota > Metazoa > Chordata > Aves > Cuculiformes > Cuculidae > Cuculus > Cuculus canorus. The sequence goes on from NC_071407.1 coordinate 6,922,501, forward strand.
AGTCCTCTGACAAGGGACTGTATTGGTTGAAATTGGCCTAGATCAGTTTTACAGTTCTACTCCAATGTCCATAATCTGAAATACCTGCAGTTGCAGGCTTACGGGACTCAGACATTAACATTGGACTTCAGCAGTATTACAATTATAAGATATATATTACCTTTAAGACACACTTGCAGATCAGATTTCAACTCCCAGACTCATCGTGTACACATAATCTATTAATAATCTGTATTCTCCTGTTTGGCCATTCCCAGACTTCCCCTCCTAGAATCCTAAAACAGCATGAAAACTCTGGGAGTTGACACTGTTCTTGCCAGGAGATCAGTTTTCTACAGCAACAGATATCAATAGCTTCCATATCTGACCATCAACCCATGACCCTACAGATATGAAGCTGGAAGAATTCCAAGGACATTGCTGTCTCTGACTGCGATGCTGCAGTAGGGGAGCTGTAAAGGCATTATTTAATTAAACCCAGAAACAATCAGAAAAGGCTACTACCCACAGTCCATCTAAGGCCAATGTTCTGAGAAGTTTTCATCGTTAGGTTTCTCCTTCTCCACCAACTGACCACATCGCCTATTTTTGGGCAGGGCTCACAAAGTCAAATGGTTCATTTGGGCATACGTTACTTACAGTTACCAGTGCCAAGGGCTATGCATGTGACGCAATGTACATGGGCAAAGAGCAACTAAAAAAAGAGTTCTGGAGACTTCAGGAAAGGCTATCCCTTAAAGAGGTCAAGATAAGGCAAGTTAATTTAGCCAGCCCCCTTCTACAACCGCTTTACAAGCCTTCCCATAGGGATTTAATATTTCATTTGGGAGAATGTGCTACCAAACCTGAGTTTTCATCGATTTTGTCATAGAAGCTGCACCAACAACGTGTCACCAACCTTCTCTTTTCTTGTGTTTTCCAGAATCTCTCCAGATTCTTTTCCTTGTTGATTGGCTGAAGGCGAGTTCTCCTCTGGAACTTGTTCCTCTTTTCCAAGCTAAAATAAACACAACATATACACATATAGCAACACACAGTAGTGCTCTATTATGTTTCTATTCTGGGTTCAGGGAAGCAAAGTCACCACAAGGTCACATTCTTTATTTCTAAAGTTTATGCAAGTCAACTGGGCTGTGGGAAAAGACCCAAGAATTGGATTCCATTAGCAAAACTGCACAAATAAGAATTAAAAGAAAGACATTTAAACAAAATGAGAAAGATGTAATTTATATCATGGAATTGGCTGGAAGACAGGTGGGGGAGAATGTGAATTCATTAAAATTTCCAGCCTCCACTCCTCTGTTCTCTACCCACATCTGTTATGTTGGCTCAGACATGGTAAGGAGAGCAGCAGTGTTAAAACTCTGCAAAAGACCTCAACTGTTTTTGTTTATTGATGTAGTTTCAGTTGAGAATGCAACCGCTTGCACAGTTTGGAAGAATGAAACCACAGTACTACCTGGCACTTGCCGAAAAAGGGGCAAAGAAGAAGTGTGAGTTCAAGACATTCAAGCCTATTTCTTCCTTTTAAAAGAAATTGTTAGCATCAGTCCCCAGAGAGGTGTACCTTTAGCAAAGCAACTTCTATAACTTGAAAAACATGCAGACAAGTGTGCAGCACTGGTGATTTAGGATGCTGTCTGACATTTCTCTCTGATATCTCCTCTCAAGGAACCATCCATCACAGTGAAATACCAGGCAAAGGAGAAAGATGACAAAAGGTGGCACGGACACACGTATCTACAGCATGAGGTAGTGCTGCTGCCTGTCACAGAGACCAGCTGAGCTACAAGATCTACAGATTTCCGCCAACCTTACCCCAACATGGGAAGAATGAACACAAGGCCAACTAAAACCAACTGAAGATGGCTCTGGCAGCGCAAAGTCACAAGCTAGAGATGGACCCCTAGTTAGCAAAGCAGCTTTGCAGCCTCTGTGCCAGCGTTCCTGGGGTGAATGGTGGCAATGTATCCCCAGCAGGGACTGAGGGCTGTCCTGGGACTGGGCAAATGAGACATCTTCATCTGTTACCCACACACACTTTTCCCCAGTGAAGCTTCAAACCCACAGATGCTGCCATTTTACCAACTCTCCAGAGATCCCACAATTTTACAGGTGAGCTGATCTGGAGGGTCTTGAAGGGAGAGGTGCGAATTATCCCTGCAACAGCTGAGGGTAGGGACACATGACTAATAGGAACCAATTGCACTGCTGAGTTGGCCAAAAAGATGTTCCTCACTAAAAGTTCATTCCCATTTTACTAGTATAACAACCAGTTACTTGTATTGTCATACAAATATTATGCATCCCTGTAAAATACAACTTAGTTCCCAAGATAACTCAATCCACATCATAGGCAGTGGAAGGAGGTGATGGATGTGGAGAGAGCAGCTATGGGGTATTCTGCAAAGACTTAAGAGAGCAGTGGGGCAACTCTCCCTGTGCACACAACCTGCAGGCAAGTGCCAGATTGTCGCTTGGTTGTGTTGTGAATTGTATGTTCTCTTCCCCTCGCTGATTACCCAGAGGTTCTTATAGTGCTTGGCACTATAAGACAATGTCCACGGACAAGATGACTTCCCAAGATCTCTTCTAGGACTATATTCCCTGATTTTATCATGGCAAAACATTGCATGTCACCAGCATCACACCCACAATAACTGATCTAAAATATTTCAGAAAATATATTACTTCAGCATTTACCGCCTTCTTACATACAGAGTTTGAGATCTCTATTTACCTCATCCTCAGGAGGTTTGGTTTCCTTCCCATCACTTTCGTTTTCAGCAGCAGCATCTTCCTCTTGGTCCTTTTCAGCTTTCTTCAACTTATTCTTATCACCTTGTTTTTGCCTGGAGCCCTCGGATGCTTTGCTGTGCTTCTGTTCAGCCGCCTCCTCCCTGGCAGCATCCTCACTGTAAGAATGCCTGCGTTCCCTTAACTTCACCTCTTCCTTTCTCTTAGATCTTCCAGGTAAATCCTGCAGCTGCCTCTGAAACTTGTCAGATTTTGACTTGGATGTTTTTCGGTAGTAGTCATCTTCTCGGCCCTTATAGCCAGATAAAGGGTGAAGGGAGCCAGGGGAACCACTCCTTAAATATTTTTCTCTGTGCCCTCTGCCTCCTTCAATCCGTTCATCCAAATCAAACTTGTCTAGCTGTCGGGAATAGTGTTTCCTCTCGTGTACCCACATGTCAGTCCTGTCCCTCTTCTCATCCCCGTTCTCTCGCCATTCTCTGTTGTCCCTTTCCTCTTCCCGTCGAGAATAAGGGGACTGATCCCACTCTCTCCCATTTCCCCAGTCAGTCCTGCTGGTCCCCATTGGGCTGTGGGGTGAACTGCAGGAAGTAAAGCTGGGAGTGTGGGATCGTGGTGACAGGGAGCGGCTTATGGGGCTGCGAGAGCGGGGCCTCTCCGTGCCATACCTGCTGCAAAGAGAAAAAGCAGCTGTAACTGGCTGACCCGCTGTGCCTACAAAGTTCTTGTATGCTGGAAACACAAGGAGACTGCGAACCTGAGACCCCAGGCCTTTCACAGACACGCACAGCTGTAAACACCATGAACAGGAGAAAAGGCAGTGTCGTATCCACGAAGCTTAACTAAATCCCCACAGATCTGTCAAGAATATGTTCATTCCTTCCTAAAGGCATCTCACGGGAGTTTGGCATTAAAAGCTTACAATATGTTAATACCTTTACAATGACCCCGATATCTATACCCTTACCACTCGCGCATCTAAGGTATTTCCAAGACAAAAGTGACAAAGGTTATGTTTTTTAAAGAGATGTCTTGGAATTGTGCTCCCTCTCCATTTTTGCTGGAAGTTCCAGGAGTCGGGCAGATGAGAAATACACCCAAACACATTTTGATATGAACCAGCTCCTTCCAGCTAGGTCTTGCAGCACCCCCAGCCTTTGTGTTTTCCACTTAAGGTGAGAGAACAGCTTCATTTGTGTGTTCTTCACGTGCCAGGCATATTTTCTGAGTCATTATCATCAGTAGGAAAGAGTTCATTTATTTTCCTGACATGCACAGTTTCAATCTGATCTCATTAAATAGGCCCTGTGCCTATTATTGTACCCATTTATATTATTACAGTGATTCGAAGTGAAATCCAAATTAGGAAAACAAATGAGATACAAGAGAGGACACAGATAATGCTTTTTCTACCTGCAGGTTTACAGGCTTATGCAGATCCCAGTTCCAAATCATGGAGAAACTTTACCTGTCCACTTCACGCAGCAGGTCCCTCTCCCTCTGCGAGTGGATGTCCTGGATAATAGCAGCCACGTTCTTACCTGGTTTCTAAATAACAAAAAGACACTGTTTAGCATGCTGCACTATTCTCCAAGGTAATACAGGTGATTTGTCCTTCAAGAAACAGCAGCCATGCATTATTCAATTATACTACTACTGAGAAATACTTCCTTTCAGTGTTGTGGTTACGTTTTTTTCTGCAGCTGGTATCTCAACAGCAGATCAAAGCAGTAAAATGATACAAATGGAAAATTTGCTCCACTGCGTTGTAGCACTGTCTCCTCATACTTGGCTGCAGTTACAGCCTTTGAAAACTAACTTGTTCTTCCCTGTTAGACATACACTACACAGTATTTTCTAGGAATTGGATGGAAAAGGAAACAAATGAGACAATTTTTCCAATATCAAATTAAATATGCAAAGCAGCCTGTCTCTGACCTTCTACGAATGAACTGCCTTCTCTCCATCTCAGAGTTTAGCTCATTCTGGAATATAGTTCTAAAAGACAATGTTTAGACGCAAGAGCTTCAGTGCAATAAAGATGTGTACAGGAAGTGCTGATTATTTGAGATTCAAGATAATTTACAAAAGATGCACTACTCCAGGCTGGAGTTCATGCAGTTTGTCAAACTTGGAGCAACTCCTGAGCAACATAATCACACAGGAACTCAGAGCAGTTTGTAGCCGTAAATAGGTCATGTGTATTCCCCCTTCCATGTTGCTCGTTGTTTAGCAGAGAGAAAGGGCTTTTGCCTGTGCAGAGAAAAATAGTTCCATGAACTGAAAACTGCCATTGGAAAGACTGAACATCTTCCTGAAATCCAGGCAAACTCTCACATTCTCTTCTGCCTCTGATGCAGTCTCCATCACCTTCCTCTGAACCCCCTCACTGTACCACACTAAGATTGCCCCAGATTATGGACTTTTGGCAATTCCTTTACATTTCTTTAAACTATTATACGCGAACAGGAGAGAAAGACTTTTCCAAGGGTCAAACCAAACCATATGCATTACTTGTTTCTCCTCAAGGCTCATAAAAGGCTCCTTAACCTCTTAACTTGGAACATTAGAGAGTTATTTTCTACAATAACTTTGTGCTATTATCTAATATTATCTAACATGTTAGATAATATAACATGAAGCTTTTCAGCTCTTCATTGCCAGTTCCAGTCTGAGCCTCCATGAAAAGAAAAACTCTCTTATCATTACACATGGCGGTACCTAAGCTTCCATAAACATGCTCACAAGAACACTGATTTTTGGACATCACTCAGGTGTTCACACCAAAAGTGTCACACACTTCAAGAAAAGTCCAAAGACTATTGCTCTGTTCTGACTTCCTGGAAAAAAAAGAGATCTTGCTTTTTAGTTTTGGTCATTCACAAGAAAGAAAGAAAAAGAAATCAGTGTGATGTTTAGCCCTGCCATCACTGCTTGGTATAGAGATTGTGCCATGGCTCAAGCGTGCTGGCAGTGAAGAGCATTGCTTCAGGCTTAATGCCCGACTAAAAGGATAGGATCATCTTATTTTTGCTGACATGTTGCATCTTACACATGACTGTGTTTTAGACCCTTGTTAAAATAAGCAATGTGAGGAACCCACTCGGAACAGAGGTTTGAAATAATTGTATGAGAGTACCAGGCAAAAAAGGGATCTCTTCCCAGAGTTAAAATTTAGAACAAAAGCAAGCAGCTAATTATAAAAGACTGTTAATATACATGAATTAATTTATCTTCCTAATTTCTTTTTTCCATAATATCGAAGTGTTAATTAGAAATTAGTAATCAGCAAAGATTTTTAGATATATTCTCCAGGACGTGCTGTGGAAACTTAGGAAATGTGATCAGGAATTACTGTCTTACCTTCAGCTGCAATTCCTTGTATCTTTTAGACATCCTAATAAGTAACTTGTCATCATTTATCATAGCTGGTTTTTCTTTGTAGTACTGCACCATGGCTTGTGCTGCTTCACTGTAAGCCATTTCCAGAAAAGCCTGGCATAAACGGGAAGAGCTTTAAAATCTACTACATAATTAAAAATACAAAGTATGAGAGAGAAAAGGCAGCACAATAATTTTCATTTGGATTCTTAGGCAAAATGATACTACAGAACTTTCAGCTTTCCAGCCCTGAAGCTGAAATAGTAACACTCAGTCCGTTTCTCAGCCTTCTTTTAACAGCAAACAATGGTTTCAACCCAGCTATTAAAGTCAATATGCAACTTTAGAAGCCAGTCCAATTAAGAACTAAATGACCGGAATCTAATCTTTTTCAATACATGAAAACATCACCTTTCCCTCGCTTCCTCGCTGGTGCTTCCACACCATGGTGAGCTGCTGACAGGATGCAAAACTGCAATGCTGCAGCATGCACTGCTCCCGAGACTGTCAGCTGTATCTTGCAGAATTGTAAGGGATCCAGATAAAAGTAGAACATCAGAGCATAAGCAGTCAGGACAAAGCCAAAGAAGAACTTAAAGAAATCTGAATGATGTTAACTAGGACTTTTATTTACATGAAATTTGCATTTGATGTGACTGCAGTTTAACTGGTCAAGGAATATACTCACAGCTGTGTAATGACTGCATTTGAAACATTACAGTTTCAAACATCACCTGCTGGTGTGGATTCTATTCCATCTCTACTGTCTGCACCAGGAACGTAAGAGATTTTCTAGTCTTCCCAGCCTACCACCACTGGCAGACTTAAGCTACTTAAACTAGACTTAAGCTACCCTGAAGAAAGAGCTGTACTACAATCTAGTGCAGATTAAAAGGGAGTGAGCTGTCAGTACTCCCTCTAAGGGCACAGCCTTCCGTCGCATGTGTGGCAAGTCATTCTTCAATGCCCACTTCAGCTCTACCAGTATGGACAAGAAAGCAATAACACCCAAAAAAAAACAGAACAAGAGAAGTCTAAAAGTAATCCGAACAAATGGCTGAGACAAAGAGGTCAAGTTATTCCCTTTTAAAAAAATCATTTTAAAAAATAATAATTATTATTATTTTTAAAAGTGCAGTTTTACAACATGTCTTCATTAAGATTTCTGTTCTTTTTCTAACGAGAACTATGAGGCAGCGGTCACGTTTATGTCATCATCTCATTCTGTGAACACCACCATTTTTTTACTTTAAGAGCAGGCTTTGTACATTAAAGTTTCTACTATAAAGGAAGACATCTCTGTCTTTGTGCCAATGTGCTGTTATGCCAACAGACATCAATACCAACGACCCCAAACACACAGTACCTGATTAGTGGATTTCATGAGGATATAGTTGGTGACCTTCCCAAACGGGAGGCCCAGGTTAATGACATCATTCTCCGTGCAGCTTCCCTCAGGGAGGTTGCAGATGTGAACAACTCGACCCAGTGCAGATTTCCTCTGGGGAAACTGGGGGAAAAAAAACTCAAAACAGTTTTTATCTTAGATACAGCATCTACTAGATAAGACCTTACATATCTGTGAAAATTCAAATGTTCTGTTTTATGTACCTTTTATTAAGGACAAACATCCTTCTTTAAAACCTTTACAACATCTCGGGTTAGAAATACAAATGGGAAGGAAAATGTTTAACTGCAGTGCAGCTTGCAATGGAGTCTCTATTCCTGGACATTACAAAGTCCAGATAGTATTTCTAAAAGAGATGCTCTCATTCAAACAAGATTAATGATATTGCTGCAAAAGCTGACTCGCCACCTCTGACCTCATGGACTCCATGGCTTCAGCTCCCTGGCACGTCCCTGCAGGGGCGTGGGCTGCCCCGGCCACAGGCTGCTGCACTGTACTCAGCACCAGCGAGACTTTGCAGGCCCTTTGGTGTTTGGAGACAGAGGGTGCCCCTGCCATCAGGAGGCCTCAGCCCCTCTTGACAAGATCCCCGTGTGGCCGGTACCCATCCAGCAAGCCAGCACAACCCTTACGGCTTTCTTCACCCCATCTGCATCAGCCTGTCCCACTGGCGGTTCTGTATCTTCCCGATACATGATGGCACCGTGCACTGTCTCTGAGTAAAAGGCCCTTAGCAGAGAATTTGTAAGAAATGCACAGAATATTAGTCTTTTTGACTGTTTTATGCCCACTTATGTGGTGCTGGTGGTGCCTGGAAATGGAAACAGATGCTCACTGCGGTCCTTGCTGAATTTATAGATGTTAGAAATCAGTTTAGTTGAGTAGAGAAGTGTTCAGGATAACGGGCTGAATTTAAATGCTCCTTCTGCCCTGGTGGAACAGACTGGGCCAGGGATAAAAGTGACCCCGTTTAACTTGCAGGCAGACACACTGTACCTCAGGCTAGAAAACCTACTATCTTCCTCTCTCAATGAAACGACATACAGTGAAACGACCGTACAGTAGGAAGGACTTTTCCCCTGGGGGCACAGTGACCACTGGATGCGCATGGAGGCAGAGCTCTCCAGCTGGGTTGGCACAGGTACACGGTGCCAGTGTGGGAATCGCTTCCCAAGAGTGGAAAACTACCCAGTGCTGGGGCAGTTCCAAAAGATGCTGCCCATCTCCTTGACAGGGAAAGTAGAGTCTACACTCCTTGTGCAAAGCGGCATCAGGGTATGCTCAGAGAAGAACCTAACTTATCCTAGCTAATGACATGCAAAACATCGCTTACACAGGATTAAGTCCTCCCAGACTATTTCCCTGTTTAGGACCTCTGCTGTTAGTATTTTACTGAAGAAGTAACTTGTACTGGTTTTGTGCAGCAAGGTTTTGGCAGTGGAGAGGCTACGGGGATGGCTTCTGTGAGAAGCTGCTAGAAGTTTCCCCCAGCTAATGCCAACCTGATCCAAGATAGACCCACTAATGGCCCCAATTTGAGTCTGTTTTGCTCATGATGGTAATTGGTGAATGATCTCTCCCTGTCCTTATCTCGACCCATAAGCTTTTTTGTTACATTTTTCTCTCCCCTGTCCAGCTGGGGAAGGAAAGTGATAGAACATCTTTGGTGGGACCCTGTTGTCCTGCCTGGGTCAGCCCACTACGTAACTCCACCTTCAGCTAAAATTGTGCCATTCAAGGGAAGATGCAAATCACGTAATCTTGCGGGATCAAGTTCACCAGAGCCATCACAAATGTTTGGCTTGTCAGCTAGTTCGCAGGCTCACAAGTTACAGAGCTAATGTCATCTAATTTTCACCTTCATCCCATTACCTTCCTTCCAGGCTTCACCACTTAACCATTTGTGTATTTTTGCTGCAGCAAGACCCTGTATTATACAGTGGTCTCCTATTCAGTGTGCACCTTCCAAAGCCCGCCCAAGCACAGATGGTAAGCCAAAGACGTGCTAAAGTCCAGAAGTAAGATATTTTCTCTAGCAGGAAAATAACAAAGACCTGATCCTGTAGAAGGTGAAGCAGCTCAACTCCACTTGAAAAGAAAAGCAAGTCATGTCTCCGTGCATAAAGCAAGGCAGCATGTAGTGCACAAGGAGAATACAACTCCAGCTAGAAGAGGAAACGGAAATTTTCCTGACAGCAAACGCAGTCCCAGTATAGGAACACTCCTGGCACCTTCTGTTGGTTTTGCTAGGTCTGTTATGAGATGATATGTTAAGAGTCTATGGGACTAGAAAGTCTAAGCTGTTCCCTACGTGGGCTCCAGAGCCCGTGTTCGGACACGTGCACAGCAGCACATTAAATCAAATGACTGTGAGATGTTACCACCTCCTCACAATTGGCAATGGCTTAAATCAAAATGCTACGCCATAAATCTGCCGTAATTCATGATTAAGAGGTGGTCACATACTCATACAAGAAGTCAATGGGCTGTACCAAGCAATAATCTAGTCAGCTGACTGAGGTTCAATTGGATCCATTCATGAAACAGACAGCTCTGCATACACCTTCCACATCCACAGTCAGGAAATTAGAGGTGCTGTTTGTGTGTCAATTGTTGAATGTGATTTTAAATAAGACTCTGAGTTATCATTCTTTGCAACCAATGCTGCAGGGCTTTACCAATGCGGATGGATAACTACTACAGAAATATTTTGATGCACAGCAGTGAAATACACCTCATATTGTTTGCCATATTATTTCATCAATCCAATTTGTTTATTTTTTATTACACCTTTTTTTAATTTTTTTTTGTTTCTTGCTTTTCAAACTCTTTATCACTTTCTTAAGCTTCTCATTACTCTTTTCTAAAAATAATAAGAAACTGCCAGTCCCATCCTTCCAGTGCTAACAGCTCTCCATGCCCGAGTGAAGATCTGTAGGGCTCTATTTGCCTTTTGAAGAGGGAGAGAGTTATTTGCAGATGGACAGCACACAGCAATCTCTTTCAGAAATCTGAACACTTTGTTTATGATTACACGCAGGGTCAAGTATAACCTCCCACTGCTCAGTTAAATGGCAGCAGCTTAGCTGAAAGTGAATACTACCGTGCAAAGGTGTAATAAATTATAAGCCACCTGGGTAGTGGAGTGAATGACAGCTGGCAAACTCAATCTTAACACCTTTAATATAGCTCCCTGTCCACCAATAAGCTTCTGAAGAAAAAGAGGATTTACAGTGTCTAAGAAAATCGAAGTTATTTGTTTCTTTTCTCTCTCCTATTAGTGCAAGTCATTCAGAAGGAGGACTTCTGCAGGCAGCTTAAATAATAAATAGTGACAGATTCTAAGGAGAAATGATACTGGTATTAACAGCAATTTCATTTGTTGCGAGGTTGACAGACATGATGAAAAGGAACATTCCCCTGCACCCGCTGCTAGTCCACCTCTGACCTTGGAGGCAGCTGTCGCGAGCAGCTCTGCTCTTCGCTCCCCTGCATACGTCTGCGGCAGGCAAAGGCTAAAACCCCTCCAACTAACCTATTGCACAGCAAAACCACCCAGTAGAAAATTGGTTGGATTAAACAAATCAGGATGACGTTTTTGTAAGCAATGCCTGATGTGAACTGGAGTGGCACAGGAACACAACTCAGCCCGGCTTTCCAGAGTGTCTGAGATCACACCAGGATATATACACAAAAGCTAACAAGGTGAAAACTTGAACCCCTGGATTACTGCTGCTATTCCATGAATGCTCTAGCAGATGTCCTTGATGTCAGTTTAATCATAGCTTTCCACTATATTTTGAGCTTCATTTTAACCCTAACAACTTTATACTTCTATTATGTATATGATTTCCTTTTATTTCCCTTCTTTTCCCTCCCTTTTAAAATCTTTCTGCCTCACCGGTGTAAGAAACACTTTTAATGCTATCCTTTTTTTCCTGGCATTTTTGGAATAGTGGGCTAGGAATTCAAGTGTGCATTAGAGCGATGTAAGTGGGGACTTGTGTTGAATGAGTGGGGGGCTAATAAACCTAAACCAAGGAAGGCTGTACACCAAAGTAAACTTTCTGAAACACTATCAGTAGCAGCAGATGATATAATCCCTAAAATAAACTAAGAAAAAGTTAGTCTAATATAATTAATTGATCTGGGACATCCAGGTAAGTAATGGTTAGCGAAGCTGCAGCCACTACCTTTGCCATTATCGTACCTGGGAGGAGCACCCCAGCACAGGAGAAGCAGAGAGCAATTACTATAAATAAATAATTGGAGTGATGGAAGGCTGCTTGCTGGGATTGATACTCAGAGAAAGTAAAAACTAATCCAAATCTTAATTCCAAGATGAAGCTGAACTTCCTGGGTCAAAAAGATTCAGAAGATGGGGGAAAAAAGTCAACGAGATACAAACAAAACCGACTCCATCTCTGTCTAACAAGCAAACAACTTTTAGTACTCGAAAAAAACTCCAAAACCCTACAATCAAGTTCTGATTTGGCCAAAATAAAAACCATAAAAGAACTAGAGAGAGGTAGAAATAACAGACTGAATGTTCAGATTATTGTCTGAAAGGAAGCCTTCATGGTTTTAATTCCAGTAAGTAGAAGTGGCTTCTACAGGAATCTTGACACAGCGATCAATTTGTTTAGGTACTCACTCTTACCCCTGGTGCAGGAGAAGAAAATGTAGGACCTGGCTGGCCAAAGGATCTTGTTGACGTAGTGATAAAAGACGAGCCGACATTTGGTGGATAATCTAAATAATGGATTACACACATTTCATGAAAATCTTGACTCACAGTAGTTGCATTAATGTTTTCAGTAAGCAAAGCCCCATTTACATAATAATTAATTTCATAGTCTCTACACCAAATTATACACTGTTGCATTGAACTGTGAAAATAAGTCATTGTTTGAAAGAAAAACAAATTCGTACTTTGGAAGGCATGGAATTGGCTTTCAAGCCTTTCTGTGCACAACCTCCAAAAGGTTTTCCCTGGAAACTCATATCATATTTCATTTAAAATGTCTACTTCTCCCCAGAGACTGACTTCCTTTTCAATTAAAAAAAAAAAAAAAAAAGTGTTTTTAACTCTTGCACATACAACCATTCACCTTCAATGCTAGATGGATTGAAACCTGCTGCGTTATTTGGCGATAAATGCAATGTTCCATCCGCTGAGCTCAATACACACCGGATACCAGTGCTGGAAAAGAAAGAAAAGAACTTTAGGAGCATGCATAATGTGCCATAAATACTTAAGCATAATTATTAGTAAATTTCCAGGGTAAAGCCATTGAAGTATGGGATGCTCCGTCAGAAATTCAGTTGGAAGAGTGTCTCTAAAATAATACTTACTTATCTGAAAAAGCCATACATTTTTGGATATGAAGACTTCCTTTAATGTGCTGATCCCAGTCCTACATTGAAACAAACAGATGATGAGCATAGGAAAAATCCTGAGGGCAAACCTACAAGAGATTTCTTCTTCATCCAGTTTACCTTATTCTAAAACCAATCCTGAGATGTTGAAGATCAAACTGTGTGATGCTGGAGCCGAGTGTGCCTTCACCCAATGCATTTACTGATTCGTTATTTGTAGTTAAATTATCAGTTACTTTACAAAAGGAGAGTTTCTCTGTATTAGTTTTTAAATCCAGTATATTCCTATTAATTCAGTTACTTCACTCTAGCTGAAGAGCTCACCCTGTGAGGTGCTGAGCATCCCACGACTCCTGCGATATCCAAATCGAAGGTGCTCAGCTCACAAGGCAGCCAGGACAGTGCTTATTTATTTCAGTAGATCAGCACAATTTGTCAAAGTACATTTATTGATTTACACTTCTATGATCCAAATCATGTCTTAAGCACCAACAAACAGACCAACTGAAACTCACCTCGATGACATTTCTCCTGCCCTTTTAAACGTTCAGTGAAAAAAAAGAAAAGCCCAGTGTGCCCTAGATGGGGGCTGCTTCAGCCCAGCCCTGTACCTGCAGAAACCACTGTAGCCCTTTTGCAAGCAGCTGCTCAAAAGAGTAAAAGGGAAACACGAAAGAGCAAATATATTTGAATATCCCAAAACCCCAGAGCGTGTAATTATCAGGTACTATTTCATTTGCTGGCCATCTTCCTTCCTGTAAACATGTAGTTGTAATGTTTTTGTCAGGCCATCATCAGCGTGAAAACACATGCCTTTGCAGCTAGGTGTCCGTCCTGCGATGCAACAGAAAAGGTTGCAAAGACTTGTTCAGCAGGACTCACCAGGAGGCCAGAACAACACTAGCCAAGCCCACGAATGGCTGTGGGGCTCAGAGAGCCTTCTCCAGACCTGACTTATTTAACGTGACCTAGCACACAGGCTCTCCGAACAACTGGGAAGCAGCTTCTCAAGGGTGAGGTGGAATTTGGAGCTCCCTTGGCAGTATGAAAAGAGAAGTGCGAGTGTGGTCTGCACCACACATGCTGAGCAGCTTCTTGCTTCTACAAGTTCTTGGGGACCTTGAGTCCTAAATTTTCCTTAAAGATACTTGAAGGAGGAAGAGATCCCAACAGAGGAATTATTAAAATGCTGTTATCAAAATGCACTGTTTTGTTTAAGCAAGCTGCTCCCACAAGGCTGTTAGGGTGGATCAGAAATGCAAAGAGAAAGGGAGAGGCAGATGAAGCTGCAGATGTGTGGTTACAATACCAGCTTGAAAAGTGGGGGATTGGCTTCAAGCTCCTCCTCCCTTAGCTTTGAGCCCATAAGACGCACTGTGACCCCAGCTCAGACCTCACATTTCTCACGCCACCCCCATACTCTCACTGTCACTCACAGCAAGATGCAGAACAAAACCAAACCCTGAAACCCAAGTAATTGCCATGAAACAGATGTGCGACACCCTGAGTGAAAGAGCGAGACTATGGCCCTTTGTTTCCACTCCTCCCAGGGCATCTCCATGGCAATGGAAGCTGGCAGCAAGGAGTGGCAGGAGCTGGTGGCCGAATCAGCCACTGGGCAGCCCATTCGAGGGTCTGAACCATGCCCCAAAGGCGCTTCAAAACCACTCACCTTCAGATCGAAGACCTTCTTGTCGCACAGGGCGCAGACGTGGGGGAAATGGAGGGGGGCTGTGCCGCAGCAGTCACCCAGCTGGTGCCGTGGCAGCGAGCGGGCAGTCAGGTCGGATGCGCCGCCACTCCGCTCCTCCTTTTGCCTCATGCGAGGGCTGCCGAAGCTCTGCTTGCTGTGGTTGAGGCGGCCGAAGGCGGGGGGGCCAGCCGCGCTGAACTTTGTGTCAGGTGTTGGCTCTTCGGGGTTGTAGAGCTCGTTTCTTATTTCATACTGCTGCTGACTCGCTGGCGGCCACAGGCTGTCGCCGGGCACGAGGTCAGGCTTGTTTTGGCTGGGGAAATTAGGGATATTTTCCCACTCGTTGTTTGTAGCGCTGCCATGCAAGACAGGGCCAGTATCCCCTTTCGGATGCGAGCCTGCATGTAGGTCGCCAGGGAAGGCTCGCGCTGCCCCGTGCTGGGCTGCCGATGCCGCCCCATACGCCTCCTTGGGAAAGGCTGTCGTCGCCTCAAAGTGACCCTTGTAGCGTGGCGCCGCCACTGCCGAGCCCGTGTGGGACCCAAGGAGGCTGTGCTGGTCCCCCTCCGAGGTGTACGCTTGAGGGGCAGCGTTGGCGGCGTTTTGCTTGTTGTACTCATAAAAGCCCCCGACGGCGGCAGTAGAGGTGCCTGCCTTGTTGAGACCCACCATGACAGATGGCTGGCTGGAGGTGGGAGCCATAACACCTCCGAAAGGATTCATGACGATGGTGTTGGGGGTCGGAGCCTGAACCGGCCCCAGGCTGCCGCTCGGAGTAGCTAATCCTGGGGTCTGGGCAGGAAAGGCAATGCCACCAGAAGGGAACCTCGCCCCGGCGATGCCAGGTCCCTGCGGTGGCCCTGCGGGGTGGCCCTGCGGAGCGTTCATCACGGTGGGGTGCCTCAGCTGGTTGAAGAGCGGCTGGGACATGGCCACTTTGGAGAGCACCTGGTTGAGGACGGTGGCGGCAGCTGGGTTGTTGGTGACGGCAGTCTGAGCCAACTTCAGCCTGTGGAGCGTAAGCTGCGCCTGGAGCTGCGCGAGCTGCAGGCTCGCCGGCGAGGGGAGCAGGGGGTTTGGAGCGCCGACGGAGAACGGACTCTTCTCCAGGAGCTTGGCAGCGCTGCAGAGGATCAGAATCCGGGTTAGACAAATTCACCCAACATCTACCTGCATTCGCCTCCTGCTAAAGCTTGGCATAGGATACACAGATGCTTCTGGAGATTTAGCTTAGCTAAACCCAAGGAAAGCAAGGCATTGATTGACAAGGTAGTCATAACCTCTCATCTACTCTTCCACACCCACTGTTGCATTCCTTTCCACTAAAAAGCTACTAGGGAGAAGATCGCTCTTCAAAACCTGCATTGCATCTCTCATCAACCTCTGGAATTGGTCTTTAGCTCATGTCTCTGTTACAAACTAGGAACAGAAACAATATAAGCCCTCCCATACCATCCTTAAATCTAAAATTTCTCCTCTCTTCTGCTCTTTGTGCAACCTCTGGCCTCCCTGCTGAGACATCACCACTCCGGACTGATTCTGTGACATTACCATTACTCCGTTTTCCCGCAGAGCAAGGGGATATGAATAAAAAGACATTAAATGGAACTGAAAAGCCAGTCCTGTAGGTACTTCACTCCTAGCACATCTGGCTGCATAAAGCAAGATTAAATACACTGCATGTATTTATTTTAATTGTTTACAGTTCTCATCTAATTAATCTGCGTGGCAGCCTGTTCTATAACAAAATATATCGTTTCCCAGTTGTGCAGATGCAAATATAGAGGAAGAAAAAAAGCAAATGATTTGTCAGAAGCTGAAGCAACTATGAATGAACCATCCTGAAGAAATTCTCCAGTTCAGCTGGAATGTAAGACAAAATTTATAGAGTGCCAGCTGGTAAAAATCAAGGTCTTTATGCTTTCTAGAAATTAGAGGTGCACTGAGTGTTCTCCTTCAAGTCTTGTATGTGGGATAAAAAAATGATGACTAAATTGCCTGCTTGAATTCCAGAGCTGGGAAAACAGGAGATGATATTTTCAGGTGTATGGTGGATCCTGCCTTCGGGCAGCACCTTTGGGACATGTCATCAGTTCACAGCACCACCACCACCAACCCTTCCTCCTCCTACCCCATCAAACCCCGAAAACGTGAAAAAAAACGAATCAAAATGAGCAAAGTTAAAAGGAAATGATACAATGGAAAATATTAGGCAGCACTAGCTTCCAGGCAGCTGCACCCACCCTGCTTTTACTGCCTGCCCCGCACCCTTCCAGGATGCCTCCTGCATCACCTGTGGCAGAGCCAGCCTGGTCTGCATGCACATACACTGTCCTGTGGCCGCGCTCCCTCTGTATGTCATGCCGCCTACGCCTGGATACCATCAGTCATTTTCACATCCCCACCAGAAAAATGTTAGCCATCACTTTTTCCACCACCAGCAACCTCTGCTCACAGATGGCACAGCTACTCAGCCCATTACAAATGGCTCTTCATTCTGAAAATGAGAGGAGGGAGCACTCGAATAACAGAGATGTGGTCCAAAGCTCAATTAATTTATATTGTAAAAATGTATTGAGTTTCAATTTAGGCCTTTCAAAGCAGCAGGAGTTACGCATCAACTGCCACGCAACCCTCACTGTTAATAATTGGCCAATTTGCTAAACTGCATGGATGAAGTTGTAGTCAATGATAAATGTCTTGTCAGCATGCTACATTTGAAAACCACAAATTAGCAAAACATCTGCTTAAATCCAAAGTATGACTAAGAGAAAATGAATGGGTTTCATATTTAACGTTTAACTTCCACTAGCAACTGCAAGGCACATCTGTCTCCCAAAATACAAAACGCCGTTTGGATAAGTGCATCATTATGTAATGATGAGACTCCCTGCCAGCACAAGTTGACACCAGCATGCTTCGGAGTAGGAGGTGCCTTTTGTTTTCCTGTGTGGTTTCCAGCACTTACTCTTTGACTTGTACTTAATAACACACTTTGCTGTAAATTTGATTATGGATGAGAGTCAGGGCACAAGTACAATCAAAACAACATGGAAGCTCTCAGAAATCTCAGCCCGTGAAATGATGAGGACCCACAAAAGCTGCTGAAGAGCCCCATGAGCTGTGAGGGGACCAGCAAGAAGAGGATCTCATAGTGGTGCTCACACTGTCACCACTGCCAGGGGACGTGGCACAACCCTGTGCCCGGTCTGTATCGTTCCACCAGCATTTGGAGCATCCTGGCTGATGATGTGCTGCATGGCACTGCCGCAGCCCTGACAACTGTTTCGTTTTATAGCTGGTTATACCTTTTGTACGCTAAGTAAGCTGTAAAATTCTTTTAGAAAGCTTTATAGAACACGCAAATAAGAACTGCCTAACCATCTTAAAATAAAAAGAAAAGCCATCAGCCAGCATACGATGTTTTCAGGCTCAGGAGCCACAGAGGACTCCTGTTCCCAACAGTCTACTAATTCTAGCGACATGCACATCCAGCAGTTGTAGCCATTTCCTAGCTCTAGCGGCTACCTGCTCGACGCAGGCACCGGCTCCCTCTCTCCAGCAAAACCACCTCACTTGACAAGCATGAAGCTCCCTCAACCTCCTCATATTTTGACCAACTTCGAAGCCTGTCTCTAAGAAATGTCCCAGCACAGAAGCAGTGCCTTGCCAGAGCATCCCTGGACTGCAAGCCAGCAATGGGAAAACTGGGAAGCTGCAGGGAACTGCCTTACCTGCATAAAACCAAATGCCATAAGGAGAAGCTGCAGCCTCCAAGCCACTTGTGGAGGGCATAGAATTAGTGAGAGTCGCTCCTATGCACCAGTAGGTCTGGGAATGGCCACAGCTTCAAAATCCAGCTGTCTGTTATGAATTTCCAGATTTCAGGGTGTTACGGGTTGCATGCTTTATCCTCCCACAAGCAGGAAGAGAATATTTTATCATCTAACCAAGGCAAAGAAGGAAGGGCATATTCATGGGTCAGCAGGAAAAGCAGATACACAGATGGGAGGTTGGGAGAAAAGCTCTGAGTAAAGACATCTTTTAGTGCAGCACCCAAATCTGAGGATTTCTGTTCTGTTATGAAATACAAGATGTAAGAGACTCATGGGATTTGTGTGCACAGCTTACAAAATTCCTTTCCCTCTTTCTGTTCTACAACCATAACACTCACGTACTTGATAACATAATTTGCAAATAAACCTGCTACAGATTTACTAAACTATTGGAAACTACAAACACGAAGCGAAGAGAGCGCTCAGCTAAGGCACTTTGCAGGGTCTGTTCACCACCCGTACACACACACCTCCCACCCCAGCTCACCCTCGGGTTACCAAAACGCAGCCCCTGCCTGCTCCTGGGGGGTCTCTGCTGCAAGATGATTCAAAGCAGCTGAATGAAGCTCTCATTCCCCACTGAGTGCCTAGGGAATTAGCCTGCGTCAGCCAAAGTTAGCTCTATCCCATGCAAAACATTCCCAATTATAAGGTCAGCGATGTAGAAAGTAAACAGAAGTTGTCCTCTTGGTTTATTTATTTAACATTAGCTGTACAGCTGGTCTACACCAGCGGTCTCTTTGCACAACCAGAAGAGCTAGAAATGGTCTTTCTTTACTAAAATAATTACAGGCAGGAGCACAGCCATAGAGTTCCCGCAAAGAAATCCATAACTCAGGCAAGTTTTCGCACACCTCTGGAAGGCAGGAGTTGAAGACGTGCATCAACTATTGCAATGCTCACAATGAGATCACAAACACTGGCAAGGCTACATTGCTATAAATCAGTTCAGCCCATCTGCCGCTCCTGCAATCCATATTCTGCTTTCAGCATCCAAGAACAGCAAGCAACGCGCGGCGTCGGAGGTAAAGTTATCTAGATGGCTGGATTATTTGAGTAATCCTACCTACAAGAGTGATGAAAAGGGTGAACACAAACCACACCGATCATAATGGACTGACAACCTGGAGCTTGATTTTTAAATGTCAAGATTAAAGATTTTAAAGTGCCCAAAATTAAGAAATAAATT
This sequence comes from Cuculus canorus, assembly GCF_017976375.1. Classification (NCBI taxonomy): domain Eukaryota; kingdom Metazoa; phylum Chordata; class Aves; order Cuculiformes; family Cuculidae; genus Cuculus; species Cuculus canorus. Next base: position 6,942,144 of record NC_071407.1, read on the forward strand.
TTAAAATCTGAACTAATAAAGTTATGATTTTAGCTGCAATTATTTATTTGGGAAGTACTTATACTCACAAATACTTGAAATGTTGCATAAGGTGTGAATTTGAATACTTAGGAAAAAAGTATACTCCGTAGCAGTGCAGAATCTGTTTTCCTGCATTTTCCATGTATCTTGCAAGTCCTCTAAGATTTTTTGCATTCCCTGCCCTATGACACATTGCCTTTACATATAATTACACCTACCTGTCAAAACCTTTAAAAGATAATTTTTTAACTTTTTTTTTCCCAAAATGTGTACTTTCTTCCCCAAGCTCTCTGTGTCACTGTGTTGATTTCAGAATTAAAATGGCCACAAATACTAAGACACCCAAGTATCCTAGACCTATGACTACTCTTCAGAAGCACATTATTAGATTTGAGACCATATTTGCAATAGCATCACGGTTTTTCACCCATTAAGGCTGTTTCTGAATCAATTTTTCTAACAGTCAGCAAACTTTATATTTCAATTCAGGACTCTTAAATACATCAAAGAGAACCACTTACAAATTATCTAAGCACAAAATCAATTATATTCTCTTTGGCAGCAGTGTGAACATCCCTTCCCTGTAAATTATCATTTATTCAAAACACATAGGGCTGCCTTTTCTAAACTCATCCGAAACAATTGCTGCTGTCCTAAAAGAGCAAATAAAAACCCTTTAAAAATAAACAAACCAATTTTTATATAGATGAAGTTGATAAAGTATTAGGGGCAAACCTAGTCTTCAAATAAAAATGCACAGTTTGACAGCACTTCAGTGAGATGACCTGTTTGTCTGCGAGGACAGAATTTGGCCTCTTGAATTCAAGGGAACTGCACAGCCGTGTTCCAAACGCTGGTAGAAGTAAAGAAAAAGTTCAGTAATCTCAACAACATAAATTAATTATCACAACAATTAATTATTACATTGATATTTTGTTACGCTGTTTGGCTGATCCCATAAAGAATTCAGGGTTTATGTTCATTTTTGCTTGTTGAATAAACCCAGCACTTATGTCAATAAAGACTGGAGCATTGGTTAAAAAATGGACACAGCAACTTTTTACTACACTCTAGATTGCATCTGGCCGGTACTAAATGACTGTTTTCTTTCTTTTCTGCTCCAACAGAAGTATTTTCTTTGGGGTTTAGTGAAAATAACTCCTTCATCAGAAAAACTTGGAGAGTCCACTGAAAAGAGAAAATCCCTCCACCTTTATAATTTAAACTCTGAAATCATCTACCGCCAAACTTTTTTTTTTTTAACTGAGTTCTGGTTAGAAATCATAAAAAAAAAGAGATCACGTTTCACAGTGAGTTCAGCTATTGATGGAGAGCACTAAAAACCTTAAGCTACTTTAATACGTTTGTAAGCTGCAAGTAAACCCCTTCTTATCCCAAATAATGATTTCTAAAGCCACCCATTATGCTATTGAGGGAGTAAAATAAAACATCAGCCAATGTATACATGTGGTTTGCCAAGTGAGTTTTGCATATGTTTGGCAACAGTAAACTCTGTTATTTGGACAATCATCCAACCTAACAGTCAGCTGGAAGATGAAATGCAAAATGTTCTCAAGAGCTGCTAAACTCAAGGTTTACAAAGGTGATAGCAGTTAAGCGCCTGCCTCCTACCGAGAGCCCTTTTTGCTCATTTGAAACTTTCAGGCAAAATGTCCCCTGCCTTAGTTTATATGTGAAGAAGTCGAGCGATTTCCACTGGAAAAGGGACAAGATAAAGGGGCAAACAGTGGATATATCTTAGTAATAGTTATGATCACAGAAATAAAATTGGAAGTGGTCTTAGGAGAATGGTTAGACTCACTTCTATGGTGGGATCAAGGTGAACTCAACCAGTCTTGACTTATTGATTGGTGAACAGGTACAGTTTGACTCAATGACATCAAAGGTCCTTTCCAAACAAGCAATTCTATGATTCTATTATATAATTCTATGATTTAATCTGCTCTTAGGAACCTTCTTTGTTGGAGGTTTCATGACCTCCAAGGACAACTAATTGCCCGAATCCCTTTAGCCCCTTAGTCTTTCAAAGCTCCCCTTGAAGCCCATGGTGGTTCTCAACTGACAGCATAAACCAGTCTTCACATGCACAATGAGAAGGATTTCTCTTACCTTCCTGTAGTTACTATTGAATTTTCTCTACAACCATCTCAGGTCCCTTCTCTGTGCATTTTGTGTGCTGCATTTGTTTGTAACACCTAGTAAGATAATTTTTGTTTGTAACACAGGCCCCTGGTCCCCTATTACACCCAGCCTCTTTCCTGAAGAGCTGTTGCCCAGAGACACTGTTTGGGAGGGATCTCTGGAGCTCAGATGGTCTGACTACCCACACAGGAAAAGCCAGCTCAGAGCTTTCTCCTTTTGACTGTCCAATGGATTTATCATATCACCATTTCATACTGTCCTCATCAATATTGCATCCAGGTCATGGCAGATCCAGTTTGTCAGGATTACTCTGGATTCCCATGCTGCCTCCACAGCACTTGTAAATCCTCTCTTCTTGGCACTAGGTGCAGATTTAATGGATGCTTTGTTCACTCAAGTCATCAATGAAAGTGTCAACTAGACTAAAGACTGTTCCCAAGAAGGGAACCGCAATGCACCTTTCTCTCTAAACATCAGTAATTCAAGGACATCTTATCCATCTGCTTTGCGTGCTGAAGAGACTGTGCTCTCTCCTCCCCGACAGTCGCTTGCGCTAAAAAAAAGCAACTCTTCTATTTGCAGTTGCAAGAATAAAAGGGTAGATAATCTCTGGTGATAATGATTTCTTATTAACAACTCTTGCTCTAAGGTTCTGGGAGAGCCGTTTTGCATTGTTGTTTAAAATCAACTATACAGTCATGTTTCTTCACAGTAACATTTGCTTCTATTTGATTTAGCTGCTTTCAAATGCCAAATCCAGTGCTACAGACAACAATCTGCTTTTATAGTGTGAGAATAACAAAACCAGGTACCACCGATGTCTGCACTGGCCATCACATTTCCCACCCCTGCTATTCACTATGCATTTACCTTGGAAATTTGTTTCTTACATTGTGTGGAACTCCAGATTGTACACTGGGCTTGTTTCTGCTTTCCCTCATGCAATGCATCTCTCCACAAATATTTAATTAAGCAAAGTTCAACTCCTTTCAAATAAGGGACGTAGTCTACCGTATGTACTACCTAAAGCCAAGGTAATGATTTTCAGAAGATGGGAAAGTTATCGCTTTGATCGATGACATTTAAATGTTGTTTGGTTTTGTTGATGTGCCACAGCACATCAGGGATGTCTCTGACCATCACTGGGCACACAGGAACACTGGTCTACATTTTAAATGTCAATAGACAACCATTCAAATTCCTTTAGCTCTACAGCAACCATCTATTTGCAACTGCTTCCCAAGGAAACGTAATTCTTTATTTCCTGAAGTCAAAGAAATGTATTTAAAAAGCTATTTCAAATGTATGCTAAAAACTGTTAGAAATAGTTATAGCACCAGATCAGTGCCCTCCATACTACGTTGCAAAGATTTAAGTTAGGTAAGACAAATCGTGACACAGTTCTATAGAGCTTCGGGGCATGCCGCGACAGTCTAGTAGTACCATGCTGCCCGCAACCGCCTCCCCAGTACCCTTCTAGCAACAGCTCTTACCATCTAGGCTTCAAATACCCTTTATGCTGCAAAGCCTCCAGGCTAGACTATCCCTGCCAACCAGCATCCCAGCAGGGCTCCCATAAGAAGGGGTGTTGGGGGGTCCCCAATAAGCTCATGACTCTCCATGGACTGCGCAGACGACGGCACCGGGGTGCTGTGCAGTCATGCCCCAAGCCCCCTCCTGCCCCAGGGACTTGCTCAAAAGCCTTTTGGGAGAGGAAGAGTAGGGAAAAAGGTGGGCAGCAATGAAAATCCACAGGGTGAGTGAAGGGGCCAGTACAGGGATCAGCACTGGCAGAGCTGGGTAACCCCGGCGGGAACAGGGCGAGCGGCTCCAGCAAACGCAACTCTGCTTTGGGGACGGTGTTTGCTGCTCTGCCGCTTGGCTCGGTGCTCACAGCACCTCAAAAAATAAAAGAAATCTGGGGGGAAATTATCTAGAAAGCTTACTGCAGCCTAAAGGAAATAAAAGCAAATGCAGCCTTTAAAAACAAAACAAGTCAGAAATCCTTCAAAAGCTTTTTACACAAACACAGAGACCAATGCCCAACTGAAAAATAATCCTTTGCATATAGTACTTACTAGCAAAGACATTACAGCAGTATCTCACCACACCTTCTGCTAATGTTTTCCACATAGTATTGTTAACGACTACCAAATAAGAAGAATTTGAGTGTATCAATATCTCCCACAGCCTGGAGGCACAGCCATTTTCATTTGTGTCTTGCAAGCGGGAAGCATAATGTGGTAGGCAGATAATTCCTCATTTGAATAAACCACTTCTATTTCACAGTAACAGAAGACAATATAAAAGCCCTTTTACAAAGGTAATATCTTCAGTTTGTAGACAGGAAAATGACACATAAATGTGAAAAGGGTAAAGTAGTAAGAAGGAGTTTTATTTCTAAGTAGCTTCATTTACGCTCAAAGAAAGGATTGCCATTTGGGGGAAAAAAAACCAAACCAAAATATTACACACCTTTTTTATCCTTTTATTTTTAAATATTACTGCCAACAATATATTTTAAAAGTGTAATGAAAAAACACATTACTAAAGTAAGTCTTTAGAACGCTAGTCAGCATTCATTACAGTAACGGCACAGGCTACTGAAACCGCATGCAAACCTGAGCTCTTCTGTTTGTACCCTAGGTTAGCCAAAAAGTGACAAATTGTGACTAAAAGTCATCCAGGAGCAACACAATCATTTCACAATTAATGTAGTCTCACCATCTCATCTAAAAGCTGTTTAAATGTGTTACCAACCACCATAGCACAAGAGCGCACAAGGAGAAACGCTGGAATAGCTCCTCTCTACAGTGGCCACTATGATTTGTTTTCTCTTTACTGCTAATATTTAAAAGTAGGCCAGTTAAAGGAATAAATAAGCTAAAAAAAAAACCAGAAAGCTTCACTTATTTCTGAATAGAAGACTAGAAGTTCTGCGGATTTCCTAAAAGATCTGTATTACATAAGTACATATTTAGGTCTGGGTTTCAGTTTTCCTTTTATGTATATTTTAAAAGCATATAAATGTTATAAACCCCTATTGTTTACATACCCACACGCATTATGGTTATACATAAATTATACATGAATCTTACAAAGCCTGGATCTAATTCAGCTGTTACTGAAGCGTGCTGGTAAAGCCTTTCCCGATATCACTGTAGCAAGAGCATTGCTCCTGTATTCCCGTTCAGTTACATAAAATTTAAGCATAAAACATCAAAGAAAATTGCTCTCTTTTCATGACCTCTTTGATATCAGCCTTTAATACTAGGCCATAATATTCATACTGTTACATGGCAGTAATACGTGGTATATTTTGGCCTAGAAGCTTTCATTACCTATTTTGCAATGAGTGTTGCTCACTTCTTTCTTTAATGCATCCCAATTTCTATGCTAAAGAAATTTTAACGTGAATCTTGAAAGATATATAGGAGGTTTTATTTATTTTCTTGCGTTAAAGGGCAACAGTTGGTATGAATCAGACCTGAGTGTGTTCCTTCTGGCAGAAAACAGCCAGTGCCAGAACTGCTGGAACTCTCTGGCTTTGAGAAGTTTAATTTATTGTCTAGAATAATAAACTGCCATTCAATCAGCCTTTTGAAATAAAACATAAAACAGGCCAGTGCTTAATTCTTGAACAGGGACCAAAGAGTTTTCCACAAAGGAAACAAAATTGGGAGAGGCATTTTATATTAAATACCCTCAATTATTTTATTCTCCCTTTCTGTCTGCCTTCAGTATTAATTAGAAGTAACTGACAGTTAATATGCTCCAAGCTCTGCATGGTAAAATTGATTAGTATACTAGGACGGAAAATAAGAATCAGTTTTTGATGAAAAATATCAGGTTTCAGAGCACTGCATGTGGCAGCTGTGAGGAAAGAAAAAGTGTGAAGTTTTTAACCCGTCCACAACACTCAGCTGGGCATTTGCCCAGTCCTGCTGACAAAACTGTCAATGCAGACGGCCAGCCAGTACTTTTTGGTGAAGCACTGTATTATTTCCCCTTAATTTTTTGCTTGCTATCACACACACGCTCTGCCCAGTAGCTGCAGTCTAGAAGTCTAAGCAGCTTGGATGACTACAGAAAAATAGGTTGTAATTCATTCCCTTAGCCTGCAGAGTAGATGATATTTAAGGTCCCTTCCGACATAAACCATTCTATGTTTCTATGTTACATCCTGTGTTACTGACATACCTTTTAATCTCAAAACACTCTGGGACTCAGCTTCAGTCTTCTGTGTGAAAAGATGTCTATGAAAGTTGTGGCCGCTACTGGGTTTTTTTTTTAAAGATATGTAATTACTTTCATTAAAATTATCTTATTTATTTATTTCCCAGGCTTTCCTTCTGAAAACAAAAATCCGTTTTGAAGTTCGAAGTATCAGTTATTAAATAAATCAACCAACTAAACAAAAAGATAAAAATAATAAGAAAAAAATAATAACGTTGCACCAATTCTTTTTTTTTTTTTTTATTTCAAGGACTTCTGTTCATAGTCTAATGGAAGCATTTCCAAATTCAACCACCTCTGAAAGATTTTGGTATTTTGACTTCTTTCACATCTTTCAAATAATTTTGTGCGCACCGGTTGCAAACAATGTTAATATAATTCTGCTTTGTGTGTACTCACACAGACTATGAGGCTTATTACAGGGTGGTTAACCATGGCAAATCAATAGGATACAATGCAACATGGAATGTCCTTTAAAGTATAAAAGCCCTGGTATCACAAAAAAGTTAAGCCCTATAAGAAGCTACTGCACAAACGAGATCGTATTGTTAATTTGAAATCCCAGTTAGCTGTTACCGCCAGAGCCGCACACGTCAGCCTTTACCCTTCGTTACAGAATGAGCTGTACTTCCAAATTAAATCTTAAAGATCGCTAAGATTCTCCGCTTGGCAGATAAGCATCCCTCCTTGCCGGAGGTGGGGGGAGATAGGCGTTTTGGTGCGGCGGGAGGACGCGGGTGACACGACGCGATCCTACCTTCTTGGAACATATAGAGCTGCCAGGAGCAGCGAGCTGGTGTGGAGGAAGCGCGGCCAGGAGCCGATATCAGAGTTGCGCACATGCCTCCCGGTAACATCCCGCCGACATTCTACCTGCTCTCTGCGCCCTGACCATTTACAAGCTTCTTTCCAGAAAGTCACAACTTCAGGAATCCAAAAAAAAAACCCACCCCACCCCACCACAAATGGAGGACTGGAAGGCGGATCACGTGGCCGCCGGGAGCTGGTCCTGTTGCATTACACGCACCAAGTGTGGATGGCAAACAATATCGGTTGATACTTATGCCATATGTTCTTGGTCTTTTCACATATCTGAACCAAAATCCTGTTACTGCACAGTGTTAACGCCACGGGATCCTAGCGGGGAGAGGGTCACAGTCCAATTAGTCCAACTGCGGAAAAAACGCAGCGTGCTTACGAAGACCGAGAGGGACTAACTTGTACAAACCAAGTCCTTGCTCTGCAAGTCAACAAGCATTACCTAGCTTAAGTTCTAATGATTTCTTAAAACACGCACTCAAATACATCGTGTTTTAATGCCTGAGCAATCCGTCTGTGTTGAGACTTGCAGCCTCCCAAGGACACTTGAGGTTTTGAGGAAAGATACTGTTGTTACCGGGATAATGTTATTGCACAAGTCAGCTATCTGCCCGCTCAGAAACAGCCAACAGAAAGGAAACGCACTGCCCAGTGCTAAGCCACTGCCCCAAACGCATATGAGCATCAACCAGGGCCGCAGGCTCTGCTGTGACTCTAAAGCAAGGGCGAGAGGCAATGCAAAACCTTCCCCTCCTTAATGCAATATTTGACAAGCTATCTCAGCAGGTCTCTTCTTGTTGCTGCTCCATCCTTGTTAAACCAATCCTGTTCAAGAACAAGTTTTGCACCTTCCGAGACGAAAATATTTTATGCTTTACATCTGGGTGGCAAAATTATTGACCTTTCACATATTGCACATTATTCAAAAATTAACATAGACACAAAAAATGTTCTTTTCGTGCCCCTGCTTCTAACATTAATAAATAAATGAGCTGTTCTCCCATATCCAAAGATCAAAATAAGCCAAATATTCCTATTTTTGCCTAGGGTACATTAGCCCTTCCAGCCCATCACAGCTGCTTAGCTGGCCACTCTAGTAACCTCCTGGGAGACAGCAAGAGCTTGTTAAAATTTCTTTTTGCAATTAACAGCATTAGTCTGGAAACCTTTCACAGAAGCAGTGGCATTCTATATGTGACATGATCCTTCTATGGAAGATGCTGTTTCCAAAATTACATTGAATTAAGGCAAACCACAGACTAAATCATCCTGTGTAACTCTTACCTTTAAAAAAATCGTAATCCTGCAATACTTCACACAAAGCAGAGCCCAGGAGGAGGTCTCCATTCTGGTTTTCTAATTTTCTTTCTTGTCTTCTTTCTTTCTTCACGTGCCACATCAGAGCACTCTCCCCACCTCTCCAAAGGCAAAAACTACTGCTCAAGCTTTTGGCTTTTCTCCAAACAAAAAAGCCCTGTCTTTATGAGATGGCAAAGTCTGACTGAAAGGGGAAAAGTGCTTAACAGGTGGTCCAAGGGTGTTCCTTCAAACATGCAACTCCCATCAGGAAACAGCAGAAAATTCAGGGGAAGGAGAAGGAATTAGTAAAACCTACGGGGCTTTTCTACAGTCTGTTGCATCTGCCCCCGGCACAGATGCCCTCACGCTCCCCTCTGCATCTGTGTTATATTAAACAGGATGAAGAAACACAACCCAACTTTCAGTTGAATCTGAACTCTCTATTTCATGTCACTCTCAGGACAATCATGTGAAACACATATGGTGAGTTCAGCCTGGGAACCATGTCGAGACCTTTCCGACCAGGAGCAGAGCTAATCCACACCGCTGCCCGCATATGGCTTGTGACTGAACGGTGCAGGTTCCTCCCTGCCTGCAGCTGCCGGCCCAATCAGCGGCACGGGCAGGGACAGCCAACTGGACGGTGACAGCAGATGGACTTGCATTTTTTCCACTGAGTAGGAGCCCGCCAACGATGAAGGAAAGTGAGGCAAGTAACACGGGCACTTTGATTTCAGAAAACACTACCTAGCATGCAGGCTGCTCTCCGGGGAAGGAAAAGACTCACTCTCAAAGCTCTACGGTTTTCCCTAACCTGCATTTTCATCTGTCATCAGATACCCATGTTTCACTTTACATCCAAGGAATGAACTCGCCCCTAAAATGACAGTGTTCCAGGCAATCTGGCAAATCTCATCCCTGTGGCATGTCCTCGCCTCATCTATCTGCTGAGCTGAGGAAAAAAGAAAGAAAAAAAAAAAGAATCCAGCAGCTAGCTCTCCCTCTGCCCCCACCAGCCTCAAGGAAAGACTTGCCATTCAGAATAAATCAGTTAATATTCACTCTAATGTGCTTTCCCAGTCTATTTTACTCCCTTAATTAAAAGCAACCAAAAATAAATTTAACTTTTGAAAGTGAATCCACTTCAGACAGAGATGGTGAAGCCTCTCGACTGGTTAAAGTTCATTGTCTTCAGATAGGAACAATGTGCTAGTCTCAATACGCACCTTGTAGGCACATGCCAGGTCTCCCAGCTGCCTGATAGCCTCTGCTAAGGCGATCTGATGCTTCCAGAGGCTGGTGAGACTAGAAAGGCTCACTGGCGGTCTTCAAATATTAGTGGGGGTAAGGAAAAAAAAATAATTCAGATCAATTGTATCACAAAAAAAAAAAAAAATTAAAGATGAAGCGATGAAGCTGAGAGCAATTTTTAACTGAACAGTTAGCACACGTGGAGAGAAATCATTGAGTCAAAGGCAATAATATATCTGATGAGGAGCTGTAAATCCTGTGGTGTGGCTTTTCAGGAAATTTGCTCTCTAACACTCAACTTGGGGATTGTTTAGACATGACTTTCTAATGCAGAGGTCAATCTTTTCATATAAATTGCCTAGCATAATCGCTGGATTTTGATATCCCATAATGTATTTAAAAATCTCTTTTTATTACAGCAAGCACCAAAAAATTCAGATTCTGCCCCTATCTCCAGAGCTTCTGGATTATAGTATTACTGTAACAGAAACCATCAGTACGTCATTTGGAAAACATCCTGAAAAGTAAGAGGCATCAATGCAAGCCAAGCAGAGATGTGACGGATCAATTTGAATATTTAAACAGCAGAATTTAGAAAAATGGCCAGAGATCTCCAGATACAGGAGTATCCTCACTCAGAGAAGATTATTGAATAAACAAACACATCCTGATGTCTGGATGGAACATGAGCTTGGAAATCTCCAGGCATAAACCACCATCTACTGCGTGGGGGTTGGAAGAAGCTTATCTCTGTATTCCACAAAAATGAGCTTTAGAGTCATGCTTTCTATAATATCCTAAGAAACGAGACTCTGGCAGACAGGCAGTGGTTGGATCCACTGTAAGAATTCCTGTATTGCTGTAACCATCAAAAAAGTTCCTTTAAAGGAGTTTCCTACATCCATCTCAACTTTCCTAATGGCACACACTGTAAAAAAGTGCAGTGTTTTCTTCCCTTATGAAAGAAGAGGTAAAGAAGCTGTCTTCACAGTTCATGCAGAAAGATTGACATGTATTTTTTTCTGGTTTTACGCGCAGCGAATCACTCCTCTTGAGCTCTCACCCTGCTCCAAGTAGCAATATTCAAACAAATGGTCAAAAAAACAGCCATAATTCTTTGCACAGACAGCATTACAGCCTGGCCGAGACAGCAAACCACCTTCATTACTGGGACTGGAACTTCATCTGCATGGGAACAGACAACTTCATCTACAGCTTCTTTATGAGAGAGAGAAAAACCAAAAATCTCTTTTACATTTGGGGGTACTGGTGGATGAAATGCTGGACATAAGCCAGCAATGTGCGCTCGCAGGCCAGAAGGCCAACTACATCCTGGGCTGCATCAAAAGAAGCGTGGCCAGCAGGTCAAGGGAGAGGATTCTGCTGCTCTACCCCATGCTGGTGAGACCCCACCTGGAGTACATGCATGAAAGACACGGACCTTTGGAGCAAGTGCACAGGAGAGGCCACAGAAATCATCACATGATATGGAATGCCTCTCCTATGAAGAATGGCTGAGAGCTAGGGTTGTTCAGCCTGGAGAAGAGAAGGCTTCAGGGAGACCTTACTGCGGCCTTTCAATACTTAAAGGCGGCTTAAGAGAAAAACAGGGGCAACTTTTTAGCAGGGTCTGTCGTGATGAGAGAAGGGTTGATAGCTGTAAACTAAACCAGGAAAAGTTTAGACTAGATACTAGGAAGAAATTTTTTATGCTAAGCGAGGTGAAACACTGCAACAGGTTGCCAAGAGAGGTGGTAGATGCCCCATCCCTGGAAATACTCAAGGTCAGGTTGGACAGGGCTCTGAGCAACCTGCTGCGGTTGAAGATGTCCCTGCTCACTGCAGGGCGAGATGGACTAGATGACCTTTAAAAGTCCCTTCCAACCCAAACCATTCTCTATGTCTATTTCTCAACTAATAAACAGAAGACCAGGAATGCTCCCCAGAACTGTGATTCCAAAATTTTAAGTAGTTGGACATTGACATTTTTGGAGGAACACTAGCAAACACATTCAAAGTTCATAAATACTTTTTAACCTATTATGAAGAAATAGTGACAAATTCTATCATAGCCTTCTAGGATTATGGGTGCAACTATTGTTAGATATCATATCAGCACTCTTAACTTTTTTTTTTTCCAGTTACTCAAGTGTTTGTAGAGTAGTAGCTTCAGAGACTAACGGCATCAAATCTAGCTGCCAATATGAACTATCCGGGCTACAGCGTCATGCTGCTGCCAGGGTCAGGGACTTCCGCTCCTTGGCATCAGAGGATGAGTTGTAAAACCCAGTTTTGGGAGGGTCAAAGCATCCTCTGAGTCATGGGATGGGACATCTGTGTTACATCTAAGGTCAGACTTAATTGTTTAACAGTCCTTTCTAGACAAGAAAACCTCTACAGAGCTGAGGTGACAAGCAAGCATGAACCTCCAAATGACCAGAAGGATATGTGCAGGATTTGCTTATGTGCCCACCATCCATGCGTGCTCTGTAGCTGGTTCAACTACTGTGTTAAATACTTTACCACAAGTAAAGTGCTCAATAGAAAATATGATTTAGCAGACAAAATAGTTAAACATAAAACAGAAGCAGTGAATTCCCAGTTGCCCATGTGTGTAATGTGGGCTGAAGATTTTTCACTGCAGGGAAATTCTGGCCTCCCGCATTACCACTGACTCGTTCCCGTCTACAGGCAGAGGACAGTTACCTGCTTTAATGATGTTTTTCCTACTTTTCTGTCATTCCTGCTAGGTTTTGTGTTGTAGTCCAGAGTGAATGCAGGGGTTCATTACCACACAAGGAAACAACTTGGCAGATGGGACAGCAGCTGAAGATACTGTGTTAAGCACACTTCTAAAGAGATCTTCCCATAGGTGTTTTGTTCTTTAATTACCTAATTGGATTACCTAGAATTCTCCAGCACAACAGATCAGTCTTGAAGTCTCTCATCAGATGTAGTACACCTTCAGTCAGGTCTTCTGGCTGTCATCTGGCTTGTGGCCTCTCTGCCAGCAATACTCTCAAATACTTTTGCCCCCTGATTTGTCCATTCAAGGCAAAGCTGGGATCTCCATTCCTGGAGCAGGTTCCTTTGCATCACCAGAGTTTGAAAGAGAATAATTCACACAGTAAGCTCTGCTGCCCACTCCAGCATAAGGATATCGATAACTTAGAGTAAGGCTACCTAGACATCACTGATGAAAACTCAATAACAAAGCACTTGGTTGGCTTTTGTCCAATTTGGCCCATACATCTGGAAAAGAAGGACATGGTCAGCTAGGTTTTCACCAATACAGGGCAGTGTTTACTGCAACGCCTCTTGTACCTTCTCAGCTATTTAATTTAACACACAGACTTTGTACAAATTAAGAGTAAGCATTGCAGAATTGTTGTTAATTTGCAGCACAGGACAGATTCATTAATTTTCACCTCTAGGAATGATTGTAGCTCAATACGTGGGGCTACCACAGCCTAGCTCTTCCGTAGCTTTGTTGGGAGCATGCAGAGGTATGCAAAAAAAGCTCTTTCCCTGTCTTGTATGTCGCTCTTGGGGGTGTGATGGAGACAGCCAGTCCAAAGTGCCATCTGCCACACTACATGTGAGAATCACACTCTGCTGCTCCTTTGCATGCCTGGCTGGATTAGCCAATGTCAACAAGACAGTTACACCCTTCCCTATATGGGCACACGCGGGGCGTCCAACTCCATACACACCACAGGGGAGGGACCGGAGGGATGAGGTGGGCAAAGCACATGCTCAAGGCCTTGGGAACCAATGCCAATCAATTTCTGAGTCTTGAAACAAGATCAGAGTCTCCGGGAACAGGGCCAGCACCTTCTCCCGGGGCACCCTTGGACACACTGAGCAGATTTCCTCCCGGATAAAAGTCTCCCAATAGCAAGATGTAAGACAGCCCAGCACTCCAGTCCTAACAACATTTTTGGTTCCTAATCTCTCATTCTCTCCAGGGTTTGCACAACTGCCTTGGTGAGAACAGTGGCACTTCATCATCCAAAAGTGATGCTGTGGAGGAAAGGTTCAGCAATTTGCCCAGCTTGGAGCATCTCCAGGTTCTGTATGGGGTGCATTTATCACTAGCATCATCAAGGCAGGAGATAGTAGGGAATAAAGCCTAAAGATTGTGCTGGGTGCTTCTCTTGTCCTGCACACGCTGCATTTGCCCTGGGGATGGCTGCTGACCTGGAGCACGAGAGAGGACCTGCCAACAGCCCTCCTGGCCTCCTGACCTCCAAGGAAGGAAGGGGGACAAGGAACACCAGGTCTATAAACAGATCATGCAGTGGAGAGGATAGAAGGGTTTAAAATTAATCTAAAGTCAGACTTAAAGCCACTCGAAGGTGGTAAGTCTGGGAGCTAAGCAGAAATTGAAAATGTTAACAAGAATCCAAGTACGGTGGTTAACTGGAATATGCGTTCTTCCATCTGATATGTACACCTTAGGGAAAATAAGATACTAAAGTATTTTCCCATAAAGCAGTTAAATGTAAATGTGAAATGCTGCATGAAAATCACAGGAATAAGCCTGAGATTTAAATATCAATATATTCAAATATCAATACTAACATACAGGATGAGCCATTTTAATAACATCTCCACTCTGCTTCACCCCAGGAAAACATGCTGATACAGGCTGGGAAATCTGAGGAGCAGCTCATGTGATGCAGACTCCTGACATTCCCCCAGACGTGACTAAGCTTAAACAAGTGGCATTATCTGGTGCATTTGAAAGCAAGATGTGAACAACATGAGCACAGGGCTTTTTTTGGTACCACACAAAATGTTCCCATTTAGATGGAGTTTGTGAAGTGAAGAATATTATGAACAAGTTAAAATTTGCTTTCATAGTCTTCCCAGCTTGAACTTAGAAAACAGCGCTGAGAGCTAACAACATGAACGTAAAGAACAGTAGTTCTGTGAAAATGCCTATAATTGAGCTGACACCATATACTGCGGCAAAAATAACTACAATTCCTATTACAGAACACACAACCTTATCTAGAAATAGAACCTGAAGTGGGCACTTACGCAGTTTTGCAGGTTTTGCATCGTTACAAATACATTGATATTTAAAGTCTTCTCTTTCCAAATATAGAATTAAATAGTGGGTCATCACAAACACTACTTTCCAGCCATGAAGCTGAACACATACATGAGTTTTGTATTAACTGAAAAGTGAAGAAGGAAAATGAATGTAAATGTATGATTTGAAGCCCAGATGCCGTTACCGTGATGTGCGTGCACAGCTCAGGAACACCGAGCTCAAACAGCACCTGAGCCCCCATGCAAACACAGCCTAAAGACTCCCAGTGCACAACCCAGAGCTCCTCTGTGGCAGATTCTCTAATCCTTAGCATCCGCTTCACTTTGTGCTACATTCATACAGACTTAAGAAAAAGAAAATCTTGAGATAACAAATTAAGATGTCTGCTTTTGAAGAAATTTGAGGAAAAAATGTTAAAAATGGAAAGCCAGGTCTGAGCTCTGGGTATCAGAATGACTTCTTTAACTATGACAAAGCAATAATACCAGCTGCCTCTTTATTGTCAAGTCCTTCAAAACCCCTCATTTGAGTTGGTACTAATTGCAGGAGTAGTAACTACCTTCCCAAAGCCAATACAATTGAAAGTTCATTATTTTCTTATTAGTGGGGTTTTTATTTAAGGAATTTTCGGCATTTCACTGCATTTAGACCACAAAATCAGAGGGAACCCACTCACTTTCCGGTTGAATTTCTACACAGAGAAGAACAACTTGAGGTTCAAAAGCCTTACTTGCAACTACAAACCTTTTATAATGCATTATATCTTCTCATTAGATACAATTGTTCTTAAAAGATTTTCAAAACATTTATGGGGTGGAATGAAACACAGCCTCTTCAGATACAAACCGATACATTTTTCCATTTAAAGAAACTTGTAATTTCTAATCTTTCCTACCCAGACGTTAGTATTTAGTTCAGCAACTAATTGAGATGCTGCCACCCAATGGTATGTTAGTCATTAACAGCTTAAAAAATAAATAAATAAAAGCAGGTGTAATGTGGAATCAGTTCTGCTTCTGTCAAGGGAACGGAAAGCGCTGCGGTAAAATGCTTTCACTAAAGTGATCTTATGAAAAATGACTATATAAAACACGTTAAAAATATGTATTTGAGGAAAGTGGAAACGGAGCAGGTTCTCAGAATTTCAGCTGAATATTCTCACTGTCATCCCCAGCAATAAACATAGGCGAGCGATTCACTCGTGCAGACCCCAGCTCCTGCACCCAGCACTCAGCCAGGCACTTCCAAAGATGTTTTCCCCCTCACTGCACAAGCAGGGATAAACAGTCGCTTTTTCCTCCCCCTTGCACCTTGTCAGGATGAGGAGCTGCCTCCCAGCAATTTTTTTTCCCAGGCATTTAAGAACCAACCCAGATTTTCAGATGGAGAAACTGAGCGCTCAGTTTACATGGCAAGAAAATGCTTATTCCCAGGTGTTGTGACAGGCGCTGGGAACTGGACAGCAGAAGCTGTGTGGACGGTACCTCCGGAAAACTCTGCAGGCAGCTGTAGCCCTACCTGACGTAAAGCAAACATTGACTGGCCTTGAAGTGTCTTTAACTCAGGGCAGGGAGAAGGATCCGAGAAATTGTTTTGTGATTTCCCATTATGTAAAGTAAAAGAAAGTAAAGGGCCTTCAAGGGGAGAAGGAAAAGGAATTAAAAAGCTAAGAATGAGGAGAAACAGAAAACTCTGGCTCCATTCCCACAGTCAAGTCCACGAGAGATTTGTTTGCATGCAGGATTAGTGCCTTCAGGCAAGCACTGTTCACACTAATGGAATTATATTTCTGTCCAAGTTGGCTACCCATAACTATTTAAAAACTTCAAAATATCACCTCTACTTCCAAGGATTTTATCATCAAACAAAGAGTCCTCAGCAGGAGGGCTCATGGCAAAGGGAGGAAGGAAAAGCAGGTGCTTTGTGGCATCTCACTTGCTGAGGGAAGGCAGGACCCCAGCTGAACAATTTGCCCCACAGGGAGATGTTGCCCATCCACCCCAGGCAGCTCCAAAGCCTCCCGGTGCCTGGGGGATCCCACGAGTGGAGGGGACCCCATGGTGGAGAAAGTACTAAAAAGCCTCCCGCGAGGAAGTTGCTGCGGGTTTGTCATCACCAAGCTGGCACAGACCCTGAGTTTCCCTTTTCGTAACAAGGGTGTTTCCCTTCTTGCTTCCCTTTCCAGTCCTCAGCAGTCCTAAAAATGTCTCCCCATCTTAGGTCACAACAGCCTGACCGTATCTGTTCGTGTCATTTCCCTCACTGCCAGGAAGAGCCATAGGTCTCCAGCACAGCCCTCACTCGGACAAGCCCCAACCGCCAGCCCTGAACTGCTCCTGACCCACTGCCAAACACCAACACTCATCAGCAACATGGGACAAAACCCAGTGACTTACGGGGAAACATGCAGGAAGCAGAACTCCAACAAGAGAAACAAGTGATTATGTTTTCCTCCAAAAGGCCACAAAGGGTTACAAGCAGCAGAAATATGATTCTGCCTTATTACACACGCACAAAGGTGCCACTGATTTTACTTTAAGGTAATAATTTAATTCACAAAGTAATAATTTAATTCACAATAATAGTGACCTATTCTTTTTGTTGTTAACAAACAAACCTGATCCTGCTCTATTTTCTCAGTCTACATACGGTTATGATGACAAATGTTTTTATGCGTTTGTTGTAAAACAATAAGGTAAAGCAGAGGTAAAATAATTCCCTTCAATGTAGCAGCAAATTACTTTCCACGTGCAAATTATAAGTAGTAAAAGAAATCCTTTTGGAAAAAAAATGTGTAAGTACTTTATTATATTATAAATATATTCTATATATTTATAAATATATTCTATATATTTATATATAAATATACTTTATTTATATTTAAGTACTTAAACTCACAGAAGTTTAAGACATCCACAAGGAAAATACTTAGATAACAGAGGGCAACAACTGGTTTTAATGCTTTGTGTGTGTGCAAGGCATCCTTCTTCCCAAGCTGGCACCACTAGATGGGGATGTCTGGCTGCAGAATGTAACAAACACAACAGGAGATAAATTTTTTCAGAGTATTAAAAAAAAGAAGAAGAAAAAAGGAAAAAGGGAGAGCAGGGAGGAAAGGGGAAAAACTATTTACATGCATAAAAACTTTCTAGCTGATATTTGTATGCACTAAAAGAGGTATCAAATCTTTTAAACTTTCCATTGACTAATTTTCTTTGTCCCAAGGTAAACAAACCACCACTGTTTACTGCTTTGAAAGTAGCTGGGCATCTCTTTTCAAAACATCATCGTGTAAGAGTGAAAAATGGTAAAAAACTAAGAAAAACTGTTTAAAAATAAATTTTTCCATTAACTTAATGTGAAAATCTTGAATTTATTTCTAAAGCTGTGTTTCTGAGCCAACACATATTTGGTCAGACTTTCAAACTCTGAGAAAACAAACAGCAGAAATAGCTAATGTCCAATATGTTTTGTCATGGCTTTCAACCTACTGAATAGTAAAGGCAAATACAGAAAGCACTGCTGACTGCATTCTTGATCAACCATTCATCTTGTGCAAAGATAAAATATTTATTGATTGCAGCAGTACAGACTCAGTCTCCACTGGGAGCTTGCTGTAAAATATTTGAGATCTGAGAAGATGCTGTTAATGCTCACATGGGAGCCTGAGTGCATTGACAAGACAAGACTTAGTCCCAGATTTGCACATCAATATGTCACACCACAGTGACAGTAAACAATTTTTCAATATAATTAAAAATCTATTTAAAATACGTAGTTAATGAAAGACCTCATTTTAATCCGCTTCTCAAACACATGCAAAATAAACTCCAAGAAAAAGTGACTGTATAAACTGATCAAGACCCAATCAAGATGCCTGATATTACAGGCTGGAGAAGTGGGACTGTGCGAACCTTCTGAGGTTCATCAAGGCCAAATGCAAGGTCCTGCACCTGGGTCGGGGCAATCCCCGTTTTCAGTACACGATGGGGGGTGACGTGCTTGAGAGCAGCCCTGCAGAGAAGGACTTGGGGTGCTGGGGATGAGAAACTCGACATGAGCCGGCACTGTGTGCTCGCAGCCCAGAAGGCCAACCATGTCCTGGGCTGCACCAAAAGAAGTGTGGCCAGCAGGGTAAGGGAGGGGATTCTGCCCCTCTATTCCTCTCTTGTGAGACCTCATCTGGAATACTGTGTCCAGTTCTGGAATCCTCAACATAAGAAGGAGATGGAGCTGTTGGAATGGGTCCAGAGGAGAGCTACAAAGATGATGGGAGGGCTGGAGCACCTCCCATACGAGGACAGGCTGTGAGAACTGCAGTTGTTCAGACTGGAGAAGAGAAGGCTCTGAGGTGACCTTATAGCGACCTTCCAGTACCTGAAAGGGCTACAAGAAAGCTGGGGAGGGGCTGTTCACAAAAGCTTGTGGTGATAGGATGAGGGGCAATAGGTATAAAATGGAGAGGGGCAGATTTAGACTAGACATAAAGAGGAATTTCTTTACTATGAGGGTGGTGAGGCATTGGCCCAGGTTGCCCAGAGAAGCTATGGCTGCCTCATCCCTGGAGGTGTTCAAGGCCAGGCTGGATGGGGCCTTGGGCAGCCTGATCCAGTGGGAGGTGTCCCTGCCCATGGCAGGGGGTTGAAACTGGATGGGCTTTAAGGTCCCTTCCAACCCAAGCTATTCTACGATTCCATGATTGTTCCCCACCTTGTTTTCAACTACAGACATTGGTTGCAATTCTAAATAACTGTAGATTCACATTGGGAAATGTTCGGACAGGCCCATCACAGACTCTCACACACTGTGCATCTCACAGTGGAGGGACGTTTTGCCATTTGCAAGGCACAGTGTTGCTCCATGCTCTGGTCCTGCTCAGCGCTCTGTGCAGCCAATTACACTATGGAATTCCTTCCTATCAGGCATGAGGAAAATATTTCAGCACATTATGCTTGAGCATACCAGTATCTGGGTGGGCAATCCAATTTATTAAAAGAATGACTACATGTGAGCATCAGAAAAGACTTTAACTACAGCTCCATGAAAGACCCTGCACAGAGATCTCTTGAGGAGCTGCAGACAATACTCCCAAAAGGAAACCTGAGACCACCCTCGGAATTACAACATCATCCACTACAGCAAGGAAGCATAAAACAGCTCATTAGCAGCCCTATCGAGTGACAGACCTAAAGCCAGCTCCAAAGTTGCCCACACCTGTCTGCCTATAGTGCCTGCCAAAAAGCCAAATTCCACTGGGGAAAGAATCTTCATTCTACATCTGGATGTTGCTACTCCAATATGCTCCAGGGAACCACAGGTTTTACAGCGCAGGGTGTACAGCTAGGGAGAAAAGATGAATAGATGCTGTAAGATCCCTTCCCCCAAAGGAATGCATTCCACAATACCGTGTTTTCAATGTGAAAACCCGAAATGCCACTAAAAATATCCAACAATTCTAAGCGGAACTATTTTAAGTAGCACAATTTTAAGCAGTCCAGCAAAATTTATACAGTGGTGTTTCTAGTACATCTTGTTCACATATAACTTGAAAACGCATGAGCCCTTCTATTATCTATGGAATTTACGTACATTGCTTTGACAGATGAGGAGCAAACTTGTATTAATAACCTAATAGTTACTGTATAGTTTCACTCCAGTACTGCAACAAAGAGCCTTAGGTATGATAAAGCTAAGCAGAACTCTCAAATGCAAGCCAGAAAATCTATCCTTCCACATCATCTCTCATGGCTACCTGAATACTTCATTGGTGTCCCAGGATGTGTTTTCTTGAAACTCCTTTTTACAAGGAGTCACATGCAAAACATGGGGGTGATGGGTACAAGTTACTCCAGGGGAGATTCCATTTGGACACCAGAGAAAAATTTTCCACAATGAGAACAATCAGCCATTGGAATAATCTCTCAAGGGAAGTGGTGGATTCCCCAACACTGGACACTTCTAAGATTCAGCTCGATATCATACTGGGCTGCCTTGACTAGATCATGCTGTTCCCAAGAACGGTTGGACCAGATGATCCTTGAGGTTCCTTCCAACTTGGTAGTCTATGATTCCATAATTCAAACTGCTAGATAAATGATTACATTACACTGTAGAAAGGGTAGGAGGAGAGAGATGCTATTTTTTTTCAGACAATTTAATAAGAAATTTCACCTCTCCCTAATGGTCTCTTGGAATTATGAAAAAAGGACTCAATGCCAACACTGTTTGTTTTCCTTACTGATACCAATGTTATTACTACCAGAATGTGGTGCACCTTTACAGTAAAGGATGTAAAACTAGATCCAGGAGAGCTGTAGTAATACACAGATGTAATAAGATCAGCACCACAGACCCTATGCAGCAGAACAGTATTAGCCAGCAGAAAAGTAAAACTCCTTACTCTGCTACAAAGCACTGCACCGAGTCATTTACAAGCCAAAGTATGAGAGTTTTTCAGAAGAAATCACAATATTCCAAGAAGCAAAAAGTAGAAGAACCCTTCCTAGTTCTTCCCTAAATGATTCTTGCCCTTCCACTGCAAGAACATAAACCTACAGGTTGTTTTTTTCCCCTATATATTAAACTAAGTTGGAAGTTTTGATCTCACCCAAACAGGTGAAAAGAAGACTGGGGACTGCAGTGCTTGGGAGAGAAAAGGTTTTCACAACAGCCTGAGTTCCCTGATGATTTCCCTGCAACTTCCCCGTCGCCTAGAACTGCCTTAAAGTCACCTGTGCACAGTCTTGAAGATACATTAATACTGGAGGAACATTTAATCTCTTCTCTTCAACTAAAAGGACCCGTCCAGCAACATTTTGAAGCACAATAAAGATCCCAAAAGGAAAGTCTGAACGGCAGCACTTGCATCTGAACAACCGCTTGCTTCTCGCTGCCTGCTGGCCACTGCAAGGACCTGGTACGGATTCAGCAGCTGGCACAGCAAGCCTAACCAGCCGCGGCATCCTCCACAGTTTGGAACAAGCCTACACTGGCAAGGCAGGGCAGAGGAGGTTTAAGGAGGAAGGCAGCTGGCCTGGGAGCAGCACGGGAATTCAATAACCCAAAGGACTGTGTTGCTGGCTCATGTGAAGGGACCTGCAGCGCTATTCAGAGGATGCAAGTGCTCAGAACCCCGTTCAGTTACGTACGAAGTAGTTATGTTGCAGTACCAAGTCACACACCGTGGCAAAACGTGTGTGAGAGAAGATTGAAAGGCTTCTCATTACACGTAGGAGGGCAGTAACAAACAGGAGTCTACTTAGAGGTTTCCTCTCCCTGCCATGGCATTGAGACACTTTTTAACTCTTTACCTCTCGGTGTTTTGCCTTTTACCGTAACAAAGATGCAGAAATTTTGAGGAATCCCTGCCTCTGGGAAAGAGACTATTTAGGAACAAATCTGCTAAGAGACATCACCTGCAGAAGGGTTTTCCTACCTTATGAAGACAATAAAAATCAGATCCATTACAAACAGCTGCAGGTTCTTCTAGTGCTTGAAGGGCTACATCTTTAACGAAATCCCCAGCACCTGCAGCTGTAACCTCACACGGGAGAGTCTGGGTTTGTACGTGGCCACTCAGTCACACACAGACTGAAAGTTAATTTGCTGGCTTCTGCCCTGTGCCTTCACCCTGCCATTGCTGAAGCAGAACTTCAAAGTCCCACTGTCTGTTTGGGATAACAACTTGAATCCGAACTAATATCCCCCTTCAAAACAACATACACTAACTTGTTTCGTCTTTTTTTTTATTAAATGTGTTATGTATAATCATAGCATCATAGAACCATGGAATGGTTCAGGTTGGAAGGGATCTTAAAGATCATCCAGTTCCACCTCACCTTCCAACACTTTCCACCAGATCAGGTTGCTCAAAGCCTCATCCAGCCTTTCCTTGAGCACCTCCATGGATGGGGCATGTGTGACTTCTCCGAGCAACCTGGGCCAGTGCCTCATGACCCTCACAGCGAAAAATTCCTTCCCGATATCTAATCTAAATCTGCTCTCTTTAAGCTTAAATGTGCTCCCCCTCATCCCATCCCTGTATTCCCTGATAAGGACTCCTCCTCATTTTCCCCATAGGCCCCCTTTAAGTACTAGAAGGACCAGCGATGAAGAGCTGGAACTGAAGAACCAGTGTTCAGCCGCACAGTAGATGGCAGTAAATCTTCAGTTGTCACAGTTAAGAGACCCCGGCCTCTTTCCACAATTGAAGGAATTGTCTAATAAATTTATGGCATTTTCAACTTACTGTAGGAGTAAACTCCTGCTCAGCTACACCCATCCTTGGCTTTCTCATCAACCTTTTCCTTAGGTGCACACATCCATATGATTTTATCATTTCACACATGGTTCATTCTCAGAGCTCTTCCTTATCAAAAAGCAATGAGATGTTCATGCAGTTTAGCACAATCACAAGAAGAATGGCTTATTTCAGTGTAATATAATCCAAAACCGTATGAAACTTAAAACAGAGGATTCTTAATCACAGCTGTAAATGTGTTGACACATACAGGGCGAGGAAGGGAAAAAACATACTCGGTGTTGCTGACAGTGTGTCAAGTAGCATTACCAGAAAGCGAAGCAAGCTGCAGCATGTGATTTGGACAACACTTCGGGACACAGAATTTTATCTTGATTTAGATTTTCCACCAAACAAAAGCATCTTCTTCCTTTCAAGCATTTGCAGAGCTCTCAACCTCACTTAGTTAAGTTCTCAAGTGCTCAAAATTTAACCTCTTCAAACCTTAAAGTGCTCCGTTTCCCAGTTCTCAAAAGGTACATTGCTAAACCATTTTACCCCTACGGATATCAGCTCCCAGTAACTTACAGGACACATAAAGCCATAAAAATTGAGCTAAGAAAACGATTTTCAGAGAGGGTTTGACCCAGAACACTGACTGGATGAAGTATTCCCAGTTCCTTGCCTAGTCTTTGGATCAGACCCAAAATGAACAAAGGTTCCCTAGACGAGCTTTTTGATCAAGTTTACTGGCAGCTGAGTGGCCACGATTCCAGTGAAATTGTACCATTCACATCAGTGAGGAAAATCAGCCCTTTAAGCACCTTCTCATCACACACTGTGCAGCACATGAATAAAGCTCATCTTCAAACACGCTGTTACGCCTTGTTGTGTTTCAGAGACTTCGAAAAAAACAGCGAGGAACCACAAAATAAACCCTCTTTACATTGGATGATACTAATTAAATCAGATTAATATTGTGCTAGTTTGTAACAACATCCCGAAATCTGTTTTATATCACATCATTCTGACGGACTGCATTCCAAAATAATTTCGATGCCAGCTCTCACATTCCTAAAAGTGCCTCAAGAACCACCTTGCAGCCATCTGTAGGAGATGCATCCAGCACTTGAGCACTGGCCCTCTGGGAATTTTGGGCTAGCATTCAAGATCAGAACCCTGGCATCTGCACAGGGCAGTGTGGTTGTGTGAAATGGGGGTTTTTTTTGAGTCACTGGGACTCAAAACTCCACCAGAAAAGTCTTCCAACCATGCTTCATTCATGTGAAAGTCAGTCAAAATGCTACTGCAGTTCTGTTTCTCATGAGTAGCAGCTGAATTGCTTGCAGAAAGCAATTTGTCTGCAGCATTGCAATTGCCTCTGCATTGCTCCCGGGTGTTGGAGCAGCAAGGACAGAGATTTATTCCAGGACTTGTAAACAATACCACCTTTGTGCACTCGCGATTCCAGTGTGGGACTTGTATGCAGCGACTGGAAATGCTTATGAACAATATAACTTCTCTTCAACCGAATAATGTTGTAGATTCATTTCTCTTGTAATTTTGAAGTACTCTGTACACATATTTGACCTTTTCTACTTTTTAGAAGGCCCATCAGGGAAACCTAGTAGCCATCTCAGTGCAGAAACAGAAGGGAAAGGAAAAGCTCTCTGTTAACACTAGCTTATTAGGTGCCATGCACTAAAAGTAGTATCAGGTCAAGTTTTATTTGCTTGAGCCCAGAAAAAAAGCTAAGAGAAAATTATTAAGGACAGGGAAAAGCTGTATATTTGAACAACTCAACTGATGTCAGCCAGGCCAGTAACAGCTGAAGTTTTTGTAACAAGAAGTCTAGTGAACAGTAGAAATGTTCTACATAGAAAGAGTTTTATATACTGGAAGGTATTTTAAAAGAGTTATTTTTCTTAACCCTTTGAATGTATAAAAAAAATGAGCAACTGAAATTAGGACACATATCTCTTAGAAGCTCTAGAAATGGAAGAGACACGATAAGTTCCCGTGATAAAATACACACATGTACACGGGTCTCTTTATGTAAATACAAACAACTACAGATATAATACACATTAAGAGACACACAGACAAAATACACAGGAAACTATATTCAAAATGATGTTAATGTATGGAGACCACATGGTATAGCCACAGACAACATAGCACCGGCTACCTTGGTTCTCCTAGATAGCTTCACTCATTTTGAGGAACAGTACTTCGTAAAACTGTGATGTTCTCTGAAAATCAGGGGACTTGCCCTCTCACCATCTCAGCCTGCCCAAAGCACGGTCTGAGCCACTCATGACCACTATGTTAGACAGCCATGCCTTCTTTTCTTTCTTCAGGTGCTCATAGCATTGTCAAAAGAAGAACGAGGAAGAACTTGATTGAAGCCTGGAAACTAAGTCCTTATTAAAAAGTGGGGCGTGCTGAAGAGCTTAAGGTTTTCAAGAAGCCTATCGAGAATGTGGAGGTTGTACACGTGAAAGGTTTCAGAGCTCTGAATTAAAGCTTATCTGTTTGGTCTACCAATAACAAATGCATCACCTTCCTCGCTCCTGGGCAAAGCCTACTGGCTTCATGCTGCTTCAAACACTAAATCCTCAACAAAAGCACAAGTTCCTTTACACCACTGGAGCAATCTCAGCCCAAGACTTCCATTCAGCTCAGTGTAACTTGTTTTAGGAGAAGGACAGAGAAACATAGCTTATTGTGATCTGATGTTTCACAGCTTACGAACACTTACCTCCCTTCCCAACTGCTGAATTGAACACCTTAACTAGGCCCACGAACTTAAGATTTCATTGTCTAATTTTTATAAAATCCCCTAACAAGATGTTCCAACATCTTCGAAGCAGCGTTACCATCCATGGTTAGAGCTGAAAAACTTTCTTGCCAAACAAAGAGCTGTAATGCACTTTAATTAAAAAACCTTTTAAATCTTGTGGTTATTTGCTTGCCCACTAATTCTTCCAGGCCTCTGAAGCATGTGTTTAATGTTCAATGGGCTGCTGATGGGTTTAAGCCAGTGGAATAACTCAAATAACCACTTCTGTTGCTTCCAGTGCACGTAATACTGAAATTCTTCGGTGGATTTAGGCCCCGGTCACCACAAGTCAATGGAGCTCTGTAGTACACTATTATATTTATATATTTACTCCAGAACAGCACTTGCTCCACCCTTACTGTAGGATAAAGTGTTCAGGAAAACAAAGCACAAATCCTAGCGGTGACATGTACATGCTCTCAGTTTAGAGGGGCTAATCTTTCAGTATGAACAAAATGAGCTATATAAGCATCTCTTCACACTCCATTAAGTCATGAGCCTCCTCCATATCAAAGACAACACACAACAGCTGAGTCTTACATAGTATTTACGCATTGCCCACTTGTCCAAGCAAATGTCCTTACAGAACCTAAAGATCTTCAGTCCAAGCAGAAACTATAGACAAGTTGCCAATACTGTGATGGTGAATACACAAGATCCAGACAGACACATAGACTTGTGACCTTGATAATTACATCCCGCCGTGAGCAGCTCACTAGCGTGCGGACAACCCTATTTATGGCAACAGCAAATCACTGGAAGTTAGATGCTGTCTGTGAGCCTGGAGACCAGCATACCTGAAACTTCAAATATCCTGGCATTGCTCACTCAGTGCTTGTTCTGCTCTAGTGAGACAGACACATATAGGTCATCTCCACTCTGTCTTGGTTTTAGTTCTGACATGAGTATACACAACACAAGAGGATGCCACAGCAGGAGGAGTCAGTACTCAGTGCTGACTACTGGTGGTCAAGCTGTTCCCATGACTTTAAAAAGAACAGAAACAGGATTTTAAAGATCTTCACTCATGAGCCAGAAATTAAAGTAGGATAGAGAGAAAAAACACTTGGGGTAATGAGAGATTTACACAAGTTTTTACCATTTTTGTCTTCACTCCCTCCCTGCTGGATAAATACAATTCAATTTTTCTGTCTTTACATGGACACTGCTTGTTCAGGCTTTTCCTCCTCTTCGCAAGCTTTGGTTCAGTCCTGACCCTCTGCTTCATCTGCCTTTTCCACACGTCCTCTCACAGCACATTTTGTGACGCACCACTGGCTTACCCTGCATTATCCTGTGTGCCATAACCCGGCAGGCTCTGTTCAGCTATCGCAATAACATTTCACTCCATTTGCCTGAAAGAAAGACTTCATGAAAAACACCGTAGTCTTCACCTAAGTTAGTCAAGAGGGGAAGAACTAATTTGGTTTGTCTCCTTTTGATGTTGCAGTAGCTAATTACCCTTATTATGATGGAATTTTATTTCAATTTAAATATTTGTTTCCAAACTTGCTACTTGGAATTTGGCATTCAAACAGGGTGCAACTGATAGTTTGCAAGTGCTTCTTAACAAAATCCAAACGCAGTTCATACATTTCTGATTTTTTTTCTTCTTGACTAACTTTGCTCTAAAATTTTCTGTAGAGCAATGAAATTTAGCCTTGCTGAAACACCAAATTAGCACATTACCCATACAAACCAGCATATGCCTCTTGGGCAGGAAGTAGGTCATGCTCACTGGTCCCTAGGCAACCACCAAGCCTCACTACTTTGATCAATTCATCTGCATCCCTGTTCATGATGTCTGAAATGGATTCAGCTGGTATTGTACACTGTGGTTTTTCTGCATTAAGAGATTATTATCTGTTTTTAGCAATACCAAGTGTGCTATTATTGGCTACATCAGATCTCCAGTATATGGAATGGCTCATTTTTAAATATTCCTTAACTATTGTCCTTCTCCTCCCACACACTGCCATAAAATGGACTAGTTCTCACTAGTCTCTGGATTTATTTAACAGATCTTTTTCTGGAACTTGGTTATCAAACTACTTATGCAGCCAAAACTCAGTGGATACGAGTTATGCATCAAATATTTAATGCTATAACATATAGCGTTATTTTTTTTATGCTCACCCATTTAAGAGGATGGATGACTACATCAGCAGGTAGAAAGTTACAGATTATACCCTGCAGCAAACTGCACTGCACCAGACACATAAACAAGCAGTGCATTTTAAGGTATGAGAAATGAATGGGCACCATGTAGAAAGGCAAGGACCAGAAAGCATGATGACAGAGCCCTAGCTTAGGCGGATGTAAATTTGCTTCCTTTAGGGCTGGCTGAGCTTCCACACAAGAGATGCATCAAGCACTCAATGCCACGGTTCAGTCAAGATGACCTGACTCAACACTGGTTCAACCGCTGAAGTATCCCATAAGTTTTATGACCCCAGTGACGCAAATAGTTCCCCAAGGTTTCAGCAATACACGCTTCTCAAAATCACCGAGAACAGCAGTTTCCTGCTGCTGGTCTTTCACAGCCCAACAGCGCTATGAAAGCAATTTCTCTCTTGTGTATATGGTAACAGAGCATCAATTTGGTCACAGCAAGATGAGCTCAGTTTGGACATTTAACTTAACAGTAACACATGATCTTGTAAATGAAATGTTAATTCAATGCCTTCATATTTGCTTCTAATAACATCCAGGCAGGCTTTGCCTTTCAGTTTCTGAGGTACAGGCTGCTGCATACAGAGAGCTCTGCACCTCCCTGGAATGTAGCCCAAGGTTGTGCTTGGGCTCTACTATCAGAATGAATTTTGTTGGCTTATAAGGAAATAGTTTATAAGACGCTGCATAGTTTTCTTCCTTTCTCCTGACAAAATATCTTTTGGTTATAGACCAGAACCAACAAGAAAAGGACTTTTTTTCTTAGTTACCTCTAGAGACATCTTGTGCAGGTAAGAGTAGAGGGCTAAGAAGGTCCAATCTGCAAACCTAAACTTAGGTGATGACGGAGAGATTGAAGCTGGCTACCAGAACTAAGCGATGGATGCCTGGTCTTAGTGGGAGGTGTCCCTGCCCATGGCAGGGGGGTTGGAACTGGATGGGCTTTGAGGTGTCTTCCAACCCAAACCATTCGATGATTCTATGTTAATGTATAAAGGTAAATAACTTAATTGCATCACACTGTTATGTGCTCAGAGTGACTGCATCTCTATGTTGAAAAAATGCAACTATAATGAAATCAAGCATACATGGTCGATATTTTGATTTAAAATTGGTGGAAAGCAAAAATCAAACAAAGTAAGTGAAATGTAAAGGAAAATGAGACTAATGTGGTTTTTTTCATATGTTCTTGCAGATGAGAGATGGGTATGAAAAAAATTTTCCTATTCTTAGTGGGAAAAGAAGTGTTGCTTCTGGCTAACTGTCTTAAAAGACACAGAGGAATTAGGGAAATTTTCTTCATATTGATTCAAACTGGCCTTCAGGGCCCTGTGTCTCAAAAGTGACAATCATGATATAGCACCAAATACAACCAGTGACTGACCCCCACTGTTGCTTGCCCCAGTCCAGCTCGAGGGAGGAGGTAACAGTCATTCCGGGCAAGCAAAGTCAAGTGACAGCAAATGCATCAAAACCAGAGGCGAAGTACATGTAGGGTAGATCTTCACTGCAGAAAGGAGGGGAAATACATCTAGACCTCGCTCCTTACCTCAATGCAACCGCTGCACTATTTGCAGCTTGTCTTACTATCAGCATCTTATATTCGCTCTCCAGAGCTGCAAGCCAAGAAGCCTAACAATAAAAGGCATTTAGAGAAAGCTGTTTTCATTCCCCACCGGTTCCAAGGACCAGGGGTTTGGGGCTTTGAGTTCACTGTGTGACTGGTGTTCACATAGCTGCAGCCTTAACCCTGCTGGGCATGACCGCCTGCAAACACAGCAGATTTCCATCTGTCTTCATCATCAAGCTGTGGCTGTCAATCCCACCAGCTTCACGGGAAACCCTGGTGTTACCAATCAGCTTAGCCTACTGTGCACACGCCATACAGCTATAAACCATAAAATTATTGTTTTTACAAGGGCAGTGGATTCAAAACTGCCTGACCCCACCAACCCAAGAAATGCA
The DNA here is from genome assembly GCF_017976375.1 of Cuculus canorus. Taxonomy (NCBI): domain Eukaryota; kingdom Metazoa; phylum Chordata; class Aves; order Cuculiformes; family Cuculidae; genus Cuculus; species Cuculus canorus. The sequence continues at coordinate 6,972,213 of NC_071407.1, forward strand.
AGGCTATTGAACAGAGAAAAAATAATCAGGTAAATGGATAAAACTATGTGCACCAGCGTCTTAGGATGTAAACAAACCCTGAATCTACAACATAAGCATGAAAAAGAAATGTATTTTGTATTTCTTACAGACTCTTATATACAAGAACAGCCCTTGGATGAGCAGTTTGCCACATGATCTCTAACGCCAGCAATGGCAGCAGCATCGTCTATGGGTACAGAAAGACAACAGGTGGGAGAAGCAGACGAGACAAGTTTTCTTTTAGGTGTATGAAGTTTGTATTTCATTCATGCTATTTGTGAAATGGAATAACATCAGCAAGTAGTCATGAGGCTGCAAATTAGGAAATTACATCATATATTTGGCAATAACTGCAGGATATAAATAACCTGGAACATCAAACCTTTCACAGAAACAGACACAAAAAGGGATTCACTTGCCCCTGGGCAATTTGCAGTGTGTAACATTTAAGTGTGGATAGGCAAGCTGTTTTTAGCTTCCCAGGAGTCAAGACAGACCTAGCAGAACTGGATTGCACATTCCCACAAGATGGGCAGCAGGTGATTATTTCAAGCTGAAGAGCATAGCAAGGAAGTTAATTTGGTATACTGAAAAAGTCTAAATCCAAGAAAGAATTTAAGGAACCTTTTTCTTTCTCTCCATTCCCCTACTGGAAGTATTATAGTTACAGGAAGAGGAATTATTCTGAGCTCTATAATTTAGTATAAGTAACCCTTATAAAAAATTCTCTGTACCCAACCTTGCAATAGAAATCCTCTTACCTTCAGGTTATTTTAAACCCATTTGTGAGTAGTTCAATACCTAGAGCCTGACCCTGCAGAGATAAAAGCACAGGAATTATTTTATTCCCACAACCTGTCTTATATCTGCTTCCATGAAGCAGTTGTGCATTTATGCTTTCGGAACAGGTCACAGCGAAGCATACGTGACCTAAACTAAATTAAATTAATCCTATACAAACTAACATTTAATGTGTCTTCTGCTTTTAGAATGTAATGACTGAGCTGTGTGCACAAAGGCAGGCATGGATTACTGAGATCTACAGGGCACTGGACCACACACCGTCAACAGCTATTGGCATCCTATACCATTCATTAAAAGGGATCACACAGATGCACTTCTCCTGAGCACTGGAATGAACACACAGTGTCGATCTAACAGCTACAGACCCTTCAGAACAGGGAATTGCAAGCAGACAAACCCATCTGTTAGGCCAAACCCTTCGGTAAATCTTAATTCACAATAGAGAACACAAAAGAAACAAAAACACTGTTTGGAAACTCTCAGCACTTCTCCACGTTGAGTTTTAGAAGCTTACCTTCTTCCATCCCACTCCCACCAGGGAAGGATAAATAACAGTGTGTGCCATTGTTGCTGAAGAAAGATGCATCTGAATCCCACCCCTTTCGCAAAGTTCCTTCCTTGCACGGGGATAGCACTTTCCAGTGAAATAATAAAACAGATTCCACGCAAAATACTTCATTCTGCCTTAGTGCCTACCAGCCACGGCAAAACGTGGAGGGTTTGGTAAGTGCTCTGCAAAGATACACAGAACTAACATCTTGCTGTTCCACTCCTCTCTGTCTTGCAACATCATAAGAGGTAGAGTAATCACCTTATTCAGGATTTATTGCGCTGAAGCCTTTGGTGTTTCAATCATCTGCAAAGTCTTTTCTTTATTCAAGAACTCCAAAGTGCTCTAATAATTTTGCTTAATTATAATTCATAATTTTACAGTTTGGAATTGTCAACTATTGAGTGTAATGTACTTTTTACAGGTGAGCAAAGGCAGAGAAACCGTGCAAATCCACCTTTAGCAGGACCACATCAGCGCTTTCTATAATAAATTGGGTTAATTAGCATGCTTAACTAGCATGAGGTGGACCTTCACAACTTCAGTAAGCCTTCTGCAAGTTAAATAAACAGTGCTCTGAAGCAAAGGTGTTCATTGCTCTTTTAAGCTTATCTAGATACTGACTGAAACAACGCACAAGGCAAATAACTGCAACTTCTAGAAACAACCAAGGAAACGAGGACTGCTCGTCTATTCCAAGACGTGTTGCACTGTCTTGCAGCCACAGTTAATAACAATACGCAGAAGTTCTAAGATTCCTACTAGTTAATTGGAATCACGACCACATAAAAATAACTGTCCTGCAGCATAAAAATGACCTAAACACTGAGAAATAATTGAAAGCAAATGGCAGTCTTGCTGATTGAGGTTTCACAGATGTTGCAGGGAAATTGCTTCCTTGCTTCTAGCCCTGCCATAATTTTAAGATACAAATGCAAACAAATCTTTTTAGTGCTACCCATCAGCCTTCACACACAGCTGCCGTAATCACTCCTGCCCTAGACTTTTGTTATTTTCCATAATGATTTAACCTATTTTGATCTTCCCCTCTTACTCATTCTCTCTTGCAGCGCAGACAGTAAAACACAAATGTTATTTAAGTACAGAAATCCTTAAAGTAGATTTCTCTGGGGTTAGAGGCTATTTTTAGCCCAGATAGCAGAGAGAGATGCACTGAAGTGTTTACTAGCTTGAACATAGGTCATAAAGTCTGCATTTGTCATTACCAAAGACCACCTGCAGTTTATATAATTTATTATCAGTGACAACTGTTTATTACTCCTCAACAGGCAAATTAATTTAACCCTTCTCTATCAGTCATAAAGCTCTGGAGCAAACACTACAGCACTGACTTTGGTGTCTCTCAAGTATGTCTTTTAATCCTCGTGCCTACAGAGACATAGAGGGGAATTGCTGACCTCGGATTTACAAGCTTTCTGTGCTGCTCAGGCCTTCAAGTGGGAAGTGCCAATTAGACACGCAGAGCCAAAACGCCCCAGGAAACCTCACAGGGACAGCAGATAAGTTATCCAGGAAACAAAACAAGCCCATCTGCAGAAGACAGTGGGGAGAAGTCAAGAACCTCAGTTGATAAGTTACTGAATATCCAATACTTCACATTTTATCAACTTCAATGTTATTTCACCTCAAGTTACCCTGCAGGTAACTGTAAATCCCAGTGAAATATTCGGATATGAAATGCAAAGCCTTTTATTTTGCACAGTATTTTCAAATATTTCCTCTACTGTCTTATTACCCATTAGATTTGTATCGGTTTTCTGTTGTCTGTCATTTTTTCTCAATGTCCCTACAGCAAAATCATGAAGAACTGAAGAATCCTGAAGTCTCCTGGTCAACCTCTCCCTTGCTGACTGCTTTGGGTAGAAGGCTGAGGGAAGCTGTAAAGGACAACAAGATCTTAATTCAACAGATTTGAGCAAACACAAGAATTTGATCACAGACAGTGATTTACAGGATCAGGACTCAACTGCTCTACGGTGGACCTCTTCTGTTCTATTCAACGGTGACTGCATTTCAGCCCAGAAAAGCTGCTCGATGGGTCAGCCTAGTGACACCACAAAGGATGGAGAACTGCATGTTTTTTTTCCAAATCAACATAATTCACCCCAGGAATATTTCACTGCTACGTTTGCCCACCACACTAGAAATGATGAGCCTAGATTCAGAGTCACCTTTATTTTCCTTTATAGTCAAATAGACAAAGTTGACGGTCAACAAATAAAGACACATAAAAGTTACAATTTGGATTTTGGATTGCCTAGACATAGAACAACATAACACTTCTCTGTGACTAATTACCACAAGAAATAAAAACAAATTTGGTCTTTTCTTTATAAGCCAAATGAACAGAATTTCAGCTTCTGAATACAAAACAGATTCCTGTTTCTCTTCTCTTCATAAGGAATTAATGTCAAATAAAGCATAGATCATCTTGCATTTAAACCAAGCACACAGTCTCTAGGCACAGAAAACAAGTTTGAAATCTGACTTCCAAACCAGAACTATCATCTCACTCCTCACCAACTCCAGTTCACCATATGAATTACTCTTGATGAATTCTTATTTGTTATTTCAGTGGATACAATTCTTCAGCAATTAATGTTTAGTCTATGTGACTTTTCATGCTTAGATGAATAGTAATATAAATAATTTGACACAGTGAATTAATGTATACTATATAAATAATTACCATGACCTCCTCAATCTCATTCCTTAGGACACTCAGGGCAATTGAGAACAACTATGCTGATGCTATTTCAAAACTTGCTGAAGCCAAGAGAAAGATTTCTACTTATTTCCATGGAAAAAAAAAATCCCTATAATCATACACTCATGCCTTGCAAAGCATTTTCTCTGACCTCTGAGTCCTTAATTCATTTGCAACCAAAATAAACCGTGCAAAAACATTGGCCGTGACAACACTGGCCAGTCTCCTGATGTTTCCTGCCAGACTACTACAGTCTGCAGTCTCCAAGGTAAGGCTTCCAGTTCTTTACCTCTAAGCAGAAAACCTGGCAAGCTCTTGGAGAGCTGGCCACAGGCGAGGCTATCAGGGCTGGTCTGCTGCGTCTTCAACAAAGATCTGGGCAACGCATGATTGAGCCTCACGTTTGTGGAGGAAGGATCCTGAAGTACTGGCTCCAGTTGAGCCTCGGGTTCTGGCTCGACAGCCAGAGGTTGGATGCCCTCGGAACCCAGGCCCATGTGCTGAAGCCATCGGGAACTGCAGCTTCTCTGCAGAGAGTTTCACCTGCAGACTCCTGAGCCAAAGGGCCAACGTGACTCAAAGATCTCAGCTGCAACGCAGTGACGGATGCAGAGGCAGTGCCTCTCCCGAGCAGGGAACTCCAGCTTAGATCATGCGAGACGAAAACAATTGCAAGAAAAAGCCCGTTAATTCCGATTGCGCAATACAGGCTACATTTTCTCATAGAGGGACACTGCTTTAAAAAGCAAGCTGACACATTACGCACTGGCTTTACCTTCTTAATGATTTCACATTCTGTGCCAAACCCAGCACGTTATAATAATCTTGTTCTGGAATGGAATGTGGGAGAAATTATTTATTACGTATATTCATGTACGTATGTGCCTCTCCAAATAATTTGGTGTTCGCACATATTAGCATCTGGGACAACAAACACATTAACAGCTTATTGCCTCCCTTTTCTACAAAGATTATAGTTCTCTACTCCTTGGCAAGCACTTTGCAACAGCATAATTACGCAGCACTCTCGCATACTTTTGTGCTACAAAGGTCTTGTGCCAGGTGCCACGTTTGTTAAAAAAATCTTCTAAGTCAATTAAGTTCTAGGCTGTGCATTCCATTGCTTATTGGCACAGTTAAATGACTTCAAAATCTGTGCTCCTGTCAATCAAGCTTGAACTGAAGAAGACATCAAGAAATAAGATTTGTTCATAATTCTAGAATTAACTTATACTATTGAGCCACATGGAGCGCAAACTTCAGCCTGGCTGTACAAGTCATTTAGAAAAATACATGTAATTGAAATTAAGGAAGACAGATTTACTGCTGGGATATGCTGCTGCATTTCCACTGATCTCCACAGCATTAGTTAAGAGCGACGGTCACTTTGCATTCCAGCACGCTTGAACGAACAGCTGAAGAGCAATGCTACAGGCTCTGAACAGTAACAGAGCACAGGAGAACGGTAAGATGTTGCTGACGCCTTCAGGTACATCTTTACAAAAAAAAAGCAGAGCTAGTAAGAAAGAGATTGAGTTCTAACAGGCTTTGAGAGATCTGATTCATCGAAAGTAAAAACAGGACATGATGCTAATTTTGTTACATCTTACTGATTGCTGCAACTGCTAGTAAATCGTCGTAATTAATAATATTCATTACAATGAATATTTACTTACTGATAAACAAACGTTCTGTCATATTTGTCAACAACAGTCTGTTCTTCAGAGGAAGGCTAAAAGCCTCACAGCCCTCTGATGAACATGCTAAAACACAGCAAGACAGCTGACAGCAAGGAACTGAAACTGGCTGGTTAAAAATTATGTTCAACTGCCTCCTGTACATCATCTCAGATGATCCAGCTCTCATGATGTATAAGAAACTAAGAGCCCTTTGGCAGTATGAACTTTGCACGTGTGGAGTAGTCTGTATCTCCTGCACATTAGAACCTGGGCGCTGTTGTCCTCCAAGCTCCTTTTCAAGCTTTCAGGTTTGTTCTGCTAAAGACTAAGGGGGTGCCACGCGACACAGGTGAACATGCAGAGCTCCTGCTGCTTTTGGGATGTGATCAGAGTGGTAGTGCTGTTCCCACATATAAAAAAAAAAGCAGTAAAAAGTGCTGAAAGAAAAGCTTCTACGGTAGAGGATGCCGTATTTTGAGAAATGCAGCAGCAGATCCCTGAACTTAGAAGGTTAATCTTGTCATGCAATGAGACCCCAAATTTCAGGACAGCCAAAAAAAAAAGCTACTGATTTTAGAGTCCTCAGAAAACTGAACATGCAGAGGAATGGATTTCTGCAGCTCAAGTGCAGCTGAGCTAGGGCTCTGATATAATATACAGGGATTAAGCAGTAGGTTTACAATATTCTTTCTGAAGATTAGTATAAGATTTCCTTCTTGGATAATCTAATCATGTTATGAGTGCATCCCATTTCTTCTAGTCAGCAATATCTTTCTTCACTGCCATTAATATATGCCTAGTTTTCTGATTCCTGAGGAACACATCCCATTATGTTTTGGTGCAACCCATTTTTTCCCACACAGGCTTGTCATATAACTTGCTGGCTAACGTATCCACCAACGAAGGAAACACAGAATTTATCTGACATTCCTATGTTAGTGCCCTGGAGTAGATGCTCCAGCACAGAAGATTTTCAGATTATCAAGAGGGGTAAGAGGAATGTCACAGCCTCTGCTGGTCTATGTAGGGACATTTATCAAAAAGACAGCTGGTATAAGATTGCTATATTCTCTGCCCCTGGTGCAACAAAAGGTACATTAATATGTTTTTAAGTAATTAAATTGAAACTAATTTTCCAAAAATAATCAGAATGAGGATTTCTTTCCCCCAGGTGACAAAGTTGCTCCTTTTATGTAGGAACAGCCTCAAAAACATAGCATTATCTTTCTTCTCAGTCTCTGTATGCCAACAGACACTTCCCTGCAGTATGCTGCTCACAGAGCACTCTGCCAAAAAGCCAGAAACAAGGTTTACTGCCCCACCAAAACATTAGGGTCTTTTTTTCTGAGAGAAACAGCAATCTCTTCTCTTGAGGTCAAGGAAACTTCTCCCCTGCGCTGGTGGGGAGGAGACATTTGGGCTGCCTCACTTTGACGAGAAACAGAACAATTCTACACTTAAAAAGAAAAACAACTCCTCAGCTTGTGGAGCAGAAGAGCTTTGTATTTTGTACCTCAAAATGCACAGGGGCAGAAAGTTGCACAAACTTTAATGAAACTTCAGATTGCAATCCCTCAGTTGCTGACAAGAAATTGCACCTCTTCTCTAACAACAAACAAATACAATTCACACAAGAAAAAGGAATAAAATCTACATGAGAAAATAAGCAGCAGGAAAAATTAGCCTGTAAAAGCTTCATTTCTAAGATACTTATGTAGCTGGCATGGGTAAAGCACTAGAAAAGACGCATGAAGGAGAAAGGTTGTGATGAGCATCCATGTCGCCACGGCTCTGGAATGCTGCAGCGTATGTTAAAGAAAGCCCCTCTGAGAATTGCAGGATCCACATGGCACGGTGCACACATGGTGCACAGTACAGCATTATCTGAGGAGCGGATCTGAACAAGGAAAACATCTGCTTTTCCTCCTGTTTACATGGCTATAATTTCTCCTCCACAAGGGAATTAGGTGCCTCGACTACATTAGAGCTAGCGCTAGCCAGTGCGTTTTTCCTCTGGAAGGCATTTTTCTCTAAGGACAAAAGGTGCTTTGAGAGTTGAACTTCACGTTATTCCGCTCACAATGTACTTCAGTGATATTAAAAGAAACAAATAAATCAATTTTTAAAAAAGAAAAAAAGCAAAAAGAGAAAAAAATAATTTCTGCTACAGTTTTTCTGAGTGTTAGTTTAGTAAAGCAACATTTGCACTTTCTCAATGTATTTTCATAGGTGAAAAGCCACCAGAAGATGAACAAACCCAACCATGCATAATCAAGTACCATAAAAGACCTGACAAAAATAACATTTAATCAACGAGCAGACGCCTGCAGGACAAATACATGTGGGTTTATGCATTTTGCTGTGCATGACTTGGCTGTGGAATACATATTTTGTATCAGCTTCTGTCCCGAACAGATTCACATCAAACTCTTGTAAGAAGACCAACAAGTTCTTAAGAGGATGTGGAATCACTGACACAAGAGAACCCACTTAAGCCATGAATTAATTCAGCCAAGTGTCCTTTGCTGGCCACCTTTTCCTAAAGTATTTCCAGCTTCCACAAAATTTCTTCCGAGCAAGAGACCAATGTTTAAGAGTCAGCAACAGTTTAACTAGAGTTTTACACTATTTACTTCTAGTTATCTTTTTTCCTCCATGTGACAAGAACAATTTGCAGCAGATGCCACTGAAATACATGACTTTGCATACATTACCCACTATGGTGCAGCACAGAGCTGTTTCAAGGTAGCTTAAAATAAACTGTCTTGAGCACAAGAATTGGTCTAGATGTACCAACACAGAGCTCTGCCACGGCTTCATCTACCCCAACAGGGACCAAAAGAACTGGTACAGCTTGCAGATACAATAGACTTGCATAAGCCTCCACTTCTGAGCTCAAGCTTTGTGTGCAGGCTCTGTTGTTCCTACCCCATCTTTCCATTCAGTTTTAACAGCATTTCTGGAAAGAAAGTTCAGACTCCTGCTACCCACGTCCTGAGTGCACAGCCACTTCTCACCAGCCTTTGCAGCAACACCCACATCGACATCAAACAGGTGAATGAGCTGTGCCACATACCACGACAGCAGCTGTGGGGTCTGCGGAGAGCAGGAGCCTAAACCCCTTCCTTGGAACCCTACGGAGATGCTGCACAGCTGTATGGAACCACCACGCAGGCATCCTGCATCGCCGCCCCACTGGGCACGGGTCTCAGGACTTTTAAAAGAAGTAAGGAATAAAGTTTGCGTGCACCTCAAAAGTGAATTACAACTAAAGGAGACCTTCTTAGGCTATCTGGTCCTTGTAGGATATAAAAACAACTGGGAAAATAGTAAAATGAAAATTGGGCATCTGAGAAACAAATTATTTTCAAAAATCATAGCGATCATTTTGAATCTTAAACAAAAATGTTTTGTAAAATATTCAATGTCATCTCCTTCTTAGCCAGAGTAAATATGTGCTGTATGTTCTCAGAAGTGCAAAAATCAAAGTGAGGATCAGATGCGAAATTCCTGATTATGTAGGAAGAAAGTATCTAAAACCCAAAGAGTTAAAAGACTAAACATTAGTATACTTTCAAAGAACAAGCCCATACTCAATTGCTCATCATGTTCAGCTCTTCCCAGATTCAGGGATATGTGGGTTTTTTATGGCTTTAAAGCACTTCCTAAACATCACCTCCACACCACCACCTAAACAAACGATGCACTCGTATACATGGTGCATATTTTATGATCTGCTAGACCAGGATTTCCTGAAGCGTGTTCACGAGAAAGGCCATATAGGAGAGGATTTGTTTCCACGTGCACGATCTAACTTAATTTTCAGTTGCTTCTGTATTTTATATTTTTCTTATGCTTCAGTTCAATTTCTACTCTACTCCCTCCCCCACTCAAGAAAGGAATCTAGAAATATAAAGGATAAGTCCAGGAAAAACTTGCAATTTATTAACACATGCTCACTTGAAAGAAAAAACAGCCGCAATGGATTAATGTATTTCCTTTCCCACAGCTTTTTCACTTAAACCATAACTCTGCATATTTAGTGCAGCCCTTCCATCTGCCAGTGGCATTGTGCTGACACATCCAGCACACAGGCTGTGGGCACTGACAGCAAGGAGACAGGTCCCACCACTGCTCTCAGACTTTGCGATTAATACGGCATGAAGCCTGGTGAAAAGCCACGCTTACAGATATCGCTGACTATCAACAGTGAACCAAATCCTTGTTATTCCAGCCGTTTATCCTAATCGGGAGTCAAGACACTAACAAAAGAAAATGTCCATGAACAAAACCAAACCAGACAGCTATCAAAAGTTTAAGTCAAGGGATATAGTCAGATTTGCTCCTTTATCTTACAAGAATCACAGATTCATAGAACGGTTTGGGTTGGAAGGGACCTTTAAAGGTCATCAGGTCCAACCCCCCTGAGAAGTCCTGCATTGCCTGAGCAGTGGAAGAAGAAATCGCTAAGGTAGGCATTTGCTTTTTCTTTCATGGAAAGCCATACAACCAAGGGGGAGGTACTTACCTTTTCACAAGGTCAAACTGAGTCCACATCACTGTCAGAGTTTATCCTTTGAACCCAATCCTTTCAGCAGACACATATATAAACACACACACACATTTGACAATGTGGGAAGTGTTACTGACAGATAAGTTATGTAAATGATACAACACACTACAATCACCTTGAGGCTTATTCTTGGAACCCAGAGGTTTCTGGAAGAGATCAACCAGCCACATTGTCACACCAGTGCCCTGAAGTGACAAATCCACTAACCACAGCGATGTCACAGTAATTCTCCCAACAGCTTGGTGACCTCTTTACAAACCTCTCTCCATCTCAATACTGATCTGAATAACCCTGGCTCCTCTCCAAACTGGAAAAAGGATGTAAAAGCCCGTAAGTTGCTTCCACATAGTGAACTGCCAGAAAAGGTGATGTTTCCCTTCTTGTTTTGTATGGTAGGTCTGCTTTTGCTTTTTCCCCGGCCAGCGGGACAGGATGATGACGGACGGGTAGGGGATTTCTCAAATGTCACTCTTAATTACTAATAAGCAAGTTGACTACAATTCTGACACTAACTTCAGAAGTTTGCCAGTTTCAACAGAGGTTTCATCCCTTTGACATATTTCCCATCTCTCTAACACTTTCTAAATGAATTACGGAGAACCCTCAATTGTGACTGGCTGAGATGTGCAACATCTCAGAACAAACAGCAGCCATTTCAGCATCTTGAGAAGACCACTCACATGTAAATCCTGGTCTACAAAGTGTGAAATAGAGAGGGTCCTCAGTCTACTAGGAAATACAGCAAGCCTGGCTGCCAGGATCCCACAGATGCACCAAACAGCAGCAACACAGCCAGGAACGGATAAAGTAAACTCACGCAGCTCCCACGTGATGGAGAAGATCAACTCCTTCCAGGTGTTGAAGAAGTGCAGTCTCCCTTTGCAGAGACCAATAAGCGGGTTTTGTCATACAGATGTTTATTCCCTAAGAATCCAAATCAGACCTATTCGTTTGCTGTGCTAGTTACCAAAACTGACCAACTTCAGATACTACCAACAGAGCTTTACACTCAAAACTGTGGCCTGAACACAGACGGCCTTTCCCTACCCCCATGAATCCTGCAGGCCAGTGCCTTTTCCTTAAAGTTGATTATTACCATTAATGACCCACATCAATGCTTTTCATGCTCATTTAAAATAAAAAGGCGCAAGCCTTCTTAAGTCTCTACTATAAAACTTATTCGTTTACATCCTAGCACAAGGAACATTCCCATGTGCAGCACACTGGTCTCATCTGTCATCGAGCTGCAAAAAAAAAAAAGAAAAAAGTCATCTACCGCTCTTGACAGGCTAAGAGGTAAGAAAATGACTTTTTGTCAAGAGTGTCAGATAATATGGCAATCTCGTCAAGGAATCTGGAAAGAAGTATCACCCATTCCTGTTCATAAACACAAGCTTGGTTTGGCTATATTCAGTTACAATCAAAGAAGGATAATTAACAGTTCACGATATGGAGTGGCTACAGCATGTGCTGTCTTATTTATGTTCTCTGCACCTGTGTTTTCTACAGTTTAAATTATAATACTGATCTTTTAAACTGCACTCAGGGAGTATCCCAGTTCATTCATATGAGAGAGAGTTATATGTTCTATTTTTAATCAATATGTAAATGAAAAAAGGATGCACGATATTGTAAAGTCTTACCAGTAGCCAAATACATACTGGCAAATCACTATTAAATTGTTTACTTTTGTCTCAAGGCAACTCGAGTGCTCCTACAAGTAGTCTGTATGCCCAGTTCACTTCTCAATGTTATTCCTTTGTTCTCTCCATGTTTATGATCTTCTCTGTTGTGCTTCAACTTGCATTATTTAATTCACAGTATTATGGAAACCTCTTGTGGCTCATCTTTCAAATCAGACCGTAACCTCTACCCGCGTAAGCCATGGCTGCATTTTCCAACGCTCAGAACAACAAAACCACGCAATCCTTGCTAAAGCTCTCTAATCCTTAACAAAGTCTTTGAGGTAGACGCAACCACTCCCGTTAGATGTGCACGGTGCCTATGGGAATGGCACAGAGACCTCTCAGCCCCCATGCAATTTAAGCCATAGCGATACCGAGGGCGAGAGGTCTGGCTACAAGGCTGTCGGCGCAGCCCCTCGCGCCGTGGGACGCCTGCCCACCCTGCGGCAGCCTCACGAGTGATGGCACCACGGAGCGAGAGGCAACCAGTCCCCCCAGTCTGAAGTCCCCCACCACACACCTATGGCCAGGTGGGTAATATAGCAGGTTTATTGCAAACCCCCCGGTCTTTTTCTAGCACCGATAGACCGTTTCTGCCCCAAATATCATGGGAAAGAATGTCCTCATGCTTTTATTTAGTTATTAATTTTTAACTAGTTATTGCATTATAACGGTAGATCATCGCACTGTCTGTAATTTCATCCTCTCTATATTCCAGTCATTACTCTTCACAGACCTCCCAGGAGTCGGCAATAACGCATTGGTAATTGTTATGTAAATAAAAATCAAAGTGAGCCTAATACAAACTCTATTTTTCAAAAAAAGCCAGTTAGGTTCAAGCTTCCTAAACTCACCTCCAGAAAAAAAACACCAAAAATCACCATATACAGAAGAAAGAAGAGATTGTATGATATGCGTGTACGTCTATAGACAGGGAGTTCACAATATAGGCAAAGACTCCGTATTTCCATTCCATTTTAAAGGGCAGCGGTAACACGCTACGGTATTTTTCTGCAGCGAACACTTTCCCCTAAGCTAAAAGAACAAAACTGGCTGTACAGCCAGTACTGTAAGTACAGCTACACAGCTGAAAGAAAATTAAACTCCTTTCAAGGTACTTAAATGCAAGCAAAGGAAAACAATATTTCTATCCTTTAAAATCTTAAAAAGCAACATAATCATTAGGTGACTTCTATATTGTAATAGGTGGATTAATGGTAATTAACAATATTTATGTAATATTCCTTTTATATATCCCCCCCAAAATATAATGCCAAACGCAACAAAGAATTGTTTGACATAAAAAACTCATCTTGTTCAAGTGTTGTAGTACACTGACATATAATTACAACATCAAAATGCTTTTGCGTTTGTTGCCGGAGCACTTCGGACAGCACAGAACATTAATTACTGAGCTCTGTGAGGAGTTCAAGAAAATTTACTTTATTGCCAGCATTAATACGACTACATTAACTTCAAAGAAGCAGAAATTATGTAATATTTTGACTACTCTCCCATATTGATGAAATGCCTTGTTCAATAGATTCATTATTTTTCCTTACCACCATTTAACAGTCCTCCGCCTTTGCTATATTTTTGTTAAACTGTGCCTCTTAGAAATATACAGAAACATACTTAAATTTAAAAAAAAATATTACTTTAAAAATATTTGACTGAAAAGGATAAAAGACTGTCAATTTGAGCCAGCTATTACTGTTTTTTAAACACAAGCTTCTAACATAAACGATTCGCTTTTAGTGCATTCACAAAGCATAAGATGGCTTTTAGGGAAGACATTTCTACTTTAGCAGCCAATGTGTAGGAAAATTTTCACTGTACTTTTTTCCAAGAAGCCAACAGCGTAGCAGGTTCTTGCAGCCTGTGATTCAAACCTCCCAGAGTGGCAACATAGAAATTCAAATTTCTTAAATGTTTAATAGATTGCCAGTGGTACTGTAATGGAAAATTATTCTAAAGGTTATAACAATTGTGATACTTTCTCCCAAACAATTAAAAAAAAAACTCTGTTATATACAGGGTGGGGTGTTAACCTTTATTCTTTCTTTTTTTTTTCCCCTGTCTAGCTGATATTTTGTTCATAGAAAAGGCAGTGCATACCCAGTTTAGATTATGGATGATTACACAGTATCAAGGATGTCAGAAGAAAGAGTGAAGGTAAACAGATCCAGATTAACACAAATGCTCTGTCACCAGGATTTTCCTCCCACCACCTAATTTCATAGCGTTTTTTCCACTTAAAATAGTCTCCATTTCTTAAACTCAAACAATTTTATTGCTATTTGAACTGATGAAGTAGATAAGTTCAGTGCTACTTTCAGTATTTTACAGACTTCTCTGTTAAGAAGGATATAACCACGGACACATTAACTCTGTTGTAGTTTCTGGCAATTTAAAGAGTCTCTTTTAAGACGACAATTACACAAGAGTAGAAAATGAACCTTCATTCTTAGTAACCGAAGCTGACTTCCAAATAATCTAATCTTAAACCCCAAGCATATCGTTCAGACCTGTAGTAGAGAAAAAGCAGCAGAAACTCTGCTGACCAAAAAAGCCATGAGCATCCTTAACATTTGGGATTCACCACAAAAATGAAACAACAAGAACTAACAGACAAGAACAGGCACTCAGTTGCCTCTCAGTCTGTACTCTGTATCCTCCTTCATAGGCAGGTTTTTTTCCAGTATTAAAAACATCAAACACAAGTTATGGACTTTTAAGATTAAGTGCTATAATAAACTATGAATAGTGAATACAAAAAGCAGTCATTAACATACTTACCTACTAGTTTCAAGAATACAGAATTACAATTATAGCTGTCAACTTTTCTATTTCAGAGTTTTCCTGCAAACTTTAAAATTCCAGAAATAAAGATGACTGTAACTACATTTTTTATTATGAATACCTTCTATAAAGTATTGTAACACTTATTCTGAACCAAATTCTTCTATATTAGGAAATTCAACACTTATTAATATGCAGCTATTAATTTGCCATTGATTCAAACAAACAATCTTTGACGTATAATAGAAAACAGAGCTTTTGTAAGTTGCCCAGATAATTTTTATTATTGCCGTTCCTGAAAATTAGAAGTGTTAGAGCAGGGACATGGTAGCCCATTATTGTTTCTCCATTGCAAATGAAACAAACAAACAAACAGAAACTCAACAATCTTTTTTATATGATATACAGAAACCTGAGACAGCTTTAATCAAATTAAATATCACTAATTATTTGAAATTGTTGACAGAATTCATGAAGAGCATCTTTAATTGAAAACAGAGGCAGATTAATAATTAACATTAATAAGTCTACAAACTATTTTCCTTTCTTAAACTGTCCACCGCCAAAATATTTATTAGCTAGCCAATTATTTGAGTAACTGTCAAATTATATCCTGTTAAAAGCTGACTGATGATATGATGTACTTGGGCTGTTCTCATTGCACATTAATCAGAAGAAACTTTCAGACTCCACTGAAAATGTACAGCTATTTTTTAGTACTCTTTGAAGCACAGAGGGAATTTCTCTTACACAATCTGTTTGTGTGCTTAATATTCTCTGCTTTGTTGGATATTCACATAAGTGAAACCAACTTAAACACAGCAGTTAACAAAGACAAAGACATAAATTCAATGCCTTTGCTTACAAAATTCGGAGTGGATAGTGAAATGCAATAGAAGTTACTCAAAGATTTGGTTGTTGTTGTTTTAATAAAAGTTAAAACGAGGCTAAAAAGTTCCCCAGAAATTATATGTTGAAATTATTTTACAATTTTCCAAAGAGGGACTGGGTTCAGATTTTAGGGTCCAGATCCTCCAGAGGAAAATCTGCCCTAACCCTAAGATTCCACACAACACCGAATGTCAGCCTCTAAAAAGCATTTAATCTATCAGGAATCAGCTCCAACAACAAGCTTCCGATGCTGGGTCTAGTAATTCCAGGTGTTCTCAAAGCCATGTTAGCGTCACAGATGGAGAGGATTTTTGCCCTTCTCCACATCCTGTTTGAAAAAGCAGATGTGGGGCTCCCGGGACCCTGACAGACAACTCTTTGTTCTCACTCGATTGGAGGGCGTCCAAGCATTCTCGCTAGAGAAAACGGGGTTTCTGTATCCCAGTTGTGCTACAATGGGAAAAAAAAATCACTAATTCCATGGGCCTTTTACAGGGAACGTTTTGATGAGAATGGCCAGGATTACCCAACACTTCCCCAGGTTTATCAGTTGGTTTATTTTAAGGTCATTTTTGTTTTGGTTTTCTCTCAAGCCCAAAAATATAACTGAACAAATTTCCATCAATGCAACAGCTCTAAGATTTAAGAACCATCAATGAGAATTAATTCAGCTTGGGCTTCAAATTGTCCCACATCAGTCATTCGTAAAGGAGTATTTGAACTCACTAACTGAACGCAATGAGATTATTTTCCTGCTCAATAAAGGCAAGATTCCTACTCCTTCTTTTCATTAATTTTTATTTTATTGAGAAATTTAGTATTTATTCATCCTGTGGGTTTTTTAACTAAGCTTAATACTGGACATTAACATCTATTTCGCTCAGACACCCGAGGGCACGTGAAGGATTACCTGGCGTGTTTCCTCAAGCAAAGATTCAGAAAAAGAACTGTTAATGCTAAAACAAACGTTCAAGCTCCAGCAGGACTAACAAATAACAAACAGAAAACCCTAAGCTTCACCTGTGAGTACAAATCAGAGGAAGTTGAACAGGAGTCTCTAAAATATTAATAGCTGGGAAAAGCCCCCCATGATATATGTTAAAGAGACAGAGAGGAATATAAAATGTATTCACATATTCCCAGAAAGGAAGATTTTCATGCTCCCTGCTGCTCTTTAGGGGTAATAACACAGAATACATTTATTGGTATAATAGTATTTCTAAATGTGAGTGATTTGTTAAGTTATACTCTTATAATGTATACACACATGTAATGAACTGTTCCAGAGCTAATTATTCCTAAGGAATAAAATTCCTTCCTGATTTTATTTGTGTTGCTTAACAATTCTTCAGAGTACTTTTAAAAGGTAAATAAACCTCATGTCCCACCAAGGTGATGTTCAATAGATTGTGCAGATGAGAAATTCACATCTTAAACTCCTTTGCAGGTTTCCTTACGGCACTGCAGGCAGCAGGTTGCTGCCAGAATCGGAAAATCTGGCTCATAATTGAGCAATTCCAGTCTTCGGACATACAACATTGCCTCTGCAATGAGATTATCAGCTTTTCTTTGCCACTCCATTTACTGGGAAATACTATACCCAAACCCTATTGACGATCAGCGGTAAAATCCGCTAAAAAGAAACTTCTATAGCTTTCACTCCAGCTAAAATAAAAGCAGAAAAACACAGGTCGTTGCTTTAGAAAACAAACACCGAGTGAAAGGACAGCAAAATACACTGAAGAAATCCATCACGTTCAGCACAATTCTAATACTCTGCTGACCTGTGTTGCTAGTTTGATGCATGAAAAGCCTGAAAACTGGGTTGATCAATGTAAAAAAATCACCGCGACAAACCTTAACACAGAAAATATAATTTCCACTACCCAAATATAACATTTTGGCTGTTTAAATCCTTGAAGGTAGGTGGCTTAAAGAAGAAATCTCAACTCTACAACTGGAGACGTAGAGAGGATCTGGCTGAGACAAATAAAAACCCTCATTCTTTAGTGTAGTTCTTTCTAATTCCCTCCCTGCCTCCTCTAAACCGATTTCCTTTTTTTGTGACAGTTACAAGACCGGTGAACGACGCTAAAAAAAGACAAACACTTTCATACAGCAGCTCTGCAGATCTGTAACTAAAACCCATATAAACCCCCTCAAATAACAGACTGCGCACTTTTTAACAGGTAAATGATTTCACATTTATTTATCTAGCACTGGGAGTCCCTAGGGATTCTACGCTTGGAGTCCATAGAATTAGAGAGTGCTTCAGAGCAGTCTGTGCTGCCAGATTTATATTTTTTCTAAGAGTACTTAGTAAGTCTATGCAGCCAAAATTATAAATTCCCAGGACAAAGAGTGACTAAGTTGTATGATCTGAATTTTTTTAGTTAACACGATAATCAGGGCCATATACAGCTAATACAGGAATAACACTCAGGGGATGATTGCAACAGAAACCATTTATTATAACAGTAATTAATACGATATACTGCCACCATTTTCTTAAATAATAAGATCTTTGTCACTACAAGAAAAACTGGGATATAATTAAACTATGATTTATTCTGTAGTTTTTACTTAATCCCTGTTTTTGACTTGTAACTGAGAGGCTGTAACTGAGAAATTATCTACACAAGTATAAATAAGAAGCACAATATCAGGGAATATCTGACCAGGTCTCCTAATTACTTTTTAATTTTACTCAGTATCGAAGCACAATATCAGGGAATATCTGACCAGGTCTCCTAACTACTTTTTAATCTTACTCAATATCAACATGTAGCACTTGTTTTCATTTGCTACAGAAATATCGTGAGTCACATTATCATTAATCAGATTTTATAAAACTCTTTCCAATCATTTTAAACCAGTTCACACAAAACACATGAAAATTTAGACATACAGCAGTTAACACATTGAAGGAGTCCAGGGAAGACCTCACAAATGAGCTACTGGATTGTATGAACTGCCAATGTGATGACCATGTTTTCTCCAATTGAGAATTTATACTGAAAGAGTTATGCTGAAAGAATGCTAACGCAAGTTCAAACAGATATTATTTGACACTTTAATTTTGGTTTTCAGGTATAATTTACCACTATTGCTGATGACACAATGGTTGTAGGCCTGCCAACAAATGACATAAAAAAAATCTCGGTAACCACTGAACAAAGAGAAAATTCCATGTTGCTACAGAAGGAAAATATTCCTGTAATACATTTCCCATGGTAAGACTAAGTTGAAGAGACACAGGCACCTTAACGATTATTTGTAATTACGTTTTATACAGTCGGAATATGCTAAAGAACATTCATTTTTCTGTTAATACAGAAATTCATGAATTTTCACTTACTCCTTTAACGTTCTGATTAAATTTTGCAAACGTGTCTTTAGATTGGGAACCATTTACCAGTTAAACACCCATATTAAATAAACTGTTTCTTCTCTTTCCCTTTGCCTCCTTCCCTCTAGTAAAGGAAGAGTTGTTACGTACCAAAAGAGAATGAAAATAGAGGAAAAACTACAATTCTGTCAAAAGCACCACCATTTATTTGTAGCAATATTGTAACAACAAGTTATGCACAGCTTCTTATGGAATTTTTTTCTTTTGAGTCGACACTCATCACTTCTTCTGGAAAACTGTGCATAATTTATTTGTAATTGCAGTTTCCTTAAATTTTCAGAGTTACAGTTCGTTTACATTATTTTGTTCTAGTTCTAAAATCCCAATATAAATAAAGCCAAATAAAGCATACAGTTTGTTAGTTATTTAATTCTTTATTATTAACCCACAAACAGACAGAGCAGTAACTCTACAATTAAACTGCTTTGCTCTTTCAACACTGCAAAGTCCAAAAATTTTGGGCAGTGAGGGGGGCAATATCAAACCAAGACACTCAATGGTTAAATGGTTAAACAAGAAAATTCATTTAACACAACATGAGTGAATCTGGCTACTACCAGACCCCAACACAAACCAAGCACTCTTTTATGCATTCTAATGGTCTGCAGAGAATTTGATGTGCTCCTTCTAATTTGCTATTTTGAAGCTTCCTCCAATTTCTTACCCTTACGAAGGCTTATAATTGAGTTTTAGCTGCTTATCTAACAATAAATCTTTCTAAAAGTGCACAAAAATAACTTTTCCTTAAATAAAACACTATGCAACTGCAGTGGTCCTCCTTAAAAACAAATCAAAATATTAACTGTTTAATTAAAAATTTCCCGAATGCACCAGAAAAATACACTTTTCCTAAAGAACAATAAAAACAATAAATAAATATAGGTATTCAATACTTGCAAAGTGTTTGTGCTTATGTAACACTAATTTATGTTTCAAATACGTCTCTATTTAACAAAGTACTATTGAAGGCGTCATGCTTTTCCATGGCTTCCTGGTCTTGCGAGCAGTGTTCTCCCCCAGTCTTGCCCCATAGCCCTGCAGCTCCAAGAGCCTTGCTGGCAACTTTAATGAGCATCCTTAAAAATAGAAAAATAAGTTCATGACTTCTCCTATCTAGGTATTTTAAATACCAGCAGTATCAAGCAGTCACCCCAGGACCCAGGAAGGACAAGAATATGTTGTCAACAAAGGGAAAAAAAAAAGATAAGGTCTTTGGTGCCCACCCCCTGACCTGACAAAATCCAGGGCTTGATACTGGTCTCCAGGTCAAAAATAGACTGTCTGCATCTCAAAGCAGCAGAGAACATTTCCACAGTTATCTCAGTGTTAGTCGTTTTTGTAAACCACATTAAGTGCTTCACAGAGCGTCGTCGGTATCTGCTGGAATCCATTTGGGAACATTAACTCTGAATCATGTTTGCAAAAAAGCATGTTTGTCAAGGGCAACTGGAGCAATTAAGAAAAATAAATCCTACCCTGAAGTCCTTTCTCTTGTGTCTGCGCATTATGCTTTCAACAGAAGTAATTGACTTTACGAACCACCACCATCCCATTCACAACAAGAATTACAACCAAAACATGTAGAACTTCATCTACCTTTGCTAATCAACACCCTAACATTACACGTTGGAGGCGCAAATGCTTCTAACAGAAGATGGAACAGTCGCACACAGCATTAAGAGACCCTAAGTTCCCTTCCTTTTTATGGACTTAGGAAAGAAATATCATTAACTATTAAACGTTATTTTAAGTAATTATAGCAAGCCAATAACATCAAGTTAAATGAACACGCTACCTTTTCTGATCCATTATCTTGGTTTTAGAGCTTTTCCTCTTACTGACAACAATTCAGTAATTCCCCATGCTCTTGCTGAGCACTCGTGTAAATACGCAAGCTTCAACTGCTTGCGTTGTCCAAGCGTGTATAGCTTAAATCTCAGTCAGCCGAGAAGCCACGCCGATAAGCCCTGGCCTATGGAAAGTTCATATTTTGAAAGAGAACAAGGTGTTTGAAACAGAACTTAAGACCAAGGCAGTCTGTAAGCTAACGTTACGCTATACTTTGTATATGTATACACTTAACGATCAAGTAAATGCATCGACAAAAAGGTCATCTGCCAGGTTCCACGAGATGTTACCAACTACTAATGAACCCATTTGATCTATTTGGAACAGGAAGTTTCTCCACTGCAGAATTTTAGAATTACATGGCAACAGTAAATAAACCAGCTCCTGAGACATGCAATTTTATTAATAAAAAGGTGGTGTGTTTTTTAGCTGAGACATGCAGAGTTCTTTGTAAAACAGTACAACAAACCTTCTTTTTAAGCCTGTCTTGCATAAGAAATCTTTTTTCTTTTAATGAGAATCTTTGTTTGTATATAAAAATAGCATATTCTAGTTCGATAAACTGAGTAGAGATTAGATTTTTATCGATAATAACACAAATTTCTACAGCGTTTTTGAAACTCAAGTTCAGAAATCAAGTTTAAAGACACTTTCCAAAGTTACAATAGCTTAGGAATTTTGCCTTGTGACTAGATTGCATTCTTTAGCAAAAACATTTTCACTATAAGAAATTTAGGAGGATGATGTTTTAAAATTGTACCAGAAAAAATTCCATTTGCATTTTACTCATTTTTTTCTAAAAGAAAATTCTACCTATAAATTTGATATTTAACAGAAAGATTTAGAAAACTATTAGTATTTCACTTACAAAACCTTCAAGTATAGTGAGACTGTAAGGTATTGAATAATTACAGAAAGAACAAAAAATTCATTAAATCAAGGGGAGAAGTCATCTGCATATAAGTAACCAAAAGGACTAGTCTAAAAATAATATTGAAAGTGAAAAACAAATTTCAAGGTTTTCCTATAAGTGGTCTGAGAAAATAACTCAAAGGAACGCAGTGAACATGCAGACACGCCTAACCTGAACAGCTTTCACGTTATATATGTTTAGTTTACAAGTGATAAAATACTTGAGCTGCCAGTCTCCCATCTCAGATTCTAACCCCAAAGAGACTTCCTTTCCTAAATTAAACCGCTTTTGTAAGATAGAGGTTTTTTTCAATGACACACAATTGTCTTGACGGGAAATAGACAAAACCATTTATTATTCTCCTGCACTACAGATACAAACAAGAATCTGAAAGGAAAATTTACAATATGAGTAAGCCGGTAGCTTTCAGAAAATAGTAACTTCTTGAGTTAATGATTAAATTTCTATACTTAACTTACCTTGAGAATAAGCATAAAAATGGGACATTTTTGCAATTGCCATCGAGAGCATATGTTAAGTAAGAAAGACGTAAAATACGAGCAAATGTGAGACATTATTTTGTTTATCTAAATAGAAAATATTTTATTACAACAAAATTCTCTGATGTGCCACACTACGTTACGGTTGACGGGTGGATGATCATGAGTCATCATCCATTTTGCTTGTCCCATCCACACTGCAGTGTCCCATCACTCCCCTGCATTCAACTCGCAAGAGTCTCTGCATAGAACGAGGCTTCTGAATAGTTATCAGTTTGATCTTATCTATTATCAATGGAGGGGAAAGCGAGACTGTTTGATATCCTGTCCTATGATTTCTGAAAAAAAAATACTTCTTTTCCTGTAATTAGGAAAAAAAAATCAACAAGCCATGGGGTTTTTTTTTAAACTCTGAAGTCCTACATATTTTGCAAATTTGAGTTTTGCTATAATTATTATTATTTAGACATTTTGGCAATAGAACATACAGGCACACATTGGTAAAAACATCAATTTGTCACATGATTTCTTCATAAAACCCTCCACCTTTAAACAGAAAAAGGGCAAGGTTAATACATACAACCTGACATTTAAAGATGAAAATAAATGACTTGTGAATGAGAAGTGGTTTATAGTTTGCTCCGCAGCTTTTCTCTAGAAGTTATAGTTTGACATAGCTGATCTAGATAAACTCAGCTCCCAGAAAACAACCACAGTACCACACTAGTGAGTAACAAAAACTGCCTAACTGGGCTTAATTAGGAATTCCGGGAATAAAAATGTAATTATTGAGAATTTTAAAGGAAAATTGGCAACATTAAAAAAAATCTTACGTGTCTGAATAATTTTTTAACCTATGGCTGCTAAAATTTTCTTATAGTACTACTGCAACTGAAAAGTTACATAAAAGTGTTTTAACTATATTACACATAAAGAACTTAACTTCTAGACAGACAGCTTTTACACTTGCAGATAACTCTTTTCTCTTAAAATTAAAAGATGACTGCAAATCCACAAACAGCATAAGAGGAGTAAAATGTTCTAAAAGCATCATATTCCATATTCCAATTAACCGGTTTTCCTGCTGGCAGTACCGCTTCAAACCACGATGGAATTTTAAAAGCTGCCCCAATATTTCAAAATCAAACTCGGAATATCTTCACAAATTTCTCAGGTTTCTATGACTAATAGTGTATCACAGAGTTAATAGTTATGGGCTAAATGCAATCCTGACCTTTTGCGCTTACGGCTACGAGACCTGCGGTCTGCACGCTGAGCCAACACAAAATCTATGCTTACAGCAGCGCTCTGCATGCCAAAAATCCTTCCAGGCAGGATTTCGATTCCTTTTACACAGTCTGTAAATTACAGGAGAGGGCTCCCTACTCCTCCCCAGGAAGGAAATGTTTTTGACAGTCGCTCCGTCCTTCAAACTTTTTCAGCGTAGAGACCCCATAATGCTGGAAAGCCTCTGTTAATAGAGCATTTTCAGGCTTTTGATAAATGTTGCATTTCCACAACATAAAATTTCTCTATCACCTCTGAAAATCTCTGGCCTCTCTCAAACAAACAAAAGCTAGATTTCCATTCCCAAAGTCTTACACCAAGCCAGTGGGCTGGATTTCTGAGCAGAAACCTTCCCAGGTGTCAAATCTGCAATGATTCTCTTTGGTATTTCTTGGAAACAGGAAAAAAGCAATGGATATTCCTTCCTTGTGCTTTACAGACAAGGTTTAGCTGTTGTGAGAGAAGCAGCCAATTCTCACACACACACAAAAAAAAAAGTTAAAATCAAAGAAGGTTTGGTAGAGAAGAAAATAGGGATCTGGCAGCTCAGGACATGACAGGGTATTAGAAGACTAGAAAGATTTTGTCTGGGAGAAAACCTGAAGGAAAGATTGCTGAGGGGTAGAGGAGGAAACGGAGAAGGGCTGTGGAAGAAGGTGATAATAGCATCCTTTCAGGACCCCTTCCCCTCTCCTATCCCCTCTCCCAACCGGTATTGCAGTGGTGAGCCCATTTTCCACATATTCTTTGCAAAAGACACCAAGAAAGAGGCTTTGGAACACAGCACCACAGCCCTTCCCCGGGACCCTGAGGAATATCTGATGAAAAATGCAATTAGCTAGTCTCCCGTTTCCAAAAGCTGCTGTCATCAATTTTGTTTCACGAGACAAGCCAGAGAAATCAGAATGGCAAAGCGCATTCATCACCAGCAATACCGCAGCGAGCAAAGACAGCTTGAGTCAATAAACAAGCCCAGACTGAGTGACTACGAACAACAAATGCTCCTTGCAAGAAGCCAAACTGGAGATCATCAGGATAATGTAAAGCGAGACGTGTGGCTCACGCAAACCTCTCCTCTTTCCCTCCTCCCCTACGAGGGGGTGTTTTGATACTGGGATTCCCCAGAGCCACAATAAAGGAAAACCAAAACCAGCTACCAGCCAGGCAATGCTACCCGTGATAAAAACCACCTAAGGAAGTCACTGGGTAAAACAATAAGACCAGTAAACAAAGCAGAAACATTGGAACTATAATAATTGTATTAGAAACTGCCCTTCATTCCAACGTTTCTCAGCTCCTGTTCCAACCCTCCTTGCCTGAACTTACACAGACAAGGTAGAAAGTGCCAGGACAGATCAACCAGCCCAGGATCTGTGTCCTACCAATGGCAACCTACAGACAGCTGCTCTGTGAATGGCGAGACCAGCACTAAACTCGCTACAGGAATTTTTCTCCTCCTTTCCAGAAGCCAGTTAATATCATGTCTGTACACTTTCTTTGGCATTTTTCTCTCCATCTCATTTTTCTGGGCTTAACCAAAGGGTAGGACAGCCTCAAGAAGTACCCAGAAAACCCACTCTACAGGTTAACTGCCAGTAGATTTAAACCTCCCACTCCAGCCTTAATCTCCCCCAAAGACTTGTTGGAAGTGGGTTCAAGTGAGAACCCCTACACAGCTGGATGTCAGGATGCACAGGCAGCTTTCATTCCCCATGTACTCCTCAAACCCTGCCTCTGCACGGCAAGACTGCACCTGTCCCAATGCAATACCCCCGGCGCCTTCAATTAATGCTGAGAAAATCCTGAGCTAAGTGCCTACTTAAATTTGATGGGTTTGCCATTCAAATGATGGTCCGTCAGCCTAATAAAAGCATCAGTTAGTAAACAACATTATTGCACGAACACTGGCAGAATTCAGAGCAACTGCAAGCTGCAATTAATTTGAACTTAGCCACCAAGCCCACACAACTGGTAATGGTAGTGCTGTGGTTTTATTTCAGATCAATGGAAACAGAAACAAACAAACACTTCCATCACTTCTCCAAAGAAGAGGAATCAAAATTACTGAGTGCTGCTAGAGAAATTCACACTCGAACAGATGTAAGCTACTTCATAGCCCTGAGGAAAGTGGAATTAATTCACCCAAGTGTAGTTTGAGCTAAACTAATCCGAGTTGCATATCTAGTTCTCACAGAGATTTGAGTAGCAATCAATCTTCCTGCATTCACCAACAAGTGATTTGTTAATCTGCAGTTTTCATAACATAATAAAGAACATTTGGATTAACTAGCTATCATCATTACAGCCTGATGAGCTTCTGAAAGTCTCTTGGTTACTTATTGGGTATGACAGAGTATACAGTGCAGCGAAACAAAAAGGGCAGTATGGATTACATCATGTTCTGCCATCTGGAAAACATTACGAGATGATCAATAATACTGGGAACTCTCCTGAATCCATTCCTCACTCATAACACAACTGTTTGAGCTCCAGAAAGAACATCTGAAGAGTAATTTGTAAAATATGTCACTGAAAATTCTGAGCAAGATACTGTTTTAAGTAAAAACCATATCAAAGTAACAAATTTAAATTTCAGCTTATATCCTTAATCAATTATATACCAGTGCAACTCTCCACTGATAAACTGTCTTACTAAATCCATTCTTGCAGTGGATTAGTCAGCTCAGAGAAACCATACTGGGATAGCGTTCTACAGGATCAGCAAGATGATTTGAAGATTCCGCAGTGACTGGTTAGCAGCTTCTGTTAGGTAAGAGTGAGATTCAAAAGTGTGATGGCATTTGACAGCAACACAGAAACTTAAAGTTACTGCCCCAAACAGCTCAGTGGGTGGGTGGGACAGGCTGGCAGCAGACAGAGCCACTGCAGTCACAGGGACTTCAGGTTATCCTTGTGCTATGTGTTACTCCTGTGCTGGTAGTGGCAGAGGAAAGCGCTCATGGTCCTCTGCTGAAGGGAAACAGTGCCCAAAGAGTGCACCAGACAGCAACTCAGCAGCCAAACATTGTGTTTTGTATAGTCACAGTTGCCTTGAGTATCACCCACTTTTCCCATCAGGAATGCCCAGCATCCTATGTTATTTCTGGCCCCTGATGTGTGTGCCGTAGGGCTCACTTGCACTGCAAGAGAAGCCGGACGTGTTTCTTGCCAGCGAGGGACTAGCACCAGTTCTGACATACGAAGCAAAATCTATACAACAGCACTTAAAACCATTTCTGTGAAACTCGCTCCATGGCTGAAAGCCAACAATCGCCAACTGCACATCGCAGTTTAGCTTCACAGTGGATTCCCTTTACAGAAAGCTCCAAGCTGATGTGCTCCTTGACGTATCCTTTTGTCCAGGAAGACAAAGCCAATCCCTTGATAAGGCAACCTGTGGACAACTCAGCAAACAAAATCTCTGGAGTGACTTTCCCGGAACAGGCACTCTCATTTTACTTTCAAGAATATCCAGAGATACACATCAGGTTTATCATTTACGTGTCAAGAAAAGGTATTTATAGACGTATACATATATATACATACACAGACACACATTCTAGACAAAGCCATGCTCATACCAAATCACACAATCATTTAGGTTGGAAAAGATATTTAAGAACACTGAGTCCAACCATTAACCTAATACTATCAAGTCCACCACTAAACCATGTCCCCAAGTACCACATCTACCCATCTTTTAAATACCTCCAGGGGTGGTGACTCAACCACTTCCCTGGGCAGCCTGCTCCAGCGCTTGACGACCCTTTCAGCAAAGTAATATTTCCTAATATCCAATCTAAACCTCCTCCGGTGCAACTTTACTCTCATCCTACAACAACCCCTCACAACAACATCCTTTCAGATAGTTGTAAAGACAACTGTGGACATAATTCTCAACAGCTGGACTCCTGCACAATTCCCAACCCTCCAACAATCGGGTCAGGCTATCCTCATCACAAATTAATGACAGAAGTGGCAAAGCCGAGAGAAGAGAACCTTACAGAAGTTTCTGTAAAAGTTACATCATGCCACAGGCCATGCAATAACCCAAAATCTCAACTGACAGAAAAGCCAAAGTGTGCCAGAGTATTGGAGGGAATTTGGAACAGTTCAGGTCTGCCTCATTCCAAGATTACATCCTGAAAATTATGAAGACAGTTCCCATCACATCAATGCTTTGACTCAGACTTCCCCAGAAATGTGGTAAGAAACCAATCGACCTTTTGGACAATGTAGTTTATTGTATACATCACCATCATCCTAACATCATATTTACATAATTCCATAGCTAAATGAGCACAGGTCTTTTTGGAGGACACAACAGCTGTGTGGGAGACCACAATGGACTATTTATATGCTGGGAAAGGTTAGCAATATTAATAGCTAAAATTTTGAATGATCTCTAAAAGAGGAGTTCCTTAAATAAATAAGATTGCAAATAAGTGCGTGCACACACACATGCACGAAACCCATATACGCACATAAAAATGTTGATATATTATATACGTATTTATTACTAATGTTGAGATGTTTTCTATTCCACCTGCGTAATATGATACACAAGAAAGTGATTTCCTCTGGTTTCATTATCAGATCACATGACAGGAATCTTTGTATTATTTTTGCACGGTTTAGTGAACACTGCTTTATGACCTGGCTCTTTCATTTTATTAGCCACTTAAATAAAAATATTTCATGTACCACTTCTAGAAATAAAAATGAGGATGCTTCAAATTCTTCAAATAAAGTCTCCTATTAAAACTATTTCAAGCTACAATATGAAGAATTTTTATAGTCTAGTTTTAAAACCGTACGTTTAGTTCAGCTAAAACGTCTGTTCATGTAAACTCTATAGTATTCAAACAAATGTTTCAATGCTCAAGCTACTAAAAAACAGATATAGTTTCTAGTTCTCCAGTTATTGAAAAAGATATTAGAGAATTTAAAGTGTCTTCTTTAAAACGAGACAACGTTGGTGGGATACTGTTAAACAGGCACAGCAATTACAAAATAATTCCTTTGGTGACTTGGAGAAACGCACTTTAAAGATTATCCAGAAGTGCAATTTGCAGTTTTATCATACCTATAAAATTCTCTATTCCTTTTCAGTACATTTCAATCAATTTTAAAAGTAATTGCTGTGCTGATCTCCACCTTATATTGAACAGATGAGTGCTAGTAAATCAAAGGCTGTCCAGATCTCCTACTGTGGATTAATGCATACCTAATGGTTGCCTACCCATGACTGGAAATCCTTCCGAAAGCTTAATGCTGTCAGGTGCTTCACTTCCAATGGCCAAAACATAATGTAAGATTTCAGAGGACAAATTCTTCGGGCTCCATTTCAAGCACAGAGTTATGTTAATACCATTAAAACCCACTGGTTTTGTCAAGATGCTTTTGCCGAGCATATGTTTCACTAATGCATGACAATTATGTTCATTTACAAAAATAAACACCAAAAAAAAAAAACAGTTTTGAAAGCTAAAGAGCAGTAGAAGATGCAACAGTGACAGCAGCAGAAGTTTTGTGGGTAAAATAAGTGTAACATTTCTAATATTGGACTGCAGTCTCCAGTTGGAAAAAAGAAGATCTGTGAATATAAGTAGCCTTACAAAAAAACTCCCCTGTCTAGGTGAACATTGTGTCCATATTTCAGTCTTAAAATGCAAGTTTTCATTTCTGAAAGAATAAAGTGCGGAATGCTCACATAGATCTCTGTGCTGACAGATTGTCAATCTGAAGTCAAAAATGGGCAACAGGACAGGACCGCACAAACAGAAAGGCAGTGGCCGGCCAAGGCAGGAAGATTTACAGAAGAGATGGTTTGCCAAGGGTTTTCTGGAGAGGGAAGGGAGGAGGTGGAAGCTTGGAACAAATTAATGGGCAAACTGTTCCAAGCACCAAGAGTGGCATGGGGAGATGCGTCCAAAAGACTACGGCTCCAGGTTTGTGTTACTTAACATCACCGTCTAGCTATCTAATGATACCGCCACTAAACACCATGAATAGCAACGTGTTTCTCACCAGCAACACGAATGTGCTGTCATCTAACACCCAAGCCTGTGAAATCTCCAGTATTTCTGGTAAGCAGGAGAGGGAGGTATGTGGAAGTAGACCTTCAGATCGACAGCACGTGGGATTTGTCTGGGGAGGTGTAACCACACCTCAGTGCCCAGGTACCAGCCACCCTGGGATGGTTTGCAGCAGGCAGTTTACTCGTTTAGCTGTCAAAGGCAGGACTACATGGAGACTACCATGTGCACGCTGTGGGAAATACGTGGACGCTGTAGGAAATTGGAGTCATTGGGTACTGGAACAGCTGCCCAGGGAGGTGGTCGAGTCGCCCTCCCTGGAGGTGTTTAAGGAACGGGTGGATGAAGTGCTGAGGGACATGGTTTAGGGAGTGTTAGGAATGGTTGGACTCGATGATCCAGTGGGTCCTTTCCAACCTGGTGATTCTGTGAAATGTATTCAGAATTGACCACCTCGCCCAGCTTCAGATACCTGATAAAACACAAACGACCTCGCAGAGTGGAGCCTGATCACCTCTGGAACATGGGAAACTGCAGGGAAGACTGTCCCAAGATCTCTGACGCAACAGCTGCTCTCGCTGGCAGAAGCAAGGATCCAGGAAAGCGCTGATAAGGAAAGAACGCATATCTCCATTTTTGTACCGTGTTTGGGAATAACGCCCATCCTGAAGGAAGATGCAAAGAAACACCACCTGCTCTGCGGAGTGTCCTTTTCACTCCGCAAGGAGTCAGTCGGGAAGAGGTCCCACAGCCTGCATGTCGAACAGCTGATAGTCAAAGAAATTGAGGGACAGATGGCACAGCAGACGCAGACAGACAGACACCCTTTTTCCTTCGTACCTTTGGGTGCAATGCTGGATTCTCAGTACAGCATTATCGGGATGGTGCTTTACAAGCAACGCACTGGGAGATGATGGTTTGAAGGAGGAAAGCACACCCTCTGCAGGCTGCATCTGCCTGAAAACATTACTTCCCTATGCAAGCAAAGAGGATTCAATCTCATTTCAAAGTTGGTTGACTGGGATTTTTCATAGATTCACTGAGACGCAAAAAGAATTCAATATATCCAAATTGGTAGAAAAGAGGGACATATTTACAGTTTATCGCACCACACCTCCTGCTGTGTTGGGGCCACATTGTCCCTTTCACTCAAACAAAAGAAAAAGCATAAAACCAAAATAAAGTAGGAATAAGCTTGCACAGAACAAAGGATTTGAAGAAATAATGCGTAACAAAACACATTGTTTTCTGTTATTAAGGTCAAACGAAAACTTCTTTTTACTGCTTTTTTTTATTTATTTATGCTTCTTCACAATATTTTCCAGAAGAAAAACATGGAACAAATATACAAAAACATCATCCACTTGCTAATTTTTTAACAGATCAAAACAGATTTTAAACACTTACCATGAGGCTTCCATCGCTGTAAGTAAATACAGAACTACAAATTAAGCATAAAACTAATTAAACAAACATCGAGTAGCTAAAGTGCGTCCACAAAAATGACAAATATAATTATAGCACAGCCATTTGAGAAGAGAATATTTTGAATAAGTAGGTAATTAAGTTAAGAGAGGCCTAAAGAAAGATTTCACACTCACATTCATATGTTGAAGCAGTTTAAAAATAGAGAGCAAGAACTGCCTGACTTCACCTTTTAATTTTAGCTGGGTGATGAGCTGGTCCCAAAGACAGAAAGGCACAGCAGGATTTTTTCTCTGCAAAGTGCCCTTCATATTTTTATGCGAAGGAAATGCAGTATGTGCTATTAATATCCTGCTGTAGCCCTAGATAAGTCTAAGCACCCTTTCAATGAGGAAAAAGTTCTGGTTTGTTTCTTCAAAGCACTTGTGCTCTCAAAGACATACAAATAAGTAGGAAAACCTCCCCCCTGTTCCAGCCACATAACAGGATAAGTAACATCCACACAGAAAAAGACACATATTTCGTTTTCCCATCAGTCACCTCTTGCAATTACTAAAGCTGTAAGTATGCTGCTTTTTCTCTCATGAGAAGGAAAAGCAAATGACTGAGTTTGCACTTTCAGATAAGTTTAACTTTATTCTCATTTTAATTAATTGATGGAAAAGAAAATGTTGATACCAGCTAGATCAAGACTAGATTGCAAAAAAAAAAGGGGGAAAAGAGTTGCTTGACTTAATGCTGGCATAAGGCTTACACACTCCCAAAGAAGCCAAGGAGAATACATAGGCTTTTCCCCACATAAAGGAATTAATTCTTCCACGGCTCCCTCACACACTTCACCTTCCTGACATCTCTGACTACCTAAACTAGGTACAAGCTTCCCCGCAGCGGGTCCCAGCCCATCCAACGCTGCTTCAGTCCAGCAAATTCTTGCAGCAGGCAGGGCTGAAACGCTTCCTGGTCAATAGCATCACATGGAGAATTTTTCCATCCTTCAGGGAATGGTGGAAATGGAAGATAAACAGAACAGAATCACAGAATCTTTTCAGTTGGAAAAGGTCTTCAAAATCATCAAGTCCAGCTGTTAGTCTTGCACAGTTAAGTCCATCACTAAACTATGTCCCTAAGCACTGCATCTACCCGTCTTTTAAATACTCCAAGGATGGTGATTCAAACACTTCCCTGGGAAGCCTGTGCCAGTGCTTGACAACCCTTTCCGTGAAGTAACATTTCCCAATATCCAGTTTAAAACTCCCCTGGCACTACTCGAGGCCATTTCCTCTTGACCCACCACTCATTACCCGTGAGAAGAGACCAACACCCACCTCACTACAACCTCCTTTCAGGCAGTTGTAGAGAGTGATAAGGTCACCTCCGAGTCTCCGTTCCTCCAGACTGAACAGCCCCAGTTCCGCCAGCTGCTCCCCATAACACTTGTGCTCCAGACCCTTCCCCAGCTCTGTTCCCTCCTCTGGACACGCTCCAGCCCCTCAATGTCCTTTTTGTAGTGAGGGGCCCAAAGCTGAACCCAGGATTGGAGGTGCAGCCTCACCATTGCGCAGTGCAGCGCAATCCCTTCTCTGCTCCCGTTGCCCACATTGTTTCTGACACAAGCCAGGATGCTGTTGGCCCTCTTGGCCACTGGGGCACACTGCTGGCTCATGTTCAGCCGGCTGTTTACCAACACTCCCAAGTCTTTTTATGCAAGGCAGCTTCCCAGCCACTCTTCCCAAGCCTGTAGTATTGCTTGGGGTTGTTGTGACCCAAGCACAAGACCCAGCACTTGGCTGTGTTGAACCTCATACATTTGGCCTTGGTCCATCAATCCAACCTGTCCAGATCCCTCTGTAGAACCTTCCTGCCCTCACGCAGATCAACACTTCCACACAACTTGGTGTCATCTGCAAACTGAGGATGCACTCGATCCCTTTGCCCAGATGATTGACAAAGATATTAAACAGAAATGATAACGTGTGCAGATTATTTATTCAACATACTATTCCCAAAGCGAAAGCTACCCAAGTGAAGGTCAGATTCTCCCCAAACTCCTCAACTGTCTCAAAAGCACCTTTTTAACTCAGATTAATTTTGCTTGATAGATGGTAATGGTTAAAACCCAGGCAGGATTCTAAGGTAATCGTAGAGTGAAAACAAGCCTGCTAAACTCAACCCTCATCTTCCACAGCTGCATTCCCTTGCTTCTATTTTAGCACAACAATCAGCAGTAAGACTCCAGAATCATGTGCCTTCTCTTAAGTTTTAGTCTTTAATTATGGATTCATCACACGCTCCACCTGAAAACTTCTTACAGGTGTAAATACTGGTCACTTATTCACTTCAACTACTTCTGTGAATAAGCATTTGCAAATTTAACGTGCCAGGGAGATGAAATGCTAGTTAGAGGAAGTTTGCATTAACATCCTGCTGGTCAGCAATTACCAGGCAAGGATGCCCTGCTGTTCTTATCTATAGCCCACTATCTTAGTGGACTGTTTGCCCAAGAGCGTAGGAGGTCCATAGTGTCCTCTTAGTGACCTCCTTCTCATCCATTCCATTCTTGAGGAAATAAAGCAGAGCACACTTATGCAGGTTAACCTAGGAAGATGTATGCAGTCTGCTTACAGCCATATACCTCATATCTTTTGGTTTTAATCTTAACACCATTTTGTATTTTTAAGTACTGTATTTTTTCCACAATCCTACCACAATCCCAATCCATGTTACAAGTTCCATGTTGTTCTGAAAATTTTTTTCTGTTATGATATACAGATGAAGGGCATCATCTTTTCTTCCAGCTGAAGCAATGCTCTGCATTTCATTTGCTCATTTACTCTTATCACTCCTAGCATTACTAGTTTAAGTGTCAAATACCAAAACTGGCCCAGCATCAACAGCACTCTATTCCCACCAAAGGAATAACATCTTCCACCTGACTTCTTGTATGAAATGAAGTTAAACCACTTGAAACTAAGGATTGAAGAGATGACTGATTCAATTTCTTTTACTGAAGATCACTCTATTTTAATCCAATCTGCCCCCCTGCAAGGAGGTTGTCAGCTGGTATTTTTACCTTCTCTGCTTAAGTTCAACACAAAGATTATAGGGTGAGATCATCACTCACTGTATCACCATTTATAGTTACTTACTCCATCCTTATCCTAAAAAGACCCTAATCAACAAAGTTTCTGATCCTCCCAAATTAAAATTTAAACATGAAGGATTTTTTTTTGAAGGAGCTTTTAATATGAGTGAATTTTCTGCTTTTCTTGCTCTAAAGATAAAATATTTGCAAATTCAATTAGAAGATCGCCACTAATTCTTTGTCCTTTCCTTTTCATAAATACTTCAGATAATGCTCTTCTATCACCCTCATGTGTAAAGAAATCATTCATTGCTTATAGTTTGGTTTTATGTAGCAGAGGATAAAGAGATTCAATTAATCCCTCCCTCTTCTAGAAAGGGAAAAAAAATATGCCTTTGGAAGAGTTTACCACGCAAACACCTCCCTTCTACACAGTGTCCCCGTCACTTCAGCATGGTAATACACCAGACTCCACCAACCGTCCAGGACATCCTTGGCAAAACAGCTCAGATTCCAGGAGGAAACGTACAAAATATTCATTAATTGCTCAAAAAAGCAGCCAAGTCTGAGTTTGCTTCCAGAGCCCATTCAGCAAGACTCAAACCCAGGGGAACAATGGGAACCTCTCCATTGGATTTATTAGGCTGCCTCATGGGGCTCTAGTATAGAAGAAGTATTATCGAAGATTCCACATAATCATCATAGCACTGATTTTACTGCATGTGTATTGAGCAAGGAGACGTGGTCTGGAAGCCAGGCTTCCAGCAGCTCCTGCAACACTGACAGCACCAAACCCCACACCTCAAACAAATGCCTGCTGCTCTCACTGCAGACATCCATGCAGCTCTATACTTAAGAGTGGCGACCCCTAAAAGCTGGTCACTCTGCCAGCTTTGCTACAGATAAATAAGAACAATTACCTCAGGGAATTTAAATTAAGACCTGTCTCTCTCTATCTCACAGAGTTATATCCGACTCTGACATCTTTAAGCTTGAAGAAGCCTGTTTTCTGCCTCTGTTAATGGTTCTGTTATTTCTTAAAAGCATGGGCTGGAGGTGGAGAGCAAGAAGTGATGTAGTCCAGGTCTCCTCAAATTATTAAGCCCAGAGCTGGAGTTCATTTGTCACAAGTCACACCCTTGGATGGTCTCTGTCATGTCCACTGGGAGTCAACCAGCAAGCCCTGCTCTTCCCATGCTGTGCTGCTTGTACGAACTGCCGACTTGGAGGGAAAAGCAAACACAGAGCTGGTTGCTTTTACTGAGGTCCCCCTGGCAGCCAGCTAAGAGGTGAGAAAACTAAATATAACAAACTTAAAAGTACAATTATTGTAGGGGAGCTTGCCAGAGCCGCTCTGAAGCTCCTAATGGTCTGTCGGGGATTTATGGATCAGCTGCGAAAATTTATTCAACTTGCCAATCAAGTCCTTGGCTTTGGAATGCTGCTACCAACTTTCACAGCATACAGCTTGAACTTAGAGAAGCACCAACGTAAAACAGTGGGTTTTAATGCTTCAAAGAAGGCCACACAAAAGAAAAATCTATTATACTAAACAGATCACTAAGAAATGTGTGGGTAGCCTCCTGTGTGTTTGTATCTTTGCGTAAAAGAGTCTTATATTCTACAGAGTGGGAGGAGATGACAAACAGAGCAGCACCAAGTACTGCCAAAATGCACAGTAAGAGACAGAATGTTGTACAGAAAAGGCTACAAACAGCTGTCTTGCAGTTTAGAGCATATTCCCCCTCCCATAAATTATGCCAACAATCCAGAAATTAATCTTAGTTGCTGATATTTTATGCCCTTGCCATATGGATTAGGTTAAAATGGGATCTTAATAAAATTTATAAAAGCTCCTTTAAATATAGCGAGAAATCGCAAGACTGTATCTGTATTTTCATGTTATTACATTAAAATCTACAGCAGCAAATATGACAGAAAAAGAAAACTCTGAGAACTTGCACAGAAAACAAAGCAAATGGCCAATATAGATGAGAGATGCAAGGCAGCGCCTTTTTTTCTCCCAAATGTTCAGCACAGAGTGGAAGGCAGCGGTGTGGCCACCTCCAAGGGCAGAGCTGTGCAGAGGAGCTGACAGGCTTTTTGTAAACCCCTCTCCACCCCTGAGGCTTTGACACTCCAGAGTATTGGGTTTAAAACATGTCAGACCACTAATAGGCTATTAAGAAGCACAAAAGAGCATGGATCCGTACTCCTCCACACAGCCCCATGCTCCCTATTACAAGAGACTTTTCATTGCTGGAACACAAGTTAACTTGATTATTTTCTAAGGCTTCTACTATATTAGGTCCCTCCTATTAGCAATTCCTGCTCTTAGCATTCCTGTGCAGGACTCTTAGTGACCTGGAAAGAAAAAAAGGCAGTAAATAGTCATGAAGCCTTGCAGACTTAGACGATCGGATTTGATCCTCTAAAGCCTTACACACATCAATAATCCTCATGCATATGAATAAGGCTTTGCAAGATCAGTCTCATGGTATATACACTGTATCCAAACAGGAATTTCAGTCTTATTTAACACTGATAAGCAAACTGGCCTGACATATTTATGTAATATAGAAGGTGTGTTGATTTACTCTGCACACATACACTTCAACCATCCAGACAAAATGTGTAAATCACTTCTAGTCCTTGCAAATTTCCTTTTTACTCTTTTTTTTTTTTCCCCAAGGAAATTTGATCTTTTAATACTTTGCAACGCAGAAAACCTACAAAACCTAGGCTGAACACTAAGGATCCTGTGCCTTTTAGGCGTCTGATCTACCAAAGATACACCGATATGTGATTAAATTAAATTTTATGCTCAAATTTGAAGTAGTTAGTTGGCACTAACTAGTAGTCAGTAGGCATCTATAAACATCTTCGCAGTTAACCACAATTCTTCTGTATTACTTATAAACATGTTCACCTCTAGACCGATCAATGGCACTTTCCTAAGTCTAACTGCACGCCAGAGTAACTGGAGGCAAACCTCTTGGGCCATCGCGAAGAGAGGCAGCAGAAAGACGCCAGCAGAAGGGCAAGCCCTGATTGTACCAGGTGTTGCTACAGGACAGAAGAGTGACCTTGAATGAAGCTGTAAAGAAAAGAGCCCAATGTTTGGTTGTCGGTTGGCAGGACAGTGAAAAGCTGTAGGTGACCTTACAAGAATGTGCCATGAGTGGGGCACAAATGGATGGCGCAGAGCACATGGAGAGCAGAGGTGTGAATGTTAGGATGTGTTAATGGAAGAGTTTGGAAGATAAGAGAGGCCTAGGGCTGAAAAAAAAACCCTCACTCTAGTTCACTACTATTTCTCTCTATGGTTTTAGGAGACAAGAGTCATCTTTTCTCCAAATGCCATCCTCAGTCTGCATTGCGCATAATCTTTGACAAAGAATTTTAGGGAGAGGGAGCAGAGGAAATCTCTTGACAACCTCCAGAGTGGCATCCGAGCTACAAACCACACAAACACACACAGCTGTGCACAGCTCTGGAGGGACTGGAGCAAACTTCTCTGTCCCAAAAGTTAAACTGCTCTCACTCTAGTTCCAGGCAGAGCAGAAAGCAGTGTGGAAAAGACATTATTAAATATTTATACGGCAATTTGTCCTCAATAAGTATTTTGTAATTCTATTTTATAGGGCTTTTTAAAAGCTGAGGCTAAAAAGAAAGCAGTAAAAGTCAGTCAGCATCATGAATATTGTCATCAACCTAATAAAATTACTTAGCACATCTTCCCTTCGGAGGAACATGTGCTAATCAGCAGAGACAGAAATAATAATTCTTAGTGCAGAAACAAAACGTGGTCAACTTACTGCTGCTTTTCAACAATACTATATACAAAGGCCCACAGAAGAGTGTTTGTTCTCTCAGTAAAGGAAATTCCAACAAGAAAGCCACTTGTCACAGAAGTACTTTAAGTCTATTTCTTAAAACAAATATTCAAATGTAAGTAAAAATGCTAGTAAATGTAAATATAAGTAAAAATGTAAGTAAAGTGCAACTCCTGCACGTTTCCCAAGAGTGATCCTAGCTCACAGACCCAATCAACTCACACATCCCCTTCCTCCAGGAAAAAAAGTCGTGACATATGAAGCTGTCACTACCAAATTCAAGACATTTTTACATTGCCTGAATTCTAACACTCTGCAGCCTCCTGTGCAGAAAATCACAATATTTCTGGCAAGCTAAGTCTGGATAACATCAGATGCTTTTGCTATCTCGAAAGTCAGTAAGCCAAGAAAGAGACCAGGAGATCCAAAGTCATCCAGGAAGGGAGCTTGCTCATAACCTGCCCACAATACCCTTCTCTGTCCAACCTGGCTGGCAGAAAATATTACTCGAGGAAAGAGGCATTAAACACTTACCGTCTCTGTCTTTTCCTGGTAAGAAGTACACCCAGAAGCGATGAAGCAGAATGTTACCCCATCCCTCCTAAGGCAGTCACCTTAATTTAACGTAACACAGGCTTTAGAGGTAAAACCACGCAGGAGATGGACTACACAACCAGTATAGCTGCAGAGTTGTATCACCCCAGAGTCAGGCAGGGCTCACAGCATCTTTCGAGCGTTCTGCAAAGCCTGGTGAGACACCTGCGCATCTTTAAGCAACAGAGATGACAGAGGATGAAGCATTATTTAGCACAACAGCCATGCAGCGCTCCATCCAGCCATGCAGCGCTCCATCCCAGTCCCCCTCACTGCCTGTTTAGCTCATCTCCCAACACGGACACGCAGAAAACTATCAACAAATCCATCTTCCTTGTAGGTTCTCAGATGCGCAGAGAAATACACAGCTTGGGGTGCAATTAATATCAGTTAAAACTCCCATTTCACAAGTTTACACACCCACAGGCACAAAAGAAAGAAAAGCAGTAAGCCTGCAACAGAATCATTGCTTCTGTGCACTCATAAATACTGATCCTTTAACAAAACAAGCCTTTGCCCTCTTCCTGCAACAGAATACCCAACGCTTTTATTTGGCATATTTTC
Organism: Cuculus canorus; assembly: GCF_017976375.1. Classification (NCBI taxonomy): domain Eukaryota; kingdom Metazoa; phylum Chordata; class Aves; order Cuculiformes; family Cuculidae; genus Cuculus; species Cuculus canorus. Next base: position 7,011,442 of record NC_071407.1, read on the forward strand.
TAAATAGGCAAGAGGCATTTGTAAAATAGGCTACGCTCGAGCTGTCAAAACAGGACAGATATTGAATGTTTCTAAAACCCAAAGGGGCAGCTTTTCTGGTTTCACCTAGTGTGTCAAGGGACAGCTTCATTGTGACGGGTCATTAGTGTGACAAAGAGAAAGCAGCTGGACACAGAGGGGCAGAGGCTAAGAGAGCGATTATATCCTTAAATCAGCTATAAAATGGTAAAAAGGAGGAAGGGAGGAAGAGGAGGGAGTGTATTCAGGGGAATAAAGTCGGTCCGATGTAGTGTCTAGCTGCAAATCACATCAAGATAGTCAGTTTTTTTAACAAAATCAAGCCAGCTTACTCTTCAGAAAATGCCTATTCCGTGTGAAGGAATATTTTAAAGTGACTAACATTATTATTCCGTGCAAATAACCCATTTTTTACCCTCCTAAATAACTTTTTGCGGTCCTCTATAAGGTATATCTTTGAATATCTAGTTCCTCCGATTTTGACACTCACCAGAAAGGAACAGAACTAAAAGATAACGAGGCTTCTCCCCACCTCCATTTTCCCTTCCTCCAAATGGGGACACAAAGATTTTAGCATTGTCACCACTGAGTAGCAGTAGCTCAGCAGGTCACACATAACTATTCACTGTTAGGTACACGCAGCTTTGAATGGATAAGGGCTGAATTAAGAGGGAAAACAAAAGAACACGTTTCCCAGTCTTCCCATTGATGGGAACAGTAGTTTCAAATTTCCAATAAAAGAGCGACATCCAGGCAACTTAGTTACAGTAAAGAGGACTCCATTGCCATGTGTTGGGTCCATAAACCACTCACTCCATTGCTTCTCATAAAATATGGACTATTTAACTTTTCACTAATGTTGGTATCACTTCTGTTATCTCTCTCTCAACACTAAAATATGTGAAAGAATTTTGACATTTCTGGCCCTCTAAGAATTGATTGATAACTGATAATAAAAGCCAGATTGTATGGATATGTTTGCTCTCAAGACATTCCTTCTGAATTCTTTTTTCTGACCCTCTCCACTTTACCTCTGTGCTCTCTCTTTAAGCCTTAAATTCAATTTTATTCTGCTTTTCTACCTATTGAGTAACCTGTTGGGTTGTAAATCAAAGCTCTTTTTTTTTAAAAAAAAAAAACAAAAACAAAAAAGCAAGAAAACCCAAAAAACAAACAGAAAAGATTTCAAGACAAAGAAACCCACACTTAAAGTCATTTTTGTTTAAAATGGAGAACATCCATGTGATTAATTCACCTTTTAGCTTTGTGTCATATCTGAATTGTAGGAAGGGTCATTGGTTTCCATCAAAAAAGAAAATTTGCAACAAAAAATGAGAACTGTTAACAAAATTAACAGAGAAGTGAAACTTTAATTACCTGACTTGAAGGTAGCTATCATCTCTGACGCCACTTTTTACAAACAACTAAACTTAAAAGTCCCTGCCCGTCCATGCCCACACACATTTGGTACACGAATTTTAAATCTTGATTTTTAATGTCAGGTGAGATCTAAGAAAAATCTTAATAGTTACACAGCAAGGAGCCAGGCAAGTCCAAGAAAACTGAGGTTCCCTCACTGTATGTTTCTTAACATACAGAGACGATGAATGGGAAACACAAGGAGGAGTTTAATAGCATGGATTTAGTTCCCACATTCTCTGGCGAGTCCCACACTGTGCAGTCTGCTTTTTCAGCCCCTGCCTCCTGTTTTGGTAAGGCTTCTCAGCTAAGGCAGCTACAACACGTTTCTATTTTGTTTTCATCTCCATTCACGGCCATCACAGTTGTTACAAACTCGATGAGTTACCAGGGCTGTGTTGGGTATGGAAGCAACTCAGATTTTGGAGATGTATATTAAAAGGCAAATAAATATGGAAAGCCTGGATCAGTAACAGTAAGAAGAGAAACAGTAAAACCAGTGTTTCTCCTAATGTCCCCTTGTTAAGTATCATTTTAGCCTTTGCCATACATGCCAAACTATTTGCCATGACTAATGTACATAATGGGAGTACGTTTCATATTTTATCTCTCCTGAGAGACCTCGAATTGGGGGAAAAAAAAAGAAAGAAAAAAGAAAACTCCACACTTTACACAAAATAAACACAAAACGAAGAAAATTAAAAAGCACATGCTTAAACATAACAGCTTTAAGCTTAAAAATAAAGTTGGAGGTATTTTTCCCAATAAGTTTCCTCCTCGCTGCTATAAGGAATAAAGGACGCAAAGCATTCAGCACCAGCCTGCTTACTCCTGTCTGCCCCCAGAACTGGCACAAACTGATGACGACTCGGGTGCAGATGTTGGAAATTCCATCTTCCTTCCAGAGAGGCTCAAAATCTCCAAAGCACAACCCCTCAGGAAGAAAAAACATTAACTTTGGGTTTCCCGCCATTGTTTTAAGAGGTCTTTATTCAGTTCGTAGAACAAACGTGTGCTCTTATATCAACACATGGAGTTAAAAACTGCTCCAGTTCTACTGGGCAGATATTAGCCATGACAAATCATTAGAAACGAAAGCATGCAACCAGCCATTAAAACATACAAAGAGATTGCATTTCAATACAATTTGGTCTCCTATAATTATGGAATTTACTTGCAGAGTGTTTTAAGTGAGAACTTTCACAAAAAACACTCCTCATTCAACACCTTTATCATTAGCCCACAGTCACCGCTCAGCCCTTTCTCTCAGTTATTTCCAGCAAGCGGTTCCATCAGACTGCAATGAATCACACACCTGGAATTATTAATAGGAGTCTCCACTCTCTCTGCTGCTTAGACGCTCCAGACAATCTAACAGCAGGTGCTAATATTTGTCACACACTGAGCTGTCAGCTAAAAATCACATTTTCCAATACCACCTCCAAATTGTAAACAAAAATCTTCTCGTAAGAGCGGACTTACCTAAGGCGGGGGGGACATGGCCCAAAACAGCAATTCCAAAAGTGTATTACAACCTTTCTGTGCAGAACAGGTATTTGAGGTCTTTTCAGAGGCTTCCCATATCTGTTTCACATGCTGCTACTAAAGGCCCTGCATTTTCACCCCTTCCCCACACGGCAGAAACCAGTTATCAACACTAACACCATCAAAACCGTCCTCCTTCTTCTCAGTCTTCTGCGTTATTTCATAGACAAGTGCATAAGTCGTCCTCCACAGTGTGTAAATTCAAGCTTCCCTTCCCCTCCAGCTTTTTATTCTCAGCTCTACAACCCATGGGCTTTGACTGCAGCAAGCTTTTCCTTTTGGAAAGGAAGAAAGTATTTTCCCATCGAACATCACAACAACTTGCACAGATATAAAGCTTTAACCGCTCTGTAAATCTTACGATTGGACCTTTATTATCAACCGAAATGACGTTGCCACTCAGGGGAAAAATACAACACGTAGACAGCATATTTCAATTTATATCTTATTGTATCCAGGTACTATCAGCAAGGAATTTCAAACTAGGGATTTGACCATATTTTAATATTAAAATTGCATTATAATTGTTAAAGCAGAGAGATGTTTATAGAATACAGCACACGCTACCTACGCTGCACGAGTAGCTGCTACTTTTCAGACCTGCAGTTTCGCTAACTTTTAATCATTGTTCAACGCTCAGTGTTCACAGTGAAAGTTTCTCAATCCCCCACATAGGAAGTCTTTTTTTTTATTTATTTATATTGGTCTTTACTTAACATCTGTAAAAATTCTAACAAAAGTAGTGGGGGAAAGAAGGAAGGGCTTCAGAAAGCCTTTTAAGTTTAAATGGTATAAGGAAAACCAGAAGGGTTCAAAGAGGGAGATGTAGTTAAACATCACACAATATTCTGACCTACACTGCTCTGAATCAGCATTCTGTGTCCGCAACCTTGTTTACTGCAGCTTGCAAAGCAAAAAGATTGCAATTGATAAAAAAAAAAGTGGAGAAAATCAAAATGCTCAGGAAAACAGGTCAATGTTTTCTTTCCCAGTAAAGAAACTGTGACTTCATTTCGTATAATCACTGCTTTCCTTTCCATCCTATTTTGTCATAGTGCCTGTCCTAGCACATTAGACATAAATTCAGAAGCGCAACTTAAGATACTCCCTAGTGTTTCATTTCCTAACAGTCACCGACTATCCAATTCTGATTATAAACCACCAAGTTATAATCAGTGAAGCAAAATTCAATTTCCCCCCACTTCCAATTAAATGCAGGGCAGAAATTTATTAATTATCAGGTAAACAGAGAGGTGCACACCAAATTCTGCCGCACAGTTACAAAACCGTATGATCAAGTGGCAGGACCTTAGATGGAGACATTCGACATTTGTCTTTCTGCATCACGTTACCACGACAAAGAACGGCCAGAACATGGCACCTCTCAAATCTTTCCATTAAAGATAAGCTCGAAAGGAAACCATTTCAAGTTTTCCTACCCCCCAATTCGCTAGCAGGCACAACAGCGAAACTGCGATGCCTTTGTGTATAACATGCGCCGCGTTAGAAATACAATCACGAAGCCGTTTCGACAGCTTCACCTCTCTCACTTGCAACACACGTCCACATAGAGTCTTGATAAACGCAAAAAAACAAGGTCCATCTGTAGAGCCCAGAGTTGAAAGCTCAAGACCGATATTGAGTAAGTGTAAATTACCTTCTGGTTGTACAATAATTCCTATGGAACACTGCAGCTGCCTAGCGGACTTAGGAAACAACCATTAATGTTTCACTTTCAATGCAAAGCTCCCAAGTCTCTATTTCCAATTAGAAATAAAAGCGTGGGTAACAAGAACCGCTAACTTTTTCATAGTTAAGATACAAAACACGATTTAAAAGCAAATAGAGACGAGAAAATCAAGCATCACAAAATTTATGGGCCACACTCCACAACAGCTTTAGAAGTCCAGTTTCATACGTATTTATAGAAGATAACATGATTCCCAACTAAAAATAATGCTTATACTCTAAGTTTGCTGTAACATTAAAGCACACACGCACGTACAAACTTCTATATGTGTGCACATGTATTTTGCAAATACAAATGAGAGAACTGAAAACATTTCATCTGTTGGCGACATGGTTGGGCGTTGTTGACAAACTGGTAAAGGAGATGCCTAAGCAGTGCCTTTCATAAAAGGGTTGTTGCAGGAAAGCAGCGCACGCCCAGCTGCGAGGCCGACGCAGCTCGACAGTGCTTTGTCACACTCGCACTCCGCTTGACGGCCAAACACCGGCTCAGTCCAGTTGGTGGACATAATGTCAACAGCGTCTCCCAACCTACACCGCTGCACAGCGCCCAGCGTCCTGCTCGTCAACTCACGCCGCAAATCTTAAAGTAATAGAATGCAATTCTAATGGCTCCATAACCAGGCATTTGTTGGTAGATTAACTGCTCTATTAAAAGCCCCGTTCCCTTTTAACATGTAACGACTTGGGAAAAATCAAAAACAGTGTACGCAACCATCCTGTATCTGCACAGATCAACTCGTGTTTCGCTCATGCTTCACAGAGTAACTACAGAGCATTCGTTTTGTCTTCAAGCTTCTCATTTAACTGCAAAAGTATAACTCGCACCACTGCAAAAGTACTTTTTCCACCTCTTCCTGGATGGGAAATGAAACAGCAAGCTGCCATTCGCAGTGTTGCCCTCATTAATCAGCTTTCCACGCATGCACAAACTGCTTTTTCTCTGTGACAGTTTTGCAGGGATGTGGTGGCTGTGGGGCCAAGGAGGAGACACCTCATCCCGCAAGGAGAGGAGTGTGGGGTTCAGGGAGATGGACGGAAAAGGGGGCAAAGGGACAGAACGGGACGAAAGGGGGAGAAGGGGAGCAAAGGGGGAGAAGGGGAGCAAAGGGATGGAACGGGACGAAAGGGGGAGAAGAGGACGAAAGGGGGAGAAGGGGACGAAAGGGGGAGAAGGGGACGAAAGGGGGAGAAGGGGACGAAAGGAGGAGAAGGGGACGAAAGGAGAAGAGAACGAAAGGAGGCGAAGGGAACGAAAGGAGAAGAGAACGAAAGGAGGAGAAGGGAACACCCCCGATGGAGCGCCGGGGTGTCGGGGGAAGCCCTCTTGCACACCGACACGGTGTTTTCCGTGCAGGCTCCATCCGGGAGGCGGTGCGGGATGCGCGCCCCGCAGGCTGCGCGGTGCGGGGAAAGGGGGAACCCCGGCCGGCGGGGTGGGGGGGAACAGAGGGCACGGGGAGGCTCTTACTTGTGCAGGAGCTGGGGCAGGCTGGGCGGCGGCATCCCTCGGCCCCGGGCATCGCTGTCCGGCGAGTCCTCGCCGCGGGGAGCGGGGCTCCGGCTCATGGCAGCGGCGGGGACCATGCGGGGGGAAGGAAAGGGGGGGGACAGGGGGAGAGGCGGCCGTGCAGCCCTCCGGGAGGGAAGGAGGGAGACGGGATGGAAGGAAAAAGGAGAAGGGGGGGCGGGGGGGGGGGTGCAGAGGACCGGCCCCGCAGGCTACGGCGCTGGCCCGGCCGCCCCCGCTGCGGGACGGGCTGAGCCCGCCCTGCGCACCGGCACCGGGGGGCGGCGCTGCCCCGGCCCCACCTGGGCGCCCTCCCGCCGCCCCTTCGCCTCGCCGGCACCTGCCCGGCACGGGACCGGCCCCCCCCAGCCCCGGGCGAGGGGCTCGTCCCGGTGTCCCGGCACGGGAGGGCGAGGGGGGGCTGGCGGCCAGGCCCGGCCGGGGGCGAGGGAGGGGGGAAGGGGTGACTTATCCCAGTAACGTACTGGGATCCCGCAGCAGTGACACCGGCAGACGCGGCATCGGGCGTTATCGGACCGATATCGGGGCTCAGCTGGTGCAAAAGGGGAGAGGAGAGCACGCCCCGCCAGCAGGATAGCGTCATAGGATGGTTTGGGTCTGAAAAGACCTCAAAGTCCTCGGCAGGAACATCTCCCACTGGATCATAGAATCATAGAATAGTTTGGGTTGGAAGGGACCTTAAAGCCCATCCAGTTCCAACCCCCCTGCCATGGGCAGGGACACCTCCCACTGGATCAGGCTCCCAAGGCCCCATCCAACCTGGCCTTGGACACCTCCAGGGATGGGGCAGCCACAGCTTCCCTGGACAACCTGTGCCAGGGCCTCACTACCCTCATCGGGAAAAATTTCTTCGCAACGTCTGATCTAATTCTTCCTCCCTCCAATTTGAAGCCATCCTCCCTCGTCCTATCACTCCATGCCCTTGTAAAAAGTCCCTCACAGCTTTCTTGCAGCCCCTTCAGGTACTGGAAGGCCACTGTAAGTTCTCCCCAGAGCCTTCTCTTCTCCAGGCTGAGTGAGTTACCTTCTCAAGTAAGAGTCATCCCTAAAGCAAATGAGCCCAGAGAACCTGCTTTTAATAAAGCATCCTCAGTCTCAGGCTTCCCCCTTCCAAATTCATACGTAAGCGGGATCAAGACCTGCTCAGCAAGGCTTTTTCCACTTCTGTAAGAACACAGGATTAAGGATTGGAAGCAGAGGATGATGATAGACTGACAAAGAGGGTTTCCCTGCATTTATACTGTGTCCAGCTCTGGATCCCTGAGCACAAGAGGAACATGGACCTGTTGGAGCAGGTCGAGAAAAGGGCCACAAAAATGATCAAAGGCCTGGAACATGTCCCCTATGAAAAATAGCTGAGACAGTTGAGGTTGTTCAGCTTGGAGAAAGAGAAGACTCCAAGGAGACCTTATTGTGGCCTTTCCATACTTAGAGGGGGCTTGTAAGAAAGATGGGGGAAAACTTCTTAGCAGGGCCTGTAGCAATAGGACACAGGTTAATGGTTTTAAACTAAAAAAGGTGAAGTTTAGACTAGGTATTAGTAAGAAATATTTTACACTGAGAACAGTGAAACATTGGAACAGGTTGCCCAGAGAAGTGGTAGATGATGTATCCCTGGAAATATTCAAGGTCAGACTGGATGAAGCTCTGAGCAACCTGATGTGGTTGAAGACGTCACTGCAGGGGCATTGGAACTGGACAATGTTCATGGTTCCTTCCAACTCAAACCATTCTATGATTCTATATTTTGGGAGGATGTTTCATATGACCCATGGAGCAGAAATTGTGCTGCTTGTACCTACAAGTAACACTGAATATGTTCCAAGTCTTCTTGCTTCCTTTGTGATGTGCTCTATTAGAGAGGACTGAGTCAAAGGCTGTTTCAATACTTGCTCCTGCGCTGCCTCTGTGTGCATTGCACTGTCCCCCCCCAATACACACACACTCCAAGGAAAGCAGAAACATCTTGGCTTCTTAGAAAAAAATAATCCTAATTTAGGGGAAAGATTAATTTTTGAGAGGTTCTCCTTCCCTCTGCAGCTGGCATCGTCATTTACAAGTGTATAGCCTCGTAAATGGGTACAAAATACTGTCACCAGTGACTGGAAAATTTTAAGTTATTTGCATTGATCACGTACTTTGCACTTTGCAGATGGAAAGCACCAGCCAGGTGCAGGGCAGTGGAGAATAGGGCTGTATTTCAATTGCACAGTTACTTAGCAGTAACAGAACACCAAATGCACCTTCTGAAAATGAATGGCAATCAGCGCTTGTTTATACACATTCACTTACGCGTGTGATATTGTGAGAAATACAAAGAAAAAGAGCTTCACATCCTTTTCCCCAAGGAAGAAACTTCGGTAATATTATTTGTCTTCTGGTTCAGCAGGGGACAAAAGGTGGTCGGTGCTGTGTAGCCAGTGATGGCTGATCATCCAGCAAAGGAAAGGTGAGATCTGGCAAACAGGTGAGGCAACACATAGAAAGAAGAAGTTCAGCATGTGGTTCTATTTTTGCCTGAGATTTAGAGGGAGTCTCAGATATCCACTGATCATCCACAGAAAAAGTGGGTTTGAGTGAATTTTCCTTCAGGAGAAAGCAAGACCAAGCCAGCAGCCGCTTTCTGCTGCCTGCAATTGCTTGAGGAAGTGAAAGATGGTGACTCATGGCTCCGAGGGCAGCAGCCAGTGCTGCAGGTATGACACTAATGCATGGCCCTGGATTAGAAGGCGGATACTCACAAGAACGTGCTACTTCGCACAGACAGCTATATTACATCACTTGTAAAAATGGATCAAGTGTGTTTTACTAAGCACTACTATTTCTGCAGTTAATACATACAGTGTACAACTCAGCAGTCAGACTCAGCATGGGGTCACTGCAAAGATTTTCTCCATTCACTCTCTTTAAAGCTACAGTCCTCGTCCCCACATCTGCCTTTCGTCAAGGACATTTCTCTTTCTGTCATACCACAGCATTTGGCTTGGCACGATCCAGAGTGGCAGGAGCACTGCCCCCTCACCTCCAGCCTGAGCTGGTCCCTGCCAGAACACAAAAACACAAGGCTCCCTCAGATGCACAGGTATTTATTTGACTGGTTGTCATACAGGGAAATAAATGAGTGGGTGGATTACTGCTTGTAAACAAGCACTGGCTAAGGTTCATGGACTGCCTTATTCAAAAAATTAACATAGTTTTCTGTCCAAACCTTCCAGTCTTTCTGGAGTGCTGCCATGAGAGAGGAAGAACAGTAGCCGGGCCAAACAACATAGTTTTATGGTCTGGATTTTGCAGTAGAACTGATCAAGTGCAATCTGCTATTCAAGTTCCTATTCTCCTAATATGGTATGTGGTTACTTACGCACATGGAGAAATTTTATCTGTAGGCTTTTTCCCCCTGGGGTAGATTTGCATTCTGTGTTAGTGTAATTGTCAGCTAATGGCAATTTTGGCAATGAACTTGGCAAAACGCTGATTTCCTGTTCCTGATGTCCGCTTTATTAAATGTCTATGATTTTAGATTGAAACTGTTGATTTTTTCAGAGTATCTATGCCATGGCTGTTAATAAGCATTCCTGCAAAAGCCACTCTTAGCCAATAATTTCAGCTGAGATGAATATGCTTACAGCATCTCCAGATACGATTAAAAACAAGCCCCACCTTTTACAATGCCTTCTTTTTTTTGGCTTCCAGTTGTAGGAGTCTGCGTGCTAAAACTGAAATCCTGATCTAACTGCTGTTCTGACTTGCATGAGTGTAAATCAGAAGTAGTGCTCTGATGTACATGAACTCACAGCCAGAATATTCAATTTTTAGGAAGGCAAATTAACAAAGGCACAGGCAGAACCCAGGAAAAAAAAAGCAGGGGTAAAGTAGAAAAGCGATGGAGTCAGGCCCGAGGTGAATAGTACGTCTCCAAATAGTTCAGCGTCAAATAACAAAAATAGCTATAACTTCATTGCTTTCAGAGCTCAATTAACCAGAGTTACATAGTAGCAAGGAAACACATCTAAGAATAAAAGATTATATCAAGTCTGTACGCCTATTAGTCCAACTAAGACCTTTCTTTGGTTCGTGCCTGAACCTGTCTGTTTCTCTGTGACCTGAAATTTAATCTTTGGTGAATTCAATACCCTAAAAGTAATCCTCTGCAAAATTACTGTATAATCAACCCTCCATTATCAGGAGAAATGGAGTCAAAAAATCTGAAAGACGGAAAACTAGGATAATACAAGTACCTCAGGGCCAAGGTTGGCGTGTTCACAAGTGTTGTGCCCTAGCATAAACATCCTGCTCGGTTAAGCTGCAAAGTGCAGAGCCACTGCATGTGTAACGTGGCTTATTCCCAGACTGGTTAAGGAACCCAGAAATAATGAAGAGTAAGCCCTGTTTTTTCACTGTGACTATGGTGCACAGGAATTTTAATTCATGTTTTTAAAGTGTGATCTAGATGGTGATCTAGGCAGTATTGTGAAGGTTTTGCAAGTACAAGTAATAGAGTCGTTAAAAAACCAAAAATTATTTCACGAAGAATAAGATGCCAGCTCTTAAATAGGATTGAAGTACTATATGTATCCAGTTGCAGGAATAGAACTTCATCTAGGAAGAATGGCAACATCATACTCCATAAAACACTGTAGAGGGAGACAGGAAGGTACTCTCTTACTCCACTTCCAAAACTAAAGAAGAAAAGTAACCTACAGATTCCAGAAAAAGGATGAAAACCACTTCAGACCTGGGAGATTATGATTATTAACCCATTAGGTTTTCTCAGGTTACACCTAACCCTGTTTCCAGAGCTTGCTGTGCGTGTTGGCTTGTTGTTTTCTCCGACCATTGTTTGGATAGAGAAGCTGAAGACCAAAGCAGAAATTTCCAGTGCCTGGGTACGTGGCATCTGCCTTCTGGGTAAGTCTCTGTTCGCTTCTATGAGCTTTTGTTATCAGCTTCTCCTGAAAAATATTTCAGTCAGCACCACTTTTCACTCGTTCCCTTTCGGTGATTTTCTTTTCACTGGCTTTGAATGCAAACAGGTGGCCAGAACTGGGAGGTTCTTTTGCAGTTACTCTTGCTTTGCTTTTTCTGTACCTGCGCAAGCTTCACTACCCATGACCGCATGTCAGTGGAATGGTGATGTTCTGAAATACTCAATTTACAAAGGACCAGGTAAAATTTAGCTTAGTGCTGCAGGCTGCTTTATAAGAAAGCAAACAAACAAACAAACAAAAGTCTGACATTTGAAAGTACCAGAAAGTTTCCTAATGATTTAAAAGGAAAATACAGGGGAAGATCTAGTGCTTTGAAGGTATTTGTCTATAGAGTTGATGGTTTTTATAGGAGAAAGCATCATCTGAAGAATTTGACAAAACACTTTAGGATAGAAGAAGAATAATCACCCCATGAACAATCAGAAGACGAAGCTTCATAAATGACGCAACAAGAAAGACAGTCTTGTTCAGATTTGCAAAAGGAAAGGCAAAACTCAGGAGCTGGGCTGACCGCTGCAGTAGTGATCATGTACCTTCAAGATTCAAACGGATCAAGATGCAAAAGGATAACCTTTGGAGACAAGCTAGCAGACACGCAACCATGTAGAGTTGAGACTTTCAAATACGCTGGGACTGCCAGCTAATGGAACGCAAATACTGCAGAACCTTCGTCTTGATGCAGAACAATGTGGGATAAATTAATGTTGCCCTTTTGCATTTACTGTGAAAGCTCTACACCCCCTGAGCACCTCAAGCCAGTGACAGTGTAATCCTCAATTCACATATTGTAAATTTAGAAAAGATTGGAATGTGCAACTGATCATACCTAGGATGTTTACACATGCTGTTTGATCCCAAAATACTGGCTTATGTCATTAACAGCTTGTGTCATGCTCCTTTCTAGCTTCAGAAATGGCAAATGTTTACCATTTTAACTATGTTAGCCAACTGCTTAAAGGAAAGCAAAAAGGAAGCAAAGAAAGTATAACAGGCATAGTAAAAAAAATGATTGTTAGATTAATCTGAGGAACAGCTGTGCTTTTAAAATAATCCCTGATGTTACTTTCAGCTCTTGAGATAACCAAAACATGCACGTTAATAACCCAATTTATCTTTCCATGCCTTCACTTTTACATACTTCAATATGATATCATGGCATAACTGGTCTGGTTCCAGTAGTCCTCAGTTCTGGTTCTCATCCTTCATGACCACAGAACTGCAAAAGCATTTACAATAATTGCTTATTTATTTGTTTACTCCACCCCTTTTTAACACATGTGCTTATATAGGCAACTTTTTTCTCTTATCCCCAAAGGTGTGCATAATAACTAGCACCCCCTTACTATTAGTGAAAATAACCATAATTAATATATTTGGTGCAGATTTTACTTCAGTCATTTTTAATTTTTAAGCATATTAGATTAGAAATAATACCCAGCCCTTAAAGAGCTTATTTTTTCAAGCCTTTAAATACTAATCCTTCTTTATGTGCATGGAGGTTCTATGGATATATGTATAACTGAAGGCAAAATGTAAACTTCAACAGTTTCTTTCCCCATGGAAAAAGACTGATTTTTTCAAAAGTGCCAAGTACCATTTGGCAGGGACGAATATTGCTGAAGCTTGAGGACAAACTGAACATAATTTAGAATGCAAAGTAGGGCATTTTCAAATTTAATATGAAGACAACTGATTTCTAGAAGTATACCTAAGTAGTTCATTACCAAACAGTGCGCGTCTTACATGCCTGTAACTGGTATTTGGCTGTGGTGATTTTATCATCTTGTAGAGCCGGGCCCCTGTTAATCAAGAAAAAAGATTGGTTTCATTGTAAAAGTCCTGCATTAATTTTGCTGCAAGTCATTTTAGTAACAAACCAAACCTCTCTTCACTTAGAGATGCACTTAATTATTGATAGTTCTTGTACACGGATACTGACGCAGAACACAAGTGGGAAGTAAGCATCTGGGTTTTAAAGCAAGAAGGAAGAGTGGGTACCTATCAAGAAAACCTTTTATTTCCTTAAGAAGTACAGTTCTTGGGGATTTTGTTCTTGGCATGCTGCCTCCAACACAAACAAACTCAGATATTATTGTTATTATTGTTGTCATTATTATTATTATTGTTATTATTATTATTTTCTGATGAACATTTTCTCAGATCCACATAATGGAAACATCCAATGACTGATGGAGTTATCATACCTAAGCACTGCTTTGGTGACCTTGGAGCTCAAATTGGAAATGGTGACGGGCAATTGGAAAAGATAAATAGAAAGGCACATAGAATCTTTAAGGTTGGAAAAAGCCCTCTTAAGTCCAACCATCAACACAATACCTACATGCCTACTAAACCATATCCTGAAGCCCCACATCTACACATTCTTTGAACACCTCCAGGGATGGTGACACCACCACTTCCCTTGGACAGCCTGTTCCAATGCTTCACCACTCTTTCAGTAAAGAAATTTTTCCTAATATCCAATCTAAACCTCCCCTGGCACAACTTGAGGCCATAAAACCACCGAATATCACTAAAAGTCACCAGGGACAAAAGAACTATTCCTGCCAGGGAGGCTGATCTGGACTTAAATGACTGACACACACTGATCTGGTCTATGACAAACAGATCTATTCCTGGGAACTCTCACTTGTGAAAGACGTTCTGCAGGACTGAGTTTTTGACAGGCCACTTGTCCGAAGCCTGTCTGCTGGCATGACCTACCTAGGTGCTCTGACACCAGGAAGGTGCAGAGCCCATGTGGTGGGAACGCTGGAGCTGCAGTGCCTCCCAACGGAACGAGGGAGAGCTCCTTCCCCCTTGTCTGCTGACAAATTGCACAGCTGTGGTGTTACATGTCAGCACTTGTATTGAGGATCTCCAGAGACAAACCAGGAATGTTCTGCATGCCAGACAGTGGCGCTGAGCCATTACATTGAGACAACCTTCTTGAGGGAACCGTGGGCCCTGAGTGAACAAGATGACTGGGGAATCCACTGATGTTCTGACCTGCAGCCGTGTAACGAGAGGCAGCGAGGCCCAATCTGCGGTCGAAAGAGATGTCTTGCAAAACTATGCTAAATCCATGCAGCATTTGCTGTGGAGATACTGCACCGATTTCAAACAACTTGTGTGGCATTCAGATAAGTCAGGTGAGACTATATGTCCCTGAAGCCTGAGGTATGCTTTCATCAACATTCGTGGTAAGCCTGAAGTTATTTGATGATGTTTATCGTCAGCTGGAATGCTTCCAGTGGAAAACATGATCTCGCTGACCTGGAATCTAACTCAGCTCCTGCAACCTATATATTCGGAGTAAGAATCAACAGACAGATTCACATTGACATTTAATGCAGAGAAGCAAATGACTCTGAAGTTACTTGAAATGATCTGCTCACCTGTTTAGGTCAGATTCTAAATTAGCCTTTTGGTTCAGAACCTGCGGTTCTTGCATGTTTCGTGGAACTGCCACAGCCGCTGGCCTCTCAACAGTTCCTTCCCCTTTAGAATAGCTAAAAGAGCTTTTAAAGCCGTATTCCTGCTGGGAATCTGAAGAATCTCTATTGGGCTGTAGAAATAGATTTTGTAAATAATTATCACAAGGACTGTAAAATGACAAAGCAGTCTTGAGAGACAGAGAATTACGGAGGGGAAAAACCCCTGCGTAACCATGGAGGGAAAAAGTAACAATTATTATCTGTGATGACAGATTAGTTTATTGAAACATATGACATCTAGGATAGGCAAATAATAAGAATTAAAAAACTCCTTTGACTTGAACTCCAAAGGGCTTCTCTTTTGTTAATTCCCACTTCAGCAGCAAGTTTACCTCTTCCTTTATCAAGCATCTTCTGAGAAAGGGCATAGAAAAGGAACAGCAAGGACAAATGCTAGGAGAAAAGAAACATGAGCTGAAGAGCAATAACCCGTGGTCAGAGCTAACACAGCAAATGTTTCAGAGTCTCAGAACATATTCTTAAAAGATAACTGACGACACTCCGCAGACGAGGCCACAAGAAGATGGATGTACAGCTTCTTGGAAAACTTCACCCACAGCGGGTATGAATAGTTTGCTGTCAAACTAGAAAGGCATATCATTTGGGAATCTGTAAGGTTTAAGTCCTTTTCCTATGTCGTTATTCCACAGTTTAGGTAACAGAACAGATCACACATTTGAAATCTGCAGGTACTGCAGGCAAACTGGAGCAGAGAAAGACATGATCGGGTGTTTACAGAATGATTTGGAGAGATCAAAGAAATGGTCTGAAAAACACAGGATTCAGCTGAGCAAGGACAGGTGCTGAGCCCTGTGCTTAGGGAGAGAAAATACTCTCAGAAAGTACAGCATGGGGAACGACTTGATGGATAACAGTTGCTCTGAACAGGACTCTGGGAGTGTTACAGAGGATCAGAGCTGAACATGAGGCAACAATCGTGCTGTAGCAAAGAAGGCATCCATCAACCTGAGTTGTACAAATGGGAGTTTTGCCTGATTTAATTCCCTTATTTTTCTTGGTGATGGGAAGGCCTCAGTAAGAACACTACATCCAGTCCGGCACTTGCACTTTAAGTACGAAGTGGATTAAGCAACTCAGAAGAAAGGGTAGGACTAATTAAAAGCCTACAAAAGGAGAGCCACAAACCAAGGATGATGGAAAGCGTAGTGTTCAGTCCAGAAAGGAGAAGACTGAAGACAGAAAATAACCTTTAAAGAAGAATGGAATAAATTTGGTTTGATACGCAGGTGGAGAAGATGGAAGAACACAGACAATTACAGCAACAAAAGTTCAGATTAAACCTTCTAATGGCAATTGAGAGAGTGTGCCACATTTTGAAACCTCTGACAGCAGCAGTTTTAAAAACAGGTTGTAAAAAACACCTGTCAAGAATGTTTGAAACATGATCGACCTTTAGGGCAGGAGGAGGAATTAGACCCTCCTAGGTGTCCTGTTTTGCATGATTACAGGAGCAAGCAGACTCTGAGGTGGCAATGAAACACTCAAAATCCTTTTGAAAGCAAGAAGCGAAGAAGTTGATAGAAATTGTGCAGTTTGCAGGCTTTAGCAGTTCTTCACAGTCCTCACAAGTCCACGGTTCGGGGGGGGTTAAGACGGCCAACAGTTTATGTTAATAAATACAAGATCACATATCACACAAGGTGATGAATAGATACAAAGTAGGGAAGAAGAAAATGCTCTTTTAGTAGGGAGAGAGACAGAAATAGACTTCACTCAAATGGTTTAAGTATTTGTACCTGGTGAGAAGGTAAGTCATGGAATGTCTCTAAGAAATGCATCCCTCTTCCAGACACAGAAGCCATTGCAGGCACAGGCCCTTAACAGACAGTGAGATGTCACACATGGAAAATGTCTTAAATTCAGCTCCATCCAGGAAGGTCTGAACCAGAGCCTAAGGAAAGCTTACTTTAACGGGTATTTGTTTAAGTCCAGGTTATGAAATATTTTAGCTAATAGGCAGTATATTTGAGCAACGAAAAAGCCACATCTCCACATACAGTATGTAAGATATTGTCACATCAGGATGCTCCGTGCTTAAAAAGAATCCTGCCTGAACACAGTCCGATGCTTTCATCTACTCATAAACCCAGTCCCTTTTCCCTCCAGTGTTAAAAAAATATGTGTGATGAGAATGTGGCCAGGGTGAAAGAAGTGGCATAAAACCCACCTATCAGTCACAGTCCACAAAGATTTTACTTGCCCTTGGCTGTGATAACACATCATTACTAATCTTCCAGACGTTACACGCATACAATCTGGGATGCAAGAACTACCACACAGTCCGGAAACAGACTGAAGCAAAGCCATTGGATTAGTTCAGCCTCAGGATTCAAGGAAAAACAGAAACATCCTTCAGTCAGGGAAAGTCTTTACCTGAAATCATTTACACAATTAATTCTGACTTCCAGAAATACTGAGTTATAAAACTGGGAAAATTCACAGTAGTGTTCTTGAACCAAACAACACACAATTCATTTCAGGCACTGAAATCTCCCTTAGGTTTAATAGCTTATGAGAAAATCAATTCGGTTGTAGTTACAATACACAGACTTTTCCATTTTCTTTTCCTTAATTGGGCACCTGCAGGATGAAAAACTAAAAAATAAAAAGCATCTTTTAAAATTATACCTTTCCTCTTCTTTTTCTTCCCCTTCCCACTTTTTTTTTCATAGAGAACTTGGTATTTTGCACAGGTTTTGCCAGTGAAAGCAGATCAATTGTGAAAAAAATGCAGCCTCAGACAAAATTATCAATCAGCTCATGTTGAACTCAGCCCATGAGAAAGGTAACACTCCTGAAAGAATGACATAATTAATCTTAGTTTTTCTTGCAGTCACAGTTTTGTCCTTACCCTCTCAGTTTCAAAAGAGACACTAAAACTTTAAGCAGCGTTACAGACATTACAAGTGAGGTCATACGCTCAAGAGAAGCAAGGAAAAGTCTCAGGACCCCTGTGATATAAACAAAAGCCCTGTGACAAGGACAGATACACGGAAAGTAAGACAGATTGTGAAGGAAAAAATTAATCTGGAGTAGCTACAGTTGATAAAATTGTAGGTAACTGAAAATAGGTTCTTAGCAAGGAGAAATGTCAGGGAAGTTCAAACTCCTCTGCCTTTTCAGAGCATGAATGTGAACAGTAGGTTTCCATCTCTCCAAAGAGACTTTAATTACCGATCTGCTGGCTTTGTATGACTGGTCTCTTTTTTTTTAATTGGAGCTACCTTAGCTTATATATACACATGAAAGGCAAAGCAGCAGGAATTCAATTCATATGCATGTCACTTCTCCCTGGTCCTGATACCTGCTGAAGTTTCCACAAGATCAGAGATTATTCTTCTTTGCTTTGGAATAAACATCTGAGGGTAAACAAACTTCCTTCAGTTCTCAAAATACTCTCATAAAAGTTGTCTTTTGGGTCAAGCTGAAACAAAATTAAGTTTGGCCAGTGACCAGAAGCAGTTCTTTGGCTGAAGTATTTGCTTCTAGCTGACCTTTTTGAAGGTGTCCAGCTAAAACCTCTGGAGTTTTCCTAGGAGACAGTTACAGGACGATACATCATTTGGTTCGCATTGAGAAAAACAACTTTCTGAACTTTTCTTCAAGAAATCCAGCAGCTCCACACAGTGGAGAAGAGACATGAAGAAGGCAGGAGATCCAACTGCTCTTCTTATATTTGCTTCTCCAGGGCATATTACAGAATAGGAGACGCAATGAGGAAGAAAATGTTTCTCAGTGTGGAACCAAGCATGCAGCCCTTTTCAATACGAATGGGTGACAGGAGTTTGCTCAGCATAGCTTCTATGAAACACCCCATCTGCCTCAGCATCAACACCAAGCAGACAGACAAATCAGCACCACACCCTTCCTAGAAGGCCCTAAATGGAAAAGGCATATGGGATTTGTAGGCAGCAGGAACTAAGGCTGCTCATCTCACACTGGCTGCAGCACACAAAGCTGCAGGCACCTTGTACCCCAGGGAGTTAGGAATGAAGGAAGGAGATACAATCACTTGTAATACTTTTCCTGAGCCAGCTACCTGGAATTCAGCAGAGCCATCACCAGCAGCATGCCAGTTAGACCATGAGCTCCACAGAAGTTCTGATTCACTGGCACAGAGCATCTTGATGCTAAAGCTCTCTGTTAAACATTGCAGTCTGATAGCACACATTTATCCTCCCCTCCTTAACTGTATTTTCCAAGAAATCTCTTGTGCTCTGTTCTTGGTGTAGGCAGGAAAAGCCAAAAGCCCTAATTAACTTCTGATTGAACTTTTATTAACTTAAATATGCAAGGCTTGCAGTCATTGTCACAGCCTGGAAGACAACAGATGTTAGATATGTCCAAGTAAGCTGGCACCAGCCTCACTAAGTAGCCTCAGGCAGCCCAGGAAAACGTCAGCAAACTTTTGCCAAGCAATAAAACCCTCTCTAAAGTGGAGATGCAAAAAATTTCAGGATTTGGTGGGTCCTTCTCCCTGTCCTCTGTAACTAAAACTTGGAAAAAATACTGATCTCTGCATTTCCTTAAATCCCATCTCTTTCCTAGGTAGTTCTTCTGCCTTATTAGTGCTACGTAAAAAGGTTTTCTGAGTAATCGGAACAATCTCCTGCTTTTTTCACATAGGACTTGGCTGAGAGATCAGTGATTTAGCTGGTGGTGATCCATACACAGCCTGTGCTGAGTGCTAACACTCATCCTGGCTTCCCAAACCACAACTGCTGCTGCTGGTCAAGGCAACAGAAGGCACAGGGACTGTAAGCCCATCTCCTGCTGACAGGAGCTGCCTTCCTGCTGGGCCTTCTGAAGGGCACATTGCCAAATGCAAAGTCCTACACCTGGATCGAGGCAATCCCAGGCACAAATACAGGCTGGGTGGGGAATGGATTGAGAGTGGCCCTAAAGAGAAGGACTTGATGGGTGCTGGTGGATGAGAAGCACGGTGTGAGCCAGCAATGTGCACTTGCAGCCCAGAAGGGTATCCTGGGCTGCATCAAAAGTGTGGCCAGCAGGGTGAGGGAGGTGATTCTGCACCTCTGCTCCGCTCTTACAAGATCTTACCTGGAGTACTGTACAGCTCTGGAGTCCTCAGCACAGGACAGACATGGATCTATTAGAGTGAGTCCAGAGGCCACAAAGACGATCAGAGGGTTAGAGCACCTCTCCTATGAAAACAGGCTGAGACATTTGGGGTTGTTCAACCTAGAGAACGTAAGGCTCTAAGGAGACTTGATAGCAGCTTTCCAGTGCTTAAAGGGCGCTACAGGAAAGCTGGGGAGCGGCTCTCTGTCAGGGAATGCAGGGATAGGACAAGGGGTGACAGCTTTAAACTGAAAGAGGGGAAATTTAGATGAGATATTAGGAAGAAATGTTTTCCAGTGAGGTTGGTGAGGCACTGGCACAGGTTGCCCAGAGAAGTTGTGAATGCCTGGAGGTGTTCAAAGCTGGGCTGGATGAGGCTTTGAGCAGCTTGGTCCAGTGGGAGGTGTCCCTGCCCATGGCAGGAGGGGTTGGAACTGGATGATCTTTAAGGTTTCTTTCAGCCGAAACCATTCTATGATTCTATGATGGGAGGAGGTGGTGGAAAGTTTGCACCTTTTGCAACTTATTGCCTGGAGTGCTGAAGGAGGAAAGGAGGAATGGGAGCCAGAGGAGAGGCAACAATAGCTTAAAAAAGACAGAACTTAAGAGACAAAGCATGGAAGGAGCCAAAGACTGGCTGGACTTCCAGGATGGGGGTCTCCTGGGCACCTTGTGGTAAAGCAGTAGCAACCAACCAATCAAACTGTCACTAGGGAACTTTAGCTCTCCAATGGCTCGAAAGGCATTCAGTATTCACCTCCCAGACCCCTGCCTCAGCAGTGACAGAGCACTGCAGCAGAAACACCACCCTGGATCTAGGATTCAGCATGGATGGGCAATTCCAGTGAAGGACCTCAGAGGGACATATGGATTTGTGTATACAAATATTTATATGTTATTTAAACCAGGGCAGGTGGCTAAGGGTCCATCTCACAAGTCACTGCCCTTCTCCTGTAGCTTGCAGAGTCTCTTGACATCACCACAACCACTGCTAGAGCTTACGAGAGATTAGGGCAGCCAGAAGGACCCAGCCCAGCGGGTCTGAGAGTGCAGCACTCACCAGGTGCCTCCATCACCTCGAGGAAATTGCCTGAGTTACAGAAGTTAGCTCTGCCATCCCCCAGGCTGTGAGAACAGACCCCCTTTCCAGAGGAGCATCCACATAAAGGTACAGCCAGATGACAGCATGTAGTAAATGATACTACAAATTGTTTAACAGTAACATATTGTTCTACTGAGGTATTTGCTTCGTTATTCCAGCTGGTGGTGAGTTTATGCTCTGAAACATGAGGATTGGTGGCCCTTGACATTTTATCCAAGCTAGTCTGACTACAGATGCTGTACAAGTGCCTAATCCTCATTTGCAAAATGTTTTAAAATCGTCTTGACAGCATCCCACAACTGTAAGCACCACAGGTTAAACAGAAAGTATGATTTGTTTTACATTAGCAGCTCATAACTCACTTCTGAAAAGAGCCCTGAAGCGTGAGGCTGTGTAGAGAGGCTGTCACACTCTCCTCCCTTCGAGCAATCCCGTTACAATATCTGGCTCCCCTTTTGGGTATGGCCCTGAGTGACTTGCTCTGAGCCATTCAAGAAATTTGTGGTAAACCTGGGCATTGAAACGAGCTCTCCCAAAGGCTCATCCAGAGCTTATTTAAGTCAACAGAAGTCTTTCCAATGGATTTCAATTAACTTTTGCGCAGGTTCTCGGGGCACTGCTCTTGCTGTGACAGCATGCTTTTTATACTGCTCGTTTTATACACCTATCAGATTTCTTCCAACAATTCTTTCCAAATTAAATAGCCTTAGGGTGTCAGGGAACATTTCAGAGAGGTGAGGGACTGTAAGCTATCCTATTATCACTGAAAAATCAATATGACTCGGATACCTATCTCCAATTTGTGCCATTTTAAATTTTCCCCTTACTCAAGCCAGACCTTTCTGCAATGCCTTCTGTTTTTATCTCTCTTCTGCGGATCGCTTTTGGTGCCTTTTCTGATGTGTAATGGGAAGATGACAGGAGATCCTAGCACAGCTGGACATTAGACATCACTGAGAGTCTGATGCACAGGCAATCTATCTCCGAGAGTATAGTCCCAGAAAAACAATTTATTAAAAATGGGTGAAATTGAGTATTGCTTTAGTTGAGATGTGCTCCTCCAGTTTTATCCCGATTCCAGCAGTATACGAAAAAAAGTTGGAGTGCTGCCATGACACACTAGGCTTATCATTTTCCGGTGGCTTTAATATGGGTCAAAACATTTAATCAGTCAATATTAATTTATTTTAGTATTTCCCAGGGAAGCCCAGGGTGACTTCGACATAGAGGTCCTTCTAGCTATTTAAACAAAGAAGAAATGGAAGGATATCCGCCGTGATTTATTTTCTCTGGATGATCAGTGGAGAAATTTGATACGCATGACACACATTCATTTAGTCCTCACTTCCCTTTGATGATTAGGGCTGAATTTTCCTTCTGGTGTATGGGGATTTGTGTGTGTCACTCCAGACAACAAGCGTCATACATCTAAGTCCAAATGTAACTTTTCAAGAGTGAAGTTCAGAGGCACAAAACTCCAGTGTAAGTGGCAAAAAAAGAATATCGTATTTGCAGGCACGCAATATTTATGTTCTAAAGTTGAAGCTTGTGCCCCACAAAGGTTTGACTGAGTCTGTAATGAAGATTCTTTCCCCAGCTATAGTTAAAAAAACACATTGGAAAGCAGGCGTCAGCTTAATTAAATCTATAACAATTGATTAGTGATTTAAAAGCATCTGTTAGCTGGTCCTTCCTATCCTATTGTGAATAACCTCAATAACAAGGTGTGACTAATTGTTTAATTGTGTGAGCATTGCAGCCTCAGCAGAGGAAGGCCGAAGAGGCATAGCTGTGGCTCGAACTGATCGCAGTGAAATGCTAGGTCTGTGTAGCTGAGTGGTGGAACGTCATTTACAACAATCATTTGTTTATTAATATAACCTTTTTATAGACCGTGAGAATCAGACAGACCTGTGAGCAATTGCTTTTCAGAAACAGTCCCTTTACCCTTCAGGACTACCTGGCATTCACTAGAAGAAGTGAGTTCTCCAAAACTAACGGAAGTTAGTTCTCCAAAAAAACTAACGGAAGGATGAAAAAAAGCTTTATAATGGATTATAAAGCTCTGTAATCGCTGTTGGCAAACCCAGCAGTGTTCTGAAAGGCTACTACTATGGCGTAATATTTTCCAGTTTTCATGCAGTCCCAGTGTCAAGTGATACAAGCAATAAAGCTCTCCCTTCCCTTCCCCTGTAAGACTATTCCATACATCACATTGTGAAGCAAGTTTTATTTTTGGACTGTGATGAACACCTCACAGGATCAGGCCAGTAGCGAGGCACCAAGCACGTGGGAATGATACATCACATGGATTCAAACCCAACTGCCTTCCACCGCTGCAGCACTGGGTGCGCTCATTGAAATGATTGCAGAATTAAAATTACAGCACAATCGCACGGCTCTATAAAACTCGAAGAAATATAATCTTAACTAAATAATCACACGGCATTCAGATACTAAACACCTGGTGGATCTCCCTGGACAGGTCTCAGCACTAGAGTGGGGATTCAGTCCCAAGGAATCAGATGCAACCACTCGTAACCACACATGCGCACTGTGAGAAGGGGAAAAGACTGACCTTGAATGCGCTGAGCTGTCTCCAGCAAAAGACAGGTGGCAACAGCAAGCAACGGAAGCTCTGCTTCGAGGAGACAACAACCACAGAGCTGCATCTGCTTCATTTGTAGATAACCATCCTTGACCCAGCCAATACATTCGGTTTCGGAACCGCCTTGGCCTTGTGCATACATCTATTTTATGCATGAATCTGGAGAAGAAGCGGGGGGGGAACAATGGAAATATAATTTTTTTGTATCCAAGGTTTATATCTGGCCACTTAAGAAAACGGAGCAATTCTACTAAGCTGGAACAATGCTACAGCTCTGTTTCAGCTGGTAAGCTTAAAACAAATTGCTTGAGGGAAGTGAAAGAAGAGCAAAGGTTTTTAAAAGGCATTGGCATGGAGGAGTGAAGCAGAGAAAACATTCTCTTCTGTTATTTCTCCAGTAGAGTTCAGATTTCTTGATTTTAGGCATTAGTGTTTCAAAATTCTGCCATGGCAGCTCCGGAGGGGTCTTTAGCCAGCAGGAGGCTCAGCTGCAATGCACTGAGAAAACTTAAGTCTGATAATCCTCACACGAAATTTCCATGCTGGAGCATTTAATACTGTAATTTCCAGCACACATGGATAAACCCCTTCTGGAAGGATAACACAAAATAAACCCATTCCCACTGGACAGGCTGTTTCAGCTCTGATTCCATAGAGCAGATTGCATAACACACTTGAGGAAGCTGCTTTTTTCAGTATCTTCACTGAATATTCCAGAAGAATTTCATGGCCAGGTTGGATGGGGCCTTGGGCAGCCTGATCCAGTGGGAGGTGTCTCTGCCCATGGCAGGGGGGTTAGAACTGGATGTGCTCTGAGATCCCTTCCAACCCAAACTATTCTATGATTTGATTATTCTATAAGAATTTCAGTGGAAATCATAATAGTAACAACATCCTATGCACAAAGACAAGGCATGGGCAGGCCTACAACTTTATGACAAACATGTTGTCCAGCTAAAAATCTTCCCGTAGGCTGTTCGCAACCTATTTGTGCCCTCCTACCTCCCAGAGAGCTTTCCCAACAGGTTAGGCAGCAGGCGAGTGACCTTTTCCCCTGTCACCATCCCAGCTGACAGACTACAAGGCAGGACTTCAGCTGCTGTAAATGAGGCTCCTTTAAATGAATAACGAATGCGTAGCCTTAAAACTTTTTTGAATCATCTGTGGTAAGATTTTTCATTAGGGTACACTTTCTGGTGCTGTTATGAGCATATTAATTTTGGTGCAAAGGAGGTTAAAACAAACAGAGCACCCAAGTCCCAAACCCATAAGCCATCTTAGATATACTGCAATGGGGGTCACAGAATCGTTTGAGTTGGAAGGAACCTCAAAGCCCATCCAGTTCCATCTCCTCTGCCATGGGCAGGGACACCTCCCACTGGATCAGGCTGCTCAAAGCCCCATCCAACCTGGCCTTGAACACCTACAGGGATGGGGCAGCCACAGCTTCCCTGGGCAACCTGGGCCAGGGCCTCACCACCCTCACTGGAAAACATTTCTTCCTAATATCTCATCTAAATCTCCCCTCTTTCAGGAGAGGGAGAAGGAGAGGGAGACGAGAGCAATGAACATGATTTGCAGACCATGAATACTGTTAAAGTCTTACCATAGATAACTGCTATACTCCATAAGTTTTATTGGGCTCGAGAAGTATTTTTTTAAGCACCGAGGCTTTTAGGTCATAGAGTATACATCAAACTTTGGGGAAAAAAATAGCCTTTCAGACCAGTTATTGACCTACACGGTTTTGTCTTTGATTTCTTATTCTCTTTCTCTGCAAATTCTACAATTAGAAGGGTAAGACAGCACATTTTGTATGGATTATTACAGTGATGAGGGCTGATAGCACTTAGCCTACAGCCTCGTATCTCACTGTACACCCGAGGCCTCTGATAATCCTTCAGAAGTATACTGTGCCTCAAGTCTTGTTTCTTCATTAGAGGCATACTTTCTCAGTCTGCTTTCCAAAAACCTTTCAAGGCATCTGGTAGCTGCTGGTGGCGAAGGACCAATAAACCAGACTGAAGTAGACTTTATTGGCAAAACTTATGCATGTTTGCCTGCAGCTGATTTTTTTACTGCAACTACTCTCCCCTGTAGGGTCCTTCCCTAAAAACCTGTAATCCAAATCAATATGTAGAAATTACAGAAGGGCCGAGCCTCCCATGGAGCATTTAGACACTTCCACAGTGTTTCTTGTGTAGTACTTCACCTTGCGTCCGTTCATGATGCTGTGGAAAGCATTTCTTTTACCTTCTTAAATATTTTTAAGTATCTCTTAAAATATTGCTATACCGTTTTTCTAGACATCAATAGCAACTGTAGACCAAATCTGCAAAGGGTATGTAATTGATATGAAGAATATAGCAAAAATCATGATTGAGGTTCTCATACTAGCGTGGATTTAAACTGAAAAATTACAGCTAAGTATCCTGGGTATGTTTCAGTGATCTCTCATCCAACTTGCAATTAGGGCTCTCATTTCTGGATGAGCACCTGAAGAACTGTTTTTCCCACTTCCGTTCTCAAAAAGGTGCTGTACTTTTCCCAAATCTCAAGTTTGCAAAGATAAAACCTAAACTCAACAGAGGTATTTTCAAAATCTTATTAAAAAGAAAAAAAAGACATTAAAATAGGTATTTTTCCAACTCTGTGTTAGGACAGGATTGTAATTTGCATATCTCATCTGAACAGTTTTTAAGTAAAATTATTTTAATTTAAGATTTAATTTAATTTATTGTAACAGCACTGCTATTAAAAAAATACAAATCAAACTGCTGCATTTTTGAACCCTTAACACGTGTAGTACAGACAGGGGAGATAACTGATGGTATATCCCACAAAGTTGCACTTAAGTCTCTGTCACAGCTTCAGCTTTTATACCCTTATCCAGGCAGAACGCTGCTCTCTTTTTACAGTAAAGAGACATGAAAGCAGCTGTTGGCATTACAACCACACGTGATGATTTCCAATGAATTTCAAAATTAAACAAGCCCCTTTCTAGTGATTCTTTGATGTCATCTAATTTTCTGCCAGTTGGTAAATTCAAGGAGACAGAAGTCTCAAAGTAACCTGAATTTTATGGTTTCAAATGTTTCTTCCCTACAAGGAGCAACCCATTTTCTGCTTTGGTCTTTGAAGGATTATTAAGACAGAGGAACTATTATAACAACAATGAAGGGAATGTTTGATTTTCATATCAACTCATAAACCCATCTCTGTTCTTGAAACTGAGATCCCTTATGCTGTGGGATACACTGAGAACTGATCAAAAGTTGCCCAATCTCAAAGGCTCGTTAACACTTCAAGACTAATAAAAGAGTCAGGAAAACAGTCACATTAAACGTTTTATAAGTGACCCCACCACTACCTGCCTTTTCCTCACACTGAGTTTACATGCAGTCTATTCATCTGCTTTTCCTATAGGTCACTCCGTAGTAAGAATCACAGAATCGCAAAATCACAGAATGGTAGGGATTGGAAGAGATCTCTGGAGATCATCCAATCCAACCCTCCTGCTAAAGCAGGTTCATCCAGAGCAGGTTGCACAGGAACACATCCAGGCAGGTTTGGAATATCTCCAGAGAAGGAGACTTCACAGCCTCCCTGGGCAGCCTGTTCCGGTGCTCCGTCAACCTCACAGTAAAGAAGTTTTTCCTCGTGTTAAGGTGGAACCACGTTCCACTTTGTGCCCATTGCCCCTTGGCCTGTTGCTGGGCATTATTGAAATTACTCTGGCCCAATCCCCTTAACACCCACCCTTTACATATTGATCGGTGTTGGTAAGATCCCCTCTCAGCCTTCTCCAGCTAAACGGACCCAGGTCTCTCAGTCTTCCCTCGTAAGAGAGCTGCTCCAGTCCCCTCATCATCTTTGTGGCCTCCACTGGACTCTCCCCAGTAGTTCCTTGCATGTCTTGAGCTGGGGAGCCCAGAACTGGACACAGGACTCCCAGTGAGGCCTCACTAGGGCAGAGTAGAGGGTCAGGAGAACCTCCCTCAGCCTGCTGGCTACACTCTTCTTGATGCACCCCAGGATACCATTGGCCTTCTTGGCACAATGGCAGTCCTAGTAAAGACACAAAGAGAGAGGTTTAAAGGCTTTTTAAGCTAACTCCCAGCAAAAAAAACCTAAGGCTGTGTCTGTGCTGCCTCTGATAGGAGGGCCAAGGCTCCCTCATGGCAGATCCCCTCATTCGCTGTACAGTGGTCCTGCAGTCCTGCAAGTGCCTGTGAATGTACGCTCTAGACCGTGTGTGAGGGGGTAGCACAGGATCGAACTCAGTGTAGCTGCTTTGTGTGCCAAGGCAGGCAAGCACAGGGACTCACATACCTGTGACTGCTCTATGACCAATTTTTCGGAGCAGCATAGGCAGGGCAGCAATCTCATCTATCCATGGACAGCCACAGTTGAGTCCAGGCAGGCTCTGATCTTTGAAAGAGGCTGGAGTCTTCTCAGGGGCAGCTGTTTGTATTTGTAGTAATCATCCTTCAGTATCAGCCTCTTCAGCTGCTTCACCTCTGGACAGGACTGGTTGGACCCACAAGATAAACTTCTGGACACTGCGGCCAAATCAGGTGCCAAAACACATGCTTGAAATTAGCAAAACGAAACAGAAAAAAAAGAGCTGAAAACCAACAAACCTTTAGAGATGGTGAGCATAGAATTTGCATAGCACTACTCATGATTTTAATTGTCAGAGGTAATCCTGATCTAGACTCACAAGAGAGATAGTTTTTTCCAGGTATCCCACACCTGCTGTCATCAGATGGTGTGTTTTGATTACTTTCCATGTGGAGGAATTTCCCCTTCTTGCTCATTGCTGGTCAACTCCGTTAAATCTAATTCCACCATTCTCTCTGCTAGCTCATTATCACCTCTTCCAAAGGTCTTAATGCAAAGCTCCTGATACTCCGTACCATCGCCTAGCCCTATGTGATGGATCATATCACTCCATGGGAATTTCAGTTTTCCATTACAAAGAAGTTCCTGCCCCTCCTCAGTGCACACAACTGCTGTGAAGTATGGTTTTCATGCACCTTTAAAGGCCAGAAGAGAAGCATCAAACAAAAAGAACCTGCCTCCTGCCTTCTATTTAAAAGCAAAGCCCCATCATTTCCATACAGTTTGGCATTTTTTATCTACTTGACTCATCATTTTGTAACACCACTGGCAATGCTGCAGAAGTCCCTTCCCTGGAGAGCTGCACAGGCGCTCGCATATATCCCTGTGACGACTGCCAACAGCAGTAAATAAGCTTTCCAGTCTTACACTAAAAATCTAGCTGTTTACAGAAAGGCTTCCCAAAGATTCTCCAAGTGCTTGAGGAGATCTTTACCACTGCAAGTTGTTACATAAAGTCTTCTGTATCTGCGCACTTAATCCAAAGCCCAATAAACTCAGTAGAAAATTCCCATGAATCTGAGAAGTCTTTGGATCACATTCTACTGCTACCAATACTACCTCGGTTTGTAGGGGTAGACCTTCATATCTGTTTGGCTGCTGATACTGATATCACTCTCATATATTTTTATTTCAGGCAAGGGGCAAAATGAAATAAGCCAAGATAAATTTGCTTGGCTTTCTATTTCTGTTTCATCAAAGCTTCCATCTGTCTCAGTGATGACCAAGTTCATCTGCATTTTCAGACCTATGTTGAATTAATTTATTTCAAGTCTCCTCTGCCATTTTTGGTGCGAATCAGGAAGTGTCCCTTTTATGTTTTGAAAAACTAACCCGCTCATTAACTTTAGGCCTATATAAAGAACTCTGCAAGTATTAGCTACAAGCGTGAAGGAAGTTCCTATTATCGCATTCTTAATGTTACTGTAAATGGATCCCTCCTCCTTGCGTGGCATCTCAGACCTGTGGGTGCATAACATAGTGGAGAATTACCCTAGGAAATTGAGGACTGAGCCATCGTGGTCTCAGCAGTGAAGGTCACAGACCCGGGCTCCAGACCTTGACTTTGGTTGACTGTGCGACAGTGCCAACATACCAGGAAAGAGGAGAGTGGGGGGAAGGGTCAGCAGACACTGGAGACAGATGGCCTAATTCATCATCCACCAGAAATAAAAAAAAAAAAAAAGCTGTTCCAAGCATTACACACAGAGCGATGATTGCAAATTCCACAACTGTGGAGACTTGCCAAGCCATTATACACACATCCATACTGCAGTCCTTGTGCATAGCTCCTGAAAGGTGAAGTCAGGAGAAACTACAAAGCATAAAGGGTGCTCAGGTCTCAGGAAATTGGTTCATAAAATGATTATCCAAGCCCTGGTGGAATGAAAAACATGTAGAAGTTAGGGACTAACAGGATATTACAGTTTATTCATAAACAATGCATTCATGCAATGCATAACTAAGTTATCCATGGATGTGATTCTAGATATTATGTACTAATTAACTTCTTTTGACATTTTTTTTTTTTATTTTGCTCTTAATGGTTTCCCAATTGGAGCTGCTTGATTGCGTGTCCTGCTAAATAAAGTTCTCTAGTCACCAAGCAGAGTACCTCACAGGAACAGGCAATGCTGGTGACGCTGCTCAGACGGGATGGCATGCAGAGCAGACCAAACAGCAGTTTCCCCAGACCACATTCTTTGGTTTCTCTGCAAAGGGAATAAAGGAGAATCCTGGATCCTGCCTTAGATTTTTGGGCACCTAGAAATTCACAGGGAGCAAGGAGACAGAGCAGCAGCAGCAATGCTGTTAGTAGCACGGGCTGAGTGTTCCAAGTGGCTTTGTGGACACAGCTTCCCCACAAAGACAACAGCAGCCATTGATTTGCTGAATGTCATCAAATAAGTGTCAGAGACCTTGGCCATGGCCTTTGTCCAGCCTTTTAGCTCTCTTTCTTCCCAGGCTAACATCTATGCACTACACAACAAAGAGTTATTAATACAGTCTCAACAATCACCCAATGTAAAAACCCACACACAGAACTTAGGACTCCTAAGGGATTCCTAAGGGATTCCTTAGGAGTGCATAGTATGGATTCTGTGCAAATTCAAGATCTGAAACTGCAACCCACTAAGCAGTCCTTCCTTTTATTGCCAGGTGACCTCAGAAGGATCACGCAGGAAAAGGACTTGTTCTGTGTAAGCAGGTTCAATACACAAACACTTGACAATCCAAGCGTCCTTATGCAACTGCCACTCTCCAAGTTTGTGATACTGGGTTGCTCTCCTAGCAGCTCACGGTACGTCAGAGAACCTGCACAACACACCCTTCTACTACCTAAGAGCCCCCATGGACTCTCATAGTGAAGCCACTTCTCTTGAACCCTTGCATAGTAAAGATAAAAACAACACCCTGAAAGCCTGGCTGTCCTGGGAACCTCCTCTTCAGTTTTATCGCACCAGCTGTATCCATCCATGCTTTCCCCTCGTCTCGCTGCACATTCCAGCAATCAGCCCAAGCCGTCTCACTCAGCAACTCAAAAACAAGGAGGAATTAGACAACAAAGCAGAAGTGTACTGTGCAGAATATTGCCAGGCAACCCCCATTCTGACAGGGAACATTTTACTCACTGTTTGAAGAACTACCCCACATCCAGAGAATCCCCCAGCCTCCAGAGGAAGGAGAGGGAGGAACTGAAAAGCAGAAAGCAAGGAAGCATTCTCCAGTTCTTCCTAATTACTGCAGCTACCCACCGGACTATTCCTTGAAAAAAAAGCCCTTCTCCTCCACCTAGTTTGTGGTCTCCCTACTTTATGCTCCACACAGAATATTTACATATCTACCTTGAGCATCTAATCTGTGTGTGATTCTCTTACAGTTTGGACCGATATCTTACTTGGCAGATGGAGTTGTCTACTCCAGGAAACAACTCCAAATGGTCATTAGGAGCTCAAGTGACTCACACCAGTACAACCCCAGTTATTTTACTTCCCCACCTCTTTTGAAGGAGCACAACCAATGTGGGTTCCCTTCTCTCATTTACCTTGAAATGTGCAAGAGACTACACCGACCATTATGCATGAAAGTTTTTACACATACCTTTTAGAGTGCCCCTTATTAAAAAAGACATTTAAACATTCCTATGCTTCCCAGTTGTGCATCCATCTACCTACCTAGATACCCACCTGAATCTCTTTCTTCAGCATCAGAACCATCTTACAAGGTTCAGCATAATTGTCTTTGTATGTAAGAGAGTATTCATGAAGGGAAAGAGAAGCCAAATTATTTAAGACTTGGGACTCAGGAGCACTGCCTGGTCCACCAGAGCATTTTTCTCTTGGAATTTTGTTCTCTAAATGAACCAGAGAACAAACCCAACAATGCCCAGGATCCAGCACCAATCAAGGAAGATCAGCGTGAACTTCATCCTGAATGTCACCTCCAGTAAGGCCCATGGAAAATCATGAGAACCAAAAATACTGAGGTGTTGTCATGCGTAGAACAGAGACACTTGGTAAAAGACTAGTTTTTCTAAAGAGACGGTAACCATAATGGTGTAGGGTGACCTGGCAACTTTTCAAGACAAGTAATCAACACTGTAACCTATCAAATACCTGAAAACCTATCAAATACATATATAAAAAAAAAATAAAAAAGGTGTTTTTAAAAATAGGAATTGGATACCACCAGTGTGCATTGTAACAACTGAGCATAAATACCTCCTCTACATGGCAGTGCTCTTCAGTCCCAATTCAGACAAAATATTAAACATAGCACTAGGCTAAACTGAAAAAGATTATTTCCTTAATAGATATCTTTATATATATGTATATCTTTATATATATTTATGTCTTTATATGTTGTATTACATTAATAATATATTGCAATATATTATATACAATAAATGTAAAATTTATAAATCCCTCCTAGCTGTTATGGCAGCTACATAGAGGAACCCTAGAACAGTTGCTTTCTGCAGTATCTGTCAGTCTGTAGGTAATTACAGAGCAGCAGGAATGCAATTTATTCCCAAGTAGCCAGTGTTGTGAACGACAGCTGTACTTGAGAGATACTCAGCATTTACAAGTTTGAATTCTAAAACTGACCAGAAATTAATATAGAAGCTCAGACTTCCCTGTAGTTTAAGCAAGGGAGTGAAGTGTTTTCCCCTGCACTATGAGGACCTGCATCCAGCTGGCTAGATGCTGTTTGGGTGATCTTAATACTTAAGGTTGTGGACGCATTTTATCCTTAAAGTAGGAAAACTTGAGCTTTTCTGCAGAGACACAGGCAGATTTTCATCCTGCTCAAAGCTTCAGCAGCATCTGCCTACAGCCTTGAGTGATACCAACAGCAATTAGATGACTCAGATACATGCACTGTCTGGAATGCATCCTATTTAAAGCATCATATATGCAGATGCTGTATCATTGAGGTCCTGTAACCCAATAAACATCTTACTGATACATCCTCTCGGGCAGAGTTGCAGAAGTGAATTCTAAAAGCTGATCCTACCCTATGTAAACCTCATTTCTAGAATGGTGGGAACCGTCAGGCATCAGAACCTGAGAACGTGCATGTCACTTCTCATCTCTACATTTCCACACAGGGGAATAAAGCTATCCCAAATGCAAGCCATGACTATAAGTAGGAAATTATGAGTTCTTCTTTGCCTTAGCAAATTGAAGTTTGGAGGTATTGCAGAATAAAATAAATCTCCTAGAAGTGAAGTGCAACAGGAAGCAGCTGCTGACTCAAGTTGCACTGAAAACGGATGCTTGGCTCAGTACTGTTAGAAAAATTCTTAGGCTAAATGTATCCTCTTGGAGCACAATTAACAATTAGCTCAAACTACAGCAACAGAGGAATCCCAGGACTACTGAACAATGATTTTGTCTGTTGCTGTATTACACAAGAAATGTTTGTCCAAGCCAAAACACCTAGACAGAAAACTAAAATTAAAAGGCTGAACTTGGGGCAATCAAGGTTAATATAAACAAGAGATGCCCCCTCGTGGTTACAGTCAAAGGTAGCAAACAAAAGATAAACGGAAAGTAATAACTGCCCTATGGAAGAGCAAGGCAGAATAACTACAAATAAGGATCTTGGCCTAACTGGCTTCTCTCTATGCTCCAGCTGGCTGTAAGAGGGAGAAGAGAGAGACAGCATGCCAGGGCCGAGGTGAAAAATGTCTCCAATTAAAATACTCCCCAAATATGCTTCAAATCACAGTAAAAGGAAATGTTACGGATCTGCTTTTCTATAAAACCAAATCCACTCTTTTATAACCCTCTTTGAAAAGCAAGGCAGCATCACCAGTGAAATGAACTTGTGAAGAAGATTTAGATACTGTTACTGGGAATGCTTTTATTTACTCCTAGAGTGAAAGCATCCACTATGTCTAACAATGAATGAAAGTACATGATGGAAATAAAAACCTTCCAGGGTTAAAGGTTACCTTTTCCTAAGACCAGATATGAACCATCACAAACTGAACACAACAAACATACACGTTGGAAACTTACCACTCCAATCACTGTATTTTGCAATGACTGCATCACAGCTTTGGTTTATGCAGAAATCTAAAGCAAATCATTAGGGGGCAGACAGCAAAGAAAACTTTTCTGCCACTCCTGAGCTTAACCATGGCCAAAATCGGGCTGGGAAAACTGGAATCCTCCTTTAGGTTGCATGTACTGGCACTTTTTCAAGATGATTCTCCCTCCTTTGTACAAAGACTTTCCTTAAAACATACAGTAAGTAATGAGGTTCTTGTTTTTCTACTTTTACCCAGTTGTCTCCCCTGCAATTTATTTTCCAATATAGTGAGCTGGTACGGATTTTGCTAAATAACCTACCTTACCCCATCTCTGAGGTCCTCTTCAATTCTAACTTAGCAACCCAATCTCGCCGTAGGGCATCAGCAGCATTGCACAAAGGCTGTGCTTTGGCATCTAGAGGAGGTGTCTCATGCGTGCCAGCATTACTGGTAACATGCAGAGTGAGCCAGATGAAGGAAATGATGTCTTAAAAGTTTTTCCACTCTTGCATTACATGACTGCACAGGACAGAGACACAGAATCATAGAATGGTTTAGGATGGAAAGGACCTTAAAAGATCCTCCAGTTCCAACCCCATGTCATGGGCAGGGACACCTCCCCCTAGACCAGGGTGTTCAAGGTCCCATCCAACCTGGGGGCCTTGAGCATCTCCAGGGAGGGGGCATCTGCAACTGTCCTGGGCAACCTGTGCCAGTGCCTCACCACGCTCATCGTGAAGAATTTCTTCCCCCTTTCAATTTAAAGCCATTCCCTCTCATCCTATCACTCCATGCCCTTGTAAAAAAAAGTCCCTTCCCAGCTTTTCTGCAGGCCCCCTTGAGGTACTGGAAAGCTGCTGTAAGGTCTCTCCCCAAAGCCTTCTATTCTCCAGGCTGGACAATTCCAACTCTCTCAGCCTGTCCTCACAGCAGAGGTGCTCCAGCCCTCTGATCATCCCCATGGCCCTCCTCTGGATCCATTCCAACAGTTCACAGCATTGAGAATGAGCATGTGGAAAGTAGTATGCTTACAGGAAAACAAGGTGTCAACTTGGAAAACAGCCTCTCTAGAAATGCCACTTCTAAAGGCCAGAACGAAGTTGAGTAGTCATTTAGGTTTAAACAACAGAAAAAAAAAACCAAACCAACCCACCTTTCCTTAAAAAGTGCTTCTGGAAGTCTCGATAAATCTGCTGCTTTGTGAAAGTAGTTCTAAATCCTGGTCTTTAGTGCGCAAGCAAATGAAGTGGTAAAAGGCTTGTCTATTCTTACCCTGCATAGTATCAACCCAGTATTCAGTTTCCCCCAGCTTGCTAGTTACCAGTTTTCCTACTGTGCTTGATAAGTTTAAAGCTAAACTCATCCCAGAGGAAAATTCTTAATACAGATGAAATTACTCGAAATATTCAGCCACATTTAGCCTCTACTGTGCTTGAACACCGTACAAAAACCCCTAATCCCTCTGTTCTATTAATCTACTCCCACTTTAATGAAATTATTCAATAAAACACATATCAGTCTTAGTTGGATTTAGTATGACACTCTTAATAAGCACAGTAATTAGCTGCACAGCCTGTTAACTGCTTATCTCTTCCAAAATTCAAACTAACAACTTCAAAGCTGATGCCCTAGCACTGGTAACCCTAACGAGTTCGCTGAGAAGGCAGCCTGCTATTAGCACAGGCGAGCTATGTATGTGATGGTCACAGATTACAGACACTTCAAGTGTGTCCTTACATGCACTGGATCAAATGGCATCAGGCAAATGAAGGTATGAATCTGCAGCGAAATTCTCTAGGTCCTCCTCTGGACTTTGAACTCACGAGTTTCACCTGTGACTAACTCAGGAATGCTTTACTCTGCAGACACCCTAAATGCCTATTCAGAGCTCCATATGCAGAGAACAAATCTGAAATTCTTCAAGGTTCTCAAACATGAAGTCTATTCCCATGCTAAAAATTCTGGGGGGTGTTGGGGTTACTTAGGCTTCAAGACTGTTTCATGTTCTGTACCCATCCCTCTCTTCACTGAGAGAAGTCTACTATGTAGTTGGAGACTCCATAACTATAGAAAGCTTTGTTATGTCAGATACAACATCCACCTTTTGGCTCAGCCTTACTGCTGGTACTGATTTCCTACATGATTATCACACCCTGGGGAAGCTGCATCCACACCAACTTCAGTATTCTTCTCTTACCCTGCCTTATACGGCAAGTACATGCACTTCTCAGCTCAGGAGACCTGCAGTCAGTTCACTCCCTCCTGTCCTGCACATCCTCAAGTTCTCGGTAGGGAACAAGGGTGCTT
Organism: Cuculus canorus; assembly: GCF_017976375.1. Lineage (NCBI taxonomy): Eukaryota > Metazoa > Chordata > Aves > Cuculiformes > Cuculidae > Cuculus > Cuculus canorus. The sequence continues at coordinate 7,047,753 of NC_071407.1, forward strand.
GCAGATGAAAAAAAAAAAAAAAGATCTATCAGAGAGCTTTATTCTTCTGCTTCACTGAAAGTGCCCTACAGAGTAAATGCAGTACAACGGCTGTTTCTCACTATACTCTTTTAAAGTTACACAAGGTACTGTTTAAGGTTATTTTATTTCTTTTATAAATACACTACCGCAACACCAACTGATTTTGGTTTTACAACTGCTTTGCTATCTAAAAAATATAACATTAATGGTAAACTCTTAAGCTTTTCAGAATAACACATGAAATTATTCAATACCTCTTTTCCTACCGTGTTGGATTTTCGCAAAGATTCACATTTTGACTGGTGACTGTCACTTGCCTCAAGTTATGCTGGCCTCAGGCTGAAGGGATTCGATGAAGGAACTGTTACACTGCCAGCATGCCAGGAGAGGGTTGTGATTTGTCTTGACACAGTTCTGGGGTCTTTTTTGACTTCTCAATATCTTCCAATACTTGCATTTTTTTCAGTTCAGTAACTAGAACACTATGAATTTGGACAAGCACAGATTTGGGGCAGTTTCCTGCTAGCATTGGCAATGGGCAATAAAGGGGAAAAAGTAGTAAGAATGGCTTCAAAGAATTGATTTGTCTCATACTTCTGAAATTTGCAGCTCAAATATGACTTAGTACGTACTCCATCTCAATGGAATCCTCTAAAGACAATATAAGCCAAAATAAAAAACTTAACATACACAAGTTTCAGCGATAAAACCAATTATTTTAATTGAAGCCATTAAAAAAACCAAGTGGCAATATAAATGATAAAATTATACTTAAGGAATAGCTAGCACTTTCTGAAAAGCATTAAAACAGCAACAGACATTTTACAAAAGATTTAGGGAAGAGAATAAAATTTCCAAACTACAGGTACTGTATAAAGGTAACATTAACAATTATCTTATAAAATACAGCAACAGAGACAAAACAGATACTCAAGCTCCTTTGAAACTAAGCCTTCTGGGGTCTTGGTTAAAATCTATGTTCAAAAACTATTTTAAACAAGGACCAAATACTTCATATTTTAAATTTACAAGTCCCTGGCATAAACACAGCACTATACACATCTTCCAAACGAGCAGTAAGTACAATTTCATTTAACCATGCGTGGTGTCATCTTCTACAAAGTCTTTGGCCATTTCTGCTGTGATCACATCGATATGACTAACCTGGTGGAACAAAAAGAAGTAAACAGTTACTATAGTACCTCCTGCAGAACTAGACAAGTCTTTTATCTAAACGCACCAGGACTAAGCAACAGATCTGATAAATTTCTTATTTCCTTTACAGAACACGGAAAGGGAGATCTGCAGATATTTAAATTCTTGTTTCAGGAAGGAAAGAACTTTTACGCAAAAGACTGTGATATAACTAGAAACCCATCAGTGAATAAGACTGATTCACTTTCAATCTGACTTTCAAGTGGAGTCTTCTCAGTAAACAACGTAACTAAAATTTATCATTTACCTTGTTTCTGAATTTAACACCATAGAACTTGTCAGCTGACTCAAGCAGTTCAGGCCTAAACGTTGTTGTAATAAACTGAGCATGTTCAGCTAGTTCCATAATCATATCTGAAAGAGAAGACAAGAATTCTTTTTCAATGTAATCTTTTCAATAAAGTGGGACATGTCTTAATATGAGATAGGCAAAGAATTTGCTATTCCTTATTCAAAATAAGGGTCTGGTTATTAGAAACAAACAACCACAACACCTACAAATCAAGAAAGGATCCATACCAGGTTTTTAAGCACTATCACCAATTCCAGTACCAACCCTGACATATTCAGCCACTCATCAAAATCTGAATTGTGATAAGGTGAGCCTTTAGACACAGTAGACAACACTGAGCTTTTACCTAAAAAAAAATCATGAAAGTTTCATAAAGTTAAATTCTAATACACATTAGGATATCCCCAAATGTGCCTTTTTGAATAAAAGCTTTTATCTTAAACATCAGGGATGAGAAGACAGTCTATCATGTTCAACCACGTGAAGATGAATAAAGGTAGACAGTTACCTGAAACAGCTTTTCTGTGCTGAGCATCCAAAGCTTGGTCGATTTCATCAAACAAGTAAAATGGAGCTGGATCACATTTCTGGATAGCAAATATCAGGGCTAGGGCCACTAAGGATTTCTGTCCACCTGAAAGTTGCTGCATTTCTCTCATTTCACCCTGCTTCCCTGTGAACGATACCTACGAAAACAATGCAAGACAATTCCAAAATATTAAATCACGACATAACTTGCTATTACAGTAAATAAACAGGACCAATTAAAAGTAGCCTTTTAAAAAAATAATTCAAAGGCAATCTAGATGAATATTCAGAGTACTGAAACGCAAATCTTCCTCCTTACCCTTATGCCAACTCCAGTGAATTGGTCTACAGATGGAACACTGCTCTGAGATCCAGATCCCCTTTCACTTTCAGTGCTGCCCTCGCCTTCATCCTGGGACTGATTGCCCTCCACATCTCCTTTCTTCATCACTAATGTGGCCTTGCCACCAGGCACCAACTTCTGGAATACTTCACTGAAATTTTTTGACACCTGAAACAGTAAATACAACAGCTCAACTTCACATAATGAAAACAAAAGCAGACAACAGCTGGTTTTACATGATTATATCAAGTATATGTTTCAAAGCAGAGATCCACGTTCATTCTTAAGCACAAGCAGAAGTGAGAAACGTGCTATAAAGACCTTGGTTTAAATCATCAAACTGTTCCTGTAATATAAGAATTTTCACAATTTTTTTCAAGAAAATGGTAGATTTAAAACATAGAAAAGCAGGAAAATCAAGTATTATTATTATTATTATTATTATTATTTATTTATTACAGTAAAATTCAGATAAGAAATTTATTAAGCATATGATCTTCTAAGAGAACACTTCATGTACCTCATAGTTAAAATCCTTTGTTAATGTTAGGAATTACCTTCACTAAATCTGGAAAATGGATTTAGTGCAGAAATTATTACCAGACATTTCCCAGAAAGGGTGGTTGAACATAGTACAAAAAGACTCATCAGAAAGGAAGTATTTAAGAGGTTTAAAGTAAAGCTAGCATTGTAACAGTACCAAGACTGAAAACTAGCCTATTCCTTTTTCGGTACTTAAGAAAACCCACAAACCTAAAGTTACACAATACTGCCTTCTACAATAATAGAACAGATTTACTTGAAATCTGCTTCTCCCAGTACAGCTGCTGCATAAAGAGACAATGCGATTTCATCACCAGTGTCTTTACAATTGTTGCTATTTTATTACCTGTTTGAAAGTCAGCTGAATAGCTTCATATTTCCTGAGCTCAAGGACATTCATCAGCTCCATGATAGATTTGTAGCCTCTGTCCAACTCCTCTTGCCTTTTTATCAATTTTTCCTTCTGCTCCGAGAAATTTACAAACTGATCTAAAGCTTTTTTATTAACATGACTGTATTTCTTCAGCTCTGTATTGCACTGCTCCAGTTTGCGGAATAACTGTAAATGGAAAATATTAACATATCAAAGGTACTTGCAATTCTATCCAGACTAGACATTTAAGATGTACGCGACACTAATATTTTTGGTCATGAAACATAACACCAAGAACACTTATTACCTGCTTTAAACTTAAAGTCTGATACTTTTCAAAAGCCTCCTGTGGAAGTGAACCCAACTCTCGGATTTTCTTCATGCATTCCTCTTTCTTCTTGAGAAGCATGCCTTGCCTATTGGTCATTTTTTCAAGTTCTTTTGTGTCATGGTTAATGGCATCCATATGCTCCTTTTCCATGTTCTTCCAGCGTTCCATGCTCTTCTGAAGCTCTTTAATTCCTGCTTCTGTTTTGTCAATAGAATTATCCAGATCTGAGATATTGGGGGAGAGCACAAAACCCAGAGGTAAGTCTTACATGCCTGCATAAAATCAGCAATTATCCAGTCAAGTACTCTTGAAACAAAACGATAGTCTAAAGAAAAAGACCTATTAAGGAATAGAAAGTTACTTTTAAGACAAAAAGCTGAAAATCCCTCTTTCCTTCCCCAGGAGAATATGGTTAAACCCCTAACAAACATACTAGGGTCATATTGTTAAAGCCTAGAAAGAGTAGTAAAAAAAATTTTGACTTATACAGGTGCTCCTTCCTACGTGACAGCAACTTATTAATAGTTTTATACAGGTTAGATAAAACTTAAGACCAGATCATACTTGTCTGAAGGTTGTTTCAAAAGGACTATGTCCTGAAGCCAGAAGTCTGTTATCACCAGCACATCCTCATTGTTGTAACAGTGCGGAGTTGTGGACACTTTCACTCATGTACAACACAAGCAAAATCTTGTTTTGCTTATCTTTTGCTGCTGAGTTCCAAAAAGTTGTTGCACACTATGTAACTACTACAGAATATTTGAAATTAATGACTACTACTCATATTATGGCCTGTTTCTGAACAAAACCATGCTATGTGTGACTTTCAAAACCCTCGATATCTTTCTTTGAAAAAATGACGCTACCAACCATCTGACCGTGCCAGCGTGTCCTTCACTCGTTTGTTGATAGCTTCAAGTTCTGATGTTGTGGCAGTAAGAACTGTGCCACCTTCCGTTTCTCGTAGCTCATTCAGTTCCTACGGGACAAAGTAAATGCCACCAAGCTTCAGCATGGAGGGGAACAAAAGTATAAGCCAGACAAACAAGTTATCTTCTGCTACTCTGCAGATAACTGTACTAAATATTTTAGTAAAGTTTTAGAGCATAGTTAGATCTTCAAACAAATTTGCCATCATGAGGGCCCTATTTATATGAGGTCAAACACAAAAAAATTAGACTGTAGCTGTATCTTTTAAGAAAATCAACTACGATCACCTTCAAAACAGTTCCCTTCTGACCTGATACAGGTGGATATGATGCTGTCAATCTTCAAAGCAATTTCGCAGATCACTTTCTGAAAAGCTGTTGAGGGTCCCTGTCAGTTTTGCTTTCATATCTTCTACCAACAAAAAGACAGGTTCCTTTGAGCAGCGACAGGATCTTAAGAGATCTCTTCATTGTAAGCCTCAGTCAACTGAAAAAGTTCCTCCGGCAGATTTCTTCAGTTTCACAAGAAACTTGATCTTAACTTGATGTTAACTCGCTGTTCACTCTTGCACAGACATTTTCCAACTCAGGGTAAGAAAACGTCTGTATCTGAACACACTTCCACTCATACAGAGTGAAACAATCGAGTTGAGCCTTGTCTCCTGTGACACCTCAGAACATGTCCTATAACCATCTTCGTGTCTCCCCCCTCCCACTCTTGGTTTCCAAGTATCAGGTTAGTCTTGTTTTTTTTGTGTTGGACTTCATACACAGCCTGTGTATTTAGAGTAGGATTTCTGTTAAAAATCCACAAGCCAAAAATACCGTGCTGAAATTTAAGTAAATTACTTAACTCAGCTCGGATATAGGGAAGCAAAACCCACTACAAGTAACACAAGGTAATGAATGAGTATTTATCAGATGATTAATATATGTCAAAGTGCTGGAAATAACCCCCAAAAAGATCGCAAAAGTACATTTAAGAAAAAAATCCTTACTTGCTCCACTTGGTCTAAGCGTTTTCTCAGATTCTCATTGAGATATGTTTCAACCCTTGTGATAATGCCTTCTAATTTAATCCTTTCATTTAAAAGTTGTCTGTTTTCCTGAAAAAAAAGAGCACATTAATTGCCTTAACCGATTCCTACACAAATGTCTTTTCCATGTTAAAATAATCAAAATATTAAAAAAATCCACTTTTCACACAATTCTGTACATTAAAATATCCCGCAGCTCTTTATTGGTCTAATTTTAACAGGGAGAAAGAACCAAACCGTAAATATTTTTGCAGCTGCCTAGTATAAAAGTCAACCATGCAAATCAGTAAGTTTAAGAAACTGTATTGGCACCTGAATCCAATTCTTAGACCCAGAAGAGCTTTAGAGAATATATGTAAGTAGTATTTTTTCAACATGGGTGTCAGACAAAACCTTAGGCATTGCAGGCATTATTTTGTTTTCCCACACTGCATCATCCCTTTCAGATTCTATCTTTGTATTTATTGTTGGTCCAGGAGCAGGAGCAAGAAAACTGTGATAATTCCCACACAAATAGCCATAGTTCTCACCCTATACAGCTACCAAAATTCTCTCAACTCTTGAGAAAAACATGCAAATACACTTTGCAAATGAGATAACCCATAACATGCCTAGCCTACTTGTGATGAAACATTAATTACACTATACTAATCGTAAGTGACTTTCATACAAAAGGGACAGATACAAATTTATTGAGTAGGCATCACATCTAATGGCAGATTTTTTTTAATTCCTTACTTGTTGTAGTTGTCTAATTTCATCATTAAGAGCATCCACACGTTTCTGATCTTCAAGACTGAGCTGAGACAACAAATCAGTCCCCAGTTCTGCTTTTAATGATTCTCTAGTTGACTCCATAGCATGTAAACTTGCCTCCAAGCTCTGCAAACTGCGTTGCTATGGAACAAATATTAGACAGAATCATTCATCAGAGCAATCTGTAGATTTATCTGAATTTCACTTTTCTGTTTAAATAACCATTTTCTTGTGACATATCTCTAGTTATCTTTACATATTTCAAATTACAATGTTAACCAGAAAGGTATGCAAGTTTATCAGTAACATTAATGAAATGATTAATATAAAATAAGTAACAGCTTTCCATATCCCCATACTATACCTTGGGCATAAACGTCTTCTCAGACTGCTGCCTTTTCTCCTTCAGCATTTTCATCTCCGACAAAATACTGTCTCGAGAGGCTTTGAACTTTCTCTGCTGTGTCTCAATTTGCTGCATTTGGTTCATTAACTGGTCAATCTCATTATTAATCCATACCGTGGGCTAAGGAAAACTCTGTTCTTGTTTTAAGAGGCATTTCACATATATCAGTACCTTCAATTTTTGTCCCTTTCAGCATATTCAGCTGCTACAATGAAACACCACGAAAACAAAACCCCCACAAAATATTCACTTGCTTTGTTTAGCTATGAAGTTCACACCATGGCACTCGGAACAACACAGGGATATGTCCGAACTTGTAAGGAAAACTTATATCTTACAAAACACAGAAGAGCAGATGTCTACGTTTAAAAGAAATATTAGAACAATATAATTATCCCTTACTTAATTCTGAAGCAAAACACTTCATTTGTTCAAGAGTTTTAATAGAACAGCTTAAGTAATATTGCAGGGCTTGCAGAATCTTCTGTTTTAATTTAGCTTGAATTGCTAACGTCATCTTACTCCTACTAGTATGTTATGTATTAAAACAGCAACCTCAATGCCCTAATAATTAATAATTCCTCTAAGCAGAAGTTACAGTAAAATACTTCACTACATCCTTAAAACATTTTGAAAAAACCTGAATGAGCTACAGAACAGGAATAGATATCTTACTTTCAAAACAGCTGAAGTCTGTGGTATATTCTAAAAGGTACTGCCAGACTGCCGCAACAGCTCGTTACAGTTGCTGATCTACCACAGCCGAAGGGTATGCCACGTAGGAATTTCTATCAGTTAGCTGAGCACGCTACCTACATCCTCTATAGATCCCTCCTCAAAAAGAAACCCAGGCCTAAAGGTTTTTACGTAAATGAGAGCAAGAAATATTCCTCTGCTCCAAAATTAAACGTCCTAGTTAAAAGTTAAGTTATATAGAAACCAAAGGATCCAACAGGTAAGTGGGGGATTTGACTACAAGCAGCAGGTATTTAAGGTCCCATTCCTAGATACAAAAAGCAGGCTACTTGTACAATGCACACTAGGATTAGTGTTGAAATTAGTCTGTCAAGCAACTCAGACTTTAATAATACAATGCCCTCCATCTCCTCACAGCATGTGGACTACGCAACATACCAATTCAGCACACAAGTACTAAAAATACAGCATGAGTCAGGAGATGCAGTGAAGATTAGCAGAGGTAACAATATCCGGTTATAGCAGTTACTATAACAAACTCTAGGAAGGAATAGAAAGCCTCATAGTTTAGGGTCTAACAGCATCTTTAAGCTTTAACGATCAAGAGCAAAATTTAATGGGAACAGATTACTGAAGCTCCTTTTTCCTGAAGCCTGCAGTGCCAGCTCTTCTCTGAAGCAAAACCATTGGACATGGTGTGTTTCAATTACTATTTCTCAGTCAAGCTTCTCTGTTATGGAAGTTTAACCGAAAAAAATAACAGCAGTGCTGCAGAAACTATTTCTTAACTATTTGCATGGATCTAAAAATGATTTTTAAATAAGAATGCAATTCAGGCATATAAACAATGTATTTGGTTTAAAATCTGTTATTTTCACTGGTTGTACACCAATACCGGGGTTTTGCTTGTCTCTTTTTAATCACCTATTTCTTTGTTACCAAAATCCCTACAGTTACATTTAGAACTAGGCTGCACAAGGAACAGTGAAAACAAATACCACAGCTAATAACTAACACTAACAAAAGTCAGTGTCCTGTTTTTCATCTATTACTGAAACCACAAAACGAAAGCTTTGCCATCACACCATCCCCAAGAACAAAAGGATATTTTCAATGTTTCTGCGTAAGTTTTCATTGAGCTTTGCTTCAAGTTCACCAAGTTCTTCTTCTGCCTTTCTAACATCTTTTTGCAATTCAAGCCGAGATTTCCTTGTGTCATAATAACCTCCAGTCAAAGCACCACGATGGCTGACTTGATCACCTAAACGCGTAACAGGGTAAGATATAAAACGCACACTACATGCTCTCCATAATGTTCAGAGCAGTTTCTACAATACTACTTAGGAGGTTAACTAGAACATCAACTAACCTGCAGGAGCGCTGTAACAGTATCAGCAATCACAAGTATATGTTTACAATAATCAGGAAAACACATATTTCTGTATTCCATTTAAAGTGTATTTCCTTTATCAAGACCAACACAGACTGCTACGATCTGCTTTAAGCATTTGCTAATATTTTTTATCTAACTTCTGAAACCACGCAGCCTGAAGGAAAAAATACCTATAATAAGGGAAAAATGCAAATACCTAGTACTACCAGTTTAAAAAAAACTCCGCAGATGATCTGTGAGGAAGAAAACAAAAGAGAGGCTGAGTAATTAGCAGCATCTGTGGCTTATACAGTATGCTGTAACTAAAAATTAATCATTTCCTCCTCTGACATCCTTAGGAATTTTTTCAGATCAACTTTAAGGGACAAAAAGACTACAAGAAGCCTGTAGGGAATCTGCCTTGCAACAACAGGCAAGTAACAAGAAACATATTTCACAGAACATAAAAACATGTTAATGTGTCTGGTACGCAAAAGAATTCACCCTGCACTTATCAGTTAAGGCCATACACTTGCACTCTAAACACTGGTTTAAGTTTGTGGAAAATACTACGGATACTCTAGGACAACAAAAACCTGTTAAAACTGGATAAAGCAAATTGGATGAACACAGACCTAATCTGCTTTACAATTCTCAGAACAAAGATGCATGGCTACTAGCTACTGGATCATTAGAAAATTCAACAGCTCATGAAGAAATTCAGTATTTTTAAGCACAGTATTTAACCAAGTGCAACCTTGTACATCTCAGTCAAGTATACTATTATTTAAAATACTCTTGTTTTGACAACATCAACAGACCATGCTCAATGAGCAATGACCCATTTTTACGATAAAGAACTTACAAAATTGCAGTATTTACCTTCCAGAGTAATACAATCCATAGTGAAAGCTCTGGCCAGCTGGGTAGACACCTCCATGCTACGACAAATCAGAGTCTTTCCAAACACATGTTTGAACGCTTTGTCAAATCTTGGATTGTATCTCAGTTTACTGATCATAGGAATGGCATCCTGAAATGACAGTGATTTTAATGAGAAGAGCATATTGATATAAATATGGCAAGTATATTGCAACAAATTCATACACAGAATCCAATACAGCCCTTCGAAAAGGAAACTACTAGCCTTATAACAAGAATTTCTAGAAGTTTAGTATATCTCAAATTCACTGAATGTTAACATTGGCTTGACAATCGATAAACAACCAGAATGAGAATTCTGGAGCTGTGTCTATCATTATTTACATTATATATATATATACTCATATTTTATATATATTATTTATTTATCAGGATGTGAAACCCTGAACTCAAAGCATAACACCGTGAATGATACTTTGGTAATAAACAGCCACGTGTTGGTAGACAGATGACACCCTGACTGAACACTCCCAAAACAAATGCATAAACACTCTAAGGAAATCAAGTGCAAGATTTTGCTATTTTAGCTTTTAACAGTTAGGTTTGAGACTTAAGTCAACCCAGAGTCTGCAGAGAGTTTCATCCCAGCATTAAATTGTTACTAAAACAATTTGAGTAGGTACCATAGATTGGCATTTTTTTGGTAATTTTTTTCCCTCCAAAAACTTAATCTTTTCTGTAGAGAACAGGACACCAACATGAACAGGTTTAATATTAAAGCCTCTCCCCAAACAAGCACATTAGAAGTCTGATTGTTTCCTATTTATTTCTTCCTATGTTTATGTGAGGAGGAAAAAAAAAAAAGACCAATTTTTAAAGGACTCATTATACCATGATTACCATAGGAAGCAGTTAACATTTACCCAATTAATTAATTACTAAAAATTCAAATAAGAGCAGATACCTTCTTGAAATCTATTTCAGAAGTACTTTTTAATGGTTGTCACCAAAGATTTACTCATGCAGTTTTAAATATAAAAAATAACTCATTTCCAGTAACTACGAGACATCGTCCACGGCTGTAATATCATCCTATCCATCTCTTCACCTTTTGTCTACAGCAGTATTTGGCTTGAAGAATTAGAGTTCAGTAATTTAGGCAATTGTCCATTATCATGTTACAAGAAAATTCTACTTCTTTTAAGTATCCCCTACCTACTTGGAAGATGAAGTTAAACTTCAAGGAGGAAATACTTGGCAGGGAAGCAAGTATTTTCCTGTAACAGATTTTTTTTCTGTTGAGAAGCATACATTACTAGCAGAATTTAATTGCAGACATTCAACAGCAAAGCAAGTGGTGGGCAACAAGCAATATACACACACAAATCAAAACAGGAGGCGTTGCAATTATGAAGCAGTGAAAGGTTCAAAAGGAACTCTGACTCACATTAGTCTCTGGATAAGCAGTATCTCGAACATCCAGCTTGTTCAGAGGGAGGAAAGTAACTTCTCCAGGAAGGTTCATTTTGTTAAATTCCATTAGGATCTTTGTACTGACCTCATCAGAATCCACGATGTGATAAAATAACCTAATTAACAAGCCCAACAGACAAGCAAAACTTTACTGTGCTAAAAGTACTAACATACTTGTATGAAACAGTAAGCAGACAGGTATGATTAAATAACACCAATATAAAGCCGCATAGCATTTTCTCTTCAAGTCTGTGCCTCAGAATAACCAACTGGTACACTCGATTCACTTCCATTAAAATGGGATCAGACAAGAATTTTACATTCCACCCTCCTGTCACAAAAGCAGCTCAGTACGTGTACAGTGTCATTGTGTACACAGCCTTTTTTGGTCCAACTGTAAACCTCTGTCCTCCATACCATTTCAACAGTCAATATTCAGCCCTCATTGCATGGATTTACTGAGTTTGCATCTTATGCCTCTGTACACAACCAACAGAAACTACATCTATCTCCATGTGTGACTGTCAAAAGCAGTAACAAGCAAACTGTAGTTCAACTTGCAAAAGACAAATCACTTATTTCAGTCCCTCTGATGCTAGTCCCGAACTATGTGGCGTAAAAGGATTCAGAAAGGACTGTGAAGCACTTTGAAGAGACATTCTTCTTCACACAGACACAGATGTTTCAGCTGAGGGACTGCATTTCAAATTGTGGTAGCATCAACATTTCTGTGCGATAGTTTGCAAGATCCTGTCACTACTGTCCTCTATTCCTACCCTTATGCTAGTATCTACACTTTTATTAAAACAAGAATTTGCATGACTACTCATTGATTGGAACAGGGGACTGATCACATAAAAAGACAATTTAAATTAATTGGAAGTGTCAGATGCTGCAGGAAGTGCAGTGTGAATGACCCAACAGGCATTGACATCTGGAACACACCTTACACACAGATTCATTAACGCTCCAGGTTTTTTTTTCAGACAGCTTTTGAAATAGCAGGTTTTGACAGCTCATCTTCATCTATGAGATTTTCTAGAGTAAGTGAAATAATTCTTATGGACTCTCATCACTGAAACATCAGCACTGTTTTATGTAGAATTCTCTACACCAGAAGATGCTGTCCAACTTTATTGAATATAACTTATAACTTAGCAGAAGTACAGGTGGTGAAGCTAAGTGTTAGCACAGTGCGTGTGGGGCCTTTTGGGGGAGTCTCTACACGCTTTTTGGTTTAGTTTTTTTTTAGCCAAGATAATTCTTAAATCAGCAGAATTCTTTTTAGGTCCTCCTTGAAGGAGAAGCAGTTTGGCCATGATACATAAAAGGCGCTTTGACAAAAAAAGGACAAGAGCTCAAGTTTAAAAGGATAAAATTTTCAGTAGTAACTGTTACCAACAACTAAACTGTAAGACTGCAGCTGCTTTAACTTAAGTAAAGCAAAAGAGCACGTAATTACCTGTTCCCTGCAGTAACTTCAACACAAGTGTAGAAAGCTGGCTCACATTCGAAGTTATTCATCACAATGCCATGATAGCCATTTAGAACATGCTGGTTTATGCCTTTTCGACGGAAATGCTCCAAAACTTTGTTTATGCTGTCTATACCATTCAAAATGGCCTGTTAAGATACAGCTCATTATTGCAGAAGATGTAGAAGTAATATACACTTTAACTCTGTGAAAGTCATAACCTTTTTCGCCAAGTTCCTGCTAACTAACCTACAGCTCTAACAGAAGAAACATAAATATTTGAGTCTGCCACTTTTCAAGGTCTTTTTTTTTTTTCAAAAAGCAAAAAGATACCAGAAAAAAATTCGGAAGTATTCCGTTTCTATCTGGCTTTCTTACCCCTCCTCAATCACCTTGAGCTTACAATACTAATTTCCAAGTAGTTCTAAAGCTATAAATATTTGACAAATTCAGCTTACAACTATAATTTATCTTAATTATGACAGTAAGCCAATAAACAAAAGAATTAACTGTCATCTTTCAGATACAACTATGACTTCTCCTTTAATAATGAGAAGAAAAGCTTCCACAAGGAATTGTCAAATACAAAGTATCTTACCTTTCCTGTTGCTGCTCTGAGAAGCTGCTGTTTCTTTTCTAAATCCTCGCGTTTTGCAGCGAGAGCTTGTTGTTCTGCATTTTCTTCTCTCCATAGATAACTACAGAACAAAAATTATTAAAATATTTAAGTGCGAATAAAGTCTAATGACCTTTATGATTATTATTTATTATTCTTAAAGACTGCTAATCTAATAGGAAGGCAAGGTGCAGGAGTTCATACATGGCTACATTTTAAAAACATACCTACATGCCATGTTAACAACTACACAGTTGGGGTCCTTCACATTAAGTGAGATTCAGACATATTTCAATTAATTACTAACTTTCTTTCGCTCTGTAGTTCATCCTTTTTATTTTTCACTTCATAGTATTTTCTGTCCAGTTCTTCAACACGAGCCTTCACCTCATTAAGATCCTGGTCCAGTTTCTAACAGAAAGAAAAGAACAGTCTGAAACTAGAGCTCTCTATGTTTAAAAATCTTTTTTATTCACCCCTTAAATTATTACCCCTTAAAAGACTGAAACAATCCCTACAAATGATTTAACTAATTCACAACAAACTGCAAAAGTACCAAGAATAAACACACCTTTCTAAGGGAACAGTAACAAGGTGAAGTTATCAAGGAGACTGCAAAACTGCAGGGATTTGAGCTGTGAATCTGGGTATTACAATGAAATGGCTCATTGTAAATCACAGTAAGAAATCCAATCAAAACAGTAGCAATCACACACAACTGTGTAATTGTGCTCTGAAAGACCACTTCTCTAAGAACATACATACTAGCCCTGCATACCATGCCGTACTGCTATTACTCAAAAATCTTAGCCTGCTCTCCAGCAGTGCTAGTGCTTTACTGCTGCTGTTTAAGCCAATGCACAGACATCCTACCGGCGCTCATTCAACACTTGCTACTTGCAAAGCAGCTCAGAGCTGCCACTCAATGTTTTCACAGTTATCTGTGCACAGGAGGACTAGCTGTGTTCTCAAAGCACAGCAAAGTTTTTCCAACCTCACTTTGCATGCTCTTCATCATGTTCACCCAAGACATCTCCTCTTTAAACAATAAAAAACCCACAGTTCTTAGCCTGAGCATATCTAGCTTACTTAAGGAGAAAAAGAAAACGGAAGCATGTCTATAAAGGGAATCAAAGGCCACCTTCAACTTAATCTCTTGAATTCTACAGAATTCCTATTGAGCAGTATAATACAATTATAACAGTCAGTGCTAAATGTATTTCTTTTACTCACCAACACAGAGAATCATTACTTTGCTACTCTGAACCTCATCCGAACACTACTTAGCAGAACAGTCATCTTGGTACAACTACATTCCTAGATTTTGTCAGACTGATTCACGATTTCAGTGGATATATTACACAAAGACCAAGAACACGTCTATCAGTACATGCAGAGTAGCAGTCCCGGCATGGGATACTCTCCCTACATAAGCGCAGGGGGTTTCCCTCCTGTAGCTCCTAGGAGGAGAGCTATTTTTGGACTGTGCTACTGTATTTGCAGTGTAAAAGCTGTTTCTGAATGAAAATTAAAATCTAGAGGTTATGCAAATAATACTAAGACAGATTAATCATCCAAGATGGATACAAACGCAACTTCCGACCAGCCGCAATTGTGGTACAAAGGTGCAGTGCTTGCAGACAGTTTAAAAGATCCTCGTTTAGGGAAAATAACAGAAGAGTTAAAACAACCAACTTGGACGGTTATAAAAATATAACAAATTGCTATCTATACAAAATGGCCAAGTTCAACGTAAGACAAAAGCAAGGCAGACTATGATTCTTCCTGAAAACTCAGGCCAAAAATTTTGGGGAAACTACCAGAAAGAAAGTCAACATACAGCATGAAGTTAGATAGTGTTAAATGGAGTTTGGAGTTGATCTATAGGTGTTTTCAATAATCCATTTTTTAAAGACTCCACCCCACTAGAAAGTTCCATCTTCTGTATAAACAGGCACTAAAGTTTGATTGTTCAAGATTAGATTGAGCACTTAACACTTCCCTCAAAAATACTGAGAATAAGCTGAAAACTTACACTGTACTGTTCCAAATTTTTCTCCTTGTTTGCCTCTGTATCCTCTAAATCCTTGTGTATAGCTGCAATCTGCCGCTTCTTGTCATTGATGGCTTGATCTAAAGATTTCAGTTCTTTCTTTATCCACTTATCCCTTTCTTCTTTGGAAGTAAATTGGCTTCCTCGACCTTGTTTTGCATAAAGATCTGTTCTTTCCTGTGTAGCCTGTGCAAGCCTATTTTGAGAAGGGAAAGGCATGTTGTATTATAAATAAATCTATTTATTAAGAAAAAGCATTAAGAATTACTATGAGAATTTTCAAAGACTGTGAAACAAGGCTCTAAAATTTAAGCACCAAATCAGTAACAAAACCGAAAGCATCATTCGGAACTACACAATCACCCAAAAAGACTTCACAAAACAAGAAGTCCATAAGAGCTCACAAAAGTGGTTAAGTTTAAAACTTAAGTTCACCAACACTGTTCCCCCCTACCCCATGCCAAACAATAAAGGAAGCTTTTTGCAGACGATCTGTAAGTACACACAGCTACAGCTACCTCATTCTCAAGCAATAAGTGAAACTAGGAATTAATTGCGCATATGGATAGCATCAATAGTATCTTGGGTTCGTTTGAAATGCTCTGACTCCCCATTGTGGCTAGGTCTATTATGCCACACACCTAGCAATTCCCCTCTCTTCTTTTTCTTTTACACTGTTGAATTTCGGCTCCGTTTCTGCTAATTCTTTCTGCTTCTCCTCAATTTTCTCAAGAAGCTTTTGCCTCTCCTTTAACAGTCTTTTCTGAAAGTCAAACAAAGAGTATTTAAAGTTACATAAGATCAAGAACTGTATTACTAGATAAATATACAATTAAATTATTCGTTAGAAGTGCAAGACTGCAAGATGTCATTGCTTATCTGACACTATGCTGTTTCAACACTTAATAGAAGTTCATTCAGTTCCTATCAGGACAGCAGAGAAGCTGAACTATGCAAGTAAGGGAGGCCTGTATTGGCCAAACAACGGAGTTCAAGTTAGTGCTACAAAGCCCTCCTTTCCAATACGCACAGCAATTAAGGTCAAGAGAATTATATACAGGTGCTTGATTTTGCAACTTGTAGGATGATAAATAAAGGATCGTAACACAGGAGTCTGTTTACATCCCCTATAAGCACACTGAAGACATCACAAAAACTTAAGACATCTGTCCAGCATACCCTTAGAAAACAAAAGGCTATGCTCTAAAACAAAAACTTTAACGTACAAAAATACCACCTCATGCCAAAATACTTCAAGCCTTCACCACTGTTACGTACCCTTTGTTCACTGTTGCCAGCTAATTCATCCTGCAAGTCTTTAGCCTTCAGCTCTAATTTAGTCCTCTGTTTAATCTGCTCTTGTCTTTCAGCACTAAGTTGTTCCTTCTCTTCTTTCATTGCAGAAATCTTTGTCTTCAGTTCTCGAACTTGCCGTTCTATTTCCTATGCAAATTTAAGCATGTAGTATATTAAACACTGCATGCACATTTCAGTATTTATCGAAACTCAAATCATCATTGTGTAGATCAAGATACACTAAAATTGTGGAAAATTTCTCCTCTTTCCAAACAGGACAAAAGCATAGAATAAAACTTAACACTGTTTCTTAAACACACCATCTCCCCCCCCAAAAAAAACCCACTACAAAGCAAAACACATCTCTGGAGAGCCCCTGTTAAAAGCATTTTTACCTCCATTTTATCTCTAGCATCTTGCTGTGCATCTCTCAGCTGCCTGGATTTCTCTCCACTTGTCTCTCGTTTGGCAGAAAGCTGTAAGGAAATATCACCATTAGCTCAGGTAGACAGATTCTGGTTTAGTAGTAGTTCCAGAAAGAAAACTTTTTTAAATTAGTTAAGAACATCACCAAGATCCTACCAAGGAACACAAGGAGGTGTTGGCAAAAAGCAAATCAACAGCTCACATTATATTTACCATTAGCCAAGATATTTTACCTCATCAAGCTTAGCTCGGGTTTCATTAAGTTCCTGATTGTAAATTGTATACTCTAATGCTCTCCTCATTTTATCCCACTTCTGGTACTGAGCCAGTTCTTCTTTCTCCTCTTCTAGGGTATGCAGTCGCTCTTCAATGTATTTCAACAACTCATTGATCTTCTCTCGTTTGCCCTCTTTCGAAAAGATGACAAAATTGAAATTCAGTTAAACACTGTAATACATTCCCACACCTTTAAAGCTACTCATCCCCTCCAGTGATTAACTCTTTGTCAACAGTTACGAAAAGTGAAAAGGAAAACAGACATTGAGAAGTTCCCCAAAAAACCACGATAACAGCAGAACTGTTGATACTAGTTATGTGTGGCAACACAAGCATGTACTCCCCTGGCTCACACACTTGAAATAGTTATAGTTTATACTGCATAAATGTTAGTGTTTGCATAGCAGCAGGTAGTCCGATTTCTGGATCGCTGTCAGTTGACATCACTCGCGTTTTGTACTTCTTTTGAACTTCTGAGATATTTAAAATTCAAGGAAGAAATATGACATGCAGCATAACATCTAACAGACCACAAATAAAATCTGTCTAGCAATTAGCTTTACTGAACGCTTCAGAGTTAATGGAACTCAATGAAAACATCTATTTCTTAACCTATTTTTACCTGTTTCTTTCATTAGTGAAATACTCTCTTCTTTACGTTCATCATACACTCTGGTACCAGCTACTTCTCTTAGTAACTTCAGTCGTTGAGAATCAGGAGCTGTAGCCATCTGGTTGATCTGAAAATTCAAGATCTATGACTTCAATAGCCTGCTCTAGATGCATGGCTAACCACAAAAGATCCAAGACTGCATTTCATTTTGCTGTGCCAGTTTGCCTGAGCTTTTGGCAGGAAGATTTAGGTATCTAGCAAATACTACACTGCTTTCCTTTTGGGATGATTATTTTAGCATGGCAAGTACTCTTCTTGTAATGTACTTTGTTTGGTTTCAAAGTCTACCACCTATTGCTAAAACTCAAGATACTAATATTCTGTGAATTGAAGAAATCATTACCCACTCAAAATTATGTTTAAAGAACCTCAAACTTGGGCTTTTAAGTCCTAATGCTAAATCAACTAGTTTAAAAGTGTCCATAAAACCACACCAAATGTGGAGGTTACCAATCTTAAAATAATTGAGGTCATGAAACACTCATTAATCCAACATTAAACCAGCCATACAACTAAAGCAGATGTAAACCTCACTTTCCTTCAATAGAAATTCAGTGACGACATCCTTTTATAAGGAAATAACTGTTTCTAATTTGTATTATATTAAAACCAGTATGTGTAGTTTGGCAGCAAGAATCATGTGCACCAACACCCACTACAAAAGACAAGTGACTTTCCAGCTGAAGTGGTTTCTTCCAAATGAACGCATTCAGCTGTATAGGAAAATACAGCTTGATAAACATTTGAGAGACTGTACTACTGGGTCAGCATTTCTGCCATCAAGGGCTCCTCAAGCCTCCTGCATTCCCCTTTTAAGTATGTCTTTTGGTGATCTTTAAGAGCTGACAGTTATCAATGTCTCCACGATGCCCCACCCTGTGAGCCATTACAGCCATTACAGGTAATCTGTCCTTTGTTTCCAGGTCTGGGTATCCTTTGAAAGGTCTGGTGAGGAAGAACAGTTACTACAGGCCATACCGTGAGCCCTTTCACTGCTCTATTCAACGTTGGTGCCTCCATATGCTTCCAATTCACCCTCCATTTACAGTATTTTTTGCCTCTTAAAATTCTCTACAATTACTTTACTACCTCATTTTAAGTCCCAGAAATCTATGAATTTACATTGAAATAGTCATATGAATTAAGTGTGCTTTTTATTTAAGTACACAGAAAAGCACATAATTACCATGAAAAACCCTTTTCTAATTATCAACATCACAGATATCAAAACTTCTTTCATAAAATCAACATACACTGCTAAAATAGTAACAGTTGCAAAAGCAGCATCTACAAGAACTCTTCCACACCAAAATGGATTTAGGCTTAGTTTAATTATTGCAGAAGTTAACCAAAGTTTGACATCCAGGAAACATAAGACTCTTGATAATGGTTTCCCAGACTTTGTGAAAAAGAATCTTACCTTTCCTTGTTTGACAATATAGTAGGGATTACTGCGAGAAAATCCAGCACTCTCAAGAAGATTCATTACATCATTTTTCCTGAAATATTAATGTGAATCTATTAGAAACACTTAAAGTACAAGTGACAGCTGCAAAAATTCAGTAAAGTATCACAACTATACATCACACACTATAATCACTGTGCAATGCAGGCTTTGTTTGAAGAAGCTTCTTTATTTGATAATAGCCAATTCTAAAATGAAATGAGGTAGTGAAAATGGAAAATATCTAAAATATTATAGCATTGGAAAGAGATCAAGAAAGACGCACCTCAAAGCAAAAAAGAGGCAAATACAGGTAAAGATATTTCAAGGAAGGATATGAAGCAACCTAATGTCTGGTAACTTCCATTAAAAAATAAAATAAATAAAACCCCAAAAGTATTATATAAGCAGTTAAACACCATGGTAATGAAACTGTAAATTCAAAGTCTGCTGTGTATTGCACAAGGACTGACGTCCTTGCTGTTAAACTACTGATACTCAGCATTACACAACTAAACTAGAGATGTTCATGGAAATCATGACAATTAATTTATTTCAGGCTAGATATGCAACTGTTTGATGCGAGTACAGAATCTTACGGAAATACCACTAGTGTCATTCAGTTAAGGAAAAGAAGTACCTACGTCACCATTTTCTTGTCTAAGAAATATTGGTCCTTCTTGGCTCCAATGACTCTGCGAAGTGAGACTTCCTCTTTATCAATCTTAAGAAAACAAAACCCAGTCAATTTAACTGCTTTCAGTAGGTGTATAACTAACCCAGAATGTTTATGTCCCAGAACTGACTCAAAAGCAGTTACCATATACTGAACAATTCTACGTTATTGAGATATTAGAGACTGAAATGGTCATCATGAAGTAATGTATTCAACTTACCGGCAGCCTGTTGTCTGAATTGTCAAAAATAATTTCCACAAATGCCGAAATAACACGAGGACCTGTACCTTCCTAAGAAAGCAGATATTTTGGTTACATAATTCCAATCTTACAAGGATTTCGCGATCTTTTATCTCCCTTTTCCCGGACAACCCCACATCCCCTTTCCTTCTAAGGATTTGAGAGTCAAGAGTATCTATGCAAGATCCAATATATATATATTTTTATTCACTGGTGTGCATTACCAGCATAATATATTACTTTGTAATAAATTATCTTTTTCCAAAGGGAAACAAAAAATGCCTAAGGATGCTTACAAAACAATTGGCTTAAAACAGCCACAGCCCAGCAATTTACCATTTTTGTACTAACTTTCAATTGCATCAGCTTATTCTTTAGTCTTGTTGCTATACACCTTCACTTACATGCAACAAAGCCAGTCTCTGCTCCGGGCGAAGATGACTAAACTCATCACTGAGAACAAACTGAATCGCTGTAATAAAACAGTAAAGAAACAGAAGGTTTATTCTTTCCTCTAGGCAGCTTCTTTAATTTAAAACATACTGTTTTACTGTTGTATAGTATAGTCATGCCCTTGCTAATATCTTACAATATTTCTTCATTACTTCATTTAAAACGTTAATCTGCTGGGTCTTTATCACTCAGCCTGCTGTACACTACAATTTTCCTGAAGCAGTCTCACTGTCACTACCTCACTAGTGCACTGCATAAGCATTAACACTGCTGCATAAGTAGGGACTCACAAGCTTTCTTCTCCATAATACATTGCGATAGTGTTAACCTAGCCTGCATGCTAAAATACTTCACGCTTGGCAATCTATAAAGACTACCACCGCAAAGATCACTAAACACCTTTGACTTGCATCCACTGATGCTCCCACCTCACAAAATCCCCCGCAAAACCATACATTAAGAGGCTGTATAAGCTGTCCCATACTGCTATGGAACCAGCTTGGAATTTAGCCACCTACTGTGTCTAAAGAAAATTCAAATATCATAATTGGCTTTCAGTTTTCTCCTGTAAAATACTTGCCATTTAAAAATCTTAGAAGGCCCTTAGTCAGAGAAGCCAAACAGTAGTGAAAACTTGGAGGTAAAGTATTAAAGAAGTGCATTGAGATCTGCCTTTTGTCATTGCAAAGTAATTACCAGTAAATCTGCCACTCTGCTGAGGAGGAACATTTTTTAAACCAGCTACTGGCAAAACCATGGAAACTTAGTATCATCAGCATCCCCATTATGAAATCCACACTTACCATAAAAAAAGTTGCTTTTTCCAGATCCATTTCTTCCCACTGAAAATTAAAATACAAAGTACATCAGGAAAACACAAAGTTGACATAAGTTAACATTGCAATGTACATTAAATTTTGCATATAAATACTCAAGACAGAACTCAAATATAACACAGTCAGTCAAATCTCAAGGGAATGAGGCAAACTCAGTAGATGGATCACTTGGTCATTGTCGAAGAACAAGAGAGCAGTCCTTTCCCCACTCAAACAAATTACAACTTACAAACTCCAACACTACTCCACAATGAGAATAATAGTTAAACCGATCCTACTTATTTCAGTCCTTTTCATTTTGAATATTAGGTGCCAGTCCTAGCACCACTGCTTTTATATTTAACTACGGAAAACCACTTGCCTGTACGCTCAGGCTGACGGTTTGAACTTCAGGTAAAGCATGAATTCCTTAATACTCCACTTGCTAATTCAGCAATGTTTTGTTTTAAAAGGCCTGGAAGAAGTACTATTTCTATTTTAAAAAATTAGAAGTGCAAGAACACTGCACTATGCTAACATACAGTAATCACAGCACTCAATTCTGAAGGGTTTCATTCAGCTAGGCTCAGTGCCTTAACTTTAAGATCGGTACCTATTGTATTGATTTTGAAACTGCTTGCCTTCAAGCAGCAATGAGCATTCCAGTCACTTCATCCCTTCCTGGCCACGTGCCTTCCAGATTCACCTCACCCCCCCAAACCACTTGAGATTGTACAAGATCTTTAAAAAGGCAAAAAATTGTGAAGCTAGATTTTTTTTCATCTTTTGGAAACACTAATACCTCGATGAAGTTTTAGCTCTCGATGAAACAACATTACATTACAGGTCATGCTATTCAAGTCATAGTCACGTTTTTTCCAGTCTCAGAGTAAATTCCAGCTACTAAGTTTTATGTCCAAAATTGACTGTATTCTGTCAGGTCAGCAGTCTCAAAGTTGCTGCACAATCACTAAATTCAAAGCAAATGAAAACACAGAACTAGGCATCCATCGGCAAAAAACAGGAAGAGGAATGAGAACGGTGGACAACAACACGCTGTTATAGTAGGCGTTATTTATCAAACTACACTTTGAAACCCATACTTTTTGACAGTCCACATTCCAGAAATTCATTCCTCCAAAGCTGGAGGAAAGAAGAGCTTCTTCTTTGGTGCAGTTTATAGTGGTTAGCAGCATGCTTACTTACCAAGAACAATCATACTTGCATCCCCCCCAAAAAAACGCATCCTATACAAACTCTCTGCTGTTGTTCATGCAATGACAGCCTTTAAAAGGGGTCTTGGCTGTTAGAAATCTGCACGCATGGAATTTACAGACCTCACTCAATTATTGAGGAATCAGACATGCTATTGTCACAGCAAAATTCAATGCTAGCATTACTTTACTGTAAGCAGAATATGCCTTGTGATATGCTACACACAACTGTTAAAAAAAATTTTCAAAACAGAAAACATAGTTGGCACGCGTAGGCAGAATTTTAAAAGCTATAAAGGACTCAAATACAAACATCATCTGAAAGAACAGTACAGCTCTAGTTACTGTTAAAAGATAAGTATCAGAACTTACCAATGACATTGTGTTTTGAGCTGAATGGATCCACAATGGTTTGGTCCCTGTAGCTTCGAAAGCCCTGAATGATTACCTGATGAGAAGAGTGAGTTATTTCAACAGTTCTCTCTGTTCTTGAGCAGTTTTTCAACTACAAGATTCTACAGAATAGTTACATCAATCATAACACAGTTCATTTCCCCCACCCTTCCCCACATACACTTCAACCTTCCAGCTCAAGATGAGCAACTTGCATCCCAACACTTGCCCCTCACCCAAGCACTTGCTTTCGGGACCGACTTTTTCTTCCCACATCACAAGAGATGCTAATACTTATCTAGGCCAAAGCACAGTGAACAAGAGCGTTCCAAGAGCCCTTTTGTCATAAGCCACACAAAAAGATTTATTTGCCTCAAATAATATATACAGGAAAGAAAATCCCCATATAACAAGTACTTATCCTAGCAGGGCCAGATTTCTATTTAATTTTTATAATGCAATCCACATACATCCTAATAATTCTAATTGCAAATTCTCCAAAGCAGAGCAATTACAGACTGCAAAAGCTATACCAGACTATCTATTTCTCATGCAATACAGTCTTATTTTGTTTTACCACAAAACCTAAAGGGAAAAGCAAAATAAGCATGCTATCTTGGTTCTAGTGAATTCACTTTCTAAATAGACAAATACACATCCATACAATTAACATCAGGAGCCACACAGCAAAGAGTCACCTAGAAGCAGCGTGTCAAATTTCAACTATTTCACTTCAGCAGTGATTTGAGGTTTGCCAGATGAAGTAACACACAAGGTACAGAGTGACAATACCCTAATACTTTGGTTCTGCACAGAAGCAAAACTTACCCAACTTCCAGCACACAAATTCCAGCACTTAACAACCTTTTCCAAACATTAAAGCTGTGCTGAAAGACTACACAGCAGCTTTGCTCTGCTCAGTAAGAGCAGAAAGACAGCACCTGAAAAGTTTTGATGTTTGCACATCTTTCAGCAAGAACATTTACAAAAGGACATGAGTTAACATTTAGTTGTTATGTCCTTGGCCAGCTCTTCCCCAGCAAAAGCAAGATATTGTTAAAATAATACCAATGTTTCACCATGACAGCTATCACAAACTAAGAATTACTTGTCAGGAAGACAGCAAAATATCTTAAGTGATACTTCTCAATATTATTACTGCTGAAGTTTAAAATGTGAAATTATTTAGACCTTGTTTGTAAGGTGTATGGGCCCATCACCATTTTCTGTTTTTCTGAACATCACCCTTCTCTCCCATCTTCAAGTACTAAAATAGCCCATGTTCCAAGTATTTTGGTATTCAAGAAGCACATAAAAACCTCCAGCAAAAGACCCAGAAGTAGTACCATAAATATTAAAGCAAGCCTTTCCCCTCTGCAACAAAGGCCTATATTAACTGTACACCTGAGCAACTCAAGAAACATTTACTGGCAGAACCGCATTCATACAGTGTGATATCCTGGTAGCACACTACATAAATGGCAGTGAAAAAGTCCTGTCTGCAAATTTTACTAGACAAAAAACTGGGAGAAGAAAGTGCCCCGATTCATTGATGCCAAATTCAGGCTTAAGTTTTTCCCCCACTACGTGACAGCCCATTATCACAGATTATCACAGAAAACTCCTCTTACCACCTGTTTGTACCAACAGATTAAAACTATCTCGCTAATACTGAATGAAAATGCCACATCAGACAGCAAATCAAACAAGCAGTTCATGAAAATTGAAATGAAATGGAAATTCAAGGCATAAACTAACTTTTAGTCAGAAATCACAGAGCCATTCCCAAACACATCTTCCTTGCAAATCCTCCTTGCACGCTTATTTCACTTTACAAATGAAATAATGGAATTTGAAGCTTCATAGAATCTGAAGCTAAGAACACAAGTAGGCAGAAAACTAATTCTTGAACATCAAACATCATATGTTAGTAACAGCAGGTATTTTGGAAAAGGAAGTCTTCCAATATAACTTCCTCCAATACTTCGCCTATCTAAACCTTTTTTGAATTGCAACTGTCTATGCTCCCTCTCCTCAGGCAAGAAACAGTTCTCATTAAGTACCTGCGCTGTACTCAGATCTAAATCCAAGGCAACTGTATTGGAAGTAATTAAGGCCTTCAGAACTTAATGGACCAACCTACAGAAAGCAAATTTAAGGCAGTGTATTAACTGAGGACTACCCAGTCACTGTGGCTGAGAACACAGACCTTTACCTCCCCATCAGTCTGCACCTTCTGCCAGATGAAGACTTTTACATATGTAGTAAGCTCTGCCTCAGTATGGGCGGCCTTCAAAGGAAACACAGGAACTGCCAATCTTATTCAGGTCTTGTCATCAACTCTAGGCTACAGCAACTATGTTCACTCACTCTGATTTTGAAAAATATGTAAGAATTTAAAAAAAAAGGTAAACAATGCTGTTTTCCCAATTCACCAGATTGAGAGAAAAAAAAATGAAAAGAATGAGAAAAAATACTGGTATGTAGCATTTTTACAGTTTACCTCTAACATTCTAAAAACATCCAGATTGGAATAAAATAATCTATTTTATTCTCGCAAGAGCCTGAAAGCCTCTATGAAATGGTAAAAACAATTAATCATTTTTTCTTTGATACTACAGCAAAAGCACAAACTTTTGTGCAATTCAAACCTGGAGAACAAGAATTCTTAGTCAAAGATTTTAAAGCAACGTGCACATCCATAACAACAAAAGGCATTTGAAACACTCCCTAGTCAGCCAAGCAGTTGGTGAAAACCTGATTTCTATGTAGATCATGCACTTTCAAACAAGATAAAGTATTCTTCCTAATAAAGATACCTGTAGCGTGTCAGAAGGCCAGGTAATTTTTTAGGCCAATAAGAAATGAGAATAGTAGTAAGTTTTGTATCAATATGTACAGGCACTGGTACAAAATAGCCATATATATAACATCCTATGCAATACAACTGCAGCGAAATATACTACAGAACTAACATTAACTTTCTCCTCAGTCTTAAAAACTGTTTGGAAAAGGTCCATACAAGGACCTTCTTAACATCAGCAGCAGATTGCCTGTCAAGGATGAACTACAATAGGTTTAATGGGCCATGACGGGGGGCCTAAGGCATCATCCCAATACAACTAGTATGCTGCTGGTTTTCCCAGGGGAAGAGGCAGACAGAACCAGTTTGAATTGAAACCCCAAATGCAGTCACGTTTTTCCTCACTGAAGCCACCTTGCAGGTAGTTTACCAAAAAAAAAAAAAAAAAAAAAAAGGAAATTTTAAGAAGAGAGCTTTAACAGCTCAGAGGTGACAGAATCATAGAATGGTTTAGGTTGGAAGAGACCTCAAAGCCCACCCAGTTCCAATCCCCCAGCCGTGGGCAGGGACACCTCCCACTGAATCGGGATGCCCAAGGCCCATCCAACCTGGCCTTGAACAGCTCCAGGGATAGGGCAGCCACAACTTCCCTGGGCAACTTGGGCCAGTGCCTCACCACCCTCATCGTGAAGAATTTATTCCTAACGCCTAATCTAAATCTCCCCCTTTCAATTTAAAGCCATTCCCCCTCATCCTATCACTACATGCCCTTGCAGAAAGTCCCTCCCCAGCAGAGGTGCCCCATTCATCTGATCATCTTTGCAGCCTCCTCTGGACCCATTCCAACTATTTCACATCCTTCACATGTTGGGGATTCCAGAACTGAACGAAGGACTCCAGGTGGGGTCTCACAAGAACAGCAAAGAGGGGGAGAATCACCTCCCTCCCCCTGCTGCCTGACAGCTGAGGAGAGCTCTGGATGGTTGCCCTGTCCAAAAGGACCCGCAGAGTCCATGAACAAGGCGCAAGTCCTTCCCATGCCACTTCACACCTGCAATGCAGGAAACCATCTGCGGGAGCCAGGAAAGGAGGTAGGCACCTGCCAGCCTGCACAGCGGGCTTGACCAGGGCGCCTCCCCTCAGCAATGAAACCTCCTACCCCGGGATAGCAGCGAATCACGCAAAGGCCTTCAACTCGGCCAAGTGCAAGGAGCAACACCTGAGTAGGGGCAATCCGTGGTTCCAATATAGGCTATGGGACAACGTGATTGAGAGCAGCCCTGTGCTGAAGGACCTGGCGGTGCTGGTTGACAACAGGCTCAACATGAGGTGGCAATGCATGCTCGCAGCCCAGGTGGTCAACCCTGTCCTGGGTGGCATCAAAAGAAGTGTCGCCAGGAGGCTATTCTGCCCCTCTACTCTGCTCTCGTGAGACCTCACCTGGAGTCTTGCATCTAGTTCTGGAATCCCCAACATAAGAAAGATATGGAAGTGTTGGAGCAGATCCAGAGGAGTCCATGAAAATGATCTGAGGGCTAGAACACCTCTGCTGTGAGGACAGCCTGAGAGAGCTGGGGTTGTTCAGCCTGGAGGAAAGAACACTCTGGAGGAGACCTTAGAACAGCATCCCAATATCTGAAGGGGGCCTGCAGGAAAGCTCGGGAGGAACATTTTACAAGGGCATGGAGAGATAGGACTATGGGAAATGGCTTTAAACTGGAAGATTTAGATTAAACATTAGGAAGAATTCCTTCACTATGAGAGTGGTGAAGTCCTGGCACAGGTTGCCTAGAGAAGCTGCGGCTGCCCCATGCCTGGAGGTGCTCACGGCCAGGTTGGATGGGGCTTGGAGCCACCTAGTCCAGTGGGAGGTGTCCCTGCCCATGGCAGAGGAGGTGGACCTGGATGGGCTTTGAGGTCCCTTCCAATCCAACCCATTCTGCGTTTCGGACCAGCCACCCCCCAGCGGCCTCTCGCTCCCGGCCGGGCTCTGGCCCTGGCCCTGCCCCTGGCCCACAGCCCACTCAGCGCCGGGCCGGGCCCAGGCCGCGGGGCGGGTGGCTCGGACTCACAAGCTTACCTGCTTGATGTACATGTCTGCGCGGGATGGGGGAGGCGGCAGTGCCGCTGCCGCTCAGCCCGCCTCAGCGTCCCCTCCCGGCGCGACCCCGGCCGCCCCCCGCGGCCGCACAGCGCCCGCTCCTCCCGCGCGAAAACAAAATGGCGGCGGAGACTCCCCCGGCCCGGCCCGGCGCGAACCATTCAGCACCCGGCGGAGGGGGAGGAGGTGCAGTGCGGAGAGAGCGACCCTGTCCGCCAGAGAAGCGACACCGCAAGGAACAGCAAAGGTTTCTGTTTATTTAAATTATAAAGTGCCTCGATGGCCTTCTGAAAGCGCTCTGGAGCGGAGAGGCGGTGACGCTGCCTCCCCTCGCAGTAAGGATCCAAGGATCCCCCCAGAGAGAGAGGAAAAGTGGTTCCTCCCACTGAGAGGCGGGTTGGGCGCCAAAGGCAAGTGCAGCCGAGGGGAAAGCGGCGGGGAGGGCAGCGCGGGGCGCGCCTGCAGGGGGCGCTGCCGGGGCGGGGCTGCCGGTTTCCTGGGATCATAGAGCGTCTTGAGTTGGAAGGCACCTGCAAGGATCGTCGATTCCAACTTCTGTCCCTGCGCGGGGCAACCCCAACGTTCATGCCGTGTGTCTGAGTGCATTGTCCAAATCCTTCTTGAATATTGCCAGGTACCATTGGTACCATTATTGCTTCCCTGGAGAGCTGTTCCGATCGTCATCATCAGTCACCATTCTGTTCCCACTGACATTGGTTGCTTTTCATGTTAAGGTCTCTCCACTGCCAGTAGCACAGGGTCGAACGCCTTTGAACAGCGTGATTTACCCTCTCACCAAATTACGTGAATAGGCTTGTCCAAGATGAGGACAAACAACCCCATAATGTCAGGGAAGCTCATCAGAATCCATCACCCATCACTGAGTCAACAAAGTACCAAGCTAAGTTCCAAGTGTTCCTGCAGCTTTAAAGCTTTGGAAAGACTTTGAATCACTAACTACACTGAAGAACTGAAATGTTCTCACAAAGAAAGCGTAGCGTGGGCGATCAAAATCCTCTTAGAAAAAATATCCAGCGTATGAAGCAGTACAACATATCATAGACTCGTAGAATGTCGTGAGTTGGAAGGGACCCACAATGATCATCAAATCCAGCTCCTACAACACCAACGTTCACGCCGTGTGTCTGAGGGCATTGTCCAAATGCTTCTAGAATATTTTCAGGTTCTGTGCTGTGCCTGCTTCCCTGGGGAGCTGCTCCAGTGCCCCACCACGCATTGGGGGAAGAACCTTTTCCCAATATCCAACCTAAACATCCCCGGCACATCTTACGGCCATTCCTTCGGGTCCGAGCATTGTTCCCCAAAGAGAAGACATCAGCGCCTGTTCCTCCTCCTTCCCTTAACGTGCCCAGGGCGAGGTAACTAACAGGAATGGTGCAAAACACTCTCAGGAGAACAGCAAGATTAGCCTGAATCTGTTCTCACTCCTTGATGTCCTGGAGAACCACTACTTAACTCCCCAAAGGAGCTGTCAAACACTCAAAACAAGCAAAATGAAGGAAAAGAAACATTAATTTTCTTGTAATCTCTCTCAGCTACACTAGAAGTGCTGTGACAGGTGTTGTGACAACAGCAGGGGTATGATGTCTCAGAGAAAACGCAGATTCCAGTTTCATAGAACCATCAACATTGGAAAAGGCCTCTAAGATCATCCAGTCCAACCGTCATCCCAAAACCACTGTGCCTACCAAACCATGTCCCTAGGTGCCATGTCTACATGTTTTTTGAACACCTCCAGGGATGGTGACTCCACCATTGCCTTGGACAGCCTGTTCCAATGCTTCATCACTCTTTCAGTAAAGAAGTTTTTCCTAATATCCAATCTAAACCTCCCCTGGTGCAGCTTGAGGCCATTTCCTCTCCTCCTATCACTTGTTACTTGGGAGAGGAGACCAGCACCCACCTCGCTACAACCTCCCTTCAGGGAGGTATAAAGAGCAATGAGGTCTCCCCTCAGCCTTCTCTTCTCCAGGCTAAACAATGCCAGTTGCCCCAGTAACATTTGTGCTCCAGACCCTTCCCCAGCTCTGCTCCCCTTCTCTGGACACTCTCCAGCCCCTCAACGTTCTTCCTGTAGTGAGGGGCCAAAAGCTGAACCCAGGATTTCGGGTTTGGCCTCACCAGTGCCAAGTACAGGGGTACAATCCCTTTCCTGTTCCTGCTGGCAATACTCCTCCAAACGTGCAGCTGTAACCAATGTCTCTATACACATGATAGAATTTAACACTAATGAAAATTAGGTTTAAACAGAATGGTCTAGTTCCTACCTCTCCTAGAATAACAGGTGGATTAATTCCTTTCATTGCTTAACAGAAATCCTCCCCAGTCCCAACAATTCTTAACTGCCATGTAATGAAATGGTTTTACTAAAGGCTCATCAGGAGGTTATTGTGACAGATTTCACACGCTCCTTTAAAGAAATAGTTCATTTCTTCTTCGGAAGGCACAGTGCTTAAAAAACCTAAAGCATTTAATGATTGCTCCACAAACAAATGTGGAATGAAAATTCCCTGCCTGACTGTTTTATTACTTTTAAATAGCTCAGTTCAATGGCACTTAGGAGAAAAAATATTTTCTCTATTTGCATTTTCAAAATCCCTCCCATTTTAATATTTCAGGGAATATTAATCCTTAAATGAGTCTCACAGCATCTTTCTGGGATTGGCTTATGTAATGGAATTTACTCTTCACTTTTTTCCAGGGTGAAGTGAATCACAGATGCCAGTATTTCGTGTCCCAGCTGCCTGGCCCATCCAATGGCACTTACTGGCAGCAGAGAGAAGAGAGTTTAGGAGAGAAAGGGAAGTTGAATTCCCTGCTTTTCCTCACAATGTATTTAACCAATTCTACACCTGGTCAAAAGAAATATTTACGTCCATTTTTTGTGTTAATATTGGCATGTACATGAATTGCACAAATTTACACATTCTAAATAAACTTGTAATTTTCAGAATCTCCCCGTGAAGCACTCAGGCAGGAGAAAACAGGAACATGTTTGATGCATTTGGGACTCCATGGCACGGCACAGCAGGCAGTGCAGTCTGACCTCTGCTGAAACACGTCAGCAAACGTTTTGACACAACAAGCACCTGGGATATCACCTCGCAGACAGACTTCTCCTCCTGCTAAAGACCATGGGTGGAAGGACTAGCCTGTGTTACTCATCCCAGCCATTCAAAAGTAGTTTTGCAGGGTAGTAATAGGCATAGAAATGTTCTTAAATTGACAGGTTTTAAAATACGTTACAAAATACGTTACTCTTTGTCCTCTGCTTTTAGAGGTACAGAGTGCCTTGAGTCATGTTTTTGAGCTTTCCTTTGTAGTTCAGAAGCATATTTTCACTTAATCATAGACTCCCAGAGCAAGGATTTAACCTTTGTCTTCTGAAGAGGTGGTTCAGAGTCACCGAGGTGGCCATCAGCTGAGGAAAATTTTGCCTTTTCTTTTGACTGCTGCAATGACATTGTGTGCATGGAAGCACCAAGCCCTCTCAAAAACTCTGGCTCAAGTCCAAGCTCTAAGAGTTGAGATCCCACAACCTGCTGGTCCACATCTGGTGCCCCAGCCAGCTCACTGTCGTCATGGTGTACCAACGAGTGCATCACCCTCCGTATTTCGAACAGACACAAATAAGGACCTGGGATTTTTCTGTCCCCAGGTGTTAATTTCCTCTTGCGGACGTTGGATACACAACATATTCCTGCAGTTTGGAGATGACTTGTGCGTGCGTACAGATGTGCACAGACAACAGATTATATTTATTCATAGGAATAAAATCATATCTCACTGCTAATTCATAAACAAATACTCCCACCAGTGTGACGTGCTTGCAAAAATAATAACTGTATTCATTAAGGATTAAGTGGCAAATGATTGTCTAGTTCAAAGGCCCCTGCACACAGGTTTTGTCACATAGCTTTCAGAGATTTGCATTTGAGGGAGCGGAGGGAGTGGGGTAGGTATTATACTTTTTGTTAATCTTTTGGTTTTGTAGACCCTGCACCCAACCCAAGGGTGATGCCTGTCATCTTTATTCTGACAAGCTGCCGTGGCTGTAGGAGTGCAGAAGATGGCAGCTAGTAAAACAGCACACTTTATTCAGAACCTGGAAGCATATAATCAGTGCTTGCCACGCATGGAGTTCAACTTGCTTCAGTAGGTGCTGCAGACCTTTTTTCTGTGGCTCTGTTTTATAAGCAGTGTTTTTCTATAAATTCGCTAGAATTAAACATTAGCATTAGAAAGGAGACAGTGGGAACATTGCTTTAATTCATCTATGCTTCATTGGCATAAAAATAGGCCAGGCATTTCTTTAACGAAGCTTAATGGGAACATATAGATGGGATTTCAAGTCTGTAGTAATTGTTTTTCCTTCTCAAATAGTAAAATCAATCTTAGAAAAAAACGCGTTAGAAGTATTGGGGGAGGAAAGCTGTTTAAGGGTATTATTAACCTCTTCTATTACCACTTTCAGTTGTGAGACATGTGCATGGGCTGCTTTCATTCATGAATAGCTGCAATCACTGAGGTATTTACTGCCATTTTTAAAGGACTGTAGAAATCAGTAGGCTCATCATAACATCAATCAATCGTGCTTCATAACTTGAAGTCAGTAGCAGGGTAGGCAGAGCACTATTGGGGGCACTTTTTGTTAGTGTCACAGCAGAATCCGAGGAATGAACCAGGGAACTTGGCTTTGGTTTGGCGTGTCGGTTAGACCCTGTAGAAACCAATGTTTAATGCACTCAGAACACACAACCACATATTCTGATATTCTAATTTCAGCTTGCGAAACAAAGGCAGTGAGAAAGTACCTTGCCCAAGGTCAAGCAGGGTAACTGTGGGACAGCTAAGAATACCTCTCTTCCTAAAGTACATGTCAAACACAAATCCTAAGGCAGCAAGGCTATAGTGCAATTTTTTCTCACCTTTGAGTTCAGTGGAAATTCTAGCAGGTGAAGTGAGAGAAACCAGTCCCTTCTCTGAGCTTGCGTGTTGGTCTCTGTGCTCAACACACCAGGCATCCGAGGAACAAGAAGCACTTATTCTGAAAAACATGCAAGCAAGCCATACATGGCTTTCCTTTCCAATAATTATTTTTTCTCCAGTAAAAATACCAAGCTCTTTTGCCCTGGAGGCCTGTGGCCGCCCCTGTGCCTTGCAACGCAAGAGCCCAACCCCTCACCGAAACCTGCAGCAATGCCTGTATCTCTGCCAGTGAGCAACTGCCCGTCAGAAAACTTAGAAGAGAAAGCCTTAAGCCTGCAAAACCCTTAAGCTCAGTTTGATAAAGGGTGGATGTAACCACAAGCTCAGATGCTGGCTGCGCAGAGGTATCTGTCACAATGGTGAGCACCTGTTCCCACAACCTGCAGACCCTTTTCTTGCTCTGTTTTGACTCTGGTGCTGATGTTGTGGCAGGCAGCAGACACCCCTGCTCCCTGCAGTGATCCCCAAGGGGTGCTGGGGGTGATATGCCATAAAGCAACCTTGTACCTGTATACAAAGTGGATTTGGGAGCGATCTGGTGCTGCTGGACCATTTTCAGAGGAGGAGAGCAGAGAAGTAGCTGCTCCATCACTCCTGCCAGCTCAGCCTGGGTGGCAGCCAGGCAGTGGGCAGCTGAGTGGCTCTGCTGCCCGGCATCGCCTGCGGATCATCAGCTCTTCTCCACGAGGCGGCTGCAGTGCATTTTATGAACTGCTGAGTGTGAAAGGGCAGCCATCCTGCCTAGCCCCAGAAGAGTTGCCAAGCTCTCCTGCTGTTTCCTCACAGCGGACGCTCTGCTGACCACAGAAAGCAGGAGCCCTTTTTAGCCTTTTCTTTTCCAACTCTGTTTCTATTCACTTTGAGCAACTCACAACAGTCAGGCAGTTTCTTTTTTTTAAGAAGAAAGTTTCTTTTAATCTTTATGATCCTATGAGTGTATAAAGGTAAATAATTATTGTTGACTGTTAAATATTCACCCATAAGCCCATTCATCCCACAGCATTTTTAAGAAAGCAAACATGCTTGTCAAGAAGAGGGTGGTAAAAAATGGTGTAAAGTGAATAATTGAAAAAGGTTGCTTTTGAAAATTATGTATTTTATCATGAATGAATCTGCTGCAGCTTTACTAAGGAAAAGCTGTTGCTCTGCTCATTGCTTTTCAACCGAGCTTCTCTGTGAATAAAATGTGGTTGTGGTTGAACTAATTTCACTTGTTTTGCTAATTTTATACAGCAGGCCATTGCACACACATGAAATTAATTACATATGTGGGTGCTGCAGCGGGAGCTCTGCCGACAGGCGGCATGGGCCATGCAGGCTCCCACCATGGGGTGAGAAGGGTCGCATTGTGCCAAAGGGTGAAACCATTTCTGTTTTTCCTTCGCTCTGATGCAACAAAGAGCTTTGTTGCATTTCGAAACTTTGTAAAAGAAACTATTGCACTGCATTTTTTTCTTTTTTAACCCCAGGAACAAGGGAAAAGCCCCATAGTGAGCCGTTCCTGGGGTCAGCAGGGCTACAGGGCACCCAAACATTGACCCTCAGGTGGGTCAGGTATGAAGGAGAAGCAAATCAGGGACCCTGAACCCCGCAGAGTCATTGCTACCCCAGCAACAAAGGTGGCAGCCTACAGCACCCCTTGGCTTTAGTGGCAGCTGCTCTGGAGCAGCTCTGGGTTGGCACCGTCTCACTGACATGATGAGTGGCTGCTTTTTTGGGGGGCTGCATGATGTTCTGGGAGTAGGGAGCACCTGTCCATCCACCAGCAGGGCTCAGGAACACCCTGAGAGGACAGGATCTACTGGTTCACATCAAAATCAATCATAAGCAGGGGTGACCTCTGAGGGCCTACTTAATCCCAAACTCCAGGTGAAAGATCGTCAGCTCTGGGAGCAGTGCAAGCCTTGGAGATCAGGAGGTGAATTAACAACCGTCGATTTTACTTCCAAAAAACTTCATGTTCAAGTGAGCAGTAAACGCAATAAGAGAGCCACGCAGACATAAATATATACATCCCATCTGCCAGACTCGCTGCTCGCTCTGAAGCTGTCCCCACAGAAAGACTGATGATGCTGTTATGAAAGAGTGGGTAAGGGACCGAGGGGAAGTGGCAGTGCCTGTCCGGGCCCTCGAGGTGTTGCTGGTTAGATGATATCATTAACCAAAGGAATATTTTGCAACCCATTCCCAGCAGTGCGGGACAGAGACTAACCAAGGGCCAGAGAGACTCCCTGAGGGAACCAACGGGTGGATGCAGAGATGTGGCTGAATATCTGCGCTCAGCGCGCATGGGGAGCCAGGCTGCAGGACAAGGGGCAGAGAGAGCCCACGTGGGTCTGCAATCCATGCTGCCTCATTTTGGGCCAGCTTTTTCACTCTCTGTGGTCAGTACAAACAAAATTACATTGACAGAGATGCCAGACTGGACATTTGACTTTCACAGAGCATCCTGAAATACCAAAAAATCCCTTTCCTCCTGCATCTGCTCCTCATTAGCACCCTGGAAGAAAGCAGCTGCTGTAAATTTGTAATTAAATTAGAACAAAAATCATGATTTTGTCTGTCTGCATCCATCCAACAAAGTAATCAATGTCTAAACTGACAAATCACATCAGAATCCCATTGCCTGGATTTTAGTCCCTCTTTGAGCCATCCATCTGCAGCCTTTGGATCCTCAAATAAATGTGATTTTCTAACAGGGCACAAAACCAGCCCCAGGAAAAGGCAAACTCCTTTCTGCAAGGCATTTTCACATTAAGGCAAGTGAGCTGCTGGCCTTATGGTGTCTGACCGACTTTAACAAGCTGCAGCGACTTCACCTGACACCGGGTGCCCCCCCCTCAAAGTGTGAAATCTCCTCCTGTCCTTTGAAGATCAAAGGACAGCAAAGACAACTTCCAGCTTTATCATGGAAACTAAACCCACTCCAAGGATTACCTTGGACCTCCCTCCCCATTAGCACTCAGCATTTCCCAGGCTCTTCCCAGGCTGAGCCTGGAGGCAGCAGGACATCCTTCTCCTCTCACACCCAACCTGGCAAGCTTCACGGGTGTAGTTTTTCACAGTTTGATCCAGATAATGGGCATCTTTTTTTCTCTTTTACAGCCCTCCAAGGAAGCGTTTCACTGTTTATTCTACACCATCTCCCCTTGCCCTGGCTCCCTCTGCCCTGGCATCCCCAGCTCCCTCACAGTGGGGGGCTGAAGACAAGGAAATGAGAAGAGAAACTGAGATGGGAATACTGTCTGAAGGCTCTTGGCAGCCCCCCTGCTGTCTGCAGACATCCCCAACTTGTCCCAGTGACCTTTTCCCCAGGATCCTGCAAGCCAGAGCACTGAGCAGGGCCAGCGGCTGGTTATGCAGAAGCCTGAAGCCTTCTGCTTCCCAATCACACCGCTGAGATGTGTCCCCATCAGATGTCACATTCAAGTCCGGAAGAGCTCCTCGCAGCTGAGTTTGGTAATCAGAACTGCCAGGCACCACTTTAGCACTTAGTAGCACACGAAACAACATACCGTCCCCTTCTCCCCACTGGTGGCCCCCGATCAATTCTCTCGAGCATATCCGCCTGCGCATGTCACGCTGACTGCCAGAAAACCAGCTGCTCCTCACAGCTGGATTTAGTAAACTGAACCATGTCAATGCTTTAGCACTTGGTAGCACACAGTTTTCTTGCCACCCACCCAGGGCTCCCATCACTTGCTTCCTGGAAGAGCGGCTGCTCTACCCCACAGTGGTTGTGTGAAAGCACTGCCCAACTGGTTTTGCTTTTAACCTAAGTAAAACGTTATATCCTGTGGGGAAGAAAGAAAAGAACCACAACCCAGCAAATTCACTCTTGCAGTATGGAACAATATGGCCTCGCAAGCGCAGTACAGTAAATACATCACGGTAATGAGATTTTGTGCTTAGGATAGCCTTTGCCCATGGGTCTAATGTGCATTGCAAACATATGAAAAAATCTTTATGCTTTTCTCAGAATGAGATCGATATCATTATCCCTGACGCAAAGCAGGATGCAGAGATATACAGATAAGCCTGCAAGAAACATTTAGAGAGAAATTCAGGTTCGCTCTAGCAGCAAAACGCTTCATGTGTGAGCAAAGCCACATCAGCAAAGCTCTGCTTCATACCAACAGAGCAGAAACATCCTCTGCAGGAGAAATGGGCTGTGCTGTGGAAAACACAGTTTTGCTGCTACAATCTTTTTCTCTGTACTCAAGGGATCCATATGGGCAGCTCAGTCAGTTCAGGTCTCACTTCCTTTATGCCTTTAACAGACACGACTCTGCCAGCAGGAAGGTACAGAGCAGCTGCATTGCTTGCCCTGGAAAGCCAAGGGCAGGGCCCACAATCGATCCCGGGCTGCCTGACCACCCGGGCGCTCCATTAGCCACAGTAATTACTCAGGGCAAAGTGGACATTGCTAGGGAGATGGCAGGCTGGAAGCATCTCTAGGTGACAAACGTGTACAGTACTGCATCCTTGTTAGAAATCTGCTTCATCTTGGCCACCCTGTTAGGGCCCAGCCGGATGGCACTTAATGGTCATGCTGGAATTCGTGTCAATTGATTTTCCAGTTAACTTGACCTAACGTGATTGGAGGCATTAGAGCGGAGAGGATATACCCATTGTTCCGGTTTGAGTCCTGTAGTCCTCAGATTCCATTTCAGTGCAGCAGCAAGTTTAGTTCCAATTAGAACAAACGGTTCCTTAAAATAAAGATTTAATGTAAAGATTAATCCAGGACCTAATTTGAAGCCCATTGTGTTCCAGAGCCATCCTCCCCACTGAAGGCAATAGGCTTTGGATCAAGGCCTGGAGGCAGATCCCAATGTATGGGCAATTGAATGATGGGAGATGACTCACTATCAAATGCCGTCTGCTTTACAAAGGAGTCTCAGAAAGGGAGTATCTGTGTGACAGAAATAAACCACTATTCACACACACACACATATCACCACCACCCCAAAAAAAAAGAGGAGATCCCATGAAAAACTACATTATTGTTTCACTTGGGAGACTTAAGCCTCATCCAATGAACGCTTACTCCTGTGAGTAACTTTATGAACATGAGTTGCTCAGTAAGACAAAGTCTGTAAATTGATTATGCCAAAGGGGGTTGAGGTCTTTATCAGTTTGCCTGCCATTTCTGAGCATCTAGTAGTCTCAGCAGATCAGACAACTTTATGTGCTGCCTGTCCTGAAGTCTTAGTCATGACTGCAGCGAGTGTGGGCTGAGGCTGGGGCAGGGACCCCTGTCATGTAGGATTTACTCTACAGGTGTTTCCCACTTCTGCTCATGTACAGCAGGTCCAATGGGAACCATGCATCCCATGCATGTTTTTCTTTCAGATGTGTTTTCCACTCCTGGTCTTGAATTCTGGCTTTCTGGGTTTGTTTGGTGCTCGTACAGCACAACAGGTCCTGCTAGGATTCCCAGGAGCCTCAAATAACTTCCCTGGGGTAGGCTGGTACATGAAAGGGATACCTAGGGGCCATAAACCCTCTTTCATAACTAAACAGAGCTGAAAGAAGGGCTGAGCATTTCAGCTATATCCACATAAGCCATTTCTCTTGGTAACTTTCACATTCCCTGCAAGCGTTCATAGGTGGGATGGACAGGGATGCAGCACCACTGCTAACAGAAAAATGAACCCATTCAATAAGCCTTACTTAGATGTCAGTCTACTCCGATTCTTTAAGTAGAAATAAACGGATTGAAATGACCCCGCATTTTATAATGCAATGGTAAAACAAAGTAGGACTTTGCCACTGAGACCCTGGTGTCAGAACTTCATTTGATTTTCTCTGATGACTAAACCTATTTCACAAGCTATTTTCATATTCCTTATTTAGCAAACTTACTCATGTCTTGGTAAAAGCCTACGATGTGATAAAGCCAAGGAACCGTAATCTGTGGTACTGGTAACACCTCCTACGCCAAAAAAAATCCTACTTCCATATTTACGTGGCTCTGCAAATTGGTTCCTGTCTTTTTCTCCCCAGAGAGTGAGCTGGCAGAGTGTCTCCTCTCCAATTAACATGAGGTTGTGAATAGTGGAGGTAGAGGGTTAAACTCACCATGCCGGGAGCCTCAGTTACTTTTGCCCTGTTACAACCACATTTGGACATTTGACTTCCTGGAAAGGCAAGTGTTGGTTTTAGCATATAAAATAATGCCTGCAGAAAATCTTTTTCATTCAGGCTTTGTCTCCTGAGAAAAAGCACCTTGCCACCAGAAGTCAAGAATCTAAGAGGAGTTTCCTGCCTTGAGTTGCTCAGGGATCAGGGATGGGCACCACAATGTGAACTCCCCATGGACCCAGTGAATTTTACCTGGGTTTTACTGGTCAGGATGTAATTTCAGCCTTTTGCCAAGTCCTTTAGTCAGAGAAACAGGAGAAACCTTTTTAGCCAGTATAGGTTGCAAATCACACCAGCGAATGCATGGAATAAAAGGGCAATATCCACCCAGCCACCTCCACCTCAGATCTCTTCACAATATAATTTGCAACCATCTAAAGATGTGTGCTTTTTGTGGCAGTTTTTTGAAAGAGTTTGTTTATCTTGAAGGCAGAAAGGAAAGGCAGCCTGTGCAAAGCAGAGACGGAGGCTGAGCAGCAGTACTTAATGCTTGAAGCATGACTGCTCTTTATAAGCCTAAAAACACGGGACCAAACGGTACATGGCACAAGCCTTGTACAGTCCCACACCAGGATATTAAACAGTCCCCAGCTGATGTCCAGGATATAAGGGTACTCCATCAGGAGCATTAAAGGAGAGAGATGCTCACATTCTTGCACAGCCCATAACCGGTGCTTCCATGGGCAGCAAAACCTGCAAAATCCCCTTTCCCATGACATTTCCACTCAACTTATTTGGATTCAGGTATCATAAGGGATAAGCTCTAAACAAATCTCTGCCTAAGGGCACAACATTCCTGGCATCTTTCCATCACTTGCATTTTCTGATGTCTGAAAGCATGCTGCTATACCTTTCTTTTTGCTATTACAACTACACAGGCCTCTGCTTTCCACCAGAACTTTGTTTTTGAGGTCCCTACTCTTCTGCCAAGCTTAGCTGGCAGATGGACACAGATGCACTGAACTGCCCAGTTCGGCCCCCATAGCTGTTAGCCCCCATCCTCCAGCTCCGACATGCCCCACACACCTGCCTGATCTAGACTCCCATCCGTAGAAGTGAGCTACACAAAATCAAACCCATTGGGGCTGTAAAAGCGCCCTGAAGCTTCTATCCTACCCCATCTGGTGAATTTGCTCAGCACACAACTGACAAAATACTGTTGGAGCTGTTTGTTTCCTTAAGAACGAAGGTAGCTGTTGAGTGCTGGTGTCTGGAAGCAGAGAACCAGAGCTCCTGCCCTGCCCCTGTGAGTTCAAACTCATGCATTCCATCTCCCAGCTAAGCACCATCCTGATTTGTTCCACTCACCTCCACACATTGGTGCCTGGGAGCAGCGTGGGCAGGGAGGGAGGAGAGCACATAGTGTCACCCCAGGGTCCTGCAGTCAGATGGGTGTCATCCCCTCAGAGAGGTGGGATCTGCCAAGCTGGCCAAAGGAGGAACTGGGTATGGGCCAGAGATCTTACATTAGCACTAAAACAGCAAAGCACCAGCACAAGCCTGGGAGCGCAGCTCTCTGGGAGGCAGCATTTACACCCCACTCTGCCTGGGACGTTGAGGCTTCCTTCAGCCTGCAGGGAGGGGACTGGGTTGGAACTAGCTGAGCAGAGGGAACCTCTCCCCTGAGGCACCAGCACAAACCTCAGGCTCCTGTGCCCAGGCGTGACAACTCCTCTTCAGGCTCCTGCAGGGCTCTGGCCCTTCATCTTTGCTGAAACCCAGCCCAACACCTTCCTCTACCAACAGTATCCAACAACACACTGTGCTAAAGCCC
This sequence comes from Cuculus canorus, assembly GCF_017976375.1. Taxonomy (NCBI): domain Eukaryota; kingdom Metazoa; phylum Chordata; class Aves; order Cuculiformes; family Cuculidae; genus Cuculus; species Cuculus canorus. Next base: position 7,088,835 of record NC_071407.1, read on the forward strand.
AGGATCAGTCTCTCTCCAAAACCAGAGCAGCTGCCTCCCCTCTTTACTAAATACCTGACTCCTCCGCCTGCCCTGTGATCTTTTCCAGCTGCTGTGGTCAAATCTGCCAAGGCCAGCAGTCCCTCTGTTAACCCCTTCTGCCTCGTGCTCTGCAGGTTCCCATGGCAGACATCAGCACTTCTGCAGAGGGTTTCAGCTACCTGATCCTTGAGAAACAAAGCTGGTCATTCCTCCAGGAGGGGTTTCATGCTCTTTTGATGAAAGCTCTTGGCTACTCTGCTCCTGGCAAGGTTGTGGGTCTCTGGTGCTCAGGATGCAGCCACTCTCACTAAGCCTAGCAGCCTTACCAGCTTGGGTGCTTGTCTGGGCTGAGAGACACATTGCTCACCAAAGAAAGCAACCAGATCTTTCAGAAAACCAATTGATCTGCTCTGGCTAGAACACCTGCCTCACCTCCACAGCTGCTGCTTGCCATGTTCAGGTTTTCTGGAGCCCAGATAGAGCTGCTGCCACATCCCCCTGACACAGGGAAGAAATCCAGGGCTCATCTCCATAAACAGCTTCTTACCAGTGAGATTTGCTTCCCAATGGGAGGATGTTACAAATGGATGAATCCCAGAGGGTATAGATGCTTTGTAACCCAGACTTCTACCAATTTTTCAACTCCATAACTTGGAAATGCAGATTTTGTGTGCTGCAGTGGTGAGCCAGAAAGAGCCTAAAAACTTCCAGCTGAAAAGGGATATGAAATTGCTTAGAGATGCTATCACTTCAAATTTTTTTCATTTAAAAAAAAAAAGAAAAGATGAGCATTACCCACATGTCCACCCTGGTGTGTTGCTCACGGGTGGCCTGTGGCACACAGAGGGCCACTCATGATCATCACATCAGGGACCAGGGCATGCATCATCCTATTGCGTGTGCTCAGGAAGGAAGTAGATGTGCCTACTTTGGATTTTCATCTTCAGCAAAGCCCAAATCTTACATTATATGTGTGCGAATCGAAACAAAAGTGCCTGCCCAGCTACTTGGAAGTGACGCCACCATGACTCATATTCTGTTTAAAACAGTCCTCCCCCTCACCTTCTCGCCCCCCACAAAGAGATGCACCTTGGAGGCTTCCAGCACAGAGCCCTGAGTGCTCACACTCCTCTTCTCCCTCCTTATACCACTTTTGGGCCATGGCCTTTTTCTCAGGTGACTTCTCCTGCCACCGAGCTCTGCCAAAGCATTTTTGCAGCACTTTTCAAATACAACAAAAGCTTTCTTTTCCTGATATTTTTTTCTTTATTTTTTTTTTTCCTCCCATCTTTTACAATCCATATAAACCATTGCAGGTTTTCTTTCACATTCACAAGATCTCTTGGAAATTATTGCCATTTCCCATACATATTAAAAAAAAAATAATAAATCAACAGACAAAGAGAGCTACTCTTTCAGAACTCTCTGCAGACACAGAAGCCAACGCGAACGAGAGAGAGAAACCAACTTTCATGGACAAAGGCTGGCTAGAGGTGACCACACAGGCTAAGCAAGCCACGTAACACTGAATGAGACCACTTGACCAAACACGATACACATCGTGAACACTTGGGAAGGGGTAGAGGAAGTGCTGGCTGAGGGCTGAGCTTGTCAGGTGTTTTTGGTGTAAAATCCAGCAGTTATCTGATGGAAGTAACTCGAATGAGGATTGTGGAGACATTCAAGTATTCTAGGGCTGTTCTTAAATAACAGATGGGGGGATAATAGCTCAGCAGGGCAGCTCGGTTAAGTCTCCTGCTTTAGTTAAAAGCACATCCAGTACAAAGGCAAATGCAGGAGTACAGGAAATGCCACACCTGAATGGATCCACGGTCTGGCTTGGTATCCAGTTACACTGTGCTCAATACCTGACACTTCAGAAGGTGGAAGAGCAGAGGGGATTTTCACCTGATCATGCAACAGTGTCCTGGGAAAGGAGCTCCCTCCTGCCACCCCAGCCCTTTGCTCCCTGTAACATGACAGAGGAGAGGGGAGGAGGAAAGCAGGAGAAAAAAGCTGAAAGGATGTTAACTCCCACCACCCCTGCCCTTGCAAAGGTGGTGCTTTTCATTTTGCTTTCTTCCCCACTGCCGCTGTTTATTGCTTGAAACTTTAAATAAGGGTATTTTCAAAAATAAGAAGGGAAGGAGTGGAAACTGAGAACATATGAAATGGATTTGTCATTTCTCCCGAGGAATCTGGAAATACAGTAGTGGGTGCACACTATGTGGATAAAAACCTAAAAAAAAGCACTTTTTCTTTTTTTTTTTGTTTTTAAAAAAGGACAATAAAAGTTCAGAGAATCTGCCACACTTAGAACACTTGCATCCTACAGTCACAGCATATGGGAAGTATGACCCACGACAACCGCTCCATCTCAAACTAAGTCGATGAGGTTTTTCTATTGCACATTCATGAAATGTTCTTGTTGGGATCACAGTTCGAATCAGAGGACCACACAGCTCCAATCTGTCCAGGGTCTTCAGCAGGATGAAGATGCTGTCATCGGGCTGAGTTTCAGCTGGTGGACAGGAGAGTGGATGGGCACAGAACTCAACACTGAGGTAGGAAAGGCAAAACATGAGCCTTCAAAGTTTTTGCCTAATGTCAGTTCTTCTGCAAAGAAAGACGCAGCTTCTCTTTTGCATGAGGTGACAGGGGGACTGGGAGTGGAAGACAAGATCTCCGACTCGTATTGTAGCAACTGGCCCATGAAACCAAAGTTTGGTGAGATCAGGCTCCGGCGCTGCTTAATGTAATCAAAGGCTTCCTCCAGGCGGAACTTCTTTGTCTTCATGAGATACGCCATGCAAATGGTGGGAGAGCGTGAAATCCCTGCTTCGCAGTGGACCAGGATTTTGCCCCCTGTTCTTCTGACATAATCTAGGGGGGAAAAAACATCATTGCAGACATCAGTTGTCATTGGGGATGGAAAGAACACTGCAACATGCACCCAGCGCTCGGGGTGGAGCCTCGCACCCAGCCAGTCCACCACCAAAGAGAGGCTTGCTCTTCTGTTTGGTACTGAGGCTAACATGGAGATTAAAAGAGAACGGAGACAAAACCCAGCCTGGGACGGAGCTGAGCTGCAGATGACACTTGGTTTCATAATCTGTGGATCCCAACCTGGTGTTTTCTGCATTTTTTAGAAAAGTCCTTCCCTGTCTCGACTCCCTATGCGTGTTCTTCTTTTGGCACAACTGACTTTGCAAAGCATCAAGAGACACAGATCAGATATCTGGGCAAAGCTCATGTTTGCTCTACCCACATTTCTCTGCCTGTGGCTCAAAGTGCTGACCCAAGCCCGGCCTGACCAGCCCTCCCTCTGTCAGGTCTCTCTCAAAAGCTGCACAACTGCCTTCTTTTCATCAGCTTTGCTAGAAAAACAGGACTTCTTTATAAAGTCCAATCCTAACTCCCTGCCTGGCAAGTTAGCAGTAAACGGTGGTACCAGGAGCTGGGTACTTCGAGTGGAGAGACTGAGCTCACCACAAAGCACACACAAGGACTGGCAGGCAGTTGCTAATTACAGCCTGGTTAAAGGATGCTTGGACTTAAGTCAGGATATAAAAGGCTTATGCAAAGCACCCATTTTACACAACAGGAGCCACTGTGGTTACTCACACAACAAAATGATTGTTATTAGATTAAAGAGAATGTGCTTAAAATAAGCCCTTTCCACACAAAAATACGGTTCAAAAATAGATGTTCTCTGCTCTATTGCCTTGAGCAATATAGTCAAGCTCCAATTTATGAAGAACTGCACTGAGCGTAGCACTCAGTGGAACGACGCAGAGCTGAGCAAGTTATCATTTGCCTGTCTTCGATTGTCTGCCTGGGGACTAGTGCCACCACAACCGGTTATATTTAACTGCTGTACAAAATGAGGAAGACATGGATTTGAGTCATCTACACCACACGTCCAATTTTAAAAGAAAGTGAACGTTAAATTCATCCTCAAACACTGGGAAAGTTCCAAGTGACTCAACAACTATCAGAAGGGGTTGGGTATGGGACAGAAGAGTGCAATGAATTAGCGTTTCCCTGCAAGGTGGGCAGTCTCTCACCAGGAGAAGGAAGGGCTGAGAGGGTGCCTTCAGACCAGGTTTTTGTAATTCTGCCTGAACTGTTGAAGGACTCTAACTCAGCTGAGCAATGAGTCCAGAGAGTCTGTAACTAGCACTTTATTCTTTCTCTCTCAAATGTTCCTGAAGAGCAACAGCATGAATTTCAACACCATCTCCCCCCAGGCTGGGGCTGCTCCACTGCACTAAACCACCCTGTGCCTCCCCGGGAGGAGCCTCTCCCTTGTGCTACCTGGCACGGCTGGTGTGCTGCTCATCTACACAACCTGATGCGGGAAAATTCAGGAAGAGATGGCCCAAAGTTTTCCAAAGGCGTCCTCATTTTTTTTTTTTTTTTGCATTGGAGTGTTTGATTAAATGGTGAGATACTGGCATGATCAAAAGGAGAAATGGAGATATCTCCCTGGATAAGGGGAGATGCTGGATTTCTAAGACCCCAGCTTTGGGATATCCCAGCACAGCAAGGCAATAAGCTGACTCTGCTTCAGCTGGCTTTTACAAGGTGTGGCATTCAAGTCCAAGGAATCAATGGAACGGGGGTTCTTTAAGAAAAAGAAAACCCTACCAATATGTTTTGGTGTTGTGCAACCATACTTCTTTGCTCCCTGTCATGCTGAAGTTACACCTACCCTTGCTTTGAAAAGAAAATAAAGCTAACAGCTCACTCTCCTCATCTGCCTGACAGAAAATGTTTCCTCTTGACTGCTTTCCTTGGCCTCCCAGCCTGGAGAGCCAGACAGGACAGACACCTCGCTCTGCACGTCCCTCTTCCTTCCTTCCTCAACAAAATCGCTCTGCTAGGACAGATGCTGAGGAAGGAAAAGAGCTTAAACTTTTGCTGTGACATCTAGGAAGACACAGCAAATAACGCATCCTTGCCACCAATAAGCATTTTAGTAGAAATGAATTTAAAGTACATGAAGATCTGTAAATTTGTTCATTTGGACCTACCAATGAAGTCAATGGCTTCCTGGAAGTGTGAGCTAATGTCCGCCGTGTGACTGTCCTCCACGGGGATCCACTTGTAGCAATACTGATCTTTGAAGGACTCTGAGCTTTTCCTGGACACGTTGAGCAGGGCCGTGATGTGCAGGTTGGCGAGAAACTCGCACTTGGAAGCATGATAGGCACTACCAAGGTAGAGAAAAGGCAGGATTTCAACTGGACCACCCTGGAAGAGATGGAACAGAAGCATGTCATTCCTTTTCAAGGGTATTTGAGTCTTGATACCAGAGAGAGAAAAGCAAGGCATCCTGTGTGGGTGTCTGTTCACTCCCTTACTGGTGGTTTTGGACCCCGGCATTTCTGGCCAATGAATCACTGTGATGGCAAAGCCCACGCAGCAAAAAAAGGTTTCATTTTCTTGTCCACATCTGCAAGGTACAAAGTCAGATCCAGCCCACTCGCATGCAGGATGTTTCCGGCTTTCTTTAGAGAGTTGCCTTTTGGGAAGCAACCGAAGCACTTTCATATGTGAGGGCTGTTCCCTCTGAGGCTTCACAGAAACGCGAGCAAGAAGGGGAGCTGGGTCTGAGCAGGGAGGAAGAGGGGGGCTGCAATAGCTCAGCCCAGTCCTTAGCCCTTCTGCTCACACCTCCAAAGATGAAGCGAAGCAAAGCAAAACAAAAAAATCAGAGCAAGATTCCTCAACATCCACACTGGGCTCAGGGAGGGGCAGCCCTGTTCCCCCCATCTCTCTGGGTCGCAGCACCCACCACGTCACCCACCCCAAGATGTCATCTCAGTTCCTCCTTCCTCAGTGCAAGCAAAGGCTGGGTGACGAGACCACAAAAGAAAAAAGCCACATCCTGATGCTACAGGTGACTTTCCATGATGCACAAGAGCTGCTGCCAGCCCCCAGCTGCAAGCGACAGACTTTCCACCCCCTTGAGCTGCCTCCCCAGTGGGTCCTACGCATCGGGGACACCCAGGAGACCCCACAGTGACAGGAAAGAGACAAGGGTGGGTGATGCCCCCAGGGGAGCCAGAGGGCATCACCTGGGGGCTCCCCCAACACCCGGAAACCCACATCCCAGCGGAAGCAGCCCAACCACAGGGTGACATCTCGGAGCACATGGTCGGGCAGGCGTGGGGGGGGCAACGACTTCACCTGTGGAAACCCCACTTTCCCACAGCTGAGGGTGGCCCCAAGAGTTACTGCCTGTTCTCAGAAACAGCCCCATGGCCCCAGCCAAACTCTGGGGTCTGAGATGAGGCATGGGCAAAGCATGCTGGAAAAATGACATTCCCAGCAGTCTCTCTCCTGCCTGTTTTTTGTCTCCTGGGGGCGCATGAGCTGCTCAAGCTGCCTGGTTGTGTGACAGAAGCGGTTTGCAATTACAGTTTCGAGGTTAGGAAGGTGTTTTTCCTCCTGATGCCTTGTTTTGAAGCTGGATGGAGGTGATGCTGACCAGCAACACACACCGGGCATTTTATTTTTCACAGGAAGGGTCATGGGGCACTGGCAGAGGCTGCCCAGGGAGGTGGTGGGGTCCCTATCCCTGGAGGTATTTAAAAGACGGGTAGATGAGGTGCTCAGGGACATGGTTTAGTGGCAGATAGGAATGGTTGGACTCGATAATCCAAGAGGACTTTTCCAACCTGGTGATTCTATGATTTTATTTGACATCCAGGCTGCCATCCTGGGCTGGGACAACTTACTGACAGCCCGTGCCAGCACCAGGGTCTCTGACACCCTGCCAGCCTCCAACAGATCCGAGTGGTGGGAAGGAGAAGACCCAACGGAATGTTCACCCAGCACAGCCGTCACACGCACCTGGTCGTAAGCAGGTTTGTGGTTGGCACTCTGCTTCTCACAGTGGCTGGCGAGGTTTCTCTCCGCCTCCGTTCTCTCCAGGGAAATGAGTTTTCCATCCACACAGCACTCAGGATATTGCGAGTTAAAGGTTTCATATCCCCCTAGGGGAAAAAAAAAAAATAAAGAGGAATCATGAACATTTGTTCTTCCAAAAACTGGTTTAATTAAAGTATAGGAGAAATGAAGGCACTTGAAATGCAGTGGGATAGTGGTACACAGTGATGGGCCCCGGGGGGTTAATGAGAGATAGTGCTCCCTGGGGAAGAGCGTTTGTTTAAAAGGCTTCCAGCACTGCAGAAAAACCTCTGATACCTTTGGCAATTATTAACCTGCCCAAAGCTGGTAGATCCTGATTAAAACTGTTAGCAGATGTAATTCTGTTGAGTCTAGCAACCATTAACTCCAGTACAGCAGGGACAAAACTCTTTCCCCCAGGTTTTATGGATGAGCGCTATTTCCAGCATTTGAGATGGAGATTTCTGTACTGGGTAATCATCCTCTCCAAATCTGTTATTACTATGTACACTGTGACAACATAAGAAATATTTTATTTGCATTTTTGAATGGACATAAGTGCAAGAGAGATGCGCTCGCAACTGTGTCATTAATCACCACAATGCACGAGACAGCGGGTAATGAAGACAGACTCGCTGAAACCAAGCTATTAAATAACAGCTATAAAATTTAATGAAATCTTGTGACAGCATTTGACAAGTGAATAGCCCCGCATGAGCTATTCTGCATGGTTAAGTGCTGCATTCATTTCATTCAGTGTGCGGCTAATGAAAAGGAATTAATCCTATTATTACATTGTTACTCAAAGTTTGTCATCAGCTAAATCGTTGTCTGTTTTGAGGCTGGGAACGCACTGCACAGAAGCACACGATCTCCAAAATGAACATGAATAAGTCAGGTAGCAGGAGCAGCCTGGAAATGTCAGTGCTATGCCACGTGTCTGCCACCTGTGCATTTTCACGACAGAAATGAATGGGGGAAGCTCTTGAACAGCTAGATTCAATAACTCTTTGGAACGCAGCCCTCAGGTAAACAAGGCTCTGAAAGCAAACCCTCCAATGAGATTCATTCATCTGCAACTGTTTCGCCCTGATAAGCAGCATCGGTGTGGGTGCCCTGGTGCAAGGAAGGGTTTTGAAACAAAGGAAGTGCTGAAGATTTGAGGAGCCGCAGGGACCCCACCGCCCTCACTGCCAGGGCTGCCCGATGCAGCTACCTCTGACATTTCAGCCCCGTAACGTCGGTGTCTCATTCATTTGCAATGTCTGAGCAGATGTGTGCTCAAATTCATGATGTGCTATTGTCGCCCACTCATTCCTGCCATGGAGTCCTCATGTTGCAAGTGGCTGGCACGATCCAAAGCCCACTGAACACGATGAAAGTGTGTTTTCCATGACAGAGGGCAGGAGGGTGACTTTGCAGTCAACTGGCACTCAGCACCTTTCCTCCTACTCCTGGCCACATTCAGCAAGTTCACCCCAGAGCTCACAGCACGAGGCAGTGGGTCAGGCAGCAAAGTGACCATGGAAACCGTAAGGGGGGTGGTGATAAAACTATATCCACAACAACTGGGTTGATAAAATGATATCCCTAACAACTGGCAATGTGAAAAGCCAACAAAAACAATCAGCTCTCCAGACTTCTCGGCTCTCCTGATCTCCAACCGCCCTTCATGCGGTAGGACTTTAAAATCCTCTTGTTTTGCATAGCTGACCTTATCTCCTCCCTGCCCCTCAACCGCCATCGCATAGGAAAAGTATGTCCAACTTATATAAATAGACATTATCCCCATTTACGCCCTATGTTGTTGTTTTTATTCTTGAATGAACACAGAAATCTGCCCGAGCCAAATCAGCGTGTGTGTTTCAAGAGACATACATGTCTCGTGTCTCTGGGGCAGCTCGCGCATGCAGCTGGTGAATGGTTAATTACAAGCCTTGGGGATCAGGATATTTGCAGGCCATTCTTACAGTGAGTCATCTTCTCATCCCGTCCTCCAGCAATCTCCTCTCTTCCCCCTCCCCACTCAACCTAGCTTCCCTGAGGTCATTCCTGCAAACACTAGATTGCTCATCACAAAGAGCCCGGCTGTGCTTCGGTTTTAATCAATAAATAACAGAATCCTTGTCAGCACCAAGGGAGGATCCGTTACTTTATCTTTCTGCAAGCTGTTCTTCCCACACACACACACACAATCACTCTTGCCCTGCTGGGGCTGAGCTCAGCCAGAACGAAACTGCACCTACACAGACAAAAGATGTGCCATACTCAACCCCTGGGAGCCAAAAAGAGAGGGAAGAAATGGGGCTGGCGTGCAACTTAGCATCCAATTGCGCCACGCTAGTTGCCCTGCTTGGGGCCAGATCTGTGGGTGACCCATTCGTATCCCATCACTGTGACTTCTAAGACAACGCCACCTTAGCCCTTGAGTAGCTAAGTAACACCTCCTCTTTTCTCCCCTTGCCCAGGAAGAACAGGAATAAAAAGGGAGAACCTCAAGGAGGGTTTTTTTCCTGGTGGCTTTACAGCCCATTATTTGCAAGGTCGGTGCTACAGACTTTTCTTCTGATCAGCACCCGGTGCTGCAGGATGATGTATATCCACACTGCCTCAGAGATCTTCCCCCAGACCACAGCAGCTTCCTGGGGGTCCGTGGCCCCGGTGAATCAGTAGCGCTGCCCACTGAGTCATTGGCTCCTCAGGCCACACCGGATCTGAAACGGAGCTGTGGACCTCAGGGGGCCTGATTCTGTGACAGAGCGCTTCCAGCAAAGAAGAGGGGAACAGCAGCAGGAAAAAGGTAGAAACTTTCCCATCCACTAAGGAGGAATCGTTTTAGCCTCAAATAGCCAGGCTTTTAAGATAAGACATTTTGCAATACACAAAAGGTATAAGGCAGAGCCTACATCAAAACTCCACCCCAGCTAAACTGCCCACAGTCCCCACTTCAAAGCATGAGGCTGGTACACGAGGAGGGAAGGACGATCCTGTGGCTAAAGGAGCCGGCTGAGAGTCAGAGCTTAATTCAGCCCCTGCTTAGCCACAGACTTCCCAGCGTGAACCCGGAGGCATTTCTTCATCCCTAGTTTAATGGGGTCTCCAAGGATTTACCTGGCCCTTTACAGCACAAGTATCCCTGCCCTGCAGCAGCAGAATTGGTGCTTTTCGGGCGACTGTCAGACCCCAGGGCGGGTTGGCAGTGGTGGGACAGAGCCAGGGTATTGGCAAACCACCCTGGGAATCTCCTTGGCCCTTGGTAGCTGGCGATACCCCGGCTGGAGGTGCCTCTCTCCTGGTGGGGATGCCCTCAGGGCACTTTTCGTTTTAGAAGGCACAAACCGGGCACATCAGGGCAAACACTAGTGTGATAAAAGGCTTAATAAAAGCGAATTAACCATGGCCGGTGGGGGCAAAGGAGCAGGGTTCACTCAAGAAACATCGCCTGGTTTCCTCCTTCATTTATGACTCCGGGAGATGGCAAAGGGGGTTGTTGGAGCTCTCCAAAACCGGGTGTGCGGTGCCACGGGGCGAGGGGAGCAGGGCTGAGGAAACGGAATCCTATCCCAGCTCGAGCTGGGAGGGACCCGTAAGGATCCAACTCCCTGCTCCTCGCACGACTCCCTGAAACTAAGAGGACAAAAGAACAAAGGCGCTGCAGGGAGAAGTGGAGGGGAGGCAGGGCTGGGAGGGCAGAGAAAGGGCGAGGTGCCCGGGGGTTTATTGCTTTATTATTCTCGGTTTACACGGAAGGAAAACAAAGAACCGCAATCCGAGGGCTGTAACGCACATCGGGGGAGGAGGCATTGCTGCTCCCCGACAAGCCCCGGAGCTTTGGCTCTGGTTTCCCCCGCCAGCCTCGGTGTTCCCGCTGGAGAGGCGAAGCGGGCACCGATCCCGGGGCTCCGAGCGCCCAGCACTGCGCCCTCGGTGTCACCGGGCAGCGCGGAGCCCCGCTCGCCTCTTGCCCGCTGGGTTTGTTTCCCACGCAGCCCCGCTCTCTCTCCCTCTGATAACCTGCGGGTTTTGCTCGTCTTGCCTAATATTCTTTGCTTTTTATCAGCCTCTTAAACGCTCGGCGGGGGTGAGCGGAAAGGCATTTCGGCTCAGCCCGCAGAGCCTATCCGGGATTTAGTTCTAGTGGGTGGAAAAGAAACGAAATCCCGGCGTTACCTCCCTGCCCTCCACCAATAATCAGGTTAACTGCGGGGCGGAGGAGAGGGGACGGGAGCGCCGCGGGGCTGCCGTGCTACGAAGAGTGGGAAATACCTTCTATCCCCAGCTTTTGTCTCTCTGCACACGAACGACTGAGAGCGCTCCCTCACGTCGCCCAGGTCTGCTTAAAGGATACCTGCTTTCTAAAACTCCGAAAGGAGTCTCGGAGAGTTTATTTGCCAGCATTTATGGTATCTGCTGCCCTCCCCCGGGGGGGGCTCTGAGGGTCGATGTGCCACCCCTGCGCCCCCCTTTCCTCGCCCAGCGACTCACCTTTCAGGAAGCAGACCCTGGCTCCAGCCTCCGGCAGGCTGGAGAGCAGAGCGTTGAGGACGATCTGAGCCGTGCTGTCCTTCTTCAGCTTCTGCCAGTGCCCCGTGCCCTGGTCCAGCACCACCACGGCCGCCAGGCGGGCGCTCCCCGCCGCCCCCTCGCCGCCCCCCAGCAGCAGCCGGGCTCGGGCGGCGGCGTCGGGGACCACGAAGTGGAGCGGCACGGCCCCGCCGCGGGCTCTGCGCATCACCACCGAGTTGAGGTTAACGTTGAGCGAGCCGCGGAGGCAGGAGGCCGAGTAGGACAGGTAGGGCCGGCAGTCCAGCACCAGGCAGCGGGAGGGCTCCTTCCGCAGGAGCTTCCTCAGCTGCCGGCAGTCGAGGGACGTGACTTTCATGCCGGCTGCGGGGAAGGAAGAGCGACGAGGAGGATGAGGAGGCGTCCCGGTGCTCGCGGGGCCGCAGCGGCTCGACCGGCGGGAAGGGAGAGAGGCACGGAGACACCGCGCCGAGCCCGGGCAGGGAATCCCGGCCGGCGCCACCGGGCATTTATATGAATGGGAGGCCGGGCGCTGACGACACTGCCCATATAAGGCGAGTGACGCGCCCGCTTGCCAAATATGGGCATGCCCCGCCCGCGCACCGCCCCCCCGCGGGGATCCCCTCCCTCCGTCCCGGCGCGGGGGGGCGGCGTTAGTCAGGCTCGGGGGCAGAGGAAGCTGAAAAACGCCGCAAAAATCCTGCAGTCATCGGGCTGGGGCTCATCCCGGCATCACCGCTCCCCATCCCCGGTCAGCGGGAAGCGTGCCGGGGGGGAGGGAAGGAGGGGGGACAGGAGCACGGGCGAGGTTTCTCACACCCGGTTGCAAAGGGGGCTCCGTTCCCCTTATTCCCCTTATCCCCCTTATCCTCTCGTCCCTGAGTGTGTTCTCACCCCAGGAAAGCTTGAGAGCAGGCAGACCTGCCGGCTTACTGCTGCTCAGGGCTCCCGATCTCCTCGGAAAGAGCTGTGTCCCCTGCCTGGGTCACGGTTTGCATCAAGGCAGATCTGATAGGTGAGCGATAAGCGTGGACTGCCCGGGGAACGTTCCCAAAGATGGGGTTACCCCACCCAAGGTTTACAGCTCAGCAGCAAAGGGGGGAAATGAGGAGTAACTGCTTGGGACACAGCAGTATGTGTCATTTCTGCAGAATGAACGAATGCTTTGAGGTGTGGAAGTGTATGTGTTGGGGACCCACAACAGAAAAATTGCTGTCTGGGGGGGATTTTATGTCCCTTTCCTCGTGGCACACTTCTAGGCTGCAAGCCTGTGCCTCAAGGACCCGCGAGACTTAAGCTACAGACCTCAGGCTGTGCCTGTGCCCAAAAGGCACTGCACGAAAACACGGAGGAATAAGGAAATTCGGCATTTGCTCTTTCCTTGTAGATAAGTTCTGTAAAGTGACCAAAAAGAGAACTGGAAATTCCTGGAAGAAGTGAGGCAAAAGGATGAGCTCCAGCCGCGCTCATTACAGCCACAGATTACAGTGGAGCTCTCTAAGAGCAGGGTGTCATTTGTTCTGATGGTGCCCCGAAAGTATGTTCACCTCAAGAGCAGGCAGGAAGTGCCATCCCTGCCTCAAATTGCCCGCAGCTGAAACAGAGAGCATGAAAGAGACTGTGCGAGGGAAATGTTCAAGCTGATTTGAAAGAATAGCAACTACTGGTTTCGAAGCACCTCTTCCTCTTTCAAAACCTCTGCAGCCCCTGGCTGGGTCCTTCTAACCTGACCCCCCTCGCTCCCCTCTTTTGAGTCAGTCAGGGTATGAGATGGAACAAAAATAGAAATATCTTGTGGGTAGGGGCAGATGTTCACAGGGCGTCTTAGCGTGGGTGTTGTCTTCACCTGGCTGCTGCCATCGCGGCGGCCCAGGTCCTTCCCTTCCTCTGCACCCACCCTGGGAGGCAGCTGGGCATTGCCTCCATCCGGAGCCGTGTGGCTGCGTTGGATGTCCCCACGTGCCGGCATGGTTCCTGCCAGAACTGGATCCTCACAGTAGAATCATAGGATAGTTTGGGTTGGAAGGGACCTAAAACATCATCCAGTTCCAACCCCGCTGCCATGGGCAGGGATATCCCACTAGATCAGCCTGCCCAAGGCCCCATCCAACCTGGCATCACCACAGCCACGCTGAAACCCTTCAATTATTCCATGGGCATGCCAATTCCCACTCTTTAGTTTTCACTAGGTGGGGAATCTGGCACGGGCAGGGGCACAGTGACTTATTCCTGTTCACAGAAAACCTCTAGCATGACCTGAACACAACCTGCCTTTCCTGCCCCCAAGGCCCCAGCTCCAGGAACCGCTTCTTCCTCCCCAAGAAGCAGCCTGAGTCCCTCGGGGATTGGCCTCCAGTAACAGTCCAGCTGGCAAACTGGTCCCAGTGCAGCACAGGGAGGGGAAGAGGGGCTGCGGGCAGATGCTAGCACACTCTTCCCTCCTGGGAGGAAGGAGGGGGCCAGCACAGTCACACGCGAGCATCATTTCCTCTCAGGAAACCCAAGTGAGATGTGGAGGGGTGGGAAAGGCAGCTTTGCCCCACAAACGCGCTCCTGGCTGAAGGGCTAGTCTGAAGGACTGGGCAAGTCCTACCAGCTTGGAAAATAAACTCTTTGGGAAACACCTGAAGTTTGGCCTGTCCCATGCCTATCACCAGACCTGACCTGCACTTGACCTTCCTCCTCTTACACACCTGACACTGAGCATCCAAACAACTGTCTTTCAGTAGATTACAGCTCTGCTTTTGTTTCTTAATGGACTGAGTCATGACCACCTTTTTATTAGAAGAAAATAACAAGGCTAACAACAGCAGTGCTGACACTTCCTCCGCTGCAGGGCTGGGGACGCAGAGTGTCCCTGACTTCTCTGCCCACCAGCAAAATGACTCTGTTGTACTTGGAAATAGATGAGCAAGCGGGAGTGATGCTGTCAGGGCTGTGGGATGGACACGGATACTTTTTCCCCACTGGAGCAGCCCCTTGGCTTGTCAGGTGCTCCAGAAAAAGGGGGGGCTCGATTCTTCTAAATGGAGGTGGCTTAGTAACTTCAACCACTCTCTGCTTTAGGCAGGAAACTCCCCTCCTCCCTGCAGCACTTTACATCATTCCCACTAGGTTCTGCTGCATCTTTCTGCTCCTCCTCCCGCTTCCCCTTGATAATCTCCCAGGCTCTTTCGTCCTTTGTCTCGGGCTTTTATCGGGGCTTTCAGATCAGCTGGTCCCTTCCTTTTCTTCCAGGCTGTATTTCCCCTAACCTAGCTCATTCTTCCCTTCTCCCCTCCCCACCTCCTCCGGGCTCTTTGTTTTTGGCTGTTCTCAGCCCTGCGAAGGGAAACTTTGCAGCTGGGAAGGGGTGGCCCCAGCTCCTGGGGGGCACAGCTGGACCCCTAGGGCACAGCATCCATGGGGCAGCATCCAGCAGGCATTGCCCAAGAGCAAAATGCTGTCTTTTGGAGAGAATCAAACAAAAAGAGCTTTAGAAGGGGGGGCTTAGGTGAATAAACGAATGCCATTTCTTCGGAAGCAAAAAATAGACCGGATCAGGGAGTTTCTAGGGTTTGAGCTTGGGCTGAGACAAGAAGCATCCTGTGCTGGATGCTACAAGTGTGCTTGTCATCCCAGAGAGTTAATTCCAAACCTCAGCAAGACCAAAGGTGAGAGAAAACCAGTGAGCTCCCTCGCTGCCTGAAAGGAGACCGAGAGGGAGGCAGCTCGAGGGTCAAACAAGAGACAGGTCAGGGAGGTTGTGCGGAGAGTAACCTGAATGCTGTGGAGTCCTAGTCTGGGGCTCCGGCTTCATCATATCCCTGCTGGGGCACAATCCTGGACCTGCATCCTCCAGTCGGTTGTGAACTGCAAGAAATTCCTCAGACAAACAAAGTGTAGCACAAGACAGCAGAGAGGATGGGTTGGCATTTCTCTAATGTTATTAAGTTTTCCATAACATCAGTTTCTAATTTTGGAGCAGCTGATGTCAAAACACTTACAGCGCAAGCAGTGAGATAAATTTGTGCCAGTAAATGGAGAGCTGGAACGGAAGTAAATTTATACCCAGGACTCAGGACAGCTGAGCAGTGGCAACAGGAGACAGTCAAGCGGAGACCTCATCAGTGTCATGACTTGGTCATTCTCAACAAAACAGATCAGATCATGAACTAGCACAGCCTGGTTGACTCAATGGAATAACCCATTGTCAAAAGTTGATTCTAGAGGGTGAAACGCACTATCAGACACAGACTCTGTGACAGGACAACCACCCCCCTTCACTTTATAGCCCCACAGATGTGATTTCCTTCCCAGAAAACTACTAAAGCATTAATAACTGCTTGGGCATTTTTAACAAAAAAGAAGTAATGTATTTTTCACCTTAATTCTACATTCTCTAGCAAATTCATAATCATAAGCGACTATTCCCAAAGAATTAGGAAAAAAATGCATGTCACAAAGTATGGAATTAGGAAGAATGAGCTGAATTTTGGTTTATTGTGGCCTCAGTGTCTCTCATACCTGCTTTATATTCTCAGCTCTGTTCCTGTAAAACAGAATTAAGCTAAGCAGTGCGTTGGCTTGAAAAGAGATGCCTGTGCGCAGCACATCAGAAAATCAGGCTGAAAGGGAATCTCAGACTTATGTCTGATTTTTACCTGACTCATGCCTATGTGACTCCAGTGACTGCTGCAAGCTGCTGTCAACAGCTGCTGTCAGGACTGAAAGAGGAATAAACCAAACCTCCTGTCTCCTTTTAGAAACCACTGTTCTTTCTGTTCCACTAGCTGATGACCTATTCCCACGTACAGATGGACAGGCAATTTTTAAAACAGGGATTCCGGCTATCTGCACAATCAAGTTTCAATTTCTCCGCTTGCTTGACATGGCCCAGAGCATCATGGACCATATTGATGGAGCACTTGTGAGAGCCGGCTAAGAATGTAAGGAACTCATCTTCCCATTTGCAACCACTACCATCCCTGGGGTAGCTGCACTAATTGCTTACATGAGAAAATGGGTTGTGTAGTTATCTGCCTTTAAAGTGAGACAAAGCCCTTTTGTTCTTTTATCAACTTGCCAGTTCTCATTTGTTCTTTCCTCTTCCTGCCACTGTTTTACCGCAGGCATTTCTTGCCTTCTGGGCCTGTCTCTTCCCTTTTCCTGGATGTATTTCCCAGGAACTTGCTCCTATTCTGCACCAGCAGATCTCCCCCCACTAGCAGAGCCTTTGTCAGCCCAGCTTGGTTTTCACTTGCACCTCCTGGCTTTTCCGGCTGATTGGTACCCAACTAACCTCTCTCATGCTGCAAATCTTAGTCCTTGTGTGTGGTCACTGCTTCTTTAGACTGTTGGGAGCCATCAAATGACATTAAAAAAAAAAATCTTATACGTGCTGTTTAATTGATTATTAGGACAAGTATATCTTGGAGAAATGCTGGTTACTTTGGTCAAGGTATTTTCAAAACAAATCTTATCATCGCTGAATCTGATTCCCTCTGCCTTGGTCTTTCTGACTGACTCATTTCTTAAGCACTAGGTTGTTGCCTAGAGGTTATAATCACATAAATATAATCCCCTGCACAATATGTGTTACAATATCCACTCCACTGAGAATGAGTACAGCTCCTGGGTACAGAAATTACTTTTTAACCTCAAAATGGAACAGCTCATGCTTTTGGCTGAGAATGTTTTGGAGCCATTTCAGTGGGCCACATGGATATGAGTAGAAAAAAACCCAAACACATTCAGTACAAAATACTACATCTCTTTTTCTGTTGCATTGCCGGTAACAGAAAAAAACCTACCGCAAAGCCCCTGCTTGCTTTCAGGGGTCCTCAAGCACAGCACAGGCAGGGCAAACACTACAGAGTACAAACTCCCTCTCTTACTCCAGCACAAGCCCATTGCATGCCCCAAAAACTCTTTATCCCATCTTTGCAAAGGGATAACAGACAAAAAATGGATCTAGGATTTGGTCTACCCTCTGGCTATGCCCCTTAATGGTATTTCTGGAGGGTATTGGGGTCTGCTGGAGGGTATCTAGAAAGCAGCTGCAGGGCTGGCTGGTGGAGAAGGAGGAAGCGTCAGGAGCCGGTGGGCTGGGAGAGGCTGCCGTGACAGCAGCCTGCAAACATGTCACCCAGAGCTGTGAAGAGGAAGGGCATAAACTAGACCTCCTTTGTCACCGGAGGTAACACAAGAGGTAATGGGCTTAAAGTGAGGGAAGACACATCTGCTGTAGGTGGAGGGAAGCTTCTCAGCAGCGGCGAGCACCAGCGCTGGGGTGGCTTGGAGCAGCAGGCTGTGGTTCTCCACCTCTGAGGGCTCCAAGAATAGGCTGAACAAAAATCTGTCTGGAAAGACACGGAGTCAGTCCTCCCCCTGAGGGTCAATCCTGCTCTGGGATAGGGGTGGACTGGATGACTTTTCAAGGAGTCTTCCTAAAAGTCCTTGTTTTACAGGTTTGTGTGGACTACATTCAAACACACAAGTCGGTGATTTGGTAACAATCCTAAAATCTGTTAAATGACGGAGCAACCTGGATTAATAACTTCATTATTTTCTTTCACATCACTTTTACCAAGTTTCCTTTCTGCTGAAGTTGCTTTATGGTTACTTCAAGTGTTGTCTCCATTCGCTGGCATGTGAATCATCCAGAGAAGAAAAAAATAATTTGAATTAAATATTTTTTTTCCCCAAAATAAACCCAGTGACATAAACTTGTGAAAGAGAGGAAATAATTTACATCTTTTATGTTCATTTCTCCTAGGCGCCTACTTACTTAACCCCGTTTAAACTTTGTATCAGCTTATGACATCCGGTGAAAGTACACTACAGCTTATTAAAATTTAAAGCTGTTACTCCAAGGGAAAACACTGAAAGCTCTTTTATGGATTAGCCAAGTCGGCAGGATGTGGCTTCGACTTTGTATCCTTTTGATGGCGTAGCCCACTTGAGCATCTTTATAAAATTAAACCTTCCCCATTACTTTCAGCCTCTTACAGTTTTCACTCCGTGCACCAAACTGCTATGTGCCAGCAGGACTATGTTCCGCCCCTGTATTCCACGGACAAAGTAAGAGGGTGTTGTATGCTAACCCTATCAAATACACAACTATACTTAAGCTGAAGTAAATGTCGAAGTAAATACTAACAAAAATGCTGTTCATTTAAGAACAGGAGAGTTAAAAAAAACCCAGGATGATAACCTTCCATGTGTTTACTCGCCTTTGTCCTTTAGGAAGAGCATGATCTGAGACCAGTAGAACCCAAGTCATGACTTAGGGTGGTATTATCAGACACACACAGCTGAACCGGTGCAGTGCTTTGGCTTCTCTTAGGTCAACTTTGTGTTGGAAACTCTTTCCAGTACAGTGCTGCTAGTTATAGTGTGAGCCTTCACCACAGTTTCCTACTAGCAGAAAAGATTCCATGGGGTGACATAGCTGATTTCCTCTGCAGTTATGGCAAATGGCTGGTTGCACAGGAACTCTCGCAACAGAAACTGCCTTGCTGCTCAGTTTGCAAACGGCACTCCTGGTAGCTGTGGAAGAAGTTATCTTTTATGTAGCTCATGTTCCTGGGAAACAGTGGTCTCCTCTGAGAAAGAGGATGTTCCTCTATGGTCTTACTTTCAAATGAGCTCCTTCAGCTGATGCTTTGGCTTAAAGTGCAGACAGGCCTTGGGTTCCCACCTCTCTGGTCCCTCAGCTTCAAGTGTATTTAATTTCACTTCCTATGAGTTCCTCCCCAAAGGCTTCGTGCCTTGGAAGAGGCTGGTGTATCAAATTTAAAAGGGGGATTTCCAGGTTTATTAAGACTCTCTTTTTTAATTAGAAAAAAATATAAATCAAAGCCAGGCCTTTCTCCTAGCCCTTAGTACATTCCTCCTGGGAAATACCCCTTCTGACAAGGACTGCTAATGGTGAAGAATCTCTAAGGCCACCTTATAGCCCGCAGCTACCAGTCAGTCCCATCCTACAGTCCCGAAAAAGCAAGTAACAGCCAGTCCTCCAGAGCAGAAGCTGCTTACTCAGTCCTTCCTGCACTCAGTGGGCTCTGCTTTGCTTTCCTTTCCTTTGTTAAGATAACAAAGATCCAAGATGAGCCAGAGGACGGTGGGCTGGAGGGTCCGAACTATCCTACACCATCCCTTCCTCCAGCTCTGGGGTGGGGAGCGTGACCTCTGGCTGAAGATCAGCATGGCATTGTCACATTTCACACCACCACAGATGTTTGATGAGTGAACGTGTGCCGGGGACCTTAAAACACGAATTTTGGGCTGTAAGCTTTGGCAGTCCTTATTATTCAGGAACTGTGAGCAGGGACTTCAGTCATGCAGCATCGTGCTGCTCTCTGCCTACATGCAATAAAATCTTAAAATCCAGGAGAAAGTGTGCATCAGTACAAACTCACCATCCCATCAGCGCGCAATGAAGAGGGCATTCAGGCAAGTCTGGAAGCATCTGTGTAGGCAGAAGTTGACTCACAGGGAAAAAGAGGTGGGAAGGGAATGGAGCTGAGATGGGAAACAATTTGCCACTTGCCAGAACATTTGTCCAGCATTGTTTATGGTGACACTGGAAACCCGGTTGGCAAGGGGGTGGTGAAGCGATCCTCCATGATGATGCTCACCTCTCGTTCCCACCTCCCTCCAGGAGCGTGGTACAGACACACACATTCCCTTTCCTGCACCCCTGGCATGTTTTGGGAGTCTGCTGAGGGGCAGCACTCTGGGAAGCAGTGCTGTAGTGGGAGCGGGGCTCGAGGGGCAGCTTCCAGGTTGGGAAGGCTGATCACTGGGACACGCCACCACCTAGTCCTTACTGGTGCTACTGTGGGAACTGGGATGTCTGACATATATTTCACCGTCTGAAGCGCTAACAGGCTTTGGTTGTTTACGATACATCTCTTATCTGCCAGGAAGAGGAAAAAAATATTTATTTGGACTGATTTGGAAAGAACTTGGGCACCTGAACCCGTGGGGCTTAGAGATGAGTGAAACGGCTTTGTCTTTGGAAACTGTTCCACCAGGAGAGGTCAGTCCTAGAGAAATCGGTCACTGTGCAGCCATGGTGTTCTGTTTTGTACCACTTCAGCCTACAGACAAGTGACTGCTGAAGACGCCACTCCTTTTTTTTATCCTAGCAACCCTGGGAACTGACTACCCATGAAGAATAACTAAAGCTTTTCTGGAAATAAAGCACACTTGTGATATCATTACCTTGCTCCTGGGGCTGTGCCTGGCACTGCGCTGAGCTATTACTGCACTGTGACAGGAACTCTCTTTTGTACACCTGTGCATAGCACCCTCCATTGCATTGTGCTCTGCTAGCCAGAAATACCATCACACCACATAGGTGTTCCACCAAGAAACACAGACATGGTGTGACACAAATCTCCGTAGACAGGGAGGAAAGCGAGACAGGGATGTGAAAGGGATGGAGATTCCCAGGGGTTGCCTCCATCTTTCTCTGTTCTTGTGGTCAGAGAGCAAAGGGAGAAGAAAGTTGTAGCCACAGAAATGCAGCAGCAGGATGAGATAGACCTGGAGAGTCACAGCTCAGCATGTATTTCCCATATGATGGCACCGTATGGTGACTCTACCTTGTTGCAAAGTCAGCGTGACAAGATTGCTCATGCACTTTCTACTGATACATGTAAAGAGGGGAGAAATCACCCTTACTGCAGGAGGCAGAACACAGGAGAGCTATTTGCACATTTTAGCAATACCTGAACCAAAGGCAGGTTAAGGATCCGTTCCCTTTCCCACTGCCTGCCCAAGCCCTTTCCTGAAGGTGATCCGGAGCCTCACAAAACCCCTTGCAGTGGCCATGAGCAGAAGTCTTCCCTTGCCTTGGCAAGTTTGGGACAAGAAAGGCACGACGCTAGAGTATTTGGTGTTGTCTGCCCCTGCTGCTCTTGCTGTGGGGACAGAAACCTGTGCGAGGGAGGTTCTGCAGACACCAGGGAGCAATCACTCGTGAAGGAGCAGCAGGTAGGCATCCTTCGCTCACTTAACACGTTCACGTTATGTAGATCAGGGTCTGGTGCTGGAAGGTGTTACAAGGCTCAGCCTCCTCCCTAAAGCCTTATTCCTCAACAAGAGGGCATTGTCTCTGCCTGCAGGAAGCCTGGCCTCATGATGCTGGGCAGGACAAAGGCTCGATTTACCCCGTGAAAGAGCTGGAAACCAGGAAGGGGACAAATGCAGCCAAAGCCCGCTCTCCCAGTCTGAGACGCTTTGGACTTCGATGCAATGGGGTGATGGGCTGTGGGCACAAGTGATCAGGGTTTGGAACTGCCTCGGCTCAGCAGGAAGCCCTCTGGGACACCATGGAGTGGAAGGCGTCACAGCCTTATTACTCTGATCCTTTCCATTTCCCATGGCATAAATCAACAGGAGACGCATCCGCAGCCAGATATGAACATATTCGTTTCATATTTCACCTGACATTTAAGTTAAAGCCTCCTGCATTGCACATCCACCCTAGTGCACAAAAGGAACAGTGTGGTCTGATGTCTGGAAAAACCACCCGTGATCCTTCAGCCCTCTGATGCTGGCAACGCTCTGCCCGATACTGGGGATGAAGTGCAGTCTGTTCTTCTTTCCATAGGATTTCTGCACTACGAATGAGACCAGAAACCCCTGTCTCACACTGTGCAGCAAGATAACTAACAAAGGAAGTATAGGGGACATTTAAACTTCGTCTGCATGCAGGTGAGGGCCTGCAGAGAGAGAGAGAGAGAGAGAGAGAGAGAGAGAGAGAGAGAGAGAGAGAGGAGGGATCCCATGCCCAAAGCTATCATTTACCTGTGACCAAACACAGGACAAGTCTCTCTCTCAGGACAAGTTGTATCAGACAGTGACAGCAGGACTGACTGCCCTCCTGGATGATTGAAAGACCCTCTTGTTCCATCACTCCTAAGTGAAAAGAGACAGAAATTAAGAAGATAAGGGAAAAAACATGGCATTATCAGAGGGAAAGTAGGAACATGGAGCCACAGAGAACTTCATACATCTAACAGCAGGAGGATCTCAGGGCAGGCAGTGATGGGGACCTCACAGTTATCTGACCTGGAGCGAGCCTTGAAATTGTTGTGAGAAATGTCTTCCTCCAGCCTTAAATGAGGCAGCTTTCTAGCTCACCAGATAATGACTGGAGCAGGTTGATCTTGACATCCTCCAGACTGCTGTATCTAGACACAAGAACACAGACATGAAAAAAGCCTCCCAGAATCAAACTAAAAAATCCCTGAACTCCAAAGCACTTAATTGAGGCCAGGATTTAACACTATATTTTCACAGTGGGCAATTTTATCCATTCTTGCAGCCTCCATTGCCTGCGGATCCAGTACTTGGGTAGAAGGCATTTCTGCAGTCCAGTCATGACTGACAGGATCATTACAATACATATTTATTGCTGTGTCTTGTAGCTGTCAGCCTAAATCCTATCATTTTGGACACCCTGGGAGAAGCTACAGTGGGTGTCTGTCACGTTGGCTACCATGCAGACCTGAACGAGGAAGGCAGGAGGTGATGTGACACACTGAGCTCAGGGCAGAAGGGGGTAGCTACACAGCCAGAAATAAATCCTGTCTTGTGGTGGACGCTCATTAGATACTTTGCTACAAATGATTCCCTCCCTCCTTCCCAGGCAGTTCAGGCACCAATGTCAGCTGGATACGTTAGAGACATATAGGAATGATTGACATGAATTTTGACCCTGACATTTGGGCTTATGAGATATTACGAGTGCACTGCTGTCACATCAAATGCCATCCCGCTAATTCTCCTGTGAGCACAGGTCAGTGGCAGATGAAGCCCGTCAGCAAGCAGCAATCATGTTGATTCTTCCTTGTTGCTAAATGCTGATAGCTCCAGCTTGTAATTTCAGCCTCATTACCACACTGCAGAAGCATCCAAAATCGAGGATTTTCTTTTTCACCACCTTAAAGTTTTTTTCTTCTCCTTTTAGATCACAGTTCAAGAAAGGATATGGAAGTGGAGACAAAATTGATGTCAGACTTAGATTTTGGTTACAGCAGGCTTCTGTCTACATGATTAATTACAAGGTTGTTTTAGCTGAAATGTGCATCGCAAAGGATTTATAAACACAACTGTAATTAAACTCATATTGAGACATTTTCTTATGCTATCACACATAAAGGCTGGATTGCATCTGTAC
This sequence comes from Cuculus canorus, assembly GCF_017976375.1. Classification (NCBI taxonomy): domain Eukaryota; kingdom Metazoa; phylum Chordata; class Aves; order Cuculiformes; family Cuculidae; genus Cuculus; species Cuculus canorus. The sequence continues at coordinate 7,112,473 of NC_071407.1, forward strand.
AGCAAGCTGTCAGCCAGCTTATTCTGCAGAACTAAAAGATGCTCTTGCTGTGGGTTGCTGCTGGTCTGATTTATGAATGTTTCCTCCTAACAATGCAATCCCAGCTTGATGAGCTACATAGTGCCTGCTCCTGAAAACGGATTTTCTATTTCTGTTTCTTCCTCCAGCAGGGGATTCCCTCTTAATTAGCTGCAGAAGAAAAACTGTGACAGAATCAGAGACAGAGAAGGAGGAGAGAGTAGAGGTCAATTCTTTTGAGTCAGAACAGTTATTTCTCACCAAATGCTGCAGAATATTTTGTCCATTACTTCCCAGGAGACAATAAGTTGCAGTCCTATAGAAAATTTTGCAGGATTACTAGAATTTGAACTTGAAATGCCCTCACTCATCTGGCCAGCTTCCACTGGACATGGTGGATGAGACCAGCACAAAAAGGTAGAGATGAGAAGTGAAAGTCAACCAAGTTCACGTGCGAAATAAGTCTCATTTTTTTAGTAGCGAGGATGATTAACCACTGGAACAAACTACCAAAGGAAGTGGTGGAGTTTCCCTCTCTTGATGTCTTCAAATTGAAGAATGCTCTCTCTAGTCAAGTAGGAGTTACAGAGCTTGACTCAGGAATCGCTGGATCAGACTGTCATGCCTTGAAAACAGTGAAACTGCGTAAGTGATGTGAAGACACAGGAATCGCACGGCTGTCCCATGTTCAGGCACACTGGTTGAAAGCTATGAGCAACATGCTGTGCTGTAGCTACAAATAAGCCTTGTTTGGAATAGTTCCGACTGGCCTTTTTATCATTGTGAAGTGAGTAGGCAGGAGGAGCGCGTCCTTTAATGGGTGAGCGGGTGTGCTCTCCTGGCAAAGCAGCTATGTTACAGCTACAAGTGTTTAAAGGCTGACAAGGACGTCTTCCTGCAAGCTTGTAGCACCAGCCCTAAACTACATCAATATTTTAAAGACAAACTCCTAACACCATCAGAGCAACTGATATTGGCAACAGCAAGTGAAAAAGAAAGGTCTACAGGAACACTTAGCTTTTGCACCAAATCCAAACAATGATCGTAGCTCTTACAGAAGGGAAATAGAGAAGGAACAAGATTCTCGCCTGCAAAGAGAGCAGGAGGAGAAGAGATACCTGATGTGTTTGTGTGTGGGGCTGGAGGCAGCTCACAGCTCCTGACCCCAGGACGAGGTCTGCACTGAGCGACGCAGCAGGATGGTGCCACTAGCCTTCTTCCAGGAGAGGGCCGACCTCCCTAGCCCTTGTGGTGGGAAGAGAGGCCCCTGAAGCCACCACACAGTCAGGATCCTCCTCGCTGTGGCCACTGCCATCTCCAAGAACAAGGCTCACACGCAGCTGACCCAACAGACTTGAAAAATGTTTCCTCAGCGTGTCTGAATGATGGAGGATTTATCCTTGGTTGATCCCCACTGGCACAGCTCCTCTTGGTCTGCTGCTGTAGGTACACAAAACGCTCCAGAGCCCAAATGCAAGAAGTGTGGTTCAGACCCTTGGGCAAGATAGAAAAGCAGGAAGAAAGTTGAGTATTTATATCTGTTGTGGCTACAGGCCACTCGAGACTAACAGCTGTTAAAATAGTCCCTGAAGTACAGCCCTGCTTTCACCCAGACCAAGGACCACCTTGCCTTTATGGGGAAGTCATGCTCTTCAACTTCATTTCTCTTGCATCTGGTGTGAGGAGTGTTCACACGTGAGAGTACGCGTGTCCTGCCTGCCCGTGGGCAGAGAGCTAACCAGCGCACGAGCTGTCCACTGAATGTGGATTCATTTTCCATTGATAACTGTTTGGGTTGACACGAAATAAATTCCTTCACCAGCTTCTCCTCTATCAGGTGGGAGAAGCTCTCCTTCTGCCATGCTAGAGACAAACAGAAAACCCAGCGGGGTTATGCTTACACTTTCAATCAAGCCTTAGCCAGCAGACGGGGTAAAGGAGTAACTTTGCTTTGACTAATACCCACCCAAAGGTCAGCAGTGTGCCTTGTGCCTTAGAAATCCTTGAGCAGATGGCTAGGATGGACACAGCGAACCCCAGGAATGCCGACCACTGAGCTCTCCAGCGGAGGACAGTACAACCTGTCGCCCTGGGCTGGGTGCCACGCTCACGGTCCCGTGCTTGCAACAGGACGCTTCCCTGTCTCTGCCTCCACTGTCCCTCTTCAGCGGCCAACCTTCACACCAGGTTATCCGGCCTCCACGAAAGGCAACGCAAATGCTAAACCTGCCAAGAGGGGAGTGTGTGGCCCCCACCCCAGGGCTGCCATGCTCTGCCATCTGGCCGGTCAGCAGCAAAGTTTGTGACTTGCTCCGGCTGCACACTGGGCATGGAGAGTGGCTTGTAGGTCCTCCAACACCAGCAGCTTTGGTAGTATATCTTCCAGTTCAGGCCATGACTGATACTTCCGTCACCTCTGATTTCACTCAAGCAAGTTAAGAAGGATTTCATTGTCCATGAAGTGTTTAGCATTAAACAGTGCTTAAAGTGTTTAGCATTAAAGAGCTACATCAGCCTCCCAGGCCATTTCTGGAGTTGTCTGCAAACATCAGCCCTTTCCACATTGCCTCTCAGCAGGGGAGAGATGCCCTCCCAGAGTAATATTTTTCTTTCCCTAAGGCCACGGCTTGCAGGAAGGCTGGAGGTTGAACAGTGCACCTAGGTACTATCAGGGCAGGAGAGCAGAGACAGCAGCAATACCAGCACCTGAACTGGCTGAATGTGCTCGATAAAATTTTTTCAACATGCGATGTGCACCGGGCCTTGCCAAAAGTGGGGTCTCAAAGGTGTTAACAAAGGTGGTCTCCAAGCAAAGTTGATCTCCACCACATCCTCCCACAGAGGGCTTCCTGGACCTCCTCCCCATGTGCTCCTCCACAGCCCACCTCTTCGTCTGCCACTGACTATAGAGCATTCAGCAATTTCTTGCCCAGGGTAACAGCAACAAGACATTACATGGATGTGGGCATCCTATGCTGCAATTAAATTGTGGGAAACAAAGTGGAAGAACATTTTCTGTATAAGTTCAGGGAGTGTCCAGGGATCACATGTATTATAGAGCTCTCCAGCAGGCTCTCCTTACACTTTGTGAGCACAGAATGAAACACAGCAAGTAGTGCAAAGAAAGAGAGAGAGAGAGAGATAACGAGACAAGAAAAGCAGGGTGTCATCATGCGTCTGATCCTGCAAACAGTATCTCAGGTGGCAATACCCATTGCTTTCATCAGGGTCCCAGGCAAGAGCAGGAATGCTGGATCTGGCCCAGCATATGTGATTATATCAGTGGTTCATTGTCACAGAGCTGGGAATTACTGCTAGCACGTTAACATCCCCTGCCACCCACGCCTTTATTCTTTACCGTCATACGCGCTCAGAGTCGCTCACTGCTGCTACACTCTGCTCAAAACATTGTGGTCATAAAGCTTTGGTGAAGGGTCCTCAGCTTTGAGTCTGCTCCCACCATTCAAGATACTTGCAGCCCCTACCAAACCAAGCTACAGAGAGCTCATCCATGCCAAAAGTTCACGGCAGGGCTCAGCAGCCAGAGGCGTGGGGAGATTAATCAGCAGGCAGAACTGGGCTCCGCAGCCCATTGATTTGTTTGTCTGATTTCAAGCATGATGCAATCCAACAGCGGCGTGAAGGTGCAGGGGTTTCATTATACACCCACTTGCCACCTATGTGTTCTGCCCCTGACCCAACTGAGGAGCAGCACACCTGCAGCACAGACAACATCAGCAGGTTCGGGAGCATTCGACACCCACAGCCGTGATGCAGATACGTAGCCAGAGAGGCAGACTGCATTTTTTTTTTTAAAGCTATAAAAGGATCAAGAAAGAGCCTGCCTCTTCTATTGCCGTTCAGAACTGGGCTTTATATCTCTCAGGGCAAAGGAGAATTGGCTCTTGCTCTCTCCCCCATAGTCACAGTGCTTGCTGGGAAGTGACCAGCGAGGTCCGGCTCCGATTGTGCACACACACAGGACACATGCACGCAGAGGACAAGCCTGGGCATCGCTGGTTCTGCTGTTGCAGCTCAGGCCTGGAAACGTTCCTCACACCCTTTTATTAACAGCCAGCCCCTCAGCTCCCAGGATTTTGTTCCTGTTTCCAGTAAGAAGAGATGTGGTAACATCACTGGTGCAGATGCAGCATTCCCAGTGAGTGCCGCCAGCGTGGGAGCAAGCCGTGCACACTGCTCCCCTCCCCAGCTTTCAGCAATGCTCCCAGCAACTCTGCAGCAAGCAAACAGCTCTCAACATCAAAGTGAGGAGGAAAGGACACAGCCTGATTGAATTTACTTGTGGTCAACAACAAACTTTATCTCTCACTACCTCTCTTTATGTGTTAATCTACCCTTCATTTTCTGTCCCCCTCTCCCAGAGATGGACTCTCTCCTGGATCTGATAAGAGCCTCACCCTCATTAAGGCAATTAATTGGCTGGAGAAACACAGCAGTGAAGAACTCAAAACCCAAGTAAGCTTTACATTCCCTTTCAGTAATTCCTGTGCCAGGCTTTGATGAGATCTGTATTTTTCTGTAGCATGTGTGACTCTCCACTGCTAGTTTCCTCCACTGCCCACTGATCCTCCGTGGATTTACCTAGAAACAAAAGTGAGGAGTTTCAGATTGCTTCAGGCCGGATTATTTGTGAGGACTTTGAGTCCTCTTTCATACAAGTCCCTGTGAAGCCCCACACGGACTTCACTGGCTGCGTGGCATGAGAGGACGTTCATTATACACTGGGGGCTCAGGCGAGGCAGAGCGCTGGCATCTAGCTTTACATATCTACCATGGGACACCTCCTCCTGCCTATCTATGACAAGAATGCCCAAGAATGTTTGAGCTCAGAGAAATGTCTTGCAAAGGTTGTCTTTCCTTACCTCATCCAGACTACGATGCCCACTGAGCAGTACCCAGGCACTGCAAATTTTAATGCACATCTGATATCTCTTTGATGCCTCAGTACTTTCCCTGAGCTCTGAGATCTCTCCCTGGTTTTCTCCCTGCCTCAGTAAAACACACAGGACAGGGCAGCGATGCACCAAAAAAATCCATGGCCCTCCAAGGAGCTCTCCTTCACAAAGCTGTGCGCAGAAATGAGAGGTCTGAGGCCCCTTAGCATTGCACTGATAGTTCTTCACAGCAGCACTTGGACCAGAAAGGGCAGCCTGCACATCTCCTGGGTGGTCAAGTGTTCTCTATGCTCTGGTTTCGTAAATGATGAAGAAAATCAGGGAAGTGAAACCACAGATGAGTCAATGCTTACTAGCCGAATAGGACCCAGGAGAGGTGGAGAGGTGAACTGACCCTGAAAGCAGATATCATGGGGCACACGTGGCTGCAGAGGACGGGCTACCTTGGCAGAGTGAGGGCCAGCCTGCCAGGGGGCAAATTTGTCACCTAGAAACCAGTAGCTCGAGATGAATGAAACGTGGGCTCTTGGAGCTGGAATAATGTGGTAGGTCAACAAAAGCTGGAAATAAGTACAAAGCCATGAGTTGCCTTTCAAACCTGGCATCCAAAATGAACAACAAAGAAAAGTCAATAATCTCCTTGGGTTACCTGGTTTCCAGGAAGTTGGGTCTGCTAACTCAGAACGCACTCGGAGGCACTCCGTGAGAGCTGAACACTAATTGAGGTCAGCACTGTGCAAACATTGTGGGACTTGGGGAGCGAAAGTCTTTGGAAACCAAACCCCGCCATCTGCTTTGCAGTGGGAGGAAGGAAACCCACAGCTGTGGCTCCTGATCTGCTGAGCATGGGACTCAGAGGGGCGTCCCACAATGCCCTCTCCACACACACACGATACTGGGGTGCCTGGGCAGGGTGGGGTGGATGAGGGACACCACCATGGCATGTGGGCTGGAGCTCCCAAAGGCACCTAATTTCAAGGGGCTAGCTTGGCAGAGCCGAGGTTTGGAAGATATTCTGCTTTCCATGCAGCTCTGGCTCCAAGAGCCATCCTGCAGTTGTACATCCAGCCGTGCAGCACACGGCCGAGCAGCTCCCTCCTCACCCTCAGCAGGAGGCAGCCAGCAACACGCTGTGCAATAACCCAGAGCAGGATTACAACCACTTCAGAGGAGGTTTGCCCTCTGTAGACTCGCAGAAGATTGAATTTGTTTTATATTTCCTCTTTGGTAAGTCTTCAGTGCTCTTTCATGCTGTGAGGTTATGACCATCCTCTCACCACTACCAGCAGCCCAAAACCCAAACACAGGCTGGTCTCATTTCTGCCCAAACTACCCCAGGGGCCATGGTCTTTGGGATGCTGACGGAGGGAGGACATGAGGGCAGAACCTCTGCAGATGAGGCACCTCAGGAGGGACGTGATTTCTTTCTCCCACTGGCCAGATGTCCTGTCTCCTATTTTAAAGCCATTTTAGTAGCCCTGAGGCAAACAGATCTAAAAAGTGGGATAATGTTTCAGTTACCATCCATGCATGTATGGAAAGCCCTAATTCAGGCCAGAGCTGAGCTGAATGATTCCTAGTCCTTCCTCCACACTCCAGTCTCTCCACGGCCACCGGTGGGCTTTGGCAGCTTCTCCCCTGCCTGAGCTCCTGCCTTACCCCCATGCACAGCCCTGAAGGCGGGCAGAGAGGTCGGCAGCCTGCAAACACTCACCCGGGGCCTCCGCTTTGCCCCATGGCTCTAATTGGCAGCAGATGAAGCCAGACTATTTCCTGAGAGACAAGAGTTTTAACAATCCCTAAAGCTTCTTAGGAAGCAGCAATATCCTAAATGGGAGCTTTATTCTCCGCACCGCTCACAGAGCCTGTATTCAGACATGAACAGCTGAAATACTCACTCAGGGAACCGGAAACTTTCCCCGTAGGCCTGGGGTGTCCTGGATCACCCCAGGGAACTGCAGAAAATGTTCTCCCATCGATAAGCTGTAAAGGCCAGCAGGGACAGGATGCCCCAAACCAGGAAGATCCTTGCTGGATTTGGAGGTCCCCCTCAAACTCTGGACTCTCAAACCTCACTGGATCTCCCCGTTCATGGGGACAGCATGTGCTGACCCATTCCCTGCACAGGGGAAGCGGCACACGGATATTCCCAGTGCTGATGGTCAAACCCAAGAGTGTGGCTCTTGTTCCATCAGGACGTTTTGCTTTCTAGGAAGCCAGAAGCTTCCTTACGCTTGCAAACCAGAAAGAAGGACAAGGCACCCCACTTGTTCCCCAGCTGATGCACAGGGGCAGAGAGCACATTGCGAATGAGGGCAGCAGGAATGAATCTGGCTTCATTGCGGCTACTCTTCTCAGTTTCACGCACCTCACACCGCTGCTTCCCAGCCTCCTCCCAGCCAGGGATGCACAGCCCCTGCTGCCAAAGGACAAGGAAGGCGGCAGCTGCCAAGGGTTCACGTGAGCTCACAGCATTCCTCCAGAAGCTCCTCTAATCTCAGTGACCTCGTTGGGTGGACAGCAGCCAACAGCCATCACTGCATCCTAAGCAGACCTTGCTGCAAAGCCAAGGCAGTGCGACCACTGGGGGAGATAAAAGGAGAGGGGGGAGAAGGAAAGAAAGAAACAAAAAGTCGCCTGGCCAGTCTAACTGCATTTGGTTGATCTGATTTCAGGCATCTGCTAAGACACAGCATGCCTATTTATCATAATCAGCTTACTGCACAAGGACAGTGTTAACTAGGCTTTACCGGATTAAAACCTGCCAACTAATTCGTAGCACCTACCCAACCAGTACAACAAGGCTGAGTCTCTGTGCTTTGTTTGAAACATTTTAGCTGGCATTAAATAAAGGGGAGCACCTGGGGAAGGTGGAAGGGTACAAAGGCCCTATTGATCTGTCAGCATTACAAGCAGCCCCACAATGAAAGGGCGTGGGAAATAAAGAGGCTCGCAAACCAAGCGCAGACAGGTTAACACAGAGCAGAGTCGTAAAAGCACCGAGCACAAAGACTGTATCTTGACAGGTTCCCTCTCATTCAAACTGCTCAAGGCTGTTCCTGAAATCACCAGCAACATGGCTTAGTGTCAGTCGCAAAACTTAAACTAAACTGGCATCTGCAGATAAAACACATTGTTAAACCAGGTGCTAAAATAGATGGATATGTTGAGGGGCTGGGGGATAAAGTAATGCAATATTTATTTTAAAAGTTCCAACAAGCCAATGTTAACTGCAGTAGAGCCACATCAGAAAATACTGGTGTGAGCAAAAATGGAATTTTACCAGTCCCATAAAAGGAAACGTAAAAATAAAGTTATGCTTTCAAAAAGCCCATAAGAGAAGTCCCCACAGCTGAGTATGGCTGGAAAACCTCAGCATCCATGACAGCACCCCAGGGCAAACCCGAGTCCCTCTGCCACCTTGGCCTGTGGGGCATCGCACATGCTGTAACTTCTCATCTAAGACTTGCTTGTGAGGAGTCCCTGTTAAGCACAACACATCCGATTTAAATACTTGCTCCCTCTGAAGGTGATTGCTCTATAGGGAATTGCTCCACGTTACAGTAAACTTCTGCTTGTCATTTATCAAAAGGATCCTTGGATCATTCGAGAAAAGTTTCTGACCAGGACCAGCTATTCCAAAGTGCTAGGAATTCTTGCTTAGAAATAAAAACACAGCACATCCAGATCCAGATGCCTTCCTGCCATCATACCCACGGGTATTATCTCATCCATCCTCCTTGGGAAAGCAGTGGCCAGATCATGAACTGGAACAAGCTGCAGCTTTACCAGTGGGCTGTTCAGAGCCATAGTGAACCCCCCTGCACAACCCTCTCATCATCACATCTCCACTTGCATGCAGTGCTTTATCCCCAGTCCTATTGTTGCTGTAGGGTTCTGGGACCCTGTATTTAACCACAAATTCCCAGCGACCCAGCTGGCAAGGCCTGACCTAGAGTTTTTGTTTAGCTTGTGACATGCTCTCCAAGCCCAGCTTCTGTGTTCCTGCAGGTTACCTCAAGGCAGCTGCTTTCATTAAAGACAAATGCAAACTGTGTCCCTTGAAGGCTTTAACATAAGAAGAAAATAAGGACCCACGTGTATTCTTTTGCATGGAAACGCCACACTGGGATGCAAAGGGAAGTGGGTTGACTCAGGATTTTTACATGTTTGAGGTTGGCAGAGCTGATACTTGTGCATTGACACAATAGATAATTAAACACAAGCAGAGTCAGGTGTTGGCTGTAAGCTTCTCCTTCCTCCATTCGGGCCTCCACCTCCTAAAATAGGGGATGACCTTTGATTTCCCAGCGACACCCACATCCTTACATAAAATAGGAGCCAGTCCTCACCAGGGTGGACAGGGAACTACTGTGGCTGCACTGGTTTGGACATGCTCCTACTCACATCCCATAACACAATGCCTGGTGACATCCCCCCCCAGAGGGCCCTGCTTCTGCACTACAGGAATGCCCACCCCCAGAAGAGACAAGTTCATCACAGAATCATAGAATTGTTAAGGTTGGGAAAGACCTCTAAGATCATCCAGTACAACCGTTAGCCCGACACCACCATGACTACTGAACCACGTCGCAAAGTGCAACAGCTATATGGTTTTTGAACACCTCCAGGAAAGGAGATTCCACTACTACTCTAGCAACCTGTTCCAATGCTTCACTACTCTTTTAGTAAAGAATTTTTCCTAATATCCAATCTAAACCTCCCCTGGCACAACTTGAGGCTATTTTCTTTCATCCTATCCCTTGTTACTTGGGAGAGGAGACCAGCACTCGCCTCGCTACAACCTCCCCTCAGGTAGTCTTAGAGAGCCATAAGGTCTCCTCTCAGCCTGCTGTTCTCCAGGCTAAACGGTGCCAGTTCCCTCCCTTCCTGTTGAAGATGAGCTAGAGAAAAATGGTGCAAAATGGCAAAAAATAGAACCAGGAATGCACTGAGTCACTCTCAGGACCTGCAAGATGACCGAAGGCTTTATGCATCAACATCCCTGTTTAGCTGGCTAAGTCCTTACACTGGTCAGTGCTGCTTGTCTTGGTTCAGACACACCCCAGGAGGACGTGTAGGAAATAGTAAATAGGAGGACCATAACCAGGCATTAAGCCTGATATTACACTGACCCTATTAAGCCATACTGGGAAGTTACACATTCCAGGCTGAGTCCCTTGGCAGGAGTTGCCAGACAACAGACTCAAGGAATGAGCATTTATCATCTGGCTCCCACTCAGAGCCAGGCTCCATTGAGTGGGACTCTGTCCCAGCAGATAAAGAACATTTACTGCCACCTCTCTGTTTATGCTGGTGCTTAATTTGCACATGAGTGATGGATGGAGGTAAAGCCTCCAACTGCTCCCCGCTGGCAGCAGCCAACAGACTTTGCTGTGGTTGGGGGGAACTAGAGGGGGAGGCGACAAGACTGGGCCAGAGCAGGAGGGTGGAAGGCATCAATCCCAAATATCTTTCCTCTGCCACCCACTCATGCTACTACTGGTACGTTTATTCCTGCGAGCACTGATTCCTCGTGACTCAAGCAAGACAAAAAAGACCTGGTTCCTCTCCAACATCCACATCAAGGACTCCCTCCCACAAGAAAGCCAGCCCATGCCTAAGACCTTTCCAACAAGTCTCCCCTCTCGTTCCTTGAGTCCTCAGATTCACCATTGACACCTCTGCTACCAGTGTGGCCAGTGGGGTCTTATCAGCTGGGGCAATGCAGCTACAGGGGAGTCAATCCTGACACCTCCAGGAGGACATATCTTACTATCTAGTTCACTTGCTGCAGCCGGTAAGAGCTACTTTACACCCAGCTCAAGGCAATGTGCAAAACTACACTTGGGAGGCTTCTAGGACTGAGGACACTGTGACAGGGAGCAGCCAGGGTGATCTGAATGGAACATAAAGGTCAAAACAGTGAATCTTTTTACCTCTTGCTTACTAGTTACAGTCTTCTCCCCACCCTGCATCTCAGTTTCCCCACCTGCACAAAGGAGCCAGCAATTCTCAGAGCACAAACCATTCTGCACTGGCTTCTTGTGGAAAGCTTGAGCACAGAATAGGAGTCAGCTTACTGCATTTTAAAAGGGCACACGATACCCAGTGCTTAATATGCATGAAAAATGTCCACAGACTTTTTGTACAGGGGCACTGTGAATTCACACCCTGACAACCGGTGTCCTGTATGCACTGGTCCTGCAGAGATGTGGGAAGGACTCATCACTTAAACATGTAAGAGGCTGAGGATTGTTATAATTAATCTTTCTCTGTGATGTGGAGGTACTGAGAGATTCTAGTCTTTGGCCAGACTGGCAGGAAGCCAGATACCGGATAAACACAGACCCAAAAGATCATTTCTGACTCAAGGCACTTATTACCTAAGATGCTCAACTGAAATCTTGTACACAGCAGTGGAGAACCCCAAGGGAATTGCAGAACATGCTCAGCCAGGCAATCTGTCACTGCCTCAGCCACCCCTGAGCTAAGCACAAGGCCGTCCTTCTCACCCAAGAGAGGAGAGGACGCTAAAGGAGGAGGTGGACACCCCAGGGGGCAGTTTTGCAACTACACTGATTTAACATCTGCCTGCTTCCCTCCAGCCCCAGTAGAGGGAAAACAGAGCCATCCCTGCACAGTGAACCCACACACCAAAGCAGAGGGACAAAGATGTGTCCTATATGCTCCTGCCAGCTCCTGTTCACACCAGTGGACACGTTGGGAAATCAGGCAGCTACCTGCTAGAAATAAACATGTACGGCAGTGAAACTGCTGAGATGGAAAGCTCCTGTTTCATCTGCAGCATCATCTGGGGTTCTTCCAGCATTAGACACAACAAGGCTCGGTGGTTGTTGGGTTCTTTTCGGTGTACTCTCTTAAAAAAATCCCTTAATTAGACTATAGTCGGGAAGGCTTCAAAATAGGAAAATCCAAACCACTTCTGCTTCTCAGTTCCAGGAGAACTCTTGAAAATCTTTTAGACTATACAAAGTTCCCCAGAACCAGCATACTGTCTCTCATGCTCCTTGTTTGCTTGCAGGACTTCTCAGGTGTTTTGGTACCGATTCCCTCTTTTGTGTGGGGCTTTCCCAGGATTGAGCAGGCAAGGTTAAAATCCAATCAATCACTCCATCACTGCTGTAAGCTTTCCAAAATTTCTTACAAAACAATGACTCATGAGAATAATTTTGTTACCTGATGAATAATATTTGCTGAGAGGGTGGACTGGCTGTCAAGAGACCAGTGTTTTGTTACTGAATCTACTCGTGACTTGGTGTAATTTTTATCTCCTTGTCAGCAAGTCACTTTTTACCTGTCTCTTTCTGACACCTTTGCCTAGTTTTCCTTTTTAGGATGGGTTAAATAATCTCGTGGTATGTCCTTTCTAGTGGGGCTGGGCTGTGGATCCTGGAAACTGCTCTGCTGCTTTCCCTTTTCAAATGAAAGATGGAACTGGGAGCACAATCCAGTGTCCCTCCCTTTAAAATGTCATAAAGCCGCTTAGTTCTCCTCCTCTGAGAGCTATTTTCTATTAACACCCAATAACATAAAATAGGTACTGCCAGAGGATAAGTTGGTAGAAGTTGTTACTAAAATCAGTGTGATGTGGTTTTGTAACGACTCAGAAAGGCTGCATAAGATCACTCGTCCCCAGAGCAAAGGACCGAACCTCTCACGAGTAGAGATATTAGCAGTGCTCCAAACATCCTCTGTTCAGAGGAAACCCTGTTCATTAACATCTTATAGGACATAAAAGCCTTTTGCTTTTCTTTCGGTGGAGTAGAGAACAAAAGTTATTCCAGTTATATAAGCAGGATCCCAAGATAGCTATATTTTTCCACAAGGAAACATGTGAGTTCAAGGCTTTTAGTTTTAATACAGAAGAAGTCTCGGACAATCTAAAAGAATACAGTATGAAATCAGCCACCCTGGGGGAGACCAAAGATCCCTCTAACCCCACATTCTGTCCCCAGCAGTTGCCCACAGCAGATGCCTAAGGGAAAAGTGTGAGGTCAAACAGGCAGGAAAGCTTCCCCAGCACACTCTCCCCTTCTGTGGCCAAATGGTTTCCTAAGCCAGAGACACTGTGTTTGTATCTAACCGCCCTTAATAGACTCTTTTTTTTCTTATTTTTGCCCTGCATCCATATCCCTGCAGGCCCTGGTCTGGTGCAGGGAGGAAGAGGCATGAAGGCAAACCTTGTGTGTGAGTACAGGACGTTCCTCCTGTCCATGAGATGCTGCTCAGCCTCCACTGCGATAAACACCCCTCTCACATCTGCACCCCCCAAAACCAAAGCAAGTTCCCAATAACTAAAATTTATCTGATATTTCTGTTCCCCCCAGGGCCTCTCTCTTCAGCTACTACCTTCAATAGGAACTGAAATAGGTCAATACAGAGAAACTAATGAAAATCTCACCCTTCATTAACAGTTGCTTATGATATTGGCTCATCCTTGAGTCATGCCATAACTCTACCCGGTAACCCACATATTGTACACAGGATATGTTTGCAGTGCAATCAAAGAAATAATCATTGAGATGTTTACTGCAACCAGACGTTATATAATAGTTGTGGCTAGTCTTACTGGCTACATTGGTCACATCATTTAATATTTCCATGCTGATAACAGAAGAGTAACAGGAAACAAACAAGAAAAAAAAAACACACACAGAAATCCAGTCAACAAAAACCTCTCCGAACAAAATTTGCACTGATGTTCCACTTCAAAATATCCTCCTGTGTGTCCCACTGGAGAATCCAGAGCGCTTGCTAGGACTAATCTCTGACCAGATTTGAAAGGTATTTAGGTGCAGAAAGCCAGAGCAGACGGTCTGGTCAGGGTTTCTAAACCCCTCGACTATTTTAAGTTAAGCAATTGATACTGAAATTCAAGCTTGGGTTGAGTTTCCAGAGAAGCTCCATCGTTAGGATGGGATTCCTCTTCTGCCTATTCCTGTTTGATATTTGGGAGTTTGGTCCTTCCCAATTATCTAAACCCTTAACCAAAGGTACCTCCAGAAAATGACTTAATTCCATCTGAATATGGCAGCTAAGAGGATAAGGCAAACTGACATACATAGGCACTTCTCTCCTTTAACTACAGGAGGAGTTAAACAACTGCTCTACACCTCACTTTTGGGGGATTAGTACTAGGCGAGAAGAATTTCATTACCCAGTGCCCATGTTTGTGTTTTAGATGTGACTGAGGACTTCGTGTGTGCTTCCAGGGAACAGGACTTTAGTTTTAATATGTTTTTGGAAACAGTCTTCTAAATACGTATTAACTATGAATGCAACGGGGGATGAGAAGCAGCAGAGCAAGGTACCCTCCCCAGTTCTGCCCTGGAGCTATTTGTGTGTGTTTCAGCAAACTGCACCAACACCCAATGCCTTCTGTGTGTTCTCATGCAGCACTGAGCTTCCTCTCTCCAGCTCGGTCACCGTCAGGGTGGCAAGTCCCCACCAGGAAGGGTTTCTGCAGGGAGTCATGCTACAACTGCCGCCGATGCTACAAGAACTCTGGCAGAGCACACAGCATCTCAGAACACTTCAGGAGGTGTCCTGAGGTTTCAAACCCTACTCAAAGCAGGGATAATTTTGCATTTTCTCCAGTTAAGGTTTGAGCACCCCGGCAATGGTAATTGCACAACCTCTCAGGGCTCCTGTCCTGGTGTTTGACCACCCGTGCTACATAGAATGCCTACATCTGCCCAAGAGTGCTGCCAGGAGGCACAGAGGTCTGCTTCAGTTGTTCTTAGCCACCATGAGATCACTGAATAAGATCGTTCCATATCCCTCTGTATAAAAAGCCCAATTATGTTAAGGCCTAGATATATAATAGCTGAAAACTGCTGGGCAGATTCACAGCTTCATGTTCCATCTTTTGCCCATCAAAGTATTCTGTGAAAACACTCTACCTGCTAATTATGGGTATGCACACAGGCCCGCTGGGGTTGGTTTTGCTGTTATTACAATGTTGTACCTGGCAGGGTGAGCTGAGAGGTCAGGGCTGCAGACCAGTAAACAGGAACAAAACTGGAAAATCCTGAAGACAACTGTAGAGCAGAGTTTTTCCACTCAAAGTTTGATCTATTATTGTAATGAATGTTGCATCCTGCAACAGGAAGGTAGAAAAATAACAGGAAGGATTCCAAAGAGAAGAGGACAAACCTGCAGTCAGAGAGAGCTGAGCAAATAGCCTTTGTGAGCTCATCAGCTTGCATTGACTGCAAAATGGCTTTCAGCTCACCCTGCGTAATGCGATTTGTATGCTGTTCAGAGCAACCATCAGGCGAGGTAGTTAACTGACTCTGTTATGTATTATGCTACAGGTGCAAGGTCTGGAATCCCATATAATTGCTGCATAGATCTAGTTTTAGCTTATCATCATTTTTTACATTAGCTTTTGAACGAACAGGAGCTTCGCAGTTGCCCGTCACTCATTTGGCTTTACTGGTGATCCCCTGGTCAGGGGAAGGGCTGTGGGCTGGCAAGGCCCAAGGATGTGCAGCTCACACATGGTCCGTGCTGCATCCAGCTGCAACTGTGTGTGCAGCCAGATCGGTATTTTGAAGAAGAAAATGAGCCAGGAAACAGATAAGGACGACTTACGAGCTATCCCTGTGAGTACACGTGGGGCACCTTCTCTTTAGGGAACCTCAGAGGCTTCCCAGCCTCCTGAGACTCTCTTAACCAGACCCACCTGGAGTTTGATGCATGGAGAGGCTAAGGGGTTTGCCTGAGGTCACGCAGAAGGCAGTGGCAGGAATGGTACCTCACCTACATCGCATGAATCTCTGTCCCAGGTTTTAGCCACAGAAAGATCACTCTTGGCAAGGGCAGATAGGTTTTGTTTAGAAGCTTCTAAGAAAGCTATGCCCCTCAGGCTTGTTTAGACAAGTTCATCCCAAGGAGTTACTTGATACCAGCCTGTGCTGGTGCCGCTTGCCGCAGCCTGTGCGATGGGCATGTGCACCTGGTGCCCAGCCCAGCTCTCCAGCCATGCCCCAGCGTTGCCGGCGCTGCCCCGGCACAGCTCGGCATCCGCAGCCACACCGAATCCTGCTGGTCCCTGCTCGGGGCAGTGTGTCACGGCGTCCTACTAACCACAGCTCACCTGCCCTGGCAGTGACCCACACCAGTTTAATCTGCAAGTTGTTCAGCCTAACGCAATCCTTGCTGGGATGGCTGGTAATTAATGCTGTGCTAACCACTATCGGGGTGAGGCACAGGGTGGAACCACTGGACAAACAAATAAAATCAGGACACTGAAACCAGGCTAGTGTCCTTCTAGCAATGTCACCTCTGCAGACAGCAGCCTGCTTTCCCCATCGGGACCCACAGACACACGGAGAGTACAGCCGTGACGGGGTGACTCCCGTGAGCTGGGTACACCAAAGTGCCTGCTGCAGAGGAGGGTGACACAGTGCAACACAGAGTAGGTGAACATCAGCCCTTGTGGTCCTACAACTTCAGTCAGGTGTTTGCTAGAAGGGAGCAGCCTTGGCAGATGAAAAGAAGGAGCAGAGGAGATGAGTGCTATGGCCGTGTGCTCACCTTGCTCTCACCTGGTGAGAGTGAAGCAGCTGCTGCAGAACCAAACTTCATGCTCGAGTTTAGGTGATTTCCCAACCCTCTGACACCAGTGGTGGCTTTTGTGGCACAGTTGACCTCACTCTTCACTCAGCCTCCTTCAAAGGGAGCAGCCTTTTCACTCCACTTACCTGGGAGAAATAAGACAGAAGATATTTTTTTGTTGCTGTGGCACCACCCGTCCACCTTTAAGACAACATGTTTATCTCTTTTTTTAGGAAGGAGAGATGAAAGTCTCTGGCCATGAAAAACCAGAGCCCTTCTCCCTCGGAAAATCCTCTTATTAGAAACTGAAATTTCAGATTCATTTAGTCATTTGATTATTTGCTGTAAGGTAATAAGGACTTGGCCTTTACCATAGAGAGGCAACTTCCCCAAGAAGCCAGTTGATTTTTCTGAGGCGAAATATAAATCACCTGTTATCAGAGGGAGGGCCTGAATCCAGCTGGGGACCCTCTGTCTTCAGGGCTTTCCAGGTGCAGAAGAAACAGGAAGCTCCCGTCTCAATAAGCTTACAATTTAGGACAAAAAGAAAACAAGTGGGTACAGACAGACAGACAAATGCCCCAGGAAGTACCAGGAGGCAGTAAGAATCACTAGAGCATTAGAGGCACCTTGGGAGTGAGGTGATGTACTGCTAGTTTAAGGATTTAACAACTAAGTAATGGGCTCGCCAGCCAAGGAATGTAGGAGCTGACATTCCAGACAGGAGAGTGAGCAGTGAGAGAGGGTAGCGATGTGCCTCAAAAATGAGCCTAAACAGCCTCCATTCAATGTGGTAAAGAAAGCGACAGGTGAAGAAGTAATAGAGAAGATTGGTGTGCACAAAGCAGCAGCCAGGGCAGCAGCAGCGTTTTTAACTAGTTCTTGTTTGTTTTGTTCCTCTGATATTCCTGACGTGTGGTGTTCCCAAGGAACTTATGCAATGTGGGATCACCAACCCACCAGAGACTGAAATTACTTGGTGGCCTCTTCAGCAGTCACCTGCTTCATCTTTTCCACTGTCACTGAAGGAGGGAGAGCCAAGGGCAGAAAGGACCTGAGCAAATATGTTTCTTTCGTCAAAAAGATAAAACCATCACATTTCTGCAATAAATTGCACCACAGGCTAAAATCTTCTCTGGGAACATAAACCCCAGATTGACTCTTGCTGTGTTGGCAGGACTTTGAGCCTGCACTTCTTCACCCCTTCCTCACCTAGTCCTCCTCTATCCCACATCCTTGGCCAGGAAGCCGTGCCAGGCACCTCGTCATGCCCTACCTGTGGTCCCAGTGCTGGAGGAGGGCTGACTCCACACAGGAGCTGGTACAACAAGCCGAGAGTGAATGCTTGTTCCCATCTTCACAGCAGATAAGAACTATCTAAAAGCAGCATTATACACAGCAGCAGGCATGAATTAAACAACTTTCAGTTCACCTTATGCATAGAGGCCTGAGGGGCTTCTTATTTCCTCTGTGAGTAATCAGGTGGAGGTTTCTGAGGTCTCGCTAGGCTGCTCGTGGCTGGAGCTGGAGCTGCTCCTGCATTTCCCTCCCAGAGCACTCAGGACATGGGGAGCAGAGAGCAGGAGGGCTCAGAAGCATCATTTAGCCCAACAGTCCAGGCGAAAAGATCATGTTAGAAGGGACGAGGTACTGGCTTTAAATTTTTGTTTGTGTGCATCAAACCGTCCCTCTGAATCCAAAACCATGATGACGCAGGAGAATTGGACTTTATTGCTCTATCCCAAGCAATAGTCTTTCCTGGTTTCAATTTGTCTTCTTATAAAAGGAAATTTATTTCTAGATTATCTACAGAATTAGTTATTGTCCTGTTGCTGCTCCAGAAAGAAAATTTTCATGGAGTAAAGCAACATCCCTGAGTGGCAGCTTTGGGATCCTGGAGCAGAAATCAAAATAAAATATCATCAAGAAGAGTTCTCAGTTCTTTAAAGCACTAAGATTTCTCCCTGGGGAAGAGTATTCAATTGTAATAAAAACTATATTGCTTACATTTTTATGGTTGCACATCTCATCTTCAGTGAGTTTGACTCATCTCTGATGCCTATAGGAAAGGAGAGAGCAGAATAATGCTTTTCCTCCAGAGTGAGAGCTCAGCCTAGACATTCCTAAAGCAGTTGGTTATTTTTTCATTCTGCTGGTTGGGATTTGCCTCTGACACCCTGTGCCACCTCAGATGGGACAGGTCCTGCCACCCCATCCTGGTTGTCAGACCTTGCCTACTTGTCTCTTTGCACAGAAGCTGCTCCAAGCACTTTCCTTCCCTTCGTCAGTTCTGCTTTAAGCCAACAAAGTAACACACCAAAACCTTCATGCAGCCAAGAGCTGTGTGGGGTATCTCATCAGCAAGGCGAGAGATGGCTTGAAGAGTGACTTGAGTCCAAGATGACAGTGCCTACCCCGGGCTCCCTCAGCTGTGTCACAAGCGAGGATGGCCCCGACCAGTCCCTTACAAGAGAATTGAACTTGAATGTAAAAGGCAGTGGGCAGATGGATCAGGAGAAATGCTACTTTGTCCTTTCGTGTTCTCAATTCTGGTAAACTGTGGAAGGGACACCGCCCCCAGGAAGTCAAGAGAGGACCATGGCCAGTAATGGCTTGCACTGGATGCGCAAAGCAGGAGGAAATACGCTATAGAGCAATGCTTCTCAAACCAGCTCGTGCTAAGACTATGCACAGAAAATTCTGTTTTACCACTGAACACTGGGCGTGTTTGTCCATGATGACTGCAGACGAGGTCTCTTATAGTGATGCTTATGAAGGTCGGGCTCTAAAACAACTCACCAGTTTTCTACCATTGTGATTGAAAGGCTCAGATCAAGTAACCGATGTCTGAAATTATAGATGACCTCAAGCATCCCCCGCAAGGGAAGAGGCCTGGCTGCTGTAACCACAGCAATATGGGATTCAGATGCAGGTAACCACCTTTCATTTCTTCTGACTTTGGTCAGGTTTTAAAACCGTTGAGTCATGTTTCAAGTCAGCATAACCTCTTGCCATCTTTTTTTGTAGCGAGCAGAGATACAATCACTGAGCACCAGAATGATGACACGGAAATCTGCAGTAGGTGATCAAATGTGCAATAATAAATCGATACTGGAGCCACCTCCTACAATTCATAGCTGCTTACTAATTTCTGCCCTCACCTCCTGCGATCAGCCCCACCTCTGCTACCCCTTCACAGCTCCTTTCCCTGGGACATCCCTAACATGGTGTAAAAACATCCAGCTGTGCTCTCAGGAAACTGCAGGAACAGGGGGAAGCTTGTCTTGCTGCTGAACCCATGCTGTGAGTGCAAGTGTTATTTTTAAACCATCATGAAAAAGGATGCGGTTCCCACCAACCAGGGCATTTCTGAGCTTCTGTGAGACAAGGCTTTGCATTTCCAAAGGCAGAAAATGTGGTACGTGCTACTATTGTTGCTGTAGCGATACCTGTGTGGAGCAAATGCTGTAGCATTAAGTCACCCATCAAATAAACACATAGCTACAACACAAATAAACTATCCCAGAGTAGCTTTTATTTAGATTATGGACATTTTGTTCAATTAAATGTTTTCTTTCCAGTGTTGCGATGAAGAGGCAGAGTATGCTTAGTCAGTGTCAGCTCACCAGAGACTAATTTACCTGCTCTCTCTCCTGCTCTACGTGGCTGGGGGACACATCACCAGCTGATCCATCTAGGCCCAAAAGAACAGGGATTTTGCTTGTAACAGCATGAAGGATCTGACTTGTTCCCCATGCTCATACAGTTCTGACAGTAAACAAAGCTGGGGCACCTACAGGTACAGGGTTGAGCTTTAGAGATGAGGAGGAAAAGGATGAGAGAAGTGAAGGTGCAACAGGCACATAAGATATAACATGGAGCAACAGTCATGGATCCATCTCTCATGCTGCTCTCCAGCCCCAGGGAATATCTATCACATTGCAAGTCTCCAGCAAGCGGTGACATCCATCTCATGGCACAGACTCTACTGCTTGGTTCTCTTGGTTCACTTGGCCAGCAAAGTGGAGGAGTCACCATACCTGGAGGTGTTGAAAAAATGTGTAGATGTAGCATTTTGGGACGTGTTTTAGTAAGCACGGTGGTATTGGACTTGATGATCTTAGAGGTCTTTTCCAACCTTAATGACTCTATGATTCTATGATTCTATGATTCTATGATTCTGTGATTCTGTGATTCTGTTCTCTGCCCAAAACATGATTCCCTTCTTGCCTCAGGAGCACAGCTTGCAGAGAGGACCAGTGTTTCTCAGTGTCTTGTCTACAGATACCTGGCAGCGTCCTGAGCCGCCAAGGATGGACTCTGTGAGAGTGAGTGGCTCTGGCTGAGCTGCTGCTGCATGGGGCTGTTAAAGCAAGGAGCCTGATTGGATGAAGAGAGAGAGAGAGAGATAGAAAGGACACATTTCCTCTTCAGAGGCATTTGGAGGCTTGTTTGTAATCCACTCCTTGCCCTTTGGCTGTTGTGTCTCCTTGGGCTTCAAGCCTGTCCAGCCACTTCATGTGTCCATTAGACACACAGGCTCTGACAAGGCAGCTGATGTCAAAGAGGACACCGAAAAACCCTTTGACTGCTATTCTTCACCCAGAGCCTGAGGAAATTCACTGCTCATGCTCTGCTCTGACCGGCAACAAACATGCTAATACAATGACCACCCTTGAAGCCCAAGTGATGTTCACGCATGGCTTTGTTCATCATGCAAAATAAGCATGTGTGAAAAGTCACTTCTGTTAGAGGTGTTAAAATGGGGCACCTTTGGATGTCTTTTCAACAACTATTTCATTGAAGGACGCAAACAGATTTTCAGAGGAGCTTAAGTCCATTTCAGACACAAAGGGGCCCTTCTCTCACCCACACCAGCCTGTTTCAGAGCCTTGGCTGAGCGCTTTTGCTCATTATCTCTTCTCTCCACCTTGCAAAGAGGGATCATCGCTGAAAATAGAGATTGTTCCCTCTCCTCAGGTGTAGTTTTTAATGCTGGAAAGGATAAATCCTGATCTGCCTCCAGCGAGAATCTCTGCAACAAATATTTGGCATTTTCCTTCAATCCAGGGTAGGGATGCAGGGGCCAACAGTGAAATGGGAGTGAAGAACTACGGGTGATTTAAGGTCTCTCCACTCTTTTCACTACTTCCTGACTTTCTCAAATCAGGAAGAATACTTACTTTGAATTGTGCTGGATTATTTTTTTCCCACAAAGAAAGATTGTGTCACTATCAGTGAGGTTCAAGTGTTAAGTTTCAATATTCTTATTTAGTTTAATTTTCTCTTAACTTTCAAACTTTTGTCCTGTGTTAATACATTTTTAACATGGGTGATTTATCTCTTCATGTTTCCAGTTATTAAAACAAAAAGTTTAACTCTCCCTTATTTATTATTTTTCTGTAATTTTAATTACGTTGCAATTAAATTTGTTGTTATTTAAAACAAAGGTAGATGTTGACGGAATGGAATTTGGTTTCCTCTGTATCCCTACTCTAAAGCATCCCATCACAGTGGAGAGCAAAGCGCATCAAGAATAGCAACCTGCAGAATATAGTCAGGCACATATTCTAGGAAATTAAGTTGCACCTCAGTCCGGGAAATCAAACATGAATAAGCAAATGGGATGATCTATGAAAGCAGGAATTCCCCCAACAATATGCATACCGAGTTCTGTCATTGAAGGATGATTAGTTGGATATTTTATTCACTGCCTGGCTGGCTCCAGCGTCACTGTGAGTGCGTTTCCTGGCAGCTGACAATCCTCTGAGGTTTTCTGACTTCACAGCAGGTGATAAAAAGCATCACATCACTCTGCTAACTATACCTGATGGGTGCTTGTGGGCTTACCTGGACCCTTCCCTCACAGAGCAGGACACCGGTGCTTCCTCTCTCCTCTCTCTCGCAGCAACCCACCCCTGAGCTCCCATTTCACTTCAAAATGAGGTGTTTGTGTTCACAGGACGCGTCAAACCCCAGTGCAGTCAGCCCACTCCTTACCTTTAGGACGTGCCTCACTCTTGCTTTGCGTGTATCAGACGAGACCAGCTGTGAGTCTCCCTGCAACGATCCCTTGGTTGCACGAGCACTGCCTGAAGTCTGGGGACTGGGCGGGAAGGAGGGTGTTGTACCACTAAGGAAGGGAAATTCTCTTCCACAAGGAAAAAGCATTGGGTTCAAGACTTACACCCCTTGTGTTTCCTTCCCCAAGCTTACAAATTACTCTGGCTTCCTTATACAATGTTATCGATCTCTTACCAACCCTGCTCTCTGTCTTCCGAAATATTCCCATGCTGTCTCTATCCAGTCATCTTCCCATGAGCATCCTTTCGGATGCCCAGCCCTTCCCTCCCCTCTCTTGCTCTCCCCTCCCTTGCCCATCAGTCTCTTATTGCCAACACAACCTACCCTCTAGCTCTGCATTTGCTCTGCTTATCACAGGGGCTTCAGAGGTTGCCACACACTACAAGATGTATCTTTGCAGCCTGTGAAATCCCAAAAGCACCTCTGGGTGTCACAGCTGTGTGAGTAGGTGCTCAGGGTAAGGCACCAAGAGCCAAATCAGTTACCTGCATATGTGCGTGTGTGTGTTGGTTTGCATCTTTCCTTTGTATTTTACAGGGGAAAGGCAAACAGGCTCTCCCTTGCTAATGCTTCCTAAACAGAAGCCTAAATGCCAATCTCAGCCTGTCTCCTCCGCACTAGCACAGGCATTAGGTCATCAGCCTTGACCTGCCAATAATTGTTAACTGCCCACATACTCCTGCCGAAACAGGTTGGAGAGCTTTAGGAGCTAAATCCTCCTCCAGGGTTTTGAACAAGTTTCACAAGACACTTCAAAGCCTCAGCAGCTGGAACAGTGATACGATGTCATGTGCAGCAGATGAATTGATAATACTTGTCCATAATGGATTTGCTGGGATTTGTTTCATGTTTCCTTCACCTGTTGCCCCTCTTGTGTTCTCCTTTCCCTGGGGTTTTGTCTTCCTATCTTAAGATGCCTGTTCCTGGGGAAGTGGAGCTTGGTCAACCCCACTCTTTTTCACCTTCTTGTCTTATCCTAACACAAGAGCTCAGCCGTTCCCAGGAGTGGGATGCAGGGTTTGGGGAGAAGGAAAAAAGGAACAGCCTCCTTGGGGGCTGTTATGTTAAATGGTTGATAAATAGCTTGCTGATTGCTCTTTTAAAAGAAGTATGGCTAAAGCAGGACACACAGTGTCTTTCTCCTTTGCCTTAAAAGATGATTGTAAATGAATTTACATATCATACAAAGCGGGATTACTTGGCTTGATATATTGTGTAATTGCCCAGACCAGCTGGTGGGGAGAAATCATAACCAAATCAAGCTCCTGTTCCACTGCACAGATGGGATTTCTCCTCCCATACCCACAGATTCAGTTCTGGTCCCAAACGTTTTGTCTACGTACATAAAGTATTAAATGACGTGACTTTTCTGCCAAACATATATGGACCTCCTAGAAGTTTACATTTGTAAGGAGAGAAGAATGAATGTCTGCACTGTATCTAAGCAGGCAGCCTTCCAAGCAGGTACTCTCAGACAGGTTTTGGGGTAGGGGAAGAAAGGTTAAATGTTCAGAGGCAACCTGGGCTCTCTCTCCTGCTTGGACCACCAATTTCCTGAGGAAGTTTGGTTTCTGGCTCCAAATTTTCCCCCTAATAAGAACACAAAAATATATATGATGCTTTGCCCAAAGTGTCCATATACCACTAAAACCTGTCCGGGATCCCAGGTCCTTAGATTAACTCAATGACAGTCTGGTACCTTAAACTATATGCAGATACATAAAACCAGATTAAAAACCAAACACACATGTGAGCAAGGTGACAACGCATGTCTGTGGTCAAGCAGGCATCTCAACCCAGGTCTGTCTGTCCCTCCATTTCCCAAGATATCAAAGGAGGTGAAAACGACTCCACTACCTCCCTGGCACACGGCAAAGCTAAACAAGTTCACAATGGTATTGCAGTGATGAATAGAGGACCAGGGACTGGCAGCAATAAAAAGAGTCACAAATTAGAAGTTAAAATTACTTTTAATAGCAAAATAAGCCACAGTACAAGTAGGGGTCTTCAAAGGTCAGTTGCATGAAGGTCTGGAGTGCAATGACAGCTGAGATAGAACCATTTTGGGGACGGTTCATTACGGGAACTAGCAGTGAAATGAAAACTGAACTTGCTCCCACGTTAGAGTTGGAGGCCAGTAGACTACCAGATCACCTACTCTGACCTCCTGTAAAGTGTAAGCTTTAACGCATCACTCAATGTTTCCTTTCGAGCCTTACAGCTTGAGAATGACTAAAGCACAACCTCCAGAAAGTCTCAGCTGAACCCGCTGAAGGAGACCATATCACGGGTCCCAAGGCTCGGTGCCCCTTCGTGTGAGCAGGGAGGAGGCCTGGTGCAGGTCACCGGAGGTGGAGAAGGAGGAGGTGATTGCCTCCACTTTCCGGAGGAAGTCGCACGCTGGGTTTTTCAGCTCGGCTCACATCAGCGCCTACGTCGTCTTTGTCACGGCAACGGCAGGGGAGATCCTTCAGACAAGCGTGCATAGAGGGCTCCTGAACGCAGCATCCTGCCGTGGAGCTGGAGCAACATGACTGGTCCAGGAGAGAGCACGGATTGCGTCAGACCCTGCAGCTTTGGTGAGAAACCACATACAGCCCTGCTGAGAGCAGAGCAAGGCAGGCTGCACCCTCCTGGTGCAGGAAAGTGGTCGGCATGACGCAGCTGATGTCACGACTGGCAGGGGTTTGAGGAATCCCCCTCCTTCTCTTGGTTGTTCAGCAGCCCCCTCACCAGCGCCCTGCCTCCGCCTTTGTTTCCCCCATCCCCAAATCACTTCGCCTGCTGGAGCCACTGCAAGAGGTTGTGGGGCTGTGCTCTGGAGCTGATCCATGTTCGCATACACAAAAATGCAGCCAAACCCAAACCACAGCCTGTTTTTATATAGCAGGGCTATTTTCAACCCCAATGGCACAACAGAGTGAAATGACATGTCATGGTGAAGGTGCTTTGACCAAAAGGGGGAAACGCTCTTCCTCTTCCCATCCTCGCTTGTCCCTGTAACCATCCCTGCCCCTGGGAGAAGCTCCCATTGCCTCCTTTGGGTTGGCTTTGGGGCTCATAAAGCCTGCTTCAGATCATTAGTCCAGCAGAAGATGATCTGTTTTGATTGCACTAGATTGCTCTGTGAACCCAGATTAAACTCCAACTTGTAAGCTCCTAAAATTCCCCTACAGTGATTTCAGCATTTGGGGTGACAGCACGGACCACACACAGATGCCTGTGTGAGGGGACAGCGTGTAGCAGGACACGGGCAGGACAGGGCAAGGACCCTCTCAAACCAGCTTCATCTCCAAAGAAAGTGGTGGCAAACAGCAGCCTGGATACACCACCAGGCATAATGATCCCAAATGAGTTTCTGTTTGCTGCAGCAAATGAGATGTGTTTTGTTCTTAACCAGACCTAGAAGAACACAGACAACACAGCAAAGCAACCTGATTTCTAAAAAACTACTTGAACTGTTGCTTAAATGTGTGTATTTAGGTGCTGCATATGGCTCTCCCAGTACATCAGTGATTATCTCGCCATTCGACTCTAGGGACCTTTGCCAGCCTTCAAATTTTCACTGAAATATTTACCCCATTTTCACTTCTAAGGCTGACAAAGAGAAGAGTCAATAGGAAAAGGCGTGAAAATCTTAACACTTGGGAGGAAAGTTAAATAATTTGACAAAATGATCCACAGAGAGATGTGCAATGGTGTGAGAAAATGGGAACTGCATTTTTCACAGTTCCCAACACAACAGTAAAATACAGAGCTTTTCAGAAAGGTTAAAGATAAAGTTCATGACTGACAGTTAAATAACTGACCAGGTCCAGTGCTTTTCACAGCTTGGTCCAGTAGTGAAAGCACATACGCAGCTGGGATTTGTGCCCTGGCCATTTTGTACTGGTGAAGCACCAACTGCTCCACCTGCCTTGTGCAGCTCTGTTGCCCACAGATATCACGAGGAGCAACTGGGTTGCCAGGGCAATTACGTGTCCCAACTGTCTGATGGTGTCTCTGGGTTATTTCTGATCTGGAGAGCTAAATGTATGCAGCCTCTGCAAGATGTTCACGTCTGCTTGCCCCAGCAGAGCACATGGCACACATCTATACTGGAGCACTGCTAGTGGGACAGTCTAGGTGGGTGACCACCCCATGGATACCATGCTGGGATGCGCCCCTATACACACTGTAAGTTGCCTCCAGGAATTTTCCTTCAGAAAAAAAAAAAAAACTAAAAACCCTGTCCAGGCAAAATCCCCATCTTTCCATGGGGTCTTGGTACTTGATTCTTTAGTTGGCTTCTTTTGTACTGCAGGAATCCATTTGCCCTCTTCCCCCATACACCACAATGCCTTCTCCACTATAAAGCTGAACCCTCTCTGCAAAATGCTGGTGTTAGTTTGCTTTAAACTCATCGATACTCACTGAATAATTAAAAAATAAACCTGAAGAATGTTAATGCTTCTTTCTCCTTCCTCTTCCTCCCAATTACACAGAACATTGACAAGATCATTAGTAGTCACTTAGCATCTGATTTTCAGATGTTTGTTGTTGCTGTTACTGTAATATTTTTGCCTTTTAAAATTCCAGAACTTGGCTTTTCAAGAGTGATTGAGGTTGTGTGGGAGAGAAGTTTGCATCCTTGCCAGGGCCCCAAGGATACACTTTATATACGGACTGCTTAAAATCCCCCTCGCCAACAAGGCTCCTGTCACAGCTACCATCATTTCTATTTCCTCACTGTGCAGGACCTTACATTTTTGTCATTGTTTATGACCTTCTTAATTTGACATGTCATCAGACAAAATGGTACTGCTTGCTTTCTTTTCCTATTAGTAACTTTAATTCAAAAGTCTCCTGTGCACCAGAGATGTGTGAACAGGGACCATATTTCCTACATAACCCAGACCAGAAAAGTTCACAAAGCGTCTAGTAAAATAAGAAGGGAGGTTCCCCTTTCCAATCAAAGTATTCTATGATATACAAAGCAAATTGCTATGACTTTGACAAGCTCCTGTTTACTCTTTGTTCTAAACGCTAGTTAATAGATTTCCAAGTGCCTGGACAGTGCAGTGGCAGCACTCTTACTCTGCTACTGCAGAGCACACCTGGAGCGCTGCCAAACATGAAGGTTCCTTAACGCAAAACAAGATGTTGAGGATCAACATCTACATGTGCCGGACATCGACAGCAAAACCAACTGTCCAGGCAGGAGCCTTTCTGAAGGCTGTACTCGGGTGCCCACTCGTCAGAGTTGTACTTGGATCTTTTGATGACTGCATCATAGCTGCACAAGCCCCAAAAAGCACACACATACACACACAGAGACACAAAAAAATGGCTGAAAGTCATCTAAAAGCCTGGTACAAGTATAGAACCTTCCCAGGAATGTCTTCAGGACAGCAATCCTTCTCAGTAGGATTACAGTAAACCACTTACTCAGCTATACTAGACTTCATGGTACTGCACTGTGCTAATCCTCACTCAAGAGATAAACACCTCATTCGATGGGAAGCCAATGTGATGTGATTGCTCTGTGTAATAAAATCTGCAGTAAAACAATACTGCCAATGCGTTATGAAGTCCTGTTATAGATCAGTCCTACAGCTGCCTCTTGGGTAAAGCTGTTAATTAAGGTGACTGACTTACATCTGAACAAGCAGCAGTCAGGCACCCACAGGCAACCAACTCAGGAGCTCTTTGGTTTTGAAATGGACCCTTCTTTATCTGCGCATGGCCAGCGTTCACAACAGAGGGCCTCTGCTGCTGTCACTTCGTGGCATCAGACAGACAGTCCCACCTATGATGTCCCAGGCAGGCCTGCCCAGAGGATGTTGAGATCCAGTCCCTTCTCATTGTAGCAGGAACGAGTCATGCTTCTCTCCCAGCCAAGCTTGAAAAATCTCATTTTATTATTCAAAACATTTTCGGTTTTGCGGAGGAGGGTTTGCTGATATTTCAGAAATGAGAAGACAACTGCTTCGTGATCTCGTAACTAGGGAGCAAATGAGAGCTCGTTAGAAAATGGGAAAGGATTGCGGGGGAGTTGCACATTTCCCACCTAACTCCTGTGTTTTTGTGCATTACAATTCAGTAGTTTGAACAAGGCTTCTACGGCAGATCTTGTGGTACAAGGTGTTTTCCAGGAAGCCCATCTTCTTGGGAGTCGGAGCAATATCTAAGACCCTCAACACTGAATACAAAAAGTAAAAGCTCAGGTCTCTAGTCTGTAAGACTGAAAAATGTGGGCAGTAGGAAGCCTTGAAAATCAAAAGTGGCTATCAACATTCAAAAACCACCCATCAAAACCAACCCAGCCTGAAATCTTGGTTTTTTCTTGGTTTTGGAGGGTGTAGTTAAGGGCTTTTTACTGCTTGTGCTTTAACATCCAAGCACAGAGAGCAGTGTTATGGGTAGTAGTAATCGACTTCCTCGCAAGGAGCTTTGTGAAAGAAAACCAGAAATGACTGTCTCTTCTGGCATAAATTAGCATGTACCTCTAAAGATAATGCTTCCCAGTCCACATATTGTAAAGCCAGGCACAATCATAAAATTCTTGGCCAACCTTCCAGGGAAATCCCACCTAACTCTTTGTATTCTGTTCTTGTGACCTGCTGGGTTTTGCTTTGCAGTCCCTCCATCAGCTGCGAGGCCAGTACTTTTGTCAGACCCAGATGGCCTCTTTCAGCTGCGCATAAGGCAGAGTAACAAATAAATAAACATGCAACTGATGTCTTGTGGTAGAAGTTAGAGCTTCTTACCCCTTTTACCAGCATTTCGTACAGATATAGGTACGGAAATCTGGTCACTCCATCCAGCGTGTACGGCTCTTTGCTGTTGTAATCATAGAATAGAACAGTTTGTCTTGGAAGGGACCTTAAAGCCCATCCAGTTCCAACTCCCCTGCCGTGGGCAGGGACACCTCCCACTGGATCAGGTTGCTCCAAGCCCCATCCAACCTGGCCTTGAACACCTCCAGGGATGGGGCAGCCACACCTGTGCCAGGGCCTCACCACCCTCACAGCAAAAAATTTCTTCCCAATATCTAATCAAAATCTCACTTCTTTCAGCTGAAAACCATTACCCCTTATCCTATCCCTGCAAGAACAGGATGTCTAAAACCCCAGTTGTAGACAGTTCTCTATCAAATCCACTAACAGTGTTGGATGTGCCAGGGATTTATCTTTGTCTTGAGGGAAATATAAAAGAAGAAGCACAAGGCCTGTTAAATAAACCTTTTCTATCCAACTGATAAACTATCTGTGATTTCTCCCAGTGACAAAGCCACTTTGGACTGGTTTCAAACTCCATTATAAAGAGACAATGGTAAAGAGTCACCTTGAAAGTAATGGATCTTATCTAAGCCTTTAGTTGTGAATACATAAAATGATAATATGCTAAGCTTACGGGTGATGCATTTGCTGCTGAATACTGGTAACAGGATAGGATTTGTGTGACCTTTATTGATCTGTGTTTACACCACACCACTGAGCAGACAAGCTTAAGGAAACGAACACATTTCCTTTGATAAGGGATATGCCAACTACTCTGACAACAGAGAGGAAGGGAATGAACTTGCTCTCTTTGATTCCTAGGTGTGGGCTGTGCGCAGGTCTCCATTTCATCTAAGATAGAAGATTTGCAGGTGATATCCTCCTCTTTGATGTTCTCCCTCAAGACTATCTGGAGGGAGAGAGCCCATTTCAGCAGAGGAGATGAGGGTGCCATCTTCTCCTTAGCCTTGGCCATACCTAGCCACGTTCCTCCAGAAGGCAAGCGTGTAGGGAATTAATTACTTTTTTTCTCATAACATCACTTCTCTCCCAGCTCAGTTACCGCAAGTGGCTCGTTCTCCAGACACACCAATGTTAGTGCTGGCTCGAAGGAGAGAACAAAACCACTGCAGCCCTGACTTACATCTGTGTGAAGATGCTGCAATGCTGTGTCCCATTGTTTCGTCTATTAAGGCTGTGCATGTTTCAGGTACGCAGATGCCCCAGGACAGAGACGAGGAGCTCTTCAGAGGGAAAGGTCGCATTGCCTTGCGTGTCTGGGTGAGCCAAGCACACTGTGAGCAGCCCAGAAATATGGATCAGAAGCCATCGCTGCTCTGGCTAGGAAATGATGCGGACAGGGCCAGTCAGTCGTTTCTAACTGAACAGTAGGGGGGGACCTGCAGTATGAGTCCATTCACCTGCACACATTCTCTTTCTCTCCTCCCTCTCCCAAGAAAGCAAATGCCACATCTTTTGTATTTCTTAAAATATCCCTTGTTAACATAATGAGGCCATTGACAGTAACCTCGAAGTCAGCATCCTACAGCGATTCTGACAATTCAGCAGCATCCTCGCTGCTCCAAGGAATTGGAAAACACAAGCGGTGCGGAAAACACAAACATCAATGTGCAAAACAAACACATCTGATGTATCAGAGCAGCAACAAAGAGCCTCCAGAGACTGCAGGGAAAGCACCTATTTGTTGGGGAGAGCAAACCCGGGGGACATAATGAGCTGGTGAGGCATGGTTCAGCTTCTCGGGATTCGGAAGGCAATTAAAGAAGGCAGAAGTCAGCAGAACAGCATATTACACTGTGACATCATTAAAACCATCAGCACTCGCCTCCTACTGAGAAGTCTTCTCTTTCCCTCTTCCCCCACCCCCAGCACATTTTATTAACCAAAACCCAGGGTCATCTCACATAAACGGAGAAGTTAATTTTAAAACTTTCTCAAAATGCAACTTGGGATCTTAGACTTTCTGCTCAGGAAATGCATAGAGAGGAAATAAAAGAAAACCAAACAAGAAGGTTAGTCAGACAGTGAAATGAAATGAAACTACAGCTGCAAAACTTCATGGATTCTTATGTCCGGAGGAGCCGCAGCAACATTTTGGTCTCCTGCCAGCACAGGCAACAGCAGGAAAACCATCACTGTATGGTTAGGTCAGTACATGTCTGCCATAAGCTCTACTGAAACCAGGCCTGATACCCAGCACCGACACAGCTCTGTCCTGAGTTCAAAACAAGTGTTCATTTTAAATATCAATAAAAGAAAAACTGTCTGCTGTTGATTGCCGCAACATACTGATCAGAATGGGATACATCTGACACTGAGGAGTATTCAGGGCTAAAGGGTTGCTTTCAAGCCAGTATGGTTACATAGTTCCACATTTCAAGGTTCTTCATAGAAGACCTCCTTCTCTCTAGTTCACTTTTCCATTTTCAATCATAATTCAATAGCCTGCGTGTGGCCAAAAAAATGTCACAAGAAGGCATGATCGCAAGGCACTTCCGAGCAGGCAAAGTACCCAGGCATTGCAGCGTTGGGTTAGTAGTACTGCAGTAGCCAGAACATTAGGAGACTTCTCCAGAGTGACGCAGTATGGAGAACAGCAGGCCTGCCTACGCTACCTTGCAAGGCCAGCACCACATGGCCCAATATATCATCCCAGATGAGGCCAGACCCTCTTTCCAAGCTTACATTTCCAGAAAAGAAGATAAGATCAAAGCTGTGGGAGTACTTTTAAATAGACAGAACTGCCTTGCTCTGTTTTGCTGCATGAAAGAGGGACTTTGTTGGAGAATTAATTGCTTTTATGTCAAGACAGGAACCTTGTGCTGCCTTCACCCCATCATCAGCCACAATGACCTTCATTACACCTTGACTTTTTCAGGCATCTGCCTATAAATTAGGACAAATAAGCTACAACCTTTCCTTCTCCTGTAATGCACGTGACTATCTCAGCAGTGCTATTGGCACATAAGTGCTTTTGCCCTTTCTGTTTCCCTCCCTACATAATAAGCCGTTTATTAAGAAAGCAGATGTAGTTTTAACTGGTGATATCTTACGTAATTACATGGGTGAATAACAGAGACAGAGAGAACAGAAGATGGTAGAAACCAGGAAAAGCCAAACAGGCAGAATTTCCAGAGCCCTGAGATCTGTAACGTCCCCACTGTTGGAGCCTGCAAGAAAAGGTTTATTCCTCACAACTCCCAACCAGCTCTTCTCTGCACCTTTACTGCATTGGACTCATTTTAAATAGCCTCAAAGTTCAGCCTATCCCACCAGTGTTGGAGTTCTTAAGTACAAATGGACATCAACCGGTCCTGTCTTAGGCGTGGACTCCCAGAAGAACAGGATTTTGTCTCAGATCATCAGTCCCCCACTCTTAATTGTCAGCCAAATAACATCTTTCGACTCCCTTGATTTCTTTGGTATACTGTCCACCATGTGTTCATGTGCGGTTCCTTCGTTGGTGCCTATATTCACCTGGATTTCCAGATCGTCTCCAGTCAAAACCGGTGTGACCAAGGCTGCCACCCTTAGACAGGAAATATTGCAGAGTCAGTTTTCCTAACAGTAGGTACCAAATAGAGAACAAGTGTGTAAGGAACACAAAAAACTAAAAACCCTTTCCAGACCTCCGGGAAGCATGGGCAGAGGGAACAGTCACAGGTGAAGCCGGATTTGGGTTCCAAGCATTGCTTCACCTCAGTCCATATTTGTGATTTGTTCTAGACCTGTGTGGAAATCCATCCAATTTCTCAGCCTTCTGATCTGAACTGTGAGCTTGGGTTAAGTTTAGGGCAAACTGCTACTGATCTTATCATTTTGTTATTTTTACTCCAGTTACTCACCGATCCCTACCCTAAAGCTGACATAAGCTTGGCTCACAGACCTCTCCTGCAGGATCCACTCTTAGCTGCCAGCCCTGCGCACACACACACATTAAATCTTACCTAATGAATAATTACCAGAGGACTGGGACACTTCATTCGCCTGATAACAGCACACACCTCAGGGAATGAAATAACATTTTGAGGTTGGATACAAATGCACGTAACACAAAGATGTCAGGGTTTACCCTACATGACAATTATTGCAAAGTACAGACACAACATGAGGAAACAGGTAGGAGAAAAAGAGCCCTGTGGCACTAGACTCTGTATATTAACCTGGGAATAGGCATTTTTTCCTTGGAAGATTTTATAATGTAAAACAACAGCATGGGTGAGATGAAGCACTGCGATTTTTATATCACAGATCAGAAACTGATGAGCAGATGTGAGAAATTATTTGTACAAGATTGCACAAGAGCTTGGTGGTGGAGCCACAGACCTTTTCTCCTCTGCACCCATTTCTTGATGCTTTACCTACAACTTCCCTCTTACTAGTGGTGTGTGAACCAAAGAAAGGTCAGAGTGGGGAGGTGTTACAGGAGCACTAAAGGTCAACCAGGCTTTCAAACAGAAGCTGGAAATCCTGTGTAGATATGTTCTCTCTGGCCTGGGGCTACATCTGAGCCCTCAGCCCCAAGAAAATCAGTGCTTTCCTAGGATAGTCACTCCGCAGATCTCTCACACTGCCTCCTCTTCTGCAGCAGCAGTAGTCACCGTCACCCATCCACTGCATAACCACAGGCAGCCTTTACATCAAATATGGCTGTGTCTTCATTCTCCTCATTTTTATCTCATGCTGGTGAAAAACACTGGACTGACTGTATTGACCTCTACTTAGCCAGATGCCAGAGTGATGAAATCTCTCCTCCTCACCCGGCCAGCTCATATGCACTAGGATGAGCTGGGACCAGCTTGAGGGCTAGAGGGGCAGGTGGGTTTCCATCGTTCACTCCCACATCAGCCTCTCAGACAAAAATGCTAAGAAAAGACTGTCAAATGGAAGAGGTCAGGAAGGCAGGAGCACCGTTGCTGGACTGGATTTGTAGTAACACTCTGTTTCTAACCCACAGGCCAGCAAGCGCTCTGCTGCTCATACAGGGTTCTTTTTCCTCCTGCCAAATGGAAATAGATTTATATTGGTAACAGATTTGCATTCAGTAACATGCTGCAGAGTCTTTGCTTCTAATTTCTTGCACAGTTGATTCTTTTGCCTACTGTGTCACAAGCTAATTTAGGTCCAAAATGTGAAAGAGAATCATGCAAGAGGCAGAATGATCCCGGGGAAAATAAAATAGCACAGAAACCTGTAAATAAAGACTACATGGGAAAGAGCATTCAGAAAAGGTGCTGAATTACTACATTATGGATGACTTTAAATTCAGATGCGATTTAAAATAGGTACACACAATATAGAAGTGAATAGGTTTCATGATCTCTAAAAGGGACAGTCTATAAGTAGAATAGTATATAAATAGAATTTTAAGCCTATTAAAATATCTTTTAAGATCCATGAAAGCATTCAGGGAAGACAACAAATTACATTTATCCCTCAAACTCACCACAAAGTGGCTACAGCCTTTCTGGTTTGTTTTTTTTTTTTTCCTTTGAAAAACAATAGGACATGAACTGGTTTATCTTACTGTATCTATTGTAAATACCTTTATGGCAAGGTAATTGCTAAGTGCATTGCAAGTTGAACAATTTGTTACTTTGTTAGAGGAACATTTGTCATGCCCTTTGGACATGGCAGCAAGAATTCCCCTGTGACCTTTGGAAAATGAAATCAGCAGCATTACTCAGAAGCTAAAGTCAAGAAGTTTAAAAACAGACTTAAGAGGAGATCTTCCCATGCCTCCTGAAAAAGACACAATCCGCGCTTCTACTGGAGCCGAGCTAGCAGACCTTTTAGACCATTAATGACTTGTGCCTAACCAGCATTCAGGGTAGGTGATTCACTGATGAAAGCGCTGCAGGGCTCCCTGTCCTGTGCGCAGCCCCGCTCTCGTCATCACAGCGGTACAGGACATAACACCGTGGGCTGCCTGCGCTGGAAAGAAGATCGTGAGCTTGATTGTGTGCTACAAACAAAGGGAGAGCCATTATCAGACACTGCTTTTCCAGGCTGCGTGAAAAACCGCCTCTGCAAATTGCATAATGCCCTTGGATGTTCCCAGCAGTACCACGGCAGGCCCACGGGCTGGTGCTTGGACAGGGAAGAAGCCAGATCTCCTCCCTCCTACCCTCCCTCCCAGCATGGGAAAGCTCAGGAGAGCTGTTGTATAGGCAAAAAAAACAAACCCCTCATTTATCTCCTGGGAAAGAGCTGTGCTGCTCCGGATGCACGCAGTTGTGGTCACGGATCAGAGCTTTGGGGAGCACCTAGAGAGGGCAACAGGAGAGACAACACACTTGCTCTCCTTGTGCCTATATCACATCCCTGTCCCTCAGCCTGTGCTCATCTTGTTCATTGAGACAATGAACTCCAGTTTTGACCAGTCATGGAATCATAGAATCATAGAATCGTTGGGGTTGGAAGAGACCTTAAAGATCTTCTAGTTCCAATCCCCCTGTCACGGGCAGGGACATCCCACTAGATCAGCTGCTCAAGTCCCCATCCAACCTGGCCTTGAACACCTCCAGGGATGGGACAGCCACAACGTCCCTGGGCAACCTGTGCCAGCGTCTCACCACTCTCATGGTGAAGAAATTCTTCCTTATATCAAGCTTAAATCTGCCCCTCTCCAGTTTATACCCATAAGTATTACGGTAGGAAACTATTTAAAGTATAGGAAAACACTGGAAATACAAAGCCTGGGCATGCTG
The DNA here is from genome assembly GCF_017976375.1 of Cuculus canorus. NCBI lineage: Eukaryota > Metazoa > Chordata > Aves > Cuculiformes > Cuculidae > Cuculus > Cuculus canorus. Next base: position 7,148,569 of record NC_071407.1, read on the forward strand.
AAGACCCTGTCTCACACTCATCGTGGGAGAGGTACAGTTTGGCAACAGAGTGAGGCTGATGTGGTACCTTGTTCTTTGCTGTTCATGGGTCAGATGAGTATCTGTGCCCACACCAAGGAAGGATGGGAAGAAAAGCGCAGCTGGGACAGAGGGAGGGGGCTGCTCGGTTGCTTCAGAGGTACTGTCACAACGCAGTGTGAGGCTGAAATCTCCAAGCAGAACAAAATCCCCACCGGAATGGCAAATGGCAATATTCCCAGCCAATGTTGAATGGGCAAGATTTCACCATGAGTGAATGTGTTAAGCACTGTGTGACCTACCCAGTTTCATTTCACTTGCCTGAGAGTCCATATGCTTGGAATGCCTTCTCCTCCTCCTTGTCCTCCTCCGTTGTTACTGGTGGCACCAGGGATTTATGAGGCAGCAGGGAGCGTTTCCTAATACTGATTGGGTGTATCCTTCCAGCATGACTGATTGTGCTGTTAACTGTGGCAAAGGGAAGAACACAAGCGGGCAGGCAAGGGAGAGAGCTTCAAACCCTGGAGATGAACAATAAGTGATATTAAATAGTTCCACATATGCAAAATAAACGTACGAAGCCTGCAAGGCTATAGTTACAGACATCTCTGTAACTGGATTAATTAGAAAAGGGGAAAGCTATTTAGAAAAGTGGAGCCTTTGTAGAAAAGATAAGATCTTTGTAAACAAGACAGAAAGGATCTGGGAGTTAGTGGTTAGAGTTGCAGGAGAGTTTCAAATTAAAGACCAGGAGTAAGGGAGAGGGATGGAAGAACATGGAGTTTGGTTGAGGCTCTCATATCTCTCTGTTAAGAAAAAGGATGCGACTGAAGGCAATGGAGGTAAGTGGAAAACTGAAGCCCAGTGTTCATTAATAAATCCCCAGTGAAGGTGCACACACACACACCCTCCCCCCCCCAAAAATAGGTAGCAAGCCCACAACCACATTTAAAACCATTTCTGTACAAATGGCAGTGATCTGAAAAGAAAGATTGACGAACTAGAATGCCTGGCTTTAAATAAGGATATTGGCAACACATGCTTCTGGGAAACTTTGTAGAAAGAACTAATTAGTAAAATACTATTACATGAAGTTTAAACAGTATAAATGTCAGAACAGTCCATGCCAGGGAGGGAAAGATAAGCACATGACTCAAGTTCTCAGCAGATCTATATAGATTGAATGAACCAAATTAAACATTTTCCTTTAAAAAGGGGAACAACATGAAAGTATGGAAATTCATTGAAATCAGCAGCTAGAAACAGTAAAGCACTTGTAGATTATATAAGATGGTTTAAAGACACTCTACAGCAGGCCTAACATAAAAAAAAATACTCAAAGGAAAAGAAAAAGTAAGCCAGCATGATTAAACCATGTAACACTGCTGAGATATAAAGATAAATTCTTCAAAAAACAGGGAGTTAAGGAAAATGGAAAAGAAAACAAAATTTCACGAAGTGGATCTGAAACTACCATAAAGTACAAGAAAATGCAAAGCAACTTGCTAAAGGCATAACACTTGAACGATAAGACTTTTTTCAAGCACAGCAAAAGCAGGAGGCTGCCAGAGAGTTTGGGGGGGTCCATGGATGATCTCTATGTAAAAGGAGCACTTGAGAGAGACAGGACATAGTAGAAAATCAAACCAAATTTGTTGTGTTGGTGTTCCCAGTGGAAGTCCCATGCTGGATTACTCTTTAAGGAGGATCAGTCTTAGGGAAGAATTTCATGACACCTTCAACAAGATCAGGCTGAGGCCACCATGACTTCTCCCTTCTCCTTGGTCAGGGTCTCCTGCCCCATTCCTTGCGTCAGCACTGGTCTTTGCCTGATGCCGTGGTGAGCCAGCGCAGGTAGCGAAGGCAGACCCGAGTGAGTCACTAAGGGTACACGCAATGCTGCGCACAGCTGGGGATGCCAGGTACAGAGACAGCCTCCAGGGACCCTCCACCTCAGTATTATGAACTTTCAAAGTTATAACCCAGCTTTTGCAGGGAGAATTTTGATGAGGAACTTCCAGGATTGGGGATGCAGAGGGAAAAGTCACCAGCTGGAAGCTCAGCCCAGCACACAACAACAACAAAAACATTATGAAGGAGCTGTGAGAGGGGCTGAGACCCTGGACGTTAATGTAAATATGTTCCCAGGTGTCCTTCTTGCCAGAAGATAGGCATGTGTTGGAGGAACCCCGGGACTATGTCAAAAACTGGGTCCACTGCTGCATGCAGGAGCCAAGAAGTTTCACCCCACTGAGCACAGAGGCAGCGCAGCCTGTCGGGTTTCCTCACCAAGCTGCGTCTGGGTTGCATTTAGCAGACAATGAGGGGCAATATGTTGAGAACACCAATATGATATTTCTAACCTGTACAGTTCAGGGACAAAGCAGGTGGACATTACTCAGCCCACTGAGATCATTCATGGAGGCTGGTAAGTGCTGGTGTCCTTCACCCGATGATACAGAACTGACACAAAACATTCACCCTCCATGCCTCATCGAACTCCTATCCAAATTAGGCTAATACCCACCTCACGAGGTCACTTCAAGAATCAATTGATATGGTCAAGGCTTTGAGATTCTTAGGTGCACGCAAATTATTTAAACCGCTTTTAAGCAGTTTTCTTTTAAATGCGAAACAGACTCCTGATTACGTCAAGGTCCTTTCAGTTGGATATGTGACCAAGATGAAAGTGAGGATCTGGAGCTGATCATCTTCAAAGTGCGAGCACCTGGAGTGGCTGGTCTGGGTGCATGCCAAACACGGCACAGGCACTGGAAATTCAAAACATTCCAGCTGGTGATTTGTTACACCAACCTTTTTTCATCTAAGCCAGTGAATCAGCTTGGCACAGACTTCCTGTGATGGACAGAACCATGCAGCAGTCATTTAAAGTGGTGACATGCTGAAGTTGTATCCTTTTCATTTCTGAGCAGTTCCGCTTATCCAGTAATTAGGCAATTTAAAAACTTCCAGTTTTCCCATAAACATCTGCCACAAGCAATTACATTTAGCCATGTCTCAGCTGGTCTTAGTTCCATGAGCAGTTTTATTATGATCATTTCTACGTTTTAATGGTAGCTCTCAAAGGCTTTATTTGGAACCACGTTATGCTATCCGAAGGAAAAAGAGAGACTTTGTACTTTATCCAGAAACAAGAATAGGCTTTTCTGAAACCAAGCACAGCCAGAAATACCAATAGATAATTGCCACAATGTCTGCCATGCTAACATTAATTAAAACAAAATTAAATTAAGGCAACAAGCCTTTGACAAACGCCTCTTTTCCTTAAATTTGGTTATTTGGAATTACCTAGACACATGGATCCTCCAAACCGAAAAATTCAACTGTTCCTTTTCTTCTTCAAGTGTCAGCTTGCTCTGTCTGAGGGCACTAGAGACTTTCCAGGAGTTGTGGTTGGAAACACTGAGTCCTACCTCTCTCAGCCAAGATCCTGAGCCATGCTAGCATGGAGGGCAGCTGAGGCTGGTGTTCAAATTCTTCTGATTGAAGCTGGAAATCTTGGCAAAAGCTTTGGATCTGCTTGGTCCTTTATTCCTCCTTTCCTGAAACATCACATGGTCCAGTCGTGCCACGTGTTCTAACAAACAAGCTTAAGGTTTAGTTTGTTGTTGCTCTTTCAGTCAGACCTTAGGTCACCACCCGTTAGGCCTCAGACACTTTGAAGCTCATGCATGTAATTAAATCCAGTTAAATAAAGGCTAAAATCCATCTTGCCTTTATACCATCTTGAGTGCTGACTTGATGTTGTGTTTGCACTCTTTCACAGAGGAGATCAAACACATCCCATTTCTGGGATTAATAAGCGACTTCCAGCTAATTGAACCTCTCGGCTTTCCTGAAACCAATACATCCAACACTCTCATTTCCAAGTATTTTAGCCCCTTTCATGGCTGTTCTTACTGCAGTTTCTGAGCAGTCTCAACGTCTCAAATCAATAGATACCCCTCACATCTCTGTGTCTGACAGCTGCTCCTTTGCCAAGAGTACAGACAGGCATCTCCAGCCCAGAGAAGACAATACGTGTCCCACACGTGTCCTTGGTAGCCAGCACAATCACTGCACAAACTTTTCTTTCCCATTTTGCTCCAGCAAAAGGCATGGGCCAAATCCTGCTGTCGTCTATGAGCATCTTACAGTGGAATTCACAGACTTCAAACAGCTTGGCTCAAACCTAATTGCTCCTGCCAACCATCCTGTGTTCCTGGATTTTGCAGGGTAACTGCTAAGGACAGAAATAAATCCTTTGTTTACTCTGCTAACTGGAGAACTACTTTAACCTCTGGCTAAAAACAGGTGTATTTTCCTATCAGGTTCATGAGTCACTTCATCCCAGGAAAAGCTGGTGAGCTTGAAAAGCCCAGTGCTCACTAAACAACGGGAAAGGATGACTTTTTAATTGAATGGTGACATATGTCATCATCCAGTTTTCCTAGGTGGCTTTTTTTCTTTTTAAGTCATTGGTTTTAACACAGCTCAAGCCTGTTCCTCGCAAATTCCTTTTCTGTGTGGTATTTCAGCATCACATCCATTCTGGGATGGAAAACACTACCAGTGTTAGACTCCTACAGGAATAGCAGGTGTACTCTGTGACTAACAGTGCAGGCAATTAATGCTTCTGTAATAGATTTTGTGCTTGGTCCAGTATAATCAGACCTTTCAGCACAGGGACTTGTATTTATTTTACTTTTTTTTAATGAGAAAACAGCTTTCTAAGAAGCTGTTTTCATAGCAAACAGCATTGCTTCTCACATATCACCTGGCCAGGAACAGCCAAGGAATTCTTAAAAGGTGACCTTCAAAGGTGACTTCTTTTTGATGAATTAAATACACCCAGTGTGCAATATCTTTCCTCTCCAATTTTAACACTAGAAATTCAGGTCTCGTTAACCTGTTTTTCCACAACTGAAGATTTATGAAGACAACCTGAGAATTCGCTTTGGCAATATTTCTCCACAGCACTGCTAACTTATGTTCTCATTGAAATTAAGATCAGTGGCTCTCGTCATACATAAAGGAGATACCTCTGACCTGGCCAGAGTGTGCTCCCAGTGCAGACCAACTTACCTGGTTGACTGTAGAGGGCAGAACGTGGGACTGGACCCTACCTGTTCTGCAGTGCGACTGCAGACAGGAAAATTACATCAAAATTACTTGCAATCTGGTGGTTTTCCAATGCATCTCCTCTAGCTCCCCTGTGGCCATCAACTGGCTGCAGAAGAATTCTGCAGCCTCTGAGCATCAGAAAAGGCTGTCTCTGTAACCAGGTACGCACAGCGTCAGCAAGGTCACAGAAACACAGGCAGGTCTCTGCCACCTTAAGTGTTCAGTGATAAAGAAGCTTGATGGAGGAACCAATTTTCGAGTTAAGCCACTGACAGTTTTGTTAGTGCCTCTCTAAGTTAAGCGTCTTTGAACTAGGGAAAAGTCACCTGGTCCTTGCATGGCAGGGATGTTCAAGAGAATCCTCTCTTCATGTCTGTGTTCTTCAAGGAGGATCAGTGTATAAATGGTGAAGAGAAGGCTTGGCGTTCTTGGCTCTCAAAATGAAGCAGATAAATGCATCTTTAGTGTAATGGAGGAAGACATACATAGATGCCTCTCAATCGAGCTTACAGAGGAACATTCACTGAGTGTTTCACTCAGTGAGTGTACTCAGCAAGTAATTTTGATGTAATTTTCCTGTCTGCAGTCGCAGTGCAGAACAGGTAGGGTCCAGTCCCACGTTCTGCCCTCTACAGTCAACCAGGTAAGTTGGTCTGCACTGGGAGCACACCCTGGCCAGGTCAGATGTATCTCCTTTATGTATGACGAGAGCCACTGATCTTAATTTCACTCAGTGTGTATAAATCACAAATATTTCTAGTTCCTGCCCATCCCCACCCCATTCCTCCCTCTCCCCCTGTCCTGCCCTGTTTCAGGTAGCTTTGAATGACACCAGCACCACTTACAAAACCAACAGAAAATCAGCTACTCACATGCATTGTTCACAGGGTTAATTTTTAACCTCCTCCAGCTGCACTGTCAGCTGGCTCAGTAAGATGTGTTCCAACAGCCAGTGATCAAGTGACAGCTTTCCATTCCTGTTGTGCATGATTTGGAGGCTCCTCCATGAAGGCAGAGTGCTACAGAGCTGCACCACATGCTTACCTCCCCAACCCGAGCCCACACCAGGACAAGAGAAAGACGCCAGAGGACCGCAGAAGCCACACGTGCCCAAAGGACCTCAGGGATGGATGTGGGAGAGAAGATGAGATGAGTGCTACACATGCATCTGAGAAAACTGATGTTAATTTGGGTCATTTTTGTGGGTTAATTTGTGTTTTAGGGGTCTACAGGAAGAGTGCCAATGTCACAGCCAATGCTTATTTACCATGACGAAAGACAGTGTCAACAGGCTTATGGGGAGCAGAGCACTGGCCATTATCTGTCCGTGAGCTCTCTGGGGGCCACAGACACCAGACTTAGTGGAGCAGGCACCCGCACACACTGTACATTCACCCCACACTGCCAGACAGAGGATCTGCAGAGCATAACTAAACCCTGGTGGGCGAAGAGTAGGTCTTCACTTGGCTCATACGGGGACCCACAGCCTCGCAGCCACAGCAGCACAGAGGCTGCCACCCACTCAGCTGGGGAGAAGCATGGGGACGAGCATCATGTGTGGCCCCACAATGTGGGGTGAGCCCAAACGCAAAGCATCCTGCTCCCCTCTGCAATCCCCCGCAGCCTCAATGCCCAGCCGTATGCTCCAGCTGAACCAGCGTGCTAGTTCTGCAACACCCTCAGATCAGAAAAAAGTAAAATAAAAAAATAGAGAAAAATATAAATAACAGGGGTGAGCACATATTTTCTAGCATAGCAAATTTAACCAGCACATCCGCAGCATTCAAAGAGCACCAGAGCTGTTGTAAATGGTGGGAGAAGGTGACAAGGATGTAGTTTGAAATAGAATAGGATTAGAAACACATTATGAAAGAAAAGTTCAAAACAAACAGGTTGGTGACGCTTGCGCAGGCTGCAAAGCCTCTGCCTCCAGCCCCACTTCCAGTGGCAAAGCTCCCGCATGACAGTAAGACAAGACTGGAAGGGGAGTTTTTGACAATAAACTTGCCTAAAGAACAGCCCCAGCACTTCCAGCCCAAACTGCGTGAGAATTCAAGAGCCAAATTCAGCAGAGTGGGTGAAACAGAAGTGGCGGTGGAACCATGCTCAGACATAGAAGTGACCATATGTTCTACTTAAAAATAATTACTCTGATCTCAGCTGTCCTTAATACCACTAATAAAGAAAATGGTTGCTTTATTACATATTTTTATAAAAAGAGGGAATACTACTACTACTAAAAATACTTCCATCTCAGTGACAACTTAAGGCTTCTCAATTCTCCTCTACAATCCTGATCCTTATGGGATTCGACCACCTTTAGGGTAATGAGTGTAACCTGTCATGTGAGCACAAGCACAATTATTTCTAGTTGCCTGCTTGGAGGCAGCCAGCTCACCCTGCTACGAGTCCAATATACACCCCAGATACACTAAACAAGGAGTGAGAATCCACTTCTACTTCCATCATTTTTAAGGCAGTCCCACCTCTCCTCACAGTAAGAAAATGGACCAGTCAAAAGCAGGGTGAAAAAGGATATTTCCGCCCTGCCAACATTATAGATTGAAAGCGCCAGAGAATAGAACTGTGATGACTTGGTACACTTTCACAGCAGAGAGGAGAAGGACATCAATAATACAGAAAAATACCCCCTGCAGCTCTTGTGGTACCAGTGCTATAACACGCATGCATTTCTGGGCCACCTAATAATAGCAGGATATTGATAAACGGAGGCCTGGGACTAGGGTGGACAGCGAGTGGGGAAAGCAATGACGACAAAGGAAAAGCCGATGGAGGAGGAGGCAGGAACTGATTAACATGAGAAAATTCAGAGTATGTACTTAGCTCCGCTATCAGCCTCCCACATGCATGTGAAGGACATACATGGACAGGCTGGCCAAGGGGACAGCCTGGCTGCAGGAGTTACAGGGTGTTCATCACCACGAAGGTGATAAGTGTCAGGTGAAGGGCATTGCATCCCATCAAACTGTGGTCCCTCATTTCTACACTGCTCATTTTAACCCAAAACAGACCAGGTCCACACGCCCAGCAGCTGCTGGGTCATAATGCAGACAAACCTGATGCTCACCAGTCCAGCTCCCAGCAGAGAGAGAGAAAACACCTTTCTTGCCATCACATACCACCCTCTGCCCCCACCCTCACGGTGGCCAGGGACAGGCTTTTACACAAGTGCTGATTTAACAGGATTCTCCACATTTTGCAGGGTCTGGTCCTTAAGAGCTCCACAGAGAGAGACCATATCAGAAGAGAGCACTTTGCAGTGAGAAAGAGACCCCGTGATGGGGAGTCCTCCCACCCCCTTGTCCCATCCCTTGTCACATCCAAGTGAGGCAGCGTGGCCTTTCTGCCCATAAGTGCTTCTTCCTGGGAAGTAAATTGTTCAGTAAATAAACTGAATGTCACGGTTTGTTTGGGGTTTTTTTCCCAATCTTTTCAAGAACTTGTCAGCTATGAAGAGGGATGGAAGGATCTCATTTTTTTAAGGAATTAGTGAAATCTCACAGTTCTTGTTGATATGTCAGGCTTTGAGCAGCCAGTGCTGAGCTCGGGCTGTGCACAGCCATCAGTAGCCCATCAGCAAGACATGACTTAACCACTGCGAGTACCTCCAGTCAGAAAAAAATCCCTCGTGGATTCCCAAAATGACCATCAGTTGATCTGGCCCCGAGGTGACTAATAACAGTTTGGGCTGATTTAATGCTCTGTGGCTTTACTGGAAAGTTACTTTTTTTTTTTCGCTCTAGCCTTGCTGGGTTCCAGAGAAAAAGAGAGGAAGCTCAAACAAAATATGCATTTACCTCAATGCCATAAATGTCACAGTGATCCTCATGGGAGGGAAGTGGGGAATTTCATTTGATCTGTGCTGAAATCTCCTAACTAGATCTTGATCAGGTCTGCCATCCCAGACCAGCCCCACCACAAAGAGGGCCAAAAGCAGAGAACAAAAACACACATTGAAGAGGAGAAATTTAAGCCAGTCTCTGTCTAACATAATGCGAGCTGGGCTTCAGCACACCTCCCTCTTGCTGAGCTTTGCTAATTATCCTCCCTGGGTCAGTTGGTTGGTTGCTTGGCTTTAAAATGTTATGTCCCTCATCTCTGGTTGAAACCTATTACACCTGCTCTCCAGGCTTCATGGAAGCATTATCAGCCTGCCAAACCTCCTGCATTCCTCCTTCACACTCTCGTTCCTGCATCATATCATCCTTCACCAGCCCAGAGGTGTCAATTAGAGGATGATCCCAGGGCACCCATAAGATGCCATCAAAAAGCCACCATGTCACCTCCTCATACCACTTCCTTGGCATTTGTTCCAATGATTCCCATTTTGCTGGAAGGGAGGAGAAGGAAAACAAATGTGACCTGTGCTTCTCCAGGACAATTGCAGCAGCTCTTTCTGTCAAATTAGTCAAAGAGACTGGCAGCAGGGAGCCTGTCATTCCAGTTCTGCCAGCCACCTGTTGACAGATGTAATTAAGCCCAAATGCAAATAAAAATGTTATGAAATGAGTAAGAGTTGATTGTCCTTAAAAGAAGTTTGCAACCAGAAAACTGCATTTTTTCTTCCTTAGTAACCAGTTTGGAAAAAGAAATCAATTTGTCAGCTGAATCACCTGGTTGCTTAGTCCGCAGGTTTCTTGAAACAATACTGAAGGCTGTGGTTTTTAAAAGTTGGAGAAGAGGGATGCAACAAAGTTGGCAACTTCTTCCCCTTTTCTAAGCATTCTTGCATTATCAGCATAGGTACAGAAAACAAAACAGAGGGCATTCATTCAAGCAGCTAAAAAATGTTACATTTATTCTATCGACTTCCCATTTTCCAACACAAGACTTTTTAAGTGGGATGAAGAGTGACTTCTATTTTTTTCTCAACAAACAAATCAACAAAGAAGCCACCCACAAAGCATAACACCACAAGCCATCTAAGTCACGGTTTCAAAGCGAGCATTTCTTGTAAGCCTAATGTCTACTTTTGTGAAATTGCTCCTGAGAAAAGCACTAAACCACAAATAACTCAATTATAATATTTTCAGACCTGACATTCTTAGGATTCATGCTGCTTAGGGGCATTTGCATGTCCCCCCTCCTTCACCTCCTACTTCACTACAGCAAATATTTCAGAGCAGTATTTAAACACAAGTGAAAATCTGCTTTCAGCACTGGCTATAATTTTCAAGTACACAGTATTGAAAAGGTAGGGGAGGAGAAACTACCTTGATTTTTTTTTTTTTTTTGTGGCTTTATCCTGAATCACAAAGGGTAATTTCAACAGAATGATTTTTAAGTCTGAATGGGAAGCACGCAGAACAAAGCAAAGCCTCCTGCGTAGCAGGCCCCTCCTATGGCAGTCGTCAGAATCCAACGTAAAAAGCATCCCTGTCCCTGCAGACCCTCTGAAATGGAAACCTTCAGAGCACTGCAATGCCTTTCTAAAAGACAATTTGTAGCTATATGCAACAAATTTATAAACCTTTACAGACGACATAGGATGGATGAACACTGTAAGGCAAAGCTCCTTTTCACTGTATTACTATAAATGTGGCAAATTCTTGTTGTTGTAAGCAGATCCTCTTGTGTGCACATATGTGGTGCGTGAATGAGATAGTGCAATGTCATTCTGACTTGACCTTTACCTCTTAACAAATGGCCACAATAGGAAATAAACATTTCTATGAATTTATCTTACTCCACTCTACAGTATTTCTTTCCATCCTCTTGCTATGACTTACTTAAACAATTATTTCTACCCTTAATACAATCCTGATGCTAACTGACTCACCTGTACCAATTAAACCACTGTAAAGGGATTATCTTCATTTAATCCCTGTTGTCCTACAGCTACAAATTAGAGCAGCATTTGAAACGCACATGAGCCAACTCAATCCATGTGTTTCCTTGCTTTTTGAGGTGTATGTGGCCTCCCTTGCCTTAACAAACATCATCTTATTTCTTCCTTTTCCAAAAACCAAATATCCCATCCACACTTATACAATTCATCTGTTCTTGTACTGTGCCTCTTCATAGTCCCTTCTCCATCTGTGTCTGCTCTTCTACCAGCTACACAGGTTCCACCACTTTTTCACTGTGCAAATACCTCCGAGCACCTCACACACTGAACCCCACCGGGTTTGTACTTGTCCCTTCAGTAAAACCAAAAGAGCATCCTTGCTCCACAAGCTGCTGCTTTGCTGGATACCCACTCCAACCAGAGCACAGAGAGGAAACTACCGGTTCACCACAGCGAGGCCTCTTTTGACTGCTAATATTTCTTGCAAACTTGCATATTTAGGAAATAAAGACAAGCCTGAACGTGTAAGACTGTGACCTCCTCTTCTGTAGCTCTCCTCTTTGATGAGAGCTACAGAATAATACGTGATCCTCTACATCACGTATTAGACTGCAAACACTTTGCTCTGTGTGATGCCTCTGTTCCCAGTTCTGTAGTTTGACATGATAAGACTCCAACCATTATTTCAGTCTGAGGGATAGTAAATAGCCAATAACAAATAAACCATAATTAATTTTCACATAGCTACTGAATATATCCGAAGGATATAGGCTGCAGAGCAGCAACCCTTGTGATTGCTTGAAACCAGAAGATCTAATACTCCAAGACTTTCCTAAGCCTCGAAGTAAACCTCTCTATGGCACCACCCTGCGCTCCACCCATCAACTCAACTTTCCAAAAATAATGGGTGGTGAGTGAAAATGAATGGGTTAATTTCTCCCTGTCTCTGGGTAACCTTTCCAGGCTATTTGGTTTCCTTTCAGACTCCAGCCCATCAGAGGCGTGCAAGGTGAAGGATAGAATTACACACTGGGCATGTTTCCTGTACTTAGTGGGTGGATAGAGCACAACTTCCGTACTAATAATGTCAAGGTAATTAGGACATCCTGCAAAACCTGTAACAGGCAAGAACTAAACCTTGTTTATTGTCATTTCTATTGCTGAGGTGCTGGGCTCACCTCACAGCTCTTCTTGCCTTTCATTTTGAGCCCATCTCTATGTTAGCAGAGACAATTTGGTCAAACATAAGATCTCTGGGATTCTCAATATGTACTTGAGGTAAAATCTGATTTTTTTTTTTACGATCCCCACCAGTCCCTCTCAGCCCTGTCTGAAGCAGACACTGTAACAGGCACCTCTGTCCTTCACGCAAGCCCCGCAGCCATCGGGCTGCAGAAGCACATCTCCTCTGGCTCAGCAGCTCAGTTTATCTAGCGTGGCACTCTCCCAACAATCTGGACCAAGAGCACATCTCACACCTTCCCTTCTTCCACATAGCAGTCTGATGGTCAGAACAACCCTCAGGCAGATGAGGCAGGGTTCTAGAAAAAGATACCCTCACCCTAGAGAAGAGCCCAATATGCAACAACTTCTTACTGGAGCCACTTCTCTTCTACTCCCAACCTCTGCTGGAAGGAAAAGCTTCCTGCTCAGATCTCAAAAGAAAAGGCACCGGCACTAACCTGCAAGTGTTATGAAGCCAAGCAGCCCACTACAGGGGCCACAGAGCGGGGTAAGATTTAAATCATTCTGCTCAGTGCTTCCCAGGGGCTCCTTAAAAAAGTTCCTTTCTTTGATGTAGGCTTTGGCGGATGCCATTCAGAGGAGTTCTTCCTCTGTTGCGTGGTAAGTCAGATTTTGGAGAGAGGTAACAAACTTTGCTCGGGGCCAGTGGATGTAGCCAGAAAAAAGCAAACAAGTTCTGGGTAACAAACTTTTTTTAGATTCCCATTTCCTAAGATTTTTAGCAGCAGATAACTGACCCTATAGGTTTCCTATGAACTGCCTCTCCTCTCACTAAAAATATACCGAGGATGATATGGCTTCACGGGCACGATAGTGGAACCAGGTGGATGTGCAGCCCAGGTCCCAGCTCAGAGCACTGCATTCGCCAAGGGGAATGGATGGGAAATAAGACAACTATGAGACAACTCACAATCCTACTAAAACCAAAGATCCTTTGCTTGTCTTTTCTGGCTGCAGTCGTCACAGCCTGTGCATGCACACAGATGCCAGCACAACCTGTCCTTTATCACAGGAAGCATCTACGTGGTCAGATGCAGACAGTCCTATGGTAGCTCAGCCTCGCCGCAGAGCTGGGGGCTGCTGGGTTCCTGAAGCCATTTAGATGCATTAGCAAGGACCATCTCAGTACCACTTAAACCTTGGCAAGGGAACGTGACCGTGCAGACGTATCCTTGACCGGGGCCGGTAGATACTAATTCACGCGTACTCTGCCCAGCAAAACGGACCTTATGTCCATAATGGAACACAGATAATGATCTGTTAAATTACTGCTCTTTCCTTCCGTAGGGTTTCCTGGCTGCTGGGTGGTGATGTTTGTAAGCACTTCAAGCAAAGCAACATTGATTTTTCCTCAGGTGGAGGATTTCAGGATGCCACGTGTCTCTTGTTTGCTCTGCCAAACATATTTCCAAGAGTCGTGGTTTTGCACACATTGCAGACGCAGCCTGCATCAATATCCTGGGGGGAACTGTGATTCTAATTAACGACAGAGTCCTTCTAAAGGTGTCTCTATTAAGCTTGTACATAAAGGCAATCTGCTGGGAAATTTCCCTTCCCTCTCACGTGGCACAAGCTGTTGTCATCTGCAAAAGATACTGACAATAATGCTGAGCCTAAGTTGTTAAGTGCACCGCTGCTGGGCTTGCAGGGAGAGCCACATGTTGTACAAGCCCTTTCTGAAGGGACTTGTCTGTAATGAAATTCTGCACTCGTTTTTCAGAACTGCCAGATTTTCCAATTGCACTTACGACTGTCATCAAATTCAGTCCATAAAAGAAAGATGTGTGTTTCAGATGTGAGGGAGAGGCAGGGAAAAAGGATCTTCGAACCTGAAATAAATAAAGATTACTCTGAAAGAGTTTGAAAAAATGAGGTTGTGAAAATTACTAACGGTGTAAGTCAACACAGGATTGCTAGCAATCAGAAGATAATGGTTGTCTGTAACAATGCTTTTCACCCTGTAAAGTAACATTCGTCTCTAAAGGCTGGTCTCTACTGGGATTTTACTAGCATAATTATACAGCTAAAACCACCAGTAAAGCCCTGTTTGGACACATTTATTTCAAAATAAGAACATTCATTTGAGTAGAAATACTGCTGTAACACAAGGCATAATTATTCTGGTAAACTTCCCCGTGCACACAAACCCTAGGGAAAAATAAGTTGCCTGGTTCACTGTGTGCACTAATTTCAGAAGCGATCTCCAACCAACAGATGAAAAGAAAAAGCACGCCAGCCCAAAGGAAAGGTCTCACAGTCTGTATGCTTCTGTATCTGCCAGGCTAGAACCAAAAAGCTGAGACTTAAATCCACCTTTCCACAGAAGTCTGGAAGGAGGAGGTTGGTGGCCTAAGTGACTAAGTATCAGCAATGCCTTTGGTCTAGCTCACCGTTTCCTCTTCGCTGCTACAATGTGGGAAGGAAGCTGTGGGATAACTGGGGGTGGGAGAGCTGCAACGGTTGGTCTGGGCAGTGCCTTTCCCACAGAGACTGAGAATTTCATATACAAAGCAGCCTGTGCCTCTCAGCCTTCTGGAGGAGTGTGAGCTGGCAAAGGTTAACAATTGACCCTAACCCTTCTGCCTGGGAGTGGGTTGAATTGAGGCAGAGGCAGCAGGAATTCTTACTAACGGGTCTGGAAGGGTCACCTAGTAATAGACATAAGCTCTATGCAAACTCTGAAGGATGTTCCTGTTTGCCACTCCTGCTCAGGACACTGGAAAGGAGGTGATTTCATTGGACTGCTCAGCTGCAGGATTTTGCACCCATTTTCCTTCCCAAAAGGAAGATCCCAGCCACTGGACTTGAGCAGTGTAATCCTGAAGGTCACCTGTGAGCAGCCCACCACCGTTCCCCGCCTCAGTGCTTTGTTCAGCTCAGCCTGCAGTGACACAAGTGTCATAGGTTTCAACCACCTCCTTCACAAGCTGCCTCACAGATATCACTTCCGGGAATGCTATTTCCTTTTGCTAAGATTTTCATGCTGTTTCTAGTCATGCCCGAGTACCTATTCTCCCATGTGGCTTACTCGGTCTTTGAGGATTCACAGCTCCAAAGAGAGGCAGGTGCCAGAAAGTGCTTCTAGATATCCAGCATTAGGACATGAACACTTAAGTGCTGCAGGCCTTTAAGTCCCAAGCATGTTGCACCAAATCCATTGTCAACTATTAATAACGAGGAAAGAAATGTTATCTTCTACCCTAGAGACTTTCCACTACTTGTTTGTAGCAGAGGGCTTTTGAAACATATCAGAGTTGTCATGGCCTGGATACAGACCAGGGTCAGCTCTGCTCATTGACCATTCCACCAAAGCCTTGAAGTTCATCCCTCAGTCAGCTTTCTAACAGAGGGAAGCAGCTGTCCGAGATTCAAAGTTCTTCAGATAGTTTAATCTGTGCTCAAAGCTGTCTGCCTGCAGGAACTTGGAGATGCCACTTAGGTGCAAGGAAGAGCTTCTAGTGGAGGGAGTTTGGAGCTCACTGTCTGCTCACAGCTGCTGGGAAACAGAGTGTGGCAGGACACAATGAGTGAAAGAGGCCTACAAAATAAATCTGTTCATAGTCACTTTGAACAAAATTGTTGTGACTTTACCTGTGGAAACGCTTCAGGAGAGAAATAAGTCACCAGAGAGTGTCACGCCAGGCTACAGGCATCACCCATCTCTCAGGAGGAAACAAATTCCTTTCACTGTGCAGTGCCATGCAACCAACACATCTGCATCTGGGGACAAGCATCATGTCAGGAAAGACATCCAGAAGGGATGACTGGTGACAAGCAAAGAAACTGAGACACCTCACAAAGTCCATAATTTAGAGGTTCTCTTACAGTCTCATGGTTTTGTAGGATCCTGAATGGAGTGTATTGCCTTACATGATGCTGTCTGATAGAGAAGACCAGCTGGAGCACTCAGAAACTACACAGGGCATCACTGAGTGACTGAGACCAATGCAGATAACCTGTGCTGGAGCTCAGCTACTAGATGGCATTGGGACTTCCACCAGACAAATAAGGTCACAAAAAACATGCACATATTTTAAAATAATCATTTAACCCAGACCTTTCACAGAGGTAAAAGGTCTCCTATACGCACTTACTACAGCTTTTTATAGCTCCAGTTGGTGAGAAAACTTTAAAAGTGCTCTTCTCATATAAGCAACCACAGAAGAAGTATTTCCGACTTCAACTATCATTCTGTGAACATCACAGAGCTTGGACTTTGCTTATAAGACAGCTTGGATGTTAGGAGTGTGGTAAGTATACCAATTCTCTCAAACCATGCCTCCTGGTTCTTCAAAGGAAACGGCAGTCTTACTAAAGACATTTGCTCATTGTCTTCGAAACTTCTCACATAGAACAGAAGTAGTGACATTCCCCACTAGGTGACTCTGTAAAGGATGTTGTGTACAGACGTGCTGACAGACCCGTACCTCAGCTAAATGGATACCTTGCATGACCATGAACCCCACAGATGCCTTGTCCCAAGTCTGCACTTGGAAGACAGAGCAAACAGCAGAGAGTCTCCTGCCAGCTCTGCATGGGAGACTCACGAAGTCATGTCTGCACTGAAAAGCAGAATCAGTTTGGTTTTTTTTTTTCTTTAGCTCAACCTACGCCAATCCCTTCACTTGCACCTAAACTAGTCCCATTCTTGTCAGGACACAAGTATGTTCCAGCGCCATCTAGTCAACTTGCCTCAGAAACACCCAACAGCACCTGAAACACAAAACCCAATGCAGAAGTTGTCCCTGAAAGCAGAAACCTCTCACCACCAAACCCAACACTGAAGGTCATACTGCCACCTCTGGTTCCGTATACATCTTGGCTTGTTAAGTTTGCTAAAGCCCTTTTGGACAGAATTGGCCAATAAGCTCAGTACCCCGAGACTGAGTTTCATATGCCTCTGCTACCTAAACAAAAAAGATAACCAGAGAGCTATTGTGACTTAAAGTAACTTTCATTTCAGGTCTTGTATTTCCTTTGAGCGAGAAGCAAGAAGTGAAACCTTAGGATGAGGGTGCAGTGTAAACCCCCAGATAGATCTAAATAGATGAAAACTAGAGTCTCTATTCAGTTCCCTAATGTGGCTTGAACTACATCAAAGCTGGATCTTGGTAAAACCAAAGACTGTGCAAACAACTCCAAGCACGAAACCCATCTCGTCCTTGGAGGTCGGATAGCTGTGACACATGGAAGGAGAACTGGTGCAAACACAGACGAGCAGCTTTCGTTAAAGGATTTGGTTTTCTGATCAGTCTAAGCCAATCCGAGTCTGGTTCCTCCCTGCCATACACTGCCATCAGCTCTCTTGTGTGGGTATCGGTCATCACAGGGTTAGGTGCAGCGCCAGACCAGCCTGCTGATCCAGCCAAAACCCAAAACCCTGAAAAGGAACAGTTTTCAGACAGGTAGAAACTAATCTTTCTCCCCAGCCCAAGTGCCAGTGCCAAGAAGGAACGTGCCAGGAAGATGTGGTCAGGGCTACAGAACTACTCTTTTTTGGCAATGATGCAGACCTGAAGCATAAACCCACACTCTTAGCGCTCTAGAGAAGTAATTTAATTCATAGCGGCTGGCTGGAGTACATTGCTCAGCATCCCCGCTGAACACAGTTAACGATGGAGATGAACTTTCATCTGAGATGCTAGAAGATGACATAGAGGAAAACAGAAACTGGACTGTAGTACTGGACAATAGTACCACCTGTAAAGCAACATGTCTGAACACTGACCTTTTTTACCAAAAGTTTGTTCTGCAAGAAAAATGAGATTTTTGTTTTGCATACAGTCACAGTGAAAAATAAAAATAAAATATTTGCTTCACCAATTGCAAACCAACATGATTGGTCTGTACTGAGGGCCCTCAGCATTGACATGACACTAATATTAAAAAAAAAAAGAAAGAAGCCAAGTTGGAGTGGTTTACTTTTAAAAAATTAACTGAGCTGACACTATTTGAGTTCTCATTTTATATATAAACATATACATATATATATAAAACAAGCAAATCACACAGTTCCTTCTGGTCTCATTTGAGTAAAGGTCACTAAATTTTATTGGAAGAAGCTCTGCAACAGCAGATTTTTTCCTTTGTAGCAAACTCTATGGTAGATGTCATCACAGACTGAGCTGATGTTTAGCACTGAACATCCCAGTAACGAGTTCCTGAGATTATGGATTACTGAAGACCTAAATTTGGAGTACGTGGGAGTTGTACCCATATTCCACTCATCTTAGTGATGTCAATTTATCTCATGAGCCTTCTGTACTTATGAAAGGAAATACCAGCCTCAAGTTGCTCCAGCTGGGTTCACTGATGACCAGAAACTGGCCACAGAAGACCGTAGCCTAACGCTGCATGTCGAAACGAGATATATATTCACTTCCCAAATGAGTGGTTTATTCTTTTTAGAAGGGAAAATTGCAAGGGAGATGCAACAGTTACTCTCCTCTGCCTTTTGAAACCATAAATAAATACTGTAAACAGTTGAGAGGCTTCAGACTGATGCCCTCAATCGACAGAGTTCCTTGTTCAGCAGCGTAAGCACCGGTGGAATGCAGGGTATTGCTTCTAGTAAATATCCCAGCTCTGATGGGATGGCATTTCCCAGCAGAAACTTAGCTTAGGCAGGAGCCATTCAGACATTTCCCCTCAAGCCTCTAGCGCAGATGCCAGTCAGTGAAAAGGGCACAGGCGGTTTCTGGCAGTGTGTGTGGAAATGCAGATCCCAACTGACAAGTCATGGGAGAGTGACTTAAAATGGCCAGCTTTGCGTGTCCCTATGGCCACAATTTCCTCACTGCAGCATGTGGATGAGACTGCTTTTGCCAAAACTCTCTCCAGAGAGACTAGGCAACAGTTCAACTTCCACCCATTGTCCAACTCACCCCGTTCAGAAGACTCACTGGACTGGCAGAAAGCAACGATGTGATACGCCTTACTTGGTTTGTAACCCATCACACATTTGAGAATCTGGCCTTTTGATTTAGGAACTGTTTTTATTTTCATTTGCAAGGATCTTCATGCAATTTAGAATCTGTGCTTTCCCAAACACTGGAAAAATAAAAGGGTCAAATTGTTAGTCCAGGTCTATCTCCAGGCCAGAACTTGATGAGGAAACCACTGACAAGACCCTCTATTTCCCATTTTTTAAATCTAAATGTTGACAACAAATCTTTCCCCCTTCTCAGTGTTACATGAACTTTGATACAGCTGCTTCAACAGTCACAACGAAAGTGAGAGATGAATTGCAGGTCTTTGTGCCCCTCCTGTGCCTTCAATAACTACGGTAGGGTTAGACTCTTCATCTCTGGATTTTCTAAATGAAAACAAGGACGCATCTCTGAAAGATGTGTTTTCAAAAAGAAGCCAGAAGTTACTGAGCTTAGCACAAGGATAAGCAAGATGAAATTCCCTCTAAAAGTATGTTTCAAGTCTGAACAGTAGCAGATTATTTCTGTGTTATAAACCAGGAAAATGGAAACATAAATGGGGTTGCTTCTGAGAGCAAGATAAGTTTCTGACATTGAAGGAGAAGCACTATACCCTGATTTTGCCATGAACATTAAGTCAATCTGGTCTGCAACACCAAGAGAGCCAGGAAATCTCTCCTGGTCACCTGTTGCCACATGGCAAATGAGGGAGTGATTTGGTGTCACTCTATGAATCAGGTAGAGGTTCATCTAGAAGGCATTTATTTACAAGTAGGCTATGTCAGAGCAAGTCTGCTAGAGCTGGTTATTTGAAAGTTACTAAGAAAGTCACCGTGCTGATGCAGAGAAGGGCTGATATTTTGGTAGGTTTTCTCTATTTAGCAAAGAGAGACACTGAAGATTTGGCCTGGAAGCAGCCCTTTCTATATAATAACATCACAGCGCCAGGAAATGCATGCTGTTTTCCGGCACTGAATTTCTAATTTTGGCATCTTGCTTCCCTCAAACAATTTTTGTCCTGTATGTAGCTGCACTAAAGCATTATTATCTTTTGAAAGCCTGGTTTTCAGCTTTTTGTACCATAGTTGTACACGAGCAGTTTTTTGGCTTTCTGAAGAGGAGTATAATAGTGCTCCATCATCAGGGAAAACGGAGACATTTCTTTTGAGGCAGAGAGGAGCTGCAGAGGGAGAGAGGAAGGAAATATAAGCCTGAAGCTTGTTATGGGCTTGATGGAGATGCTCTGCTGTTTTTGTCAGTAGCTATACAGCTCTTTATATAATATTTTGGGCAATGGCCAGCTCAGCCTCAGAGAACTGTTCTGGTCAATGTTTTTTGGGAAGTAGGGGAGGATTTGAATATATCTGATGTCTATGGGTGATGGAACAAAAGACAAAGATGATGCAGTTAGAGTTGCAGCCCACATACATGACTTCTAAACACAAATCTTGAGAAAGGGATGTTATCATCAACTCTTCCCTAACTCTGTATAGTGAAAGTACAACTGAATGCCATGATGGCTAAGAATCCTGCAAAGTACCAAGGGAACCCCTATACAGGGAGATAATACTTTGTGTTAACCGATCAGCAGGTACTACTGGGGGAGTCCCAACTGCACCCAGCAGAGAGGCACAGTTTGCAGAGTAGGAGGGGGATAAGCATCATGTTATATGAAAAAAATTCCTCTTACTAGAACAGCAGCATAGTCACAAGAATCTTTACAACCTCCCCTGGTTAAAAACAAAACAGAGTCACACCTTCCACACACCTAATCAGTGTAGTTACACTAGTACCACATCCCCTTGCCACCTAGAGCAGGCCAGGCTGGATCAGACAAGCACCTTGCAGGGAGGCCTGTGATTTGACATGCCAAACAAAGTACTTGGAAATCACTGGATAGCAGGAATCCTGAGCTCAATGTGTACCAGCCACTGGAGGAAAAAAACACCCCTGCATTACATAATACCTATAGCATTATTTGCGGTGTACATATTTACCTAGGGGTAAAAAGGAATCACTTCTATTGTGAAATATTTTTCCTGCTTCAAAATTACCACTGTTCCAGTAAATGCCTGAAAAGCCACAGGAGATGCCCCTGTTGGTGCTCTACTCTGTTAAACCTGCTCTGGTGCAGTAACTGCTGTCTCTGTGTCTAAAGGTGGTTACTCCCTTTGCTTTTCCTTTCCGGCAAACAAATCACAAGGTACCGTAATGTTGGGCTTTGCTGAGCACATGACTGATTTGAATAGCCTGAAATCCGTCTCAAATAACTGCAGCAACAGTATCAAATTATACTATCGCTATGATTCCAGGACACACTTAAACCAGCCAGATACTTCTCTCCTGGATGGTTCCTTTCAACTGCACCTTTCAATTCAATCCAGTGCATTAGCCATCCATTCAGCTCCCATATTTGAAGGTGACGTGCTGACACGTGCGGAGGTTGCAGTGTCTTCAGAGGCTCTTCAGTCCCTAAAAGTACCAGTTGACATCAGAAAGGAGAAAGGAAGTGGTGAAAAGTCATTACTCCTGGTGGCATTAAACCTTGAGATTGCATCATGTGAACAAGAACAGTCTCATAAAACCCTGTGCCTGCCTGGGGACTTGCGATTTCAATTTTTCATTTATGAGCTGTGACCAAATTTAGTTTCAACCTATGACATTCCTCTGTCATATTTGTTCCCATCTATATTCTTGGTTCATCCTAAATTAGCCTATGGACCAATCTAGACTGTAACAGTCAAGGACTCAATTACAACTTGTGTTGCAATCAGGTCTGGGAACAAATGATTTCCGTTTTGTGGTGTTGATGGGAACTGTGCCCATGAAAACTTGAACCCAGAGAAAGCCAGATGGTCCCATCAACTCCCTTGATAGGAGAGAGAAGCAGTGCTGGCAGAGCTGTGTTTGCACCGTTGTGCTGGACTATTATGAGAGCAAATTTCTTTCTCCATCCTTTAACCCAAGCTCACACACACATTTTTGGTGGCTGGCACATCTGGCTCTCAAACTTATTGTTTCTCTGACTGACAGTTGGCAGAGGTTGGTGGGTGATTTTCATGACAAAAAGGCTTTTGTTTGGCGCTCCTTTCCAGCTTGCAGATGAGAAGCAAAGACATGCAGCAATATTCAAGGAACACAGAGCAGCTCTTTTCAGGGATATTTTCTTTTTGAGCCTTTTCTGTAACAAAAATAGCTTTCCCACTAAAATGCACACATTTCTGGGGAATGAAAAAAATATATGTATTATCGGTGTTATTTCTCCAAAATAAACACAGATATTTTACATTTTAGCCTATCTGCTGTTCAGACTATTCAGTCTGAGCAGCCTTCCCAGAATAATCTCAAACATGAACTGAGGAGATTGAATTCAAGTCTCAACCTCAGATTCCCCTTAACCAGTCTAAGCGAATTCAGCTCAGGTCTGAAACTGATAAATCTGAACCAAATGAACTTTCCCATACCGCTCTGAAATAGGGAATGACTGCCTGTATTATATAAAAGATTATTTCAGTCTTGCACAGAAATGTGTTTGCCCAAGGTCACAAGAATATTCTGGCAGCGGCAAGAATAAAAATCTCAGTTTCTTGTCTCCCAATCTGCCCTTTAGGCGTCTGAAAGCAAGCAAGTACCCTGGGGATGGAGATATGCAAGCACCATGCCAAATTGGGAAAGGGGAGGAAGAGATTTTGACATTGTAACAGGACAAATATTCTCTTCCTCATGGGAACTATAGCTCTAAGGCCACTTCCAGCAGATGCTGGAGCTCAAAGAAAAGGCTGATCTTTGTTCTTGTACCTCAGAAGCTCTGGGAGCCCACAGACAAGACGTAAAACCAGAGCATCAACGTTTCCCATCCCTTCACTGACATCCCAGGAGAGCTCACATCTGACACCAATTACTCCGCTCTCTCCAGATGGTTTTCAAACATGTATCAGCAAATATTTAAGGTGTATATATCCTCTTTAGCAACCACTTCCCTCTATGGCTTAAAGAAATGCTCATTAAAGAATGGATAAGAGAGGAAATCAACAGAGGAGTTACAGGAGCGTGTGATTTGCTCTCACACTTCACTTCCCAAATTGCTTCGAGTCTTTAAACTGAGAAACAATTCTTTGGCACATTAAAATGCATTGAAGCAAAGCTCAGTCCCAGGTTTCAGTTGCCCAGTGGTGTCTCCTCAGGTCTCCGAGCCCTCCAACCCCAGCAGCCGACACCCACCACCCCAGGCTCTCCCATCCTCTCTGCCTGGTGGCACCACACGGACTCTCCGTGCCGCCTTCCTTCCACTGCTGTGCCTGGCTGGGATACAGACCGGTGCTAAAAAGGAGGCTGCCTTCATGAGAAAGGCCAGATAAAGGGGAGAGGGGCTTCCCACCTTTCAAACCCAGGAAGGCACAATGCCCCCACAGTACACAGTGCTTCTGTGACAACCCGGCCATCAACTACAGTCCACGAATCCCGCTTTGCACTGGGGCTCTTGCACCAGGCTGACTCCACCACGGCAGAGCCTGGAATGTAATTTTTTTTATCTCCTTCTGAGAAAACTTCTGTGAAATAACCAAGTTGCACCTGGCTCCTGAGGGAAGAGCGGGTTGGGGAACCTTATTAGTGCTGTGCTCGCCCAGAAGCGCTCTTTGATAGAGGGCTGACAGGCATTGACCGCACACTGGTTTTTCAAGTCTGAGTTTGGGAGGGGCAGAGGGTATGCAGTGGGAGGAAACAAGCGTCTGAATGTGGAAAAGGCACGTGAACTGTTAGATACCAGGCTGTCAGGCGAGCAATCACAACCATGCAGGGCGTACCTGGATTACCACTGTTGCAGCAATGCCTAGAAACACTACTGCCAGGCGAAGTCACCCCACACTTCTCACCAAACACAGAACAAAGACTGCCCTTATGCAGAGCATTTAGCGGAGGATGCCTCAACCCACAGCACCACCAAAGCCGTTCATCTCCAGCTGCTGTCAGTACACGGGCTCGTCCAGGTTAGGAAAAAAAAAATCCCATCTGTAAAAACCTGGTGGGAATCTTTGGGAAAGACCCAGACAACCTCCTACGTGGCATCTGTAAGAAAAAATAGGCTATATTGCATTGGCCTCAAAGGATAAGACCTCATAATAAAGCCTGCGCCCGCTTAACTTAGCGGGTGTTAATACTGACAAGAGTTCAGGGTTCATCAGTCAAGCTAATTTGTTGAACATTACCCTGCTGTTGCTTATCTGGGATAATATTTCCTGCTAGAGAAGGGCAGCAGCAGACTAACACTCTCTGACCCCCTTAACATGAATTAATCTCATCCTCCAGCCAGTGCTTCTGCTCTACTACAGTGTTTCTGTTTAAAGGTGGCCACAAAGAGGGAAACCCATGGATCAGTGTCCTTTTCATTTCTATTTCATGATGATTTAGGGCCACAGAGATGATTCAAGGGCTGGAGCACCTCCCTTATGATGATATGCCAAGACAGTTGGGGTTGTTCAACCTAGAGAAGAGAAGGCTTCCAGGAAACCTCATAGCAGCCTTCCAGTACTTAAACGGGCCCCACAGGGAAGCTGGGAAGGGGCTCTTTATCAGGGAATGCAGGCATAGGTCAAGGGAGAGAGGTTTTAATCTAAAAGAGGGGAGCTTTAGATTAGATATTAGGAAGAAATTCTTTACAGTGAGGGTGGTGAGGCACTGGCACAGGTCGCCCAGAGAAGTCATGTCCACCCCATCCCTGGAGGTGTTCAAGGCCAGGTTGGATGAGGCTTTGAGCAACCTGAGCCAGTGGAAGGTGTCCCTGCCCATGACCGGGGGTTGGAACTGGATGGGCTTTGAGTTTCCTTCCAACCCAAACTATTCTATGATTCTATCTACCAAGGAGACAAGGATGGCTTTTTTTCAGTATGAATACAGTATCTGTGCAGTTTCAGCTGCAGTACAGGAGGGCTGATATCATGATAGTGTGAAACAGAGGGTTTGAGAGCATATTAGTTTTGAAAAGCCTCTGTGAAACTTGTTTTTGATAACACTGATTTTAATTTATTTTCCCTGTGCCCACTTGGGAGGAAGAGTTGTGTGGGAGATATGCCTGCCTCTTCCACCAAGAGCAGAGAAAAACTTTCACTCACCGATTCACTTCTGAAATTCTCCAGCAAAAACAACTGCCTGAAAACTTCCAAAACAGAGAATGTGCAATATTAAAAGGAACCAAAAAATAACCCTTCCCTTGACAAAGCTTTCAATGAATGCAAAGTAAATCGTGAGCCCAGACTGCGTTAGCAGGGAACCATTAATGGAACAGAGCAGGGGAAGGGCTCGGGGACCGCATGTTCACTGAAGCATATGGTTACCAATTTGCTGGACATATGTTGTATTCCCCACAGGGCACAGGAGGACTTTGGATTAAAGGGTGTAAATCATTGGTTATCACCATAGAATTAAGTTCTATTCTACATGTACAGAGTCTAAATATATACCTTGTTCTCCCCAGAGATCTCTCTTCCCCTCGCTGCAGCTCAAAAAACCACCAACCACATTGTGCATTGCTTTTAAGAAAGAAAATTAAAATAACTGTTCACACAGACTTTCTTCCCTTTATTTTAGAGCCTTCTAGGGGGTAGGAAGGGACAGAAAAGGGCAGGGAGAAAGTAGAAAGACAAAAAATGTCTTGGGACATTTTATCCCATAATTTTCAGAAGGAGCCATTGATCACAGATGTGCTTTTACACCACAGCAGCACCTAGTCATTTTTCAGGACTGTTAGGATACGTGTTTAGGAATCTCTGAATAATAGAACCATATGGTAACATTGTCAGAAGGAGAAAATAGGAACCCAGTAGGCTGGGGGAGGGACAAGGCATTAAAATGTGCTGGCTGTAAATAGAAGACAATTTGTCAAACAAAGAATGAGGAAAAAGCAGGAATGTGAATTGTTGAAGATAAAGATTTTCTTCACGTTCTCTGGAGAAGATTCCAAGAGCCTCACTCTTTGTTTCCCAGTCTTTTTGCTACAGTTTCTCCCAGAACGTCTTGTGAGACGGAGCACAGCGCTGTCGCAAAATTTTTGCAGTACTTAGGGGAAGCTTGGACAGTCGCTTTACACCCTGGCAGAAGACCTGGACACAACATGCATGGGGAGTTCTGGATGTGCCATTGGTTGTGTGAGGCCTGATGCTTCCATAAAAGCTGCTTCTGATGTCCTATAAGGTGCTGAAGCAGTTGCGGAAATACAAGAGGCTTCGCCATACAAGCTTTTCACCTGGGATAGTGTCTATCTGAACAGAGGTTGTCCAGGCAATCCTGGTGTCTCCAGCTCTACAAACATATGAATGCAGACTTAAGGCATCCACACCCTTTCCCAAAGAAGTTAAGCTGAAGGCGTCAACTTTCAGAGGCACAGTGCAAGAGGCACTCCTTTTATGCCAAAGAACTTCCATCTATTCCTGGAGCATCTCGGACAGAAATGGTTGTGTATGTAATGAATAACACAAATGGGAGGGGATAGTCTGATGTGTTCACGATGGCATCAACTCTACGTTACATACACTATAGTTACAGTTCACCCAGCCCCCATCAGGACCTCCTGATGCTCCACACTTGCAGTTGGGCTATGAGATATTCCAAAATCCCAAATAAATCTCTGAAGTTCTCAAAATCCTCCTGGATAAAATGCTCATTTAGAATGAACAGAAATGCCTGAGTAAAACCCTTATCCAATAACCGGTAGGACCATGCTAGGACATCACCACAGCTGAGCTCCCGTCGCCTGACTTTATCTATGCCCTTATTGCAAGGCAGGCAGGTCAGAGCTCAGCTTCAAAAGCAGTCTTGGCTCTAATCTACCTCACTAGGTGAACAAGAAAACACACACTTTAGTGTGTGCGCACCAGCTCAAGGACTCCTTGTCTAAGTGGTTTCAGGACTGGGAGTGAAGATAAGTTCCAGGATAAACTTACATCAAAACATCAAACACGGGAGAGATGCACACACACAAGAGGAGGCATTTTCCACCACACAGCTTGGGGAGAAATGACTCCACACGCTCCTCGTCAGTGTGGGCACTACAGAGCAGGAAATCCACCCAGCCAAAATCGAGGCATCAGAAGGTGACTGAGGCTTTGCATGTCAGTGGGAAGAGCCTCTCCGGAGCAAAAGGATGCCACAGCAGTGATCACAGTATCCCCAGCATGAGGCGGGGGCAGTTGTAATTGTGCAAAGTGCTCCTTATTCATCACCCTCCACTGAAGCTGTGCTCTTGATTGTGTCTCTCAAAAAAACTTCAGGGCGAGTTCTTTTTTGTCCTCAGCAAGACACAATTTCCTCTCTCCTCCTGGAGAGCGCCTAATCATTCTGCAAACTTAATTGGCCCAATGAGCTAATTTTAGATCTTCATTCCTAACTTCAGATTCACTTCAAATACACTTTGTGAACAAGAAATATAAAAGCTAACAATTTTAGGGTCACATCTTTCCAAGGGGCCCAGAAATCCTCAGTGCAGCTACTTTCTTCTGCATACATAAATAACTAAAGTCACAAATGATAAGTGTTAATTATCTGCCTAATGTGCAGAGAGCATCAGGTAGTCAGATCTCTAGAGGGCATTTGCTGCAACCACAGCTGATTGCAGGAACAAAATTGGAAACTGCTTCCCACGCACAAGACCCGGAAAGGGGAAGGAAATATGAAGACCTGTGTTTCTCCCCTCAGAGCTCCCCAAACCTAAAGAATTTGAAGAAAAGCTGAGAGAACTAATTACCTAGCCTTTGACAAAACCAGAAATGACTAATCAGTCTATTAAAAAATAACTACAGATGACATTAAGATAGGTTGCCATCAACTTTGCTTAAACAAGTAAGTTTCTACAAACTCTTTGTGCTTATTTCTTTCATTTTCTTTAGCTAGCTATAAGGAAACCAGTCTGGGCACATGTAACAATCTTCCTGTATACACTGCTTTACTTTGCTAAGACTCAGTTTACTGCTGATAATCAAAGCAATGCAATGTTTTACATTGACCCGTCTTTGATCTTGGCCCATATAAATCCCTCTGGACTGCCTCAGGTGTTGGCTAAGGAAGGGGGTGACCAAGTGATAGCCAGGCCTCAAGTCAACTGTTTCTCCTTCTCAAGACGCAGACCTGCCACTCCTCCACACACTTTTCAATCTGACATTATCTTTCTGCTTTTGCTCACCATTACCAGCTCAGTCTCCCTGTCTCTTCTTGCTCTCTTTAGCAATTATCATTTCCTAGATTTCTTTTTTTCAGAACACGAGGTTTGGATTGTTTTCTTCACAGATTTAGAAGTCTGTCCAAGCCAAACCTCAATGTTGATTTCCGCCCAAGTTTTTAATCCTTCTGAGTCAATTTGTACTGCTTTTTGCCAACGCTGGTTGTGACAAAACCTCTCCCATCTTGCCATGATCAGCTTTTAAGTGTTTTGTTAACCTTTTTTGCTCAGGGCAGAAGAGGAACATTTGAAATGTCCAGCTCAGCACCAATAGAGCCCAGGACTCTACTCAGGGGTTGATGCATTGCACAGGAAACACATTCCCTATAGACATTCCTAGATGACAGAGTAAAGTTGAATGTGACAGACCAAACTCTGTTTTCTTAGTGATTCATAAAGGATTTGCATCTACAACAGACACCCAACATAACAATAATTACATACCTAAATCCTTAACAAACCTTACTACTGAGAAAGACTTCCCAGATGCATTTATCAGGAAAAGGTTCAAGCAGTAGGTGCTGCTTCTGCTGTGTTTATATATCTGAACTAGAGACTCAGCTTCCAGACTAAAAGCAGAGTTTTGGTTTTCATGGCTCATTTCAGTTTTGGGCTTTGTTTGCACCCCACAAATCTCTCACTCTTCACTTTTCCCTTCAGGACAGAATTGGATCTTCCCAGTTTAGCTGCTGTCCTGGCCGGGGCAGTGGTCTAAACTGGGACACTGGGCAAGAATGCCTTCCAAGGAGCTGAGGCTGGGGGCTTGTACATGCTCCTTTGGATGCCAGACTTGGAATCCAGCTGTTCCTCACACTTGTCAAACACCCTTTGTATCCCAAAAAAAGATAATTTGAAGTTCAACTCTAAAAAATGGCCACAAACTCTGTACATGGGATGTATTTTCCATCTCTGCCATAATGCTAGTGAGTAGTGGGTATGCAGCAACAGATCTACATTTCCATCATGTCAGCTCCGCTTAGCATCCTTTCACAGTTTCTTTTCTGTCACATCTCTGACTAACCTGGCAGAGACTAACATAGCATGAAGCAAGGTAACATGATTGAAGAGCTCGAGAAATATTACACCAAGTACATTGCAATGAAATTCCTACCACTAACTGCTTTCCCTCCCTCCTCTTTTTCCCCCTTCGAGAAGAGCACAGATGGGCAGAAATGGGGTATTCAAAACCAGAAAGAGTCTTAAAAGCAAATCATGTGAATCCCTAAGACCAGTAACTTGAAACTTATTTTAGAACATTTCCAGCAGTACCAATAAGCTGAGCGAGAGTGGAAGAGATGACCTTGGTCCTAACCAGGGCCTTTCCCAGTCTGACAGTGTAGACACTGCCACTGTTTAGTGGAGAATCCCTGCAGATGACTCAACAAACCAGGCAATGCTTATTAGCTACAACCTCCATTTTCTTCCCTTTATGCTAAACCTGAACCTGCTTTCTCTCCAGAACAAGGTCAGAGCTGGGCCCTTCCCTTCCTTTCATTTCCTCCCCTGATCCCTATTTTGAATATTGCTGTTAAAGTCCGATTGCCTAAAAAGTTCTCTTCATTTGTATCCGTAAATTGATCCACATTTGGGGGCATTAGAAGGAAAATGCTGCTGCTGTCCACAGCTCTCAACTCCCTTCCTCTGGCTCTTACTCAGGTTGCCATGACTCTCCATTTTTTTCCTCGGCTTCTTGGCACCCTTAGGTGCTTTATATCCTGTGGTACAACCACAGAACACTGGTTATGATATATTTCTGGC
Organism: Cuculus canorus; assembly: GCF_017976375.1. NCBI lineage: Eukaryota > Metazoa > Chordata > Aves > Cuculiformes > Cuculidae > Cuculus > Cuculus canorus. Next base: position 7,178,660 of record NC_071407.1, read on the forward strand.
TTAACTTCCCCCAATTTGCTTAGTATGCCTTTTGCTGAGGAACAGATAATTCCTTCAATCTTAGTGTTATAAAACAACCGTCCTCGTGGATGAAAGAAAGAAGGGAAAGAAAGGCAGAAAGGACAGAAAGAGACTGCCACAACTTGATTGGCATTACCACCAAGATGTACTTCAAAACTACAGACATGTTCACCAACTCGTGCACCAAACCCTAGCTACAATTAACCAAAACAAAGCTATTCCATAGCATTATTAATGAAAACAAAGGGTAAAATTGCAGTCAAGTTTCCACTGATTCCACAGTGCTGCAGGTCTGTTACTTTGGTATCTTAGTAAAGGAACTTTAGACACCTATTTAATTTTTCCATAGAAATAGTCTATAAAATAGTCTATAAAATAGAAGCCAATAAAATTAGACAGAATTATCACAAGTGTGATACTGCTACTTTTTTTGCCTTCATAGAAATGGGGTGTACAATGTCTGTTGGGACACAGAAAATATCAGATTTTGCAACAAGCAAACCCACTTTTTTTTCTTTAGGAAGCGAGTTTCTAACTCAAGCTAAATTAACAGTATCTTTGTGCTTCTTGCTATTTATTTGATTAAAATTTCCACATGTGTGTTTAAATTTCTGACTTATCTTGGACTTCACATGTCTTTTCTGAGGATTCATTTCAATCTGCTTTTCCACCCCAGATACTTCAGACTCTTTCCATAGGGTAAAAACACAGCTTTTTTTTCTTTTTTTTTTCTACACTAGAGATTCAGAACATCTTCCGGTGTTCATATTGTTCATCCACCTCTTTCAGCATTGACTCATCTTTGTGACGTCCACTATTATTTGTCCTGTCATTTCTAATTCATGCCTTACAGCATCATGATGTGTTTTCCCTTCCACGCTGATGCGGTTTGAAAGAAAGAATTGACAGGAAATACAGGGCTTTCCTACTGATCTATTGTGAGCTGGGTTACTCCACAATGGCACATTTTTCATCAAACCCCCAACAAAACCAGAAGAGACCTCTGTTCCCTCAAAATACCAGCCTTTCTTTAGCTGGATGTATTTAATCACCATTTGTTAATTTGTTACACTCCCACTCAGTGCTGCTCTATGCATATTCCTGTACTTATGTAGCTTTAGCTATTAAAGTTGATCCATTTCTCTACAAAATGTCTATAAAACCTAAGCTCTAATAAGGTGCTTTTGTCAAGAAGGTCTTATTGACATGAGGACCTCTATTCCTTGTTCCTGGAAGGCTCGTACCATGCAGACACGCTCACGCGTACATGGGTAGAGCCACATCAGCACAGATGCTGCTCATAGACCAGACACAAGAGGCACTAATTCTGCCAAGGGTGGCTTTTACCCCTCAAAGCTGGAGGCTTTAGGGATAACTGACCTAACGAAAGAACACAACAAATAGCTGCCTCCACCAAGATATTTGACTTGAACCTACCTGTGCCAGTCATCGCACCTGGCGGTTTCATGGGTTTGGGCAGGAGTTGCATGAATACCCACGGTTGCGTAGCTGTTAGCAGGAACCAGACTGGTCTGCCTGACGGAACAGCAATGCGCTAACACAAGGAGTTCCTTTACATGCGATAGATGAGTGGCTAACAGATGGTACTTAACAGACCTGAAATGAGTAGCAAGAGAGTAGGATGTGACAAAAAGGTATTTTTTAGGGACACGGAGACGAGACAAATCAAACCACTGACAAAAGCAATCTGAGGACAGATAGTCTCCCCAGGAAATTACAGGAAAACAACATTTTATGTTGTCGCCTACTGTTGTTCTGCAGTTGCCTCATCTCGCAGCAGTGACCTGTGCAGATATTGGCACTGGCTGCAGACTTCCACGAGAACAGGTCTGTGATGGGGAGAGTCTGAGCTCCCATCTTGCACAGCCCATGGTCAGTGAACACCACTACATAGCCCGCTGTCTCCTCAAGCTTGAGATGAATCGAGGTTTCAGCCACACATTTGTGCCCTGCTCCAGGTCTGGGGACGCGCTTGCAGTTTTGGAAACTTGAGGGCAAGGGAACCAGCAGCCTGTTTTGGAGACTTATCAGCAAGACTGATTCATACACCCAGACAACTGGACTGATCCAAGACAGACCCTGTCTGGGAAAGGGAAAGCTGCAGGGAATCAGCTTTGCTCAGCAGCAGGTGATGTAACGTCTCTGGAAAGCACGATGGGCAGAGAGCTCTGATGCATCCTCTCTGTCACAAGAACTGGGAATGGGTATATTCACACAAACGTGGGAAAAAGCAGAACAGAGGGAGGAAGGAACAAGCAGACGGGGAGGAGGAGGTGCTGAAAACCGGCAGGGGAACAGCACTTTCTGGGAGAGAGTAGAAAGGATTTTGCATTGAGGAAAGCTGTCGACAGTTATTTTTGTACAGATTTTAAAGTTCACCGAACCCAGCTCTGGAAGTTGCATGTTGTGTTTTTGGCTGGCAATATCAACATACCATATGGAGAATCCTCAGTTTGAGCTTTACAATATTGTTTGGACTTGATATTGACATATTTTCATTACTGAACCTGCCTGGAATTGTATGTTCTTTTCTTCTGACGTATGATGGGTGAAATAAACCCGTAAAATAAAGATGAAAAACTTAAAACGATAAAAGAAATGTATAGGGAAATTCCTGTATTTTGAATTAGACCAGAATTTCATTGACTTCAGCATCCTGTCTTTAACAGTGTCTACCAGATAAGGTAGATTCCAGACAAGAGGAAGAACCAAGAAATACTATACCCCTGTAGCTATGACGGATGCTGTTTCTCCATCTGTTTGTCCCATTGTTATTGGACTGCTTCCCTGTTTTAGCGATTCACTGAACTAGTGGGATAAAGAGGTGAACAGACTAAAGATAGGCCTTATACATAATGGTATAGTAAGAAACGAGGGACAATGGCTCCCACCTTCTACACTTTGGGAAGATTCCCTAGTAGAAAGTAATCTGGAACAGAAACTTGGAAGGGATGAAAGTGTAGAGGCTGATGGGAGTGAACCTTATGGGGAACTGAAGGTCCCAGATACACAGGAGCTGACTTGACTTTCTAGTTTCTTTACTTGTAAAGCTTTCCCCTTGTAATATTTTATTCTCCTGCTGACATTGTGCCATATTTACTTTGAAAAGCCATGGGCTTTTGTCACTCCAGACCTCTTATCACAGCTGCCAAATGCAAGACAGTCAGCTAATTAAATGCCAATCCCAGGCTGACCTGATCACAGTGCTTGGCGTTGGAGCCTGGGAACCCAGTCTAAGCTGAGAAGAACCACTGTGGCCTTTTAAGTCAGCCCACCTAATGCTTGAATGGAGCTGCTGAGGAAGAGCAGGAAAAAAGTCAGAGGGTGGGGGCAAATCTCCAGCCGTGAGAACCACTGTTCAGAGAGAAGGTCAGCTTAGTTTGCAGGCCCGTCTTGCTCCAAGAACATCAATTAATTACATGGAGATGTCCATGGGGAATGAAGATCTCAAGAAGCATCCTCTGAGCTGCATGGAGGAGCTGCAAGAATACAGGGGAAGCCTAAGGCAGGTCAGCTTCATGGGGATAAAACCAAAGTTTGAGTGTCTGAAGAGGGTTCGAGGGTTTTTTTGTTTGCTTTTGTTGTTGTTTTTAACCATGTATTAAGCTTGCAGACTTTTTAGAACATGAATACTCTCGACAACATTCTTGTTACGCTTACCACCTTGTGTCCTCATCCTGGATAGGGTCTCTCATTGCTTCTGTAATATGAAAGCCAAGATCTAACAGTATCCAGCAAATGCTCTGGGCCAGATTTGAACCAGAGATATGTGCAGTGAAAAATATTGCATTTTGTAAACTTCTCTTCAGCCAGTCACTCTCCCTCATTGATAGCTTTTGCTACAACCCGCATTTTAATAAACTCTACTTTCATCTGCTAATTACCATCAGCAGCATGAAATCAAGCAGTAGTAAAATCCCTCCTACACATATCTTCCTCCTCCTCGCAAGCCCACGCCACACCAAACTACATATTTACATTTTCAGAGACTGCTTGCCTGAAATGTAATTGAAGACATACAGATTATCTGTTTACAGTAACAAATCACAGTAATTTCAGTGAGGCTTTTGTGACAATTTCACCCCTAGCGTTGCTATTTTTGATATGCAGTTAAAACACAAGAAAGATGCTGGTGATGCGATCAGGAAGCTTGCAAATATGCTAGAAAAAGAAGGAATACGGTAAAAGAAGGAAGCTTTGCTATAGATATAAGGAAAGCTGTACTGAAAAGAGCCTCTTCTACACTACAAAGGCTTGTAGTGATAGGACAAGGTGTAATGGGTATAAACTGGAGAGGGGCAGATTTAGACTGAACATAAGGAGGAATTTCTTCACTATGAGAATGGTGAGACATTGGCACAGGTTGCCCAGTGGAGTTGTGGCTGCCCCATCCTGGAGGCGTTCAAGGCCAGCTTGGATGGGACTTAGGCAGCCTGATCCAGTGGGAGGTGTCCCTGCCCATGGCAGGAGAGTTGGAACTGGTTGATCATTGAGGTTCCTTCCAACCCAAACTATTCTATGATTCTCTTTCTGGAACTCCAGATGAGGAAATTACAAGTATATGATTGCAGCACCCTACTGTGCAAGACTACACTTCTGTAGCTGGTGTGGGTGAAGCTACGTAACAGAGAACTCTGTTAGCCATGATCCTGCTCCAAAATCTTTCTTGAGCACCTCTCTAGCAGCAGTTTCTGTGCTTCCTTCCCTTGGAATCTCTGTCTGTTCCTTAGCTGCTCTACAGACTACAGAGTCCATCCATCTTCCAGGCAGCAGCAGGAGCCCTGCAACACAAGTTCAAATTGCTGCTTGATTCACCTCATGAGATTTTCTAGTACTGTTTATGGCCTCTGGGCTGCATTATCAGAACCTGGTGATACGGAGCGCCCAGCGCTCTCCTGCACAGCCAAAAACATGAGAACCTTTTTATTGGTTAGCTGTTAGGACAACCTGCCAAAAACACAGTGTTGGTAAACATTTAGAAAGAAGAGCAGACAGCAGGGCAGTTATTCCAGTGTGGCTGGAATCAGAGGAAACAGCTTATTCATTACACTGGGCACTGGCAGAGAAACTTAAGAGACCAGTGACCTATGCAAAGCCAGGTCGCTACTCTCCCTGTAGATATTCATTGGAAAGAAAAATCCATAGATTCAATGTTTCCAGGCTTTTCCCTGGACAGTGGGGAAAAAAAAAAAAAAAAGAAAAAAGAAAAGGAAGAAGCACAGACTTATTTTTAATTTACACTGAAGGTCATAATTAAATCCTGAAACTCTACCTTGGGGAAAACCAATGATATCACTTACTAAGACTATGGTTGATGTGACTGATATTCCACCAGCCTGCCTATTTGCTGCTCTGTTCTTAATAATCTACTATTACTTCTGAATATTTTTTCCACCTGTGCTTGTGCTGGAGTTGGAGCAGTGGGAAAGAAAGAGAGAAATAAAAAATCCTGCTGAAAACTCAACACTATCACTGTGCCCTTATTTCTGCTTGTAAAAGCATTTGTGCAACACCAACCCAGCTCTGTCATCTCATAATCTTTAAAGGTATTCATCACCTCAAGCAGTGTTGAGCTAGGAAGCAGTCACATCATCCCCACTACAGAGCAAACTGAACCTCTGAAGGATTAGAGAATTTGCCCTGAGACAACCTGAGACAACACCAAGTCTGCCGATGAACTCAGTTCCCTCCTATTTGCTCACATGCTTTCAGAATATCCACCTATTTATTCTCAGTTTTAAAAGAAATTAAACAGTATTTACACAAAGAACAGTTTTTTTAAATCATAAAGTCATAGCTGAGTACACTAAATCTGGAAAAATATTAAAAGTCATTCTGGAACCCAAATTCTCCTTGAATTTCACCAAATGCTTAGTTGCCTCTCTCTATCCTCAATTCAATTCTGGCATAAATTCTCTCCAATTTTCTGTCCAGAGATAACCTGAGTACAAGATGTGTTTAGGTCTACTAAATAATTGTTACCTCCAACAGCAACCTTGTGTTTGGACGAACACTAGAAATGCTTGTTTGGTTCAATTGATATGGTGGTTCTCTCCAAAAATCTGCAAAACCCTCACCTGGTGGAGTCAAATAAATCAGCTTCAAAGGGGCCAAGACAATTTTGTCTATGCATTAATGGTCAACATCATATTCACTGCATTGGCACTTTCATCCCCGCATGGATATGAGAACATAAGACCCTCTCTGCTGTCTTCAGTGAACAACTATGAAAGAAAAATAAAAACCAGCTTCAAGGTCTTAAAAATAGGCCATAGTTCAAGTTCTATTAACAGATTACTGCTGCTAACAATATTCTTTCTTTTCACCATGAGGAAGAATATGAAACATTGATGAAGTTCTGTAGATTAATAGCAACTTCTCTAACCCTATCAAAGTAGCCCAGTTAGTTTTACAAAGCTGATGATCAGAGACAAATCGAAAACACTGTTGACCTTGAACACATGTGCAGACCTATCAATTATCTTAAGATACTAAATGCACATATAAAATAGTATTTTTGTGGGCAAGCAGCTATAACAATCCGCAAAAAGGTTCTATATAAAGTAGCCTGACAGGACAGAAAAGCAGCTTCTTATAGGTAGAAGATAGTCCTAGAGGAAAGATAATAAATTACAATACCTGCATCAGGAAAAACATAGGACTTTGTGTCTTTCACTCTCAAAACAACAAGAGTTTATAAGCACATGAGAGGTAAACATAAAATTTCTATCAAAAGCCTGGAATTGTCCCAGTTATAAGGCAGATTACTTGACCCAAGGGAAATTGAGGTCAGCAAGAGAGAAAAAAGCAGCCTTGCAAAACCGACTTTATCATTTTCAGATTGGTAGATTTCAGTTATATTTTGGACTTCTTTTCCCTCATCTCTGACCTTCTGGCCAGAAATGAAATACTGATGATCTTCAGGCACACCAGCTGGGTCAACTCCCCTGCACTTATCTGAAACCACGCAGCTCGCAGGAGGAAGGATGGTCGTGTGGCTGTGTCAACTGAGACTCAGATTCCATTGCTGGCTTCCACTGCAGGTGCCTAAAAATTAGGCATCATTCCTCTGATAAAAGAAAGGCTGTAGAGGAACTTCTTTCATCAGTGCGTGCAAGCATGCTCCGGTATCAGAGCATTAGCATGACAAAGTCTGTAGATACAAAACATCTGTATGTTCTGGAGGTTCAAATACCACTGCATCTGAGTTTAAGCCATAATATTTACGCCAGACCTCAGACACACCTCACACTCAAGTATGCTCTTGCCAAGACACAGTCAATGTGCACAATGGGATACAATGCGGATTGTGCTCTTCTACCATAATGAGTTTTAAAGTTTTCATTTGACCCTCATACAGACAGCTTTTTAAAAATATATTACTCAAGTGAAAAGAGCATCAAATGAAGATACTTGGCTGCCAGACAAAGCATCACTGCCTACAGCCAGCAATGTCCACTGCAACCATATACAACAAATATCGCTCCAGCTGTATTTTTACCTCCACTGTCTACAGGCATTTCAGTTTCCTATCTGCCACCTATTTAGATTGTGTCTACAGGAGAATGTGAGCCGGTGGCAAGCTCTGCTATTTGCCATGCTAAAGTAGAAAGGAAATCAGAGATTCTCCTACAACAAATAAATCGAGGCAGATAAATCCTTAAAATGAGCCAGCACCTGACAAACAGAGCCAGAAAACACTCCTCTCTGCCTCTATTTCTGTAGTACGCCTCTGAAGAGGCAGCTCTGCTTCAGTCCAGCACAGAGTCCATTAGGAAGACACTGCATGATGCCTTGGATGTAGGGATGCGTGGGAAGCAAAGTTCAATTTTACAAAGCATTTTGCAAATGCCTTTCCAAGCACATGGAGTATTATTTGCCTCAGCTGTTTAAACCCTTGCATTCAGAGCTCTTCTCACCAGAGTACTTGAAGCAACAAACAAAAAAATTAACTAAAGCTTCGTAAATATTTCTGTAAAGAAAGCTAAGTGAATTCTATACAAGCAAAAGGAACAAAACTGATATCTCTATGAGATTAACTCCCTGGCTGACTACAAGGCAGTCCAAAGGCAAACATAAAGCAAATTTTCCTCTTACATAGTATACATCAACCTGAAGAACCTTCTAGGAAAGGCAGGAAAGAATGCACCCATTCATTCATTTTCTGTCCTGAGATGACCAGCTAAGGAGAGGGAAGGAAAATAAAACCTCCGTGTGAGGCAGACCCTCCCTGTTACAGGCGTGATGAAGGCCACTTAATTACTTTAGATTATCTTTTTAAGAACAAAACCAAAACCAGGAGACATTCAAAAAGAAGTCCTAATAGGGAAAGGATATGGACACCTACCTATTCTGTCTTTAGATGATTCCTTCAGGGAGGGAGACGGAGAACAGCACAAAGAAAACGTACACAGCTGCTGGAGCCATATGAACCTCCTCAGTAGCAGGAGTGCTTCAACATTCAGATACATTAGGAGTGAGGGCCTATTTATGCATTTATAGCCCCATTGAAAACAATTAAAGAAAAGCAATGAAGAGATCAGTTGTTTCCCCTGCCTGCCTTCCTTCCTTTCTCACCTCCCCCTAACTCTCCAGGAAGAATGATTTACTCGTTGACTTTTCAGAACAGCCGGTCTGTCTCTAACAAATGAGATACCCAGAAGACAAAGTTTAGGCTGATGGAGCTGCTGAAAAGACTCAGCTGACCTCAGGGCACCACCTCCCCTCTTTTGAAGAGACCCAACCCTTCCTAAGTGCCAAAATTGAGGCATCTCCCCACAACAGTTGAGGGAAATCTCTGTTTTGTGAAAGGGACAAAAATTACAAGTGCTGGCTTAGCAAAACGGACGGAAGTTAGCGTGCGCCCAGGCCAGCTGTCAGCCCAGGATATTGGCTTGGAGGCTCTGTTGCCTCCAACACTTGCTAACACTTCTCATCATTGCTCAAATCTCACTCTCAGTTTCATTTCAGGAATGCAGGAACAACGCAGCCACTGCTGTTTTGACCACTACATCACAAGGGGCTATGATTTTAGGTAGAAATTTTAGAGTTGTTCCTAAGAAGCAGTACTTTCTTACTTCTTTAGATATTGGCCTTTTGCGTAGTTATTTAGGCGGTGTTAGGTTTTCTGTAAGCAAGAAGTTCAGCTTGGAACAAGAGCTGATGCATTTCCAACCAGATTCATAAAAAATGCTTTCATGTCAAGTGTTGCAATAAGCCAGGAGAGCCCTATCATTGTGCAGAGCCAAGAAATACTTTCAGAGTTAATAGAGAGAGTAGTGCTAATGGCAGGTTATCTGCATCATTGTTCCACATTAGCAGGAGTGCAAAATGAAAGCTACGAAAATGCCAGGGCAAGCAGAGGGACATTCTGTTCATTAAGGGCTGCAGATGGTAGCTAAAACCCATCAGCAAAATGCTGCGTGCATTCCTTAAGCAGCCCAGTTCAACACAAATCACTACAGGAATCACACGTTCCTTGAGTCATTTCCGAAGCATTGGCCTCAGCGAAGGCCAGGGGACCGAAAGCTACTAATGAATGGGCAGAGGGGGTTTTGAATGACGTTCTGCATTCAGTATCATAGATGGTATAAGGTCTCTGGCAATGCTTGTCAGAAACGTTGCCAGAAGACTGAATGATAAAGGAGAACGCTTTAATTATTATTGACAGCAGTCACTTCTTGAAAAAGCTCCTAAATTTCTTGAAATTGTACTGAAGGCCCTTAGACTGTCCAGAGAAGCCGCACTTTAAAATGCCTCATCATGAAGCTCCCATCCCTACATCTGCCATCCCTGTCCCTGCCTCCAGCTGGACAACTCGGACATCATTACATCAGGTCACCGAACTCCCATCAGAGATGAGCTTTAAGTGGCAAATTTAGATCTTTGTGCTGCCATAAACCGGCAGATATTCAGACGCAAGATCTGAACCCTGACTCCTGATCCCAGCAGATGTGTGAAAAGCAAATGTAAGATTTAGGCAGTGGCAGTCTTTAGTTTAAACATGTGCTGCCATAACATACCATGAAATCATCATCTAGCAATGACACAGCCTGTGACCTGAAAAGTGTCTCCTTCCCCAGGAGGGGGAAGAAGCACTGTCCAATCAAAGGCTGTCGCTCACAAACCAAGATCAATTAGCCAGAGGCATGTTGCTACAGATAATAACTATAATGAATCCCAGGCAGAGACACCTTCCCTGGCAGGCTGCTGTTTGGGCTTGAAAAACAGTTTCAGAATAAATAAAACAAAACCAGGAGCCATCACATTAGCTACTGATATTTCACCTCCTACTCATAGAGATCCACTCTGGGCTCTGTCAAAAACAAGCAATTACTCTCCATCAGAGATATCTGGCATGGAGGGAGCGACTTAGTGAATTCCTTGGAGGGGGTGGGTATTTTTACACTAATTCAGATAATGGAGTTTGCTTGCCAAGTGGGAGAGAACTACTCATCTCTAAGACTACCTCCCAGCCCCCTTTCCACCTCATTCCTTGATTTTTTAACATGCTTCCACTGCTTTATGACTGGTACATTACACATAACCAGCTCCTGGAGTGACTACTCCTGGATAATAGGAGAGAATTGCTCACATTCCAGTGTTGGGTGAGTTCATTTTCTTTTTTTATTTGTTTTGCATTACATATAACAACGTGTATATCACACTGCACTGCAGCAAACCCACATTTGTTTCCCCACCTCCCCTCAAATCACACAACTTAGAAAGGTAACAGAGGATACCAGGAACAGAGAAATCAGATAATCCCCTGTTGCAGAAAGATGTGACCACAGCTTGGGCTCAGCTTTTCACAGCTGGTCACAAAAGGTACCAGGCTGGCGACCAGTTATCTCAGCCAAAACCAGGACAGAAAAAGAACTGATGTCTGACTCCTGGCTGATGTTTCTGACATCTCTGGCCAGAGCCTCCAAGCCAATATCCTGGGCTGACAGCTGGCCTGGGCGCACGCTAACTTCCGTCCGTTTTGCTAAGCCAGCACTTGTAATTTTTGTCCCTTTCACTTGTCAGAGGATACAATGAGTCAAGAGAAAGCCTGTGCTGGCAAGCCGAGACCGTTCCAGGCACATTCCAGGCATACTGCTGGTACAGACAGCTTGTTCTAAAAGCCAGCCAAGACCTAAAACCCTTCTTTCCACTTCCAGCTACCTCAAGCCTGTTACTCTCTTCTTGGGTCCTTTAGGATATGTGTAAAGTTGTGCTGCATCTCTACAGTCTTGCAAGAATTTGATGGCGTTTGTAACAAGATTTGTGGTTATAAAGTACTAAAGAGTAGTGTTGTATGCAAAGTCACTTCCTCGCTGATAAATTCTTTTTGCAATCTCATTAGTACAACCCAGGAAAAGAAATACAAGGGAAGTATTTTAACTTTATTCCCTGATAAGGTACTCGCCTATTAAGCACAGTAGGTCAATTATGCCATGTTATCACTGTCAGCCTCATTGCCTAAACGGCACAGAGGTGCTTTCCTGGATAATAACTCACTAGATCCTTTCTGGTTTAACCCAAAGGTTTCCCTTCTTTGTACTTTCGAGTACACGTTCTCCAGTACAGAATTAAAAGAGTATTTAACCCATGTTGTTGAACAGAAATATGAGCAAAATCTCTTTCTCACCTTATCTGTGCCAGACAGCTGGCAACAGCGGATGTCTGTGCATCCAGGTAGAGACATTTTCAGGGGCTGCTACTGACAGTGCGCTACAGCAGGAGAAGCTGCAATGTAACAGGCGTTTTTCTTTAGCACTTTTTTCTTTAATTTCTTGAAAAAGAAGCATGTCCCTTGCCAGCATAACGTTGCCTGCTGTACACCAACTGCATAAGAGCAAACAAATTACAGCAGCACAACCAGATCTCACTACAGGGAAACCTTGTCAGCAAATGTCCCCTGTTGGATACATAATCACTGGCAGCAGACAGCTGGGAGTCAAACACAGCTATAAAACCCTTTGAGATATGACAGTGGCACCGTAAAATGGGTATTGTTCAATACCTGTTATCACTTCCACTACTTGATTTTCTCCCCCATTATGAATCACGCTTGTTTCCTTGCTGTAATGCACACATTGAGCAGATAAGGCAAAAGAAAGCAAATCTTAGCTCTGTATAATTCCACAATGGAGGTAATTAATCACATCCTTGCTCTGATATTTTAAAACAATGCAGAAGAAAGGAAGGACCTACCTATCATTGAAAGTTTATTTAGATTAAGATGGAAAAGCCGTAAAGACAGTAATAAACTTTGAAAACTTTGGTGTTCAAACTAAATCCAGAATAAAGGTAGGATTGCTGTGATTTACCTTCTTCAAATATCTGCCTTCCAAGTGAAAGAAATTAAACTGAAGGAAGTATCATTTCTCTAAAATAGTGAATTATTATTAAATATTAAAAATTTAAAGTATCATGGAATATTTTGCAGATAAATTCTCATTTTTTCAGTAATAACACAACTCCCTACTATGAAAAAAAGAGGCAAATTGATTTATGAGGTAGCATGTCAGAATAAATATGCAAGAGCAGGGGAAGAGGAGGGTAATGTAATGAAGAAAGAGAAAAGCTTTTAAATTTGGCTATGCATAAGAAAACAAAAATTACTCATGTCTCTCAACCTAAACTATGTTGAGTTTTTCTGTGTTATATAAATTTAGGCTTCCAATCCAGTCAGACCTACATTAGCATCACAACACTGAGTCACCCAGCTGACTGACGCAGACATACCCAGTTCTCCAGCTGAAGAACTTGAGCCTTTCCCCATTAAAAACAGAAACAGAGCCTTTCTTTCTTCTCTTTTTTAAAAACATATTGGTCCTCTTAGGAATATCAACAGCTTCAAAATGCTGTAGTCTAAGAATTGTAACATAGAAAATAAATTCTCTTCCTGGACAATAACCAACCTGCAACCTGAAAATAAATGTTAACTTCTGTGACAGCCTGGTTCATTTAAAGCTTAAAACCTTTCTTACCGATTTATACTAACTCCCCTAAGTAAAGTAGAAGCCAATTCCATGATCTGTGGTCATGGGAAAAGCCACTTCTGAAGTATTATGATGCTGACTGATGCATATCAGTTTTATTGTGAAAGATTAGGAAATAATCCCCATTGCACAAGTATTCCTGGAACTCTTGAAGTCTGAAAGTTAGTTAGCTGTGAAAAGCTAATGAATACTGAAGGAACTAACAAAAACAGTATTTTGTAAGTCACTTCAAGAAGTTCTGGCCACAGTAGTTGCCATAATGATGCCTCAAGTTTTAAATGAAGAGGATTTCAATGAAGAGGATTTAAATGAAAAAACGCAACCCAGTTGCATATCTCATCACTAATTAACCAGCAGTTTGTCTCTTAAGGCACTATTAGTAAGTAAAGAGTAGCTCTTCGTCATCCTAGCAGATGAGACCAGCTTTCTGTTAAAAAGTCACTTGCCCATAAATGAGAGCTTATCAAAAGCAACATTTGACGTGCGCAAGCAGCGGACTAAGAGAGGAACTCGTCAAGAGAGCAGCAGGCTGAACGAGTGCACAGAAGTGTTCCATACGCTGGACCGAATGTGCATATCACACAGAGATTCAGCACGGCTAATGACATCTTTTCTTGGCATTAAGATACCATTAACCGGTGAATCATTTTACCATCTGCAAAAAGGAGGTCCTTCCTCCCCCCATCCCTCACTCAGGACAAGGGGAGGCTTCAAAACAGCCTTCCGCTCTTTTAACTTGTCCTTATGAGCAGTTTTGTTGTTTCCCTTGGTGATATCATTGGTGCCATCTCCAGTTCTCTCTCAAGTGGATTTTACTACAGTGTAAAGTCACATGCAGAGATCAACAGGTTTCCAAGTTGCACACACACCGACGTTCGAAATTACAGCCAAAACTGACACTTTTGAAGACAGCTGCATATGCAAATAGATGGTTTCATGTCCATTGCCATTAAGAAAAGCAGCATTCATTTTAGAGCCAGGATTGAAGAAACAAAAAAAATATTACAACAACCATTAATTTGGGACACTAACAAATGAAATTGAATCCAGCTACCTGCTAAGCCCCCAGTCATCTTGCAGTTTCCAGAGACCACAGTAAACTTCCAGCAGGTCAGATACAAAGGAGAGCAGTTTTGTTTGCATGTCAGTGCCTGCCACACAAGTTTTATTTGGTGGCTCAGCACTCTGATGCCATACAAAAACCTAGACAAAGAAGGGACTCGCGTCACCTGGCTACTTCAAGCTGGCTGCTGACAACCACACGCCAGTAACCGCTTCTCCTCTTAGTTCCAAGAAGGCAAATTAGTCACTTGACAGGATGGCCAGACCCAAGACCGTTACAGCAGTGAGTTACTAGTTCAAAAGAATTTCCTTAGTAGCAGTTCACATCCCACATTGTTCCCACCAGAGCTGGCACAACTGTTTGGACGCCCACACTGGCAACCAGACCGGAAAACTGATCCAGATGCAAAGAAAAAGGTATTTTTCGCTGTGCTAGCAGCATGGGCAACTTGGCATGATAGCTGGTTAAAATGACTTCAGCAACATTGCTGTAAAAAGTAAAACCACGGCCAAATCGTCTGTTTTAATAAGGAAGTTGTTTGGGTTGGTTTGGTTTTTTTAAAGATAATCTTCAAAACAGTTAAAGTTGCAATGCAAACGTTGGGCAGAATCTCTTCCCTCACCATCGTTTTCTTTGTTTTTAACACTCATCTGGCTCTGAGATCAAAATGAGAGTTCCAGCAATGGTCTTTAAATCAGCTTAGGGGAAAAAAAACAGCCCACCATCAAACCTGTTCAGACAGTCCAACTGATTTCACAGGCATTTAGAGAGACTTGAGTTCAGACTTACAAACAGCAGCCGACAATATGCCCTTGCCCCTTGAATTATCTCTAAATCTCTAAAACCTAGGGCTGTGCACCTGGTCAAGAACAAGGGGGGACAAAGACAGTCCAAACACCCTCTGTCCTGGTTTAATCATGTCACCATCGAGTCGTGTTCCCCCTCACAAACCAGAACACCCTCCCACCTTAGTCTATTATCAGGCTCCAATTTCTCTCAAGATAAAGAAGATATGGGGGTTGGACCAGATGACCTTTAAAGGTCCCTTCCAGCCCAAAATATCCTGTTTCTATGATGTATGAAGAGAAGAGCATTATAATGCATAATACTTGGCTTTTCCATTCATTACCCTTATATATTATTTAAATAAACAAGAATTGAAAGAGGAGAAGAGGGAGGCTATGGTTTTAGTTGCACCATTTTCAAGGACTTTACACTGAATCAACCATCACACTCGTAAACTTGTTAGGTGCCTGGTGCACCTGAAGGATCATGTCGATCTCAAGAATGACTTTTGCAGGCTTTGTGGTTTGGGGACTTACTTGTTTTTTTCTGCATAGAGACAACTAACTTAGCAAATTGTAAATATGATTCAGCTAACATGCAAGCTTACCCACGCTTCGTTATGGCATGAAGCATCTAATCTCTTCTTCACTTTATCTTAGAAAGAATGCATCCGTGGTTGGGGTTTTTTTTGTTTGTTTTGGCTTTAAAGAGAGAACTATTAAGTGGTGTGCCAAGAAACCTGATTAAGACACGATTTTAACTTGTAAATTCTTCTAAAGCAAATATTCAATTGACAGCTTTAAGTAGATGACAAATGAACTCCCTTAAAAGACCATTTTAAAATCAAGGAGGTAAATCAATTCTACCGTACAGGAAGAATTAAAAATTACCGATTCATTAAGAGGAGTTTGATACACATTCACTCAACAAAGAAATGCAGTCACAGCTGTCTTAAACAGTGATTACAAATAAATTATTCAAAGGTACTATCCATTCGTTAACAAAAGTTATTGAAGCCATTCCATGATGACTGCACACAGTCTCCTGAGAGTTGCCAGCAGCTGGAAGTGGCAACTCTGCACCTTCTGACAGAAAGCTCCTGAGGATGGGCACTACTGTGTCATTGAGGAAAACAACATACTGAAACATTTATGAAGTCTCCAGGCACTTGGGCTGTCCTTTTTATTTATTTTTTTTCTATTTCATTTTTCTAAGATTCCACAAGCAATCCATGAATAACTTATTCAGTGAGAACATAGAATCATAGAATAGTTTGTGTTGGAAGGGACCTTAAAGATCGTCTCGTTCCAACCCCGAAGTTCCAAGTTTCTTTTCCTCGTCCCCATTTCTGTGCTTCATGGTGAAGAGTTGTCTTTTATTCCTATCTATTTATGCCCACATTCCAAGTGTTACTGCTCTGGCAGTAGGTGGTCAGGCAACTGAGATGATGCTGTTCATGCTTTCCAATGGCCTGAGCACCTCAGCACTGTGTACTAACTCATGGCTGTCGTTGCTGAAGAAGCCTCCATGCCATTGGTGTGCCATGGACATTGCCTCTTCATAGGATTTCTCCTTCCCTTTTCTGCTTTCCTAATCTACCTTCAGCTTGTATGCTCGCTCTCCTAGGTTTCAAACATTGTCTTCACTGTGGCAACAACAGCTGGAATTTGGCAGGAAGTGTACAACTCTATTCTCTTTGCAGGTTGGTGCTTCCCATCAGGTAGGTGCCAGTAATCAAAAAAGATTTCTTATTTAAAAAGAAAATACTGCAAAAAGCCCATTTAAAAAAAACAAAACAAAACAAAAAAAAAACCAAGTAAAAGAAAAGTGCAGAGAGCAAAGAAACAACTTTCTGTGCTAGTGCATGTGGCAGCTCTCCCTCTGGGAAAAGTTTTACTTTCCTCTTCGTGATTTATCCACAACTCAAACCTCCACGTCCTCCCCACCCTTCAGTGGCTGCCACTTCACACAGAATTTTGCAATATGATTGTCACCGATGAACCTCACGAGGATTTATAACGCCACCTTAATTTTCCACTCTGACCAACTCACTCCCCCTTAAACTTCCCACAAAGTTTGAATTTGAAAGAGACAAAAGAGGAGTCAGTCACCTAACTTCATGTTTGCAATGAGTGGCTGTAGCCTGAGCTGAATCAGAGCCTTTTGAAATTGAGTCATTTTGCCTAGTTTGCTCTAATATGATAAGCTAGATGGGATAGAAATTCTATATATTAGTACACGGAATTATTTCAAAACATGGAGCTTAGATAAAGGCAGAGTCCAGGGAGGGCTAATCTGTGCCTGGCAGCCCACACTTTAATCACATGCTGATTAGTTTGTTAGTCATCTCTTCATCAGTGCTCTCAACCCACTCCTGCTCCTCCCGCAGTAAACTTTAATTAACCAAAGAAACGCTGAGTTACTCACTGAGAGCAGAGAAGTAGAAAAATGGAGGCACTGAATGCCTCTCTTAATAGGTGAGAGTGAATCAGTTTGGAGGAAAAGTCAACTCTTTAAGTCAAGCAGGAATAACCTGCCTGTGAGTGAACATTTTGAAACAATTCAAGATGAAGATTTTTGTACCTTCGCCCTTTCATGTTTCTTTCCCTGACACACATTTCAGGATAGCAGCTGGTCTTTTACAATCAATTACATCGAGAAAAAAAGCAAATAGAACAACACATGAGTCACCTGCGTGGAGAGTTCACTAAAATCACTGCTGTTCATCTGCTGTGCATTATCCTTACTCTGACAGGGCAATTGTTAGCTAAAAGCCAAAACCAACCAAGTCACCTAATAGCAATGTTTGTACTTTAGGCTGAGCCTTCAGTTCTTTCTAATTTTAGTGAGCTCGCACCACCCCTGCATGTCATGCCGATTGCCACAACAGTAGCAGCATCTGTCATGCTACCAGCAAGTGACATCCGAGGTGTTATGGTTTGGTTATGCTCTTAGGGATAATAATTAACCAGTGGTGGCAAGGAAACCACTGCAGTAAAGGATGATCCACTGTACAAGCAGTCGAACAAGCTGTCATGGTTTATCAAAGAGAATCCACAGCAGAGCGAAATGTTCCGCTCTTGGATCGCCATCCTTGCACCAGCACTAGCATTCCTCCCCACCACATCAAGCCAGGCAGTATGGGACCTGGAAGATGATTAAAGGAAAATAAAGTCCTGGCTCTTCAGCTGGGCACGTTTCCGTGTCAGTTCTGGAGTGCAAGAACCTACTAGATTATTTCAGCTATTGGGTAAGTATTGGAGTAACAAAAGTCTGGCAGGTCCTAGGCTCTACTGTGTTGTATGACAGCAGCTAGTGCTCTGAGTAAAATGAAAGAGCTGTACTTTGGACAAAAGCTGCCTATGAGCTCATAAGAGATTCTGCATAGCATCCTGCACCCAGCAGGCACCTGGCATATTTGCATAATTTGCAGTATTAGAGTAGAAAAAGGATTATTAAACAATGACTGAGGCAATATTCAGCTCCAAATGGGTGTGCCACTACTACCCGGCCATAACCGACTGCTGACAGAACTAGCTTTAGATAGATTTGTCAATTCCTTGGCTTTGTTGTCCATTCATTCTCCTAACCTCTGTGTTACTCCATTAATGCCTCTCCCAGTTTCTCTTTCTTCCTGCTTCTCTCCACGACCTATATTTTGCCAGTCCATAGCATTCTGCCTCTGCACTACTCTCTCCCTTTCTCCCACACGTGATGTGATGTCTCTCTTTGTGCCAGCATCTCCGCTTCAGCCACAATAGACCAAGATCAACTATGTCAGGATCACGCTTTTGACAGTGACTACTGTCAGATACCCAAGAAAGACAGTAAGACTCAGCCTCTTTTTCCTCCAGTTGTGGAGCCTCCTCTTTCTTCTGCCCCTCACCTTGCTGTCAGTCAGCACTTGCTCGCATGCCTGATCGTGTGAGGATACAAAAAAATCTTAATAACTAGGTTTGAGAAGAACAAGAGCGAAGCTTTACAAGAGCTCACCATCTGGACGGTGCTTGGTATAGAGCTGTCACTCAGTGCCACATTCACATGCCAAGTCAGATCTATCATTAGAGAGATGCCTGTACACATGGGCTATATTCACAGCTGAGGCAGGGCAAATCTCAAAGAATAATCTCCTTTTTTTACACCATTTCTTTCATCCCAGGCAATGCTGTAGAGGCAGCGTCCCTAATCTGGCACTTGGAAGGTGCTATTACTGCATCCCAATCAGCAGAACAGGCACCCAAGGTAACAAGGGACTGTTCCTCCCAAGCACACTGTGAGAGACAGGAGACTCTTTCTTACCATTAAAGCTCCTGTTCCCCTGAAACAATTTCAATCTTGCTGCTGTCTACCTCGCCTAATCAAAAACCCAGAGCAATAAGTGCACTTAGCCACCTCTGTATTTCACAGCCTAGAAAAAGAGAGAATGACTGTTGTGCTGGCACAGGAAGGATACGCAGGCAGCCACGCACAAACTTGCTGACCTGGCACAACATTCAGCTGTAATGCAAAACTATTTTCCCATGCAATGCATTGTTAGCGTTTAATTGCGAACACTGTAGAAAAGGCTAAGGGATTTGGAGGGAGGTTATGGGAAGCAAGGCATAATCTGGAGTGCTGTTCTGCAATCGAGAGAGCAGTTGGGGAAAGACAGCAGAGACTGCCTGAATAAACTGGGACGGCTGAGGGAAACTAGCACCCTGCAACAACCTGTCTCAAAGCACAAATAAGTCTGTGTCGCCACAGAAATCAAGTTTCACAGCTGCTCTCGTGCACACTACAAAAAGTGTATAAATCACATCAGGAAGAAGAGAGGAATAAATCATGTAAGTATTACAACATTGGATTTGGTGGGAGAAAAGGGAAAATTCAGCATGGTGGTTCGTGGAGAACGTTGGAGGCCCTGACTGCAAAGGAGTGGCTTTGGAGCTGAAGAAGCCCATGTTTTCATGAGCACTTGCTTTAATTAGTAACATAGGTGTGCAAAGCACGCGATTCAGTGCAAACTTATAAATCAAATGTGAATCAAATTCAAAACTGAATTTCAGGAGAGTCACATAACAATGTAAAACAAGCAGAGTATAAAGAACTGCTAATTTGCTGTCAATCATGTCAACCTCAGACTCTCTTTTCAATGTAAGGTTTTCAACTCAGATATAGACGTCTTACAGTTGGACTTCTACCAAGAGGTCTCATCTCCTCTAGATTGCACAGAGGAATTTTTATAGTTGAATAACTACTCACGCATTGAAAGAACATACTTCATTATGCCTCCTTTAGTGGTGCATTGCAACTTTTAAGTCCAAAGCACTGATAAATGCTGAATCTAGTATGCCCGTAACTGCAGGAATGCCATTATTCCACTTCACATGCTTTGCATGCTTTGATAGGAGTTCTAAAATAATGTCATCAGAGAGGTAGGTCAGAGACAGACGTTTCAAAAGCCCCAGATCCCTCCTGTGCAAGAAGTTCTTCTCAGCACTAAATTCTTCTGCTGGTTCTCCTTTGTACTTGGTTTGAATTCCTATTCATTTCTGAATTGGGAATTCTTATCTTCTGTTCAGCTAGCATGAGACTTCTTAATAAGGACTGAGGCTTTTTCCCTAAATCTAAGATAGCTTAAATCACTATATGACCCGTAGATGGCAGAAATCTGCATCCAGATATTTGTACCCACCAGCTGGTAGAGAAGCTACTCTAACAGTCCCTTTACTACAAATTAACATCATGCTTCAGTATACCACCTTGACCATGACAGTCCCCTTCCTTCCAGCTCCGTGGGAACCTCGAATATCTTCTGATACCAAGTTCCTACCAGGAGCTGTAACTTATCATGTCACCCAGCTGGAACCCTGCTTCAGATATTGAAAACAAAAATATATGCTTCTCAATAGCACTCTCTTGACTACCTAATTGATTTTTAGAAATTAACAATAATAATGCTAAAACACCCAGCAGCCTAATTATCAGCCGCTTTTCATTTACACTCCCATTAAATTCACAGCTGCTTCGTGAAGTGACAGGCTGCTGTATGAAGACTGCCTTGTACGCTCTCACTCAAGCCCTTGCCATTTATTCCATAGAGAATGACGACACAAATAACTCAAATGCCTGCTTGGTATTTGGCAGATGCCATTCGCATATGACACACTATTTAAAAAGCAAACAGCAAAAATGACATGACATTCTAAAGCAAAAAAAAAAAAGGCATTTTCTTCCTCTCATGCTAGCAAAACAGTTTATTTTTCAAGTCTCCATGAATCTCTTCACTATTCAAAGGAATTTTACTTAAAGCCAAATTCGCCAGCCTACCTGCCACGTTACAAACCACACTGAAAATTGGATAGCTGTGAATACAGCAACTGCGGTTGAAGGGTAACAGGAGAACTGACAAGCAAGGTGTCTACATGACTGGCACACTCTGGATAGGACCCGGAGGTGTTGCAGTACTGTCTTCCAAAACCCACCCAGCTGGGTTCCTTGGCAGGAACACCTCAAAAAGAAGAAAGAACCTGCAATTACATTTTGTTGGCTTTAAAACATGCTAAATTGACTGAATATGTGTCAACTTTATGCAGTGAGATGTTTCAGCATCTTTAAAATGTATTTGCAGGTGTATTTGTAATTTGCCATTCTCATGCCAAGCATGCAGGCACTTAACTGACAACATGAATCTACACCAAGAACAAGTCTGCGTCATCTCAGCTAAGAATTTGAGTAGTTTTGCTAGACAGAACTAGGCTATTTTCAGGCTGAGTATTATAAAGAAACACAGAGGGGTGTATTATACTCATGCGTTACTTAGGAACAGCCTTGGTGTGACACAATCTTGTGCCCAGGTGGCCAAGAAGGCCAACGGCATCTTGGCTTGTATCAGAAATGGGGTCACCAGCAGGTCCAGGGAGGTTATTCTCCCTCTGTACTCGGCACTGGTGAGACCGCACCTCAAATACTGTGTTCAGTTCTGGACCCCTCACCACAAGAAGGATGTTGAGGCTCTGGAGCATGTCCAGAGAAGAGCAACGAAGCTGGTGAGGGGCTGGAGAACAAGTCTGACGAGGAGCGGGTGAGAGAGCTGGGGTTGTTTAGCCTGGAGAAGAGGAGGCTGAGGGGAGACCTTATTACTCTCTACAACTACCTGAAAGGAGGTTGTGGAGAGGAGGGAGCTGGCCTCTTCTCCCAAGTGACAGGAGACAGGACAAGAGGGAATGGCCTGAAGCTCCGTCAGAGGAGGTTCAGGTTGGATATCAGAAAAAAATTCTTCACAGAAAGAGTCATTGGGCACTGGCAGAGGCTGCCCAGGGAGGTGGTCGAGTCGCCTTCCCTGGAGGTGTTTAAGGAACGGGTGGATGAAGTGCTGAAGGACATGGTTTAGGGAGTGTTAGGAATGGTTGGACTCGATGATCCAGTGGGTCCTTTCCAACCTGGTGATTCTGTGATTCTGTGAATCTGCCAGGGCTTTGGCCCCTGAACTACTGCTGCCCATCAGGTGTTCTGTCAAAACTGATGCAGCTTTAATACACACGTTCTTGTCCATTAAGATGCAGGGTGGGATTTACGTTCCTGTTTTAAGTATAGAAAAATACCCACTGTAAAGTTTTACCTACTACATATTCCAGTTGGAATCATCTAGAAGACCTAAAGATAAATAGTCTAAATAATGAACAGACACCCTGAAGTGTTTCGTTTTCCAGGATCAATTAATCACACTCCGCCCAACAGCTTAATTCAGTGTCTCCAACAAAAATGAAAAGAACAACTGAGACATCTTCAAGTAGCTACATTTTCACAGCAACCACCATATAAAATGAAGTTATTTCTGTCCAATGACACTAAAGCACCAGAATAAAATACAGAACACGTGAAATACAGTTTTTAAAGCAGTCACCAAAGGCCAAAACCAACCTTCAGACTCAGCTGATGTTTGTATATTCCTGACTTAAAACGATGAGAAAATGGGATATTTGAGCCGTATCTGGTTTGAAAGTTGTGTCAGACAGACTCCTCAAAGCCAGTCAAAGAACAACTGAGAAACATATAGGCTAAAACGCTGGACATGCTCAATTTCTGAAGATATTGATTGCATTTAAAGAAGAGAAGTTTGTTATGAAAGAATGAACATGAAGAAAGGGAACTAGAGTCAAGCAGGACACAAAGTAATATACAAAGCCAATTTGGCAGTATCAGTTGACATCAGAGCTGACAATCCCACACTACAGTGAAAAAGCATCCTCATCTAGACCAGAGCCCCTGCACAAACCCTGTACATTCATCTGGAGCAGAAGTTCCTGCATTTCGTGCACAAATCACGAGACAGGTGCAGTTTATAAACCACAAAACAGCCCCAAAGGAGAGAATACAGCCTTAAATACTGATTTCCAGTAAATGTCAAAACCTGAGCTGAAAGAAGGGAGAAAGAAAATTTGCAGTTGTTATTTTAGGGGCTGACTCAGTCAAAAAGCCAACAAAAGCACCTTGAAACTGTGATTTTTTTTGTTTGGGTTTGGGTTTTTTTTGTGAACTCATTTTTGTCTTGTTAATGTTATTTTCAAAGCCTAATTTAAAACTTGAAATAATAAAATGTGGAAAAGCATGATAAACCTCTCAACCTTGCAGAAATTTGCAATAAGATCTGCAGGCCTTGGTTCATGATTTAGAATAGATCAGACATCAAGTTTGGATTCAGCCTAGAATTCTGCAGGTGTTTTTATTACGGGGTAACAAAATTATGAATAATGTATTTATTTTAAGTTCTGTAACCAAGTCCCTCAAAAAAAACTTATGTGTCTTACAGTCTTTTCTATCTCCACTCAGCCTACATATCCAGCTTACTAATGAATTACAAGCTTAATGAATTACATCTGGTTTCATCACCATGCAACTCGCAAACCACAAAGCCGACAAAAAGCACATTTTACAAAATAACCTGGAGTCGGTCAGGTCTAAGAGTTTTAAAATTTTGACCTTGGAAAAAGTGTAAGAATCAGGAGGCAAACACATGTGAATTTAAGGCAAAGGGTGTGTTTATTATAAATGATGTTCCCTCTCTTGCACGGCTATAAACACTTATTGTTGAAGGGGTAAGGAACAGATGACTAAATTAGATTTAATGATTCTGTTTGTTACAGAAAACAAGATGGGTTTATTTATTGGTTAATAATTGAGAGCTCTGGGACCTTTCCTGATAAATGCTTTGCTAGCTGAGTCACAGCATGCGCAGGATTAGTCATGGCTGTAGAAGTGTCCTAAGTTTTCATTTACATCCACAGGTTTACCTGATGTATACTTATTTCTGCTGTAAGTTGAAGCTCTCTGAAGGTGAATCAGAATCTCATCTCCTCCACGTCACGACGCTCTTCTCTTGCACTCATTGAACACAAGGGTCACACTGCGACAGCACACAAGAAGGAAGGCGATGTCTCCTGGCTGCATTAGGGAGGAGGGCTCACAGCTTGTGCATCAACATATGTTATGTGGGCCACAAGACAGCAGAGCATGCGTCATGCTGACTTCATACTATTTTAGGCAGCAATGGGTAAACTAAATGACTTAGATGAGCGACCGAGTACCCTCCTTTTGTTATATGTTCTAACAAAGAAGTCTGAGCGTCCAGCAGTACTGCTGTGTGTGCTAGCTCTACGCTCTGGTATTCTCACTCTCTAGATGGGGAGTAAGGACAAGAGGTAAGTAACTTCGCCCAGAGTTAAACTGAAAATCCCCATCGAGCAAAAGCCCTATCAATACCTCAGGCCTCAGGTTTTAAGTGACCATATAATCCCTAAAAATCCTCTGCTTGGAAGATCTGATGTAGCAAAGCCTGGCTCTTCCACGAGAGGTGTCAGTGACTGCTGAGATCGGATCACCAAATGAACGCCAGGCATCTTCTCTCAGTTCCATTTCCTCAAAGGCCTGAGCCAAGTCTGAACATGGGTGCAGGTTCTCTGTTTCGAGAGGCTTGCATGAAGCAAAAGGAATATCAAACCTGACCACATGAGCAACAGTATGAAACCAGAGGTGAAGGATTCCTAAATGGCTTAAGGCATCCGGCTTTTCTGTACCTTATATCCAGCTTTCACACCTGCCTTAAACATGGCACCATTTAGACACACAATGGTTCCTGCATCCCTACTTTACCTGCGTGAACAATGCTGCTTTCTCAACGGGCAGTTCACTTTCTGCCTAAAGAACACCTTGGAGCCTTATCCCCAAACAAGTGAACTATAGACACCCTTGAAGTGATCTCAAATCGAATCCCGCGTTAATGGAAAAACATTTGAAAAGAGAAAATTATAAAGTAAAAAATACTTAAACTGTACTTAAAGAGCATGTTATTACAGGAACAGCCACTAAATAAACTTGCAATCTCTGTTAAATAAATAGTCGGACACAAGCAAGTCACAGTGAAGCAGACAGTGACATCTAAATGACGGCACTTAGCTGCTCTACGCTGGCATACATCGTTCATGGCTTTGAAGACAAACACAAAGGCCAATTTCCCTAATGAAAAGAAACAGCTCCACAAGACTATTCCATTTCTTTGAGGTGAATATACATTTTATTCAGTTTAGCATGTCCATGTGGTAGGAGCTATACACTGACTCAGTTTTGCATTTCTGCCTGCAGCAGAACCCAAATTGTTAACTCTCATCTGTAGGTTAAACCTCCCCTTATTTCCTTCCTTCTATTTTTCGATATTTTCCTTCCTCTCTTCCTGTTCCTGTGCTAAGGATACCAACACCTACTTAGAACAAAATTTTCCTCCTCACTTTCAGTGATTTCTCTAACCAACAAATTCCTTGCAGAGGTTCTCAACTGGCTCCTTTAGACATGTGGAGTCCTTTAATAACATGTAAATGCAAATATACTATCTGAAAGCTTGACTAGCTCCAAAAGAAGTGAATCAATATGTCCTGAACACACTGTACTAAAATCACTTATATCATTAATAAAACCGATGATAGAAGTAGTCCACAGAGAATTATTCAGTGATGTAAAGTTTCAAAACAGTAGGATCTGTTTCACATACACAAAAAAAAAGGATTAACATAGCAGATTTAGCATCTCAACCACTCTGCAACACGGTTCCTGAGAACAGCTCACTCAAGGTTAGCCTTAAAATTATATCATAGCCTAATCTGGCCTTGTACATTAGTCAGAAGCCGTGTCTATATTCTATTGAACTCTGATTCTGTTACTGGTTTTACATATTATCCAGATTAAATTTTTAAGATGGTTTCATGTTTAGAAAAGCATCATCATCTACTGGTAGCGAGTTTCTAGTGCAGCAGGAAATGGAATTAGGAAAGATCTACTGACTTAATTGAAGATGCCACTCTAAAAGCATTTGTCAACTGCAAATATCCTGCCCTTCCGATTTCTGTAGCGATCCTGGGAGGAGAACATGGAGCACACTACTCCATGCACACAGCAACTCTGCTGTAGAGAAGTCTGTGATATAGAGTGGGCTTGCCTATGCACACCAGAGCTAGGGGGCATCTACTGCTTTTAGACCTGCTGACATTATCAATATGATTTTCAGATATGCAGTAATTTGATGTGATAGTTACATTATGTTGTGCCTGCTCTCTAGCTCAAAAGGGGACACCATCTCTGGAAGAAAAATGTAAATCAACACCACAAAAAGCACTACCTTTTGCACTTCTGCAATGTATATTTGAATCCCCAAAGTGACTTAAAAAATGGAGAAATGTACTATGAAAACTCTATCTAAAGATGTGCATATGGTATTTCCTATGCTCACTATTCTGATTTACCAGGCCGATACCATCTTCGTTCTGTTACAATAACAGGGAAATGGAGAGCCCAAATGAATGCTTTATATCTAGACATTTTAACACCGTGTTAGTCCAATAAGCCTATTTGGAAGTATCTCCAAAAAAAAAAAGGCAGAAATAAAAAAACCTGTGTCTGAGTTTTGCGATCATGTTTTCTTTCTATGGCTTAAGATATCAGTGTCATGACTCACTCTGGGGATTGAACTGTTCCCTGGGTGACACGACCTCCTCATACCAGCTTTGTTCCTCATACTAGTACAAATTGGTCATCCACGAACTCTGAATGAAGAAACTTCCTTATTAGTCATATTTGGATCTATAAAACCAATACCAGAAAATGATGTTTAAACATGTCCACTGCTACATCAGGTATGTGACCTTCCAACAATTCAAAGCTAAATAGTTTCATCAGGTGTGGGAGGGAAGATAAAAAAAATAAAAAAATGTTAGACACGCAAGACATCTGCTTTGTGGCTCTAGATAAAATCTATGGATCAGCACTGCTTACAGCAGTTTGGATCTATATTTAGTTTATCATGTTTATTTGCTTTGCTGCCAAATCCCACGGAGATTCTGAGACTGATGCTTAAAACATGGCAAACATAAAAACTCACCAAACCTTCAAATTCAGAAGGCGCAGCTCTCAGCTGCACTGTAGCTGATGCTGTCCATCCTTACTCATGATGTAAAACACTGTACCTTACCATATTCAGTTAAAAACTACACATCAAATCCTCCTGCCGAACACAGGAAGAACAGGTATTTGTCTACACATGCTCTTGCCTGTGTCTGTCCTCAAAAAGTTCTCTACAGCCCTGACCTGTCATGAAACTAAAAACCCAGAGAAAAAAAGGCTGGATCTCAATGATTAACGTGGTCATAGGCTCAGTAGCTTAATTAAAATACAGCAATAGTATCAAATAACACCCATTATAGTGGTCATTGACAATAATCATCACCTTGTTCCCACTGACATTGGTTGCTTTTCATGTTAAGGTCTCTCCACTGGCAACAGAACAGGGTCGAATGCCTTTGAACAGCATATTTTACCCTCTCACCAAATTACATGAACAGGCTTGACCAAGATGAGGACAAACAACCCCATAATGTCAGGGGACTTAGTCAGAATCTGTTACCCACCCCGAGTTGAAAAAGTACCAAGTGAACTTCTAAATGCTCCTGCACCTCTATAGCTTTGGAAAGACTTTGGATCTCTATACTGAAGAACTGAAACCTGCTCACAAAGGAAGCACAGCATGGGGAAGTGTGGGGAAATCCTCATGGACAAAAACCCAGCGTAGGAAACAGCACAACATATCAACCATATTTTTTCTCCTTTGTAAGTAAAGGACATAGAAAGGCTTGTTCTTAAGAAGGATAAGATGAAATTGCTAAAACTCTTGAAAAAAAAATTTAATAAATCAAAAAACCAAAAACCTCCCACAGATTTGTAGCCAATACACAATGAGTAAAAATTATTTCAGAGCCCAAACGTGGTGTTGCTACCTCTGTATGGACAAGAATCACACATTCAGGCTTCCAAATCCCCTGTGTCTTAGTATACTCTTGGTAATCTGCCATCTTGGTTCCCTCATCACATTTAGGTGAGTCCCACAATATTTTTATCTGAAATTTAGCATTTAAAGAAATATCAACAAGTAGTTCCACATTTTTTTTTCCTTCAAGTGACATATAAATAGAAATACTAGCAAAGAGACTTCTAAGTGCCCATCTAATATACTCTTATTAATAGCCTCTGCAAAGCACCATTTTCTGTCTGAGGATGCAAACTGATTTCATCTGGATAGCTGCAATGACACACAAGAAAATTACTGTAAGAGACATTCCAGTTTCATTTTCAGAGGAAACATCTGCAGAAGGACTTTCAGTTTCTCTAAGCATTGGATCAGCTGTGGGATGCGAGACAGCACTCCGATCGCCAGGAACAGGATGCTAAACTACATGAAAGCAGTCTCGCTGCTCAGATAGTGACTAACATGATGCAGAAGTGAACATTTAACAAGTTCGTTCACGCAACAGGATGGGTGGTTGCCATCTCTCACCGCTACGTGCATGCTCCAGAAATTCTCTCACTTCAGGAAAATGTGTCTGAAAGTCTGTCAGCACAATGAAGGAAAATTTGGAACAGTGATGCACATATTTTGCGTTTTATGCAAATTGTATATGTTGCTTATATTGGTATAGAAAGCACATTGATGCATGTGGATTCTGCTGCTACTATAGCATAGTCAATGTTTTGGAAGGTTCTTGTGCAGTGTAGTTAGCAAAAATAACCTTATCATAGTTCAGCATTAAAAAAATGTTAACTGTGTGCAGTTTCTAGGTTCACTGGATGGAAGTAGAACATGGCATGACAAAGTCAGCCTGCAATAGTCCTTGAGACTGCTCTGATGCCAGCCATTCACAATCTGGTTCTATATCAGCAGAACTCACTATTTACCACGGAGTCCTCAAATTCTATTTTAAAGTGAGAATTCTTCATCTTACTGGCTTTCATTTGATATTCATCAGTACTGTGTCGCAGCATTTTTTAAGTATTCATTTCTACAACATAAGGTAGTTTTATTATCCCTCGTTCTACGGGAGGGCACAAACGGAGATACAGATGGCCAAAGGTGTCTGAATGACTAAATAAAATTCTGATGTTGTTAACCTCAAAAGAGGCAGCAAATAATCAGAAACCTTTTTATAAATAAGTAGCACTGCCTCAAATTGCTTCTTTCTATTTCTCGCCACCCAAAAAAAACCTACTCACATGGCCAAAGTAACACTGATCAGGAGTGGTAGTTGTTCAAAGCCAAGATGCTGTGATTTTTCAAAACCTAGGAATGTATGACAGTTCCTAAAAGAAACCTAATCATGCCTCAGTGGCAGCAAAATTACCTCCAGCTGAATCAGAGCTTCTTTGATCAGTTTTCCATGACAAGTCCCATGGGGCAGTTAGTTCTAAGTTTACACTCTGAGCTCTCTTTTTTTCCCATACACTGATCTACCTCACTCATACTATGTAGATACTCCTACACAGGAGAGTAAATCCAGATCTTTCTAGAGGTATTCAGTAGCTCTCTTCCTCTTCTTTCACCTCCTTCAAAACTCAGTAGACAGAGATACAGGACCTACAAACAACAGTACGTCTTTACCTACACACCCTTGATTACTATAAATCTTGTGTTCTGAAGAGAGCACTTAGACCAGGAGTGCGCGGCTCCTGTGTGGACCACCAAAGACCGACTGCCAGCACTGAGATGCAGCTGAGGGACGCGGGGAGCAGCTCACCAGAGCACAGTGGCCACTCAGCTCTTTGTGAGTGACTGTGAACCGGCTGCCACAAGCCCTAGTGTGTGGCACACATCTTGCAAAAACTCCTTTTGGGGGAAAACACAGAGAGTCATCACTGCTGTCAGCTGCATCTAATATTGCCTCCCCTCTCCTTTCACATCCTCCATTACAAGTTTCCATCCCCTATGCACACAATACCTTTCCTTCAGTCTACCGTCACTACTGCAGAACTTAGGTCTCCTCTCCCACAGAGCAATTCCACAATCCATCACAGCAGTCCGACTTGTTCCTTACTTCCCAGGTCCCTCCCCACATGCAAACAAAAATATACCCCCACGCTGTTCCCATATTAACCTCGAGTTCCTGCTTCCCAAACCTCCCACACTGCTGGCTTGCCGCTTCAAGCTCCTTTTCCTAATCCTCCCAGGCTCCTCTGCCCACTGCAATGGCCCTTGCTCCCTACCTTCCAAAATCCCCTCCTCAACTTTCCTGCCATTCAAACCCCTTCTGGATGTAAGGAATCTCAGCAACAGACTTCCCTGCACCACAAGAAGAAGAACCAGCATCTCCAGCTGCCTTCTTCTGGAGTCCCAGGCCTCAAGCACTGACATGCTCCCTGACGCAGATGGCAGAATGCCTCAGAGAAAGAAGTCACACCTTGACTTGGCATATTGCTCCCAAACGAAGACTCGTGTTGAGCTGAAAATAGCATCTGACAAACTGTATGTTGTGTATGCCTGATTAATACCCATCAAATGGACCTGCTGCTCGTGCCAGTAAAGTAAATGATCACTCTGGCAGGTTGTCATTTCCCACATAAGCTGGCATTTCATCAGCTCTCACAAGCCATCAATTGCAGAGGAATGGAAATCCAAGAGCCTCAGACCCTTCTCAAACGGATGACGTCTTAATGGACGCAAACTTTTGTCCATTATTCCTAACTGTGACATTGTCTTATCTCCACACTGCCTGACCCTTACTCCTTATCCAGTTCTGATTCACTTTTCCTCCTCAGTTTCCATCACCCTGCCTTTTTCACTGATGGGGCATAATTACTGCAATCATTCAGAGCACACAACATGTTTGAGCCCTCACTTTCTTGGCTTAGCACCACAACCTGTGTTGGCAACCAGGGCAGCACAGAGCTAAATTCCATCTGGAAATGTGCACACGCTTACCTAACTGACTCCACTTCCACACAGACTTCCACGTCAACAGGTATTTCAAAACCTTACAATCAGGCCAAATTTCAGGACAGCAGAACAGCAAAAAGCGAAGCCTTAACCAAGCAGGACTCGCCTAAAAAGTTTCAAGCTTGTGCTTTGAAACGAAGATGCACTTGAGCATCTCAACAGAACAGCTGTATATTTTAATCATGGGACTAGCCAATCAGCATATCTTTCTATAACTTGATTTTATAAGTGTTAAACTGCTGGATCTTTCCAAAGTGCAGCCAGAGCCAAACAGCCACTGCAGAAAAAAATCAGCCTATAGACATAAACTTTGCAGGAGCAATAACAACAACAAAAAAATGCCTCATAATGGGAAATAGCACATAATTGCAGCCACAGACGAAGTTGATAGCTGTGCCCCTGATGACAAATGGTAACAAAAAGACACCTCACCAATTTTGCTTAAAGGCACAGGTCAACTGAAAGAGAAAAAACATCCATCTTCAGGAAAAAAAACATCAACATTGAAGTACTAATATGATATTTACTTGATTATTTGATCCAAATGAATACATCAATGGCTTTCAAGACGGACATGCAGCCCTACTTAAGAGGGCAATGCCTGCCAGGCTGATAGCCTGCCAGAAAAGCCTAAAAAAATTCCAGTGTCTCCATTATGGCCTACTTTTGGATTGCAATTTCTGTCATGAGGACAGACTGTTTTGTTTGCAGAAGCCAATTTTTTGTTAGTGACTAAATCTCTGTGCTGAGCACAACAATCTATCCGTACAAAGTTGAAAAACAGGGACATCAAATCATTTGGATAGAATTGTCTTCATGACATCAGTTGCTGCCAAGCACTCTGATCTCTGACCCTTAGCTGCGTCAGGATTTAACATTAAGGAATGCAGAATATTGCTCATTTGAGCTTATTTATTTAACACGTACATGTTTCACTGGACTGAATACCCCCAGCTATCTTGGAAAGTACTTCAGATATGTGTTCCCATTAGCTCTAACTATAAAAATAATGCAGCAGACTGTAAAAAAAAAGGTACATAAGAGTAGACCTATACAGAATAAGTTTCCTGGCTGGTGATAAAAATATGTTGTGCAGCACCACTACCACCTCCTGGACAAGTCAAGCATGGCTGCAGAATCCACCAGTCTCTTCCAAGTGTAAATGAGTTTGCCTTGGAGACAGGCAGTCCCTCCAGGAGCCCCAGGGTATGCCCAGCCAAACTGGTCACTGGAAACCTCATCTTCCCAACAAGCAGCACCACTCAGGACAGAGAATCATTACACTACACTAACTGCCCCACAGCACCAGTAGGGCGAGGAAGTCTCCACTTACACTAATTTTCCTCAAGGTCAGCCACATCCATCAGCTTCCCGTTAGAAATCATACTGGAAAGCCTCAATGCTAATGGCAACAACTTGGCTTTGGTAAATCCTGATGGAGTTGCCTTTTCTTCCTGTTACTACGTGAAGGGAAAAAATTCTACGGCATTTATGAGGAAGAATTAAATTTACATTTACATGCCTTCGTCTGGCAATAAACTACACTGAAATCCTATGTGTCATGCATGATAAAACTTGAAATATAAATTCCAGTATCATGGTATCAATAACTTTGTAATATGATATTACTATGGCATGACTTTATAGTCTGTAAATAACACAGCTCAGTTGTATGAATACACTGTAATACAACACTACAATGTATATACATCTCATAAACTGTAAGGATTTACGAAGAGATAGAGTTCTGGTAGCTACTCTGCTGCCAGTGGACAAGATCAAAGTACTGGATGCAGTTAGAAATGTTCAGATACAGCACAAACTTGCTTTGATCTCCTAACAAATACAGAATGAACAAAATCCAGATAATAATTGGATATATAGTTTTAAATAACGTGCTACTATGCAGATATCTCTCCAAGCACCTACTATTTCACTAACTAAAACATATTTAAAAATTGTGATCTGTAAGAGAGCAGGGAGAAGTCCTGCTTATATTCTGGTTTTCCCCAATATAATACAAAAGAGCTTCTTTAGTCAAAGCCAGGAAAAATATTCTCTGGTTTTGGGTGAAGACAAATCCAGTTTTAAGGATGCAATTAATGAGGATTTCCAATTTATAAAAGTTAGAGTAAGTTTAAGCAGAGTTTAAGTGTGTCTTAAAAGGCATCATGCTGACCTGAAGAAACCAAGGAAAAAAACCCAAAAACTTCTTAAAGGCAATTGCAACTTTTGCTTTTAGTCAACTAAGCAAAGTTTTTATGTTACCAGTACTTCATTCTAGCTTCCTTCCAAATTACTTACATGTTGCCATCAAGTCACCTCCTGGTCTTCCTTTACGAAGGAAACAGCTTGGGCATTTCAGACTTCCACGGCATGTTTTCTCCAGCCATTGAATAATGTCAGAGGCTCCGTCTGTGGACCCTATAAAATTCCAGACTCTAGAATCATGTATATTATTACAGTATTAATTCCCACCAAAGTGTTTTATAGAAGTAAAATATTTTCTTATGCTTGCTCCTGCATATGCAATCATGGGATTTTTTTTTGCTGTTCTTGCCTTCAGAGACACCCGGACAGCACATGCCTACCCTGTTCTTCTCTATCACTTCATTCCTGCAGATATGGCCTAGATTTCTTGTTCTGAGACACGAAGTTGAAATTGATTGTACTAATGTGCATTTTAACCCACAGGTATGGTCACAAAGTCATTAAAATTGCTCTACATCAAGAAACTTGAATGTCTTTTCAACAGTCACCAATTTGTCCAGATTTTTAATTAAAAAAATGAAAAGATGCGACTGTCGTTACCTTGTTACACTTAACCTCATCAATTAGTCTGTGAAAAATATCCAGTAATTTCTGTATTTTATTTATCAAATCATACACCAATATCATAGAATCACAGAGAATGGTTTGGCTTGGAAGGGACCTCAAAGCCCATCCAGTTCCATCCCTCTGCCATGGGCAGGGACACCTCCCACTGGATCATGTTGCTCAAAGCCCCATCCAACCTGGCCTTGAACACCTCCAGGGATGGGGCAGCCACAGCTTCCCTGGGCAACCTGGGCCAGGGCCTCACCACCCTCACAGCAAAGAATTTCTTCCTAATAGCTAGTCTAAAGCTCTCCTCTTTCAGCTGAAAAAAATTACCCTTCCTCCTATCCCTGCACTCCCTGATAAAGAACCCCTCCCCAGCTTTCCTGTAGGCATCCTTTAAGTACCAAAAAGCTGTATAAGGTCTCCAAGGAGCCTTCTCTTCTCTAGGCTAAACAACCCCAACTCTCTCAGCCTGTGCTCGTATGGGAGTTGCTCCAGACCTCTGATCATCTTCATTCCCTTCTCTGGACTCACTCTAACATATCCATGCTCTTCCTGTGCTGAGGACTCCAGAGCTATCCTCGGTCAGGATATCCTCTGAGGGCATAAACCAAGTGTTGTAGAAGATGGTAGAAGTATTTCCCCCTTACTATGTAAACAAACTCGGAGTGTCCAAGTGAACTCATCTTCCTGAGAAGCCCTGCACGCTGACGCCCGCGAGGGACAGGATGTTTGTAGGAGACACTGATCCTCCGGGTAATACTAACAAACTTTTTCAAGTGCCTGCTTATTTCGCCAGGCTCAAGGCCAAATTAACTACAGGATTTCCACCAGGAAGCATTTTTGCCTTCCCATGACAGGCTTGAAGGAGGCATTGAGCTTTTTTTACCCCCTTCCATTGTATAATCAAATAGCAAAACTTGCTCCCTTCCAGGCTGCTGGGTACTAAGCTTTGCCTGGTTCTAATCATCACCTCAGCAGCCAGAAGTGCCGTGTTTGGTGTTGTCAAGAATTTGATTCTATGATTCTATTGTCTTCACCCAAGTAACAAATGACAGAGAGACTAAACAGCCTCAAGTTGCTCTGGGGGAGGTTCAGACTGGCTATCAGGAAAAATTTCTTCACTGAAAAGGCACTGGCACAGGCTGCCCAGGGAGGTGGTGGACTCCCCATCCTTGGGAAGGAACAGAAGATGCATAAGATTCCTGGGAGGTTCACACACAAGCATGTGAGTGGGAGATGCATCCCACCCCATGGCTGCACAGATGGATGCCGAGTGCTCCCTCGCCCCGCCCAGGGCAATGAAGGGCACTCGCTTGCCCAAACTCCAAATTGAGTTTTAAGAGTTTATTTGCCAGCATTTTCGGTATAAACAGGAGCAGTGGGAAAGGTGGGAGTGGTGCCAGCCCTGGTGGGAGAGGTGGGATCAGTGGGAGTGATGGGAGCAGCAGGAGCAGTGGTAGTGTCGGAAATGGTGCCGGGAGCAGTGGGATAGTAGGATGGATGGGAGTGATGTGAGCAGTGGGATCGATGGGATGAGTAGCAGTGATGGGAGCAGTGGGATCGATGGGGTGGGTGGGAGTGATGAGAACAGTGAGATCTGTGGAATGGGTGGGAGTGATGGGAGCAGTGGGATTGGTGCAATGGGTGGGAGTGATGGGAACAGTGGGATCTGTGGGATGGGTGGGAGTGATGGGAGCAGTGGGATTGGTGCAATGGGTAGGAGTGATGGGAGCAGTGGGAGCAGTGGGATTGGTGCAATGGGTAGGAGTGATGGGAGCAGTGGGATGAGTAGCAGTGACGGGAGCAATGGGATGGGTGGGAGCAGTGGGATTGGTGGGATTGGTGGGATCGATGGGATGGGTGGGATCGATGAGGACAGTGGGATGGATCACTGGGATGGGCGGGAGCGGTGCCGCTGCCCCGCCCCGGCCCGGCTCGCTCACCCCGCCCTGCACACCCCGCCCTCTCCACCCCCCTCGCCGAGCGCTCCTCCCCACGTGACCTGCCCCACGTGACCGACGCCCCAGCTCTCGCGAGATTCGCCGCGCGCCGGTCCCGCCCTTCCCCGGCCGAGGCGGAGCGCACGGTGCGGTCCCGGCACCCGCAGCGGCGCCTCTGCGCTGCCCCGGCCCTGCTCTGCCCGCCGCCTGCCTCACGCGCCCGCCGAGGTGAGAACCCCGCCGCTCTCCGACACCCTCTGCTCCCCGCCGGCCTCGTCCTTCCCGCGGGGAGGGAGCCGCGGCCTGGGCCGGGCCCGGGCTGGGCCTGGATTGGGCCTAGGCTGGGCCTGGGCTGGGTCCCACCGGCCCCGGGAGGCCCCGGGCGCCGCAGAGGAAGCGGCGGCCCGAGTGGAAACCGCTGCAGCGGGAAGCGTCCCCGCCCGTGGCAGAGGGTGGAATGAGATTAACTTTAAGGTCCCTTCCGACCCAAAGCGCTCTAGGATTCTGTGAAACGCGGGCGGTTCTGAGGATGTGGGGGCGGCCGAAAGGCCCCGCTGGGAACTGCGCGGTTTCCCTGGGCACATGTTTAAGCTTTCTGTTAGAAACCACTTGGGAGTGGTTGAGCGGTACTGGTACAAGAAGTAGTCACTGTTATAAAACTATGAAAAGTGGAATATTTTTGGTTTAAGCTAAAGTAGAGTGAAGTTTCATCTAAGCCATTATATTTGTTTGAGAGTTAGACAGACTGTCCCTCCAACAGCACGTTTTCTTTCAAGTAGTGTTTTTCTGGACGCTGTTTGTTCTTTGGAGATGATAATGTCTTGTGACCAGTGTGATCTGTGCTGAGAAGAGGTGTCTTCTTTTGCAATCCCTTCTGTTTGCAGCCTTTTCCTGTCTCAAATGCAAGGCCAGGTAGAACTGGAGCTGGCTCCAAATGAGCCAGAGATGTGACTGTTGTGAAATTCGTAGTAGCATTAAAATAAGTCTTTGGAAAGGAATAGAAGATGCATAAGATTTCTGGGAGAATTTATACATGTGCATGTAAGTGGGGAATATATTCTGTCCCCAGCTGTTGTGTTGCTGCACAGATTGATGGATAGTGCTCCCTCATGTTGCCCAGGCCTGAGTAAGAGATGCTTGCTGAATAAAGTTCTGAAATGAGTCTTAGAGAGTTTATTTGCCATCATTTTCAGTATCAGTATAAAAATTAAGGTGAGAAGCTGCCTATAGTCGAGTAGGACTGAAACTTAGCGAGTTGCGTTTTTAATACTTTACTAATAGCTTTTCATGTTACTTTATTTATTTCACTTTACTTATGCCACAAGACATGATAAAAAAGCAACAAGGCTGTTGCATTGATGTGTCCTCTGTGTGTGTTTCTTGCAGATGTCAGAAGACCTTGCTAAGCAGTTGGCTAGCTACAAAGCTCAGCTCCAGCAAGTTGAGGCTGCCTTATCTGGGAATGCAGAAAATGAAGATTTGCTAAAACTGAAGAAAGACTTACAGGTGAGAACTTGAGGGTATGAGTAACTTGAACTTGGGTCTTTCACAAGGGTTTCATCTTTCCTAAATATTTACACTGCAACAAAAACATATTCTTGGTGAGTATATTACTTCTTTTTTGCATAATTTGTTACAATTTTCTTAGGGTTGGCTAGGGAAAAAAAACCCAAAGTGTGACCTATTTTATTTTGTAGCTTGGTAAAGATGTACAAATTTATATAGTAAACTCTTCTGCTAAAAACCAGAGTCATGAAAGATATGCCAGTGCTGTCTTTACTGTCTCCTTTTCTTCATTTGTATTAAAGCGTCTCTCAGCAAATAATTATTTTTTGTTGATATTGCTACGCCTAAGCCTGACAGTTGGGCTTAACATGCCCTTCTTAAGATGTCATATCTTATTTTTGAGCTTGATCCAGAATCTGTTTATTACTCGCATGCGTTTGCAATGATAACATCTTTATAGTATGCAGTTCAGTATTTCTTGTACAACCAAGCCTTGATTGTGTCCAGGTTTGCCTATAAGAAAGGAAAAGACTCCTGTTCTTCATTTGTTGGCCCACCTGCAGTTTTTTAACCATTTGAGATCAGATTGCATCTTCAAGAACTAGAAGAGCATTTCTGGTCCTTCTAGGGTCTTGTTTGGTGACGGGAAGACCACCAGCCTAATCTTAAGGTGATATGCCGTCTTTTAGATTCTTCTGCCACATAAAAACATATTGGCATATAAAAGAAAACAGCAGCGCTGTTAAATTTGTCATTAGAGTGCAAACGTTGCTTCATTTCTGTTGTGGACTGCTTCAGTTATCAGATATAAAAACATACCAAACTGGTACAAGAATCAGTAACCACTGTTTTGTATGGGAATAACGGCAATAAAAGTGATACTTAATCGAAATAAAAGTAGTGCCTCAAAGCACTGATCTTTATAAATTACAAAGGCTTTGTGCCCACAAGGCACTTCGTAAATCATCTTGATGTCCTTCGTTGTACACTGTTAAAAGCATGTGTATATTTTTATATTTTTAAAATGCACAGCAAAACCCATATGGGATGATATTTCCGATACCAACACGACCTCGGCTTTGATATGCAGAGATCATTGATGCGAAAGGACAACTTGCAAACTTTTTTATAAAAAGCTTTCTGCACAGAATGGGGAAGATCGTTACACTTTGCATCCCCAAAAGGTTTGCTATCCGTGTTCCGCCTTGAAAATGACATAATGTTTTGCAGACTTAATATATGCCAGTCAAACTACTGTGAAGATGGGTTTAATGCTTCAGTGTCCTAACTAAATAGCTTTCAAATTAGTTAAAAAAGATTGTAACAGTGTAATTGAAACATTTTTTCCTAGGTAAATAGTGAAGCACTGCTGCATTTCCTGTACTCAGCCTACTCCTGAGTAACAAGATTAAAATAAATATTAGAAGACATTTTTATAAGCACTTTGCTTCTAGTGTCTGTGCACCCAAGGACCAGACTTACCTTTTCTATCAAGCAGAATTGAGGGCAGCTGTCATCTTCTGCAACTGGAGATGATGTCTGTGGCTGTTGCGTTCTGGAGCGTAGAGCTCTGCCAGCCTTTGAAAAGACCCGTTGGTCAGGAAAAATCTTGGCGAACTCTAACCAGTATTCTCTGTGGGTCACACCTTCACATCACAGGGATGTGGCAACGAGCTGTATTGTTCAGCCCGTGTGGCCGTATTGAGCTCTTGTGGTAGTTGTAATTTGTGCTCAGAAATTTTCTTTGAGCTGTTCTGTTAAAGACTTCTTTAGAACCATCTCATGGGTTGCAATAAAATTTATGTTTACCTGGTGTGCTTAGCGCTATGATAACGCGCGTATTAGTGAAGCTTTTTACCAAAAGTTTGCTGGTGTGTAAGTGACTTTATTGAGTTCAAAGAATCCTTGGTAGACTTGTCTGAAACTATGCACGATTAAGCTCTACCATAAGCCATCTGTGAGTGTGGCAAGAATAAATCAACAGTTTCGTATCACTGGTAGTGTACGTAGTGAAACACTTGCGTTCAGGTAGCTTGTGCCTGACTTACGGTATTTGGCCTGCTGAGATGAGATACCTATGTCAAACCATGATGCTTCTTGGATTTGCAGCATATAGCTAGCTATATATTGAGAAATAGTTTGGGATTTTGCCTCTGGGAAGGAAAAGGAGGCTAATGCTGTAGGTTTTATGGAGCGCTCTCAAATTAGGTAACTTGCTAATAAAAATCTGTTCTGGTTTGGTAGTAGTATTAGAGAAAATGGAGACCAAAGCAGATAGAAGTAATCGTAAGCATGTTTCTATGCTTGCTGTTGGACTTATGAACTAGAAGATCCTCTAAAACAAAGAGCAGAACTTTTGTTAGGAAGGTGTTGGAAATACAGATGTTAACAGCTGCAGCAGAAACAGACTGTTAGGCCACTCATGCCAGTTGTATGTGAGATAAAAATGCATTTCAGTATATATTGTATTAATTCTTACTTGGGAATTGCTTATGATCCTTTAGGTTCTTGAGGAATGAAGATCAGCTTCTTTACTGCTTTTTCCTGAGCTGGTCT
The DNA here is from genome assembly GCF_017976375.1 of Cuculus canorus. Lineage (NCBI taxonomy): Eukaryota > Metazoa > Chordata > Aves > Cuculiformes > Cuculidae > Cuculus > Cuculus canorus. The sequence goes on from NC_071407.1 coordinate 7,218,650, forward strand.
TTGTATGCCAATGGCCAAAATAGGATGTGAAACTGAAAGTTCAGGCTCTACTGAAGTTGAACATTGTTTTATCTGTAATTTAAGTATTTACCACTGGGTAAGGGAGCAACAACAGTTTGTACTGACAGACTCAAAGAGCTGAAGAATTTTTCTTTAAGGATCACAGAGTTGCTTTGCCTTACACAGAAAGTTTAAGTGGCCTTTTAGGTGCTTGCCTCCTTTTTAGCAATAGTGCAGAACAGTGCTTTTGATTGTGCAGAATCAGAATATTACATTGACAGGAAGTTGGGGAGGAGCTTTTGCATGCTCCTGTCTGTGGATGAATATTTAAAGGAACAGGAAAAAAATGTTTTGTCTTGTTGGATTAAGGAGAGAAGGTCTGACCTGAAATCTTAAGGTCGGGGAATTTGGAGATAAATACATCAAAATGATTTAAGGAAATAAATTTCTTTTCTATGCACCTGAGTGGTTTCTATAAGTGAGAGGGCTTTACAGGGTGGCAGTCCTGTAAGGTTCTCTTCCACCCTGGCTCTAGGTGCTTCAGTTCAGCCAATCCACATGTTTTTGAGTAAGATCAAACACTTTTCAGCACTCAGAAGTGCGGCAGTCATACTTGTAGTTGTGTGGTTTAGACATCACTACATGCAATACAGCCGGCCAGTCGAAAATAGGAAGGAGTGGGACAAATTACCAGCTAGAGAGAGAATAGAAGCCTTATGTCCTTTCACCTTTTGTCCTTGGAGCGCTGTCCTGCTGAATACTTGTTCTGCCATGTGTGTGATTTCTGGTCAGTAACCAACATCCCATTATTGAGACTGTTGAGCTGCGTCTTTGTGCCGATAGCTAAGCAATTCATCTAGAAATAAATGCTATAACAATAATAGGCTGCTTTTTGACATTTTGAGGAGGGCTTGGGCAACTTTCCTGCAATGCAATGAGGACCATACATCTTGTTAGGTGTGTTAGCAATGAGTGAGTTTAGTTAAATGATTAAAAGGCCAAAACTAGCTTAGTCCACTTCATATGAAATTCATAGCTGATGTAGTAGTTTCTTAAAAAAAAAAAAAAAGTAAATGTGGGGTAAGAATGCATGGTAACAGAGTTTGAAATATTACTCTTTGTGGGGTTTTTTTGTCTTTTATAGGAAGTCATAGAACTAACCAAAGATCTTCTTTCAACACAACCTTCGGAAACTCTTGCAAGTTCTGACAGTTCTGCTTCTGCTTTGCCCAGTCACTCCTGGAAGGTTGGGGATAGGTGCATGGCAATATGGAGTGAGGATGGACAGTAAGTGTAGAAAACTTCTCTAACAGTTACATGAAATAGTTCAATGGTAAGAAATTTTCATTCGGTTTGAACTGCCCCTGGGGTGGCTAAACACAAAAAGACGTTAGGAAGTAAATATGATACTAGGTATTCTGGTACTGTCTTTAATAAAAGTCAGTATTTTAGATAAAAAGCAAAGAGATGTGGGGTCATTTCCTAGGAATGGCCTGTTTGTGACTAACTTTATAAAACTAAGGTAGCTTTGTTAAATAACCACTTGCTAGTGTAATAAACTGCAGACTCTCGTGAATTGATGTCTCGGAGCAGGCTTGCATAAATGTTTCAGGATGTATAATTCATTATTTGTTGTTGCATTCATACATACGTAATCGATTGCTATCCAGAAAAATCCTTGCTGTGTCTGAGTTTGTGCCTCTCATTGGAAATTCTGGGATTGGTCTGTAGACTAAATAGCTGTGTAATGCAAGTACAGAATCAATCAGCCTCTGGAGTTAGTCTCCATTACATTAGCCTGTAAAGTTCTGAGAACTCAAGCAGTTCTTTCTAACTTAATAATCTTTTAAACAAAATTCTAAAATTACTTTCCATGCTGCAAAAGTGTATAATTCTTGCAACTTTCTTGAAATTACTATTTATGCAGGACTAATATGCCAATCATTACTGCCTAGAAGCTCTGTTGTTCAATAAATATGGTTTACTAACAATGTAGGGACTACGTGGAGATATTGGTATGGCTGTTGATGTATTGGGTAGAAAACAAGCCTAAAAGTGAACCTTTTTTCTGTCATAAATTATTGAGTGAAATGCTTTTGTGTAAGAACTTAATTGAGTCTTATTGTCTTGGGTCACCACCGGCCATTCTTCTGGCTCTGGTCGCCAGGTGAGAGGATCAGAGCTTGGGGAAGAATGTGCCAGTGTCCACTGAAGTGGATCTTATTTGGCTTAATTGAGTTGCTTTTTTCTTTAACCCCCTGCTTCTGTTGTGACATTTAAGTGACCAGTGATTTATGAAGAGCTGGCCAGTAATTATTTTTTACCTCATGCTGTTTGAGTTTCCGTTTATTTCCATCTCACTGAACTCAAGGTGATGTTGGCCCACAAAAAATCACACAAGAAACTTAACTTAATAAATATTAACTGCAATATTGTCTAGGAAACATCTTATTTTGTTCTTCTATTAACTTTACATGTATCCTTTTACTCTAAATGTAGATTCAATTACTTTTTAATATTTTTGGAAATGTCAGTGGCTTTTTTCCGCTTTCCCATTCTGAGGTCAGTTTGATCAAAATTTTTCATACTTGTAAATATGAAATAGACTGATTTCTGCTAAAATTTCAAAATTGTTGTTCCTAGTCAATAAGAAAACTTTTCATTTTGTGAGTGTTGCAGAGGGAATATTTTTTCAAACCTTCTGGTTTTCTTAATTCTTTTTCATACAGAGAAAAATGGAACCAAAGCTTTACTGCTGTGAGCGGACATTTCCCAAAACTCCTCAATGACTTCCCTGAAAGTTGTGTTCTGTGAATGAAGGATTTTGGTGGGTGGGTCTTGTCAATCCTGCCAGAATTAGAACTCAGGGTATCTGATTAGATTGGCCCCAGCATTAATCATTAGTCTTGATAACTGCGAGGCCGCTGCTTGTTGTTGCTAAAGGTCAAATACAGCAGATTCTGATCTTTATACTTGTATCCTTTGGACCTTAAGAAAATAATCTCTTGGTTTGATTTGTGTCTTCTCCCTGAAAATGAAGGCTGATATTTGCAAAATTTTACATAATGCCATTAGCTGGCTGAGTGTAGGTGTTGAAGGGCTGAGTATTAAAGCTTTACTCACATGCTTACAGCCATGATATCTTTACAGGTGTTACGAAGCTGAGATTGAAGAAATAGATGAAGAGAATGGAACAGCTGCGATCACATTTGCTGGATATGGCAATGCTGAAGTTACACCTCTGTTCAACCTCAAGCCTGTGGAAGAGGGAAGGAAAGCAAAAGAGGACAGTGGCAACAAACCCATGTCCAAGTAAGTTGTACGGAGACATAAATTGAGTAATGAAATAGAACATCTCTTTTTTGAAATGTTGCGTCTGTAATATCCTCATGTTTGCTTGAAGAAGGATTTTAGATCAGTCCAGCAGGTAGTGTTTAGTAGATAATCGTGACTGGTATCGTGTGTGTTACGTGTCCTGGCAAGGTAACATAATAGACTTGGTTTATACTCAGATTGTGCTGTCTCAAGATATCAGGTATCGAAGTGGTAGATGTAAAAAAGTTAGTATGTTTTTACTGACAGCAGAGAGCCCCCAGATTTCAGCCCAGATGTGGCGCAGGCTGCTCTTGGAGCTGTGATGGGGCTAACGACAAGTGTACTTGCAGTACAAATGACTTGACCCCTGCCTTGTCCCTGTGTTAGGATGGCTGTGCTGACCCCGTCAACGGGGAATGTACTTTACTGAATATCCTGCTGTGCCTTGCACAAAATGGTATTTTTAAGGGCTGAAAACATTTTGCAGGTGGGGAAGAGGTGGTACAATTTCAGAGGTTGTTACAGGCAGTGATCTCTTCCCTAAGGGATTGTTCTGAGGGGCACTGCTTTGTGGTGTAGGTCAACTCCTTGAACTTCTTCATCTTTACTGAAGTCACCGATATTTGCTCTTTTCCTTCCATCCCTGTTCAGTACTTGGTAGCATGAGAGTCCTGCAGACCTCCAGGAAAGTTTGGGCTTTTCACTCCAATGGGCTGTTTAAAGTTTCCAAATCCTAGATGTTTCTGGAATGTAGAAGTGCTGATGGGTACAATTTCAGTTTCAGGAATGAATTGCACTCAATCCCATGGGTTGCTGTGTTTGGCATGGGCTTAATCGGGTGGTGGTTGTTGTTCTTATGTCCAAATATGTAAATAAGTAGTGTAATACTTATTCATGGAAAGACTTGTTTTCCATCTATTTCTATAAGTGGAAAATATTTACAAGCTTTTTTTCCTGTCATTTGCTTATGGAGAGCTATTGTGTGTGTCTGTCTCACAGGGATTTTAGTTTCTTATGGGAAAAGGCACAAACATAAAATGTCTGTTTTCCTTCTCTCCAGAAAAGAGATGATAGCCCAGCAACGAGAGTACAAAAAGAAGAAAGCTTTGAAAAAAGCTCAGAGAATTAAAGAACTCGAACAGGAACGAGAGGACCAGAAAGTCAAGTGGCAACAGTTTAACAACAGAGCCTATTCTAAAAACAAAAAAGGCCAGGTTTGTTTGATTTGTCAGTATGTGAATAACAAGAGGGCAAAGAATTCTGTGCAGTGAGTGCTTTGGAGGAGAGGAAGATGATGTTTTCAAATGGATTTAAAGGGGGGGTGTGATCTTTGTAATTCTGAAGCATGGTTTGGTATTTTGTGCACTTAGAAGGCCTGGGTTTGTACTGGTTCGTTTTGGAGAACTGGCTCTTCTTAAGGGGCTGAGCTTGCCTGTAGCTTGGAGAGCTGGGGGATCTCTCAGTTGCCAGGTTTGTTGGAACTTGGAACCTGAGGGCCTGTCTGAACCTCCAAGCCCTGTCTATCTCGTGGCAGAGCAGGACTAAATAGTTGCCCTGGAATAGCAAGCATAGTGCAAAAAAAGGTAGCAAGGATGTTTTAAAGTCTTATTTTTATCATGGCTTGACCACGACCTGCCAGAAATAGTGGTAAAACTTCAGTGTTAGGAACAATCATTAAAGATCATCTCATGTGAAAGGTGAATTGTGGGCCTGACCCAAGGTCATGAGTGCCACAATCCTATCCAGCACTTGGAAGCCAGGAAGTTCCCGGCTCTGTTGTCACACTTGCTGGTAACGTCACAGGGACGAGCCAGCCTTGAGAAACTCTCTGTCTGTAGAGCAAGAAGTTGCAAGTATTTAAATACTTATGACTGTAATGATTGATTGTGTTTTTAAGACGCAGTTGTTAAACGCAGTTGTGGAGATAGGACATGGGGGAATGGGTATAAACTGGAGAGGGGCAGATTTAGACTGGACATTAGGAAGAATTTCTTCACCATGAAAGTGGTGAGACACTGGCACAGGTTGCCCAGGGAGGTTGTGGCTGCTCCATCCCTGGAGGTGTTCAAGGCCAGGTGGGGCCTTGGGCAGCCTGAGCCAGTGGGATGTCCCTGCCCATGGCAGGGGGGTTGGAACTAGATGATCTTAAAGGTCCCTTCCAACCTGAACTATACTATGATACTGTGGTAATTACTCAAAAATGGTGTTTTCTGTTTCATTTGCAGGTGAAGAGGAGTATTTTTGCTTCCCCTGAGAGTGTAACTGGCAAGGTTGGCGTTGGAACGTGTGGAATTGCAGACAAACCTATGACACAGTATCAAGATACCTCTAAATATAATGTCAGGCATTTGATGCCTCAGTAACAGGAAAAAAAAGGTGGAACTTCATCTCTGCAGGGCTTTACACTTATCTTTTTATCATTATATTTTTCTAAAAGTAAATTATTTGTTGGCACATAGCGAGTAGTCCATTTTGTCACCATCACTTTGGCTTCAGCTGATATGAGCCTTAAATCTCCAGCTATTGATTTGACCACCCTAATCATTAGTCTTTTTGTAGTTGCATTAGAATACATTCTGCAGGTAAAGGTTTTCATGAACTGCTGTTACCTGTTACTCCGAAAACAGTGGTTATCTGCAGCTTGGATCTCTGGAATCTTCCATTCATACTTGTAGTGAAGGGTTTTTTCCTTAAGAAAAGTGGTGGTATAAAAATGGCACCTTCCCAGCCTCCCTCGTTTCTGTAGTCACCGTTCTGTCTGCTATCTCGGTGACAAGCTCAGCATCGCAAAGCTGCTGCAGCTCTGTCAGTGTGAGCCAGACTCCAGCGGAGCTCATACATCACATGGAATTGCTAAGGAATTTCTGAATTAACTCCCTTACAAATCCACTGAAGATTGGTTTGCACAGCTGTAAATGAGGGCAGAACAGGGCTGATAGGATCTCTTATAACTAATGATGATTTATGTGCTAGAAACAATAAATCTGACTGTAATTCCAGTCTGAATTTGAAGTTAAGCAGAGGAGATGTTATACTTTGTTTGTTAAAATACTCATCAAATTTTAATAGGACATTATTGAAAGTTATTGAAATGTAACCAGAAAACCATAGGACAAGGCATGTAGACTCCAGTTTCCCAGTAGAAAGCTCTACTTGAAAATACCCACCCCAGCCTTCCCCAGGGGTCAGTGAGTTGGAGACCATAAATGGCTGTTCCTTCTCACAGAGCTTGTAGGTTTGATGGTACGGTCACAGATCTGCTGCACAGGAACAGCTCGTGTCGGGGCCTCCTCCATCCAGGCAGGTAGAACAGCGGCACAGCAGCTTCAGATGGCCACGTCCCACTTAGTGGTGTGCGAGGAAAGGTTAGTTTGAAGTTTCTGTCCTGGCCTTAGTGTTCCCTGGAAGTGCAGCTGTACCACAGCGCTGCTGAGCCCCTTCACTTTTATTCAGGAAACCACGTGTAAAAGCTCTTGCTTTCTTGTATTTTATGTGATTTGCTTTCCTGTGTTATTTGTCTCTCACTTACGGTAGTGGTGCCATCTCCGAACCCGTAATGTGTTTAAAGAAGTTAATGGGTAGCCCTGTATACAATGTAGATATTATTTTTGTAAACTCTAGGGCTGAGTTAATGGACAAGAGCACATCGGCTGTTCCCTCTGTTAAATAATTAAAGGGTGTTTGTTGTCCATTAACCCTGACCATTATTTCCCTGTATATTATGTTAATGTAGCTCATTTTGTAATTTGTTACCTAGATCAGGTCACGTCAGCAATTGTTGATGCACTGATTGGTGGAAATGTCCATCAGTTACAAGTCACAACTCAAGCTAAACTCTACAACCAGTAGTTTAGAATCCATACATAGAAAAAGGTTCTCCCTATGATGGGAGAAGGTGATTTTTATGAATACAAAGTGTGTTAATTTCAGTTTTGTATGTTTAACTTTTATTAAATAAAGTGTTTAAAATCTGCTGGATACATTGGACAAAGTCAGAGTCTTCGTGGGGGGCAGTAAATGATCAGGGAAGGGGCAAGTGTGGAATCTCAAATGTGAATCCAGTCACTGCAAGATGAAGCAGATCCTGCTTAATTCCTTACCTTCAGTGGAAACAGTGGGGTTATGCTTTCTTTTGCATAGAAAAACACTTACAAGGAAATTAATCCTACTCTGCTGCTTTTAAGAAAGGGAGTTTGTAGTGCAGCCAGCACCCTACAGAGAGGGGACTCTGCAGTGACTTCAAACAGCTGATGGCCCAGCCCTGCGGACAGCCAACTGCTGAGGGAGGTCACCTCTTTCACAGGTGGCTGCGATACAGGTACTGCATCTCCTGGAAGTCAGAATGGAAAGACTGGAGCCTTTCCTTATTCCACCTGTTATTTTTAACAAAAAGAAAAAAAAAAAAAGGGAAATAAAGTCTTTGGAGAAAAAGACATAGCCCACACCTGTCACGCACTACACGTCTTTTGATGTCCTAAGTACAGCTGGTCTCTCACAGGGCTGTATACTTACTAGAGCTGAAGAGAACTTAGGGTACTGCGACTGTGTGGAACACAGTGGCTGTGTGAGCCTTCCTGATGGAAACAGCCCGGCCCAAGCTAAAACACTTCATTCTCACCCCCGACTTCATCTTTGCTGAGCCTTTCAAAAAAGAGAATTTAGTCCATTTCCTCTGAGTAACTCGCTGTGGGCTGCTGGAAGGACTTGGCTGCGATTCTTCTGTTGGGAACCACAAAGAAATGCTGAGAGAAAGCTTCGATGCACTTTTCTTAACTGCCTTACCTGGAGCAGAAGGACACAGCACCACCTGTGGCTGATGTACCACATCTTCTTCAGCAGGAACTGAGCAGAGCAGTGGGGGCCAGGGCTGCTGTGTCATCCCCGAAGAACCTGCCCCTCTGTAATGGTGCTCCAAAGGAAAACTGTGTTTGCAGACACTCACCCCCCTGCCTGTGCCCTTCCCAAGCTCCACTCCGATCTCTTGGCCAATTTCGAGCAAATCCAACAGCACATCAGTATTTTCCAGCTATTTTGTGTAGACTGGTGAGCAGAGAAAGAAATAAGGATGTGTTCTTCTCCAAGGGGCCCACACGACAATGTGCACTGTATTGTGGGTGCCGAGGAGCTTTGGGTACTCTCAGGTCACAAGATTTATTGCTCACGCAATAAGGGAATCCACGCACAGGACAAACAAAGCCCTGGAAAAAACATCAGACTTTAATCTGTTATTTATGGACTTCTTTATCATTAATAATAAGCTCACTTCCCCGAGCTCAGGGTGAACGCCTGGGTTTACCATTCTCCTGCAGTTTCTCATGCCCCTGACACACGGCTGGTGCCAGAAAATACGTAACAATAAGAGCTTACAATGCTGAAGAAAAGGATGCAAAAAAGGACCCTCTCAATTTAGTGCATATGACGGATCCCACTGTCACTGAAGCCAAACGCTTCACCCATTTCAACAGGACAATGCAGAAACGCAGCCCGCAAACAGGGAGCACCAGGTACGAGAGCAAAGAGCAGAAAAGCAGGAGGCTGGAGCTCACTGGCCAGAAACAAACAAAAGGAAAACACAACCACAAGCCCTGCAAAATGATAGCTCTGAATAGTTAACCTCGTTTCTCTTGGCCTACAGCTTTCTTGAAACAGAGGGATTTGAGACAGCCTTTGTCACTGACACTGCTCTAATGGAACGGACGGTACAATGACCTTCAAGTGACAACTCGCCACGGGATAACCGTGACAAATGCAGGCAGAGCGTCATCTCCACCTTGTCTGCAGACGTGAGGTGACAAACTCTAATATGCTCGTGTCAAAAGAGGGAAAATGCTGGATGGTCATTTTAATGGGCTTGTTCAGAGCACGAGGACCCACTGGGGATCTCATTTACACAGGGAGGACTTGAGAGAATGAGCTTACGAGGGAGCCGCCTAAGGAAAGCACATCCAGTTCTGGTCTTACATGGGAAGTCATCTTATTCTTCTAAAATCAAGCAGAGAATCGATTTTGGGCTTCTGTTACCCTACAAACACAAAAATAAAGCAGAAAACCAATAGCACCCATAAAGTAAACCATAAAAACCCTCACTCCATTAGGCAAAGACAAAAGGAAAATGTAATTCCATGCCCAAATTACTGTGTGGTGGGAATAAGTGTTATTCTGGATGAAACCGGAGCTAATGGGGGGGGAACGGACACGACAAACACCAAGGGCCAGAGGAGAAGACCAGGAGTGAAGTGTTTCACTTTACCTGCAGAGGAGTAAAATGAGGCTTCAGCAGCAAACCCCACACCTATTATGATCATGTAACTATGATGTCCTGCATAACCATAGGATCAGCCTGTGCAATAATCTGAGAGTAATTTATAGTAACTTCTCTGAGCCACTTGCTCGTCTGGACTGTTGGAGCAGAGCAGAGCAGACCAACACCCAGCAAAAAGAGGAGCATGACAGAACACGAGGTGCAAGGACATGGAACAGGCCAGAGTCCACGATACAAAAATAAAGCAGTGCAGAACAACCTCAAAAAACAAGATAAATGTTTCGCCTACGTAACAAACTATCCAAACCCTAGCTGAAACCCTGTAAGACCACAAAGAACCCCCCCAGCACCAGAGCAACCACCCCCTTGTCTGCAGCAGTTATCATAAAGGCTCTGAATTTCATTCATCCCTAGAGGAGGGACCACTGCCACCAGCCAGACGGTTAGGCAGGCGGCTGCTGATGGAAGCTCATCTCGTTCTAAGTTTTCTCCACTGTATTGGCACTTGACATCAAGACTTCTTTGTGCCCACAATGCTAGAAGAGGTAGGAGGTACCCAGCTGGCTCTGGAGCAGAGAAGCAAACGTTTCAGCCGCATTTATTCGAAACAGAAACATATCACTCTCTTACACCAACTAGAAGAGCAAAGCCATTCCCCACTCCTCAAACCTCAGTGTTTCTCAGCTGTGATATTTCTTTCCCAAGTGGCCATTTAAAGCAAACAGGGATAACAGGAAGGAGGGGATGCCGGGACAGCTAGAGAAAAAGGGTCCTAAATAATTAAATCCCACTACTATTCAAACTGCTCAGCACCAGGGCTGCCAGTGGTCAACACTTCAAAGGGAATAATGAGCAAACACATCAGGCCTTGCTAGAGCTATAGTTTCCCACTTCTCAACACTCAGAAGGCTGTCCCAAACCTTGTGCCATCCAGAGACTGTATGGACCCCAAGTATAAATCCAAGCAGCATTTCCTCTTTGAAAACCCTCAGGCCCCATTTGTTAACCGAGAGCTCAATTCAGCCGATGGCAGACTCCTGCTCCTGCAAGGTCACCTCCCAGAAGGAAGGAGAACAGATATGCTGAGCCACTATATTGCATACACACACATGAAAACAGATTCAACAACGGCAACCTGACCCAGACTCAGTAAGCAAATTAATGTAAAAAACCCAAACCAAACAGAAATCATTCATTACAGTCATGGAGAGATTAATGTGTGTTGTGCCTCTCACAGGGGATGACATTTTGGAAGCGAGAGGGGGAAATATCACAATATTTAAACACAGGCAACTCGGGAGAAAGCAAAACTCTACAGCAGACTCGATCAGGATCTTCTCATGGAAGGGTACGAGGAGTCAGCTGAAGTGATACGAATGACCAAGATGGAAGAACACGACTCATTTCAGATACAGAAATGTTTAATGGCGTTAAAGTGCTACTTTAATGGGGACCATATGCTAACATTTAAACACAATTCCACTGCACTGCTAAATATAGTTGTCTTTATTTTTTTTATTTTATTTTACCTCTTTTTGCCCAACCCTACCTAAAACAATAAAATAAAATCTAAAGAACTGAAATTAACAACCCATTCAAATCAGCAATAAGTTATGAATTTTATAAAGCATTTTTTTCCTCTTTTTTTTTCTTAGTAATGAGGGGTAGTTAAATTACTTAACGATATACAAAGTTTCAAACAATGCCATAGGTGAGGACTCTATTAAGGTTCTTAAAACCTGGAAAACAAAATAATCCTGGCCATTAAAAAGACAAAAATAAAAAAGCAAAGCCCTCAAAGTGCAGGTTAGAATGCTCGTCTCCAAGAAAATTAGAAAACATTCGCTATAATAGCTCTTAACAGCACCTGCACAGGTAAGATGGCAAGGCCCTTGGGAACAGGACGTGCAGTCAAAACGTTACATTAACATGAGAGACGTGCTGAGCTTAACTAGGTTAACTATCGGACTGGAACTTCAAAAGTCAAAGGGAATGATTCTAAAAAGAAAACTGAAGAAACCCCCACCAAACCTGGCCTCTTCCAGCTACCACAGCCTTCATCCGTTGTGTGCATGGCAAAAAGCATCTTCGTATTTCGTTGGGTCAAGTGCTTCATCAAAACGGAGATCTTCTCATGGCGCAAATTCATATAAAAGACATCTAAGGATTCATATGGACAACTCTAAAAAGACGCATCAGACTTGGGGTGTTTTCCCTCCCAACACATTTACAAATGTTTATCAAAAAATCTCTTCAAATAAAAAGGTCAGAGTGGCTCAGTATCTGGGCATGACTCTCTGGCATGTCACCTCTCGTGTGTGCTGGTTTCTTTCTGTCCTCAGCTGGTTCTGTGCCTGCATGTGAGCACGCATCTACCGGGAGATCCGCTGCCGGTGTCACAGCCCGTGGCTGACACAGCCCACACTGTGCTGGTAGATTACAAGCGCGTACCCCTTGCTTTAGCCACGCAGCAGAGGTACTTGCATTTTAAATGATGTTCAACAGAAAGCTGAGCTGAATGGTGTTCTCTACTGAACATCTCTTTGCTGCCCCTCTCTCTCTGGGCACAGAATGAGACCTTAATCATTATTGTCGTTGTTATTCCTAGGCTATGTAAGCCTTCTTAGATTTCCTCGTACGTTACGACAGCACTGGATTGCAATAAACTGTAGGACACGGTCCTTTTAGGACCACAAAAGTTCTTCAGAAGGGCCTAAACAAGGTTGTTCAACCTGAACTGCAATGTAAGAAATTCTGACGTTTCTCAGATCTTGTGACAGAAAGAGAGGGGTGAGTCTCTAGTATCCTCTTTCAAACAAATAAATTCAAAACAAAGTGATTCATTGCTAAGGTCTACATCCAGGTCCCACAGAAACAAACGGATTTCACCGACTTCAAAGGGACTTGGGTTTGGTCTAACTTTTTTGCCAGCAGGAATTGGGATTGGTAACATGACCAAATGGACACACGTGGGTTTCTGTGGAGGCTTCCTTTTTACCCAAAAAGCTTTATATACAGGTGTCTCCATGACTGGCTGTCAATGTCATTTCTGAAAGAGGATACTGGCATCTAGGACCCAGTTTGATCACCCCAGTGAAATCATTCACCCCGCACTGTTGTCTCACTTGGTTCTAGGAAGCAAACGAGAGCTTGACACTGGCGCTGGAGTAACCCTCGTCACTCCCAATACTCTGCAAGCTGCTGTGATCATCAATGTCACTGATGCTGGTTGTGCTGATATTGTCCACTTCTCCATGGGAGAACTCTGTGCTTTCAACGTCCACTTCAATCTCTTCTAAAAAGGAAGACAAGAGAAATGCAGACTGGTTAGCACCACAGATCCAACTGCTCCCTTCAAGCCTGCGAGCTGCCGGGACCCTCCCAGTCAGGGATGAAGCAGCAGCCCGGTAGGAAGAGTTTCAGCGCTCTCCCTTGGTGCGGGATGGGCTGTGGATATGGTTTATAAAGAGACTAGGTATCAGCTTGGAGGTTTTCCTAGGAACTTGGAAAAGGGATTTGACTGTGGAAAAGGCCACAATATCAGCAGATGTGGCCCCCTCACACACTGAACTTGTTCTGCAACCTCTTCCTTTGGAGCTCTACTACCCCAGCGGTGGAAACAAAAAAGAAACACCTAAAACGGAGAGCAACAGAGAAAACAGAGCACGTAGTTATCCCAAACACGCTGCTTGCTCGATATCACGTTACCAAAGCGGGTACCACTCATCTAGGGCATTACAGTGCATTATCTTGGGGATCTGGGTTACTCTCAAGAGATGCTCAGTGGATTTTAGAACATGAATCTTGTCTTTTAAGATAAACTCAGAAAGCAGGTATCTCGTTAAACAGACATCTTCGTTCCTGTACTATTTAGGAATTTTCCGTAATCATTTTTTTTTTAAACTACAGACTCACACCCAAACCATACAGCATCTTTGGGTCTGTCAGTAAATATCAAACCATTTCTATGCCTAAATATCTCTCCACAGCAGAGATATGTAAAAAAAGAAAATCATCTGAATTCAGTTAGTCATTCAGATAATCTCTATCGAGTTCTAACAAGGGAGAACTCTATGGGATGCTTGGGAAAAAAAGGAGGTAGGGGGATGTAGAATGACTTCAGTAATTTTAGGAGGCAATCTGCTTGGTTCCATTCGCTTGGTTAATGCCATGGCACCTTGGTTATTCATGGCCCAAATAGAGAACAAGAAGCTGGAAACTGCTTTGCAACATTCCTTCCAGTCCCACTAATATCTTCTTAGATTTTCCTCTCTGAATGGCCAAGAGATGCAGCAGACCAAAAAGCACAACGGGCATCTCAACTTTATCATGAGGTATTTAGCTGCCATATTGTGACCACATAATTTTTCCTACTTTCAGCATTTTAGAGAGCCTTTTGGAGAAACAGATCACTTTAAATGCCACAGAAATCGCCTCACGTTGACAATAACACTTCTTCCAGACTTAATAAGAACTCATGCAAAATACTGCATATACACAATATTCATGCATGGACATGAGTCTCTGTGTGTGTGCATGCATTTGAGCCAAATCAGTAGGCTAAATATCAAAGGCCATAAGAAGGAGTTAGGTGAGAGACAAGAAATTGATGAATCTCATGTCCTTGCTTCACAGAGTCCTGGAGATTCAGTGCTAGTTCAGGGACACTCACCTCGCTCTGAGTCTGAGCGATCCGAGGAAATGGTAGATCCAATGCTGTCCATTCGTATTCGCTCTATCTCCTGAGGACCCTGTAGCTGTTCCAGTCTTCTCTTTAGGAATCTTTGTTCTCGTTCCAGGTTCTCAAGCTGGTGTTGGCTTCTCCTCTCAGCCTCTTCAAGTTTCTGACACGATCAAACACAACTCAAGATTAGTTGCATCCTTTTCTCCTTCCCTCCCACCTCCACTGCCCAGCCACTTGCTTTCCTTAGGCCTTCCCAGGTCCTGGAGAGATTTAAGGTACAAACGAGCCCCGAACCAAGTTGTTTTGCAGTCTACAAGAACAATGCCATCTCCACATATCTTTTCCACCTTCCAAGTCCTGTTAAATCTTAGGCATTAGTATGAAAAGTCTCCGAGGACAGAGGCTCTCCAGAGGGAATAATGTGAATTGTAGCAGTTTGTGGGTCATTCCACATGGATTCAGCCGCTTGCATTACCAAATCTGTCCACGAAGGGGCTGCAATTCCCTTAACCAAAACAATTCAAGGTTTGTTATGATCTACTGTAACATAAAAACGTGCCCTGGGAGTTCTGTGTTCCTTGCTGCATGGTTTAGCAGGATTTCTCAGAAACAGTTTTCTATTCAGTAAGCGATTTACATAACCTACTACAGATTTCTTTGATCACAGCTGGGAAATCTACCAGGACACTGTTCTTTGTTTCCTACAACAAGCGCATTGCATAAGGAGGAGTCATTTCAGGCTAACTCTGTCCCTTCGGCAGCGCTTTTTCTCCTTCACCACCCACCCTCCCCCCATCCTGACCTGCAACAAAGTATTTCAGCCTCTTCTAGATACTGACAATGCCGCATTTTCTTTTCATGCTTTGCTTTGCCAAAAATGAATCTAGGAGAGCGCAGGGCTATCTGGCAAGTTCACATGTAAAACCCCAGCAAGCCAATCCTGTCTTATGCTCTTGTGGTTTGTGCTAATGCTTTGGCAATAAGAACTCACTAGCACAACAGTAAAAAAGCTGCATTTCCCATCAAAACGCGGTCATTCAAGAGCAGGTAGGTTTTTCTTTAAAGAGATGCAGCTGTCAACGAGTGATCGCAATGCAGAGCAAGACCCCTGCTCTCTAAATCAATCATTTCCGTAGTTAACGGAGTTCATTATGGACTTTTCTAACAATGTGGCTTGTAGCAATGATAAATGATTAATCGAGAGGGCAAGGCTTGCTTGCCTTTTTTTTTTTTTTTTTCTTTAAAGGTGTTGGTCTTCTTCAGCAGAGTTACCTCTAGGCACCAACAGCAAGCAACTGAATTGCACTTCCCAACAACCCAGACTGAAAGCAGCTGGAAAACTAACTCTTACCTTGATATGTGCTTTGGCTTTGTTGAGCAGCCCAAGCGTTGTGTGCCTGGTGCAGTCTGGTCCCAGCGGTATCAGAACTTTTAAGCGTTCTAGACACAGGCGGAGGTGAGCTCGGCTGCAAGGGGAGAAAAGGAGGATCAGAGCTATGCTTTCAGAAAGGGAGCATCGTTTCCTTCTCTGCTTCCCTCCTAGGAAACATTTTTCATGTTTCCCTCTTTCCACACATCACAAAATTGACCACAGGTACCAGGACAGACCACCACTGAACTATTTACACTGCAAACATCAGCTGCTCACCAATACTTGCATTATTGCTCACCTCTGACAGACGCTGTTTATTTTCTTGCTGTCTGAACTGTTAATCTGACTCATCTGGATGAACTTTGTGCAAGGGCAAGGCACACAGGCAAATGGTATAAGTATCTCCTGGTTTTCTTCCCTCTCTCTCAGCTCTTTGCTGTCTGTTTTCCTGAGAACTCTTATGAAAGCAATTTCGAACGACTGCTAACTCCTGCACACTTGTGCGTTGCTGGCTCGGGGACATTTGTTACGAACTCATCTGAACACCATCTTTTTGCACAAAATTAAGATGACCAATCAGAAAAACAGTCAGCCCAAAACATCCAAATCAGCCCAATCCATGCTGGCAGAAAAAGGAGCTAAAGGGATGGCAGTTCCCAAGAACTGCACTCTTATTTCTTTCTGGGCCCAAGTCTGAAATGGTCCTGGGGTTGCAAGTTCTGTGGAAACAAGAGAACCCAAGACTTTCCCCCAGGCAGTCTTCTGACCTTGGCTCATGTCTGCAAAAGACAGTCTCCAGCACAACATCGTTGCTGATGATATGAGCCATTCCCTGCAGAACATGGAAATGTGTTCCAGGGAAAATGGTTCAGGCAGCAGTGGCAGAGCACATCATCCTTGGGCTAAACAGGAAAACTGTTCCCAACGTCTCCTCTTCTGTATCACACATGCAGGAGTGAACAGCAGATTTCTGGAAAACTATCTAGTGCGAGTTGCCTTTTTCCCCTTCCTCTCTCTTTCCCAGACATTAATGATCTAGGTCCAAACTTGTCATCCCAATCAATAACACAATGACATCAACTCCACCATTCACATGCAAGAAACACCGGTGCAAAAGGAGTCCTGAAAGCCTATCCCAGCCCTTGCTCGTGCACAAAGAAACTGAATCTTAGCCTGATCCATCTCAATGCAGGGGAAAGATAACAAAAAAAAAAAAAAAAAAAAAAAAAGAAAGGAAGGAAGAAAAAAAAGCAGCATGGACAGTTCATTTCCATTTGTTTTTCAAATCCACTATTGCACCCAGTTTGAAAAGGGTGGGGGAGAGAAGTCTGTAATCAAGCAATTATGCCAGTGACAAGCAAGGATGATTAAGGGTGGAAGGGTCAGGGGTTTTGCTGATGAACTGTCAGCGCAGAGGAACGTTCACCAGCAGTGCTGGAGCTGTGAGCTCCTCACTGTTTCTATTATAAAACTCTTTACAAAGGGTCCATCATTCCGTCTCAAGAACAGCCACAGGGCTGCGTATGACCAGCAAGGGCCTTGAAGAACAGATTTTCCATTAAATACTACAAACTGGAGGGGGTAGGGAAAAGGAAATCATAATCCCAAAATCAAACTGAAAAAAGTCATCACATCAATCTCATCTTTTACTTCTCAGCTGGCTCTAGGGCAAACCCCACTGACATTAAACCCATACAGCTGACACAGGGGGATTTTTTTCTACCTGGAAGCCCATTTTCAATACAGAACTAGATCGACAGGAGTTGTGTGCGCCCACTACAGGTGTTTGCCTGATGTCTCATGATGACCTGCAGGAGCAGCACTGAAAAAGCACTCCTGGTTCACACTGGCTCTGTAGTTCATGTCATCCCATGGGAGACCAGACACTAATTTCTTGCAGGTAGAGAAAGGAGGAGGATCTTGTGGTTGAAGACATCCTGGGTTTTGCATCCATTTTCCGTTATGCCACAGATTTCCTGAACAGCCACAGAGGCAAGTCACCCAGTCAGAGTTGTCGCAGCACAGCCATCAAAGCACAGCACAGAGCAGCAAGTGTCTCTTTACAGCACAAGTATGAGCATCAGTCACACACCACACACTGCACTTGAGGGATCAGCTCCAGCTAAAAATGCAGATTACATCGCACTCAAGATTCTGTGCGCACAGAATCTGGGGGCTGAGAAGCAGGACCAGTTCCACCTGACAGGGGACTAACAAAGAACCTGCTATGGGTAGGGAGCACAGACTCCCCTTCTTCTGCTGGGCAAGGGCAGCTCCCAGCCATAGGAAAACTGAATTATTTGTGCAACAGAAAACAAAAAGTTTGAGGACTCAATATCCAACCCATGTCAAATGTCTCACAGCTCACTCCTGAATACAGAGAGAAATGGTCAACCCATCTACAGCCTGAGCTTTGGGCTGAGTCTCAGCACTGGAGGTTTTACCGGGAACCAGGGAAGGCACTGAACCAGGAACTGCGATTCCTGGAACCAGCCACCAGCTTTGGGCAGGAGAAAGCACTGGCTGGAGTGCTGAGAGGGTGGTTACAAGGACAGCACTGAACTGCCACGTCAAAAAAGGACGGCACTGAACTGCCACGTCAAAAGCTAGATTATTTGCAAACTCGATGATATCAATCATGTAAGCATTGGAAAGCTATATGCAAAATACAGCCATGTAATAAAACCCTGGACACAGAGACTCTTCCCATTGTGTCTCAGGGCAAAGGCAGATCGAAGAAGGTTGCTGTGCTCTGCTGGCCCCGACGAGTGCAGGGAGAGGACAAAGCAGTCGGAGGGCCTGTCTCCATAAGGATGCTGGAAAAGCTGGCAGAAAGTTACTTCCCCAGCACGTGTGGACCCAAAGGGAATGCTCACCCAGTTCCAGCTCCCCACATCAGCTCCTAAAGCCCAGAAGACTGTCCCAGACTCACACAGATGGTTTTCAGAGAAACTGCTCCTGCCAGTAGGCTCTGCTGTCCACCCACCAAAGGCCACGGCCTGCAGCAGGGTGACGGCCTCTGCCAGCACAGCAGGCATCAGGGGGGGACACCTGCCTGCAGTGCAGTGTGTGAGCACCCACTGATAAGTTCCCAACAGTGCAGCGCACAGCTCGGACACTGAGCACGCTGCAGGGGCAGGTGGTGTTGGTTGAGCCGAGGCAGATTTGATAGAATTTTGACCAAAGCAATCTGCGCTGCTGTTGGATTTCCCCCTTGTTTTGTACTCGGAGCTGAGCCAAACTGAGTTTTGACGCCACTGCAAATCTAAGTGCTTTTACATCTCCAACCACAGCCTAAGTAAGGGAAACACACCGGGCTTTACGTTAGCACACAGCAGCGGGCCAGCCTCAGCGTGCAGGCTGGTGCATTCTGGGGACAGCCAGGTCCTTCAGCCCCAGCTGTCACCTCCTGCTGCTGGGGCCAACACTGGCAGAGCCGTTCCAGAGCTCCCTGGCCCGGTGTAGATGGGATAGCAAAGAGCAACCAAGCCCACAAACTGCCCTGGCACGTGAGCGTGTTGCTTTCCTGCAAAGAGATCAAATCAAAAGCCTGCCCAGCGTTCTCCCCTCTGCAGCGTTAAACATCTTGCCTTTTTACTTTTAAAATCTCACCCAGTAAGAGTCCCTGATCTCTCTCAACTTCCAATATCCCTCAAGTGGATCATGATGGGTTCTTAAACCAGGGAGAACACAGGCAGGTCTGACACACTCATGGGTGGTTTCAGTAAAACACAGAAATAAGACTCAGAGCTCAAAAGCATCGCAGCAAACTTAGCTAAAAGACCATTTGGAGAGAAAGCAATCACAAACCTATTAATCTTTCTTATCAAGTCCTAGAGCTGTACCTGGGCAGCTGTAATCCCACAGGTCACACCATGATACAAATGTCTTTTCCCCTTGTTTACCCGGGCTCTGTTGCAACACGGATTTGACAATGCTGCAGGCTCTTGTATTCAATGAAAATACCAGCATTGTGCAGGCTCCAGACAGAGCCAGACGGCTCTCCATGTAAACCACTGGATTATGCCAATATTTGACGCATCTGCCAATATCTGGAAAAACAAGTCTAAATGCCCATATTGTTATATAACAGAGGAACAACTCGGGCTTGGCGCAAAGGGCTGCTGCCTCTCACTGCCTTGATCTCAGGGAAGACACAGCATGACAGAAGGAGAATTCCAGTTTCGTCTGAGGTCGAAGCCTTTGCACACTAGCTGTGGGGAAGCTGGGGAAAGCTGGAGCCCTTTCTCCTACAGTAGTGGCCTTAGAAAAAAATCATGCTCTTGCAGCAGCAGTTGCTGTGAGAAGGAATCTATAGAAGATTCGAAAGGAGGGGGCTCTCAAGATCAGCCTGATGAGGAGGAAGACTCCTCTTGAGGTTCCCATGTGGGGCATCAAGAATGCCAGAAAAGGAGCCAAGCGCCCCTGAGAGCTTCTGGGTGTATTCAGGGATTATCTACTTCTACCCCAGCTCCCATCTAAGCCTGAGCCTCTATCAGAGAGGAGGCTGGCCCTTGCTCCACGCAGCCCTTCTTTGCATTTGGCTCTGCCTGGCTGCAGAGGGCTGTAATTTCACAGCCTGCTCTCCTCTCTGGCTCCCAATGACATCATCCACTGATTATATAAAGCACAGGGAGGAAGCCTTTATTTATGCGTGCTTTTTGCTCATAGCTTCAGCTGTCTCACTGTACAACATGCACCCAAATCTGCATGACTGCAGGAACTCGGCTCCCTTTCGCCTGGATCAAAACTGCAGTGCAGAAAAACGTGTAGGTGCAAAAAAATTCCCCATTTCCTTCTACCACTCCTCGGAGGACATATTTTAGGGGTTTAGGTAGGAATCAACTTGTCCCAGCACTCTGCACCACAGCAAGCTGGGCACAAAGTCAGCAGCCACTTCCCTGCCTCTGAAGTCCCCAGAGAGCTAAGGGACCTGTGGTGGCAGCTCCAAGCCACGTGCCTGCTGGTCACAGAGGCTACCCAGGGGCTAGAACCTACCTACATTCTACACGCAGAGCCCCATGCGAGGGCCAGCCCAGGGTTGGAAGGGCATTGCTGCAGCCTTAGTTGCGGGCACAACTGTCAGGAAGCCATCCCTGAATGTAAACATCTCTGCAGAGACTGCAGCTTCTTTGCTAGGACAGGTTTGTGGTTGGTGTGGGGGTGGTTTCCAGCTCCCATCATCAGCAGAAGCAATGGAAACTCAGACAAGAAACTTCCTCTGCTGAGGAGTCAAGCACACAGAGTCAGCTCTGAAGCAGCAGGTTTATCAGATTCAACACTATCCCCTCATCAGACACTCCTGACAGCCTTGGCTGAATCAAGGCCCCAACATCTGCAACACACACAAGCACACTCATCCCATCTTTCAAATATCAAGCCTCCCTCCCAGCAGGAAATGACCAACTCGCCTCCAGCAGCATTTCAAAATGCTGGATTCTGATTTTTGGATGTTGAAAGAAGGGAGCATCTGAGGGAAAGGAAAAGCATTTCCTAGATATTTTTGTACTATGCCTGCAGGTCTATAGGGCCCAAATTCATTCACCAGTGGATTTCAGCATGTGCTTAACATTAGGAAAATGCTTAACATTAGCAAAACGCTCAACATTAGCAAAGTGCTCAAGTCCCACCAAGGCTAAATCAGACACTTGATCTCCAAGAGATGTCAAAAAAACAGAACCAAACCAAACAAGAATCATCAAAAGAACCAGCAGAAGGAAGATCCTAATGCAGAAAAGGACATGATCATCTTTGCCCTCTGCCCTCTTCCTCCCCTTCCCTCTATACTTTTTCAAAGTTAAGCCTAATTTTACCCTGAAATTAGAAACCACCAACTTTGTTTGGATTTCAGAGCTAATAGATGCTTTAAAAATTCAGGAGGGATCACTGGTTAAAGAAAGCAATTCCTGGAGAAACGCAAGTGACCCCACATCAATAATTCACTGGACAAGAATGATTTTGAGACAAAAGTAATGAGAAACACGTGCAAAACCCACAGGACAGAGAAAATGGGGGAAAAAAATACGGTTTCCTTCTAGAAGCAATTCACACGTCAGAGGCATGCTTATCTCTAATAGCCATCACCCGACCTGGTATTCCTTCCATACTCTTCTTTCTAACCCCTAGCCAAGCCCTCTCTGCAGTGGAATCTACTCCCTGCGTTATGAATGCTTGTCTTCAGTGAGGGAAGAGGTTTTGCCAAGCACCTGGAACAGGAATGGCAAGGCAGCTGGGCGCTGGGGGCCGAGCGTGCTTTCTCTGCTGCAGAGCATTATGCAATTGCTGCAAGCCCTCCAGCCACCCGCAATAAAGCTGCGGTGGCGTCCAGCCAGCCTGCAATAAACACACTCGCACCCGCTCACCCCAATTCCACAGGACACCAGAGACGAGACACACGTTTTAGAAGGAAATCTAGCTCAGAAATACACAGCTAAAAGTTAATACTCTCCACCTCAGCTATGAAATTAAGAACAAACCTTGCTTTCTGATTTTAAATCGGGTCTCTTCTCACGATTATTTCTTTCCCTGCATTTGCTCCCAGCTGAAGGAGATACTTGCTCATTTGCCTCTTTGTTTCCAGTCATTTTCTACCAATGGCTCCCTGGCACGTAGGAGTATTTGTATTCCAAATGCTAATAAAATGTACTATGAAAAAGTAATTGGGGAAAAAAAAAAGCCCTTAGATCTCTACATTTTTTTAAGTCTATCGTTTAAAATAAACAAAGAAATGAAAATTTAAGACCAACAATAAAAACACTTCACAACGTAGCGTAAATAGGAATTTAAAGGAACAAAACAGTCCTATGGGCAACATTTTCAGTCTGATCTTAACCGTACCAGATCTGTTTGCAAAAGTTCAAGACAAACATGCACCCAACTGCAATCCCAAATCAAGGGCAGATGAAAAACAAACCACAAATGAAGACACCCGCGATTAAACAATAGTAAGAGCAATAATAGTAATAACAAAAAAGAGGGCAATGCAGCTTTTGAAAGTCTCACAAATCAATGCACTTCTGCCTGGTGACAAGCTGCATAACGGCGAGAGAACTGAAGGCAGCATCCTGATTCAAACCCATAAGCAGAAATGAAATACAAGCATTGGTGTATCGATGCATTCCCTAACAGCAGAGTTTTGTCCAAAGTCTCAGTCACAAAATCCAGACAAGGTACATTGGGAAAGGAAGCATCTTACCCAATAACTGAAATACATAGAAAAAACAGCCAGTTTTGCAGCACACAAACCCTTCTCCAGATCTACAACAGAAGCTGCAAGCTTTTAAGTAACCATAAAGCAAGGATTTGAACTCCAAGTATTCTGCCCACACTCTCCATTGTAAGCTTTGAAAGAGGCTGCCCTACAAATGCCATGGGTGGCCCTCCACAGGCACACAGAAATCACTTCTGCCCCCAAGTCTTCTGGATGGGAAGACTCATCACCGATTTCAGCTTCGGAAGAGCTTCAGGCTTTTGGCAAACAGAGTCTACAAGACCAACAAACCTTGTGCTAAGTGGTCTCTTGCCACCACTGACCATTCCCAGATGGATCTTGCAGTCTGGAGAGAAACACGTCCTCCTCATGCTCATGTCTCTCCATGTCACACAACTGCCAAAGTCTCTCCCTTTCCAGAGATCCTTCTGGGTATAAAACTGAATATTACTAAGAGGGCTTTCCTAATTTCATTATGATTTTGAAGGCAAATTAATTACTTCAGAGCTTTCCAAAATCAAAAAAGGTGAAGAGAGAGATGGAGGGAGTGGAAATCAGGCAGTCTCCAACCTCTTGGTGAAATATGGGGGATCTGGCTGAAAGATTTGACTTTCCTGCAGGACAGGTGTCTCCTGGGTTGCAAATACAGAGGGCTAATAAACACTTTTAGCCCTGACTCCCAAAGGTTGATCAGTCCTGTCCACACTGCAGACATTAAGTGTAAACCATATTGTTCAGTGGGTGCAGGGGCTGACCTACAAACGTCTTGAGTTATGTGGACATGTGAGAGAGCTTCCATTTCCAGGATTCAAGGCCACAGCACTGCAGACACAGCTGTGAAAAGGACAATTGTGGAAGACTCAGTGTTCTGCTCTCACCTCAGAGGGAGGGAACCTTTGGGGAGCAAGACTGCTCTTCACCTCACACTGAGTTTCCATTAGCTTCCTTTTCTCTCTGTCCTCTGAACAGCGCTTGGCAAAGGCTGGACTGTTTGCTCCTTTCTGCCATAATCCTTCAGCCTGCCCAGGTTTTTCTTTCTGTCCTCTTCTCCAACAGTCTATTGGATTGGAAACTCTCTGGGACAAGAATACAATTGTCAAATGCACAGATGTCTGAACAGGATCCTGTGACTGCACTCAGAAATCCAAACCCAAGCAGATCCCAAACAATTAGACTGGAAGAACATTATGATTCTGAATCTGAAGTGATGCAACTGAGGCTATTTTTATTCACACAATAACTTCTGGGCATTTGGGTCCTATCTGTTGCACATCTTGACGTTTCCCCCTTTGAACTAGAGGGCTAGAATACAAAAGTTTAATCTAAATAAATAAAATAATAAAAAAGGAACATTGATGCTCACAGTAATAAAAATGATACCATTTTGGAAGGTGCCTCCTCCAGAACGGACTCACAGTTGTTTGGTAACACAACTGCTCATCCTTTCTCAACCCCTTTGATCTTCAGAGGCACCAATGAGACAGATAACTTCAACTCAGTAGAGAAGGATCAAATGTAACAGCCTGTGCTTCACAATGAAAAGGTGATGAGAGCAGGATAGGTGGCCATCTGCTCAACAGAGGAATGGAGTCAATCAATGCCTGGCATTTCCTCTCACCCCTTCATTTTCACCCAGATCTAGCACCAAGCTCTCAGTGTCTGTTCATCGGTTTCTCTTCCTTACTCCCAGCTCCTCTATGGCTTTCTGCCTTTCTTTGAAAGCAATCTGGACAGTTGTTTAGAGATGTCAAGCAGCAACAGATGCTCTGAGCAGAGTCTATTATTATTATTACTTATCAAAGTTAGTCTCCCCTTAAAGTTATATATTGAGGATCTATTATTATTGATCTTGGCCATTAGACATAATTTTAATCTCTGGTCAATATAATTAATTGAACTTTACTATAGCACAATAGACGATGTTACCAGCTTTTAGGCTAAGCTGTGCTTACAACAGTATGCTAAACCTTACAGCCGTCGCAGGCCATAAATGCTCCACATCACATTCTCCTTCTGACCTAAAAACACAGCTTTGTTGCCACCGGTACGGTCATGTCTTGGTACCTGTTGCATAAGATCACTTGGCACCAAGTTTTTAATCATGCTCACTGCCAACCACGCAGGTATTGCAGTTTTGCTACCCTGGCAGTAACACAGAGTTACAATCCTGCAGGTGGCTATTGGGGAACATGCAAAGCAAGCCATAAACATCAACATGCAGGTCAAGCCAGTTAATTATAAAGCCCCAGCTAGCCCAGTCTAATAAAAACTCCATCTTTGTTAAAAGGTGGTTACAAATAGACCTGCTCTTTAAACAGCCAACAGTGCCCTGTGCCCTCGTTCTAACACCACTGCCATTCTAACCGCCCTTCTAGGGATGCACAGTGTGCTCACAACCACAAAGTCTGGCGACGCTGCTCCAGCCAGCACAGCATCCTCCTCCACACCACCAATATCCCTGCGAAGCAGCCGGGCCATTCATCAGAAACCTGCCTTGCTGAGGAGGAGGCAGTAACCTGCTTTGCTGCGACCTACGGATTTTCAGCTTTACTGCTAGAATTAGGTCACCGACAAAGATAGCCAAGATTTTCCAAACTCACCAGCTATTCTTGATTATTCTGTTCAGAGGTTTTCTGGCTAAGCAAAATGCCTTCCAAAAAAAACCAAAAAAAAACAAAACCAAAGAGAAGGTATTTCAGACTCCTGTAAGCTTTCTGCAGTCAGATACTGAGAAGCAGGGACGCTCTCACCTCATAATCCTTAACTGCCTCTAAACCTGTGAAGGGAAGAGCTCTCCAGTTCAGATCTACTACCAGAGAGTCCTTGCAGCCTCTCACAGAGAAATCAAAGATGGTGCAGACTAGAAAAGAGATGAATTAGCAGGGATCTGCAGACCCTTGAAGGCCTCCTGCCTGCAGTGAGGCTGGAAGAACCCAAGACATTAAGCAGCTTCCCAGGAGGCAGCCAGAGAGTGTCCCTGAAACATCTCCTGTCTACAGTGGAAGAGCCACCCAAGGTCCACAGGGCGTCACAGCTGTAAAGGCACAGGCAGGACCTCAAATCAGAGCCTCTGTTTCTTCAAAACGCTACGGAAAGAGACCCTCAGCTCCGGCACCAACTAAATATAGTCAGGTTTTAAACCATCAATGCCACTAATCAATTAGAAAAAGCAAGCCCTTGCTTTGAAGATGGACATTTGTGCATCAGTGAAAGAGAAAAGGATGCTACCAACTTGTTAATTGGGAAAACATATTTCCTGTTTTCAAAATAATTAGCAGGGAACGTGCTGATATCTGGAATGCATTCTAGTCTGGTACTAGGAGTTATTTTCATCATTAACATATTTTTTATAAATTACAAAGATAAGCTATTGCTAATAAAAGATATTTTCATTGTTCATTAAAATAGAACCGAATTTTTCCACCCCAAGCATTTATTTTCTAAATCTATGTTCCAGTTTCCTCACCTCACAGAAGAAAATCATAATTCCTAATGAAAAAATATCCTAAGAATGTGACCATTTGGGAAACTTGTTTACACAAAAGCTTTATGCCAGAAGGAAAGCATGTGCTCTTCATCTAATAGCTCTTCACACTGTCAGAAATATTTAAGGAGTCATCAAATATCTACTATACCTTTCAGGTATAGAGGGCATGCATCTGGAACAGAGGAAGCGGTGCATGTAATTTCACCTTGTGAATTTATTTTAAATTTAACCTCAGACTTCCCAGGAAAAAGGAATTACCAGCCAAGGTCTTTGTCAGATGTATGCTGGGAAAAAAAGCACCCAGAAGGAGAACTTAAGAGATGCTAGCACTGTTTTTCCTACTGGATGTGGATTTTTGCACACAAAGAAAAGCAATGCTGTATTTCGAAAGCCCAGGAGTTAGCTAACGTTATGTGACAAACAGTTTAACTCAAGTTAACTACATGTGTTACTCAGCAGGGGAACCTAAACAGAGAAGCACAGCTCCCACAACTGCAACAGCAGATGAGTCACATCCTCATCTCGTACAGACAGAGGTACGAGGAAAGAAAAGAGGTTTTGAAAGGAGGTACCAGACAGTGTGAAAACACTTCTGCTTAACCGGTGTGATGTGCTAATACAAACCCAATGTCAACACAGTCCGTCCAAAGAGAAAAAGGCTTTAACGCCTAGAAAATTAAAACAAACTTCAGCAGAAAAAAAAAAACCCAAACACAAGAAAACAAGCCCCCTGTTCTGCCCTTTCCCTTTAACCAACCTTGACACCTTACTTTTAGTTTCTTTCTTTCCTCTGGACACGTGTGAAGGCCAAGAGACGCAAAACTGCTCAAACCTCAAACAGGGACAAAGCGCAAAGCTGGCCACTTGGAAACCCATCTTCTTGGGCAGAAAGCAAGACAAAATGTATCCATAACATATGAAAACTGTGAACTTATTTCAGCTGAAGTGCAAAACTGTACATCCTTGATCCATCGGAGAAGATCATTACCACCCTTGCCTGGGTCAGCAAAGCCACACAAGGATAAAATTTTAATTCCCCCAAACCAAGAACAGCTGCGGTTGAGTAAACTAACATTTATGGGAGGATTCGCTGCCTCTCACTTGCTTGGTCTGTATTCTCCCAGCAGGAAAAGAGCTAGGATCCCACCTGGAAACAAACCAGACACTGAAAGGTTCATGGTTTGTTTTGGAAAGAAAAATAATTAGGAAAAAGAGAGAGGAACTGGAACATTGAGTCCTCTGGTTTGGTGGAAATTGGTTTCCATTTGTTCAGCTATCACGACAATATTAAGAAAATAACCACACAAGCTTACAGAATTGCCTGCAGTGGCACCACACGATAATCAGTCACACCCCTCCTTCCCACTACTGTGTAGTGCATATGCCTCTCACAGGTCCTTGTGATTTTGGGCAGCACAAATTACTGCTTCACAGTCAGATATTTTCTATACAGTATCCCATTGTGGGATCACTCTCTGTCAGTCTCAAAATCACTGGTGTTAAAAATAATAATAAAAAAAACAACAAAAGAAAGAAATAATAAGAAAAACAACAAAAAAAAGATAAATTTCACTGCAAACCATTCACCTGGGGAGAGGCCGCAGTGGGTTCCCTCATCAGGAGAACCAAATGGCAAACCAGAAGCAAAGATTTCTTGACTTGCCTAGTGCTCTGCTAGCCAGGAGCTTCCAGTTTGCAAGCACTTTCAGGAAGGGCAAAGCAGCAACCAAATGGAGCCGATATTTCCACTCTCTCCACAAGCAGGAAAGGATTGTACAGCAGGCAAGACCTTTCAGTGAGAGTCAGGAGACCTATCCACAGACAGCTTGCATGACCTTAGGTAAATCCCTTGGGGAACTGAAGCACGCACTGCTCATCCACGAATTGGAGCTAATCCTAATTCCTTCACGGAGTACCGCACAATTAAATCCACTCTTGGTTTTCAGGTGCTCATGTAGCTCAGCAATGACACTGGTATGTGAACTGCCTAGAGAGCAGAACACTTTGGGAAGCTAATTCATTCAGCTTTCTCTGCTAATTAATAATGCCCAGAGTGCAAGATGGCCACACTTCTCAAAATAGATCAATAACCCCTCACTGCTCCCCCCATATATGCTGTAAAAACTGTCTGAGGTCTTCTCTTACCTCTGTCCCAAGAAATTCTCAAGATGCAATTCAAGCAAAGTTCAAAGGAGTTCAGTTGGAATCAAGACAAGATGAAGGCTGCATTGTTGCCTTTGCAATCAAGCAGTCATAAAACTTTCTATTTATTTAAAACATTTAAGTTCTGATGGCTTACTGTTAATCTCATGTACCCAACAGATTATGATTTTAAAAATAAATATCTTGGAGTATCTCAAACATCACATGATTTAATAAAGCAAACAAACACCTACATAAGATGTGTCCACAATTTTCTGTTTTTTAAAATATAAAGATTACACAGCCTCATACGCTGGTTTTATGGGGGGGATAGAAAACATTTAATTCCGGGTGCTGAGACTGGAGAATCACAGAATATCACCAGAATTGCAGAGGAGATTACAAGAGGTGGCAAGACTAACCATATTTTTCACTTTAACTAACAGAACAGTTTTAAGAAATGTTTCTTAAAAAAAGAAAAAAACCAAAACTTGAACAAACTCATTTGCTTTCCCTGGATGGCTGTGGGGAAGGGCAAGGCAGCACTGTCTGTACAGACCCAAAGGCCACCTCGGAGGACTTACGGGAGTCCCCTACTCTGTACAACAGCTTCCCACTCTACCTACTGCTACCACTCGCAATGTGCCTAACCCGCACTATAACCTCCTTGCCACTCTGCTCTTTCCCCACCACAGGTATTTTTCTCAGAAATCACCAAAAAAACCTCCCACCGCAACTCAAGCTCCAAGAGACACTCATGACTCCAAGAGAGCATGTTTTCCCAAAGGAAATGACACCAGATATGGTTCCCCTTCTCCTCCCCCACTTTGCAATCCCTTCACTGAAATGCATCCCCATACGTGGTTTTCCAGTGAACATCAAGCCTGTAAGATGCTTTTCCAAGTCAAAAAAAGTTTAAAAGAGGTCACACCACAGAGAGCAGGCTCTGCGTATTTCCTAAGAGGGACAGATTACGTAGAATATCCACCAGAGACAGTGTTCCCATCCAGTTTCCCACTTCTTTTGGCATCCGAGCTGCTTTTCTGGGGACTTGAAGCAGCAAACACACACATTGGGAAAAGGAAAGATGATTTTGCCCCCCCATTTACTCATCTCAGCCAGAATTCCTCAGGCTACTTCTCGGGTCTGACAGAATGATTCTTATAATGGAAGGTGATTACTATGGTCAGTGTTTGGGACTCTCCCCTTCGCACACAGAGGCACTCAAATTTGGACAGCTTTTTGTTCTCCGCTAAAACAACGCCGAATTAATTTTCTTCCTAGTTAGACATTAGCAAAAACTTTCTAGCAGTAACAACAGTTAATCAGGGCAATATGCCTCCCTGGGCAATCCCGCTGTCAAAGGCTTTTAAGGTCACGCTAGATCGGCATCTGTCAGGAAAGGTTTCGATGGAGCTTATCCTGCCTTGAGGCGAGGGGACAGACCCAATGAGCACTGCAGGCCCTCGCAGTTCCATCTTTGACAGCTTTACAAAACACCACCCAAGTCCGAAGAGTGCAGTTTGTTGCCCCGTTTTAGGCACAGGGCCTGAGCCAGGTGCAGGGGCAGCGTGCTGAGACTCTTCAAAGCCTCTCTGAGCTACGATCCTCGTGACAGAGCAAAAGATTTGCTCTGATGGCAGTTGTAGCTGCTGCATGGAGCTGGTATAGAGCAGTAACGCCCCACATGTGGGAGCAGGTACCCTTTTAGGGAGGATCCTGAGGCATCTGCAAGGCAGAGTTTCCAGTAACAGAATGAGACAATCTGCCTTGTGGGTTTGGCAACAAAGGGACAGGAGCAAAGCAAACAACAGGAGGGGCTGCAAGGAAGAGGAACCCTCTCCCCAAGCTGCTGAAACCAGTTACACTCCAGTGAGCTTCTCTGTATGCAGTTATGCAGCTGCAAACATGGAAAAGAGCAGCCAGCTCTGAGCAGCGCCAGGATCCAGCCTACGAGACACACTGGAAACAAACACAGATCAAAGGGAAACACCAAGCTGTATACACAGCTGGGGCTGTCTTCCCCTGTTAAAAGAGACGGGCCTGTAGATTTTAACTGCAAGCTCTTTGTGCGTGTTTGCACGTAACTGTGTGCATCTGTGCAAATGTGAGCACTTGCCCCACATTTGGCCTCTCGACATTACCGAAGTGTAAATGAATGGTATTTTCCGAGCTGTGCAGAAGATTCCCATACAGCTGAGCAAAATCCGACTGGGCAACCCACAGCTCAAGCCACTTAACGGAACAAGTCCAAATAGGTGGGAATGAAAGACACAGGAGATACAAAGCAAGCTCTTTTTAACCTCCGATTTCTACAATAAGCTTGTTAACACTGCTCCTCCTTTCAGAACAACTCATTGGAGAATTTCACTGAGTTTCCATGAGGAGCAGAACACTTCCCATCTAATGGTTGGGCTTTGGCCATCCGAGATTACAGTGAATTTCCCCAGGTGTTCAACATGTTATGTCTTTAAGTAGCATTGTAAAGTTCCTCCCAGAAGGAAAAGGTGGAGGACACATCACCTAGAATTTTCTCAAGGTCTGAAAGAGCCAGAGCAATTCCTCCTGCACAATCCAGCTCTGAGCAGAAAGAGCAGAGAAATGCATTGCAATAGCAGATGGAAATGCCACTAGCCAACTCTCCTCAGGTCCTGAGATACTCTTGGCTGACCAATCTCCTCTTCAAGGCTGAGCACAGGCAGAATGAGCTCCTTAGGGCTGATCTCACCTCTAAACCCTCCTGTTCTTTTCCTTTTCTCTTCTGAGCTGCTCAGAGTTAGATCTACCCCTACACAAATAAGCATGAAAATCAAGTCTGGCACCAACGTGTTTTCCTTTCCACATGTCCCCTCTGGTGGGCATGTGCCTTTGCCAGCTTTTGCACTCCTAGAAGGGTCCTTGACCTTCTTTACAAATATATCTTCTCATTCACATGAAGAGTGCCGTCTATCAAATGCCCTCCTTTGTTGCATTACTTGGTGTCCTGGACAGTCAGTGGTTTGCTGCAGGAGCCCTGGGCGCTGCTCTCCAAATGACAAGGAACTACAGCACCGCAGAGACATGCAGGGGGAGCACAAAGCGCGCAAGTGAAGGAGCAAGTATTCCTTTGGAGTCATTAAGAACTGTGCTTCTAAATGATTCAGATGCTTTTAGATATTCCACCCTAGCTCAGCAACCAGTCAGCTCAGAGACAGCAGCCTGCACTTGACTTTACAAGCATGACTAAGTTTTGTACAGATGTTTACTGCCTACCATGATAAAAACCACACCCTTATCATACAAACCGTTATCAGCCTGGACCATGTGTGAACCCCTGGACAGCGTTCACAGAGTCTATTTCTATGAAAGTAACACTACATTTCAAACTCACGTCCTGTTTCCACTGGAGGTTTCATCAAGTAAGCTTTTTTTGCATCAGTTTCTGTTATGCCTCCTTCTTTCCCTCAGTCTCTCCTGAGCCGAAATCCTCATATAGGCAGTTAAAAGACCACTATGCAACTGCTACATCCCCTGTCCAGTCACACCTTCCACTGAAAGTGCTCTTTTGAGGAATCTCCCATTCATGACAATGGCTTATTCTTTGAGGGTTGAACTAGACAATCTTTAAAGGTCCCTCCCAACTAAAACGATTCTATAACCCTAAGCCTTAAGGTAGTCTACTTAAACCCCTGGGCAAAAAAAAATAAAGAGAAAAAAGCATCCATCCTCTGCAGCAGCTTTTCATTTCTCCCTAAATAAGTCATGTTGCTTTATGAATACACTCTCAAAGGTAAATAATTAACAGGCACAAGGGACAGAAAAACTCATTACACAGCTAATGGAAGTGATGCTCAGGCAGCAGTGCACACAAAGGATACCTTCAAAAGACAGACTCCTTTTTTTTTTTTAATGGAACCCTGGGCAGAAGACCTGACTCATCCCATTGCTCCTGGATCCACAGACTCCTCTGCATTCCTCCAGATTTGGACAAATCCAAAACCTTTGTACGAGATTCAGACTCTGAAAAAACGGATACTCCAATTCTGCAAAGGCACTGTAAGGATTTACCAAAGAGCAAACACAGAGCACTACAGGCAGAGATGACCTGTATTTCCACACAAATTTAAGCTCTCAAGACACACGAGAGGGAGGCCGGATGATGACACCATCTAACACTATGTTCTGCCATGGCCCCGATTTAGCTCTGTCCACATTACCCAGTGGTTTCATGGGAGAAGAATTCCTAACCCTTAGTTGCACGTTGCCCATTTAATTGCTTTATGGTTGTCACATGCACTGTTCGGGAGGAAACCTGCCTGTTCTGTTTGCCCACAGCTATGCAAACTGCTCAGGGTGACCAGCACCATTTGCAGCCAGGCAACAGCCACAGAAACTGTGAAGTGAAGCCCTTTGCTCTCATTTCCCAGACAAGGCTATGAACGCCTGTTATATGCTTGCACTACCCACCACAGCACCCAAAACAAGAGGCTAGACCGTACTGCGCACAGCACCCCAGCAGCAGAGAGACCTTCACTTTGGGTCCATCTTCTGCTTTCAGATGGGAGAAGGTGTGAGGGCAGCAAGGCAGTGTCACACAGCACCTTCTGGTCACGCGCAACACCGACAGGGAGGACACCGAGGGGGCCGCAGGGAGTGAGGAAGAAGCTTTGAAGGAAGCAGAGGTGGAGAGGGGAAGCTTTTGTGAAGGACAGAAAAAGCAAGCAACTGGCTGGAGGTGTGCAACAACAAAGCAAAGGATTGGGTCGATGCAAACTTGTTCCCACGTGCCAACTACTCCAGGCACTGGATCCATTTGAGTTTCTGTTCCTCATCTGTTAAATGGAGGTGTCACTCGTCCCACCCCCCTTGGCATATCATAAGGTTATGTTCTCAAGTTGTAATACTCTGGTAAAAATGGACCACTTCCAGCCAGGAGAATGAAGAAGTTTCTTGCCTCCCTTTACTATCCTATACTGAATTCCCTTTGGGTATTCCAAGTCCACAGGAGCTATGTTGCTATAGTATCAACACACGTACAAGATACAGATCAGCACACACAACTCCAGCTTCTGCCCCAAGAGTAAAGAGTCCTGAAACTTGCAGTTAACAGGTAATCTGTCTCAAAAATTATATTCCTATTACCACATCTTCTCAAAGGCAGCAACTCCCTAAGTGGCTTTTTAGCTAGTAATGCTTTCAGGCCCAAGAGCAATGTTAGCCACTTGAACAAGAAAAGCTGTTCCATCAGAATTTCTGGCTCTCAGCACTTCAAATGACACCCCAGGAAAAAAGAAAGAAAGAAGAAAAAAAAAAGCCTGCAAAGTCTCCAGAGATGCATTAGGGAGAGATATGGCAAGTACAGAGCCCTGACACGACTGAAAACTGAGCCAAGGAAGCTGAATGCTTGACTTCCTACCTGGGGCCAGGTTCTTCCCCAGTCCAAGTTCAATGATTATAGAGGGGATTTGTCCAGTCTTTCTTTTTTTTCAGGACAGCCATAAACATATAGAATTGGAGAGGGGTCAGCTTGACACAAAACTGTAGCAACACACCTAAGTGGAAATTCAAGGGTGCAAGTTTGGGAAGAGATTCAGAATAAAAGCTGGCAATGATGCACTCCAAACCAGATACCAAGACCGCTTTCATTACACATCCACAGCAGCTCCCAGATCCCCTCCTGGCTCCCTGAAAGCAGTAAATAATCAGTAACGCACCATTTGATACCTTTTCTATTCACTGCTCTGGAAATATAAAGTACAGGATGCTGAATGCAAGAACTCAGCCATCTAAGTGGGGAGACTTGACTGCACAGGATGTTTTTTTTCTAAGATAGGGGTTTCCTCTAAAGTCTCCTTCCTGGGAGGCAAGACAAGGAACGGATTCTCAGCATCAGACTATCACAGCAAAGCCAAGCAGATTGTGCTAGCAGTTCTTTCTACACTACGGGAGGAAAACACATCAGAAAGTGTCCCTAGAACACATCTTAAGTTGATAAGGGCTTTGTGATAAATATCTGTTTCTGAAAACTGGCTTCTAACAGTGATTTTATTGTGCAACATTGTTGAAAGGAAAACATTTTGCTTTATGACACTTTATCCAAAATAGCAGTATTGCTCTTTTTCTTCTTCTTTCTCCAAATGCTGTTGGATTCATAAGGGAGATGCAGAGATCCGGGAGCAGGAAGGAAAGCAGGCATGCATTCACTCTTCATTGCATCATTAAAAAAAAAAAATCATACTGAAATTAGAAATTCCAACATGAGCAGAACTAAAGAACTTCCAACAAAATGAGGATCATTTTATTTCCCTCAAATTTTGGCATGGAAACTAACTGTCCCTTTTCAGCAGCCTTCCTCAGAGTTCAAAATGTTCTGCTGCCCAGCCAATGTGAAACAAAGCCTTTGCAGACTTTCGGTTGTAAATTAATCAAAACATGGCTTCTGCACAAGGAAGCACTTCACATGAACAAGTGTGGTGGTCGGACAGAGAGCAACCCCAGTTTGACAGGATCCGACTGGTGAGTTCCAGAGCAATGCAAAGTGGCAGACTGACACTAAACGGCAACTGAGCCTGAATATGTCCTGAAAGAACATGCCTCCAACAGCCTCACTCCACAAACTACAGATTTCACCCTCTCCAGCTTAAGCAAAAACAGGCACAGCAGTGTATTAAGTTATCCAGATCTCCTATACTAGGAGGACGTAGCTCAACTCTGCTGAAAATTGTTAGCCCCAGCTGAAAACAGAAGCATCTGCCATCCAAGCAACAAAGTCGAAGCTCTTGTTCCATCCTGGCCATGGAGACGGAAGGGTTTAGCTACAGTTCCCACAACAAGCAAGGTGGATCGGTGCATGCTCTGACCTTTGGATGTGCCAAAGAAAGCTGTGTTGGACATGCTTTGACTGCTGCAAGGAACATCACAGGTTCCAAGTTTTATTAATGAGGAAAACAATATGTTCTGTCAACATTTGCTACATAAAGTTAACATGAAAACAAAGCCCACTCCAGAGAACAAGTGAAATTTACTGGATTAGTTTTGTGTTCCAGTTCTCCTGATAAATAGCACTGAACTCAACACTACATTGATTAGTTGGTTCAAGACAAACACTGACCAGATCGCTTTGGCAAGTATATATATAGCACAACCATCCATGTCTATTCAGAGCAGCAAGGATTCTCTAATACCTTCACTTCCCTTCCCTCTCTCTTTCCCAGCCTAGACAGTATGTCTGCACTATTTAAATGCCCAATTTTTTTTTTCCCCTCTTTCTCTTCCATTTTGCTAATAGACACATTCAAGTCCCAGTTATAAAGATGCAAAATCAACCTGTGCAATTGCTGTGGAGCCTCAGGAGGTCCCACGTTTCAGTGTAAGCTGACCCCCATCATGATTTTCACCACACCGTTCACACGTTTTCCCTTTTCACCTGTTACCTCAAATACACAACCTAGCCTAGTGGTCAGCTCTGCATGAGAAACTGTTCTGGAGAAACACTCTGCAATAAACGGTCTCTCTTGTGAAAGAGAGAACGGGTGAGGAATCACAAAAGAGAGAAGGAAGATCTTGATAAGAGTCAGAAAGGCTAAAAAAACACGGTCCTCTATCACTGCTCTGTGTCTGTCTTCACTCTGTTTCTGATCATCCCAAAAGATGTCAAAGGGTCTTACCCTACTTCACTCTGTGCTTTCACTCTAAACACAACTCTTTAGCAGCTTGGTTTAGAAGTTTTGTCTCCTTTAGACTCTGTCCTTTTCCATTTTAAACAAGGTGGCTTTGCAGAGCCACAAATTCTATGAGATCTTCCGAACATACTGCTTCTCTCAAGGTTGCTTCCTCTCCTTGGTTCTTCTTTTGTTTGAACTGAATTATTGTTACCATAAGAAAAATCTGCCCTAATAACTCACTCTTTACCCAATTATACAGCTTTGTTTTCCTTCCTTCTGCTGTATTACAACACAATCATCACTAAATCCAAACAGGTTCATCTAGCATATATAAACTTTTTTTTTAAAAAAAAAAAAAAATCCAATCAATAGCTTTACAAATACGTTTCTTGTTCTATCAGGAGACGTAACTTTTCTGACAGACACCGCCACTCCCATGTTGGTCTACCAGAACTGCCACTTCACAGAGCAGTAGGAAAGTCATCTCAGCATCAAGTACCTTCTCTTAATACCACACTGACCACATCCTTCCAAAACTGGTGTGCGTCTGAAATGTTCACAGACAACAGTTAATTCTGCCATCTGTACACACACACCATTTAACTTAAGCCTGAATTTTATTTATTATCCTTTTTTGAGCAATTATTACACTACCAAAGTTAAAGTTTAAGTCACTTCCATTATCGTGTTTTCTGTTAGAAAATAATGGGGTGTTGCTTACAAATCCATTTTTTGGTAGGCAAGTGAAAGGACTAAAAAGTATTGTTTTAGTTATTCCTTGCAGCAGATGAGAAGCAGAATAGTGGGTTCTTGTTTAAATGCAAGCTATGACTCATCCTGGGCAGAGATAAACTGAAACACATACCCATTAAATAAAAAAACACAATTTTCTAGCATGAGGATTAATGACAGATAATAACTATAAATTAACTTTAATCTTTTATAAATCAAAGCTCCTTATATAAATGTCACTGCAATCTTTTCAGATTAAAAAAAAAAAAACAAATCAAAGCAGAAAGAGAAGTCACTTAAATATTACCGTAAACTTTCAGTACCAAATCAAACAGCTCCTCAGCAGAACCACTGGAGTGTTTGTGAATTATTTCAATACCACGAAAAGGAGTAGAGCTTAAAACATTGCTTTAATTTTTCTTAACATCTTTTTAGTTACTTCTTGACATCAAAGGGATACAAGATTCTTAATCATTCTACACTGAAACACCAACAGCTCCGCAATATTGAGTCCAAATTAATTCGCATATTCAAAAAGGAGGAGGAGAGCATTTTGGTTTTTTACTGTTATCTTGCTATTGCTTGAAAGAAACTCTGTGTAACTGTCGAATGGGTTAAAACAAAATTTAACTGAACATAAGAAGGCTGCTGTTCACAGACAAGAAGGAAAAAAACAGAGTCAGAGACCTAATAGCGGACAATTTTGAAAATTATAGTGTGTGTCAATAACGGAGATAACAGTGAGATTCAAAAGGAATAATCTCAAATAATGGGGAAAATGAGCACCTGCCAGCCACAAAGCCATTAGTATCAGGGCTTTTATCTTTGCAACAGTTAAGTCTGTGAAACACTGACAAACTTAACAACACAGCAAATAAAACATGGTGAAAGCCTAACCGGGAAGCAATCCCCCTCACTCAGAAAACACTGCTGTGGAGTCTGAAAATAAATGCTGCCAG
Source organism: Cuculus canorus (assembly GCF_017976375.1). NCBI lineage: Eukaryota > Metazoa > Chordata > Aves > Cuculiformes > Cuculidae > Cuculus > Cuculus canorus. The sequence continues at coordinate 7,256,456 of NC_071407.1, forward strand.
TATGAAAGTCACTGTCCAAACCATTGGTGACAAACACTGCAAATCCAGCGTGGCTGCTCCAGGGTCTGGCTGGGTTTACAAACGTACATAGCTGATTGGGCCATAGCACCTGCGTTGAAGAACAGACAATTCCTAACCGGGAGCAGCAGACTCCTAACCAAAGATCTCAGACACAGGGGTTTGCCTGCACTGAGCACCCAATGTGACCAAACCTCTGCCCTTCCCTAGAAAGGTGAAAACCGAGAGCCTGTAAAACCATGTCTGAGACATAAACCTGGAATACAGTGCCTCAGGAACTGGAAGTGCTAGAGGAAAGACCTGCTGAGAGAGCTGATGGTTAGGAGTCTTCAACCTGGAACAGGTAGGGACTAGCAAGCATAACTGAGACAGGAGGAGGAGGAAGAGAGAGACAGTATTCTACCAACTGGGAATAGGAAGACAAATCCTGTAGGAAGCAAACACAGCTCATCAACATGCAGGAAAAGGAAGCACGAGGGAAAGCACAGATAATAACACTCCTCTCACTAGTAACCAAAGTGCTGGACAGTGGTCAATTCTCATGATATCCCCACCTCGGGTAGTACTGCTGTCCTCAGTTAAAGACAGGGAATCAAGGCAGAAACTTCCTCAGCTCACAAAGACAGCTGGTATCAGGCATATCCTAAACCCATCCATACTTGCCAGTCATTAACTGGACAATAAATATGTTGCACTAGCTGCTGAGATCTCACCCACGCAGTCTGAAGCTTCACTGCTTGCCCTACAAGCCTGAGCATAGAAAAATATGGTCATAAATCGATGCAAACTTGGCCAATACAACAGGACCAGGTTGGTACAGAGAAAGATGGAGACAGCTCTGCTTTAAAGCTGTACCGAGCACAAGCAGCGTTCGCAGTAACAATTAGATATGCAAATAAGCACATTGAAAATTAGTGACGGTTTACTGTTGTCATGGAGAAAAAAGCACCCTCCATTCTGGGTCAGATCCAAGCACTGCATTTTCTTTCCCTTATTGGTAAATAAAACTGTACAGAGCACTGGAAAACCCAGGAGCCAACGCTTCTCAACACAGCTCAACCTGGGACTGGAAAGGTTGAGACTCAGGGGAACAGTAGAGCAATATACCCCAAATAAAAAACCTCTCTGCATCACCCCAGAAAGGCAGGGCCAGGACAACTCTGTAGACCCTCAAATCTAGCAGGGCATAGAAGCACAGCCTGGAAGAAAACACACACCAGGCAAAGGCCAAGCTGCCCTCCAGCACTGCTGCTGCTGCTGGGGCACGCAGATGTGGGGGAGACTGAGGGCAACATAATGCACAAGGTACTCAGCTCCAATTCCCTTGAAGCTGCATGGGAAGGTCTTGTCTGAATGGAAATACACACTTGGCTCAAAGCCTCTGTGTATCTTTGGCCATCCTTACAGTGCTCCAATCCCTTGTTAAATGATGGCTGCTAAGAGGAAAGAGAAGGCAATCAACCTATTTAAACTTGGCTTTCCCACCCTGAGGGTTTCTTCATAAAAGCAGCTGGCCAGAGCACTGCCTTTGTTCCACCAGCCACAAAAAACACAGACACCCCCCCTCAACCCTCCTAAAAATCCCACAGAAGAGCCAAGATAAGTTTATAATGGAAACCCTGACACAACCTTAACTATAGCATTCTGAATGGAAGGCGATAATCTGATCTGTGTGTGAACGAGCTCTCCTTGTCTCAGTGGTATTTATCTTACTTTAACTCCTGTTACAAAAAGGTTGAGTCATATAGCAGAGCTAGCCAAGTAACAAAACTGCAAGGCTTGTAAAACTTCAAATTCAAGGATAAACAGGTGCAATCCTAAAACAGGTTAGAAGAGAGTCTCCACTGGTAGCAAGACCTCTGAGCCTCTGGATAATGGTACTTTCTTCTACACCGCAGAGCCAGCAGAGGGGTGGGAGGCAGAGGGTATAGAGCACAGGGCTCTGTCCTTCAGTTCATGGTAACACGTATTACCCAGGGCCCAAGAAACCTGATCCCGTAGCAACCTCATGTATGGAAAGTGTCCCAATCAGATTTCACTGTGTCAGGAGAAGAACAGTTTTTACCCTGCATACAGATTAGTCACAAAACTGGGTCACTTCTTGCCTTTTCAGAGAGAGAGGAAAAAAAAAAAAAAAGCCCAAAACAAGGCTGCTTTTTCAGATCTTTTTGTATCTCTCCCCCTTTTTCAAAACTACGTGATGCAGTGTGGTCATTCACAGCTGTCTAAGCTGATCAAACAGCACCTGCATGTGTAAGGTTAAAGCACATTACACTCACTAGGCTTGTATTTCTTAGAATTCAGCTCATTAGCTACTTACCGGTTCTTTTCTAGTTCGTTGTGCGTAGACCTGGAAGACAAACAAAAATTTGGATTAGACACCTTTGACCTCTCAGCATCAAAGCTCAATCACTGCGAGCTGCACACATCCCCGGCACATATTGCAGCATAAAGCCTACCAATTACACATTTCAAAATCCACAGCTAAAACCTCAGCCTCCCTGCCAACAAGAGGTTCCTTCCCTCCTAAGTCTGTGTTTACCTATGTGCAAAGCTGCTACTCTTACTAGCGCTACACAAAATGTTCCCTAAAGTCTTAAGTGTACACAAAATCCCAGAGACAGGCAATGATTATGACAGGGCACCACAGTCAGCCATTTCCAGTCTACTTCTGGCTCTGCCACCAACTCAATACAGGGTTGCAGTTATGTTTCTTTGTGCTTCGGTTTCTCCATCCACCCTGTAAAAATACACATTAAATACATGGGAACCTTCCAGCAGAACTGGCTCTGTAAGGACAAGCCCTGGAGCCCTTCAGTGGTCACACGCTAGACTTAGCAAGCTTAGTAGAACTCTAGATATGGCCAGTATTTGGGCATGAAACGGGACAGCCAATACTGCCATGTTTGCAAACATCAGCGGCGCTGAGCAGCACTTCTACGATGCCTGAACACTCCTCAGAGATTGAAACAGCACCACTGCAGCACTAGTTTGCAGCAAAGCAAGTGACCCATAAAGTGGCCCTGTGACCACTCGACAAAGGAGGGGGCTTTGTCTTTATACCTGCCCGCCATGCCACGCACACTGCCAGGACTCCCTAATTTAGAGCTCACAGCTTGAAAATTAGACCAACTAGAAACAAAAGGGAAGCAGGGAAGTTCATTCTCCTTGCCTCTGTGATGACAGCACAAGTGGCAAAAAAGACCTTAAATCCTTTCAAGATTTCTAATCTAATGACGTTATTAGTAACCCAGGTAAGGTTGTTGAGGATTATTTAAAAAGGATAGCCATTTATCCAACATTTCTCTTTAACAGAAGGTCATCTTAAAATAAGAGTAAAAGGAGCCCAAGAGCTTAATAAAAAGGATCTATTTTCTGTAATTTGGCATCACATTTCTTCCGGAGCTCTGAGAAGATTATCCTCTATCCCCCATCTGGAGAATCCCACAGAGAATTCTACAATTAGAGAACTGAATGGAGGATGTGCTCCAAGGGAAACCCTGTCATAATTAAATGCTTCTCCAAAAAAAGGAAGGAGGAGCGCTTAACAGGTGTTAGAACCTCATTGAGGATGAGGAATAAACCATGGAGGTCTGTGAAAAACAAGGTAAATGGGCCCTAGCTGAGAGCTGTGAGTGGCTGGAGGAAAAACAATACTTCACCCTACACCCATGAAAAGTACTCTGCACAGCAGGATACGGAATACCCTAAAGGCAAGGCACACTACAGCCAGACTCCTAAAGTGGAGAAAACTCCTAAAGTAAACCCTTCCCTCCAGAAAGGGAAGACCCCTTAACTCTGGTTCCCAAGAATAAGAGACATGAACTTAATATCTAGTCCAGAAAATCTTCCAAATCAAACCCACATCCCCCACAGAGTCTAAACCAGCAAAATCTATTTGTCCAGGCAAGTCAGATGCACCTTAACCCACCAGGACTGAGCTAAGGCCCTTTAAAATCACTGTCCATATATTATTTGGAACACGCTTACTATTCTTATTTACTGTATATTCCTGCAGGAGACTTTACACTCTTCTTGGCTATGACATTAGCAGCTATAAAGCCAGAGATATGCAATGGCCTGAATTCCTATATTATATTGAGCCAATTATTGAGGCCAGCACTGAAAGAACAAAGTTTGGCCCACTGCTGTGAACAAAATTAAAACAGCAGGTTCTCCCCATTCCTCTCACACAGGAGACTCTTTATTACCTATCTGCCTTCTGATGAACAAGACGTCTGAGAGGGGTCATAGGCTTTTCACCAAGTCAGGAAATTTATGCTGTGATGTTTAACCACACCGGTGGTAAGAAAAAAACTAAACCCCAACCCTCCGCAAGACCTTCCTGCTGATGCTGAATGCAAAGGGAAGAATCTCAGCAATGCTGAATGAATCCTATGGGAATGTTACTTCACTTACCTGCCTATGCTTTACTTAGTCTTAATGGGGACATTTAGAAACGTTTTAATTTTCACTTTCACCTAAATTTAGGAAAAAGAAAAAATCAGCAGCCCACTCCCACCATTCACTCTTATTCTCTGTGCCAGTTTCCCTTTGCTTGGACAATGCACACAGAAGAAAAACCTTCTCTCTTCTGTTCATAATTCATTTAATTTTCTGTAGCTCCTGATCTAGAGATTAATTTTCTCCCCTCATCTTAGGGCTGCACATGTTACTAAGATTTATTTGGAGTTAAACAAGGACAGTGCTGTCAGTGAAGTGGAAAAAAGTACAGGAACCTCTACTGATACTATACTCAGGCAAAAAAAGTCTTTTAATGGGTACAGAAACAAATGTAACTGGACCTCTTTAGCAGAGCCGTCTTATCATCAACTGAGAACCTAGAGGGTATCACCAGACTGAAATCAAAGCTCCATTCTCGTACGCCACCACCAGCTTTTTGATGGGAACATGATGAACACCACAGCTCTAAGCATTGCGGAACTGTGGGAACATTTCAGGGTAACACTGCCTTTGCATCAGCAAGGAACTGGTGCATTCGGTGTGATGTTGCTTTGCTGCTGTTGACAGTCACAGCCTGTGTCACCCAATGAAATAAGGACACCGTTGGTGAGCACGGACCACAAACGAGAGGAGCTCACATCCCCACTTGTCAGGCGGACAGGGCAAGCAGGACCTCGCCCCTGCCTGCAAAGCTAAAACCACAGCCACATGGGTACAGACATGTTCAGAGAGGAAAACCAAAGCCCAAGCACACGTACCAGCACTGCTCAGAACCTTGGCTGCAATTTAAAAGTAGCTGAAGCAGAAACTGTCTGCAGGGTTCTCATTTAAAAGTCAGGTTCCTATAGCAGTCAGTTCTTTAACAATAAATTTAAAACATGCAAACTGATAAGCATCTCTTAAAAACTGAAGGAATATTATATGAGGAGGATCTTCCTGCCTACATTTTGAAAATATCTTGGAAGAAGATCAAGAAAACAGTTTTAGAGGTTTAACATAGAATCACAGAATCACTAGGTTGGAAGGGACCCACTGGATCATCGAGTCCAACCATTCCTAACAATCCCTAAACCATGCCCCTCAGCACCTCATCCACCTGTCCTTTAAACACCTCCATGGAAGGTGACCCAACCACCTCCCTGGGCAGCCTGTTCCAGTGCCCAATGACCCTTTCCGTGAAAAATTGTTTCCTCATGTCCAGCCTGAACCTCTCCTGGTGGAGCTTGAAGCCATTCCCTCTTGTCCTGTCCCCTGTCACTTGAGAGAAGAGCCCAGCTCCCTCCTCTCCACAACCTCCTTTCAGGTAGTTGTAGAGAGCAATAAGGTCTCCCCTCAGCCTCCTCTTCTCCGGGCTAAACAATCCCAGCTCTCTCACCCGCTCCTCGTCAGACTTGTTCTCCAGCCCCTCACCAGCTTCGTTGCTCTTCTCTGGACACGCTCCAGAGCCTCAACATCCTTCTTGTGGTGAGGGGCTGAGAACTGAACACAGGATTCAAGGTGCGGTCTCACCAGTGCCGAGTACAGAGGGAGAATAACCTCCCTGGACCTGCTGGTCACGCCATTTCTGATCGAAGCCAAGACGCCATTGGCCTTCTTGGCCACCTGGGCACACTGCTGGCTCATGTTCAGTCAGCTGTCAACCAACAGCCCCAGGTCCTTCTCCTCCAGGCAGCTTTCTAGCCAGACAAGTGAAGGAGCCAAGCGAACAACAACAAAAACATCTGAGCAGTCGCCATCACAACTTTAAAGAATAAAAAGCCAAAAGAGGACAAACTGAAGCTTATCCTCTTTACCCCAGGTACCTGAAACTGTGTACAAAACCGGGAGAAGTAGCAATTGTTGGCCACACTAATTTAAGGTCAGCTGCAACAACCTTTTTGTGACAGTTACTGTGATTCTGCCTGCAACTCTGCTATCCATCACTGCAAAAAGGTACTGCTGAAACACTATGCTACACTGAATTCCCCCAGTGAATGAGACATTGTAAATAATTCAACACTTTACCTCATTTTCTTTATTTAAATAAAATCTCTCCTACCACGGTAGAGGCAGCCAAACTTTCCCTGAGCACAGGTAAGCCAACAAAACAAACTGCATCAGGGAGGAACAAGCTCTAAAGAGCACTGAATTCATTTGTCATCAGTTTTTTTACTGTAATTAAAATCACAAAGCTGCCATATGACATTAAACACAGCTGACCTTTCTGGTTTACACATTTAATATTGATAAATAGCCCAACGAATATATTTGCAGCGTATCTGCATTTTGGTTTGCCTTCTTAGTGAGGTGACTATTATCTACTGGGAAAACATAGCAATCCAGAGTCCTTGTCCTACGTGATACACAGACGCCATTTAGACTCCATGACCCTGTCATCTTCTTGTACCTGATCACCCCCCTGTCTGTACCTGGCACCAGCTCCTGGCTCGCCCCAGAGAAGCCATGAAATCCAAGAGTTCCACCTCCACCACAGAGATATCAGTGGCTCAGGAGATGCTGCTGATCGGGTAAAGGGAGCGAGAGGAACAAAACCCACCTCATCCAATACGTCCTTAATGTCAACACAGAGTCAGTGCTTCTCCTTCAAATCCACTCACCCCACTCTGTTTCAGCAAGAGATTAATCAGGAAAGAAATATTCCATTGGATTGTGCAAACTAAGGCACTGTTACCTGAATCATGTTTAACAAAGCAGGAAGAACATCCATCCACGGACCACATCAAGCGCATTCTCTCTTCCTTCACTCAGGTTCAGCCACCTCTGTGCTTATTTATTTATCACACCACACAATCCCATTCTTCTTCATTTTACAGACCTTCCCCACCTTCTGGCTCTGTTGACACACATTCCCCTGCAGGAAATGCCTTCTTCTATTCCCCAGGCCAAGAAAACCTCCCTTCTGGAACCAGTGAAGTACATGTGTGAGGAAGAACTTGCATAAAAGAAAGAGCAGTAATAACTCCTATTGGAAGCAGCCAAATGACAAAACAAATGAAAAGGAAGTGTGATCAACAGCTTTTTTCAATTTTAAATCCACTTGTGTCCACAAAACAAAATTCAGCGGCTGAAGAACGCCAGTATTTCACCAGGGTTTCAAGTACTGGTGGATCAACGCCGTAAGTAGTCTATAAAACCAACTGTACAAGCCATAGAGTGGGAAGCCTATGGAGAAGCTCCACCAGCAGCAGCAGATGAGGTTTTCAGCCTAATGGTAAGACAACCGACAGCTGTACAGGAATCCAATATTCCTGCCCAGATGGAGATGCTCAAGATTTCCAAGGGAGTTGTGAACCCACTTCACCTCTGAGAGGCCCAGAAGCCTGCCTCTCGGAGGGCCGCATGGGAGCCTTGAGAACACAGCAGCTTATGGCACTCAACGCTGCCAAGAGCTGCTGTAGTGAGGAGTGGGAAACAGCTGAACAGGAGCTGACACAGCTGGACCAGAAGTCTTTGTACTGCCATCCTTAAACCATTTGCTAGCACTAGCCTCAAGGCCAACAAGAGCCTCACTTCAGCTTTGCATGTCAGCAAATCTAATAAGAAACTTCCTTCCAGGCAATAGTAGAGACAAAAGTCATCTTCATCATTACCATCCCACGGTGCCCCTACACTGTCTGGCCTCAAAGTCCAGAATAGAGGCTTCTCCGTGAGGTGCTGAAGAGAATATACAGAACAGGCTGTTTCGCCTTCTCAATAACATCAGTGGAGACACACCACATTAACCTGGCCCCTATTTTTTCTGTTGCTCTTAGATGGGCATAGTATCAGTTCCTCCCAAGGCTCTGATCAAAGCTGTTTTCCCAGGATCAAGTCAGACCCTTTCCAAAGTTCACATTCTCCATCTCCAACAGAGAAGTGAACACAGACATACCAGCATCTGCTCGTGTTTGTTCGTTCTTGGAAAAGAAGAAATGGCCCCACAACCTGTTTTCAGCTCAACAAGGGGAAGAGAGCTCCCTCATGCAGTTCACAACTGCAGAAAGTCACCTATCCCTCGGTTTCCACACAATATCCTGAAAGCCTCCTCAACACTCAGTCAAAAACAACTTCAAAAACTACACCACACACAACCCTTGAAGAAGTAAATCTCCAAAGCCACCTACCATATTTATACAGGCCCTCTTGGTTTGGTATCTGCTCCTCATAACCCTTATTTCTGTTTGGAACACTTAAATTAACTCTTCCCTAATGCTCTTTTTTTGCACAGGGACAACACCAACACATAGAAATTCTAAATGATTTTCCCAAGGTCACACAAGAAGCCTGTGGCAGAGCAAGGTACTTGGGCTCACTGAAGCCCAGGATAAGGCTTGCATTGCTGGGTTGCTGATCTCGGGCATCCCAGAGAGACATCTAGCCAGGACATTTGTGTCATCTGATTCTTGAGTCAAAGACAAAAAAAATGACATAATCATTGTAAGCTGCAAGTGGGAAAGTGAAAAAAAAAAAACAACAAACAACGCAAATCTAAACCAGCCCTCAAGTTTTGCCCACTGGCTGCCAAGTGAGCCAACACCACTCCCAGACACCACTATACAAGGTGCCAGAGAAGAATCTAAACTGAGAGCCAAGAGCAAAGCAATATTAGTTTATTGATAAAACTCATCTGATAGACACATCAGGCCTACTTCTCAGGTGGGGAAGGAATTGCAGCCACATGCAGTCCCAAACAAAGCACACTGTTCTGTTGGTGCGTGCTGTGCTTTTTCAGCACAAGGGAGGAAAGAGCAGGCACAGAACTCCTCCCTGCTGAGCACAAGTCTCTCCCAGTCTCAGAACTGAGCTCCCCCAAAACAGAGCAACACCCCATCAAGCCGCACAAGACAGCACTCTGCAGGGCAATGAATTTCCAAGCCAGGGCACGGAACAGCAAGAATGTTGGTTTGCATTCACTGCTGCATTTTGGGCCAGCCAAGAAGTCTCCAGCTGGCTTCCCTCCCCAGTGTACAGGCTGGGAGCCAGTGTCAGGATGGGCCGTGTCCTGTACCACCCCGGACCCTACGTGCAGAGGCTGGTCCTAGTCCCAAGTGCTCGAGGAAAACTGCCCCTTCTCATACACTCCCTCACGCAGGGCCCTGCACAGCCAAGAGGAACTGGGTTTGCTGAACAAGCAGCTATTCAATATTTTGTTTTCTCCTTATTGTTCAACGCGTGGCCTCAAGCCAAGCCCTACTCCGAATACAGAGCCAGTAGTTTCCTTACAGGCTTTTCAACACGCTCACCGAGAGCAGCAGCAAGGTAGTTCAACAAGCACGTTTATTGTCAAGCATCCTCGCTTTCCAAACTGGAAGCTAAGGAACAGGGAAATCAGAACTGCAGCTCCTCATCCCTCGGGTTGCCTCTCTGAAGACCCTCAAGGGCCTGGTTTTCTGGGCCATTTTATATGTTCAAAGCACAACTCCCACCGGTGCCCCTTGCAGCTGTGCATCATCAGCACTTCCGCAGCTCAGATCCCAGGCTTATATCTTGGAAAAAAAAAATTCACAATATGAGGAATAGACTATTCAGGGGTCTCCCTTGACAGGCCAGGCTGAAAGGGACTTGCTGACTGCACACAGGGGTGCTGACAGGGGCCAGGAGTGAAGCGAGATCCCCAATGTGCTATTCACTGCTACATTCATCTGCCTTCTAACTTCTGTGACAAGCAAAGGTCCTACAGAAACCACGTCCTTCCCATCCCAGCCCACAGCTAACCACATCAGGGCTCTTTCGCAGAGATCAGACACAAAGGCTTATCTGTGTTCATTTTGGGAGGTACCTTAGCCATTTCAGTACAGAAACTCCAGCCCACCTCCCTAGGACATGCAGCAGCCGACATCTTCAATAATGATTTAGAACTTGACCAAATTCAGGTAGATTTTCACAAGTCATGAAAAAGTATATGCACCAAGGCAAGATTATGGTCTATGATGCAAGGGAGTTTGAGCTTCTTGTAGACAGATTCTTGACTTTTCTTTTTTTCAGTGCATTGACAAAACCATGTTTTTCAGGACCTGGTGAGGAGAAGTGTCAGGTGGCTTCACTATGTCACCTTCCAGGTCCTCCATGAACAGAGAAGAGCACAGCACAAAATGAGGACAGCAAAATACAGACACTTCCTCACACTAATATCACTTGTATGCTGTCCCCGAGGTCTTTCCCAAGTCCCACCTGGGAAGGACAACCTCCCTACACAATTGTCATAAACCACTGGAAGCAAAATGAATTATTTAAGTAGAATGAGGCACAGACTTCATCCACCCCCCCCTTACCATCTTTCCTAACCAAATCCTCTCTGCTGAATATTCAAGTGTACCTCAGAGCAGGGTAAGGCCTGACACCGCAGAAAGCTCTATGCGATCTTGTTCCTGTTCCACTGACTTCCACCAGGCTCCAAGAGTCTCACTGCATGGTCAGGGACTCAGTCTCTTCCAAGGCCACACCAGAATCAATATCATGGCTGCTAGTACTTGCACAGCAGAGAGATCACAGGGATTCACATAAAGAGAATAAGGACACAAGAGGCAATTTTCAAATCTACCTAGAAAACTTAGGATCCCAAGTCTCATCTCCTTTCAAACAGCCACGAGATCCAACACACTGATTCTGCTTCCTGAAAACAGAATTAGAAAAGCATGTGCATTACCCCAACGTACAGATGGTGGGAACCATGTAATGTACAGATGGTAGGACCCATGTAGGTCATCTGACGTGCCCAGATCTTGCAGCCTTTCGGCAGCAGACTCAGGAAACGATCCAAGGGCCCAGCATGCCAGCCCTTTGCCCTACACCATGCTTCTTCCCACACACAGCACTACCCTTTCGAGGAAGATTGTCATACCCAGAAATAGCCTTAGCAATGTCATCTGCAGAGCAACAGTCTGTTTGGGGAACGTGTACTTCTCTGCAACAAACATCTTCTGACCTAAAGAAACTGCTTTCAGATGCACTGGGGAAAATGAGGCTTTTTGAGTCAATGCCATCTGACCAAAATGCACTTTGTTTGAAAAGAAACCGATGGCATTTGTATGGCTGTGGTCCAGGTCAGACTTTCTCCACTTCTATTTAGACTTGTTACTTATCTCTCATGTTATAACTATATTGCTGCAATACTGTGCCTGGAGATGAAGGGAGGGGAAATACACTTGAAAGTACATTAAGATCACTCTTAGCTACACGCTGCAACAGGGAAACTGAGGCACAAAGACACACACACAGGCTGTAACAATATCAGAAAGAGAACCCAGATGTCCTGATGTCTGGGATTATATTCTGCCAGTAGGGACATACTCATCTCGCATCTTGGGGATCCACGAAAAAGGAAGGTTGACAAAACCAAAAGAGCTCTGATTTCTTCTGCTCTTACAGTTCTGGCTCACAAGCAGCAAGAAATAAAATGAAGGCAGCAAGGTGGCTACCTCCCACTGCTCCCAGATGGCCAAGCTACTTGTGAAACAGTTCATGAACTGCTGCAGTTTCTAGCTGAACTGTTAAAGGCAAACCAGGACTTGTGCCATGTTACCTTACTGTATGTCTACGGCTGTATCTCTTACTGTAGCTCTACAGCTGCCCACGCACCTGGGCAATGACAACTGAAGTAATAGTCTCAACAGCAATCACTACGTCATCTGTCCCTTCCCATAACTCCTTCTTTCTTGATGGTCTAACAGATGGAAGGAGATAAACAAGAAGTGCTCAGAAAATAATCAACTAATTTATGCAAAAGAACTTTAATCAAAACTGAGGCGAAAAAATTACTCTCAGTCCACATGCCTGCTTGTCACAGAGAAAGCAGCAAAGTATAAACAAGTAATTAAGATGTTAAAAATCATCAAGGCTACTTGAAACTGGACCATAAAGTAACAGAACTGAAGTGAAATCACTTTCAAATCAGAGAACGGAAGTACAGTAGGGAACACAGAAATGAGATATGGGAATATATCCAGCAGATGGAAAAAGCAGGCCTGCTCCCTGCGAGCTGATGAACAAGGCAGCTTCTCATAGCGAAGAGATCCAGGCAAAGGCCGGCCAAGTGCACAGCCCCAGAGACCCACAGTCTCTGATCAAGAGAACCCAAAATAGTCAACAACAATAAATCCTATCTTTGTTGGTTCAAAGTGGGTAGGGAGTCGAAGCCAGCACTCAAGAGGAGAACAAACAGAAGCCCATCTTTGATTTTGGGCAGAGGTTTGTCAAGAGATGATCAGCAGCAGGAACTCCAACAAGCAAGACAACCCAGCAGCATGACATGGTCTCTTTGGGTCAGAAACAGAAATGGATTTGACAGGTCAACCAGCAGCAAGGGAGGAAAAAGGCAGTCTTGCCTACAAACAGGAGAGCAGATGGAAACAACACTACAGGTGACAAGCAATTTACTGTCAAGTGAAGGATCAGGTCAGGTTAAACAAAAGCATGAAGGATAAATCCCTGCACGTGTTGTGGATGAGTCATTACACAGAGAAGATATAAAAAGGGTACAAGCCTGGCAAGAGGGGGAAAAAAAAAAACCCAAAACACCTGACAAACAAGGAATACTACTTAAACCAGGGAAATTACTGTATATAACGCAAAGAAGAAACGAGGAAATTCCAGGAACAGACGACCAGTTTTGGCCTAAATATCCTCCCTACCATCCCAGGGCACCAAATCTCCTAGGAGCTGGGGCTAATAACCTTCACTTTTCAAAAAACCTTAAGCACTAAAATCTGAATTTTCTTGTCACTGCGCCAGTGCTGCTACCAGTGATGCAAATCAGCCCACGGCAGCTGCAGCCCAGCTCTACCTGGGCAGAGGGACATGAACAGCATGAGCTCTGACAAACAGTCCCAAGGCTGCAAAACAGCCCGCTCCTGTAGAGGCTTCCCCCAAATCTGGGAGGACAAAGGGATCATGAACCTTCAGTCAGAGAGTAATAATTCATCACGGAGAGATGCTGCAGCAGTGAATTATAGCTAAAGTTGCAGATAACATCAACAGCTGGGCCCGCTTCTAGTTTACACAAAAGCCTCTTTGCACAACTCAGAGACTACAAATTAAATTTTACACCTACTGAAGTTACCAAAGCATCAATTCAGCCCAGACTCATGCGTTTCTGCATAGATGCCCTGCAACACAGATGTCCCTATGCGCGGCTATATTACTAATACAAAAAGGAAAGCACAAATTGCAGCTCTGCAGGATCTTCTCACTTACATGGCTAGAAGATTACCTGGGTGACAGAGGGGAACAGAGCAAATTCCCCCACGGAAATTGCTCCATCAGCCTTAGCACTTTTGGAGGCCTCAATCCTCACTAGGCAGCAGGGTTTACGCTTCTCATGCCATTTGCTGGGTTCACTCTCACTTTCTGTGTTTTGCCTGGTAATCTGCCAGCTGTAGTACTGCAAAACCAAACACCACTGAAAAGGCACTGCATACAATACCTCGCTTACATGGGGTGTTTTTCTTCCCCCCAAAAATCATTGGCAGGATCTCAGCTTCTGATGTAAATCAGCAGAGACAAGGAAAGGCATAACTTAGTGCCAGCACAGAATCACAGAATGGTTTGGGTTGGAAGGGACCTCAAAGCCCATCCAGTTCCAATCCCCTTGCCATGGGCAGGGACATCTTCCATTAGATCAGACATCTTAAGGTTCCATCCAGCCTGGCCTTGAGTGCCTCCAGGGATGGGGTGTCCACACCTGTCCTGGGCAACCTGTGCCTGTGCCTCACCACCCTCATGGTGAAGAAATTCCTCCTTATGTCCAGACTAAATCTTCCCTTCTCCAGTTTAAAGCCATTCCTCCTCGTCCTATTACCCCATGCCCTTGTAAGGAGTCCCTCCCCAGACTTCCCGCAGGCCTCCTTCAGGTACTGGAAGGTCGCTATGAGGTCTCCCCAGAGCCTTATCTCCTTCAGGCTGAACAACTCCAACTCCCCTAGCCTGTTCTCACCGCAGAGGTGTTCCAGCCCTCTGATCATCTTTGTGGCCTCCTCTGTACCTGTTCCAACAGCTCCGTATCCTTATGTTGGGGATTCCAGAACTGGACACAGCAGGTTCAGAAACTCCAGCATTACAACTTGCTTGCCTACACTCACCAGACTGCATTAGAGCAAATTACATCAAATGGGCACACGGGATGTGCTGGGGCTGAACTCAGCTGTTTGAGTACAGCCCTACCCGCCAACCTGCTGCAATCAACCGTACTCCAGCACAAACCTAGAAGAAGACAGTGGGATTTTAACAGGGGGGAAATCCACATCTCGGACCAGCAATCCATTTTCCCAGTCTAACACTCTAACTGTCATTATGTTTTCTCAAAAGGAATACTGCTGGCCAGTCCCTCTCAACACCTCTAACAGAGAGGCAATCTTTAACAGCTCAACCTTGCCCAGTTTTTCTTCCTTGAAAAATTAACTAACATCTTCATCTATGTATGAAAGGAAGATCCCATCTCCAAACCTATTCCTAGACAAAATTTGAACAGCACCATGAAGATTCCAGATAGTAATCACACTGTTTGTACATTACCAAAATGAGGCATAAATCAAAACATGGCACAGCAAATCACATCCATTCTGTTTTACACATGTAGATTTGTACACTATGAAGCAAAGCCAAGCCCTGAGCCATGTACAGAGCTCCCTGGCACTAGAAGGCTTGAGACAGAAAGGCGTCTCTATCCCCAGCGTAATACATAAGGGCCAGATTCTAACCGACCTACACGCAGCAAGTCAAAACCGAGCTCCCACTGGCTGTAGAGCAAGGTGTGATCCGAGTGCAAGCAGCTAAAGAAAAGGCTCATAGAAAATAAATAACACATCATCCAGAAACAAACAACAACGGATAGAGACCGGGAAGCAGCGAAGCTGGCAACAAAAAACCTCAGAGATCAGCTCTCCGGGACATGGAGAAAGCGGCAGAGTCTTTGTACAGACAAATAGACCAGCATGGGTTGACCCAGTGATTTGCTCTTTCGGTGATTTCTTACACAAGACAGGCAAACTACTCAGCTCCCCACACCTCCTCTCTGACAATAAAATCAGAATTGCAGCACTGTCCTAACTCCAAAGACTGCAGAAAGGACTGAAAATTGCCAGGTACTCAGTTATCAGCACACTGGGGGGCAGGGAACCTCCTCTGACAGGAAAGATATATTTAAAACTGTGCTTAAGCAAGTATTCACCACCACCCCTACTCCTCCCCTGCACAGCGAGGTACAGCTGCACAGCACTGCTGTTCTGGTAAATCAGGCTTTCTGGCACACCAGACAGCCAAGGCTGACTTGTAGCTACACATGCCACATCCTTTCAGCCTCTGAATATGTGTTTGTGAACCTCTGGCACAGGAAGCCATCTCCTGAGACACACAAGGCACCTAATGCACACCCACCTGCCCCCTCAATCCTTGCTCAGAGACACTGAGCAAATTAAGCTTAAAGCCAAGAACACCTGAGGGTTTCAATAGTACAGCCCCTATTCCTATCCTTAAAACCAGCTTCAAAGGTTATGAGAGCAGAGGGCTACAGAAAAGATTCAGCACAAAACCAAGTGATGGGATTTAGAAGAAAAGTTTCAAAAGGGGCAGAGGAGAGCACAACAGAGAAAATGAGGAGCTGCATCACTAGAAAAGCCAGAAAGAGCACTGAAAACCCAGACACCCAGATTTTTAAGATACCGTGTCCAAAATGCCTTACCATACCCACTACAGCTGTTGATTCCAAGCTCTGCAGGCTCTGCTACTGTAGATGTCTTAAAGGCCCTTGGGAAGCAGCCTCAGACACAAGAGAGGATAATGGGAAGAGAGGAAAATGAAAGGAAAAAGAAACTGGACAGAGATCAAACCCTCCCCCATGGAACTGAGTAATAAATTCTTTGAGAGCCCTTAACAACACGGGCCTTCTGGGAGAGCTGAGGGCTCCTAGTGCTGCTGGGAGGGTGCTTGGCATTTCTCCAGGATCAGACAAAAAAAATAGCAGGCTTTTCTACGTGCCTGAGAGTCTAAAAAAAAAACAAAACACAAATTACAATCTAATATTGTAACATAATTTCAGATTCTGTAATAAATCTTAACTTCATTAAACTGATTGTACTATTGGGGGGCGAATCATCTAGCATCCCTGCTGTTTATTTTATTTCCTGCTGACACAACAATTTAAATTGATTAAAAAGTCTTTTCAATTATTTTCCAAAACGCATAAATATCAAACCAGTCTAATCCTCACTGTAATGAGCCTTTCAAAGAACTGGGTCTATTTAGAACCACCTTTGTAGGTGCAAAAGCAGTTTCCAGTGATACTGAATGCAAGTTACTCTACCCAGAGAACTGTACTTCCAGCACAGACTACTTCGCTTTTCTAGCAAGTTTTTAGAACTCAGCTTCTGTTCCAGAAATATCTTCAGAAGTAACAAACATTTAATACTCTGTTACAATAAATCTCTGCTCATTTTTCATCTTTGGCCAAAATCCAGAAGATACGTTTGTCAACAACAAATTTTAATATGGGTTGGCAATTGGTTTGCTTGGTTTTTTCTTTGGGTTTTTTTTTTTTTTTTGCTTTTAGCTGTGTTAAATAGGATATTTTTTTAATTAAAGTTTCACGTGTTTATTATGAACTCCAGGTCACAATGACTGTGATGCTCCACATATTTTTGCAGAAGGGTAATTTTCAGCACCTAAATATCCCTGACTAAAGCAAGACTGCATATTTTTAAAGATATTCAGTTTTTAGCTCACAGCATGCAACACTAGATCTTTAAAACACCTATGAAAAACACATACATAGGTATAGATAAGGTTCCAGGGACTGCAGGGGGGAACCCTTTTGCAGCAATCTGCATGCTGTCAGTTGCACAACAGAGACAAACAAAGGAGGAGAGCACCTTAGTCAAAACATCCTTATTTAAAAAAATGTATCAGGTAAATTTGAAATAACGAAGCAATGTTTTCCCCTCTTGTCTGCACACCCGTTTGGGGTAGAGAAAAAAAGTACTTTGCTGGGACTAGGACACCTCTGTAGTTTTGTTAGAATGAGATTTGCTCCACCACTGCCATCCAGAGCTGGACTGCCTGTTCCTCAGAACTTTCTGGGTGTCTGTGTCATGACAGCACTGAGTTTGCTGGGAAGAAACAGCTGCCATTTCTGGGATGTAAATGCTGATGGACTGAAAATGCAGAAAGGAAATACTCGGATTTAAAACTATGAATTAAGGAGCACCTTGGCTCTGTAAATACCCTGTGCCACAAATCATGGATTATTTGGTTCAATAAAGACCAGCAACAATGCACACTTGTGAACTCCTAAACATGTATAAATAAAGAAAAGAAAAAGGGAAAACAACGGTGCTTTGCCAAGGTTGCCCGAGACACATTTTTACAGGAAGCTTTTAAATGACAAGATCTGTACAAGATCCAATGTATAATTTCTCTACACTAATTAAATATTCTGAGACAAAAGCAATCTAAGAAAATCTCTTGTCCACACATTAAATGTAAGCCTTGCCCCTCACTGAGGGCTTGATATTTAGTGCAAAATCCACCAGACAGAACTTACTGAATTGCCTCTTTGATTTTAACAGGAAGGGATGATACAGAGCCTTCCTTAAACAAGGCTGATGCTACACTCAGCGTCACACAAAACACTGCAGTGAATTTGGAGGCACCCTGAACTTCACAGTTGTCACTTCCCAGCACTGCAGCCATCTGGAAGCCCTGCCATCTCCTACAGCAAGTGCAAGCTGCTACGACTTGTGCTAAAAGAAACTTCCATTTCCAACTGTGCCTGTGAGGTCTGAGCTCCCCAAAGACCCTCTCTGGTCTCTGCATGGACCAGATCTGATGCTGGTCACTCCCTGAGGCTGAAACAAGAATGGGAGGCAACACACTGGGTAACACTCTCACTCCAGAGATTCAATCTGACCTCAGTATTCCTTGTATAATTAAGGTTTTAGCTGCTATCAGCACAGAAATGTGTGCTGTGAGAGCTGTGCCTGGGGCTCTGCACTGGCAGGGTACACTGAGCACCCAGGCCCCAGGGATGGGGAGTGCTCTGTATCCCTCTCTAGCCTACAGGCTGCTGGATTCGGTGCTAAGGAGCTCCTGAGGGGGATGTGCTTCCAGCCCTCCTCTGGAGAAGGGCAGGTTGCCATGACAAAGGCCTCTGAGAGAAAGAGGTGTGGGATTGAAAAACAGTATGTGAGAAACCTAGAGGGGAAAAATACAGCTCTCAGTTCAGCATTTGCCATCACTTCCCAACACAAAGTCACTGGGATTTGGGACTTGGGTTTATGTGAAACAGTAAAAAACAACTGTCCTGAAATCAGGAGAGGCTGGATGAAGGAGGGAAGCAAATGTAAACAGGCAGCATACAATAAGCTTGGGACACACTGACCCTGATGAACAAAACTTCCCCACAGCAAGGTGTCTTAACATCACTTCAAACAACCTTTATTATCAAATGCTGCCAAAGCAGAATCACTGCAAGCAAAGGCAGCTTTCCCCTAGGCCTTTAGAGGTCCTTCCCAATGGCCTTAAGAAAGCTTTAATCACCTGAGCCACCTGCCACCATTTTAAGGATGACACAGGCCCTGCTGCAATAAAAGCAAGCTTGCAACTGCCTCTTCAAAATTATACTTTATCTTTCTAAAGTTTCTCTATCCTAGAAATCTCAACAAGAACTGAACAATTCTATAGAAAGGAGCAAATGAAAATAGAAAGAAAAGAAAGGAGAAGGGAGAGGCAAATCCTACCACAGCACTGAATGACAGGCTTAATCCTGTTGTCTCTTCTAGATTTAAGAAACCAAGAAATAACGGCATAGTATAATAACAGAAGTGTCAAAAACATGGACTTCTACAATTACCAAGCAATCAGGAAGCTGGGAAATCCCACTGCCCTGAAAGGCAGAGGGAAAGACAGCTTAATTTTCCTGAACTGAATTTTTAACACATGGTACATAACAGTCAGTGATCTCCCTCTCTCCCATTTGTTGTAGGGAATCCATTTCAAAACATCATTTCCTTGCTTCAAATCATGCCTGTCATTGCACTCCCAAAGCACTCAGGCTGAACACACGCTATCCCTTAAAAGCAGTGACTTATGGGTTGGAAAGACATCATCTGTATATAATAGGGATAGCTATTGCCTCCCTCCTCCCTAAACCCTACGAACAGATCTCCCTATTCCCCTTCCCTCCACAGCATGTGAGCCTTGGCACAGAGTTAGCAGGCAGTGCCACTTCAGATACAGCTCTCCTGTGTCCCCTCTGCTTTCAGCGCTATGGATCCAGAAGGGACGCTATACTTGTGCGTCCCAGCTCCGAAGCCCCCTGAGCTCAGATTCTTCCTATCTTCCCCACAGGGTAAGTCTCTCCCTTCTACCTCCAGTCTTCCTCTCCAGCTCCATCCTCCCAGCCAATCCTGCACCCCACACTTTCCTGCCCACATCATACCTGTTGGCAATACTTGTATTGCTGCCACTGCCGCTGTGTTTCCGTGCCCGGCTCAGCCTCCGTGGGGGCTTTGGGTCTTGTAGTCCAGGACTTGGAACTGAGGGGAAGGTCGAGGCATAGCCATGTTCACACTCTGCATGAGAATCAACAGGCAGGGCAAAAAAAAAAATAGGGTCATTAAAAAAAATCAGAAAAAAAAGAAGTCATCACGCAGGCCTCACCAGTAACCCATCAGCCCTTAACCACAACAGCTCGGGGAAATGACTGATGGTGTGTTCAGAGGGAAGTGGACTGGGAGGTGGAGAAAAAGAGGAAGGGGAGTGTAAAGGCTCTGCCAACCTTGGAAGGACACCACCACTCAAACGCTTGAAAACATCAAAAGAAAACATGACAGCCCAGAGAGCACCTCACCTCTCTCCTCCCCTCCAAGCTACCTCAATCAGGCAAACCAGGCTTATTTCACCGTGCCATTGAGGTCTCTGCAAAGCCAGAGCCACCCACCACCATCATTCCTGCCCGGGGGACACCTTTCACGGTGATCCCCACTTCCCCTTCCAGAAATTGCATTCACCTCTATCTCTCCCTCTCTGCAAACCCTTCTACCTCCAGGAGGACCCCTCAGCCCTGTTCTTCATTGAACCTCTTGCTGCTGGGGCTTCACCACCAGCTCTGACTTCTTCTCCAGGGTTACCCTCGCCCCTCTGCGGTGCTATGGAACTGAATGACCTTTTAGGTCTCTTCCAACCCAAACCACTCTATGATTCTATGATCTCTGACACCAGCCTCACTTCCTCCACATGGATGTGAAACGGGATGACCTTTAATGCCCCTTCCAATACAAACCACTCTAAGATTCCATGACCTCTGATCCCAGCCCCACTCCCCAAGCGCGGATGTGGAACTAAATGATCTTTTAGGTCTGTTCCAACCCAAACCATTCCATGATTCCCCGACTCCAGCCCCTGCCCCCGCAGGGATATGGAACTGGGTGGGCCTCCCTCCCAACCCAAGCCATTCCATGAGCTCTGACCCCCACCCCGCTCCCCATGCAGGGATCTGGAACTGGGTGGGCTTTACGATCCCTTCCAACCTAAACCACTCTATGATTCTATGATCTCTGACCCCAGCCCCTCTCCCCAAACGGGGATGCAGAATTGGATGATCTTTTAGGTCCCTTCCAACTAAGCCATTCCATGACCTCTGACCCCGGCCCCGCTCCCCATGCAGGGATCTGGAACTGGACGATCTTTTAGGTCCCTCCCAACACAAACCACTCCACGATTCCATGATCTCCGACCCCAGCCCGCCTCCCTGCAGGTACGTGGCGCTGGATGACCTTTCATGCCCCTTCCCATCCCGAGCCATTCCACGACCCCTGACCCCAGCCCCTCTCTTTGCCGTCCCCCGTTACCTCTGTCCCTGCGCTCCAGGTACTCGGCCGCCTCCAGCAGCCGCTGGATGTTGATCATCCGCACACGCTCCATGCCCCCCCCGGGGCGGGGCGGCCGCCGCTCCCCCGGGCCCGAGGCCGCCGCGCGCCCCCCCCACCCGCCCGGGCTCGCGCCCCCCGCGCGCGCCGCCGCGCTCCACTTTGTTTACCTCGGCCCGGCACGCGCCGCGGGGGGGGGGGGGACGGGGACCGGGAGGAGGGGGGGAAGAGGAGGAGGGAGGGGCGGGGCGGCGGCGCGGGGCAGCCTGGGAAATGTAGTTCCTGCAGCCCATAGGGGTGCTGGGCACCCAACCAGCACCTGAAGGGATGCTGTGCACCCACCCACCCAGCTGAGCCATGAGGGGATGCTGCACAACACCCGGCACCTGAGGGGATGCTGTGCACCCAACCAGCACCTGAGAGGATGTTGTCCACCCACCCCACACCTGAGGGGAATCTGTGCACCCACCACGAGCCATGAGGGGATGCTGCACAACACCCGGCACTTGAGAGAATGCTGTGCACCCACTCAGGCCCTGAGGGGTTGGTTCTGCAACCACCCAGCCCCTGAGGGGATGGTAGCCAAGCCCTGAGGTGACAGCTGTACACCTTGCCAGGCCCTGAGGTGATGGCTCCATGCTCAGTCAAGCCCTGAGGTGATGCTGTGCACCCACCCAGGTCCTGAGGGGATGGCAGCCAAGCCCTGAGACGATGCTGTGCACCCACCCAGGCCCTGAGGGGTGGCTCCATGCTCAGTCAAGCCCTGAGGTGATGCTGTGCACCCAGCCAGGCTGTGAGGGGATGGTGGCCAGCCCTGAAGGGACCGCTGTGCACCCACCCAGGCCCTGAGAGGATGGCTCCATGCTCACACAGGCCTTGAGATGATGGTGGCCAGCCCTGAGGTGGCAGTGGCTTGCCCTGCCCTTCCTCCCTCGCTACCAGCTCACAGCCCCTGGTGTATCAGCAGCGCACACCCACTGGTGCTCACAGCCCACAGTCCCAGACACAAATGGTGCGGCCACTAGCAGGCACGGCTTCTCCACAAATGGTGGGGCCACAAGCAGGCACGGCTTCTCCATAAATGGCAGGGCCACGAGCAGGCACTGCTTCTCCACAAATGGCGGGCAATGAGCAGGCACGGCTTCCGCCCAGGGCACTGCCACAGCGGGCTGGGGCAGCCACAAGCCTGAGTTCCACACTCCACCAACATGCTGACTGACATGGCTTAGGAGCTAGAAGGGACCTGTCACTTCACTCCTTTCCTTGCAAAGAGCAGGCCATTCTGCACATTGAAGGGTCAGGGCCATGGCAAGAACCCAGCAACAAAGAGAGGCTCCAAAAGCAAAAGCTGCAGGTGGGGTGTATCTAAAGACAAGGTGCCAGGCTCTGGGAAGTCACACCTGGAGTGGCTAATACACTGTTTCTGATGGAAGACAGAGATGCAAAACCCACTCTTTCATGGGAACACAGCCATTTGAACATCAGACAAAAGAAGTCACAGTGAGGGAGCAACCTCACTATAATCTACCATGTGGTACAACTGAAGCAGCATGTAAACAAGAAGAGTGACTACATCAATATTAACAAACACTGTCACACCTACGCCTTGCAAGCCAGTCTCCACCCTTCTCAGCATCTTGATAATGTATTTAGGTCCTGATTTTCTCACTGGCACAAACTGTCATATCACTTCTGTGACTCTGAACTTTGCCAACTACTTTAATGTTGGTTGGAATGAAGGGTTAGCATTTAATTGTATGATATCAGTCTCTAAAATAGTTGACCTGCACTCATAAAGGGGACCAGCAGAGAACATTCAAAATCAGAAACAGAACATCCAGAGTAAAAATCTGAATTGCAAACTGATACTGACTTAGAAATACTCCAAGGACTGCTTTGTAGTTTTAATTTGGGTTACTTTTCATGGATATGAACCTTTAGGTTGTGACTGGTTACATTTGCAAGCATTGCTCCATCAGAATGGAAGCCTGGAAAGTACCTTGAAAAAAATACAACCAACCAAACAGAAAAGCTGAGATTCTCAAGTAATGGCTTGAGTCTGGTAGCAGAAGCTTTAAGCAGAGCACAAAGCATCAGGAGAATCACAACGAAGCTGCAAAAGTTAGCAGCACCAAACCTGAGAAGGCCTGAAAAAGAAGTGGATTCAGGGTAGCTAACTTTTCTTTAGACACATTTTGCTGATCTACCGTTTCTGAGGAACCCTCAGAAAATTGCAGGCTTGCTGCTGATGGAGGTAAAAATAATACTGCTATTCCGTTCTTACACAGCCCTTTCCATCTCTGAATCTCAAAGGACTGATGTGTTTTGTTCCTCTTAAGATGGGACAGTTGAAGAATAAAGGAAGTTGGGACGCCTTTGGGGACACCTCCTTCATTCTGCACTGCGGAGAAGTGAGCCTCAGTCCTCGCTCAGGCTTCACGTACCTACACAGAGCCAGATCACAGCACTCATAAAAATCAGCTTTTGTCTGGGGGAGAACTCAGGAAGTATTCTCTTCTCCCCAACTCTTTTTTTCTACATTGGAAACTGCTGATAGAGCAGATTGTTAAAAGCACGTGGAAAGTTTCAAATTTGAGCAGTCTCAGGGACTACTTATACAGTCTTGGATTGCTCACAAAGGGAAAAGGACACTGTGCTCCACAACAGTGGGGTTAAGACAACAGCATTTCTGGGTTCTAACCTGCTTCCAAAACCAAGGAGCCATCTGCCCCTCAGGATTAACAATACTAAACATAAAAAAAAAACCCTCATAATGCCCCCCAAAAAACTACGGTGAAGCCCCAAAATTGTTGCAAGACTGGTTCTTGTCAGCATCCACTATCACCAGCTTTTCTAGTAGCACATTCAGACATATGCGGTACCACTTTAGGGATCAAATAGGAAAACCTATACTGGAAAATGAAGAGGTAGTTTAGGAGCATATCAAAGTGTCAGCCTCTTGAAGCTAAAGTTCAAGATATAAAATAAGGGAGTGTGAAGCAGAGGGACGCCGATACACGCGGTGAATTAAACCAGCACTGGGATGAAGTAACAGCAGGACCAGTTCTGCACGAAATGACATAGGATCAGCTCTTCCATTTACACATCAGCAGAGCTTGCAAGTTTTTGTTTCTGAAGTAAGCAATATACAACTAGAAAAAAGTTATATGTTCTGCATTTGAGAATAAACTGTTTCACCTTCCCAAAGAAGGCGCCCTGAAGAGGCAGGCAAGCCAAGCACTCAGCCACAGCCATCCCAAGCGCTCACGTGGGCAGGTCAGCCTGCAAAATGCCAGAGTTGTATGTGACAGAAACAAAAGTGGGTGGAAAGTGAACAGCACGAAGAGGCCTGATGCTATTCAACTGCCGACCAAAAAAAAACCCCAAAGTCACATTTAAAATGTGGTTGAGCAAATCCACAGGCAACGCTGGGGAGGGACTAAGGGAAGAGTATTTTAGGAGAGAATGAGATCATTTAATTTAGTGGCTCCGAATGATCTGTAAGTACAGTTTTCTGATTATAAGTGCTTGCTGCTTGGCATCCCTTCTGGCAGCTGTGATTCACTTTCATTGTGTGTTCTGCTGCTTCGCCCTTTAGAAAGGGGCTTTTTACATTTTATTAAATGGCACTTCGGCAGCCCTCCATTTCCAGCCTTAATAATGGATTTGTTAATCTCCCTGATAGCCTTTCCCTCCTCCTTAGCAACAATTTAAATATCCAAGAAGAAATCTGCAGTGCAGAAATCAATTAATATTTACATCTGAAATGCTGCTGTACTATTTTAATCGAGTCAAACAGATGTGATCTGTTTTTTATCAACACCACCAGCACTTGCATTAAACTAGCATCTTCCATCAGAGAAATCTTCTGAGAGCTTTCCAGAAAGTAATGTCTTAATGTCTCAAAACTGCAATGACTTTAGCTCTTTTCTTTCCACTCTGCAGGAAGAGAAACTGAGGTGTAAGCTGAGGTGTAAGCAGCGTAATCACTCGCATGAAGGCACACCCTAAGCTGGAGGTGGAACAGGAACACCGCTCATGCATTAAGATGCCCAACCCTCTGCTTTGAACACAAGGCTTAGAAATAACACAACGCTTTGCAACGTGGAAGTTATTTTCAGTAAGGGCAATCCCTTTGGCTAAACTGCCTAGTTTTCCATCCCTTCTTTGTCTTTTCTAAAATCCTTCTGTCTCCAACTCCCTGCAACTTCTGGTAGGAACATAAAGATGGCAACAGTTTTAAGAGCTCCCTTTGCCCACTGTCACACAAACCCTGCACACTCCTTATACTGCCTCGAAACATAACACTCTTGCAACCAATAGAGATCCCCAGTAGGAACCATTCTCTGCTGCTCTCAAAGCACTGTAAAGATTCAGCAATTCCCTACATTTCTGGGGACAGCAGATCCATAAAACTCCTTGTTTTTCTAGCCAGGGGAACATCTCTGGCATACCTGAACATTCCACCTGCCAGCACATACAGTAACAACCAGGTCTCCATTCTCATACTCATGACTGTAACAGCTCAGCATTGGAGGACTCGTAATCATCCAAAGATGATGGAGATCATCCAGAGTCCCACCTACTCAACACCCTTCCAATGCTTGCAATACCTTCAGTAAGGGACCTACACTGCCTATGGGATGTGGCCTCGTTTCTGATCCGGGAGCCTCATTCTTTCACAAGGCAACAGATAATCCCCTTCAGCACTCCCACTGGTGCCTGGAACCCACTCACCGGTGAGGACAAAGCCAAACCACCTGGATAGCCAGGAGTCTGAACAAGAATAAAGCACATGCTGTGTATCTCACTCTGATGCAAAGACCAAGCTGTGCCAATCAATAAGGCAAAAGCCACAGGTGCACTGGCTCTTCGGATTACTTGCTCCTTTCCTACATGAGATGTGTTGCTCTGTTTTCAGACCTGCACTGTGCTCAGCTTTTCCTGAGTCGGTGACTTATTCTGTGATTTTGGTCAGGTCACTTGGCTGACCCAGAGGCCTCTCGTGTGACAAAAATCCATCATATACAGGGCAGGGTCCCTCAGCTAAATAAGAAGATGATAGCATTCTTCAACCAATGGCAGAAAGTGCTTCTTTGCCAGCCCTCAGAATGCTCTGCTGACAAGGGATGTGATCGGTTCTCAGCAGTACTTCTGGCACAGTCCCATGGTTTTACCTCTGCCCTATCATTTCTCCTGCTGTGGCTTCCTTCTGACTTTTATGCTGAGGTCCAAACAGCATGAGTCAAAATAACCCAACCTGGAAGTGGCTAACACATGAATCACTGTGGCCAGGTCACGAACCTGGAAGAATGAAAGGGGTTTATTGTGAGCTGGATCAAAAATACATAAATAAAAGAGCCCCATACTGCTCCATATATCACATCACCGTAAGACCCAAGACCATCTGTATTGACCTTGAACCACGTGTTCAGCTCTCATTGATTCAACGGGAGCTCTGCGCACAGACTGAAGGCAGTCTTGTCTCCTTCTGCCTTCTGTTAATTGTGGGTTTCTGATACATCTTTACTTTGGCTTGTCAAAAAAATAAGAACCCAAACAGTGCATAAACAATGGAAGGAGCCACACGATGAAGATACTCTTGACTCACCCTCAAGGTTCAGTTTTCCTCTCCTACAGATGGGAATATTCAGGAGCAAAGGACAAATTTAAGGTCACCTATTTAGTATTCCTGGTCAGCAGGTCAATAAACACTGCCAGCTCTTCAAAGGGAGACTGTGAAGAAGATCTAACTATCTTCTGTGAGGGGCCAAAGTCTACTGCCTCATGCATGCCCACCTCTACCACACTTGCAAATAAGGACACCACTGTTACAATGGCTTGTGTGCCTTCAGGCTTTTAGAAGAGGATATGGCAACATAGGTCTGTATCTGCAGTGAGATCAGTATATATTACATACCATGTCTATTACAGATAAGTCATCACATCCGAAGAATTCATCACGTGTTTATGCAACTCCTATTGACAAAAGCGTGAGTCCACACACGCAGACGGGATGCTTGGCACTTACTTAACCTCAGCAGAGTTTACCTCAGATCCCTCTAACAACATCTTCCAAACTCCAGCATTTCAGCTGCTACTGATTTCCAGCCGTGCTTATTCATGAAGTGGCATTTCCAGAGGTTATGGATACACCAACGGAGCTGCCCCCAGCACGACTTCCATTTCTGAAAACAGCCACTGTAATTCTTTTCATATGACGTTTCTATTCCTTAGATACCAAGCTTAAATTTCTAGAAACAGGTCATTTGGAAACCTGTACACATCAGTTAGCAAGGTGTGTTGGGATTGCGTTCTGCGGTCTCGCCATGAGAACCATAGCAAACAGACAAGCAGCACTGGTACTCATTTCCAGAGGCTCAACTGGAAAAATAATTCAGTTCTGTTTCAGTAGCTAAAATACTCCAGTTTACCCAAGCAGTCTGAAAACAGAACTCTAGCCTCCCCAGTCACTGTACTGTAATAAAGATGATTTTTATTCCATTTTTCTAAAGGAGAATGAATACTAGAAGGGTGGTGAAAAGGCACTGCTGAATCGTGGTCTCCCACTGCCATAGCCCTGATGGTACACCATACTCTCCTCCGTGGCTCTCAGCCCTGCAGTTCTGTTCCAACACCATCCAGTCAACCTACCGCCCCTCTGCTATTACTCACGACCACAACGATGGGATGTGGGATCTATAAATGTAAAAAAACATGTCCTCATTTCTCTCTGGGCACCAAGCAGGCAGGTAACTCCTGCCTTAACCGAAAGCCCTGCCCTAGACATTGAAGGCTCCATCAGCCGTTCCCTGCACCTGCAGGCAGAGCTCAGAAACCTTTGTGGTTTAGGGACTGAAGAGACTTGTAGCTGCTCCTCTGTCACCAGAAGGTGTGACATGCACACTCTGGGATAACCGAGAGTTTGGATTCACTAGAGACAGGACGACCTCCACCTCTCAGGGGGCTCCTCCACCAAACAGCATCCCCTCCTGCTTGGGACAGCATAAAGGTGAATAACGTGGTACAGCCACCAAAGGCTTGGTAGAACAAACACGTGGACGCTGAGTGTGGTTTATCAGAACCCAAGTAAAACTACTGAGAAAACCTCTTGAGCTCACCCAGCCATGACAGCCCTTCCTTAAATTCCTGCCTTTGGCTCCTGAAGCCCTTCAGCTTCCACACAGCTGTGATGCTGATCCCAGCCAGCATCCTGGCACTTCACTGCCCCATCCCTGTCACCCATCCTGATCAGGAGGAGACAAACAGCTACCTGTTTTTTTAAGCCTGTATTTCCTTGGGGCAGGGCTCTGCCATTGCCCTACGTGCACAGCACCCAGCCCAGCAGGGCTGTGACTCGTGTGACTCAGTCATCTTCCTGATGGGAGGAACACCAAAATAACTCGGTGGAGCCCTGCCTAACACTGTGGTCAAATGACCTGGGCATCCTGCAGGAAGCAGGCGAGCACCAAGTCTGCCTGTGACCAAGTTTGGCCGCAGTCTCCATCACCATACTTTTTGGAGCCGGTCTCCTCTGTTATTGCTAATTGCCAGGCTGGAGACTGTGACAAGGAGTGACCAGCCATTACCAACGTGTCTGCCAGACTGCCAGCACGGGATGCACTGAGCAATCATTCCAGAGGAGAGGGCATAGTATCCTCTTGGTGCAGTAACCTGAGCTCAGCATGCAAATCTCTTCCCAGTACAACTACATATCTACGTTAGGATATAACCCCCCCTGCTTCTGCAGCGATTCCTTAGTTTAGATAGGGCTCATAGTGCTCAGAGGTTGTTTTCCAACCCCAGCAGCATTTTTCTTTGTTTGAGAGCAACACGTAAAAGCTGCCTGGTTTATGGCGGTCACGTTCTCAACAGCACGTTCAATAGTTGAGCCTTTGGTCAAATGGGACTTTTCAACCTAAAATGTCCTGATTGCAAATTAAAACACTGAAAGGGTTTTCAGAATTGCCTAATAAAAGTGAGAGTTTTCCATACTCTGACCACGACGATTGTTAGCAAAAGCCTCAGTGAAAACAAGTGCTGGGAATGGAGCTGTTTGGATGCAAACACTTCCTTTCAAAATGTAGCAATAACAAATCCAGCATCCTCTTGCCCTGCTCATTTGCCAGTTCCAAAAAAAAAAAAGAACTGCATAAAATGATGCATTTTAAAATGGAGTGAGATAACACGCTATCCACCACAACAGCAAAAAAAAATTCTATTCCCCCCACCACCAGAAAAAAGCACGATTTGACCATTCCCTTTTAAGACAAGAGCACACGTAAAGCAAAAACAAACAATAAAAACCCAAAATCAGATTAGCAGTCTCAGACTGGATTTCCAAATCAGCGGTGCTGCTGCTTCTACATGCAAACTCTTTTTTTTTTTCTGGGAATTTCTGTCATTTTCCTGCTCGCAACCACCGGCCGCGGGGCTGCTCAGCTCCTCAGACGCATGGTTTTGCAGATTCATTACGAAACAACAATTAGCACGTGAGCAGGAAAAAAACACCCAACACTCCAACGTTAATTCAACTTTCAGAAACACAAAAGCAGCCTGGATTTGTTCTGGGCGAGCGGAGAACAAGGGTTTCCAGCCTACTGCTACGACAGCTTTAGTGGCAGAGCCGTTTCTCCGCAGCGGGATCCCTTTAGCTGGAAGCCTGCACGCACACAGCTGCTCCCGCAGGACAAGGGCACCTGCGTGGGACAGAGCTGCCATAGGGGATGAGCGGCACAGAGAGGGCGAGGGTACCACGGAGAGGGTGATGATGGGATGGAGAGGGCGACGGTGGGATGGAGAGGGCAACAGTAGGATGGAGAGGGCGACGGTGGGATGGAGAGGGCGACGGTGGGATGGAGAGGGTGAGGGTACAATGGAGAGGGCGACAGTGGGATGGAGAGGGTGATGGCGGGATGGAGAGGGTGATGGCGGGATGGAGAGGGTGACAATGCAATGGAGAGGGACTCGCCGAGCCCTTTTTAAAGTTAAACGCAAAAGAAAACGCATCAGGCACTCCAAGAAGAGCAAGAAAAAAGGGAAAAAAAAGAAAAGTGGGGAGGAATGATGAAAAATAAAAGAGGGAAAAAAAAAGAAAGAAATAAAAAGAAACGGAAAATCAATCAAAATAAAGACCGAAAGAGAGAATAACAGAGAACCACGAGGGGGTCGAGGGCCGAGCGCCGGCGGGGAGCGCGTCTCACCCCGTAGCCCCCCCCAACCCCGCGGCCCGCTCGGCAACGCGTGACGTCACCGGGGGACCCCGACGCCGCCGATTGGCCGCCGGGCGCTCGGCCCCGCCCCCCGCGAGGCGCGGGCCAATGGTCGCGCGGCGCCGCCCCCCACGTGCGCCCCACGCGGGGTCCGCTCGGCGCGGGGCTCCGCGGGCGCGTGCGGGGCTGGAGGCGGGGGGGAGCCGCGAACCCCGCTTTGTTCCTGGCGCTCTCGCTCCGTTGGAGCCGCCGCTGCCCGGCTCGGCGCTCTCCGCGGGGAAACGGCGCAGGCTGCGCGCCCCTCTGCGCGCCCCTCTCCGCGCCCGCGGAGCTGGAGGCCGGCGGCGCGGCCAACCGCGCCCCGCAGCGGGCGCTCGCCCTGCCCTCCCTCCCGCCCCGCGGGCTACCTGGCGAGCGCCGCCGCTTGCCTACGTGACTGTGCCCATGCCCCGGCGCGGAAGGGGGGGGCGAGCGTGTCACCTACACCCCCCCCCCCGACCTGTCCCGCTCCGCTCCTCATCCCAAACTTTCCCGGGTTGGGGAGGGGGGCGTCCCACTGGTGTGTCCACTGCGGGGGGGACGGAGGGACCGTCCTTTGTCGCTGTCCCTGGGGGGGTGGGGGTGGTATCCCAAGGGTATCTCCGGCAAGAGATGGGGGGACCGTCCATTGTCACGGTCCCTGCAGCAGGGGGGTGTGCTAAGGGTATCTCCGCCGTGAAACGGGGGAGACACGTATTTTGTCACTGTTTCTGCGGCGTGGGGGGAGGAGGTGGTGTCCCACGGGTGTCTCTGCCGAGAGAAGGGGGACCCGTCTTTTGTCACTGACCCTGCGGCGGGGGCAGCGATCTTATCCCTACCAAGAGAGGGGACACCCGTCCTTTGTCACTGTCCCTGCCCTGGGGGTTCCCACGGCTGTCTCTGCCCGGGGGGGGAGACGGACGACACCCGTCCTTTGTCGCCGTCCCTGCAGATCGGGGGGCACGGGGGGATGCCCCAAGGGTATCTCCGCCGACAGAAGAGGGGGTGTCCCGCGGGTGCCTCTGCCAGGACAGGGGACACCCGTCCTTTGTCGCTGTCCCTGCAGCCACCCAAAAGTTTAGGTGTTTGTTTCCCCCCCGCACAGCCCGCACTCACTTTTATTCTCCTTCTCGATGCGCTCCAGGTAGCTGGCGGCCTCCAGCAGCACCTGCACGTTGTAGAGAAAGGTGTCCATGCCCGCCGCGGGGCCGGTGTTGCAGATGTCCCCGAGCGGGCACCGCGCCCCCCCCGCGCCCCGCGGCTCCCGGCGCGGCCGCCCGCGCTTCCCCATCGCCGCCCCGCGGGGCCGCACCGCCCCCCCCGCCGCGCCTGCGGAGTGCGAGCACCGGCGGGAGGGACCGCCCCGCCGCTCCGGGGCACCCCGGGACCCGCTCCGGGGGGGGCCGCACCCCCACGATTGTCCTCAACGGCACCTCGGGGTGTCCTGCACCCCCGGGACCGCCACTGAGGGGGACCCGCAGACCCACAGTTGTCCCCACAGGTACCACCCGGGTGTCCTGCACCCCCACAATTGTCCCTGCTGGCACCCCGGGGTGTCCTGCACCCCCACAATTGTCCCCAGCGGCACCCCCGGGATCATCCCCACTGGCAGCCCTGGGGTGTCCCACACAGCCCCCCCCCCCCCCCCCCCCCCCCCAGCCCCAGGATCATCCCCACCAGCACCCCTGGGGTGTCCTGCACTCCCTCTGAGCACCAGAATGTCCTCATTCTGCACCCTCACAGTTGTCCCCAGCTGCACCCCAGCGATTATTCCCACCGGCACCTCCAGGGTGTCCTGTACCCCCCCCCCCCCAGCCCTGGGATTGTCCCCACCGGCACCCCTGGGGTGTCCTGCACCCCCGCTAGCAAAACTCTGTCCCCCGCGCCCCGGAGACACAGAGGGGACACTGCTGCGCCTGCAGCCAGGACAGAGGCACCTGCTGTGCCCCATGTCACCTCCCGTCAGAGCCCAAGGGTCCTTCCCTGCTCTTGCTTCCCCAACTCCTGGGGCGCAGTCCCTGCTTCCCTGAGCCCCGCAGCCCCAGCCGACCCCCAGAACCGAGCACTGGGGGCTTCAGACCAAACTGCTCCATCTCTGCCCCCTGGAAGCCCTCTTTGGGTTCAGACTCTGAAAACAACTAATAAATGATTTTTCTTCCAAAGCCAATCAAAGCTGGAGAGCGGGCAGGGAACGCGTATGCGTACATAAGACCTTTAGGAATATAAACCATGTAAAACCGACCAGTCCTTGGGAGAATTGATGGTGGAGAATCCTCAGTGCTGCTGATAAATAATACTCGCTTAATAGGCATCACTTTGCTGTTGAGTCTTTTTCTTCATTTCAGTACAAAACTACTTCTTTGAGCAGTGCCCCTAGAAAGCCCTCTCTGGTTTCAAACTCCAGAAACAATTAATAAACCATTTTTCTGCCAAAGCCAATCAAAGCTGCAGAGCGGGCAGGGATGCACCAGCCTCCCCAGTATCCATCCCTGCAGCGCTGCGTCAGGGCTGGGTACACTGAGGCTGGGGCGTAGCCTTAATTTCCCCTTGTTTTGCAGTCAGGCAGGTGGAGAAAGAGCACCTGCACCACGGGGAGAAGACATAGGACCTGACCCGGGCTAAGGAGGAAGAGGAGGGTGAATGTTCACGCTTCCATAAGCCATCTCTGACCACTGGTCTGTGAGTTTTGAGGTGGTGGTAGGAGGGGATCCTGCTGGTGCTGGGCTGGCAGCAGGTGACAATTCCGGAGCCGGGCTGTTACACCTGCAGCTCCAAAGCCTGCTCCTGCCTGGCCAGTCAGGTTGGTCTGGATCCACTGAGGAGCCCTGCGGGAGTGGCTGGGGTGAAGCATCGCCCCAGAGATGTGCTGGGGCATGGGGACCTGCTCGTGCCCGCCTGCCGTGGGGCTCACCAGCCTCACAGGGACCAGCACCGGCTGGAGGACAAGAGAGGTCACAGTGGTGGTTAAAAAAAGCGATATTACTAAGTGTTAATTGGTACCTGGAGCCTGCAGCATCATGGGGACCTGAATCATCGGCGAGGGGATGATGCCCCAGACGGCAGCACGTGCAATGAAGTCCCTCTGGCTCCCAGTTGCTGGGGCCAGCAGGCTATTTTTGAGAAGCATAGCTGCGGGATTTCGTTGGTTGCGTGCCCTTCCCAGGGCACATGCCAGAGAGCTGGCTCTCCAGGCGGCTCAGCACCTCGGCACCGGTGTGGCTGCTGCGTCAAAGATGCCGTGACCTGTCCCATCACCACGTTTGGCAGAGTGCCTCTCCTAGCACCTCAAATGATGGAGGGCACAGGGTGGACTGGCAGTGCCCGGAGATGAGAATTCCCTGGAAAATTTGGAAGTGGGGGGAGCACAAAGCATTAGCTGGATTTAGGCGAGGCCTGGAGAACAGCAGGGAAGGCAAAAGTGAGAGCCTGGTGTGCCAGGAGTGGAGCGGGACAGCACGCCACCGCCAGTGTGAGGCACGCTCGGCACTCACAGCCATCCACAGGAGCAGGATTTCAGCTGGAAGGCAAGGATCTGACCAAAGCGCAGGGTGGAGGTGGGAGCCTGAGCCATAAAGTATAATATATCCAGGCGAGCAAAGAACTCAGAACATACTCAGCTTTTATGAACTCCACTAAGTAGCTGAAATAAGACACGATTCCTGCTTTACAAGTGCGTACTGGCAGACACTCCATTAAAATGTCAGTCAGAAAGTCTATGACTTTCTAAGTGCGCAGAGACCAAGGCGTGGACGCGACCCTGCTTTACCCAGAAACCCGGGCACAAGCGGGTGCACAGCTCGGCAGAGCGCTGAGGGCACCTTTCTGCTCGTTTACCAACGCGGAGAAGACTTGCCC
Organism: Cuculus canorus; assembly: GCF_017976375.1. Classification (NCBI taxonomy): domain Eukaryota; kingdom Metazoa; phylum Chordata; class Aves; order Cuculiformes; family Cuculidae; genus Cuculus; species Cuculus canorus. The sequence continues at coordinate 7,290,858 of NC_071407.1, forward strand.
TGACCTTAGCTTAAAGTACAAGAAGTTGTTACTGAAAACACATCAAAGGCAGCAGAGTCAGACAGTATCGAGTTGCTTTAAAAATCGCATGATTTAAAAATCTCAGCTCCTCTCCCAGAAGAAGATAAGGGTGCAAATGGTCATCTGGAGTTCATATTGTAGATGCTGTGCCTAATGGCAACACATCATGCATCTCTTGGTCCTCCTTGTGCACTTGCACAACGCTTCTGAGATTTTTAGAGTGCCGTGTGTGAATCGGTGCTGGTTCAGTTGCCAGTCGTGGGTACTGCTCTTTCTCAGTGTGTCATCCCCAGGTTCAAAGCCAGAATAATCCTAATTTCAATTCCCTTCCCTTCTAGATTGATTCTGAGAGTTGGGTTGAGTGTTGTATTTTTTGAAGTTACTTGCACAGAGAACAGCAATCTGTATTGTAAGTCTTCCCCAAACAGCTTGTCCTGGAAGGGTTTGAGCTGCTCTGCCATAGCTGCCCAGATGCCCCTGAGAACCACGGTGGATCTGGCACAATGTTAAGCCCCAGAGCTCCTGTTTCTTCTAACATTTTTCTGAGCAGTCATCCTTGTCCACCTGTGGCAGGACCTTGAATTGACCTGGATGTCCTCATGCTTCACTGTAGCAGCCTCAGATTATAGCTCCCATCTGAACACTGGCTGGTCTTTGGTGGAGAAGTGTTGGAGGCTGCCCCTGGACACATCCCACGGGGAGGTTTGTGCTCAGAGACAGCCCAAGGCGAGGCACAACTCAGGCTCTCGCCCGTCGGTGATGCCAAGAGGTACAAGAACACTTGCCTGTCCTGTCTGGTCCTGGGAGAGCAGAGCGTGACAGCGTTCGTTAGATAATGGGGTGGGGAGATAGCAGCATTTCCAAGGGGATGGTTCAAGGGCAGGATCTCCAAGGGAATTGACTCAGGAGAAGTGAGGTTTCTGGGAGATATGAGCTGAGGGGGCACGGAAAAAAAGTTGAGCAGGGGAAAACGTATGGACAGACTGGAAGGGGCACACAGAAGGAGCAGCAAGGGAGGAGGTTTTGCAGTGTTGCCGGTTCCACACATCCAGCAGCCGTGGTCCGTCACCCTCATTCACAGTAGCCTCCTAAATACAGCTGGTTAATGGTGTTCTCTCTTTATCTGCCTTCTCTTCTACTTTGTTTAACCTTTGAGCTCACCCAGAAGCCTTATTGTCATTTTTTTTTCTCTCCAAGGCGATGGTGGAGTTGCTTGTTGGGCAAAAGCAGAGGGGCTGAATGGGAACGGGAGCTGGGGTGAGCTGGGGTGAGCCGGCGGCACAGCCCTGCTGCCCACGCCGTCGGCACGGCTGCCACTGCCCGGGCACATCGCCAAAGCGTTGCTCACCACGTGGGAGATCCCTGGACCTTTTATCAGCAGCTGTGGCCACATGCTGCCCTCAGTACCGCATGGCACAGCGAGGGGAGCGTGGCCCGGGGGTGCAGAGGTCAGTTGTCCACAGTGCTGCTGCCAAATTCACATCATGGAGGTGGGAAAAAAATATCCACCCCATCCTTTTGGGATCCGGCCAGGTAAGAGGTCAGATTGCTGAAATGCTTTTGTTTTACAGTGCTCCGTAACACAGCAAGGTGCAGGCTTAGGTGCAAGAAATCCCCAGGTTAAAGATTGAACACCCCGCTCTGCTCTGCCAGGAGTACCTCATGCATGTGTGTCGTGCTCTCCTTGGGCTGAACGGTGACAAACTCAGCCACAGCTCTGAGCACGAATGGCGGGGCCCCTTTGGTGGGTGTATTTTGACATTTTTCTGGTGGCATTGTACACTCAGAGCTGCTATTTCCCGACATTGCAGGTGTTATCTGTTCAGTTTGTTCCAGAGGTAGCACCAGTGTAAGTCACCCCCTAGACGGACCTGGTGGGGTTTAGAGAGAGTTTGAAAGGGTAGTGGCCAGGACAGCCCTGGATTTCGGTCTGCAAAGGCTCCTGGAGGCACCTGCTCTCTCTCCCTTCTGGCTAATCCCATTGTAATCCTTTTATAAAATTTCACCTGCCTTTAAAAGTCTACTGCTGCCCTTTTGGAAGGACAAACCTGTTTTCCAGGCGATAATTGAGCTGCCCATCTGCCAAGGGCTGGCATTTCTCACTGCACAAGAGTGATAGCAAGATATTAAAAAATTGTTTGGAGGGCTATCACATCTCTTCTGGGTTTTTTTATGGACACAGTTGTTGCGGTGATGTGCTGGAGCTGGTCTGGAGCAGTTATAACCTGGACGGGAAGCAGATCACTGACAGATCTGTGTGACACCTAAAGGCTCAGCTCTACTGTTGGACCCAGGTAGTTTATGAGCTCAGGCCCAAGCTAAGAAGCTGCTGCTGCTGCTACCAGGATTGTTATTTCAGCAGCACCGGTGGGCACCGTCAGCCCCCACAGCCTCTTTGGGTGCCCATGGGGGACGCCCAGCGGTGCCTCAGTAATTGCTCCCTGGCGGATGGGATCTTCCCGTACCATCACCTTCCTCAGGACATGCTGTGGGTTGCAGCAGAGAAGAAGAAAGCTGCCATCTCTCCTAAGAAGCATAGGTAGGAGGAACAGTATTTTGGATTTCAGCATTGCTTTCTCCACTTTGCCGCCAGCCTTTCAGTTTCCAGGTGCTCATTTTTTCACTTGCAATCTGGTTTGCAAAAAAAACCCAGCCCCTGGCCTTGGCACTCGGTGGTGTGTCAGGCCATAGGGGTTTGCTTTGCAGCTGAGCTCCGTCCCAGGAGATGCGCTATTAGCATCGCTATTTGTGGTCAGCCCAACGGCGAGCTCAGGTGGGGCCCAGCAACCATCAGGGCACAGAAATCTGCCAGCACAGAGCGGCACGCAGAGGTCAGTGAAATCCTGCATTGGTTATTTCTGTTTCCCATCTTTGTATGAGACAATTCAGATAAAGCCAGCACTTGTCTCCATAAACACAGGTCCTAAGTGTGTCCTTCTCAGAGTGGTTAGGCTTTAGGAAGTCAGGGAAGAAGCGGTTCCCAGCGTCGGGCTTTCCCACCAGCCTTTGACCCCCTTGTGCCCACAGCACACCCATAAAACAGCTCCCAAGTCCCAGATGCAGGTGCAATGGTCCAGCAAAGCATCACCGTTTCTCCAGATGATAGAGACCCAGCCTGCTCTCAGACGCTTCCCAATACTCCCTCTTTCCCAACAACACTCATTCCATCAACGGGTTATTTATGAGGAAGAATCCAGTGTTACTGACTGTTCAAAAAGCAAAAAGGGAAAAGGCTCATGGTAAGAAAAAAAAAAAAATTTAAAAAATAGAGGAGAGGTTTAAAGAAGCTGGATTTCCTCAACTTCCAATCAGACTATTTTATTCACTTTTTTCAAAGCACAGGTAAACCTCCCGGGCCATCAAGCACCTGTCGTCATTCTGAAGAGGAAGAGCAGAAGAGGAGGAATGGTGCTTTTTTTTTATTTCCTCTGTGACATTCATCAGATTTGTTTCAAACTCCTAGATGAAAGTTTACAATCCAACCCATGGATTTTGCAAGGAGTCAGACAGGAAGTTTTGTGAGCAGTGTTTTAACGGCCTATGAGTATCTCTGCTCCTAAGCATCCTTCATTAGTGAGAAATTAATAAATCTAACTTTGCCCAGCACTGGCTCTGGGCTTTAGGCTCTACCCCCAGGCCCTGGCTGCCCTCTGCCACTGCTGCCCGTCGTCCCCCACCCCCAACGTGTGAGATGGGACGAGGATTTGCAGCAGGGCCACACACTCTTCTGCGAGGCAGGTACACGTTTGCAGTCAAGGACTGTCTCTGCTTAGAGATGCTGTCAGAGGACAAATCTCGCTTGGCCAGACCCAGAGCGGGGGATACATCCAGCCCTCTGATGCAAAGCCTTCGTTACAATGACCCTTCACTTCCCCAGCTGCTCCCCAAACTTAAACAAGAGACAGAACAACTTAGAGGTGCCCCGGGAGGATGACAGCTGTCAGTGTTTGGGGTGCCTGCTCCAGCAGCCCTTACACACAAGGCTGGTCCTTAGGCTGGGGAGCAGTCCAACAGCTCGTTGCTGGGGCTAAAGGCAAGCACCGTGGGGGGATCTCATGCTGCCTGATGCTGCAACAGGCACAGCAGGCAGCGGGAAGGGTGCAGAGCCTTTGTGATCTTCATTCCTTTGCTCTTTTTTTGGTGTGTGCTAGGAATAACTAAGCTAGAAACGGTGTTGATGTTTCCTCTTGCCTCCTTCTGTCCTGCCCAGACATACAATTTATCTCAGATTCATTTATGCTGCTATTATTTACAGTTTCATCCTTCCAGTACCGTGAAAGCTTCTACATTATTTCCTCTTAAATCTCTCCTTACAAGCTACCTGTGTGGTGTCTTCTGCTCTCCTCTGGCATTCATTAAGCAAACCTGAGCTATGATCTCTCTTTTCACAACAAACATTTTCTTATCCTACTCCCTTAATTGCCCTCCCTGCTCTCCAGCTTTGCAGTAGTGTTTACCTGTAAGTTTTCTGTCTTGGAGGCTGTGAGCTGGCACAAGTTCTTCTCAGTTTGTATTATTCTTCACGATTCACAGTACTGATATAAAAGCAATAAAGAACTCTGTCTTGCCCACCCTTACGGGAAAGCACACATATGGTCTAAAATTATGTTGTGTTAGCAGACAAAAACACATCTCTTGGTGGGTGGATTCACTGCTGAATATTCCCAGAGTCTGGGTAGCTTCATGTGGGGTGGATAGGACCTGCTCAGGTGGGTGGGAGGATGGACAACAGGAGAAAAGCCCAAGAGGATGTCCCTGGTGAAATGGGCCAAGCAGAGGATCTAGTTCTCTGGCTGCTGAACTGAAAACTTTACACCACTCCCAGGAATATACCAACTGACCCTCTGCCTAAAAGCAAGCCTGGGCTGGCAGGTAAAGAGGAGGTCATTTGACATTGCTCCAGGCAGAAAGAACATATAATATTCACAGTGTGTGATTTTGCATGCTCTAGGTTTGGGTTTTTAAGTTAAACTCACTATCTGTCAACATGTCGCTGAGATTTGTGCTTTCCAGGCCAGGGCTAAGGGCCATTAAGACAAGCCCTGTGGGATGCACGGCGGCAAGAGCACAGAAAGAGGGACCCAAACCTCCCAGTGGATGGTATTTTGAGCCTCTCACTTTCAAATGGCTTATCTACCTCCTCCTGGCTGGCCTTTTAGCTGATTTCATGGCAAATAACCTCCTGCTATGATGTGTTAGCTCAAGATGGGCTTCCCAAGGTGCTGACAGCTACAAAGCCATGCATCCCTGGGATCGTGCACAGATTTTACCTGCTCAGGTGCCTCATTTTTCCCTTTTGCCCCTCTGGGTCTCATGGCTCAGCGAGTTGCCTGCAGAAAATACAATCTAGAGAAAGAGAAAGGCAGTGGCTTTATGAGAAGAAACATCCTGGAAGGTTTCCAGCCGTTCTCCCACAAGATGGAGCGTGTGGAAGCAGCGCTCAAGCATTCAGTAAGGCCAGGGGCTAGGTTCCACCCTCCCTTAGTGGTGTCCCTTCAGTCTTATTACCTTATTTCTGCTTTTCCAAGACTTTCAGAGCTTGGACTCACTGCATGGTCTATAACAGGAAGAGATCACAGCATATGGAAGGACAAGTTAGTTTCCTTGGATTTTGCTGCTAAATTGGGTTTCACACTAGCTGGGGGCATTGACATAGGTAAATCCATCAGGTCACAGCCGACACTTGACTCCAGTAACGGCAGCAAAAAAGTAACAGTGAAAAATGACCCATCACCCTTCCTAGGGGCTTCCCAGTTACTCTGAATAAAAGGCTGGATAAACGCTTAATTTAAAAAATTAATTAGATTTTAGGAAAATTGTTGTGTGCTGAAGGGGTGAGGCCCAGACCTGGCATCACTGCTCACTTGCAGCCAGGAGTAGGGGTCAGTGCCTAGAGAAGGACAGGAGGAGCCCTATGGGCACAGGTTGCTCAGGTGGTTTTGGAGGGCTGGGGGCAACTCAAGGACTCTTGACCCCCACTACCAGGCCATAGTAAGAGGCAGAAAGCAGCCCGCAGCTGCAGTGCCAGCAATGATAGAAACTTGCTGGGGAAGAGGGTGCATGGCTCAGAGTTGGGAGGAGCTCTGCTTTGGGAGGAACTTTGTGAGCAGCTGGTAACAGCAGCCACCCACTCTGCCAGGTTGGTGACAGCAATGCATCGAGAGACAACTCACAAGTCTTGTATTGTAATTACAGTTGTACAGTTGCCTAACTATTTCCTTCGTTTCTGACCAGCATCTCCTGCCACACCTTCCTGGCCTGCGGCACAGGGCACTATGCCTCTGCAGAGCACTGGTAGGCAGGGTTTGGCTCCAGGAGATGATGCAGGAGGGTTTCCTGGCACATCCCAATAAGAACATAAAAAGCACAGTAGCGTTTGGATGCAGTTTTGCTCATCTTTACTTGCTTGACATCATAATATTCAAATATAAATAGACCAGCCGCACTGCTAGTCTGAGAGCCTGGGGTGGTAAGGGGAAGACAAAACCAGAGAGGATCTGCTTGATCATTTAGTCCAACTCCTGCTATTCTAAGCAGCTGCGTCATATAATCCCCATCACAAATTTCCCAGCCTCCAGGCAGCCCCCACCAGTTAATACCCATTTGTTCATGTGCCAACATTATCAGCGGTTTAAAAGCTATTCTCTCTCCCTAGTATTTCCCTGGGGCTTCCCCCTCATGCTATAACTAAGGAGGATTGTGCATCCTCCCAGGCTGATCCTGCCCAGCATCCCTGCCTTTGCCCCAGATGTGGGGCTGACCGCTGCACTGGCACTGCTGGCAGTCACAGCATCCCAGCTCTCAGTTTGCCACCCACAGCCATACCACACGGATAGCTTCTGAGTTCTTCCCAGCCAAATGAGATCCCTGCATTTCACACCCACCATATTGCAACAAAATCCACCGCTGCCGGTCCCAGTTCCCCTTTTGCACAGGTCACAGCTCCACCGAGCAGCGGGTGACATCCCCAGCCCCTTTGCTCCGCTTGGACACCGTCTTACCCAGTTCATTTACTAATCCTCACCTGCTCTGGTTCCAACAACAACTTCTCACATGGCACTATCACATACGTGTCTGAAGAAGAGATTTGATCTGTTGGGTTGCTTGGCCTAGAAAAATCACTGGTTCTAAAGGGAAAAAAAAAGTCAGTATGACCTGTTCATTGCACTTTTAACCCTTTCCCCATCCTCTCCAGGCTTCTGTTGTTTCCCCCAGAAGCTGGAGGATCCTCCAAAGGGCAAACTGCTTGCAAAATAAAACCAAATAAAATGTCCCTAAACCAACACACGGGACAGGAGCGGGTGACTGTGGGACCCTGGTAGAGCTGGCCAGGCAGCACCTTCAGCAGGGTCATGTTTACCCCACGTTATTGACTCCCTGCCCCGCCCTGAGTATTTCCCTGACGCTCCTACAACACCCTTTGTTCGGGGCTCACAAAGCACTCTACAAACCTGCAAGCGGTCACTCTAAGAATGCCAGCAATAGAGGGGAATACAAGTTATCATCTGCTGTATACTTCATACTGCTGAACTCAGTGGCAAATGAGTTGGTCCACACCAGTCAGTTTAAATCTGCGGCTGCCAAGAGACTTGGATGTTGTTTTTCCCATCACCTGACAGACCGCTTCACCATTAGCACCATTTTGGTGGTGCTTAGAGATGCTGTTTGCAAAGATACCCCTCTAAATCCACCCAGAAATGCTCTCAGCACCCTCAGGAAGCCAATCCCAGAGATTCTAGTTTAAACCTTTCCTTGTTTATCTGTCCAAAACTGAGAAAATAAGCCTGCAGCAAGATGGCCCCATCCCTCAGAGCACTTACAGCATCTGAGGAATGGAGAAAAACAGATTTATTTGTGTGCCTGGGATTAGCAACAGGATTCATCGTCTTCAAAACAGAATCATAGAATAGTTTGGGTTGGAAGGGATCTTGAAGATCATCCAGTTCCACCCCTCCTGCCATGGGCAGGGACACGTCCCACTGGATCAGGTTGCCCAGAGCCCCATCCAACCTGGCCTTCAGCACCTCCAGGGATGGGGAAACTACCACTTCCCTGGGCAAACTGTACCAGGGCCTCAGCACTCTCATAGTGAAGAAATTCTTCACTATGTCTAGTCTAAATCTGCCCCTCTCCAGTTTATACCCACTCCTCCTCGTTCTACCACTACAAGCCTTCATGAAAAGTCCCTCCCCAGCTTTCTTGTAGCCCCTTCAGATACTGGAGGGTCGCTATAAGGTCTCCTCAGAACCTTCTCTTCTCCAGGCTGAACAACCCCAACTCTCCCAGCCTGTCCTACAGCAGCTGGAAAGCAGTTGGAGAAAGGCAGAGATAGGAGCTGCAGAATGAAAGCAAAGAGTCCCATGGCCATCTGTGAGCCTATCCACCACCATGCAGGTTGGCCATCACTGGTCACTTGGCCCAAAGCCAAACAAGTGAAAACTTGCTGGATCCAGGCGTCATCCCCATCAAACCCTGCCCTGCACAGGTTTCACCCAGCCGGGCAGCCAGGCACAGCACAGGTTAGAGCAAAGACAAATAAGAAGGTTAATATTTTCCACCCGTCTCTCCCAGCTGCCATGCACATTGCAGCTGTTTCTCCCCAGTCATGCTGGCCGCGATACTCGTTGGGTTGGTATTTAATTGCCTCTCCCTAACGAAGCATTAGGCGGGATGTCATTTGCCAGCGCTGGTCAAACAATACAGATAAACCCAGTTTGCACACAAAGGCAGCGGAGCAGGGAAAACTCTGCCGTCTGATCTGGCTCCCCTTTGGAGCTGATGGCTCCAGACATGGGCGGGATGCAAAGTGACAGACATCTCAGCCTTCAGGAGAAGGAAGGAAAACGTCAAACAACCGGAGACACCCTGCGCTGCAGCAAGCCAAGGTGAAGCCATAAGTGTCCCCAACGTCACCAGGGCTGGGCTGCCATGTGCTAGCTCAGAGCCTGGCCACGCATTGTTACTGCTCAGCACATTCTTTTTCTTGGGCTTTCTTTACTTTTTCCTGACTTTCAGGTGTAAAGATATTTTCAGGTTTCTTTTTTTTGCTATTTTTTAACCTCAGAGTTGTGAGGACATACATGGGAGATAGCAACTTCGTTCTTGCTTGGGAATTGCCCAGCTGGAAATTAAAAACCCAGCAGGTCTTTAAATTAGGAGGCAGAAGGGCTACTATAACACCAGCACGAGCCCGTGGAGTTTCTCATGACCTTGGCTTCAGCAGAAGGCAGCAAAAAAGAAGAAATAAAGGGAAAGCTTCATCCCACAGCCACAGCTTCTCACGCTGGCTCTGCAGCACTGTGATGCCCAGAGCATCTCTGCCCTCCCTGGCTCCTCTCTCATCCCAGGGTCTGGCCAAGGAAGAAAGATTTTGCCGAGATGCTAGAAATGAATGAGAAAGAGTTAAAGTTTAGCCTGCCCTTGCAATGGGAGCTCTGAAAAAGCAACACACGCCCTTCCTTGTGCTGGCTCAGGGCACAGACCTATGTTTATGACCATGTCTAGTACAGCTATGTATTACAAAAAAAAAAAAAAAGAAACAGGCAATCCCCAATATAGATAGAGTGAGAAGGGCAGTTACACAGATCGTGGGTGGATTTTAGTGTTCCTTAAATATTTACACAAACTATGCTGGTAGTCAGAGTGGCTTTTAAAGGACTGCGAATTTCCAGCACACGGTCCGCTTTAAAATGCTCAAAAATTAAGTATCATCACCATTAAAATTAATCGGGAATCACCTGTTTTTGTTCACCTAGGATGGTAGGTGTGTGATCCTGCCTGCAAAGAACTGGATCCCATAGGTTACCCACTTCATGCACACGTCTGCAGGAGCCTGACTGCTCTGCCACGTACTGCAGAAGGAAGATTTGTTTGGAACGGCTCCTGTATCCCATCCCTGGGCTGCTCAGCATCCTCCTCCCGTTGCTAACATGCCACATACACTCAATGAAACCAGCTGCTTCGTCACCAAGTTGCATATTAACACCCACAACTACCACGCAGAGTAATTTATGGGAAACTGTCAGATAACCCTGTCCTGGCGCCCGACGTCCTGGCACCTGGTACTTGGCACTCAGGGTGCGCCCAGGCACAGGGGACACCAGGGATGCCACTGACATCTGTTCGGACACAAACTGAGAGGAAACAAACAAACAACAGTAAAAAGGGGGCTATTTGCTGGAAGCTCACTGGAACAAGAGGAAAACAAGGGTGCGTCAAAGTGGAATAGCACAAAGCCGGCAGGGAAACAGGGCTTATTTATAATCTTCTAGAGGACAGCAGTGAACAAAGGAGTGAAAGGTTTTATCCTACCCAGAAGTGCAAAAGGAGGCAAGTCTCTGTGCTGCCAGCATGGCAGGACAAGCTTGCTGAGGAGGCCTGGATGCTGAGTCTCCAGGATGCAGCTCCATCACCTGTCCAGAGCTGTACCCACAGCAGGTGGGCACAGGATGCTTGCCAAAGCCCCACTGTGCAAAAAGCTCTGCATTAGTCATGGCAAAGAGCTGCACAGCACCCACCATGCATGTTCCCTCCTCGGGGTGGAAGGGAGCACCCATCAGCAGGCAGAGCTGGGGCAGGTCCCCATTCCCTCGCTGCAGTGGCCCTGAGCACAGTTCAGAGCAGGTGATGCAACAGCAAACTCATCCCTGCTCAAATGGTGTCCGGGAGCTGTTTGTAACTTACTGCACATCCCCATTTCTAACGACTTTTCTCTTGTGTACAGGGAGTGTCCAGGTGAGCCAGGGCCAGTGGCAAGTCACACTCTGGTCTTGTTTCCCAAGCACAGGAACAGAGGCAGGAGTGGGCAGAGGTTCAGCAGCATCAGAGGAGCAGCTCTTATTCGCTATGCTCCCAGCCAAGGAGCCCTTCATCTCTCCCCCCCATCTTCTGCAATAGTTTAAAACAAGGCCAGGAGACAAGAGCAGCCACCCCGGACTCCTGTGCTAAGTTTATGGATGATAAGTTAAAGAATACCCTGTCAAGTCCCAATAAATTAAATTGATGGCCATCTCAGTCCTGTCTTACCCTTTTGTCCCTAGATAGAAGGAACATCAACACCTTTTTCAATCAAAACTTTTTTGGAAAAGCACCCTCCCCAGCTATTTAAGCTGAGATTGTCCCCCTCCATCCCCTAGACAGAAGTCAAAGCAGACACCAAACCTGAGCCCTCTGCCTCAGCTCCCCAGGGACACAGGCTAGCAGTGCTGGACATGGTCAAGAGGTCATGAGTTTCCTACAAGGCAGCAGACTGGGCTTTAAGCACAGAAAGGGCACAGCTGAAACCAAGCAAATCAGTTAACCATCTGTTTAAGGCCACGTGGGTACCGCCAAGTGCATGGAACAGTCCTGCAGAGTGAGACCTGAGCAAAGAAATTTTGTAGCTTCAGATCCCTACTGCCCAGGGCAATTTTACACATGTACAAAAAGTAAAATGTAGCAGGGAAATTCCTCTACAGGCTCTTCTTTCTTCCATGAAAAATGGAAATGACAAAAATGATTTTGCTGAGAACTTTAGAACTTCAATGCACACATACAGGTATCTGCATATACACGTATACATTCACCTTGTAACCCCACGCTCCCATTTTTCCTATCCACATTAAATACTGTCTCTGATGACTGCAGCTGCCTGCAATGTTAACAAGACCAGCAAGGTCACTGGCAGAGACAGAGAATAGGCACAGCACCAACAGAAGAGCAATGGGCTGAAAGGAGCCATCAGGAACTTGACAAGTGCGACACTTGGCCATACTCTTGCTCTGGATCCCGGCTCTCCAGAGAGCCAGTTGGCCTGTCGGGAGGAGCGTTCCTTCTGGCCACTGGAGCTGGAGTGCAGGAGAGGCCACGCCAGCCCTTGGCTACAACCCTGGCAGCACTTTGGTTGACATGGGAGCGAAGAGGTACCATTGTTCCTTTAGGTCTGGGTGAGTTACCATGTCTAATCCTAAAATCAATCTGTATTCACATCTAGCAAATTAGAGGCAGCTGTCAAAAACAGCACATATTTGTGTGCGTTCCTTGCAGAGCCTGGCTGGCTTCACATAGCAAAACCTATTTAATCCATATCCTGGGATCAGGCTGACATGAGGGAACTTCTGCACATACCAGACCTTCTCCTGTAATGCATATAGTTCTACCCATATACATTATGGGTATATTCCCCTTTTAATCTAAATTTTCCAGATATTAAACCATTTGTGGGCTATGAAACCTGGGCATTAGGGCAGGCACGGCAGCCTTTGCAGCTCATCTGCCAGTGGAAAAGCTTGTTGCTGACTCACAGGCCTGAAGAGTTTGCCTTTTTAAAACCACCTCAAGATGGGTTAGTTCTGGATGACACCGTCTGCCCAAATCCCCAAGCAGCTCAGAAAGGACAGCAGCAGATCCAGTGGCTAAGCTTTCACTCTGGAGCCATATCAGACAAGAGAAAACAGTGATGAGACCCAGGCACAGCAGCTCCTGCTCTAATTCTTTTCCGACCATCCCACTGCAGCCTGGGACACGCAGGACCGCATGATGCTCAGGGAGTGCCGAGGTGGCAACTGTGAGTATGCGAGGCTCCGCCATCCCTGCCAGCTCTATTGCAGATCTCAGACTTCTGTTCAAAGTTATTTAATTACAGTAAGAACCTCTTTTCCTCTCTCAGAGATTGCCAGAGCCAGCGTCATCACACAGCGATAATTTGTAGCCTCTCCTTCAGGCACTTGGGCACGGAGAGGCTCCTGGTGAGCAGTATCAGCTCCCTGCCCAGCCAAGCAGGAGGAGGGCTCGGAACCACCTCTCACAGCATCCCCTCTCTTCATTAGGAATGAAAGTCAAAGCGCTAACGATGCTCAAGATCATAAGTCCGTGTTAAAACATAATGGCATTTCATGATCTCGTCGCTGCAAAGAGTGACCTAATTTATTGACCCATGGAGATGAGATTGTGTGAGCCTGTGTCCTCCGCAGGCTCGCATCACGTACCTAGAGCGCGTTTCTTTCACACCCCCTGCTCAGTGTCTAGGGCTGTCAGAGGCAGGTGCTGCTTTGCATGTGACACAGACGGCATTTATACAGGCACCGAGAGCACACGGCATTGTGTTTTCATTCAGCCACTTTGGTTCTTTCTTGCAATACTGATTTCTCTGAGTAAATGGTTTTTCAGTCGATCTGTAGTATTGACAGCCTTGATTAGTTCTAAATGGGAGCACGGACTACACTTTGGGGTCAGCCTGCGTTGGCCCCTGGGCTCAAGGGCAGCACCCAGGCTGCACCAGGATTAAAGGCCAAATCCTGATCTCTCCCGGGGTTGATGCAATGTGGGTGGCTTGCCAAATCCACCCCAAAAAGGAACTTGTGGTGCATGACAAGCCTCAGTGAGCCATGCTGTGTTGATGTGGGGCTCAGGAGGGCTGGAGGTGTTGTCTGGGCGCCCAGTCCCTCCAGGGAAGCCTTTGACCTGCTCGCACGAACCCTCTGCGGGCTGAAGGCTCAGACAAGATTATTTTCACACAGATAAAGGTGCTGATCCCCTGATCAGCTTTCGCGTGTGTACCACGCTTTTAAGCCTAAAATGCCCAATGTAAGAAAATCATCAAGAATATTTCTCTTTGTCCTCCCCCGTTCGCACAAAGCTCATTTTAAATGAGGGGATGGGAAACTGTTATTCCTGGAAATGTTTGTAAAAGGCTCAGCAGCCCCAGCGAGCAGCTGGTATTGCAGCAGCCTTGCTGGAGTGGCAGGCACGAGGGTGCTGGCAGGACAGTCCAAGTAACGCTGACTAGCGCCTTCACCTCACCCTGAGAAGCCATTGGGTTGTCTCTACTACCATGAAACAACTGGAGAGGCAGAAATCAAGCCAAATGGAGCAATTCAGCCCAAACTATATGATATAAGAAAACACACTCCACTAACCGAATATTCTCCTATTACCCAGACCATGGTAGAGCACTGTCCGATGTGCCTCTTCCAGGTCATCTGTGAAGCTGGCCCTATTAAATAAATCCAGGAAGGACCAGCTGCTCCAGCTGAAGGTGAATTATTGCATTTAGGTGATGTGCCAGCTAGGAGATCAATGCTTAAATGGATGCGGTTACTTATTAGACGTAAACACTGTTGAATAAATCTAAATAAACTCTAATTATTTATACAGCATATTCCTAATGCTGGTTGAAGGTCGACTGTTACCAACTTTAAAATAAAAATGAAGCTAGGCGGGGTAAATGATTCCACGCCTCTGTAGATAAAATTAGCATGTGTAATATGTATATACAAATATATGTAATTATAGGTATTTGTGTTTGAGAGAGTTGTCTAGCCAGGTGGAAGGAGTAAATACTGAAAACACTTTGCTACTACCTGCTAGAGAGGGAAGGATGTTTAAAATCACTGGAATAAGAAACTGGCCTTTGATATTTGGGGAAGGGAGTTCTTGCTCTGTATTCCTCTTCTGCTGAGTGAATTTGACAGCCAAGTTCTCCACCTTGTCATAGAATGGTTTGGGCTGGAAGAGACCTTAAAGCCCATCCAGTTCCAACTCCCCCGTGATGGGCAGGGACACCTCCCACTGGATCAGGCTGCCCAAGCCACATCCAACCTGGCCTTGAACACCTCCAGGGATGAGGCAGCCACAACTTCCCTGGGCAACCTGTGCCAGTGTCTCACCACCCTTACAGTAAAGAATGTCTTCCTAATATCCAACCTAAATCTCCCATCTTTCAGTTTAAAAATGTTCCCCCTCATCCTATCCCTGCACTCCCTGATAAGGAGCCCCTTCCCAGTTTTCCTGTAGGTCCCTTTGAGTACTGGAAGACTGCTCTAAGGTCTCATTGGAGCCTTCTCCTCTCCAGGCTGAACAACCTCTGCTCTCTCAGCCTGTTCTCGTATGGGAGGTGCTTCAGCCCTCTGATCATTTTCATGGCCTCTGGACTCACTCTAACAGATCCATGCTCTTTCTGTGCTTAGGACTCCAGAACCAAACTGCGTATTCCAGGTGAGGTCTCTTGAGAGCAGAGCAGTCTGCTCCATCCACCTAAAAAAGAATTGGGGCTGGAAGTGTCTGACATCCAAAGGGAAAGCACCGCATATAAACCATAACTGCTGCAGTGTATTCACATCACATTCATTTTTGGCATCCAGTGATGAGGTAACTCAGGAAATGATGAGGTTTCTATCCTTTGAAACACCACCAAAACCCCAGCACAGCACTGCCTGGGAACATGTCCACACACCTCACCCAAGTGATAAAACAGAGTCCGGGCTACATTTATCCTCCCTGCTCTGACCACAGACCCCTCTGTATGGATTGCTCTTCTTGCAGGGCCCAGAGACACCTCCAGGTAAGCAAGCCATGCTGAAAAAGGCTTACTTGCTGCTATTGCCTTTCCATCTCCAGCCCAAACACCTGGCAGGTGGCACACAAGGTAAATGTCCTCTGTTTCATGACCCACCTGGGCTCCCTGCTGGAGGAAAGACAAGAGCTAGTCCTTGTGCCTGATCTTGCTGAGGGGTAAACACAAAGTAATTGCTTCCATAGCTGATGCACAAGCATATATTACATGCTTGTATATAATTTATTATATTCATGTATCAGCTACACAAGCAATCTCATATGCATTATATATGTGTATAGTTACATAATACATACATGCAATATATTATATTATGTATTATATGTTATAATATGCCTTTATATAATACATATATTATACGATGCACATCTTAAATGCATTTATTCTCCAATCTTTCTCAAGGCCCTGGCTGGAATTTCTCTTCACTCAAGTTTGATGTTTGGACTTTGGTGACCAAGGGAGTGGGTTTCATGGAACATTCATTAATGGTCAGTTGGCTGCTCTCAACACCTTGGAGACAGAAAACCAGCCATGTGCACTAACCTTCCCTTCCCCAGGTGAGTGAAATGGCTTGGCTGTTGGGATGTTCACTGGGAAACTCAATCCCTGTGGGCTTCTGAAGTGTGGCAGCCCATCGCCATGCTGCTAGGCTTTGGGGGCTTGGGCTTTTCCTCCTTGCAGCTCAGCAACTGGTGCTGAGACCTCTGCAAGGCAAACCCACAGAGGGGTTATTCGGCTTCTGGTGCATCAAGGTGAGGGGCTGAACAAGTAACTTTTTCATCTGCAGCTCTTCCAGCATTGGCAACCGTGCTCAGCCCTTTGAGAAAAATCAGGCCATTAATTCATGCACTTTGGTTTAGGCAACATTTGAACTTTTTCGTGTTTTAGAAGGAGAGAGATGAGCACCGTGCTTGGCGAGGAGGTCAGAGAGCTTCCAGCAACTGGCGTGCTGAAGGTCAAAACCAGCACCAGCTGACAGCGTATGCCGGGGAGCAGAAGGCTCTCCCTCAGAGCAGTGCCCAGGACAACGCCACCCCCCTAGAGCATTTTCAGTTATTCCTTACAGAGTTTTACTACATCGTATCCTGACAATCTGGAGCACAACTTTTGTTTTGCAAATAACATTTGCAAGTTAAACATTTGCAAAAGCCACAGCAGTGTCTGGAGGCGTGCAGCCACACTGAGTTATCACTAGAAATGCGAAATATAAGGCGCCTGGAAATTATGACACTGAAGCAGGCAAGACAGAAAGGTGCAGGATCCTTTGGCACTGGTGGATACTGGATATTTCCCCCTGGAGAGATGGGGAGCCCTGGGAAGGGCCTTCCACAGCCCCTGAGTCCCCTGGCCATGGGAGGTGACAGCCTGGGCAGTTCTGGACCTCTCAAATCAGTCACTCCCCACATTCTGCCTGAGACTGACACAAAACACTCCCTCCAAACGTGGCAAGACAAGGACACAAAGCCAGGAGGGGATGTCCCCTTCCCCACGTGGCAATGGCAGCTGTGCGCCAGCTACAGCAGATATTTCCAGGCAAGGCGCTCAGCCCCGGCATGCACAGCCAAAGCCAACACATCCACTTTCCCCAGCCCCAAAGCCCTCCAAAACAAAAGCTCCCTTGGGAGTTCAGCAAAAATGTCACTCAACACAGACCACAGTCATTTCCACGGCAAAACCGAAACGCAAGAGTAAGTTGGTGCTCCTAAAGAACAAGATTGAAGGAGGAGCTTCACTGCCCAGTGAATTCCCAGCACAGCCCAGCTCTCGCTCTGTGGTGCAAACAGCCCGGATCTGGCCCTAAGCACCAGCCCTTAACTGTAACCCCAGCATCCGAATCACAACCCTATCTCAGAAACTCCGTTAGCATCTTAACGATGGAAAAACAAAGCGGAGTCCATCTAAAGAGACACTTACAGGGAAAGAACCAGCCTCACACAACTGCGGTGGAAAGCTATTGTGTGCACGTCAGCAGCCAGCTCAGCCCCCAACTGATTTTTCCCCGCCTTTTGCATTGTTGATACACTTCCATTCTCACACAAGTAGAAAGAAAAAGGTGTTCCTCACTTAACTTCTTTGGCTAGAGAATACAGGAGGGAAAAAAAAAAAAAGGAGAAATCAAACAGCAGCAGAGAGCAGCCCTGCAGCATCAGCGCCGGGAGCTTCCTGCAGGCAGGCGGATCCCCCGCTGGCCCGGGCAGCAGGATTTGGCCTCAGTTTCCATCGCTTTGAACCTCAGAGATGCCGTCAGAGCTGACGTGAGTCTCCTGGAGCCCAGGCAGCTTTGCCCAGCTGGCAGAGCGGGTGGGCAGCAGGATGGGCAGTGAACCTCAGCCTCACATTTGCTGGATGCCAGGCTTCATTCTCTACCCCTTCCTTTAATGTATCCAACCTTAAAATCAAACAACAGTCAGGCGCTGCTGGTGGCAAAGGAACATGCATGGTGAGGAGCGGCATTGGCTTCAGACAGAGCTGAGTGGTGGATGCTGCACCTTTGGGCAACGCCAAGAGGGACACAGCCTCTGTTGGAACCCCCAGCAATGCTCCCCTGTGCCAGGCAGAGCTTTGGCAGGAGGGAAAGAGACACACACAAGGGCAAACAGTGCCTTTCCCCTGGGGTGGGTGCGCCCGCTAGTGAGCACAAACCACCCCTGGGTCTCGTGTCTTGGCAGGCTGTGACAGTCCCCCTGTGCATTTCGCCTGTTGTGCGGTCAGATCCTGTACAAAAAGCAACCTGCAACTCTGCCATATGTTTTCCCCATTCAGCCCATAGCACTAGGCCTGGGGCGCGGCACAGTTTGATTTAAAGGCTAAAGCTGAGGACAGGCACCATAAAGATGCACTAATTTCACACCTACACCTAAGATCCTAGAGG
Organism: Cuculus canorus; assembly: GCF_017976375.1. Lineage (NCBI taxonomy): Eukaryota > Metazoa > Chordata > Aves > Cuculiformes > Cuculidae > Cuculus > Cuculus canorus. The sequence goes on from NC_071407.1 coordinate 7,309,082, forward strand.
GGAAAACACCTGCATCTGTCCTGTGCGCTCAAGCCTTTGATTTTATCTTAGTCTAATCCAGTGCAAACATTGACCAGGGATAGGAAAGAGGAACTAGAAAAGCCAGGCAAGACAGACCGCAAAAGAAGTTCTGCTAAACACGTGCTGCAAAGTGCTTCCAGCCATCATTTTTCCTTTATGTGCTTCATTTACAGGCAGATCCCAAGCAGGAAACACACTGACAACACCTTCCACTTTTAAAGTCAAATGTGCCTTTTCCTCTCTTGGAAACAACTCAGAGCATCTGTCTTTTTTAACACCATATATGACAGATATAATAGTATGTAATAAAATAATATATCTAGATTGTATATCTATAATCTATATTTGCAAATATAATGTACCTATCTCCACCCTCTCCCCCCCGTTTCTGATTTTCCATGCATAACAGTTAACAGCACAACAGCTAAGTCCTTCCCTTCTCACGTCTGATGGACGGAAAAACTCCTGTAGCAAACCAGAATGAAGGTCGAGTTGCCCAGTATCCCATTTCCCACAAAGATGAAGGAAAGACGCTTGGAAAAAAGCATAAAATCAGGGGAAGCATGCAGTGATGCTTCCCAAAATCTTACCCTGATCTTCAAACGTGCAGTTCAGAGACTGAGACCAAGATACCAAGTGTGCTTTGGCAGAATTTATCTACTGAAGAGCTAAGAGGCACAAATGGGTTGGCAGTGGCAAAGGCACCACTGCCTTTAAAAGAGTCATGAAAATTTAGTATAGCCCTCCCAACTGGCAGAACTTCCAAAGCAGCAGGTTCTCCTAGTGCTTCTATCTCCCTTCACTGTAGCCCTTTCTACACACACAGTTGCCACGGATTCTGGTTCTCATCCACATACCCACACCCCACCTGAGAGGGAGATCAGCAAGGCTCTGCCCTGACCCGAAAATATCTGAAGCTCTGCAGGTTCTCAGCCATGCTCCCCTGCACACCTTCCAACAGGATCTCCTGTCCCTTCTGCCCCAACAACCCAGTAATGCTGAGAGCACTCTGCCCTGTGGGTAAGGATGGTAGAGAGAAAATATTGAACATAAGGACGTTCTTCTGCTTAGCAGAGTGAGTTTACAAGCGCAAAAAAATACAAATATGTTCTTAGCTCTTGCAAAATGCAAAAGGATGGAGGGGAGCAGAGGAGTCTTGCCTCCCAAACAAAGCCCGCTCCGTTGCTGGATTTTGAAACGAATCAATAAAGCAAACGAGCCTGAAGGCCAGATGTCTGCTTTCATCTCGCTGCACTGGAACTGGAATAAAGCCCACAAAATCTCCACCAAAATACTTTCTTTGAAAGCTCTTTGTTAATGGCTCTGCAACTGCAGGGAGCAAAGGCAGCAAACGCGACAGTCTGATGCCACCTAAAGGCCGCTTGGATTTTCACCTTTCAAAGGCTGTGCTTGACTTTGGAACTCTCAATCACAATTTGAGTGTGAACTCTTGAATTTACGTTGCTCCCTGCAGACACAGAAAGAAGGACACAACCGATTGTAAAGGGACTTTAAGAATGCATCCAAGGAAATATTTTCTTTAACTCCCTGGCTCAGGATAATTGAGCTCCCACACTATAGGGTGTTTAAAGGATTAAACATCTATATGGGTAACTCCAGAGCTGGGCTGCATGAACAGGGCTGGAAGCATAAGCTGCGGCCAGGTTTGCCCTCCCATTCTCACCATCAGGCTTTATTTTGTTTGCTTTCAAGTTGATCAAACTTGACTGAAACTTTCTGTGCTGTGCACTTGTCTGAGGGAAAACTGCATGGGTGTGTTCATGTGTACTGCCAGCACACATAAAATAGAAAGCAAAAGTAATCAAACGCTTCCAAAGAACAAGATCGTAGAAAAACCACAATTTCTCCCCATTACATTCCAGCAATTTTTTTTTTTTTTCAGAAGCCTAAATTGCTGCTGGCTTTGCAACCAAGATTAGAAACTGCAGCAAAGGGCTGAACAATCTTTGTATTAGTGATGTGCTTTCTATTGGTCCTCTAAGAGACTGTACAAGTTCAGACAACCTGCAAGTCTCTAAACCCAGGCATTTATACAGGTTCTGTGACAGCTAAAATGTCAGAAGCCCCCATATCTGCCCTCCTGGACTTTCCCACCAGTATGAGCTGGGCGCAAGGCAGTGCCTGCAGAATGAACTGCATGCCTGCTGCACACACAGCGCCAGGCAGTTTCTAATGAGTCCTTTTCCACAAATGCTCCATCTTATTTAACACATTGGATCTCTGAAAGAACAAACACCAGCCCACGCAACATCCCCGTGGGTGAAGGGATGCATTTCCCCATTTGCAGGAAGGGAGAGGAAAAACATCAGGAGTTTCCATCGCACCCATGTGCTTAGTCATAGAATCATAGAATCATTTGGGTTGGAAGGGACCTTAAAGATTATCTAGTTCCAACCCCTCTGCCATGGGCAGGGACACCTCCCACTGGATCAGGCTGCCCAAGGCCCCATCCAACCTGGCCTTGAACACCTCCAGGGATGGGGCAGCCACAGCTTCTCTGGGCAGCCTGTGCCAGGGCCTCACCACTCTCATTGTGAGGAAATTCCTCCCTATGTCTAGTCTAAATCTGCCCCAGTTTATACCCATTCCCCCTCGTCCTATCAACACAAACCTTTGTGAACAGTCCCTCCCCAGCTGTCTTGTAGCCCCTTCAGATGCTGGAAGGTCGCTATAAGGTCTCCTCGGAGCCTTCTCTTCTCCAGGGTGAACAACCCCAGCCCTCACAACCTGTCCTCGTATGGGAGGTGCTCCAGCCTCCCATAGTCTGTGACACAGAGGCCCTTTCTCCCTGCCCTTGGCTACTCAGCAGTACTTTCCTATTTGAGAAGTTTCCACAGGCTACAACAGTGAAAACTCAACAGTTTTACAAACTGGACTTACAGAAAATAGAAAACCCACAACTGCTGAGCACCAGAGAAAACAGGAATTTATGCTATGTGCTCAGCAGTGCACAACAACTCAACTGGCAAGGCAGGAAAATAGCAGTGAAAATGGTTTCTTACCGCATTCACCTCGATGTTATCCTGTCTCTTTGCTGCATCTAAAGCCTGATTTGAAGCACACCTCATTCCGCAGTCTTTGCAAACCAAGCAAAATCTGGTTTGCTATAGAACACTCATGGCCAGAAGAAGCAAGAGCCTGGAAAAGAAGTTGGCAGGCGATCACCTCTATCACAATACAGATTTTAGTTTAGCCACACACAGACAAAAGTGGGGGAGAAAGATGCACTTTATAAATCCTTTGTTTTCCTTTGTAAGGTTCTTAGGTGGTACCTGGCACGTAATTCCTCACAGCACAGACTGCTGCTCCTCTCTATTGCTCTTTCTCGGGTTAAGCATCCTCATGGTAATAATTATTTCTTATCGTGCCAACGATCTGTTTTGAAGCTCATCTTTCCAAGGGCTCCTGCTTCCTAAGATGTTCTATCTGCTATGAACATCTACTTTATTTCCACACTTTGGCTCACAGAATCTCAGATGCTTCTTGTATCGCTGTGAAAGAGTAAGATCTAAGTGAGAATGAAAGGTCTGCTGTGGTTCATACACTCCTGGGAATATAGACAGTTCAGAGATGATGCACTTAGCCTTACAGCATGAGCTTCTCCATGTTGATGTAGTGGCCACTTCCACGTCAGTGCAGCACTAAGCAGACTGTATATGCTCCTCAAAACAAACAACAGTAAGAAAGTCACTTTAGCCTTGGTTTTATTCAAAATGCTGAACCGAAATTATTCTCCCATGCAGGAACTGAGTTCATGAAACTGTCACAGACTTGAAAGGCTGGATTTTCACCTCCTTGTAAACAGAAACAAAAGGTTGATTTGTGGAAGGACAATGAAAACAAACATTTGTTGGAGTCCTTAAAGACATCTCACAGACCTGATACAGCTATAAAAACATAGCACTGCAACTTCCGCAGGCTCAGAGACTCCAAGATTACCATATGCTGGCAGGGCACGACACAGATGTCTTCAAATGACTTTGCATTAAAAGCCTCCCTTACAAAAAACCCTTTGTTTTCATTAATAAAATGAAAAAAAGGTAATTTCCGCAGACTATTTCCCTGTTCTGTGCTTATGCAACACTTAAACCACCCAAGTCCTGTGTTTCAGGCCATCATACGGAAACCCATGCTGCAGAGAAGGCACAGATCAAGGAGACGGAGAAGCAAGCCCCGGGAGGGGACAGCCTGCAGCACAAATGGGGTACAAAACTACTGCCTGACAACACCAAGAATTTAACCACAGGCCTGTTCTCTCTCATCTCCAGGATCTATGACAGAGAAAACAATTGTTTTCTAATAAGCTCGGACTGTTTTATTGCATAGCTTTCAGAAGTGCATGGAAGAAGCCACCTTCAGAATAAATTCCTGAGAAGTTACGTGCATAATCAAAGCATCTTTTCTACAAGCAAGAGATGTGAGAGCACGGAATGAACAAAGAGTTCAAATGAGGGATGTAGAGGTGCATCCAAGGATTTAGAGGGAAAGGGGAAGGTCACTGGGCAGAGCACTGGGGAGCCAGACAGAGCGATGGGAAGAGAAAAGGAAACATAGAGAAGCTGACAGAGGGAGAGAAGATCAGAAATGGGCAGTGGCAGAGATGAAGATGGAAGAGGAACAGGCAGCAAAACAGGGCAATTAAAAGATGGATAGATGGCCAGACAGAGGGACAGTGACCTGAAGAGAGGGTTTGAAAGGGAAAACAGGAACAGAAAGCCAGATGGAGGGAAAAGGTTGGAGGAAAGAAAGATGTAGATGTGAACAGAGGAATGGGAAGGAGAAAAGAGGAAAGGGAAACATGTATTAAAATCTGGAATTGAACAGAGGTCCGATTCTGGCGCCAAGAACTTGTTTGGATGAATAAAAAGAATGCAAGAACAAGTTGTGCTGGGAAACAAAGAGGAGTAAAACGTTGCTACAGAAAAAAAGAACACAGATGAGACTTTTGAAAATGAGGTGAGGGACCCAGATGGCTCCTCGTGATTCGGCAGGAAGATCTGCTCGGAGATTGAGGTTACACTGGGGGTTTGAGTGTTGCCTTTGAGCATTCTGGATAGGATGCAGTGGGTGGAGTTTGAGTCCATACTTCAGGATAGTGAAAGATGCCTCTTGCCCTGGAATGGGTAGATGCTAAGGCTAAGGCAGACACTTTGATATGTCAGATTTGTGGCAATTTAAGGGAGAAGGTTTCGGTAGGAGGAAGTGGATTCAAAGTCTGTAGCTGTGGTGGAGCTGTGACGGGGGACTTCAGAGCTGCTGGGAGCAGGAAGAGACTACGCTTTTCAGGATGGTGGTGAGTGGCGACGGGGGATATGAAAGTTTTTGGGCACAGGAACAGAGCACTTTTAGGCTGGTGGTTCTTGATCTTTTGAGGTGTTAATAGGTGGGGTACAAAGTGATGCCCATCTCCCATCTGAGATGTTCTTTTCCTGCAAAATCAGGAGGATTATTTAATGACACACAGTGAAGAGGAGGAAAAGCTGAACCCTCCATTTGAGCACCGTGATTATGACAAGCTCTCCAGCCATGCTGGACTTCAGATGGTTTTGCTGTAATGTAAGCAGCAAGATCAAGCCTTTACTTCTGCAGCAGTAGATTAAAGGCACTTCTGTCACTGTGACTGAAACTGGTTCAAAACCAGTTACGGTCCCAGTACTCCTTACCATGTATCACGTTAATTCCCAGAATTGTAGCCTGACAAAGTATTGAGAGCTTTTTTTTTACACGTCAATATACAATTCTGTTAGTATTAAAACTGTGCAGGCCAAGTGTTGGGTGGCCATCTCTGCTGCCTGAAGTACAGGTTGCCAATGTGTATGTCAAGTGGAAAGCCAATTTCTGAAGTAAATTTAGCCTTGGTATTTCAGACCTAAAGGCTGACAGTGAATTCTACTGTATTTTCAGTTTGTCAGATTTTTGCTTTTTCTGCCTTGTCCCTTTGCAGGCCTGCTGCTGCCAGGAATTTTGTGGAGGAAGATATAAGGACTTTAGAAAGCGAGTCTATGTCTTGCTGCAGTGGTTTTGGATCCTCAATTCGTGCTCCAAATAACACTCTGTCAGGTGGCCTTGTCTCACAGACATATGGTAGAAGGTCTGCATCAAAAAGCTCGAGTTAGCACAGACAGTAAATGCATTGTTCATTTCTCTAGGACAAGATGTTTACAAACTACACAAAACAGGAATCTCGTCACAGAGATGAATGGCCTGTAGAAGTTTCAGGGCTTTATCAGACACTGTTGCATGCCTTTTGACTTCCACTGTTAGCTGTTGGTCAGGGTCAGTTTAAAATCTCTACCTTGGAGATTGCCACCTTGAGCGAGGAATGGCAGGAGCAAGAAAAGGGCATTTAAAAAAGCAGCAACCTGACTTGCTACTCACACAGCTGTGGAGAGGGAACAGGAAAGGATAAGCCTTTTTTTGCCCTCTGACCTTTCTGCTTCCCTGTAATTCCTCAGTGTAAACTTCCCGAGATCCCCTCTGCTCCCACCAGCATTCTTAGACTGGCAATAAAGCTCACTGCACAGCCCTCGAAGGTACTTTGGTTTTCCCCTCCAAGGAACTCTGGACAGCACTAGCGAAGACCCTGGAATTCACACCAATTTGTCGACTGAGAGGACTGCACAGGTGATACAAAAATGAGTCTGAACGTAGCTATGTTATCTTTTTGTACTCTGGTCCCACTCCTTGGCATCCAGATATCCATAAAGAACCACAAAACCTCCTTATTTAAGAACGTGTTTCAGGAGAGCAGCGTGTAGAGTATACATACACAAACAGACTGAGTGGAAGTAACCCGAAGGCTCTGAAATAAGGTGTGCAAAACAGGGGAACAATTCTGACAGGGTCAAACTACTGCATGCTCCCAAGCATAGCCCCCAGACCCATTCTGTCTGGTGCTGGGGTGGGTGACCCCCAGGCACACGTGCTGCCTGTCCAGTGCCTGAAACATTTATCCCTTGCCACCTGGCTCCTCTTGTTAAGAAACCTCAACACAAAATACTTTTTCTTGCTATGATCCTCACTGGGGTTGAGAACAAATACGGTATTACCGATGGATATGAGTAACATATTGGCAATATTTAAAGCCTGAAGAGAAGGAAATGGTGTTTAAATCAGTACAAAAAATTCTGAAGTAAAAAGCACAGTGCGACTACTACAAATGTTATTCTGTTGCACTGGTAAATTTACAAATGTAGGTACAAAAAAGGAAATATAACTACATATAAATAATATTTGCAGTTGTAAATTAGATAAACTGTTATGTATTACCCATTTCATAGATACAGTAGATTTTATACACACACACATACACATATAAATTGGCCAAGTTGGTTAGAAGGAAGTAATGAGAGATAAATCTCTTCTAGCTGGAATAGATGCCTGCTGGCACTCAAAGAATTTGTACTAAAAAAGAAAGATAAGGAAGAAGGATATTCAACTCTTTATTGTTTTCATTACTCACTTTCTAAACAACTGATCAACAGTGTTAATACCACAGTAATCGGCTGTTACAAAAAAGCTCTGGCTGCCCAGTTCTGGAGAGGCAGCAGTCCTGCACTGCCTGCATTCTGTTGGATTAACTGTAATGATTTCAAGAGCCAGAAGTCTCCTTGAGTAGGGAACAGGATTTATGGACACATGTTCAACAGTGCAAGCAGAGCCTGTCTATGCAAGACAAGCAGACCACTTATTTCAAAGACTGCTTTTTGTTGGGCAAGATCTTCAGTATCAGATGTAAGAGCTATAATACCAGATATATCACGTAGCAAATACTAAATATTGCATAACTTTTGTCTCTAAAATAATGAAAGGGGTGTAGTCCACTATCAAAAATAACTTTGTTCCTCATACAAAGGAACTGCTTTTACTTTGGGTATGTCTAGGGGAAAAAAAACATGAAGGATATGGTCTTTCAGTAGTGTGTATAGTCTAGACTAAGAATTGAGAATTTAAGAACATGGGAAAAGTAGTGTTTTCTAATACTGGGGAAGAAAACAGAACTATCTTGCAGTCACAAAAATTAGAGCGACAGCCTATGTCACACATTACTGTTGTTCATCACTTTGTCCAGGTGCAGGAAAACTGGCTTCATACTTTTTCTTCAAGCCTTTCAAATATATACGCAAACTGTCCGGATCGAGTCGAGAATTTCTCGCAGTCTGAACCAGCCTCATTGCTAAGTGGTACATAGCTCTCTGTTTCATCATCTCAGGAGTGCTCTTCTGCCTGTGCTGTTCTTAAAAACATACATGTGCATTAAAATATGGAATCAGTTATGTTCTGTTATTAAAATATTAATATTGGCTATTTTCCAGCCTGTTTCTGATCTCCTGATTCTTGGTTTGTACACCGACACTACATCCAATACTCCTTAACCTTAAGGACTGCTTTGTGTTGTCACCTCACAGTGACCTTCAGTATAATCCTTCATAACTGGTTCCAGAAATACAATTTTAAATCTATTTTCATGAAATCATAGGAGTGCTTACCTTATATCCTTTCAGAAACTGAAAATATATTTGAGTTTAATAAAAACTGTGAATCTTCTACTACATACCAAAATTTGTTTCGCGATATGATTTATGATTTCCTTTGCATCCAAAATTATGGATGATGGTAGGGAAGAAACTTCTGCAGCTTTTAATCCTAAACAGATAAAAAACAAGTCAGAATTTTTTGTCATTTTATTCCTACCTTCCAGACTACAACTGCCAGAATTAACTTAGCAAGTTTTTTAAAAGATGAAGTTTTCATTTTTATTTAAGTAATTTTTTTATACATTTTATCTTTGATTTCATTATTCTTCCTAGCTGTTCTGAGGAAATTCTGTGGCTTCATCAGGTGCCATACTGTAGGGTTAAAACCACAGAAATGCCAGGAAGAGCCCTTCCACTCTTAGAATATAACTTTGCTCAAGTAAGGTCAAGTCAAGACACCAGCATTGAGTTACTAAAAGTCTCCTGTTCTTTGAGAACACTTTGGAAACACGATTTTTCTGAGTTAGCGGTGTTTTAGCATCTGAAACCGAGCTTGTGCTTCTGAATGTAAAGAAATTCATTCTGAAATTCTGATAAAGAAGCATTTAATCCAGTTAATTGAAGCTTGACTGGAATAATTTACAGTCTTCAGTTAGCACTAGCTTGCCAAAGTCATGTGTAGCTAATTTCCTACTGACTAAATGTCACCTAAATCAAGGATCCAACTTCAAAATCTAGCATTTGGAAATGTGGACTTCTGCAACTCTTTAAAATGTATAGCTATGCCTTACTGCCACTCACTCATTTCTTTATTGACCCATAATCCATCGATCTGTACAGTCTTAAGTACAATTTATTCTCAAGTTAAGAGAAGTAAACCCACTTTCCCGAGAACACCAATGCTTTGGTGGAACCTTCGATGCACAATAAAATTCATGTCCTTTGTTAAAGAAACTTGATTCCTTTTTGGCAATCAAAAAAGGGCCGAGCTGCTATTAACTGATGTATTAGTACTAATGGCAGACACATAGGAAAATTTTAAGCAACACAATCCTCAGCAGCAACAGCTTTAAGTCTCTCCAGAATTTCCACTCACTTCTGTAACAAGAGATTAGATTAACTCAAGTTCTGTGTGTTCAAAATGGCTCATCTCATTCAAACAGAGGGGAATCAAAGAGCTACTGACACCAACAAAATCTTTTTTTTCGCTAAGAAATTTCAGGCAGGTTCTTCACACTATGCCAAACTACTCTATCCTTGCATGGTTACTTAAAACACCCAAGTATTTGAAACATGGTACAGATCTGTAGTTGTTACTTTATGAAACAGACACAAACTCAGCAGAAAACCTTCAGCAGAAAATTAGTTTGGAGCCTAAGAACTGAAACAGTATCTCATATAACCTTCACTAAATCAAAGCCATAGTGGAATCCATTACCGTAGTTCTTTTCCTCTGTATATCCTTTAGAGAGTGTGTAAGTGTAAGCAATTTTCTCCTTATTTCCAGCACTGCTTCTCACATGTTGCACTTCAAAATGGTAATTTTCCACATTGGGATATAAACCATCCATATGACACAGTTCCAGGAAATGCGTAGCAAACAATGTAAATGCCTAAATGAGGAAAAAAGAAATAAAATTTATTCTGGAAATTACTCTGGAATAATGTACAATAATTAAGAAAAAATAAATGATGACACAGGAGTCCATTTTTTTCCCCAAAAACATTGAAAAGCTGTCTTTAAATCACCAAAGCAAATTAAAATCTTTAAGTAATGAGTTCTACCATCAGCAAAGACATTATTCCAACTGGGAATTTTCCCACTCCTTTCTCAATAGAAGGAAAAGAATATCAGAAGTAACAGGGAATCCACAATGCCTACAAAATTTAACCAGGGTCAATCTGAATGATTGTCAAATGATTGCCTTAATACTCGCAAGGAATGTTTTGCCAAAAGTAAGAACTACAAAAAACTAAAGTAGAGAAGTGCTCTGAATAAACAGTGACGAGAAACAATTCCCTCACATTTACTTCAAAAAGCTGACAGCAGCCTGAGGTTGATCACATAACTAGTGATAATAGTGAAACTTCCAACCCATCTAAAATCATCTTCCACTTTTCTGAACAATCCCCCACCCTCTGTGACCAACTCACAAGTTCCACTGTACTATGGAGAGATTACAGTCAGGTAAAGAGGTTCACCTTTAACATTGCAGCATACAAAGCTGCACGAAGCAAAATTAAAGAGACTGGGTAATTCTCTTTCTAGACAGAAGTACAAGTTCGCGAGCAGGCCAGAGAGAGATGGTGACCAGTGCACTGCTTTTGAACAGAACCACAGTTTATATCAGCATTTCTTCTCTATCACAGTAATTCTTACTTACCAATTTTGAAAAATAACAGACTTAGGCAAGAAATCGCTACAAAACTGCAGTTAAATTATAAGAAAACACTATCTTTACTTTCAGTATGACAAAAAATAATTACAAGGTTTAAGTTTTTTTCAAAACATAATTACCTTTAAATTCAACAGATATTCACAGGCAGCATAACAAATGCCAATACCTTCTTCAGCACTGGTACCTCTGCCAAGTTCGTCAATTATGATGAGTGATTTGTCATTAGCATTTTGTATGATGTATGTTATCTAGGAAAATATTTAATGTGTTATCATTCCTATAAATGCATTTTTTAAAAAGCCGAATAAGAATGCTGCTGCTAATGGGAATACTTTGTGTTATTCAGATGAAACTTATGGCAGAAATTTTAAACAATCTTGTAAGATACACAAATTTTACCTTTTCACAGCTTTCAAAGAGCTGTCAATTCTAATCATGCAAAGACTGATGCTACAGCAGTCTTTTTCTTTTCCGTCGTACATACCACTTTCCCTCAAAATCATATCAGTTTGGGAGAGGGAACCGTAAAGGCTTTGGCTCCTACAAATACTGATTTAAGGCCTAAGAAATAACAAAACACTAAAACCACTGTCCAACAGAGCACTAATTTTTACTCATATGGGGATATCTTTTTATTTAAGATATGCCTGGTTTTCTGTGGTTTATCACAGAACGGTTTTGGTTGCAAAAGACCTTTAGACCATTAAGTCCAATCAGCGATCCAGCCCTGCCAAGTCCACCTCCAGACCATATCCCCAAGTACAATATCTACTCATCTTTTAAACACTTCCAGGGATGGGGACTCAACCAGGTCGCTGTGCAGCCTGTTTAAATGCTTGACAACCTTTCAGTAAAGAAATTCCTCCTAATATCCAACCTCAATCTCCCCTGGTGCATCTTGAGGCCATTTCTCCATGTCCTGTCACTCGCTACTAGGGAGAAGAGACTGACCCTCACCTCACTACACAGTTAACAGGTAAAAGCTGAATTTTTTACTACTTTTCAAAGTACACATATTTCAGCGGAAATACACCAGTACAATTTCTATTAGCTTAACAGTAACAAGGGGTCCTGAATCCTGGATTAGATATCTTTAATACCTCTTTCATTTCCTTCATGAACGTTGATGCATTTGTTTCTATATCATCATCCATACCTATTCTGGTAAAAATTTGCTCTGCAATTCGAAAAGAACAATACTCTGCTGGGACATAAGAACCTACAAAATAAGCGAAATATGAATTTTCTCATATTGTTTACATTTTCAATGTAACAAATGACAATTTGCCTGACTATGGTGTGGGGGAATCAGTTTTACACTTGGTCTTTCCACACTGCAAAGAAAGCACCTTATTCTACAAAGTTTCAAAAGATTGTGTTCTGCCTTTGCTTTGTAAGAAAAAATTGTTATATAGGCACCATGATTAAAGGAATTTATCAGTAAAACCTTAAGAAATTATATGCCTGAAGCTGTGTGTCATTCTATAGGAATGCAAAAGTGAGATTAAACATGAGGATTAATTTACACTTCTGCAGCCACCAAGTTACTAATCCCAAGGAATCTTATTTTCCCAAAAACAAGATTATATTGCCTTTATCAGACTTATTCTTAGTTTTATTGAATAAAAAAAGAACAGGAAACCTGCCAAAAGACTTTACAGTCTCCCTTATTCATATTAAACTCATGTTTTTGAGAGCAATTATTGGAGAACTTGCGGTTGTTGGGAGTTGGACACACAACACACGGTGGACAGATTTTATTCCCCACTGCTAAGCAGTTTCATTCCAGTAGAATCAGTGTCAGCCTAAAGGTCTTTCTCCTGTGCCAGCAGCCTTATCTTTGTCTTTAAGGTAAAACTCAAGAGGAATTCCCGAGTATAGGGATGAGCCCCAGCTAGGCTTTACAAATGTTTGGTTTACTTTTATAATTTTAGTGATAGAACCTTGAAGTATTTATTACTACTTTTATTTGAAGAATCAGTTGATTATTTATCTATTAATTCTACCCAGTTGCAAGCACACTCCTGAGACCTGCTCAAGTTCCCCAATCCTTTTGGGTGACTGACACACACGTAGCTCACCAGGCATGCTTCAAGGACACCAGCTATCAGTTCAGCATAAAATGCTAGACAGGGTTAAGGTGCTCCGAAGAATTGAAGTATACAACTGTGCTTCTCCTAAAGACAGACTGGAGAGGCTTCCACACACTGACACAGGTTTCCAGTGGCAGACCCAAAACTTTGAAGCAGTCTCTGTCTGCAACACCAGAGCTGGCAGGAGCAAACTAAAAATTACCTGTTACCATTTAGATAGAATCTTACTCTAGAAGCCAAATCATTCAACTTCATAAATATTTTTAACTAGGACACAATAAAAGTTGTAATATGATACACTCTTACTCACCAATCTGTGCCATAATTTGACAGAGTGCAATCTGCTTTAGGTATGTTGATTTTCCACTCATATTAGGTCCTGTGATAATGACAAAATTGTTACCCTCTGTCAGGTATGTGTTGTTAGACACAGGTTTTTCCACAGCTATCTTCTCAAGAATGGGATGCCATCCCTGCTTGATTGCTAAAGTATCCGTAAATTCTGGACGAACTAAATAAGAAAAAGGATATAAAACATTGCAGAGTTAGTATGGAAATCTTGTTATTAAACTAGTGTGGTTTGAAATAAAGTAATTATTGCAGAGCAGAAGTCAAACTCTGTGGTCCCGCTTCCCTGATTTTTACTTTCCTGTAGTGAGCAAGACTAACAAGCAGCACTTGGGAAGAACTACCAGCCACTTTCAGATCTAGATTCCTGTCATGCGAGTTTTCGTGAATTACTGCTACAAAAAGAAAACCATAACTAACATTTAATTTCTCAATTAACACTCTGTGTTTGCATCCACATAGGGTTGGACTCCAGTAATAAAGAAAAATACAAAAAGTGAAACTTGAATAGTAATTAAAACAGAAAACTTGAAGGCCAGTCTCATAGCTAATAAATTTTTAATAATTTATTCTTGTACTGCTACGAGCACATAAAGCAGAGGGATCATGAACTCTGTTACTACTACATATGTACCTTATTACATAAGCACAGCAAACAAGGAAGCATTCCTTATATTTTTGTTATATGTTATTATATTGATTATTTGGGCGTACCCTATGCCCACACAGATGCTGGGAGTGTCTGCATGTATTGCTGCCACAATACAGTACTTTCTGAACCTGTTCCAAATGCCTCCTGTTTGTCTACCTCAATGGCAGTACCCCAGGCTAACAAAGAAGAAGCACTGTGACATTTGGTGTTTAAACAGAGCAGCCTTCAAAAAAGAAGTGCCAAAACAATTTTTCAGGTTTAAACTCTGGGGAATTCTAATTACCTGGTGTATGTTTTAGTCATTTAGTGATTTAGGTAAAAGAGTGAAGTGGCAAAGGGAACTGAAAGCTAAATTTACAGTCCATCTCTTTCGGTGGCTACAGATCCATGCCTGGCCGTGCAAGCTGCAGGGGTGAGAAGTGGCTTTGGTATTGCTGTTACTGCTGAAGACAACTTGTGCTCCAATTCATTTGGCAGGAAAAGGTTGTGATGCCTCAGGGACATCAGTCACTGTGCAGTTACACACCGGTTCATGTGCTATGAGTGGAATCACCAGCGTGTGAAGGTTCACAGTCCACACTGCAAAGCAAACTGATCCTGCTCGTGAACTGGAAATTACACAGCAGCACCCGTAACGACGAGCTAATACACTCCTTGAGAGAGCTTCCAGACCTGATTTAGTATCCACACTGTATTTTACTGCAGGTAAGTATTTCAGTTCAGCATTAATTGAATACAATGTGCTCATCTATATATTGCAGAACTGGACTAGAGAAGCAGCATGAATATTATGCACATAAGCATGTGATCATGGATTCCTCAGAAGACCCTAATTCCAAAAATGTCTAAAACTGCTACAGAAATTGAAGCAGATAAACAAAGATAGCCACGTATTTTGTTTTACAGTATATATGTAATGTTGATCTGCTTATAATATCTTGCAGCCTTTCAGAAAAGAAGCATAAACTCAGAATGTTCACAGACTTCATGCTTTTGAAGAGAATATGCTTCAACTGGGTGTCTCAAAAAGATTGGCTGTGAAGGCTTACAGCAGAAATAATTTCAATGAACAGAAACAGAAGGAACATCAGCACAAAACTGGCAAGGATAGACCAGAGACACTCACCAAAAGCCTACTGAGACCCAGAAATACAAATGATGTGGGCGAAGCAATTGGAGAACTAGACAAAACAGCTTGGATTTTTTCCAACAGGAGGGTCTTTCTCTGGCCCACGATGGAATCAAAGAAGAAACTTACCATAATCGGAAAGAGTGCAGGCATGGGCAAAGGAAAGCAGCATATCCAGCATTGACACAATGTCAGACAGCTTGTACAGGCAATGAATGTGTTCATAGATCTCGTTCAGCAGTTTACACACGATTCTGAAATAAGACACAGATACAGTTGTTGCACAGTACAGACTGTCACTTTATACAACTTCCAGAAATAAAGCAAGTTACTAATGTTCATACTGTATAGGTTAGGATGGGAGGTGGCTCATAAAACAGTCATTTCCGACAGATGGAAGCAAATGTATAAATTTCTTTGAAGCAAATTAAGATCTTATACCACCATCTCAGATCAAATTCTGCTATCAGACACAAGACACATAGCTGAAATACCAACAGCTCATAGAAAGCTTCACAAAGAGAAGGAACTAAAAACATATTTGTGGAATCAAGCATGTTTTATTAAGACATCAACTGCTACTCTAATTCCCTTAGGCCTTCTTGTTAATAAAAACCCCGCATGGTTTCTAGAAAGAATTTCCAAATTGACATGCAGCATTACACTCAGTACATCTTCTGAAACAGAGCGCAGAGCAACATCATGCACAGCAAGAACAAAATACAGAGATAGACAGTTCTACTGCAAGTGCAAGGAACTCAACAGAAGTAACAATTCTGCATTACAAAGCCAACACATTCATTGTGCCATTTTGTGTAGATAATTCACCCATAAAAATTTAATAAATATGATGGACACCCTTACTAATAAATGACTATATTTTTGTAATTACATTTAATACACCCTTTGTGGTTTTTTTGTCTCGGGAAGTACACTTCTTCAGTGTCGCTCTGGATTATTTCTGCAAGTAGCTAGCTCAACAGAACAATAGTTTTAATAAAACATGTAATTAGCTATTAATTGGACAAAATAAATATAGCTAGCAAATATTAAATAGCTTTAAATGGTCTTACAAGTAGGTCATGTGATATATTTCTCTCAGGGACTCCTGACATCTTTCATTCATTTTTATTAAATCTGCTGAAGTGAAGCTATATGTGTTTTTCATTTTAGTGATCTATGGGGAATTCAAAACAACAGTAAGAACTTGTCATGTTATCAGAAACAAAAATAGTTTCTAGACAGCAAACTGGGAGCAGTACTGGGGAAAAAATGGAAAAAAACAATGCTTGATTTCTCTTATCCCATATAATTTTTTATGAAAAATCCATCTAAAAGAATGCCATTATCAGCAAGATATACAGCTTCATATTTACATGCAACATAATTGCACATAACTGCACATTTCTGATTATATTAAGTATAATTAGAAATAGGGCAGTTATGAAACCATATAAATTATACCTTCGTTTACTTCTAGATATCGTCACTGAAATTATTTTAATGGCTGCTTAAATTACTAAATGTGTATTTTATGAATGTATTATACATTTTATATACATTGACTGCACAAACAGATTATGAAAAACCATATCTCGCACAGATACCCTTGTGAATTCTGAAGGCAGTTGGCCATTGGCTAACGCTGAACTATCAACAGTCATCTGGATAAAAAATCCACGGGCAGAGCTGAAACTTGTTTTCAAGGGCAGGTTGTACTTTTCTGCAAGTTGTGTTATCATACCTACAACCCACAAATCAAGATTTGACACAAATTACATACATGCACATGCATACATACACAAACAGGTTTGTGTTGGTACAAATCAAAGTTGTTTAAAACACAGGGAACAAAGAACTCAGATGTTTTAATTCAAGAAGTTAACCCAAAGATTTACATGTTTTATGCAGGATGTTTTAGTTGGAATAATTCTGTTACATTACTTAAACTTTTTTGTACTTTTAAATTATAAAGAACAACAGAGTTTTAAATGCAGGAATCACAATATAACTGTTCCACTTCATTAAAATAAACTGATTTCTTATTTACAAAAGTAGAATCGCAATATGTATCTCAAAATCACTTCAGGTTTTGTAATTTTAATTATAAGTTACTTATCAGTGACAGTCAGATTATGCTAATAATAAATAACTTTTACATATGAGAAGGTTCTAATACCAAGACAAGAGGGAATGGCCTCAAGCTCCACCAGGGGAGGTTCAGGCTGGACATCAGGAAAAGATTTTTCACGGAAAGGGTCATTGGGCACTGGCAGAGGCTGCCCAGGGAGGTGGTTGAGTCACCTTCCCTGGAAGTGTTTAAAGGACAGGTGGATGAGGTGCTGAGGGGCATGGTTTAGGGATTGTTAGGAATGGTTGGACTCGATGATCCAGTGAGTCCTTTCCAACCTAGTGATTCTAGGATTCTAGGATTGCAAGGCTTCTACATGCCACTTGCAACATACTTCGAACTATAAATAAGTAAAAATCTTGGTTTAGAAATACCTGCTATGTCATCGACAATTTCTGTGTATGTTCTACGCGCTATGTCAAGGAATTCATTGATGTTAGGCTTAACAGCATAGCATTTCTGGGTCCTCATACTCAGACATCCTTTTGTGTACCTTGTGTCGTCGTTAATTACAGTTGTAATCTTTTCAAGTATAGTTCCAAATCTGCAATATCAGTTGTACTGTTAATTAGCTACATAGTACTTTACTAATTTTGCTTGCAATATCATCCCAAAATTACAAATAAGAGTGTTACAAATAACTGAAGCAAATCAGCTACTGTTAAACCCAAACACTAAATTTCATGGCTGTTTTCACCTCAGAATGAAGCATGACTACACCCAAGTCTGACCAAAGATATCATTCAAATCTTGCGGAGATATAAATAATTTCTCAAATATACAGGCAGCAGCTGATTTTTGCATTACTAGGAGGACTTTAGGAAACCACTACTTCTGTCTTTTCAGGATCCTTTCAACAGAGTGCAGTTCATCAGCAACTATGGTACCACAGATAACTTTCTGGTTCATTTTTAACCTGCATTTGTCTGTTAGTTGAAAATTAGTATTTGTGACAATTGAAATCAGCTTTTAGGCAAAAGAACTGAGCTACATCTGTAACTACAAAAAAGGAACGATGCCACATCCCTAATCTTACAAACATTCTTAAGAAAGACATACTAGCAAAAGCATGATAAATACCTCGTATCTTCAAGAGAACTGCAATAAGCCTTTAGCAGTGGTGTGTTACAGCTTCTTAAAGCAGCCTGTTGAAGATTAAAATATGGACATGAACAGTTACTTCTCTTTGTAGCCCTTTTAAAGGACTGAAAGTTCTTAGATTCACTGAGGCTTATCAGCAGTTCCATAAGCACCTTATGGAATCCGAGCATGGGCTTCAGCTAAATTCTAGGAATCCAGTTCTTAGGAATATTAGACTCAAATATATATTTTCAATTGGCCTACAAGTTAACAGACTATGTTGGCACTATTGTGTTCTGCAAGACATGAAGTAATCTTTTTTTGACTCAATGATCCTTATCAGTATCTTCCAACTTGAGATATCCTATTCTGCAGTCTAAGAAATTTAACAAACTGCACTGTATAAAACGAAGAACGAAATGCTCCGCACTTCATTTAAAAAAAAGACAGAGACAGCTTACTGTTAGAGGTTCCACAAGTTCTAGAGTGTGCTTCAGGTAGATTAAATTAGTTATCTTTGATTCAGCAGTTTTAACCTGTTGAAAAATTTTACAAATACAGCAGGTGTTTGTATGCCCATCTGATAAAAAGCACTTAAGAACTCGCAGAACTCATACTGCTAACTGGTTTATATTCTTCATAAAAATTGCTAAAATACTTTATAAGCTCACTTTGACAACTCAATGTAGAACTGCATGAAGAATGTTTAGATAACTGTTACATTGCATACTGTGATAGTGTGCCCATCCACAGCTAATATTCTCATATCTGCAGTGATAACAATTGGCTTCGAGAACATTGCTAAAAAAGAAAGCCAACCGTATCCTGGGCTGCATCAAAAGTACTGTGACCAGCAGGTGGAGGGAGGTGACTCTGCCCCTCTACGCTGCTCTGGTGAGACCCCACCTGGAGTCCTGTGTCCAGTGCTGGGGTCCTCAGCACTAGAAAGACATGGATCTGTTAGAGCGAGTGCAGAGGGCCACAAAAATGATCAGAAGGCTGGAACGCCTCTCCTATGGAGAAAGGCTGAGAGAGTTGGGGTTGTTCAGCCTGGAGAAGAGAAAGCTCCAGGGAGACTTGATAGCGGCCTTTCAATACTTAAAGGGAGCTTATAAGAAAGACGAGGACAAACTTTTTAGCAGGGCTTGTTGCAACAGGACAGGGGATAATGATTTTAAACTAAAAGAGGGTTGACAGACTGGATATAAGGAAGAATTTATTTTACAGTGAGGATGGTGAAACACTGGCACAGGCTGCTCAGCCGAGTGGTAGATGCCAAATCCCCAGAAATGTTCAAGGTCAGGCTGGATGGGGCTGTTTTCTAACACTCTCCCACAACAATGTTCTTCTGTAAAATCAGATATACGCTCAATTTACAACAACTTTATTCCATGTCTTTTTAAGGCATAGTCTTTTTCTTATCATATGATGCATATTTATAGGTATCTCATTTATGTATTGCATGTTCTAATCAGATAACTGATCGTCTAAGGTATATTTCAAAACATACTGTATCCTGCTTTGGAATTTGTACCAAAACTGAAAGTAGTTGTTCTGTATCCAGGAATTTTGAGATAACTGCAAAACAAAATTAAACAGATCAGAAATATAACTGAAATTGTAATAAAATCTTTTTTTAACGCACAAAATTACTTAGATAATTATGGTAATCTTTTTCTTTCATTCTATCTTCACATATTATTTACTGGGGGAAAAAAAACCAGGTTAAAAATAGCTACTATCTAAATTATTCTGTCATAACTATACTTACTATACCTAAGCAGGTACTGATCATTGTACAAGTTGGACTTCATATCAATTCAGCAATATTCTTTTTGTTAGATTGACTCATATTTCAAAGCTAAGATTATATGATCCACCTTCAAGTGGACTAACTCACACCCTTGTATTGTATTTTCTTCTATGATTGTCTGGACTGCTATATTTTATGAAGCAACAGGGAAAAAATGCATAAACAACAAGCATTACATAAGCAATGTCTCTGACTGTTTTTAATATATGCATTATGTATACTAGCATATAGGAATGTATCTAGCCATAGAGGTAAAGAGATAAACTCCAATTCTTAAAAAAGCTATGGGGTCACTGACTTCTATTCATTTTATCAGAGAAATTAATTTTCCTTAGCAAAATACTTGAGAAAACTACCACCATCATAATAAAGATGTCTTCAAAAAATTGTCCACTAAGTGTCACCTTACAAACCATTAAAAACCACTTCTCAAACACACTGAGCCACAGTGCATACTTTTATAGATTAGAAAAGAAGTTTAAAAATAAATATAGCACTATGTATTAAAAAATAAACTGGTACCTGCTTGAAGACCAAAAAAGAGCTCCTCATCCTGGAGTAATTCCTGAACACAGTCCAGTCTCATATTAATTGATTCAGCATCAACAAGTGGCTCCAGGATATTAGATCTAAGTCTTCGACTTCCACCTGGAGTTTTAGTGTAATTTAGGACACCATAAAGTGTGTGACTATTCCTTTGAAAGCAAAATACATGTGAAGAATACACTTACAAAAATAAAGATAGTAAATGTCAAGTGTCATTTTCAGGCAAAAGGCATTACATACAAAGGGAAACAAAACAACCTTTCAAGCCTGGAGTGTTTATCTTGTGTAAAATGAATAAAACCTAGGCATTTTAATCCAACATACGCAACTCGTTGTGGAAACGTAGCCTCTTCCATTTCACAATCCGTGAAACCAACATCATTTAACTGGTTGAATAAAATATAGACATATAGATGACTGTGCATCAGCTCTTCCTGCAATTCACTTGTAGGATTTCCTACACTAGAAATTTTGGGCTAAACTGCAATGCATTTCTCTGACCAAATATTTCTTAAAAGCTTTGAATGGTATAAGTTATTTGATACAGAAATAAATATAACGGTCAGCTCTTTGACATAAACATCAAGGAAATCTGGTGAAATACAACTTCACAAAAGTGTAATTCATGAACTTAAATATTCTTACCGAGAATCTCTGTTATTAATTACTAGTTCAAGATTTTGCGCTGAAGACGAATCTATCATAGCTGTTTTCTCACTCCCCTGGAAACGCACCTTGAGTGACTTAGGAGCATACACCGAATTTTGAATAAATTCAACATATTTTAGCAAAGCTGCAGCAGCCGCAAGACAGTAGTACCTTGGAAAGAAACAATCTTTAATGAATGATGCTATTTAAATACCACAAAACAAGGCAACGCGCTACAGAAATTACATTCATGCTTCTGCTTGACAGCCACTGGGATTGATAGCTCTGAAAAAGCAGTACATTTTAACCATGCACTAACGCAAGTATAGTGCACATGTATGCATGTAAATCAAATATTCATGAATGTTTGAGTCTCTGTGCTCTTGACACCCCACACTCTATGGCTGGTTTTGTGAACACATGTATTTCAGTAGTTAGAAGTGACTTGAAATGAAGACCCTGATCACCGAGTATCACTACTTCAAACTGTTGGTACAAAGAAAACTTTTGCCAAGGCCAGAAAGAAAGGCAGTCCTGCTTGTTAGGCTGTATCTCTAAGGGAGGAATGAAAAGAAGAATGTGGAAAGCTATGAATACTAAAAAGAAAAAAATACATATACATAATGGGCTTTCTATTTAGATTTCTAGATATATCAGAATATATAGTAGGGTATATCAGATATAGTATATAGTAGGATATATCAGAATATATAGTAGGGTAAAATAAAAGAACAGCTCTGTTATGATTTTCTAACTTTTATGACAAGCCACAGACTTGTGTACTAAGCTATTAGTACAAAAAGCTATTAAAAACTTATCTGGACACAGTGTGTTTCATCCTGTGTTAAACATACTTTGATTGAACCTCCATCAAAATGGTGCTGAATTCAGACGCACACAATTGTTCTATGTATTCCAAACCCTTCGTTTCATTGAAGTATTTTCTTTGGACAGTTGTAAAAGTCACATTCTGCAAAGATAGGGGGAAAGCAAATAGTGTAAAATGTTACAGAGACTTTTTCAGCAGGCAGGCTTCTCTATTTTTCTAGTGGTATGCGTTTCCAAGAAAATCAACCACGTGATTCAGCAATTAGCCTTTGAAGAAGTATTCATTCTAGCTTATTATCACAGGCAGGCCACACTATTGCCACTCATCTTTCCTTCTCTCTGGTGGTGAGTAAACATAAAAAAGCTCACACTACTGTTTTGAGCAAATTAACATCACCTTTTTCTTGGATACTGCTTTTCCTCTCAAGAACTAGCTACTCTGAATTTTGAATTTGGTTAAAATTTGTGACTTTTTGAGAAGAGTTATTTTCACACTACCACTGATGCTCACATTCAAATTGTAGCTTTCCTTTGCTGAGGTTCAAGCCCAAGGGATCATTACTGAGTCTTCAATAGGGAAAAATGTATGCAGGTCGACACCACTGAATGTGTGTGAAGTGCAAGTGATTTATGCAAGAAAAAGACGAGAGGTCAGGAAACAGAAGGGCACTTGTGAAGAAGCAGCAGGAAAGTCATGGAAGCAATTCAAGCAGCAAAGAAGACAGTTTTTTAAACATTCTGAGGCTTTCATACTCATAAATTGCATAGGCTAGTTCATCTCACCCTCTCTTACCCTGCCAGTGCACTTTTTCCTATTCTCTGATACGTTAGTCACATCTATTCATCAGGTTGAGAGAAAAAAGGGAAAAAAGAAAAATGCTTGATTTTTTCACCTCTGAATCTTTCCCAGGTTCAGTATTGCTCAAATTAATTCAATGCCACAAATTCAAAACTTTTTGGCTCTAATTGGTAAAATACTTATCTCTGTAATGATCAGCATTAGAACTAGCAGTGTTAGAGCTGCATTTAAATTATTCTTTACCATGGTAAAATTAGGCCTGAAAATCGCAGAAAACACCAAATTTGACCACATTTAAGGCTCTAGTAGTGATGCAAAACTCTCAAATCAACTATTACATAAAAGTGATCAACAAGAATTCTAAAACTTGGAATGAGATTTAACAGATTACCTTGAAATGTTCCGTTATCAGACTGAACAATTTTGTAGTGTTCCCTGCATCACAAGCAGTGTTTGACATTATTATTTCAAGCGGTGTTAGAATCTTGAGTTTAGTAATAACCTGAACAAAAAAAATCAAAATAATTCCATAAATATCCATATATAATCCAAAATATTTTTACACGATAATGAACCAACAATAATTACAGAACTCTTATATTTTAAAATCACAGTTCCATGTAAATAAAGACCAAATTTACTGCTAATGAGTCAGATCTACCTGTACATATAGATACAGCTATATAAATAGACATGACACTAAACTTAAAATAAACCAATAGTATCCATCCCATTATTTAAAAACAGAAATATCTTTGTTGTCAAAGCAAGAGATAAATATTCCAAATTATATTCCATGGCTATGATGGGAGAAGGACTTATTTTCTGGGCTTGCAGCTGAAAAGTTCTTGGTACTCTGGAAGCTGAAGAAATGCAACAGGTCTGAATATTAATGATCTTTTGATTGAGACTTGGTTTGGACTTTGTTCTAACCTCCTCATAACATTTATCTCAGCCATGTGTTTTCCTCTTTTACCATGCTAAAAGATGGCATTTTTATTTTTACACATACGTTCCTAATTTTGAGATAAAGCAGCTGTACACCAGCAGCTATGCTGTTTTTTTGGACTGGCTGGTCAATACAGTATTAGGTGTGTCCACAGAATGGAGAACTTGGTAATCTAAACGGAAAACTAGGAAGATATGTGTAAAAATAAAAATACCATCTTTTAGCATGATAAGAGAGGAAAATACTGAACCATGAGGCCGTGGCCTGACAGGCAGTTATAGAAGATGAAAACTTACCAAGTGAGAAGCCTGACTAACAGAGAAGAGAGTCATGTTAACAGAATTTAAAGACAAAGTACGAAAAGCTTAGGAGAAATAACATTTTAAGAGTAGAATAAGCTCTAAAAGCACTAATGATCAAAAACTACTTTATACAATATATGTTCTAATAAACAGATTTGATGGATGTTTATATTAAGTCATATCTACTTATTCTCGTAATTAAATTTAGGTTTTATTTATTTGAATATTGTAAAGATGCTACAAGCCACTAGCATGCATAGGTACAACAAAATCATTAAATAACATGTTTTATTAATGCTGGTGTTGCGTGAACCAGAAACATTACTCTCCAAATTAATGTAGAGTCTGTGGTGCTGGTAGGCAGAACACTTGGCTGTAAACTGAATGAATTTCAGTGAACTAACTGAGAAGCAAGTATTTATGCAACCATACAACACCAGCCTTAGTTACTACTTCCCCACACACCCACATTCATGCAGTTCTGTTCTTAGACTGATCAAAAATATTTGCAAGTTCTACTACCATGTATTGCCCAATGTTCTTCAAAACAAGGCATCTCTCTCCCACAAACACTATTTTTCGCAGAAAGGCTATTTTTCTTTTGCAAAACAGCCTTTCCTCTCTATCTAAAATCTGAGGCACCATAAAGAAAATAACAGGCCTTTCAACACTGCAAATGTCTTAGAACTTGTTATTTTAACTTCGGAGAAAGTTCTTCTACAAACTAAAAATTTAATTTCCTATTAGTCAGAAAAGTTCTTAAGTAAGAAAGTCAGAATAATAAGCCTGTAAGGGATACAGCAATTAAGTATGCAACAATACCTTGGCATAAGTTGTATTGTCCGCAAACTGCGATAATATCACCTCAGGATTTTTTAAGTCAATACTGGCCATTCCTACTTCACCTCTGGCAAGGCCTCTTCCTTCTACCACAGCTACAATAACCGAGGCAATGCTATGAGCAGAGGCTGCAGATGAGGATGTAACTGTAAAACAGTTGCGTATATTCAGTTACAAGCCAGTACTTCACATTCACAGAATCATACTTTGACTTTCCAAGTGAAATATTATGTGTTATGTTCCCACACGCAGAGAAACGCCTTTCAATTTACCCAACTTAGTTAAAAACTAAAAATTCTGGTTGCTAATTCTATACTTGCCATACCATACAGACAAGACACACTTTCCAAAGTATGAACATCATACTTTTACATTATGAGACTGATTGAATGCATTAAGATTGTCAGAAATAATCACATTTCTGTAGCAAGTGAAAATACAGTTTCTGAGTTACCACCTCTGTACTAAACAAAAAATATGTTTAATACATGCCAAGAAGCATAGCTATTATTAAATGCTTGCCATTTTAAATTCAAAACGATGCACAGGTATTACCACTAGTTAAAATCAGGTGTATAAATTGCAGAGAGATATGTACAACCCCTGATCAAGATGGCTTAGATCTTGTGAAGTTAAGGGAAATAAATGTCATATATCTATTTCATTTGATCTTACGCTAAACTTATTAAACTATTCTAATCTATATATATAATGTAAATAGATATATATATATTGCAGCACAGTTGAAATGTAATAATTTGTTTTTCATTTTGGCAATTTTAAAAAAAAATACTTTTAGTATCATAATATTTATTTGTCTTAAATTTTCTCAGATAACATCACAAACTCAAGTAATCTCATATCCCATAACAAACTAAAGTAATCTCATATCCTCCTTCAAATAAAGAATCATAGAATCGTTTAGGTTGGGAAAGATCTTTAAGATCAGCAAGTCAAACCACAAACCTAACATTGCCAAGCCCATCACTAAGTCATGTCTCTAAGCACCACGTTTACATGTCTTCTAAACACCTCCAGGGATGGGGCCTCCATCACTTTCCTAAGCAGCCTCTGTCAGTGCCTGACAGATCTTTTGGTGAAGAATTTTTTTCCTGATACCCAGTTTACACAGCCCCTGGCATAACTTGAGTCCACCTCTTCTTGTGCTTTCACCTGTTACTTGGGAGAATTGAGCAGAACCCACCTAATTTTCTTACCTACTCTCTTTATTTTCCAGTGTAGATAAAACCACAAACACAGCTGCTCTAGCAATTTGCCCAACATAACACAACAAATCTATTTTGGGATTGTACTACAGGCCTACAGTAAAGTGGATATTTATACCTAACTGAAATGTATAAACCTATGATTCTTAATCACACGTCATTCAGATCCTAATACCTAATTTAAAAAATGGGTCTATTTTGTGTTCAACTACAGTTTACTGCAGTATAGTTGCCTGGTGACAAATTTTATCACATTCCTTCATCTCACTCCTCCCATACTACTTCATAGGTGTATGAATTTTAAATACCACCAAGTTAAAAACAAACAGTCTTCTAGCACTACTGTTTTGGTGCCTAAAACCTAAGCTGTGAGCCAATAAGAAGGACAGCCTCAGAGATGCGGCATCATCTGCAATCAGAACTGGGGGGACAAGAAGCTGGACAAAACGAGCTGACCCTCCCACTTCTTCCCAGCTGCATTTTGGGTTCCTGCCATCACAGATCCATGAAACAATATATCTTAACCAACAGTAAGTAACAGAGTACACACACACCAAATTATGCTCTAGTCCTTAAGAAGCACTGCTCTTTAGTGCTAAGTTACAGTACTTCCTAAATATTAACAGGGTGATGCCATTTTAATTCAGACCAAAAATATCCATACAGTGCTTCCTTCAGTATCTCAGCTAATTTTTGTTTCAGGTTCACAAAATGGTATTAGATTCTTCCAAATCCTACTGGAGAAGCTACTAATGACATCTTATTTGGAAATCTGCGACCAAAAGCTGTGAGACTGTGGTATTCAAATGAGCAAACGTAACTTGCTGAGCCTTACTGAAGTAATTACCATGCTACAAAAAGCAGCTGCTACATGCACTTGGCTGTAACTTCTCAGACAAACTAGAGAAACCCGTCATGATTTCAATCATCTTAACTTTCAGCTAAAAGCCAAACTAAACCGTAGAGCAGCTGAATTGAACACATTCTTCACTTAATCCTTCTTGAATTTATTTAGACGTTCAGAAGATTTAAATGTTCAGAATGTTCTGAACATTTATTAATTAATGGCTATCAAGTAACCATTAATTCTAAAGTATTCAAAATAAGATAAACACTTGCATATACAAGGCAAACCCGTTTACACTCTCAAAAACATATAAACAGTATTGCATTTTTATAGCAAAGACATGGTTAGCAATCTGAATCACCAATAAACTCTACCTGCTCTGTAGTGATTATTTTTACATATTTACATTCCTTTCCACCATTACCTTCCCCTGATCTTCACAGAATTTGCTCTCATAAAGTAAAGGAATAAGAGTATTCTCAAAACGGAACAGTCCGGAGAAGGCATAAACCTGTCATTTTCTTCTGAGCAGCCTCGATTTGAACCCCAAGAGTCAAAACCAATCCCACCAGGAATCTGGGAGGGCAAAATCAGAGTTTAGCTAAGAACTTGCAATTTAAAACCTGTCTGAACTGCGACTGGCTGCCTCCTGAGCGAAATCCTTGATGCTGCAAACAACTGAGTCTGGACCTGCATTCATTCTACCTGTCTTTTGTAGGCCACAAGATGTCAGCAACAGCATTCACATAAAGTTTCATCTGAGGGGTGCTGGAATTGTAACTGGTGTTCTGAGTCCTCAGAACAACCCCTGGCCCCTCAGCAGGAATGTGCAGAAATTTTCAGGCTCTTCAGTTCGGTCACCACACAAAACAACATGTCCACAGAAATAATTCAATTTTTGACAATTTTTAAGTCTGAATTCTAACTGTATTGATAACTTATACATGAATGCAAAGTAAGTGACAGGCGGTTGTAACACCAAAACACCTAATCAGCATCTAATGTCGCACTCTGTCTTACAGGCACATCTTTCATAGGCATCCTCTGCAGTACAAAACACATTATGTTTTGTCTCTTGAATGTATTTCAGTATCTTACTGTATCACATTCAAAAATAAGGTACATTTAATATAATAAAGTTAGAAAAGTAAGTAGGACAATTTCCTTTTAAGAGTTAATCTTACCTGAATATCCTGCCAGTGGGGTATGGCTTCTGAAAACAGATCTGCTGGATGAGAGAGGTGGTTTTCCTATACCAGTGCTATTCGGGCCTCGTACAGAAGAAGAACTTGTGAGATTCAGTGTGCTGGCATTTTCTACACAAGAACTTTTGTCCCCAAAATATGATTCTGAAGGGAGAGAAAAAAAATAACTTTTGAAAGCAGACAGATTAAATTATGTGTCATTTAACTAAATAAAATATTTTAATCCATTTTATTCAGAAAGCAATATATAAATATACAGGTTAGAAAACATTATTTTCTTACTAAAAACAGAGAGATCTAAGCAATAACCTTTAATGTCATCCTGTGAAAGCTCCCCAAAGTAGTACAAGTATAAAATGAAATAAAAGTTGGTCTGTTTTGAAAATACGCTTATATCATTATTTTCCACAGTGGTATTATGTGCAGCATCAATATCTGTTCACATTGTTGGACCGAAATAAGACAACGGAAGTCCCTTTATATTGCAGAATTTCATATTCTAATGAATTCTAGATTTAAGAAAGAATGTTAAAAGTCAGCTATATCTCACATTGGCCCATCATTTTTAAAATCCACATCTGAAACTGCACGTGCTTATGAAAGTAGAGTTACGTTTTTCATCCAAGTAATTGTATTTTTTTAAAGTTAGACAGAAATGTCCTCCTGATAGCATCGGGAGTTTTACAGCATGTTTTTTTCAAATAGTGTTTTTCCAGACACTGTTACACTTTCAGTTTTTTGAGACGATAACACCTTGTGTTCAGTGTGATCTGTGCTGAACAGAGGTGTCTCCTGCAATCCCTTCTGTTTGCAGCGCTTTCCTGTTTCATATGCAAGGTCAGGTAGAGCTGGAGCCAGCTCCAAGTTACCCAGAGACGTGATTGTTGTGAAGTTCATAATAACATTAAAGTGAGCCCTTGGGAAGTAATAAAATATGCATAAGATCTCTGGGAAAATTTATATGTACGCAGGCGAGTCCCCAGCTCGTCTCACTGCATACGATTGATGCAGAGCACTCCCTCACGTTGCCCAGGACTGATTGGAAGACGACTGCTTTCTAAAACTCAAAAACAGGTCTTTAAAAGAGTTTATTTGTTGGCATTTTTGGTATGAGAACCAAAAATAAAAAACAACAACAAAAAAAACCTACCAGGCAAACACAAAACCAAACCCCATGACCAACTGAGGTCTCTAGGGAAGCAAACATTGTGCTGCAATTCAATCCAGTTTATCAACCCCAGCAGGAACTAAGATACTGCCTAAATAAAGCAATAAAAGTTAATTTAGTGTGAGGGCTGACCACTCCTGTTCTGCCAGGCTGAACAGAAGCAAGTCAGGGAGACACATCGATGCTGCCAGCATCACCTGCAACAGTGCTTCCCAAGCAAAGAAAGATAATGATACAAGTAGTTACTATTATAAAAACTGAAATATTTTTGATTTAAGCCAAAGTGAAGTTTTGTCCACGTATTTTTTTTTGAGATAAAGAATGCCTCTCTGAGAGCATCAAAGTCGAATGGTCTCGATTTACACTAGTGACATTCCATCTAAGTAACTATTTTTTGAAAGTTAGACAGAATGCCCCTCTGATAGCGTGTTTTGTTTCAGGCAGTGTTTTTCCAGACACTGTTCATTCTTTGGAGATGACAACACCTTGTGTTCAGTGTGATCCGTGCTGAGCAGATGTCAATAAAGGTTTATCCAAAGCGTGAGGAATGACCAGGGGTTCTGCCGGGCTGAGCAGAACCGGGTCAGCAGATGCTGCCAGCATCGCCTGCAGCAGCGCTGCCCAAGCAAAGAGAATGATAGAAGTAGTTACTATTATAAAAAGTGGAATGTTTCTGATTTAAGTTAGAGTGAAGTTTCATCTAAGCAATTGCATTTTTTTTTGAAGGTTAGACAGAATGTCCCTCTGACAGCATCGAAGTGGAACGTTCTTGATTTAAGCTAAAGTAGACTAAGTTTCATCTAAGTAATTGTATTTTTTTGAGAGTTAGACAGCACGTCCCTCTGACAGCCCGTTTTCTTCCAAGCCGTGTCTTCCTAGACACTGTTAATTCCTTTGACATGCTAACACCTTGTGTGAAGGAGGACGTATGTTGAATACAGGTTTATCCAAATGGTGAGGAACGACCACCCCTGTTCTGCTGGGCTGAGCAGACCCGCGTGAGGGCTGGACGCTTCCCGCACCGCCGCCCGCACCTCCTCGCCCGGAAACTGGCGGCCTCTGGTCGCGGGCAGCGCCCCTCTCTCCGCTGGAGAAGCTGCTGCTGCCGGGGGTGCGCAGCAGCCCCAGCAAGTACCGGGGCGTCTGCGCCGCCCGCCCGCCCGCCGAGGAGAGGGAGGAGGCTCCCGCCAGCCCGCTACTCCCAGTCGCCATCGCCGGCCCCCGGCCGCAAAATGGCGGCGCCGCGCGTGAGGGGCGGGCAGCGCGTGGGGCGGAGGGCGCGCGCCACGGGCGGGAAAACAGCGCGGGGGGGGGAGGGCAGCACAGGCCAGAAATGAGGGATCTTTGAATAAATACATCATATCCGTTATAAAAATAGGTGATCTTCATTAAAAATACGCGATCTTCACCATAAAAATAGACGGTCTTTGTTATAAAAATGTGATCGTCATTAAAAATACACGATCTTTGTTAATTAATATGGGATCTTCATTATAAAAATACAGGACCGTCGTTATAAATACACATGATCTTCATTATAAATATATGGGAACCTCGTTATAAAAATACAAGATCATTATAAAAATACAGGATCCTTGTTACAAATACACATGATCTTCATTATAAATACATGGGAACCTCGTTATAAAAATATGCAATCTTCACTAATACTTGAACTTCAGTATAAATACATTAACTTTGCTATAAATGCGCAATCTTTGCTATATAAATACACGGTCTTCACTATATAAAAAATGTGATCCTCACTATATAAAAACACGCAATCTTTGCCATAAATATGTGATCTTCATTAAAAATACACAATCTTCGCTAAAAATACGCCATCTTTGTCATAAAAATACGTGACCATTATAAAAATGTGATCTTCCTTATAAAAGTATGTGATCTTCATTATAAAAATGTGACCCTCGTTATAAAAAATATGCAATCTTTGCTATGAAAATACAGAACTACAGCACAAGGGATGCAGCAAAATGGTCTGTGCTTGCTCCTTAACATGGTGGTGAAGCGTTTAAACCCAATTTGTCCCATATTCATTCATCAACATTCAGGGAATTTTAGCAGAAGCTTCAGTTTTCCTCCTCAAGAATTAAGATGCTAAAAAATTCCGAATGAAACCATAAAGCTTGTTTACATCTAGTGGTATCAAAAATGCCAGCAAATCCACTCTCCAAGACTCTGTTTGGGCAAGCGAGCGCCCTTCATCAGCCCTGGGCGGGGTGAGCGAGCACTCAGCATGGATCTGTGCAGCCATGGGGCGGGATGCATCTCCCACTCACATGCGTGTGTGTGAATCTCCCAGGAATCTTACGCATCTTCCGTTCCTTCCCAAGAACTCGCTTTAATGTTACCACGAACTTCACAACAGCCGCATCTCTGGGTAATTTGGAGCCGGCTCCAGCTCTGCCTGACCTTGCATTGGAAACCGGGAAAGGCTGCAAACAGAGGGGACTGCAGGAGACACCTCTGCTCTGCACCGATCACAATGAACACAAGGCGTGATCATCTCCAAGGAATGAACAGTGTCTGGAAAAACACTGCTTGAAAGCAAACATGCTGTCAGAGGGACATTCTGTCTAACTTTCAAAACCACAAATACTTAGATGAAACTTCACTCTACTTTAGCTTAAATCAAAAAATATTCCACGGTTTGTAATAGTAACTACTTCTTGTATCACTAGAACTCTCTTAAATACATCCTTCTATGCATGTTTTAGATCACTGTGACACCGCTTTGTATATGAGTATGTACTACATACCACTAGAATTGTTTTAATTTTGTCTCTGGGATGTAATACAGCTGCATTAAAACCTCCTCCAAGCTGCAGCCAGCCTTCTCCAGTGCACCATTCCTTGTGGACAGGCATTGTCTGCTGGTTGTTCAGCTTCACCACAGAAATTCCACCAGCTGCAGCTCCTTGGCTGACATCAGGTAGGCATCACAACAGCAACAGCTTTCTCAGCACTGAGCACCATCCGTCAGATGGCTTTAAGAATCTGAGCATTAGAAACATCAGCTTCACTGCAAAGGATGGCAGACAGCTACAGCCAATTGCAGTTACTGCCACTGTTCCAAACTTCCAAGTCCTACGTGGAACTTTCCATATGCATTCAGACTTCTGAAGCTAATGTTAGACCATCTCCTCTCCTCTGACAGAAATGCAAATATATTGCAAGAAAAACAGAAATAAAAGCAATGTCCATCTTCCAGCTTCCTTCATTTCTTATGGTCACAAATCATAAGGCTGAATTTGCCTAACCAAGCTGTCTCAACAAAACTGAGTGCAAACATCTCTGCAACAAAGCACATACCTCTGGGCTTGACCATGTTCTTAGAAGGCAAGGGCTGTTGATCTCTCCCAACATGCACAGATTTTCTTTTAACAAACGCATCGACACAATTTTATGTACCTGAATTATTCATTACTGTTTAGCAAATTCTCGCACAGCACCTTGCAAAATTTATTGCTGGAACGCTTGCTACACGACAGTACTTAAGATCAAGTATTAACATGCTGTCAGGATCCTTCCATATAAAGATTTTCATGGAGAAAAAAAATTGTGACAGTACAAATTTCTGAAAGCCTTTAATAACGGACCTGCAACTCAAGATTGAGAACAATATATTAATTACTGCAAAGTTTCTAACTCCATAAGCTCAAAAAAAAAATCTTATCAGTATATTTAACAAAATAGAGGTAGACAGTAACAATGTATTCTGCACCAAAATTAGGTTAGTCTTAACACAGACATACCAGGCAACTAATTTTTTTCACAGTACATTTAACAGAAAATGTGATTGTTTGCGTAAGAAAAATTATGACTCTACAAATACAGTATTTCAAAAAAACTGATGTCAAGAATGGAAGAATATTAAGAAGTTTTTTGTTTATGCACACTCACCCCTTTTTTAACCTATAATCTTCTAAGATCCTACAAATCACACCTGACTTAGGAAATGAAGTTGACCAGACCTTCAGAGAAAAACAGTGTTGATAGGATTTCGACCTACAGTGAAGTGTTCTACACTGTCATCCAGTATCAACCACATATTGATTTCCAGGGTGCCCAAGTCTACACCAGACTAGACATTCTGAAGAGGATTCTATTTTGTTTACACAACATGGAGAAAGTGGAAAAATTCCTACGTACTGAACAGTGTTTCCTCAGATGAAAAGAAGTGGCACTTGCAAAGATAACCTGGAATAAGAAACATTTATTTTAAAGTCTTCCGTTAAACTCGATCAATGCTCTCATTCCCTCTCACTTAATACAAAACCTACTTTTTTCCAAACCTTGAAGAAGAAATTACAGTCATTGACCAAAGAAATCATCAGGCAACTGGACAGATAAAGAGTAGGGGTTTTTACCTTATCTAAAAGCCTGTAGAGAAGGCTTTAAAAATTCATTAGAAATAGGTGATCGTTCAAATAAACATTCTCTCTTTGAAATTCTCTACAGGTAAAACTAACCAGCTAGCTTTTAAAACTGTGTTTGAAACAACTTTAGACTTTCCTTAAGCATAAGTACAGAGATTATCAAGAGACTTCCTCCCCTTCACAATTACCTTTCACTGTGTATTTCAACTGGAAAAACATCCAGTCTCAGCCAGGGTGTGAGGAATGTGAATTAAGAGGCTATTTTAGGGTTTCTGCGAAGACAAAGAAGACTTCATCCTTTAAAGAACAAGTACTTTCCATAGCTAGTTTTACTCTCAATTACACCATAATCAAGCATTGGCAATTACTGACTTAAAAGCTATAAAGCAGAATTTCAAACCAGCAAATAACTTAGGATCAATTCTACACTCAGTTACAAGTCACTGTCCTATGCAGACCTTCTCTCGAATGTTTAATGTTATCAAGTTTCACTGTACATACTCTAGGTTTGCTCTGTTTCAAATACCAGCTAAACTTTGTCTAAGTGACTCACCAATAAATGAATACATTTATATACTTAATGGAACCATAATTTTTGTTTCTATTGATATCAATTACTATCAGAAGAAAAAGCTTGTTTCTCAGCATATAAAAGTGATGGCAAATGTGAACGGGAAGAATTACATACACGAGTGTGTGGCATTAAGTACATGGCTTACGTAGGGGTTTATTTGGATTCTTTTTTTCCATATTCTTTTAAAGTGCTTTGTGTGATCCACCATCAACACATGCTTGTGTAAAGACAGATGCTAGCATGGTTGATATCACAGGAATATGAAAAATCAGAGCATTCATACTATCGCTTTGACTTTAAAATTAAAAAAAAAAAAGCAAAAGCCCATATATTTAGATACAGATTAGAAATGTTTCTACATCTCTTATATACAACCAAAGAACATGTTACAGATTATTAGAACCAGCCTGTTCCAATACATTTGCAATGTGACAAAGCCCACGGTAACGCTATTGCTTTGCTTTCCTAATGTAAACACATCTGACAGAAGAATATGCTAACCGTTCCAGAGATGAGATGACTTAAATCAGTAAAACTAAAGCAACTGGCATATCAACCTTTTGTCTCCACAAGGCTTAGGTCACAAGCTCTGGCTGTACATTTACTCTTCGAAGGACATCTTCTGGCATACAAAAGACAGGATTGACAGCCTTGACTTGTTCGTCTCCTAATAAAGATAGTCCAGCAATTCCAAATAAGGTGTGAAAAGGATCCACCTGGGAGAAGAAAGAAAGTTTGTCTTCATTTCCAAAAGTCAAATCAGCTTCTCATTTGTATGTAATGAAGCTTTTGTTTGCTAACATGCAAATCTCTGTGGCTAGAGAAGACATCACTGCATAAACTTTCATTTGTGCTGACACGTGTTGACAGGCAAGACAGTTTCCACAGCATGCATTTACAAGACTATGATTTACTCAGAAATGCTTGTCAATTGTCTGCTGCGAAGATGAGTTTCAACTCTGAATTTAGCAGGAAGCACTCACACATCTCCAAGAGCATGCAATACCAGGGTAGTAGAAGCAAAGCTAATAAAAATGTTCAAAGTAAATTTGATCATCTCTAAGTACCACTTCCATAAACTCTCTTTGTGCTCTTCAGCAACATTATAGTGCTCTTCAGCAACATTATAGTGCTCTTTAATGGTCTCTGAATACAGAGCTGTGCTGCAAAACCTTGAGAGGGGAGCAGCAACCTACAGTGCCAGAAAATGGAAAGGAAAAAAATACAAGGAAGAAAAAGCCAAAAAGAGACAGGAGCAGTTATTAGTTGTCCTTCCTTGGAAGCATTCCTTCACTGCATGAGCCTTCCCTAAAAGCATCTATAACCAGTAATGATGAAGTCTCATGACATAAGCATCCTGTCAGTG
The DNA here is from genome assembly GCF_017976375.1 of Cuculus canorus. Taxonomy (NCBI): domain Eukaryota; kingdom Metazoa; phylum Chordata; class Aves; order Cuculiformes; family Cuculidae; genus Cuculus; species Cuculus canorus. Next base: position 7,344,944 of record NC_071407.1, read on the forward strand.
GTGGTAATCGGAATCCTGTCCCGTGCACTGTACTTGTGCTGCCCAGTGCAACACGCAGACCGTTTGCATCAGTGGAACTCCTGGATCTCATCGCAAAGGATCTCCGCTGCAGTACACTAAACTGAATTACCACACTATAGCCACATACAGGATATCTCCAGCCATTAGTTGAAGCCTAGAAGGTTCAAACTACACAAGGACAGCACGTCTTGCTCCTCGGTGGTTTGGAAACAACATTATGGGTGTGGTCAAAGCTCAAACATGTTCACTTGCTCCTCTTTGTGAGTACAAACAAATAATAAAAATATCCCAAACCAACAAACAGAGAAAAAAAAAACAAAAGCAAAAAAACAAAGCACACCAGAGTCTGTTAGAAATGAGTTTCTGCAGGAACAAAGCAAAAACCCCTAAGCGTCAACATCACTATGGCAGTGCCAACTTCAACAGTGGATGACAGGTAAAAATAATATGAAACAACCGCTAACGTAATACGTAAAGGAGCTCCCAAAGGAGCCTGCATTAGATATAGAGGAAAGGCTCTGCAAAGCTGTTCTTCTAGCAAGACTGAAATAGCTCAAGTTTCATCTCAAAGCCAGAGAAAACCTACTGTTCCAGTTGAAATTTTCTATTTAGTCTATTTTATTTAGTAAAGGATTATTTACCATATCGCCTGGTCTGTCAGCAAATCCTCCAGTCTCCTCATCCTGGCAAGCCAAAATAAAGCAGCGCAGTTTCTCTCCGTCAATCCAGTGCAACCGACCAATCATCTTCAAAGATGCCAGCACCCACCATGAATAACACACATCAGGTAACTGCAAGCAGAGCAGCAGACTGTTATTCGATTTTGTTTTAAACACAACATTGCAAATTTTAATGGTGATTCTGCAAACTACTAGGTGTCAGTCATAATACTCTGGCAGAGAAACAACACTTTTTTTAAGAGTTTCTTTGGGGTAAAAGAGAAGAAAGTTCCAGGATGCAATCTCCTTCCAGAGGTCTTCGCTTTTTCGGGAAGGGAAAAAGTCTTTTTTTCAAAGTTCTTCCCTTTCTTCAAGATGCAAAACCACAAGAATGTGATTTTTTTAAACAGCCTTCACCTTCTATGGGAGAGGCTGAAAAAGCAGAATCTTTTTCTGGAGTCAGTACAAAGAACTTCATACCAACTATTGTTTCTTTGACAAAAATGTGTTGGTTGGTTATCTGCTTGCCAGGGGAGATTATTCTAGGATACACCATTTCCTGGTGTGACATGAAACACTATTGCATCCAAGATTTACACTGAATTCTGTCATGTTGATTATATCAGCTGCACTACCCATAAACATTATTTTCTACATGCAGTGCTTTTTAAGCATGAGAAAAACACAAGCAACAGTGATTAGAGTTCTTTCATGGACAGTAAAAATAACCACAACTTTACTTGTCTTCCAACATAAGCCATTACTGACATTTCTCACCTGCTGGAACTGGAATCCCATTGTTGTGGGCTACATCTGATAACCTACCACTATAAAACTGATGCCAATTAAAGTGTTTATCAATCCGAGCAAGCACCAAGTGGTGCTGTAACGAGATTTGTTGTCTCACCTAAAGAGCAACACGCATGCTAGCAGATGAGGAAACAATAACTAGCTCCATCTCCCAGGTCTCAGAGTAATTCTAGAGCTAAACTGACACTCTTCAAGTTTATACTCAGAATACATGCCGAAACTCATCACAGACCTCGGGAAATAACAGAGACATCATTCTTTAATGCTCTGGATTGCAGGGCAAGACTTGTGAGCGTCCATCTAACCCTTAACTATTAGCAAGCAAATAAGGGGTTTTGTTACTGTTAACAAAAACATGGCTGTACCAAAACAAACAGTAATTTTCAGACAACTCTGAACATCAGAACAGATTCAAGCCCTGGCTTAACAAGCTACCAGTTCAGTGGTCAGCAGGACACACTTTGGTACATGTGCTTTTTTAAGCAGGGGACTCCAAGTAAGCACAGCTAACAACTGCAGGACAAGTGTCAGTCACAAAACAATCAAAATGAAGGCCTGCCTTCTTTGAAAAGTGTACCAAAAATTGCATACAAGTCGTGACGTTCTCCAGAAACGCTTCAGCTTTAGGAAAAATAATCTCTATTGAGGTTTAAACAAACAAAAGAAGCCACCTAATACCTTCTCTGGTCGTCCGTTGAGGCCTCCAGAAGGTAACTGGCGTTCACAAAGCCACCAACCCAGCAAGTCAACATTTATTTGATGCAACTGGTCTGTTATAGCCAGAAATCCTGTGCAACAATAGATCTAAAATTACAGATATCATTTTTTTTGTGTATTTAAAAACTAAGTACAGTTTTAGCAGACTAAATGCAGGAAGATCTCAAAGCAGGAATAGAGTCATGCAAACACAATACAAAAGAAGCACACATTTCAACTCCTGGTTTCAAATGAGTTACTTTTCCATTAGAAAAGTGTTACTGTTACATTTGCTTTATAAAGTACCAGTTCCAAAATATAGTCATAGAACAGTACTAACACAAGTCACTAACCCTAGGTTTAGAAAAAGATCCTAAGAGACCAGGCAGAGTCACACAGTTGTATTTTAAAAACAGACTCTCAAGCCAGAGCACTCAAACTGATTTCCAGAGATTGGATGTGGCCTTTATGAACACGGTGCATCCAGCCTACATTTTGTTCCTGAATGTACCTCTTACCCTAAGGCTTGTGGAGAACAAACTAAAAACCAAATGAATTCACTAGCAGAAACAGGTTAACCCCGATCATCTCTTATTTATTTCAGTTCATCAGCTGATAAGTATCAAACATAATCAACAATTGTCCCTTATGTTTCCTTATGATTTGTGGCAGACACAGCGACAGATCTTGTGCAAGATCTCCATTTATACCCATTTCAAATTCTCTAAAAATCCTCACTCTAACTATTACAACATCACTGTGTGAAGACTGAAATACAGTCCTAAAAGCTGTTCCCTTATGAACTCTCTTTTTGGCCAGCCTGTAACTGCCAAGCTCTCTACTCATCTTCTCATATTTATCTACCTATCTGTTCATTTATTTTACCTAAAGTAACAGAATCAGGAGTTTGGGAAACAAGAAAGGTACATCAATTGACATCACTGACAGATGCTGTAAAGAAACATGTACAGGCAGTGTGCGATGGTTACTAATTTAAAGCATTGCCATATAAAGAAAAACTCACCTGTCCCGCATGTGATTCAGAACCTGGTCTACAACCAAATCCTCCATCAAAGTTCATACAGGACAAAACGAATTCTACTGCTTTCCCCACATCGATAGCATCCAGCTTTCCCTGCAAGTCAGAAAATCAACTAAGGTACTTCATATTCTACCAAGCTCATCAGCTACAGAAACTTGAGCAGCACCAAAGAGAAGATTCTGTACTTGTGCAAGTAACAATTTAGGACTTACCAGAAGTGCAAGAGTTGCCACAGCACAGAAGGAGAATCTTGTATCTATTTCACCTAGAAGGATGGGGGGGTGGGGTGGAGAGAATGAAATAAGAGTAGTTTTATTAACATCAGTAAAAACACATTTAAATTGCCACTGAAAATATGGTACAAAATGTTAAAATACTAGCTTTTACACTGAACAACAAAAATCAGACAAAACCTGCCACTTTACTGTTTCCTTTTCCAGCCTATGGATTATTTCCTCAGTAATTTAGGAAGCGTACATCACGACTCAAGTGATCTGTATGCTCACAGCACAAAAAAGTAGATAACTCATTTTGAGCTGGTGTACAGTCAGATATGTACTCAAATCACTTAAACTAGACATTTTATGAATAACTACATAATTTTAGAGTTTATCTGTAGTGCTCTACCAGATAATTGCAGAGTGGTGGACTAAAAAATACTCAGACACGACTCCAGGCAGAATCACAGAATGGCAGAGGTTGGAAGGGACCTCTGGAAATGACCCAGTCCAACAGAAGAAGCCATTTCTGCTTTAGAAGAAGACTGATGAAATATGTAATTTTCTTTCACACATCTATACCTGGAAGTCAAACCAAAACCACTACACCTACAGCAGAACGATCACTCAGCAAGTCCATATGAACATAACTCTCCTAAGCATAAACTCTGAGCAATTAAATCCTAAAGTCAAAACTTAAAATTGAACCCAGCCACAAACATTCATTTTTTGCTCAAACTGATGCAAGACTTTTCTTAAGCAATTGACAAGCTGAAACACGTAGAACAAACATCTGCTGTTCTGTCTACATCAGGTACCACACTCCTGCAGTTGCCCTGTAATTGCTTCTCAGAAATAACACGAATCCATTGTACATTCAGCACGTTTCTTTCAGTGCTTTAACAAAAAGGATGCAGCAAACTATGAACCATTTTAATACACAGCAGAACAGCTGCCTTTATGGTAACATACACAGAGACTGCCTTGATCGCAATCACTGGATTTTACTAGAAGAATAACATGAGTGACCTGCAATAGATTTTAATCAAATTTAAGCATTCCACAGAGATAAGTATTTTTAGAGTGCCTAAATATCTACACTACAGCTTAAAAATACCATCTTTGTTCATAAAAAATTTATGCGCAGAAACAAAATCAGTGTTAACAGAAGTTCCCGAGTACAAAACTAGCTTTTCACATTCCCATATAGTGAAAGATCCTTTCCCAGATGATCTGGATAAAGATCATAACTCACTGCCATTAAACAGCAAGCTAAGACACTCCTCACCCAATGGTGCACCTAGTGTATCAAAGCACTGTCAAGTTTCTTCTTTAAGACCTGGATAATTTATTTTTAATACAAGAATGGAACTGAAGTTTAGAATATTTATGAAAGGAATGAAACATAACTCTGTCCTTCACAGAAACTCCTTTTTCGTAACTCAGAAAATAAGTGTTCACATGCAATGCATAAGCAAACAGACCATCCAACGAAACTGAAGTTCACAAACTTATGCATGTCAACCCAGTTGCTATATTTTAAAGATCTAAAAATTACCCCATATATCTCCAGCAAATGATCCATCTTCTTTTTGCAAGTTCTGTATATATTCAACAATTTTATTTACATCAACAACATGTAGACTATCATATAAGATAAGAATCTGGAAAAAAAAAGACAATAACAATCAGAGAGGCAAAATTTTTAAATATTTACTTCTTAAAAAAATAATCATGGATTTACAAAATACTTTATTTAATTGTCTGTGAACACTATTCAGTAAAGTTTATTAAAATAAAATTTCATTCACTGCAGTTCACCTATCTCTGTCTAAAAACTTTTAAATGAAAACACAGGCAAGCCAAGCTGAACTCTTTCATGCTTGGTTACTCTCCCAACTTAAGCTCTCCTTTTAAAAGCATAATCGGGTTTGTTTGGTTTTATGTTAGCATTATGTAGAACAGAGATTTGATTATGGTTAATTATATAACGGGATAATGATATCGCAGACTTACAGATTCGTAGTTTGTACACAGTGGCTGCTTGGATACATGCAAGGGTAAGTCAAGCACCACTTACAGTGCAAGCCCGCCAGCGACCATATAACCCTAGAATGGTTTGGGTTGGAAAGTGTACTTTAAAGACCATCTATTTCCAACCTCTGCCATGGGCAGGGACACCTGCCAGTGGATCAGGTTGCTCAAATCCCCGTCCAGCCTGGCTTTGAACACCTCCAGGGGTGGGGCAGCCACGACTTCTCTGGGCAACCTGTGCCAGTGCCTCACCACTCTCATGGTGAAGAAATTCCTCATGTCCAGCCTAAATCTGCCAAGTTTATACCCATTTCCCCTCGTCCTATCACTACAAGGCTTTGTAAACAGTCCCTCCCCAGCTTTTTCGTAGCCCCTTCATGTACTGCAAGGTCGCTATAAGGTCTCCTTGGAGCCTTCTCTTCTCCACGCTGAACAACACCAACTCTCTCAGCCTGTCAATGATTAGTTTTGAATTGTAGATTTTTATTTACATTCATTTTTTAAATACAATGAGTAGAATTAAATCGCAACAATTTAATGAAAAGTATGAACAATACAATCAAACACAAACCGTACTGTCAGTACATTCTGAAAGAAAAATAAAGGTCACAGTGAGGAATACAGTTTTCTGAGCTAGCACTGACGTGAACCAGTAAACCCATATGACACAAGGTCACGTGGGAACAACAATTACATTTCTGAGCCCCAGCTGCCTTCGTGGTTTTTTACAGACTATGCAAGTTATGAGTAAAGAGTAATTAAGAATTTATTATAAATAACAAAATAGAAAGAACAGTTGAAACTATGCAATATTACAGTGCCAATCCTGAAAAATACCAGCAACTACAACTTTGAACACCTAGAGCTAGGTGGAACCTTCCAACTGTCAAATAAAATTGAAGTCTCACAGAAATGGAAAAAAGAATGGACAACTCCAAAAGAAAGTACAAAACCATTGCATGCTCCTTAAAGACAAATGTGAATCAACTACTAGTATACTAACTGTGATCAAAGGAAGATGTGACGTGACCTGTAAAACATTCTGGATACGTAGACAGGACTGAACAGTGTTTGTTCACTAAGAACACGCGTGTTTATTAAGACACGCTCGTTAAGCTTACCGCAACAATTTTACATCAACACTCACTAACACTTTTCACATTTGGACACCGGGAGCTGCATTCAGCTAACACGAAAATATCTACTAGTAACATCAAATATTTATTTAAGAACTACCATCTTTAATGTGTAAAAGCAAACAATCTCAAATTGTACCTCCTTGTCTTCATACTGGATAAGAATTTGTGAAAGGAATTTGATTGGATGGTTTGGAAAAGCTCAAATGTCACAGCCCAAAGAAACCTCAGTTTCCTGCTTCTCAGAGTAATTTATTACCACTTCAGCTCTGGAATACCACCTTCAGAGCAGATAAATACGTGTCAACAGTCCTCACTGACCCAAGAAAACAGCATTCTTCTGTCCTACCTAAGGGTTTCAAATCCAAAACATTTTCTTCCTAAGACAGGATGCTATCTAGCGATGCAAGCAATCAAGCAACTGTTCAGAAGCATTTGAGCCTTTTCCATGTTTTTTTTCTCCCATAACTGTTCCCACGAGAAGGAAAACAAAAGAAAGTGAGAAATTAAATCTACAATGGAGATAATTACGTGAAAAAAATAAGACTGAGCATTATTTTTTCGGAGAGGAAGAGTACACCAAATAAACACATAAAACGCTTAACAGATTGGCATCATATTTAAGTTACACACAAGAAAAGCAGATTTGAGAAACACAACAAGAACTGGCTACTAGAATGTTTGTTTTGTACAGTACTGAAGTGTAAACACACTACACAATTATACACATTATACAAATGTATAGAGTATATAAATATTCCATGATTATTTACTAATATTTTATAATATATAACTTACTACATATAGTAATGTATACAATCAAAAATAAAATCCAAAACTTGACTCTTATTCTTGTCCACTACCTTTCACCTCAATGTATGCTAAGAATTTATGAAATCCAAAATCAACTAAAAAACCCCTCCAGTAAAACAGCTAAGAAGTACTTCAAAAAGACTCTTACAAAACATATCAAGAATGCAGTCATGACTAAATGCTCATTAAAAGGACAATGCTTCAAATCTGACGATTTTTCAGGAAGTGCTACAAATAAATCCTACAGTTCTGTCCATTAGATTTTTTTTTTTAATAAGGTACTGCAAAATAGTTTTTGCCGCATCCAACAGTACCTGGTTCATAAATCTGAAATCATCAAAGTTGTTAATTACAAATGTTTTTATCTAAAATTACCCTGTTGCATTTACCTGGACAGCACTGAGAGTGTAGAGAAGATGAGGATCATGACCTATGCTGGCACTTATTCCACCACATTCATGTTGACAGGATTTGATGAATTCCAAGATCTCTTCTTTGTTCATGCGGTGCAGCTGCCCCATGAGATCCATTGCTGTCAGCCCCCAGTACACACCACTCATCCTCAAATACTCCGACATGCAGTATTCCTAAGTAGTGCATGATTTTAGTTCTTAATCGGATAAGCACATCATTAATGCAGAGCAATGAAAACACAGAAGATAACATTTACAAACACTGGAACATGTCAGCCATTTTCCATCCCATAATAACCTAGCATGCCTCAGTCTCACAAATACCCTATACATCAGGTATCTGTGTAGATACACATGCATAAAGGCACATGCACGCGGATATAGCCACATATACTACACTCCATTTCCTACCCTCTATTTTTTAGCTTCAAGTATCAAGTTCAATATCAAATCCAACACGAAGAAGTACTTAGGCACCAGTTCACTTCAGAACATCAGTTATTATTGCCATCCAAATTACTATCCCAATTAATCTTGAAAGTAATAAGTCTAACATTAAGAAAACTTACTTCCAAGAGCCCAAACTGCCACAACCTGAAGCTACGTTAGGAAGTGAAACCTCATTGAATTCTGTCATGTTGATTATATCAGCTGCACTACCCATAAACATTATTTTCTACATGCAGTGCTTTTTAAGCATGAGAAAAACACAAGCAACAGTGATTAGAGTTCTTTCATGGACAGTACAAATAACCACAACTTTACTTGTCTTTCAACATAAGCCATTACTGACATTTCTCACCTGCTGGAACTGGAATCCCATTGTTGTGGGCTACATCTGATAACCTACCACTATAAAACTGTTTAAAAGTTGATAAAAGTGTTTATCAATCCGAGCAAGCACCAAGTGGTGCTGTAACGAGATTTGTTGTCTCACCTAAAGAGCAACACGCATGCTAGCAGATGAGGAAACAATAACTAGCTCCATTTCCCAGGTCTCAGAGTAATTCTAGAGCTAAACTGACACTCTTCAAGTTTATACTCAGAATACATGCCAAAACTCATCACAGACCTCGGGAAATAACAGAGACATCGTTCTTTAATGCTCTGGATTGCAGGGCAAGAAGCAACTGACTTGTGAGCGTCCACCTAACCCTTAACTATGAGCAAGCAAATAAAGATTATTGTTACAGTTAGCAAAACCACAGCTGTACCAAAATAAACCAATACCTACATAGTCATCTTTCTTTGTTCCATACGAAGCTATATAGTCCACATGCTTCTCCAAAAGTAACGTGCTTGGGGCATCAGGTTTTATGATGACATCCTTTTGTGGTGTCCCCTATAAAAAGCACCAAGAAAGCATCAGTGGCATTGTCAGCGCAGCAGGTTTTAGCCCCCAGGCGAAGTTTAATGCTCAGTAAGGGCCATCCCTGCCCAGGGCAGGGGGGTTGGAACTGGATGCTCATTAAGGTCCCTTCCAACCCAAACCACTCTGATGGAAATGGCTAATAAATTGGAGAGGTGCAGATTTAGAGTAGATATAAGAAGGAAATTCACCACGAGGGTGGTGAGGCCCTGGCACAGGCTGCCCAGAGAAGCTGTGGCTGCCCCATCCCTGGAGATGTTCAAGGCCAGGTTGGATGGGCCTTGGTCAACGTGACCCAGTGGGAGGTATCCCTGCCTATGGCAGGGGGTTGGAACTGGATGATCATTAAAGTCCCTTCCAACTCAAACCATCCTATGATTCCATGATTCTATGATTTTTGCTCTCTTTCTGGGAGCACGGCGCCAGGACCGAGTGCTGGTGCAATACAGGAGCCCTGCCCCGCGTTCAGGACAGACAGGGATCTTAGAATCATAGAATGATTTGAGTCGGAAGGGACCTCAAAGCCCATCTAGCTCCAACCCCTTGCCATGGGGACACCTCCCACTGCACCAGGCCGCTTCACTGCCCCACCCCCCCTGCCCTGGGACACATCCAGGGATGGGGCAGCCACGGCTTTTTTCAATAAAGCTGAGCTAAATCCCCAATTCGCCAGGAATAACCCGAAAAAAGCCGGGGGGGTGGGGAGGGGGGGATAAAAAAAAGACGCCCTTCCCCGGGAGCGCGGGGGACGTTCACCCCCCCACCCCCGAACCCCTTTCCCGTCACCGACTCTCCTTTCCCGCCAACCCCCTCCCTCGCCGCGCGCGCTACCCCGCGCCCACCATGTTGTCCGCCCGCGCCGGAAAGAGAGCGACGCCCGGGGCGGGGCGGGAAATGGCGGCTGCGGCGCCGAGGGCGGGGGGGGGCGGAGCGTCTGCGGGAGTGTGGAACCTCAGAGGGGAGGGGCAGCCGCCAGCGCTGTGGAGTCCCATCAGTCGTTCCTTCCCGCGCTGCCAGCAGTGCAGTTAGTTCTGAGAGCCTTTAGAATCCAAAATAGAGGTGGTGTTTCATGAATGGAGAAAAATAAGCCAGCAAGAATAATAGTTTTCACGTTAAGTCATAGAATCACAGAATTGTCTGGGTTGGAAGGGATCTTAAAGGTCATCTTTAAGGACTTCAAAGTCAGCTGTAAGAGAAGTATTATAAACTCCCTAGAATCTCTTACAGCTCCTTTGGAGGTCATGGTCTGCGTGTGTTTCATAGAATCACAGAATGGTTTTGGTTGTAAAAGACCGCTAAGACCATTGAGTCCAACCACCAATCCAGCCCTGCAAGTCCACCACCAGACCATGACCTCAGGTATGACATCATCTCATCTTTTGAACGCCTCCAGGGATGGGGACTCGGCCACCTCCCTGAACAGCTTGTTTCAGTACTTGACAACACTTTCATTAAATAAATTTCTCCTAATATCCAACCTCGATCTCCCCTGGCACATTTTGAGGCCATTTCCTCTTGTCCTGTCCCTTCTTCCTGGTAGCCAGTGACCAACCCCTGCCTAGCTGCAACCTTCTTTCAGGCAGTTGTAGAGAGGTCTCCTTTTCTCCAGGCTGCACAGCCCCAGCTCCTTCAGCTGCTCCTCATAAGGCTTTATGCTTGTGCTTCTTGATATAGAATCACAGAATCACTAGGTTGGAAGGGAGCCACTGGATCAGAGTCCAACCGTGCCGTGCCACCTTCTTGGAGGAACACTTCTCAGTTCCTTTAAGGTATTTCACTGGTGTTTCCCTGTTGGTTCCTATTACCTCAGGACCCCCAGCTCATCTATGTAAAACTTCAGCTGCAGTATACCCAGCACATCTCAGCACAACAGACTGAGGGCCCTCATTAGCATTCCATCCCTCTAACCTTGGTGTGTCATCCCTCAGCTTGTCACAGGCAAGTCTGATGTCATCCCTCATCCCCTTCAAGTCAAGGTGAAAGCTCTGCCGATGAGTCCTGCAAGATCCTGAGGAAAGACTCTCTTCCTCCTTTGAGAAATCAGCCCCAGGAGACCAACAAGTCACGTATCAACATTCACCAGTGATACAAAACCCAACTACAGTAAGAGAGACACCTTCCCAATGTACCTAGAGATATTATTGGTTTCTAGATGGAGACCAGTAAGTGTAAACATTGTTCTTCCTTATAACACCTCACCTGGATCAAGAGTTAAGAGGTCAGCAGGCTGCTTGTGATCAGGAAAGATGTTATATGATGCTGGAGCAGGTGTTACCAGTTTAGTAAAGTTACCAGAGTGCCTGAGAAATGAAACTGCGTGAAGAGATCAATTTTCTAGTCAGAAAATGGGGCTGCAACAGGGAGCAGCCATTCTATACAAATTATTGGGAAAGAAGGGTAAATATCAGAAACAGAAAAAGAAAATCCATGTGATTTAAGCTAAAGCCAGTGTTAAGAGAGGCACGACAGGTTGACCTGGTCAGGGACAACACAGGCTGGACATCAGAAATATTCCTGTTAAAAATGCTGAAAGAGAATATAAAGGATTCCTCAAGTCTTCTGAAAGTTGACAAACTTCTTGCTTCAAGACTGAATTAAAAACTCTACTTTTACTTGAAGAACTGCTTGGCTTCAACAAAAGCTTTCATGATTTGATTCTATCCATTTCTGCCTGAGGTAGAATGTATTTCTGATTTAAATTACATTTCATCCCTGGACAGAGAGGATTACAAAGCAACACTAGGGGAACCATAACAATAAACCTCTCCAATAATGACAGTTACGAAAATCGCTACTTACCTTTGAAAATCCAGCTGAAAAGGGACTTGTTTGCAGTTCACCAAGTACCCAGTGGTTAATATGTGGGTGAAGAGCTGAAAGTGTTCACTTCAGCATCTTCTACTTGGTCCTTGTTAGCAGCATTCCTGTTTTGGCTGCTAATGCTTCCAATCCTGTATCTTTAGGAAGGTTAAAGCACAAGCAGTTCATGTCAAAAAGTTAAAGCAGAAATGTGAGCTGACACAAAGCAAGGACTGCGTCACTCACCTACCTGTGTTGTGCTCAGTAATTAGAAGTTGTCATCTCTTGTAATCACCTTCAACAAAGAGCAATCCTAATCAACCATGTCAAACCACACAGAAAATTCAACTACTGACTAATTCCAAGGACTTTTCTTGGCAGCCTTGCATTGAGAGCACTCAATAATCCAGCAGCTGGACTTTTATGTACAGATTAAGCCCTTGATTGCAGCCTGGCCTCATCAGACTGCAGAGATCACCAGCACAATCAGTTGAATACGAACTAATTGCAGGTAGCAAAGAGAAATGATGGCTAAATACCCATCAGTGTGATCTAGATAAAAATATAAATTTCCCTCAAGGTTGTTTTGTTGTTGTTCCTACTGCCAGATCTGATATCAAATTCCCTGTGTATCTCTGGAAAGTTAATGAATTCCATTTAAACAAAGGGGGAAGCAAGACAGCAATGCAAGGTGTCATCTTCTGCAAAATTCTCACTGCTAAATTTTTAATGTGAATAATTACATATTTAAGGTAGCAACCTGAATGCCTCTGAGCCTGATTTCTCCTTGGATATTCCATCAATTTCACTTTTATGTATTTTTATAAAAGATTTAACGGATCCATTTTGTCAGGTTTGGGGGTGGAGATGGGGGTGTTGGTTTTTCATTTTGGTGAATGCTTCCAGAGGAATTAAGACTAAAAGCAGCTGCTTGACTCCAGAGCATCACGTCTGCGAGAGGTACCAAAGAGCTTCCCTCCCGGGCAGCCATCACCTCACCCACGGTGCTGTGCCCTCCACCTTTCCCTTCTCGGGGGGCAGCACGTTCTGTAACTCTTTCTCAGTGAAATCTTTGTGCTGAGTCAATCCACAGCGTCAAGCCCTGGCATTTCTCTGCATCATCCTTTATCTAAAAGTGTTCATGACAAATGAAACTTATTTAGTCTTCCCATGGTTATGAACTAACCTTCCAGTTCACTGCAGGATTGGTCTTGCATACGTTCTGGCCTCTCACCTCCTCCGGGAAACATCACCTGCCCCGAAACACTGAACCCAGCCAGAGCACCTGCTTCCTATCACATTTTTCATGAATATCAAGTGCCCCCATCTGTATCGCAAGGACTGACCGGGTCACCACTGACCTGACTTCAAAAACCACGCTACCAGTAGCTGAAACACAGCTTGTCCCTGTGCCCATGCTGATGGGGAGGCTGTGCCTCTGGAGGAAGCTTTGGTGGTGATGCCTCGCTTGCTCCCTGCTTTTCCACCAGCCCAGCTGCAGGATTTCTGCAGGGTTCACACTGATACCACTAATCACAAAGTGCCGCAGGCACAAGGTACGTGCCGTGAGAGAGTGGTTTGGTAATTCCTGCTGGAAAGGCCTCTGACGGCAGCTCAGGCTGCCTTGCTTGAATCAACCAGCAGCTCTGCAAAACAGAGAGGATCTCGTCATCGGGATCATGGGGGCAATCAAGGGGAAAGCAAATAAATCCAGAGGCACTGGAGGGCTCCAGCACGGACTCTATGCTGCCGTGGCCAGTCTTGCCCCAGCTCTGGCCACGGTGGCACAGAGCCAGTGCTGGAACCCTCCAAAAATGCCATTCTGGGCTGGAAGAACCTGCTGGTATTGCACACCAAGATTTCACAGAGCCAAGAGGTCTCCCTCCCCAGCACAGCACCTTGCTTTCCTCCCCCAGGATCACGGCTCTTGCCCTCTCTGTTTGTGCTTTCAGGCTGCAAGGCCTCGGGGCCAAGGCATGCAGCCACGCTCCAGCGCGGCTCTGTATGGGCTTCACACATTGGTTGCCCAGTCCTGCATAGCTGCACCATCTTATTTACTAAGAAAAATCCTTGACAGACTAAATGAGGGCACTGCTCCCTTTGAAGCCCGGTACTCACAGAGCCAATTTTGTGTCCAATTCAGTGCATTTTTTAGGGAATTTGAGGAGGTTCTAAATTTGCACGTTGCATTTGAGTAATTTTTTTTCAAACTGTCTTAACTGGAAAAAAAAAAAAAGACCAAGTGAATTTATTTTCCTTTTCTTTAAACTTTAAGCGTTAAGTAGATAGCAGAATGAATTCACTGCTCAGAATATCCTGAGTCCTCTCTTATCAAGCCTACGTATTCTGAGCCCCCAGTACCCAAAGGTCACTCTCTACAACTTCTGCTCTTGTCTGTGGGTCACCGTTCCTGTATCTATTGTACCCCAACAAGCCCCCTTTTGATCCGCCCATCAGCACGTGCCCAAATCACAAGGCTGAAAATGCTGGCTGCACATTCCTCACAAGCACAGTACTGGATCCCACGGATTATCAGAGGTTTTATGACATGCTGCCGCCCGTATATGTCCCGCTACAGTTATCTATTTTTCATCTCCTCAGTTCAATGAAACTCACCTCCCCAAAAAGGGGTTGTTTAGCTTGATTTCAGGAAAGACACTAAGGCAGAAACTCAGGTTTGATGTTGGTAAGCAGCAAATCCCCATTTTCATCTGTTCAGTCCCATTAGACGTGGCTTCCTGCTATCAGAGGAGATATTAGACAAGTACAAGCTTGTCTCCATAAACAAAGGTTTTAAGACTATGCTCAAGTTCATTCGGAAACCCTTCCCCAAGATTTTACAACTTGTACTTAATAAAGTCCTGAATTGCTTGAGTGGTACTTTGCTAAGGCATCAGGAGACGAGCTGGAAAGTCTCTTCCAGGAGACCTAGACTAATGCTTGTGAAACAGATGGGAGTCTTTCTAGATGTTTAAGAGAACTTCCAGAATTCTCTCATTCCTTATTAGAGCTGAGCTGAAGGTGAGAGCCCATCTCTCCAGCCTGTGCGTACGTAACACAGAGAAGGCTGCCTGCTTTAACCTTCCCTCACGCACGTGCAATGGGCTGGTCTGAGATAAGTGGGTTTCGAGGTCAACATAACAAGGTATCTCCATCTCCAACTGTTCATCTCTACAATGTGACTGTGGCAACAATTCCTGCTTTTTTTATGCGCCGATCTGCTGGCCACCATCCAACCCTGCTGAAATGGGACTAAATGCAAAGGCTGCTGTTCTCCAGCTGTTTCTGCCCCTGGCATGACAGGACAGGAACGTAGCTGGATGACCCGGTGTCAGGAAGACCAAAAAGAATTAAGCAATACAGGGAAAAAAAACCAAACTTGCACTCAAACAAATCCATCTGCTTGCCATTGCAGAGGCTGCAAGCAAATAATAAGACAAATTATACTCTAAAAATATTTGCTGACAAGCAGAGTGGGGAGAGTTCAGGCTGGGATTCCCTGCAGCATCCCTCCTCTCCACCCTTTTTCTTCTCCCGTGCTGTTTGTTTGCAACAAAACATGAACAATGATTGAGTCAACATGATCCTTTCACTTGTGCCCCTCCCTAGAGAGAGGGAAAATAATCCAGGAATCAATTTCCCATCAAAACATGTTGCTTTGGGAATCTGTCATCTTGGCTGAAATCCAGCTCAACTACTTTCTCCCGACATTCAGAGCCCCTTCACAGGACTTTTGTTATCTACTCATTCTAAAAGATCACACAATGCTCTGGTATCTAAGGTAGAAGATTCTAGAGTGTATGAGGGAAAAGGCTTTTAGAAGCCCCACATGGACCAAATCATTTGCCTCCCCCATGGCAGTCACACCTCACTGTGCTAGAAGATTGTTTCCTATGGGACCTTCACATGAACATGCCTTCACACCAAGATATTAGCAAGAATAAGAGCTCCTTCCTAGCCTAGAGGAGACAGAAATGACGTCTATTGGTTCTGAAGTGAAGGACATGCCTGAACAATCATGGAATCATAGAATAGTTTGGGTTGGAAGGGACCTTAAAGCCCATCCAGTTCCAACCCCCCTGCCATGGGCAGAGACACCTCCCACTGGATCAGGCTGCCCAAGGCCCCATCCAACCTGGCCTCGAACACCTCCAGGGATGGGGCAGTCACAACTTCCCTGGGCAACCTGGGCCAGTGCCTCACCACTCTAACATTCCAACCACGGCAGTATTTCAGTGTGCCCCTACAGCTTAACGTGCTCTGTCAATGGCCCTGAGGAAACGGGAAAAACTCCTAACCCTGCACCAACAAATCCAACTGCAGCATACAACAAACCAACCCACCCAGCAGCACTACAGCGCTGGGATTTTAGAGAGAAAATTAAGAGAGAACTGAACTAACCTCGGGGCTGGATACAACAGCTTGCAGGGTTCCTGCACCCCACCTGAAAAGACTCTGGTTCTTACAGGTACCGTCAATTGCCTGGCCTGACTCAAACAAGTTAGGATCCACTCATTAAAGAGAGCAATTTAAAACCCAGCAGGATACAAGAAATGAAAAGCAGAAATGACTGTAATGTCACAGGGCTTGCAACACAAATTCAGGTACCTGCGTATCTAGAAATTCAAAAGCAACACTCCTAATCGTGGCGGAAACACCACGAAACATAGGACTTAAGGCAACATTTAGTGTGCTCCAAAACGCAACGTTTACACTCCATATCACTATGCCACAGGTTACATGGTGGATGAATAAAAAAAGGAAAACTATTTTCCCCTGAAAGTAATGCAACTTGTTACTAGAGCTTTTTACTCTAACATCTAATGAGACCAAATATGCAGAAACATAGAAGTTCAGTGGGAAAACAGCAGCACTTTGGATGGCTGAGCTGAAGTGTTATTGCTGCCATTTTTATTGACGCAGTACATGGCAATGTACAAGACCCACCTGAATTTCTACTTGAACTATTTCTGCTTTCTGGAAATCCCAGCACAAACGTAGTGATGGTGCTACCCAAAAACTTTGCAATCCTTTGCTGGTCACAAGACTCAGTCACTCGAAATGAATTATTTTATATTTTTAAATATAAACTGCACCGAACAAATGCATTCAAGGTAAGAACCTGACCTGGGTACAAAGATTACAGAGAAGCAAAACACACGTTGTGCACATTCCTTATAAAACCATCCGTGAAAGTTAACTGTTACAGAATTCCAAACAGGATTCACACAGAACATTACTCAGTAGAAAGATGGAACAAGAGCCATTCATCTCTCTCAAAGCAGTTAAACACTGAACAAATGTTAGGTTACAGGACTGGGCTTTGCAATGTTAGCTCCTGACACAGCTCAGTCAGAAATGCAGGATCTGTGGAATCCCACGGGCAACAGAGAATTCCACCTTCTCCGCTGTACCCTGGGTGCCCCAAGCTGAGTCAGAAGACACCGGAAAAACCAAGCAAGAGGCTGGGAGATGATTTTGCAGCAGTGCCCAGGTGCTACAGGCACAAGCACCAAGTACTAGGTGAGCCAAAAAAACATTACGCGTCTTCATCACAGTGGAAGATGCATCAGTGCCAGAAGCAGCTCCATTATCCCATCTGCAATCTGCAACACCTCAGAAAACTTTGGCAAAAATTGGCTTTATCTTCTTGCCGCTGTTGCTGTGCAGCAGCAGAACCACCCACTTCTGCTTCTGCATCACCAGAGCAAAGGCACAGGTGCCTCAAGTGTCTGCTTCATTCTAGACCATTCTGCATGCAGACAGATCCCATGAAACCTTCTTCCTGGCCTTACTCGCAGACACGTACTCATGTGAACACCACCTTTTACCCTCTCAATTCCCCCATACTAGACCAAATACAAAATGGAAGGGAAATAACCTCTAAGCTCAGGTCAGATCCCATTTCCTGGCCGGCTGTATCAGTGCTCTCTCCACCAAACAAGGCAGTCTGAGATTTACTACTTTCCACAGAGGATCTACAATGATTTTACAATGAAAAACAAAACGGATGCGAGACATTTTGGATAAGACCTGGCTTAGGCTCGCTTTTACCAGCCTTTTGCCAGCAGCCAATAGGCAATGAAAGACTTAGAAGTGGAAAGAGGCAGACATGAAACGGCAAAACATTTTTCGTAAGTTAGAACTGACAGATTGCTTCTCCAAACCTCCATTACTCTATTCAATTTTCTTAAGAATTAGTTCTATTTCTGGGAATATTAACAAGAGACATTATCTAAGGGCCAGCATTGATGCTGTGTATGTACAGAACCCTGCGCTGTTTGGCAAAGCGACTTAAAACAGTCTGTGGAGGCATCTGTCCTTCCTCAGGTTGTTTGCGCTTCAGGAGACTGGTCAAGTAGGTTGTCAAACTTCTGGATTTTTCCTTTATTCTTTACCCTTTTCATTTCCTTTTCAACATAAATGCAGACTGTACATAGTATGTGAAACGCTATTACATTAAAGCAATATAGAGAAAGGTTATACTCATTCTAAAGCACACTTTTTTCCTTTAATACTGTAAAAATCTGTGTTGCTTTAGCAACGCTCTCACAGGGCCGCTCACTGAAACACGAGATGAGGCCTGCTTGTCTCTACAACTGCTTTCAGCTCAGCAGTTTAAAGTAAAAACATCCCTGCAAAAAATTCCATGACTTATTTCAAATGCAATTCTTTCAAGTCCATTTAAATAAACAGTGCTCAACGTCAGACGCAACGTGCTGGCAACAGTTTGTACAAAGGTAAAGGTGAAAAATATAATCTGGTTACAAAAGAAGTTAATGATGCTTTTCATAATGTTAATTTATCACCGTTCTAATGAGACGCTCTCTCTTAAACCATAAAGCATGCACTTGCTGTGTACTTCTATGCAATAACTGGTGGGTTTATAGCACTTCCTACCCTAGCATGGACAGTTAAGCTATTATACAGCAACTCAGCTGAGACGAAAGGTTATGCACGTTGTTTTAATGAAAAGATATTTTAGTTGCCTAGCTCCAAAAGAGCCAAGAAAGGTCAGTGATAAAATCACCGGCTTAGACTCTTTTGAACATAAATTCTGGCATGATAATATATGTGCCTCAGCAAAGCTACATGATTTTCCATGTAGGTTACTCATACATACTATGGCACTTGGACTCTCCTAACAGGTATTTAGTTACCTAGAACAACTAGGCTAAAAAACCAAAAGGTCTGCTAAAAATAACCATTTTTATTACAAAACACTTCTGTCCCAACCTTCAAACCCCTTAATTTTCGTAGAAGTTGCACCAAAACACATTTTCATCTCTTACAGAACTTGAATATGCTGCCTTTGACAATGATGCCCTGTTAAGTTCAGATCTCCACAGGTTCAGGAACAAAATAGCAGGCAACCTCACCTACCCTCAGCAAACCAAGCTGTGTCCTTAGTAATTACAACATGGATTACTGGTACTTGGGTATCCACGCTTTTGTTGGGCTACAGTCTCAGAAGGGTTTACACACGTTAAGAAAGAAGTCCCAAATGAATTAAAGGTGGTTTCCAGTGGTTGGGTAGCTTTTCCTCCACGTAAGGCATTATTCTCACATCTACTGTCCTGGTATCCAACCATACATTTTAATTCACTGCATTTGTTATTAAAAAGGAACATATGTATTAATCCAAAGATAAGAACAATGAAAGGAACACAAACAACAAACACTTAAAACAGGCCCATGTATTTTCATATAAACCTCACAATGCTACCAGCGTTTTGGTAGTTTCCTATTGCTTTCTTAACTCATCCGGACTACTGTGTATCACGAGGCTTTAACACAAGCAGCTTTGGGGAAGAAAGTTACATTTGGAAGGGAAAAGAAAGTTGTGACAAGTAAAAAAAAAAAAATAATCAAAGAAGCTTTTTTTTAAAAAACCCTTTACTTGCAAAACTAAGCAGCATGCTACCTTGTGATTGATACTTGAATTTTAAAAGACTAATTAGACCGAAATAAAAATAAAAACCTAAAAATGGCAATTCTATAAATAACGAAAATTTTGTTTTCACTAGACTTTAATGAAAAACATTTGGTAATTAAATACTTGCTACTGTTTCATTATGTTGATGAACTTTATTAGGGATAAAACTATAACAAAGTTCATCCTAAACCATTTTGCAATGCAAAATTATTTTCACTCGAGGAGTGTCTGAAATTGAATGCTAAGAATTACAAGCAATCTTCAGGAGTAGACACTCACGTTCATAAAACTTTATACATCTTTTGGAACTAAGATATTTATACTACTAAAATCGAACATGCATCACTTCCCATACATTCTGTTATCATGATTTATATTACATTATGTAACACCATTCTTCTAAACAGCAGCAGTTTTATCATACGTTTGCTCCATTTTCTTTGGATTTCTGATCTTTATCTTCGTTCTTCACAATATCCTTTAAAAGAAAAAAGGGAGAGGATAACGTGAGTTCAAGAAGCAATGTTTCTCGTGTGAACTGCAAAGCAGCACGAGACAGATTATCTTCCTGAAAAATTGAGGGGCAGAAATGAAATGTGACCTGAGCACTTCCGAAAAGAGGCACGAAAAGCATCCCAAAAAGCCGCACTTTATGTCCAAAGGTTTGGGAGCTGTTGGTTTTCTTAAAACTCATTTTACTGAAATACATCCACATAAAGTGAAATAATTAGGTTCGGCGTTGAAAATTATTCTTAACTGATCAAATGGAAGAGCAGGTTTGGACTATTGGGGACAGCCAAGATCAGGACAGGAAAACATGTAAGGTGGCTTTATATTTAAATTAATATTTAATGTAATTAATACATTTAAAAACCCCATTTTTTAACATTTTAAATACATTTAATATATTTTTAAAGTAAATTTTTAAAAAGTCGAAGAACACATTTCAAGCTTGAAAAAATATATTTTATTTCTTATCTTTAAATAATCAATATCACACTCAGCATCTTTTATATACGCTAAGCTGCTGCTGCCCTGAATGAATGTGAAAATTCATTTTTGCTCTGAAGTTTTTATTCTGATAATTTGGTCTACAGGAAGGCAGGATACAATAACAAAAAAACAGACTTAAACAATTCTAACCTGTTTAAGAACACTCTGTATGTCATCCATAACAGTAGCTAAATTTTTGATTGTCTTATTCAGCTGACCCTCAAACTGCAAATTTTTATCATCAGAGATCTTCAAATTTTCCTGCAGTTGGCCCAGGTCCTTTTTCACTTCTTTAAGCTCCGCAGACAGACTTTTGTTAGAATTCTCCAGCTGTAGTATGGTCTTTTCATCCTCATCTTAGGAAAAAAAAAGAAAAGTTATTCACTTCCACCGCCGTGTACTTTGCATCTTAATATTCCATTTACAGGCCAACAGCACAACTGCTAATTTTTAAAGAACATTACGTCCTGTGTGGGGGTTGGAACTAGATGATCTTTAAGGTCCCTTAGATGATCTTTAAGGTCCCTTCCAACCCTAACTACTATGATTCTATGATTCCCATTTCATAACACAATTCTGACTACGTATGGAAGTCTTACATTCAACTAGAATAAAAAGACAAAGCATTTCAGCATGGTGACAATGGTACACCACCACTTGGTGTGCAAGTTCAAAGGGCTCAAGAAATGGAAAATGTAAGTTTACGGTAATTAAACAACTAAGAAATTTAGATCACAAATATTACTCAAATTGATTTATCTACATCAAAAGTCTTAGCATCTTGTATTCATGTAAGTCAAAGTAACATCCCACCTGTTTTTTCTTCTAGTAACTGAAGCTTTTGTTCTATCTCTGCCCGCACCCTTTCGCTTTTCTCCAGCTTCTGCAAAAGGCTCCCAACATCCACCATCGCTCCATTGTACACAATGAGGCCCACGTTTTCTTCTATGGCTTTTGATTCTTGCTTTACAGTAGGGGATGGCAGCAATAATCTGTTTCCTGTAGTAAATTAAGTAGCGTTAGGAAATAATCATTCTGTCATTTTTTAGTTCTAGTGACCAATCTCAAAAGTTTCTTAAAAGAATCAATTCCTAAAACAATAAACTTGGACTCGGGTTTGCTGATCTCTCGTACTTCTCTCCTCCCTCCTTACTCTGGTCCCTCCCCACAAAAGGAGCACGGTTTTTCATGACATGTTTCTACGCCTGCTCTGTGCAGTAATTTATCTTCAAAACCCATGCTCTGTTCTGCCTACAGCACTGACTGACTGTGAAACTGCCGTGAATTAGAGATGTTCGTCAACATCTAACATTAACCTCTGCCCTCCTTCCTGTTCCAAGATATTAAGATTCATCCTACAGATGCACCCAGATGTGTTGGAAGCCAGAAATACTGTGATTTATGAACTGCCCAAGATGTACTTTTCCAAACTGGCAGGTTCCCTGCAGACCTGAATTAGTTTCTGCAAGAAAGTGTCTCAGAATTCTCATAATCATTTGCACAGAAACAATTCTCTGGACGTTTGTGGCATAAAAAAAAATTGATAATACTACCTAACATATCTTCCTGGAGCTCTTCAGACTCCTCTTGATTTTCTTCATCTTTAGAAGTGTCTGTCAGTCTTCTGTAGAAGCAAGATTCTCTCAACACTACTTTATTAAGTAGCTTCTTGACCTAAAACACAGCCGGGGAAGAAGTATGGTGTTACACAGACATTATTTTACCGAGACAAGAATGTTTTTACTTGGAAAACAGAGAGCAATTGTACAGCTTTTTGAACTCTAACAAACAGAAGCTTAAAACGGAAACAAGCTAGGGAAAAGAACCAGATATAATTGTGAGACAAAAGCTACGCAGACAATACACCACAGTAAGAGCTGCAAACCCCACCTTTTCACTCCAAGACAATTTTTAGAAGATGAAACTAGTATTTCATTGTAAATATGAAGTGGCTACAGAAAAATCAGGGCTCAAGCATATAAGCAACAGCCTTCAGAAGCCAAGCTGTATTCGTCCCATGTACAGCACTCCTGCAAAACTTTCAAAAGCCATTTCTATACAAGACCTGAGCACGTGACAGGTGTAGCCCGAGAGTGTACAGGATCTCCTCCATGTCCTTCTCCAGAAGATATCCACAATGACTTTGATCAAAATAAACGAAAGCCATCAGAAGATCCCTGTTAACAGTTACCATCTGCGTCTTGTCTTTCTCCTACAGGAAATTCATTATGGGATCGTTAGGAAGTTAAAATAGCATTTTAGCACCATCTACCAAACCCACGTAAACTTTTCAGTCAACAGAAGTTTTCCTCTGTTCATTTTATGGTTCCTCTCAGTCAAACAATTAACATAACTACACTTTACCTTATAAGCAAACATAAGAAAGCTATCTACGACAGGGCACCTTTTAAAAAAAACAAAGAAAATCAGAAACTTGTTTTATTCTTGCATTTATAAAGCAAGTTTAAATAACTTAATCTGAACTCTTAAAGCAAACTATTGACCTCATGACATAAGAAACGTCCATTTTCCTACAGGGAGATGTAAAAACATCACACAATGATTCAAAGCTTCACAGCTGAAAAGCCAGTTTATCATTCAAGCCAAGCTCTTGCTCTTCTTCTGTCAGAATCCAGCAGCTGAAATAAGTGATAAACCAATCCAACCTGCTGCCTCTTACGTGCCCATACAGCACTAGGCCCTCACACCTTTCTGACAGATCACTATTTCATAATAAGTTTTTCCAGCAGCTTCCACCCAATGAATTTGAAAATTAAGTGAAAGCAGGTTGCAAGCGCTGTACCCAGAGCTGTTCCACGTTCCCTAACTTCTATGCACACTTAATCTTTCAGTACAGAAGTGCTGAAGGAATCAAAGATTGCAAACAGGTCTTATAATGAAGCTAAGCTCTAATTGGGACAACTCTAACAAAGTTACAGGTAGTTGTTAAGAAAGGTGTTAATTACTTTGTCTTTAGTTGGCCTCTCTTTACAATGCCTATTTCCCTCTCTTCTGTCCTCCCGTTTGTTCATTTCCTCTTCATCCCGGTCTGTAAAATGGAAAGAAAATTCAACATACCCACAACAAACCATTCTATAACCATTATCTCAAATACATATGCTCATTGAAAAAGTTCACATAAACCCCCAAATATCTGAAATTAACATATTTCCTTAAAAAACAGAACAAAACGAAATGGCATCGAAGTGAGACCTGTTAAATCTTGATTTTTCTCAGGTCTTATTTTAACATAAGCCATTTGTAAGTTTTTTTACTTGTGTTTCTTTCCAACACAGAGGATAGAAGAGCTGAAACAAATGCTAACAAGGGCAAAATAAGTTCTGCTAACATCGCCATCTACATGGCATGCAGAAAATCACCACAGTTCCCCTAATGAGGGTTGGCAGAGTCTGCATTCAGCTCCGTTTACTCCTATTAGGACAAAACCAGTACTACTTACTCGGAAATATATCATAAAAATCACATCAACTATATAATTAGAGGCATGTGTTTATACCCACGCCTGAGTGAGGTATTACTGACATTATGATTTAGATCCTAGAAGTTACAAATCACATCACTTATTAGATGTGAATCACAAATAGCAGTTTTTTGTTTGAAGATGGGGAGGATATCTGAAATCGAGAGAGAAAGAGGAGTACGATGACTGCAGGGATGGATTACGGCATGCAGCTCCGTACCTTATATTCAAGTCTCTGGTCAGAGAATCACGCGCCAAATTCAGCTTTAAGCTCACCTTTCTTGTGAGGAAAACTTTGGGAAAAACTATGTATCGCACCACCTGGCTATTTTTGCCAACACGTTTCTGAGAACCAATCGCTTTCTCCTGCACCTCCACAGCAAGTTGGAATGTTCTCAGCAACTCTGGCTGGGAACAGCACAAGGACAGATGATGGGAAGTGGAAGCGCTTGTACAGAACAGACAAGTCCAGGGCACTCTCATAGCCAAATGATAGGCAAAGAAGAGTTATTTTCAAAACCACAGATTAGCACCAATTTTTTAAGGCTGGTACAGTACTCTGCCAAAAATAGAGCTGAAAATGCTAGGACTACAATACCTAAGCAGTTCAAACCCACATCTCTAGCAAATGAACTCTTCACAAAAGGACAGAACTCCCAAAGAAGTACAAACCAAAAAGCATACACCACGTCTCATGCCTTTCTGAATCTCTGAGCAGGGAAAGAGGGTTCCTGCTGCTCCCTGGAGACAGTGAAGCTCTGCAGCCCCTTTCCCCATTTCTTCAGACAAACACAACTCCACCCAAACAGAAACCAGCTCCTCATAACATCATGTAAAGCGCACCCCACGCTACGCCCTGGCCTAATAAAAACAAGATGACATTTCAGAATTGAGGAATAAGAAGTTAGGCACGTGAAAGTGGCTTGGTTTTTCAGAGGTGCTGAATACTCACATCTCCTACTGACTTCAATGGGAGTTGCGAGTGGTCTGCATTCTGAAAAAAATAAAACCACTTCTATACGCATGCCTCACTTTGAGCACCACAGCTAGTTTATGTTAACTGCGTTCATACAATGCCTAGCATAAAGGCACTTACATTTTAAGTAGTCTGGTCAGAATTACTAAAAGAAAATCAGTCTAGTAATGCAGTTTTAAACTGTCTGGTTCCAGAGCGTTCTCCAGCGTGAAACAACACATTCAGTGGCAATAAAAAAAACTTCAAAAGTCACAAAATTCATAATTCAAGATACCTTCATCTTCGTCTTCAGCATCTTCTGCCTCCATCGGATCATATTCTTCTTGATTATTGTCATCTTCAGTTTCTTCTTCATCTTTAGAATCTTCTTTCCTTTTATCTTCCCTCTGTAACAAAAGTTCCTAAAAATTTATCCAGTCAAAACCAAAAGAGGAAAGTAAAAACTTCACTACTATTCATTCAAAATTTGCATGTTTATATATAGTCACTTAAAAAAAAAACCTTCACAACTCTACGAGATACAGTTAAAATACCTCCAAATACACCTGTAAAGCTTTTAAATTGCTGAAAATGATTGAAGCATATTTAAACAGATCGAGTCAAATCAATGGACTAACAGTACAAGACTCCAGTTTTCAAAAGCAATACAGTTAAGTTGAAATAGAAACCAATAGTGATGCAGACAGGGCAGTACTTTCTATGAGCTAACTGCAAACCTTCTTTTCGTCTCTCTCTTCTTTTTTGTCTTTATCATCTCCAGATTTTCTCCTCTTAGGTTTTGGCTCATCTGTTTCATCATCTTTTTCTTCTTTTTTTTCTTTTCTCTCATCTTTTTTGGGTTTTTTGTCTTTTTTGTCCTCCTTCTCTGGGAGAGAAATCAGTGCTTTGTAAATTCTGACACCAAAATCTCTCTGAAGCATTTCATTGAAGAGTTCTGCAAACAGTGATACCTGCACATAAAGAGGGATGAAAGAAAACCATCAAAAAGTTTTAAACTGTACGTAAAAAACATATACAGTTATGATGAAACAGCAGTGGTTTAGGACCTAAGCTAGCTGAAAATCTGCACGTTTCTTCCTCATATCACACATCCTGCTAATTGTAAACCATGCACCAAGGACTGGGCAATTTTTTCTCAGTATTGCACAAAGAAACTAACTTGCTTAAATTTTATTTTACAATGACATCATGAACTTTTACAATTTAGGAATACTAGAGTTATCATACAGAATTAAAAAGAAACCAGAACGACTAACTGTAAGTAGCATAGTTACCTCAAAGGAATGTTCTTTATTGTCTTCTAATCTATAGTCCAGAAGAACACTAAGAGACATAATGCTACAGTCAAACTTCCCACTCTTTGCCGCCCAGTTAGGGTGTACAATGATCGCTGGTTCGTCAGGCAAGATGTATCGTCTCTCCCGACGCTGACGTTCCAGTTCTTCTTGACGCTTTCTTTCTTCTTCCTAAAAAGAGGCAAAAAATAACATACAGCATATTCCAAACCTGAACATTAAACCTATATATTAGTTCTTAGGACTCATTGCTTTGAAGAAAGTGAAGGGAAGCCTAAGCTGCGGAATCCAAAACGGAAGACATATAGAAATCACAGACCAGAATTTCTGGAATGCATACTGTGTCTGCTGCAGACACTCACCCAAGGTGACAGGGAACTTGAGCAACAGAAAGCAGGACATGCAGTGTTGTTCAGCTCACAGAGCAACGAGTACCTTCTGGCTGACTATCTTATGGTTCCAACCATAGCACATGTCCTCGACACAGGAAGGACTTCCGCTAGTTCACGTCAAAGAATGCTCAGCAAGCTAGCAAAGGAGTCCATGCTCCTGAGCAGTCTTTTGTTTGTTCAGGGGTATTTTAAGAGCTGTACAGCACAGTAAGCTTTCTTATTCCTCACAGAGGAAAAGTAAAGGCTTCATACATCATCTCCCCAAAGACACTCAACGCAGCTTTTCAAGTCACCAGGTGACAATTTACTCGACTCTTTTGATTACGAGAAATGCAGTCTCTATAGATAAAATTGATACAAATCAAAAAGGTTAAGAAAGGCTAAATACTGAGCAGCTTACTAATTGCCAGAAGAAATGTACCAGAAATCTTATGAGAATGGAAAAGCGTCATGGCGGAGCTTGTGCTTTTTAGAAAAGCAAGCACAACCAAAGCTCTCTCTCCTAACCTTAAAGCAAGCTGTGGAAAGAAACTCCAGGACAGCTGAAGCCCATCCAAGCTGTAGGAGAACGCAGCAGCTGACAGAATTAGCAAACACATGGGTCTTTGCTTGCTAATTAAAGAGATATAAAATTTCAAATCATCCCGTATTGGTTAACAGGTAACACATGAAAAGGCAAGTTTAAAAAGAACTAACACTGAATACACTTTCCTGACACTGATGGCCCTTTTCTGAGGTTGAGCTTCAGCTTTATTGCACTGATCTTTTTTGCTCTCATGAAATATCAAGAAAAGACTAAAAGTAGTAGTACTGAAAGCCAATACAACTGCAGTTGGCTTTCATGTAGGTTTAAGAAGTGGGGATCTTGTTAAGTGTATTCAACTTTCTCAAGCATAGCTTTTCTGGGGAGCTTGGGTTTTATTTTTCTGTACATTTAAGCTCTGACATTAATTCAGACACCCCTAGTGCAACTGCATATTTCGGCAGACTTTGCTGATATAAAGAAATTCAAACTTGCCCAGGTTTTGTGCCAATTCAACAGCTCAAGTTACAGGAAATGCTCCCAGCACAGTCACTTGAGAACTACATAATCCCAATAGAACTAGGCCAGTTCCTGTACTTCTTTACACATACATATACCAATTTTATACATAATTTTATGTAATTTAATAAGACTTAAACCTCTTTGTCATCTTCAGATTTCCTATCCTCCTCCTCTTCCTCTTCTTTCTCAGACTTCTCCAGCTCCTTCTGCTCTTCTTTTTGTTCCTCTACTTTCAGCTGCTTTGTCAGTCGAGCAATCAACTGAGATTTCAGTCCTTTAGAGCTAAGGGTTCGACTTTCTAATTCTTTGCGAAGGTCATTTACCTGATAAATAAAAACTCTGTAAGTGGCGTCAATCAGCGACATTGCAAAACATGCCATTAGCAGAAAAGGTGAAGTAAAAATTAAGTAAAAGCACTGAAAAGTCAATTGTATTTTTTAACTCTGCACTGAAAACCACTAAAACTTATCAATACAAAACATACCACATTTAAAGCTCTGTTCTCAAAGAACACCTTGCCCTTTTGAAGGACTTTTCACGGGGGCAAGGAAAAGATTTTACTACAGTAAAATAGTTTATCACTATTAATCCTTTTGAATAAATGTTTACGATGCCTTGTGACACATTTTTGTATAATTATTGCCTTTTTGATCTAACATTAGAGTATTTTATACATTGAATTTTTTTATGCAAGTAAGTATGACTAGATTAGTGCATAACTCTCATTTTCCAGTTAATATACTGTACGCGGTACACTTTAATTGTACAAAGTTCAAAAGCTCACAATAGCTTCAATCATCTGTATACACTTATTAAAATCAGGAGCCACAGTTTCACACTGTGATATCACACCTGATATCTACAGAAACATCAAGGAAGATAAAACACTACTGATAATGTTTTTCTCAGCCGAGGGAATATACAACTCTACATTCTATATACAGTTGTATATTATATATTAGATCATGCCTTAAAAATGAAAATGTACAACAGAATCAAATTCTAAGAAAAGTGCCAGTTACCTTCATTGTTTTTGGATCCAGTTTAGACCAGTGCGTAGGTGTAGAGATTTCTTTAGCTTCCCCATCATCCTTTTCCTCTTCGTCCTGACAAATAAAATTTAGAAATTATCATTCAGAAAGCTTGAAAGCATCTCAGTTATTTTTTAAATTCTGTTGCTGATCTGTGCAAGGTCACAACTGTTTCAGATAGTCTTCTCCTAAAGTTATTATTTAGACAAGTTCACACACACATTCTACCACTTCATAAATGATCACAGTGCCACTCAGCCAATACAAGCCAGATCTGTGGAACACAAAAGGGTGATAAGCAACACCACAAAGAATATCGGGGTTACACAGACACTGCTGGTCTCCATTAACCTCGCAGTGTGTGATCTTCCCCCAGATTTTAAATCCCCCAAATTACTCTTTGTTCAGTCAGACCTTCTCTTATTCCAAGATGTTGATCAGCCACATGGCCTGAAATTCAGATGTTTCAGACTAGCGTTTGTTCAATTTCCAATACCACAATTAGAACTGGCCACAAGAGAGAATTTAGAAATTTTAGAAAATGGCAAAATGTTTAAAGACAGCTATTCATGAACTGCATCTCACTCAACAACTGGTCCCAGATTCCAGCAACTACGTCTATGATAAAAAATTTTCTGAGCATCAGGAGCACAATTTAATTCCGTTTGTGGTATCAGCATACACATTTAAAGTTAGTGAACTAGCTGAAACAAAAATAAAAACCAACATCCACTACACTGCTGAAAGCTGGTTTACCAGTCATTGTTACCAGTTATGTTCCTCCTATGTATGTATGTTGTGTAGTATGTGGTGTGCATTTTGTGCCTGTGTTCCTGTGCCTGTGAGAAGCAGAAATAGAAAAAGGGATTAGCGTTCAGTGCCTGTTCTCCATCAGCCTCCTTGCGTTCACCCTGAAGCTTCTCGACCAGCTGCTGCTTGTATCCTCGGGAGAGGGTTTCCCACTCTGAGCGGGTGGGAAGGCAATGCCAAACATCCGGGAAAAATAAAACCACTGTCTCCACATGAGCTGGAACTGTACGCCCCTTGTGGGTCTCCTCAGGGCGATGGTAGCGAATCTCTGCAAAACGGTACCTGTTGCAAGGGAAGAAGCATGTTGGAAAAAAAATTCTACAATACATTTTAAAAGAGCCTAGATCACTTGTAGCACATCAAGTAAAGAAACTTTGCTGCAAGACCTTGAAGTTTATCTAAAGAAAAAAATTATGGAAGCCATATTTTCTCTTTTGGCACGTTTGTAAAAAGGTATCACAACTGAGAAGGAGGAAAAGCAACAAAATTCTTTTTTATACAACTCGTTTAGCACACATAGTTTGACCGTGCAGATAACGGTTGTGGAAGCACTTTAAATTTAGCATACGATAAGCTTTCCTAGTAAAACCATAAGGAGTGTTAACACAGGACTCATCAAGAGAAAATATGGCTATATAATGAACGGCTATTTATTTATAACAAAAGAACAATGAAATGAAGTTCTCTTGACGATCTTCTCCAGCTATGCACAAAATGAAAAATATTTTCAATGCACATCCATTAAAAAAATTACAGCATAACACGTCAAAATAAATCCAGAATTTTTAATTAGTTCTTAATGCAGTATTCAGCAGAGTTGGCACCAACCAAGCTTATTACAAAACAGAAATCCTTTGAGCAGTTTACCTGCACTACCAAGAGCAGCCGACAAAGAAAAAGAGGTTTTACCATCTTTTCTTTTAAAGTTCTGGTAACAGACAAGTATTTCTACAGCGCACTTTGCTTTGCAGTACGGTACTTACCATTGCGTGCACACACTTAAGTCAATCCCTGTAAGAGCCTTGCAACAACGAATTGCCGTCTTTATCAGCACGGAAGGGTCCTTTTCTGGATCAGGTCCATCCAGTGATGGGGACCAGTGTCCTCCAATAGCCATAGCTTCATCTTTGCCTTTCATACCCACTAAAAACTAGACAAAAAGAGTCTTCTGAATGTTCCCCTGCTAGGGGTAAAGAATCATTTTCCAAAGCACAAATAATATTTCACAGCACACAGTGAAATCTCCAAGTAAATCGTCACATTGCTTTGCAATCTGGAAATGAAGGTCAGTCAAGAAAGAGTTCAGTTATTTTTTTCCACAGAGTATTTCGGAAATGGAATAGGTTTAAAACATCATCACTCCTTCTTGTCTGCAAGACTTTGAGTTTCTTTATCGGTATAGGCTTGTACCTTAGCAATCAAAAGCTTTCTAACACAAAAGACAAACAGATACTAATTAAATGGTGTCTGAATTCCAACACGCATTTATAGATGCTCCTCTTTAAAAGTGATATAGCAAAGCTGCTCGTGGTAAGATCACAATAGCGCTACATCTATAAATTCAAGTAGTTCCATTTGCTTTAAGATGCTGGAGTTTGACTGGAAAACAAGCCTGCGTTTTCCTGAAACACCCTAGGACTTAAAGGTTGTTCAGTTTAACAGGAGTTAAATATCATTTAATACAGTGGTTACTTAACTGTTGCTTCATTTGTATTCTCTTCACAGCTGAACCCTTAAAAAAATAGCTTAAGTGCTTTTAAAAAGAGGCCAACAAGTTAATTATTAAATAATTAGTATAGGTTTATCCAAATATCTGTTGTTTGAATTCAACTAAGCTGAAAGCAGCAAATATAAAAGCACTGAATATGGAAACTCCTATAAAGTGGAAAAATTATTGACATAAATTAGGTCTCTTCAGAGGAACAATGAAGCCATTATTTAGCTGCCTACAAACTCCTCCCTTATTGAAAAATATTTTAAGGCTCTAACACCAACCTTTATTGCCAAAAGTGTCTGGCACAGAGGCATATTTACCTTTACAAGTCTGGCAGGATGCTGAAATCCATCACGAAGCTCTTGAGGATCTTCAGCCAGCGCACATGACTTGTGATAGAGATCTTCCATACTAGGACTAGCCATCAGCATCACCTGTGGTAGAAGTCAGAGCAGGCTGGTGAAGGTCTCCACTATGGTAAACAACGACCACAACTTGCTAATATATCCATTCCCATGTTCCTTAACGTCACAAACATTAGAATGAGTGAAGGTAAAATAAAATGGTAGAAAGAAGTGTTCAAATGTCTGCCTAGAATCAACTTCAATCTGTCCCATATGGGTGCAATGTGTGATCTTATTAAAAAAATAAATTGTAAGCACATAAAAGCAAGATGCTTCGCACATTATCCCTACACGCCCAAATACCTACACCAAAAGCAGCACGCTGAGTATGTGCCTGGAAACAGACTCCTTCCACTCCATCACAATCAGAAAAGAACTGACCAACACATTCATCCGCATCCTCACAGCATCCTGTCAGCCCAGTCATACGCCTTATATCCTATACAGGTTAATGGATGTTATGTCTCAGTTACTGACTATATTTTGAAGCTTAACCTTCTGAAAGAGAGCTCTTGCTCTGCATCAACACACTGAAAATACCTGTCTCATACTAGACTCAAGGCTTCAAAGTTTTTATACTGAGAACGTAAGTAAAGTCTTTCCAAGATACAGGGGATAAAGGCAGTTTTGTTTCTAAACCTGTCTTTAACATGAAATACTTCTAAATCAGATCAACCTAGAACTCTGAGACCTATTTTACTGAAAGAGATTTTAAATGGAATGGGGTTTAGGAAGATGTTTTGACACTGAGGTCTTTTACACATCATTAGGGACCCTCATGCAGCATTTTTTGACGTTCAGATAGTCCTAATACGCTCAATATTTCAAAAAAGTAATAAATACTGAGATGAATCTGAAAGAAGAAAATATCATTACACAGAAGGGCATGAACTGCACACAAAGTATCCTTGAAGAAAAAATAAAAGGGCTCCATTAACAGTTAAGAATGAATTGCCCAAGAAATACATTCTCAGCTCTGGCAGGAGTTGGCTTTCTTCCCTATAGCCAGTCCAGTGAAACCAGGTGCAGAAAACAGAAGAGACACCTCGGTAAAAACAAGATTTAGGACAGCTCTGGTAACAGAAAATCAAACTGAATTACAGTCGTAATTCAAGCTCTACACAGTGGCTCTTAATTGAAAAGTTGAAAATGCTGTATTTTGCTCAAATTGCTGCAGAATACTTTCAGTTCAGGTAAACGCACTTTTTCACCCTGCTGGCAAAAAAACAATTTCTAATGAATAGTCATAACACTGGAAACCTGTACAAACCTTTGCGCTGTACAGATGATCAGCATCAGGTGGGTCAAGCACAGCGGTGTTTTTATCTATAGGATCTACTTCCCTATGCATGACGTAGAAATTACAGTAGTTTCCCAGCTGAAATGGTCTAGACATAGGAAAGGCATCCACCCACGTAAACTGAGCATCAAAGAAATCGCTTGGGATGTACAAGTTCTGGTAACGTCTCCTCAGCTCCATCATATCACAGCTCCGGCTGAAATAAACAACATCATTTCAAAGATGCAATGAAAGAACCATTAATAAAGCACAAATTAAGAAGTATATCAATTGGAAATACAACAACTGTATATTTAATACTATATATATGAAATTTAAAGAGTGATATATTTAAGATAGAGTGTCATGGATTGAAGTTTTAGGAAGACATTTTGACACTGAAGTCTTTCACAAACCGTAAGTGCCCTCGATGCAGCATTTTTTGACATCCAGATAATCTCTATACATTCAATCTTACAATAAAGCAATAAATATTGAGATGAGTCAAAAAAAAAAGACCCTTGAAATTAAAAAAAAAAAAAAAAAAAGAAAAAAGCTCCATTAACAATTCAGAATGAATTGCCCAAGAAATACATTCAGAGACCTGGCAGGAATAACTACTGAACACTCTTCCAGTTAAGGTGCCAGCGTATTAGGGGATATTTATTAAACAGGGTTATAATGGTATTTTGCAGTGGCATTCAAAAGTAACAAAGAACCAAGAAGTTGTTTATCATACAAGGTTTTCAGCCACTACATATTTGATCTTTCTTTAATGTTAAGGTGGTTATTTAATGCTCATTTACACACTCACGTTTACAAGGCTCATGGTAACCTGTGCCCACAATCAGTGATAGGTAGGTAAACATCTGGCACTATAAACATACCAGTCCAATGAAAACTTTGAAAACTGAACCGTATAACGAGGAACAACACGTCGTGGTCTTCGAGGTGACCTCTCCCTCTCTCGTCTGGGTGATCTCTCTCTGGAGCGTTTTCTCTGAGGTGATCTTTCCCGGGACCTACGTCTCTCGCGGTCTCTTTCACGACTTAAAAAATGAATACAAGATACAAATATTTTTATGTGTTCATAACACAAGCAGCTTTCCAGCACAACAGAAGCTAGAGGTGTCACTGATCTCATGAAAAAAGAGAGGTTTCTCATAGTTTATTTCAGTACGTACTCTCTTTACAAGAGAAACTGATGATGCAATTCCTTCAGTTCAGATAGACAAGAACTCTTCACTAGTATCTAACAGTAAAGTCACTTGTGGGCATTGCTGACTCACTCTGGAGCAAGCAGCTCAGCTCTGAAAACAGGCCTTTAGAGAATGCTTTGATTATAATCTAGTTTTCAATTTACCTCCTGTCATCTTTTCGGTTTGGCATAGGGTCTCCTCCCCTGTCATTCCTCCCGGAAAACCTGGATGGTGGGTCTAATCTCCGAGCTGGCTGAGGCTGTGAAACCAGACGAACAGGGGGCTGTAACAAACCACCTGGAACAAAAATTTTCAAGATCAATACACAATAGGGAGCAACCATCTACACTTCACAAACATTGCTGCTTTACAGTAGTTTCATTCGTGTGTATTTTCTGACCTAACTCTAGAGTCAAATAAATCTGTTTATTAATAACACCTACTCCAAGAAACTCAAGAGACCTACACTTTTTTTTACTGATGCAAACAGACTCTAATTAGAGAAACTGGTTTAAAGCATCTCCTTACTATGGAAGCTAACACAGCCTAAACACATAGAAGCTATCACAGTAAAGCCTTTTCTCGGAAAAGTAATTTGTTTTGAGAAAGATATACTAACTACTCATTGAATTAAAGAAAACCCAAAACTTCTTTTTAAGTTATTCATAGGTAAAAACACTCAGCTTCCAGGAATATTCTTAAATCAATTTATTACACTGCTGCAACTCCCCAGCAAATACGTTTGCTGTCTCAAGACGACAAACCAACTGATTGTAAATGGGAACAAACGTTACTGAACACCAATGAACAACCAGGACTAATTAGTTTGTAATAAGCATTTATCCAAAACAGTTCTGCATACGTGTTATCTTCAAGTTTCCCATTGCTTTTAAGTGTGGGTAAACCAAATCTTATCTTATTATCAATCTTATTACTGATTCTTCAGCCTCTCAAAGTTCTCATGACCCCACAACAACCTTGCTTTCAGATTTGCCATGTTTGGCAGCATTTCTTCTCTCAAATGCCAACTTGGCAACACAAATATAGAAATAATAGTTTTAACAATACAACTGTGAGAAACACTGAATTTGCTTTTATATTATGAAATCTTAGTAGGAACAGGAGTCCTCAGGAATGTCACTGACCAAGTGATTCTTGAGCTATTGCAGACAACGTGCCTTGCATAGAGCTGCAGGAAGGCGTATATTCAAACTGGAAATTCTATACGGTCCTTTTTGTATTATTTAGTCTGAAGATTAACGTAATAGTTTAACAAAAAAGCAGTAACCACTAGCACCACAATAAAATAAGAACTAAGCACCAGAAGGACTACAATAAACTTTGTGCCTGAAGGAGTACCTTTCTGCTGTGGCTGCTGCAGCAATGGCTGAGGCTGTGTCTGCAGCAAAGGTGTGATTGAAGCTGCTGATATCTGTGCCTGCAACAAGGACTGTGGCTGCGGCTGTGCCTGAACACCAAATGCCGTCTGTTGCGCAATGGGCTGAAGAACTGCCGGAGGAGTCTTCAGTAACGGCTGAGCTTGCGTCTGGTTCTAACAGAAGAGAAAATTAATTGAGAGTGAGCTTGAACCAGAAGCAGTCACTAGAAGATACACTGGGTCACCTCACATACCTGATTGGGAAGTGTCTGGATCCTTTGTGCATTCCATTTGAACGGCATATTAGGATTGTAAGTAGCTTCTACCAAAACTCTGTCACCCACCTGAGGTGTCTTTCCTTTAACAGCACTGCAAACATCACAGAAAATGTACTGAGAGTTGTATTTAGCTATCTGTAAATTTGCAATTTACATTTAAAAGTTTAAAGAAAGTAGAAAAAGATCATTTTAAAAAGCTTATATGAACAGCAACTACCCCAAAATTCAGTGAAAGTATCATCTGCTTTAGTTTGGAGTATTCACAAGAATTTAATTCCCATCTCCGTCCCAAAAGCAGTTCCCTAAACAGTGCTAAATTAAGGTAGGCTGATAGCACATTATATGCATTTAATCACCTAAAAGTTCTGCAATTTCATACTATAAGGAGCTTAATATCTTCTGAGTCTCCGGGATTTGGGTTTTGCACTAAGAAAACTCAAAAATTCACATAAAAGAACTCAGATCTAGTGGCTATCAAGTTACTTGACCATCTGACTTCCAGTGTTGACCACAAATACTAACTGCAGGCGCTATGAGTGGAGTCACAGGACTAGAATGCAAGAATCTAAGCCTTTTATTTAGCGAAGGTATCACAGGGTATATCTGTAGGCAAGTATTTACATCTTACCTAAGTTGAAAAAAGACATCTTCATCCACAAATCCAAATGTATCATGTAGTTTAGTAACTACCCCAGTGAAAACACGCTGCTTTTGTGGTTGAGTTTGCTGTTGACTCGACCGGGGTGCTGGGTAAGAAACGGTTATCTGGGCTGCCGGCTGAGGAGTAGACAGGCTAAGACTGGTAGGGAGCGCAACAGCTGGCTGTAAGCAAAATAAAGCAAACTATAAATTTATAACCAGCTGACACACCAACAAGGAACAGTTCCTTTACACACATAGACATGAGCTCAAAACGTCTCTAAAGCGATTTTTTGGAACAGATATTTTCATAACATGGATGTTTTATTTTTTATTTTGTGGAGTTTGGTTTTGGTTTTTTTTTTTTTAAATTATTTTTATTCTGTACTTTGAATGAAGACTGGCTTTGTTTATTGTTTTATTTTTAAAAAGTTTACTTCCCCAAAATATGCACAGTGCCTACAAAAAGTATGGTTTACAGGCTCGTATACAGTGGGCCTGAGGAAGAGATAAAGCCCTAACTTTGGTGGGAAAATACACTTATTCTCCATTTACTTCCCAATTGTGGTGCTAGAAGTCAGCAAAGGATGAGGTTAACACAAACCTTTCCTTAATTCAACCAGGCTTCCCTTCTTACCAAAGGAGAACACAGAAAGATAATGTCCTTAAGTAAGTGCAAACTTAAGTGTGTTAAATGGTTGCATGAAAGCTGGGGAGAGGTTCCTTATCAAGTAACTCAAGGTAACTAAGCTGAAAGAGGGGAGATTTAGATGAGAGATTAGAAAGACTTTTTTTCAGTGAGGTTGGGGAGGCACTGGCACAGGTTGCCCAGGGAAACTGCAGCTGCCCCATCCCTGGAAGTGTTCAAGGCCAGGGTGAGGCTTGGAGGAGCCTGGTGCTGTGGGAAGTGTTCCTGTCCATGGCAGGAACAGGGGTTGGAACTAAATGGGCTTTAAGGTCCTTTCCAACCCAATCCATTCTATAATTCTGTGCTTCAAACCTGTCAAGCACAGCAGGATTCTTTTTAAACCTCTCTATACACGCACTGCAATACTGTTAACAGTTAAACTCATTCTCAAACAAGAAAAAGATTTTCCTAGTTTGCTACTGCAAAACCACTGAACACTTGAAGTTCAAACAAACAAAAAAAACCTGTAATGAACAGTCACATCCCCTTCAAAAAAGGAAAAGTGGTTGCCGTTAATTTTTTAATCCAAGGTTATGCATATTTTAACATCTGGATAAATTAAACCTGTACCAATAAGATGTCCTTATTAGCTCATTTTACAGATTAAGCTACCCAAGACATCACAAATTTGCACTCTTGAGTTATCTGTGTTTGGGGATGAAGACCAAACAATAAAACCAAACTAACCTGAGTTAAAAGGGTCTGCTGAGGTTGCTGCAACTTAAAATAAATAAGTTATAAATCAATTTTAAATGCTTAAGGAAATTGTACAATTTTATGTCGTCTTTACGAGTAAGATTTTTTGCTTAATCTGGG
Organism: Cuculus canorus; assembly: GCF_017976375.1. Taxonomy (NCBI): domain Eukaryota; kingdom Metazoa; phylum Chordata; class Aves; order Cuculiformes; family Cuculidae; genus Cuculus; species Cuculus canorus. Next base: position 7,383,308 of record NC_071407.1, read on the forward strand.
TCAGTTAATAGTCCTTTGAGGTTTGGTCACTTCAGCAGTTTGCGTATGCATAAAATCGTGCTCATGTGGTTAATTTTAAGATTGTATAATCTGGGTTTATTCAGCAAGCAGAAATGCTGAGGGTTTTGTAACTGAAAGTTAATAACAATACCAAAAACGTTTTGGCAGCTGGAGAAGCTTAGGCCTGTAATTTCCATGTCCTTTTATTCTTTTTCAAAATCCTGTTAAGTTCAAAGACCATAAAAAAAAAAAAAACGTAAAAGGGAACTTTTTTTGGACAGAATCTTTCCAGTAGTTAAAATACACGGCCCTGTTTAGAACAAAGTTTAGTAGGAATCGTATACACGTGGAATTGTATGTATTTTTAGATTTCCTTTTTGCATGAAAGTAGGCAGGCTCCCATTGTGGATACGTCTCTCCAAGTTTATGAACTTCAAGCTCTCTTTCACTACAAAAAAATATTACTTAGTTTCTTTAACAACTTCCCATATGAGGATGATTTCGGAGACAAATCCTACAAGACACACAACCAACATTATTCTTAGTTATTTCTGATGTACACAGTAAGAATCAAGACAAACCTGTTGCTGTACACTATAGAGAGTCTGCTGAGGCTGTGAATATTGCTGAAACAGATAAAAGCAAAATATCTCATAAACAGGAAGTATTATTATCCAAATAACACCAAATACAAGTTATCTGCTAAGCAAGTTTTAAATGGAAACTATTGACATTTAACAATTCTAATACAAAACATAACTAGTATCAACATGTACTGCTTTCGTAACAAATATTCTTAAGCCTTTAGAGTGGACTGTGATGTCCTCTTCCTAGTCAAAACGAGCAATTTTTGTTCAGCCTGACATTACACAGTATCTAGGCCACAGCAGGAAATCACGCAAAGCGCTATTACAGATACGCGTAGTGATGGAAGATAACAGGAAACTGAGATTCTCTGCCTAGGTACAGCAAAATGCCCTTTTCTCAAGTGTCTTTCCATAGCTAAGTCAGTACCTCCTCAGCCACGTTCACAGACTAATACAACTATTGATAGTTCTAGACCTAAAAATCCCATTTTTTTAAACGGGTTTATACTGCAACGTTCACCATTTCCCATTCTGCTTTTCTCCTGGATACTTTCTGAAGCTAAAGTATTACATTGCTAAAGTTCATACAGTCAGCAGCGAACGCTCCTTTTTCTTTACCTGCTGTAAGGCAGCTGCTGCAGCTGCAGCTTGCTGCTGTAACGCAGCTGTCTGGGTTAGCTGATAGTTGGTGGGTGTTTGTGTAGTGAGGCCTGCTGCCGCCAGTGCCGTCTGCTGGGTGTATATCGTCGGAGAGGCTCCAAGCAGCGAGGGCTGCTGCACACCGAGAGCAGCTGGAAAAAGAACACACATAATAAGTACCGAGAGCAACTTTAAGCTGCTGAGCCTTCTGACAGTTATACTGGACGCGCTATGTGATGCTTCACTCCCAAGTCAAGCTCATGAAGCAGGTAAATCAAATTCCAAAATCAAAGATAAAAGGTCACACCTCACTAGCTTCTCTTTTAAATTTATTAGCGAATCATATACCACAGCAGAGGCACAGAGACCACTTCATTTCCTTTTCTCCAGTTGCTCATGATTTTATAGCTCTCGTAGCTGTCATCCCCAGCCGAGCCCACTCCCAACACATACACACACCAAATCCTCTCTTGAATGTCTCAGGTTTTGGATGACCCTGATGAAGACTGTTACTCTCCTCTGAAAAGTACTTAATACATGCCATTCTGAGGGCAAAAGTCATTACTGTAACGGGAGCTATGAGACAGAGGCTTATGAAACACATCCTCTGGAAACGCACATGGCTTTGCTTTGCTCAGTAGTGTCTTTGTCCCCGAGTGAGTTGGATTTGTAGACGTGGGGGCCAGCAAAGAAGGAACAGCATTATCACAACAGGGAGTTTAATTGATCCCCACATATAAAAGGACCAAGTCAAGCTCTCTCCAGCTCTTAATAGGAAGGGTTTGTGCTGCCCAGACTCAAACTACCTAGAAGGAAAAATTAGTTTATTTTATTGTCACATCAGTTTTTAATTCACTGCAGAAGATTAATCAAATCCTGAGGAGCAGCTACCCACACGCTACACTTCTTATGCATTCGATACTTCCAAACAAGGTGTGCGTAAATCTTATAGAAGGAACTTTGATGGACACAGAGCCCTGTACAAACAAAGCACATGTGAGTGAAGAACTGCAAACGTGTCTGGAAACCTGCTCCCCTTTTGCAGTTCCGTTTGAAAAAGTTATCTTCAGCTGCACAATCAAATGCTGCCCCATCAAGCTGTTAGTCTAGTCCACATGTTTAACCAAAACCAAAGAGAAACTCAGCAGGAAAACACATTGCCAGCAAAAACAGGTCTGCCAGCCTGAAGAACATTCCCGTTGAACAGGGTTCCTTTCTTTTCCAAAGCCATTAAAGAGGCTCAATGAAATCAAGACCAGATTGACAGTATTCTTCCTGCGGAGCTTGTGCTCCACACCATTCTCACTGATCCAAACTGAAACTGTCATTCCAGAATTAGGGATGCAGTAACAGATTGCTTGTAGTTGGTGATTGCCACCACAGAATACACAAAAACACTGCAACCATCTCAACAGATCCTGAATGAGCTGCTAATCCCCTCTACCATGTTGTTCTTTCCAGCAGGATGCAGATGTCAGAAAACAAGCTGATGTGGCACTAATCATCTTACAATTTCAAAATGAAACATGAAAGAAATATGTAAGTGATAGTGAAAATAATCACCATCACTATGATCTGTAACAAATATTGCCAAGTAAGTATTCCAGAAAATAACGTTGCTTCAACAGCGAAACAGAGCATTCCATAAAACAGCAAAATTACAGCACTTCCAGTAGTGCATGGCTTTTTCCCCTGAAAATTCCAAAAATTCAGGCTTCTTAGAAGCCAAGCAAGCCAAATCTAAGACTCTCCTGTGACATTCCCTTCTTTCTCTTGACCCTCTTCTGCCCTGCTTCTCCATCAGCTCCAATTTGTGCATTTTCGATCACTCAAAAGAATCCTCTCATCTGGAACCTCACCAGTGCCTCACCTAACACACAAAAATGCTTTGCTGCTACATCCTGCGCCAACTCTCACTTTCCTTGGCTGCATTACTTCACTGTCTCACTGAAGGCAAATAACCAATGCATGAATTTCTCTCCTCAGATTTCCACATGCTGAGCAGAAAAACCTATTAGTGCATAAATTCACTTCATGCTGTTACCTTTGAACTTGTTTGACTAGGCTAATTACTGCCACTCAGTCTAGTGTTCTGCTCTAATGTTGTGCCAGCACCGGGGGATGGAGTCATGAAGTCCCATGCAGCGAGTTTCACAAGTTCTCTCCTATTTTCAATACCAAGTACACCTACAAAAACATTGACATCCTTGCTCCCAAAACCAGATCTTTGGGTTACTCTGCTCTTCAGTTTCCAGTATTATAGTTTCTCTTCCAGCGTAATCCATAATTATCCCAAACATTTCCCAGCCCACCTGAAGATTCTTTTCCCATTTTGCCCATTAGAACAAAAACCCAACACAATATTTTTGCCACCTCTACCGTTGCTTTATGAGCATTTAATATAATCTGAGCATCACGTTATCTACAACACCGCAAATTAACTTCCAAACAAAAGGCAAAGACAAAAGACCGCCAAGGTCTCCTCACAGGCTACCACCTGTAGTAACAAGTTTTTCCAAGCTGTATCCTGTTCCTACCAATTTGCTCTGAAGTATTTGAGTTTAATTTTACTACCTTTCATCTACATACTCAGCTTGGTCAAACAGGCTTCAATTAAAGAGGCAAATGCGTTTGCCTTACTAGTTTAAAAAAAAAAAAAAAAAGGAAAAATCATACAGAAAACCAAAAGAGAATGAATTGCAGACCGAGCATGGAATTGGCATCTGACTGCCGTATTACTATTGGCAATGAGCACTGTAACAAACAATAGCTTCTTAGGATCAGTAATTATCTCAGTAAGCGCACCAAATACTGGATGGCACCACCATCTGAAAGGGCCTGGATAGAAATCTGAGCCCTAGGCTGCAACTCAAGATCTTTCTAAGTAACAGAAGCTTATGTTGTATCAAACAAAAAGACAGTATTTAGTAGTCCCTCTTGCCACTTCTAAATTCCAGAGACGCTTTAAGATTAGGGAAACATCTTCAAAGTACATAGCTACATCTACCTCCTTCAATAAGTGCCACAGCTTGATTAGGACCACAGTGAGGGAGTGCTCTATCCAGGGCTTTTGACACTTGTCAAAGTTGGATTTTAAATTCTTCAAGCTTAACATGCTTGCAATACAGACACTCTCCAACCTGCTCCAAAACCACTTCCTTTTAACAGGTACACAATGAAAACAAGGTTCAGCGAATTTATCACAGGACATCTGTTTACAGTGAGACAGCAAACTGTCCATCAGCTGCTATTTCTTAGGGGCTCTGCTTGTCCTATTTGTGCACTTCTCTTTAGTCACCTTATCAGGGCCACCAGCAACAACAAGATACTGAGCTTTGGGCACCTCTGCTTTCATTGGGTGCTCTGCTCTTCACGCTAACGAACTGAAGCCTCGATACAGCAAAGATGACAATACTAAGCAGCCAGAAGGCAGAACAGCTGGGACCTCCCCTTGACCACAGTTCTATAAAAATGAGCTTCACTACACAACCAGAAATCTTAACCCTGAAAACAGCATGTGCCAAGTGCTGTGACACAAACCAAAGACGTGCCAAAAATTAATAGCTAAGAGAACAGGAGGGGATTCTCCTTTGGAGACGTTTCAAGAACTTGCACATCATTATGTAAGTTAAAAGCATACAGACTACTTGCAAAGTGCAATCAGAAAACTTTAAATTTTATGGTTTTAAACTTTGATTTTCTGTGTTAAGCACAATTTAAGTTCTGCCTTAACAATGCTGAATAAGTACAGCAGGAACTTTATTCAGGTTTTAGACATGAGATGCAGAAAACCACGAGACATGAGCAGAGAAACAATTCCACTGTGTTACAAGTAGGAGTCTCTCTTCACACATAGATCGTAGTCGGCACCTGGAATTACCTGTCTCTCCTCTAACACTACAGGTACAGACAGTAATTAATACATTACCCCAAAGGGGTCCCAGGAACCCTTCATTACAGAGCACGTCACTCTACAACTACCGCAGAGTGTCACACCTTAATAAAGAGCCTTCACTCATATTGTTACTTCTTCACCAAAGATGGCCAAGACAGCATTCAATTCAGCAATACAAAAAAAACTCAACAAACCAACCTTGAAATTATTTTTTAGCAACTATCAGACTGGGTTTATAACATCATCAGTCACTGCTTTTGACAACGGCTTAGGAAAAAGCTATATATCCTCTGCTTGTGTTATAGAAGTCAAAATCTCTTTCATCCCTACCCAATACTCTTGATGCTTTGCAGAAGGAACCTGGTAATTGGATAAAAACACCTGGCATGCATAAATATCTAACACCTTTTGCTAATACTCTGAAAATAAGTAAAAGTTTGGTAAATGTAGCTCTTTTAAATCAGTTTGTGAACATGGAGCTTCACAAGGGCAAGCCAATCCGCACAACTTCTTGAGTGCAGCCGCAGGTGAGATATAACACGTGCTACTCAGCATGCCTGAGCACTGACAACATCTCTCGTCATCACGTAAGCAACCCGGCTGGGCAGTCACAGCTTTCTGTTGAAAAGTGCATGAAAGGTAGACAGTGAGCTGCAGATCAGCACTGAACACTGTCCCTCAGCAGGACCAGAGCGGTGCACGCTTCTCAAAAGAAGTTTCCTGTGCTCTCTATTATAAAGCAGCTCTGACGATAAAAAAAACAGGGGACAAAGTATGCACATGGGTAGTAAAGCAGGAGCCGGGTGGAAGAATCCCAGGGACTGGATTCAGTGGTACAGACACGGAAGAAAGCAGACACACATGGTGATTGCGTATTGCAGTAGGAAAAGAGAAGGACTGCAGAGGGACACAAGGAGCTCAACACCTTCAAGTGATACTGGAGAGAATTTACTGCAGTTTGAAGAGGGACACTAGGAACATGAAAGAATGTGGAACTAGCACAGCAAGAAGGCAGACGTGCAACCAAATGTTAGTCTTTAATGGCTCTCATGTTTGATTCAGGTGTCGCTGGATCAGAGGAACAGCTTAAAATCCCTGGAGATCCTGTCCTCATTGAGTGGGTGAGAAAACTGTCACAGCCACCGATGCCGACTACTCCTATCCCAATTAAATTTTGCACTTCATTTAATTTAAGGAGAAGTAGGTTAACCAAAGGCAGAGTAATGGCAAGAGGAAAATGGGTAAGTTGTTGTGTGCTTCTAGTGCCCTTGCTCGGTTCTCCACCTCTTCTCCAGGGCCCCCTTCTGGTCCCAGCTCAGGGAGGTCTAAGATGGCTGCCAGCTCCTGCTCTCCAGCAGGTTTTATGCAGCTTTCCCTCTGGGACAAGCAGCTGGTTCTCAGTCTCCCACCACTATTTTTGATGCGCTAACTGTCACATCATCCAACACACTATGAATACTGCAGCCCCAGATGCTGCCATCTTTAACTGCTCCATGGTATTGCCCAGCCAGACACAAGAACCAGGAGCAAGTTTGTCTCTTTGCATTCACAATGCCGGCCCTTTCTGGCTGTTAAGCGATTTCTTACAGAAGGAAAGTAGTGCCATAGGGATAAGAGAAGAGTAACAGTGCAAAACTGCTTGAAGGCAGCTGGTTAGTTATGACGACAGTTTATGTAGAGAGTGAGGAGGACTGGGCATGAAGGAAAAGGCACACTGGTAAAGAATACTGTGAAACACATGGCAGGGAGGGTGGCGGTTCCCTGACCATACGTAATCAGACCAGGGACCAAACTCCAAACTTGGAGATGGAGGCACCATTTCAGGATAGAAAACTGAGCCAGGAGAAAGATTTACTCTTCCCCCCACCCCGAGACACGCACCTCCAAAGAACGCCAAGGATTCCCTACTTTTGGTATGCTTCCAGACATAAAACTACTGACAAAGGAGATATGGCATTTATCCACATATCAAAGTAGAGCAGAATGTGAAGGACAACTACAAAACTCATACTGCCCCTGAGGGAGACATCCTGTCATCGAGGTTACTGCCTGTGCTCACACTGTGATATCCTGGATCCCCAAACTACCACAGGTTTGTTGAAGCCCGTTCTCACCAGACAATGAAACTACAATATTTAGGAAAAACTCTGCATTGAAGAAGAGAAAAAGGCAGCAGAACTGGAAATGGAAGCACCAAGATTCACCACACAAGCTTCACATCTTGTCTCAAAACCTTTGATACTATAATATATAATAACATCAAACAAGAAAATTGAGCTAGCAAGGTTTTTAAACACACCAGCCTGCAATTAAATGAGGCTGCTTAGCTAAATCAACGGAAATTCTGTATCATTATCAGAGCAATACCTTTGGGTATAAGGAACCTTCGAGTTTTAACTTGGGATTTAAAAAAAAATAGCAAATTTCAGAAATCTCTTTGCTATGTGAAGTCTGTACAAGCCATCAGTGAAGGCAAAATACTTTGTAAGCATTGATTTAGGCTGCCCGGGAAATGAAACTCAGGCAGCACTTAAAAAAAATCTGTAATGCCTTATTAGTGCTGTTATTATTTAATCCAGAGCAATGCAATTCGATGAAAGGTAATTTGATTTACACAAGTTTGGCTAAGAGTAACTTGATACATTGTTTACTGACCAAGAGAATCAATAAAAATTCACATGGGAATTTACTTATCAGCTCTTTAAAAAAAAAAAAAGCACCAATCCCAACAAAACCAACAGCTATCAGGCAATTATCTTTAATTTCTCTGCTATATGAAAAACTGCCAACTTAAACCATTTCAATAGAACTAAAGTAAGTTGGTTAGCAGGATGCCACTTGTAACTGCACACCCAACTACAGAACCTCCAAACCTACCAGATGTCAGGGTTCAAACATTAGGCCATATGTAAACTGACCTGGCTGAGATACTGCAGTGGCTGTAAACTGAGTAGCCCAAGGGGGATTCTTCTGTCCTCCAAACTGAGCCATGGCGAAAGGCAAAATCTCCTGGGTGTCTATCTTCTATCGCTGCAATCTAGTAAAATAAAGCGCAGCTACAATCTTTGAAACACGTGTCATCGGGCTACTTTAAATCTGTATCAAAAAGAAAGAAAAAAGAAAAAAAAGAAAATAGTGTTGAAAAATAATCTTTGAACCCCTAAACCTGGTGGACAGCGCACATCGAAAGCGTGAAAAGCAAAAAAAGTTGCACGACCAGTCGCTACGCTTTCCTGAGGCACCACCTCCACCCTCCCCGCCTCAACAATGGACTCCGACGCTGTCCGGCCACAAAAATTCATTCAAGTTCCCAGCGGAGCCCACGGGAAAGGTGGCTGTGCCACCCCCCGCGCTTCGATTTGGGGATATAATCTCTCTTTGAGCGCCTGGGCTGTCGGGGAAGCGCAGGCTGGGGCCGGGGCTTCCTCCCCTCCGAGCCGGGCGAGGAGGAGGAGAAGGAAAGCGAGGAGGAGGAGAAGGAAAGCGAGGAGGAGGAGAAGGAAAGCGAGGAGGAGGAGAAGGAAAGCGAGGAGGAGGAGAAGGAAAGCGAGGAGGAGGAGAAGGAAAGCGAGGAGGAGGAGAAGGAAAGCGAGGAGGAGGAGAAGGAAAGCGAGGAAGGAAGAAGAGGAGGGGAGGAAGGAAGAAGAGGAGGGGAGGAAGGAAGAAGAGGAGGGGAGGAAGGAAGAAGAGGAGGAGGGAGGCCCTCCTCGTCCGCCCCCTCCTCCTCCCGCAAGGGGCCCCGCCCGCTCCACCCCAACCGCCGCTTTAAACCCGAATTTTCCCCCTCAGCGCCTCAAGCCCGGGGTTCTTTAGGCGCGAGCACCATCCCCCGCCCGCCGGGCCGCAGGAGCGCAGCGCGCCTGACGCCAGAGGCCCAGGCGGCGTGGGGGCCGCGCGGAAAGCGGAGCCTCTTCACCTCCACCGCCCGCCCGCTCGGCCGCCGCCCCCTCCCGCCGCCGTCCCCGGGCGCCGCTGCGGGCCCGCCCCGTGGCCGGTACCTGCGGCCCGCCCGCCGGGCGCCATGGCCGAGCGCCTGCCGCCCGCCCCGCCGCGGCGCGCCGCGATAACGTCACCGCCCCCCGCGTGGCGGGAGGAGCCGGAGGGCGCAGGCGCGGTGGGAGGGACAGATGGCGCGCGGGGAGGGGCCGCGGCGCCATCTTGGCCGGCGGGAGGAGAGTGGGGGGGGTTGTGGTCGCCATCTTGCAGCGGGGCTGAGGCGAGCGGGTCGTAGCCGGCGTTAGAGTGGTTTGGGCGGGGAAGGGATCTGAAAGGCCATCTAGTGTCAACCTCCTGCCATGGGCAGGGACCCCTCCCGCTGGATGAGGTTGTTCCAAGCCCCATCGAGCCTGGCCTTGAACAACTGGGGGATGGGGCAGCCACAGCTTCCTTGAGTAACCTGTGCCAGTGCCTCACCACTGTTATAGTAGCAGTTACCTCTGCTCAGCATAGACCACTCTGAACACAAGACGCTGTCTGGAAAAACACTATATGAAAAAAGCATGCTATGAAACCCATGCCATCAGGGGGACATTCTGTCTAACTTTCACAAAAATACAGTTACTTGGATGAACTCTAGCTTAAATCAAAATATTCCACTTTTTGTAATAGTAACTTATTTTTTTATCAGTAGCTAAGGGGAATGGGCAGCCCTCTGCCTCAGGAAAAGCGAGGCGTGAGCCCCTGAGCTCCAGAGCACCGATCTGATGCACACAGGCTGCTGTGTGGAGGGCACAGGGGTCGGGGTCATCTGAGGTGAAGGCAGATAAGGCTCAGCAGAGAGACTCATGGAAGCACTTAAGATGCTTTGGAACAGAAGCTGCAGCCAGCAATGATTGCAGTGAGTAGTTCAATAGTTCATGAGCAACAGTAATGGCCTCTTTTGATGATGCTATAAACTGCCTTCCATCCTTTCAACAGGTTTTTACACAAAAGTTTGCTTTGAAGCAAAATATGCACACAGGATGCTAGAATCACAGAATCAATAGAATCATTAAGGTTGGAGAAGATCTCTAAGATCATCCAGTCCAACCATCAGCCCAACACCATCACGCCTACTGAACCGCGTCCCAAAGTGCCACATTTACACACTTTTTGAACACCTTCAAGGATGGAGACTCCACCATTTTCCTGGGCAGCAAGTTCCAATGCTTCACCACTCTTTTGTAAAAGAATTTTTTTCCCCAATGTGCAGTCCAAATCTCCCCTGGTGCAATTTGAGGCCATTTCCTCTGATCCTATCACTTGTTACTTGGGAGAAGAGACAAACACCTGCCTTGCTGTAGCCTCCTTTCAGGTAGTTGTAGAAAGCAACAGGGTCTCTTCTCAGCCTCCTTGTCTGCAGGCTAAACAATGCCACGTCCCTCAACCGCTCCTCACAAGATTTGTTCTTAAGACACTTCACCAGCTTAGTTGCCCAAAATACTAAGTATTTGAGAGTAAAGTCAAAAACACACATTTAGTTAATGAAAACGTAGATGAAAATTGAAGCTAATACACACCAGGAGCACAGGGAAAAAGATCATATGAGAAAGAATTTTTTTACAATGAGAACAATCTGTCACTGGAAGAACCTCCTCAGGGGTGTGGTAGAGTTGCCATCACTGGAGGTTTTCCAGATGCAGCTGGAGAGGGTGATAGATAATCTCATGAAGACTCATGAAAGGTTGAACAAAATGATGTTTTGAGGTCACTTATAACCTCTGGAGTATTCTGTGGTTGATAAACATCACATACACTATATTTAACTGGTAAATCCACTAAGGGAATGGATAGTGATCCAGTAAAATGGCTTAAGATCACACTTTCAGGGAGCTCAAAGAGCATCTTATCTCTTGGTAAAGGCGTTACCATTTATTGATGTTGCAAAAGTAGCTGAAGATCCTAGTCTGATAAAGGTCCTATTTCTAGAATTTTTATGGAAGGACTTCTACTGAACTGGTTGTAAATTTTAATCAGAACAATTAGCGTCCTGAATTGAAAAATTACGGTCTTACAGTACAGAGAAAGGGCAGCACAGTCTGTGCATCCCCTAAATACTGAATTTCTGTGACATCCCTAGTCTGTTGTGTACGTATGTGAGACTGGATGCACTTGTAACTATCTCCTTAAATTTAAATTAAGGACACATGCATTTGACAAGAGGTTGGTCCTTTTTAAACTAAAGTTTGGCCCTGTATCCTGGAGGGATGAATCCTGGAATATTTTTCAGCTCTCTGCATTTGCATTGCATGCAGAGGTTAGTCCCAGGAAAGCCTGGCTTTCATTCGGTTGAACTGATGCTTGGACACAGTATTCTTACATAAGCCACTAAACATCTTTTCCTAATCAAGTATAAAATACATTTTTTCTTCAGAACACTCCAGTTTGCCACTTAAAAATCAAAACCAATACATTGTGATGATTGAAAAGATGTAATGGAAGGAGAACCTTTTGAATGTTGTTTTGGAGGATCATGGTTAATGTGAAATTTCAGAGAAATACATTTCTTGCAAAAGGGGAAAATCTCCTGTTGGAAAATGTAACTGTATCTTTTAAGACTAAAGTAATTTCTGAGCTAAAATCATACAGATTTGGTCCCAAAGTTTATGGCTTTTGGTTTTGCTTAATCATTTAACATTTGTCTTTATTCAGAAGTACTTATGTGAGTTCTTAGGGGAGTACAGCACAGCTCTTACCTAATGAGAAAATATTGTTATGCATGTCAGTTTAATGCGAGGCTTCCTGTGTTAGGAGAGCTGTAATGTTTGGATCATTCCTCATAATTCATTGAAGAAAAAGGAGGCATAATTCACATTGACCAGGGAGCACAGGAGTAGCTGCTCTGCATGAGGGTATAGGTTTAAGGATTCCTATCACCTTAACCAAGCTGTCTTGTATTCAAATGCCTTACGGAAGTCCTCAGTATCTCTAGGTAGGTCCTGTTTTTCCAAGTGTTGGGATTTGATTGTGTATATGGGAAAGGATTTCTCTTCCCAAAGCAGAGCACAGCTCTGGTCTGAAGGACAGGCAGGCTTAATTCCCGGTGTGGTAGAATCATAAAATCTTTAGGTTGGAAAAGACCTTTGAGATCATTAAGCCCGATTGTACTCATGTACAGCTGAGTATAGAGGTTCAGAGATTTTACTTGGTGTGGACCATGCAGGCTGCAATTTACAGAAAGAACAGGAAACATCCTGAGAACTTCTGTGTGCAATAACAGCCCCAAGTAATGCCTTTTTCCATGGCAGGCAGTGAAGGGGAATGGCTAAAACTAATTTCTACTCGATGTGCTCAGATGCAAGAGAAATTACCTGTAAAGGGAATACTTGCCTGTACTCTTTGGGGTCATCCAAATCCTCTGGCACGTGAAAGGCTTGCTGGTGAGTGATGAAGCAGTTTTGAGTTTACTTTTTTTCTTTCTTTTTGATTGCCTAGCTTGTCAGATCTGACAAGAGCTACAGCCTAAGGAGGGGTATTAAGCAGTGGCACACCTGAGCCACTTACAGCTTCCTACCCTCATGGAACATGATCATTCACAATAGCCCAACAAATCTCACCCTTAAAATTTGTTGCAGCTGCAGCCCAGATGAATCATGACCAGGCTTTCTGCTATTGTCGAAGTGCATTGGGGTCAATCAATGAAGAGTTTGCTTGATGGCACACAGGATAAGCACTTCATTGCCCTGAAGGGTTTCCTCAAGTGAACAGAGTCAGTCATCAGCACGCAAAAACAAAAGTCTATGTGTAAAGCAAAGTGGTCACAAGAAATTGAACTGATGACTTTTTACGTCGCAGGAGGCAAAAGCTTTACTGTTCTGAGCTGAAAAATAAGGCCAAGTCATGATGACTCCAGCAGCGAATCAGGACTAGTTCAGGATCAAACAGCAGAGAAGTGGCAGGGGAGTGGGAACTAGATGATCTTTAAGGTCCCTTCCAACCCTAACTATTCTATGAATCTATGATTCTGTGTTGCCCAGTGATGTTATGAATGAATGGTGATGTACACATGGTATAACAGGGATTTTAAGTAATTTTTTGCCTTTTTGAATAGCTGGTGTAGAGCATAAAAGCAAAAGAGTATCCAGAAGTAAGCATACTGGGCAGGGAACTGGAGACCCATCTGAGGAATTGTCCTCCAGCCAGTGGTTAGTGAAGTAGCTGGGTTTAAATTTCGACATCTTACATATTTTTTCCAGCATTGCTTAGATTAAAAACACAGACGAGTATTGCCAGCAACTATTTTATTTCTTACTATCAAGGCCATTTGAACAAAAACACTACTATTGAAGCACTGTCTTGCTTGTGGTTAAACTACATTTGAGTATGATGCTCGTTCTGATGTAGAGAATTCAGAGAAAGTCCTGTATTTCAATTAATGCCCCTTTCAAAGATGTAAACTGTTATTATTTAATAGCATATGACAATGGTAACCAGCATTACTGTGCCAGCAACCCTGGGTGTCCACATAGATCGGGGCATGAGAGGTTGGAGAGCTGCCCTGCAGAAAGGGCTCTAAAGTCCTGGTTTATGGGAAGTTGTGCCCTGTCAGCCAAGAGGGCCAACCATGTCCTGGGGTGCGTCAAGCACAGCATCCTCAGCCAGTCGAGGGAGGGGACTGTCCCAATTACTCCGCAGTGGTGCGGCCCCGCTTGGAGTACTGTGCACAGCTTTGTGCGCTGCCACTGGAGAGTGTCCAGAGGAGGCCACAAAGTTGGTGAAGGATTTAGAGGGGAAGTCGTATGAAGAGCAGCTGAAGGCAGTTGGTCTGTTCAGCCTGGAGGAGACTGAGGAGAGACCTCATAGCAGTTTACTGCTTCCTCACAAGGGAAGGAGGACCAGGCACTGCTGACTTGAGTGAACCTACTGTGGTCCTAGAGGGCAGAGTTAATGAATGTATTTCTACACAGAACAATGGTTATTAGCGATAAGAACAAAATTTCTGCAGGGAAAATGGCTCATAAAATAAAAACTTTTTAATTAGCATTTTCTTACTCCTCCTTTAAGATGTTTTACTGACTATAGGGTAAGGCATGTGGTGGTTTCAAATAGGGCACGCAGGAAACACTACCTGCTGTATTATGAGGCAGGGCAATAACTTTGCTACAAGTTGTACACTACAGGCTCTCCTGAGCTAATTTTTGTCTTTACTTCAGCATGACTTGGTTTTGGTTTGTACTGGGAAAACAACTTTATTTTGTTTCTGAAAGCATTTTACAAGAAGAAAGGCATGAAAATTGCAGGAAAGAAAAATTAGACGACTAAGTGCAAAATAGAAGTATAAAATTTATTTAAAACCACCCACAAAGTTCTGTGTAATCAGGAATGATACAATTTGTAATAGTCTTTTTAAAAACTCATGACAAGATTTAAAATATATTTTCAATTACAGTATTCATTTAGCCTTATTCAGTTAGGACAATAAAAAAAAAAGAAAGTTTACGTTCTAAACAGATGAGACACACAAGAAAAATAGAACAGACAATTTCCACAACAACAATTTTTACATGTATATTTCAATACTAGTATCAACATTTCAATGCATCTTGCTACATAAACATGAAATCATGTACAACAACTGCTTGCACCAAAAAACATAGCTTAATTAGATCTTTCAAGTAACATGCAGTCACAACTCACAAGTCTTCAAGTACTGCTGGTAAGGGTTCCCTTGTCTGCAGAGAAGATTTTAAGGTTCAGTTTCTCAGCTAGCGTAACTCCTCACAGCTCCCCCACCTCAGGGAGCCGTGCTCAGTTATACTAGGGAAGAATCAGGCCCCAAATGGTTGTTACGGAAAGAATTAATTCTTACACTTTCTCCTGTAAATACTGTGACATAATGAAGTGCTTTTTCTTTCTGATTTTTTTCTCCCTGTACATAATTTTTTGTTTAAAGAAGTTAATTTTATGTCCCAGATCCAAATACCGTAGGTTGGTAACTGGAAATAATCCAAACCTTCAAATTCAAAGTTGAAAAATAAATATCAAATGCATCCCAAAGAAAGAAAGAAAAAGAACAAGAAAAGAAGAAAGAGAAGTAAAGAAAGAAAATGCTGACTTGTTTTTTCTTTCGCCTTGGCATTCTGTTAATTTCTGAATTTTGCAAAGCAGGAAAGAATGATCAGCCATTGCATTTCAGTACAGTGTCTCCCTACGTATCAATGTTCTTTCTTATAACAGCAAGTTCTGAACAGTATTTATGACCTGGTGTGATACCGTCACATTATGAAGAGCTAGCTGTCTCTTCCAAACTGAACAAATAATCATAGAATGATCAACTGTTAAAGACCGACATGTTTAAACTGGTTAGAACTGATTTTCTTTTAGGGGTACTGGGATATCACATTTGTTTTTCTTGCCTACAGTTATATTTTCATTTTGAGGACAAGAGATTCATGAAATTCAGATGCTGCCTTTTGAGTTGCATGGATTAGACAGGCATTCACAAAGTTAGCACGGAATCTGTTCTCATTCGGCTCTGCAGAACCACTGCAGCACACACATTTAAGAATGCAAACAGATTTCCTTTTCCTCAAACTTTGTTGAAAGAGAAGCTTGCATCGCACTGCATTTCATACCTATAATGTAACCAGGCTTGATGCTTAGAATAAACTCCCGCTGCAGCAAGGGAAGCTCTGCCTGACTCGAGCACAAAGGGCAGTGCCAACAGTTTCACTGCTGAGCATCACCACAGTGTGGGCAGTCAGAAAATGCTGGCTTTTAGCTTTGTGTCTCAAAACTGACCCCAGTGTGACACCAGCACCCAACACTGCACACCCCAAGGTGTCCTAACACAGAGAAGGATGGAGTTCAGTAGATTGTCACAACCCCATTTTGTATCATCAAGTAAAAGGGATCAAGTTGTGATAAACAGAAGCAAATATTTTTAAGAAAAACAACCAAAGCTTAGACTAGCATTATTGGCATTTCCATGAGATTCCGAGCCAGGGCGTTACCCAGAGGTACAAAAGTTTTACCAGAGACTCTGTAGACAACACTGGGAAAAGGGCAGCCAATGTAAGTGAATAGTTAAAACTTGATGAAAACCAAGCCAGTTTCTTTTCAACCTGTATTTCTAAACTAAGAACAGTCTGGATGTTACTGGCCAGTCTGTGCACAGCACGGATAGCACTAAATTGATTCTGATGATTGCACAAATCAGTCATTTGGTTAGTTTTGATTTATACTACTGACCTCTCATGCCATCATCAGTGTAATGGGATACTCTGAAGGACGTAAGCTAAATCTACATCCATTTAGAGCCCCTTTATCCTTTTAACACGATGCAAAGGAGAGTAGCACAAATGGGAACCGGGGCCTTCATTTTTATTTTAAGACTCCCAAACCCCAGACCCTTTTCCATTACAATATTATGATAAAAATACAGATACACGTGTAAAATATTGATCAGGTCACAAAACTTTCCACAACAGCATTAACATGTTCTGTGGCAACAAATGCAATACTGAACATCAAACTAGCAGTGCCCTTGCTCCACTGCAACAGCACTGCCTTGGAAACAGTTCACCCGCTGTAACTGGGAGCTGTAGATGAACAGCCAAATCTGCCCTTCTTATGTACATGGTTTGTTGAGGTTGACAACCTCTGTCCTCTGGCTTTATAGGAAAAGCTGGGAAGGTGTGCAAGGTGTTGAAAACGACATCGTTAACCAGTCGCCCCAAACGGAGCAAGTCACCTTCACATTAAGTTACTTAGCACCCCACATTTCCTGCAAGTCTGCTGTTGGAAAAGTCTAGCGTTTTAATGTAAGCACATGTGGAGAAATTCCATCTGTAATGGTGCAGTGGAAGAAAAGAGAAAGAGATACTGTTGTGGGAAGAATTAAAGATATAGCACCTCATACCTTCTAAAACTGAAGTTACAAATATGTGGTTAAACACTGCAAACAACGCTGGGAGGATGAACTGGGAAACTGGATTGAAAAAATGGATCCTAAAATCTTTATGTCTTAGGAAGAAGAAACAGTGATGCCGACACCCCTATATCCTTTAATAAAAGGCAGTAACTGCTTAATTATTTTCTGGTCAATCAATTCCACTTGCTCCTATAGGGAAAGAACAAAAAATAAAATCTATTGTTCCCCTCTATTTTCAAAGCAGCCCTAGGTTAGTTAAGGCATTTAACTTGCACAGTACTTGGGTCTCTCACAAGGAGCTCTGCGTGGTTCCTGCTCTTGTAATTGTGCAGAGTTTGCACCATCTGTCTCAGGTCAAGATTTGAGCAGAGCTGGTAGTGTAACCCAAAAAGAGGGCATCCCACAGCGATACAAGCAACAGAAGGAAGACCGTGTACTCAGAGGGGATGACTTCTCAGGGAGGGAACAGTTTTCTTATCTTACAAAGTCTCTTTTGTTTGGCTTCTTGCAGGCAGAAGATCGGAGTAGAATGCTTACATCAAGAAATCTTATAATTAACTGGAAAATAGATTATTTGATTTAAAAACCACTGATGGTGACAGATAATGAATTGTCCCTCTTTCTTGGACTGAAAACCATATCCAACTGCAATGTTCTAGGCTCCCTATGAGAGAACAGCAAGTAAAAAAAACCCTAGAACTGCCTGACAGGACTTTTGATGCTGGCCACTATATTTAAGATTAAAAAGAACACCAAATGTGTCACAGACTAAGTAAAAAAACTTATGAATTTAGATGTACCAAAAGAAGTGTCAATATAAATAAGTACCCTGGCAACTACGTGTACAGAGAAGGCTTTCAAGAGCTAACTGAACCCTCACAGCTTTGCCTGCAGCTTATTCGTGCTGTGCATCCCATCAGCTTTCCACATCCTCTATCCTGATCATGGGAAAGAGCAGCAGACTGGTGGTGACTGCAGTGCTCACTGCCTTGTTTGTGTACACAGATTAAACAATGGGTAAGCAGCTCTCTCCCTTCTCGTTTTTTTTCTTTGTTTTGTTTTCTTTAAACCAGTATGCACAGGCAGAGAAAAAAGGAGAGATTACTGTCTCCAGAGGAACTGTGGAAAGAGATTAACTTGTACATATATCCACAGCTGCGTGACACAACGCCACATCCTCACTGGTTAGAAACTATGTCAGGGAAGTTTAGATTGGACATTAGGAAAAATTTCTTCACAGAAAAGGTTATTAAGGACTGACAGAGGCTGCCCAGGGAGGTGGTTGAGTCACCATCCCTGGAGGTGTTTAAAAGGCAGGTAGATGAGGTGCTTGGGGACATGATATAGTAGCAGACAGGTACAGATGGAGTTGATCTCTAAGGCCTTTTCCAACTTAATGATTCTATGAATGCTGTATGACAGGCATTACAGTGCAGCCCCGCGGGGCCCCAATGAGCAATGAAAACCTTCTCTACAGTTTAATTGTACAGAAAGAGCCTTCCTCTACATTTCTTCCTGGAAGTCACATCCATGTCTGATAAAATGAAGAAGAAAACAGAATTTTCAAGTGTGATTGGACTGTTCATCATCTCTAATTGTGTTATGGAAGATCAAATTGTAGACAACATCGTTGGTCACAGCTGGGCAGACACCTTTCACACTACAAATAAACCACAATTTTATGGAAGATACATCACAAAGACCCTAATCTCAATTTTAAGCAACCACAATAGACCTGAAAGAGTTTGTTCAACACTGCCTGAATGTAATTGCTGTTAACATATAAGAAGTGTTAAAGTGGACAGTCAATTTAGTTTTTCTTATATCTGAGGGCACAGTTCTTTCCTCCTGTTCACCTAGAAATTACAGTTTTTTGTGGAAAGAGAAAAATCCATCTATATAAATGGATTGCAAAGATGATGAATGCTTGATAAAAGGAGCTGATTTCAACATGAGAGAAATTTTATGGGAAGCATAAGATCAAGACTGACCTTACATGTTAAATGGAAAAACATGCAGATGATGTTTTATTAATGTGCTTCCGTACATCTCTCTGTCATCAAACAAGCTATCAGATAGGAAAAATCAAAGCAGCTGTCAAGAGCATCAGCCGGACAATGGCCTGGAACAGCCCTGCCTGCAAGCCCGAGACCCAAGGCGAAGGTTGTGTGTCTCTCTTAAGGACCCTGAGTCACTTCTCATGCTACAAACCATATACACTGTATTTAACCACAAGTACAACGTTCACTCCAAAGCTCTCTCCATCTGTCCTTGCAAAAACTATTAATCATGGCAGGGTTGCATGGGTCCGAGTTGGCACAGGCTTTGGACAACTGCATCCATATCCATCCAGTTAAATATGAAAATTGCACCAAAGTTCAATCAATGAGCACATTGCAGTCGATGGGGCTGCAGCAACACAGACGGGACCCAAACATAACCCACCAAATTTAGCATAATACTGCAATGATATTAAAAAGGCCTTTAAAAAACCCCAAACAGTTGTACATTACAGATAATCTTAAGTACTAACGAAGCTGTCACTTACCCATGCTTATGCTTAACTTAAAATGTTGCTTACGACACTAGAGTTATTTCCTGTTCTAAGGACAGAAAAGCACCGTCATAGGTAAGATAGGAATAACTGTTATGAGAAGTCCTTAAGTAAACATTAGCTTAGCAAGTCCTTAAAATAATAAATCCGAATACAACTGTTACAGCTGAAAGTCACAAGTCCTTTAAGTTCTTACAAAGCTTTTTAGATCTTGTGACTAAAATATCTAGAGATTATTTTTTTTCTGTACTGCAACAGCTGTTACAGATCAGTAAGCGCAGAGAAACAAGTCCAATTCACTATTTAACTCGGCACAACTGCAGAAGCTCCAACAGGGACTCTGGGTCAAACAGAACCAGCTCCGGCAGAAAGCACTGCTCGTTCCCTCCTGAGTGAAGGGGGAGCAGTGGCGCTGGAGCCAGCAGAGAAAGGGATGAGAAACGTTTCTTCCAGGAACTCAGAGGTGTCCCATGTTGGATGACGACAGATTTTGCTAGCATATTGTGAAAAAGGATCAGAAGAGGACAACCACATCCCCTACCACCGCACACCCGCATCCATTCTCTGGGTTTTCATCCAGAGCACGGTGCCAACTGCTAGAAACCAAGTAAAATATGCAGGTCTGACCTAGACAGCCACACCTTAATCTGAGATCCAACTCCTGATCTGGCCATCCTGAAGGACTTAAGAGGTAAGAGCAAATTACAGCTGTTTGTGTGGGCTGCAAAGGGAAGCAACAGACCCACGGATCTGCAAATGTTAAGAGACAAATACTGTTATAAAATGAAAAACTTACTCAAAACAACAAAATTGGTGTACAAGACTGATAAATATGCTGAAATGTTATAATAAATAGCACACAGCTTTAAAAACAGTAAATAGTTGCATTTTCTACCCCCTGGTCCAGCACCAGAAAATCAAATCCCCATGCTCCGCACCACAGCAGGATATGGCCAGCAAATGCCCGGTGGGGGCCTGCTGGCAAATTAGTTATGGGAGAGAAAGTCAAGGAAAGAGCACCGCGAATGACAGTTTTGTAGAGATGATACATTTTTCCTATGTAAGTAATCTTAATAAAGTAGTAACTGTGAGTTTTAGCACCTATCAGCTAATAGCTTAAACTACTACATTAAGGTATACTTTTCTCTGGTAAAATTGCCATCTCAAAACAGGTAGACCTGGAATTAGAGATATCTATTGGTGCAGTCACTTGAGCAGTGACTTGCCAGGCGTTGTGTCTGGAGAACCCATTAGATTCTCACTTCTTTGAGGGAAGCTGATGTTTTTTTTATCAGGAAGTTTCCAATCATACATACATTAAACATGGGCATTTACAGGGGAAGATTCAAGTAGCAATGGTTTGCTTTTATGATCTGAACATTTTAGAAGGTAAAGAAATGGCTCTGTAACTTAACCAATTCTGTGTAGAAAAATTGTTATTCACATGGGAGCACTGAATGAGAAATGTGGTTTTCGATGTGCGCTTCTACAAACTAAAGCTATCAGCTTCATCTGTGAAACCAATAAACTAATCTTTTCTGTAAACAATCGATCCTGGTCTAGGACAAGGGTTTTCAGATAGCAAATACATCAACGGAACAGCTAGAGAACCTACAGTACCACCATGTGGGCAGCTGGAATCCTTACTAATCTTCGGCTCACCAAAAATATACAAGTTTTAAAATGGCAATCTAAGGCACACAAAATACCATAATGATTTGATGTATACTGTATATTACATAGTCAAGAAGCATAAAACTGCTGGTACAAAACGATGGCATAATATTGTTTTTGTTTCATTATTATTTACAATCCCTTCATATCCTCTATCTGAACTAATATTAAGCTTTGAACTAAAATTTGCAGCATACCCGGTTTTTACAAATTGTACTTAAAATAGGTAAGATACAAAGAAAGGGTTCAATTCGGCCACATCTGCCGCCAACACTGGTGTTAGTTGTGACAGGACTCTGTAGAATTGAACCCAAGGTCATTATGGAGCAATCGCTACTCCAGACCTTGCTCCTGCGAGCACTGCATGTGCGCACGTCTCTAAAGGTGAAGAGTCTCGTTGATCTACGGCCACGTGTAAATATTTGTAGCACCAAGGTCCTACTGGCACTATGTGTTAAAAATACCATTTATGTACTTTTCGTACCGAAACTGTAAATATAGCGCTTACAGTTCATCTTCTCAAGGAAAAAGCACCTTGTCTAGGTTTTAAATAAAGCAGAACTAGATAGCTCATGTTCCTCTGTTACAGCACCGCTACATTACAATATTATCAAGTATATTATTAGTACATTTTCGCACTGGAAAACTCTGACCTCTTTATACCTACAGGTCACCCAGTCGGGGAGGAGGACTCCAAGGCAGAATTAAGATACCGCTTGGTCTCTGGGCCCTGATCCTGCAGCTCTCGGTCACGAGAGGAGTCCTGGCTCGAGCTCCTGGCTCTGACTGGGCAGGTATGGCTACGCAGAGCTGTTCTCACAGAAGTTGCAGGATGAGGTCGGTCCTTAACCAATGTTGTCATTTGGTAATTTGTTTAAATAAATAAGTTTTATAACAAAGAAATACATAGGAGAGGAGAATCAGAAAGAAGAGTGGGATGCTACAGTATTTAAAAGCAGTGGAGTGTCTGTTTTACCTGTGATTTAGCAAATATTCATTTCATGATGCGTCATTTTTTCAACAGACATGGAGAACATAAATTTCATATGTTTGGAAGAATACAACCCTTTCTACATGAAATGTATAAATCACTTAAAATTTACAAATCTTTTTTGTAAAAAAACGGAACTCAGAAAGCTGGTGAATCTTACAGAAAGGTTAATTCTTACTGAAAAATTTGCTGTTAAATATTAGAAATTTCTTACTTTCCCAACACCTCCTTTGTATTTTCCCCAAATTATTTTTTCTTTTTCCAGAATAGAATAAGGCAACTCTAGGGGGTATTTTTTTTATCCCAAAAAACAATCCTACCCCTGAGGCATTAGGAACATTTGGTCGTCATGTTAACTTAGAATGCTCCAAACGGATGAGACTTATGCACTTATTGCTCAAAGAAATCATAACAAACACTGCCTTTAAAAAACCAAATAATATTCCTAACTCCCAATAGCAATACACATATTGACAAGACATCTCCTAATTTCATGTTTGTACACTCTTGAAAATAATAAACTGTTCCTGTAATTCATAACAGTTGTTTATATGCAACATAAAATCTTCGATGAAGAAAGGCAAGTCTAAGAAGAATCACATATGCTATTAGCATACAAACTGCAGCTGTAACAATATGGAACTCTACACAGCAAGAATAAAATGATTTCTTCTGTAGAGTATGCACAAACCTTAGACAATATGATCCTTATACTATACTATTTCAAGTTAATTTTAAAAATAGAAAGTGCTTTTAAAATATATATTTACAGCTTAAAAACAACTTCCAGCCATCATTACCGATTGTTTCATCCATCATGACAAATCTAGAGAAAAAAAATTCATTGGTTTTCTAAAAGATTTATCTGTAATTTGGACTATAGAGCAATGGTTGGAAGTTGTTAAAGCAATGGCACCATGAAGTAATAATTCAGCTTATTTATTTGTAACTGTTCGATGTGGTTAAGCACCAAGAGCTGTGTAGAGCTATTACCGTATAACTTGATTTAACACCATAAAATGTGAACCTGTTAAAATCCCTATAAATGATTTCTGTAGTAAACAGATTTGATTTAAAGCACCAAAATATAAATTCCTAAAGGTAATAAACTGAATGATTCAATCAAGGTTAATAACCTAAACAAAATCTTTTTTTAGAATGTATTAAAACTATACAACTTTTTCTTTTTTTTTTTTTGCTTAAAATGTGCTTGAGCACCACCAAATGTTAAAGTCACAGTTTAAGAAGAACCCCCCCCAACTTTTTTTTTTACCTCAGCCTTAAAATGGTTGAGATGAGCAAAGAGTAAACGACACGAGACTTGTTCTTTAACAGCACCTTAAAGAAACACCGTGTAACACTGCACCAAGAGGAGGCATTCGATACCGACACCTATGCCCAATGGTTGTATGGCCCTGCCACTCGTGTAAGGGCGTAAGAAGATACTGTGATTACGTTATCCTTCGTTACTGTTAATGCTCTGCGTGATGGGATTTGGTTGAACTCATTGTCTTCATAAAAAATATCTCTGTTTTCATTTGCTTGCTTTGTTTTCCTGCTGGCAGAGTTCAGGTCAGTGTTCTCTGTTCCCAATCTTTCTGCTTCTTTTTCTTTTTCTTTTGCCCTCTCAGCCATCTTTGCTTCCCACATGGCTAAACCATGTTTTGGCTCATTTAAATTTTTGTGTTGGTAGAAAACTAAAGAAATCCTTGTGGGATGATTACGGTTGGGTTTTTTAATAGGTGTGGTGGCGTGGAGTTCACGCCTTGCACATTCAATTAAAATAGAACCATGAGAAGGTGCCACAGCAACCCCACCAATGTCATCATCCAAAAAGTTGTGCTCACTGTCTGACCATAATTCCTCAGCTTTCTCTTCAGAATCAGTCGGTTGTCCCAGTGCACTGCTTTGCTTTTCATCAGCACAGTCAAACCCACACATCTGTTCTCGATGGGAGCTGCCCTTTTCCACTGGGCATCCATGGGAACAGTCAGCTTCGTTTCCGACTGCATCCTTTGCCGGAGAGCTTAGCGGTACTGACAAATCAGAAGAGCTGATCATCTCTGAAGAAGGAGAATTGTCTAACTGAGGCTGACAATTCTGTTTGTCTGTCTGATGTTCAAGTATAGTGGGCAGGGGGTCTTTGTGGGCTGGGGGACCTGGAGCAGTGACCTCTGGAAGAATCGGTGGCACACCATTCATCTTATCGTTCAGCAAAATTCCAGTATAATCTTTGACCGACACATCAAAGTTCTTACAATTAACGTAAGGTGTCACGTGAGGTTGCTTACTACTGCATTCAAAATACCCGTAGGGAACTGAAAAATCTTGTTGAAGATTGGTCACTGCTGTCAGGCCAGGCTTATGTGCTAGAGGTGGGTAAGGCTGTAAACCATCCACCTTAAAAGGGGAGGAAGCCGTATACTGTTTTAATAGAGAGCAATTTTTAGTAGTGTTTGAAGTATGTTTCATGGCATAGAGGTGATCGGAAGTCTCCGTTTTTATTCCAGGTTTTAAAGCATCTGGTTTGTTCCCTAGAAAAAATGCACACCAAAGTGTAAGTAGCTTTTACTCACTCAGTTAATAAAATACACTTTCCATAATACTTTCATACTCGTATTCTAAAATGGAAGACACAATAACTAAAGATTTTTCAAAATGCTTATTTTTAGCTACTTAGGAATATCCCTGTGACTGTAAGTACGTACAGAAAAACCTCACTGAAGTAATGCCTTAACCTTTTCCAGTCAGACTGCTGGCATATAAAGCAGAAAGCTATTTCACAGAGGAATGAATAGAATACACAGGTAAAATTAAACAACCACTGCCTTAACCCCATAGCATGACTGAAGGAAGAAGCGTGTTTATAGATCTTGTCCCTCACAGCAAAAAAGTGACTGCATTACAGCAATTTGTGCATTAACAAGTAACTACTCAGAAATTTTCTTTAAAAAAAAAAAGTATCTGGCAATGCATTCCAGGCAAATCTGTCCTCAGACCGCTGCACCACGTGCTTTGGCTGCCTCCCACACCAGCGCCACGCATTCATTATTTCAGACCTTTGCAGAGACACACTCGTACAATTTCTGTCAGCTCCCTAATCGATTCCTGGTCCTGGCGCCCTGCTGTTGTGCTCACTTGTGGAACGGTCTCCTCAAATGACTCGGTCTCCTTATGGGTGAGAATAGTTCAATCCAGAGTCCACTGGAGTAACAGGAAACAACTCCATCGACTTCGATGGGCTATGCACTGTGCCCTGAGATCACTCTAGGGGTGTTTTGCTGGCAGACTGGCATCCACAGAGAGCTCTCGTGTACTCTCATTAAAGAGCGTCTCTGTTAGTGTTTCTGCTTTGCTCCGTAAATACACAGAATGTTTAACCGCTTTACCCACTATAGCAGAACTATTTTTACTTCTAATAATTTATAAATGGATATGGATTTAAAACCATTCTCTCAATAGGAGCACAAAAAAGGCAAAGTGGGATAAATCTGGACAACTGTTAGTCTGCAAATACTGAAGTTGTGGAGGAACATAAGGGAACCTTATCAACTCTTTAAAAACCTTTTCTATGAAACCAAACTGAAAGCATTTCACTTCAGACTAATGCCTGCCTCCAAAAGATCTGGAACACCCTGCGCTTCCCATCACCTCTGAAGGTGTTTTTGAAGTGCAGAGGTTCTCCTAAATGCGTTTAATTCTTATTCCTCCCCTTAAATCTGCTGCATGTATCTGGGTGCCTCGCTGGATATAAATTCCAAAATATAGCGGATAACAGGCAGATGACCTTTGCCTTAATTCCTTTTGTTTATCTTTTCCCCTCTAATCACAGACTATTAAGTCCATGGCTTCCACCACCTTTTCCTCCTTTTCTACTTCTCATTACAGCACAGTCCCGTAGAACAAGGAGTTCTGTCCTAGGGAGCACTTCTCCAAAACCTGCCCTCAGGTGTCACAGTGCACATCAGCCGTGCCTCCACACCACTCAGCCACGTCGGGATGCTTTGTTGCACAAAGCACCTCTTGTAGCAGAAGACTCTGGCCACAGTCATCTTCTTGTGACAGAATGAGCCTGGCGCACCTTTTACCCAGCTGCAGACAGATCCCACCCTGCTGGCCCTCGCTAACAACATCACAAGGAACAATTTAAGAGGTGCTGTCTGCAAACCTCTCCCTTGGCAGCAGCAACCGTACCATTGATAGGGAATTATCGTCAACTCAGGTTCTGAGAAAGCCTTTGTCTTTCACATGCAGCGGATACCACAGTTCTTGTACTTTCAAATGACAGAAATTCATGTCTGTTATTTAGATAAACGTTCCTACAGCAGTATTTCCAGATGATCCTACTGCCATTATTGTTTAGAATTAGGGAACATAGAAGTATTTCACTGGTGCCAACACACCAGACTTACTTTGGGGCCATCACTTGTTTTTTTTTCTTCTGCCAATACAGAATACCAACTACAATGACTTGCTCATTAGCCTCTAAAATGCAAAATAGACAAATATTTTATAAAACTGATTATTAAGGAGCTTTGGCTTCCCCTCGGGTGGGTAAGGCACAACCCAGCATCAGAAGAAACCAGCAGAATTTAATAAGCAGCACTCACCTAAACAATGCACAGCGTTGCTGAGGTTTTCTGGGGCTTCAGTTTTCAGCTTTACTGGTGTTGAGTATTTCTTATCAATTAATGGCTGCTTTTCAGTCGAGGTCCTCCTTGTGTCTGGTTTCTTCTTCTTTGTAGCTCTGAGAGGTTCCGCTAACATTCGTACTTCTCTGGGAAAAGCTGTCAGCACCTGTATGGCTCCGGCTTTTATCTTCGCTTCCAGTCCTTCTTCAGTGCCAAATTCATCTGTCTGTGAAATTTTGTAGAGCGGTAACACATGGAGCTGCTCATCACTGGGAATCACCCCCACTCTCCGGTTATCTTCCTTCGTCAGCGTACAGACCTGCCAAGAACAGAAACATTTACAAATACAACCATGGATGTAAAACACAAAAGCTATTTAAATATTTAAGCAGGCATCCTACACTGCACTGTTTTCTCACATGTTATGGCCTCAGTGTTGCGGATCTCTCAAACGCAAACATCAGACAAATATTTTGTTTGATTTATGATGATGTGGAATAATCACTGGTACTTGAAGGATCAGAACAAGGCACGTGTCCTGGACAGGAAGAATGAAAGTCTGGCTCAATTCACGCTATCCATACATACAAGCCCACCTTGGTAAATAATCTGAGCTGTGCATATACTGTACCTTCCTAAGCAGGCAGATTTGCAGGGTTATTTTGATAATTAACCTGAAAAACATATCTGATGTTCGAATTATTTTTAATGACTAAAAAATATGGGAAAAAATATTACTTTCAGATTCAACAAAAGGTTTCTATGATGTGGAACTGGTCTGGGGTTTTGTTTTGGCTGGCAAATGGAACAAGCCCCACAGGTACTCGTACTGCTCTGTATTTTTAGCGAATCTCAACTCCAACTGCCCCCCTTCTCTCTTCACACACGCTTCCCGACATCACCGCCCTTCCCAGCTCTGGGCAACTGCTGAGCCTGGAGCCCCAGCAAATGTTGGGCTTCTCTTTGACCACTGACCTACTTTCTGTATTAAATTACGTGTGGTGAGATACTGGAGCCGAGACGAGAATGCTGGTCAGATCCAGTTTGATCAGGGCACATCAGAAACACGGATAAATATTCAAACTTATCCCAACAGCTTCCTTACTGTAATTTCCCCAAATCACTGCTGAATCTTTGCAGTATGAATAGGTTTTAGCACTTCTAAACTTCTGGCTGTTCTTAATATTAACCCCTCACCTTAAAGGAAGTGTGAACACCAGCAGGATGCTTGCTGGTTTCATTCTGTGCTTTCCCAGCGATAGGGACACTTTCACAAGTATGAGCACGAATAGTCTTGCCATTTATAGTTTTGTTGATTCCATGCATAAGAGACTACGGCTTTTCACAACAATACACTACATTACTCGAAAGCCATGCATTAACATCATGGCTTAGGGAAGCCTCTATTTCACAGGGAGTTACTAACTACACACATAGAGGAACTGGAGCGCCATCCAAGGATGAGATGATACTCCCTAAATGGAAACATTATCATTCCATCATTGTGCAGGCTGAATGTGATGCCTATCATCAACAGTTAATCCAATTTCCCAGAGTCTTGTCACCATGCCTAACATTCCTGGGGGAAATTATTATTATTATTATTATTATTATTATTATTATTATTATTATTATTGGTAAAACCCAAACCTTTTTTATTTTATAGCAGAGCTTTCACATAAAGGCATCACACAATTATTTCCAGCGTAAAAAAATCACAGAATCACAAACTAAAAATCCTACATCGATAAGGTGGTGGTTAGGACTTCATAGAGAGCTATATGCAAAGCTGGACAGTTGCAGAGCAGCAAAAGGAGAAAATTTGAAGGGCACAGACAAAGGAGAAGAGCTTTTCAGGTGGCATTTTGAAAGGGTCGAGAGGTCACTTAAGAAGGCACAGTGAAGGGGCAATCAGAAGCTGATGAGTAGCGCTTACTGCTGAGCTTGCTCCATGCGTACTCACCTCCTCTGGGCAGCCTTTGGACTACGAGGAAGAGTTAGAAAAAACAACAAGTTGTTCTGTGAGCAGTGAATGATGCCTGGTTCCCTATGGACTTCTCCGTCCCCACAATTCCACAACCCTTCCCCCCTCCCCCGACACCACTATCCCTGCTCCATTCCGTGCTCCGCTATAACCTCCAGCGGGCACCTGAGCCCACAGAAGCTCTG
The DNA here is from genome assembly GCF_017976375.1 of Cuculus canorus. Classification (NCBI taxonomy): domain Eukaryota; kingdom Metazoa; phylum Chordata; class Aves; order Cuculiformes; family Cuculidae; genus Cuculus; species Cuculus canorus. Next base: position 7,412,299 of record NC_071407.1, read on the forward strand.
GATGGAGCTTGGCCCCTTCCCTGCACACAGCTTAACCTGGGGCCATGGCTGTGAAGACCCTGTTGCCTCCTCAACAGAGGAGCTAACCTGGATCCATCTCCCCCACTCAACAGTGACATTTGACAGCTTGGAATGAGAGGTTAAAATCTCCAAAGATAATTCTGTTTCTGCAATGTTCAGTGAAATCTGGTTGAAACTTGCCAGCAGATTCCAAGTTATTCAGAAAGAGTGAGAGAGTGTAGGACAATAGAGTGCACAATCACATATGGTCCATGTTCTTAGAAAGCCCAGCACATCCTCCCCTTCTCAATTAAAAACAAAAGCAGTAATAAAATGAGCATGGAGGCACCCAGGTCCTACTTGTCCTCAACAGAAACTGCATGATTCTCACTTCTCTTTTGGAATATCCTGTCTGACCCATCTGTGTCTGGACCCATGCGCTGGTCTGAGAGATGCCCAGACCTGGAAGATTCAGCTCACAAGCTTGTTTATTCTGAAAGCCGAGACCCTCCTCCAATTTAACAGTTCTAACTTCTCATGCATTTCACAACGCACTTTCATGGAAAACTAATAGTGGGCATTTATTAGATTTACTCTTCTCCATTAAAAGTTTACTATTAAAAATGTATTAACCATCTTTCACCTGACATACAGTTTGGCAAAAGTAGATCAGCTCTACATTTTCACAGTGCTTGGCCCAGGGGCCAGCGTACACCTGGAGACAAAAATCAAAGCTCATCCTGGTTGAAAGAAATCTGACTTTATGCAAAAATGAGTATTTATGACTATCACAAATCCGATACCTTCTTTAGAACAAGGAATCTAAAGAACTGTTTGGAGGACCCAAGAAGATGAGGGCTGCAGCATACCGGCAGAACTATGTTGGAACAAGAGTCAACTCCAACAAACACAACATATTAAATACTGACTTAAAACACAAAAATAAGAATTCAATGTACATAAAAAATTTAAGTTATCCTGAATACCAGTACACCTACAGCCTCGATAGCATGACAGCAAATTTAATATATGTAAAATTTTAAGGTCAGTGTCCCACATATTTTAATACAAAAGGAAGAACACAATGGCAAGTGGGTAACTGGAAAGTTAATGTTACAGGGAAACCACCTATAAATTAAGGCCTTGGAGGTAAGATAGCAATTTATGGCTGAAATAGACTCACCCACCGAATGAGAAAAATCTGATTCAAAAGCCTGTCTAATATTAATATCTGTGCAAAATATTCCATTAAGAAACCTAAAGAGAGATAAAAGCCTCTTTTCCCTTGGTACTGATACTGTGGTGCAAACTGACCAAAATTAAACCTGAACATGAGAAAATCACGGGCTCTCTTCAAACCCAGTTACACAGGGAAGCTGCGCATCCTGCTACTCTGAATACTTTTTCCAGAACACGCAGCTGCATCGTCCAGGATGCTCAGAAGCCAAAGAAAATATTGGCCAAGTCGTTTGTTTAGGTTTCCAGTGGTGATCAAAACCATTGCCTGTTCTGGGTTCGGTGATGTTATGGTAAAACTTGCATGTTCAAAAAATTTTGCTTTTGTTTTTTAAACTTAAATTGCACCCATGAACTCAATGGAATCCCTTCCACAGGTCTCCAGAGAAACACATGCAGCCACATAGCTCCCGGTGCATTATTCTGGCCTCTTTGATCTGCCTTGAGCTTCACACGCAGAAATGATGTGGCTGTTTCCACTATGCCATAAGGAGAGATGTTTTACACTCAAGTTCCAAGCAAAGCAGTCAAACAGCCTTTCTGAACTTGATTGCTGGAATGTGTTTTCCTACCCTCCTCTCCCCCTTGCAGATCGAGCAGCAATCGGGGCTCCAAGATGCTGCACCATCGCTGCTTAGCAGCAGAAATACGAACAGCAGGACTTTTCCTTTACAAGCTGTGTCCTACTGCAAAGGTCTGGACCTACGTGCAAGGTCTCAACCAGCTGTAACTACACAAAGTGTTGGAAGAGCAGAGGATTTTTGTTTTTAAATAAATAAGGAACAGTTGGTTGATGGATTGCTGACTGACATCATTTAGTGCTGTTGCCAGTAATAGATTTTATATTATAGTTGCCCTTGGAGCACAGATTTATCCTCCTGCCCTTCTTTCACAGTGCCTGCTACAGACTGCGTGGCACCAATGGTTACATGTAATTGCAGCCGGTCTTCCTCCTTCCTCAACCCCAGCAAGGAGGGCAGCGTGCCCCACAGGATGAGAAACATCCAGACACGCGCTACAGAACTGGCGAAGTCTCCATTGAAGCATTTTGCTTGTCACAATAAAACCTCAATGTCAGTGAATTAACACGGGTATGAAAAATCTGATCCTTCACAGCTAATCCAATAAAGCAACAACAATACTTGCATTTCACAGACTCTGTTAGTAACTGTAAAGCTTTTATTTGTGTGCTGCTCATTTACAGTCGAGCTTCCTATCCCCAAGGAACCCTCCACCCTAATCCGGCAGCTGGAACACACCACCGGCCTGCAGGAGAACGTTGAAAGATGACAAAACAGCCCGAGTACAAATGGATGGAATATTTATTGACTTTAAGGTCCTCAAAGAACTCAATTCATAGGCAGAAATTACTTTTGCTTCTTTCAGATAAACACATTAGTTTACACCTCTGTAGAACTGCCAAGCGTTCTCGTTCTACCTCAGAGCACACAGGGAACAACAATTTTTATTGTTAGCCGCACCGCTAAATTCAGGGCACGATCCTGCTATCTCGGAAAGACATTCAGCAAATCAAATCTCCCAATGTGATCCTCAATTTCTGTAAAGTCAGATTTATTCTGTTATCTTGTATTTACACAAGACATTTCCAAGACTCTTTTCTGCCCGCTGCTAACAAAAACGACAGCCTCGTTTATTTACAGTCACACAAATAACACAGCTGATCATCAAAACGCGGACCCAGAAAAATACAAGAACACATTTCTGAGGTTCTGGCAGAGTGAGAGCAAGGAAACTTACTGGCAACTCATTACATAGCGTCTTAAGTATTCAGTAAACTCCCTGCTTATCATTAAACTCACTTCAGTGCGTTGGAACCAGATGATCTTTAAGGTCCCCTCCAACCCTAACTACTCTATGATTCTATGTCTGTGTCTGGTTTAATAATCCAAATAGCTCCTGGTTTTCCTTCACTTTCAGTGCGCTGTGCAGCATTCCTTTCATGTTTGTGGTAAAAGTGATTCACCAACAACCAAAGGGAGGAAATGAAAAGGTGTCACGCCACACAGATAGAGCTGATGGTGACAGAGCCAGAAGCATCTGCAAATACTACCTTACAAGGTATTTATGTCAACCTTTTTAGTCTAGAGGAACTTTAGGCTTTGTAAGGGAAGATTTTGTGTCAGAGTGAGAAGGAGGGGAAGAAATCTTACCAACACTAGTGAGGCGTAAGGTGACAAGTACACTTTGTGCAGGCTTTAAACTGCAAGGTGTGACTACCATTGCAAACATCAAATGAAACACAAGAGAAAACTAGTAAAGAAAGTTCTGGGTGTTTGAGGATTGTGATGCAGCACAAGTCATTCTGTTTATCACAACATTGTCAGAAAACAATCAGCTACACCAAAGCTGTCACCTCAGCTAAAGGTACTGCTTGCACACAGCACACTTTACAGACAAAATATGTTACTTTTAAACTGTAAACGACTCCTCCCTCATTATTACCAGCAATCTGTAAGAAATCAGAGTGCATTTTAAATTAAGTAGGCAGGCAGAGCAGATTCTGGAAGTAGATAGAAATGCAGGAGGTGACCAGGCAGATGCTGGAATCACACACAGCAACTTATTTTTGAGTTCTTGCCACTGGTTTTCCTATTTTATTACAAGATCTGGTTGCAAGCTAAAATTAACTAATTCTGATCATCAAACTACTCTAAGTTGACGAAAGCCCACCACATCCCATCACTCTGTTTGCAGAACACCACAATTCTTCGCTCTGGGCTTCCCATCCATGTAACTGCACACTTAGACAGACTCCACGCGTCCTGTGAATCACCCACAACTTCTCACCATGAATGCTGTGGGTATTACGGATCATTTGGGAACTCTGAACTCGAATTCACCTTCCAAATGCCCCCACTCAAGTACATACATTGAGTGTTCATACTTGCAACTCTTTCCTCTTTATATAGGGCCCTTTGTCGCAAGTATATTAACCTAAGGAGGTACTAAATCTAAACAAAGACAATATCAGCTACACAATAATTACGAGTGAGCGCTCTGATGAAAATCAGATTCCAAGGCACAGTTTTCAGCAGTTATAATGATTTGATGATACTCTGTAAGACTTAGAAAATTGGGCATAACTTGATACAAAGACAATTTTAAGTTCTGGCCTACAAAATATCCTCACATAGGTCAATTTTTCATGCTTCCTGGATTTGTAATTACTTGCAAACACACCATGTACAAGCCATAAAAATAAAGTATCAATATAAACAAGCATAATCTGAAGGTAAAGTTGCACCAGATGATCACAGACAAATATTTATTCAACTATTCCTCAACACACTCCCCAAAAAGAGGGCTAATTGTCCATACAGCCACTTCTGGGCACAAGTTAAGACTTTTCTGGGATCCAATATGGCAGAACGAGTGTCAGGCTCGGTTTCCAAATAATTTTGTGCAACACAGCACTTAAACTATTATTATTTTGTGAATATCTAAATTAAATTTCATTAACAAGCATATCATGCTGTTTGTCATGAAAAAGAAGTTCTGTTTCAAACTTGGGAAGTTTGAGAGGTTTGCATCCCCGTGCATCACAGGCTATGACGTTACTGCTTACACATGAGCTTACTCACAGCTTCTTGCTAATATTTTGCCAAGTATGCTTCCAACATTTTCTTACAGAATATCCGCATGTAAGCAGCATTTAATGCTAGCCAAAAGTACCAGTCTAATCAGGACCAGTGTTCCTGGTGAATTCCGAGCCCTGTTTCCTTACTTTTCAAGTAAGGGATGTGCTCAACATACAAGCACACAATTAATATTAAGTAATTGTTGCAGTCAGCTCCCCAATGTGACATACAAGTGCTGTATGGTAAGTATATGTGCAAGTGTAAGGTTTTATTGAATCACAGCAGCATAATAATTCAATTTTCATTTCTAAATTTTTAAAAAGACCGTTTATAAGTGGGAAGATAATTTAGACAGATTTTCTTTCCAGATACACATCCTTTGACTGAGAAGTTAAATTTGAGGGTTACCTCCACCGATGGACAAGAAGCCATCCTAGCATTACAACACTAACTACTAAAAAAACCAGATTGTCGGTTTTATTTTATCTTTTCCCTTTTGAGCTTGTCTTTCATCATGACTATAATGAAAGTTTCTCAGTTTCTGAACGGTCCCTTAGCTGGGCAATTCCCAACTGCTCGTCTCGGTAGCAACCCAGCAGGGCGTTTGGTACCACCACACCACCAAACCCTTCACTTCTGTGCGCTTTCCTTTCACACCGAGACTGAAAGATCCGAACAGTCACCTGACCTACCCCATCACACCCTCGTGCACAGCGCAAGAAAAAGTGACTTAGATGAGAATTGAGCCTGGGGGAGGTAAATTAATATGAATCAGTTTGGTTTACCTCTTCCTGTACAGCAGTCTGTACAAGTCCTTGGTTAGATAATGATCCCCTTTGGACATCAAACCTCCACTGAACAGCTTATCTGTCCTGTGGCCAGTCCTCTCCAAAGGGCCTGGGTGCCTAAAAAGAGTTATGGTATCTTGCAGGATCACCTCTAGACCCTTTACGATCCATTCTGTAATGAGATGAACTTATATCCTCTGCAGACCAGTAATAAATATATGCAGATAACATGGGAATCCATAAATAGCAACATGCAGCTAATTCCATAAGACCTTAAATAACCCCATGCAACTCTATTCACTAACTCAAGCAGCGTTTTAAAACATGAAACAGTGCAAAGGAAATCCCACGTACGTACCACAGTGCTTCCGTTGTGCATGTTGTGTGTGTCCTTATGGGCATGGGCACAGAAATCTATGCAAGCTGTTACCCCAGAGAAAGGCCTACCATCCTTGGATCCAAGCCGGCAGTCCGGGCCCATGTGTTCATTTTCCACCTAGAAGTAAAATAAACTACAGGTACTTGGGACTGAAAGCGAGCAACTTGGAACCCCACAAGCCACAACTGCTCTTGTGACGGAATAAATGCAGCCAGTGAGAATGCCCAGAAGGCACACGCCTTCCTATAAAAGTGCAACATTTCTGACTGGACGTCAATGAGATAATCAGCTCAGCCAGAGACAAAATGTCTTTAAATAATAAACGCATTTTATTCACAGTATTATCTCTCAGCCTTTTACATATGCAAAGCTCAGGACACAACCATGAGCTGAAATAAGAACAGTGCAGGATTTTAACACTACTAAATACAGTCACCTCTGTCAGAAAGCAATGGGATTCACCGCATGTATGAGGTCTTCTGCCCATGAACATGCAGCGGGGTTTCAGCTTGTTTTTGAACTACACTGCCCGTTCAGAGCTATGGCAACACCAGCTGAACCTCACAGACCTACCTGGTTCTGGAAAGCTTCAGGAGCAAGTTTTTTATAAACTGGAGCCACATCAGTTGCTAAAGTTTGCAAATTATTTTCAAGAAGTTCCTCCTGCAGGGAAAGACAACATTTACAGCGCTGCGATTGCCTTTAATAGAAGCTAATTCAGTTTAGAGACATCTGAAAAGTCAGCCTTTATCTTATATTTTATTAATGATTTCTGTTCCGCTGCCCTTTGTCACCAACCACAAACAAGCCTACTTTTACATGACTGAAATACCACAGTTTTTAAACATGTCAACTGAATAACAATGGAGGATATGTCTCTTAGGGCTGAAAACCAGCACACGAAGAACTAATTCTGCACCATCTCCCCCTTCCAATACACAGACAGTCAAGGAACAAGGTATGCTCCACACAAAAAACAGAGAAGTAATGTCAGGGGAGGAAAATTATACCATGTGCTGAGTGGAGGGCTTCTTTTAGTGTTTTGCTCACAGGGCCTGAATTTATGATGCAGCCCTGCAAAAACAATCCTAGGTTCCCATCTTCTTTTTCTTTTAATCGCATAAGTAACTCCCCATAGCACATAACATTCATTTCAGCTCTTAGCAGACAAGGTATGTTTCTAACATTGTGACAGAACTCTTATTAGCAACATTTGATAAATACTTTCTTTAGAAAACTCGACTTCCTGGAAATATCTTATAGATTAGGAAGCAATATTCCTTTCTTTGGGGTAAACCATAGAAACAAGGAACAAGAAGGTGGACTTCTCTGGCAGTGTCACATTTAAGCTCTTATTTATAGAGACAATCCCTAAATTATTTTCCTAAATCTTTGCTTTTTAAGGAAAACCACCAACCAATTGGGAAAGAAAAGGGTGGTGACATACTCTCCGCAAACACAGCTTCAGGCTGTATAGTGGCAACAAGTAACAGCTTGTTTTATTTTGTTTGAAACAACCCCAAACCACACTTATTGCCATATATTGTAACCATTGAGCATATAGACATGTATGTATGGATACTTTCAGTTTTTCAATGTGATGTTACATTACAGAAGGACACTGTTACTTTTAACTCCCACTTTAACCAGTTTAGTAACTGCTGATTGCTACCACTGCGGAGTTTCTGAACTGCACTGCAATTAAGGCATCCTTTATATTCTCTCCTACGTACTATTCTTACCTAGGTATCTTATACCCTCAAACCTCATCTCACTCCATCCAGTGCCTGAAATGATCCAAATCTTTCTGGACTTCGAACTATCTTCTTCTTAATTTGCTACATCTCCTAGCTTTGTCATCTGCAAAATCATCAATATCCAGTATTTAGCTAAAAAGAAGTATCTGCTAGAAAAAATAATGACAAAACTAAATGAAGAGAAGAACTATTTACCAGTAATTTCCTTTCCTTGAGGTGCATGGATAGCCTGCACGCACACCGCAGCTTCCCAAGCACCTCTGTCACCGGCAGGACGAGGCTTTTGCACAGCAGTAGCTAAGGGAGCACAGGCTGCCCTTGCAGACAAACAGCTATGGAACCTCGTGTGCTGCGCAACCTGTATCCTCTCTCAGCTCCAGAATGCACAGAGGTTTCAAAACAATACTTTTACCTAGGGATATGGTCTAGTAGTCGACAGGTACGGTTGGACTTGATCTGAAAGGTCTTTTCCAACCTAGTGATTCTATGATTCTATGAGGAGGGGTTAGAGACATCTACAGGCAGAACAAAATGCACTGCCGAGTTACTCTGAGGCATACGTGTTCATCAGGCAGCAGCAATAAGTTTACCACGCCTTTATTCCTTCTTCATGAAAGTATTTCGCATGTGAAAAAACAATTTGGTTTGGGTGTTTTTAGAGGTTTGTTACTTCACATAATCCATCATGATATTTTCTGTGCTACTTCAGCTTTATGCCCTCACTAACGCTTATAAGCAGCAATTACAGTATCACTTCACTGCACCATGTTCCATCACAAGTGTTTAAAAACCATACTATCCACAGAAAAAAGTTTATTCCAGGTGGCAGAGAGAACACCTAGCTGTCAGCTGGTCAGACAGCCATGTGGAAGGCAGAATGACTGAATCTCTGAGATGCAGCCTTGGTGCTCAGAAAAACCTTTAGCTGTGTTTTACACGTACAAAGAATCAACATTTCATACAGTTACACAGTGGAGCTAAACATGCACATGGAAAAGCATTTATGGATAACTTCAGGGTATTTTGGTACATAGGAAATGACACTGAGCTTTCACACAGTGCAAAAATTACAAGTACTACGGTTACATGTTTGTAACTGGGTGCCTGTGCGATAAGCTCTGCATATGTGTCTGAGGGGAGGGGTGGCATATCTGTAGAGTTCATTTCTAGTTCTGAAAATCATCAGAGTAAGTACTTGGAGGAAAAGAAAATAACATAAATCTTACTTGCTTAGGGTCATCAGTGAGAAGCCTGAATTTCCTGGGGTTTTTGCTTCTGGCAAACTTACAGCCATTGAAATACATACTCCATGAACAGCCAAATGAGAACGACGCTCCACAAGTTTCTGGATCAAGCCCTTGACACGCACAAGTACGACTGTGAAAGGAAATGAAGAACACTTAGGTCAGCTGGCAACACAGCTTTTTTTTCCCCCTTTACATTTCTTTTCTAATACACAACATAAAAACACAGGGATTTATAAAATTATGATTTAACCAGATCTTTTCTGTCAAGAGACAGAGTGTAGAGGACTGACTTCTTTCCCTGTAAAGACAGTCTCAAGTCCCCAAAGTCCCATTTCTGGGAAACATATAATACTCAGTTACAGCAATTTGAATTTACCCGTGATATTTTATTTTGACTCATCCGGTGGATAAAATTTTTAGCCAAGAAAATTGCTACTAAAGGTTACCCCTAAATCCAATAATTATTTTGTTATGTGTGGTAATTTCATTAGCTCCAAATCGATCCAACTTTCAAGCTGGAACAATTCTACTCAGCCCAACCCTTTAAGAACACAAGCATTAGATTCAGGTCACTGTACAGCTACTGGAGATTGTTAAATGTGGGCTACACAAAATGAGCACAAAGGCAGCACTGCTCTAGAGCCTCAGTTGAAATATATTATCCAGGCAATTAAACTAAATTCCTCTTGGAGGCATAAAGGAAGATATTAATTCTGAGTGTCCGATCTCTTGGCTATTCAAGAAGTCCCATATCATCCTCTTAGCAGCTCTCTGGCATGGCTGAGTGTGCAAAGGGCACCCTGACTGTGAACATGCAACATGCACCAAACCAGGAGAGAAATTAATCGCCACCCCCTTCCTGGGTGTAGCACGTAAAATCATCACTGGGAGCCCGGTTTCTAGAAAGAGCCAGGAACGAAGTTTTACACTGAAATGACACCTAGTGGTCTGTAGCTTAAAATGAGCTTTTGTATATTTATTTTATTCATTGAATTATAGAACTATCTAGTTAGTTGTTGCAGAACATCCCAAAGGCAAGACAAGGATCATTTACTATCGCAGTTACTCACTCTTCGTTCAATGCACATCTGCGGCTGGTGGGACAGCCGTATTTTCTGAGACTCTGCGTCAGTTCTTTGTAGAGCGTATCAGCCAGGAGATGCGGGATCCCCTCCCAGGCCAGGATGAGGATCACTATGACAGCAGTTTGGCAGTGGTGTCCTGCACGCTGACGCACCAAGCACAGCAACTTTTCCTCATCACTACTTCTTCGGATCACCTGGAAGAACCATATTGTTTATCCTTAGATAGAAAAAACGTAACAGATTACTCTTCTCTGGGACAGGTACCACCTGGAAGAGTAAGAGAAACAGCTGCCCAGAGTGGCCATCAGCAAGGGGGACTGGAGCAGCACCACACATTAGTCTCTGGTGTAGGACATGATTTTGCATTGTCTTTTTACCTGTAGAAAAAACAGCCACACAGTTTTACAGGAGGAGGAACATTTTAGTTGTTCTACACAAACAACAAAGAAGATGGATTAGGAAGAAAATAACCTCTAGAAGGAGATAACAATCCTGAGATGACAGATCCTCTAAGAACCTAACAGTTACCTTGAAAATAATACTGAAAACATATTGCCAAACCCCAGAGTGCCGGTACATAAAAGCACATCATGAAACCACACACATACACATGTTAGGATAGCTGGCGCTGTTACCTGTCAGTACATAAAATGATTCCCACCTCAGAAAATAAGATTAGAAGAAAGTGATGAAAATCAACTGTGTTCTTAGTGAAGGAAGCAATGAGATTTTTCAGAACACACCCCTGGATGACCTGCATTAAATCTTTTAGCAGAATGCTCAAATTTTTACTACACTGCATGACGTACAAAGCAATCTACATCAACATCACCCATAAAACACAAAGACTAATGCAATATTGAACAGTACAATATACCACCGAATGAAAAGGAGAAAAAACAGCATCAAAGAACTGGATAGTGCTACTCCTGCATATTTAGGTTTTTATGACAATCACAAAGAGTTGTGTTGCAAGAAGGACAAAAATATGCATTAAAGCCACGCAATAATGGAACATAATCTTTGAAAATATGTTTATTTCTTCTTTCAACGTGTTTTACCCAGCACAGCCTGTACGAGGCCTCCAGCAAAGGCGTCAAGACCCCAGTGTCAGGCTTCAGATGCATTAGGCCTGGACCTCTCTCAGGCAGATGCTCTCTGCCAGCTCCGTAACAACCACGCAGGCAAACTGAAAGGTAATTTGTGTCAAGAGAGGCAGTGTTGCCCTTCTAAAGTTAATCCTGCAGCCTTACAATAAGCCTTAAATGTAATGAGAAAACAAGCAAATGCATCCGAGATGCCATTCCTCAAACAGACGCTTGGCTGTGACTGACCAACCACCACGGTACTTTTTATGAAGAAAAACAGTGCAACTTATTTGAGTGATGTTTACAGAAAATCCATTATGGCTGAGACACAAGACACGTTGTTCTTATCAGTGAGGTTTACACTCCTGAGGCAACACAGTCCCTTCAAGCCAGGAGAGGGATTTAATTGTATTACTCAGCATGAAGTGTGATGCTTTGACTCTTTCTTCTTTTTTTCGTTTCTAGACTTTGTAACTTCAATAAAGAAACCTGGTACCTATGAGTTTTTCAGTACAACATCAGGCTGTCTTTTCTGAGTCCTCACACAGTTCCAAAGTGGAAATACAGTCCAGGAAAATGACCAACAGATGGGAAGGAAATTTATAGTTTCCTTTAAACTAACACCACACTCCCCTGGAATTAAACATCACTGGAATTTGCTTCATTGTGCACACAGTAGGGAATGCAACACTTACTGGACTCAAAACCATTTTATAGTCCATCATCTCTCGGGTCCCAATAGATTATTAGTTGCCTGAATTTAGTATCTGTGGCTCAGAAGAGCCGTGTTCACTGACTGCTACAGCTGGAGTGCTCCCATCCTTTTGTTCCCAGAGATGAGGCACTTCTCTCACTTGGCTGTTATGGTCTTAGAAGGGCACAACTTGCACCAAAATGATCACAGTTTCTCCAGGCCTGCAGACAGTGCAGACAGAGCTGGAGCTGTGCTGCTGTTCCCATACAGACTGACGATGCCCCTTCACATGCTGAGGCTGATGTTCTCAAAGCAGTAACACACACAGCCCCTCTTTTGTAATAATAAACCCACTGCAACGCCACACTCAACATACAATAAAGCACCTTTGAGCAGGACAACTGAGAACTACGGAATAAATTCAGCCAACAAAAACACCATATCATTCTTGATGATTTAGTAACTTTTCTCATGGGGAAACTGCTGCTGCAGTTGTGGCAGTTGGACTTGGTGACTTCTTAGTTACACTAACACTGACATTACTCTGTTCATTTCCAACTTGTCACTTGCCTTCTAGTGCCAGACTACAGCAGATACCTTTCTGAACTCTGTAACAAATCACATGTACATTGTAATCCAAGTGTATATGTGTTAAGCAAAAGTAAAACTGACAGCATTTGCTTTTCTTACTAAACCTGTGGTTGTCCGTGTAATTAGTACAGCCCAAAACACGACTAATTTTTCAGTCGTGTGCTAAAGCTGTGTGCTTTACAAGCTTTAAAAGCTTAGTTTGTCATTCCCTTACCTGTGAGGACAGTAAAGAGACAGAAAGGGATGCTAAAAAATGAAGAATACAAGAACAGGATGAGGTCAGAGCAGCAGACTCTCTAGCCTTATCCTGACCCTGAAAATAACAAACAAACAATCAAACAAACAAATAAATAAATGTTTCTCAACAACCACCAGGCATCTTCCACTCCCCTGCTGGAAGCTTGGGGGATATGCTCTCTCCCACCTCTTGAAGGTTTTATCTTCCGTGCGTTTGCCTACTCACTTCTAAACCTATGCAGTGTTTTGCCATCTACTTCACTCCTGGGCAAAGCTTAATCCCAGACTGTGTGAAAGAAAATACCATCATCTTCTCTTTGCACTGAGCTCGCCTCCTGCTAGTGCCCTCTAGTTTTGATATAGTCCAAGATGGTGAACAATAGATTGCTCCTCAGCTCTCCATGCCACAAAGACTGATTCAGAGAGCCCTGCTTTCAGGGCGATAGTTTGTACCGCTACTTGTCTTTCCCAGGTCTGCTGTGCTTTCTTGAGTTGGTGGACCAGAATTGGGCAGTATTCAAGACTGGGGTGCAGGATACTATCTCACAGAGGACTAATTAAATTTCATGTTTTCTTTATTCCTCCCCAGTAATTCTCACCAATTTGTTTTGCTTCCTTCATCGCTACTGAACACTGAACCTGACGTCTAATGAACAGTTACCCCACACAGTAAAACCCAACCCTGCAGCCATCACTGTGTATATGAAACTACAACACGCCAGCTTTTTGTGTACTTTACCAAGCGAGTTCCATCTATCATTTTAGTGGCCATTTGTTCTGCATCACAAGGCGTTCCTACTCTTCATGACATCTGTCCCTGCTATCCATTATCCTGAACAACCATTTATCACCAGTAGTTTGCCACCTCAGTGACAAAATTATGCTATCAATAAGAGCTGCTCCAGCTGTCCAAATGCTAGCGTTCTACTTACTTGAATTATTTCTTTTAGATTGTTGATGCAACTGTCTCAAACCTTGGCAGGAGCTCTAGAACAAGGAATAAGTACACTGTGAATAAAAATTACTTGATGTCCTTAAACATAAGCCAGTCTATCTAAACTAGCACATATGTGACTTGCACAAGTAGACCAGAGCCAGACTGCAGCTCATCATAGTAGACGCTGAATTACCACATGGATGAGAAATTACTTTCCAATTTAGGATCACCAGAATAGCTGTGTTAACTTTAACGTGATATAAACCAGACACCATTAACGAATAGTACAAAATTTTGATTGCAAGTTAAATACACTGCTATAAATTATTGGATTAAAAAAAATTAACTAACAAAAACGGTCCTTTATATGTTTCTTTCATCTCCGTGTGGTTCAACTGTAATATACCCTCTGGCCCATTCTGAATTTCTTCCGTAAAACAGCTACGTCTCCCTTGCAGGAGCCGATTTTAAAGCAAGAACATAGCTTCATCGTTCACTGTAATTTCCTGAAGTAGGCGACTCATTTAGAACAGTTTGGCTCCGCATTTTCTAAGCTGCAGATCTTGCCTCTGCGCAAAGTCTGAGTATGGAGCATAGGACATAGGACGCGATTCTGCTAAGCTACAATTCCACAATAAAGTGCCCCAGCCCAATGTGACAGCACAGTGCTGCTGAAACCTGCTGCTGCTTAGGCCAGCGACGTCGCCTTACAGACAGCAGGAGAAATGCTCACTTGCCAGAGCAGTGAGTCTGCCCTCCTTTATCCTAATTACACACACACTAAACCACATTAAACTCTTTTCTTACTGGAAAACGTTATATGCTTCTATTCTCAGCATGTCTGATAGATATTAAAATGGAAATAAGTTCCATCTCCCTAAGCTCTCTCTTCTCGAGCACTAGAAGAGTCCATCAGAAGCGTTAGAACAGAACAGTTACCGTCCATCACAACACTACGAAGTTACTTCGCTCTTTTTACAGGAATGGCACTAAAGGATGAAATCTGCAATCACCTGCAAACACCTTTTTTCAAGCTGCTACTGGAAGCAGTATTGTACAGTTTAGAAAGAAGCAGACTGAGTACATACAGGTTAAGTGATTCTTCTATAATTATGCCACCACCACAGAAGTGAGGACAAAACTCAAGTCAACTCCCAGTGCCCTCTTACCCTCCTGGCTCCCTCAATGTCGTTTCTGTCACACTGCAGACAATACATGGGACAATAAGGATCCAGACTCTCAGTTTGTTCTAATATCCCAGTACTTTTAGTGATAATAGCAACTTAAATGCTCCTTCTTTTATAATACGTAACTTTGTTTACCTTAACATAGCTTTTTCTGTTTCATGTTTACTCTGCTGAACTCTTTTGGTAGTTCTTCATATTGAACAACATTAAAACACTTTTATTTACTTCAGAAACCATGTAAAGCATCTAGTAATTTTGAAACTCAAAGCACTGCAGCACTGAACAAAAACCAGCTTTCCTGTGGGTAACCTAACAAACATTTTCATCCAAACTTTCATCCTGCAGTCAGCAGGTTTGACTCCTACAAACAGTGGAAATAGTTCTCTGCTACAGCACCTGCTACACACACACTGACTGAATGTGTAACAAAGTTATGGCAAGAAAGTGATGCTCCAATAAAATGCTCTCCAACAGAAGTGAACAGAAGCCCCATCAACCACCTCCTCCACAAGCCAAAATAATTTCCTTCCAGACTTCTACGGTGAATATCACTTCATCAGAAAAATGGTTTAATAAATGAAAGAAAAGCCTGAAGTACAGTAAGCTGTTTAAAGCAGAATGGAGTTGCACATTCTACTTAAAGTCCAGAAGAATTTACTCTAAGGCCCTTTTCAAATATATTTCAGAAGTCCCCCACTTTATCAGGTTCCACACAGCACAACAGCTTCAGTCTCCCCTTAGCAAGCAGTGCCACACTAGGCGTCGACCAGTTCACTGCCAATCAGGATACAGAAAACAAGCATCATGGAGTCTGATGACAGCTGCCTGACCTCCTGATAAAGCGGTTCTTGGACAGGTCGGTTGATTAGTAATGATCATCCACTGCAAAGGACCTTGCTCATTTTTCAGTTCATTTTCTTTAATAAATTACACATATCTTCCAATATTAACATTAACTTACAGGTAGGGAGCTTAGAAGCTGGAGTAACTTCTCAGTTTTCTTGTTTTTTCAGTTCCCAATGTCAATCACTTTCTCCACTCAATCTAAACTAGCAAACCGCAAAGCACATTATCTCTGCATCTGCAGCAGAAGCTATTGTTATTAAGCCTCATTCAGCATTCAACAAAATGTAGTTTCTGGCATTTAGCTCCAAATTCCTATCAGTCCAGTGACCCATATAATCTTGGCTATAACAGTGGCTTATCTAATCATGGCTTTTAAAAAACTGACTAATGTCAGTGGCAAATATTAGGCTCAAGTCTGTATAGGACTGTAATTTCAAATTTAACTCTATTTTAGAAGTAATTGTAATTGGGTCTTTAAATCCATGTTTAATCCATTCCTACTTTTAATTATTTATAGATCCTACTAATATACAATCAACACTGCAGACAAGATGAAGATCTGTCCAGTTATAAATGTAAAACCCCCAAAAGGCAGACAGTACAAAAGCAAAAGAGTTTGAGGAACTACTAGCAAAAGGCAAAAAAGCACTGTAACACTGTATTTTCAAACAGCAGACTAACAGGATCTGAAGGGTTAAGAGATCCTCCGAGTTTTCTAGGGGATTGGAAGGCACTCAAAGAAGATAAGGCTCGAAGTACAACCACCATTTCTTCACAAACGAGAGTTTTGGAAGATTCCTGTGTCAGAAACCTTCACAGTGGACAGCCAAGGATATTTCTCTGAAGTTAAAAACCCCGACAAAAGTGGTTACAGAACAACAAAGATAAAACCCCCCAAATCAACCAACTATCCCCACCAAACAGTAGCTATGTGCCAAGTTCAGATGACACCCACCAAAGAAACAAAAGGATGAAACAACTGAAGCATTACACGCGATGTGCATTGTCTTGACTTGAACCGTGTTAGTACTGGAGGGCTTAAGGATTACCAAGAGGATATCACTTTGTAAAAACATTGATTCAGTGACCACTTGAGCCTGGTATCTGCGTGGGGCAAAGCAGCGATCACACAGAAAAGTGTGATGCACACGGAGAAGTCAATTAAACTCTTCTGAAGTGAAGTCACAGCTCAGTCGCGCTGCAGTCTTTCTGGATTTCCAAAAACCTTTCAGTAAGGTCCCTCAGCAAAGACTCTTTAAAAGCCCCTCATGTGTCTTGGGACAAATCAAAAGACCACCCATGA
Organism: Cuculus canorus; assembly: GCF_017976375.1. Taxonomy (NCBI): domain Eukaryota; kingdom Metazoa; phylum Chordata; class Aves; order Cuculiformes; family Cuculidae; genus Cuculus; species Cuculus canorus. The sequence goes on from NC_071407.1 coordinate 7,429,273, forward strand.
ATAACTGGAGAAAAGACATGAAACAAAGGCTGGTTTGTCTCCCACTGGAGCTCTGTAGAACTGTGTTCAAACTTGTGCTCTTCAGCATGTTTGTTAGGGGTAAATAAAAGGATGACAACATTTGTTGATGACACTAAGCAATTCAGAGTAGTGAAGACAAGCACAATCCGCAAACAAACGAAGGAGGAGTTCATACTGCTGAGCAGACCGTAAAATGGCAAATAAAATGCACTGTAGATGTGCATATTTAATGCACATGGTGAAAACAATTCTATTTTCAGATACACATGGACTCGGAGTTGGCCATTACCATGCAGGAATGAGAATCTGGCGTAACGCTAGTAAGTGCCGTGAAAATGCCAAATCACTGCTCTGCAATGGAGAAAAAAAAGCAAAAACAACTGCTTGGAATTACTGGGAACAGAGAACAAGGCTGAAAACATTATGCCAGCATTTTAACTCCTAGAACAGGAAGGAAAAGGAGAAACAAAGATGGTAACATTTATGAAAGGCAATTGAACGCAACACGCGTCCAGCTCAGGGAACCACAGAGCCATGACTTACTGGAAACTAAGCGTGTCTTCTGGGAGACAAATGCCTTGCTCTTACACCCTTCTGCCGTCAGCCAGCACTGGAGACAGGATAGGCAAGAAGGACCTTTGCCCTGACCTGGCCGTTCTTATCACTTCTTATCTTTATTCGGAGCTGGAGCCTTAAAAATCCACTTGTAACTCTGAATAATAGCTTTGTTGATCCAAGCCAACATGCACTGAAACCAGGAGAAGGAGCCCACAGCAAAAGGGTTCAATGCAGAAAATGTTAAGACCCAAAGCTGACCTCCTCCGAGGCCAGCGTTGTGTATCTTAGAGCTGTGATGCCCTGTGATGCGGGATGATGCCCGCAGTGAGCTACTCATGAACAACTACACAAAATCTTAAACCATTTCATGTAAATGGAGGTAACTGTAATTTACCATCCAACATACTGAGAACAGAAACAACCCCAACACAATACATCCGTTACCAGTGGAAGCACTGATAGAACAATGGGACCAACACACGTCAGACACCCACATCCCTGGCTGTCACGGGGGATGCACAGCAACACCAAACTGCTGCTAAGGGCCGCTAAGAATGAGAGACCAGTAATTCCAGTGCTTCAACACGTTTTTAACTTATTATGAAGAAGTCTCATGAACCTAAACAAAGCAAAAAGAAATCAAAACAGAAAAGGAAGAACAGTACATTTACCCCAGCACATTACAGAATGATAAGGAATTGGCTGTATGGTCATGCTCAAACAGTTGTGGTCAACAGCTCAATGTCCAAGTGGAGACCAGTGACAAGTGGCGTTCCGCAGAGGGCAGTACTGGGACCCTTATTTAACACATTTGTCACAGACATGGACAGTGGGATTGAGGGCACCGTCAGCAAATTTGCTGATGACACCAAGCTGTGTGGTGTGGTTGACACGCTGGAGGGAAGGGATGTCATCCAAAGGGACACTGACAGGCTTGAGAGCTGGGCCTGTGCAAACCTCATGAAGTTCAACAAGGCCAAGCGCAAGGTCCTGCACATAGGTTGAGCAATCCCAAGCACAAATACAGGCTGGGCGGAGAATGGATTGAGAGAAACCCTGAAGAGAAGGACTGCAGGGTGCTGGTGGATGACAAGCTCAACATGAGCTGGCAACGTGTGCTCGCAGCCACAAGGCCAACTGTGTCCCGGGCTGCATCAAGCGAAGTCTGACCAGCAGGGCAAGAGAGGTGATTCTGCCCCTCTACTCCGCTCTCGTGAGACCCCACCTGGAGTCCTGTTATCCACCTCTGGAATCTCCAGCATAAGAATGATTTGGAACTGTTGGCATGGATCCAGAAGAGGAACACGAAGATGATCCGAGGGCTTGAGTACCTCTCCTATGAAGACAGGCTGAGAGATTTGGGGTTGTTCAGCCTAGAGAAGGCTCCAGTGAGACTTTATAGGAGCTTTCCAGTACTGAGACGGGCTCCAGGAAAGCCGCGGAGGGACTTTTTACCAAGAGCACGTGGGGAAAGGACGAAGACTAACGGTTTTAAGCTGAAACAGAGAAGATCTATTAGCTTAGACTTAAAGAAGAAATTCTTCCCTGGTGAGGCCCTGGCCCACGCTGCCCAGAGAAGTCGTGGCTGCCCCATCCCTGGAGGTGTTCAAGGCCAGGCTGGATGGGGTTTCCAGCAACCTGACCCAGTGGGAGGTGTCCCTGCCCATGTCAGGGGGCTTGGAACTGGGTGAATTGGAAGTTCCCTTCCAACCCAAACTATCCTATGATTCTACGTCTAGAGCCACTTAATCAAAACCAGTATCATGAAATGCAGTTGCTAACAGAAGGATGTAAGGACACAGGTATTTCAGAAAGCCTCCTTTGATCTTAAAAGAAAAATCAAGACAAAATTATCTAGTGAAAATAAAGAAAAACAACTGGGAAAAACAGTTCAACATGATCAATAGATACATTTAATTTTTTCTTATATTTGCTTCAGTGGAGGTCCACCCTGGTGCTCTGACCAGCGAATCTCTCAGGAGCCCTAAGGGCAAGAGCTTGTCCATCTGCAAAGCAGAAATGAGTCTGTTCCAAAGAACACAGTAAATGAGCGAGTGAAAGTCTCTATGTGGCTGACAGAACCTTGTGGCTGCAATTATCAGAGAGCACAGCGAACTTTTTCCATATGCTTTCAAACAAATTTCACAATTATGTTTCTTTGATCTTAGCCAAAACCCAAATATGCTCCGTTACAAGGATTAAAATTAGCACTGCCAATGAGAAGTTAATGCAACACATTAAGAACACCAACTCCAGAATGTGGATTTTATACAGGATGAAACAGCTCTACAGGAGATTTCAGTGATTTCCTCTCCTCTCTTGTAGTGAACAGTCGCACAGTAACAGTTAATGGACTTAGAAAGGCATCCATCCCCTTAGGTCTGAACTCACAAACAAAAAGTTACTGCTGCCTAAAACAAGGCTGTAACTTAAGAAATGAACATTAAAGCTTACTTTCACAAACACATTCCATGTAGAAATGCGAGTATCTAACTAACTGGAGAGCAGGTCCCCATATTATACAGCAGCCTTCTCCATATGCATCCTTTTCCATATTGCCCACACATGCCAGACACCCACAGCCACGCAGATACACCATATAATTTATCATTTCTGGTTTACATAAAAGACAGTATGTTTATACTGGCAACAGAAAAATTTAGGTTAAGAGTTAGTTTTAAATGCCTTCTTATTTTTATCTGCACACAACTGTTTCTAAGGTAAGAGTTTAAATTCCCATCCTCTGTTAAAACTGAGTGTTTAGTTGAAACACTGAGAAAAATAATTCCGTTCTTTTTGGGCTAGTTGCTTATGAAATTAGTTTTACCATCCTTTTTCCTTGGATGCTGATTTGTTATTAAACATTATCTGAAGCAACATGCACATATGGGATTCCTTTCTGAAAAACAGTTGATGTACCGAGTATGAAAAACACATTTTGACTTTTCCAAACATAAGCAGCAAACGTTTAGCAAGCAATACCACGCACATGCAACAAGTAATAATCTGATTTTCGTTGTGTAGTTGCAAACGCTGACCTACCAACTGCACAGTTATCTTCATTGTTTTTTCAATCAAGTCTGAAATTCCTAAATACAGCAATAATATTTTTTCTTTTAACAACCAATTCTTTTAGTATTTTTACAAAACTCAGTTTACAAGATTTCCAGTCTACTTTTTACCTCCCTCGGTGGTTTCAGCAAAGATTAAGGACAATCAGTTCTTTCCAAGCTCCCTCCTGGAGCCTGTGTCTGTTACCTCATTTCCTGGTCCCTATGAAGCAATGCGAGACAAGACTTCGGTGAAAACTATCACCATGACATTTACATTCTAAAACACTGAGTGCAGCTCCTCAAAAATAGTAATGAGCTCCACGGCACAGGAGACTGAACTTCCTCATCCATCACACTCTCTTTTTATTCAGGTGTTCGTACAAATGAGGAGAGTTTTAAGTAATGTTACGGGATGCTTTTCCAACTTTACCAAGCAGCCATCCCGTTTTTTCTCTTTTGCACTTCCAGTAATATATTTCACCAGACACTCCAACTTTTGGACAGTGCCAGGATCTTCCCTTGCTTTGGCCATCTCTGCTACCTCTACTAAGCACCTCTTTTACACTCATTCAAACCACAACACAACAGAAAGTACCATATCCTAAATAAAAACCAAAACTGATTTCCTTAACTTCATCATTCGGGCATACTTGTAGATCAATTAAAAGAAAAAACAGATCTTCATTAAAGATCAGATTATATTTAAACTCAAGGACTGCACATCATTTGATACTTAAAAGCCATACAAGACAATTTTACTGCTGTAACATAAAAACTTACCCACTTGGCAATTGGACACCCCTGAGAGCTTTTTCCTTCCTTTCCTGTATAAACCACTACCTCTATTCTTACAGCGCTTCCTTTTGCTCCATACCTGCGTTAAAAAGAGTTCATAAGTAAAACGAACTGCTGTAGACCACTTTGAAACAGGAAACATTTTCAAGAAAACAAGACTAACAATTTATTTTTACTTTACTGAGAACAGAAGAAAATCAAAATATTAATAACATAAAAAAACTCCAACACTTTTAAATTTAAAATCCTATTTGCAAGAGTGATTTTTGACCTCTCTCTTCTGATAACAAGCTTCTGTCACTAAGGAAACATTATTTGAGGAAGAAAATGTTATCTGCATGTAAATCCTAGTGCACTTTGTCACTCATGACCTTCCTGTTTGCCACAGCTTCTCCACAGTGTAGGATACTAGAAGACCTGATTCTGCCAGCTGCTGATCTCATTCCTATTGTCATTCCTATTGACTTCAGTGGTACCTCAGAGCACTCTGCACTCAAAAGTCGGCCCTAAAGGTGCAAAAGCTCAGAAAAGGCGCACAGGTTTGGAACTAAAACACTTGTGCTCACCTCATGCACATCTGAATGGGAAAATGCTTTATAAGCGAGTACTGCAAAAACTGTAGAAAAACAAAGATAAACATAGCACCGGATTGCTCATAGCTCTTCTTTGCCATTTAGACAGTCAAAAGTCAGCATTAAATGCTGAGTTTTCCTCACCTGTTCTCCATTATTTCTCTCACAGCAGCAACACTTGGTCCCGTCCCGAGGTGCGTATAATACGGGCCTTCATCTTTCTCTATAATTTGCTCTGTAAGCAGGTGGAGAAAACTAAGTTGACACATAGAAAATGTATTTGCACCACTACAAGTAAGCTTAGAAATGGTTTATAGAAACATCTTCCATATTAAAGAACAATATATAAAACTTGTCCCTGAAATGTAACGAATGGAGTATGACTGATCTTTCTCCTCAGAGAAAAAATATATATATACTTGTATCCTTCTAATTAATTTGCTCATTTTTCTTATATTTTATAAAGTGATCCAAATTACAGTAATATTCTGCATTCTTTACAAATTTTCATGACAGTAGCTGGTATGTACTGAGGTTCCTGGGTAGCAGGAAAATATTATTAATCATTTCAGATAAAAGAAAATAAAGAAAAAAATAATTAACTGGTAGTCATATAGTACAGAATACAAAAGGTAATATAGGCCTCTCAAGTAGCACTCTGTTGATTCAGAACATTAAAGCAAAGATAAAACAATCTGCTTGTGTACAGTTTGTTGTTAAATATGACTTGTTTGTCCATCTGTGTGCTTTGATAGCCTGAAAACACACCATGTCTAGCACCATTCTCCAAGCTCTGTTTCCACAATCCTCAATACTGAGCTCAGTTCAACATCTCATCCTGCAATGCACATGGGCTCTTCAAAGCAAAGTGACATCAGCCAGCTGGACTAACAGTGACAGTAACACGACTGCCCATAACTACGCTCTCCTCCCCATCTAACAGCATTTAGGCATCATCCAACAGCATTTAGGCATCAGTCACAAGATGCCAGGAAATTTTTGTCCAGCTCATCTCAGGCAAAAACTAGTTCTAGGCCATAAAACTCGCACTCTGATACAGTGCAGATAAATTCACAGAGAGCACAAACAACAAAATGACAAACAGAAAAACTCCTTTTCCTCTCAGGTTTAAACTTAAGCAGAGAATTTAAACCTGCCAGTTGCAATACCAAAAATACTCAATTCTGCTGTGCTTTCCAGGCCTGAAGAACACCAAGTGAAAGGTACAGAAAGAAGAAACCAATATTTCTTCCCACTTCCTAATGGGGAAATACTGAACCTTTTGCAACAGCTCAGCGTCAAGAACGCCTCCTCACATTAAAAGAAGCAACCTGAACAGACCTCCTATCCAAAAGGTAGAGGGAAAAGCTAGCCACAAGACTTACCAACACAGTCGCAAGTTGGCAATTCCGACTGTCCTTTTTTGGTAGGCGTATCTATTAAATTTTTTGTAGGGGTATCAAGAAACTTCATCGGTGATTCAAGGAAACTGCTGAGTGTGTTTTTTGCTGGAGAACACCCTGAGTCACCTGTGCTCTGTGGGTGGTCAGTACCCAAACTGGTTGACGTCAGAACAGTGACTTCGCCCGCACACTCCATATTCCTGAGAGCTCCAACAGCACCTGGGACCTGGGCCCCACCACAGGGAACAGGCAGCACCTGCGACTTCGGGTCTACTTGTTGTTTGACAGCACCTTGATGAATATAGGCTTTATCTTCACTACGCATTTCGTTGGCTCTCAGGTTAGACTGATTAAAAGTCTGAGGCAAAGGATGCCCCTGGCTGGCATCCGCTGTTTGCTGTACCTGAGAATTACATTTTTCTGTAAACATCTGTAGGTTTTCGCTTGGTCTGTTCACTAAGGATGCCGTTTTCAACTGTGAAACGGCCAGAGGATTATGGGAGGGCAGGTCGCTGAATTGGTTACGTGCAACAACTTCATTTTTCAGTCGTTCGATGCCTAGTGGGTCACCGGAGCCTGCAGTTTTGATTTGTTCATTCACCACCTCGCAGCCAAACAGCCTGTCTTTTTTTTTCTCGTGCGGTACCTCAGGTAAACATCTGTGGAATTTTATCTGTGTTTGCGGGAGAAATAATCTAGTCTTTTCTTGTGATGCTAAAGTATTTTGATTCAGTGCTCTTTGTACTTTGGTTCTTGGAGACTTTTTTTCAGATGGAGCTATTCTGGAGTCCTGTGGCATGGTCTGACCAAGCTTGTGCAGTTTTGATGACATCCAAATGTCCTGTAACTCACTACGCTGGCATGACAACAGCTCTAGATGGTTTTGATTATTCTGTTGATAACGTGCTTCTTGAGGCTTCTTTTTGTGTCGTGGTTTCCATGGTACTGCATTTCCTTTTTTATTTGTTGGTTGTTTTTGCTTTAACAGTAAGGAACTGTAATTATGTTTAAAAAATACAGCTTCTTTTTTCTGCAACAGATCTTGGTTATATTTTGGCTGCCTCTCCTGTGATATTAGATTCAGCAGTGATGCCTTTATGTCATTCTTCTGCTCTGGATTTGTCTGGTTTGATTCAATTAGCGCTGCAAGTTGGGTTAACTGTGTAGCTACATCTTCTTCATCCTGGCTGTGAATTACTCCTTCTTTAATCAAAGAACCAGCTTCCAAGTTCAAATCATTACAGGCTGGCTTTTGCTCTAACTGGCCAAGGGCTTCCAAGCTGTTACTGGTTTGCTGGGCATTAAGTGAAGCGTTGCAGTACTGCGCAAGGGAGACTGGATCATGAGTGTAATTTTTCTTAGTAACGTATCCTGAAAATGATTTTGCATTAGACGTGAAGTCAGATAAAGTTTTGGCATCTCTTGAGGATAACTGTAATTTATACATCTCGCCAGCCAGATTGGCAGGTTTATCCCGCAGTTCAGAAACTGAACCTTGGCCATTGTATAACACTGCCTTATTAGGGAGCTGCTTCTGCGAGTGAGCGCAGTGAGCCAAGAGCTGTTGCTCATTTTGCAAGTAAGTGTCTTTGATTTCTTTTAATGCAGAAGATGTGGAGGAGGATGAAATATCCCTTTTAGAACTATGGAGCAAGTTGGAAGTTGTTTCTTCTGTACATTCAGTTTTAGCTGGTGAAGTTGTTTCTAAAGGGGCTTCGGATAACTGTGTTAAAGCTTCAATAGCTACAACCTGCTCTACAGTTAAATTTCTGTTTTTAATCAGGGACAAGAAAGTCGGTTGGAGTGAAGAATCCTCACACTGCGTCTCTGCCTTGGGTACTTTAAAGCCATCCTCCCCCACATGCCCTTCCTCTTCGGGCAGCGGAGGACAACACAAGCTTTCTTGCAGATCCGAAATGGAAACAGTTTGCAAAACCGACTTATCGGAATCCTGAAAGATGCTGCAAGTGCAGTTTTCCTCTTTGATTAAAACATTTCCTTGGTTTTCTGGGTGAATGCAGCCAACACCAGTCGTTAGAGTGTTTACTATGTGATTCAGATTGGCAGCCTTCGTCCATTGCGTATGGGAGTTGCTTGTGAAATCCGTCCTTTCCTCCACAGATACTTTTTTCAGCGAAGCAACAGCTTCTGGTGGTGAATAATGTAGGGGTTTTATGCCATTTTTGATGGTCTGTGCAAATGATTTTTTTGGCTCAGCTAACTGACTGGGAGAGACCACTCTTTCACTTTCTTCAGCATGTTTCAAGTGTTCATTGCCTGTCACAGTTCCATGGATATCTCCGTTGACATGGACACCAAAAGATGGCTTCTCGTTATGTGCCCACTTCTCTGCTTCTAAGCCCGTCATTCTTTCTTTCTCCTTAGACTGCACATTTTGTACAGGTACCGCTTGGTTTGTTTTCACCCTGTATTTTTCACCATGACCACATATACTGCATTCCATGAGTTCTGGTCTGCGGCCATTTACTGGTTTGTTTTCTAAGTTTGCCTATAAAAGAATAATAAACAAAATGTTTAAACAGCTCTTCAAAAAACATTAAAAAAAAGAAACATAAGATTTACAATAATTAAACCCTATTTTGACAGATATGAGGAATACCATAATTAAGCACAGGCACTGACTTTGAAAAAAAACCCAACAACAAAGGAAGTCACAAAAACCCCTGAAGCCTAAAGACCCCGTCCATATGCACAGCTATTTTCTTGACCGTTGGAGGGAGGAGGAAGAAGTGAGCCTGTGGTGATGGCAGACTAAAGAAATGAACACGCAGCTAAAGGACTTTAGCATTTAGAATTAGATCTAAGGAGTCAGGTTTTAATGGATTTGCATAAGCAGATGAAAGTCTCCCTTAAGTTCCAAGCAGGACTGAAATCTAAATGCTTGTCCCACAGAAAGTTCAGTAGTAATTTGATATAATTATACCTATTTTGCTAGACCGATAAACTGATACCAACAACAGACTGGACACTCTAGCAAGAATGGTTGGTTCCAGGCTTAGTTTCAGGTCTTTAAAAATGACAAAACCTAAGCTGAAAAGGACAGTAAGCCAATTAACGTTAGCTCACCTGAAAGTTCCCCTCTAAAATCTGCATTTAGACGACAACTTCCAGGTTTCTGTCTCTCATGTAAGCTACCATCACAGATATTTTAGTAAACTCTAATATTTAAACATATTCTTCATCTTCACTGTTATTATACAGTTCATGTGGTTGAAGCATGTCAAAAATCTAGAGTCAGAATACTGTGTCCTGGGAAGAGTACACACAGGCTTCCGTTAGATATGATTATGGCTGTGAAGTAAGGAGTTATGCAATTCAAGTTTTTTAAAAAAATAATTAAGTAAGTCAAAAACTCGGGCAGAAACAGCAATAAAGGCAGGAATCCAATTTTTATTACATTAATTAAATTTTATTTCTATGTATATTAAATATTCTTTCAAATTTAAGTCACAATAGACGGTGCTAGTACTTATCTTATTGTAGCATCTAAGAATTATTTACATATTCTATAGCCTTAAGCTCTACCTAACAAGAAAACCAGGACTGCTTTTCAAATCAGATCTAAGCAATACAACTGGTTAATTAACCATACATTGGCACAGTTCATCTTAGCAGTTTACAGAAAACAGCATCCAGTTTAATATAAAACATGCTGTTAAATCAGACGTGTTTCTATGGCTACACCCCCTAAAATGCATTTTTCTCCAAGAAAATAACTAAGAACAAATGCAAAAGGGATTTATGATTAATGATAATCATCAAGATGGAACTGCCAGAAACCTGCAGGCAAAACAAGACACAGGGAGCCAGCTCCACCTGGAGCCCGGTGCTTCTTCCCAACTGATTCCCGACTGATAAAAGCCAAACCAGGGAACTATAACATGGCCTAGGTATGATCAGGGGCATCATAAACTCTTGCAAATGTTATTTAAAAACATGTCCAGTACTTATGCAGTGAAGTCAAACTGATGGAAATTGCATTAATAAAGAAAGATACTGTACTTAATGCTTTTTCGTTACACGCAGGTGCTGACTAACGGTCTAAAAGCCTGACCTCCTCCTGTTCCTGATTTTCAATCGATGATCCACAGAGCCAGGAGATCACCGAGCAGTCTCTAATCGACCCACAAAACCAGTTAAGCAGGTCTGTTAGCAGGGGTAAATGCACTACATTGGCCTCCGCAACCCTACCAGAAAATACTTTAAGGGTCCACTATGGAAAAGTACAACCCCACAGTGCTATACCCGTGCAAAGGTAGAATCTCGATGACCTCTGTTTAACGTTAGAAAGAACTAAGATGTGAATTTGCTGAGGTTTTCTTCAGCAAAAGTATATCTAAGGTCTCTATCAGTCAACAAGTTGTCCCAAGTGTGTAGAATTGTTATTAAAAATTATTTAATTAAACAATTAGGAGGCTGAGGAGACAGAAGCAGATCGATTAAAATAATTCCCCAGCATTTGTACAGTTTCAAAACACCAACACATTTTGGTATTCCTTTTATTTATAGTCACTCACTACATTAAAAAAAAAGAACAACCTAAGTGGCAAATCAAGAGCAATGAGAGGTATCGCACCATTCACAACTATGGTGTTTCTCAGTAACATACTTTGTCTGACCAAAAAGTACTGCTATGCTCAGAAATACTCAGGGTATTTCCTTCTCTGCCAGCACAGGTGCAGTGCTGCATCCCCATAAAACCACAGTGATCCACGGGATTACTTTCAAAATGAAGTAAATTATTCCTCATACATCAGAACTTCCACTATTTCCATTACTGGAAGGTGCCCACATGCAATGAGGAAGAAAAAAGAACCAGATGAATCATATTGTTGGCATGATTTGGTTCATATTTTATTTTTCCACACAAAGAATAAATATTGTCATAAAACTAATTTTTTTTTTAAATCAAACCCTTCCTTTGGAGCACTGTGTTGCTTTTTGTCTTCTATTAGTGAACTGCAATGAATCCTAAAAAATACCCTTTTCTTTCCTTCCTTACCAGAATTTCCAGGGTTTTTTCAGTTTAATATGTGAAATTATCTTTTCATACACAAAAAGAACAGCCGACATACTAGCAGCAGCAGAGCTTGTTCGATTCCTCTCCTCAATCTAAACCTGGCAGGCCAAAAGTAACAGCTCAGCAAAAAACTTTTGCAGCTGAACAGCCTAAAAGTGATCTATCTCCAAGCCCCAAATCGGGACTCAAAACAAATGTTGTGAAAACTACATACCCAGATACCACTACTTAAAGCAGCCGTCTTAAAATTCATGGAGGTTGAGCACATAAGTCTGATCTGGTTGATTACTAAAGCTTTTACACAAGTGTAATGAGAAGCTGAAGAATAAAACAGATCAATAAAAGTAATTTCCTCTCTTGCTCATTATGGAGAGCACTGCTCTATCTGGAGACATAAAACACTAAGAAATCACGCTCGAGCTCAGCCTCTGCAGCAGTTAGTGCTATTAGGACAGGAATCGGAGTACAGGCTGCTGTAGGCATTGCTGTAGTACTTAAACTTCAACCAGACATACTCTTTTATACACACACACAAAAAAACCCCACTCCATGACCTACTGCTTCCAGCACAGACAAAAAGCCACGTACAGCAAATCACTTCACCACTCTTGAAAAGGATCAGACTTCATACTAACTTTTCCTTTAACACAAGATGTCTTTGAGGTAATGCAAAGATTTCACCAACTCAAAACAAACAAAATGCTAAAGCTACTCTAAAGAGGCTTCTGTATCTTCTGTACGAGAGAGAACAGGCCATAAGTTTATGTCTCTGCCTTCACGTCTCAAACCTCTCAAACCTCTGTAGGCAGCAACAACACACACTGCACTAAAAGACACAACCAGAAACACCTACTCCCACAAACCAGAAATAACAGATGATGTTCAGATCAGTGCTGATAAAATGGCTCTGTAAGTGGGACAATCTACATGATAACCAATGCCAGCTCCCCCTAACTCACCCTCCCTACAGGATTCTACCCAGGTGCCCACGAGAATACAGTGTCCAACAGATCAACAAATACTTGTGCCTCTTAGCTTCTGCCAGTAACAAGGATGACCTGAAAGGCAGTTCTTCCAAGGTCACAATATTCATCAACATAAAAGGTCGAGTGGGTGAAATGTACTTGCACTTTGCATCTCATTTCCATTTCAGTGCAACGGGTAAGTCTGGATCCTGCTGCAGTGTCCGCAGCCACGTCGCCAGCCCCACATGCCCTTCCACGTTGGCACAGAGCTGGCTGCTCCTCAGAGCTCAAATGCCACAGCTAAAGTTTTCGTTCAGAAAAACTGTTTCGGAAAAAAACCCAAACAAATACACTTCTCCTGACACTCAAACAGAGTGTTTTATTCACAGTCTAATGTTCAGATGTCACTGCTTCACTGACAGGTAAGAAAACACCAGCCAGCTGACCAGCAGCAATTTACTCCTATGCAATTTAGTCCTACTCTGTAGCATCTGCTCCCCAGAAGCAGCAGCAATTCAGTGGAATCCCGGAGCCACGTGGCACAGGACCAACATCCAAGGATACAGAGACTAGACAGGGACAGGAGACAGGGAGACAAAGAGCAGAGGTGTAGAGTGCTATGTATAAAGCTGTGCACTGTTAAAACAGAGGTGAATGTAACGCAGGATGCTGTGGAAAGTACAGGCCACCAAGTACAGCCAAATGTTTGTGCACTTCTAAATAAATGCAGATACAGTAATACATTTAAGGACAAACTTCTATTAAGGACCACACTACTCCAGGAGAAAAAAAAAAAAACCTGACTACCAAAACACAGCCAACAGCCATGGGCTGTAAGCTGCTGCCCAGGGCTGCAGCCCGAGCAGGATTTCCAAGCAGGCAACCAGCACAGAGAGAGCTGAGCAGGGGCACATTCCCACGAACCTCACCAGAGGCATAAAGCAGTCACCACCTCACTCGCATAACAATCATGGACATTTAACTGCCTCTTAATTAGCACACTGCTACACGGCTCAGGTAAGGCACATTTTCCATGGGTCTGTGCTCAGAGAAGTAGTTTAGGGCCCTATAGTAATAAAACAACGCCTGCATAGACAAGATGTTTTGTTCCTCAAGAAAACAGCATTCACAGGTGAGACTGAGGGACAGGACAGGTAATACTTTTGAACTTTAGAAGCTATTGCAATAAAATCAAATAACTTCTACTCCTGGCAAAATTATGTAGAGATGTTTTACCAGAGAGGATGGTTTAGACAGAAACTCAGGGCAATAAGAGGCTCTGCAAATCCAGAGAAAGCAGCCTGACTTGGGACACACAGCAGAGATCACGCAGGATGCCCAGGCTTTCCTGGAGGGATGCCTATCACCCCCAACTTCCGTGGAGTATCAGATCCCAGATCCACCCATAGCCACCAAGTAAGTATCACAGCAGCTTCTGTTTCACACTGGATCTCACAACAGCTGGAAAGTCTGCCCCAGCTGACAATGCTTTTTTTTTTTTTCCCAATCCATAGCCACAACAGCACATATTCTCCAAGTTACAGCTTAACTCTCTCTCCTATTTCATAACCATTTTATGTACATTTATAACCTCTTTGCTACATTCTTCAAACACCAGGCAGCTTTCCCACCAGAAGAGTTCCTTATCTTGGCTTTCCATGAGGAATTAGTACATTATGGCCTTAACGTCTTTATATCTTTGTTCTCTTTATTTTCACTCCTACACAATCACCAGACTTCCCCTGCCCACCTTGTACAACAACTTCACTGAGACCACTAACAAGCAAGATCTACAGTATCAGACCCTAAAGGATGCACTTACAAAATCAAAATCTACAGGATACTCATTCTGTTTCTAAAGTCTTCAAATGGTGACCCCCAGAGAAGTGTATTTACTGGATTAACACTAGGAAATAGGCTCTGTCAGCCACAAATTCAAATTATTGTTTCCATCAACAATGGAAACTGGACAGTCTGATCTAGTGGGAGGCGCCCCTGCTTATCACAGGGGGGCTGGAACTAGACGATCTTTAAGGTCCCTTCCAACCCAAACTATTCTATAATTCTATGATCAACCCCAAGAGCTCAAAGCTGTGAAAGCTACAAGAGCAAGAAAAAGTACACAGAGAATGATACCCCACTCTCCTACAGAGACACCCAAGAAATGGATTTGTTAAGAAAGGAAAAAAACCCAAACACTGCAGAACTTTGTCTGCCACAGTAGCAAACATAAATAAGCCTCTTGCTTGGCAGGTTTTGTTTTGTTTGGGTTGGATTTTTTACTGGTGTTTTGAATTACTCCATCATTTGTCTTCAATATTGAAATTGAGCACTCAGACACTAGCAGCTCTGGAAAATACAGCGCTCAATAAAACCACAAGACAAATGATACAATGAGCAGCAATATGTACTCCCTACTACAACCTTCCCCTAACGTGCTTTATCTCAAAGGCAGAGATGAAAGAACTTACCCACCCAGATAATGTCTCTTGTGGTCTACCCATTCCTGAAACCATCACCATACCGTTAAGACAGCACTGTCTGGCCCTGAAGTGTAAATAAGAATCCTCACACTGTTCCTAACAAGGTCTTCAGGGAACAGGTCACAGCTACGTATAACATTTTAGCAATGACCTCAAAGTACAGTGAAATTAATACTGATAGAAAAATCGCAAGTAATGAAAAGATCAGACATTATGCTTTCTTAATTAACTGGCAAGCCAGCTGCAAGTAAACATTTTAATACATCTAAAGGTGAAGTTGTGTATCCAGCAACAAAGACATGGGACTATATTTACAAAATGCAGGTTTCTATCTTAGAAAGCAATGACTTCAAGAAGGACATTAACGCAGTCAATAATCAACTGCACAGTAACTATAGAAACTCGTATTGCAACGTGGCCAAAAGGGTTACCGAGATTCTTGGACGCATAATTAACAACATAATTAGGAAAAGACGTGTTACTTTCTATCCTGTACTTGGCACTTCTGCACCTGCTCGTGGAATAAAGCGTCCAGCTCTGGCATACCCAATTCAAGCAAGACATTGATATGCTGGAGAGGGCTTGGTGGACCCCAACAGTGACAAAGGACTGAAACATCTCCAAGTGAAAGCCTCAAGTTCACTCTCTACGCACTCTCTGCAATTACCAAAGAAAAAGAAAATTGAAAAGCCACAAACTGCGGCTATGTGGAAAAGCAAGCTGATAACAGAAGGCTCCTTGTTCGAGCAGACAAAAGTATAACAAGATTCAATGACTTTAACTTAAGGCCAGAGAAGTCTGGACTGCGACTATGGTGCACATTTTTGTCTCACTAGACAGAGAAAGAGTAAAGAATCTTTGAACCATCCTGTTAGGTGTTTCGATGCACTTTTCATCCATGGAAATTTTCAAATTCAAGTTCTTTAAAGTATTTTTAAAGCACGAGGCCTAATCCCAATAAATTAATACAGCCCTACAACCTCCAAGACAAGAACAAGTGATCACTGACATCATACTAGGTGAACCAAACAGACACAAGGTAATACTGCTCCTTCTGTTTCAGTTCAGTAGAGCTCTGAACCGTTAATCTAACAACATTCCTGTTCTTTAATCTAACCAGGAAGACAGTCAGCTCCTCAATTTAGGACCCACTTTAAGCGCCTAACCATCTGCTGTACAAACAAGTATATTATTTACAAGTGACTACACACTGGTAGCGGCTCCCAGACCAGAGCTGCTGAGGACAGACAACACCATGAGTTAACAACGCTAACCTGCCCTCACACGCTTAGATCCTGTTTTCCCCTCGCTCCAAAATATCAGTATGGGTTGCAAATACACCTTGCAAAATATCATATGCAAGTCTTCTCTGAATGTAAACATCTACACTATGGGTATATTCTAGCCTGGCTGTAAAACTGATGAGGGGCCACAAGATTAAAAGGAGTAATGAATACTCTTTAGCAGCAGAAAAGTTGGGGACAGATATATCAGAGAAATAGCTAAAGTAATTCAGATAAAAGAGAGAAAAACAGCCATGCCAATCATTTAAGCCACCAAGCTACAAAGCTGCAATACTATTCAGATTTTGCATCTGTGGTTTGCTTATTCTCATGAGGAAAAAAAGCCTAAAACATGGCAAATTATGTTTCTTTCCTGTCTCTATCAGAGCTAGCACGTCTATTAAATAAAGCTTAAAATGGAATTTACCCTGTGTAACTTCCAGCTTCTCTTTAGAGGTGTGCCAACTTTCACTCATGTACTAGAATAACAGCAATGTTTTGGAGCAGCGCTGCACCGACAGTGGTGTCTGCATTGCAGAATTCAGACAGTGGCTGTCTGCCTCAAAAATAAATCCTTTACATTTTCAAATATGCAGAAATTTTTCCTCTTACTCACAAGTTCAGCAGGAGTTCAGTTTATTTCAGGGAAATTAAATGTAGAGCCAAATTTTACTACAGAGCATTAATTAAATTATAAAACAATACAGACAACACCAACAAAATACTGACTGAGAAAGGAATTCACAGTCAAGTGTCAAGACACAAACCACTCAATTTTAAGTCAGCCTTGAAAAATTCTAGTAGGCTTAATTTCAAAGCCACTGGGACAATGAGGACAGCCAAAAACATTCTATATACTAATTTTACATATGTTGATGATAAGTGATTATTGTTAGCTGCTTATATGTAATTCCTGTTTCCTTTTTTCTTGATACTGGTTAAGTTTCCTGTACCTGACATTTAAAAAGAAAATAGCTTTGTAAGAATGCATGGAAATTAATGCATGGAATGGGTGAGGTTTTGAGCAACTCGATCCAGTGGGAGGTGTCCCTGCCCATGGCAGGGGGGTTGGAACTAGATGATCTTTAAGGTCCCTTCCAACCCAAACCATTCTATGATTCTATGAAATTCAAAGGAAATCTTCTAATTAGGAATTTATTTTAGTAAGAATGAAATCTTTTGGTCTCAATATAGCTTCCAACTAATGTCAATGGGAAATCTTGCTGCAGTAGTGGATAAATTAACTCTCTCATACTTGGTAACACTCAATATAAAAATCTTAGTAATCACAGAAAGAAAACAAACACAGAAGTTAAAAGCTGGTGCCAAACAAGTTTGGGGCTTCTCACTGGTTTTCTCCCATATCCATTACTAAAAACAATAAACAACCTCGCTTAGCAATACAGTATTGTATTCTGGACAGGCACTGCCCATTTTCAAAGCCTTTTCCAGACAGTACTTTCTATAAAGGTACAGACAAACAGCAAACACTGACAACAGATTTCTGGAATTTGCAAAGCCATCTCCATTATTTCAATACCTGCATTACAAACAACAAGTACAAGTATTCAATAAAGCTTGTAATTCAGTAATGAATACAAATAATGTCAACAAACCCACACACGTGGATAGAGAAATATTTATTTCATAATTCCGTAACTTCATCAAGAACACCTGAACAGCGCATTAATATACCCATGCATCTGACCTCCATCAACACATCTACACTGCCCTTCCTTGCTACAAACTATGTTATTTTCACCAATTATTTCAAGATATTCTTTATTGCAAACACATTTTGTACCTTTTTAAGAAGTTGCACTTCTAAATCTGCTAAAGTGGAAGACCCAGCACTGCGCTAAAACACACAGTGACGTTCAAGGTCTATAAATAGTGATCCAAAAGGTGCAAAACCCTCCAAAACCATTGTAATCACCAGGTTCAGCCCGGCCTCACCCAACACTTCCCAGCCTCGTTCCCCAAGAGAAGGAGGAGTGGTGCTATCCTCACGAATGCTCTGTTACAGCAACCAATGAGTTAAAAAAGAAAGCTTTACTCCTTCCTGTCCTCCTCTCAAAGGACAGTGTCCCTTTCTTCCCTCAATATTCGTTGTGGGGACAAAGAACAGAGCAGCGTGGTGGTAATGCTGAGCAAGCAGGCAGGGGTCCTGAGGAGGGGGTGGATGGGAGGGGGAGCAGCCCTGGAGCTCTGCAGGACCTGGGGGGCAATGGAAGGAGAGTATCTCTGCATCCCATCCAGCTCACAGATTGCAACTCCCCCAGAAACTGGCTGGGAAAACTGAGGATCAGAAAACTACTAGAGTAAGATTAATAATTTACAGACCATTTACAAAGGCCTTCTTTGTTAGGACTCCATTTGAAATGCATCTACATACATGAGTAGTCTTAGCAGTGCTGTACAAACAAAACATGGAAGTGCTTCATACGCTCCCATGAGTGCATTCCCGTGGAAGCGCTGGAAAGGCTGCACGTGGAAGTGGTGCTGCTAAATTACAACCACAATCATCCCCGCATACATCAAGGGAAGCACATGAGCCTAACCAAGAGAAAAAAAAAAATGAATCCCATTTAGATACACAACCAGCTCGAAAAAGGTCAAAATTAAAACAACTTTTTTCCAAAAAAATAAATTAGTTGAAAAAGAACTCCAGGTTAGCAGCTAAGTTACTTATTTTTTTTAAATAAAAGTTAAATAATTTGCCTAGGACACACACACACCCCAAAAGCAATCTCTCCCTAACAAAAAAAAAGAGCAAAAAGGCAACTAAGAAATAGGCAGACACTTTCACATAGTACTCAAACCAATTTTACTTGGTGTTTACTAAAGGAAACTTTCCAAGGTGATAATGTCCCTTTAAAAGACACAAAGAAAAAGAGGACAACATCCTTTCCAACTTCTTTACACCATTCTGTCTTCTTCCTCTGTAAAATTCGACTGCAATGCAGCCCCATCCATTGACTTGCTCATATCTTATATTAAAGGCAGAAAAAAAAGGTATTAAAATCTAATTGCTTTCAGCTAAATATTTCTGGC
The DNA here is from genome assembly GCF_017976375.1 of Cuculus canorus. Lineage (NCBI taxonomy): Eukaryota > Metazoa > Chordata > Aves > Cuculiformes > Cuculidae > Cuculus > Cuculus canorus. The sequence goes on from NC_071407.1 coordinate 7,448,501, forward strand.
AGACATTTTGCATTAAAAATATACACCATAATTTAGAATAAATGTTCAAAATCAGTTCAGTCTGTGCTCACTCAAAGCATTACCATGAACATCATCAGTTAGCTTTCCGTAACTCTAGGTAACATGTATGAGCTTGAAAAAAAAGTGAATTTTTAATTTCTTCAAGCAAAAAACTAAAACTGCATTGTAACAAGGGCAACAGCAGGTCTGCCAAACCAACTTAATATATTTAAGTTTTGATAAGAAAGACTATGCTTAGTATGTGTGGAGGGGAAAAATGAAGAGCATGCTGAAGTATGTATTTGTAGCTTTGATGGAAACGAAACTTCTACTGTTCCTAATATGATGTTTATAAACAAACCAAAAGTTCTAGATCCTGAGTCACGTCTGGCTTTTGGCTTGGCTTAAACTGAATGGATTTCACAGAGTTAAGCAGGCACCGTTTGCGCTTTTCTGGCGCACACGATTACCATTAGTGTTTATGCATAAACACGCAAACAGAATCAGTCAGAGAACAAAGAACGTGCAGGCAGCTACAGTACTCACTTAGCACTGCATATATTAGTGGGGATCTCTCCCACAGTTTGTTCCCTTCTTTAAATTTCTTTCCCCTCTTTTGCTTTATTTTTTTTCCAGTCTCCATCGATGCAGCAAACATCTGCAGCCACCCGAGTAGCAGCCTTGGCTCCACAGAACCTACTGGGAAGACCACAGGCTGCAGTCCTTCCCCAGTTGTATCCTGATCCGTGGGAGGCTTCCTTACTGGTGCCATGGCTGTGGATTTCTCTGGCAGAATGACGCCAAGTTCACCCACTCCATTCTTCTGAGCTCCATGTTAATCAACTTGCATGTGACAACAAACATTTCCCCACTGCTAAGGAGAGGTGAGCTCCACTGCCCAAACTGAGTGAGAAATCCGCTAAATGGAACATGAGAGTAGGTGAGACAGCGTGTATAAAATGCCTTCTGAAATGCAGGCAAATTAATTTTTAAGTATAAATCCCTTCTATATAGAATTTCCATTATCAGGAATAAAATTAAGTAAGTATCTGCTTAACTGGGGAAATCACACAACGCAAACCATAATTGAAGCCACAACAAGTATACTCCCCTTCCTTAGCCTCCACTACCATGAACTCACAAAGACTCTTTCTTCAATGAGCACACACTTGTTAAAAGTGATGAATGTTTCAGGTGTTCTTGCAAATGAAACGTGGAGAAACCAATACAGTATTTATGGTACAGAATAATTTCCTAAATGATTCCTCCTACAATAACCAGAACGGAGCATTAAAACACAAGTGTGGAAAAGAACAAATAACAAATGAAAAATCACTTCTAGTCTTAACGTTTTATGAGTTCAACCCATTTTCAATGGGAAAGCATTGCTTATTCTCTACCCCGTACAGAAGAATTCATAAATATGCTGGTCCTATCAAGCACAATTAGAAAGAGCAGTTGCCCTCCAAGTAAGTAAATCTATAAAAACTTAGGAGGATTAGAAAAATACTAATTCTATGTATTATCAGAAGAAATTGCCGAAAAGTCACCTTTAAGAAGGATATGCTACCTAAAGCATATCACAAAGCAAAAATAAAAAGGAAGCATTCTGTTAAAATTTTGACAGTGTCCCTGGCCAGATGCTCTCAATTGCTATCAACCATTAAATCAAATGTTGAGGTTATAATCCAATAGACGTGACAACACCACTTTAGATGGCAGTCCCACCAATAACTGAAGCCAGGTTACAGAGTCATACACCAGAATGTTGTATTTCTAACAATGCCTTTGTAAACTATACAGTTTTTCCTAAGTCTATTGCAGCTGACAAAGAACTGCAACTTAACTTGAGATTTCCAGCCTCCCTCCTCCCCTCCCTAACCAAAGGAAAACTCCACCAACCCCAACCCAGATGTTTCATGAGATACCTTCAGGGCACTGTGCCTCACTTGGCACACACAACTGAACAAGCTCTCACGATATAAACTTCAGCATCACAAAACAAAGACAAGTACTAGAAAACACAAAGAACAGTATCTAATACCAAAGTGGAAACACCGCAGAATCAATTCAGCAAAGGAAGTAAACCAGAAATAAACGCAAGCCCAATGACTAACATATGACACTGCACACACACAACACCAGCGGAGCCAAGTTAAAAAAAACTCTTCAGAAGGCTTTTTAGAAAGGAGAGGAAGGACAGCATCATATTACACAGCAACCTGCCCGCTACCAAATCAGAAACAGCGGTAAAGTTAACTCGAAGAGGAATATGTGAAGACCCACACGAAACCCTACCGCAGACACCTATCACCAAAAAAACCCAGATTTTTCACACTTTGACAGAACTGGCGTCTTACTGGTTACACATTACAAACCTGAATGACTCATCTACCAACAGCACGTGTTTTACACGCTACTATCAACCACACAAAACATAGAATGAACAAAGGCTGAAGTTCCAACTACACCTATGCGCTACATTACAAGAGCAGCAACAATTAACGTAATTAAAAACATATACATGATTTCATGAAAAACTCTAATTTTTCAGTAGATTATTTAATGAAAGGGAAAAAAAAAAAAGCACTTGCTAGTATTGGGCAATCACAACTTCTGCTAGCACACAGGAAGGTGGTTTGCACAACTACTCCCATGTGAAAAGACAGGAACCCTTGAGGTTGGACAGAACTGTGAGTCAAGTAAGGTTATTCAGTGCTTACTTAATCTTCACTTTTAACTTGTGTCTTAGAAAATTGTTGCATCCTAGAAAATTGTAACACCTTTAAGGAAGCTTTTGTAACACATAACAGCGTGTAACAAAACTGGTAACAAATTGGGATGTTTTCAAAGAAAATTACACTACATACATTCAGCATTTATCAAATACACTCTGTCCTAAAACTACGGAAATTTTAATGTACATAAGCAATACAAAACTATCTTAGAATCCTAGAATAGTTCCAGTTGGAAGGGACCTTTAAAGCCCATCCAGTTCCAACCCTCTGCCATGGGCAGGGACACCTCCGACTGAATCAGGCTGCCCAAGCCCCATCCAACCCTCCACGGATAGGGCAGCCACAGCTTCTCTGGGCAACCTGTGCCAGGGCCTCACCACTCTCATTGTGAAGAAATTCCTCATGTCTAGCTTAAATCTGCCCCATCTCCAGTTTATACCCATTTCCCCTCATCCTATCACCACAAGCCTTTGTGAACAGCCCCTCCCCAGCTTTCCTGTAGCCCCTTCAGGTATTGGAAGGTCGCTATAAGGTCTCCTCAGAGCCTTCTCTTCTCCAGGCTGAACAAGCCCAACTCTCTCAGCCTGTCCTCGTATAGGAGCTGCTCCAGCCCTCTGATCATCCTTGTAGCCTCCTCTGGACCCGTTCCAACAGCTGCATCTCCTTCTTACATTGAAGATTCCAGAACTGGACACAGTACTCCAGATGAGGTCTCACAAGAGAGGAGTAGAAGGGCAGAATCACTTCCCTTGCCCTGCTGGACACGCTTCTTCTGATGCAGCCCAGGACGCGGTTGGCCTTATGGGCTGCACTTTGTTAATTTGGTTTGCGTTACAGGATGGACTTCTCACATTGAATTTCCGATGCCATAAAATCTGGGTACTAAAACCTCACCAAAATCCCAGAGTTACTTTTAGGAAAGAGACAGCAGGGTCGGAGGAAATAGGGAATATTGGGTGGCAGGGGAAGCAAACTTCGCAGTTGGTGCAGGAAGGGTCAGGTGTGCACACAGCGTGCTGGAGAGAAGAAGAGAGGGAAAGGGAACCCTCCTGTGCCTCCAAAGGCAGCAAATCTCCCGAGGAGCAGGAAAGCGCCGCTTCCCCGCGATTCCAGCGCTTAACCCTTCGGCTCCCGCGTGACAAGCGAGCGCTGCTCACAACGGGTAGGGGACAACCACGAAAGAGATCGCTCGGTTACCTTCAAAGCTCTCTGCTTCCTCCTCTGAGGCCTCTTGTTCTCGGTCAGGACCTACAAAACACACCAAAGGGCAGAGTGAGTCGGCGGCGACAAAGGCGGGCGCTGTGTGATCGTCAAGCCCCGGCAGCGCCGCGGGTCCCCGCGGGTCCCGGCGTATCGGGGCTGTCGGGGGCTGCCCCTACGCGGCCCCCCCGCCGCCGGCCCGGGGCACGGGGAGCGGCGCCGCCGCCCGCCGGGACGCGGCCTCGCTGCCGCCGCCCCGCATCTCTCACAACGCCGCCATCTTGGTTCGTGCCGCAGCGCGCGGCCCCCGCGGCCACGCCCACATTTCCCGCCATTCCCCCCCCCTCCACTGCACGCGCACGGCCGGCCCCAGCCAATGGCCTGGCGGCCTGGCCCGCTCCGCCCCGCCCACCCGCTGCCCGGACAAAGGGCTCCTACGGAGCGGGCTGAACGCAAGATGCGGCCTGGAGCCTGAGAGAGTGCGGAGCCGGAGCGGGGGGCGACAGCCCACCCACGAGCGCTGGCGGCGGCCCCGGGGTCAGGCGAGGACACGGGACCCTCCTTCCCGCGGCTCCGTGCACCAGAGAGGGGGGATGCACCCCTGGAGGAGGAGGTCGGGGGAGGCACCCCTGGAGGAGGAGGTCAGGGGGGATGCACCCCAGGAGGAGGTGGGGGGGATACATCCCTGGAGGAGGGGGAGGTGGGGGGGATGGATCCCTGGAAGAGGAGGAGGAGATGGGGGGGATGCTCCCCTGGAGGAGGAGGAGGAGGTGGGGGGGATGCATCTCTGGAGGTAGAGGCGATCCCCCTCCTCACACCCCAGCTCATCCTGGGAAGAGCAAGAGCCACGGTGACACCGAAAAAGCATGGGGATGATCCCCTTCCTCATCCTGGCAAGTGCAGAAGCCACCAAGACACCAAAATTGCAGGTGCACAATGGATGGAAATGTTCCTCCATACATCCAGCACTGTAAGAGAGGATGCTTGGTTTGTAAAACTCCCGAACGAGTCTTGGAGAGTTTATTTTCGGTACCAAGCAGAGGAAGTGGCACCTTTCTCGCTGTGTGCAGCCGAGGGGCTGCGTTCATCACCTGCCACCAGCCCAGGGAACCGCTGCACTGCACCAAAATTGCCACCCGGGACTGGAAGCCGAACTCAGGAGGCAGCAGGTTTACACAGACCCAACACACCCATTACAGGCTGCTGCGTGCAACCCACACAAGAAAAGGCTCCGTCTTCATCTGTTCCTGCAGCGCCCAACAAAGAACCTGCTGCAAATGGATTACGATGTGAACGGGCCACCATATCAACATGAAACGCAACTGTTTTCCCACATCTACGCTCGCTTAAAGGGTTCATCCAGATGGAAGGAGGATGGAGGGATCACAGCTCTACTGCAGGTTTTTACACCAAGCCCCAACATGTCACCGGGAACTCTGAAGAAACAAGGAATCCCACACAACAGGAGGCACTGAAGCATATCACAAGACCCAAGAGAACGGCAGGAAGATGTGCCAGGGAGGTTTAGGTTGGACATTAGGAAAAGGTTTTTCCCCCAGTGGGTGGTGGAGCACTGGAACAGGTCCCCAGGGAAGCAGGCGCAGCACCAAGCCTGGTAAGATTCAAGAAGCATTTCGACAACACCCTCAGACCCACAGTGTGAATGTTGGGGTTGTCCTGTGCAGTGACAGGAGCCGGACTCCACGATCCTTGTGGTCTCCTTCCAACTCAGGATATTCTATGATTCACCAAAAAAATTTGCAGTTGACATCTAAACCAGAAAGCTGGCTATGGTTTTACGCACTTCACTGAAAAAAGTGAAAATCAAAGTGAAAAAAACTGAAGAAACACTTTTCAGCAGCTACATAGTGCAATTTAGAATAATTTTCTCTATCTACTGCTAAATTACAAGTGGGATTCCCATCCAGTTACTGGTGCAAGTCAGCTCAGTAGTGCAAGCGCTCAGATGCGGGGACACAAGTTGTTCTGCAGCAATCAAGCAAGAGAAAGCCCTTATTAATTTTTGTTGTCTGATGCTACCTTGTATTACAGCTCTGCATTTGTTGCACAGGGTACTGTATCCAACAGCATTTAGGATCAGGTGTCATAAAAGTACTGATTTGAAACGTTTTGCTAAAATACCCCAAGATTGCAACGGTCTTTAAGCAAAATAAAAATGAGAGGTAGGTATGCTCAGTGATCTGATTCTTCTTTGCGAGTTTTGGCTACTAAAGATGCTTCACAATCCAGAAAATAAATATTTTTAAAATATTTGTTTTGTTTGCTTAGAAACCTAAGCGCCTGTGTTCTGATCTAGTGCCCGAGTTGTTGCGTGCACTGGACAGCACTTAGGCAGTCGTTTCAGGTTTCCTTGTTAGCCAGGCAGTTTCCCCTCCTGTTAGGATGGGTCCTCAGACACAAGGAAGGAAAGAAACCTCCTTTCTTCCAATAAAAAAATTTCCTCTGTAAAAGCTGTAAGAACTGGCACAGAAAATAAGCAGCAGCGAAGAAGCAACTTTTTAAATGCATCTTCTGAAAATAACTAGACCCCAAACTAACTCATTTCCCTGTAATTTAGGCTGCATTATAGTCAACATCCAGGATCACAGGAAACAGCAAAAAAAAGTGAGTTGTCATTATTTTACAGACCCACGTGTCTTATTCTGTATAAAATAAGAGCAAACAGCTCCGACTGCCTGCCCTGCATCATGAGGTAAGCTGTTCTCAGCTCTGCTCATCTTTGCCACACGTTCCCAAACTCCACGAGCCCACGCGCTAAACCCTTACAAAACTCTCGAGTCTCCTATTCCAGAGGGGTGTTTTTATGTGCACTCATTTTAACATTTAACTGGCTTCAATATTTCTGGAGTCTATTCTAAAATAAATACTGCAAAGTCTAAATTTCTTGATTATAGCCAAGTCTGGCTGGAAAACAAGAATTCCGTTTTGCTTTTTTTTTTTTTTTTGAGATTTCAACATTTGGTTGCACTCCAAAAGCAGAGCAAACCTTTCAAAAATTCAAGAGGAGACATATGGGATGTGGGAAACCAAAGTTCAAGCACCTGGTCTGCATCAGGCAAAATGACCCAACCACCAAGCTGCTCTAATCATCCCCTCCCCCTTATGTTTTAAAGCAGAAATTTCATTTGGAACCTCAAGAAACTTTCTCCCTAAAATAGTTGCATCGAGACAGATAGTAGCTGTGAAAAGGTTCTGTTAAATCAGCGTTTTCCATTCAAGGAAAGGCTTACTGGAAAGTTCCCAACCGCCTTTAATTGCAGCATCCTTTTTAAATACGTCTGGGTCTTCAGCAGCGTGTTAAAAACCCACAAGCAAGCAGGCTCTTATTGTTATTTATTATTTCCATGTTACTCGGATTACAGCTATTAAATAAGATGTCTCAAGACACCTTGGTTAACCCAGTGACCCTACGCTCGGTGCCCTGACTTTTCTCAGTTTGTGGACTCCAGGTCACACTAAACCATTTCTGGTCCCTTCCCTAATGAAAACTAAAGCTCTACTCCAGCCAAATGCTTTCAGCCCAAGAGGGCTCCCTGCCCAGGCAGGACCCTGGAATCTAGAGACCTTGGCAAGCCTTGCAGAGAGCAGCCTTTGGAGACCAGAGCTCCTTGCAGCCGCTGGTTTCACAGTTTATGGTCTTTCGGGCAAGAGGATCTCCACTGGCATGTTATGAAATCCCGTAAGTTCACCTCAGCAACTGGAGCCACACAGCTCGGGACCCTCCTCGGCGAGGGACGGGGCGATGGCTACACCCAGGAGAATGGCGGCTAGCTTAGAGCCAGAGGAAATGCAATCTGCTCACCCAGCCAAAGCCCAGCACACACAAAGTGCACCCACCGTGCACCACAGCTGGCTCAACTGCAAGCAGAAGGCAGTGTTTTCATCATGAGTGTGCGCTGCTACACCTGCAACACTCATCTCTGCTCAATGGGAATCCTTTTCCAAGGAAAGAATGAATGATGGACCACATTCCTCATCTACATGCTGGTTTTGAAGCCTACAAACTCCTTGCTTCACACCACAACGCAGCCTGACAGCTTTGACATAAGTGATAGTGCAAGAGCAGTACATCAAACCCCTTCTTGAAATAAAACATGCTTTTTGGTAGAAAATAGCTGTGAAATAGCCTTCAGTAACAGCTATACTAACTGGGAAACCAGCAGTCTTGGAAAGACAAGACAAAAACGTGGAAGCATCACACTCCCGTGTAGGTAAACTTGTCAAACCCTCTTTTCACTGTGAAGTGTGATAGAGCGAGTCCAGAGGAGGCCACAAAGATGATCTGAGGGCTGGAGCACCTCTACTATGAGGACAGGCTGAGGGAGTTGGGGTTGTTCAGCCTGGAGAAGTGAAGGCTCCAAGGAGATCTTAGAGCAGCTTCCAGTACTGAAAGTGGGCTACAGAAAAGCTGGGGAGGGGATCTTGATCAATGAGTGCAGGAATAGGACGAATGATAACAGTTTCAAGCTGAAAGAGGGGAGATTTGGGTTAGATAGCAGGAAGAAATGTTTTTCCGTGAGGGTCAGGAGCCCCCAGCACTGGCTGCCCAGAGAAGTCATGGCTGCCCCATGCCTGGAGGTGTTCAAGGCCAGGTTGGATGGAGCTTTGAGCAGCCTGACCCAGTGGGAGGTGTCCTTGCCCATGGCAGGGGAGTTGGAACTGGATGGGCTTTGAGGTCCCTTCCAACCCAAACCATTCTGTGATTCTATGATTATTCATTCTGAGAGGGACATTAACCCAATCTAAAGCCTTTTTCCTCTTCTTTTCAAAGCTTGTTTACACTTTTTATTTACCAGGCTGCTCTTACAATAAAAAAAAAAAAAAAACAGTAAGCAAAAAGAAAAAATTTTCCCCTATATATTTAAGGCTTTTCTTCACCAACTCCTAACTGAGCAGCTATGGTGTGAATCCCTCGGAAGAGGGGAATTGGGCAGAACAATACTGCTACCTAGAGGGACTCTACCTAGAGCCCACAATGCTTTATCCAGACTTCCATGATGTCACACCCCTGCAAAATGCATTACATTCAGTGAACTGAAGCATCACTGAAGGTTTATTTGGGTACTGGTTTTAAGTAATATTTTTCAAGTCCAATATAGTTTTCAAATCTTTATCTGGATTATGTGTGAGTTATGAAAATAACAGTAATGTAACCAATAGCAGCTCCAAACACACAATCTATATTCTCTGAGGACTGAAAGCTTGTGCACACATGCATATGTGTGTTGGAATATGCATGTCAGCGTACATTCATGGCTTCTACCACCCAGGACTTACTCCCTACAATAGCAAATCCAAGTTCTTAAGGAAAAGCAACACTTATGTTTCTCAAACAGTACTCACGGACTGCCAACTCCTGTGCTGGCTGTCCTACAGCCGTCTAACATATAGAGCTCTCCTTGACTTCATTATGACTTTCATAGAATCAGAACGGTTTGGGTTGGAAGGGACCTCAAAGCCCATCCAGTTTCACCCCCCCTGCCATGGGCAGGGACACCTCCCACTGGATCAGGCTGCTCACAGCCCCATCCAACTTCTCCTTGAACACCTCCAGGGATGGGGCAGTCACAGCTTCCCTGGGCAACCTGGGACAGTGCCTCATCACCCTCACAGGAAAACATTTCTTCATAATATCTAATCTAAAATGCATTTCTCATTCATTCTTCCCACACTTCTCATTCCTTCTTTGCCCCATACATCTTGGCCTGAATTTCAAGTACATAAATCATAGAATCATTTGTTTGGAAAAGACCTTTGGAATCATTGAGTCCAGCCATCCCTGTCCACTACTAAACCAGATTTCTGAGCAACTCATCTACCCGTCTTTTCAGTACTTTAAAGGACGGTGACTCCACCACCTCCTTGGGCAGCTTCTCCAGTGCTTGGGAGTTCTTTCAGTGAAGAAATTTTTCCTGATATCTAAACTGAACCCCCCCAGCACAACTTGACCGCCACATACCGTGACAGAAAACTTGCCCTGTGCCACTCCAAATCAGAGTGGTTTGGGTTTGAAGAGACATTAAAGCCCATCCAGTTCCAACCTCCCTGCCATGGGCAGGGACACCTCCCACTGGATCAGGTTGCTCAAAGCCTCAACCAGCCTGGCCTAGAACACCTCCTGGGATGGGGCAGCCAGGACTTCTCTGGGCAACGTGGGCCAAGGCCTCAGCATCCTCAAAGGAAAAAAATTCTTGCTAATATCTAATCCAAAGCTCTTCTCTTTCAGCTTAAAATCATTACTCTTCGTCCTATCCCCGCACCCCTGATAAAGAGTGTCTTCCCAGCTTTCCTGCAGCTCCCTTTTGCATTATTTAGTTAGAATGATAAGAGATAATTCCCTTTCAGGCAAAACACCAATGTTTAAACCATGGTCATGCAGAGCATGTCTATGCCCTACACCCTCCTCCCAGTGAATCACCTCCAAAAAATGCTTACAATCCAACAAGATGAGAAATGCGTGACTCTCCTGAACAAGAAATGCACCAAATTCAACCTCATTTCTCCTAATTGTTATGTTCACTTTCCACACCATGGACAGAGACCTACAGTTTTGTTTTTTCGCCAGCCCAAACAATTACTGAAATACGCTATTAGAAACACGTTACTGACCATGTTACTGCCACAGAAGCCCCAGCTGTCGCAGTTCGGGAAAACACAATGGGGTTCCCTTCTAGAGTGCTATAATCTTATCTAAAGGATAGCTGCGAACAGTGTGATAGCATTTTCCATCCCCCTCAACACCTTTAAAGAGCTCTCATAACACATCTACATTGTAGAAATACCTTCCTCTTCCATTTTCTCAGAGCAGTTTCTAGAGGTTACAAATGAGGGAAGGCACGCTTCTACGAATATCTGAAAAGGCACCAGGTTTCATTCAAATACAACTTTATAAGAAAATACCTGACATGTTCTTAAATGTCCTCTGTTCAGTACTCTAAAACTTCATATGAAATTTAACAAGAAACGAAGGCGGCCTCTGATGCAGCTCTAAATGCATTGCGCAAAATGCAACCAGTTTAATAAAAGCACACCAAGCCGCCAATGGAAAGAATAAAAACAAGGAATCTCTCATAAAGAAAGCAAAAGGGGCGCCCGAAGAGGACAAAGGTGAAGGGGCAAAGCTAATCTGCAAGGAGAAGGTCAGCCTGAGCAACAAGAAAAGAAGTATGTTTAGCCTGGAAAACAAAGGTTGACAGAAAAGCTGGAGTGCTTCCTTTCACCCACACTGCCAAAACCCTTTTTAAAACAGAGCTCTTAGGTCACTTCCTACCTCAACCCCACCAACTCTCTCTCCCATGAGCTTCTTCAACCCCCCTGACTAAATGTACAACAGGACAGAATGTCACTTCCCTTTGGTTGTAAAAAGTCAGGATCAGTCTCTACCACTTTTATTGTTTTAATATGTATCTTAAGTCACACTATAGCTGTCCTTTTTTTTAGCAGGACAGCTTCAGTAACTGTCCTTCTCTCTTCTCTTTATTTAAAGACCATTTGGGAGCAGTTGAGACACAAAGATATTTTTTTAATGAACTCTGAGCCAAGCTGTTTGAAACTATTTCCCTACACATTATAACTTAAAATATACTCCCTCTGCAAAGGGGAAAATATCCCATCCCCTGAGTGATACAGGACTTACAGTGAACTGCTCCGCTCGGAGTGCAAGCTGGTGCAGAGACTTGAACCTCAGTTTCCCACATCCCAAGGCAAATGTCCCAGTGACTTAACTACCAAGACAGCATCTTCCACTCCATGGCTCAGGTACCACTGGATCATAGAAAGCAGAACGCTTGCAGCAGGACATGGAGGTGCAGAGGCTAACTCTGCAGCTCAGAGGTCATGGAATTCAGTTGGGATGTGGGAAATCTACGTTCAACTCCCTACTTACCTGATGAAAAGCCTGATCTTGAACTGATCTCTCTCAGAAGGTCAGTGCTGTTATCACAGGGGCATACAGATTGACTTTTTCCCTCCTCTTTGTTCCAAAAGTAATGACCTGGGTTATAAAAGGCTGATGGATCAGAAAAATGAGTAGGAAACACATAAAAAGAAAGTACGCATGGGGGATGTGGTAAAAGACAAAGAGAGACAGGCAGGAGGAATGAAATGAGAGAAACAGAAGAACAGGCAATTAGAAAAGCAGAGAGATGTGAAAGGGGAAATGCAGCTAGTATTTGATCCTGAAGCTTTTAACTTTATTTCCACAAAGTCTATCATCACTAGCAAATTATTTTATCTGAACTAAAGAGCAACCAGCCTGCCTTCCTTTGCTTTTTAACCTTAAGTACTTTGAAATACAGACCCTCTCTCTAATAATTTACAGTCTCCTAAGACTATCCTCATCCTTCCCCCACCCTTCAATCCTTCTCATCTCTTCATGCCCTCAATTAATTCATCATCTGGCCAACGTGCCAACATTTGCAACACAGAGTTAAAGCCATACTTATCTCTGATTTTATGCATTTACACAGCAGGAATGGCCCCAGCTCACTTTGACCTATGCCTCTACTGATGACAACAGAAAGTTCCTACACAACCTGTGAGCTCCAACAGTTATCCTAAGCTCTCTGAAGCTCTACAGCGACCAGCATTTCCCTTTGCCAAACTGGACCTCTAGCCTCAAAAGAGTGACTTAATGTGCAGCTCCTCTGGCTTACCTCAAAAGGTAGCGTGATTGGCGGCGGCGGCTTTTTCAGTTCTTCACATTTTCTCTTTTTACATATCCGGTGACTAGTTTTGCGTTTCCTACAACAGCTGCATTCTTCACAATTTGTTTTCCGCAGACAGGGCTCACAGACTCCACAACGCCTTCGTTTCTTCTTCTCTAGCATAGGGAGCAGGGATGAATACGGAATGGGGTAATCACCAGCTGGATTTTTAAGAGAGGATGGCCCTGAAGCCTCTACTGCTTCAGTGCTGTCTCTCACATTGTCCTGAACCAAATTCAGGCTTACTCCGACACTTCCCAGCTGTGATGAATAATCATCATGCTGCAGTCTTGAGTCAGCTGGCAAACCTGCATTTATGGCTTTTTCTGAGGCAGGAGTGGAGATTTCTGTGCTTGAAGGCAATTCCGAAACAATACCTTCAGAGAATTGTCCAGAGCTTTCACCAGAGATTTTATCGACTGCACTTTTCTCTAAGTCTGGAGATGAAGTATGGACACAACCTGAATTCAAAATTAATGTCTCTGCATCAATACATTTAACAAGCTGTTCAATATCCCCCACTTGAATATTGTTTAAAGAGGTATCGGAAACTGGTTCACATACTGTGAATACGGGTTTTGAGTAAGATTCTGAATTCTCTCTCATACAGCTCAAATCCACATTTGAGTTGAGCTCTTTGTGAACAGGTACAAAATCCACAGGCAGTTTCATGTGGGATTCTGCAGGTGAGCTAGCACCTTCAAAATGTAAAAGCGAATTTGATTCAGTGCTAGCACCTTCAAAATGTAAAAGTGAATTTGATTCAGCGCTGGCACCTTCAAAATGTAAAAGCGAATTTGATTCAGCGCTAGCACCTTCAAAATGTAAAAGCGAATTTGATTCAGACTTAGCACCTTTGAAATGTAAAAGCGAATTTGATTCAGCCTTAGCACCTTCAAAATATAAAAGCAAATTTGATTCAGCACTAGCACCTTCGAAATATGAAAGCGAATTTGATTCAGCAGCAGCTACAGAGCTGGACTCTGAACAAACATCTTTAACCCCAGACTCTAAATCCCAGCCTGCCTTCAAGCAGGACTCTGCAAGTGAGCTTGCATCTGCCAATAAATGTTCTTGCGCGTTAATCTCAGAGATAACTATAGCTGTGGAATTCGAGTCTTGTTCTTCACTAGGTAGCACCAGGTCCAACTCTGCCCCCATGTGGGGTTTGGCAAGTGGGACTGACTCCTCTAAGGGTACTGCTGAGCTGTGGTCTGAGGTATCGACAGAACTGCAGTCAGGTTCTTTACTGTTAGGCACCAGGTCAAAGGGAGTCTCTGCACAAACCTTCGAGTTTGATTCAGAGGTGATTACGGAGTCAGAAGGAGAAGATGGAAGCACCGGCACAGCACCTTCAACAAATGCTTCAGCCAAACTACCCGTCTCAAGATCACTGGGTGTTTGTTCACAGGGCAGGTTTTCATGCTCGTATTTCACCTCCGATGCTTCTGAATCGTTAGCAGTTACCTGTCTGCTTGGAAGGGAGTCATTTGTTTCAGGTATTCCTACCTCTTTGTCCTGAGTGGCACACGTGGTAGCAGGCTCTTCGCCAACACCACATGGAGCACCTTGTACAGGTAGAGGAGCTAACTCATTTTGTGCTAAAACTTGTTCAAAAACTCTTTCACCTCCTTCAACATTTTTTTCTTCTATTACTGCTTGGGCTTCTTGTTCATGTTTTTCTTTTGTTTCTAGCCTTTTCTGTGCTGCAGCTTTCCTGGGTTTTGCAATTGGAGTTTGGGACAGTCTACGGGAGAATGATCGGTTACGGAGAGACATTGTAAAGCCATTGATGCTGAAAGAATCCTGGTTATGAAAGAGGATACTGTCGGCTTTCTCCAAAGTCACCCAAGAAGCTCCAGACAAGGTTCTGCTTACACTGCTCCTGAGAAGTCTACCTGAAGAGCTCATGATTGGTTTCTTTTCTTGCTGTTTTTTCTTAACATCTTTTTCTTGTGCTGGCTTTTTGCTTTTTCCAGTACTAACAGCTTTTGTGGAAGTCTTTGTGGTTTTCTTTCTCACTTGGCTAGATTTCTTTTTGCCCTGGTTATTTTTCCTTTTGCCTAACTCTTCCTTTTTGACTAATCTGGAAGGCCTCGTGTGGTGAGCCATGTCTGCGGAGCAGTAGAAACGTTAAGAGGGGAAGTGGAAAGAAATCATGAGCTCTTGAGAGAATTTTTCAACAGAAAACTGCATACTCCCATTGCTGCCCTCTGTGGCGATAAAGCGTTAACTCTGAAAGAGAAAAAGATAAGAAATAGGATTACTATAATGCTAATTAATGAATCATAAAATCATAGATTGGTTTGAGTTAGAAGGGACCTTAAAGATCATCCATTTCCAACCCCCCTGCGATGGGCAGGGACACCTCTCACTACAAGGCTGCATATATACTAAAATGACTGGAGTTTAATATTTAAAAAGGTACAGGTAGACCTAGAAATACTGGGATTGGATATTACGCTTGATTAAGACAAAAGCTTTGAAAATATTTCTATATTGCAAAACGGAAAGCTTGCCTAAATGCCTATAACACAAACACTGGAGAAAGCAGAGCTCAAACGACCAGGCAGGCAACAATCACACATTTACTGTTTCACGTCAGTTCTAAGAAGTTTGAATTTTCTCAGCCTTACTAACAGTTCATAAACCACCCCATCCCTAGAGTAAGGATGGGTGAAGTTTACATCCACCGCATAGCCACCACTGTAAAGACATGCAGGAAAAAAAGAACAAAGCTGAGTTTATCATGCATATGCGCTAACATACCATCACCAGAGCATCTCTCACTCTTCCACCATCCATCAGCTGCCCACCATGGTATAATTTCAGATAAAGCAGGATAAGTAACAAGCTCCCCAAAGGTGCCCAACTTGCGGAGTTATTCCCAGGGGAACTAGACCGGGGAAGAATTGACTTTCCCAGCGTTATCTCCCAGGATAACATAGCGCACTGCATTTCATTGCAAACTTTGATTCTGTCCCGTCTGGCTACACTGAACATGTTATGCAGGCTCTGCTCCATCATTCTGACTACGAACGCGTTTGCCCTCAACCACGCAAATGCGACACAGAAGTCCCCAACTCCCCAAATAAAACTCAGCCATCTCAGAATATACAACAGATTCTTCACGCTCCAAATCAATTTTTTTTCAGGTGGGTTGGTTTTTTTTAAACGTAAAGCAATTCTCACAAGTACATAGTTTTTAAGCACATGGTGATTTTAAGGACCTGTGAAAGGCTTTCTAAAGCTTTATTTAGCCGAACAGATCATACAGGTAGAAAACGGAGGCCTAAAAATGGGAGCAGGCAGAGCCAGAGCAAGAGGCTCTGTAGTGTCAGGCAGGAGGCTGCATTCCCTTTGTCATCATTCCTTTTAATTCCTTCAGCCCAGAACAAATCACCTACAGGCCACCTGCCCCTCACCAATGGGAAGAGGGAAAGAAAAGGAAGAACAAGCAGCATGGGGGTGATGTTTAAAATCCTGACTCCTAAAGGACATGGGGGGGAAAAAAAAAAGAACCCTTGCTTCTGAAGAAGCAGAAAAGGAAGGAAGATTCCCACCAGGCTCCTGAAACCACCACTCAATTCCTATGACCTCAACCCCACCTTAAAGCCAGGAGGATGAGGCTGCGCTTACTCTCAGCCTGGTCCGAGTTCTGCTGAAGGTAGGGAGAGCTATGCTAGCGCAGCCCAGCCTACGAGACACACCAGAAGTGTTTAATGGTACCACACTGGCCACATTTGGCTGGGATAGGGTAAATGAAAAGGCACAGAGCATGTGAAGAGCAGATCCGTGAGCAGAACAGAGCCCCCAGGCCACAAACACACCAACAGCACAAGGGGTGCAGAAAGCTTACAGCCATCAAACAGGGCTGCATTGTGCCAAGGTAAGCTCACGAGCCCATCGAGGGGATGGCCCGGCACGGCCAGCATGCAGAACCTCGGAGTGGGATCACCAAACCAGTGTGCTGGCAGCCAGCTTGTTTTGGACTGTCTCAGCCCATCGCAGGCTGCCCAGTGGCCGCAGCACCTACCGAGGCTGACAGTCACTCCCCAAACTCCTTTCAAACAGCTTACTTAAAGTATTTTGAAGCCTAGTTTGTCCAGCAGTAGTAAGCCAACAGATCCTGTGTACTACAACAAATAAGCCAAGCATCTTACCTAAACAAGCCGTGATTATTCTGTACAATATCCCCATATTACATATCAGATTAACCTTATTACTGAGAGCTTTTCCACACACTCAAATACCATTTTAGAGCTAGCACTGCTGTACAAGATAAGGCTGAACACACTTGTAAGGTCAGATCAGAAAATATTGCCTAACAAACCCACAATAAACAACCTAACAGCATCCCTGCTTCATCACAGCAAAACATTCAACCTGGAGAGACTGAATAGACACACGCAGTTGTTTAGAATTGCAGGTAATGCTTCAAAGGCCACAGAAGAGACCCAAACAGCTCCCGCAGAAGCATTCTATAAAAGCTGGGTCAGATACTGAAATAGCAAAATAAATACAAAGCTGAAACGAAGGTAATCTTAGTGCTTTCCTCCCTCCCGGTCCTTCTCTGGAGACACACAGGGGAAGGACACAGCCGTTACTCTCATTCCATGAATCGAGAGCCAAAGAGGGCATCAGCACCATGTCAGCAGGACCCTGAAAGAGTTGTTGGCAGCCGGCAAAAAGTCTCCCTGGTTTCTTGTGGCTCATCATTCCAAAGGATAGCCTGGAAGGCTGCAAAACCAGTTGGAAGCAAGCAGCAGGTAGCTATCTGTAGCCATTAGCTGGCAGCCCTCTGTAACAGTGGCAGGAGAGGAAATGCGAGCTCCTTTCAGAGACCACCGCCAGGAGATGGAGAGAGAAAGCAAACAACAAGGGCCACACAACATGGGAATGTGTGAATCAGGAGGGGAGCTAAGAGAGAGTTTTTTTTCTCTTTATCAGCCCTGAAACAGAAGCAGAAAGACAACAGAAAACAGGAGACCCGGAGTGGAAACAGAGACTGGATTCTTTAAGATACTGAATGTGTAAAATGCTTTGCTCATATTGTTTCTTTACAAATGCAGTTGCCTCTGCTGTGTGGAAGTCTGGGGAGCACCATCACCAAAATCACCAATTAGAACCTCCACTGCAACAAATTAGTACTTTTTTAAAAAGCATCCTTACAATTACAGGATAACATGTCTTTACCTGCATTTGGAAATTGCAACACAGTTGCTTCAGGACTGAAGCAGATCCTCCTGGTTTGCGGTTTTTTTTCTGTCTGGCAAAAACCTAGAAAAGTATCAAAGCCAAAGTGTTGCTTCTTCTCAGGGCCAAAATGAGCACGGGGTGGTTGAAGACTTCCCTTTTTCTTGCTTAACAAAGAATGCTGGTATTTGTAGGAAACTGACTGACATTTAAATGCTGCCTTAAAGAAGATTGCAAAGGCTGAGAGCATTTGTCTTGTTCCGAGATGACAATACAGAGGCACAAGAACAGCAAAAGTTTTACCCATTTTGCTTCAATTTTGTCACTGGAGCGAGTTTTGGGTCTGTTTTCAGAACTGATCTGGGCAATAGAGCCCTAAAGGAAAATTTTAATGTTTTTTTCATTCCAAATTAATACTTGACTTCAGTTATATTTGTCTGGGACTCTGAGCACCTGATCCCCACAGTGACTGCAAGCTCTTGGGGGAAAAGATCTTTGCTTCCCTTAAAGAAAACCCATAGTCTCAATGAATACTAGCGTGCCACAATAACATTAAACGCTAGATAAAAACTGTCCAATGTTTTTTAAATAAAGTGTCTAATAACACTAAATTACTTTGTTATTTATTTACTCGTCCATGTTCAGCACCAAAATATTAGGTAGAAGCAGCTCAGTATTCAAGTTTTGTTTTCTGCAATGCTAAGAAATATTTTACCTTCCCTTTTCCACTTAAAGGACTGACCATGACCCTGTTGATGCCTTTAACAGCTGCAAATCGCCTCATATCACTTCTTAAGAACAACAAACAGCTTTATCACATTGGGCAGAGCAAGAAATTAATTCTATATCCAAAATATTGATGTGGACTTAGCAGGATTATCGAAAACAAATCCCATGGGGCAATACAATAACTTGGCAGTTTTCCATCATCCTGGAGAGAAACAAACTGGCTCCAAATGCTCTCTTCTGAAAGCCAAGTCAGGCAGGACCCACCACATGGTCCCCTAGAGCCGAGGACAGACAAGCAATAGGTGCAGGAGGGTTTGCAAGGAATTGCCCTAGATAATAAGGGTGCATCCAGAAGCTGTTTGTTGCTTGAGCTGACTCTTCTCTGCTAATTCATGTGCGAAGCTGAAAGCTGGTTTTCAGGCCAGTTGCTTAAGTTTTGCTTATTCACAGTAATAAATCTGGAGCAATCCCACCGACTGCTATAATCTTCAACAAATACTGCTAAAAAGCTAATCAACAGCTAAAGCTTTTAGTCCCATCTTGGTCAACATTCCAAACAATTATAATAAGAATTTTTCTTAGAAAGTAATTAGGGAATTTAAGCCCACACTGCTGGAATGCCTCCAGAAAAAAAAAAAAAAAACAAACCAAAAACCAAACCACAATAACCAACACACACTCTTCTTATTTACTTTCCCTCTATACAGAAGGATAAAAACAATAAAGCAAGTTTTCCTTTTAGAGGTAGTCCTTTTAGAGCCTGGCCCATAACTTAACTCTTGTTGGAAGATGGAGGGGAAAAAAAAAAAAAAAGAGATTAAAAGATGTGTTCTCATCAAATGATGGCAACGTTTTTGTGGCATCATGACCTGAACAAAAACCACAGCTACATGGTAGCTGAGGGGAACAATGATGGATATGGGAGTATTTCAGCGTGGTTTCCCTACAGTCAAGCACACTAATTAAATATATTTTGGTTCAGTGTTCAGATATCTTTTAAAAAGTCACTTGAGATTGGCCTGGTAGGAAAATGAGACCTGGAAGTTCTCATGAAAGCCATTTAAATAAAACAGGTCCCAAGCAATAAGGGCCTCAATTTGACTTGTTGTCAAGCAGGCCTTAATCTACAACTTCAAACTGAAAAGCACCTCACCTTCCAGCAGCAAATGCTCTACAGGGAGATGCAAAAGACACCAAAGAAGCCAGACATTAGAAAATCTGACCCACATGTTAGGTGCAAAAGCTTTTTTCCCAAGGCTTTCCAGAATTATGTCACTTCACCTGCAGATCCTTCCCAGTCACACCAATGTCACCTGCTTTTCAATCTTGCCTAATTCCCTGCATCTGCCAAGTGCTCTGTGCAACACTTTGTATATGAAAAGAAGGGAAATGGGTTAGCCAGCGAGAATTCACTTTGATTTTCTCCTTCCCCGCTTGTTTCATCCTTGAGCACCCATTTGGTTTTGGTTAAGACATAAAAATGAAGCTTCTCATCTGCCTTAGTGTCACGAGTTCTTCCACACTGAGCCTTGTGGAGAAGCCTCTCCCCCTTCCCAGGGCAGGTGGTGGGATTTCCCTGAGCTCCCTCCACAGGCAGTGGGATTTCCCTGGGATTTCTCCCTCTGCAGAGATAGAGGCATCCTCAATGTCCCCCCTCATTCACCACACAGACCTCTTTTCCGGCAGTCCTGTTTCAAATGGTGCCTCTGTAATCTCACAGGCCATTCAAGAGCACTGTTTTCCATTTTATTATGTGTAAGTTTTCCGCTTTACTTCCCAGGATTATGCCACTCCAGGAATCTTTTATCCATATATATTAAACCTTGACTTAGGCCAAGACTTCGCAGCAGCATAACTGCAAATCTGGGACGGGCACTGCAGGATGCCATTCACAGATGTCCACCCAAAGCACAATCCTTCTCCTACTGACACCAGCAACACCAGATGATGCTGAGCAGACCAAGCACCAAGGACTTCGCCCTAAATTTTTGTTCTCTCTGGACCCAGAAGGCCACCTCTGCGCTTGGAGGGTAGATCTGGATAAGGCAGGACTACCACCATGTCCTACTCCCCTCCACCGCGCAGGGAGCTGAAGGCAGCTCTGAAATAACACACTCACAATGGATTCAGCAAGAGATGTCGATGTTTAGCATTTTGCAGTGTCATGACATCAGCATGCACCTTGGAGCCTGCACAGCCAGTGAAACAGATAAAAAAAGACCACAAAAAAAAGCCCTCCTGGGTTAGGGAAAACTCTATTAGAACGATTTAAAAAAAAAAAAAATTTAAAAAAGCGTGGCAAGGAACCACATCTGCTTAAACCACAAAACCAGATTAAGCCTCAGACAAACAACTGGCACCAGAAATCCATTGTGAAGACTCACACCGCATGTGCAAGTGTCCTCCCCCCTGCCCAGGCAGGAGCACAGGCTTGTCTAACCTCTGCTTAGCCTGAATAGGGGGAATGTTAAAAAGCAAAAAGACACCAAGTAATTTCTAAGGGTTCACCAACCAAAAGCCTTTTCCACCAGAACACTCCGGGCACTTCTGAATCAAAAAGAGCAAACAAAACAAAACATCAGGTAATCATATGCCACTCTAATTCTGCATTTATGCTTTTCAAAAACACTGAACTGTTTTAGTAATATTTGACTTCATTCTTCAAGGACTTTGTTTTTTCTTAACAACAAAAAAAAAGAAGAGAAAAAACCCACTAACTGAATCACCTTATCTCAAACTCAATTAAAAGAAGGGGGAGGTGGAGGGAAGAACCTTCAGGCAAAGATTAAGCCTGGAAAATTTCAGCCTGAAAGGTGTTTTGAAATGTAAGTAACTGAAAACAGAAAGCAGGATGGAAATGCTTAGGCGAGCTTTAACAGCCATGGGTAGCAGCCATAATAAAATGCTATCAGTCAGGGTTTTGAATTATTACATAGCAAAGACTTGGATCTAACAGAAACCATAAATATCAGGAAGTTCCTTGGCAAGTCTCACCTTCAATCCTTCCCCAAATACCTGCTTTGAGCAACGCAGCTCTCCCTTGTCTCCTCCGAACCCCTCTGTCAGGAGGAACTGAGCCTCATCCTGGCAGCAACCACCACTCAACCTTGGAGAAACTGCTTTGGAAAAGCATAAACCAGCCCTCTTCTCCTTCACAGCCAGGGTGGATCAGGCGACCTCCCCAGTTTTGCCCAGACCAAGAACAAATGCTACGTTTTCTGGATTCAATCTCCAGTCCTAATCAGTGTTGACTGACATTAATGAAAACAAGATGATCACTGCACAGAACAGCCTTCTGCCTTTCCACAAGAGCACCTTAAAAAACAGTACCGAGCACAGCTGGGAAGAGCTACTACTTGGAAGATTTTTTTGTTATTATTATTTTCTCAGGTTTCTCCATTGGCTTTAAATTTTAAAGAGACACCTTGATCTAGAACTCTGCTTCACTACTTTTAAAAGTCTAACGCTGCAAGTGCATCTTTGCCCAGTTTCGCCGTCACTGCATTCATGCTCTTACAACTCCTTTACCACATCCAGGCTGGTGCATCCCTCCCTGCTCACAGGACACAAGCTGCTGATGCCCCTACTTGCACGTTCCTCTCTCCTCCTTAAAGGAGCAGCACCTCGCCACGCTGGGCTACTGCTGCCTAGGCCGAGATGCCACTGATGCTGCTCTTTAAATATCCTTGGGGTGTAGGACAGGTTAGGGAGGTGGGTGGGTAGGTAGGTGACTGAGTGGGTGCAGGACAGGTTAGGTGAATATAGGACAGGCTTAGTGGGTGCAGGACTGGCTCAATGGGTGGATGAGAGGGTTCAGGACAGGCTGGGTGGGTGGGTGAGTGGGTACAGGACTGGTTAGGTGAATATAGGACAGGCTGAATGGGTGCAGGACTGGCTCAATGGGTGGATGAGAGGGTTCAGTACAGGCTGGGTGGGTAGGTGAGTGGGTGCAGGACAGGTTAGGTGAATAAAGGACAGGCTGAATGGGTGCAGAACAAGCTGGGTGCGTGCAGAAGTGGCTTGGGTGAGTGGAAGGATGCAGGACAGGTTGGGTGGGTGGGTGAGTGGGCACGGGGCAGGTTACGCGAATACAGGACAGGCTCAGTGGGTGCAGGACAGGCTTGGGTGGGCGGGTGATCGGATGCAGGGCTGCCCCAGGACTCCCTGTCCGCCGTGCCTGCCCGCCCCGCTCCACACCTTTGTCCGGTTCCCTGCCCCCTTCTCCCCCGGTGCCCCCACGTCCCCTCCCCCCGAGCCCGCGGGGCCCGTTCCCCCGCACGAAGCCCCCGGTCGCCCCGGGGCTTTGGGGCCGGGGGGGGGCGCAGCGCCGGCCCAGGGGAGGCGGCGGCTCCTCGTGGCCCGGCCCCGCCCGGCCCCCCCCGAGCCCTGCCCGGGGCTGAGGACAATGGGAGCGCGGGGGGAAGCGAGGGGGCAGGGGATGGGGGGGACACGGAGGGGATGGAAGGGGGACGATACAGGGGGGACGGGAACACACAGTGGGATGGGGGGGGGGAACACGCATGGCGGACAGGGGCACACGAGGGGGATGGGGGGACGGACATGGGGGAGATAGGGACACACGAGTTGGGGGGACACGGGGGGGATACGCATGGCGGATAGAGACACACGAAGGGGATGGGGCGGACAGACACGGGGAGGACACACGGGGAGGGGGGACACGGGGGAACAAACACGGGGGGATGGGGACACACAGGCTGAGGCGGGGGACACACGGGGGGAGAGCGGACACACACATGGGAGTGCGGGGGAACATACAGGGGACACGCGGGGGGGACACAGGAGGGTGCGGAGAAGCACACGAAGGGGGATGCGGGGGGGGACACAAGGAGGGATGCGGGGAGAGGGGACAGAAGGGGGATGGGGGACACACGGCGGATGGTGAGACACAGGAAGGGGGGGATGCGGGCGGGACACTACACGGGGGAACAAAGCCCGGGGGGTCCCTTCGATCGCTCCGTGCGGGCTGCGGGCAGTCACCCCCGGCCGGAGGGATTTTTCCAGCCAGGCTGCGGCCGCTGCAGCGCGGGCAGGGAGAGCCGAGGGTTCGAGCTCTTCGGGGCAACAACCCGCGTTTTGCATTTAAAACACGCACCCGCAGAGACACGCGCCCCCCACCCCGCCGCGCCACGAGGCAAAGGGCAAGGAGGGAGGAACGGGGCCGGAGGGCAGGGTCCCGCACGTACCGGCGCGGCGCCCCGCGGTCGGAGGAAGGGGCGCTGCTGGCTCCGCGGCTCCCATGGCGCGGGCGGCCCCGCGCGCACCAGCGTGCTCCGCGCCGCCCGCACCGCCCGCAAAACCCGGGCCGGAGCGCGGAGCGGGGCGCGCTGCGAGGGACCAGCGGGGGGGCAGCGACACCTCCCGCGGGGCGTCACAGCTCCGTCCAACCCGGCCTCGCACACCTCCGGGGATGGGGCAGCCGCAGCTTCCCTGGGCCAGTGCCTCACCGTGAAGAAATTCTTCCTCATTTTGAGTGTAATTCTTCCCCCATCCAATTTAAAGCCATCCCCCCTCGTCCTATCATTACACACCCTCGTAAAAAGCCCCTCCCCAGATTTCCTGCGGGCCCTTCAGGCACTGGAAGGTTGCTATAAGGTCTCCCCAGAGCCTTCTCTTCTCCAGGCTGAAAAAGCCCAGCTCGCTCAGCCTGTCCTCAAAGCAGAGGGGCTCCAGCCCTCTGATCATTTTCACGTTCTTCCTCTGGACCTGTTCCAACAGTTCCAAATCATTCTTAGACTAGAAACAAGGAAGAATTTATTTGCTATAACAGTAGTGAGGCACTGGCGCACATTGCCCAGAGAAGCTGTGGCTGCCCCATCCCTGGAGGTGTTCAAGGCCAGGTTGGATGAGGCTTTGAGCAACCTGGTCTAACGGGAGGTGTCCCTGCCCATGGCAGGGGGTTGGAACTGGATGGGCTTTGAGGTCCCTTCCAACCCAAACTATTCTATGATTCTGCGATTCTTATGTTGAGGATCCTACAGCTGGACACAATACTCCAGATGAGGTCTCACAAGAGAGGAACAGAGGGGCAGAATCCCCTCCCTCGCCCTGCTGGCCACGCTTCTTTTGATGCAGCTCAGGATACGGTTGGCCTTCTGGGCTGCGAGTGCAGAGTGCCGCCTCAGGTCGAGCTTCTCCTCCCTTAGCACCCCCACGTCCCTCTCCACAGGGCTGCTCTCAATCACATCATCCCCCATCCTGTACTCAAACCAGGGATTGCCCTGATCCAGACGTAGGACCTTGCACTTGGCCTTGTTGAACCTCAGGAGGCTGGCACAGCCCTTGTCCAGGCCTGCACAGCCACACCCTCCACAGCCCCTGGGAAGGCAAGGGGAATGGGGGTCCCTGCCCAGCATAGGAACACTGTGCGTTATTTAACAACAACAAATAAAATGAAGGTAATAAGAGAAAACAAGCCAAGCCTGATAACATTCAAGAAACATTTGGACAGTGCCCTCAGACACTGTGTGAATGTCAGGGTTGTCCTGTGCAGGAAGAAGAGTTGGACTCTGTCCCTGTGGGTCCCTTCCAACTCAGGTCATTATGTGAAAATTCCATTACTTGGGGAGGCTGTAATTTTGACACCATGTGCCCCTGGCTAGCAACAGTGGTGACACCCTCTAAAATCATCCTTTCTTTTTTTTTTTTTTTTTCAATTCAGGCTGGAAAAAGGAAAGTCTGTTCAATGGTGACGGGTAAGGAGGACGAAACCACCTTCCCCTTACACGTGCCATCCTCCAAAAACACTGGCATCCACCCCGCTGTCCCACGAGTGGAGAAAACACACCCAAGCGTTGGGACAATGCTGCTGGAGACAAGGAAGAGCTACTGAAGCACCCTCTCCCTCCTGCAAGGAGGAACAAATAATAATAAGCCTTGCTCTCCCCATCCCCCACCTCATCCATTAAGAGCTGCTGATATTTGCTGCTCCTCACCAGAGGGAAGCGGGTGAGCAAAGTGTTATAGAGTAAAAGGAAGAGTCGGTCCAGCCTTCTTACACAACTCATTATCACCACAGCCTTTTGTCAGAGCGGAAAGCAGGCCACCAAGTCTAACATCTCTTCAGACTGGAAAACAGATGTTGGAAATGGGAGCTGGGAAACAATATACTCTCAGCAGTACTTTCTTAAAAAAGCTTCATTATGATTAAGTCTAGAGCTGTTTCAGTATAAAGCCCTTCAAATGTGAACCAACCCATTCAAATGCGAGCCTGCAGAGAGGCTTTTCTACTACAGACAAGAGAGCAGCACTGTCCACATCCACTTCTATAAAGATGTGTTAAATGCCAGTGTTTTGCTAACTATTTTAATTGACATGTTTTGAGAGACAAACATCTGCACAGTTTATTGTTCCTGCTGCAGCTGGGTTGGTACCCCACCACCAATCTGTACCTCCATACTCTTCTCTCCTCCCTTTATTTCCTTGCAGTGAAAAAGGGATGCAGTCTGGGAAACTTGGCCAAGCTCACAGACCCATTTCAGATGCAGCAAGGTGAAACCAACACCACATACACCTGAATTCTGAACATTTGCCTGATCAGCTCTCAGCAGGAGGCAATTTTGGCAATGCACACAAATTCTTTGCTGAGTGTAACCATACCATCTCCCCCTCAATCTGACCATTTGCTGAAGACTGCTTTACTAGAGGGCTGGATATCAAGACTTCTGCCATTCCAAAGACCTGCTCTGCTCAAAGAAGAGGCAACAAGCTATTTTTATAAGATAATAGATTATTTGAGAAGTAAAAGAACTATTTCTCTCCAAATACCGCACACAGCCAAAGTAGAAGGAACCAGAACTTAATGATAAAGCCTCACATAAGCAGAATACATGGGCTAGAATAAAATGCTGAGCAAGAACTTTGGAGAAAAAGACAACCAGGAGGGCTAACAGAATAATTGAGGTAACACAAACACCCAAACACTAACACCTACAATCACTGCTCCAGTAAAAACTCTGCTAAAAGCCAGGGAACAAGCAAGAATAAACAACTGCTCACAGATAAACACTTGTGATCTGTCTTCTTCACCAGTAACTAATACCCTAAACAGCAAGCAGCACCAGGTGCCAGTCTTTCCTGGCAACAGAGATGCTCAGTCTACCAAAACTAAAGCAGAGCATCAAGTGTTTGGAGGAAGCTCACAGTAACGACTGGCAGGGCAACAAAATGCTGGACAAAACACTCTCACTAAAGTGCAAAGCGAAGCATATGGGGGGGAAAACATGAGCTCCACATTAGCTTCTACTATTCAAAACAGAGATCCTGGTTCCATGGCAGACACCTCTGCAAAACTGCTCTGCGTTACTCAAGTGGCGTGTGAGGAACTGTTAAAAAAGGAGAGAGGAACAGAACTGGAAAGATCAGTACGTCATCGTTACTTAGTCCAGATCTAGTGCTTTCTTATATCTTGAATACAGCTGTTCTGGTCTACTTAAAAGGCACAAAGTGGAATATAAAAAGGCATAGAGAAAGCAGTAAGGGTGGCCAAAAGTACAAGGAACAACTAAATTACTTCCACTGAGGAAGGAATACAACCAGTGTGAAATGCCAGCCAATCTGTTGTAAAAACCAAGAGCAGCATGGAAAGTGTTATCAGCAAGTGATCACTTGCTGTTTCTCAGAAACAGGATTTCAGGTCAATTTAACAAACAGATTGATCAGAAGACAGCTGCTATTCCATGCAATGCCTTGTTAAACCATGGAACTAGCACATTGCAGATGCAGAAAACTTAACATGTTTGGGTTGTTTTCTTTCAAAGAAAATTAAAGGAAGGAAGTTTAATCAAAAGCTGCTTAACATAAAAGTACCGCTTTAGCTATACATTACTTGAAGCTGCAAAAGTGAACTGAGGAGACACACAGCACTCAAGCTTCTTTCTCTGTGGGTGTGCTACTGGCTACCATCAGGAACAGTTTTAGGCTGGGGGACCTTCGGTCCAAGACAGTGCTACCATCCCTCTATATTTATCCAGAAGAGCATGCAAATTGGTACATACTTACTAAATTAATAAAACTGGACACGGTACCAAAGAATACAGCACATAAATCCATAAGGAGCTCTGCATTGCGAGCAGCTCTGGCAAAACTGGAGTCTGTGGGACTCCTCTCCTTGGGGAACTGCGAGGGGCAGCCACTCCTGAGAGGCAAGGAGCCCCCACAAAAACAGCCAGCATCCACCCCACCGTACCCACACAAGGCAAATGGGACAGGCCTGGCTATAGCATTGGGATTCAGCTAGGAGCCTGGAAAATAAGTCAGCTTCCAAGTAATGTGGTGGGACTGAAGTTGAACTGAGAAGTCCATTGCAGGTCAGGAGCACATTTGGTGACCTAGCAAACAAGCACAAATAAACACAAACCCTATAGACACCAAGGAGGTTCCATAACACACATTAATAGCTCTAAAACACATCTTAGCCAGGGCTGGGCTTAAATAGTCCTGGGCCCATGGGCAGAGGATGTGAGTAGAGGTGCCAGGTGCAGCTGGTCAGGTCCATTTAGGTTCATTAGGGCCCTGGCCATCCAGAGATGATGGCCCTAAATCAGCCCTGAAGAGCTGTCCAGATCAAACCTCTGTAGTAGGCATGACATTAGTTCAGGCTATGGAAGATCAGACGCATCACTTGTGCTGAGCCTGTGTTAAGCCCTCCACAAACCAAAAGCTCTAGGAATTACATTGTAAAGACACCTCTGCTGCTTCGTGATGGAATGATTAGATCTAACCAGGCCTAGAGCCTAGGAGCCAAAGAAGGCTCCCCAGGAAAGCTGGGGAAGGGCTCTTTATCAGGGAATGCAGGGGTAGGATGAGGGAGAATGGGTTTAAGCTGAAAGAGGGAGACTTAAATTGGGCATCAGGAAGGATTATTTTACTCTGAGGGTGGTGACGCACTGGCCCAGGTTGCCCAGAGAAGCTGTGGCTGCCCCATCCCTGGAGGTGTTCAAGGCCAGGTTGGATGGGGCTGTGAGCAACGTGATCCAGTGGGAGGTGTCCCTGCCCATGGCAGAGGGGTTGGAACTAGATGGGCTTTGAGGTCCCTTCCAACCCAACCCATGCTATGATTCTGCAGTTCTATCTTGGCTAGCCCAGACTCCCTCATAGTGGAAAGACGATGCTGAGACATTAGAGCTGGCTCCTTGTGCCATTACACGGCATGGATTAAAGCATCTACCTTGCAAAGCCTCCCTCATATTTATTAGCTTGGGCTGCAGCATGACAAAGCACCCAGCCTGCTCCCAGATCGCAGGTGACCGAGGAAGCGTATGCTGCGCTGATGAGGTGCTGTGCCTGCAAACCCAGCTGAACGCGAGCCAAACACCAATACCTTTGTATTTGTAATACAGAGGATCAGATAAATCACCCACAGCATTGTTAGTTGGCAGTACCTAAAAAGACAAGTCTTAAACAACACGAGTTTAATGTAGAAACTTTTAAATTACAATTGTGGTTTTGACTTCCTCATTCAGTCTTTCTTGGCCCTGGTTCTATAAATAGTATCTACCTGCCTGATTGGCACTGAAAAGAAGTTAACATTTGTAAGCATGCTGAACACGGATAGTTTAAGCGTTAATACTGTTTTACATGCAGTAGGGCCAGAAATGGCTATGATTTCATAGCCTGTATCCCAGACTGCATCAAAAGAAGTGTGACCAGCAGGTCAAGGGAGGTCATTCTTCCCCTCTACTCCACTCTCATGAGACCCCACCTGGAGTCCTACATTCAGTTCTGGGGTCCTCAGTACAAGAAAGACATGGATCTGCTAGAGCAAGTCCAGAGGAGGCCACAAAGATGATTAGAAAGCTGGAGCACCTCACATGCGAGTAAAGAGTTCGGGTTGTTCAGCCTGGAGAAGAGGAGCCTCGGGAGAGACCTTATAGCAGCCTGCCAGTATTTAAAGCGGGCTACAGGAAAGCTGAGGAGGCACTCTTTATCAGTGAGTGCAGGGATAGGATGAAGGGGAATGGTTTTAAGCTGAAAGAGTGGAGATTTAGATTAGATATTAGGAAGAAATATTTTCTTGTGAGGGTGGTGAGTCACTGGCACAGGTTGTCCAGAGAAATCATAGATGCCCTGTCCCTGGAGGTGTTCAAGGCCAGGTTGGATGAGGCTTTGAGCAGCCTGATCCAGTCGGAGGTGTCCCTGCCCAGGGCAGAGGGGTTGGAACTGAGAGATCTTCATGGTGCCTTCCAACCCAAACCATTCTATGATATTATGATTCATCTTCTGACACCCATTAAACAGTCACAGTGCATGTATTCTAAATATTTCCTACCAGATGCTCCTGAGCTATACAGGGGCAGCGGTATGTCCTCAGCTTCTGTTTTGATTGGAAGTCTTGGCCCTTACTTCACCACGATTGTGCATGAGCAACACGAAGAATGAGTGCAGAACGATTGTGCCACATGTGGCTGGTCAACGCTGCATCTGCGAAGACATGGCTAGTTTTGCATGCACCAACTCAGCATTTCAGGATGCTCCAAGTCTAGTGCACTTTTTGCAGCAAGCCATGTGATACCAGAGGTGATGAAGTGTACACCTCTTCCCTGCACCTGGGAGAGAGGAAGAGGCCTTCTTAGCTAGTGAATTTTGGCTCCATTGTATTTGCAGAGTCAACGACTTTTGTCTGGACCTGGCTGCTAGATGAACCTCAGACTTGTCTTCACTCTTGTTTTGGGCCTTATCTCCTGCTGTTCCTCACTTGCCTCTCTGGATGGACCCTGGACCTGCTGTGACTGTTGACAGAGCCCGTTCCCAGCACCCAGCCCTGCCTGTCCCGCTGCAGGACTGCGCCCTGTCGGTGAAGGCATGACCAGTGCTGTGGTCACCCTTGGTTCCTAGCTCATCTCACCTCAAGGAGCAGCACTGCTGACAGTGACAGCGATGGAGAGAGCTCAGGATTCCATACTGGAAAGGAACTGGGATTTGTTTAGGTATTTCCAATCTGCAAGCAATATTGAAAAGTCAAAAAATCCTCAAATTCCTGAGTCTCATGTGGGAAAATTTCTGTACTTCTAGTGGCTTTGGACATGGTTTGGGGCAAATGAACAGACAACTGGATAGGTGTTACTTCTGATCACTAACTAGTGAAAAGCAGAAGCAGATAAAAAGTGGAAAAACTCTGATGCCTGTAGCCCAGAGAGATTACAGTCAAGGAGAATTCACGCAGCTGTCTCAAAGCATTAAAATGTACATCAGAATTCTAAAAGCACTGAAAATAACCTTTTCAGCAACAACTTCCATGAGAATAGTTTGCCTAATTTTAGCCTTGATAAATTATTTTCAACTGACAAATATTTGACACATCTTTATGAAAACAACAAAAAAATCAGAAACAAATTAGAGCTATTGATAAAACTACCTACCTGCCTGAATTTTGTTTCAAGTTAGCAGCTCAGCTTTTGGACTCAATGATCCAAGAGGTCTTTTCCAACCTGGTGATTCTATGATTCTATGACTTTAATGTCTTCTACTGCCTGTCATCAATCTGCTAGGGAAGGATGACACCGTGCCAGGCCTCAGTGTAACCTGAGTGACATTAACAATGCTGATGGATTTTAAGAATGGTTGATAAAAGAGAATTCACCACAGAAATCCTGCAAAGGACAGAAACACTACAGGGTGAAAACATGAAGTGACAGCAATGAGAATGTTAAGAGTTGAAGGCACAAATAATTACTACAAAAGCTAGTAGAGAAAACAGAACCTCAGAGCATTTGATACCAGCAAGTAACACTAAAGTGTTAAAAAAAAGGAGGGGGGGAAGTATCTCTCTTCAAGATGTTCTGTTTAATTTTGCAGTGCATGTTTCTTAGTGCTTTCCTAAACAGCATGCAGTCATGCTACGTGCTTCCCCAAATGACATGGGCTAGTGAAGTACCTTCCCAAAATACCTTGCCTGTACCAAAAAAAAGTAAACCAGCCCATTTCTGCAGTTATCTGATTTTCCTAGTCACTGGTGGAATTCTAGAAACTAGATTACTTTCAGCTGTTAGTGTGGTTGCAATGCTTTTCTGTGTGAAATCAGTAAATAATTTAAATTTCTACAGTTGGAGCTGTTAAAGCAGTGTTGTTGCAAGGGAGGGGAAGGCTCTTCCTGAGCAGAATCCCAAAAGAATACCAACTGGCTGGGGAAAACCACATCAATAGTGACTGTAAAGCTTACTTCTATAACTTGCAGAACAGTGGCTTTTCCATTAGAAAATTAAACATCAGAGTAACTTCAAAAATTGTGAATATATTAAGGTATATTAAAAAATGTAAAAAGGCTTTGGATTTTGTGACTAGAAAGGCCTTATTCCATATTTTCTGGAAGAAATCTGTCCACCTTTGCTATGTTATTTTTTTATTATTGGAAAAAACACATATTGTAATAGCCATTTCCCAAATACATAAATGACGTAATGACTAAACAGAGCAAAGTAATGTTTTCCTAATGCTAAAGCAAACTTAATTTTAAGGAATGTAACCTATTAAAGGAAAAAATGTGTAATTTCTGTTGAAAGCAGTTTGACACAAGCAGGAAGAAAAAAATGTTCCAGTGAATTGGTTTGGAAATGGATTCATTTCACTCATGCAAGCACTGAGATCTGTTTGACAGATTTATTCATGTTAAAAGACTGACTTTTAGAAACGGGATCTTGGTGTATGAAATGCAAGGACATTGAGGCACTGGAGCGTGTCCAGAGATGGCAGGGAAGGGGCTGCTGGTGAAGGGGCTGGAGAACAAGTTTTGCGAGTGTCTGAGGGAACTGGGATTGTTTAGCCTAGAGAAAAGAAGGCTGAGGGGAGACCTTATCATTGTCTACAGCTGCCTGAAAGGAGGTTGTAGAGAGGTGGGCGTTGGTCTCTTCTCCCAAGTAACAAGCGATAGGATGAGATGAAATGGCCTCAAGTTGCACCAGGGGAGGTTCAGTTTAGATATCAGGAAAAATTTCTTCACTGGAAGAGCTCCCAGGCACTGGAACAGCTGCCCAGGGAGGCGGTAGAGTCACTGTCCATGAAGGTATTTAAAAGATGGGTAGATGAGTTGCTCAGGGATATAGTTCAGTACTGGGCAGAGACAGCCTCCTCCAGACTGAACAGCCCCAGATCCCCCAGCTGCTCCCTATAACACTCGTGGTCCAGACCCTTCACCAGCTCTGTTCCCTTCTCTGGATGCTCCAGCCCCTCAATGTCCTTCTTGTAGCAAGGGGCCCAGAACTGAATCCAGGATTCGAGCTGCAGCCTCACCAGTGCCAAGCGCAGGAGGACAATCCCTTCTCTGTTCCTGATGGCCATGTTGTTTCTGACAAAAGCCACAATGCTGCTGGCCCTCTTGGCCATTGCTCCCCCATACTGCACTGTCGACCAACGCCTCTAAGTCCTTCTCTGCCAGGCAGCTTCCCAGCTGCTCTTCCCCAACCTGGAGCTGCACGGGGTTGTGGTGACCCAAGTGCAGGACCCGACGCTTGGCGTTATTGAACCCCAGGTGGCCTCAGTCCATCAGCCCAGCTCAACCAGACCCCTCTGCAGGGCCTCCCTGCCCTCAAGCAGATCCACATTCCCGCGTAACTTGGTGTCATCTTCAAACTGACAGCGAGTGCACACAAGCCCCTTCTCCGGATCAATGATAGAGACATTGAACAGAATTGGTCCCAACACTGAGCCCTGGGGAACAGCACTGTGACCGGCCACCAGATGGATTTAACTTCGTTCACCTCTACTCTGTGGGCCCGGACAGCCAGACAGTGAGAGAGTACACCTGTCCAAGCCACAAGCAGCCAGTTTCTCTAGAAGAATGCTGTGGTGATACCAAAAAATGCTGCAAATAAACTTTCTGAGGCTTGATTTGGCGTTTGGGCAAGCGAGTGCCCTTCATCAGCCTGGGTGAGGTGAGAGAGTGCATTGACCTGGGCAGCCATGGGGCGGGATGTATCTCCCACTCACGTGTGTGTGCATGAATCTCCCAGGAATCTTATGTTCATTCCCAAGAACTCGTGTTCATGTTATCATGAACTTCACAACAGCCACATCTCTGGGTAATTTGGAGCCGGCTCCAGCTCTGCCTGACCTTGCATCGGAGACCGGGAAAGGCTGCAAACAGAGGGGACTGCAGGAGACACCTCTGCTCAGCACCGATCACACTGAACACAGGGTGTGATCATCTCCAAGGAATGAACAGTGTCTGGAAAAGCAGACCACACTTTTAAACCACACGGTTACTTGGATGAACTTCACTCTACTTTGGCGTAAATAACAATATTGCGCTTTTTGGAATAGCAACTACTTCTTGCGGCAGCGGGAAACGGTGCAAAAGGCTTTACTGAGCCCCTGCACAGTAGCATCAGGCGACCCACGGGGCTCGAACAACACGAGGTCCCCTCAGACAGCCCCGCACCGGAAAGATCGCTGGCGGCGTACACAAGGCCGGGCAACCGCCGCCGCCACCACGCGCGCTAACGCCGGCCATGGCCTGTGACGCCATCGCGCGGCGCCGCGACCCCGCCCCTTCACGGCCCCGCCCTCTGCGCGGCGCCCGGGGCCGCACTGATCTGGCCCCTCCGTTGACCCCGCCCCTTACGCACGGCCGGACGCCCCCGGCCCCGCCCATCATCTGACCCCGCCCCCATACGACCCCGCCCCTCAACGCTCCCCCCGCCCCCCCTTGCTGGCACTCATCCCCTTCCTGGCTCCGTTCCCTGCGGCTGCGGCCGGGACTCCGCTGCCTCTGCCCCTCCCTGCGGACCCCTCCCCTCCCGCTGGCCCCGCCCCCGCACGGACCACGCCCCATTCGCAGTGACCGGGGCCGCGCTGGCCCCGCCCCTCGCCGCGCGCCGCGCGCTGCCCACCGCGCCCATGGCGTCCCCGGCGGCCGTGCGGCGCCGAGACTGGTACTGGCTGCGCTCCTTCATCGCCGGAGGTGGGGACGGGGAGTGGGGGAACGGGTGGGGGCTTCAGTCGGTGTCTCCTGCTGGGCGGTCCCCACCGGGGCAAACGCGGGGGCTGCTCCCTGCCCCCCCTTCTCTTTTCCGTTTTCCCCCTTTCTCTTCCCTTCCTTTCCCCCCTTCCCTTCTCTTCTTTCCCCCCTTCCCTTTCCCTATCCCCCGTTCCCTTCTCTTCTTTCTCCCTTCCCTTCTCTTCTTCCCCCCTTCCCTTCCCCTTCTCTTCTTTCCTCCTTCCTTTTCCCTATCCCCCTTCCCTTTCTCTTCACTTCTTTCCTCTTTTCCTCTCCTTTGCTTCTTTCCCTTTATCCCACTTCGTTTCTTTCCCCTTTTTCTCCCCCTCCCTTCTCTTTCCTTTTTCCCCCTCCCTGCTCTTTCCATTCCTTCCCCTTCTGCTCTTTCCCTTTTCCCCCTCCCTGCTCTTTCCCTTTTCCCCCTCCCTGCTCTTTCCCTTTTCCCCCTCCCTGCTCCTTCCCTTTTCCCCCTCCCTGCTCCTTCCCTTTTCCCCCTCCCTGCTCCTTCCCTTTTCCCCCTCCCTGCTCCTTCCCTTTTCCCCCTCCCTGCTCTTTCCCCCTTCCTGCTCTTTCCCCCTGTGCTACTGCAGGGTCTCGGTGCAGGCGGATGCTGCAGCCAGGATCCCCACACAGCTCCTGGTCCAACACTGGGATGCGAGGATCCACGGTATCTGCATTATCTGCATCCCGCAGCCCCACAGCTGCTGCTGGGAAGAGAAGGAGGAGTGGGGGGGAGGCATCCCCGCAAATGCGACCCTGCAAAACACCAGCCCCACAAATATGACCCCGCAAAACACCAGCCCCGCAAGTGCGACGCAGCAACCACCAGCCCTGCAAACATGACCCCACATTATCCATCCCTTGGAGAAGCAGCCGGTTCCTTTTTCCCAGCGAGGTTGCTCCCAGCTGCCTGGTTCACCAGGGGTTCGCAAGGGGTTGTGTTTGTTTCCCATAGGCTGCACTCGCCGTTGGCTATGGAGCAGAGCAGGTGCGTGGCGGGCATGGATCCTGCTCCTTAGGGAGAGCAGCCACTTAGAATCATAGAATTACTTGGTTGAAAAAGACCTTTGAGATCATCGAGTCCGGCCGTACCTGTCCGCTAAACCATATCCCTGAGCACCTTATCTGTGCATCTTTTAACCATCTCCAGGGATGGGGACTCCACCATCTCCCTGGGCAGCTTCTGCCAGTGCATCAGAACCCTTTCAGAGAGGAAATTTTTCCTGATACCTAATTTAAACCTCCCCTGGTGCATCTTGAGGCCATTTTCTGTATTCTATCACTTGTTACTTGGGAGAAGAGACCAACACCTTACAACCTCCACGGCAGTAGGGAAGGTGAGATTAGGGTGGAAAACTCGTGAGTTCCTTGCCCTGAGAGCTGCTGTGCCTGCAGCAGCAGAAAGGCAGCAGCCTGGCCTTCTGTAATCAGGAAAAGTAGCTTACACATTGCATTAAGGCTTTAACGGTCTGTAGCATACTTGTCATAGAGGCTGCTTACTCGCCACTGGGGCTTTTTCCAGTTCCTGAGTTTCTCCTCCCCTATTCTGTTTAAAAATACATTAGAAAAATTCCTTGTTTATCTTCTGACATGAAGAACTTCTGCGTGCCATAACTGTTCTTTTTCCCCTCTTGGAAAGGTGTTGCAGGATGTTGTGCCAAAACAACTATTGCACCCCTGGATCGGGTAAAGATCTTGCTGCAGGCTCATAACCACCATTACAAACACCTAGGTAAGACGGCTGCCTCAGGCGCAATTTTGGTTTTAAATGCAGTGTGTATGGCTTAGGGATATTGATTTGCAAGCTTTTGTTTGATTACCACCCTTTTTATCTGTCTGGTCAGTCTGTGTCATGTTTTGTTAATGCTTAGAAATGAAAACCATACCTGCACATGTAACGTTGTGTTGGTTGATGCGTTAGACACGGAGATGTACACTAGCTGTCAGAACTGTAAAGGCTGGGCTCGACCTTCCTCTTCTGAAGCCACAGAGACTGGTAATTACAAATTCAGAGCTGGGATTGTTTATGCCAAAACCATCACCGCTGGTCAGTGTTGCGATCTGCTTGGTGGCTGCCACGTCCCCAGGGTGGTGGGAATCCCTGTTTCCCAGGACTTGGTAGCGCAGAGGCTTATGATTCCAAGACAGTGGCCGCTGAGTCTTCTAGGTCTCATATGCACTTCTGCTTGCAGAGAGCAGCGTGGCTGATAGGAATGGAAGATAAAAGTGAATTCCAGTGCCCTATCCCTGGAGGTGTTCAAGGCCAGGTTGGATGGGCCTTGGGCAGCCTGATCTAATGGGATGTCCCTGAGCATGGCAGGGGAGTTAGAACTGGATAGGCTTTAAGGTCCCTTCCTACTTAAACTACTCTATCATTCCATGAATTTGTGCTTGATGTAATCTGTGTTTTGTATCTGTGTTGCATCTGGGTGAGAAAGAAATCACAGCTGGCAGCATGTTCGGAACCATTCTCTGCGGGCTGTAACAGTGCCCTCTTGTGCACAGTATTTGAGAGATTTTATGTCATGTGGTCTTGAAATATGTCATAACTCATGTTCTGAAATTTAAGTGTGTTACAGTTGTCAAGAAAAAAATAATAAATTTGAGTTGGTTAATTTTATGTGTAATGAAACTTTGGAATTTTTAACTTAGACAGTAAAGATAATTTTTTTAAAGGCTGGGAAAATAAATCTTGAAGCAAAATTCAATGGATATATTTATTCCCTTTACTGTGCCAAAAAGGAAAACACGAGCCATGTGGCATTTTGGTAACACAGTCAGATAAGTTTGCACTCAGGTGTGCAGTCTAAGAATTGAATGCTGAAATAATTGATTTGACTGGTATTTTAAATCTTTATTTACTCTTTGCTTTGTACGGTGCCATAACCAGCAAGTAAAATCTTATATTATGCAATACTTAGAGTGTTAGAAGTGATGCTGATTATTTGAAATGTGTCTGACTTTAATGTGTGTCCTTATTACCTGTAGGTGGAAAATAAAGCAAGGTGAGATACTCATAAGGGCACAGACACAATAGATTCGTTCATCAGAATCCTCACTAAATGTTTTTACTGCCCTTGGTCTGTGAAGTTTGTGCCACGTGGATCTTAGAGCGTGTTTTAAGAAATAAGAACAGTAATTTGTCATTGCAGGGTGGAGAGAAATTCTAATCATGGCCAAAGTGTTTTCAGATACATGTAATAAGTGTGACATCTTAAAAATACATTTAATATTGTTTTCTTAGTACCCCAGAGCTAATTAATCCTTGTTATATTTAAATGTCAAATGAAACTTGTAACTGCTCTTTCTTTCTTGCCCAAACTCAAGAGAAATATATAAGCCTTTTTCATGTTCGGCTCTTACATTATTGACCAGTTGCAAATGAATGAAAATTGTGTGTTATAATTTATTCCTTTACAAAATAAATAAAAAGTCAATTTGATAGCTATTGTGTGTACCTATTAACATGTTTATAATAAAACTGTAGATTTTCCCCAAACTTTGTGTGATCTTGCATTATTTCCTACCTATTAAAAGGGAACAGGATTGCTTCTTGTTCCAGCAACTGTGGGACAGGAAGAGTGAGACGCTTATTGTGAAATGTTGTAAGCAATGAGAGTCTTAAACTCGTTTACTTCATTTCCCCAGTGATGACATTTAATCTGTAATTTAACATGGAGCAATATTAGATCATTTCCCAATGGTTTTAGCTTTTTGAGTATGTATTTATTTATTGATTTATAATCAACTGAATTGGGAGTCAGCCAGTTTCCTCTCCTCTGTGGGTGGTAGGATCATCTGCCGTGGGATTGCTTGCAGCCCAAGCAAGTCCTGGGGCCTGAATGCATGAATTCAGGAGGAGGTCTGCTGAGCCTGGGAGGTGAAAAAGCTAATAAAACTCAAACCTCCTCCTTCTGGCAATGTTTGGGCATTGAAAGTGGGATTTTCTGCTCTCTGCAGTTACATAAACAACATGGTCCAGCCTTAGTTGCATGCATCATTTGTTATTGTCAGGAATATTTGCTTGATTTTTGTTTCTCTCCCCTCAGTGGGATTATTCAATACCTCTTTTTGTATTGCTGGCAGGAGTGTTTTCTACATTGTGTGCTGTCCCCAAAAAGGAAGGTTACCTCGGGCTGTATAAAGGAAATGGGGCGATGATGATTAGAATCTTTCCATATGGCGCAATTCAGTTTATGGCATTTGACCGGTATAAAAAGGTAGGGGAATTTATTTTATTTTCCTTCTCTTTTTTTTTTTTTTTTTTCCTGCCTTCAATGAGATTCTTTAAGTGATTGAAACTAACACTGTGTCTTATTTATTAGCTGCGTGCCTTTTGTATGGTTACTTAATTTTGTCTGAATCTACCCATGAAAAACATCAGGGCAACGGTGAAACTTTTTGCAGTGCTACTTAAGGAAAAAAAAATTCCACTGATTTTTGTACCTTTGTATTGTTGAGAATAATACTTTTTTTGTGAAAGAATCAGGTAATCTAAATGTAGCCTGCTGCTATTTGTATCACTGTAAGGTAGCCCCTTGTGAATAATGTAAGAACAAACTAAAATAGAACCACTTTATTATATTGTGTTGGGATTCTTGATGGATGGAGTAACTCAAACTGGAAAGTCAGTCTGGATATGAGTGCTGTATTTGGCTTGACAAATGACTATGTCAAGCTCTAGATTAAATATTACCTGGAAGAGGAAATGCTTATTTTGGGGTCCTGCAAGATTTGTGGATTTCTTTCAGCCCTCATGCATTTAGTCTTTCATAATAAATACATAACAAATCCCTGCAACATCTTTTGGAGGTCAGGTGTTGGCATGAAGGTGTTTTTAAATGTTGCTTGTATGTGGTAAAATGTAACATTATACTTGTAACAATGAGGAATTGTGTGTTTGAAAGGTTAGATTTAGTACCCAGTGAAGTAAATTGCATGATTTTTACTGAAGACAGTGAAATTGAAATTGTGAATCCCATCCCTAAAGAGCAAATTCCAGAAAACTGATACAAAGAAATAACTGCAGTGAGTTTCATATGTTCCTTTTTTGTGATGTAATCATAAATGCTGTTATTTATGCTTGCTTTATGTTGTGTTGAACAAAAACCTGCATGCCATGCTTTATAATGAAATGATTTATGGATCTGCAAATGTCAAGAAACCATTTATCATGATAGCAGTTTCTTTTAATCTATTGACAAGAAATATTCAAGATGTTTTGCAGGAACATGTAAAAGGGGAAAAAAACCCCAGTTCTTAAAGAAGGAAGATGAAATGAACTTCTTTATTTAAGAAACAGTCTCAGTTGTTTGATAAAAACTTGGACACCAATTTTTAACTTCCTTCCAGGATTTTTAAATCCAGTTAAACAAAGTGTTAAATACCTCTTTATGGGAGTATGTTTCACATGCTGTACATGGGAGAAAACTCTACTCTTCTCAACACGGGAGAAAACTGTACTCTTCTCAAATTTGTCACTTTCCAACTTCGCTCAGTGTCCTTTGCTCTCTGTCCTGCAACAGGGATAGTATTCAGTTTGCCACACATTAGATAACTAAATAAACAATCTAGTTTATGAAGTAAACAGTACAACTACTTTCAACTAATCTTTCTGCCTTGTTAATGGATTTCGAGCACTTCCATGTTTTAATTAGAAATTGGTGACAGCAGTGATGTTTAGAAAACTCATTTAACAGTAGTTAAGTGCTCTGATTTGAATTTGTAGTGTTGTAAACTTGTTGGAAACAGCTATAGTGTTTGCATTAATGTGCTGATAAGCTGTGCAGTGCGCTTCTCTGTATTTTCTGATGTATGACTACTGTAAATGTTCTATATTTTGTAGATAATAAAGAAGCAACTTGGGATTTCGGGGCATGTGCATCGATTAATGGCTGGATCCTTGGCAGGTATAGTCTTCTATTTGAATTTCAGACATCTTGTGCTGAAAAGCTAATATTTATTTAGAGGATAATTTGATGTGTGTTCAGGTCAAACTTGCCAGTTTGTATTAAGCAAAAAGACTAGTAAATAGTTAATATACCAAATAGTTGCCTAATGGAAAACTCTGTAAGAGTATTCTTTAAAATATCTTTGTTCAGGCAGTGAATTCTGTGCCGTGTTGTCAAGCACAGCTTTTACAGTGTTTTCTATGGCTTTTAAAAGATGAAAAATCCAGTGTCAACAAGATGAAGTGTAAAGGTGCAGGTTTTGGTAGAATTGGCTCATCGACCTGTCTGCCATTGTTACCGGGTTGAATATAAGCTCATAGAAAGAGAGAGAACTGCAGCTCCTTGAATTTGTGGATCCTTTGGATTTGCTAGAAATAACTACATTTTTCAACATCCAGCGCAGGATTGTCGTGATGCTCTTTAGAGCGTACGTGTGAATGTTAAAAACCATTACTTACCCATTAGTGCAGTAGCAGTAGAGAAACCCACTTGTAAACTGCCAGTATGTGGTAAATTATACGTTTCTCTCTAGCTAGTCATTCAGCCAAAAGTAGCTAAGAAGAAACAGGGAAAGTTAAGTAATAGTGGACTGATTTCTAATCAAGGTGGTTCTTCGTGTGCTTTTACTTTGTAAAACAAGCTTAATATTGTCTAGTGACAGTTCTTAAATAGTTGTGATTTGAGCATTTGACTTCTTGTGAAATAAAAATGCTGAGGTTTTTTACCATGAGTTGAACAAGGAAGACCCCATGAAAGTATTTTGGCTTTGCATACCATCAGAGGAAAAGGAAAGAGAATGAAATGAAACAATTCAAATATGCTAAAAACTAGCAAAGCCCATTTGGCAAGATACGTTCCAGAAGTTGGCTGGCTTTGTATCTGAAAGAACTGGAAAAAATACATTCTGTTTTTTTTTTTTTCTTTTTTTTCTTCCATTCTTTCCTCCCAGTTTCCTTTAACTGTGCTAGAGAACACATTTTTTTTCTCCGTAACAAGCTTATTACTAGGTTTTTCAGGAGTCTTGTCAGAGACCTGGAACCTGACTTGCGAAGCACTGTGAAAACATTGAATAATCAGCTTAACTCTGTGTTGGGCATGCTGGAATCCTTTGTGTAGATAAATTCATAGCATCTGGCATCGTTTCAAGCACCTTACTGGTTAAGTCTGGTTTGTGTGGTTAGTGTAACAGAAATAAAATTAACATACAGTACTGTCTAGAAACCACAATCAAATGGAGCGCTTTGTGTGCTGCACTGGAGTGCAATGTACTCAGTGGGCTGGCGTTGAGAACCCCAAAACCGAGTGTGTGAGCTGGGCTTTGGTGTGCCTTGAAACAAGCACAGCAGCCAAGTGTAAGAATAGCACAGACGTGAATGTCTTACTAGTTGTTTACTACATGATATTAACTGCCTTTTGAGGTATTCACTCATAAGAGGATGGAGAGTTTATATTGAGGATGCCAAGAAGATAGAGGAGAGGAAGGAGGCCCAAGAAGAGCGTAGTGTTTAAAATTGGAGAAGTGCTTTAGTTTTGCAAACAAAATAAGCAATTTTAAAAGCCATTGGTAATATTTCTTGCTTCAACTTCTGTGTCGTAGTCTCTCTTGATGACTGGTAAGGGTTGTTGCTCTTTCTTCCACTTTTAAATGACTAAAAGAGACTGTGTGCTGTTTGCAACCCACTGTTGGAGTCTTCCCATTTTCCTGGAATCCAATATAGAATCATAGCATCATATCGGATCACAGAATCACCAGGTTGGAAAAGACCTCTTGAATCATCAAGTCCAGATGCAGTTGAAAAGGGATAGCCCTTGTTTCCCATTTCATTTTGTGCCCTCTACTCACGTAGGCACACAGCTGTCTGCTTTCACTTCTGTGTAGTTACCGATACTTAAATCTTGCTAATGTCGGTGTTTCCAGCATTCCTAGCAGTCAACAACTTCAAAGTGGTGGGAAACATTTGGTTTGAGTATCTTCTGTAACTGATAAACAGGATCAAAAGCATATCCACAGGGAAAAACGAGGCAGTGAGGATGGGGGTCGCAGGGAGAGAGAAGAGAAAAACCTATTGTAATGCATATATTTAAGAAGGCCAAGTTAAAGTTACTTCTAACTCTGAATTTCCTGAGCCTTGTGTGATTCAAATTTCAGCGGTTACACCTCATTAACAGCCAAATGGTGTGAAACTCCTTTAAAGGAAAGACAGAGCTGGGGAGAAGATAGAGAAATCTTAGAGGTTAGTGGGGTGTAGAGAACAGAGTGATCAAATAACACTTGTATCACAGGACGATTGTTCAAATGTAAATCTTTTTTAGTTTTCTATTTGAAAAATCTGAATTAAAACACAGAAATGTGTATTTCCTCCCTGCACCTAATTAACTTAAAAATAAAAAAGCCTAAAAGGAGACTAGATGTTACCTAGAATAAACTCATTTCCATGAAACTGATGCAGAAAGCATGGTTTTGTTTTTATCTTTTAACTTTTAGTAAAAGTGATTAGAAAACAGTACTGACCCAGGAAGACACTGCTGTCTCAGTTTTGTGTAATTAAGTTACCTATTTGATTCAACGTTTTGAAAGAATGTGCTGTTTATTTCTTCGGGTA
Organism: Cuculus canorus; assembly: GCF_017976375.1. Classification (NCBI taxonomy): domain Eukaryota; kingdom Metazoa; phylum Chordata; class Aves; order Cuculiformes; family Cuculidae; genus Cuculus; species Cuculus canorus. The sequence continues at coordinate 7,491,593 of NC_071407.1, forward strand.
CAGTTCAGAAGGAAACAGAATTACATATTGGAAGTCTAGAAATATTAGGATTTGTAAGTCAGGCAGTTTTTTGACCTGTCTGATAAATATTCTTTGTCATCAGCTATTTCTCTCTATGTATAGTTCTTGAAGCTTTCTTTTGTTCAGAAGATGCTTCCTTCAGAAATTAATCTTTAAGGAGCATTTCTTCTGCAGTTCAAGGCCACAACTTGTGGTTTTCACTTTTTGAACTCTATACCTCTGAATTGCCTGGTAATACTTGATTTAATCTGCATAGTTATAAAGTACAAAGAGCATGATCCAAGAATCATAAAAATTTGTTTGCCAGATATGATTGCTTTGTAAACGTGTTTCACTTGGGGCTTTTTCTTGATCCAGATGCTTTTTTTTATTTATTTTCTAAGCAAATTACCAACAATGGAGGAATACTAGGGAAATTGGGAGAGAGAGAGAAATCCCTATAGAGCTGCTCTCATTAACTCCCAAAGGTTGGGCACCAAATCAAGTACAGTGTGATTCCTGGTGTGCTTCATTGAGGATAAGTCTCAGTAAAGGTCTGTGTAATCTTGTATCTTGTTCCCAAGAGTGGTCAAAGGTTCTTTCAAAGGACAATGTGGTGAGTGGAGAATGGTCTTTCCCTGTCTTCCTTGACTTCTGAGTCAGCATTTGCAATGAAGGTTTTCACCTTCTGCTGCTTTTCAAGAAGTGGTTCCTTAAAGGAGGAATTATCAGATCAGACGATGGGAACTGCAGTGTGCATCTCTCAACTGTTGATATATGTGCAATTCTGTCCCGTTTAACCAAGCAGGGGAAAGAGTTTTGTCTCAACCTCATTGTATGGGATAGACTTTGCTTCCTCAAACAGGGGATCAGCCTTAAGATTGGTCTGATTTCTGGTAACTCCTACTATTTAGGGAGTAGAGATCAGACTAGTCACTTTGTAGGCTTCACCAAAATGACTTAATGTCCCAAAGCTGGCTGATGGTCCTCCCAGAAAGGGCAGTGTCTCTTTTGAGACCCAGAGGAAATCTTGATCCCCAGTATGCGCAGTCTGCTTGTATGATCAGGAAGCAGTAATACAACTCTCCCAGTTGCTTCAGGAGAGCATATTTTGTGGTTGATGTTAGAAATCCCATGTTTTTCAGAACTCATGGGAAGAGGATTTTAAGAAAAAGTAAGGAAATTAATAGATGCCATTTAAATCCTTACTATTTACAGTTTCTTCCAGTTCCGTCTGATTTTTTTTTTTTTTTTTTTTTTTTTTGCAGTTGTACTGATTTTGGGCTGTGTTCACTGGTTTGTGCATTCACCAGACTCTTGGTTGGTCTGTTTGTTCCTCTTTATTTAGAGGATATTCCTGGACATGTATCAGTGCATGACTGGAAAGAGAAGAGGGATAAGGTTACCTCTTTTTTGAAGTAGGATGACTTTCCTCTGAACTCTTAGGCTCTGTAAAAGCATTTTTTTCTCCTTTTTTTTTTTTTACAATTTTTGTAAAGTGCTTGAATCCATCCATTTTACAGGAGTTCTGGACATCTCAGGGAATCGGTTAGGAAAAGGCTGCAGTCTGAGGGATTGCGTTTAATAGTGTAGGTCAGTGGAAACAATCCTGAAGTTGCTTTAGTGTTTTACAGCTTCCAACTTTTCAACCCTGTGGGTGAGACAACATCAGAAATCAACTGCAGATGTCTGCTTTTTCTTCAGAGGACTTATCCAAAATCATAGAATAGTTTGGGTTGGAAAGGACCTCAAAGATCATCTAGTTCCAATCCCCCTGCCATGGGCAGGGACACCTCCCACTAGATCAGGCTGCCCACGGCCACATCCAACCTGGCCTTGAACACCTCCAGGGATGGGGCAGCCACAAAATCTCTGAATGAGATGTTTTTGTTTTCTAAATTGCTTGTAAAATTCTTCAGAAGGTCACAAACTTTACTCTCAATTGACTGTTGACCAGTGGCAGCTTTTTGATAACTCATGGTGTTCCTTTTTTTTCCCCCTCCCCATCTAATCCTGCTGGCTTCTGTCAGATCAATCAGCTTAGTAAAGGTGCTTTTTTACCTCTCTAGACATAAGTTATGAAGAGTTTCCTTGCCGGACTTGTGCTGTGTTTGGGTTTTGTTGTAGGTTTGGTGTCCTCACTCCCTGTTCTCTTTTTCTCTTAACCTCGTGGAAAGGAGGGGAGATGATACTCCTACAAAAAGTGATACTGTTGAGAGACTATCAAACCTACAAGGAGGTGACGATTTCCTGCTGGCACACAAAGTGTGCTCATCTTCTGTAGGACCCCTTTCTGGGGGTGATGCTGAGCTAAATCAGAGCAGCTGCTAGAAACCGATGTCAGTCACAAGGGGTTTTGCTTTCTTTTTCTTCTTCTCCCAATATATATTTGTAGTGAGGTGGTGCGCCAAAGAAAATGGAAAATGGCTTGGCTTTAGTAAACGGTTTTGACTGTTCCTTCCAAATAATTTGTCAGCAATTGAGTAGCTTTCCTCAAAAACTAACAGGAGGAAAGTATTTGTTATCCAGGTAAATGTTAGAGGAATTGTTCTCTGTACTGGAGTTCTGTGTCAAAATTACAGGTTGGTCAGCATCTAATCAGTTTTAAAGCAGTTCACAACTCGATGAATCCTAAGATTTGATATTTTTAGCACTGAAGAGTCAGTTTAAAACTGAAGTGCTAGTGTAACATGAATTAAAAAAAATGCAGTAATTCAGCACAGTTCAGGGCGCTTCATCAGTTTGATCCTGACCTTATTTTAAATGTTGTTAGAGCGTATATAGTATTTTCAACTGCCATATACAAGCATATCTATATCCAGTAATCGCATCAATTCTGACACAACCTTTTTGAAATTAAACATGTAAATTTGGCTGTTTAATTATTTTTTTTTAAATATCTGGTAGGGTTAAGTTTCATGGCTGCAATCCAGTAGAGCTGATGCACTTGACTAGCCTGGTACTTATGAGCCATGGACTTAAATAGAATTGGTCACATGGATCCAGTTAGGCCCATAAATCTTTGGAAAATCGAGGCCTACATGTGCAGCTTCAGTGAACACAAAGTATAAACATAAATCTTTTGTGTGTTGCTGAAGTTAGTGTTCCTGTTTGCTCATGATAAGTGACTTCAACTGTTTCTTTAACAAAGTGATTTATATATGCTATTATATTCACTGCCAAAAAAGGAAATTCTGATTTTCAAGATAATCCTAGAATCAGATAAGGCGTAGGTGAGTTTTGTTTGCTTGTTTTGTTTTTGTTTTTAATAAAGGTATTACAGCAGTGATTTGTACTTACCCTCTTGATATGGTTAGAGTTCGCCTGGCGTTCCAAGTAAAAGGGGAACACAAGTACATGGGGATTATCCATGCATTCAAGATGATTTACACAAAGGTATTTTCTCTTTTAATCTTTAGTTCTGTCAAAGCAAAATATGCTCTTTAAAGAATGTTGCACTGCATTGAAAATAGTAGCTTGATGGAAAACAGCCTGACTTCATTGCGTGCACATTGTATATGTTAATGTAAAAAAAGTGAGCTGGATGCTTCCTTCTACTCAGGTTGCTGAGATGTAGGTGAGGCTCATGTAAGGGGGAAGCCAAAATCAGCAGAGAGAAGCTGCTTTTCAAGAACATGTAATAATGATACAATATAGGAATTTGGGGAGGAGGGATATGTATAATACAAAAATGTTTCCTAGATTATGATGTTGGATGTGGATTTTTCTCCTTCATTTTTGCTTCTTTATCTCCTATGGAGCCAGGCAGTTGTCCCCTCAATACTTCAGGCATGAGGAATGGAACTTGATGTTAGCTCCTTGGTGCTAGATGCTGCTAGTCAGAGTGCTGTCATGTGAACCTGTGTGAATGGTCGTATGACTTGTTAAGATGCTGGTTGTATTTCTTGCCACAAATGTGCTTGTGTTTTTCTTTCCAAGGAAGGTGGCTTAAGAGGGTTCTACAGAGGGCTGATCCCAACTGTTGTAGGAATGGCACCATACGCGGGTAAGTTAAAAATGGAACGTGGCACTCCTTCAGCAGTTACACGTACTGCTAAATTTACATAATATATTTGAATACCTAGTTAATTAGCTTGTGTTAAAATCAAGGATTGTGGTTTTTACTGAATGGAGACGGGATGCCCATAGAAACATTTGCAGCTCTGAAGCCTTGATCTAGAATTGATCAATATGTGTTAAAGTATCTTCAATAGGCAAAGCCTGGCTTGTCTGAAAATTGGAGTTGAGAAGGAGAGGGGTAAACTCGTGGTTCTTTCTTCTGCTTCCCAACTTTCCCACACGAAAGCATAGGATATTTCTCCCAAACAGGTAAATCCATGAAAGTGCGGAGCACTCTGTAGAGGGAGACTTTGAGCCTCTGTGTGGGCTCCATCTCCTGGTGACTTTTATGTTAATGCTTACACGAGCTGACGCAGTGGGTGACGTGGGATGAAGGAACATCAGAACTGACCAACTAAACCACACTTGTATTTAAAAGATGAGAGATGTTCTTTACTTAAAAGATCTTAGGAGTTATTCTTAACAGCAATCCAGTAACTTAAAACCCACAGTCTAGCTTATGTAAAGTGTTCTGTTAACGATAAACACTAACTCAATTGGGCAGAAGTTACTGTAGAAGTTCAAAACAGTATTTTGTAGAAGTTTAAAACAGTACTTGTCTCTTTTGTTCTGCTTAAGAAAAACTTCTAAAAGAACTGGGAAATAGTTTCATTTTGTATTTGCAGCTTTTTGTTTATAATGATGATGCGTCAACAAATAGTTTGCTTTTTCATGAAAGTACATAAAATTAAATTTCCTTTTAGGTTTTTCATTTTTTACCTTTGGTACCTTAAAGAGCATTGGACTTGCTCAAGCACCTAACTTGCTTGGACGGCCTTCATTAGATAACCCTGATGTCTTAGTTTTGAAAACACATGTAAATCTGCTGTGTGGTGGCATAGCTGGAGCAATAGCTCAGACCATATCGTAAGTTTGGGTATATATATATTTATTTTTTCTATATAGCTGTTCATTCTAAAGAAACTTTTACCTGAGAATATGATTTTATGTAAGTCTAGTTATTAGTAAGATTTTTAAATCAGGTTAATTGGACACTGGAATTCAGTTATTTCCTTTGTTTCATTGACTGAATATTTAATCTTCAGGGCCTTTAAGAACATACACAGAGTCAATTAAACAAATACAGACAAATCTCCTAAAATCAGTTGGAATCTTGTTTGGTAAGCCATGAAATTTTGACCATGAACATAATTTGCAGAATTTTATTACTCCATTTTATTTTCAAAATAGTGTGACCTGTGAAGCCATAGAATTTAAAAAAAAAAGGAAAACACAGATCTTAGATATTGTATTTGGCATTAATTTTGTTATTATTTTGCCTGCTTTCTCCATTCTTCTGCTGTCCTTGTCATATTTTATTTTGTCCATAAAATAAATCAATTTAATGGACTTACACAGCATCAATTTTTCACTAAATCATTGCTTTACAAATGTTATTTTTGATTAATCCTTAAACTGTTCATTTTATTTTTGATTCAGGTGTCTTCTCCCTCCAGCGTTTTGCAGACTGTTTTATACTCTCATCTGGTCTTCATGTATCTTTCTTACTTGGGCCAAATGGAATATATTAAGAGGTCCAATTTGCTGGGTTTGGTTGTATAAGGGAAGTCTCCTTTTTAGGAAAACTTTCAGCTGTGTTGAGAATCTGAGCTGGATTCCTGACTCACTGAAAAGGGAGCTTGGAGATTGCATATGGACTGCTTTGTGTTCTTTATTAAACAATATTCATGTAGTGATCACACGTGCGGTTGAACTCCTGTTCAAATATCTCCTCTGTAGATACCCCCTTGATGTAACACGTAGGCGAATGCAGTTAGGAGCCGTTCTCCCAGACTCTGAAAAGTGCCTGTAAGTATTTTCTTTTCATCCATAGTAACTGAATTTGTAGATGTCTGAGCAAAGTTTAATTCATAATTTTAAAGTTTAAAACAAAACAACCCCCCCAACTACTCTGTTGTTGATTTCTTCATTCTTTTAATGAGTACATTTCCACACAGACAAAAGCTGCTATTATTGCTCTGGGAATAAAGAAATGAACTGAAGTCACAATGGCGCTTTTGTCAGTAGTGCTGTGTTGGTATTACTAACGTGGGGTTTTTGTATTTCAACTCAGCTTGTGGTACCTTTCTTTAATATCAGCAGGATCCCTACGAGAGAGATGGCAGGCTTTTACTGCAATGAAGTGTTTCAATGTTTTCTAATGGTGTAGTCTATTCCATGAGGTGATTTTGCGCAATACTCTTTTATTTGACCTTTCCTGCATTTACAGTGATGTCCCATATCTCACACGTAGTTGGGGTTTCCTCTGGTAGAAGTTCAAGTACCATAATATCCTTAAAAGCCTAGTATTAAATCAACTCTTGTCTTGAAAAACTTTCCAAATTTCAAATTGACGTAACCAAATTAAATTCCAGGACAGTTCTATCTTGGTAACTTTCAATCTTGTATTTCAATGTATGTCTCAATCCAGCGTGATTCAGTTTGAACCTCCTGCGTGGCAAACTGGATCTTACTAGCAGGAGTCTGTCTTACTGACCTTCCACCAAACAGCATAGATGTTGCTTACTGTGAAAGTTGCTGCTCTGTTTTCCTAAGCAGCCCAAGGATTTTTCTGCTTTTTCGCTCCAGATACTTGTAAAATAAAAATTAATTAATTGTTCTTGGGGTTTTACTACCTTTACACGCATTAGGCTTCCCAATTTAACAATGTGGTTATGACCATGCTTGGAAAGAGCTGTACCTTGAAGGAGAGGAGACACATGTTTTTAGAGGATGAGAAGATAAAAAAGTAGGAAATCCTGAAGCTTTGAGGTATATGAAAGATATTCTAAAAGAACAATTTCTTTAATAGCTTAGAAATACTGAGCACCTTCCAGATTGTTATTCAAGGGCTTTGCATTTAATGTCTGATTTGCTCAGTTTCAAGATATGTGAGGAAAATAAGTCTCCAAATTCTGCTTTTAGTAAGGTCAAATATTATATACTGACACAAGTCTTGGTGTTTCTTATTTGAGAGAAAACACTAGGCCTGTGTCATGGGACCTACGTGCATGCAAGATGTAGAATACAGAGCTAAATGCAAATTTTATATGCTGAGCTGTAGAAGGGTGGATAGGATCCTGTGCTCAAAGAAAGCCAATGGGGTACAAACCCCGAGTACTGATATTCCATGCAAGAAGTGTGTGCTACATTGAGCAAGAAATGTTCCTGTTACTCTGTACTGCATCTGTGAGAAGAATTGGTGCTTCTCAACTCCTTCCTGCCAGGCAGGCAACAGAACATGCATAGCCGTTCCGGTGTAAAATGTCTCATCACATCTTTTAGGGCAGGTATTTTCAGAGTGAAGCTTCTTCAGATGGGATTGCACTGCCCTCTTTCCAGTTCTCAGCCATCACGCCCACATTTCCAGCAGAAGTTCAAACCATCTTCTGCATCCCAAGAAGCCTGTAGTGCTTTGTTCCATGGAGTCCCATGAGTTTTTCTCCATAGATCTCTTGAGAACCAAGTAAACAAGTATCTTGCATTTAAAGAAAGGGATTTTAACTATTGAATATGTATATCCTGTAATGATTCAAGTTCTTATTTTTCCAGTACAATGGTGCAGACACTGAAATACGTGTATCAACAGCATGGAGTACGAAGAGGATTATATCGTGGTTTATCTCTGAATTACATTCGTTGTATTCCTTCTCAAGCCGTGGCTTTTACCACATATGAACTTATGAAACAACTCTTGCACCTCAACTGAAGTTGTTTTTTTTGGAACACTTTCCTGTAAAGTACACTATCAGTCCTTAAATTACATCATTGAGTAAATTACTTGAAGTTTAAACAAAGTTATCTGTTACTGTGGAGCTGCTGTTGTCTGACATTTTCATTTGCCAAAATGAGGTTAATTTCTTGGAGTCAAACCAGGAGACAGATCAAAATAAACAGCTATAAACATTTTTTTTTTTTGCACTTGATCTTCTAGGCTTCGTTAGATCAATGTTAAGAATTACACAGTTTTAAATTTACACCCACATTTTATGTGGGTATCAAGCTGTTATTCAACTTGATCTCCATTCCAGGAGTTACACGCATGGTTATACTGCTTTTTAAGCAATAGTTAGACATAAGTTCTGCTTTAAAAATTAAATTGAATAAACTGATTTGAACAAAATACATGGATTTTCATATTCAAACACTTGCCAGCTCTGTAGAAGCTGAACTCAGCAGAGCACAACTTAGGCATCTTTTCGTTCTCTTTTACAAGTTTCTGTATGCAAGAACAACACGTATATCTTTATGTAGGTACACATGAAGGTCTCTTCAGCCATTTCAATAAATAATGGCAAGCTGTATTTATCAGAAATCATGCAATTTGGAAACAAGTTTCTTGGAATAACTTCTATTCTAAAAAATGCTGTATCTACACAAATAAAACCAGGAGGGGAACTTTTATAGCGACAAGCACTAGAAAAGATCTCCTTAAGGCAGTTAGAATGAGCCTCGTCTTACAAGGCATTGCTGTACCTTCTCTGTGGAGGTGGATGTTCTTGGTTCAGTTTATTTAAGGCTGAGTATTTCATGTACTTTCCAGTACTAGCTCATGAAACAGGTTTGTCCCTGCCGTAAAACATGATGACAAACAAGACTGCATGCTGCTGCATTGACTTATTTAGGCGTGTGGACCATATCCACCCTCTCACGCAAGAAAAGGAAGACGTTGATTGCATTGGAGTCTGTAGATGTATACATGTACTGTTTCTGAAGTATGGTATGCAATAGACTATCACATGATTTCTTCCTCCTACAGTTCTTTTTGTAGAGGGAATTGTTTTTCAGATCTGTTTATACATGATTTGCATTGGTACACTTGATTTTATTCACTTGATTCAGGAAAACGTAAAGCATTTACTTTAAGTGATGCAAGTTATTTATTTATTGTAAATATTTTAGCAGTGTCTTTTAAGAATTGGCAAAAGTTATGTGATCTGGTCGATGGCAAGATCAATTTGCTTCATCTTGACAAGTTTGACAAACTGGATTTTGAGTTATATATTCAGTACCAACTTTTGTGGCTCATTTTTTTTTCCCCAGTTTCTTAAAAGTATTTCTTTGATATTTAACAAGGTAGCTATGGGCAGAGAATGAGATGTATTTGAATTTATTTTATTAAAAATTTTGAACTAACGTCTCTGTGATTTCTGTGTGTTACAGCTAGAAAGAATGCAATGTGTGTTTCTGGAATTATCTGTGTGTTTGCCCTTGTAGGAAAATCTGCGTAACGTTGTCATTCTTAATTGAGAGACAACAAACATGATTATTTTGGTCTGATCTTTAGTTTCGCTTAAAGGAAAACTAACCAATATCACAGTGAATCTTGATCATTGAAAGCCCTTGCTGGGGAGAGAAATTCTCTGTATGAGAAGAAAAAGAAAGAAAAGAGAAGTGCCTTGTTTCTGTCCTGTATTGTGTTGCGTGAGCAAATAAGCATCTTCTCAGATGCCAGTTCTTTGCCATGTTAATGCTCTTAAGGAAGTTTAATATTTTAATAATTTTTAAACTATTTTAATAATATTTTTAAACCCTGTTAAACCCACCTATTTCCAATACTCTTTGACATAAAGGTAGAAAAAAAAGCCTCACTATTTTAGGGACTTCTTTGCATGAGAGTGTCATACAACCTCATCCATGACATATCTTGAAAATCTCAGTCGCAGGGGGGGTGGGGGGTTGATTCCAATGATGAAGCATTCTGTCTTTAAAATAAACTCCATACCTCATCTTCACATTCTTACAGTTGAAAAGTTTGCCTGCTGTAAGTAAGGCATTTATGTTATGCAGTTTGCAGTCATTACATAGAAAAGTTTCAGGTATTTGAAGCTTTTTCCCCCCACTGATTAATTCCAATGTCTCTTTATTTCATTACTAATATTCTTCACATGTTTTTGTTGCTTATTTAAGTGACCTGATACCTCAAGGTGGACAAATTGTGTTTGACACTTCAAATTCCTCCCCTTCTTCCCTGTAAAAGGAGCAGGCGACGCACTTGTACTAACTTGTCTTGTAACTACTCAAAACGTCTGTATTTGTTCAGTTGTAACAGGTAGAGACTATCTGTGTTTGGTCCTTAATTGTGTTTTTATTCTGTGCAGTTAGTGCAAGTGAGTCTGTTTAGCTCAGAGATCTCTGTTTCTGTGATGAGAGTGACACACTGCACCCTGAGCATCCTCAACGTGGATCTTGGGATGCTTCAGGCAGATCCGAGTTAGATTTCCTCTACTCTTTCTCCTTTCCACACTTGGTGGTAGGATCCAACCTGTTCTTCTACCACAGTACCAGTGATGGTCTCAGATCCAGAATGCTTTGCTGAAGGAGTGGTCTTATGGCCAAAAAAATGTGAAGAAAGGGAAATCTGTGTATCTGAAACTTCTGTATCAGCCCAGAAAGCCTCTGTCAGCGAACAGCTCCAAACTTAACAAGTATTTGTCAGAGAAAAAGTTTGATTCCCAGGATGAGTTTCACCCATAAAATAAGTAGCTTCCAGTGAAAGGCGCTATCTATATCATCAATGATACATGATGGGAGATGACGTGCTTGAGAGCAGCCGTGCAGAGAAGGACTTGGGGGTGCTGGGGATGAGAAGCTTGACATGAGGTGGCAATGTGTGCTCGCAGCCCAGAAGGCCAACTGTGTCCTGGGCTGCATCAGAAGAGTGGCCAGCAGGGCGAGGGAAGTGATTCCGCCCCTCTACTCCTCTCTTGTGAGACCTCGTCTGGAATACTGTGTCCAGTTCTGGAATCCTCAATGTAAGAAGGAGATGCAGCTGTTGGAATGGGTCCAGAGGAGGCTACAAAGATGATCTCCTTCTTACATTGAGCCCTCGTCTGGATGCTGGAGCACCTTCCATACAAGGACAGGCTGAGAGTTGGGGTTGTTCAGCCTGGAGAAGAGAAGGCTCTGAGGAGACCTTATAGCGACCTTCCAGTATCTGAAGGGGCTACAGGAAAGCTGGGGAGGGGCTGTTCACATAGGCTTGTGGTGATAGGATAAGGGGTAATGGGTATAAACTGGAGAGGGGCAGATTTAGACTAGACATAAGGAGGAATTTCTTCACGATGAGAGTGCTGAGGTACTGGCACAGGCTGCCCAGGGAAGTTGTGGCTGCCCCATCCCTGGAGTGGCTCAGCAGCCGGTCGGTGAGGCGCTCGGGCCCTGCCCGCGCGCGGGAAGCGCGAGCCCCACCTCACGCGTCCCATTGGCTGCTCTAACCCCGCCCCGCCCCGCCCCACCGCTCCCATTGGCTGCGCTAACCCCGCCCCGCGCTGAGGCGCGCGGCTGCACGGCGTGCCGGGGGCCGGGGGCCGTGCCGGCGTTTACCTGTCAGTGGTCGCTGCAGGGGGCGCGTGCCGGAGGAGCTGCTCATGGCGGAGAGGTAGCGGCGGGGGGGCGGGCAGCGAGCGCAGGGCTTTGGGAGGCAGAGCGGGGCGCGCGCCCTGCCTCGCGCCCGCTCCCCCCTCCCCTCCCCTCTCCGCGTCTCGCGCCTCCGGCTGCGGGCGCGGGAGGGCGGGAAAGCGGGAAAAGAGCCTTGAGGGGTCTTGAGGTGGGATGGGGAGCGCCTGGCGCTGTCGAACCCCAGTCGGTGCTGCCCGCGCTGGGGGAACTTGATTCTCCGTGCCTGATGTGCTGGGGTGCGGTTACACAATCACAGAGTGCTTTAGGTGGGAAAGGACCTCAAAGCCCATCCATTTCCAACCCCTCTGCCATGGGCAGGGACACCTCCCACTGGATCAGGTTGCTCCAAGACCCATCCAGCCTGGCCTTGAACACCTCCAGGGATGGGGCAGCTACATCTTCCCTGGGCAACCTGTGCATGTGCCTCACCACCCTCATAGGAAAACATTTTTTCCTCATATCTCATCTAAATCTCCCCGTCTTTCAGCTTAAAACCCTTCCCAGCTTTCCTGGAGCCCCTTTAGCACTGGAAGCTGCTCTAAGGTCTCCCCAGAGCCTTCTCTTCTCCAGGCTGAACAACCCCAACTCTCTCAGCCTGTCCTGATAGCAGAGGTGCTCCAGCCCTCTGATCGTCTTCGAGGCCTCCTCTAGACCCGCTCCAACAGATCCGTGTCTTTCCTGTGTTGAGGGCTCCAGAACTGAATTATAATTAACTTCCAAATGAGTATTTGGACACCCAAAGGAAGCATTAGCTGCAATTAATAGCAACTTACTTAATATTTGTGTTTCCTTCCTTATGTCTCATATGTCCAAATGCTTGCTTTTCATCCCTGTCATCCAAAGATGCAACTTTGAAGCAGTACCAGAGAGATTTCCTACACTTTACCTATACAGAACCACGCTAAATACATATAAAATTGAAGAGGGTCAGAGTTGGTTTTATATTTGAAGCTTTCCCTGATTTTGTATATGTATATGAGTTAGTTGTTTTCTTTTCAAATAGTGTCATGTCTTTATAATGAATTGTTGCTTCAGTTTTCAGAAGAGAGTGACTGACTATCCTGACACAATCCTCAGGAATGGGCTGAACAACAGATACCGTGTGTTGGAAGTCAGTGTAATCCAAAGAAATGGAAGTGACCCTGAGAAGCACCTGACAATTACAGCATCTCAGCCAGTGGAAGAGACTGAACTGTGCATTCTTAGGAATGGCTGGTAATCCATACAGTAACGTAGATGTCTGTAAAGAGGAGGAAATGTTGCATTGTTAAGCCACTTTTCTTTGTGTGGCCTTAGAGATGAGTTTTACTTTCTTAGAAGTGATAAGAAATCCTGAAACACCCTTTATCTAATGTAATGTTGTCAGTATATTAGTGTAATGGGTATTTATTGTGAGAGAACTGCTGTCATGAAATTTGTGTGGAGTGGATATTGCTGCCTTAAAGTTTTAATTTGTCTTTGTACAAACAAGCGGAAAGACCATGAACTTAGAGCAGGGTATTTTGATTAGTGTTGTCTTGCAACAACTAGAAATGTTCTTCTAAATGGTGTGCCCTCATTGCGCATGAGAATGTACTAAGCTAGGTCTGTAAAATGCGGTTTTATACAGCCTGTGAAAATCACTTTGGCTTGAGCTCTACTGTGAAAGATTAATCAAGTGTGAATCAGTGAGGATTCTAATTCAGGTGTTTGTGCATTGAACAATTGCTCAGTCTTTTGAAGCATACGGGCATCTGCATGCTGTTCAGCACTGCTTTTAATTTGCTGTGGAATCCTGAAAGATTGGAGAAGAGAAGTCTAAGACTCCAGTTTGTTGGAGGAGCAAGTAAAAACGCTGAAAGTTCTACAAATATTTTTATTTTTTTCTGAGTTTCTGAAACAAGTGGAATTGTTAAGTAAAAAGATAGATCTCATGCAATGAAAAGTGGAGTATGTCAACATAAAATGTAACAATACTGAAATAAATGGTTTAATGCATGGATCTGGAATAACTTGAACTCAGTAGAATTTCCCTAAAATTATTGAAGTGTTGGCAGTAAAAATTCCTTTGTTAACTTTCAAATTTTATTTAGTGACTTAAAAAAGAGTCACAATGACCTCCTATTTCAAAGTATGTTGAATCTGAGCTATTACTGTATAATTTCTATTGTGTGGTGTCCTTAGCTTGCAAATGGTTGTTCAAATGTACTATGTTACAGGGAGTCTGTTCCGGTTGTTCCAGGAGACATTGTTCATTTAGAAGGAGAGTGTAGCTCCGGTACTTGGATAATAAATGACCTGTCTGGATACCTAGTTCTTTACCCAGATCTGCTGCTTTCTGGCACTACAATATCAAATAGCATTCGATGTATGAGACGAGCAGTGCTGAGTGAAAGGTTCAGGGTAAGTTTTAATTCCAGAGCCTCTCGTGTATCAGTGGGTTGCTGTTCCATTGAAAATAGTGGTTTAGCTCTATTAAAAGTGGCCGAGATGCTGCATTGCAAAATGTTGTTAGTAGCTGCTCATGATGTTTACAACATGGAATAATTTAGAATAGAAACTGCCTGTCTCTGGCTGAGCTTCTTGTGGTTTTTGAAAATCTGGGCTAAAATAACCCTATATTCTTAACATAATTAATGGGAAAAAGACATGATCTTCCCGCTTGAAATTCTGGAAACTTCTTTGATAATGTCTCACCACATTTTTTGTGGATTTGAATCCTTTGTGAGGGTTGTGCCTCACTGGCCATATGAAAATATAACCAGGCTTGGCCAAGTTAAAACCTAATGGGAATAAGCTAATCATTTGGGAGTCCTGAGTCCAGGATGACACCGCCTTCCAGTTGGGAGTGGAACCCACAAGTGCCAGGTCTATAAAAGCTGTCAGTAAGTACTTAAAAACCTTACCGATGTCCAGTTGTTTGGTGTTGGTTCATGCAGAGCTTCATACAAAAAAATAGCATCTGTAAGATTGTAAAGGTAAGTATTTGCATTAGGAAATAGTGCTATTAATGCTGCTTGCAGGTAAAATTCACTCAGAATTCATTTTAATCTGTGCCTCTGTTTGTTGCTTGTCGGTTACACAGGGCGTATATCCTGACATTGTCGGGGCGGGATAAAAATGGAAGATAAAGTAATAGCAGGGAGACAAATCAGTTTGGCTGTTTTCAGTGTCAGGTTTGAATGGATGTTGATTACTGAGGTGAAACTTTAATGATCTTACAATTGAATAAGTGCAGCCCATCATGTGCAGCAAATAAAAACCGTAAATTTGACAGAAAAGTTTGTATGAAGTTGTCATAAATCTTCATTTGCGTGTATTTTATATCTCATCTGTTGCAGGGCTTCGAGTCTGGTTCACGGCAAACACTCATTGGTACAATTCTTCATGAAATTTTCCAGCAATCGGTAACAAATAACTTGCCACAAGATAAAGTTGAAGAACTAGCAAATAAAATTGTATATGGACAAAAGTATCTCAAAGAAATGTAAGTAACATTGCAGGTATCTGGTTATGTTTGGATAGCAGGGTAAGGAACACTTAAACTAGCAGATAAATTTCTACTTAAAAAAATGTAGTACCAACATTGGGAGAATATTCTGCCAAATGACGTTGCTGAATGAAGCTTGATTATCTTTTAGTAAAATAGTTCCCTGTGTCATAATGTGATTTAATTTCCCTGAACTGCTGAGCTATTTCTAAAAATCTGAATTATGCTTCTGGAGTAACTGTACCTGTGGGATTTTTCTCTCAGGCCAAACATGTTGAAGTGTTTGTGCCTGTAACATTAGATTTCCAGGCATCTCTCAAAGCTGAGTTAAATGTGATGAGCAGAATTAATTTTAATCCTGAGGAGATGAACTAGAAACTTGTGACTGACCAAGCATTGAGGTGTCATGATATTATGATATTATCATATTCTTTATCAGGATACTTAATGGCTCAGTTGTTAGAGAACCTTTCCCTTATTTTCTCTGCAAAGCTGATAGAAGTGCTAGCATAATAAATAGCCTGTGTATTTCCTTCAGAAATTGGCAAGGTGAAGGCTGTCAGTTTTACAATCTTACTGCAGACTTGATTAAAATAGAATTGAAGTCACGTAAAAAAACTATTACATCTCGAATATTATAAATTGTATGTTGGGCATTGTCAGTAGCTGTTAGCTCCAGCTGAGCTGGAAGCTAAAGTTGTAACAAGATTTGTTACTCTAGTTCTGTTGTGAAGGTGGATATTTGAAATAGTGACTGCTAAGGTTTTTGTGTCACCCTGGGCCACTGTGTTTGAAACTCTTGATTTGTGATTCCCCTCTGCATGCGTAGGCTGCTATTTGTTGGGGCTGAAAAGTAAGTTACACACATCTGCTGGCTGTGGTCATTTGTGCTCGTGTGAACCTTATTGTGTGAAACCTGCTTGTATTTCTCTATTCACTATTTCCAGTGAATGCCAGCACTGAGCTATCTAATGCCACATGATTAGGTTCTGCTTACCAGAAAGCAGAAGTCTCATTATTTATAACTGTAGCGACTCAAGACGATCATGATTTCTTTCCAGTTAAAACGGTCTGAAGTCTGTCAATGTGTGTGAAGAATAAGTAGCAGATTAAGGCATTCAAACAAAAAAACGAATGGTCTTTTTAATTTTTTAAAAATTATTTCAATTTTACTAAAGCATAGGAATCTGCATTTTAAAATGCATGAGTCCACTTCTCCTTTCTCTCGGTCTGTTAGTTTTGTTTTATCATACCTATCATGCTGATGCTTTCAGTGCTACACCCATCATTTCAAGTTATGTCAGAAATGAACACAGTATTCCATCACTTGTGATGGATGTTCAGTTGCAGTTTTATGAAGTAATCGAGTTGAACCTTGATGTATCTCACTGCCTACAATTTGTAGATGTTTATTCAAACTTGACAGTCATTTCTATTAATCTCGTTACTACTCAAGGCAAAATCTTAGCACCAGCAGCAAACCTAATATTTCTGTCTCCTTAATGTGCATGGCTTTATTTTTTAGGTATCTCTTAAATCTGAAACAAACAGAAATAATGCAGGAAGTGGAAGAGTATTTGCCATCATTTTTTAAATGGGTGGAAGACTTCATGCGCAATCCAGCTAACCAAAATAAAATGCAACCGAAACTGTAAGAAGCCAGAATTAAAAGTTAAAACCATTCTAAGTTGTTTATCTTGTTTGCTGGTTGACTGTTAATTTTCAGAACAGCATTTTTTTAATGCAAATCTGGTCAGTGATATAGAGTGGATTTACGGCTTCACTGCCAAAATAGCTTTTCTTGAGAGCTGTGTATTTAGTTGCCAATGTGAGGACTGAGGAAGACATTAAGAATGAGGGTGAAATGAAGTAAAAATCTTACGATTTTAAAATTCCTGTAAACAATGTGATTCAAAGTAAAAATTTAATAAGCATGTTCAATCTGTTGACTAAGGTAGAAGTGCAAGACTTCAAATCAGAACGTGCAACTATTTATGAATCCAATGTAATTCTTTACTAAGATAACTGTTTATCTGTGAAATGGTGATTTTACTCACTTGCTGCTGAGCTCTTCTTGTCTGTGGCTTCTTGTTGTTAGTGATAATAGCCGTAGGGTGTTAAAAGCTTTGATGAAACAGCAGGTCTGAGTAAAATCTGTATGCTACTTTCCAGCGTATATCAATAAACTTCAGAAGAAACAAAATGGTTTAGAGTGTGGTTATTCAGAAAAGACCAAAACTGATTAAAACCAGTTTAAGATCCTTTTAACATTGAAATTTAGGTGAATACCAAAACTACATGTCAGTGTGTAGTTTAAAGTAACTTTCTGATCTGCTTACTCTGTTAATGGCAAGATAATTTGAACGAAACTCTATGCAATTTGTTTCTGAAGTTAATGCCTGAAGATGCCTATAATGCAGAAATATTGACTATTTAATCAGAACACAGTTTAATGTTAAGAATTAAGGGAAATTGTAACTTCTGACTTAATTTTCTTCCTAGGTCAGGTAGTGAAAAACCAGAAGATATCTCTTCTAAGACAGAGATTGTAGATATCCTGGACATTGAAGAGAATATCTGGTCTCCCAGGTTTGGGTTGAAGGGAAAGATTGATGTTACAGCCAGAGTGAAAATCCATCACCAGTCGGGAGTGCAATCTAGGATAATGCCGTTAGAGCTCAAGTCTGGCAAGGAATCTAACTCCATAGAGCACAGAAGTCAGGTACATAAAACAAATATCTAACTTTGCTGTCAGTGGCTATGTATACTTTTCTGTTCTGGTAGATGACCTATTTTGTCTTATGAATGTGAAACACTTTGCATTTGGCGTAACCTGGATTTATGGATGGCCGATCCTGGCATGCTGGAAGCTGCTGACAGAAACTAAGAGTGAACAGAGGAGTGAGATGTAGATACACTTACCACTTCCAAACACATTTAGTGTTTTTATTTTGAAATATCTGGTCTTTATTGTTTTCTTATTACATTCAAGTATTAGGTTGATGCAAACTGCTTCAGAAATCATTGTCATACATCTGTCCAAACAGCTGGCAGAGGTAGAAGCTTGTCATAAGCTTTTGTGAAGGAAGATGCCTTTTAATTGAAATCCTTGCATAAGTGCTTATTACTTACAACTTCTAGGCCTAGGAATGTAATAGGAATGACTGCTTAACCGTATAAATTATGGAAAAACTAAATACAGTTTATAAGGTTTTTTATTTTAATACATTGTAAAATAGTTTACATATAATGTTTGCAGGTTATTCTGTATACATTGATGAACTTGGAACGCAGAGCAGATCCTGAAGCTGGGTTTCTTCTTTATCTCAAAACTGGTACCATGTACCCTGTTTCTGCAGCTCGCATGGACCGAAGAGGTAAAGCTGTTCCCCTTCCCAAGAAACCATAATTATTTTAATTAAAATGAAACATTTTAGTAATAGTTACAAGGTTTATTATCATGAACATATCTGTACTTAGAGATATATTACTTGTTTTAGTGTTACGAATTCAATAAGCTTATGTTATTAACTTAATTGTTTTAGTAATACTCCACTAGGACTTTGCCATGTGAATAATCACTTCTGAGCTGACTAAAAAGCTAGTTACTTTTGAGTTAGGAATTACTACAAACAAACCCCAAAATATCAGCTTAATTTGTTCTTTTCTTGGCAGAATTAATGAAGTTAAGAAACCATGTGGCCTTCTACTTAACACATAGTACCTCTAAATCTGTTGTGGGAAGCCAGCAGTCACAGCTTGCAGCTTTGCCTCCTGTAATCGATGACAGCCAAGCCTGTAAATATTGCTCCCAAATACACAATTGCTTTCTATACAGCAGGTAAAAAAACCCCAGGTTGACTCATGTTTTTAAATAAGCTTGAATAATTGTAACTTTTGACACTGTGATTTCATTGTTGTGGTTGAGAGTTTCTTGTTTCTTTATTAAGGACTCTTGCACTCCAAAAGAATGTTCCATAGACCTCACTGCAACTTCTGTAGTGCAAGTTGTTGATCTTGGAGAGGCTCAGATGTTTGCTCAGGTACACTTTCTGCAAGACAAAAATATGAGAGAAATCACAACAAAATACTCAATGATGATAACAGATTTCTCTTTTATTGAAGTTAATAATAATAATTATGATTCAAAAAGCGCTGTATTGTTGCAACTCTTTGAAATGGACATTCCTTTGAGGCTGCATTATGTCTGGACAACAACTCATTCACTTTGACTCTGCCGAAGATTGTTTCCCTGTAGGGTGTCACACGTATAGTGATACTTTGATATTGCTCTGCTGAAGTGTTATTGCATTTCCTGTTAAGGGGAAATCATGAGCTTATATTAGGTAAATTTTCACATAAAGTTATTGACTTGTTTTAAAAACTGCTATAAGTTTTAGTCGTGTTTTTATGCTCCTCAAAAAAACAGAACCAAAATTGTATACTCAAGAGATTGAGTGAGATGTGTTAGAACAAGAGAGCTTTTGGGGATGATCTTGTGTAAATATTACACCTGATTTTTAAAATTTCAGGGGTAAAAGTGTACGCTGAAGGAGGTATCTTTGTGGGTGTATGCCATTCGGAAACATTATTTCTAGTATTCATTTTTTACAGCAACAAGATTGTTACTGGGTAGCTGTGAGTTTCTGAACTAACTTTTTTTTTTCTCTTTGGTCACATTTTATATATGTGACTAGATACAATGTCTATTGATACTTAGTTTTGAGATAAATTGACCATTCTGCTTGTGTGTTAACTATTAAATCCCCTTCAATTAGTTAAATCTCAATGTAATATTCATATGCTACAAAAGAAGAATAGAAGATCCAGCTACCGAAACGTATACAGTACTGTCTTCAAAGTGTCCTTAACTAGTCTTTGAATTTTTGTCCTTAATAATTCAAAACTGTAGAGATGATGTAAAGTTATTAATATGAGATTTTTCATATGAACGAAGGATACAGATTCAACTTTATTTCAGTGATGATAGATCGATCTATCTGCTGTGTTGCAGTATATATTTAATTGGCACATATAGACTTGGAATAAAAAAGATAGAAGTTGACTCTTTCCTGTGTTTGGTTCTGCCTCTAGAGCTGTGGAACAGAAGATGGCCAGCGTGTCTTTTCCTCCTGCCATGGTACCGATTATTGAGAGGGAGACTCAGCACCTGAAACCCTCCCACTTAGAGTATTTCAGCCTCTGGTATCTGATGTTAACCCTGGAACTGCAAAGTGGAGAGGGTAGAAAGGGATATAAAAATATATGGATGATACCTTCTTCAGAAAGGTAAGATGCACTTTCTAATTTGATACAAATGATGCTTCCTTCAATAACTGGAAATGAGGCATTGTCAGCTTCTGCTTTCAATACAAGGAAGACAAGGTGTTTTCCAGTGCTAGTAGAAATAGGCAAAAAAAAAAAAAATACTTGCATAGGTAGGTTTTTTGTGAAATGTGATTGAGTGGAGACATGAGCGTACTAGACTTATTGGTTTTGTATTTGAAATATGATATTGTTTTTTATTGTTAAGTCACACTTAGGAAGCAGCAAACTCTAGCATCAGTCTCCAGAAACAGAAATGATATGATTTTTTGTTTAATTTGTGTCCCTGGGGGCTTAGGCTGGGTGATGGTTGCGCTGGCTTCCTGAGGGCTTACTTGGCAAACAGTGATGTGTTTTGCACCATACTACTAGGCATGGCTATGAGTGTGGATAAAAGCAGGCTGAGGGCTCTCCTGGGCTGAAGTAGCGTGTTGTTATACATCACCTTGTCCAGCAGCTGGGGAAAAAAATAATTGGCAGTTTAAGGCCCATTTTAAGGCATCTGAAGAAGTGAAATGTAACCAAGTTGTTTTAAGTGAAACAAGCGACTCGGTAAGCAAATATGGAACACTTTAGTGAAGTGGATCTCCACACATTTCAGTATTTGTTTTGTAACAGGAAAACATAAATAACTTTAGCCTAGATATCAGAGTCTGCTCTTGAAACAAATACAAGGGTTCTGGATATTTTTTACAATCCTTTGCTGGTCAAAGTGGCTATTGCAAAGTGACTTCAATCTTCCTGGTTCCTGTTGTATATGTTTGGGTTGTTACTTTTTTTTGTTTGTTGCCTTGGGGATTCTTTTCTGGGGTGGTAGGGTGGGATATTCTTTGGTTTGTTTTTGTTTTAGTTTGATTTTGGGTTTTAGTTTTGGTGTTTGGCTGTGGCTGGTATGAGTATTTTTTACTTATTTCTTTTACTGGGAGGATCTGAGAATGAAAATATTTGTTTTTCTAATATCTTCAGAGAGAAGGCTGGAGATTGTGTTGGAAACATGATCAGAATTGATGACGTGCAGGAAACTTCTGAGGGACAGTATCTACATTTTTTCCAACGTAGAAATGGTCCCATACCTGGAACAAACCTGTTGGTTGGTGATCGAGTGGTTGTGAGTGGAGAGGAAAATGGTTTACTTGGTTTGGCTACGGGCTATGTTAGAGAAGTTGATGCTACAAAAGTCTCCTGTTTGTTGGGCAGGTAATAGAACAACATGAAAAATGTCTGTTTGAAGTCATTATGATACTGGCTTCAGGAAGGGTACTTACAGATGTGCAAAGTTGTGATGTGTTCTAGCTCCTCTTGCTTGGCTTGGGGAATTAGCCTTCAGAAATTCTCTTATCTTGATTGAAAATGTCAATACTTGGTCAGTGTCTATGTCTAACTCGGTTGACCAAGTAAAACCATGCTTGCAAACTCCATTTACTTGTCTCCATCATGAGACTGTATGGATGCCACAATTACTTTGTTGATACTAACTTTCATTATTCAGTCTGTATTGTTTTTTAAATTGGACTCTAATAATGTTTTATTTAGATCAGTGTGTTCTTCTAGCTATTGCTTTGCTCTGGGACCTCTGGAAAACTTCACTTAATATTTAGTGATGAGTCCATCATCAAAATACTGGTTGTAAAAAGAATTTTGTCTGTGTTACTGTCATCCTTCAGGAATTTGTCAAAGCTTCCCAAGAACACCTTATTTAGGTTGGATCATGAAGAAGGAGATTTTGGTGTAGGAGTTCCTTTTGAAAACCTTTCTAAATTGATGAAAGATTCCCCAGTCGGGTATGGAAAATCAAATTAATTGCACACTTTCAATATGTTCAAATAAAATTTCTCAACTGATAACTCTTCTTGTTTGTTATATTCACAGTGAAAGGCTTCGCAACTTGATAATTGACTTCCACAAGCCACGTTTTATTCAGCATTTGAGCACTGTCCTTCCTCCAGAAGCAAAGGAAACTGTTGCAAATATTTTAAAGGGTACAAAGTGGCTTTCCTCAAAATGTGTTTAGTAGTATGTCTAGGAGATGGGCTTTGGTGTAAGCATTCACTTGTATAATGACTCTTGCTGCCTTGTTGGCTGCTCTGTAGTGTGACGCTTTGTGGCACCCTTCTATTAAAAACAAAACAAAATTTGCTTAGTTATGTGGCAGTGCCTCCTATCTGGTAAAAATATTTCATTGTTCTTTGACAATGTCGTCTGTGAAACCAGAAATTTAACTGTATTCCTTTAGAGCAAATAGAAATTTTTATAAAAACTCAGTCTGGAGACTTATTTTTTCGCTTGAGCTTTGCCTAGTCCAAATAGCTGGAATGCACTACCTACGTGCATCAGACTGGGAAGAGCAGCTCTGATATAATGTTTCTTCTAGACAGGATGATGTTTTATGTGCAACTCATTTCCCTTTGCTGTGAGCTAAATGTTTGTACATTAAAGTGGGTGTGATAAAATAGAAATGCTCATACATGTTATCATATGGATGTGGTCATTTAGGATATTAAAAAGAGTCACAAAAGGTCTAAGAATAAAAATAAGTTATGCAATTTATTTCTGAGAATGTAACGCAGAGCCTGTGTTATGCATTATTTAATATCACTATTTATTAGACCCTTCAGATCTCTGCTCAATTCTTTAAGGGCTTTAATGGAGGAAGAAAGAAAAAATAGTTTTATTAACTTTCGCAGTTATTACAATGGTTATGAAGTGTTCACACTTAATTTTGATTTTTCTTCCTAAAGGTCTAAATAAGCCTCAGAAACAGGCAATGAAACAAGTGCTGCTTTCAAAAGACTACACTCTTATTGTGGGTATGCCTGGAACAGGAAAAACTACTACAATATGCGCTCTAGTAAGATCACGTACCTTGGTTTAGATTTTTTCTGGTGAGATTTAGGGGTTAGCATTAAACTAACTCTGTATAAAGCATGCTGTCCAAAATTGATTGTCATGACTTAGTTTACTGATCTCTGCATAATTTCAAAGAAGGGAACGCATTTCTTTTTGCTTAAGAAGTTATATTTGGTAGAACTAAAAATGTATTTTGCAGAGCGTGGCTTTCTTTTGCTTGTGTAGGAATATACGTGGGAGGGAGAAGATTGAAGGGTGATATTTAATCACTTCTGTGGCAGTTTAATGCTAAAATTCTTTGGCCCCAAATGTCATCAAGTTCTCAAATTCCGAGATACATCTCAGAAAAGGGGGTCCTTGGGGAAGTTGGTAACTTGTCCGCTGTAAGTTGTATAACCCCATGGTGCTGAAGCCATGGGCAGCCTGCTAGCTGTCTCTAGCTGGTGGTTCTCTTTCCCCGGGAATGGACTGTAGGAGCTTACTGGATTAGAGTTGTGGGCTGAGTGAGTTTTTCTTGAAATAGCACTTTCGGTTGTCATCAGTGGGGAAAGAGGAGGCTGAAGAGCAGGCAGCTGCTGCTGTTACCAGATCAGCTCACTCTGCAGAATCTCCTGTGGCTGAATTGTCATGGAGAACAGTGTGTGGGGATGAGCTGCATGGCTTGTTCTTACGGGGGGGGGGAATCTTCTGAGCGAAGTGCCTTCTTTTCAGTGCAGTTTGCGAGTGTGAATGGATGTTCTTAGCTCTTGCTGTTTGCAGTGTGCCTAGTGAGCCTGCTGTTCATGAGAACCATCACGTCTGTTGCCCATATTACTTTGACCATAGCTAACTGGTAGATTTGGCCAGGAAGACTGGTATAAATGAGGTAACATTTGTTATTGGCTCCCTCTGAAACTGGTTTTTTACAAACGTGGGATTGCTGATCCTTATGTGAACTAATGTCTTCTTCTTTTCTTCCCTTTGCCACTCACTAGGTGAGAATCCTTTCTGCTTGTGGCTTCAGTGTTCTTCTGACCAGTTTTACACACACTGCAGTAGACAATATCCTGCTAAAGCTAGCCAAATTCAAAGTTGGCTTCTTGCGCTTGGGACGAGCTCAGAAAGTTCATCCAGACATATGGAAATTTACAGAAGAAGAAATTTGCAGGTCCAAATCAATTAAATCTGTAGGAGATCTGGAAGAGCTCTATAACAGCCAGGTGAGAAAAGTGCTTTTCTACCCCTGGAAAATATTACTTAGTATTCTGCTTGTTCAGATGCTGTAGAGAAGGAACTCATCGCAGAGCAGTGTTATTGGTGTGAGAAATCTGAGCTGAAAAAGATAATAAATTTTTGCATCACTTCAATTTCTTTATAAGACAAATATTGATGGTCTGTAAGTTGAAAATAATGTTTTATGTCTAAATAAAACAAGTTACGTTTCTCTTAACTTGGAAAACATAATGCTAAAGGGTATAAGAGGTATCTTATCCTTAAAGTATGTCTCAATTTTTCAGCCAGTGGTTGCAACATCTTGCATGGGAGTAAATCACCCCATCTTTGTTCGGAAGCAATTTGATTTCTGTATAGTTGATGAAGCTTCACAGATAAGCCAGCTTCTCTGTCTGGGCCCACTGTTCTGCTCCAAAAGGTTTGTGCTGGTGGGGGATCATCAGCAGCTGCCTCCGCTTGTACTGAATGCAGAAGCAAGGTAAGATGAAATGCTGCTGGACACTTATCAGTAGCAGGAATCCTGGGAAGGCCCTTGCAGATTTTGCCTGACTGTGTTTGTTTTGTAACAGAGACCTTGGCATGAGTGAAAGCTTATTTAAAAGGCTGGAAAAAAACCAAAATGCTGTTGTCCAGTTAACTGTGCAGTACAGAATGAATAGGTATCTTAAACTTTCATTTATTAAATTGATTTTTTTAATGTGGGATTGAAAGCGCAAGATTTGATGCCTTTTCTTGGTTTTTAAATCTTTAGTAAAATCATGTCACTGAGTAACATGTTGGTGTATGAAGGCAAACTGGAATGTGGCTCGGAGAAGGTGTCAAATGCCACTGTGAACCTGCCAAACCTAAAAAAATTGACACTGGAGCTTGCAGATGCTTCAAAAACATGGTTGAAAGAAGTACTTGATCCAGACACACCTGTGTGCTTTCTGAACACAGAAAAGGTAAAGTTAATTATGCTCTTCTTTCAAAATTGTATTTTTGATGTGAGTTCTCAATACAGTCAATATATGAAACTTCATACGGCTTAGGTGGGGTAAAATATGTAACTTTAAAAAGTGGTTTTCTTATATGTAAAATGTGCACATGCAAAATTGTTGTTAGGATAGCTGATCAACTAGGGTGGTGCAGGTGCTGCTGGAAATATTGCATCTCAGAGCAGCTGGAAAGTTTGATTTGCATAGTATTTCAGAACGTACTACATTACTACGACAGTATTTGAACTTACTATAAACTTTGTTTGCATGACAGAATGTAGCTCAAGGTATGCAGCCATGTTGTATGCCCTTGCAACCATAGAACAACTTCAGTTCCAGTGACTGAGGGTTGGCAATGTCTGAGCTGTGTGCCAGTGGAAGGAATAATTGTAATTCCCCATTGGATTTTGCAGATACTCAGTACACGGAAGTGTGAGGGAAAAGTGAGTTGGTTTAGGTGTGTCAATTTTTTGCCAGAAAAATAAAACTCTAGAGTGGATATGAATTACGCAAAGAAACTGATGTCTAGGTACAATAAAGGAGAGTTTAAATGCATGTGGAAAAGCATTTCCTAAACTGAACAGGGCAATGTTTTCCAGAAACGCCTCCATAGCTGCTGTCCTTTTCATGGAAAAGCAGATAGTTGGTCCCAGGGAAGAGGTTTATCCTAGTAGGAAATGGGCTGATACACTATCTGTTCATCGTACCAGAACCGGTAATGTGAAAGCTAGAGTTTCTGTTCCATTTCAACCTTTTTCTTCCCTAGAAAGCCCACCTCGAGTCCAAGGCAGCTGTTGTGTTTGAAGAGCCAGACAGAAGGCTACACTGTCCAAAATACTTGTGGTTTTGTTGAGACATTAGGCTATGATGTCATATCTCTTTTTGGACTTCCTGTCAAACTCCATGTGTTGTGGGTAGTCCTAGAGGAATAAGGGGAAAAAAAAGAAAAACCACCCCCCCAACGCAAAACCAAACAAAACAAGCATTTATTATGTTTTTGACTTTATAGTGCGTTTTTCCCCTGTATACTGTTGTTCGTAGTGTCACTAAGAAGGCCTGAAGAGACGTGTGGTGGGATACAAAAAGAGAGAAAGAGGAAAAAATATCACTTGACACCACCAGGAAGCTTGCATTTTTTTATGCTTATTTCTTAGAAAAAGCCTCCATTGTTTTCTGTTCAACGTGACATGTTTGTGACAGTAATCTGGAATCTATTTGTTCCTTTTCTGCTGAATCCTGTGGCAGTCTGCTCTTCAGCTTGGGTCTGAGTGCTGAAAAATTATATCCTTGTTTTAATGCCAGCCTTCTGAGTAATTCTAGGCCAAAGTTGGTTTTGTTGAGGTTTTTCTTCGTGTACTATGCAAACAATAAATATAAATGTAGGCATGTGTTATCGCGAGCATGACCTTGCTTTTAGAACTTCTTTCTGCTGAAATAGTTTCAGTATAGTTTTTGAAATATTACCTGTGAACAGAAACAACTCTTCATTAAAACAGTGCTTTTCTGCTTGTAAAATTGAGTGCATGCAAGTTTGGAGGCTTCTTAGGTGTGGTGTTTTCAGAACAGTGAGTTTAAAAACCCAAATAGCACATCTATATCACTATAGCTCTTAATTCCGTTGTGATGTGACAGGTCGTAACAGTAGGACTGAGTACGTGATGGCAGTACAAGAACATGTTAACTTACACAAAGTATTAAGTTGCATAGCTCTTGAGGCACAGGCTATGGAGAAACTACTGTTCTGGAAAAGGCAATGGAATCTTTTAATATGGAGGAAAATATTCTGTGCAACATACTGAAAACACACCATGCTATGTAAAAGAAGGTTGGAGGATGTGTTGCAGAAAATTGGATTCTTGCTGAAGTGTGTAGTACCCTGCTTAACCAACACAATGCAGACCGCTTTTTTAGCATGTGGCTGGAATCCTACGATAAACTTGTGGGTACAGCAGCCTATTAGTGATCTATAATGCTGCCTCCAAGATAGCTATATGCAGCTGCAGCAGTGTCACACATGGGTTTGTCAGTCTCTATTAGATGAATTTTTGTTCGTTTGCAGTGCTGTAGTGTACCAGGCATTGAACACAGATCACACTTCATGAGTCATCCACCAGTTGAATTACTGGATTTGTGAGACTTTTGATACATATTGTAAACTGTCTCATTCTATACATGTGCGAAGGTGCTGCTCTAGCAAGCAGATACTGCTTCCCTGGAACGCTCTTACAAATATTAACTATGTGTTATTTTAGCCACACGTTAACCATTGTAGTGATCTCCAAAGTTGGCCGCTCGGATGATATTGGGGTGGTTGTTCAAAGAAATGAAAGCAATTGTAATACGACAGTGAGTGTTGCATGAAGTCAGACTGTGCTACCACCCATTTTGAGTGGTAATGCTGTCACAAAAACTTAGAAGGAAAACTGAATGAAGTGGTATCTAAGAAAATAAAGTTGGTGTGTATCATTAGTGACAGAGGCAAATAGTGGGATGGGCAAAGTAGTAAACGGCCGTGAATGAGTAAGGTAGTAAATGGAATGCAGAGCCAGAAAGCAGTATGGTGTATACTCAATTTTAGACTTTTTTAAAATAGAGGTTTGTTACTTAAACTTGAGAGAAGGCAAAGCAAAAAGAATAAATTATAAAACTGTGATACAGAAATGACAAGAGCTTACATTCCAAGCTTGTTGCATTCTGCTCTCACTCATACATGATACAGGGAAATTGAGTTAATTGTTAAGTAATGGTAAATTCGGTGAATATTATTTAATTTGGAAGCTAAGCTTAATGCTTCCATTTTGGGTCATCTTCCTGTAGCTGTAAATGTAGGCTTTCCAGTATGTAAAAAAATTCTTTCTGCTATAGAAATGGGGAAAATTTGCTGTAAATACAATTGTATGAAAAGCCTTAAATCAGAAGTCCTATGTAAAGTATAGTTTGCTCTTTTACCTTGTCAGAGTGGGAAATGTCCATTTTTTTTCATACGATACAGATTGTGTGAACTGTGAAATCAGACGATCAAACTTTGGCAGTTTCTTAAGGTGACTCACTAGTACTAGAAATTAATTTCAGCAGATTGTTTCAACTTGTTCTGCAAATACGGTATTCTGAAGTTACAGTATAGGCTCTTGCACTGTGTGAAATTTAGCATTTAGCCTTACTTTTTAATAAAACTGTTACTATAAAACCATGTATGACATGGTGAGTTAGGGTTCAGAATACAGGATGCTAATGTAGACAGCAAGAGTCTGTCAAACTTTTGGTTTGTATCTTTAAAGGTCCCAGCACCAGAACATGCAGAGAAAGGTGGTGTAAGTAATGTGACAGAAGCTAAACTGGTGATCTCCCTCACATCCTTATTCATTAAGGTATCTTTTTCTTTATTACATTGTTTGGAGGGGCAGCTTTATAATTAACCATTTTCATAGTACTGCAGGAATAGCGATGATATGCATTGGGTTATTGTTTGTGGGGTAACCTCAAGGATATATGGAAGGTTGCCATGTCAGTATAATGAGGAGCTTGAGGTCTGCATTCAGTTCACTGTCCCCTGCCTGGTTGCATTTGGGATGCAAAACAGCTGGATGCCAAATTTAGAGATGAGGACTTTCATGTGAGGGAGAGGATAGGATTTACTTTTCTTCCTTTTTTCATCCAGTCAGCTTCAGGAGTGGTACAGACCAGGGGTTCTGAATGTTTGCCTCACAGTCTGAGGAGGAAAGAAAGAAGTGGATTTCAAGGATATCTGTCCTTTGTGTGAGGGTTAAGACGAAACATGGGAGCTTGCAGTAACTAATACTTTGTATTTTCTTTACTTATACCTAGAGTTCCACTGACAGTGTAAATGCAGTATCTTGCTGCAGTGTTTATAATAAAACAATCCTTGAGGGTCTTCTGGTGGCAATGAGTATCCTGAGCAAACTGCAGTGACAAATTTTTTCTTTCTGATTCTTTTTCATTCAGGCTGGCTGTAAGCCTTCAGACATTGGCATTATATCACCATATAGGCATCAGTTAAAAACAATCACTGATTTGATGGCAAAATGGAAGAACAGAGTGGAAGTCAATACAGTAGACAAATACCAAGGAAGAGACAAAAGTATCATAATTGTATCTTTTGTTAGGAACAGTAATGATGAAAATGTAAGTTGGTAATATTAACTCATTTCAGTTAATAGATGCATTTTGAAAATGAGGTTTTTATCTGCATGAAATTCTGAAATTTAGGAAAAATAAAAGCAAATTACATTTATTCAACAGCTTGGTGCCCTCCTGAAGGACTGGCGACGTCTTAATGTTGCTATCACAAGAGCCAAGCACAAACTGATCATGGTGGGCTGTGTTCCTACCCTGTGCCGCTATCCTCCTTTGGAGAAGCTGCTCTGCTATTTGCAATCTGAGGGAATGATATCCTTTTTCTCCATGTGGTTTTGTAAAGGGGAAAGGTAAGGCTGACTTCCTGAGGTCTGAAATAAGAATTGGAAGATACTATTTAGGTTACACTTGTGACACTGGAAACACACTGGAAGGCAGAATGAAAGTCCATGCTAATTTGCAAGTTGACTTTGATGTAATTTAATTTTGAGGCCTGAATTTTTAATATTTAATGTTTTTGGGTTTTTTTAGCCTTACTTTCTTGGTATCTTAATCTCAGTGTGATTGTTTTCCTCAGAAGCACCATGCATTTAAACACATTTGATGGGAGAACAGATCATAAATAATGGAAAACGGTTCAACTTCCAGTTGACTTTTTATTTTTTCTTTTTCCTTGGCATTCTACAGAGTTTGCTCGAGCTACAGCTGTTTCCATTTCCTATGGAGGAAATAGTATTAGCTGCTTTCTTTGCAAGTACCAATATATGAGCAGCCTGATCCAGTGGGAGGTGTCCCTGCCCATGGCAGAGAGTTGGAACTGGATGGGCTTTAAGGTCCCTTCCAACCCAAACCATTTGATGATTCTATATATTCAAGCATATTTTGTGTTTTTGTGAAAGCAGTATGTAATCAAAATGTTTCCTTAACTTGCTACATTTCCAGTCTTCCAGCAGGAGCTCATGAAAGTATCCACAAGTGTAATATTTTATGATTGTGACAATGGAGAGTTTTACAGGCATTTGTATATTTTCTTCTGGTGCTGCTTAATGTAAATAACTGGTTAGTGGGGTACAAGTGCTGAGGTGCACTCTCATCTAAATGGGGCTGAAACAGAAAGCACATTCAATTATTTTAAAACTTTCCTTTCAGTGAAATAACAATACACACTTACTTCTTTAATAAACCGATTGTTAAGGTGGTTGTTTTAGTATTGCTGTACTTGTAACAACCCAGGAATATGAAGTGTTCTGTTCCTTCAGAGACTGGATAGCTATTTCTGTGGTCATTTTTATCTTGATAAATAGTTATCTGCGTAAATGAACGGGGAAGCACTTGAGGAGAAGGAGGAGGAAGGAGAAATGCAGTGCTGTATTAAGTCAGTTTTCTAGGCTCAGTTTGGTTTTAAAGACTGCGAAATGTAGTTTTGCAGCAATTCCATTTATTAGAATTCCCAATTACGATGCAGTGTTATTGTGCTGTTTGTTAACAAATTATGAAAAACTTCTTTCTCTTCTTGAAAGCCTCATGTTCTTTAAAGTGTGCCTCTGTTTTTTTAACCACTGAAATCTTATATTTATATGCATAATCTAATTAATCTCTTATGAAGATCCCTTGACTTTTGTAATCTCTTGATTTTGCGCACATCTGGGAGAAATGTGATGTTGATTCATTTAACTCCCTTTCATGAACAAACATATTTAGCAGGTAAATCTGTTGAAATTAAATGCTGCCCAGTAGCAGATCATAAACTGAAACCAGAGTTTTATGGTCTGATCTGTAGTCTTTTCTTCAAAAAAAACCCAAACCAAACAAGAGACGCAGCTGGGTGACTAAGAAGTTTACATGCTCATGTTCATTTTTTTTTGTAAAGATGATTGCATATGTGCAATACAAAATATCCTTTACTTGACAGAGCTGGTTTAGTTTCTTTATATTACCTCAAACTCCAGACTGAGATGTTTCTTTCCAAGACTGCTGGTGAAAACGTCATTTTTTTTTTATTATTCTTTAGAATCATTAGTGTTTGTTTTGTCTTGGATCAATGCCAAGTAGCTGTGTGCATATAGTTGCAAGCAAACCTCTAGATGTTAAATGTGGGCGTTTTTTACTCTTTTTAAACTGCTCCCTAACTTTTGTAATGTTTGAAATAAAAAAGACTTGATGTTGGTTTTGTTACATGTGTTTATACTTTGTTAATTCTTTGCTTTGCTTAAATAATACAACTATTTTAAACAGTACAAAAATGATTTGACTAGTTGACAGGATATCCTTTTTTTCAGGTGAAAATACAACAGTATACAGGGAAATGATCTGTGTGCTAATAAATAAATTAGAGGTATTGCCATTCTTCCACAAAGGTGCATGAGAAACAAACACAAGACCAATCCTATATTTCTTTAATTCTAAACTGCATCCTTTCTTCTTGTTGCGTGGTAAAAATTGGACTGAGGAGAGATCTGCAGATTAAACGTTTTGATCGAGTGGTCTCAAACAAAGCTGAGATGTTTGAAAATTACAGTCTTGCATTCTAACGACCACGGACATTTCAAAGGAATATCTTGAAAAAGTAAAAATAATCACTTTTTCTCTTTGCTGCCTTTACAACAGCTTTCTAAATGCAGAAGTAGTCGTGGATACTGGTGAAAAATATGGAGACAAGTGTTCATCACTGTCTTAGTGCATTATATGGTGCTGGGATTCTTAAAACAACCACCTACCCAGAAAGAAGTTGATTATTGCCAGAGTAAGTGGATTGTCCGATGTTTAAATGTATAGGTTCCTTTTTCTTTTCAAGAGGTGGTGATCATGGATTTAGGGAAGGGCTGTGTTCTACCCCAGTGCTGCCCTTGTCCTTTGCTCTCCTCCCTTGCAACCATGGCCATGATCTCCTTTTCCTCCATGCTGTTCTGTGTGTGGTCTCTGGAATGGGGTGAGGTGAAGCACACCTCTCTGCTCCACAGCTTGCCTGTTCCCCTCTCCCAGGAAAGGGAGGGGAAAGAGCAGGATTTAGAGCAATGATGAAGCAAAGTGAATTGCAGTGCTCAGGGTGCAGTCAGTGTGAACTGAGATTCCATCCCTCTATGACAGAAACGCTTGGTGTTAAACAAGTACAGCTGCTGGGGCCGCAGCCTGGTTTGGTTTTCTGGTGCGATTCATGGAATCATAGAATGCCAGGTTGGAAGGGAGCTTGGGGATATTCTGGTCTAAATATATGCTCATAGTTTAAATTAGATGGCCCAGTACCATGTCAAGCTGAGCCTTGAAGGTGTCCAGCGTAGAGGGATCCACCGCTTCCCTGGGGAGATTATTCCAATGTTTAACTGTTCTGAAGGTGAAAAATCCAACTGGAATCTCTCCAGGAGCAACGTCTACCCATTACCCCATGTCTCTTCCATGCAACTCCTCTTACAAAAGGAGTCTCCATGTTCTTGGCAAGTACACCCTTTAATTACTGGTATGTGGTAATAAGGTCTCCCCTCAGCCTTGTTTTCTCTGAACAAAGCCAGTTCTCCCAGCCTTACTTTGTAGGGAAGGCTTCCCAGTCCTCCGATCATCTTAGGGTTCATTCTTTGCACCCTCTCCAGCCTGTCCACATTTTTTTTTGTGTAGCGGTGACCAAAACTGGACTTGACGCACCAAGTGCGGCCTTGACAAGTAAATTTCAGGGTTACTAAAAATATCTTGTGTTTTTTAAAAGGCTGATTTGTCTTTTTAGTTACCTGCTCCTAAGGTACTGAATTCAAAAGGTTTTTCTAGAATGATAGTATTTGTTGTGATGTTCTCCAGCATTTAGAGAATCTCGTGTGGAACAAATGTTAAAGCCTCAGCCCCTTGGTCACGAGAAAGAAGCAGAGAAGCATCAAATTCAGGCTGTTTGTTGGCGATGCAGCTGCCACCTTCATACAATCATAGAATCGTTTGGTTGGAAAAGACCTTTGAGATCACCGAGTCCAGCCATCCCCGTCCACTACTGAGCCAGATCCCGGAGTGCCTCATCCACCTGGTTTTTGAACCCCTCCAGGGACAGGGACTTCACGACCTCCCTGGGCAGCTGTTCCTGAGAACGCTTTTCATGAAGAATTTTTTCCTGATGTCCCACCTGAACCTGCCCTCATGCAACTTGAGGGCATTTCTTGTGCTGTCGCTTGTCCCTTTAGAGGACAGACAAGACCCAGGGACCCTCCTTCTCTCCAGGCGGAGCCGTTCCAGCTCCCCCAGCCCCTCCCAGAACCCCTTCCCAGCTCCGTCCCTCCTCACGCGCCGCAGCCCCTCCCTGTCCTTGCAGGGCCGGTGCGGCCGGTCCTCCCGCCGCCGGGGGCGCCCTGGGCCGGGGGAGGCGCGGGGCGGGCGGAGCGCGGGGCCGCAGGAGCGGCCGGGGCGGCGGCGGGGCCAGACATGGGTGAGCGGGGACGGGGAGCGGGGGGACTGCCCTGCCTGCTGATCGCCTTCCCTCCTTTCCTGCCTCCCGCTCGCCCTCCCTCCTGCTCGCCCTCTTTCCTTCCCTGACTCCTGCCCTCTCCTGCTCACCCTCCCTGCCTACTGCTCACCTTCCCTCCTGCTTGCCCTCTCTCCTCCTTCTCCGTGCCTGCTGCTCGCCCCCTCCTCGATTTTGCTTGCCCCCTCTCCCTTCCTTCCTCCTGCTTGCCCTCTTTAATTCTCTGCCTCTGCTCACCCTTCCTCCCGCTCGCCCTCCCTGCCTCCTTCTCCCCTTCTCCTTCCCTACCTGCTACTCGCCCTCCTTCTCACTCCTCCTCCCTCCTGCTCACCCTTCCTTGCTTCTGCTTGCCCCCCTCCCTCTCATCCTCCTTGCCTTCTGCTCGCCCTTCCTCTCTGCTGCTCCCCCTCCCTCCCTGCCGCCTTCTCCCCCTCTCTCCTTCCTTGCCTGCCACTCGCCCTGCCTCTCACTCCTCCTCTCCCGCTCTCCTGGTTCTCTGCTGCTGTGGGACCAGGGAGCCCTGGCCCAGCTGGTGGCCGTGGCCTGGGTTGCTGATGGATGTGCGTGCAGTGTGGGTCTGGTTGCTCATCCCGGGGAGACGAACAGTGGCTCTTGGCCAAGCCCGGATCATCGGGCTCTGGGGGGGCTGGCAATATTGGTTCTGTTGGGGGCTGCTGCTGCTTTGAGCCCTTTAGAGCTCATCTTGCACGGTTCCCCTATGCAACTCCAAATCATAGAGTGGTTTGGGTTGGAAGGGACCTTAAAGCCTATCCGGTTCCAGCCTCCCACCTCCCACTGGATCAGGCTGCTCAAAGCCCCACCCAAGCTGGTCTTGAACACCTGCAGGGATGGGGCAGCCACCACTGCCCTGGGCAACCCCACCTTCACAGGGAAATGTTTCTTCCTATCGTCTAATCTAAATCTCCCCTCTTTTAGCTTAAAACCATTTTCTCTCGTCATGTTCCTGCACTTTCTGATAAAGAGACCATCTTCAGCTTTTCTGTAGGACCCCTTAGGCGCTGGAAAGCTGTTTGAAGGTCTCCCCAGAGCTTTCTCCAGGCTGAACAACCCCAGCTCTCTCACCCTTGTCCTCATATGGGAGGTGCTCCAGCATTCTGATCATCTTCATGGCATTCTCTTGCTCTAATAGATGTTCTTCCTGTGCTGAGGACTCCAGAACTGAACTAAATCTTCATCTTCTCTTAAGAAGCAGGTGTAGAGAAATAACTGCATGCAGGTAGACCACACTTTAAAACAGATCTAAAATGTGTTTCTGCCTCAGAAAGATGAGGTTGACAGTAGATGTGGAAATCTATGGGGAGAATCAGTTCCAAAAGTCAAAAGGAGGTCACCTGAAAAAGGAATTTGTAAGATGCCTTTGGGAAAGTACACTTGTATAGGTAGCTAGGAAAAGCTGTCTGCCTGAAGACTGAGTCAAACAGGGCAGTTTTCTGCAATAACATTGGTATTTAGCACAATCAATAGCAAACCTGTTAAAAAAGTAGGAAGTTTGACATGAGCTTTGCTGACAGAAGCACTCCTGCTGTTGCAAGCGTCCGTGTGTTCCAGAACGGGATGCTGCTTCTCCTCTTGGTAGGGTTGGTCCAGTCATCAGCCACTGAGGAGGTCAAGAAGCAAAGTGAGCTGTGACTGCTGGCTGGGTAAATGTTTACCAGAGCACTGTTGCCAGTTGCTGTCTTTTAATGTGTTTTACTGTTTTTTGTTGAAGTACTGATAAACCAAGAGACTATAATATTAGTTTTTAAGATTATCTTGGGCACATCATCAATTTTTTTTGCTAAAAAACTGAGATAGGCTGTGTGGTATGGTAACAGGGTGATTTGACACTTGGCAGGCAGTTAGGAATACAGAAAATCGGAAAGAAAATTTCTAATATCTAATACCTAAAAGCTGGGATATGCAGGAAATGAGACAAGTCATTCACTGCTGTTCAGAGAACGAAGAAAATGTGCATCTGTTATAATGATGTGGGAATTCTTTGGTGTTGATTTTAATGTATACAGTTCTTTATGCTTTCTGCTGTGCAGAGAGCTAAGATCATACACCAATACTCAAATTTGCAGAAGGAGGAGGGGCTCACGTTTTTTCTCAGGCACAAATCCATATGAGTATTCTGACATTTGTGTCTCAGTGTCTTATAAACACCTGTGTTCTTAGTTTGTTGTTTTTTTACTTCATATGTTGGATTTAATTGCAGGAAATAGTAAATCATCAACTATTTTTGCTTCTTTCCAAGTTACTTTGATCATGCTCAATAAACAAAGGGTTGTTTTGTCTGTTTTTCAGTTTGGCAAGATAAAGGTGGCATGAATGTTTGAACTGCTTCATTACAAATGAAAATAAACTAAGAATCTCCTAAAAACACTGGTTTTCAGTAGCATGAGCTCGAAGAAGAGGAACCTTGTCCCTTTTGTCGGATTAAGACAATTTAAAAAAGTATTGGGATTTTTACTGACTAGATTTCATCCCTGAATGTGTTTTTGTAGTGTACGTTTCGTAAAGCTTACCAAATAATTTTTTTATTTAAAGCAAAACCTTTAGTTCTTAAACTTGCCTGTTACAGAATATATTTTTTAGCTGTATGAGAAACTGTGATTTCAGTGGGATGTGTGATATTTTCCTGAAGCCGCTCCGGGTTTACTGGCTGAGACTGTACAGCCCAAGAAGGAAAGCATGTGTTTATATCACTGTGAAATTAAGACTACAGTGGAAAGCAGTTAATGGATAAGAAGACTGATGTCTGTTTCTGTAGGTAGATTATCATACATTAAATAGATTCTTACACTAACAGAAATTCTGCTTTGATATCATGGTAAGGGCACTGACTGCTGCTGATCAGCAGAGCTTTTGAGCACAGCATCGATGCCGGTGTTGATTTGCAGTTGCTGACTGCTTCCGAGGTGGAGAGCTGACGTTTCCGGCCTTGTTTTTCATTCACCTAATAAACAAAGATCTGTGAGGGTATTTGTTGGGGTGGATGCTCTTCTATAGCATAGTGTTTTATAGCACTTAGTAAATTATTCCTCTGAGTTTGTCTAGCTGAAGATAAGTTTTTCTTTGAACACAGAATCATTTTATTACTTTGTGTTTCTTGAACCAGGACTTTTGTTTTTCTTTATTGTCTTAGCTGTAAAGGACCCTACAGCTGTGGAAAGAGCAAATTTACTGAACATGGCTAAATTGAGTATCAAAGGACTCATTGAATCAGCGTTGAGCTTTGGCCGCACTCTGGATTCTGACTACCCGCCTTTGCAGCAGTTCTTTGTTGTCATGGAACACTGCCTCAAGCATGGCCTTAAAGGTGTGGGAATCGCTCTACCTCCATATTTCTCATCCCAAACATGCCATCTTTCTTCCTGTCCTTCTTGAATGAGATAAAATCAAAGTGTGTTTCATTGCTTTAAGAAATGAAGAAAATATGTCAATTGTCATGCTTTATAATCAATAGTGCCATTATTAATACTTCACAATATGTATTTCCACATTTACTAACTTTTTCTCTTTGTACACCATTTGTTGTGAGCGGCCCAGGGATCACCACAACTGCATGTATGTATGTAGTTTATCTTTTTAGCTAGTCATCCCTTTTATACTATTTTTTCCTAGCATGGCAATTTTATGTTCACAGCAAAGTAATTTGGAAGGCATTGCAGTTATCTCTTATCTGGAGGTTTAGGCTAAAGCAGTTAACCCTTTTGTCAACCAGCTATTTTGAGGGAAGGTAGTCCAGCAATTTAAATTAATCCAGTTCTTAATTTCTCTTTTCCTAGTAAGAAAATCTTTTCTAAGTTACAATAAAACCATCTGGGGTCCTCTGGAGCTTGTTGAGAAATTATATCCAGAAGCTGAGGAAATAGCAGCAAGCGTCAGAGATTTGCCTGGCCTTAAGTAAGTAGAATTGGTAAACTACAACAAGGAAAGAAAGGACCTGATTGAGAATGTGTAGATGTGTCATGATTTCATTTGGCATTAATCAAACTTTTGGACAGCTAACACGTGATATTGGGGGAGAGCACAGGTGAATCTTGCTCCATTTGCTTGTTCTGCACAAAACAACTAAAAAAGTAGAATTTTTATGTTGTTTTCTAATGTCCCTGGAAGGAAAGTTTTCTGAATGATGGAAAAAATGGTGCAAGAAGGAACAGGTTGTGTATCAAACAGTCTGCAGCCTAGGCTGTATGAAAACAAAGGGTAACACACCGAAGAGGGAAGTATTACGCAGCTTTTAAGATTCTTGTGTGTTGCATCCTTCACAAATGCAAATTTATGCCGTGAACTCAAATCTCCTATTCCTCTGCACCCTGCTTTTGTATGTAGCTTTATAATTGGCTGCACATTAAATTCCAAAAGGATTTCGTTACATTGTAATTGGTATACACCAGCACAGGATTAGAATTTATATTTAGATCTTAAATAAAGCACTGAGGTGTATAGATTATTATTTACTCTTGTATCAGGCCAGATGAAATAATACCCTTTTTCAATTAGTTAAAGTCTTCCTACCGTGATACAGCATTTGAGTTTGGGTTTTGCATTTTTGTGCTTACCACTTCTAAGTGTGCCAGCACAAGAAGGGGAGGATCTATCTAAAGGCTTAGGTTTAATTTGTTGGATATTAATGTTTGCCAGCTACCCACATTTTTGTCTTTTTTTTAATTATCTTTCTAAGATACTGCCAAATTTGTAAACGTGCATGAGTTAAAGCTCAGATTCAGTCTGTGTTGTGTAGATCCAGAGAACAGGATTAGGAAGGTAAAGCTTGTGTGTTGAGTTCTAATGGGCATTTGATTACTTTCCTCACAATTCCTCTGAAGACTTTCTAAACAAGATGCAGAAAGGGGTCTGAATTGTTGAGGGTGTTTTACTTCAGCTAGAAGCAGGACTGCTCAACATGATCTTTACAGGCACTGTCAGGTTAAGGAGAAGGTACTTAGAGGAAAACAGTAATGCTGTCAAAACTTCTTTCCATGCCATGTACTATGTGAGAGCAAAGCACATTGAAATACAACAGCGTGTAGGAGGTTGCACATGTCTCTAGTTAAATCTAGTGTCAGGCGTTTGTGCTTTCTCTATTCCTCTGCTTTCCTTTCATTGCTCCCAAGCCCAGCTGAGTTCATGAGTTTTTTTCTTGATACTATCCCAAAGCCTGGAGTTCGATCCTAGACATTATGGCTTCCCAGACTGCATTGCTCCACTAATAATTGCTGCACCAATAGACTGGTAAGGTGGTTTAGACAGTTAATTAATTGAAATATTGTTGATTCGGGACTGTCTTCATGCCCTTTTTTTCAGGACTCCCCTGGGTCGTGCCCGGGCCTGGTTGCGGTTGGCACTGATGCAGAAGAAAATGGCTGATTATCTTCGCTGTTTAATCATTCAGAGAGATCTTCTCAGGTAAGTGATTAGGTAGATGTTATTTATAATTATTTTTAGAGGTTCATTCTCCTGAAAAAAAAAATCATTATTTTCTACTTGCTACTTTTTAATGTCCCCTTGGTGTAGCAAGGCTGATCTTTTCCAGCCAGAGGGACCAAACACCGCTGCCTCATCAAGGTTGAGGGCCAGCTGGTGAATGAAGAGAGATTTGCTTGCCTTCTGCTGTGTGCCTGACTGATCTTTTATAGATGAGGAAGGGCTCCCGCTGCATTCCTCTGCTATGCAGAATATGGACTGGTGAACTCACCCCTGCCATGTGCATGGTCTCCTACTCAGCTACTTCTGCACTGAGGACGACTGCCTTGAACTTTTCTTCCCCAGTTCTAACCCAGGCATTGCTCTCCTCCCTTTCTGATAGGGTAATTGAAGCACAAAGGGGAAAAAAAACTTGTAATCTTAATTTCAGTTCTATAACCTGTACATATTTTTAAGAGTTTTCTTGTATGCAAAAGAGTTGGTTTCATAGAGTTTAAAACTCGATCTAAAAAATTCAAGGAGGGGGAAGTAAATGTTGTATTCTGTTGTTTAGTGAAGCGTTTTCCTTTGAGAAACCTGTTTAGCATTTCATCGCTTTCTGTTTGTTTTCTCTTACGCATTTAATCTTTCACTTGGCTTCTTTAATTTCAAGCATGCATTCATGGCAGGGGCATTGGAACTGGGTGATCTTTAAGGTCCTTCCAACCCAAACCATTTTATGATTCTATGATTCATTGAAGTCGAGATCTTTTTTCACGCAAGAGAATTTTTTTACCATTCTTCTTTTGGATTCTCTGGTGTTTCTTAACAACATAAGAACTGTCTGACTCAACAAGGCTAGACACCCATCTGTTGCAGGATCCAATTCCAAAGTAGTTTAAAGCAAGCAAAGAGCCCTTTTTTTTCTTTTTTAAAAGGCAAAATAAGTCTTGCCTTCCAGATTTCACAGCCTTCCAGCAGCTTGTGGCTCAGATTTCTGGAGCCAAAGGTAATATCTTTGTTTGTAATAGCCTTGGAGGCAAACCGTGCACTTTGCATTTTTAAATATTTATGAGGTGAAAGTTTGGGCAGACCTGATTCATCGTTAAGGACGTTGGAGTAAAGCTAAAGTAAGAGAAAGAATTCAGATTTAGATACCAAGTGTTATTAATGATGCATGTAGATATACTGAATATATCAATCAGATGCACTTTTCTTCTTTAACAGTGAGTTTTATGAGTATCATGCACTAATGATGGAGGAAGAAGGAGCAGTTATTGTTGGGCTGTTAGTTGGATTAAATGTCATAGATGCTAACCTGTGCGTGAAGGGAGAAGACTTAGATTCACAAGTAAGTCAATATAGGTAAAGTAATGTATGTGCAATCTGTAAGATATTTATGTACAGAGAATTTCGTTGCAGTGGAGTTGTCACTTGTTAGAAATCTTACTAGAGAGTGTTGAGGGCGTGATCCAGCTCCTGCATCAGTGGAGGCTGTTGCGTTAACCTCGGTATCAGTTGGGTCAGACCTGGAGATGGTGATAATTGTCAGAGTGCAAGGGCAAAATTTTATGCTTTATCATCAAATGGATGTGATAGTAGCAATGCAGAGTTCTTCCCATCTTAATTGCATAACTTGTCCTTTTCCTTTGTGGGAGAAGTGTAGTTCCATGAGCGGTTCATCCTAATCAATTTGTTTATTCTTGTTCTGGAACATAACAGGATTTTTTCCAAGACCTGAAACAAAAACTTGCTTCTCATACTGTAGTAAAAGACCTTATAGGAGAGCGATGGCTTTCAGTTCGCAAAACTAAGCTTAGAATTCTTCCTCCTTTGCAAAGAGCTTTGACTTTGAACTCTGATCTTTTACTGGAAAGTCCTTACATTCTCTTTAAAAGCATATGCACAAATATTTATAAATAAATGTGTGCTGTGTTCAATCCTGATTGATTTTGTCCAGCTGCTTTGTGTAAGAAAAAGTTATAGTTTAGATGATTGTTTACTGTATTTCAGCATATATTTGATGAAACAGCAATTTCTCTGGCAAAGAATGTGGATCATAGCATTAACTTGTCTTCTGTTGTTCATTCCAGTTACTATCTAATATTTTAGGCACTGATCTTGTGTGCCAAAGAACATAATATTGAAAGGCCTGTAGTTATAGAAAACTTATCAACATACTTCTCTTAGTATTGAGATATCTACATGTGTGTTATACATCACTAAATCTATTGATAGCTAATAATTTGTTATCTAGGTCACTTGGTGGCTTTGCTGTATGAGGGGACATAAAACTTGACCTGAGACAGCAGCATTGGCTGTCCAGGTGAGATCTTAGAGTAATTCTGTTTGTGAGGAGTAGTGTAAATAAGAAGAGAAGCCAAGAAGAAGCAAGTTGTATTGAGCAGAAAGAGAAATTTCTAAAGGGTGATTGAAGTCGCATCCAGGAGTGTGGTTTGGTAGGTTAGAAGAGTGCTGTTCAATGGTGAAATATGTCTATGCACACAGGGAGAATTAAAATAAGGTAACTTTTAGAGAGATAACATTTTACTTTTTTTTATAGAGGTAGTATTTTGCTTTAATAAGCAAAGTTTGTTTTTTAAAAGGCTTTGGAGGAGACACTTTTTAGAAAAGAAATGAAAAGAACAAGTGGGAGACGTCATAGGAGACTGAGAGGAGAGCAGGAAATGTTAAACTTAGCAAGTTACTTGTATTTGAAAGCTGAAAGGAGCTCCAGGAAGCAGTAGATGAGAGGAATTGGAATACTTTTGTGAAAAGGCTGCTAGAGACTAAAAAGGAAAGGTTTTGGTAAAGCAAATGTGGTTAAGTACTTCTGCTAGAGGTTCATGAATAGGGGTGGAAGCAGAACTTGGTGATGTTACTTATAGTAGAGATGATTATATTACAGTTGAATGGAAGATAATAATGTTCCGATTTAGAAGATATAAAAAAAATTTTGCAGTTGAGTTGGCACACTTGGGACCAAACAAGTGTGGAGATTCCACATTATTTGACAAGGAATATTGAAAAGCTAAACATGGGGGAAACATGAGTTTGGGAGATGTGCTGTGATAGAAAATCATGTGGAACACTACAGACAGATTGTCAGAGGTCTGCTCAATGAGCTCTAGGGTTAAGTGGTATTCAAGAATTCTCCAAATGAAAGTTTCCCTGGCTAAGCTCAGTCAGAGGCTAGAAGTCATCCTTTCCTTGGATTTGGTACCTGGTACATTGTTAATTTTGTTCAGCAGTAACTTAATTCTTAACAAGTATGAGAAACTACACTTAAAAGAAAATATCTTGTTTAAAATGTTATGGTTCTTTTCTTTTGAGCTTCTGGCAGAAATGTTCAATCTTAAAAAACCTGATGTAACTGAGGTTTCAGTAATTATGTAGATACTAGACATTGCATGATAAGAAACTGTTCACATTTGCTTTTCCCTAGGTTGGAGTGATTGATTTCTCTATGTATCTCAAGAGTGATGAGGAAATTGGGGGTAAGGAAAGGTATGTCCTCACCAAAATACCTCAGATTTTGCATGTTAACAAATGATTTCTTGACTGGTGCACTGTTCTTTGTAGAAATAAATCAGGTTCCCTAAAGGTGAAGTTTTCTGATATCTCAGTGTGGAGAAAAATTGTACGCAACATTGTTCTGTATCACTAGTTGGCTGGAGGAATATTTGCACTCTGGAGCAAGCGTCAGCAACATCACCTGCTTCCTTTACCTCACAGACAGCATTAGAGGGTTGTAAAGTGGCAGTGAAAAGAACCTGCTAACCCATAGGCCCACAGCTTGGGCGTCAGTCAGTATTTCAAAGAACCAGAGTTATGTCAGAGTAAATAACCATCGTTTTGAGACTGTGTACGTCCTTATGTTTCACATAGAGAAGTTGTTTGCAGTTAAAGCATTGGGTTTGTCTGTCACCTAAGTCACAACATCTAAATTATTGACTTTATGATTGTGAGATTAAGCTCCTTCCTTTCTTTTTTTTAAAAAGCATAATTAGTATGGATTTTAGTATATGATAGGTATTTTCAGTACATAGTTCACTGCCTTATTTTGTTAAAGCCAGTTTTATTATGTGCTTGCTTTAGAAATATGCAGATTGCTGCCATTTTGGACCAAAAAAATTATGTCGAAGAGCTAAACAGACAACTGAAGTAAGTATTAATTTGAAGTCTCTGTGTCAGTCCAGGCTTACAGGTGAAACGCCTGTAATTCCTTTTGTACCACAGCTTTGTGAGAGAGAACTTCTGAGAAAGGGGTGCAAATTCTTCATGTTTATACAGAGGTTGTAGTGAAGCTGGTAAGGATTTCCAGAGAGACTCAGGAAGTCTCAGGT
The DNA here is from genome assembly GCF_017976375.1 of Cuculus canorus. Classification (NCBI taxonomy): domain Eukaryota; kingdom Metazoa; phylum Chordata; class Aves; order Cuculiformes; family Cuculidae; genus Cuculus; species Cuculus canorus. The sequence continues at coordinate 7,535,231 of NC_071407.1, forward strand.
TTCATGCTTTTGTTTTTGAGAGTGAGAACCTTTATTCGTCAAAGAACAGAAAAACAGTGAGACAGAGCTGGTCAAGGTCCTTGCGATTCAGAACTTCACAAGAATGAAAAGCTTGACCGGCATTTTAACTGCGTTCTGTTTAACAGTTTTCAAGAAGTATTATTGAGTGTTCTGGGTGAATCCACATGGTTTTGTTTCTTTGCCTTTCATAGTAATTTATTTTGTAGCTTTAATGCCTAGGACCAAAACCAAAAATGTTCCTTGCTTGCTGGAAACTACGTACACATTGTAGGTTGTAATTCCCGTGAAAGCAGTTTTCTGGAAAGAAGCCTTTCCCCCTTTGCTGGATGGAACCAACCTACCCCAGCACTGAGCGCATTACAGTCCAAATGGAGGAACAGTGCTTGTAATTCTTTGAGGACAAAGTTAAACAGCGCAAGGAGCTGACAAAGGAAAAAATCCAAAATCACAAAAAGCAACTTCAGTAGAATCCGTAATACAGCTGGTCTTCTTCATCCGCTTTTGAAATGCAATAATATTTTTTCATTTGTAATGCTTATGATCTTGATCACTAATTATGGTATGGCCTTACTGGGGTAAAGATACTCTGATTTGAAATTGTGTCTGTCACTGTGCAGAAACCTTCAATAGGGCACAGTAGCTTAGTGCATCAAACATGAGCAAAATGCAAGCAAGTTGAGGAAAAAAGAACAATCACAGTTAAGAATATTGGTGTTTGTGTGGTGATAGCTGTCATTCAGGTGAGCCTCCGAGTGTGTTCCTGCAGTAATGCACGAAATTACTTGCAAACCAGTGGCTGAACAACTACCCTCTCTTATTTCAGGTCAGCTGTTTGTTTCTACACATCTTAGAATACAGTAATCTCCTCTGCCTTACCATTCTTCGTGAATGGGTAACTTCTGAAGACACCACAGTAGAGACAGGTGGAAAAGCAAACAGTGTTACAGAACAGGTTTTTTTTTTTCTGTTTGTAAAGTATAGACTAAAAAAAAATGTGCTTACACCAGAAATGGGCAGTCAGGGAATGAAGAAGGCCTACATGCGGTTTGATAAGATAAACATAGTAATAAAAAGGAATAAAATTCTGGTGAGACTTAGGAATGAAGTCAAGAAGCATCAAGAAGTTAAATATAAAAAAATACAGTGAAGCAAATAATTTTATAAAAGAAATGGATTTTGGAGGAAGAGAACGTGGTGAATGTTTTTTTCGGAAACCCCAAGAAGATTGCAAACCCTCTTTTAAGGTAACTCATTGAACATTTGGATACAGGGTAGTTGTGAGGGTAGAGGAAAGGGAGAAATGTAAAGTTATACCCAGCCAGGAGTTCAAGTGACAGGGAGTTTGGAAGAATTATGTAGACATTCAACAAAGGAAACTGATTTTCTTACGTTTAGGAGAACCTCAGATAATGGAAGCAGACCTTTTAGCATATAACCGTTTGTCATTGTACCTTGCGTTGAAGCTTTTAGCTTGGTTGAGTGAGTTTTGATGTAATTTTGAATAGCTTTTTTTTTCCTTTTCTTTTTCAGTAGCACGGTTAGCAGTCTACACGCAAGGGTTGATTCGCTAGAGAAATCAAACACTAAACTGATCGAAGAGGTATTATTTCTTTTTAGAGATGTATAATAATATTTACTCTGAAATGCTATTTTTATAAATGCACTCAAATTGCTTTAATCTACATAAAGTCTGCATGATATGTTCAGATACATTTATTTTGGCTTGAAGGAAAGCTGCGGTGGCTGCAGGGATTTGCAGTCAGTTTGCCTGGGTACCATACAGCATCAGGACATGAATTCTATAGTTTGGCAACTTTCCACTTTGAACAAAACCAAGAGAGACGTCTTTCCTTGTGCTCGCTGTCAGTCTGATTCTGTGCAGATGATTAGTCCATAATGGGTGACACCAGTTGCTACAAGGAGGCAGAAAGTAGCTCAGCAAGCAGTTTTTGTTACTGTTCTCAGCTCTAGCTAGAAGACTATTTCTTGCTTATTTACCATGTGTTTTATACAGTTTTTAGCATTGTCTAGCTCTGGTTTTGTATTCACATCCTGTATTTTTGATTATCTTTGGTGCTTGACTGGATTCCAATATATTTAGCTTTATAAGAGAAAGCGTGTCTTTTTTTTTTGATCTGAGCTGCTTGAGAAATAAGCAATGAAATGACAAATTGAAATGTCTGAATTCAGCTGTTGAAGCATAGCTAGCTCACATTGGGAATTAATGTATTCAGATAGAGGAAAAACTTTTTTTTTTAAGTGTTAATGCTCAGAGTATTTTGTTGGACTGCCTTATAATTCTGACATTAAGGCATATACTGCAGGGTATGGCTGTAATGTTTTCTCTTTCGTACATGTGTTTTGTTTTTATCTGGGAGAGATTTTCGTATGTAAGTTGCTCCATATGTTATATTAAGATGTCTAAAAAAAAAAAATCTGGATATATTTGAATTCAAATGCAAAGAAAAAAGTTAGGATGAGGAGGAATTGAGGTCTTTAAGTCATAATGAAACAACAAAAAGAAAGCATATTCTTTACCAGACATGAAATATTGAAGTATGTTGAATGCCCATGCTGTTCTGTAATGGAAGTGATTCATTACTAAAACCAGGAGCTTTATGTTTTCTTTAAAAGAATTAAACCTCTGTTTAGTACAGTGTGAGTACAGGGCAGAGTGCGTCTTTGTCTTGGATTCAGCGGAAGGTTTTTTTCTTTATTTTCACTCACGAAAGATCACACTGCTTTTCCCTTTTTTTTTTTTCTTTTCAGTTAGCAATAGCTAAAAACAATATAATTAAACTTCAGGAAGAAAACCATCAATTAAGGAGTGAAAATACCCTTATTTTAATGAAAACACAGCATCATCTAGAGGTACGTTTGTTTCACTGTATTTAATATAACGTTATGTGGTTTGTTGTAATTTGAATATTCTGACTTTGCAACTTGAAGTAAGCAGCAACTGGGCCGAAGCTAAAACAACTTTTGTTAGGGCAAGGCCCTACTGTCTCTAGGAAGCTCTATAATAGCATAAATATATCAAAATTATAGGAACACCGGGTTGTTTTATAACCGTATGCAAATCTTGTAGCATTTTTCCTTCTATTCTTTCTATTTTTTCGTCCCTTCTTTTTTTCTCTAGACTGCAAGCTGTATTTAAGGGCATTTAATGCAATAGTATCTGAAAATCTTTGCAAAGTAGTGTGTGTTTTAGTTGGCAAACAGTCTGTTCTGATGTGTCTCATTATATGAAATGTCATTTGGGGTAATCCTGTATACAAATGCTGAACATTTTTTAAGCTGTGATTTGTAGCAACTTGTGTAGGAAAAGCAGGGTTACGCAGGTGTTTGGATTGCTCAGTGCTGAAACACTGGTGTTAGAGTTACTTACTGAAGGAGGGTGGTACTGCAGTAGCTTTGCTCAATTCTCATTGTAAAACTGGTGACCACACAGCAGGAACAGCTCGTTTGCTGTTTGTACTGGGCTCAGAGAATGTATATGTAAGGGTTTTTTTACATCTTAATTTTATGCTAAACTTGTGACCAAGGAAGGTGGATTATCTATATCTTTGTAGGCAACAAAAGTGGATGTGGAAGCAGAGCTTCAGACATACAAACACTCCAGGCAGGGTTTAGATGAAATGTACAACGAAGCACGTAGGCAGCTTCGAGAGGAATCACAACTTCGACAAGTAAGTATTCTTTTCTAGAATTACACAGCACTTCTAGTAGAGGTTACACCTGAGAAGAGTCTGTATGTAAATATTTCTAGTTTTGCTTTTGCTGAGCATAGATGCTGCTTTAATCAATTTTAATCACCTTTTCTATAACCAACTGTAATAAAAAGAGTTTTTTAACAGAGCAATCAATACAGCATTATTTCTGTAACAATGTGGCTGAAGCACAGTCACTTAAATAGATTTTTTTGAGAAAGTTGAACGTAAGTTATTAGCAATACTGTGTGCTTTATCTGTGCTGAGTCATATTTGTGAAAATAGAATCCTTTAGTTCTATTTTTGTGATTAATACTTAGGCAAATCTTTATGCAACACTGGCAGCGTAATTTCTTACAATGTGAGTTGTCTGCTCCCAAAGTTAAGAAAAAAAGAACCATGAGTCTATAAGTACATGAAAGTGTAACATAGTAGATAATTTGCAAAGTTGAAGAGGGGCAGAATTTCTGAAGTGGTGAAATAGGTGGTGCTGCAGCTCCATCAGAGTGAGCTTTTTGCCTCTTTCAAAACAGAGATAAAATGTTGCATAATTATTTAAATATTCTGTGTTGTCTTATATTTGTGTTTTATAGGATATGGAGAATGAGCTTGTGGTTCAAGTTAGTATGAAACATGAGATAGAACTTGCCATGAAGTTACTGGAGAAGGACATCCATGAGAAACAGGATGCGCTTATAGGCCTCCGACAGCAGCTCGATGAAGTTAAAGCAATTAACATCGAAATGTACCAAAAGCTGCAGGTAGAGGAACTGTCTGCTGTTAAACTGATGAAATGACTTTGATTAGACTGAGAGAGGTGCATTACCACTTTGTTTAGTTAAATAATGCCATTTGCTTAATTTCTGGTTTCTTTCTGCTGCTTAGGTCAGCTTGTCATTTTGGAACATTACTGATGCAAGTGTGATTTCACACAAAGCCGCTTCTAACGCACTCGCATAGTGTTGGTGGGTTTATAGAAGAAAAGAGCATGAGAATAAGATCATGGCCTGGTAACATGCCGTGTGGAAGAGAGAACAATAGTGTAGCTAGTGAGAATGACACTTCTTGCCTGGTGTTCTATAAAAATCCAAGAGAATATAGGCATGTAGTGAGGAGTTGGAGAGGAGATTTGAACTTTCAAAGTAATGAAAGGCCCTTGGAAAACAAGATTGTGTTAAGTGGAAGAAGCTAATTACAGAATTGGCTTTTTTTAGTCTTGTGGTAGGTTGACGCTACCTGGATGTCCACCAAGCTGCTCTGGCACTCCACTTCTTGGAAGTGTGAAGGGAGAAAATAAGATGGAAAAAAACCCTCGTGGATCAAGATAAAGGCAGTTTAATAAGGCAAAAGCAAAGGCCACATGAGGAAGCAAAGGAAAACAAAAGATGTATTCTTTATGTCCCATCGGCAGGTGAGGTCCAGCAAGTTCCTGGGAAGTAGAGCTTCCGTACATATAGCAGTTGCTCTGGAGGACAAATGTAATAACAAATGCCTCCTCCCCCTCCTCCTTTCTCTTAGCTTTTATTGCTGAGCAGATGGCATATGGTGTAGAGCATCCCTTTGGTCAGTTCAGGTCAACTGTCCTGGCTATGTCCCCTTCCAAGATCTTTCCCACCTCTGTTGTACTGGTGAGGAGGGAATGTTGGAGAGACAGCCTCGATGCTGTGGGAGCGCTGTTCAGCACCAGCCAAAACACTGGTCGTTATCAACAGCTTTCCTGCTATCAATACAAAGCACAGCACTGTGAGGGCCACCGTGGGGAAAATTAACTCCATCTCAGCCAGATCCAATACAAATCTGTTGTCAGATTAAGAAAATCTGTAGGAGTGCAGTGCTTCTTTGAGAGAATATGGATCTCAAGAGACCCAACACGCAGTTAACAAATGACCAAACACCAGGAAAGTTCAGCAGTGAGTTATTTATGCAGAGCATAGCTATTGAATCATCAACATTAAATAATTGATTGATTGATTGATTGATTTATTATCAACACCACCACAAGAAACCAGTCAAATCTGTGGCGGAATGAGGGGAAAAAGTTAGGATGCAGAGAATAATTGAGATGACAGAACCTTAGGGTTTTCCAGGACTAAGCATCTTAGTTCTTCATTGGTGAGGTTCTGATGGGCTATGGTGAATTCCAGCTGGCTTGCAAAATGATTAACTAAGAAAGGAGGTCAAAAGGAAAACTGTGTACTTATTAAACAGCTTCCACACGTGCAAAGTACAGGACTGCAGCTCTGCTAGGCGTAAGATTTTAAGTACTTTCAGCTACGTTTTTTAGATGGGAATGCTTAAAAAGAGTTAAAACCTGGAGCCATTTTAACATTTTTCCCTCCGGATATTGAACCCCTCCATGAAGTAACACAGTGATGCATTCCTGCTTCAATGTTAATGTTTTTTGTAACACAGGTTTCTGAAGATGCTATGAAAGAAAAGAATGAAATAATTGGTCGGTTAGAGGATAAGACCAATCAAATTAATGCGACTATGAAACAACTAGAACAAAGGTACAGACCCATCTTTGTTTTTCTTCATTCGTTTCTCCATCCCTTTACATTTCACCACATTCCTACACAGTTGCTACTGAAATGTAACTTTCAACTAGCAAATTTAAAAAGAACCTTTATGAAACAGTAACTTCTGCTTTACTGTTTGATTTCTTTCTTTTTAACAAATACAATTATTTTCAATACAAACTTAATCTTTCATTTTTCTTCCTTCGCTATCTTTCTTCCAGTCCTGGGTCCTTGTGCTGATACCAGAAGTTATTCTTTCAGCTCTTTCAAAATTCTGATTCCTTTTTGCCTCCTTTTTTTCCCCCACCCGAGTGAAATGCAATAGAAACCAAAGCATTAATCTTGCTTATACTGAAGTGTGTGCTCAACATAAACACTTAATGCCTTCATGGATCACTGCTGTATTTGCTAAAGCTCTTAAAATTGTTGTCCCTTACTTTGGAAGTACTGTTACTTTCAATAATTAAATGTGTTTTTACGCTGAAAGGTTGAAAAGTGAAAGACTAAAGACCCAGTACATGAATTTACATCATGCTTAGACTGCATGTATTACCTGATATTAAAACATGATTCATATGTTTTAATGTAGTGGCCTATAAGCAACATTGATCTTTTTAACTGTAAAATATAACACAACCATAATCCCTGTCCCATTGGTGTTTGACATGTCTTTTTTTTTTTTTCATTTAAATGGTTATGAAAAACATGGTTATGTATTTTAAAAAAATAGTGACATGAATATTCTTTTATTGACATCCTTTTTTCCTCTTTTTTCTTTTTCTTTTTATCCTTTATCCCAATTTCTGTTTTTACTATTTTGCTGCCTTCATCTGTCTTTGATTTTTGTCCACGGCATTCATGAAGCGACAAAGATCTCTTAACTCAAACTAGGACTATTGCAATGTCATTCGTCAAATGCGCCAGCAATGAAGCTCAGCACCAGTATAAACTTGTCAAGGATATATCATTCTGACAGCTCCTGTAGATCTCTTGTGTTTGAATAGTCACTGATAAAGTACACCTTAAGAATTTTAGAATTACAATTTTAAGTGTAAAGTGCTATTAGAAACCCTGCACTGTAACTGATCATAGCTGGGTTCTGTTTTGTTTTTCTTGAAGAATGTCATCTCTGATCACACTTCACCCCCCTCTTAAACAAAAAAAAAAGGAAAAAGAAAAAAAAAGTAAATTATTGCACTATTACTAAGCAGATGTAAGCTAGTTTTCTAATGCTATTTAATCACTTCTTAATTGTCAAACAAAGTTTATTTTAAAGGTTAGCTGTCTTCACTGGGACTGTACATTTTTTTGACATTTGTCTCGAGTGTAGTGATTTTTCTGGTTCTTTATGGTACAAATAGATTTAAAAGCAGCCCATCTGACTAGTATTTCCCTTCTGCCCTGCTGATTTCTTTTGGTTTTAGGCTGTATTTATCCCAAAAGCGTGCTCTCGGTTGGGTTTTGTGGTTGTAACCAGCACTGTTTCCTTAAACAGCATGAGGGGAGCTTGGGGAAAAAGGAGCCGAGTGCTCTGCCAGGACAGTTTATTTAAAAAAAAGAGAGTGGTTCAATGCATGCAGTGTAGGGGTTGCAGGGTTTGGGGATAAAATATCTAAAGCACAATTCTGTTCTGCTGATGTGACGCGAGTTGAATATTCCCACCGAGTTAGAATGCGTTTGGAGCCTGGACTTGAATGGGGCTGCAGACAGGGAGGGCAGCGTGCGCTGACAAATGCTCTAGCTTCAACTCCTGCCTGGAACAACTGCTCTGTGATAGCTGCTGAGGAGGTTGTAGTAATAAAGAGGGTTTGCGTTCAGGGCCCAGATTCTGAACTTGTCCAACTTGTTTGTCAGCCAAGGATCTTACCTGTCTGAGGCTTTGTCTACACTGTAATCACAACCTGTGGTCTTGCCCAACCCTGTTTCCCTCCCTCTACCCATCAATATGCAGTCTTTACAACTCGGATTTCTGCTTTGCGTTGCTTCCTGCCTGCACAGTAGAAAGAAGAGAGCTGTAGCTGCTGACTGCCCTTGATGCTCTTCCCAGTGTTTGCTCTGGTGTGGAGGGGAAGCCGACTGGGTAAAGGGTCTTAGGGTCTTTCAGCAGAAGGGGGTGTGTTTGCAAAATGAATGGGGCAGGATGCTGTAATACGGAAAGGGTTTCTGCTCCGTGATCATATATCGCCTTATTCCTTTCTTCCTGGCTACTGGAAAAGAACACTAAGCTGCCTACTATAAAAAGAACACTAAGTATCTCCCATCCTCAAAGAAAACCCAAACCAGAAGCACTGACTAGACAAACAGACTATAGCAGAAATAGGAGCGTTGACCATCATGGTCATCTATGCACACAAGTATCTCTCTCAGTATCATCTGAGTCACAAATCCTGCTGTGACAGTGGCCCCACTCAGCACTTGGCTGAATCACAGTGGTGCAGTGAGCCTGGTGGTCCAGGGAATGGTGCTGTGTTGGCTAGCGTGTCTCTTGCGGAGCAAGGCCCTTTCTACCTTGGTCGTGGAAACTGCACTGCAGTTTACTTGTGATTTAGGGAGTGGTTTAACTTGCTTTTGGTGATACTGTCTTCTGTAGCTTCATTCAGCTGCTTCTGCCCAATGGATTCACCCTGCTTTTTTCTGGTATTCCCCTTTCCATACATCTTTTGGCCCTCTGTGCTACCATTGCAAACGTGATTGGGAACATTCTTGAAACAACTGGTATAGGTGAATGGGATAGCACGCACTTCATAAGGAAATTTAATTCCAGTCTTTTCTCACTCATTCACTGCCAGCTTTTGAGAACTCCTGTGGTACAACTTCATCAGCAGAAGCACAAATGTAGACATATTGCTGACTTAATTTCTTTTTGGTTGATGTTCAGAGTTCTGAGTTACTCTGCGTTCAGCCAGCTCCCTGGAAATAGTTTTGTTAAACACAGTGCAACAGGCGGGGACATGCAGTGGTGTTTCACAGGCTCTTTTGCTCTCTTGCATTTTCATCAAGGCAGGTGTAGCCATGATATAGCACAAGTTCCATTTTAGTACTTTTGCTTTTGCGACACCACGTTCATGTTTTTTTGGACTGAAGAGGTGACCAAGCACAGAGGAACCACGGTGACCTAATGGATTCCAAGGGGAGTGAAGCTGGAGCAGAAACAAACCGTGGAATTCAGGAAGGAAAGATTAGATTAGATGAGATTAAAAAAAAAAAAAACCCAATCACTTCTTGATTAATTGGTTTTATTTATTTTGTCTGTAGCATGGAGCGATTTTAACCAGTGTCAGAATGCATTATTTTTAATAGAGATTATTTAAACAGATTCAATACCATGGTGTAGTTGAGGTAGCTCTGTAAATGTAGTGGGACCTGTCAGGGTGTATCTTGTGTTAGGCTTGTTATTTTGGGTTGCTGCCTGATTGCAGTGCTCTGTGTTCAGCCTTACGCCTGCATTGTTTTGAGCTGCTTTTGCACAACACATGCTCTGCCCTGTCTTAGTGGGTGATTAGTACAAGCCAAGTACTTCTACAGGATTTATTTAAAAGAAAAAAAGGCAAAAAGCTTTCAAAAAAACCACCTGAACGTATGCTAAAGGAAAAAAACACATTAAGGTCTATGCTTCAATTCTAAAATATGTATCATCATGCTTTGGCATTCTGTTACTTATAAGCATAAAATAAAACAGTGATTAATTACAGTGATTACTCTCTTACTATATGAAAACCTGAGCCAGTTCTTTAGGCATTTTATGGATTTCTCGTTTGAGTTTGTGAGTTTTCCCCAAACTTTGTTTTTATTTAGAAATGTTTCTATTTCCCCGTTTTTCTTTTATTTGTCTTCTTCACCCTCTGCACCCTAGTTCTAGCTTCAGTTTTACCCAAAGTTGATTTGAATTACACCAGATTGCAGCAAGCAGAGAAGGCTCAAATGGAGGCTGAGGCTGAGGATGAGGAACTTAAACAAGAATATGTGAATAAATCTGAAAGCCTGCAAAAAGAATTCTCCCAGAAGGAGAAACAGCTGTAAGTATATCTTTCCTGTTTGGAAAAATATGCAGCAGTAAACATTCTGCAGTGCAATCTGTCCTGTGTTTTATTGCAGGCTGGTTGTTGATAAGTGGTTTTGAACAAAATGTAAATACTAAAGACCTTCACGCTGGGTGCTGGCAAGGTGGAAGAAAATATGCCATTCCAAGAAAGTCAGGCGCCTCTAAATGGTGTGCAGCTTGAAAGGAGGGGGAAGAACAGCATTATTTTTTGTCTAAAAGTGTCAGCTTAATTCACATGGAAATTATCATAAGTGGGGGGAAATATGTAGTATAGTAGCAGTAACAAGTGTGTAGCAGTATAAACTTAAATAGAAATGGCCTAAGAATAATTTAGTTGATCAGGTTTATGAATAAAGTAGAAGTGGTTTAACTTACCACTGTGCAGGAAATAAAAATACACTATAATCATAAATATTAAAAAACAACATAAAAGCCAACCCTTCACCCTTTCTCCTATTAAGTCCTTCCATACTGATGTAAATCAACATGTCACGTAAAAAGCTCCCTGTAAGGAGCTTTTATTTTCCCTCTTTGGAAAGATAACAAGTGAGTTATTTAAGGCAGTGCAAATCTGTGGCACAGCAAGTATTGTGGCTTAAAAATGAGTGATTTCCAATCCAATTATTAGCACACCCTGCCTCTCTTAAAACTCTGAATGTTAATAAACCTGTTTAACCGTCATGACAAATGTTCACTTTACTACAGTCATCTTTGCAGATTTTGCCAAAAGAGCAGTTCAGACCCCAGCCCTAGAATTCTGCAGTTCTGAAACCTCAAGGTCATGTTCACTTCTGGTCTTTCCCAGCCAGATGCTGAAGTAGTGTTCTAAAATGTAAGTCTTTCCTTTAAAAATGGTTTTGATTTTAAAGCAGGAAAATTAATGTGAATACAGGTTTTCCATCAGAAACCCTTGCATGATTACTGTCAGGTTTTTTCCTCTCTTATTTTGGTTGCACAGTTTAGATCTAGAAGCCTGAGCATTGTGCATCCATCCTTCAGTTTCTCTATAATATTCTAAACAGCAGCTCTTCCATTAAACCGACAGTTAAATTCCAGCTAGAGTGGATCATGCGTCAAAGTAGCCCTGATTCCTTTGGCTGGACTTCAGTTACACTAATAGAGTTTAGATCCCTCTTTATGTTGAACCTCAGCTGTGTAGGAAGCTCAATAAAAATAGTAACTTAAAGCCCCTCCTCCTTTTTTTTCCAGTTCTGTTCAAAACGCCGTAAGCTTTAGGCGAAAATAGAGGATTCACATCTAAGAGTATCATATTAAATAACTTTTATGAGCACCAGAGGTCTGTGCAGTCATTGTCTGCATCTCCAGATGTGTAGTGGGGCAGTGGGGTTGGGTGGATGGGTTTGTTTTGGAAAGAACTCTGTAAAGTTACAGGGCTTTCCCTTATACATGGTTTAAAAGTGCTTTAGAATTTTGTGGTTAATGTACTCTTGCTCATTTATTACAAAGGTCACGTCTTCAAAATGATGCCATATTCTTGATACTTTAAACATATGCTTATTTTAAAGGCATTTTCTAAGTGATAGTGTTTTGTTTTACTTCTTACACTGTTGTCTAAAGTATTATTGTATTGATACATAATTTCTGTTTTAGAAAACACGTAAGTGGATCATTTGTTTATTGCGATAAGAGTATATCGCACCGGGCAATGAACTAGTTTTTGTTTTTTAAAAATGATACTGTTGTGCACAGTGATTGGGTTTATTTTTTTGCTTTGTGTATTCTAGGCTTCAGCTGGAAACAGATTTGAAGATAGAAAAAGAGTGGCGGCAAACCTTAGAGGATGATCTCCAGAAGGAAAAGGAAACTATATCTAAGCTGAGAATAGAGACCCAAGAAATAGTTAATCTTAAAAAAGTAAATCCTGCAGTAATCTTGACTAGTAATTTAAAGGCTGACTGTAAAGTTAATTATGAACTTGGACATGGGATTTGTAAGAATTTCTGCAAGTACTTAAGAAAGATCAGAATAATGTATTCTCACAGTTAGATTAAGAGACCCCCTGTTTTTGACTTCTTGTTTAATCCTCAGGTCAGAACTCAGTGCTTTGAATGAGGAAGAATTAAGTCCTTGTTTTCCTTTCTCACTTGTATTGAAGACTTTGTCTTCCCATCATAGGCCAGCAAGTGCTTCGGCTTCTCTCTGGTGTGGTGCACACGGCTGTATGGGGTTGTGGAGCTCTACAATCAGTTGGTTTTATTCCCTTGGTGTGTAAGAGGGTTTAGTCATGGGCTGTTGACTGCATTTGGGGATCTTCATAGAGAGTACGATGGATGATACATCCACTTGACTTCTGCAGTAAGATCTGCTTTGGGTAGTAGCAAGTGTCTAGGCAGTGGGCACATACAGTATTGAAAATAATTAGGGTTTGGCTTTTGTTTTTGTTTGTTTGTTTTGTTTTAAGGAGTTCCTAAAGCTTCAGGAAAAGAACAAAAAACTGAAAAGGATATGTCAAGACCAGGAAGCTGCTCTCCAGGAACTGGCATCGAAGCTGAGCGAGTAATTTCATTATCCGTGATGATGATTAACTTTGTCATATAAACTTGAGTTAAGAAAAATAATAGACTGGTGGTCATGCAAATCAGACTGTACAGGGCAGTGTTGCCTTGCTAGTTATCAAGAAGGAACACATCTAGTTAGATCAGATCTGGGTTTTTTTATGTTTGGCTGGTGGGCTCGCTGTGAACAGAAAATCCTGGTTTAAAGGGGCCTGGGGTCACCAGGAGCTGTTTTGTGTTAAAAATGGTTGGCCAGTTGGCATGTTGCGGCGTTCCCAAAGAACTGGAGTAGAAGATAATGGCTGTGGCTCCGGCTTATCTTTTTGAGGGGATGCATGCTTCTGGATTCTTTTCTTTGAGGAGATGAAGGTTCTCCTCCGTATGGTGATCATAGGCCACTGTTGCCAAGCCTGTAGAGGGTGTAAGGCATTGCCATATCAAAACGCCTCCAGACTATAGTGAGCGTTAAGCTCGGAGCGCAGCTCATTGGTACCTGTTAAAGATTCTTTTAATGATCTCTGTCTTCCCAGTAGTTTTGCCGTGTCTAACGTGGACTCCCTCGGCACATCCAGTGTGACTCAGCCTGTTCCCAGCGGGTTGGCACTGGGTGGCTGTGGGCAGGCTGGTTTCTCCATAATGACCTCCTGTGGGCTTGTACAAGTCCAGAAGCTTAAATTCTGGTTTTGTACCAAGGCTGCATGCTGACTTTAGGTGTTTGCACACTGCGATGCTGCTACAAATTTCTCTAGTACGTGTAGCCCTAAGCAAAATTCCAGCTGTTCAAAGGATTCTGAGCATTTTGGAAAGTCCTTGTCTCTGTGTAGTGCCGAGCGCAGCAGGGTGTGGTATTGATTACACGTCCTGGATGCTGCTGTGATATAAAACACAAACTGAAAGTTCAGAGTAATATGCCTATAATTTTTGAAATACAACTTTTAAAGTTGTTAGAGCGTAACTGGCAATCTAGAAGTCTGAATTATTGGTTTTTTTTCAGATCGAAGCTGAAAATAGAAGATATAAAAGAAGCAAACAAAGCATTGCAGGTTGGTAGCATTTGGAAGAAAGAGAAACGTTTTTTTTTTTGATTGTTCCCTTTGAAATACTTTGTAAGCGTGAGAAGTTTGGAGGGGCTGGAGCACAAATCTTATGGAGCACAAATCTTACAGGGAGCGGCTGAGGGAACTGGGGCTGTTTAGTCTGGAGAAAAGCAGGCTGAGGGGAGACCTCATCATGCGCTACAGCTCCCTGAACGGAGGTTGTAGTGAGGTGGGGGTTGGCCTCTCCTCCCAAGTAACAAGTGATAGGATGAGAGGGAATGGTCTCAAGTTGCACCAGGGGAGGTTCAGATCGTACATTAGGAAAAAAATTCTTTACGGAAAGAGTGGTGAAGCATTGGAACCGGTGGTGGAGTCACTGTCCCTGGAGGGGTTCAAAAAATGTGTAGTTGTAGCGCTTTTGGACATGGTTTAGTGGGCACGGTGGTGTTGTGTTGGTGGTTGGTCTGGAAGATCTTAGAGGGCTTTTTCCAACCATATTGATTCTATGGTTATGGTTGGACTCAATGACCCAATGGGTCCCTTCCAACTTAGTCATTCTATGATTCTGTGGTTCTATGATTCTATGACTTCAGCAGCAGCTCTTCAGAAGAGTCGCATGACTTCCTCCAGTGGGAGAGAACCATAGGCTCCCTGTAACCTTAGGGGAAAAAGGTCCTTGGTTGCTTTTGACTTTTCTCATTTGAGATACAGCTGTGCATTTTGATACTCTTGCAATCTTACACCCTTCTATGCTTTACAAACTGTCTGGGACAGACTATGCAGCCAGCTGAGCTACTGTTTCTCAGTGATCAATAAAAATTTGATCTTCCTAGGAATTAAACTGTGGCACCAAGGCTGATAAAATATGATCTGTGATGTCAAGAGGTTTAGAACTTTCTTAAGAGTTCTGCAGGGAGCACTTGAGAGCAGAGATAGTGTCTGCACAGGTTCGGTGACGTGGTTTGTCACCTTGTGTATTCTTTCAGGCCAAGTAAAGGTGTGCAAAATGGTTTTGTTGAGCAGATTCCTGGTTTTATTAATTGGGTTAGACAGAAGGGAATTAGCAGTTGTCAACACTGCCCTGTTATTTTGCTTCCTTGTAACAGTCCTTGGGGACTATTCCTGTGTGACAGACAGGGAAATAGGCTTCAGCTCTGAGACTTTAATACCTTTCTGCTTTTCCTGGCTCAGCCAGTGACCAGCTGGTCACCAAAACATGCTGCCTCAAGCGTGTTCTCTTTGTGCTTTGTCTTGCAGTGTTTGTGAAGCAGACTTGTACTGCTTTAGAGTGTCTTTGTGAAGTTACACTGATCTCAGGGCATTCAGCAAGTCAGGCAGTAAATCTACCACTATTGATTTCCCTTGTCCTCTGGAACCCAAAGTTTAACCTCATTGGATACATACAGCTATCTCTTTTTCTTCAGGGCCAGGTTTGGTTGAAGGACAAAGAGGCTACGCACTGCAAGTTATGTGAAAAGGAATTTTCTCTTTCCAAAAGAAAGGTAAAACTTTAATGAAATTTCTTCCAACTTGTTTTCATGTAATATGAGAAAAACATTAATTATCTTAGAGGTGTGGAGAGAGAAACCAACACTCAGCTGAATGCATAGTTATTTTTGAGATGTCTTTCTAGTTCTTTGATCTGTACAATGCAGCTGGGCCCTGATTTCAAAATGAACACTACCTTTCCGTGAAGTGCCACAAAGGAACATACCTAAAATTATTCAACCTACTTTGTGGCATTGTCATCTCCAGCACCTCTCAGCTCTGGCACTGTGAAAATTTGACACATTGAAGTCTTTTTTTGGCATCGTTTATACAATAGACTAAAAAATTATGAGTTTATTGTCATTTTTGTATAATGTGATGTTTATTTCCTTACTTTAGTGTGCAGGAATTTTTATTTTACCATTTCATGTTAAATCTCAAGTAGTGCCTGACAGAATCATCCACTCTCTTGAATATCGTTGCTTATATTATTAGACTAGACATTGGGAAGAATTTCTTCACCATGAGAGTGACATGGTGAAGAACACGTTGCCCAGAGAAGCTGTGGCTGCCCCATCGCTGGAGGTGTTCAAAGTTGGGTTGGATGGGCCTTCGGACAGCCTGATCCAGTGGGAGGTGTCCCTGCCCATGGCAGGGGGGGGGTGGAACTGGGTGATCTGTAAGGTCCCTTCCAACCTAAACTATTCTGTGATTCTATATTACATCTTTAGATTGATTAGGTTGAATGAAATCTGCAAGGCTTATTTATATATAACTAAAAAGATATTTGGTCCTAGACAGACCATCTAGAAAGACGGTGGTCTGTGTGGGGTTGCAGCATAGACTGGAATTTAGATGAATGATCTTTTGAAAACTGGTTCCGTGTTCAGACTGCTCAGCGTACGTCGGTTATTGATAGCCAATTACCAAGTGTATTTCCATTGTAAAATTTAGGGGCTTTTCCTTTTGCCCCGTCCTCTTCTCCCCATGTTTTAGCATCATTGTAGAAACTGTGGTGAGATCTTCTGCAACGCCTGTTCTGACAACGAACTGCCTCTGCCTTCTTCACCGAAGCCTGTTCGGGTCTGCGATTCCTGCCATGCGATTCTCATACAAAGGTGCTCTTCTAACGTGCCATAATATTGGTTTACAAGGTGTTTATTACCTTTTAGTATTGAGCTAATCCTGTAAAAAGAATACACCAACTACAGAATGTACAGCACTGTTTCACGTAAGCAGGTGAGAGTTGCAGCTTCAAGGTGCTGCGGAGGAGTTCCTTCTTGGTTCTTTTTGAAACAGAGAGAGAAAATGGGACCCAAAGACAGGAAATGCACGTGTTAAAAATAGAGATGACGATGTTAGCGTAACAAATAACTCGTTTGGAGGAAGCAGGACAGTTTCTAGAGGAGACGCTGCATTAGGCAGTATTTGGCAAGTAGCTTAGTCGTTATGATGAGCTCAAAAAGACGATGCCTGCACTCACTTGCTCTTACAAGCTCGTTTGAGGCGAGTCCAGCCTCATTCTGCCACAGGCTATGCCTCTGAAACGCTGCTGTGAAGGAAAACCCGTGCGGTAGCTGGTTTTAAATCTTATTTAAAGAGTAATGCAGTTACAGCAGTGGCCTGGTAAGTTCTTGCCAAATACCCTGTTTGTTTACTTCCCCTCAATTACCAGGATTTGATCCATCTGAGGATATTGCACTGCCAGCTCTGGTCTCTGTGGTCACGGCTGTGTGGGGTGGTTCTGGCAGACAGGTGCATTTTGCTCAATTACTTTTTAAAATTAACTATTAATTTGACATACCCACATTTCCATTAAGAGAGAGGTGCCTGTCACAATTTTTGCCTGACATTGTAACCTTGAACTAAAGTCTTTGTGTTATTTTCATGTAAGTCGTGGTTTCCAGCTTGTACACGTGGTCACGGCGTCTCTCTGAAGCAGAGCAAGTGCCACCAAGAAGGGCAAGGATTAAATACTGGGGATGTGTCCTTTCTGTCTGGGACAGGAACATTCCTTCTTATTTTGTTATCGCCTTTCTCAAACTTCAAGAATTTGTTCCTAAACTTTATTTTCCCCAGAACACTTTGGAGCACACCTGGGCCTGAGCACTGCTCACACTGATAGGAACTTTGACTAGAATTAAATCTTTATTCTCCCTGTACGCAAGTATAACCACGTCCTGTGATAAATTGTCCTGCGCTGGTGCCCTCATCCCTTGAGCCGCTCGTGGGATGGGGTCCAGCTGTGGGATCCCCATCAGCCAGGTCGTTCCTTGCGGCCTTGGAACGTGGTCGCTTATGGGAGAAGGGAGGCTTTGAAATAGGTCTTTGAATTGTTCTTGCACTTTGTGGAGCGTAGTGTCAACTTTTGGCATTTAGTTAACGTTCTAAAAGCTACTGCATTGGGTTCTTTGTAACACCCCAGCGTAGGCGCTTCTGGAGCTTCTGTAAAGAAAAATGTTTTTCTAAATGACCTACTGTAACTTCCTGTAAAATAAAAAAAATCCCTGTAAATCTGTAAATAGCTTTTGAAAGAAATAAATTTAATCCATCTGCGACTTCATTATGAGAAGAACTTCACTTCACTGAACTCTGTAATTCAGAGTGGAATTCTTGAGTGTTTTATGATGACTTATTCAAGTTGTTTGGAAGGTCTCTGTGTGCCGGGTTGTGGGGAGCCTCCGACAGCGCCCCGGGAATGCACTGGGGTGGGACGCAGCGGGTGCCCATCTGTGCTGCTTCAATAAGTGACTTTTCAGAAATGATGCAACTCTAACTAAAATGAACCTTAGCAGACTCAGTCTTTGAAAAGAATAGCGCCTTGCTGGAACAGACGGGAAATGAAATCGCTGTTACTGAACTGCAGTCTTCTTCCCACACAAACAGAGCCGTCCCGAAGAGAGGGAACGTCACTGAACTAGTACAGAATTATTCAGGTTGCTACTACTCGCTCTGTAAAGCTGCCTCGACCAAAATGGTGAGTGCTGTTGAGTTCTATGTGGGTTTATTGCCCTTAGCATCAAACTCCATACCTGGTCGACTCGGCTGGTTTTGGAGCATGCTGTCACAGACACTGTATTTCTGCCTTCCTGTCAAACCCTGTTCTTTGACAGCCTGTGATTCTAACTCGCCTCTCACATGGCACATCCAGGAGGGGCTGTGGGGTTCCTGCTCCGTTCGGTGTCCGAGCAGCCTGCTTTATGTTCTTGGGAAATGGCGTTGAACACTGAACAGGGGCAAAGGCACATGCGCACAGAAAAACCTGCTCCTCGCTGTCCCGCTGCTCGCTCACCGCACCTGCACCCGCTTCTCTGAGCAAAGGGAGGGTTCTGAGCACTCGGCCTGCAGCGCTCGCTTCAGCTGTGAGCAGCAGGCAAACACACACTCAGGCCCTGTGCTCCACAGCAGCCTGAGGCACAGCTCTATGCAGCGACTACATCTACATCCAACCCCTCCTCACCGACGGGGCAGTTGCTTTGCACAGGTTTTCTTCTCAAGCGCAACTCCTCTGCAACACAAACACCGCTTGACTGACTCGAAAGGTTCGGTGCTGAACACTGTTCTTGTCACAGGGCGGCCGTGGAAGGGATGGGGCAGACTTGAAGGATGCCCTGCTGTAAGTGGCATTTAATTCACCAAGTCCTTGGTCAGCCTCCTTTTGGCAGATTGCTTGGTTGTCCAGATAAGCTCCAAGCGTAGCTCCAGGCCAGTCAGTCTGGAACAGCTGCAGGTGTTCCTTCTTCTAACAGGCAACAGAGTACCCGAGCAAGGAGCAGATAGTACCTACAGCCAGCTGCTGTGCCCACAGAAAACATGCTTCCATGAAGCACAGATGTCCCCTACCTCACTCTACCGTGTTTTTTCCTGCAGCTGCATTAACTTTCTCCCACCTGGGCCTGCTCACTTTTACAAAGCACAGGCTTTTTCAGTGTCAGACCCAGAACCCACCATGTTTTAAAGGCAGGGAGTTAAAGCCCTGTAAAATCCCTGCTGTAAGGATCTCAAGTCATCTTCCCTCCCCTTCCTAGGCCGTGATATTCCATTGCTTGGAGAGCTTCCTACGCCGGTTGCCCTTTCAGCGATTACTTCTAGTCACTTTGACACAAAAACACGCTCTCTAGTGAAATAAACTCCATTCTCCTCTCCCACAAGAAGACATTTATTACATAGATAACACAGTACTAGCAGAACAGGTGACAGACTTTCAATACCCAAGATCACATTTGACATTTTCAGGGAGGCATTGAGGACAAAGCAGTTGATTTGGGAGATCACACTGGCTCAGAAGAATAAATACCTTTTTTCTTTACACATCAGCTATGGTAACTGTCTTCAAACAATAGTTTCTTACATATCTTACATGTCACAAATGCACAAGAAGTTTTATCAACGTATCTGGGTTGTGTATTGTTTAACAATGGGCTGACTGGGGTTTAGAGATACTTGGCTTCTACTGAGCTCACCCACATTAATGGCTCGCCAGGTTCTGAACAAGTACAGACAAATCAGCTCTGAGCAGCAAAAAAAGCCTGAATCACATTGAAATACAGTAATTCCATGAAAGAAAAAGCCTAACTTGCTTCCAATTTCCCCCCTTCCCAAAAACAGTTTTTTGTGGAATAAAAAAGAAAAAAAAAAAAACTTCAGTAGCTCCAAATTAACAAGTATTCGACCTATTTCATGTCAGGCAGAAGCTGTGCTAGTGTTTCAGTTTGCTTTGCGAGTTACAGGTGTGAAATGCAGTCCCTAGAGCCAAACAGCGAAGCACAGGCACACAGGTGCCTCCCCGGCCCCGAACAGCGACACTTGGGGCAGGGCTCGCGCTGCAGCCGCGCGTTTGAAATGACAGAGTTCATAGTACAAGGAAGAAAGCCAAACAATGACTTAAAGCCTCCACAGCTTCAGGCTGCGTTGAAGTTATTACATACAGCTTATCAAAAGGGTTTAGGAAAGATTGTTACCAAATAAACTAATCTATTCATCTACTGTTTTCCCCCTAAACAAGTGGAATTTTTCAAACTCCTTCACTACACCAAGAGTACATAGAACTGAATCAGTGTTCATAGGAGTAACAGTACAACCACCTTTATTGAACCATAGTACAACATCTTAGTCAACCGCAGTCTGGAATACGTAATACATCCTTAGGAGTAACTAGTATAAAAAGTATCAACATCAGTGGTTTGAATATAAAAATTTATTTAAAGTCAGAGTATGCAACAAATAAAACCTACAGAAAACAGATTTTCCCATCACAATCTGTTGCTTACCAAATAATGTTGTGAAAACACATTCCTTCAGTCATTATAAAGTTCTTAAAATACAAAAGAAATTAAATTCTGTAAGAAAGTCTAGCAGACCAGAGACTGTTTCTTCCCAGATGTTCTGCAGAAGCAAGGCTACCCCTCAATACATTCCGCGCCATCCTCCTCCTCCCATACTGCCTTGCCCATAGTAGCCTCCACTATTTCCACTGCCACGACCTGCAAACAATTGACACACGGTCACGCATACATACCTTAAAAAGAGAAAAGACGTGATGGTAGCATGGGGCAGTCGCTGAGGAGGACTCCACTTACCCCACAATAACTGCAGCACTGTTACTCTCAACAGGCATTTGCAGCAGTAGCTGCACAAGCTCAAACCCAAGCGATTTAAATGAAACCACTACCCTCCTCCCCGCCTAACGCCTGCTCCCTGCCCAACACCCATTCCCACAAAATACACTTCAGACAAACTACTTACTGTATCCGCCTAAGCCATCAGGGGTTCCATATCCGCCACTGTAATTGCTACCCATTCCCATTCTACCGACAGAGCCATAACCTTGATCTGCAAAGCAGGAAATGCACTGTTACAAGCCTGGAACTCCTTCAGACACAGCAAAGTGCCAGCTAAGGCTGGGGCTGATGCATACCCATTCCATCTCTGCCATAGCCTCCCATGCCAGAACCACCTCCAGCAGTTGAATTCAGGAACAGTTCAATGTATCGATGCTCTGTGGGGAACAAAAGCACCTTGCTTTGTATTTTATTTCAGAGAACAGAAGCACAGTTACACCACTCCCCCTCCCTACAAGTGACAAGCCCACAAAAATGAGCATGGAATGTGAGAAATGGCAAAGTCTTACGACTTGTATATTTACTGCACAGCAAATCAAGTTAAATGCAGTTTAAACCCTTATATCCAGTCTACCCTTATATACTCCACTAAATCCTGTTCAATGAAAGTCTTAAGAGAACAGAACACTCACGCATGTGATTTTTATCCTTAGACATGGCAGCTACTGCATCCTCATGTGTTACAAATTCCACATCTGCCTCTCCTGTAGCTCTTCCATCTGCCCCAATGTCAATGTGAACTCTTATGGGATTCAATGGCGAGAAAAACTAAGAACAAACCAAAACAAAAAAATCACATTAATGCAGCATTCAAGATGGGTACTTTCCTTCCACCCCAGGGATTAGTCGAGTGCAGCATTTGTTTCATCTCACTCGACCATATAAATTTAATTACTAATTCCCAAAGTATTTCTTAGTGATAGTAGACCTTCAACATGAGATCAATCTACGCTTACTGCTTATTATTACTCAATTCAAAGAGCTCCTGCTGCAGAGCTTGAGGAGCCTCCTTAAAAGCAAAGACATGAACAATAATTCCTGCCCACACACACTGCTTTAAGCAACAAGTTCTAATATGATGTCATCCTGGAAGAGGAAAAAGTTACTTCAGTTTTTGAAGAAGCAGAGCCAAACGGATCTCCCCAAAGTAAGGACATATTTATGGAATGCAAAGAGTTCAAAGACAATTCAAAGACTGCTCTTCCTTGCTACAGGACTTGGAGATCCAGCAGTGTTTCTGACCAGCAGCCTCTTCACCAAAGAGTACGTGTGCCCAAACCTTTGGCTACACTGCTGAAACACTGCTTATCAATTTGCAAGAACGTGCTCTGAATAGCAAAGCCTAAAGTTTGGCCCTTGTTCTCAAAATGTCTTTAAATCAAACAAAGCGAACTGACAGAAGAAAACATAGCTCAATAAGAAAAAAAAAACAAACACAAAGAAAACAAGCATAAGCTTAGAATGAAGTTCTGCGTATAGAATATACAGGGACAACTACTAGAATGGAGCCCCCTGGTAGAAAGGCTATGTTTAAACCATGCCTCACATCCCAAGAACACATTTTCCCATACAACACATCTGCACCGACAAAAACGTATTCTTAAAATCGTGCAGATGCTCTTTTCTTTGCCACCCTGACCTCTCACAGGTAATGGGACATTGCTCCCTCCAAAGCAAATGCAGCTCCCTACGGCCTTCAGCACTGTAAATACTCGGCTAAACTTCTGGAAGCCTTAAAATGAGGATATCGATTGCAACAACTCGTCTCACCAATACACCTTTTCTGGAAATGAAAACAGACCATGGAGATTGATGTTAAATACAGTTTGGCTGACTTCAGTAATCTTGCCTGAATCTCTAAAGGGCTCATTTGCTATTAAGCTTTGTAGAACTTGGATAGAGGGCCATGTCTTTAGTTAGCTATCTATCACTTGTCCAAGGACTTTAACCAAGTCTAAAACAGGAAAGACAGCAAGATGCAAACTCCTGGTACTAGGAAGTGCTTTTCCCCTCAGTACTTACATTGGCAATATCATTTTCTGTTGCTCGGAAAGGCAGTCCTCGCATGTGAACAAAATGACCGCCGCCATGGAAACCTGACCCTGCATCTGCAGCTCCACCATAGCCATGGCCTCCCATGCCTGTCACAAAACCAATACAAACGAGAACACACACCTGTCAGATCACCAGGAAAAGCCACAACAGTCATCACCACCCTCTGGCAGAAAGCACCTGCTTTATGCCACCAAACGCAAGGCAGTTACCTTCCCATCTGTCAACCCAAACACTTAACCGGAGAGTATTCTAAGCAATACATTTGCCTTTTCCTGAGCTTCCTCAATCTCCACCCCTTCCACCCCCATCTTTTAATTGTACCTTGTTTCTTCAATAAATAACCTAATGAAGAAAGCAATTACCTCTACCTTGGAAGGACTGTGTCTTACAACTCAAATAATAGAAAAATCTTTTTAAACAAACCATTAATTTTTGTTTTTACCTCTCCCATCTCTCATTCTGTCATCATAGCCATCGTTTCCATAGCCATAGTTGTTATAACCACCGTAATCGTCAAAGCCACCGTATCCTGTGCAATGGAGAGAAAGAAAGGAATAATGATGTTACTACTGGAGATCCACCAAGCCATGCACAAGAGTCAATTTTTCAGACTTTGGGCACGCAGAAGCTTGCAACAGCCGCTACAGACTGTTAAACCTGCATTTCTGAACAGACTGCAAACATAAAACTCTTTTCGTACAGTAAAAAGACTGAAACATGCAAGCAAGAGCTCAAATTCAGCTGTATATACAGTTTCCTCATTACTTCCGTTAATCTTAAATACTAAGCCACATTTTTTTTTATGCATTATAAGTAAAACTGTTATGAAGCGAGGTGTGTCAAACCTAGCAGGCATTGCAGCTATTGCCATTTCTTTATTTCTTGACAAAGATGTCAGGAACACGAAACTGACAACAGAACCTCCATTCATTAGATAGACATACCACCGTCATATCCACCACCTCCTCGACGCATTCTGTCATACATACTTCCACGCCCAGCTCCATAATAACCCCCTCTTCCTCCTAATGGTCTATCATATGGTCCAGGTCGTTGTTGTCCCATCATTCTTCTTGGCATGTCAGAAAATCCTCTGATTTCACTCTTACTACTTTTGAAGATTTCAATATATCTAATAAAAGAGGATGTTCAAGGAACCAGTAAGAATACACGCACAAGCTGTGTGAATACCATAAAAGGCCACACTAAGTTTTCTATAACTAAACGAACAATCCAATAGAAGTGGCTAGAGATACCATACAACTTAAGTTTCTCCTCAAATCTGCAAGAATCTTAAGTGTACAAAAAATCCCCACGCTTTACAGTGGCAAAAATTACTACGTCAAAATTCTAGCTGTATGAATTAAGCATAAAACATGTTTTTCCAGTATGAGAAACATACTATTGAAAAACAACGTCTAGCTATAGCAGCATTTATCACAAAATTACCCTACGCAAGAATAATTCAAACAATTTTCCGAGTTTAGCAAACTACCCAGAGCAATACTGTCTCCCCCACCCCCCAAATCTACCGTATGTCCCAAGTTAACTTAGGATCGGTTTTAACAATTCTTAAAAACACCCAGTTCCATATAAAGGTCCCCAGCCCCCCCCAAAGCATTACTGACCCACAACCCCCAAAAATAAAGATGTAACACCATCCCAAACTCTCCATCCCCACCTGTGCCCTATTCTTTCCTTGTGTTTCCCCAGAGCATTTTCTGCTATCTCCTTTGAAGCAAACTGCACGAAGGCCTCCCCTGTGCTTCTCCCCTGGTAGTCCAGCGTCAATGTTATCCCATTTGGCACGATTTCCAACCCTTTAACCCAAGGACAAATAACCCCATCAAGGGGAACAGTGTTAAAGGCTGAAACATTCCCATCTGTAGCAAATACTTAAAGCATATCTAAACAACAACAACGAAAAAGAAAACCACCTTGTTTCCCCATCACCCAACAATACAAGCCAATAATCTTTCATTAAACATTTATGGTTTAGCCATATGTCTTTTCTGTTTAAACTATGCAAAAATACAACAACCTAAGTTACATGAAGAACATACAGCTACCCGTCAAGCAATTTAACTGATCCAAATGCTAATATTCAGGTTACCCCAATATGCGTAACTTTTACCGTCTCAACTAAATTACATACATACTGTGTTCTATGACATCTATGGTTATTTGCAGTTCATTTACAGGACATTTTTACTTCACATTATGTAATTTAACACAATCCCTCCCCATCCCCACCCCATTAACAATTACTACACGTTCAAGTACATTGATAAAAGACACTCAAGTCACTGCACTGTGACTGAATGAGAGGTACCTTGGAAAAACTGAACAATCTCTTCTTTGCTGCAACCAAATGGCAGGCCTCGCAGTCGTACCACTGTTCCATCATTAGTTGTATCATTTGGCCCATTATGCTTTCCGGTCCAGTCCATTTTTTTATTTAAATCAAAATCTACCAGGAAAACAAAACAACAACAACAAAAAAAAGCAGAATTTTGAGATTCCACATGTGCCCAAGTCCCTCCCCTCAAAAGGAAGCTCATAGTTTTTCTGCAGATTAATAACGTAATGGAGAACAAGCTTGATTTCTGTTCCGTATTTAACATCGCACTGTATCTCACCCAGCCCCCAGCTGAGCGGGAACTGCATGCGACATGTGGGCCCCAGTGTTCACCCAGCACATCCTGACAAGGCTTTGCGGGCATTTTGTTCCCCTTCATGACAACTGAAGAAGGGACAGGAACTCCCGCAACGCCTCAGCGTGGAGACAAGGCCTCCCTTTGTCTCACATGAAGCACGCGGGCTGCACTCCTGCTGGTTTCCTTGCGGGTTTCCCTCCCTCCCAGAGCCCCTTGATGTGTTCCCGCGCACAGGGCAGGGCGGGCGCTGCAGGCTCGCCCTGAGGGGCTGGTGTTACCCGGGCAAGCCCCGGTGGTTGGGGGGCCTGGAGCTCGTACAAGAAGTAGTTACTATTACAAAAAGTGGAATATTTTCATTCAAGCTAAAGTACAGTAAAGCTCATCCAAGTAGCTGTATTTGTATATTTTGCAAGTTAAACAGAACGTCCCTCCGATAGCACTTTTTTTAATACTGTATTTTTCCAAATAGTGTTTTTCCAGACACTGTTATGTCTTGTGTTAAGTATGATCTCATACAATCATAGAATGACTCGAGTTGGAAGGAACCCACAAGGATCATAAAGTCCAACTCCTATCCCCACACAGGACAACCCCAACATTCACACTGTGTGTCTGAATCCACTGTCCAAACGCTTCTTGAATACTGACAGGCTTGGTGCCACTACTCCTTCCCTGGGGAGACTGTTCCAGTTCTCCACCACTCACGCGAGTGAAGGACCTCTATCCCAATAGCCAACCTAAACCTCCCTTGCACATCTTCCTGACACTCCCCTGGTCCCGGGGCTGGTTACCAGAAAGAAGGGCTCAGCACCTGCTCCCCCTCTTTCCCTTGTGAAGAAACAGTAAACTGTGATGAGGTCCACCCTCAGTAATCCTCTCTATTTGCAGCCTCTCCCCCTCTCAAATGCAAGGTCAGGCAGAGCTGGAGCCAGCTTCAAATTAGCCAGAGATTTGAGTGCTGGCTAATTAAATGATGCTTTCTTTTCTTTCTCTCTAAAACTCCAAAACGACTCTCAGAGAGCTTATCTGCATGCATTTCTGGTATCAGGGTGCGTGTGAGAGCATCTCGGTGGTTGCCCTTTGTGTCTGTGCAAGGGAGGCACGGAGAGCACCCATAGCAGCAGGTGGAAGAGGGTGTGTGTTCATATCTGTATGAGAGACGCGTTTCTGTGGGATGGTGTGTGGGGTCAGTGTGTGCATGTGGTGGGTGCACGTGCCTGTGTATGAAAGGTCTGGGTCTATGTGGTGACGAGCATGCGTCTATATGTGTGCATGTGGGGTGCGCGCGTGTCCGTGTATGAAAGATGTGCGCAGGCAAGAGGTGTCTCTGTATGTGCATCTGTGCGGGCGAGAGGCGTCTCTGGGTGTGCGTCCGTGTGCGCGTGGGAGGTGTCTCTGTGTCTGTGCGAGAGATGTGTGTCGCTGTGTGCGCGCGCGAGCGGTGCCTGTCTCTGCATGTCTGTGTGAGAGGGGTCTCTCTGTCTCTGCGTGTGCGAGTGTCTCTGGGTGTGTGCCTGTGCGCGCGCAAGAGGTGTCTGTGTCTCTGTGCCTGAGCGCGGCCCGGCAGCGCCCTCCCGCCCGCGCCCCGCCCGCTCCCGCCGCCATTTACGGCTCGGGCCGGGCGGCCCCGCTCCCGCCTCGCGCCACCCGCGGCCCCGCGCGCGTCCCGCACCGCCCCCCCTCGCGCGGGGGCGCCCCCCGGCGCTCCCTCCCCCCCCGGCGCCTCCCCCCGCCCGCTCCCGCTCTCCCCGCAGCGCCGCCGCCACCCTCACCTCCTCCGCTCAAAATGGCGCCCGCGCCACAAGCGAGGCTGAGGCGCGCTCCCCCCCCCCCCAACTCGGCCGCCATCGCCGCCCTCCCCGCGGCTCCCGCGGGCGGCCTTGGCCCCGCGCCGCGCCCGGCACCACCGACACCCGCCCGCCTCAGCGCCTGAGCCCCCCCCGCCACCACTGGGGCCGCGCGGCGCCGCTCTCGCTCACCCGTAGGCCCAGCGCACTCCTCGACGTGCCCCGGCGGGAGCTTCTGCCTCAAAGGGAGGAGCGGCTCCTCCTCCTCTTCCTCCTCCTCGCTTCCAACCGGGCGGCGGCGGGATCGGAACCTGCGCAACAAGGACGAGCGGGATGGCGTCCGCGGCCGCGCAAGTGTCGCGAGAGCCACGCCGCGCTCGGGGCCGCGGGAGACGCACTGCACATGCGCGGGGCGGAGCTAAGGGAGAGTCGCGCATTTCACCGCGGGGGCGGTGCGCACTACGCATGCGCTCCGGGCGGGGCTGAGGGGGTATTCGCGCCTTTCGCTGCTGCGGCCGCGAGGGGCGCGCACTGCGCATGCGCGGCGGCGTTTCCCGCCCGTGCCTTTCACCGCTGCGGTGGGGAGCGCGCGATGCGCAAGCGCGTCAGTCGGAGGGGTCCGTGGACAGCGGGGTGCTTTCCCGCCCGTGCCTTTCACCGCTGCGGCCGCGAGGGGCGCATGCGTGCCGGGCTGCGGGGGGGGCTGAGGAGGTATCGTTCTGGAGGGTTAGAAAGCGCCCACGATTTTAATGCAGCCCTGGGCAAGGGAGGCGAGGGACCGCTCTGCATCGATCTGTGCGGCGATGGGGCAGGATACATCTCCTACTCACGCGTGTGTGTGAATCTTCTGTTCCTTTCCAAGGACTCATTTTAATGTTACCATGAACTTCACAACAGCCGCATCTCTGGGTAATTCGGAGCCGGCTGCAGCTCTGCCTGACCTTGCATTGGAGACCGGGAAAGACTGCAAACAGAGGGGACTGCAGGAGACAGCTCTGCTCAGCACCGATCACACTGAACACAGGGTGTAACAGTGTCTGGAAAAGCACTATCTGAAAAAAGCATGCTATAAAAAAACCACACCATCAGAGGACATTCTGTCTTAACTACAGTTACTTGGATTTTAGCTTAAATAAAAATATTCCACTTTTGTAACAGTAATGTGAGAAACACTTAGTCACTGGTAAAATACTGAAAAGTACAAAGTCTTTGAGGCAAAGGCAATGATATATTTATTGTGCAATTCAGCGCTGAATTGGATGCCCTTCTGAAAAAGACATCCCATCGTACAAAAGCAGCAGGTACATACTAGTTTTAGGCAAAGAAACGTGTAGGTCCGCAAGGAATGGTTATTTTTTGTAGGTTATCCAACCATGTCTGGAGACTTAGAATGGTAGAATAGTTTGGGTTGGGAGGGACCTCAAAGCCCTTCCAGTTCCAACCCCCCTTGATGGGCAGGGACACCTCCCACTGGATCAAGTTGCTCAAAGCCCCATCCAACCTGGCCTTGAACACCTCCAGGGATGGGGCATCCATAAGCTTCTCTGGGCAACCTGGGCCAGTGCCTCACCACTCTGATCATGAAGAAATTCCTTATGTCTAGTCTAAATCTGCCCCTCTCCAGTTTATACCCATTGCCCCTCGTCCTATCACTACAAGCCTTTGTGAACAGTCCCTCCCCAGCTTTCCTGTAGCCCCTTCAGGTACTTGAAGCTATGTCCTGACCCAGGACAACTACATCTCACAAGTGAATTAAAGACATCAATAAATTCTCACAGCCCTAAGACAGGTTATCTTTTGACCTAAACCAGCTACATCTTATAAGACAACTAAGCATATCAATAAATTCTTGCAACTCTAAGAGAGTGTTTATTCTTTTAGGTTATTCATCTATGTCTAGCGATTGTCTGCCTATTATCTCTTGATACAAGACAGATTTATATTGCAAGATAATTAAACATACAAGCTGGCTGCAGCAAAACTTATCAATTAATTCTCACAGTAACTAGATCTTGTACCAGCCTCATGCTAGCTGCAGTGGCTCGGCTGTACCTTACCCCTGTCCCTCCGTGCAGGTCTGCGAGGGAGGACGGGGAAGGCTCTGCTGTGTGGGTGCTTGCGAAAGCCACCTGTGTCCCCTCAGCTGGGGTAAACCTGCTGCGCGGGGGAACCTGGCACAGCTCCTGCCTTGGTGTGAGCCTCGCTGCCAGGCTGGCAAGGACAGGTGTCAAGGGGAAAGAACCATAGAATCACTTGGTTGGGAAATATTGAGTTCAACCGTCCCTACCCACTACTAAACCAGATCCCCGAGCACCTCATGCACCGGGCTTTTGAGCACCTTCAGGCATGGGAACTCCACCACCTCCCTGGGCAGCCTCTGCCAGTGCTTTCAGTGAAGAATTAACTAATATCCAATCTGAACCTGCCCTGGTGTAACCTGAGGCCATTTCCTCTTGCCCTATCGTTTGTTACTCGACCAACCCCCACCTTGCTACAACCTCCTTTCAAGCAGTTGTAGAGCGCGATGAGGTCTCTCCTCATCCTCCTTCTCTCCCGGCTAAACAATCCCAGTCCCCTCGGCCACTTCTCCTAACGCTTGTGCTCACACCCTTCCCCAGCTCCGTTGCTGCTCTCTGGACACACTCCAGTGCCTCAGTAGGTCTGGAGCGGGTGGCGAGAGCGATGCCAGACGGAGGTTAAAATCTGAGATGGGAGAGCAACCGGCGGCTGCCGCTGGCGGTGTGGAGGGAGGCTGGAGGCCCTGTGGGTGCCGGGAAGTGACGCGATGGGTGCCGCTGCCCCTCCTGCCGCCAGAGAAACA
This sequence comes from Cuculus canorus, assembly GCF_017976375.1. Classification (NCBI taxonomy): domain Eukaryota; kingdom Metazoa; phylum Chordata; class Aves; order Cuculiformes; family Cuculidae; genus Cuculus; species Cuculus canorus. The sequence continues at coordinate 7,565,505 of NC_071407.1, forward strand.
TTAACCTTGGGTTCTGCTCTCCTGTGGGGATCCAGCGGGACGGAGAGTGAGTGCCCTGCAGAAACAGCCGAAGGCTGAATAAAAGGTGCAAACAGCAATGCAAATTCCCATTTTTACGGTTGATGCATTTACGAACCAGCCATTTTCTGGGAATCCTGCGGCAGTTTGTCTCCTTGAAAATGTAAGTTTTAAAATAACAGCTGCTTTATGAGGGACTGCAGTGACAGTCGCTGTTCTGTACCTGCCCAGAGCACCTGGCGCTGTGCTCAACCTGCCTCCTTCACACAGCAGTTCTGCTTTCCAGCATTCTTTGCTGTTGCTCTGGAATACTGAGAAATCAGCACAGGGACATTCTTTTTCCATCAGCACAATTTCATACAAGACACGATTTGTATTTTTTGTGGGTCTTAACTTACTTTTTTTTTTTTTGATGAATATACTACTTTTATTCTGAGTTAAGTCAAGAAGAAATGGATTTTAAGCCAGTGGATTCAGAACAAAATCTCTGAAAGCAAACGCAGTAACATAGAATCAGTGCTCAATGTTTTTTGATTGAAGTGTTGAAGTGTGGTGTTGGGGTTTTGTGTGGTTTTTTTGTGGGCTGTTTCCCCACTCCTTTTTTTTTCTTTAATTTTTAATCTTTTCTTGGAAGGACAGAGGAGAGTAGAGACCTGAATCTGAGTCTTTCACTGTTAGTATGTCAGGTTCAGCTTTAGCCAAGAGTAAACAGACAGTTTTTATTACTTCAAAGTTGCATGGGAGTGGAGTTGACAGGAGCCATCCTCCTCATCAAGGTGTTGGGTACAGTGGTGCTAAGTGGTAGACTGCTGACAATTTTTACCAAAAAGTAATTATTAAACTGGATTAGAAATGCATAGGCCTTGCATTCTTTGTGTAGTAACACTTGACAAAAATTGCAAGTGTGAAAAAACATGCAGAGCAGTCACTGGCAATAGCTTGTACTGACAATACAGATCCTCTCTCTCAGCCTCTCCAGATCTTGTACATGTAGCCTGCTTACACTATCTGCTCATGTTATGGCAAAACATCTCACTTCAGAGGTGGTTTTGACCCTCTAACATCTAAATACTCCTTCTCAGAACTTACTTCAAAATTATGAGCTTCTAATTAAATTTTTATATTAATAGTGAGTGCAGAGATTTTAAAGCTTGGGACTAGAGGCAGAATTAAAGCTGAGATTCAGTTAAAGCAGGGATTCTAATGCAGGATTTTATCCCAAGGTCCAGGGGGCTATGGTGCAGCTAGCAGCAATATTTCTGTTCTCTTTTCCCTTCAGAATCTTAGCAGATCCTTCACAAAATCCGCTGAGAGTAATGCATGAATGGCAAAACAAGCACTCACTGTGTTTCAGAGGTGCCACAGGGTGGCAGTATTTCAATAACGTTCTGTTATTTTTAATAACATTTTGGCTCGTCTTTGTTCTGGTTTAGTATCTTTGGAGTAATTGGCAGTCAGAACTGTTTCCCTGGAATCAAGGAGTGATGCTTCTTACTGTAAAAAGTTACCATGTTGTTTCATTGTATAGAATTCATTCTGCACATACAGGGCTATGGTAGACAGTAGTTGTTCTGTATCTGTAGCATGGATTATTGGCTGAAAAGGATTGAAGTTACTGTTGGAAATAAGTAAAGTTAGCACAGCAAATTTTTATCTTTCAGAGATTGAGCCTGACCCAAGTCCACTTGGTTCTTTGTTTCATTTGTGTTTCAGTATTTTAAAGACCAGATTCTCAAACGTGACCAGTCAGCGAAATTGTGGGGAAAGGGCAATGGAACAAGGGTGAGGTAGAATGTTATACAATCTCGGTGGCTGATGGATCCTGGGATCAATGTTCAGTGGTTGAATCTGCAGACAGTTGGAGCAGAATGTAGTGAGCTGCAGCATTTTGGCTTATCAGTTTTATCTCCTCTCAGCTTCTACTGACTTAGCATATCGTTCCTGTTGTTTGGATAGTTGTATTTGGGGCCCAGCTGTAAGCGCTGATCAGCCATCTCGGCCACTGTCCTGGCCATGGCCACACACCTCTTGCTGGCTTGGATTTTTTGTATTTGTAAAAAGAGAGTCACAGCTATTTTTAGATTACGTTAATAATGACTTCTCAGTGTGACACAAGGATGAATTGCTTCATGATGGGAGTGGTGAGGCACTGGCACAGGTTGCCCAGAGAAGCTGTGGCTGCCCCATCCCTGGAGGTGTTCAAGGCCAGGCTGGATGGGGCTTTGAGCAACCTGATCCAGTGGGAGGTGTCCCTGCCCATCGCAGGAGGGTTGGAACTGGGTGATCTTTGAGATCTCTCCCAACCCAAACCATTCTATGATTCTGTGACTTTAATAATAACTTTTAAAAAAGATTTGTCTTCATGTAAGAACTGAGTTTAGATTTTTTTTTTTTTTGTGATTTTATTTTCCATGTATTCCAAGGATTTGAAAACCGGTAGGACATTTATTAGAAATGCCCACATATCACAGTGATTGAACTAGTTATCCCATTTTATGCTTAAACTGTTTTTACTCTCAGAAAGAATATTGAGATAAAACCAATTCTATTTTATTATAATAGAAGATGAAATTATTATTTATTTGACAGAAAGTTTGATTCTGTATTTTTTGGCCAGCTTTTAATTGGATTTGTTTTTTCATCATTAGGACTTGGCTGAAGATTTGCACCAAAAAATCGCAACAGAAATGAATCTTTCAGAAACTGCGTTCATCAGGAAACTGCACCCTGGAGATGACTTTACCAAAAGTGAGTGATTCTGCTTACCCCCCAAAATCCCTTATGAGGGAATAGGAAGACACTGGGAGTGCGTTTATAAGGAATGGTGCTAATTTTAAGATTGCCAAAGCAAAACCTTGGAGTTGTGATGTCTCTAACTTAATAATAATAATAATAATAATAATAATAATAATCCTTTTGCACATGGATTCTTGAAAGCATTTGTGCTGCATATCAAATTCATTTTACAATAGACAAATATCATTCCTAAATGAAACCATTTGTTTCAGCGCCTTCTACTGAATAAGCAAGTCGTATATAGAATATCTGTTAAAAATGCTATTCAAAGATCCTTCAATTAATACTTACATAACTATTAATCTCCTGGGATAATTTCTTACTATAGAAGCAGAAGACTAGAGATGGAATATGCTTATTCCATACACACAAAAGCGAGTAGGATCTGGCTTGGCTTTTGAGGAAATCATCACTGAGTTAACTGTAAGCTATTATTTGTCACCAAAACTCATTAGCTGTGTATGGAGCCAACAGTGGAAAATACTGGTTTTCCAGCAAAAGTGGGAAATCTGAAGTTACCCCAAACACCTGCCTTAGGCTGTTCATTTGATTGGTCTGAGTGGAGTTGTGTTCTTTGGTAGGGCATGTGTGTATGAGGGGAGAGGAAAAGGAGAGACAATGGGCAAGACAGAAAATATCGCACAAATACTGAGTATGGTCAAAAACGGTTTGAGGATTAGTTTTCTGCTGAATCAGTTTTCTGACTCTGCTCACTTTGCCGTTGTGTGGTGGCATGAGCCAAAGGACTGGAACCCCACTAGTCTGGAGTTGGTAATTATCATGACTTACTCCTATTGTTAAAAAATTGGAGTTTGTTTTAGCGTTAAACTAGTCACTTGAATCAAGAAATGCTAATGCTTTTCATTTTACATGTTACCACCTTGCCAATATGTTTAATGCATTTATTTATTTTCATGTCACCCATATCCAACAGTGTGTAAAATGTCAGTTTCTTGTTGAAGTGCTTATGATATTAATGGGATTGGACTTTGTGACATCAGATCCATGCAGCTGCCAAAGAGGTGCCAGTTTTTTCAAATGAATTTATTCACTGAGCCATACCTGAGAATGTGTTTATTGAGGGGCAGTGGGAACCAGGGGAGAGCAGGAACATTGGAATGTCATTTATGAAACTGTCATCTACTTCTGGAACATTGATTGGTGTGGTAAGGGCTCCAGAACGAAGAGTCTGTTTTTGCAGGAGTAAGAGTATGTGATCAGTGCATTTAATTTAATCCTAATTAAAAAAAAATCTACATTATTTTAAGAGTATATTGATTTAGCAGAGTACAGCATGTCTTGTCAGACTGTGTACAGCTGTATCTCTCGAGCATCCAGGCAGGTTCTGGATCACAGAGCTTGTCTGTCTCCAGTTGGTCATGGCTGACTGTGTTTGCTCCCACTTTCAGCCACAATTTCCACTTGGGGTTGTGCATTAACACTGCAGGACAGGCTTGCAGCTGCGCTCCAGGTCTGCCCTTTCTCAGCGCAGCCTCTGCCATGTCTGTTAATTTCATGCACTAGGTTTTGTTGGGGTTCTGTTTGTTTTCATTGAGTAGAGGATTGACTGTAATGCACTAGTTTTTCACAAGACTTGGTTTTTTTTAGTTCTTTTAAATATCACTGATTCCTCTTGCACCTTTTAGTTGTGTTTATGTGATGACTGTTCACTTGAAATACATTTGCATAAGCATTGTCTTAAATGTCATGGTGCGAGAACTCTGCAAAAGCTACAGGAAACCAAGTATAGTGCACTCGAGTTCCAATTTTTTTAAACAGCAAGTAGAAATATGATTTCTAGTGAAATGAAGGGTTAGTGTACATTAAGGGGTTTTACCAGACTTGACTGGTGATTTAAGCAAAATGATTCATAACTGGCCTAGCTCAGATACAGGTTCCATTATACCAACCAAACAATCTTCAGCCTCTAAAGGGTAACCCAGTCTGCAGGTACACAGCAGTGGTGACCGTGACTTTGTAGAATTCCTTAATACACAAGGGCATGGAAGCTTTATTTTCTAAATTCTCTGCTTTATTAAAGATTACCACAAATAGCACAAAAAAATCACCTCTAGCAAGTATACCTATGATTAATAAAGTGAATAGTATAGTATCATCATATAGTTAGGGTTGGAAGGGACCTTAAAGATCATCTAGTTCCAGCCCCCCTGCCACGGGCAGGGACATCCTACTGGATCAGGCTGCCCAAGGCCCCATGCAACCCGTCCTTGCACACCTCCAGGGATGGGGCAGCCACAACCTACCTGGGCAACCTGTGCCAGTGTCTCACCACTGTCACGGTGAAGAAATTCTTCCTAATGTCTAGTCTAAATTTGCCCTTCTCCAGTTTCTACCCATTCCCCCTGGTCCTATCCCCATAATAGATACAGGTATGTATCAAGCTATTACCACTTATTGTTAGTGATCAATAGCATAGCAGGAATCAATAATATCAGCGTGAAGTATGTATATATTACAGGTTACTACAAACTTATCGCTAGTCAATAACCCGACATCGATAATATAACAGCAGAAATACTTATGATAGATTACTTATATATGTATATATGGTGCTAATCATGTTAAATAGACTTTAGAGGGAGGACAAACAGGTTCCAGAAGGGAGCACCGGAGTGGGAGGACAAACCAAACTGAGCCCAGAAGTGGCCCCATAGGGGCACCAGTAAAACAGTCTCACTTTGAAGATGATCTATGTCATGGAGGTTGGAGGCAGCCATGTGTCCCCAGCAAAGGCCTATGATCACATAGAAAATTCATGCAGACCTGATTAGGAAAGGGCATCACAAAGTTATAAGAGAGAGAAGCTCCATTTAGGGTAAAAAGTAATTTTTATATCAGAGAGACATAGAGAACATATGCCACCACCACTTCAAGAAGCCAGTAGATGCTGTTAATATCTGGTTTTCACCTGGAACAGTCAGTAGATGGTGGTGTTTTCTATTCTCTCAAACCATTCCTGTTCTTTCAGTTCGAACAGCCAGTGGCAGTACAGATTCTTCCTTGCTCAGGATGTTTTCCCATTTTTCCAGACTCTTTTTCACCTTTTCAGGTGATAAGTTGCTGTTGCAGTTTGTTGGCTTTGTGCTTACCGATGGTGTCTCAGTATGTCTCCAATTTCTCACTACCCAGCAGCACTTCAAAGGTGCCAGCTGTATTTTTCGAGGATGCTGCTGGTTGCCAGGCCGGCAGGCACTTCTACTTTGCAGCTACTTTGCTGTTAGAACAAAGTAGTTGTCCTCTATTAATAATAGACTCCTGTTGTTGTCCTGACTCAAAAGCAATAGCTATTCAAAAAATCAGTACAAAATAGATTCCTAGATGAGTGTTTAAGGCACAGACTGATTATAGCATGTGTCTTAATTAACTGAAATGTCATCACGCTATGTAAAGTTTTGAGAGAAATTGAAGAAATAGACTTTTTCCGCTTAATAATGTAAATAAACTTTATTTTCAAGGTTCCTGCTTTGGACTCAGATGGTTCACCCCAGCCAATGAAGTTCCTCTCTGCGGTCATGCTACACTTGCATCAGCTGCTGTGTTATTTCACATACAAAGTATGTTTACAAGCTATTTATTACTATAACTTTAGAAAATTTACTTCTAATTAAGAAGATGTCTGTTTTCTTCAACAAAGGCAATTAAATTAACAGAACATTTAGAAAACGCATGTCAAGGTACTTTAGGTATTGTCTTTTACAGCTGCTCTGTAATTAAAAGGTTGTGGTCTGTTGCCTACACTGGAGCCGACTATACACTGATGCCCTACTGTTACTCTTGTTTAAGAAAAGAGCTAAATGTGCAAATGTCATCTGGGAGAAGTGCAGTGGAATTTTATGGATAGAGAATATTGCTCTTTCCGTTAAGAGGAAATTTCCATTCATCCTTGAAACGTCCAAGAAAGATTCACTGGCACTTGCTGCTTTTTTATTAGTGCGTGAGCTGACACAGGCAGGATGTAGGAGCAGCCACAGACCCACAGATTAAATATGAAGAGTAAATTTATTTTCCTTGCCTCACCAACCTAGGGGATCCCTGAAGCAGCACCTGTGCAGAGGCACACAGGCAGGGACACAGGCACTGCAGAGCTCGGTCTTTGCTGGGACTGAACTTGCTGTTTTTGCCTGCGTTTCGGGGACTCAAACAGGTGTCATTTCCCAGCACAGCAGGAATCTCAAGTGTGTTTGGTAGGGTGCCTCTAAGTCTATGGCAGGCGTGTGTTATCTAAACACAGATGTCCTGCTTGTCCAACACACAGGCCGAACAAAAATTATCAATACCTCAGCTGCATGTCACTGAGAGTGTTTACAGTCTTCCTTGCCAATCTTCTGTTATTTTCCCACAATTACCCTCAGCAGATTATTTATTGAGTTCTTTGAGAATTTTGTCTTGGAATACAGGTTTACTGCAGGTATTATACTTTAGCTGCATAACTGACTTTTTCTGTATATACTGAGTCATAGAATGGTTTGGATTGGTGTTACAGAAGAGTCCAGAAAGGCCCTCTAGCTGAGTCACAAGGTTTGGACTGGACACCCTTCTAGTGAAGGGGGAGGAGTCTAGGGATCCGATCTTAGCCCATCACTGCAATGAAGACTTTGAACCCCAGGTTTTGCCACAGAGTTTGGTTTATTTTTCAGCCTGGGCTGGATGTCCGTGGAGGAGTACACCCTGAATTATGACCCCCCTGGGCAATTATACCTTTATAATCTAAGATCCTCCCCCTTTTCCCCCAGTGCTCTTCAGGTGCTGTCCACATGGCAGGTAGTCAAATGATATTTTGGGGTCTAGGGTCTCCCTGCTTCCTATTTAGTTTTCCTTCCCGCTTTCAGGCACACTGCTGCTTTCATCTCTAGGGTTGGTAGCTGGCATAACATCCTTGGCCCCAGGGTCCTTTCTTGTATAATTCTGTGAATATTCATCCTGTTCTGTCTGTACCAAGGTCTCCTTGTCAATCTCTTGCTTGCTTTGGAGGCCTTTTAAGTCATAAGTTTTGGTCCTTTTCTTTGCAGGGCAAGCTGCTCTGTACCTCTTCTGTTTAGTCACTTGCTAACAAAGGAAGCTCACTAATGCTAAAACCAAAGATTGCTTATGTCAAACTATCTACTCATGATAACGTATAAGCAACCTACAATTTAACTTAACTCTAAGCCATTAATGTTGACATTCTATAAAGAAACTTAATCCCCAGCAGTTGGAAAGGACCTTAAAGATCCTGTTCCACCCCCCTTGCCATGGCCAAGGACACCTTCCACAGGACCAGGTTGCTCAAAACCACATTCAACCCTACTGAGCTACTATAAGGGGTATAGTATAATAATTTAGATTCAAATTCATATCCTTGTTAATGTTGCAATGTTCTCTTTCTAGAAAACACAAATTCAGTTCTTACATTTGTGACGCTTAGTGGTGAACTAAAAGCCAGACGAGCGGGAGATCATATTGTCCTGGACTTGCCACGTTACTCAACCTACCCACAGGTCAGTCAGAATTTTATCCATTGAAGAGTTTCAAGGAAAGTATGTGTTCATGTTTGTATGTGTGTGTAACTCTAACTGTAGTTGGAGAGGTACAGACATAGAAATGTTCTATTTTTTACAGTTGTGTTTGTTTTTTTTTCTTCAGGTATTTCAGGAAGTAGAAGAGTTAATAAAGGTAAAAGAATCTATATGTGGTCTTAGAAGCACTCTTATAATAGCTATACTTGTTTTTATATATTAAAATTCTGAAAAGTGGCAACATGGCATTGCTTGATGTACTCCTGAACTTGAAACACTCAGCTGGAAAGCTCTGGGTCATGCACTCAGGAGAAGGAATTCTCTGGAATGCCATGGTTGTACTCTTGTCTCCCACTGCCATTGGCTGGAGCGTCAGTATTTATTTCAGTGGCATTTTCAGCCTCTTGTATGCACATGAGGGCAATCCAGTGTCTTCGCCCTCTTCCAGGTCTCAGAATTTCTCTCCTAGATGACACATGCAGAGCTCTTAGCACCTACCCATATCCATTCACACACTCAGTGCATTTACTGTTCTTGCTTGTACTTGAGGGCTACGTGAAAAACTTTGTATAAGCCCTATTCTAGTTGGGATTTTTTTTTTACAGAAATGTTAGGGAAATAATATTTCATATTCAAATGATGATGTTTTTCTTTGTCTCTTTCAACTTTTCTACCAGGCAGCTGTTGGTGACTTGGTTGTTCAAGATCTCCGGTACTCTCCTGACACAAAGAAACTCTTAGTCCGCCTGAGTGATGCTTATGAAAGGTGTCTTACCCTATTTTTTTTTTAAAATCAAGCATGCAGAAACCAAGTCTGCTTGTTTAACCTCTGTTCCTTACGTATTAGGCTCTCTGGTCTAGTTTTAAAACAGGGAGATTAAATGCTCTAACTTAAACTTCTGTTTTAAATAGTTAGTTATTGTCTCATGTGAGTTTATTGAACCTGCAAAGCTACATAAGGTCAATCTGAAGTCTATCTCCAAGACAAGGAGGTATAGGGAACAGTTTTAATGATGGTTTATTTTCGCCATCTATCTGAGTTCAAAAATGATCAAGTAACCTAGCAGGAAATCAGGAATCTTGCTTCTCAAATGGAGTTGCATAGCTGTAGAGATCTGCTGAGTGAGACAGGGCACATGGACAAAATGCCGTGGATTCTTATTCCTGTTTTACTGGAATCTGCTCGTGTACTTAACGACATCATAAGTAGCTTTATAGAGGAAATTCCAATTCAAATGATTTCAAAGCATTTGGGGCAAGTTCATTGTTAAGTCAAGTATGAGTTGGATATATATATTGCCGAAACACAAATTCTTTAATCAGGCCAATTCACTTGAAGTTTGGCCTAAGTGGTTTGGCTGGTGGGCCCACAGGAATGTTCTCAGCTTGTTATTGTTAATCTTTCAGCCATTATTTTGTAGGGAGGTGCCTGCAATTTCACAGGCTTAGAGCTGTTGTAAAGTGCTTTAGAATCCTGTGAAGATCTAACGGTGGTGCTATTTTGCTTGCTCTGAAAGGAGGAGGAGTGCTTACTCTCTGTATTTTGTAATAATGAAAGATTTCTTCCAATGATTAAAATGCTGAAACAAAAGTGTACATTTTTGTAGCTAATATTCCAGGATGCTTTGTTTGAGAAATCAATGGGAAATGCGTGGCTTGAGCTTTTTTTCTCTGCTCCCTTGGACTGTATTATATTCTAGTCTTCTGTGAAACGGCACTGGGAGGGCAATGCTAGCAATCTTGTCTTATCTGACATTTTACAGTGACTGTTTTGGGACTGTAGAAAAGATGATTTTGTAGTTTTTTGTTTCTTTGCAACATATAAATTATCGTAAAATGAAGAATATGCACTATTAAAGCTCTATAATTGCATTCAAGGTCTGTATTGGAAGAACTGCAAGTCAAAGCACAACAGTTTTTGACAGTTGAAAAGACGGGAAAGGTGAAAGGACTCATACTGACTCTGAAGGGAAATTCTAGTGGAAAACATAAAGGCCATGATTTTTACTCCAGATATTTTGCACCTTGGTATGGAGTTCTGGAAGACCCTGTTACAGGTATGTGTTTGTGTGACAGGTGACTCTTACTGTTGTTTCAGTTCAATTAAAAGGGTCTTATTAAACTGCATGAATCTGGCTTTGTACTTGGGACTCTTTCTTCTAAATTATTGTTCCATATGGACAGCAGGAGTGTGCTCATTAAACTGAAAACTTTCATGACTGATGCCAACTCATTCAGAAAAAATCAGCTTCTTCCTGTCATTAGGCCAGATACTCCTGTGTTTTTTTAAAATCTTTTCTGTGACATATTCCAATTAGAGAAAAGTGAAAGACTCATTTAGTATTGAATGAGCACTGCAGTAGAAGTTCCTATCCACTTCTGCTGGTGTTCTGTATTTCTTTTGCACTTCAGCTGAGATCCTCTCTATTTTGGTCACAGTTTTTTGTGGATTTTCTCAGGCCTATGAATAAAAGGAACTTGGCTCATATATTTAGAGGCAGGAAGTCCCGTTCCTTTCATATTCCACTCTATAGGGGTGATAATGATTGCTGCAGAATGATGTTGTACTGGTTAATCACAGGTTAATTATTAGCCAGCTGAGAACTGGTAAAAGATGATTAAAAAAGTTGGTAAAAGATACTCATCAAATGTTTTGCTAAATGAAGGGTAAACTTCCTTTATTGGTGTAATGCTAGTTATTCAACACTGCTAGCAGAAAGACAGGTTTACAAAGAAATGTAAGCCATGTATTTCAGTTACTTCTTAAGCTTTCAGTCCTGCTTTCTTGATAAAGCCAGGGACACAGTCTGATGGATGTATCTAATCCGTGAGCTCATTTCTTAGGATTTCTGGCAGGACTAATACTGATCTGTAGGAAAAGCCAGAAGCTTCCAATATCTCTGAGTTTTTTCTCTAGACTAGTTATAGCTCAATGTTGCTTGTCTTCTGTCTTTAAGTGTCCTTTCTTTTATAGAAAGAAACCTTCTTATTGTATTGCTGAAGTATACTTTTAACAGTGTTACGGCTTTGTATTGTATTTCTTTTGTCATGATTTCGTAGTAATGCTACATGTCCTGGTGTCCTTGAGCCCTGATAATTACAGTTACTTCACAGCAGGGTTTCCAGCTGAGCGTCTTTGCCCCTAGCTGCTAACATAGTATGAAGCAGCATCTGTAGCTCTGAATCTGAGAAGTGATCCTGAGTTTTTCCTGTCAGGAAATATGAAATTGATCTTTTAGTTTTCAGAAACTGTGGTGAGGCCTTAACAATCACCTCAAGTCACATCCTGATACTTACCAGCATTCACGACTGAAAAAGCCTTGAGGTTTTGTTGTGAAAATTGTTAGGAGAGGAAATACTTTGATTTTAGACAGGGACTTCTATCTACCTGTTCCTATTCTTCAAACATACACAGTAGCCTGTTCAGATTTTTGATGGGTAGCTGTTCAGATTTCATTGAATAACATCATGTTTAGATGGATAATATTTTGAATTGAGTATTTTGAGATTCTGTTGTCAGGATGCTTGACTTGAGGTAAACAAATGAGTACTTTGGCTCAAATATTTTAATCAGTGCTATTTATTATTCCTGCCAGTTGTGGCTCATCATGAAGCCTTCACCTAGGCAAAATTTCCATTGAAGCCAGAGGAGGAGGAACTAATACTGCTTTATCATAAATAAATTAAAGGGTAAAGCTGTAAGTTCTGTCTGCTGTGGCATTTGGTTTGTTTATAGCATTTACATTGTGAATGTGCTTGCTCTCTAAAGTGGTGATTCTAATTTAATTCTGTGCTTTGTTTTCCGGTTTCTTTTAAGGATCTGCCCATGCGGTTTTAAGCAGCTACTGGTCAGAGCAGCTGGAGAAGAAAGAAATGCTTGGTAAGAGAAAACTTCTTGCAGAGCTGCTCATTTATGTAAAAGCTACTCACTGGAAAGGAAAAAGTTTTATTATTACCGCAATATATTCTGTAGCAATAACTCCTCTCCATTTTCTCAATATAAATAGAATATTATGTAATATTATGTATCATGTGTGTTAGATAATTTTTTAAAAAATTGCTTTCTTTCCTACCCACTGATGTGACACGTGCCTGCAGGGAGTTTGAAGTGTTAGTTTGTGGATTGTAACTCTCTGCGGTTAGTTCTTAATCTCAGCTTTTGGATTTTAGTTCTCATAACCATTCATTATCACTGAAGCTTGGTGAACTTCAGGTGACATTACTTATGTGTTTTGATTGAATTTTATTTTACTACTTGGTCTTTATTACTTGCATTTTGGGTATTTGATACAGGTATCAGATTTTCATTATCAATGTGCACTTTTCAGTACAATTTGGACAGTGTTTTCCTTTCCCCTTATGTGTATTAAGGTGAGACTGAAAAAAGTCATATCATTTCTGCCTGATTTGGGGATTTGCTTGAGAATCACTGCAGATTAATCCCTTCAGTGACTTCTTTAGGAACCTTAGGGTTTAAAATATAGCTAGTGTTGTTATAGCTGGATAAGAAGAGATGATGTATTTTTAACATTCAGATTCTACTTACAGAATGTGCTCTATGGTACAGGGTTTCTTCTCGTTTCTGGTAAACCTGTGTGTTTAGGCACGAAGATCAGTTTTTCTCAGGATGATGATCTTCTATACAGTAGCAAGGGAGGATGTAAGAAAGAATATTCACTTACATTACAAGAGCTGAAAGAGTGTGACTGACCTTAAATGTGTAAGAATGAGGACAAGATACATAGGCACTGGCAAATGTTATTTATCAGTGATTTTATTTGCAGTCTTACTTTTAAATGAGTAAGCCTTAAATGAATTGAGGTGCTTGGACCTTTGAAGTCAAACTAGAAATTTATTGGTATTCTTTCAATCAACGTGATGTGCTTTTTAGATCACTTATTTGTTATTATGCAAGAAGAAGAGAAAGCTCTGGGGAGACCTTATAGCAGCCTGCCAGTACTTAGAGGGGGCTGCAGGAAAGCTATGGAGGGCTCTTCATCGGGGAGTGCAGGGATAGGACAAGGGGGAACAGCTTTAAACTGAAAGAAGTTGTGGCTGCCCCATCCCTGGAGGTGTTCAAGGCCAGGTTGGATGGGGCTTTGAGCAACCTGATCCAGTGGGTGGTGTCCCTGTCCATGGCAGAGGGGTTGGAACTGGGTGGGCTTTAAGGTCCTTTCCAACCCAAACCATTCTGTGATTCCTACAAGACAGAATTTTTTTTTTTTCCCATATTTCACGGAGATGTGTCCTCAAACTTCTTTGTGGTAGAAATCATACAAAAGAGAATTAGGGTGGGCAAGTTCACTTGACATCTGATCAACGCATGGTCTCTGTGTGTTTATGAGGAATAACTTTTCCTTACATTGATGTGACTGAAGGGTATCAGGTTGTACTGAGACAAATTCTGTTTCTAATGAGATTATTTGGAAAAGATGACTGGCGATAGAGAAGATTCTGTATCTCCAAAAATTAATAAATAAGAGCATTTTTTTTTTTTCAGAAACCTCTGCAGTACCTTTTGTAATATCTGATACCTTTTATTGCAAGAATAAAGGAAGATTTTCTTCCATAAACTGCAGGATCTCTTAGTTCCAAAATATATCAGCTATGAAATACTATACAAATGAGGAACATTAAATCTACTGTCAGATCTCTCTGGGTATGTGACCTCTAGCAGGAGGCCAGCTGCATCTCTGCTGAAGTGTCAGACATAATTTCCTGTGTTTGTGTTCCCGTCCTACTTTTATTAGACCAAATTGTCAAAAAACAACCCCCCCCCACAACTACAAAGAGAATTTTCCAGGCTTTTTACAAGGTAAAATACTGTATGATCTTTCTTTTGGTGAACAAGTCTTACGAGGAGCGGCTGAGAGAGCTGGGGTTGTTTAGCCTGGAGAAGAGGAGGCTGAGGGGAGACCTTATTACTCTCTACAACTGCCTGAAAGGAGGTTGTGGAGAGGAGGGAGCTGGGCTCTTCTCCCAAGTGACTGAGGACAGGACAAGGGGGAATGGCCTGAAGCTCCACCAGGGGAGGTTCAGGCTGGTTATCGGAAAAAAATTATTCACAGAAAGAGTCATCGGGCACTGGACCAGGCTGCCCAGGGAGGTGATCGAGTCACCTTCCCTGGAGGTGTTTAAGGAACGGGTTGATGAAGTGCTTAGGGACATGGTTTAAGGGAGTGTTAGGAATGGTTGGACTCGATGATCCAGTGGGTCCTTTCCAACCTGGTGATTCTATGATTCTATGATTCTTGAAGCTATGTATGTATCCTTGAATTCAAGCTGAGTGTTAAACCAGAGTTCAGTATCAGTCCTTGCCTTTTTTTCATTTGAAGAGTCTGCAACATGTAAAGAGCTATGGTCTCTCCTGTCAGATGTGTCGACTTTCATAATTGCTAATGAATGCAATATTTAGCAACTGTCTCTTTATCCAGCCCTTCACGTAGCTTATGCATTTCTGGGATGACATTTATAAGTACACATAAGGAATTCAGTACAACCAAACAGATGATAGAGGACTTTCTACTTTATTGTGAAGAGAAGGGGCTTTATCCAGGGGAATTTTTAAACCCCCATTGAAGGCAGAGCAATCTTTCTGTACCTGTTTACTCAGACAGCTGTATTAATTTGTGGGGAAATTTGGTTCTTGTTGTCGGAGACTGATTTTTGCTGCTCATGGGCATGCATCAACTTTGTGATCCAAAAGGTGAGTGCACATCAGAGATGCTTGAATGTCTCTGGAGATGCTGCTATTAAATGAAATCCTGTAGTTACTGAAACGTTCCTTGCAGGACTGTTTACTTACATAGTGTATATGCCATCTGTTAAAAATCTTCTGCTCTGTTGGGATCTGAATGTAGTCCCTACCTAATTTAAAACTTGGGGGTTTGTAGGGAAAAACATGGCTTTGAACAACTTTTGTGGTAGTTGGAAAATCATTGAGGAAGAGCACTGAACATTAATGCCTCGTCATCTCCAGCCTTTCACAAAAATGACAGTACCTGAAACTCGGCCCTTTGCTAAATGCCATCCCAACCAGACCATTTCCTGACCAAGTAGTCCTGCAGATAAAATGGGAAAACTGACAAGTCTACAGACTCAACTTATTAAGTGAGCGTTTTTGTCCCACCTGTGTATGACTAAGTAGTTTAGGCAAAAGTTTAGTATTTTAATTATTTACAAGTGGAAAGCCATTTCTACTTAAAGCTTATCCAGCTGCATTAAATTATATATCCAGAACTATATAAACCAAGATCTGTGCCTGTCTGTCTAAGAATTTGTCTCAGTTTGTGACAGCTGAGGCAGCATTTATGTTTCTTTGTAGGCTTTTTCCCTACTTACTTCCTGTAGGCTGCTTAAGCTTTATTTACCCTTTAACCTTTGTTTTTATTCTTTGAATGCAGTACCTACCTCAGATGTTCAATACTGGTAAAGTGGTTCTTCATTCTTAGGCAGCTAACACTTGATGTTCATCCTTACCTGGAGAAACTGTCTGTCCCACAAACGGGAGAGTAGGAGGCTTCTGTAGAAGGAAACTTGCTTGGCTACATTACAGCAAACGATCCTTTACTACTTGTATTAACCAGCATATTTGTGAGACTCAGCAGAGAAGTTCTAGTCTGAGTTATGCTCTCAGCTAATCTTCACCCATAAGGAAAAACCATCCAGGGTGTCCCTGGCACAGTGCTTGCCTTGGTACTCCTTGCTTGCTGCAGACAGAGGCCTTATTTCCCTGAGTATTCGTGGATTTTTAAATAATACGTGATAGATACTGGGTTTTTAACTGCGGATTCTTGTTTCTGTTTAGCTTTTCAATGTTCCCGACGTGGAGGAGAGTTGAAGATTTCACTGCGTGATGATGGAAGAGTGGACATTGCGGGGCAAATTGCTATTGTATTAAAAGGAAACCTGACTTTCTGAAAAAATTGGCACTACCCATTTAATCTCCTATACCTTCAAATTATTCGTATGCTGATTGTACCTCAGCTCTGGGCAGTGAATCACCGTTAGCCTCAAAAGGCTTTGCCTATGTTATGGTCCATTTAAACAAATCACTTGAAAATGCTCCCTTCTGGTCTTCAAGATCCTTGATGTTTTTTTCTTCGCTTTTGTCTTGCCGCTTCATACATACACTGACCTCAGAAACTGTCCAAGGACAGCTATATTGTTTTTCTCCTTCTAAATGATTCTTTTCTTTATTTCCAAATGCCACCTTAAAAGCCATTCCTGCTTCCTGGATTGAATTGTAAACTTTTCTCATTGATAATATAACGAAACTTTTTCCATGTTACTATTCTCAATGAAATCTGACTACAGTCCGTTCTTAAAACGAAGCCAAACCACTTTTCTCTGCATTAGATTGAAATAATGCTCAAATGTTCATTAATTTACTTGAATTAAAGTATGAAAAAAATAGAAATGGTTTAGAGATGTGGTTTATGGCTGTCTTCTATGAACAGTGCATTTCAAAAGTGGATGATATCGCAGTGGCTCGGAGTACTGCAGCTTGGTCAATATTTTTAATTAAAGTTTTAGCGGAAAGATTGAGGAGATTGACATAGCGATGCACATAACATTGGTTAAAATCTGAAAGAAGACTTTATTGGTTACAGTAAATATAATTCACTTTTCCAAGGCTGAAAATCTGCTCCTAAATTAAAAGTTTCTCCTGTAATTTCCTTAATGAAGTGTGCTGCTTCAGGTATTTTCACTTTTTACTTTAGTGTTCTTGTCTTTCTCTGGATTTATGAGGAATATTGAACTGTTTCAGTTACTCTTGGTAAAACTCGGTTTTTCCTTTCAAATCCCTTTGTCCTAAGCTTTGCTTTAGTTCTTTTTCTTTGCCGTATTTCATGATGAAGTATTTTGAACTCAAAGGCATTTTCATGCCATGGGAACAGCTGGATGTCAGTCCTTTATGAATGATGAGGAACTTAGTTGTGCCAAGTTCCCCTGTTTCCAGTTACTTTGAATTTTATTGTAACTCATAACGTACACTTTACTTATGTCCAAGTAGCAGGGGGCAAATTACAGTGTGAGAATCCTAGGAGTCATTTGAAATGGAAGTTTCTAGTTCCTACTGCTACATGGAGCATATAGAAGATATGAGTTAAATGCACTACAGATCTCAGGCTGAGTCCAAGCAAAAGCAACCTTCAAACAGAAATGAGTGTCCTTTTTCCATTCAATCTTGCTGAAGTTCATGGATCTGAAATGTGCTTTATGAACATGGAATTATCATCAGCTGCCAGACGCGGCTGTGGAGGCAGCGTATGAGCAATGGGCGTAGTTAGCAGCCACCTGGACCTTGCCCTCTCACAAAGCAAATTGCTCTCTTCCTGGTGTAGCAGCTGGACCTTCTTGAGGAGCAATACCACAAGCTTGTTTTGCTGCACTGGCTGCTTCCTACTGTCTTATGCAAAGAGTAAACCTGGCCCATAGTCTGAGGTGCTTTGGAAAAAAAACAAAGTTCCTTAAGAATATAAATGAACTAAAGAAGCAATTATTGTTCACCTGTCCACATTTAACAAATAGACAGTACAATTAATTGTTTTACTCAAGAGGACTAATAATTTACAAAGCCCCGTAAATTTTAAATATACTTGCTCTCTAAATTTCCTGACCAAACCAATATCTTTGCTGCTTATTGCATTTTTTTTATAGTTTACTCCTACTTAGTCTTCTATTTCTGTTCAGGATAGAAAAATCACCAGAGCTCAGGTGGGAGACCACGCAGTAATGTGTTTCTAATCAACAGATTAGTTAATCAGCCATGATTTATTAATGATGAATTAATTATACCTGATTGTGCAGTTCTGCTGCCTAAATGGAGCTTTAAAGGAGTTATTTTATTAATCATCATTGTGCTAATTGCAGACACAGAAGGATTGCTAATTAAACATGCAACCGTATGCAAAACAGGCAGGGCTGCTGAGAGTGGCAAGAAAAAGAGCCCTTGTTTTCTGAGTAGCAACTTTATTCTCCTGAAGCATCACGTAGATGACCTGGTGATCTGAACTATTCACTAAAACTTATTTTAATACATTGTACAATTTCAGTCAACAGTAAAGGAAATGAGTAGTTGTGACAAATTCTGACTTCCTAGTGCAAAAAATGCATTGCATGATCTTCAAATAAAACTTTTTAGAATTTATGTGGCCTCGATTTTCATGTGAAGGATTTACCTGTTGTATTTATTAAATGTATGTACTTAATTGTCTTAACTTTCAGCAAGATCCTGAATACTGTTAATTTAGCACCAAATGAAATGTCTGATTATACCTTAAATGAGAATTCAGCCTCAGAATTGTGTGAGTTTCACATAAAGAAAAAAGGAACATACTGACAAAATTGATTTCAAGACCCAAAGTAGGCAGGAAGGAAACCGTAGTTAAGGTAGATTTCTGTGAAAAAACTACTATAATTTAAATAAACATCAGCGCCATTTGATTTTTAACCTGTGCAGCACTATTCTTATTTCTTTATAATGCAAAATAGAGTCTTTACGTGCTTTAGAGTGTCAAGCAGACTTCATTATCGTGGACTTTCTGTAGACTCTTAATGCAAGTTGTGAGGCCTTCCTAATTAATTAAATAGGACTTTGTTTAAGGGAGATTTCCTGGACTGCCTATATAATATCACCATTATTAGCATATAAATTTAGAATTTAATGTTTCCTTAAGGAAATAGATAAATTGCAAATAAAATACTGAATCAAAAGATCGGTTAAGTCAAGGTGATAAGTGGAAGGTTGGAGAAGTGTGGAGTCTCTCTGGTGTTTCTGGTACAGAGGATTTGCAGAATTGTTAGGTGCTCTCAGAATTGTGTTTGCTGCTCTCATAATTAAGACTGTAGCTTAGGGATGTGTTGAACCAAGAGCAAATTAAGTGAGGGGAAAATACAATTCCTAAAATTCCTGTATTCTTGAGAGTTATTTAGCATGAGAGTGTCCCACGGAAGGTCATTAACACTGTAGTGTTAATGTGTTAGCACTGTAGTGTTAGTGTTGAATAAACCTTGCTGGATCCAACAGCCAAGACACAAAATCTTGAATGTGTGTTTGCTCATTTGACTTCTTTGACGTGTGTGTCTGCAAAGGCCAGGAAGAAAGCACAAAGCCAGAAGGAAGCAAAATAAGAAAAAAAGGGTGCAACAAACCCCATGTACATTTGTTGCGATAGAAGTGAATGTTAACAGCTAAAAAGGATGAAAAGAAAATGGGAAGCCATTTTTTTAATTCCATAAGCCATTTAACAGACTTGCTTAGCGGATTAATGGAAATACTTTGCATTTCTTTTGTGTTATCGAGATCAGAATCAACAGAATAATATTGAAAAGTTGTCAAAATTGGAACCTTTTGCGAAAGGTGGGGTTAAAAGATTTCACGAATGTGTGCACGGCAAGAGGTCATGTGTTCCTTAAGAGACAGGAAGAGAAAGGAGTTACAGGTAAAGCAGGCATTTCTAGGAAAGGAAAGATTTCTTTGTCTCAGTCCTCGCCAGAGTGACAGGGAAATGTGCCAGGAACAGTTTAAGACCAAGACTTTTAGTTTGGACACCTAAAGTAGGATATGAAAAGATAAACATTTCTAACTCTTGGTTTCTTTGGTGGGAGATTCACTTTGACATGTGCTTTTGCCTCACTGATTGGCAAAGGAGGACATTCCCTGGTAATCAATGTCATAAAGCCCAAGTTTTATCCATTCTGCAGTGTTCTGTCACTTTTTTGGGTGACTTTCCTATGTAATTTTTACACTTTTTATGTAATTTTACACTTTCCTATGCAATTTTTGCCCTGTTAGAAATTACAGGGTAGATAAAATACATTAAGTAAACCCAGGAAAAATTCTCAAGGACAAGTCTAGAATTGCGAAGAGGAGGGAGTTTGAAGGAGATGGAGTAGGTTTCTGAGGAGCAGGAGGAGGAGAAGGAGGCATAATACTTGTGCAGAGACTCTGCAATACATGAGCAGTTAAAGCCCTTCAGGGCATATCCTCTATTTTTGCCTTTCGTTGAAGTGAATGGCGCAAAGAAAGTTTATGTGACCTGGGAGTGGGGTTGAGAGGTGTTAGCCTGAGGAGAGGTTGTAGATTATAGCAGAGCTGGAGCAAAGCATGAGGTGCAACAAATCCAGGAGCCTGAATTTGAATCCAGATGCGTTCTCTGCTCGCATTTTGCTATGCTATGGTTCTAAACCGATAAGACTCACCAGAATGCTCATCCCACCAAGCTTGATTCAGGTGAGGAATTCAGCTGGAATTCTTGAATTGTTCTTTTGTTTCAGAAAGCCTCCTTTCTTCATAAACATTTGTGGCTATAAACAGAAATAAACAATAACCTTAACAAGAAGGGTAATTCAGCTCCTTTCTGAACAAAATAATTCTGCTTTAAAAAAAGCCTTTGGGACTTCAGTATGTTTATGTGTAGCAGCTTTCTGAAGATGTGTCTGATTGACTTACGTGTTTAATGTCAGTCTCTGTTCTTACCTGTGTTTTTAAAGACTACGGTTACTAGACCTTTCAGAAACCTTTCAGCAGTTCGTAGTTAATAGCAACAATAAACACCGTACCCTCTTAATAACAAACTGCAGGCACTTTCTCAATAAAATTACAATTTCAGCAGAAAAAAAACGATAGATGAAAAAGGAACACCTGCTCCTGTAAATTGCTGTGCTGCAGGTACCAGCCCAGGAGACTCTGCAGATGGTTCGGTATTTGCAAACCTGACCTCCCCACCCCTTCATCAATCTCTCACTGATTGATTCTCTCCGCAGTAGAACACATCGTATCCCAAGGTACCAGAAGACACTTTTGAATTAGTCCCAGTCAGAATACCAATTAATTGGTACTTTTGTTTCATTTTGGAAGTCCTTAACAAAGGATGCAGTTTTCTCATCAAGCGCTGGCATTGACTAGAAGGTGGTACAACCAGGCAGTTGCAGGAGGAGCTCCAAAGGGGTTGGACTTCAGGAGATGTGATCTTTTCTAGATTTCCCAACTGGATTAAGTTGTGCTATGCCTGAGGATTTTGAGATGAACAAAAGAGGGTGGAATCTTGAGTGATATGGTTATACATTTGGGGCTTCAGTGGTACCAGTAAAATATTTGGATTTATTTCCTCTTCACTGAGCACTTTGAATTTCACGGCTCTTTTATTCGCTGAATGCCTGAGATAGATTAGAAGGCTTCCAGTTACCTTGGAGAAGATACATGCTTTCCCTGAAGGAAAAGACTTAGAGAGGGAGGGAAGTTAATCTGCATGCAGCTTGCCAGAATTCCTTGTAGTTTCAGACTCTTATTGGGTCACTATCTTGTATTATTGGGCAACTTTGGAGTCTTTTCTGCATTACATAGTTATATATTGATAAGGCCATCATCTAATCCGATGACCTTAATGTGTGTCACAGACAGTAATGGTCCCCAAAGCAGTCTGTGCTCTGAAATCAATGCTTTGTTGTGTAAGGTATGGGAAGGTAAGGTACATCCAATTTTAATATAAAAATGTAAGCTTATGAACAACCTATTGTATTCCTTGATAAGACATCTAGGAATTTTTTGTTGAAAATATATTCTCTGTTTTCAGCTTGTGGTTTTCAAACTTTGTCCTCCAGCTCTTGGATCTCTTTATGTGTTTGTTAGATTACACAGCCTTTTCTGTAAACCTTGTATTCTTGGCTTTTTGATGATGTAGAACCTCTATGGGAAATTTTCCTGGTGTTTTGACTCTAAAAGCATTCCTTGTTCTTTAAACTGTCTGCCAGTCAGTCTGAATGACAAAAATATAGTTATTACGAAGCTCAGGCACTTTTTTTAAGATCTGTAATAGAAACCAAAGTAGTACCTTTTTGCTTCTCAATCGTATATGAAGACAACCATCTGCGACAGAAGTACAGCTGCCTTACTGCGTTTTTTGCATTAGGAATTAAGGTCCTTGAGTAGCTGATGACATAAACGACAGTGAATGCAATTAAATGAGCAAGATTGTGTAATTTTTTTTGCATCTCTAAAAGGAAGCCTGCTTAACAGAAGCGGCTGAATATCTTGCTGTGAAAAGCTTTGCATTTGAAATTTCCACTGTCTTGTTCAGTCTGAGAAGAATTCCCCATCCTCAAGTTTCGATAATTCAAAAGAAATCTGATGGAAGGCTGTCATTTGAGATTCTTGAAATCTCTAAAATAACGAGGAATGAAAAGAAACAACTGGCTTCATGGGAGAAAAAACAAACAACAAGCTTTTTGATACCAAATATTCGGTCCTATTTCTATACACATTGGATGAAGTAGGGTTTTTGCTCTTTTAGTCACAATTTATCAATTTCTGTTCTCATGTATCTGATGGGAATCACTGTCCTTTGTGGGTTCTAAACCCAGCATTATCTATTAGCAATCACATTAAGTGTTTCTTTATTCAGAGTCGGCTTTGCTAGTAGCTTTTAGAATATACCTGTCATGTCTAATTCATTACCGTTTGGAAATGTGACACTTGGGAGACTGGAAAATCTGAAACATCAAATGCTACCATGTGCCTAACTAGAACATCTTAATCTTTTAGAGTTGCCTTTCTTTTGATGGAGAAACCTCTTTGGCGTCCTGCTGTCCGTTTGGACAAAAGAGCAGATGTGTAATATGCGTGCGTGCGTGGGCACTCATCTGTCTGTGGCAGGATGCAAACCAAAGTAGCTACAAATGTTCTGAGTTAATTTGGAAAGCATTCATTACAACATCAGCCCTTACAGTTAATAGTGTAAACTTCTACTTAAACTGAGGGTGAGTTAGTTGGTTTGTGTAACAGCTTAATGAGAAAGTAAAAATGTAATGGTAAAACACTATTGAAAATGAGATGTATATTTATATATTATATATGTATATATTTATCGTTTTCTTTTAAGGTTTCCTTTTCCTTTACCCATATATTGGATCCTTGCCATTTTTCAGCAAGTTTCACATTTCAGCAAGTAAAGATAACCTTATTGTAAAGGATTCTTAAAAAGCAAGTAAAAATATGCTTGTGGAGAATGTAAAGATTTCACCCATGCCCTCCCAGAAAAGGTGAACACTGTCCTTTCATTAAACCAGGCACTTTCTAGTTCACACCCATAGCATCATCAGCTGAGGTCCTGGGTGACCAAAACTTAGTTATTTTTAACTTTGCACACTTGATCAGTGCTGTTTGCCGTGGATGGATACTGAAACGTGAACTTGACCATGAATGTAAACTTAGTGCGCAGAATATCTACTTGGAATTCTCACTGTCTTTACTGACAGCATTTGTGTAGGAGAGTTCTTCACTTAACATTCTAATCATATTTATGGGATGTTTACATGGTAACTACTATCCACTACTAAAAGAAAAGAAGCTAAGCCCGCGGTAGTGTACTGTAAAATATCGTGTGTCCTTATGGACGTGCGATATCTAAAATGCCATGAGAGAGGGGTTTTGATTTACAAAACTGAACTCCTTAAAGTGAATGATATAGATCAAAAGCATTTGTTCATTATTTAAATAATTTAGCTGATTTCTTTAAATATATATTACTCTGTATTTAAATAATTTAATGGAATTATTTGTGTATATAATTCTCTGTATATTCTCTATGTATTTCTTGAAATAGGAGCGCCTTGAAAAAGACACTTAGCTAACAGTTTTTTAAAGATGCTTCTAAATATGTTGTTAAATTGTTAATGAAACACCATTTAACAATTCAGAAGCTTGAAAATCCTACTGAAAATACTGTCACTTCTTATTTGTACATATTTCTTTGGATGGTCAGATTTATATTCTGGGTTTTTTTCCATGCAAAAGTGAAAGTTAAGGATACCTCCAAATAAATATCTGGACTGTGTGCCTCTTAGCCCGGAAACACTGTTGTGAAATACTCTGAGAACTGGTAGTGAGTGCATTTACGTAACAGTTTTGCAAGTGTATGAAGTGAAAGATAATCAACAAAAGTCTCATTTGTGTAACAGCTTTGACCCATTAGGGGCTTTTAAATCATGCATCACTGACTGCAGGGTTGCGTTGTCAAGCTACTTACAGATCCTAGTTAAATCAGGCATTTCATATTTTTGCCCTCATTTGCTTTTGTTTACCAGCAGGAGACAAAATATTTAATTAGTTTTGGGGCATTTCTAATCTCCTCTGGGCCAGCTCCAGCCACAATGCCGGACGCCACTTCTGAGCTAATTCCAGCCGGGCTGGCCCCTCCAGTACAGCATATGGGGAACCTACAAGCCTTTAGCAAAAGTTGGAACTGAACTATGAGAGGGGTGGGACCTCCCTGCTGGGAAAATACTGCGCAACAAAGCAAAAAGGGGCCAGCGTCACCGGTAGAGGTCAAGGCAACACTTAGACCAAACAGCATCTGGCAAACTGTGCCAAGTAGAAATCAATGAGAAGCAGGACAGTGAGTAGTAATTTTATGCCTGTTTGCACAAGAGAATAACTCCTCCTGAGCTGAAAAATTGTCTTATAAAAAGCTTACAGCATCCTTTGGCATCACCGTCTCAGTTGTTACTTCAGATACTTCTATGTCAGTCGATGAACTATATGACACGATCTGTACATGACTTTGTTTTCGACAAGTAACATTAATTGTAGCATTAATTATGTTTCAGGAGATGAGGAGTTTTAAGCGTCTTCTTCCTAGTTGGTTAGGAACCAGATGTGTAACTGTAATTCACTTCCAAAGTGCACTACGTTCTCTTCTTCATGTTTCAATGAGTCAAAGGGTTTGAGAAGAAAATAATAGTTCCTAATATTATAGATTCTAGCCAGTGTCAACTGTTGCAGCTCAGGCTACTTGAAACCTGCCCTTGTTTTTCATCTTCCGTTCATTCTCACTTTTTGTTCCTGCCTGTGTCTCTGCTTATGTCTCATCTTGTTTTTGCCCATTGTCTTTCTTTGCTTTTTTTCTTTTCCCTGAAATTCCAAGTACTGGTGTTTATCTTAAACATTTTAAACAGGCTGCCATTGGATTCCATGGGATTACTCAGGCATTAATACTAAACATAATCAGTCTTTACATGTTTGTGACATTAGGCACCATATTTTATCCCTTATAGAGCTCGTTTCTCATGCACTTTTCTGCTTCTCAAAACAGGAACCATTCTCTCTGGTTTCTGGTTTTTGTCTGCTTGTTAAGAGGTATTTTCAATGACTTCACCACCTATTTTCATTCCTGAATTACCTTGGAATTTCCTTCACATTAATTCTTTCTGTCCTTGGAGAGAGGGAAGGTGCAGGTTGCAGATTGCAAAGCCTTTATGGTATAGAAATGCTAAGCATATAGCAGGGTTTCGTAGAGGGTTTGGCTGTCCTGCAGCACCCACGTACCTGTCTCTTCAGTTTCCTGTGGCTGTAGGTGCTGGGAAGACTTCAGGTTCAGTCTGAGGTCTTCACGTCTCTTGATAGAGAAAAAAACAGGCTACTGTTCACTGTAGGAATAAAATGGAGAAAATGAGTGTTCCAGCACTGTGGTGGAAGGGATAGACAGTGGAGTGTTTGTAGAGTCCATTATCGGTCCTGGCCCGTAGAAGCTGCCCTGTGAGAAAAAAGAACTCGTGAGGAGTGAAGTAGACTGGCGGGTGGAGTCTGGGGAGAGGATCAGGGCTTTTCCTCAGAGTGGACAACTTCTTGGCAGTTAGAATTATACAGAAAAGTTTTACTATAAAAGGTAAAATGCTGCAATCTTTTTTTGTTGTTCTGCTTTTGAAGTATGTCGAGCTATTTGCTTGACCAAAATATGCAGGTGCAAGCAATTTGTTCCTTTCTTCTATTTTAAATAAGATATTTTCTGTGATTTGTCTGGGAAACTCAGTGGGAGCACATTCTTATATTCATCTCCTTTGATATCACGAAGCACCTTTTATATCTCCCTTTCTCTCCTCCTCTCTTTCCCCTCAACAGTAAACAGAAACCTCTGCTCATGTAACAGCTGTCTTTTCCCTGGGCTCTTGTGAGTTCATTTCCCATACAAAGAGTCTGTGCTACTGTATGAACAGCTTTAGTTTTCTCCCATGTGTCAGCAACACAATCCCCACATATTAAGAGAAAAAGGCTTATGAGAAAATAAAAAGGAGTTGTAATTTCAGACACTGATAATCAATGATCTTCCATAGCCAAGTGGGAAGAGCCCTAACCCCCTCCAGCAGTGAGAACCTGCTATGACGCCTGCAACCTACAGTTACCATTGTTGCCTGTGGTCTTGTGAAAGCTGGAAACCACTGCTCTCAACAAAGTCCAAGTGAAATACGTAGTTACTGATGAGCAAGTAGGTTGGCTACAGGCATAATTGAGTTGGAAGTGATGGCATTTGCTGGTTTACATATAGGATTAGATATATTTGTAGAATCATAGATATATTCTCAGGAGGGGTTTTGGTAATGCAATACTTGCACTGAAAAGAAAGTATAGGTACTTCCAGAATGAAATTCTGAACTGTCTTGTAGCATGGTTACTTGCTTAGTTTCTATATTTGGGATTTTTTTGAGGGTTTTGTTCAGAATTCCGAGGCAAAAAAAGCACTTAAAAGTGTCTAATTTTGTCTAATTAAAAGATTTTGAAAGGTGTTTTTGAATGTAGGGTAATGTTTTTTTTTTTTTAAACAGTGATTGTTTGCAATAACATAAATGTGTTTCAAATGCTTCAGCTGGCATAGCTGAATGCTAGCTATGGGTAATAGATGGGTAATTTTAATGTTACTTTCCACAATGTAAGAATATTTTTTCACCAAGTCAGCCTGGGATGTGACTTGCCCTGTGACTGCGTTATTGCCAACCTTTCCAATGTTTGGAAAGAATCAAGCACCTAGGGATGGAAAAGGAGTACAACCGCCTGTTTCAGCCAAAGCCTGACCTTTCAGCAGGTAAGATGTAGTGGCACATCACACCCTCTGCTAAGATGAGATGACACCAAAAACTGCCTTCGCTCTGTTGCTTGAAACTGTCTGACTGCATCTTTTGATTAAAGAAGAACACTGAGCCGATTTTCCTCTTAAGAAGTTTTAGTTCAACCATTCTTTGTAACAAGCTTGGGACTTTTGTGGCTTATTTTGTTTGTAGCACTGGTGTTGCTTCAGCGTCAGGGATCTCATTAAATGTAGTTACATTGATAGACTTCTGAAAATAAGCACATAGATCCTAGTTCGCACATGCTGGCTCATAAATTGTTGGGCTTTCACTGTTACCATCTATGCAGAATCCATTTGAGGTTAAAAGGACCATGTCATTGTACTGGGAGGGTAGTGGGCAGGGGAGGTGAAACATGGGAGTTATCTCTGTGTTATCTCAAAGATCCCCTTATATATACAGGGGTGATAGTGATGCACTCGAGTGAGGAATGGGCAGGGCGGTAACTGGATAAGAAACGTCTGAAAAAGAGAGAGTGTAAGGGCTGCAACAGCAGGAAGTTAGGACTGAGAGATGGAGAACCCTTGAGCACTGCTCCCTCCGGAGTCTGGAGTTGAACCCAAGACTCCTGAGTTGGTACTTCCTTCTGCTGTGAGGAAATACGGTCAAATCAGCTGATGAAGTATGTCCCAGCCACCTGCTTCATCTTTCTAATCCTGAGGTTCCTGGTATGTTAAAAGATAATACTTTATCACTTGTGCTGACAGTTACCCTGCTAGAGGTTTTTAAGAACAGGTTAGAAAAACACCTATCAGAGATCATAAAACCAATAATTCCTGACTGGAGTTGGGAGAGTAAACTACATCCCTCTCGTCATCTGCTTCTCGGTGCACGGCATGGATAATGCTTTTAGTAAGCCTCAAGCTGTGTTGTAGAGGAAGGTCTTCTCTGGAATACTCTTACCTCATTGAAATTGGGTATATAGGAAAATAAAAGATGGCTAAAGAAACTGAATTACATCTTAAACAGATGGATTCTGCTCTTGCCTGTGCCAGTATGTCTACGTAATGCCTAACAAGTCATTTTGATTTTCTGGAAGTAGTTGGGGTAGGCATATTTGTACTGCTCAGCACCACTGAAGTCAATGCCGAACAAGTTAATTCACGGTAATTCATGAACGGAGGATGCATGTTTTGCCCAGGCTCATTAGTTCAGCTGTAGAGCAAAGCTTCCACTACTGCACTACTTCAATATCCAGGCTTCCTTGCACAGTGCTAGTTGAACAGTGAGCAGTTCGCATTGTGCCAGGTAACTGTGCCCCCTGCAGCTGAACATGAGCCCCCAGTGACCCAGGTGGCCAAGAAGGGCAGTGGCATCCTGGCTTGTGTCAGGAATGGTGTGGCCAGGAACAGGAAGGTGATTGAGATCCTGTACTCAGCACTGGTGAGGCCTCACCTTGAATCCTGTGTTCAGTTTTGGGCCCCTCAATACAAGAAAGACATTGAGGGGCTGGAATGTGTCCAGAGGAGGGGAACAGAGCTGGGGAAGGGTCTGAAGAAGAAGTCTTATGAGGAGCGGCTGAGGGAACTAGAATTGTTTAGTGTGGAGAAGAGGAGGCTGAGGGGCAACCTTATCGCTCTCTACAACTGCCTGAAAGGAGTTTGTAGTGAGGTGGGTGTTGGTCTCTTCTCCCAAGTAACAAGAAATAGGACAAGAGGGAATGGCCTCAGGTTGTGCCAGGAGAGGTTCAGATTGGATATTAAGAAAAATTTTTTCATGGAAAGGGTTGTCAGGCACTGACAGAGGCTGCCCAGGGAAGTGATGCAGTCCCTATCCCTGGAGACGTTTAAAAGATGCATAGATGTTGTGCTTAGGGACATGGTTTAATGGTGAACTTGTCACTGTTAGGTTAATGGCTGGACTTGACGGTCTTAAAGGTCTTTTCCAACCTAAACGATTCTACAATTCTGCGATTCTGTGATTTTTGGTTTTTTTTAGGAGTTTTAGACCTCCTGTCTAAAGCATCTAGAACGATGCTTTACAACAAACTTAGGTTGAAAGGATGTTTTGGTGCAGGATCACTGGGGAAAGCTGTGCTTTTTAAGCTACTTAAGAAAGATAACTTGGAACAGAAAAGGGTGAGTGGCAAGCAGCAATGGGTATATGGAGAAAAAAGTGATAGCTGGAGTGCAGTGCAGCAAGTAGAGTCTTAAATGTGGTTGGGAGACTTGTTGAATTGTTAAAAGGAAAGGCTTACCCAGAGAGATTTATGAGGAAAATGAAATGTTCTAAGCAGTCTGTAGAAAAGGGTGTCCAGTGTGAGGTTGGGAAGCCTCAGGTGAAGTGATTGTAAGCTCATCTTACTGCTGTCGATTGCTGCTCAGCTTCACAGAATGAGTTAGTGTCTGAATTTCCCTTCAGTTCAGGAAAACTTGTGAATTCTGTTCTCCGGTTGTTCTATAGCCGTGATAGGTAAAACAGTGGAAATAACCAAAGAAGGAAAACACATTACTCTGCACACCCTACATTTCTAACCTGTCTCGTGAGCTGAGTCAACTATTACTAGAGACGGGGCCCTGAAGGATGGTGATATTCTGGTAGTTACCCACCTGCTCCTAATTAAGCAGCTCACACCATGCCTCTCCTTTAGCTTCGCTCAGTGTGAGCTACAGAGGTGAGAAGCCTTGATGAAGCTTTAGAAAGGATCTACCTGAGACAAGCGTGAGCTCTGGCTAGAGGGAAGAGGTAAGATTCTTGCTTTGCTATATTGCTTGTATATGTTATTTTCAGTACAACTAGAGAAGAGAAAGTACTGAAGAACTGGACTTTAACCAGAAATATTACTTTCACTTCCTTTTAATTTTAGTGCTTGGCTACAGTTGTTCCACAGCAAAAGTTATAAGCTTGTGTTTGCCATAGTAGCACAGGTGGAAGGTATCCAGCTCTTCTTAGTGGGTGCTGTGATAATCACAGCTGAATTATTAACTTGGAAGTCTAGCAGACAATTTTTAATGTATTTCTGTGTCTAGTCATAAATCCTGAAACTCTTATAGTTAGTTTCTTTAAAAGACTGAAACTATCCCTTATTTTCCTAACATCAGTTGTGATTTAAAGATGCTAAAATGTTTTAGTTCATGACTGAAATAGCATTCTTACCAGTCTCTCTTGTTTTTCTCTGAAAAAACCCCATAATATTTTGATTAAATATATTATTTTAGAATGAAAATGTGAGTCAAATAATGCTACCAGGGTCATGAAGTAGCACCAAATTTATACCTGCATAAGGAGAGATTCAAAGATTGAAATCTGTATAATTGAGTAGACAGCGAGCTGCTTTCTGGTGATTCTAATATTACTCTGACTTGAGATTATGTTATGAAAGTAAAATAAGAGTAAAAGGGAAATTCTTGAGAAATGATTTCTATACAGTTAATTAATCTTGTAATAAAATTAATGGCTTTTTGAGAACTTATAAAAATCTCTCGATAATGTATTTTCATATGGCTGATGGGCAATGCAAATGAACTAAATTAGTTGGTGTGGATAAGACCATAATATTTACTTTCCTTATTTCTCTTTCTAAAAGCAACAATGGATCTGCCACAGAACAAGTTTTAGCCTTGCCTCTGAGCTATAAAATCCTGCTAGGGGTTTGTTGTTAATCCAGATGGATTGGGCCCTTGTCCTGTGATTTGATAGTAAATCATTTAAGGTAAAGTTGCAGTTTGTTCTGTAAGAGAGATAAATCACTGCTTCTCTCTTGAGATTGTACCAGAGTGTTAGTCAAAACAAGAGAACGGCGGTGAATCAATTAGGAGGGGGAAGATTAACAGCACTGTCCTGTACTGTGTTACTGTGCAGTAGTGGAGTAAATGATAAAGCTTTCTAAGAAGTGTGATTTTAATTATATTCGAAGCCTTCATTGTAGTTCACACTGGCAGGGCATATTTAGTTAAAATAGGAAAAAGGCTGACAAAAAAATATGGTATTATGCCATATGGTATTTTAAATGGGTGCTTTTCATATTCCTGGTGTGAAGTAAACAGCACTTTTAACAGTAATTAATTACCTGAACTGAGTAATAGCTATCTCATGACAATGCCCAATATTTATTAACTTACACAAATCCCTTAATTTTATTGTGTTCTTTTACATTAAAAATCTCTTGAGATCTGTTTTAAGAGACAAGGGATTTAACTAACAAACTTATTTGGACATTGAAGACTGCAGCACTGAAATATGAAGATGAGAGGTGTATTTTTTTTTTCCTACTGCACATGCAATTCTTCCCATGAAGCATCTTCAGAAAAAGAAACCTCTCACGAGTTTTAATTGCTGACCCCTCTGTGAAGGACATATGGTTATGTGGCTTTTCTGAAAGGTGCTGTTCGCAACTCTCTCGCACAAATAATCAGAAATGGTCACTCGGAAAGGGGCACGTTAACGTGTGGTGGTAGCTCTTTATGTCTAGAGAACAGGTCAGTGCACACAGATAGGGACGTCGAACATTTCTAATGAAACGTGGTGCAGTTTTACTTCTTTAAAAATTGAAGAGGTGGCATACATTTTGATAATGGAATAATGGAGACTCCCTACCCCAACCATCATCTCTGTTCAAGACCATTAGGATTCAGAATATTAAGAGCAGAGCAACTGGGCGTAACAGCCTACGTTCAACATCTGTCATGTTGGAGTCCATTAGTGTTCAATTGCATCCCATTGTTTTTGGATTATTCACCCTCATTTCATTGTCATTGCTTCTGCTGTGGATTAATCAGCTGTTTACAACTACACCAAGTTTTGGAGTCATGATGAAAACAATTGAGCTATAGTTCTAAATAAATATACAGTATTCACTCTCTAATGAAAAAAGGTACTGATTTATGAATGCTGGTAACAATTTAATTAAGTTTGAAATCAATAGGGATAATAAATCATTGTGTGGCAGGGCTTTGTTTTTACCTTTTGAGTATATTCTAAAATGATCATATGACGTTTCCTTGCAAGTTGATGTAGATGGTGGTTTTAATAATACAAGTACAGTACAACAAAGATATTTTGTTTATGCCTGTGGGGGGTGTGTATCCTCTGTCGTTACAATTGGCAGCAGAAATAATCCCTTACTGTCAGCAAGCGGATTTCTTTTTTTCACATCCCCTTTAATTTTCTTCACTCTTACTAAAAAGATACTTTTTATTTTTTTAAAGTTCACAGAAAATACTCTTGTATACTTTTATACAGTGTATTGAAAAAAGCAGTTTTCAGACAATTTGTATACTTACATGGTTTTGTGTAGGTCTGTGTCCCAAGCTATATAAATACAGTAACAATCTTTATGAGATAAATACATAGCTGCATTTTAAGTGTTTTAATATATTTGAAATTATTTTAATGGCATTGGATTTGCTGACATGTGAATACAAAATCCTCATTGTTCTTAGGGTGCCACTCTCTCTGCAATGTTGTGTACTTTATACAATATTGAAATCGTGAGTCCTGAAGGGTTTCTAATCATAAGAGTCAACTTATTTTGGCAGTGTAGAGTGCAAACCAGTAGTGTTCTCGGCCATGTACCAATAAGCTAATTCTCTGTTTCATGAGAACAGTTTATTCTTCTACCCTTAATACCATCTAACCAAAATTGTCACGTTTTAATATACAAATATCACAATGCACAGAGATTTTTTTTTTCCTGAGTTGCAACAGATTATCCATTGAAAGGATCTTTTGCTTAACTGCCCAGAGCCTTGTGGGGCCAGCCAGACACTGCTCCAGATGGCAAGTTGTTAGGGCTGGACAGAATGGCTTCGGAAGACTTCTCAACAGATGAAGGCTGTAATGTTCGGATTTTACTGTTTTGGTTTTTTTTTTCCCCCCGTAGTTCCCAGGGTGGGAAGGTAGTGGGATGGGAGCAGCGTGCCGCCCGCCCACCTGCTACCACCTGTTTAGCTTTTGCAGTTCCTATAAAGCCTCGTCTTCTCTGTAAGACGCAGTCATTGCTCGCCAGCAGGAGCCAAGAAAGGAGAGATTTCTGTTAGGAAGTTACGTCTGTAGATCGCAACAGTTCATCATTTCAAAATGCTGTCCTAAGCCGAATCAGAACTTCTTTCATCTGAAATGGTCGCTTGGAATCAATGTGGTTTTAACCCATTGAGACCCTTTTTGGATTAAATGGACCGTTTTCTTCAGTAACATACTTTTTGAGAATGGAGATTTCGTTGTTTTCTGTCTCTTCAAGTTTAAAGAAATTAAAAGAATGAAAGCATAAGACATTAAAAACTCTTTGTTCTTTCTTTAAACAATAAGAAGAAATTTTCAGACATTTCCAGAAGAACCAGAAGACATTTTATTTCTTTTTATTTTGTTGTTTTTTGGTTTTAGATGCTAAGAAAAACAACCCATCACTGATATTGGAAACAGATTCAGGAGGCACCCAGGCTACCTGCGTGAGTGCTTTCCCTACCACTTTTTAGATACCTCATTTTTAAAAAGTGATCTTTTTGTGCGTGTGAAACTGAAGCTGCATCGAATATGAAAACCTGTAAACCCAGTCATTTGGATTCAGGCGTAGAATCCGACATCCAGTGCAGGAGTGGACCGGGCTGTGTTGTGAAGTGCAGTTCAGAAAGGATGGAGAACGCTGCCAAGAGAAGACTGGCTGCCAATGCCAGGGAGAGACGGCGGATGCAAGGGCTGAACACAGCCTTCGATCGCTTGAGGAAGGTGGTTCCGCAGTGGGGCCAAGATAAGAAGCTGTCCAAGTATGAGACCCTTCAGATGGCTCTGAGTTACATCATGGCTCTCACTAGGATCCTCGCCGAAGCAGAACGATACAGCACCGAACGAGAGTGGATTAGCCTTCACTGTGAACACTTCCATCCAGAGAGCTACCACCAGTACGCAGGACAGAAAATGGCAACAGACAGCGATCCTTACGCACAGCGAGTATTCAGCTATCACCCTGAACACTTTCAAATAGCTAATTAGAGCTAATTAGAACTAAGAATATGCAGCAAGCCAGATGTGTAATTTAATAAATAGCCAGAGTTAATCTGCTCGCTTAAGGTAAATTGACGTTCTAATAGCTCGTTCTTGTTTGCATCTTATACTAATTTGACAAAATAAATTTGCTTTGGGAACTTTAAATCAATATGCATTTAAGAAGACTGCATTTATTTAATGCTGGTGCAAAGCATACTTTTAATTTGAAATCTTTCCAACTGTTGCTTCCTAGTTCATCCGGTTCATCTCATTCTTTTATTAAATAAGTTTTTGGTGGGTTTTTTAACTGTGATGAACCATGACAGTATTTTCTACAGACTCTGGGACAAATTGACCCATGGTGTAACTGAATGCAGTAACACCAGAAATGAACTTCATTCCATGCTTTTATTTTGATGTCAGCTTTAAAGTTATCCTTTGGTTTGTTTTCCCATCTATTGCTGTCATGGAAAAAGCTTTATAATGGCCTGGAGTTCTAGTCCCCAGAGAACCAACTTCCTTAAACTTTGTAAGTTTGACGTATGGGTTCCAAGGTTGTGTAGGTTTGCTTTAATCCAATTTATGGTGTCTCTTGTATGCTCGAAAAAGAGCTGGTTTCAAGTCATGGAAGGAATGATTTTATTTTTGATGGCTGTTGCAGCACATGTGTTTATATACTGTGAATGAGATCGCGCATGTGGAAATAATCTAAACGTCTAGATTTTTGTAGACTTTAAATGTTTGGATTTTATTTTTTGATTTTGTGTTATCTGGAAACAATAACAGATTTTGTAAATCATAAATAAAGTGTTTTCTATGATATGTCCTCACCAACTACCTGAAATTCCTTTTTTAGGAATTCCTTACTAGTGGCTTTCCCTCCCCAAACGTTGCACTGCGTCCATCCCAGTCCCGGCAGTTTATCTGTGCAATAGAATAAAATGGTGCTTCCTTCCCAGTTAGGATGAGAGGTGGGGGGTTATTTATTCACTGAGAAACACCCTTTAAAGATAAGAGCTTGGTAAAAAGTTACAGGGCATTCTTGCAAAGCAGCTGAGCTCATTCCAGCCCCAGTGATGCCCTGAACTGCCTTTTGTCTGTTTGCTTCTTTCATTTGTGAAGGATAGAGGGATCTCGGTAGAGAAGGCAGAAGAGGCGAGGAGGCTGGGAAGATCGACAAATGAGTAGGACAGCTGGAGAAGCAGATGTGTTTGTAGCAGGATGTAGAGCCCACAGAAGTTTGACTGCTGACGTCTGTTGCAATGGCAGCGGACTGTGATGCCGAGGGATGCTTCTGTCGGTGCTTGTTTCCCCAAACAAGCCCTTGCTGCTGTCAGCTGTGAGGGAGAATGAGAAAAGGAGCTGCTGTCCCAGAACAGCTGTTGGTGGGTTTCCAGCAGGGAAGGCTGGCGGGTTCCCTGCTGGCTGCTGCCATAGCTTATATTTTAGACTTCTTTCAAATGACAAATGAACAGCTTTGATAGGAGTTATTTTCTACAATTAAGCAGCTTTCAGTGAAAAACAAAAGCATCAGTAGGACCTTAGCCCTGTTCGGGAGCGGAGAGACTGCTGCAGGAACTGTTCCATACAAAGAGCTGACCTTTCTGCCTGTCTTCTCTCAGAACTCTGACTGACGTTTTGCCCTCGGTTGCCTTCGCGCAGACTGGTGCCGTTCCTGAGACCAGAGCGGGACTGTTCTTGCAGAGAAAGCTGCTGGGACAGACTCTCAGGCTCGGTTAAACTGTATAGGAGAGGCGCTGTGTGTCCTGAGCAACTGTCTCCTTCAAGTGCTGGCATTCAAGGAGCTTTTTTTAGTGTGTATTTTAGCTTCTCTACAGGTAATGCATAGTGTTAATTTTTAGAATGTGGGGTTTTACTTCTTGTGAACCACATTAAGCACACACAAAGCGGATTCAGCCTTCTGGGAACATGAAGTCATGTTCCTCACTGATTTCTTTGCAGAAGTTTATAGAGAAGGAAAAGAATTAGTTGTTGATTATCATGCAGCCAAGTTAATACTGTTTGAATATTACTTATCATTAAGAGGCAAGATTAAATGTGTAATAACAATACAATCCTTAAATAATTAAACAATGTGCCATCTTACGCTGATTTATTAGCTGTAAACTTTAGGCAGATGTTGTCTCACCTGCACTGCTAACGCAGTAGTGGATTTTCCATCCTGAAATAGAAATATAATGCAAATAAATTGTGTAATTCTATGACATGGAAAACTTGGCTTAGTGAAAGATAACCTTATTGACCTTCGGTGGGAAAGGTAATACAATACGAAAGTATAAATACCAGAGCACTGTGTAAGAACAGTACTGATGTCTTTCTGTACTGATGTCTTTCTTCACTACTGGCATATAATTTGATTTTGTGGGACACGACAGTGCAGTTTATATGTGATTTATATAAAAGTACTTAACATTTATTTCACTTCCAATTTTGCTTCTTCCACGCAGCACTGTAATTTGCCATCTACTGCATATGGTGAGAGATATAAAAGTAATGGATTAGGGTGCAGTGAATGGTTAAATAACAGGAAGCATGCATAGGGAGCAGCAGACAACACAAAACGTAAAATATCTGTGGTCGTGTTACCAAAAGTGATTAAGAACTGAAATTTGAGTCCTAGACAGCACTTCAGTGCAGTCAATAGGCATCTTGTGAACACTTTGTAAATCAGGTCATTGCCTCAGTCTGTGCTGTTGAACAATGTGAAAAGATTATAATCCCCATTCTCTTGGAATTAGTTGTGCTAGTGGGAGGTGAATGTGATCCCTTTATTGAATAATTAGAAACATTGCTAGTAGAAACGTGATTTTATATGATTCTCTAGTATTTCTCTTTTGTGGAGGGGTGCAGCATTGAGCTGCAAGCCGGTGTTTTCGATTTACTATAGCTTTGAAGGCAGCAGACTAAGTTCTTTGTAGTGTATTGGCGGCTGTCAGGCTGCTGCTGGTCTGGGGAGTGAATGGCGGTGAGGGGGAAGATTAATAATTCAAAATTCTTTCTGAAGGCAATCTGAAAAGTGAGTATTATGCATGCTGGTTTGAACTTTTCAAACTCAATTTTTCAGGAATACATAATTTCTTTTGATAGCTTTCCTTTACAAATACTTTGGTGACAATTTGTGATTGCCACTGTCTGATGTAAGAGATGCAGAAGTGCATAGACATCCAGCCAGGCAGGAGTGAAGGAACATAGTTATATGAGAAAGCAAAATCAGTACCAGCAAGTGCTGTGGTGTGCATCATTTTTTCTCCCTGTTCTCCTCTGTATCCTAGCACTAAGATCCAGCTTCCTTCAAGTGTCCGATTTGCATCTGCTGCTCCTTTAAAATGCATTCCGAAGTCTCCTAATGGACCTTTATACAAGGAATACGTTCAGTCATTCCAGTTAAAGACATGCACAGGGAAGAGTGAAATCCAGGGTGGTTTTTGTGTTTGATTGGCCCACATTCCCCTTTCCCTTGTTCAAGTGGTGGATGTGCAGCCAAAGGTTGAAACAGCTGCAATGGGCCTCCAGGGCTCTGCTGCAAGGAGGCTTCTAGGAGCAGTGTTCTAGAGCCTGCAAACAGGTACCCTGGGGGCAGGGAGGAGGAGGTGGGCTAAGAGACCAATGGAGTAGATTCCTCATGAATTTGTGAGATACGAAGGAGTTCAGCTCTGACAGCCTGTAGGTAGAAATATACACTCAAGTGTAGGCTTTGGAGGCTGATCCTCTAAATTACTGAGAATCTGGCACAGCTATTGGCCTTTAAGACATACGAATAGCCCTGCAGACCACTTGGCTTCTGCTCGGCTGCTTCCAAGAAACCTTATTCCTTCAAGCTTTGATGAAGGGGCTGAGGTTGTCAGAAAAAGAAAGCATGATTTAAACCCAAAGCAAATTGATCTCAAGAACTGCTTAAAAAAGCAACAAATGTGTTTCACAGCTGCCTGCTGGAGGCATGGCTGCTCTGTGACTTGATCCTGTTTTATGATCCTTCTACATGAGGTAAGGTCCATTAAGCAGCTGGCACAGCAAAGTTCCGAGAAAACCTCTGGTCTTGTTGCACACTTTCACAATTACTTGAACACGTGAAGGACACACTCTTGTATGCAACTCTGAAGCATTTATTTAAGTTTAGGTGAGACAAAGGGAAATACATTACCGAACAGGCAGATGTTTGTTTTCTTTCATATGCACTTCAAATATACTTTAAAACTGACGTCAACACTTTACTTCCCAGTGAGAATGACTTTGGATCAAAAAATAAAAGTGCCAACTTTAATCAAGGAAAAAAAGTATAAAATAGAATTTTAAGGCTCAAAGTGAACATCTTTGGAAATAATAAGGCAATTAGCAATGAATCACTTCTCCAATATTGAACAGTTAAAATATTTCATTAGGTCTTGCTGATCGTTTTCTTTAAAGATATTTTCCAAGAACTAACGCTTTCAAACCAAGTAGCTTTAAGAGCACAGTTCTTAAAGGAATTCTTATTGGAGATTTGTTGCTTTGGAGAAACTAGGATTGCTGTAAACAGTTGGGATTGGCAATTGTTTACATATTAAGATAAAGACTGCAGCCTTGGCTTTTCCTATTTGAAGTGTGTGCTCTTATCTTCTCACGCCAGTAGGCTTGAGGCATTCTGGAGGGGTGCTGCACCTTCCAAATGAAGCAAAGGAACTCAGTCCAGCTGTTTCAAGGCAGGCAGTCTGACAGTATCCATGCAGACTGCTATGGGATGCTGCTGGGAACTGGATTCGTGCCAAACTGGACTGTAATTTTAAAGCAAAGGTAATACATTTGCTTCTACGAAAGTTGTCGTTTCTGCTCTTCTCTGGGATACACTGTGCCTCTCTTTGCTTGTGTACAAACCCAGGGCTAGAAGGAAACTGGAAACTGAATAAACCTGGAAGACTCTGAATCATAAAACACTGAAAGGTTACAAAACTGAGCATTTCTGTATCTCGCTGATACAATGTCACGCTCCACATTGTTGGGATTTCATGGGCTTTTGGAGGACAATAGCTAACACTGACTTCAGAGGAGGTTCTGACATGGATTTTTGTTGCTGCAGTAGCCTTCCCTGACTAAGAGAATGCAGTACCGTGGCAGTGTGAAGTCAAACCGGTTATTTGATTAGACAAAAACAATGAACAGCCAAGCTGTTCAGGCAGGGAGCACAGTTGCACAGTCTCTGGTGCATCTTGACTCAGTATGATTAGGTAGTGCCATCCTTCACAGGACGTGAACTCAAACAGTATCACATGTTTTGTGACAACTCAGTGTTGTCTCTGCTGCTTACCCAAGCTTTTTTCCCTTGGTTTGCCCATCAGTTAACAACGCAAACATAATTTTTGTGTATTTTCCTAGCAAGTCTTCTTTGTGAAGAGCACATCAATGCTACTAATTAAGAGCATTTGCATCCATTCTCATAAGCTTCCTTTACTCACTCATTGTGTGGGCTCAGTATATGCAGAGGAGAAATGTCCTGTAGCAGTTAACGAGCAAAATTTAATGACCACAGACCATTTAGGGTCAGCTTCTGTTTTTGTTTGTATCAGATGCACTGAAAGGAATCAAAATTACTGAGAAATTGAAATTACTGAGAAATTGCCTTCCTCTAAACCCTTAGGAAACCCTCAGTTGGAGACACCATAAACTGTGTCTCCACACATAAACTTATAGGAAACCAAATGAAAGGCTGTCTCTCAGGCTCTGGCCATGCCAGTATCTTTTCACTCTTAAGACAACACCTCATCGTTTTCTTTGCATATTAATTTTTTTTAAAGTTACATTTTTAACTTTTAAAACATCCACATAAGGCCTAAAATGAAAGCCTCTGTTAACTTTTTGTCTCTGTGACTCTGATCAGGACTTTGTTGCATTCTCCAGCTGGGTTGAGAGCAAGAACTGCTGGAAGAAATGTCCAAAGAAGAAGGATATCAATAATTTCAAGATGCAGTAAATCATCTTAGACATTCACAAGTGCTGGGGGGTATGAACACAACTGTACAGATGCTAAATATATTCAAATCAATCATTAATCATTGTTGCTTAACACCTTCTGTTGCGCTTTCATTAAATTGCCTTATTTATTGCTACTATGAGTTACAGTAGGGTTTTAGCTCTTTGCTTAACTTCATGACACCTGTATATTAACAGAATTTTCTCTGTCTTTACAGTAGACCCCACACTTGTGGTTATTTCCTAAGCAACAGTGCAAATTTAAATTCCACCAGATCAGAATTCCTTTCAGTTAGCTACAAAATGAGCTAGGTGGGAGACGCACTTTTCTTTTAGTCGTGTTAAAAATCAGGAAAAAGAGACTGATATTTAAAAATGGTGACATTACAAGCTTTGTATCAGCTGTGTGTAAAGGCAGAGAATCACTAGCATCGTAAAGAAAAAAATAATGAAGCACATTTGGAGAACAGTTTCGGCTACGGGCTCTAGGGAACCTGTGTCAGACAACAGGAATTCTGGATTCCTATGTTAGCATCCTACGCACGTGCCCTGTACCTCACTTTATGAATCCTTACACCATGAGTACACGGTTCATGGAGCGCACACACACACACAAATATAAATATATTGGATATTCAGTGGTACCTACATGAAACACTATCGTCTTGAGTTCAAAAATTCTAACGTTATCTGGCATAATAATATATAAAAATGAGTTACATCTTTTCCCTTTCGCTTGTGCTTTGTGATTAGCTGGCATGTTTTTTAGAGTTACATTCAAAGTCACGTTGCTTACCCTCAGTCAGGATTGTTGTTACTGTGATGTCAATGTGTTTGCTGGCTGTGTTCCAGCTGAACGTCATCAATCCTTAGCATGGCTTGGTACAGTACAGTAGCTTTAATTCAAACAGTAAAAGTGGTATTGGCTTTTAAGTGCCGAAAACTATGTTTACTATGTAATTCTTAGCAAACTACACAGTACTGAATTTATTGCACAACACTCCATACCACGATTATCCTGCAGTAAAACAATACGCAGAAGTCTCGCAGGATGTGTTACTTGCAACACTCACAGCAGCAATACACTTAATTACAAACCAATTGCTTGTAAACCTTGAGCATCTTGACTTGTATGTCTTTTTTTTTTTTTTTTTTCCTTTCTTTTCACAGTTCCAGGATCTCTGCGGGTGTAATTGGAACAGTTGGTTGTTTGGATTTCACAGTTCTTCACTCTCCACTACCTTTTGGGCTGGGGATGAAAACAGCACAGGGCTTTCTGTAGTTGGGAAGGCAGGAAAAATGTCAGGTCCTTGGCCGGTGAGATTTGCGTACCAGCTGCCACCAGGTCGAAGCTTTAGTTGCTGTGGGATTTGACGGTGCCACTGGGCTGAAGCAACAGAAACAAAGCAGGCTGTATAAACCCCTAATTCAGTTCACAATGAAACAACAGAAATCAATGCTCACAGCAGAAAAGTTGCTTCCAACATCCTTGAAGAGAGCACAGTGTTGTTGTTCCCTCTTTTTGGGCCTATTCCTTCAAATGTAATAATTATGTAGTTTACACGTTGAGTATTTTTATTGGGGTCTGCAGATGGGATTCCATCGCTGCTCAATTCTATGGCAACGTTTACAGGGATTTCACGAGTCCAACATTTAATCACTGAATCGTTTGGAGCCTTCTCCAAAACTCCTGCAATCAAAACTAAAAGCGTACCACGGTATGAACAGAGATGGAAAAAATGGACATGGCTCTGTTTTTGTGCTGCTCTGTCCTCTGGGGGACTTTTCTTCCTGATGCTTTTTTTGATGGTATTTGATTCCAAAGTAATGATGTAGGGATTTATTTTTACTGAAATGATTACAATTTTTATTTCCCTCTATTAGTGACAAACAGTAACGTTCCCTACACTTTTTAAAGATACTGAAAGAAATGTAATCCAAATCCACATATTCAATGACTTCTAAGTAACCTTCAACTTGTTCCCATATGAAGAAATATGTTGCAACTCTAAGAATATCTAGCTCTTAGATACTACTTAACAGTTCCCATTCTTGAAACACCCAGAAAGGGGAAATGGATATTATCTTTGCTAGTATTTATCCGTACAAAACCTCCAGGTTTGCACCCAAACTGGCCAAAATATCTGTCAGCAATTAAATGAAAGGGAAGTTCAGGCTACAACACTGAGAAGAGCTCAGTGTGGGGGACTTGGATTGATAGGAGAAGTTTGTTAGCTTTCTGTGCTGAATTTCAACCCTGTCTACCTGGACATATTTGAAAAAGAGCCTCCTATTTTTCTTGCAATGCCCAATTTGTTTCTATTTGAATGATATGTTCATTATTTACTGTACTTCTTTCTTTGTACATGGAATTGCAAATATCAGACCACACTTTGAACCCCCCAATCCCATCCATTCAAAATAGCACAAAGAAATTATTTCTGTCATTCCCTGCAGAGTCTTTAGAAAACACTTTTGGAATCAGGAAGCATTTCTTATGTCCCATGTTTTTCCTGTGTGTTCCTTTAATCCTTGATACGACAGTCTAATTTACATCTTGTGACGTTTGGATACCTAAGGAGTTATT
The DNA here is from genome assembly GCF_017976375.1 of Cuculus canorus. Classification (NCBI taxonomy): domain Eukaryota; kingdom Metazoa; phylum Chordata; class Aves; order Cuculiformes; family Cuculidae; genus Cuculus; species Cuculus canorus. The sequence continues at coordinate 7,608,210 of NC_071407.1, forward strand.
TTCAGCCCTCTCGACCCTTACATTACCGTTGCCAGTGTCCCCACAAGGTGGCAGACAGCTGACAGAGCTGCACGCCTGGCTTGGAGTTATCCCTCATCATTAAGTGAGAAATAAAAGGTTGAAAGTGTGTTGTTTTTTTCCCTTTGAGGGTATAATCGTCAATATATAAACTATAATCTGATAGTTTGTGAAATGTGTCTTCTATATTTTTATGCTGCTTAAGTGATCAAAGTGTTCTCTTATTCTAGAGAAATTGTCTTAATGATTACACATCACATAGATTCAGTGATTAGTGATGTGCTGTAGTTCTTGAACTGGGCTGGAGCCTTCCAAGTCCTAGACAAACACATTAGATGAAAACTAGCCTCATTAATTAGGCATAATTAGTTTCCATCATACATGCTCCATAGAAGAAGGGGTCTGCTTTCTTGTGTGCGATTCATTGTTCCATCTCAGGTCAGGGCTGTAGCGCAGGCGTGTGTGTCAAAGGGAACAGAGTTACAGTTCAGCTTGAATACATGTTTATCATACGTTTATGTGACTGGGGAATTTGGAAGGTGGGAAATGGGAGTAGAGAACACCGTGCAAAACTCCTCCTCCCTTTTTTTTTTTTTTCCCCGCCTTTAAACTGATGCAGGAGAGCTATTTTGGCCATTTAACTGTATCATTATATCATACCTCCTCCTGGTGGCCCTGTTAAGCTGTGGCCATGCTGTGACACCGATTTCTAATCTACACAGCAATTTACTAAGAACTAGGGGAGGGCTGGGACCAGTCAAAGAAAAGAAATCCTGATTGTGTTTTACTTACTAGACCACACCTACCGTATATGTCAAGCCTGGCAGTACAAGAGACAATACCAGCTTCGTTTTTCGCGGACAAGGTATACCAGCCAGCATCTGATTTCCTGGCAGGTTGAATCAGGAGGCAGACGTACCCTGTTGTATCTTGATGCATGCTGGGAAAACAAGTAGTTTGGAATTAGTTCTTCTCAAAAGCATACCAACTTGAGATTTTACAATGTGTACATTAAATATGAGTTAGATAAGTTGGAACTTCTATTCTCAAGGAGGCAGCAGTAATCAATAGATTTTCAGTATGGCCTCAGCTAATAATCAGAGGAGTTGAAATCTGTTCCTATTCCTCTCAGCTGTGCAAAGCCATGAGGACATGACACTATGAACTGAACTGCACAATGAAGCTGGGGAACGGTCTGGAGCACGAATCTTCTGAGGAGCAGCCCGGGGAACTGAGAATGTTTAGTCTGGAGGGGTCTGAGAGGACACCTTATCACTCTCTACAACTACCTGAAAGAAGATTGTAGAGAGGTGTGAGTTGGTCTCTTCTCCAAAGTAACGAGTGACAGGATGAGAGGAAATGGCCTCAAGTTGCACAGGGAAGGGTTAGATTGAATATTAGGAAAAGTGTTTTTACTGACAGAGTGGTGAAGCATTGGAACTGGCTGCCCAGGGAAGTGGTGGAATCTGCATCCCTGGAGATGGGATATGGAGTAGATATGGCACTTTACAGCATAGTCTAGCAGGCACAGTGGAGTTGGGCTGATGGTTGGACTGGATGATCTTAGAGGTGTTTTACAACCTTAATGACTTGATTCTGTGATTCTCTGAACTGTTGCTCTGCATGTGTTAATACTGCAATTGTTTATTAGCCATGCGAAGACGCTGCATGCTTATATTGATTTTTTTCCTAGTTCAGAAGCTGGAAGAAAAACATAACAGAATATCAAGAACATATGTACAAAGTTGTGATATTTTCCACAACAGAAACCAGAGTGAGTCAGAAACTTTCTTAGGGCACGCTTTTCCATGAGAAAACACCTGAGTGGCAAAATCTTAAAGATTCATTTGGCCAACGCTCTTAAAGAAACCTGCTTCATTATTCCTTCCTCTTCTTTTGCTCTTCAGTGATTCAAGACTTTCTGACTGCAGCTTCCAGGGAAAACTATTGAGTAGTCTAGCAGAGAACTGAGGCTCCTCTGCTCTCCAGGCTGTGGGTGGGCCTTTCTATCAACCCAGATGTTTCCCTCATTATAAAGGAAGAGGTGGGAGAGGAGAACATCAGAATACTCGAGGCTGCAAGAAGTTCTCAAATTTGAGATTTGGTTTCCTTGTGAACTGGACTGAAACATCAAACCAGAGAATTTCAGGTCAAGAGGACACTTTTTGCTTCTGGCAGCTCTAATCAAAAAGGGAACATTCACCCTTTGCTCCCTGATCTACATAATTTGCTTTATGCCGGGGGTGAAGTGGTATAGAAGACCATGCGTGTCCATATCCTGTTACAAAAGGGTCTCTGGCCTCAGGCAGGAAGGTAGTAGTGAGGCAGGATAGGGACAAACATCACTGATGTGGGTCTGTGCAGAACCACTGGGAGCTCTGAGGGCCTGCAGTCTGGGAGGGATGGCTGAAACAGCAGGGGTTTTACAAGCCTCATGTTGGCTCCTGGCGCTGTGAGGGGTGAGAGGTTTCCCTTAGTTCTTCCTCTGCTCAGTAGAAGCCAAAACTTGTTTTCTAAGCTCCTGTGACACAACTGGAAAAGAAGCATTTTAGGATGGTTTTTCGTTATGCACTAACTACAGTGTTTGCATGTGTGTAACCATCATTCCCATAAAAGTACCCATACTCAAAATGAATCTACCTAGAGGCAGAGGAGTAAAGACTACAGCCTACAGAAGATCAGAGTCAGGTGGGCTTTCTTGAGAGGGACAGCAGTCTCTGATTCGGGGCAGGGAAACCACTGAAATATTTTGTCAAGTGAGCTTTCCCCCATGGCAGGGGGGAGCAGAGCCAGTGTTCTTCACAGCCAGCCCGCGTGGTACACATGTGAACGGTGCAGTGCCTCTGGAAGCTGATGTCAGAGAGCCAACGCCCGCATCAAATCATTAGTTGGAGCCAAGGCAAATAATATATTAAAAATCAGATCTATGCTGAACTAGCAATCTATAAAAAAATAAATGAAAGCAATTAATTTCTCATTATTCACAGCCAGGCACATTATTTCATCAGTTTTTCTTTTGCAAAACCTAAAAAATAGCGATGAGTTTGTACGCAAGAGCTGAACCCAAATGTTGTTGTATTTTGTAAGCACGGATTAGTCTTTGCCTACGTTTGTGACCAAACTTTGTTATCGACCTATGTATCTGGTATGCTAAACTCTCTATTATCCCGTGCTCTAGGGCATTCTAATGATGTTGTGAGTTTGAATTCATCCATAGTTAGGACTAATATGAGGAAAAAATAGTTTAAAGAGAGAATAAGGTGCTATAATGCATGAAACAATGTGATATTATAGTATCTTGGATAAGAAGCTGCATTTGCTGTATCAGACCTCTGGCTTGAAAGGTCTAGCACCTCTCTCTGAAGCAGTGGCACATTCTGCTCCATGCCTTTATTCTGAACCAAGGAAACAGTTATTGATCACCTCACAGTGAAACCGGCGCTTTAAAACATTTTGTAGGTGAAGCAAGTTGTTTCAAGAAGAACATCGCCGGGGCGTGGGTTTGCATGGAGACAATTGGTGCAGCCACAAGAAGCTCCTAAGCTCCAGTATGACAGCACAGTACCTGATCCTCTCTCTGTTTGATGGGATGGTCTCGTTATCCTTCTTCCAGTAAAATACAGGGGGTGGCATTCCCACAACTCTGCACTCTAATCTGACGGGGTACCCTTCAGGAACGCCACAGTTCTGAAGCTTCTCCAAAAACATGGGGGCTTTTTTTACTTCCTTTGCTGAAAAAAGAGAAGGAATTATTGAACAACAGATATTTTCTTCATTGTTTCACTTTGAATAATATATGTCAGGACACGACCAAAAATTATTCTTGTGATATCCAAACAAGTTGTGGATTTTTAATAGGATATTAGAAAGGAGGTGACATAGCCTCTGTAAGGGAACGTAAAGAAAATAACAGGCAGAACTGATATTCATAAAAGAATGTATACATATCTAATGGGCCTAAATATGTTACTATTGCAGGAAGTTAATGCCAGATCTATGGATTTCAATAGCTTACATCTTGTAAAGCTTTATTATAGGACAATGTTCAGATTTGTACATTTTCCTATTTAAAAACACTTTGAAACCAATAAAATCGGGACTGACATCAAGGAGACCTCAATGGATAATATGAATTCAAACCCTAAATATTTTAGGAGGAGAAAACTAAGAATGCCATTTTGCTGAGACAAGGTGAAGCGATGATGAGACGGAATTCTTACAGCTCTCTGTTAATAACTGATGTGCACCTATCGACTGAGCACCAGGTCCATTTCCCTCCTCACTTGAGTTTTATAGCTTTGGAATTCTCCTACAATCAGTGGAATAACTGCTCACTTATACTTGTCTGTAGGGAGACAAAGGTGCTTTTGAAGAAGCGTGCACAAATAACCACAGCATTTTGACCTACCAAGATTCTTACCTACAACAGTGAGCTCCAGACTAAATGAATTTTGTCCTGTTTTATTAGTGGCGAGACAAGTATAAGTTCCAGCATCGTTTTGCGAGAGAGGATCAATAAGCAGTGAGTGAACTCCAGTCTCTCTGACCAGCATCTTGTGGGTACCATCTGGTAGCACGGGTTTGCCGTTGAGAAGCCACGTCAGGTCTGGAGTTGGTAACCCACTCACCTAATGGACAGGGAAACAGATAGAGACAAATGTCAAACTGACAAAGAGATTTTAGTAAATTTATAGGGGAGCCTTGCTTCAGATACCACCTGAATGATCTCAGAGTCTAGAACAGAAAGATTTTGTATTTTAGTTTATTTCTCAACCTCTGTTTCTCTGCTGATTAGTTCCAAAAGAGACAAAACTAGAAAACAAACAAGCAACTAAATCCCAGAAGAAACAAATATATGGAATGCCTACATTTGTAGTAGTCAGAAAGGAAGAAACTTGTTATCTATGAGATTCACAGATGACTTCTAGTAATCTGCTAGCTTTTTGGTTTTTTTTTCTACTGCTCAGTATAAATCAAACCACTACAGAGTTTAGTTGAGATGAAAGAGTTCCATCCAAAAGACTTTGTGTTTCATAAAATTTGATGACGAACGCTACAGTCTTTGTAGCTGTTAAACTTATGTGCTTCAGAATAATAGAAAGATTATTCGACTGCATTATACTCTCAAAGATTTCTCCAGCAGCTAGCAGTACTTTACTCATGCCTAAATTCCTGCTTTCCAAACACTGTGCTACAAACTAGAGAAAGAGGGAAGTGGAACTTGCCTCAACAAGGGCCGCTGTCTTCCAGGTTTGTGCAATACCAGACATGCTCTAAGGCTTCACAAGCTCTGCCAGGGTGGCAGAGCTAAGAATAACCAAATTCTTTGGCATGCTCCCTACTAAACTTGACATTGTAAATGAAGTGGTAATGAATCTTGTTCATCTTCAGGGCATTAACTTCTGCTTCAGCACTTCTACCCTCCTAAGGGTAGGAGACATTCTGGAGCTTGGAAGAGGTCAGTGTCAGCACTGCTGCCTTTGCTGTGCTACGGGGACACAGAGGGTCTACCAAAATATGTTGAGCAGATGAGTTTCTTAAAGCTGTTCAATAACAGGATCTTCACTGTGTGTACTCTAATCTCTGACAGCTCTCTCCTGTGGGGATTTGAATCTGTTAATGGGGATCTTTCTGCATCTGTGGCTGCTGCGGAAGCATAAAACGGACTGGGCTCTGTTCCCTCTTTTAGGAGAGTATTAATCTTCAGTAATTCAGTCCAATACAATGGGAACATGCTGAATCCTCTCTTTCTTATGGTTTTGTGCTATTCTGGATTATGTTCAAGAATCTGATAACGGAGCAGAAGGACCTGTCATTTTCACATGAGCTTCTGGAGTTCGGATGGGTAAAGGACACAGTGAACATATCTAGTAATTTGAACAACCTTGTAAGTTAGCCTTCTATTTCTGGGGTTGTGTTTTCTGTGTTCATCATTCCATATAGTATGTGGTAAAAATAAATCCCCTGAACCAGCTCAGAGACAACAGCAATAAGAAATATGTTTTTAAAGACTAAGCATTAAAACTTTAACAGAAACTATTCATGCATGCAATAAAGAACATGAAAACACCTGGCAGTACATGTGCAGAGGTAGGAAAAGTGAGAATGAAGAGAGGAAACGGTGAATACCTTACAATCCAACCTGCAAAGTCCCCCTTCATGTGCTACCATGTCACCTGGAGCCTGTAGAAAGTATGGCCTGAAAAAGCGTTCTTGGACTGCCTCTTTGTCTCCTTCTGGCACCCAGGGTCGTGTTCTGCAACACAAAAATTGTTTGCATATGTTTTGAATCCAAACTTTTTTTTCACTAATGCTTTAACAGAAGAAGAAATTGTGGAAAAGCGTGAGCCGATAGCTTGAGATTAATAAAAAGGCAGAAAGAGATGGACTGACGTAATTTAATAGTGGCATATTTTCCATTTAGAAAGATTATCAAACTAACTATATCATGTATTATGGGTGGATTCCCAAGCTGTCCTTTGCTGCTTTTTGGGGTTTTTTTTGGATGAATTTCATCTTGCTAATCCATCTCTTGCCTCTAAATCCACTGCAACAGGTAAACAAAATAATACTTTACACTAGAAGTTCCTGTATTTGCAGATGACCTTCAAAGACATTACATTCTAGAAGTGACCTGTTGGGAGTGAACTGCTGCAATTATTTCCATTTTATGAGTGAGAACTGGAGTACAGAGCAGGTTGACGTACAGTAGTGAGTTATTTTGAAAGCCTTTCGTAAGAAGGAAAAGAGAGCCTGAGGGACTTGTCTTTCCTTTTACCTGTGAGGCTGAATTGTGGATATTCGGCCCCGCACAGGGATACTCTGAACCATCAAGTGGCCTGAACAACTGATTCTCCCCTGCAAATCACAATTGAAACAGAATTAATAGTTGGTTAATAGCTCATTTAATTTTAAAGTATAAATATTTAACATTTACGATGCATTAGGATTTATTTTTACAAAGTAATTGGGCAATAGTGTAAACACTACTTTTCAAAGCAATTGCTATTGGCACCCGGTGGAGCGTGGTTGGGGCAGGGGTTTCTCTGAGTGCCTAGAGCGGCGTGTTTGTCAGAGTCATCCAGGCTGGGGCAATGTATTTAGCAGTGTAACCCAGATTCTGTCCCAGCAGCGTCTGTCCCTGCTAGTTCATTCCTGCCACTGTGTCCCTGCAGGTGCCATCTGCCATTACGTGGGCACCAGCACAGTTGTTCATTCAGCTGCATGGAAACCGAAAAGTAGTTGGGCTGCATTGTAATCCAGAAAAAAGGCAAAATTGAAACTGGAAAATGTTGATCTATTTGCATGTCTGGCTAAACAAATGGCTCCACTAGCACATAATGTGAAGGAGAATGGTGTTAGGGGACAAGACTTGGCAGATCCACATCTTTGCATCCAAGATAAAGAATAATTGCATCTGGTGACACTTCCAAATTTGATGTAACATTTTTGTTTCCCCTTGCTCTGTTCTTTCAACCTGAAATGTCCGTCTTGTTACCACATCTCAAGAGGTGTCCATCAGCAACAGGGGGAGGGTGTGTGTGTGTGAAGCAGGATAGGGCAGGAGTTAGTGCTAAAAAATGGCCTTAGTGATTGTGACCGGGATATGTAAGAACAGGTGAGCAGTTTCATCATTCCTTTTATATGGCTTCTGCTCCAATCCTCTGAAGCATCTGGTTTTCGCTACAGTCACCACTTGATGTCAGACCAGGTGGCCCAGTCTGTGTTTCTATTAATGCGTATTAGAAAAAGACGAAACAAGCATTTTTTGTAGTGGAAAATAAAACACCTTACTTGTGGGTTTGCAGCCATAATTGTGTAGTTGCCATCATCATCACTGGTAGTAGCTTCAATATGTAAAGAACATGTTCCATCTTCTTCTCTGTTCATTTTGAAATGCGTGTTTTTCTTTGAAATCTGCTTGCCATCCTTGAACCAGTAAACCTGTAGTGATCAGACCCCCCCAGTGACTTAACACTTGCTCTGTGGTGGAATAGTGACTAGAAAAAATGTAGGTAAGAACATGACATAAGTTGGCCAATTACTAGTAGAATTTTAGAGTATTATAAAATTTGTAGATCAGGTGCAATGTGAAATGGAATGATTCCAGGTTGAATTCTTTTAAGGTTCTCTTTTCTTGGCTAGAGACACATTAGTGGTATTAAATCAATTCTCATTTTTCTGAGAAGTTAATTTTCTGGGAGTTTATGAAGGTCTGTTTCTCTTGGATTCAGGTGGCTGTGAGGCAGTCCATGCAGTGCACCAAGGTCTGAGAGATGCGCAGGAGCAGATATCATTATTGGAAAGCAGAAGGGGGACATAATTTGTTTTAGAACTCTCTCAACAGAGCCGTGTTCTTAGGAGTGAGACTTCCCAGAGGGATATATAGAAAATAAGAAGTAGTTGGTCTTTATTTCTTTACTGCTAACAGTGAGAATGACCTACCTTTGGAACGGGTATCCCAACTATTTTGCACGTGAATGTAATAGGAGATCCTTCCATTACCCGAAAATGCTTGAGTCTCTTATCAAAGATCGGTGCTATGTATTTGCCTGTAGGGATTTCCTCATGTTGAATTTCATCGTCTGATTCATCCACCGGGGTACGTTCAAGGCGAAATTCTATTTCATTCATCAGCCTTTGCTCAAAGCTTGAAATCCTGTATTCCTGCAGAGCGAGAGAGAGACAATTCTGAACAGGAGGAGCTATGTTCTGTGGCATTTGCAGTTATTTGTGCTTCTAGACCACTCTCAAAAGGAGCAAAAATTTGGAAGTCTACATAAACTAGGGCTTATTGGAACAGTCTGGCTTTGGTCTGCAGACACAGATTCTCATTGCATCTAGGTTTGCAGGATGTAACTCATGAAACTGAGTTTTTTCAAAGGCAGATTAAAAATCAAACGTAATTCTGCTAAGTCCCTATGGAAAAAACATATTTTTGCTCACTGACGATCATTAAAATGTACCACATTTTTGAGGATTTTGTGTTCAAATACTAGCAACCTGCTAATTACAGAAATGAATACCACTACATATTTTAATTCAGACTGAAATAAGGAAAACTGTACCTACTAAAAGAGAAAGCTAGGAAGAAAGTAAAATATTTGCAGAGTAATTTACCTTCAGGTTAAGACTTGAGAGGTTGCAGTGAGTTCAGCTCCAGTAAGGATGAGCTGTAGTAGGAAAAGGCAGCTCAGAGTAGGGAGGAAAGGACTTTGATAAATGAACTCTTCTTTACTGGAAATGGAGTCCTCCTTCTTCTCTGATGCTACAGGGCTGGTCATTACCAGCTTTGGAGTGCTGGTAACTACAAGGTAACAGGAGTGTTCACAGGAAGCTTAGGGTGCTGGGTCCACCCTTCAAGATCCATTCCTTACCATTAAACCTCTCCCTCCACTCTGACAGGGACGTTCTGCTCTCTGATACTTCTTTCAAATGTACCACTGCAAGGACAGCTTTGCCAAGCAGGATTTTTTGGGCTTGCAGGTCTGCAGAAGAGTACGAGACATTCACCAAAAGGCAGGAGCCAGCCAGTAGATGGAATCAGCCGCTCTCTGTCTTGGCTTTGTCTGCTCTGTGGGCTGACCAACAGCTGGTGGTGGGCAAACAGCCTGATAGAGTTTCATCTTGTTGAGCTTTTTTTCTTTGACACAGCATGTCTCAACAAATCACTTTACTAGATCAAATTCTAATCTCAATTAAGCCAGTGTAAAACCGGAGATTCTCATTTCTCACCAACCAAAGCTATCGTTTTTCCCTTTAGATGGCAAGAGTTGATTACAGTGTTCTAAGAGGAAGTTAAGGAACCAGTCTTTCACCCTTGATATCAACAAAAACCCTCCATGTTTTTAGGAACGAAGAATCAAGTAAAAATTGGGGAGGGATTACTATGTTTTAACCAGCATCCAAGTCACCAAAATGGACCACAATCATATTTTGGTTCTAAAATCTCCCATAAATGAAGGAATTCAGACCTAAATACTTCGGTGCTAGCAAAATACTGAAGAATGTATTTGAAATTTTGTTTTCTTTCCATGTCTTGGAGAGCTTTAGGTCTCATCATTCTATTCTTTAGAACAGAACATAATTCTTCTAAGAATGAAATTGTTTTCAGGAATTTCACATGCTAGAAGCGTGGAGGCTAATTAAGGATTAATTAAGCTAGGGCAAATGCAACCGTCTCTGGACAAGAACTGTGCAGGCTGACTGCGTGTGCTTGGACTGGTCATGTTAAGAAGTTATATTAAAAAATACATTTTTAACTAGAATATATTGAAGTTTGGGTTCCCAGAGTGCCAAAGTGTTGCTTGAGTGTTGTGCTTATCCTCCAGTCTTTGTCTTTCTAAATGAGTTGTTTAGTATGCCTATATATGCTGATATAAATTTACACACAAACCAACAAGACTAAGTTAACATTCCTGTGAGGACTCTAATGCCAACATTCATGGACTGGAGGGGTCACACCAAACTCCTTATAAAGAACAGGAATCTCTGAAATAAGTGGAAATACATAGTTGTATAGAGAATATAATTTGGAGTTTTTTACTGGTTTGGTAGATTTTCTTCTAGGATTGGCAAGAGCAGAAAATAGTTGTTAATATGGCTTTCTGAAAAACTGTTTTTATCACATAAGCCATAAAACTATTTCTGAATGTGATTATCTCAGAGGAGTAGGGCAAAGTGCTTGTGGCTGTGGTTCAGACAAGTGTTTCGTAAAGCAACACACAAAGAACAAGTCAATGTCATCACTGGTACGATGTTAAAACTAGGCTGCAGTTCAGCATAGAGGAGACTGAGGGAAAGAGTACAAAGGTGCAAGCTCTGGTTTTGGGTCAAAAATGTAGGGTTCCAGCTGCTTTCTGGCAACTTTTCTAGAACCTGAAATTTTTACAGCTGAGAATGAACACGCTTGTTTAATACAGTAGCCAGATATTTAAAACTGTGCTATCTCCTGGCTAGAAAACGGTAAAATTCAAGCTCCTATCTAGAGATGTAAATGTTCTGTACAAATTAGAATATATATTATAATTCTATATGATTATAACTCCAGTTCGAATTGCTTTCTAATGTTGGAGAAAAGGGTTATAGCAGCTTCCTCAAACAACCGTAACCATTAAGCTGAAATGCTCTCTGAAATGTCCTGCTAAAGGAGGGCCTGTTCCCCACTGTCTGAAAGGCTTAAGTTTCATTCATGGAGCTGGAGAAGGTGAGAAAAAGGCTCAGGTCTGCTGTTAAGGAAGCTGAAAGTGGGAATTTTCAGATTTTTATCCTGCTGATAAAGAATGCTTAATTATTTGTGCAATCTGGGATAGCACCAACAATACACATAAGCCCTGGCAAGGAGTGAGGCTGTCCTTATGAGACATTAAGAGTTAGGAATTCAACTGGCCAAGGAAGAAGCTTGAGTTAAGTCTCTCATATTCTGGCATTTGTCCAAAACTTCCTGCAATTGCCTAAAACTAATCCTTATTTACTGTATCTTCTCTTTGAAAGAACTGAGCAAATCTGACTGAAGACGTGGTAGAACCAAACCTCTTTTTTTTCTACACTCATAATTGTGACAAAGTTTCCCATCTAGCGATCTAGCACACTGCCATCTGCTTAGATGACAGCTACAGTGCTTTTTTTCTGGTAAAAATGACAGCTGGTAAGTGCGTGTACTTGATCAAAGTTGCAGCTAGAATCTTAGCAAATCCGTATTTGCATTTCTGTCAGCACTCTGTGGCTATCACAGCCGCAGAAGACCAGAGGCTGATCTGTTCTGTCTCCTGCAGCATCAGCAAAACTAGCAACTGTGTTATGATTCTGGATTTCTCGATTGTTGGTGATGAATGATCACTGGATGGAACAGCAGGAGTGCATCTGGATTATTAGATATCACGCTGAGTGCATAATGCTGACACTCAGGAAAATCTTGACTTGTAAGCCAAACGCTTCTTATATGGAAGTCAATGCTGGGAAATAAATGGAGCACTAAGATGTAAATCACTCATGTTCGTTGCTGCACTTTATGCAGTAATATAAGGCAATCCCAGTGCTTTAAGGCACAGGGTTGTCATCTGCAGCTTGCGTTCTGGATGATCCCTACGTGCTCGGCAGATACTGTAACTGAGACCAAATGCTACTGCTGAAATATGGAGTTACTACTACTGAAATATGGAGTTACAATGCAATTCTCCACATGAAAATGCACTACTGGACAAATTTTATGATAAGGAATTTTTTAAAACAGCGTGTAGAAAATACAAGGAAGCCAATGCTTTGAGAGCCTTTTTGGCTGCTGTACTCCATTCATTATGCAGCCACCTCTCACAGATGAGACTTGCATTTGTATTTATAACAAAGTGAATAAGAAGCCCATCCCTACCATTATAAGACTCAATTTAATACATATGTTCCTTATATAGGATGAAAATGTCTGCTTTTTAATTGTGTAAACTACAAGAGGAAAAAAACAGGACAAAATCTATGGGTGAGAATCCAACACTCCAACATATTATTCTCATGATGTTGATTGTTCTGTAAATGGCAAAGCAGTAGGAATTTTGGAAAATGCATCCTCTCATCTCTTTAAATAACCACTGCTTTCACTTGAGGAGAAAACTCAGACTTAAATTTAGTCAGTCTGAGCAGTGGTTTTCCTGGACGTGGAATAATAAAATCAGAAGTGAGTAAAGGTGGGAACTGAGGGAACATTTATGGAGCAATCCTACAGTGGTTTTCTAGTTCATTACCACTGGCATTCTAATTCCCATAGCAATTAGAGAAGTGCCAGCTCTGAATTTTTCAGTGTTTGGGGGATTTGGGAATCAAGATTTTGGTTTGGTCTCATACAAAACAGCAAATAAGTGTATAAATAACTTTTGCTGTCAGCAGATAACTTCCCCGTTAGCAGTGATCATTGTTTCTAAAGGGGTTGTCATGCACTTAACTCAAAAGACTGATTAGTATTTCACAGTAGCTCTCTAAATAATGTCTTACTACCATAGCAAGTACAAATTGTAACACTTCTGTTTCATCTGCAAAATGTCCTGCTTGCCAGTTGTTTTACTCAAAGTGCTTTGGCAGCATCATCTGCCAGAAAGAAAGGTCACCAGCCATATTAAAAAAACAGGGATTACACTGCAGTTGTCCACAGAGGGTAATTTACTCCAGAGAGTCCATGGCTTTTTGCTTATCTTTGCATGTTCTCTGTCAGAAGGGCTAACAGACCTTGTGAAAAGTTCCCTTGTTGACGACACATCAGGCTAAAGCGTTATTTGCTGCCCTAAGCCTGAGCTGGTGAGACAGCTATGGAGAGCGCCACAGCCAAAGTGAGAGTAGTATGGTTGCCTATGGACAAAAAGCCATCTAGCAGTCCTCACTCTGTCCTATGTTATTTGAAGGGGGTTGAACCTGATTTACAAGGGTTTTGACCTCAAAATATTATTTCATTTTTTATTTCCTCTTTGATTTTTAGGACATTGCCCAGATCTGGTGAACTGGCTGATTCCAGTTAAGAATGAACTGATATTTAGTTCCTTGAAATGTGTAAAAGACTTGTTATTTTCTTAAACTCTACTAATGCTAGGCCTAATGTTCAGCATAACCAGTAACCGCTACCAAAAACTTTGTTAAATTCCTAACAAGTCCCTGTCAATTCATGTAAGTTGTGAGATTTGGAAAAATAAGTTTAACGCTAAAAATGGAACACTGCATTTTAGTTCATCCCAAGTAAACCCAGAAATAATTTCTTAAACGGCTTGCTAACTTTACTCCTTAATTAGTGTTAAAAAAATACTCTGTATGAGTGTGTCTGTGCAACGAGCTAAGTAATTTGTAACGTGAAAATTGAAATTCAATATACAGAAGCTTCCACGGAAAGAAAAAAGTTTTACACTCCAACCCACCTCTAAAAGAGATGATCAGCATTAAAAATTGCTCCTCAGTCACAAAGTAAGCACTCTACAACTACAGTCCCTCTGACCTCCTACTTGAAGTTCCAGTTTGCAATTCCAAACCAGTACTTACCATAAACCTTTACTCGGCAAAGCAACCCTTCCCACACAGCCGCACAAACACCTTCTGTTTCCACAAATCATAATATATTTCTTGTTCAGGATCAAAATTTATTTTAATAACACTCTATTTTCTTACCTGCTGGCCATTTTGTTGATTAGCATCGTCTCTGAAATGCAGTTTTCTTTCCAGGTCCTTTACAAGTGCAGCTTTGTTTTCCCGAATGGAATCATCTGTCACTAATGGCAGAGGCTTCAGGTTTTTCTTTGTGAGTCCCTGGGTTGGGCTGTTAAATGAAAATTCTGATACTAACATGCAGCAACCAGTATGTATTTTTTGTCATCTGTGAGATATGATCTGTTATGCTTTGGTTGTCTGGAGGAAGCTATTTATTATTTATTTATGTAGAAGCCAAAGCATAATATGGAATTTGATATTTTTTGGTGCTATTTTAGTAGTACATCCCATTCCCATTCCAGTAGGAATTAAGGGGACACATCTTCAATAGAATAAGCATTATGATACTATGATAAGCATCTAAGTTCCATTTATATTTATCCTGAAGTAGTGATGTCACAATGAAAGCTAAAGAAACGTGTGTAGGCATGCAATTTTGCCGCATCAGGCAATAATTCAAAAGTTAATACAATCACTCATTGGTCTTTATCTCACATAGAGTCACAGATTCATGGGATGGTTTGGGTTGGAAGGGACCATAAAGCCCATCCAGTTCCGTCCCTCTGCCGTGGACAGGGACACCTCCCACTGGATCAGGTTGCTCAAAGCCCCATCTGGCCTGGCCTTGAACATCTCCAGGGATGGAGCAGCCACCACTGCTCTGGGCAACCTGAGCCAGGGCCTCTGCACCCTCACAGTAAAATATTTCTTCCTAATATTTGATTTAAATCTCCCCTCTTTCAGCTGAAACCCATTACCCCTTGTCCTATCCCTGCACTCCCTGATGAAGAGTCCCTCCCCAGCCTTGCTGCAGGCCCTCTTTCAGTACTGGCAGGCTGTTATAAGATCTCTTTGGATCCTTCTCTTCTCTAGGCTAAACAACCCCAATTCCCTTAGCCTGTCCTCATGTGGGAGGTGATCCAGCCCTCAGATCATCTTCGTGGCCTCCTCTGGACTTGCTCTAGCAGATTCATGTCCTTCCTGTGCATCTTCATTGATCTATTACTCTTCCTTTTATTTCTTTTACTTCTCTCTCCCTGTTATGACACCTAACACCAACAGTTCTTTTTACTTTTATTTTATAGATGTAGTCTGTTTTATTTTAGTAAGGATTGAAATAGTTAAGATTCTTAAATAAGATTGTCAGGAGACTGTGAGAGCGGCTGAAACATAGCAGCTGCACACAAAGGGGTGGAACATTCTGGTACTGCTGGCATCTCAATAAAAAGGGGGTCTAGGTAAAAGGCACAGCTAATGATTGCTGTGAGAGGGGTCTTCCTTCTGTTGTTCTGCACTGCTTTTGTAAACAGAATTATTGTAATTGGTAATGCCAAAAAAGGAAGCTGAAACTTCAACAGATATTCACAGATGTTCACAGATAATCACAGACATTCTTCGGGTTCCTTCCTGACCTTTTGTGCCCTCACTTTGACTCTTTCCCATGTAGAGATCTGGGTTTGAATCTCAGCACAATGAGCTCGAGTTATGGGAACTCGGCTTTGGGATGGGACCCTGAAAAGGTGAAATGCAGGAAACAATATTTAACTACTCTACCTGGTCAGCATATGGTAAAGATTTATTAGGTAAAGCCTGTACAATGCTTATTAAAAGTAAAGCGCTTGGCAAGAGTTAAGTGTTGTTGATGCAAAGAGAACAGGGCTTAAGCACTTGAGCACCAGCTCTGAGGGGAGGATGTGGGCAGTTGCAGTTGATTTTTCTTACTGTTGCAATGTTGTGAAAGCAGAGCAAAGGCTTCAGTTGGGCATAGTTAAAATCCTCACTGTGAGCCTTATAACTTTATTATGTGTGCCTGCCCATGCTGCCAGGGCTGTGAAGACCTCTAGGCATGTGCCACAGGGTGACTGGGATTATGTCGCTGTGCTGGGCACTTAGGAAGTGTGGGAGGAGGAGTGCAGTAAAGGTCTGAAGACAGAGTCCCTTGGCACGCTCTTGGTCCCTCTGTCATTTATGCAGGGACACTGTTAGAAATACAGATTGGCTGATGTGGTACCAGCAAGATGGTTAGGAGATTGTGGCTTACTTAGTGGCTACCACTACCTTGACATCTACGGTCAACCAAAGGGGGAATCTTCCTTACTTTCTGCAGAATTTGGATTTCTATGGATAACAAGTTGTATCAATCTACTGGTGCCAGCCGTGCTAAAGCAGGGTTCATGTAGCCCACGAACAGAATAGTTATTTCAACTCTACTGGTAAAGAAGGAACTCTTAAGGCCACAACTTTTCCAGTAGTCCACTTTGTCACAGGAATCTTGCTGCCTCTCAATTAAAATATTTATGTGCAAACCATTAACTCTCCTGAGATTTTCTGGGGGACTTAAAATATAGAAGGAATTACAATCAGAAAAATATCTCTGCATAAGTGATTTCTTAGATTTACCTGGACTAAGAAATAACTTACTTTATGAGGTACCTTTTAAAATTTTACTTTTTGCTCACAGTATGTAGAAGAATGTTTTATAGCCCATATGGGCTTAAGGTGACGTATCCTGCAAGCTCATGAAATCTCTTTCCTCCCATTAGTACAGACTTATGAATCTCTGAGCCCCCAAATTCTTGTATGTATCTGTTTATAAGCTCCCATTTCTCTATCTTGAATTTATCTTATTCTTTGTGTACCTTATTATAGAAGTTACTGAGTCTCTCTTTCTTAATTGAATGAAAAGCTTGGATGAAATTACCAGAATATATGAATAACTCGCTTTCGTATTTTGTGAATGACCTAAATTTCAGTAAACTCCCAACTGAACCCTTGAACAGAAATGTATCCTAGTTTGTTTGATATTTCCTGATCCTGCTTCTGCACACATAGTTTATGCTACTTACGTGGCTGGTGTACTTCTGGGCAGTCCCATAGCATTGGTCGATGGTGCAGTAGGAAGTGAAGGAAGAACAGCACTAAGGAAAGCGACTGGATTCTGAATCCGGCCAGTTGGGGACATAGGAGCAGGAGTCACGCTCTGCGGCTGAAACTGTTTTACGCTGGATGTATAAAGTGTTAATGGAGGCAACATGGATTCTTTAGGGCTTGGTAGAGACTGTTCACTTTTGCTTGTAAACCCTCCTGAAGACCTTGATTGGGCAGGTGGAGGATTTCCTGTGAAATTTTCCTTGTTATTTGTTCTTTGAGGTCCTTGAGGGATGTTGCTGAATGTTGTAACTGAGGAGCTAGAAGAGGAGCTGTTTGACAGCGTGGTTTGTGATGGCAGGTACTGCTTAGATCGGGAATAGCTGAATGCTTGGGAGGTGGAGGCTTGGCTTTGCTTGTACATAGTCGAGGTGGACTGTTGATAGAGCGAAGTAGCAGAATTCAATAAAGCTGTGTTGAATGACAACTCTCTTGCAGATGTCTGCACCTGCTGTTGTTCAAGCAAGACCTGGTTGTGGAGCTGTTTTAACTGGGTCTGATCCCTGTATATAAAACAAAGATGAGCAGAATTAGTCATGAGCCCTGAACTTGCTGGCTGACTAAATTTCCATATATGACTTGGAAGAGAAATTTCTATGTCCTGTGATACAATAAGAGGTAGGGGAAACCGCTACATGACATATTCTCTACATCAAGAGAAAAGTGTAATGTTAATTTGCTACTAAAATAAACTTTTTTGCTCTCCTCCTCTTTGCCAGTGGCACAAATGCTTTTCAGCTGAAAATTATTTGACTGAAGGAGATTTTTACACACAAAATATAAATACAGATCTTACCTGAAAATATTTAAGAGATAGCATTGTCAAATTCTGCTCTGTCACCTTAGTACACCTTTCCTTGTGTATCTAAGAGTAGGATTTGGTTTATCAGATTTTAAATGAGCATTTGGCAGCCAGATTACAGTTATTTAGCTCCTGATAAAGTGGGTTCTGAATCCAGCATTTTCAGTTTGGCTAACAGACTTTGTAATAATCCATCAAGAGAGATATGACCAAAAGTTTAGGTAGCATTGGCATTTGGTGATAGGCAGAGTGCGTCACTCACAAAGAACTTGTATGTCATGCAGTTGTTGTTTCCTAGGTGTTTACGTTGTTTCCTATGGTGTATGTCTTCAGGGCTTTTTAATGTTGCAGTTAAGGAAAGCTATTTTGGCTTCTCAAGTGGTTTATTTAGGTGTTATGCATAGGGAAATACAGCATGTGGAAACAGGCTAGCTTTTCCCCTTCGAAAACCAAAAAGGACATAGAGGATATGATCATGTAATAAATGTTGAGTATTAAATAAATATTGTTAAAAAGTGAAAAATGTAGAAGTAGGGACCAACCACAACTGGCACTGACAAATCAAACACATGAAGTCAATAGAACTTCTTTTTATTTAAAGGGATTATTGTTACTATAACGTACTAAACAAAAATCCCATTAAAGATAGCAATTTCAAGCTTTCAAAAAGTAGAATGTTAGAGAGTTATAAGTTGTGCAGTCCTGCTTTTGTGTCCTTCGTATATACAGCTGCATAATAATGCACTCTTTTGTTACACGGTTTGGGGAGAGGGAGAGAAATTCTGCTTTATGCAAGTGTTGGGCAACTTAAATGCTGCTTCTCCTCCCTGCTTAAACACACTATGGCTCTGGAAGTAAATAGGACTGTGAATAGGGGCTTAACAAATTATGAAGAACACTGCCTCAAGTTCTATCTCTGCTACATGGTGTGTGAGTTCTCTGCTCACTTGTAATGTTTATGCAATGAAATGCAGTCCTGCTTAAGAATACCAGTGAATTACTCTATAAAGTCTTTCCTGAGCCTTTAGTTAAAGCTTCTGCCTCTTTAAGAAATGAAACGAAGGACTCAGCATGCTTTTCGTTAAATTAGATTCAGGAGGTTTCAAAAATGCTGAAAATATATTTGTTAATAACCTGCAGTGTTTATTCCATAAATTGTCCTCTAAGAAAGCTACACTACTTCTTTGAATTTCCCCTTAAGCTCCTGGTGCACTAGTGGTGCAGGTGCTTTTTCAGTTAAGTGGATTCATATTTCCAAGTATTTTATCTGATTTAGGGGTAGATTATATTTCTGAGACATAGAAGTCATGAAGCCTGGCCTTTGGGACAATAGTTGGTAGCTCGTTGCTAGCCCATGATGTGTATAAGACTAAATATGTCTGGCTTTGGCAAAATTGCATTGAGTAAGATATATCTGAAGAACCTGCTTTTATTTTGCCTGCATAAAAGTGGCATTGTTCACCTTTTGTTTGCAGCAGAGAACATTGTGTAATTAAATAAAATTTTAAAGGGAAAAAATTTTCCTCTCAAATCTGGAATGCTTTTCCCAAGAGGGATATACAGAAAAAAAAAATCTAGCTCTGTAGAATATGTTTTCTAAGAGTCTGGTTAATTAGGTGAGCACCTTGTAATACTGGACATGTCTTTGTTCTGTGTTTGAGTTTTTTGCTCTAATGCAATAGCATCCTGGTCTGTGAATACTAAATAATATCAGTGATGCTCCTGAGACTTAAAATCCCTTTTACTTACAGCTTTGGCTTAGCCAGCACTGGTGGGGGTTCCTTGGATGGAGATGTTGGCTCCGGTACTTTCATTGGCTGTCCATTTATCCTCTCTTGAAAAGAGTTGGGTCTGATTTGGTTTGTAGCACCAGGTCCACCCTCTGATGATGATTCACTTCCTTTATCATCTTCAGGCAGCTTGAAGTGCACACGGAGACCTATCTTGGAACTCGATCGGGGTTCATTGTGGTTCACAAGAACACCTTCAAGTTTAGGTTTGGGAGTTTGGTTTACTGCACGATGGGAAGGAGTACGTGGGGGAGACTGATGTTCAGCAGCAGTTAAGTTGACTGAGGTCATGTTGTGAGGGGTAGCAGCATTACTACTGTCTTCAGATGCTGAAATAGCAAATATCAAACTTTTGGTGTTCTAAAATACCATAAATTATAGTGAAATGAAATCACGGAAATTACAGTTGGAAAAGCTCACTATGACATCCTTCCAGCTTTGGAAGGACAAGTTGTTTGATCTCATTTGTTTATCACCAAACTCCCTTAAGAAAGGAATATTGTAAAGGTAGGGGAAAAAGAACCACAGTTGTAGCTTGGAAGATCCAGGAGTAGTGGTCTTCAGCCACGTTCCCTGGGAATCCCACCAGCATCTTTGAAATACAATCTTTCTTTTCAGAGACTTCTCTAACATTTTAGTTCTGAAGAATACCTCCAGCACTTGAGCTGAGTTGGAGTCAATGGTGCACTATGCTTGGCTGTACTTTGCTCACCGAACTGCCTGGTGCCTTGGCGGCGTAAATCATGTAGGTGGTATGGAAGTCTGTTTTGAGGCTTCCTTCTCTGGGCTTTGCACCCCAGGGTTATTGAAACAGCAAACCAGACAGTCCATACTGATTCCAGAAATGGCTGCTGCCCAGGTCTTGAGGTCAGCAAGAGCTGTATTTTTGGAAAGCCTGTGTGGGATTCATTCCCTAATGTTTCTTCTTCCTTCACATTTCTAACAGGGGAAGGACACTTTGCAAAGACAGCAACCTGTGTGTCCAATAAGCAGCTTGGACTGCACAGGGCAACAGCCTGCTCTGCTCTCTTTACTAGCAAGTCAAGGAGTAACCCAGACTCTTACCTTTGACAGTCAGATGAGCTGTACTAGACACCGTGCCGTACTTATTGCTTGCAGTGCAGGTGAAACTGCCAGAGTCTTCTGAAAACACTTCAGCAATAACAAGGGTACAAATTTCCTCTGCAAAGCATCAGAGCAATGTTACGACTTGAAGTGGACATGGGTCGAACAAACACACAAAGCCTTGTCTGCCCTCAGGGATGTTTCTTTAAGGTTTTCCACCTTGCTCAGTTTGATTTTTATTTCACCGGTGTTATCAATTTTGGCAGCTTTTGTGTGCAGCAGCTGCTGTCAGCATTGTCTGCAGCAACTGGTACCCTCTGTGCTCCAACATGCCCAATGGAAGGGAAGAACAGGTGTCAGCAGGGCTTGGGAAGCATTAGAAAACATTTTCCTGATCATGTGAAGCACAGCCTTCCCCTCTGAAGAGCTTAGAATTTAATTTGGAGAAATATAGTGTAGTCTATACTCACAACTCACAAAAATATATGTATTTTTATCTCTTGATTGAAATACAATTTATAATTAACTGGGAACAATGCGAGTGGAGTCACTCTGTAAGGTGAAGAAATGCAAAACACATACGTAGAGGCTGGCACTTTCCAGAAATGCCAGTGCGGAGCTGCAGATAGTGGGGATTGTGCTGACTGTGCTACTAGAAAGTTGCCTTTTCACTTCTAGGTGAAGACTAAAGGGCACCAAACTTGTGCTACCAAAATTATACTAGCAAAATTAAAGTCCTGTCTTGAAAAATCAGTCTGGCGTTATCACATTTCTGCCTGACCAGGATCTGATACGTCTTGGCAGCAGGACCAGCTAATAAATACCCGTGGAGTTAAATCTTTCACTTGGGCAGGTAGCTGGGA
This sequence comes from Cuculus canorus, assembly GCF_017976375.1. Lineage (NCBI taxonomy): Eukaryota > Metazoa > Chordata > Aves > Cuculiformes > Cuculidae > Cuculus > Cuculus canorus. The sequence continues at coordinate 7,629,851 of NC_071407.1, forward strand.
TGGGGAGGGAGACCAACACCTGGAGTGTACTGAAACAGGGGCTGGTGGCATTTCTTCAACCAGTCAGGGACTATTGTGCTACCATTTTGCAAAAAGCTTTCCCAAACCCCTACAGTATGACTATTCTATGAGTATTTCCGTAGAAAACTGTAAGACAGTTAAACGTGATTTTTCCATGTCATCACTGAGGAAAATAGAGTAGCAACAAAAAGATTATTTGCTAACAACCATAGGAGAATAATAGTTTATTCTAGTACTAGGATTACAGAACTAGTTTAAGGCATTAAGGTATCTAGTTTATAGTGCTTGGATTTGCCAACCACTGCATGCATGGAAATCCAGATTCCTTCTGAATGAGCAGCAGGTGATGGGGCAGTGACAACTGCACCCAACTGATGACCCTCTCAAAACTGCTTCACATTACTCTGCAGTGATGCCACTGGACAGTAAAGGAACCACATTGGTGGGTTGTGGCTGAAGCTCCATTTATTCACTTCATTCCTAAGTCTCAGAGGTACTGGAGAGAGAGTTTCTTTCAAGACGCTTTTTTTTGGGTAAAAATCTTTTAACGGGGCAAGAAGAAGAGTTACAGAAGTTCATACTGCATAAGAATTAATGGTCCTGTGGTAATGTTCTGTCTTAAGATGGGCAGCTTTATATTTTTCAGTAGTGAAAAGCACAACGGGGAGAGCAATTGTCTCATGGAGAAGTGATCAAAATCTTTAAGGACCCTTTGATTAAATCGTGCAGAGTGGCCTACATTCTGCTCTGACCCTTGAAAATAGCAAATCCAGCCACTTCCATAGGATTTGCTGATCTCAGGGGTGGAACACCTGATGTGGTACTCTCGTATTACGCTGGTAGGGAGTAAAGGGAATGGCTGACATGGTTAAACATCTGATGCAATGTTCCCTAACTGGTAGGCTAGATAAAAATAGTTCAGTCCTACATCATCTGGTGTACTTCTGAACCTCAGATATACAGGGGACCCTCAGGAATTAGTTTTGTTGATCTTTAGCTTATAAGGTGGTAACATTTAGGTCCTAAGTCAGAGCTGGGTCAAAGCAGAATGAAAACATTATTTTCTTCAAAAGTGACAGAATTAATTCAAATTACATAATTACAGAATAGCCTTCAGTGAAATGCATCTCACTCATAACTATAGAACATGAGGAAAAAAAGAAATTATGTTAATTAAATTATGGAGTTTAAATAATTTATATTTTGTGAGGTTAAATCACCACACTTGTATATTTAAAAAAGAACGAGCCTTTTGATGATCCTTACCTGGTTCAGCCATAGATCGTGGCTCTAAAGGGAAGAAGAGCAGAATTAGTAAACTGAGTAGACTTACTTTTGCCATATTTTTTTTAAAGCACTAAATATGAAGCTTGTTCTTCTCAATACAATGGATACAATTTTCTCCTTTCCATACAATTTTCTGCTTACAGGGTGGTGGAGACAGCCAGGCCTTGCACTCCAGGGTATCTCAAAGCCACTGAACAATATGAACACTTTTGAGAACTTATGAATGGGAAATAAATTCTGCAAGAAGTACTTTTCTGCAATCTTAGTGCTACTTTATTGTGCCTTGAAGAGTTTCTGAAACTATTACACACATGAAAGAACATTATTTCATGTAGGTTTGATTTAGTGAGGTATTTAAGGAATTTCTATTGAGTTTTAGCAATTTCAGCATTCTAGTGACTTATGAGGAAACTGCAGATGTTTCAACCGCATTTGAAAATTAAAGTAGTATATTTTTACATCCTACCACGTGTCATATGCGCACACGTGTATGCGTGAGCATGCTAACGTGTACATCAGATTACTTTGAGGGATAAATAAGCAATCCACTGCCCAGAAGCTTTATTATAATAGCACTTAACTGAAAGATGAATGATTTACAGGCAACGGAACTCTACATAAATGGTGCAAACCCAAAAACAAACAGCAGAAGTAAGGCTGAATTAGAAAAGGACATTGAAGTGGCCAAGAGGTCAAAATAAAAGGCAAAACAATTCAATAGTTTGGGGAATCTCAGATAAATAGTACCTGTGCGTATGCTGTTCAACTCATCCACAGTGTTGGCTCCTGGAGCCCAGATTTATTGTCAGAAATATGGCTTATATAGTTCGTACCATTGTAAGAAGAAATTCAGAATGTTGCCATGTTAGCAATTTGGTTGCTTGCCTATATTTTGAGACACAATATTTCCACACAAGAAACATACTTTTCTGTAATATCCTAAAATCTGGAGAGTCTTCTATCAGTGTTCCTTCTCTATACCACTCAACCCTTGGGGAAGGAGCTCCTTTCACTCGACATTCAAAGACAACAAGCTGCCCCTCAGAAGCTGAAATATCCTGTAACATCTAGTGGAGAAAACGAATAGACAGTCAGTAAACGTCTCATTGGTCTGGAAGTAATACTGATTTCAGTAAGATTTCATAAAGCCATTTAAATCCTTGAATGGCTTTAGAAATGCATAATTCCTTTTCTTATCTTTGATACTAGAAAATTTTAATTATCTCTCTGCACAATTAGTTGACCTCTTTAGTTTTCAAACATGTCATAGATCAAATTACCTTTGTAAATACAGGAGCAGCAATTATAGGTCTTCCATCCAGGCCTTGCAAATAGTTGGTGGGGCTTTGAGCCTGTAGATTGCAAAACATCACATGATGAATTGATCACTGGATAATCTTTGAGGTCCCTTCCAGCCCAAACCATTCTATGATTCTATGATTCTATGATTCTATGATTCTATGTCTAATTGTGCAGACGGTATTTTCCATACACGGGAGAAAAGTGCTTTTGGAATGACACAAGAGAAATTTAGGTGGATGAAGTCTAAACCAAAATATTTAATGCAATGCATAAAAGTGGCTCTGTTGTAGACAACTGCTAGTGATCGTCCTGCTTGAGTAACAAAAATGCTGTTCTTGCATTATTGCCTTGTTGAGTTAATCATGGTAAGGAGAGCTCCACTGACGCATATTAGAACATCTTCCATTAACAATTTGCTAAGGCAGATTTGTGTAGGCTGCTTGGTGGCAGCATCCTTTTAAAAGTTCTTACTTAAAGAATGTTTACAGATGTTAATAAGGAAGAGTTAAGTCATGTATATGACTGCTACTGTAATTCCTCTCATTTGCCAAAACTGAACAAGTGACAGAGGTGGAATTTCACCCTATTGATCCTACTCAGTGAAATCAGAAGGGAAATATTCTTCTTCTGGAAAACTTCCATATATAACTTGATTAACCGAGGTTTTCATTTTAGTGAAATGGAGGCTGCCCCAGAACAGCAAAATTAGTCATTCAGTATCTCAAGAAACACACCCAATTTTTTTAGGTGGTGCCTTATAAGCCAATCAGATTAAAAGTAGTAATTTTTGATATAACTATCGCTCTTGATGTAGGCAACCTCTGCCAAAATGTCACAAAGGCTTAGTTCTATTCTCTTTGAAGTCAAAAGTAAACGTGCATTACTTCACCTATTCAGTATCTGTTTGTTGGTTATCACCTAATTCTAGGCTGTAAACATTAACAAGGCAGTGCGAAGAGAGCTTCCCATTGACTTTCCAATTTTAAAGTAAATGTGGCTCTAGGAAGGAATTCACAGTTATGAATATTCTGATAGTTTGCAACCAAAAGGACTTGAAATGCATGGCTACATTAATTAAAACCTCTTTGATCTGGATATTAAAATGTTATGTGGTAAATAAGCATATCTACATAAAAGGCAAACGTAGTGAAATGATTCACCTTAAGTTTCATTGAAAGAAAATGATTTCAAGTGAGTTCTGTAGAGAGGGAGAGGAAAAAGTTATTGAGCTGCCGCTTTTGAGAGTAAACGAGTCAGTCTGTAATGTGAAGAGGCCAGTGAGCTGACTTACGCGTTCAAGTGCCCTTCACGGCACACCGTCCCTGACCTGCTGGAGTGCACACAGATTCCTGCCGCTGGCTTAGCTAGCGACAGCTGCTCCTTCTGCTCAGTGCCACAGAGATGCCTCTAACCTGGAGATGAAAGGTCCCCTTCCCTTTGCCAGGTGCAAAAGGTTAGCTGGTAGGCAGGACCTCTCTTCTGTGTATGCAACTACTGTATGGCTGTGAGGTTCAACACCCAAGCTTCAACAGCAAAAGCCCAAACTAGAAAATTTGGAGGTTCTGAGTCACAAACCATAGAAGAAACATCTTCTTAAGAGCTTGCTTTTGGTCTTTGAAATTCACCGTATTGTCTCCCCTACCTGATGAACCGGCGTTGACACAGGCTGGACAGGTACAGACACAGGCTGAACCATTGCAGGTGCTGCCTTGGAGGATTCTTGATGCTTGGCTGCAGTTCTGACCGCAGGAGATGCTGTGGTCGAGGAGGTGTCAGCTGGCTTCGGTTTGCTGTGAAACATTAACCAAAACCACATTCTCTAATTGGAAGCTCTGTGTGTCCCTTAGTTAAGTCTGTCCTAGTTACATCTCAAGCCCAGTCTGACTCCTGGGATTGAATTCCAGTTGATCGAAACTGATACACACTCACAGGTATATTCTGCTACTTTAATCTCTTGTACTTAACTCAGTTACACCAAATGTAATAAATGGCTTTGATTAACCCTGCTGTGGCTTGAAAGCTGCTATTGCCAGCTCTGAGTAGCGTGAGAGAGCAACGCTGGTTTCTTGGAGGACAATGCTAGTTTCTTTCACAATGACTTTTGAGTTTGTATGAAGATTTGGGCCTAAAAGGTAATGAAAATACCCTGGTCTGCTTGGATAAAAGCAAACAAACAAACCAACCCAACTCAACCCAATCAGTCCAAACAAATCCCAACCAAAAGCCTGATGTACTGGAAGTCGCAAAATATTAATGGAAACAAAAATGACTACACTTGTGATTTTTTTTTAACTGTAAGAAATACGGAAGATGTAATTGATTTCAAACTTACTGATCCATTTCGTCTTTGATGATTTCACTGTCAGAGTCAGAAGAAGAGACTCCTATTGAAAAGAAAAAAAAAATCATGTAGCAGATGGGGCTTTTGACAAGTTTATCTATGACTGGTACAAACCTTTATGCAGATGTCCTCTAGAGCATTCTAAGGATATATATTACAAAGCTGTGGCAGAACAGAAGATGCCATTGCAGTGGAAATGAACTGATGTTGCATGCTGTGGGAGGTGCAAAATTGCTGTTGGCATAGGGCAGATTGAGATGAGGGGCAACTGAAATAAGGAAAAATGTGTACCTGCTCTTCCTCAGGTTCTCTTTAAAGTGCCACTAGTACTATACAGTCTGTAATTGCTGTTGTGAATCAAGCGGGAGCCTTTTTTCCCCACAGATCCCTGATACTACCATTTGTTTTCAAAATAAAAAGGGAAAACTAGTGCCTTGTAGCACAGCTGGGAGAAGTTACCAGCTTGCTTTACTAACAGCTGCCTCACTGAGAGATTTTACGCTTCTGATTCAGCCTTCACCACGTTTGGAATGTACATTTTCTCTGCAGTTCTGCCAGTCAGCATCTCCATCGGCTGATGCATGGGCCACGGCTCCTGTCCAACAGCCACTGAGCTGGGTAAAAGCAGGCCTTGGCCCCAGTCTCGAGAACTAGTAAATCACTGCCAAGCGCAGACATCTCCCATTAATGTCAGGGGCGGTGCAGATACCGAAATAGGATTCGTCCTTTCACTGTCAGATTAGAGATGTGAAAGCATAACAACAGTAAAGCAAAATTAACCTTGGATTAAAGCAGGGTAGGTGCTTTATTTTGTGAATGGTCCCACTGGTGTCAGTGATGGCACCCACTGTATGTTTCTCTGCTTGAGAAAGGGGAAAAAAGGACAAAAGGGAAAAGAAAAGATTCTATGTGCTTTAAATACTTTAGATTTGTAATCCTGCTAGCCCAATGATGGATGCGATGTGAAACCTTATCTGAAAAAGTGTTAAAAAGAAATAAACTTAAGCCAAGCAGGATACATTAAAAAGCACAAGGGAAAGAAGAGAGACATATATTCTATTTGCAACATGTCTTGTGCAAGTAAAATATCAAATTGTCGGCATATTTCTTTTACATGATCCGAATAAAGTTTTAGGATGAAGATACCCTATATTCAATTTGTACTAATAACTGTAGGGAAAAGGGACTGGTAAGAATAAGAGACGAAGTTTAGATTCCTATATTTTTGTAGAGTACCACAGACAAAAAATATAAGATGTCAGTATATTCTGAATATTTCTAGACATTTATCTTTTAGTGAGATATATAAAGTCTCTGAGAAGCAACACAATAAAATTATATGTAAAGGGCAGTCACTTGTCTGAAGGGTGTTTTACAGTGAAATAATAAATATATCAATAATGGCAAAAAGCGTCCCTGCTATGTATTTTTTTGTGACGAATCTGTTACATAGTGAATGCACAAAATACATAATTGTATCTTAAACCTATATGACCGATTTCAACAAGAAATTTCCACAATTCTCACATTACCTTCTATGTAAATCTCTGCAGAAGTGGAGTCTGTTCCATAGATGTTTGAAGCGAAGCACGAGTAACGTCCTGTGTCCTCCTCAAAAGCTTCAACAATAATCAGCGAGTGTTGATCACCTGCCTGGATAATTTGAATGTCTGGTGAGTTTTCAAGCTCCTTCCCTTCACAGTACCACCTGCAAGACAAAAAAAAAAATAGCTTTTATCAACGCAAACAACTTGACAACTCGGATCACGGTATTTGAAGTCTTTCTGAGATAAAATGGGTGGGGTTTAGTCTGAAGGTTCTGACGGAGTACTGCAGAGAAGAGTTAAATCAGCAATCATAGGAATAAAATGTTTGACTTTCATAATATTCAGTCAGAGCAAATAACAAAGCTCCTTGCTTAGCAGTATTTAAATATGCTACCAAACTAGTTTATGTAAGTGACTCTAGCATGTATTTTTCATGATATACTGGTTTCAGTAGGAGAGTAGAAGAGCTTTGAATGTGGTATTCTATCAGTCCAGCTCTGAATTTCTCTTGAGGTATGTTTAGAGCTATGTTGTGGGAAAAAAACCCAAACCTATAAGAGAGTCCATAGCAAAGGAAACCCAGAATTTAATAGAGGTATAATGTAGAATGGGAAAAGGAACTTCGAAGGGACTACGTGGCATGAAAGAGTACAGCTCTGGAACTTAAATGCTGATTGCATAGCTAAGAAGTAAACCATGCACTATTTGCACACCATCAGTCCTAGCTGTCCAACACGGCTTTCTTAAAGTAGACATGGCATTCGCAGCCCACTTTGAGCTGCACATTACTGTAATATGTAGCTGTACAGTAAACTGACTTGAATGTACAGCTTGGAAATCGTACAAGTCTGCCTGTTATAGGGGGAAGCTTGCACTGCAGAAGGAATCAGACTGTTTAACACAATTTCCCCTTCTAGAAAGGCAAACCTTTGTAGCTAGAGAGCTAGAACTTAAAAGCCTTGATTCACGCCTACATCTGCTTGCTTGTACTCTTTTATAAGCTGCCATTGTAACAGGAATTAAAAATGGGTCATGGAAAATACTTCTATGAATTTAACATTTTCAGTTGCAGTGGACAGTCACGTAGTAAAGATCTTCATGGTAAAAGAGGATGCCAGCAGGGTGTAAAATGTCCCAGCTCCCTTCCCTGGCATTTCACAGCTGAAATACAGCTTTGTTTTCCTAAAATACATGCACATCCTTCTTGCAGGGTTTTACCAATGAGAAACTGGCGCTGCTTTATGTGGAGAACTTCAGCCAAAGTTAGTAATTTCTCTTCCATTTGAGCGCTAGAGCTCTGATAGACAAGGTCTTGCAGACCCGGCAGCAGTACTTAAAAATGTTAAAATCCTGATGCTGACTTCCTTGTGGGAGGTTTCTCACTCTGAAGCAAGGATGGCAGGTTCAAATAGCTCCCAGTTCCAGCTGCCCTAGTTCAGGTCTAATGAAAATGGGTGCTAGACATGGATCTGGAATATCTCACGTATACGAATTCTGGGCAGTCAGGAGGCTACAGCTGCATCTACAATTGCCACAAGTGTTTGCTTGAACTCAGCGTGAGCTACAGTGTTGAGGGAGTGTTCCTCAGTCCCTTTGAAGTTTGACACAGTTGATTTGCTAGGTTTTCTACCTAGCAAATCTACCTGCAGCCCCTTTGGAAATTCAGGAGACAGCTGTCACCATACAAAAGAGAGTAATAACATCAGCACATATCACAGGATGCCAGATGAGGTAGCGCATGTGAAAAGAAGTAAGAACTTACTGGATGTTCTGACTCAGACTACAAGTCCACCTAACCCAGCAAACTGTCCTGATGTGGCCAAAAGCAGACACGTGTGAAACACTGTAAGAGTAGAGTGAATATAGACATATACATGTCTGTTCATTCATATATTTCTCCAGGATATCTAACAATTCTCTTTATCTTTTTATCTGTATCTTTTATCTTTATATTTAGCTACCATTCTCTTTATCTTTTTAAAAGGTGTGAAGCAGCACTTAGAAATAATTTTAAAAAGGTGAAATCACTGGTCTTAAAATAATTATTTACAAACTACCTCTCTTTGAAAGGATTTCACTATCACAGTACCAGCACTGTTATTTTCTACTAGATCAGATTGTATGGTTCTTCACTAACACTTAGATTGCAAATCCTGCTTTTTATAATATTTTTGTCATCTTTATCTTAAAACAATTGGTTCACACTTCCATTCAAAATGTATTTTCTTTAAAAATAATCACCTTTCTATCTTCTTCTCATTAAGCCATGGAGTTCATATTCCATAATAGTCCATTCAGGAACTTTCACATTCTCTAGTACAAACAGAAGGAACAGCTACATCTGTTGTAGACTTTGCTGAAAGTCATTTGCAGAGATGGGGTATTTTCCCCAGTAATAATTAGATAGAGTGGGATATTTTTTTACTGGCTTCCCAGAAGCACATATCACATTTGCTTTTTTTCTATTCAGTGATGTTCATAAACATGTGGATACAGACATCATAGGTTGTAGCGGGGTCCTTGGTATCCAGAACACAAATATCTGGGACAAAGGAACAATTCTACCACGAGTAAGTAGAGATGTTTAGCAGGGCCAAGGGAGAAGCACGATGATGTGCTTTGCAGGGGTGATTGGAAAGATCCTTTGAGACTCATCAGTGCCATTTTAAAGTTCCAGACCAGGAAATTATGGAGGAATTTTGTGATCCTGAAGAGGGATATTTTTTTTTTTTATTCTGTGTGCAATTGGGGTGTATTCTGTTGTTTTCAAGATTTGCAACTGATGTTAATTGACAATGGTCACATTTTCAGCAAACAAGACCTCAGTTTCATGCACAGTTGCAGGACTACAAGCACAAGTTTGCTTTTTAGATTTGTAATTCATGTAGGCAACTGTGTACTTTGGGAGGTGAGTCATGGCACTTACTCATGTCTTTTTATATACCTTGCTCATGCCTCGTCCTTATAACATGGCCTTGTTTTAGCATGTTAACTTTAGCAGATATGGAAAACTATTAAAGAGAATAGCCGTGTTCTAGGATTTGATCTCATTTTCAGCAGCATCTTTTCAGAATCTAAAATACCTTATACAGCACAGTGATATGATGTGTCCTTCAAATGCGGCTCCTCACTCAAGTGACACATAAAACAAATCACATTACCCAAAATGTTGTGATATGATCATCAGTAAGACAGAACTCTTTCTGTTACTACTGATCAGCTTTTCCAATTAACCCATTGTGTTTGTGCAGAAATAGGTCTGTAGTGCATGCCTTTGTCAGGCACAGCTCTAATTTTCTACAAACAAATTTAAAAACATCATTTAAACTATTTCTTCCAGTTATTTTAGTGTCATGTGAGCAGTGTACTCCTGTAGTAGACTCAGACAGACAGCAAAGACCTCTCTTGAGCCATGAGGCATACAATTATCTTTTCCTTTGATGAAAACAAAATTCGCACCATAAGTGATTTAGAACCTAAGGAATAAACTATTTTCACCGTAATGTTAAAGTATTTTGAGATTAAGCTGAGAAAAAGAGTGTTGACTGTCTCTTTGCAATGCTTATAAAGGAAAAACAATTAAAACTAAGCTTTATGTAAACCTGTGATATGGCCAGAGCTACTCCTTGATTAGAAACACTTCATTTTATTCTCACCATCGAAACACTGTACGTGGTAGCAATGAAATGTCAGCTCCAAGGGGAGTTCTGACATTGAGATACGTGTCATGACTGAAGTGGCAATAGTCTCTGCCCCTGACATTTCATTCCTGCCATGAATTTTAATGATAGCTTCATCATACAAGGCAAGTTCACATTAAGCACAAGCAGTCATGCACTGTGCCAAATTCATTGTAAGTCTTAATCCATTGGCTTGACTGGAGTTGCATGTAAGAGAAGTTTGGCTCTCTAGACTGTGAGCACTAAGACAGAAAAATGTTTTCATTTGGCAGCCAGGAGGAAAAAGTCTTCATCAGTTTTATGCGGCTTCAGAGCCTCTAGAAATCTGTGATTACTTGCAGCTTTGGTCTCCTTAAACAAAGAAGCACTAAAATGCAGTTTTTAAGCTTTGTATGCCTATGTCAAAGAATCTTTTCATGGAAACCTTATGACATAGAGCCTGTTTTTAGAACATCAAATCCTCATGACACTTCCAGGATAGCTGTGGATGCCAAACCATGCAATGTGATTCATAATTAAAATTAACCTAGAAGTGATGTGCCAAACAGTTTGGAAAAATGTAGGCACCTCTGAACTTGAGGGAATAAGGAGTGATCTCCACACAGAGAGGAGTGACTGTCACACCTATCATTACTCATATAGAAACCGAGCTATAGAAGGAAGCATGAGAAGATCATTAAAACACTTCTCTTAAATGCTTATTTCTAACCTGCAGTAGAGTCAGAGTAATCAGCTAGTAATTGTAGTAGCGCTCTTTAATTGCAGCAAATGTTTGAGCTAGCTAGAGGCCCAGGTACTATAGTATCAATTGTTGTTCCTCTCTTCTGTGTCACTGCATTCAGCTGATGATACTGAAAAAGAGGTAACATTTCACGTTAGAAGAAACGTCTTCTAGATGGGTAGGCTCAATGAGCTGCCTCTAAAGTCTGGGCTCGTTACATCAAGGCTGACTTATCTTAAAAAGTGGCTGGACTGGTCTATCTGTATTCAGCCAAGCAGGGTTTAGCTTTCCATATACCAATACTTCAAATCAGTTCTCACTTTCTTCTCTTGCTGTACCATCTGATTTTCCGTCCATCAGCGAGTCCTAGTATATGCCAGACAGTGACCTACCAAGCCTGTAAATTAAACTACTTTATCATTGCCAATGATATTTTGACCCTGATCCTTCACGAATGTCATTTACACCATTTTCTACATCATCAGTTTTGTTCTGTCTTGCTTTCAGATGTGGTATCTGTCCATCCTGTTTTCCAGTCCTTTCCATTCCCTGTGATCAGCTTCTTTCTAAATCCCTTGTCTCTAATTTCTCTTTTATAATCCCCATTACATCAGTTTAACCATCCAATTGCTCCTAGTGTTGACTGAGAAACCACATTACAGAGCTTGTTGAATCTTGTGCTTGTTTCACAACGCCCTGGGTTCCCACAGAGCCATTTCTACATTGTAAGTGTATACACTATAAGCATTATAAATAGCTCAGGATTCCTTTCTGTGACCAGGAAGTCCATTTTAAGTCTAGGGGCACAGGCAAACATGCATTAGCACACGTGTGTCTAAGGGATGCCTGCTTACTGAGCTTGGTCATTCTGCTAAGTTGAAGGAATAAGAAATAATGCCTTAAAGCCAGCCAGCATCACAAGTTTGCTTTCATCAGTTGCCACTTCGCCAGTTAGTCCTTTCCTGGGACTTCTGATTTTTGTATTTGTCTTGTTTATCTATTAGAATTCTTCTCTCTTTGCCCAGTTCCACAGATACTGAACTAACTGACCACAAATCTTGGAAAACTGTTACCCTCAAAGCAAGATGATTGCCAGTTCTGAGCCCAGTTCTGGACACAGTTCCATAACTGTGGCCAACAAGGTGCTTCCATCACTAATTTGGAAGCTTTGCACAGCAGATCAAAGGCAAGCACTATTTTTAGTGAAAAAAACCCTGCATTCTCATGGCCCCCATGGCTAATGGAACACATACCCTGAAATACCTTACATTCTTTGGTTTCCTTGCCTGTAGCAGTGACTAAAAAGGCCACGATCACTGGAAACAAATGAATATCAATCAGACAGGGGATTTTTTTTTTTACATCCTTTCTTAATTTACTCCTACACATTCGTGGAGTTGAAAGAATCTTGGAGGAACACAGCAAAAGTTTTATAACGAAACAGTTACAATCAGGAAACTCTGTTCAAGCAGCTGACATTCCTAGCATTCTCCTTAGTACAGCACGTTCATACACACACATGCACAAAACCACGATGAGAGGCAGAGCTCAAACTAACCCCCCCTGTGATTTATTTGTTAGTTTAAATTGTGAAACCAAAAGCTGAGCCTGAACTTTTTCTTGAGCTTGACTGCTTGGGACTGATTTTCCCTATGGGGCTTCTTTCTCCCTGTCCCTACTTCCATTGCCCATGAGGCATTAGCGTGTAAGTTCTGGACTTCTGCGTTGGCTCCTCTAAGACCTCGTTCTGGCTACAAGTGTGAGTCGGTAAACTGAGCACTCATTTCTGTTTGGAGCAATAGAGTGCCAGACAGCAGCATATCGTCATTGGAAAAGTCTGGTGGATGCTTGTTCTATAAAAGCGTAACAGCTCCTGTGTTGACTGTCCTTCACATAGTTGAGTTATTTTCTTTTTTAAAAGAAACAAAACCAAATGTTGAAACAGAAATTTCAATGGAAAAGCTTCCGTTTTCTTGGACAAAATTAGACCCTATTTGCAAAGATACCTGTCATCCAATTCTGTGGAATCAAGCGGCCCCCGAGTTGGTTGCACAGGCATCCTGGCCATCCCTGGATACTCCATGAGATGAGTCATTGTTCCTAGGTTCTCCGATCTGCCCTTGCGAGGCCTCAGAGACTTTATAGTGTCAGCTTCTAATTCAGATGGTTGTTAAATGCCTAAACTTAGACGGCACAGACACCTTGTCAGTGTGTGTCCATGGCACGGGCATGAGGTGCTGTTATAAGGGTGGCGGCGTGGCCTTCTGGAGAAAATGCATAAAATTAACATTGTGTGGTGGAGTGCATGCCTGTAAACAAGCAATTCGGTGTTCACTTTTTCTGAACACAAAGAAAGCCAGATTGAGTTTGGGCACAGGTCTGTATACGTACGAGAAGATTATTTCAGTTGTTTTCTTTGTGTTATAAACTATGAAAGATGAGAGAAAATAAAATTATTTCTCATGTCCAGGGATCCTTCTGATCATTTTAATATAAAACACATTTATTGTGGCAAGTGCCTGGAGAAGTAAGTCTCAAAGTCTTTTAAAGCAAGAGAAGCGTTCAGAGAGTGTTGCTAATATCTGGGGGATGGTGATAGTTCCTGTCTGTTTCCTGTCAATTCCCCCAAATTTCTGGCACCATTTTCTCTTTTAATCAGACTCTATGAATTTAAGGCTTGAACCCACTATAACACTTATGGCATAAGTTCCACGAAGTGAATGCCTCAAAATTGTTAATTCAAGCAGTGAGTTTAGACATGAAGCATAGTAGGAAGCATAAAGGTATTTCCTCCAGCTTTAGAACAGATTCTTCTTCTCTAAACAAATTGTTTAGTCCTCTGGAAGTCTACATTCCTGTCATGGACAACAGACTGAGAACCTACATGTTCCTACTGAAGACACTTGTGGGGCAAAATGTTCTTGCAGTCACAGTTCAGAGATCCTGTGAACTGAGTAACTTCTTGGCAGTCCATGACAAGAGGATTCATTTGTAGATCCTTGTTCCTACGTACTTAATAGCGCGTTGTAAAAGCTTCTTCCTTCTGAAATGTGTCAGAAATCCAAGGGAGTGGAAAACAAAGATTCTTTACCACAAAAATCTTTGGAGCTTCCGTCTTTGTAGTTTTCATTTGATGATTGTGCCTATTAGTTCAGTGAGAAAGGTGATAAAAGGTGTTCACTGCAGTGGAAGTGGCAGTACTGCTTACTCAGCATTGTTGAAGTATGCAAGGAAGACAATGAGCTGACAACTGGAAACAGTGGAACATCTGTGAAGCACAGAGTCCTTTAATCGGATGCTGACGATGCAAATAGTTCTTTTCAATATTCCGAAAAGCAACACAGATTTCTAAAATGCCTAGAAAAGAGCAGGCAACCATCTAGACTAAGAGTTTGTGTTTATGATACTGCAGATGTCAGGATGCAAATATGTATAGTATGTCTCTAAAAGACGGATAGTGTTTTCCTTTCTATCGGATTGGTACAGTTCCAGCAAAGGACATAGAGTTCCACCACTGTAAGGGAGAGGTAAATCTGACTAATAAGCTCTGCATGAACACATCTAGATTTAGAAAGACTGATGATATCTAAGAATTTTCAAGACAAATTTGAAAGTTACAATAATCTGTTTCTCATTCCATTGATGTAATTGATAAATGAAGTGTAGCTTTTTCACATTTCCCTTCATCTCCAGTGATCTTTGCAAATGTTACATATTTAACTTTCAAAACTCTCATATATGTAGGTGAAAACTGAAGCAGCAGATTTAGCAGGCTAATCACAAAACACAAATACTTATAAATTGATAAGAGTGTATTATACTTGATAAAACAGAAATGTTTTTTTTTTCCTAAGGCCACAGCAGAATCATTGTCAGAATCTGAATTAGAACTGAGGTGCTCCTCGTTATTTGCATAATAACTTAAATGAACTCCTTTTGTCTCTGTTCATGTGTGGATGGTTTTACTTTATAGGATCCTATGTTCACTCATCTCAAATACCTTCAGACATCAGTGTGAGGTATCACGTGGTTTTAGTTGGTTTACACAATCAGTGTTGATTTCCATAAAGATAACTAACATGTCCCACTGAGGAGTTAGCGCTTTCTTTTATTTATAGTGTTACAGTATTTGAAAACAGTTCTCTAAAATTCAAAGAAACAATTATGTCCCAAAATATGTTGTCTTAAAATATAAGCAACCTTTTGTATGATTTAAAGAAAGCAATATTTTCCTCTTAATTAATAACCAAGATTAAGAGACTTCTGCTGCAGATTACTGAAACATATGCATCAAACTACCTGGAAAGAGTAAGTCATACACCTACTGTTACAGAAATAGAAAATGACAAGTGCAGAATATGTTTACCTGACTTCAGGTGCTGGGATTCCTACCACAATGCAGTCCAATTGCACTTTGGTTCCTTCAGGAACTTCCCTGCTCTTCAATTTTTGAGTAAAGCGTGGTGGTTGTCCAATAGGCTCATCAGAATATATAGATGCAGATTCTGACTCTGATTTTAGCTCTGCACTTGTTAACTGATTGATAGATTCCAAATTTGACACCTGTTGATCATCTGTTTGTTCAAATGTTTTCTCTACTTTGCTTTCCAGGTCTTGAGGTAGTGGAACGGAAATCCTTTCTCTGTTTTCTGATGTGCCAGATAGGCTACAGCTACCTTTTTGAGCAGGTTTGTTCTTAGAATCGATTTTGCTCCTGTAGTTTTTGCATGTTCTGGGTCTTATTCTCTCAGAGTTGTGTGCTTTGAAAAGTGTGGAGAGCTCCTCAATAAAATCTGCTGCCTTGTTTAGGAATTCCTTTTTCGATTCTGATTCAGAAGGGAGGTGTTTCTTCAGGTCTTGAGGGCTCCCTCTGGAGCCCTTTGTATTTCTGACGTGGTCCTGACAAAAGTTGGAGTGCAGGCCGTTGTCTGATGTTTTCAAAGCTGCGGACTGGGCCATTTGTTTGTGTTTCCCTGTGTTTTTCAGCTGATCTGGGGGATGCTGTGAATGTGCCTGAAGCTCATCCTGTTTCGTTTCCAGTGGATTCTGATCAATAGCTTGTCTTGCCAGGTTTACACTTTCATTTAGCTCTTCTTGGCTCAAAAAGGCAGAGAGATCTGGAAGGTCATCTTGGGCAGCTACCTCATCCGCATCACTAGAAGCGTTGCCGTAATGGAAATTCCGAGAAGCTGGTTCTGATCTGCTCCTTTCACTCTTCCCTTGATGTTTAGTTTCAGCTAAATAACTTTCTCTCAGAAGTTGAGATATTGAAGTTGAGGATTCTAAACTGTCGTCTTGCATGCTGCCAACAAAAAGGACAAATAGGACCACACCTTATCAACGGCAAATTTTTTGATTGCACACAAGTACAGGATTCTGAAAAGCAGAACATGACATTTTCAAAGTGCATCTGTGTGCTAAATATTAACTTCTAAGTATGGCCTCGTTCTAAAGGCCTGCTTCTGTAACTGCTGCCAGATGCAATTGCCTTTACACAGTAAAATTCATCTTTTATCACTTTCTGCCCTTGCTGGCCTTGCATGGCTAAAGCTACTGTGGTAATTTATACTTTGTTCCAGGCAAACCTTCCACTACAGATCTGTTAATTGAGTTTCAAAGTTAAATCTTTATCATTGAGGATGTGTGTTTCCTAGCAAAGAAACAACCTCATCAGATAGATAAAATGGTGGGTATGCCAAGGACTGGAAGTTGTGAGAGAATAACAGGACTTTTAAATTAAGTAAATTTGGCATAGAAGACACTGAAGCAGTAAGTAAATGAACCCTCAAAAGCTTTTGAGGGATGAGAGCAGGAAGGAGAAGGGGAGAAAAGAACAAAAATACTCTGTAGTGACAATTTTTCATTTTAAATTCTTAAAGATATTGCAATATAGGAAACGATAATGGTGCTGATTGTTCTATACCTTCCTAAATTTAGCATTATTTCTAAGAAACTATTTAAAGTAAGCACAGGATCATGTCATTATTTGGTACAAACATCATTTGTACTACTGGCCTTTCAAAATCGTTATCTTAGGTCAACCTGATTCATGTATGTATCACATATGTATCACAGATGAGAAGACAGTATCAGAAAGCCCATAATTAACCTGCATGCCTGATAAGCAAAGCTGAAATATCCTTTTTGATTCTTAACCCAGTATTTCTGCATAATATTCTCCCTTTTATTTATTTGTGAATGTAGAGGGATTCAGACATCCTATTAACACTCTTGTCTTGAGGTCGCTTAAATATAAAGACAAATGAGACAAATACTCTTTGCAACTTTTCAGAGAGCTGGTACCTCACAGACACTGAAACGAGTGCATGGCTATTTACTGGATCTATCTCTCAGAATGCAGTGCACAGCGTCCCTCTCCGACTTCATTTATGGCCTGGCAAGTCTTGCTGTGACAGTTTCCTATATTCCTACCCCAAGGTGTCTGATTTGTCGCACTGCAGAAGGTTCTGTTCCTGTTGTGGCATCAAGAGAAGGGAACATGCACGCCCTTGCCTCAGCTATCTCCATTCATAGCCTTATGCCACAGCTCAAGGTGCCAGAGAAAGAAAAGTCAAAAAAGTATCTGTGCTGTGAAAGGCTTTCTGCTCTGCTAGCGGGACAGTTGTCCCTGAAAAAGAACTGGTAGAAAGAAAATGAGCTGGCAATATCTCATACCCCTGCAGTATTTCTTCCTGGATTGTGAGTGGCAGCCCTTCCTCCTTATTTACAAAAAGGAAAGCTTCAATTTAAACTGTTTATATTCTTCTTCAGTGAATGAATGTGAAGATATCATAGGCTGATGTGCATTTTGAAACCTTAATCCCTCTGCCCGAGGCATGGTTTGCTATATCGAAATTCTTTTTCTTATCTAAATGTTTGACATCTTAGATTTATTGATTTTGGTTTATTGCAGTAATATAACACAAGCAAAATCAGTAAGACAGTAAAGACACCCAACCAAACTATTGATAAGTTTGTGCTTGTATGCAAACTGACAAACAAAATGCCATATGAATTATCTGTACCTAAGCACCCAGTCGAGTCCCTGCGGCTGAGCCAGGGTCTGCAACACTAATTGAACACTTGGCATTAAATTATCTGGCACGGCGTTTCAGCGAAGCTGTGGCACGTAAGAGAACATTGATTTGGGAATCCCACATGAGATAATGTTGTGAGCCGTTCCATGACTGGACAGAGTATGTAATTTAACCTCTTAAGAGAACAAAGAGGTCTCCATGAGGCTTGAAGTTCCTGCTCTATGGATACTGCTTTTGCTTGCTCAGCTTTTGCTTCTGACACAGCTGTGCAACCTTACTGAAGCTGAACGTGCTTAAGGGGTTATATTATCTTGTTTACGTGCTGATAGCATACTATGTGTTGTAAAGGTCACAGCTAAAGCTACAGTTTCAACTCTGAAGAGTTCAAATGCATTCTAACACAAAGAGTTTACAGCCTGGAAGACAAACCTGGCACGTGAATGAACTGCAGATCTAGAAAATAGTTGTAACATAGGGCAAGTTTTCTTTAGACCTCCTCCTCGTGTGCTGCCTTGTACCTACTTACAAGCAGGAGAGAAGAAGCCAGCTCTTTTCCCTGCACCGTGCAGCTGACTTAGCCTATGTGCTTTTAGAGGAGTGTCATAGAAGGTACAGTCTCTCAGGGTATCTCCAGAGGGATGCAGCTCCATGCTAACCTCTCTATGCGTCACTATGGCTAAATTGTACCATCCAATTGTACGTATCTTTGTGCAGCTTTAGACGCCACAGCGGAAGGCTCTGTTTTATGTGGCTGGAGAAGTATGTGTTTTACTTTTAGCTCACTACATTTCTTGGCCACTCTTCCCGAAACATTGCAGAACTGCACATCTTCATTTCATCTCAATGGCTGTAAAGGTCATCAGAGCTGAAAACGATGATGCAGGTCTTTAGAGAACACCAGGCACTAAGGAGGAAATGCAAGTAGGGAAATAATATTGTGTGGCCAAAACCTACCAAAATCAAATGAAGTTAAAGAACTCCTGCAATAATTTTGCTGAGAGGGTATATGAAGATCATCTGTCTATGACTATTTGGGGTTTAGTTTTCCTCTTTTGTACAGATACTGCTCAATTCTCTCATTTAGGTGCTAGATCTATTTCAACAGAGGACGTTAATCACATTGCAGCTTTTCTGCAGATAAACACATCAAAGCAATTGGTGTTCAGGGTGGTTATTTGAGACTTTGTTGTGGGTCTTGCATATCTTCTATTTATCTCTTGAACAAAGCATTGAAAGATGAAAGAAATAATTTCTGCTAATTCCTTTAAGGAGTATTACTGCATTGAGAGGAGATGCTCTCAAAGACATGTTTAGATTGGCAAAACAGCTTTGTAATTCTAGTTTGCAAAAAAGTATAGTAAGTGAAGAAGCCACCATCTGATAGTAAAAGGAGGAAAATTACATGCAAATTACTGCAACTTAACAAACCCAGAGATGCCCATACCTGGTGAAAATATAAAAAGACAGAGGAAATTAAAGTAGTCAATCCCAAACTTCCTTGTACTGGTGGTTCCTTTTGGCAGGCTGTAATGGAGTTGTCTAAAGCATCTTCCATTTGGAAGCTCAGGCCAGACAGCACAGCCATGCACGGAAGAGCAAAACCTAGTTGTCTGTCACGGTCCTGAGTGAGCAGATAGGAAACAAATGTACAAAGAGCTGGTTCAACCCCATCCTCCCCTCTGAGGGTGGCTGAGCAGGTGTGAGTGGGAAAAAACCAACAGCTTCCCAGCAAAGGAGCTGGAACAACTTCCTTCCTTCTGCCCATCGGAGCAGAAGAGGTAGAAGGGAACAGAGTACTCCTTCTGATGTTGGGAAGCAAGATATTGATGAGAATGAATCTGATGCCAATTCTTAATCCTTAGAGAGCTTTAACTTTTCTTCAGAGCTCACACAGGGTCAGAATTTTGTATCTAACTCTTCTGTATTTTCAGCTTCTGTAGAAGATAACTTTTTATTCTGTTTTTAGTAAGGAAGTTGGGTACTCATCAAATGTAGCACTTTAAGGCAGTGCTTGGCTACTGATCTTTTAAGATATTTTGAATTATGTGATATTTCTAACTAAATGGAAAATGTGGAGTTTCAGCAAATGTTGCTGTGAGGCTACCAGACAATCCAGTTACAATTATTAATCATGCCTTGCTTATACCTTGAGACATGTTCAGTTTCTTTTTATTTATTCCTACAAGGAGTTATAGTCTCCAAGGACTACAGAGGGCTGATGATTGAGGGAAGCACTGAGTAGGCTGAGCCATTCGGATTTCACAGTCAGGGGACAAGAGCTTTTGTTACACTGAGACCAAACATGTAGCCTCACAGGGTCTCTGGGCTAGACAGCAACAAGGCTGAATTCAATATATTTTCTAAAATATCTATTAAAATATCTTTCTAGTGAGCCAAAAGATATCAACAGACTAACAGCTATGCTATTACACATTTGATTAATGATAATTAATAATAATTTAGGCTTTCTGTAGCCACAATTGGACTCTACATTCCAAAAATACGATCTGGTCTTGAATTCAGTCTTTCTCTTTGCCTAACTTTCTGGATTATTTAGACTGAGATGTGGAATGGCCTTAATCTGCCTTGAGCCTTCCTTTTAATTTTTCCCAATTGGACTTCGGAACATAAGTGTCTTTGTGCTCTCACAGAAACCATCCTGCAGTCCCTCAGTGTGCTGCGACACAGAACGCTGGCACCGAGTGGTAGAGCACAGCACACCGCTTATGTGTCGTGGGGCCAGCAAAATGTAAACAGTAATTGCAGATATCGCTGGTGAGCAGATAAGCTTTGCAGATGCCTCTGTGGAGTAAGTAGTAAGAAGGACAAACTCATAAAGGCACAGTAGACGGCAATCTGTGATGTCAATGAAAGCACCGGTAATTCTGCAGACTGTAAAAATCTGTCTTATAATGAACCAGTGTCAAGGGGAGGAATTGCAATGCTAGTTACAAATGACAGCCCTAAACTGGTGTTAGTTTGGATTGAAAATGGGATGCCTGACTCCAGCAGTCAGCAGTTCTCTCGTCTTGACTGGCTCATCACCTGCAGCACCAAACCAGTGCATTGAAGGTAATGGATTTTGCTTTCCTGGGACAGTGACCTTGGGCACCTCTTGTCTTGAGAGGCATCAGAGGATGTCATGAACAAAACTGACTGTGTGAACTTCATCAGTCTACTAATTCTGTTTCCACTGCACAGGCTTTGAGTTTCCGAGAGCCTGTATTCAGGGCGATGTTCTCTTACCGGCCAAGTGACCTTTAGGATACAATAGTCACAAAGGGAGAATTAGTTTCCATGGTTTGTTTCAACAGTTGCTTGACTGAAAACTCGTGTGATGAAGGGAGGAAAATTGCACTGCATGAAGCTTGCGCAGTGACACCGAACCCTCTCCTTTCCCTTTGGCTGAGTCACCACTGCAAGAATCAGAGCTTTTCCTAAGAAAACAGCAGTAGTGAAATCTCTGCCAAACTGAAGAGAATCCTGGATGTATCTGAGTGCAGATCCTCTGTTGTGTTTGGTCAGAGACAGCTTTGAATGCTTGATGCCCTTCAGATGTTTTTTTCATACACTCATTCACTTTATTATATTAGAGGTCATCTGCAAGCAGCAGATTTAATGCAAAAAGTGCTTAAACATCTTTTTTTTCAACCTCAGTTTTTGTTAAAAATGAGTAATTTTACTCAGTACACGTCCCTGTCTAGTTTTCCAAGCTACCATTGCTTTGATTGAGAATGCTTTCACATGAAATCTCAGTGAGAACAGCCAGCAAACGGCTGCTTTTTTCTCTGCAGAGTGGCACCTCTGTGGCCTTTACACAGCAAAGCTGTGGAGCTGCACGCGCAGCACCTCTGCTTGGGAAGCAGGTATCACAGGCTATATCCTTTCCAATTAAATTAATTGCACATAAACTGCATTTACCGGTACGCTACTGAACACTAACAGTTACGGGTGTTACAACAGTATGATTGCAGCTGCAAAAACCAAGCTAAGAGATGACATGAGTGAGCTGTTTTGCAGATGTTGTTTAATGAGCACGCTCACATTCTTACATCCTTGCAGGAATTCTCACCCAGCAGTTACTTTTGTCACCATTTCCCTTACTGCCTGTTGACGAGCTGTAGCTGCTGCAAGACAGACTTCGAGGCTCCAGGCGTAGGAAAGGTTAGACTGGAGCAGAGGACTATGGTTAGCGGTCTTGTGTGTGTTTGGGGGTGTAAGTGTAAGATATTCTTAATAATTTTATTTAGAACACTGTGTGATTTACTTTCTGTTTTAGACACATAAGTAGCTTTGAATTCAGTTCCTTGTAATGAATCAAGAAGGCCAGATAACTAAGCTCCTATTTCCTGTTAAGCAATGTAGTTAATGCTGGAAAGCAGAGACTTCTGATGGAAACGACTTCTGATGGAAATAAAATCCTTCCAAGAACACTTAAGCTAAAGTTTATGGCCATGTCTAGGAAACACCTTACTGCTTTATGTATATTTTCAATATAATCTTTTATCATTAGTATATGCTGTGTTTTCCTCCCTGCCTAATTTATTTTATAAATTCCAGACCTTAAAACTCTCACTTGATTGTAAGTCTGAAAAAGGCTGATAGCTCTTTCTTGCTCACTTTGTTACATAGTTTTGTAGATGGTGAAAAGACTGGTGGTGTTGTTTTCAGCATCTTCATGTACTGCTGCTCTTTTCTTTAATGTAAATGTCTACTTCTGCTGTTCAAAGGATTTTTTCATTTGCTGTTGTAACTGATGTATGGCTACCACTGCTTCTACTCAGAAAAATAAGTAGAGTCAGACCTTCTGTAAATAAAACCAACTTCTTCCCTTGGTTATGTGGCAGGATCGATCTGGAGCAACCTCATTTAAGCTGCTCAGGATTTACTTGTAGCTGTGAACAGAATTACTGTCTGCCATCTTTCAGCCCCTCTATTTTTAAACTCTACTTAGTTAATTTTTTAAGCAGTTTCAGGTAAAATGCAAAGATTTCCTCTACAAACTAAAATCCTAAACTTTGGAAAGTGTTACCTATGAAAGGAAGTTCCCTTCTACAAGGAAAGGAAAAAAAGAGAAAGTAGAGGAAGAAAGGGAAGGAAAAGGGAAGAAAGAAGTAACAAAAAAGGAAATATCAAACATCCACTATTTAGAATTTTGGGGAAATGCGATTATTTTTAATAAATTGTTAATGGATCTGGAGTTGAACCATACTTCATCTTTTGAACACCTGTGATAGTAGATTGGGGCCTTATGTGGTAAATCTAATTCTAAATTCCTCTTAAACTGAAATTGCTTCTGGATTTTAACTAGAAAGGGAATATAGAGTTGAATTATCTATATACAGTTATATATAATCCATATTTAGTTAATATTATGTTGGAGTAATAAATAATTTGAATTTACAGATTAACATTTAACATGTGAGTGTTTTATGAACATTACTTAAATAATATCAAACCACAAGCAAGTAAATTGAAGCTGGGAATATTTTAAAGCCTAGATTTCTGTAGCACAGGATCTATCTAGACTGCTTTTCGTATTGGTCTCCTCTAACATAACTCTTCTTGTCTGGAGGTGTTCACAGTTTCATCCACAGGCATTTGAATTTGACTCAAAATGTACAGATGTTAAAGCCTTAAAACCACCTGTTTTGCTTTAAGAAACTTCTAATGAGCCTTAAGAGTGCCTATTTTGCAAGCAAATAGTGATTCTTCTGGTGCTAGAAATTCTGTGAGAGGTGACATGGCTCTTCATTCCCACTGTATTTCCTCCGTAGCATCTCTTCCCTTCCCTGCTGACAGCAAAATTGCACAGCCCCCACAAAAAAAAATAAAGAAAGAATTAGATAAATCATCTTGAAAGTGGGATGGGATAAATCCTCTCTCCAAGTCACTCTGTAGAGGACACTGTCAGAGGGCTGTGGGCACTGGGGCCGTGCCCTGGCCTCTGACCTCAGTGCTGCAGCATCCTGAGCAGCATAAAAGGAGCAACAGTTCTTCAAGGGAAAAACACATTCAGCTCACAAAAGCTCTTAAAGTTTTTCAACATTTCCTTCCTACTATCATATAATGACAAGTCATTTTTTTTTACTCTGATCACAAAAAGTCTTTAATATCTCACGATTTTGTCCCTCAGTAGTTCTCAAAATGAGAACCGAGACCCTTTCTTGCCCTTGTCTCAAGTTCTCTGCCTCCTGTGAATCTCCCTGAACTGTAAGTTAAAAAACTCCATATAAAATCAAGTAGAAACCAAAATAAATTAAATCCCATTTTTAAATTAGAAGGTCAGGAGGGGAAACAGATGATGGCTGTCTCGGAGACCTGCCTGGGATGCTCTCCATCCTCCTCTCCCTTTGGCCTGTGAAGTCTGGGCCTCACGTCAGGACAAGCTCTGAATGTAGGGCTTCAAGTGCTCATAATGTAGGACACGTTTTTATTGACTCAGTAACATCTGCAGTCTGGTTTCCTTTAAGAATTGCCTGTATGAGAAAGACTTCATATGAAAGGCCCAAAAAGATACAGCAGAGGCCCACAATTTGGTACAGAATGTGCATACAAAAGTCCTTAATGAAAAATATAGCAGGCAACGCTATTAATTTATCCTTGTCGGAACACAGGCCCACCACTCTGCAAGCCTTTCACGGCTAAAACTGCAGACCCACTTGCACGGACTCTGAGCCAAATGATTTAAACTAGGTAATTCCTATTATTCCTGCCAGCAGCTCTCATGAACAGAGTGGAGATCCACAAATGCATGAGGTTGAGGACTGATGTAAAGTTTTAGTTCAGGAGTGAAGCTACAGCTTAGATCTCAATGTTAAAAAGAGATTTATGCAATTCACGGTCTCACTTTAGATGGACAAATTACAACACTGCACAAGGTACTGTCACGAGAATCTGCACAACTAAAAATGCTGAGCAAAAGTCTCTCTTCCACCCGTGTGCGTCAGCGGCCCCTGTGTCGGGGGAATCGTACACCTGTTTCTGAAGATGAGAGAACCGACTGCTTGTGTAGGAAGTTGAGCAAGCACCAGCTGGACAAAGAAAAGCCCTGAAAAGCAGGGGTATGCAAGCTAAATGGCATCGTGACATCTTTTTGACTGGTAACTTCAAATCTATGGGCCATTTTGTTTTGAAAATGAGATTAATTTTCGTGCAAATACTCATTCCTACTGAAAAAGGGAACTCGAGCCTTACATTAGACACAAATCTGGCTTGCATTCCTTCCCCACTCCCAAAGTTTTTCAGTTGTGCCTTTCTTCATCCCCTCTCTGAGTTACTTTTTGTCTGATGTTCTGTCTTTGTAATGCCTTTTTCATCTGTCTTCCCTAACATTGTAATATAAAAGCCTTCACATTTTAATAATATTTTCAAACTATGATGTTTGAATGAGATTTATATTTGGCAGAATTAAGTTGCCTGTCCCCATAGAATATTACTGTTTATGAAAACAAGTACTAAATCAATTGTTTTAAGCAGAAAAGTAAGATTTAGGTTACATTGTCCAATTGCTGTTATTGTGGAAATCTTTAACGAACCATCTTAATGTTGTATTTCTCTGCAAATCTACCTAGCCTGCTGATTCTTAGCAGCTGTTGATAAGGAACATTCTTTCTGTACCACCGCAAGACCTGCTGTGAAATCTCTAAAGACTGCATGGGAATAGGAAACCAGCACAGAGCACGCAGTTCTCCTTTGTTTTGAATCGTCTGTCAGGTACAAACCCCATTTAACTCCTGAGTTGACTATAAATTATTTCTGACATGTAAATATCATCCTGCTCAGCTACAGGAATGACTACACTTCCCATGACTGTTTAATTTTTCTGAAAGAAAGCGAGACAGACAGAAGGAACTATCTTGACCTTAGGAACCTTCAGGAGGTGCAGGAGAGGGAGAAGAGCAGCATTGAAGTGCATGAGATTGTTGCTTTAACGTTTGCTGACTTTGTTTCCACTCTTAAACTCTAGTGCATCTTCACAAACAGAAACCTCATGACTAAAACCAAACTACTAGTAAAGTCATCAATATCTTTAGCATGATTTTATAATGTTCTATTGACGTAAATGCAAGAGCCACTCTGTTCTCTTCTCAATTATTGACATATTATTTTGTAAAACTTAAGATGGGCTTCTGATTACTGCTTAATGTTGCAATATATTGGGCCAAACATTTGCTACTGACAGTCAAATACTTTTCTGAGAGAGAGAAAGAGAGCAAGGGAGATAGTGAGAGCTCAAGGGGGAGAGCTATGCCCTTCTAGCAGGACTGTTTCTGCAGCTGTTGTGTACATTAATCCAGAGAGCAGATCTCCCAGCACTAAATATAGCCAGCGGGGTCATTTTACACGACAAAATAAATATATAAATAAATAAATAGAAAGTATTTAACTATGGGGTCATGTTAAATTAGGTTTGATTTTGCTTAAGAAGGAAATAAAAAGTATGGGATCTTTGTTTAAGAGTGAAACCCAGAATGTAAATATTTTAGAACATGGAGGGAAAATAAGTGGGAAGAAGAATACAGACCCGGCAGGGAACTTTTCAAGTTGTCACAATCTTCTGCTGGAGGAATAAACTGGCCCTAGGGATTCTGAGAAACCCACCAATGCTATTCCAGCCCTTCATAATGCTGCTGAGCATTGTTTCTTTTCACAGCAATACACATGCCTCAACATAATCTAACTCAGTCCGTTTAACAATGATTTGCTCCCTGTATATATGTCTTATCAGCAATAATTAGCATTCAAATACACATGCGCTCAAACCCCTCTGCACCTGCGCTGCAAAATCAAATTGTAGACCGATCTAAAGTTGAAGGATTACCTTTTTTTAATTCCTCTAGATGTTGCTGCCCAACCCTGGCAGTTTGTAGCGATGACAATTATCCAGAAGCGTAAGATTAAAGTTAAGGAAGGGAGGGAATTCTTCGAGTCCTCAGGAACAGGAATGGCTACGAGTCCATACAGTGAAGGGAGTTAACCTTCGTTATTGAGGATGGCTGTAAGAAGCTGGACAACCTGTCACCACCGGAGCAATAGCATTTGTCAGTTTGCAGGTCCCAAGTTATTTTGAGCAGCGTAAACCATGTGCCCACGAAGCATTCCACCTCATTGGACAGGGAATCCACGGCTCTGACAGCACCTATGGGCACCAAGCGCCTTCTCCTCGCTCACGAAACGTCCCCTATAGATGCTTATGTGGGTTTTGCGGATTCATCCGAGAGGCACTGTAGTGGCATTGTATTACTCTTGTCAGCTGGTAGACTTCAGCCTTTTTAAATGACTGGTTATTGCTTTGGTCTTTGTGTTTTGATCAGAACTCAGAGATTACAGTCGCTGGGAAACCCATCAGCCAGTAACCATGTAAAAGTTTTGCAACTCCAAAGGCAAATTCAGCAAACGCGTGTGATTTAATAGTAAAATATTCCTAACTTCTTTGAGGTGTTAGATTTAATAAACACAGTGCAACAATGCAGAAATCCTTAAGGATGGCCTGAAACTACAAAGCTGAAAAAGCCAGAAATTCTAAATGGGTTATTGAATGCAAAGAAATAAACTGTTGGGGAAAAGTAATTAAAAGAGGCAAGTGAAACTCAGCTGTAAATAAAACTGAAGTATAAACACAGGTGGAATGATTTCAGAATATTTTAAGCAGTATGCAGAGAAACTGTTACTATATACAATTTCATTGTGTCAAACTGAGCTACTGTTTAAAACCTTGACTAAACCCTACCACATCACTTGGAAAACGCAGAGACTAGATTTTCTTTTCTACTCATCCTACAAATCAGCAACAGAAAATAATCAGTAATTCTGCACAGTTCAGCTTAACAGAAATGCTGCTTGATTGTTGATTTATTATTTTATTAAAAATGTTCACGACCATTCTGATTTGAAACATTACCAAAATGTTACGTATCTATTATGGGGAATTGATACATAGCCCCTTCCACCGCTACTTAGCTGGCTTTTTCACCTTCTTCCAGTTCTCTCAAAGTATTATTGAATAATACTGAATCTTGGCTAGAAAAGAGGTTCTCCTGTGGGATGTAGTTCTTCAGAAAGATGTTTTATGAGGCATGAGTATGCAAAATCAGAGATAAAGGCAATTCTTTTATGAAAAAAAATTCTGATTCATTGGAAGAAGTGTTTTTTCTCTCTTTGTAAAACAGCATTGTCAGAAAAGCTTGTGAGCCTTAGTTTGTGGTGTGGGCTCTTCAGTGATGTGGAAAAGTTGGACAGTGAGGCCAGCCCTTCTTTTGAGGGCAGGTGAGGCATTTTATGGGTTGGGTGAAGTCTAATGTCACTTTATACCCGGAACAGAGATCTAATGCTTTCTTTATAATATCTGTAACAGTAGATGTGAGCCACACAGTGCTGACAGGACCTGCATGCTGACACTGTACCACACGCCACCGGGGCTTGGACATGACAGTACGTGTGGATCAGGAGCCTATGAAGTCTGAAGCCTGAAAATAAAGTCTGATGTGTCTGATAAAATAACTGTAAATCTATGTGGACTTCTGCTGAGATGCAATTATTACAAGGTGTACGTGGAGTCTTGGTGGGCTGTGAATGGCTGTTTGTACGCGATACACAAAATCAAGCAATCCAAAGTGAGTATTGAATCTAATCCAAAAAAACATGCAAACCTTTTCCACTTTAAGAGAGATTTCTATTTAAAATGTTAGAATTGCTAAATCATTGAATAATCTGTGCAACAAATGAGCTGAGGGTTATGCAGGAACTACAGCAATGAGAAACTTAGGAGCCTTCACTGTGGCAAACTGACTGGCAAGGGTAACAGCAGGTGGTAGAAAGACAAAGCTTCCAGGAACCACAAGTAGTAAGAGCATACACAGTAAAGGTACCAGGTCTTGCAGAGCTGTCATTTTGATAGACCACATCAGAGAATTTCAGATTCACTAGTTTGCAAATAATGGCATAAACCCCATGAAAATACTGTTCCTCTGTCTGCTTTTTTAGAATTGAGGCTTTTGAATGTTGAGCACTAGAAAAACACTTCAAGATATCACGACCTCCAGCTTTTTGCCCTTTTCTCTTTGTTGGCCAGCAGAAGGGAACACCTGCCTCTCTAGGATGAGGTGCAGTGTCCTAGAGTGAATTACATGAACGCTATTTCTTTCCAGATCTTGTCTGTTGAAGCCCGAAGTACCTTTACAAGCAGAAGGAGTGTCTTAAAATGGAACTTTGCGCGCGGCTGGATGCTTGCTATTCCACAGTAGGATTGTCAGACTGTAATTGTAAACCTTCAGGATTTATCATAAATGGAAAATACTTGGATTTTCTGGGTGTTAGGATTAAATTAATGCAATCTCATTAATGGCATGTGCTGAACCATGATTGAGAAATGAGATGGGTTACACAGTATTCAGTAGAGAAAAATTATTAGACATCTGTGTGGACTGCCCAAAATTATACAAGAAGTCTGTGCTGTCTTTTGGGGGTCATCTGAAGGCAACCCTTAATACCACACACATTGTCCAGCCTGACAGTCAGCTTGTGAATATGGCTAGGGCTGGAAGAAGCCATCTAAAGTACAGTATTGGAGAGTTTCAGAGCCTTAGAACATAAGAAAGAAAAGGCACCTGAAGATCTGAAGAAGTTGTTGTCCTTTACAACACTGACCTACAATCCCTGTTTTTTCAAACAGCTCAGAGAAGAAGCAGGGCTTAGCTTGCTATTCCAAAGTAAGTTGGGGCAGATGAGCCCTTCTCTGGGGCATTGGCTTGCTGTAGTCGCTTCAAGGTTGTAATTAAGTCCATAGTACATATAGATCAGTACGATGTACCTGGCAGATAGCATGTATTTGTTTAATTAGTTTGAAATAAGAAATTCTCCAATTCAAGCTACCTTAAGCTCACAATTACACATGTACAAAAGTTTATTTTGTCTTTAGAGATTAGTGTTGAATGTAGTGCAGGCAGCTGCAAGTTTGCAATAAGCTTTGGGACATTTATTACAGGGCATCCTGATTAGTGAGATACTTATCACAGATGCTAGTGATGAAAAACAGCTGGAAAAACCTCAAAATTGTATTCTGAGCAGGAATAGCACCTTAGAACAAAAAGGCATAAACCTGAGTGCTGCTGACTGAGCCTCAGGCAGTCCAACAAAGGAGAAAACAGTGTACCAAGCTGGACAGCAGCAGTGCAGCTCACAGGAAAGGGGGCATCAGTTCAACAAAGAAAAACTTGCTGGCAGTGTTTTAACAGCTGGTTTGTGAAGTGACTCAGACTTTAGTTGAGCTCAACTGGAGTAGACCAAGCCACTTTCTGATCAGCTCCAGTCAGTTTACACACAGTCTGTGTGCCTATGGGGAGATCCAAGTAGTGAGTTTCTGCTCTTACCCTTTAAGGGCGAGTATGTAAAATGGTACTGTAGCTTAGGTGATGCTTCCTAACTCATTCAACCATTATAACTTGACCTGAATTCTTAGGGAAAATGTAAATTTATCAAGAATTTAATTGCATACTGTGGACACGCTGGTCGACAAACATGCAGAATCAGAAAAAAAGTGTTGAAATCACAAAGAGACATAAGAGGCATAAGTCACAGAGCGTGCCACAATTTTGAGCCCTTCGGTAGCTGATCAGTCACTATCAGCAATCCCACCCACCACAGAAAGAGCGTTTCCTCCCTTGTCCAACCAGAACTGCCGCGGGGCCTCACAGCCTGCCCTGTGTGCAGATAAACTTATCTTCTGAAAGGATCTGGATGTATTCAGGTATCTGTGCCTACAAGAGTAGCTTGTGATGCTTGGTCACGTGGCAGTGTCTCAGTAATGAAAGCTTGTTCTAATGTCCTTTTGCCTTTGTTCTCCTGTTATTTCAGAACATAACGGTGCATTTGTTCTGAAGTGTTAGTAAGTGCTCCCAGTGTCTACAGGAGAAAGAATTTTCTATTTTGCAGCCTGTCAATCTCTTAATTTTTAAGCCAATAAAAGGAATTTGCAGCATGATTAAAGATATATGCAACAATATGCATGTTGCAGGTTGTGATTCAGTACAAAATGTGTTGGCTGGTGGGCAAGTACAAATTGCTGTTGCCATGTCTGCCTCTGCAAGGGACAGTGCTGAGGCGGATCCAGAATGAGCTGATATATTCTATTTATCACACTGGCAAAAAAATAAAAAATGATGGTCCAGCACTGCTTCGACACTACAAAAAGCAAGTACACTGTCATGCAAGCAACAGTGGGACAGTCCCTTGCTCTAAAAGGACACTTCAGTAGGACTAGACTAGATGTTATTGTCAAGGAGGTCTGCATAGTCTGACAATTGCACTTGGGAATTTACAAATGAAGATTCTCCAGGAGCCTTGTGTGGACACCAAGAACCAATACACAAATGGTAGAAATGACAAATCAATATTTGTGTTGCCAGGAACTCCTGTCCCACCGTGTCTCTGAGACTGACAAAGGGGTTCATACCCAAAGGGCTCCAACTGATAGCAAGAAAAGGTGCTGTCAGATATATCATAACTTCTTACTGTGCTGTGTCAGATGCATTCATGGAAGTGTGTGTGATCCTTGCCATGAAACTGGTGAAGGTGCTATACAATGCAACAGAAATTTCCTCTTGATTTAGAGGAACACAGGACATGCTTTTGAAATCAAATACTTGCTGCCTGCAAGATATAATCATAGGTCTCATAGGAACTTCAATTACTTTCAAAAGAAAGATGATATCTTACTGATAAGTGTGCTAGTGTCTTCAATTTTCATATATAAGAAAAAGTTTTCATAAAGGATACAAAATCACCTTTTGTGTACCAGTTTTATTTGGGTTTTTTTCTGAGCCATGCCTGGGAAATAGCCAGTATACAAGACAACAGCAGTTAC
Source organism: Cuculus canorus (assembly GCF_017976375.1). NCBI lineage: Eukaryota > Metazoa > Chordata > Aves > Cuculiformes > Cuculidae > Cuculus > Cuculus canorus. Next base: position 7,661,651 of record NC_071407.1, read on the forward strand.
TGCTGATAAATATGCACAATAGCAGCAATAATCATTGTGTTCTTGTGACCACCATGTGACCTTCCATCACACAAGAGCAGGAAGATGGTGTTTATGCAGCTATCTTGCAAACAGAAAATGTGGAAAGATGAGAAAAACTTGAAAAGGAGGAAAAAAAATCTCACCATGACTAAAGATGATTTTCTACAAGACCAGGGATTTGGCTGTGATTGTGATCCAATTTCAAATTACTGCCGAAAATATTAACACTGTCTTTGTAATTGGTCCTAGATTTCGGACCAGGGTTTAGATTGTGATTTTTTTAAATTCCCATTGAAAAGTCTGGACCCAAAATATTAAATCTTCCATTTCTTTGAAAGCTTCCTTAAGGTTCTTCGCAGTCAACTTCTAGTGAGGCCGTGCTTTTGCAGATCTCTACAGAGCCCTGTGGAGCACAGGGTTACTACCCACTTTTGGTTTGCATCCCACCAAACACTGATCTTGCTCATCCCAAGGCTGAGCTCATTTCTTTCTAATGTGGAGCATGCAACAGGCAGTGAGTTAGAAAAGCTTGCCCTAATGGGCTGAAGGAGTAACCTCGGAGGAGAGGCTTAGTAGATCTGTCACCATTTTGCTGGTCAGATATGAATGTTGGCTGATGGAGCACCCTCCTTGTCTTACATCACACCAGCCTAGTCATCCCAGCTACTTCCAAGGCTTTTGACAGCTGCAATGATGTTGAAATCATCATTCTATGATGATTCTATGATGTCTCCTCTCGAAGCATCAGTGACTTGTTGCTGCTTGAGGCCCTACATTTGAAGGTCCAGTAATTGGAATGGCAGTGGCAAGCCCTGTTTCTCTTTTAGATTATAAATTTAGTGAAGTCTCCTAAGGCCATTAGCCTTCTGGTAAGAAAAGCGTTCGTAGCAATTCTCTGGATGTTTCTGGTAAAGCTCGTTCAGGAGTGATTTGCAAACCTTGTGTAAGATAATATGAGTTGGATATTTTCTATTCATATCGTTATGCAGTGCGTGTCTTAGCATGAGCCTGCCAGGTATTGTGTGATTCTAACTCAGATTCTAATTTTAGAAGGAGAGACATATCAGAAGGATGAAAGAAATGGTAGCTCTTTTCTGGAGAAGGCACATATAAAATGTTGAACTGTTCATTCAGTGCCTATTTCTTTTTCACCCAGCTTCAAACATGTTTTATCATTTAACAGGGCATTGTTCGTGTGGGGGTTGCCTGAGTGTTACTATCGAATTTTTCAGTCTCGTTAATTATTTATATAAAATCTAATAGTAATTTATAGTGCCGGGTGCTGTTTCCAATGAAATCAGTGATTTGTTCTGTCACTAACATCAACATGAGAGAAGTCTGACTTTTCCAAAAGTTAGTTATAACCACAGTAATGAAAGCAGTCTTTGAGCCATTCATGCAAAGCCACAATCTCTTGTACTGTCTTTATCCAATTTCACCCAATGTTCCATCTTTTTGCTTTTCAAAATGAATCAATATGTAAAAATATACCAGTATTTTGCCTTGTTGCAGTAGAAATGGTACAGCTGAAAAATGTTATGAAGATATCTATAAAACACAGAGAAAATGTCCAGAACATTAAATAATTGATTTTGGTGGCAATTGTAAAAGGGGATTTGTAAAACCCCTTTTCTGTAAAAACCTTTTACTTGACTATGAAAGTGTCAGATTCTTTAAGGTGAATTTCCTGCCTTAAAACATGGGAGAAATCATGCCCTTATTTTAAATATTTTTCCCCCTTGTGCAGTATTATCCGTTGTATAATACTATCTTGTATAGAATTAGCCTTTCAAATAACTTGGCCAACTTGCAAAGATGCCTGTAATACAGAAGAGTTAGCAAAAAGTGGCTGTTCACAACCATTTTTACTGTTCCTTGCATAGTTAATATTTTATTAGGTTCTCCTACGTTCTTCCTTTTGTAAGGGAATTTCTTTTTTTGTGTGTGTGTGTGCTGGGATATCTAAACAACCTTCTACAAGCAGCTGTGTTCTTTGATTTGCTAGCAATCATGTTTTGAAGTGGATAGTTTCTCTTTATGGCTCAAACATAAAGTGCATGGACTCTACCTGGAAGTGCTGACAAGGCTGAGTAGGATCTTCTTGAATCTACCGCTACCTCTGGGCACAGGGTCTGGCTCACACCAGCCTTCCTTCTGGGGTCAGCACTACCAGACTTCAACAATTTGTAGAGCAAGCAGCAAATATTGGCATAGCGAGACTGACGGTTGCCCAGAGAAGCCAAAGTTTGATGCAATCTGTTATATAAGGTTGTTTTTAAAAATAATTAAAAAAATCAAATACAGGAAAAATGGACATAATACTAATAAGGATGTCTGTTTTAAAAAAACAGTGACTGATGGAGACTATGTCTAGTAGATGACAGAAACACAAGATCAGAAATCAATGGATTAAAATTAATAGCGCAGAAACTGGGTTGGACTAATGAACAAAATACCGTTCCATTTATGGCTTGCTTTGGGCAAGTAAGGCAGGAAGAAGCTTGATTTGATATTGATACCAAAACCCCAGCCAAAGTTGTGAGATGTACACAGGGTTACTACTCCCAGCATCATCAGAGACTCCAGGTTCTGTTCTGACACTGTAGGATTTCACTGTCCTGACCGCAGGGCATGACCAGTCCAAACCAGACCATAAAAGGGGATCTGGTAATGCCAGTTATACTGTCTTCACCTAATTTGGGACACTGTTTTATGTGATATGCATTCCTGCCATGACCTTCTCCTTTTATTTACTCCCTTTATTTCTTATCTTTTGTGTCTTTCCTTCTCTTGTTTTTAATAGAACCTGGCTTAGCAAACAAGACTAATTTTGCTATGTTGTTTCAGGTGTCCAGCTACGAGAGCATTGGTTGGCACTGACTCAGTCTGGTACAGGTTTGCTAGATCTTGCTGTACCTGATACAATGATGGACTTGTTTTCCTCAGATGATATGTAAGAGAGGGCACTAAGCCAGACACTGTGTACTTTTGCTTATGCTTTTCTGTTTTGCTCTCCCCTTTTTCATGACTGATCTTACTTGTTCTTCAGATAAAACAAGATTAGACCCTAGCAGCTACAGCTCTACCCGTTTCCATTGGCTTCTTTACCTTTCTTTAGAACATGCATCTCCAAAACATCTAAAAATGATGTTTATAGCCATGATTAGTACCAACTGAACAGATTGCTGGGGGACTGGTACAAAGAGTGGACATAACTTATTACGTAACTCTAAAGGAAATACAGGAATGTTACTGAAGTGAAAGCCATATTATATACATTGCATTTTCAATATTTGAACTTCTTCTCCTGTTATTCATTGGTTAAAAAGTTTAATGTTTAATTTCCCTCCTTGTGGCTATTTCTATGGGGGATATTAAGCAGAGCTGATGTCTCCACTGTCTGCCTTGTGAACTGCTCACTGTTGTCCAGAGAGAGGTTCATATACATGACTGCTTTGGACTTGGAGTTGAGTTAAGATTAACACTGCAACACATGGATTGTATTTTCAAAAGTGGATTAAGAGTCAGTCTAGTATAGTATTTTGTAACCACACAGTGTCTATTTCCAATTACATATTCATCAAACAGATTTCTAGTGCAATCCTTGTTCTTATCACTTAAATGGCATTGCGCATCTCGAACAGAGAGCAGAATTCCATCCAGGTTGCTTACAAAGAAATTCCAAACTCCTTAAAGACCTGAAAGGCTTCACTGACAGACCATCTGTAAGTGCTTTTCACATAGAAGAACAAAATAAGTGTGGAAAATTGATTAATGTGAGTTGCAAGGCAATGAGGAAAATGTACTCAGAGGTTCTTACATTCCATCCGAACTAAGAGCATATATGCTATATATATCCTATATATAGTATATGGAGAGAGTATACATTTTCTAATTAGGTATAGTGGTTTTCCAGTGTATTTCTTTATTTTCTGCCAGGCAGCTGGCAGCAGCCTGAGGCAGCTCAGCCTAATGGTAGTACAGATCAGGACTTTTAGGTTTTGAGAGTAACCAAAACCAGAATGAATGACTGGTGTGTTGAGCATCAGAGGCTTTGGCACCTGTTACGGACAACTAAAACTGTTGAGAAAATCCACTTTAGTCAGATGCTTAATAGGACAAAGCATTCAATAACTTAGTTGCTAATACTATACGTCATGAGATACAGGCCTAATTGCAATGTCTTCAATGATTGTTGCTAGAAGAGAATAAGGAGAGGGAGTTAGAATAGGGAGAGAATAACAGAGCCTCTGTCCCCATATGAGGACAGGCTGAGAGTGTTTGATTTGTTCAGCCTGGAAAAGAAAAGGCTCTGGGGAGACCTCACAGCAGCCGCCCAGTACTGAAAGGGGCCGCAGGAAAGCTGGGGAGGGGCTTTTTATCAGGGAGTGCAGGGATAGGACTGGGGGGGATGACAATTTTAAGCTGAAAAGAGGGAGATTTAGATTAGATGTTAAGAGAAAATGCTTCCCCGTGAGGGTGGTGAAACACTGGCACAGGTTGCTCAGGGAAGCTGTGGCTGCCCCATCCCTGGAGGTGTTCAAGGCCAGGTTGGATGGGGCTTTGAACAACCTGATGCAGTGGGAGGTGTCCCTGCCCGTAGCAGATGGGTTGGAGTTAGATAGGCTTCAAGGTCCCTTCCAACCCAAACCATTCTGTGATTCGATGAGAGGGCATCCATGAATAGTCTATATGTTTAAAATAATTTCTCGAGAGTTCTTGCTTTCCAAGCACACCCAGATGAGAGTTTCAGTGAGTTACCAGTGGTGTGCACGGCAGGCAGCTCATCTCTGAACCTGCGGCCGTCAGATCGCCTGGGATACATAGCTGGGAGGACAGCAACGAGACTGTTCAGTGAGGGAACTAGAGGAACTAAAGAGTAAAGCTTGACAGGCATGGATCAGGAGAGCATAGTTGGATAAAATAAGACAGAAACCAACTTGGAAAGGAGAGACTGTGTATCGTGTATTACAGTGGTGCAAAGGATAAGCTCAGAAATGGTCTATCTGAAGAGCCGCAGCTGGGGAAGAGAGGTTGTACCCATGCCGAGGTGGAACCTGCCATCTGGACACACGGTGGCAGCAGAAAAGCGCAGCCATCCTTGTGCCAACAACTAAAGCGCAGTGATGACCTGTGGGAGAGGGGAATCGTGGGGTTGTGTCGTGCTGGGAGGATGACCGCTACCATCTTATCTAACCCCCTGTGTAGGGCCTTCAGAAAGCACTGCCTGCCCAGCTCGTTGAGCCCACAGACAAGGGAAAACCCCCCAATTTCTGCAGTTCTACGGCTGTTAAAATGTTCCTCCTTTGTAGTCAAAGTGTAGTTTTGTGTTAAGAACACAACTATGGTGTCACTCCCAAACTCTGAATCTCATTAGGCGACAGGTTTGAGAAATAATTACTGTTTTACCAGCACGTTCGTGTGTCACCGTATTACGCACACTTGAGATCAGTTTACCAGCTGCTCCCCAGCATTCTGGCACTCTTCCCCTCCTGCTGCCTCATCTGTCTGGAACGCCTCCCCTCAGGGCACTGAGTCACCGTCCCACTTTAAATGTTGCTTTTTTAATTGTAATTTTAAACTGTCTTGCATTACAACATAATTTGTAAAAATTTATATGAAGATGCACTGCAAAAATTGTATGTATAGGTACTGATGAAGCTTCAAAAAACCTTGTTTTTTTAGGATATAACTTTACTGACAGAATTAATTTTAAAATAAGGGTCTTTCTGGCAAACTTGTAGAATGGAGAGAGATGAGAATTAAAGGAAATTGGTAGTACCAGCTTATTAAACTCCAGCAGTATCAGAATCACTCTAGCTAAAGAGGGAGTGATAGCCAGATAATGGTGACCCAGAAAATCAGGGCAAAACCAGCAGGAGGTACTGGCCATTCTGATTAGCCATGCAGATGGTTAACTATGCCAAAGGTGACTTTTCATAGGAATGTAAGACAGAGAAAGAAACAGAGAGAACAATATACCTTCTCTAATAGGAAGCTAAGTAAGACCCCTAATTCGTTTCAGATAAATCATGTAGTAATAAAAAATGTTTATGATAGCTTTCCCAGGCCACGCTGAATCCAGTGGTTCTGCTTGTGTAGTTGTCAGTCTCTAAAACCATCTAATTTCCAAATAATCAAAATATCTATTTACTTATTGGAAGGAGTCAAAAGATGTATCACAGGATTTAAGATATATTCTGATCTGATAAAACATGCATATTACAAGACAAGTTTAGACCATCTGGTATATCAGTGACATAGAGTAATGCCATGTGTTATCACACATGTTATAAAAAGGAATTTTCTTACTACCTAGAGTGCCTTTGAATATGCCTCTTTAAATCTGTCGTTTCTTCTTGCTTTAGAAAAGGAAGAATATTGGAAGACTCCAAACTGTGACATTTACTTAGACAGCAAATGCAAATATTATGGTAAGTATTTTCACTTGCTTTAAATACTAAAGGCCTAATAAAGCACAAAACTTTTTTTGGCATGTTTAATTCTTAGTGTAGGGCTGCAGAAACTCGATATTTGAACTAAGTATTAGACATAATGCTTAATGTGAAATCAGAACAACATAGTAAATCAAGAAAACATCTGTTTTACAAAGAAATATTTACTAGTTTGGAAATTCAAATACAGGCTATGAGGACCAAGCCTATGTATTAATTAAATAGTTAAAAAGATACACTTTCAGTATTCTTACTTATTGAAAAGCTAAGCAATTATTTGTGTAGATCCAGTTGTATCTTCTCATTTGGGGTGTTTATATTCACCAACGAATATAATATATATATTATATATATATATAATCACCAAAGAATATAATAAAAATATATATGTTTAATATAGTTGCCAAGATTTTGACATTTGTGTGACTAGAGGCAGTCACGTAAATATTTACTCACCATTTTTGTTTAAATCAAGATATGTATTTTGAAGAGGCATACTTTAGAAAGTCTCAACTGTAATGATTATAAACCCTGGGTCTCGTACATGAAAACTATTCCTCCTGCATAAAGCGGATTTCTTTTGTTGTGTATTGAACTGCTGAACAGGCTGTAAGGTGTCTGAGTGAAGTTTAAGTGGGGCTGGAGAAGGAAGGGGAGCCAGAACTGCTGGTACCATGCTATGATGGAGAGAGTTTATATGAAATACATTTCATTTTGCTGACTACACTGCGTGAAAGGAGTACAAACATGTATTTTTTTCATACTTGACATACTCAGTTGTGAGGTTTTGAGCTGTGATATAAACCCACCAAGACTCAGCTGCTTTAAATCGGCATTAGTTCCATTGGCTTCCATTGAGAAACATTTTACCCACCCCTAGGGGAATGGGAAGCAGGGAAAACAATGACTTTAACTTATTGGCCAAGGAGGGCCAAGAGAAAGAACTTATTAGGAAGAACTTCCAGAGTTTTCCCAGCTTTAGCCAAGATAGCAAAGTGTAAAATCCAAGAACCAATGAATAATTTGATTCCCAAGAATGAAGCCTCTAACGACAGTCCCCACCCTGCAGATACAGCTATTTTCTGTGTGCTCCAAGTGCTCCTTTGGATTGTGTTATTGATGCTATTAAGGAAGGGTAACAGTTCTCCAAGCAGCATGGTTTCCTGTCCTGGTTTTGAAAAACTTCAGAAAGAAACTCTATACACTTCGTAATCCTGAAATGCTTGTTCTATGTTTATGTGGAGCAAGACAAACCCTTTGGTTGTTTTGCAGATATGTGAAGATCTGGTCTAGATCCTGAGTTGCAGCCAAATGTTTACATCAGAGAGTACATGACAATGAATATGTTATTAGTTTCCAGTTTTATTCTTTTAATGTTGATCACTATATGTCCAAAAAAATTATGAGAGAGGCAAGCGTGGTATTCAAATCTTTAATTTCTCCAATATTTTTAAAAATACAGCTTTCCTGCAATATAAACATAGATATATTTGGTAATTCTTAGGTTTTTAAACCTCACTTCAAAATATGTAGATCTAAATTATATTGGAAAAAAATATTTTAATTCTACTTTTATTTCTTTAAAATTGCTGCATTTTTGTTAGAAAACACCAGGAAAATTAATATAATAACAGTATCAGATTTGTCGTTAGTGAGTTCTGTATCCAGTCAAAATCAGCTGTAAAACTAATGGTGTAGCAACTTTTAAAGTGAAGGCTTTTAAAATTGTATGTCTTCCTTTTAACCATTCTCAACTAAATCTTCACTGAAAGGTAGAGATTTTCATAGATTTGACTTGAAAATGTGCAGGCACCGTAATCCAAAACATTAGATTCTCAAGAGATCATTGCAGATAAAACTCACTGGAAATTATTACTATATGTAATAGTTATAAAGAAAACGCTTCTAGATTCCTGACTGTTATAATTCTGCGGTGATTATTATAGTTGTGAACAGACTATTTTAATGCTTATGGTTATTATAAACTCAGAAGATAGCACAAACAAGTTTATAATGCTGATGAGCTATTTAGAGGCTCAAACTTGAACAAGAGGCCAGGAAAAATTATAAAGATCACATGGCATTTGCCTCTCAGGAAAAGTGATTTTTAATCCTAATTCTGTTTATTAAGAAGAAACTGCTTGGCTGCAGTGCCAAATAAACATTATTTTCATTCATTTTATTATAAAAAAAAGATGATACCAAAAGGAATTTAATTTGTAACATTTATACTGTCTGTCAAAGAGCCAGTTTGCCTGCCTGAGTTTTCCACAAGCTTATAAGTACATAATATTGTTTTTATTGAATTGTTTGTATTTGCAAAAGTTTTATCACATTGGGCACAGTATTTTCTTACAAGTCTACTGCCTAAAAAATGTTGTGGAAGTGTTTTGTGATGAAATTGGAGTTTCCAACTGACTTTCCTGCTGATAATCTGTTTTGGATGTCTCCACTGCGTCCCGGGGTGAACAGAAGCAGCTCTGCCTCAGTTGGATACTGTGGAAATGCTGTGTCTTTTCCTGAGACAATCTAGGAACAAACTCTCTTGAACCTCCAGGGATCCCAGCTACCTCAAATTCCCTCAAGATCCTTCAACTGCCCTCAAATGGCTATGTTTAGGAGTAATTTTCCTGCTCTAGAACCCAGCCCACGAGCTGGAAACAGCCCTGTATTCTTCTTTTATGAAAGTAAATATAAATTGTGTGTTAAGTGGGGACTATCCTCAAATTATCATTTCAGATGGGGATCAGTGATCATATTTAGTGGTGTCCAAGTGGGTTGCTGACATTAATGACAAGGAAGCCTTCACCAGTCAGTCACAGGTGATGAATCACTGCTACCTCCCTCCCTATCCAAGAAAAAAAAGCCAGCTAAATGCAACGGAGGTTTGGCACAGGTGGCTGCTCTACTGCTTCTGCTTCCAAATGATAGATAGTTGCTTGGGCCTCCCCTTTACAAGCTTGAAATTTCAAATTGAAACAGATTTTGTCTGCTGGTAGGCCAAACAAACATTGTTCAAAGATTTTCTGGAGAGAAAGAAGAGCCTCTACATCACTCATATGAAAAAAAATCAACAACAAGATTATCAGGATTTTGCACAACTCCAGTGTCACTAAGCAGAAACAGAAGATTAAAATTTTGTGGCAATTTTTCTTTCTTAAATGCAAATACTGGCACAGGAGATCTCTGGGAACACGAGGAGTCAATAGATTTCTCTGCATATGAATTGTGGATATATAGCAGCAGCCATTTCTCACACGGTTATGAGGGTTTGATTGCTTATATCATACAGCTCACTTCCCTTCTGTCTCCAAAATCATTTGAGGTTTTTTGGGAAACATTTTTTTTTCAAATGCTGGGATTGAGACTTCCATCGTAGGAAATTCAGCTGCTCATTTCTCCAAGGACTCCAAGCTCTGACTGCTCACACAGAATTTCTGTGGAGCTCCTTAACAACCTCTGCAAGAGGAATCTAATTTCCCATCTTTTCAAAAGTCTTTGGCCACGGTGAATATTTAATCCATGTTTTGAACAGAGATGTCCTGTACTGTAGTTGATACCAGTGGCACAGATTCATTACCACTTCGACACCACGTTTCAGTCCATGCTACACCAAATATCTAGCAGTTGCTAACTGCACCAAAATAGATCTCCCAGTATCCTGCCCTTGTGGGTTTCAGTAATGCATGTGAAATCATGAGTCTTATACTGAATTAAATCACAGAAGCTGCAGAACACTGTCCAATCATCTCTACTAAACAGAAATATCTTTGTTGCAAAATAATGCCATCTTTTTGAGCAATAACTAATAGCAGAAACAGCTGGACGTAGTTTGAACATACTGGTCACAGTTTATGCCTCGGGGTTATTTTCTCCCCAACTCTTAGTTGCAGATTCCTAGGACAGGAACGGGGAGCACAGCACGGCCTGACAGTTGTTCAGGGCCACAGGCTATTGCACCTAGCTGATGGGGAGTCCTCTGCTTCCTAGAGATGCATGCTGTGTCATCTTCTTTCCTAGCGATCAGCCCTAATATCCATTTCTTGTCATGCCTATTGTGTCCTCCGATATTCAAATGTTTCATTACAGTTTCTTTTTTTCTTCTCATCTGCAAGTGTTATTCTGGTCTAGAACCTTTTCCATTACTATTTCTGTTCTCATACATGGAGAACATCCGACATATCCATACCTATCTTCCTTTTTTTTTTCTCTTAAATGTTATTCCTTGTAAAGCCACGGACTTTATCACCCAAGAAAAAGGGTGGAGAGAGAGATGAATACTAGAAAAATAAATCAGTCGGGCTCGACAGAGAGGGGGCTTTATCATGGTATTTCTGGTTTCTGTAGCAGCACAATTTTTTCTTCCATTCTCAGTTCTATTCCAGTAACAACAAACTTAATTCCATGAATTAATTCTCAGCTTACACCATACCTCTAAGCAAAGAGACCATCCGTGCCATTTTCACAGTTAGTTTTCCTCTCTGCTGTCTCCCAAGCCCCCCGAGAGAACAGAGCCCTCCACCCCACCTCTGTTTACGCAAGCACCTTTCTTCTTTCACAACCAGGTCACCCTGTACTTGGGATAAGAAATGACATCCAAAAATCCAACATGGAAATTTGCAAAGAAGCCAAGAGCGCTCACCATGAAGTATCGTGACCAGCCTGTGTGTGAGCCTCAGTTCTGGTCCTCTCCCGTGCCTCTTTGTTCTCCTCAGTGCAGGCTGCTACCTTTCTGCCTGCTCTTTACGAAATAGTAAGGTGGCTAATTTTAGGGTGCTTCATCATCCTGCCATGCAAAGACACAGTGTCATGTCAGAATCAGCAGCATGCGGCACCACTTGGAGCTGCTATTTTATAAGCTGAGGTTCAGCGTGTTCTCAAATTGGTCTCTGCAGGGCAGAACTGGCTCCGTTATTGATCCTGTATTCCTGTTGGATTGCACCTTAAATATCAAAGACCAGTTTCAGCCTGACCAAAAGGCCAGTTTGATGACATGGGAGCTGGTGACTCAGCATCCAGCACTTAAGCCAAAAAACCCGAAAGATTACGTGGGAATTTCCTTGTTTTCAGTTACAAATTGGCCTGCTGATCTATTTATAACAGAAAAACTCATGTAGCAGTGCAGAATATCACTTAAATAGGGAGAGAATGTGCCACATGTGAGAAGGGGCTGCAGTCCTTCTGTGCAGTATGCTCCAAAATGTTCAGCATCTTCAGCCCCAACCTGCAGGTGCCCAGGCTTCTGGAGGTGTCACTCTGAGTGCAGTTTGTGTGGGCTTGGGAATATTGGATCCACGCAAGAGTTTGTGAGCACCAGAGCTTCATACTTAATACATGGGTCAGTTTGTTCCCTTCATTGCAGTCTTCCTATCCAAGATTAGTCTTTGTCCTTCACTTCTTTTCCTCTTTCTTTGCATGCCATCCTATGAATAGCATTGTTTTGGTTACTTCAGCTATATTTGGTGGCCAGAGAGGATCAGAGGAATGGGGTGTTGCAGGTTTTTATTTTCGTTTACCTTATTTGAGGGTGCTACTCCTCAGCTTATCCTTAAACAGCTCAAATGCCTCGAGTGACACACAGAACTTGCCATCTTGTCAATTTAATATTTATATAGTGATTTACCTTCACAAAGAGGTAAACTGTGGATTTTTTTCACCACATGACCACCAGTTAAAAATAATTGATTTTACCGGTAAGCGCATTTGCATTTGAGCTAACCAGAATCATTACCGTGAGCAGAGTGGGCAGATAGAAAACTAAAACGTGCTCCGCTATGAAGTTGCAGAGCATATAAAACAAGTACTCTGTGTGTCTATGAGAGTTATGTCTGTCTGTCTACATACACGCTTTTGTTAATCCACTAACATCTGAATATTGATACTGTGAAGAATATAAGGATAAAATGTAAAACTGAAATGGCATGAAAAGGTCTGACCATACCTTTTTTGTGAGGCTATTTGCATTCTAAAGCCTTTCCTTTGTCTTAATCAAGAATATTCTACACAAAGGCTTCACACAAAGGTTAGTAATTTCTCACAGCAAAATGCTGACATCTCTCATTTCACGTCATCAGCTGTTCTGGACACCCATTTCTATTTTCTGTAGTCCGTGACACATCAAAGTATAAACCAAAGGGGTTTGAAATGAGGAATTAATGTTTATAAAGTATGTACTGACTGTTGCCAGGAGAACTTGGAGGCAGAGAGCAGAGACCATCTCTGTTATTGGCTATACAGAAAGTGTTATGCCGTAAGACAGAAGCCTTCAAAAACGTATGTAAACTGAAAGATGCTTTCCAGTAATGAAGCATAGTTAACACTGTGTATTATTTTTTATTTCTCATTTTTTCTGTTCTCTGAAAGAGTGATTAACTGGGGCACAATTTAAAAACCACAACTGTGCTGACAGCAGGCACCAGGCAGTAGCCAAGCACTGCTATTTTCATAGTGGTAGGGCAACTGAAAATAGTTTCTTACTTGTTGCGACCATCAGTAGGAAGATCGTACAATTGTACCAGGAAACCCTCTGTGCTAAGGCACTTAGAAGAAATAAATCCCTTCCCAGAAGTTAACCAGATTAATATTTCTTGTTTTCACTGTATTTTGCATCACTGTGAAATACTGCATTTTTTTACAAGTACTGGAATGGACATTGGGAATTTTGAGGTGCAAGCACGCTCACGCATGGTTCCCTTGACTGCTGCAATTGCAGAACCACATTTTGGCTGATTTCGCGCCAGCAGATGCAGAGTTGGTCGTACTGAGCGGCAGGGAGTCCAAGCAGTGATGTGGCATCAGAGCAGGTATCCCTTCCCCCCCCACTGCCTGGGGTGTCTTTAGTCCCAGGAAAGAAGGGTCTTTCTCAAGGCATTAAGACAGGCAGGATATGGATTCTCTGGCACAGAGAAGAAAAAGGGCTAAGAGAGGTAGTAAGTAGAATAAAAATACTTTATTTGAAGACACATTTGAATTATTTAATTTACAGTAATCTGGTTTTAGGACTAAAATAATTATTTTAAATAAAATAGCTATGTCTGTTACAGAAGGAAGCTGTGATTTGCGGAACATTGTATGTTGTTTTATACTGTATGTATTTCTTAGTTAAGGCATCAGGCCAGTTATACCAAAATAGTGTTCTATGTAAAAATTGTACTGGGCTTATAATGTTCCCTTCAAGTACATGGCCATATCCCCACACGCTGGTCAGAGGACACATTGCACAACCAATGACAATATTTAACATCTACTTCACAGCGTAATTATTCGCAGTTACTGCTCTGGTGATCTCACAAATAAAGGGAAAAGGAATTTCAGAAGATAATGCATGAAAGGCTTTCCTCCAACAGCTACTGCTAACCTTCCATTCTTACATACAGAACAGAAAAAGGCAAATCACCTTGCTCCTTTAAATAGCAAAACTGTGTTTGGTGCCCTGAAAAGTGCTGCATCATTTAGCCTTTGCCAGCTATGAGCCATCTCATTTTTCCTACGTATTAACTTAATATTTCTGGTTTGGATCTTTACTGATGAATTTACAACCACAGATCCTGAGAAGTCCTGTAGAATCTCACCTGTGTTCACACAAAGGAGGGTTAAACTGGACTAACAAATCCTGTATGCTGGTTTTTTTTTTTTAAATGCCTTTCATTGCAGGGTAAACTGACACCAAACTCAGCACCTTTCTTACCCATGGTTTGCAGAATCCCTTGCTTTGAAGTGTGCCTGCCTGGCCCTGGCCTTTTTTTTCCTTCCTGACCTACATAAAGGTGGATTGCAAAGCTAGTAAAGAGGCAGAACTAGTAAAGAGAGGCAGAATTAGTAAAGAGAGGCAGAATTAGTAAAGAGAGACTGCTAAATAAGGAAACCACATCTGGATTCCCAACTCAGTCCGCTTAAATAAATTGCAATGGATTTTCCTTCCAGTACTAAGCAAAGTCCTAGGAAAAAAAGCTTCAAAACGTCTCTAGTGTGTAAACGTGGCCCCTGTAGCAGTGGCTGCACGGGAAGCTTCAGCCCACAACACAAGAAGTTAGAAAAGATGTATGGTTAGAGTGCTTCAGGATTTCCGCAGTCAAGATTTATCTCTAGCTGAGCAACACTGAACATTTTAATGCAGCCACCTTCTCTATGTTCTGACACTGAGAAAAGCGTGTCCCCAGGATGCAGAACTTGGAAAACTGGATCCACCTGTGCCGGAGGGGCACAGCCAACACCCCCAGCCCCCTCTCCCTGACCGGTGGCAGGGCTGGTGCTCCCACAGCTGCCTCGCATCACAGCCACACCAGCTGGGACACCCTCGGGAAGGAATCAGAAGTTGATGACGGGTAATTGGGCTATGAGGAACTGTTTGCCTCTGTTCCTCCCGAGGAGATCCAGTTCCTTCCCGCTCACTGATCTCATTCTTTTCATGCCCTCAGAGATAAAGCAGTGGCTTCTGCAGCTCCCTGTAGATTGTGGATAAGGAATGGCAACACAGCCAAGTTTCTTCACCTCTGGGCAAGGAAGGAGAACCATGCCATCACCAAGACAAACACAGGGAGCGATTTACTCTGGAACACAGGCATTACTTTTAATTCCTGATTTAAGGACTGTGATGCAATACAATGATGGGATGTTTTACAGCTGCTGTATTTTCTGTGCTTGTTTGTTCTCAAACCAGAGCATGGTCAGTCCCAGACACTACCCTGGATCGAGCCCTGTGCTATCAACGCCTTCTGCTCCGCTTGCTGCTCTCCAGTGCCCTGGACACACAGGCACAGCTCCAGCACTCCTCGCTGCACGGGCAGGCTTGGTACAAGTAGTTACTATTACAAAAAGTGGAATATTTTTTATTTAAGCTGAAGTAGAGTGAAGTTTCATCGAAGTATTTGTGTTTTTTTGAAAGTTAGACAGAACTTTCTGTCTGGCAGTGTGTTTTTATTTCACACAGTGTTTTTCATTCTTTGGAGATGATAATGCCTTATGTGGCCCAGGTTGCCCAGGGAAGCTGTGGCTGCCCCATCCCTTGAGGTGTTCAAGGCCAGGTTGGATGGGGCTTGGAGCAGCCTGGTTGGGTGGGAGGTATCCCTGCCCATGGCAGAGAGGTTGGAACTGCGTGATCTTTAAGGTCTCTTCCAACCCAAACCATACTGTGATTCTATGTGTTCAGTGTGATCTGTGCTGGACAAATGTCAATAAAGGTTTATCCCAAGTGTGAGGAACGACCACCCCTGTTCTGCCGGGCTGAGCAGAACCGGGGTGGAGGTGGATGCTGCCAGCATCGCCTGCAACAGCGCTGCCCAAGCAAAGAGATAATGATACAAGAACTAGTTACTATTATAAAAAGTGGACTATTCTTGATTTAAGCTAAAGTAGAGTTAAGTTTCATCTAAGCAACTGTGGTTTTTTGAGAGTTAGAATGTCCCTCTGATACCATGGAAGCGGGGTATTTTTGATTTATGCTAAAGAAGAGTGAAGTTTCATCTAAGTAACTGTACTATTAGAGTTAGAATGTCCCTCTGACAGCATGTTTGCTTTCAAGCAGTGTTTTTCCAGACACTGTTTGCTCCTTGGAGATGATCACGCCTTGTGTTCAGTGTGATCGGTGCTGAGCACAGGCGTCTCCTGCAGTCCCCTCTGTTTGCAGCCTTTCCCGGTCTCCAATGCAAGGTCAGGCAGAGCTGGAGCCGGCTCCAAATTACCCAGAGATGCGGCTGTTGTGAAGTTCGTGGTAACATTAAAGTGAGTCCTTGGGAAGGAACAGAAGATGCGTAAGATTCCTGGGAGATTCACACACACGCGTGTGAGCAGGAGATGCATCCCGCCCCATGGCTGCACAGATCGCTGCCGAGCGCTCCCTCTCCCCGCCCAGGGCTGATGAAGGGCGCTCGCTTGCCCAAACCCCAGCCCGAGCCCCCGTGCTCCTTCAGGCTCCGACTCCCGCCCGTCGCTCCGGCTGCCCGGGGACTCGAACACGCGCCTCCCTCTCGCACCGGGCTGACGTCACGCCGCGCCGCCGCTGACGTCACTGGCCGCGGCCGCGCGACGGGCGGGCGGGTCCGGCGCATGCGCGGGAGGCGGCGGGTGGGCCCTGCCAGCGCTCCGCGGGGCGGCCGCGCACGCCGGCGGGTACTGCGCCGGGGTTGGGGCGCGGCCTCGCGGGCGGCGGAGCCGAGGGGAGAGGAGACGGTGAGCCCCGCCGAGCCCGGGGCGGGCGGGACAGGGCGGGGGCCGCGCGCGGCCGTTGGGGCTGTTAGGGGCGCGCGCAGGTCCCTCTGCGCCCCTCTCCCCTCCCCTGTGGGCGCGCGCAGGTCCCTCCGCGCCCCCCTCCTCCCCTCTGGGCACGCGCAGGTCACTCCGCCTCCCCCGGGAACCCCGCGCTGCCCCCCTCTCAGGGACAACCCCCCCGCCCTTTGGGGACCCACTCCCCTCTCAGGGGACTCCCTCCTTTCTGGGATCCCCCTCATCGCAGGGGACCCCTTCTCTGTGCCCGTTGAGGCTGGGTTGGGCGGGTTCGGTGTTGGGTTGTACCGTGACGGGGTGGTGTCTGTCAGACAACAGCGTGACTTGGCTCCCGGGGCTGCACCCAGGGGTGAAACACAGCCCCGATTCGAGTGCAAAGGGCAGAACGGCGCTGGAGGCTGGCTCTTCAACGAAATCTACCAAAACTCCCCGGGGGCAAGCGATGGGATGGGAGAGAATGGCCTCAGGTTGCGCCGAGGAGGTTCAGTTTGGGCATAATCATGGAATGGTTTGGCTTGGAAGGGACCTCAAAGCCCATCCAATTCCAACTCCCCCTGCCATGGGCAGGGACACCTCCCACTGGATCAGGTTGCTCCAAGACCCATCCAACCTGGCCTCGAACACCTCACAGGGATGGGGCAGTTGCCCAAAATTATGGGCAACCTGGGCCAGTGCCTCACCACCCACATTAGGAAGAAATTATTCATCAAACACTTCTCAGGCACTGGAACGGGTGCCTAGGGAGGTGGTGGAGTCACCATTCCTGGAGGGGTTTCAAAAACAGGTAGACAAGGTGCTCAGGGATCTGGTTTAGTAGTGGATGTGTACGTTTGGACTCTACAATCTTGAAGGTCCTTTCCAACTAAACGATTCTATGATTCTGTGACCCCACCCTCTATGGAAATGCATATAGGTTCCAATAGAATCCAGAATGGTTCAAATAGAAAGGAGAACTTTTTGCCCTTACGGAGATGAATCTTGACTACGAAGTCCTATAACCAAGCATCTTTTCTAACTTCTTGTATTGCAGGTTGACGCTTGTGTTGCAGTGGCTGCAAATGTGTGTGAAATACACTGTTGTGAAGCTATGTCTTAACCCAAGACGTCTTCATTTCCGTGTCCCCTTCTGACTGTGGTAGGATATAGCTAGGGAAATATTTGACCATGCGTCATTGCCTAAGATAGGTAAACAGAATGCAATATATTTTAAGCTGTTTGGGGTTTTTTTGGTGTTTTTTTTTTTTTAATGAGATCACAAAAATAAGCATCTTGTTTACTGCATTTTGACTCTGGCAGAGAAAAATAGTTCATCCTGTTGTGCTGGCAAGAATTCTGCCCTTCTTTGGTTTACGTAACGCTTAGGTGCTAACCGATGGTTGCTTCTCTATATCTAGGCAGTTTATATGTGTTATGACCCTGCAGAATGCAAGACTGAATGTATTTTTAGTGCATTGTATTCCGCATTCCGTCATTCATACTGCTTTCCAAGTAGTGGTCACATGAGAATTTATAGCAATTTTGACCTATATTGCATTGATTTTTAAATTGCTCTGAAATATGGGGAAACTTACTGTTACAAAAGTGTAATAGTGAAAACATTGTCATAATCCTTCATCACCTGCAATACTGAAAATGAAAGAGAAGTGTAGCTGTGTGTGCTTTCCAAATAAGTTCAGAGTCTGTCAGCACATACACTGAGGATTGCAGTTTGGGCATTAAGGATGGGGGTTTGCGTTGGGGAGTCTGTATGCGTGGCCTCTTGCTACTGCAAAGTAACTGTGAAGCTGTAGCCAGTGGTGCAAGGGTGAGGACTTAAGTTTCAGCTCCTTATTTTACTTTAAATTGTAAGTTCAGTTGACTCATAGTTATTTAAATGTAACGATTGACACATCACATTATTCTTCGTGTTGCATAACTGGAGTGATCGGAGCTGACCAATCTTCTCCAAGCTGTGAGTTGAGTGTTGTTTTTGGAGATGATCTTGAGGCTGCTCACAGTGCTTTCTGGAGTCATGCAGCAACTTGGATACAGAAACTAACCTGTGCTGTCTCCTAAAAGGGTGTTGGAGGTCATTTCTACTGAGTACAATTGGTTGTGACTGCCATTTGTGTAGATCTGGGTTAGGGATTACAGAAGTTTTACAAAGAGCTATATTTTAAGTTTTTGAAAGAAAGTTTTATAAAACCAGGGACCTGCACTTCTTAAAAGTTCTTTTTGAAATGGGAAAGAATTCTTTTTTTAATTCAGAGTTAATGCACACACTGTCCAAGAAAGTAAATCACACTCTTAAAAATTGTTCAATGTTTCAATATGTTGGTATATAGAATACATGCTATGTGTGTATATATATATATATATGGATTACATGCTATATAGAAGATAACAAATATTAGGGACAGTGCTGAAAAACTATACATTTTCCTTTTTTTTTTGGACAGCTACGCAGAAGGGATATTCTGGGAAGGTGAAGTTGGAAGATCTGTGTTATCAAGTGAAGTGTAAACATGTTGTGCTGGGGAAATGCGTCTTTTGGACAGCTTGGATTGGGTGGAATTGATGAAGAGATTGTTTTAGAACCCAGAAAAAGTGACTTTTTCTTAAATAAAATCGTCAGAGATGTAGGCTGTGGACTCAGACATACTGTTTTTGTCCTGGATGATGGGACAGTTTATACATGTGGATGCAATGATCTCGGACAACTAGGACATGAAAAAGCCAGGAAAAGACCTGGTAAGTTTACAAGTAATGAGTTGTGGAGAGTGCATGTGGTTGTGCATGTATTTTTTGTTTCATTGTGCTATGTCAAAGCCAAAAGTGCCGTTGTCTGTGCGTCGCAAGCATTCCTTTGCTTGAATCCCATCTTGTGACTGTTTGGAACAAGCAACTGTGAAACGTGACTGTGCCCCATGTTTTTCCCTGCCATGCAGGTGGACAGTGTCGCCATTTCTTTTATTTCCAGCTTGGAATTACTTTACCTGAGGCTGTGGGAGACTTGGTGGCTGTTTTTAATCTCAAGGAGGGGTGACCTCCTTCCATACTTAGAATAGCCTTGTGCTCTATCTATGCGTTTGGCTTCTGGGATATGGTAGAAATAAATATTGGGCATAGCATGGTTGAGAAACACACTGTATGTTTTTAATCGTCTAATATGGGATGTAGAACCAGTCTGGTTAAAGGCACGTTCTACATTTTTTGTTTAACTAAAAATAAAACTTACGATAAAAAACGTTTCAGCATTTGCAGTGCTGCAGGAAGAGGATTTGGAAAAGCCTAAAGGATGCAATGTGAATCTTCTTTGTTTTTTTTCTTCCTATCTACGTTATACGTGTTTCTGCTGGTGGAGTTCTGTAGCACAAGTGGGTAAACATCTTGCAGAGACTGCAGAGGAGTGTGCACATGGGCTCCCTTCAGAGCCGTGCATGTGAGTCATATCTGCGTGCTGCTGGGAGATAGGGAACAGTGCTTCCGACAGTACTTATGGCATAACGTAAGCACTGGGGAGGCTTAGTAAGAGTTCATTCTAATCACTGCTATAGCAGTTTTACGAGTTACTCAGCACAATATTTGATACAAGTATTTCAAATAGAAATACGGCACTATGCAGTATTTTAGTAGTTCTCCCTTATTCAGAGTTTTAGATTTGGTGCTAAGTAAAGATTTTCTTTTATAGTTGACGTGTAACTCTTTAAAACTAATTTGGACTTCTGTTGGAAAACAGTAAATGGATATTAAAACTGATAAACTTTAATCCTGTGCAAACATCTGCTTCATGAACATGAATAGAAACTAAGCTTGTCACACTCGCTGTGAATACTTGTTGCCCATGTTAAAAATTATGCTGAATTGTCTTCTAAATCTAAAAGTTACCAAAAAAAAAATATGACTTTTAATGTTTGGGTTTTTTTTAAACAGCTTTGTATCAGCTTTCTTGTTTGGTGGACAAACATCTACAATAAATCTTTGTTTTTTAACATGCCTAGATGCAGCAGTTGTGAGGATTGTAATGTCCTAGTTTTTCTTCCATCTAGAGGTCACTGACTATATTGTTGAGTGTTCTAATGTGAAGTCAGTGCATTGGGATAACGTTACTTGCTGACTTAATACTTGCGCGGTCTGAAGAGGCTCAATATCTTGACAGTGGGAGAATGCTTTCTTTCAAATGTATTTCTGCTAACTGGAGACAGTTGCTGACTGCAGGTCTTTGCCACCTCTGTGTCATCAGTGGTACTATTTAGCTGTGCCTTCCCTCTTTCGTCCCCATGGAGCTCTGCTTGCCATAGGGATTGTGTGAATGTTCCTTAATCCATGTTAGGCAAAGTCAGCCTGGCTAGTTTAGCAGCTGGTGAAGAGAGCCTGAGCTAATCCGCATCCTTCATGCGTGAACTGGAGCATGTTTAAGTGACCTCTTCCACTGGCAGAACTGTGGAGGCCTTAATGGGCTGAACTGGGGTGGTAACCTCTTTAATCACACCAGATGTTTAAAAAAATGATCTTAGTCTGCTCCCTGTGTTACTTTATTGTGAAAACTGAGTGCTTGTCGTATTGCAAATAATTTCTAAACAATAGCCAACGCTAATTTAGGCTGTGCTAGGCTGTATTTACAGTGCATGTTACATTGATGATTCACAGGCTTTTTCAGTGGTGTGCCCTGCTTAGGCAGGATTAGAACATATGTATTTGAAAACCAGGCATAAAATGTCCAAGCAGGTGCTTGTTTGAGGGTACTATTGAAAATTCCAGCTTTAATGGCAGGCCCTGATCATAAATCTCCACTTTACTGTCACTGAAATGAAAATGCTGGACTTCTGGTCACAAATAAGTGCAAACCCAAACTTTGAGTCTTTCCAAATGTATGTGAAGGTACGTACATTGTAGGTACAGGCTACAGGTACAGGCTACTGGAAAGAAATCAGATATTTTAGTGTTTGCTTTTCAGAGGTGTTTGCTGTATATCTAGAAAAATTACTCTTTAGTATCTGTTTCTACAGTATTTTGCATTATAAAGAGGACATTGTGTAGCTCGTTGCAAAATCAGTAGCTTTAGTCTTGAATTTGCCCTGCCTTGTTTTGCAGGCCTTTTTTGTTAATAATGAATAGGTGAATTTAATTTGCTGTGGTCGAACGTTTTCCTCTTACATAATGTCTACACGTGTAGTCATTTGACAGTAATCTATCTGACCTTAGTGTTAATTGAGTTTCTGCACTCATTTTCAGATGGTAAGATTAGAAGTAACCATTATGATCAAGTCAGGTTTTTGTGTGCTTGTGTATATTGCTCCAGATAGAGCTGTTGGCTGTTTACTTTGGGGTGTCAAATTTAACTTGGTGCTTCTAGAATAGCACGCATAATTTTAAATAAAGGATGTATTGGCAGACTTCTGGGCTTCTGTGTCATTTCACTTCATATCTTAGTGTGAGTAAAACTGTCTTGAACAACAGTAGCTTGTTAATGGCTTTTTTTTTTAAACATTTAATTTTTTTTTGTTTTTTAGAGCATGTTGGTGCGCTGGATGCCCAAAATATCGTAGCTGTATCCTGTGGAGAAGCTCACACTCTTGCATTAAATGACAAGGGTCAGGTATATGCTTGGGGTCTGGCTACTGATGGACAGCTTGGCTTGCCGGGAACAGAGGAATGCATCAGAGTGCCCAGGTTAAAAATAATCCGTATATAATAAGTTATTTTTTTGGTCAAAAAATGCTTAAATCACATTGGTTATTCTGCTTGTAGGATTAAAAGCACACGTTAAAAAGTGTATTTTAGCTGTGGCACTTGCATGCTGTAGGCAGTTTTCTGTCTCAGAAAGTCAGCTTATGTGAGAAATGTGTTATGGGCTGCTTGATTTGGTTTGTTGATGCCTTTTTTTCTTTGTTTTAATACTCATCTGCTAAGAATGAGAGTTATGTTGGAAAAGTAGGATGGGTATTTTAAGAATGTGAATATGGATTGATAATTGCCACTTAAGAGAAGTTAAAGAGAAGTAGAATGTTAAACTTTCAGGACCAGTTGTGGGAGTATGCTTGAAGAAGATGCGTTTGCTATCTGATCTTCATACCTCAGTTTTCACCCGGAGGTTTTTTGGCTGGGATCAGATAATAAGCCGCCTAATTACAGAAATGAATGCTAGCCAGACTCACTTGCTTGTTTTCACAATGCTATGAGCATTCTAGCTAGCTGTAGTCCATGCTTTTACTGTGATGAATAGGTTCACTGAAATCAGTGGAACTGTCTGTAGCAGTAAGTTTGGATATTTGCAAGCTGGAGATTTTCTTTCCTAGTTTTTTACATGGGAAAAAGACACATGAAAGTAACGTTTTCTTGGAGCATCAGTAATTTATATCTGTCACATTTATACCTGTGACACATTTATAAATATGAAAGATATAAATAATTGATATAAAGTTTACTTGTTTCTGTATCAGATTTAAAAGCCCAGAGGCCTTTTAGAAACTCATCAGAAGTTGAAAGCGTACTAGATTTAATGCACATTTCTGTGTATTTGCAAGTTCTTTATTATATTGTGCAATACTTAATAGCTCTGTAATCTGAAGTTTTGATTGAAGTTAATGTTGGTAGAGATGAAGAACTGAGTGTTCAGATTTTAGTAGATAGTAATTAGGTCTTTATATATGATATTGATATGAAGAAAATTGTAAAACTTTTTCTCTTTTGGAAACTGGAAAGTAAGCATAATTTTCTTTTGCATCTGTTATTAATTTCCTCTACTCAGCTTAGTGACATTTCCTCTCTAGCACATGAACTTCCCTAATTCTTCGTTATAATCTTTTACTTACATTATTAATTAGAAAATAACAGAACCTGACCTTGAAGGTATTAGAAAAGAAGCAGTTCTGACTTAAGACTTTACTAAATAGCTTCTATTTAAAGATAGGATGTTTAAATAAGTTTCATATATCGTTTGGTGAAAATGATTTCTCTTTTTGTATGTTACTTTTTGCCATGTATTTATATTTCATACCATGACTTCTTAGCTTATTTCTTTCTCTGTTTTCTTACCCAAATAGGAATATTAAAAGCTTATCAGAGATCCAGATTGTTCAAGTTGCTTGCGGTTATTATCACTCGCTAGCACTCTCAAAAGGTAAGCCAAATTTGTCTATGTAGTTTCTGATTAGGTAAATCTAAAGTTTTCAATATCTGTTTTGTCTTTTTAAGAAAGGAAATGTTTTTTTAAACATACTACCACTTAATGCAGATGGGATTTCAGGTTGGTAGGACAAGTATAATTTAATGGTAGAAGCTTGAATTTAAAAAATAAATATACAAACAAATGTGTTGTTCTGCTTTTTTCTTATGCTTTTTTTTTTGCTTTATATCATTTTGCTTTCCTCTTTTAATTCATTTTTGTTTCTCTCCTTTTTTTGGTGCCATATCCTCTCCATCCTGTCATCATGCTGCATTGTCACAAGTCTGTTCTAACCTGTAACTTGAAGTTACAGAAGCTTGCAGGCAGTGACTTCCTTGTCTGCTTTTCTATTGCAAAGCCTCTCTTCTTTTGATGCTTCTGTACTTAAAATGCAATGTCACGTTCTAACCCACCTTTTGAACAGTTTAAACATCTCTCTTGAGAATATTGCTGGTTAGTATGGCTATCCAGAAATAAATATGAATTTAAATTTACTGCTTGTTCCGTTTCCCTGGGGGGAAGGAGAGCTGTGGCCGAAGCTTCCATTTGGAAGAAGTGGCTGCTGGATATGGTTAATGGAAACTGAGAAACTTGAACCAAAAATTCCAGAAAGATTGTAAAGCTTTACTGTGTTTCTTAACAACATGTAGTTAAAATATAAACTAAATAAGCGGGAGGGGGAGGTGTTGACTGTATGCTGAATGACTTTTTTATTTTCTTTAAATATACTATTTCATACTGACTCTGTGTCTTCATTCTGTACATGACTTTTCGTGGGCACATATTGAGTGTTGTCTGTGCTTTATATATTCCAAGCTGTCTTTACCATTATAACCTCCTGAGATTCGTGTCCTCAGGACAGGCAGACAGAAGTTTACAAATAACCCTTTGTCTGGGCTAAGATCAGTGGTAGAATATGTGGAGTATCAGAATTGTGCTGTTAAGCGTTCTGTTGGTCAGAGGTGCAAGAGTATAATAGGAGTTTGCGATTTTAAATACGCTCATTTGAATAGTTAAAAACTTCAAGTAAGTCATCACAGTTTTCTTGCCGATTCATGGACTGCAGCTCTATGGCGCTGTATTTCACGTGCATCGTAGGGTGTTATGTTTTGAGAGGAGATGTCATAGTATTTTTAGATATCTGTGTGGGATATTGATCAAGTGGATTAATCCATGTGATTATAAATGATTGGCATAGGATCTCTTCAGTGTTAGAAGATTGTTTTATATGAAATGGGCGTTTGGTTTTTGTTTTTTTTTCTGATGTGTTTTTTTTCATTTTTTTTTTGCTGTTGTTTAAATAAAGAAATAAAATCTAGGAGACCTGTGCCCCAAGGAGTGGGTTTCATTGGTTTCCATCTTGATAAAACTGTAATTGGAAAGGCGAGGTGGGAGAGGAATAGAAACATTACTGCCTGAAGGTCACGTTACTGTTTGAAATGTATCACACCAGTAAAAGCAAAATATTTCTGTGTTTAGGTGTTGCTCCTTGATGTAGGAAATACTTAGGCAAAATGTTTTTTGTTTCATTTGGAGGCAGCCTTAACATGAATGGCTCTGATTTCTGATTCTTCAAAATGTATTTTTCTTTATAAGGCATCAAATGACGTTACAAGTATGCTTCAGAGATCGTATCATTAATATAATATTTAAAAATTTATTATATTTTAAAATTTAAAATGTGTCATTTCAATTGTGTGCAAACATTAAGTACGTTATTATATAAAAGCTTAAATGAGGTTTGTGATTGGAAATTGGAAGCTTTTGCGTGTCCACATTGCAATTTCAACAAGATTTCTGCATAAAAATGTAGGCAGTAGTGGAACTCCAGATGGAACAGCATCTTGCATTGTAATAACCAAACTCAACTGATCTAGCACTGCTTAACGGGAATGTTAAAAACAGTTTCAAGGGGTTTGAATGTGATGTAAATATTTTCAGTCTGCTTAAATACTTGCATTGAATGTGTACATTTTCAAACTCAAAAATATTTGAAGGGTAATTGTCTAACTTATAGCTTTTCTTACAGTAAATAAACTTTATGGGATTAAAATATATTGACTGTATTTATTTTATTTTTCCTTTAAACAGGAAGTGAAGTGTTTTCCTGGGGACAAAATAAATATGGCCAGCTGGGCTTAGGTTACGAATATAAAAAACAAAACTCACCGCAAGTGATAAAATCTCTGCTGGGAATCCCTTTTGCACAGATTGCAGCAGGAGGAGCTCATAGTTTCGTACTAACTCTTTCTGGAGCCATATTTGGATGGGGTCGCAACAAATTTGGGCAGCTGGGTCTTAATGATGATAATGGTAAGTAAGCATTACTTAAGTTTCATGCCGAAGGTCTGGGTTTATCAAGCTAAAGACAGCGGTGTTTCTAGGAAAGGAGTAGACAGAACAAACCTGTGTTGAATATTATTGGAGAATGCCAGTGTCATGTGGGATTGCATAAAGAAGACAGGTTTTTTCTTCCCCCTTCGCTGTTTTGTAGTGAAAATTCTGATAATTATGTTGAATTCTATTCTACTTGACCTGTTTCCTTTTCTTGTTCTAGAGTTTTCTGTAGCTTAAACATTGTGAATGGGATTGAATTAAGATACTTTGTGGTAGTTAACAATTTGAACTGAATTTTTGGTAGGTGAAATTGCTTCACAAAACCAGTCATCTATCAATACTGTTGGATTGTTCTTAGTAGATGCACTTGAAGAATCTTTATTGCTTGTTAGTGCTGTGTGGGTCTCTGCCTTTCACTGGCCACTTTTGATAATAGTTCATGGTTTTCGGCTAGCCGATTCCAAATTTTTTTTTTCTCAGGTGTCAATACTCATAAATGGTTTTAAGCAAATGTTTAAGTTAGACAAAATGAGATTCCTGCAGTATATAGTATAGGGTAAACTACAGTTAGTTTAATGAGCTAAAATCTTGTCATTGGCTTACTGTTCTTAACACCATTTAAAATAAGAAAAATGTATTGTAGTTAAAATACATATCTGAATTCATGCTTTAAATGTGGTCACACTCATGTAATAAGAAAATGACACCTACTTTTCAGAAATCAAGTTTTCATGGGAAACTTCAGTTGCTTCTACCTATTCTTTGGATTACATATGACCCCATTTTATTTTTTATAGCTTCCCTTCCCAGTAAAATCCCTTTTTTATGCCTTGGTAGAGCCTCTTCCAGGCATCTTGGTGTATCTGACAAATTTTAAGATGTTAGGATTAACATTTAAAATAAAATACTTCTGTCCAACTGAATGGCAAAGTTGATTTTTTCTGGCAATGGAGGACAGATAGTTCTGCTTCCTAATTATTCAACGTTCCATGCTATAATACATTCAGTAGTATTGAACTATAACCAGCTGATAACCAACTTACGGGAACGCTTCAGAAACATGAAGCACATAAGCAATTCAAAACAATGGTCGTTTGTTTTTTTTTCTCATGGTCCATGGCAGGGCTGACATACTGTTTCTGTTTCATGATTCATATATTGACATGTGATCCTGTGCTAGTGAAAATGTAACTATTTGCTACAAAGTATTTTGTTTGTAGTAGTTTCTGTTTGAGAACAAAGTGTTGTTACAGCAAAACAGACACCCAGACTTAGTCACAATAATTGGATTATGTTAACAAGTATAAAGTGCTTGTCTGGAAGTGAATTAGAATAAGTGAGCAAACTGTTTTCTGATTTTTATTTTCAAAATAAGCAATCTACTGCTCTGTTAAACCTTTCAGACAGGTACGTTCCCACGCTGCTAAAGTCACTGAGAAGTCAGAAAGTTGTTCACATAAGTTGTGGAGAAGATCATACAGCTGCCCTCACAAAAGTAAGATATTTAAAGATATATTTAAAATTTTGATTTTTTTTTTTTTTACTGCTTTGAGGAGAAGATGCTACTTGAATAGGAAATAATAAACAAAATTCCACATAAAATTTCTTTGAAGTTTGTTGGATGAAGTTAAACAAAGGCTGTAAGAATAGTTTTAAATTTTTGTCAAATTGGGTGAAATTGATCGTACAAATATAGAGCATTTTTGATACAACAGTGCACATTGCATTATTAAAATTGTGCAGAGACTGAAATGTATATTGATGTATCCTAAAGAGATCAGCTGTTTTCTGACTGCAATGCCTCTGATATTACCATAATCACTGATCAGACCAAGTTAATTTTGAATTTAAAGGAAAGAGAGGCACCTTATTTCTCTTTACAATTACATGAAAGGAGGTTGTAGAGAGGTGAGAGTTGGTGTCTTCTCCCAAGTAATAAGTGATAGGATGAGATGAAATGGCTTCAAGTTGTGCCAGGGAAAGGTTTAGATAGAATATTAGGAAAAATGTCTTTACTGAAAGAGTGGTAAGGCACTGGGATAGGCTGCCCAGGGAAGTGGAGTTGCCATCCCTGGAGGTATTAAAAAAGTAAGTAGACATGGCACATCGTGACATGATTTAGTAGGCACAGTGGTGTTGGGCTGCTGGTTGAACTTGGGTGATCTTAGAGGTCTTTTCCAACCTCAGTGATTGTATGATTCTATGAAATGCTGGGGGAATTGGTATGTATAGTTGTTTAAAGTTTTGTTGGTGAATTACTGTTTGCAGTTGTGTAAATGTGGTCTTACTTTTCTTGTTTATACATGCTTCATTTTCTACAGTGAAAGAAAAATGCTGTTCACAAACAATTGCTTTTTGTCCTAAAATATTCTCTTCCGTTGACTGAAAAAAATGTGGCAACTTTGCAATCTTCAAATTGATATTGAGATATTGTGGGGAGGTTAAGGAAATACGGAATGTAAAGAAAACAGCAGTCTGTAACTTGCATTCTAAATGTTTCCCTTTTTAATGTACAGAAGTTAATATCAAGCTTGCTTGAAAGCTGATGGACTCTGCTGTAAACATTTCTATGCATTATTTCTGTCACCCATCCGTATGGCTCTATTTTCGCTTGTATGATAGGCCTGGGAGAACAAGGGGTCTTGCTTTCTACCTGTTCTAGGTGGCAGTACATATATGTGTGAGCGTTAGTAAGCCCTGAAGTTTAGGAAAACTTGTCGCTGTTTGTTACCCTGATTCAGTGGATGAGGCTGTTGGTTTTTCTCAGCGGATGCTGCCTTTTTAATGATGGTTTCCAGCAGAGGCCCAGTCTGATGCAGAGTAGAATTGAAAGAAAGAGCTTTACAATTTGAAAGCATTTGAAAATGGAAAGTTTCAAAGTTATTGTAAGGTAAGTTGTACAAGTTCTGAAAATGTTTCTGGTTTAACATTCTTCCAGTAAAGTTTTTACTTAATTTCTTGATTAAATTAATCAAAACCACTTTTTAAAAAGTACTTGTCTTACAACAGCATTGAAATTTATGGTTTCTCATGCTTTCAAATAATGAAGCCAACTATTTCAGTCATGCTCTGCATCATCTGCCTGAGAAGGGCAACTTCCTATTTAGTTCTTGCTTTAAAATTTATATTCAGAATTTAAAAGCCAAAGTATAGCTTTTTTTAATAGTGTGAGTTTATATACTGTTCATCAAGCAAACTGACAAAAGAGGGAAAATGAGGATCATTGATGACACAAGGTAAGGGCAGGACTAGTATATAGTAACGTGGAAATTACAAGAATGCAATTTAACACAAATAAGATTATGATTGATAGCTGTGCCACATTTCTGTAACTGTAATTAACTTGTGACC
Organism: Cuculus canorus; assembly: GCF_017976375.1. Taxonomy (NCBI): domain Eukaryota; kingdom Metazoa; phylum Chordata; class Aves; order Cuculiformes; family Cuculidae; genus Cuculus; species Cuculus canorus. The sequence continues at coordinate 7,691,183 of NC_071407.1, forward strand.
TTTCTATCTCTTGGGCCCCTCCAGTGCATGTATATTTTCTCTCCCTTCCCCACAATTCCAAAATCATCGGACAAGGTAGATTTATTAAATCCCTATTTGTGTTAAGTTTTTTGTTCTGAGATATATTATAAGTTTAATGCAAATCATTTATTCGTTCAGGAAGGTGGAGTTTTTACATTTGGAGCGGGAGGCTATGGTCAGTTGGGTCATAACTCTACCAGCCATGAAATAAACCCAAGGAAAGTTTTTGAACTCATGGGAAGTGTTGTGACGCAAATCACTTGTGGCAGGTAAGGTCTGTTCTGTGTTGCCACTGCATCTTACAAATAACTTGTTCCGTATAAAACTTCATGTGTATTGTAGTATGAAGTGGGGAAGAGATGATGGTCTCTGACAAAGATATTTAGAAACCTTACTGGGATTCTAAAAACATTCAGTAGAAGAAGTAAAGGAAGTTATGCTGTTTGAGAGGCTCTGATTGTTGAAGCTGAAAGTGTAGATCATCAGTTTGAAGTGTGAAGCTATAGTTTATTGCTGTCACTTTATCGTTTTCTATTAAAGAACAAGTTTGTTTGTGGAGGTACATGAGCATCACTGAAGATAAGTGTAAAATTTGGAAACATAACTTGTTTTGTTAAATACCTGTAATACTTAGCGGCACTTCAATTCCTAATGGGTATTTGTTGTGTATATTATAATAGCACCCAAGAGCTGGGAAAAATTCCTAGCACACATGAAATTAAAATGTTCCTGTCCAAAGAATTGCATTCCAAGACGACAAAGTGAGGGAGGCAACATAATTTTTTAAGAGATATGTGCACTATGTTATTGGGGTTAAAAAAATACGTAAATGTAAACTGATCTTTCTAGCAATTTGGTTGACATTGAGTTAGACCCATCCGCTTCTCATAGTTCACATAAATTCAATACTTGTTCTTCCCAGACTCATTATGGGAAAGAGTGCGTGTAAGTTGAGGGGATGGAAGGGGAAAGGAGATGCAGCCAGTCTGGTAGAGACTTCACATTTCTGAATGTCTAGAGATATGCTCTAAAGGTCAGACTGTGGCAAAGCAGAGGTTCAAGGCAGAAGCTGGCATCTGTGACCTTTTCCATGAAAATGGAGTATTACCTATTGGAGTTTAACTGGAGTGTTGCCAGTGGCAATGCTTGCAGTGAGGAAGTGGAGCATTTGATACTACGGGACCTTTAACGTTTGACACAGTTCTTGGGCTGGCCTGCACAAAGCATGTTAAGGTTTTGTTACTTAATTCTGTTTGCCCTAGGCAGCACACTACTGCTTTTGTTCCTTCATCTGGAAGAATTTATTCTTTTGGACTCGGAGGTAATGGACAATTAGGTACAGGAACAACCAGTAACAGGAAGAGCCCCTTCACAGTGAAAGGAAACTGGATTCCTTACAGCAGTCAGTGCCCGGTAACTACAGGTAAGCAACATCTGGCATATTTACTTCTAGGATTACTGTTCCATTATACTGTCTTACAGATCTTAAGATTTAAACTAGAGACTATAATCACTTTCTTCCAAACATTTGTTTTCACTATTACTTAGTCTGTTTCTGCGTGTGGGAAATACATGTCTGCTTGTACTGTTGGGTTAGGTCCTTTGTTAGCCCTACAACTAAAACTCAGGGCTGTTAGCTTTTTATCTCCATTAAAGGTAGTCTTAACTACCGCATTGCAAAGATCTGCTTCAAGGGGTTACCTAAGGAAGGAACCTTTTACTAATTGAATGTTGTTTGGAGTGCCTTAATTGTTTCTCACGTTCACCTTTTCAGTTGCCTGTTTCTCATTCCTATTGCAGACAGTGAGGAGTGTTACTGTGTAAAGAGAATTTTCTCTGGTGGGGACCAAAGTTTTGCACACTACTTTTATCCACAGGTAACAAATTAAATATGCTTTGGCTCCAAAGTCTGTCAAAGTTAACGTTTAGTTTTTTCTGATGTATTTTAAAAGATTTTCATATTGAAGGTGCATGACTAAATTGTAAAGTTTGTTAGAGCAATGTGGAAGCACAAGACGCTGAGTCAGTTTAGCAGTTGGAGGCCTTGGATCCAGTTATTGTTAGCTGTCAGTAAGCTCTTGAGGCTTTCTGGTATAGCTTTTTTCCCCGAGTGATGGATGCAGGTGCTTCTTTTCCTTTTTATAAAGGAAGAGGTGATTAAATATTTGAGCGCTTCACGCCTGCCCAGCCCTCCTCAGTAACTCCTGACTGCAGCTTTGCTGTCTGATGCTCTGTAGCCATTTTTGCATACCACAGTGATGAGGAAACAAATGGAGCTTTTTGCGAACAGTGATAGGCAGTTACAGAGTTTATGTGTTGGAGTTTTATGCTAGTTTTAAAACTTAAAAGGGCAAGAGTTGATCTGTTTAAATTCTAGTACTGAAAAAAGAAGTCTGGAAGGACAAGAAAAATGGCAATGTGGGAGTACAACAGAAAGAAAATGCTGTTAGAGGGTGAGTTGGGAGGAAAAACCAAGATGAAGAGATATCCCTGAATTCGTATAGGGACTATTTTCAGTATAGTCCAGCAGATGTTAGACCACGAGTATTTATGAGGCATTGGGAGTTGAATATGTAGAGTATATATTTGGGCACAAAGCAAAACAGATTTTAGTGGGAAACATGTTTGTCAAGAAACACTGAACACATGGTCAGGCTTTTGACAACCCTTAGCTCCCAGAGCCTGTTCTGGTCATACAAAACTAGCAATTTTTCTAAGGTGGTTTTCTGATTGAGTTGTGGTAACTGTTGCGGTATTTGAGAGAAGCTTGTTTAGCAGATGCAGGCTGGGAAATTATTGGTAACACAGGCTCAAAACTTCTTTATTAAAACTCCTTTCTGAAAATTGCCCACGAGAAAGTTTAAGAATTACTGAAGTAGATTCTGACTGACTATTTGAGGTGAACTGGAGGCTATGAATGCAGTTGTTGTGGTTTGCTCTGTAGAGAAGTATTAGCAATAGATGAACTTTGATGCTGCAAAAGTGTCCCTCTTAATACTTCTTAGTTTGGTAATTTGTACTGAATTCTTTCAAAGTTAAGTGAGTACTGGACCCCTGGGACTTGGGTGTCCTTGCCAGGTAAGGCATCTCGGCCAAAATCCATTTGTTTTCTCAAGTCAATTTTTGGGAGCTCCGTTCCCTGAGTTGTTTCATTTTGAGTTTCAGTGATGCTCCTGCCTGATAAATAATGAAACAGCAAGAAGGTTTTTTTCATCCTGATCCTGTGGGATGGACTTAGAACTACTGAGTTTTGGCAATGGCTAGTTGTAATTATACCAAGTTGGCTATGTTGTGCTGCACTCCCAGGAGAGACAGGTTTTGTTTTAGTAGTTTAACCTTATTTTTGGTGCCATTTGCCATTTTTTTTTTTGAACTGGGGCTTCTGATCAGAAGAATGCTATCAGTTCTGTTTCTCTTCAGTATTAGAAATCTTACTGGAATTCATTTGATATGAGCATCAAAATGCAGCTCATCTGATAACGCAGTAAATATACAGAGAAACATGATTCATTCTCAGAGAAGTCTGATGGAAGTGGAGTGGGAGAGCAGCTGTCCAAAAAATTGAATAGTTCTTTTTCTGTGTACTCACAGCCTGGCAGCGAGCTAACTGGCTTGTAGTGACAAGGGAGAAGATATGCCTGCTACTCTTGTGAAAAGCTTGCTTTTACTGTTCAGCTTCTAGAAAAGTGTTTTATGTTTAGGGAGTTTACCATGGAGGAAGCTGTAGTGTGAATTAACACTGATCTAGGCGGTTTTAGTGTATGCTCTGCTTTCATAGTGAATGCAGAAGTGCTGGAATATAGCGAATTTATCCTTGGGCTTGTTTCACAGTAACAGTCTGGGTAGGCAGACTGTCAGTCAACGAAGAGATAAAAAGCTCAGCCGCAGGATGATTTTTCTGGAAGTCAGTAGTGTGTGCCTAATTTTTCACGCTTTCATTAAAATTTAGAACATGGTGCCACCAGATGATTTTAGATATCCTGACTTCTTGAAGCAGATTTGGACTGTGAATGAAACGTTTATTCAAAGATTGCTGACTTTCCCATCTGGAAGACTTCCTGTAGAGATAGCTAAGTAAGTGACGTTGTAGGAGTTGTCTTTTATTGTTTTACCTCTGGGTTGGACATTTATGGGGTTCTGTACATACACAGCAAAGCTGTTTTTAAGTAGTGATTATAATCAGTGCAGAGTTTATGCTGTGCTTTCCTTGTTATGCTCGTCAAGTAGTTTCAGTCCTTTTGTCCCTATAATTTGTGTCACATTTTAGATAACTATACAAGATTAAATTAAGTATCTAGTTGCATGCTGAAAAATAATAGTACATGTAAAAAGAAAACAAAATAAATGTAACTTATTTCATATGGACAATTTCAGTGAAATTGATGGAACATTCTCCTCAGCTGGGTGCCTGAATGGGAGCTTTTTGGCTTTGAGGTAAGTGGTCAGGCTTTTAAACAAGTATTCCTGTGGACAGAATAAATAGTGGATGCCTTCCTGCTGTCTCTTGTTTCAGCTATAACCTTCACAGTATTTCCTTATTGTACTGTTACTCTGATACCCACAATTTAAACTCCTGGCTCCTTTATTGCTTTATGGTTTCTCAGCGGGCCCAAACGCAGCATGTCTTCTACCTATCTTTGGAAGAGTGTGCCACCTGGCTGCTGCCATGTGAACGAGCAGAACTCATTGCTTCTCAGCCACAGTTTGTATATAATTCAAGAGGGATGTATTGCACAGCCTGGTTTAGTTGCTGGTGGGTTTACATGGCTGTCTTGCAATTAGAAGATTCTTTTCAGTGGCTTCAAAGGTCATGTAAGAAATGCAAGTCTGATACTTTGATCTCTCCTGTTTTAATTCCTTAGTAAGTAGGGCTAAAAATTCCAGGTGGAAAAAATCCTTGAGTTGGTGAGAATACAGGATTCAGTATTTTCTCTGTATTTTTTTTCTTGCTGCAGCAATGATGATCATTACAAAACCAGCGCTAGATTCTCAGGGGTTGACATGAATGCTGCTAGACTACTATTTCACAAACTTATACAGCCTGACCATGCTCATATATCACAACAGGTTTGTGATGCATGTTTTCTTTGTTTGGGATTACCTTTCTGTGTTATGCTTGCTCTGACCCTTTTAATAACTTTCTGCACTCAATATATCAACTGAAATATGCAAAACTGTTGTGTTGTGCCAGTTAGATAACACATCAGCTTATTGTATGTGTCTACATTTTAATATGTAATATGCTGCCTTTGATCCTAAATGTGTAATAGTCTAATGTAAACGCTTGATGATTGTTTTCTAGATTATTTTTTGTCTGGATGGACATTTGTTTGAATTCACAATTTCATTGAAATAAACTGAATTTTATGATGTGCTGTAGGTGGCGGCTAGTTTGGAAAAGAACCTTATTCCCAAATTGACCAGCTCTCTACCAGATGTTGAAGCTTTGAGGCTATATCTCACTCTACCAGAATGCCCACTGATGAGCGATGCAAACAATTTCACAACGTTAGCTATTCCTTTTGGAACAGCTATTCTGAACCTAGAAAAAGCTCCTCTGAAGGTTCTTGGTAAGAAACTGAATTCTTTACTGTTTAGACTAGGGATCTCCAGATGAAAAGTATAGAAATTCCATCAGGGAAGACATGGTCTCAGCAACACCTGCTGTGTATTTATGGTACTATAGAATTCTCCACTGACAAAGTTATGGGTTAATGTTGCTTGATGTTTAAGGAAACATCTATTCTCTTGCTTCTGGGTAAGTTAACTGGCATTCACATATGAATTCATCTGGTAATTCATCTGTAATTTTTGGGCTGATTCCATTGGGGAAGAAATAAACTGTGTACTTCACAGTATTTGATAGGTATCTTCACACTAAAGTGAAATTTATGTGATCAGACAGCTAACAAGCTCTAAGGAATTTACAGAAGTGTTGTAGAGCAGATGTTAAATTGTTTTGACTACAGCACCTGTTTTGTTTCTTCTGAGCTGTTCATGTTTTCTCACTGATCCTAAGATGTGGTCTTTAAATAGGCAGCTGAGAATAACTGTTTTTTTAACTCTACTTCCTGACACGTGATTGTGACTCCTGAAATTCAGCTTAAAGTTTCAGGATATTTTGTTTTTAATTTGTAACTTCTTGAGAGAGTGCTATCTTACTCAGTTATTTCTTGCCTTGTAAATCATCTCTCTTGTTTTTCAGTAGTTTTTGGTCAGAGTAAAGGACTAGTATGCTGTAAAGAAAAGCAAACTGATAATTTCTTTGAACCGTCTATGCTTTTTTGCTTGCTTCGATTTCCATTGGTCTCAGGACGGTTTCCTTAGGGTTTCAGGGTTTGTGCCATCTGGCTTTATGTCAAAAGTTGCTTTGTAATACTGTTGTGCTCTGGATGAACAGAAAATTTAAAGAGTTTGCGTGTAAGAGTAGAGCATTTGAATAGAGATTTCGTTATTTATACAAAGAGTGGTTTCTTGTTTAAAAGTTTGCACCACTCTTGCTGTGTTAAACTTTCTTGGAGGGGAAGGGGCAGATTCTTAGGTAACTGACAAATACGCTTTCTAGCCAAACTAAGTTCATGTGTTCACCGTTTGTTGACAGAAAATTGGTGGTCTGTACTTGAACCTCCATTGTTCCTCAAGATAGTGGAACTCTACAAGGATGTCGTAGTCCACCTCTTGAAATTGTGCAAGATTGGCATTCCAGCTTCTGAAAGAAGAATACTTACCAATTTCCTACACACGGCTTTCAGAGTTCTGGAAATACTGCATAGAGTAGGTTTACATCCGTTTTAACCAACTACTTGTCTGTTTGGTTTTGTTAGTATCTGTATGTTCTGTAGTTATTCAAAGAAGTTACTAAGGAGTTTCAAATACTTAGACTGCATCTACAGAGATATCCATAGTTGTTCCATCTGGATCTATAAACCATTGGAATTCTGGATTCCAATCTGACATGGTGATGAAATCATCTGTTTTCTTGGGAACACAAACTGACCCAGTCAGTTGCGTCTGTGAGGGTGTGTTGGAAAGAATTGCATCTTAAACTTGAAATGATAGCAAATAAGATCACAAAGGGAAGATAAGAGCAAGCTGTGTTTTGAAAAAGAAAAATCTGCATAGTTTTATCAAGAGCAACATTTTGTTTTCCAATTTGTTTATTCCATTTGTTAATATTGTGACTGAATTAATGAAAACTAATGGGTTGATGAACTCAGAACAAAAATAGCCTAAATCATTTGGAGTAACCAGAGGGCACACATCAGAGTCTATTATCTCATTGCTGCTGAGGTTTCCCTTCCCACCCCATTCTTTTTTCCCTCTGTCATTTTTTCTGGTCCTTTGGTGTGGTGTTTCTGTGCTAAGAGAGCATTTTAGGCACTCCTCAAGGTGCTGGTCAAGCACTGTATTTGTACAATCTAGCAAAATGGGCCCAGGTGTCTAAGTTTGGCCTTTGGGTGCTCTATGTAACAACCCTCCTCTCTGAGCTGTCAGAAGGAGTTGAAGAAATTTCTGCTTTGAAAGTTGGAATTTGTATGTGTTGGTGTTTGCTCAGCTTTTCTTTATTCTTTTTGGAGACTATCAAATTAAAGCTGAGAGTAAGACTGTTCAGGAATTATCTTGTGTTAGAAGTGCAAGATGTCTGATACAGATTCCATTATGAAAAGCTGTTGGTATATAATAAATTGTTGTTTTGCTCCCTGTGGGATCTCTGTCATTGCTCAGGCTTGTAGTAGCTGTAAATCTTAACAGCTGAAGTTAATCTTAAAGCTTTGTGGGTAATTGTAGAATCGTAACATGACTGTCCTCTAAGTTCCTATTTTTTTTAAAGACCCAGCTTTGAATAATATGTAGAAATAACTACCTTTGTACCTGCCCTGCTGCCCAACTATATTTGTCTTGGTATAGTCTTAGGTAGCTGATTTAGATTAAAGTAAAAGGAAAAAATGGAGCAATGTATCTGGGGTATTTCAGACATTTAGTATCTGGTGGTGTGATAGGGTTGGTGGTGGCGGTGAAGTCGTTTGAGAAAAGCAGGCTTAGATTATCTAGGCATAAAGACAGAATGTTGCTGTTTTGGCAGTCAATGGTGCCTAACAGTCCCTGGGAGAAGAAGTGTGCGTTAAAGCGTGCGTTGAAGTGTAGGTCCTTCTGGTTTAAAATTGTGCTGTAGACAAGCATTTGTGTGAAGTTATTTTTCCACATCTCTCTTTTTTGAAGCTTAATGATTTTACATAGAAACTGTTCCTCTGCTGACTGGTAGAGACAGTATTCATACTGTAATTAAGAGCAGAGTTCTTCAATCATAGGTCTTACACTTGTTTCTGGTTTTGTTCCATTGTGTACATGAATATGCAAATTCATCACTGTTCCTGTAGATCATAGGATATTTCTAAGTGGCAGTGCTGTATTGGGCAGTACTGCATGCTCAGTTAAGTTTTTCTGCATTTGAAACTGTGAATAATCCATATATCCATGTCTTTAACATTGTTTTTGTGTTTTTATAGGCACTGTTTGTTTTCTAGAATTTTTTTTTTTTAGTTGGTGTCTGACATGAAATGTTTGAAAAATTCAGGAAATGTCCTTTTGAAAACAGTTATAAAAAATACTAATTTAAAAATACATTGCAATTCTTTAGGTAAATGAAAGAGGACAAGTTATACAGTATGACAAATTTTACATCCACGAGATCCAAGATTTGATAGATATCAGAAATGACTACGTCAACTGGGTCCAGCACCAGGTATTTGGAATGGTAAGTCATGTTGCTTTTGTCTTTTTTGTGGGCTTTTCCCCCCGTGTTTTGATTTTGTCCCTGTAGAGAAGCCAGTGGATTGTCTACACGTGGGCATGTTGTTTTCACAAAAATATCTTCACAGACTGCTGATGCTGAACACGCTCATCTTATGTCAGGTGCTTGCTAAGAAAGAATTGTTAAGTAGGTGTGCTTCTTGCTTGGTATCATTCTTAAAACTGACACTGTTAAACATTTTAATCAGTCATTTAAAAAGCGATTGAAAGTGCTGTCACTTGAGATGTACCATGTCACAAAATTTAAGGGAATAGTCAATCTTCATAGGAAAATATCCCAAACAACCTGAATTGCTATGTAAGATGGGTTCAGTCAACAAGAAGGCTGAAGCTGTCTTGGAGAACTAAGTCTGGAAGCTTAATAGGGAGTTAAAGGGGACAGGTAACTAACATAGATTTTCTGCTGTCAGTATAGTAACAAGAGCTGAGATAATAAATTGATGGATCTGTAAACAGAAGAGTGGTAAGTGGGAGTAAATTAATGACTATGCAGAGAAGTAGTGAGTAGGGTAGGGTTTTGCCACACAGTTCTTTGAGTTGTGCTTTGAAAGAATGTTGAGTAAGTTAATGTGCTTTCTAGCCACCTAAATTTAATATTTTTGCAGCAGTACCTGAGGTCCTTAACATAGGAGACCTACTTTTGCTTTTTTATTTTATAAATACAAAGCAAATGGTACTGTCTACCAAAGAATTAAAATGGGGATATAAAATAACAGCAGCTGGGAGATTGGGGAGTGTAAAGAAATGATGAATCAGTATTGGCAGTCATGACAGACATTTGTTTCAGCCAAGCTTGTGTGAAAAAATAATTGGTGTGATCTGTAGGCTGGTGTAGGTAGCTGAGCAGTGGAATGCTGAATGAGTTGGAGACACTGGGGATAAGCATTGCAGGGCCTTGGAACTGGAGACAGTTTTGAAACAGAGAAGGATATGTCAGTGAAAGGTACAGAAGTGGTGGAATATAAAAGATGTGACCTTTGCAGCTGTGCTTCAGATGGACGTAGACAAACCCAAATTATGTATGCAATGATCAGAGAAGAGAATACTGAATATGGGGAAATGAGAGCTGGAAAATTACTTTGTAATGCAAGTTTCATGCTCATTTGTTAATTAAATCAAATTAAAGATTGAGCAGTTCTGTGATGTTACTGAGAAAATACTAGATACTGAATTTCTCTTTAATTATCATTATTTCATCATGCATTTGTGCGGTTTGAAGTTCAGCAGAAAAAAATATTTTGGTTTACTATAGGACTGAAAGAAATTTCATGGCTTTAGTCAGATCTCCTTCCTAAATAATTTTGATGGCCTTTACCTGGCTTCATGTCAACTAGTTTCCTGTGTTCTTGCTTCTTGCTTATTGAACCAGTAATAATGAATCAAAAGTTCTATTACTAGTGTAATTTTGTCATAATTTGAGGAAAAACTTATTTGCCTAGTTCCTTAATTTAAAACATGGAAGGGAAAATACAGAAGAAAAGAGAATCCTGGAAGTAGGCAGAGTATTCTCAAACAGTAACTCAGAACTTTTATCCTTTTAACAACAGAAAAATGAATGGTGAAAACCAGAAGGTAGTAAATAGTGAGTGTTGATTAGGAATAAATAATGGTAGAATTTCCTAGAATCGTTAAGGTTGGAAAAGACCTCTAAGATCATCTGGTCCAACTGTCAGCCCAACACCACCATACCTCCTGAACCATGTTCCGAAGTGCCACATCTATGTGTTTTTTGAACACCTCCAGGGAAGGAGACTCCCCCACTGCCCTGGGCAGCCTCTTCCGGTGCTTCACCACTCTTTCAGTAAAGAAATGTTTCCTAATAACCAATTTAAAACCTCCCCTGGTGCAATTTGAGGCCGTTTCCTCTGAACCTATCCCTTGTTGCTTGGGAGAAGAGACCAGCACCCACGTCTCTACAGCCTCCTTTCAGGTAATTGTAGAGAACCATAAGGTCTCTCCTCAGCCTTCTCTTCTCCAGACTAAACAGCCCCAGTTCCCTCAGCTGCTCCTCATACAGCTTGTGCACTGGATCCTTCACCAGCTCCATTCCCCTTCTCTGGACATGCTCCAGCTTTCTTTTACTGAGGGGCCAAAACAGTAGGAGTACCGAATTGTATAAACCTGTCTGTGATGAACAGGATACTCAAATCTGATGTTTCCTATAGAAATTAGGGACAGAAATAGAAAACAAAGTGCTCCGGCTATTGCTTCTGTGAGGCAGGGTTGTCTAAATATTCGACCCCTGAGACTCACATATATATAGAGAGAGAGTGTCAAATTTAAAATCTGTCAGCTTGTGTTTACCTTTTATTCGTTTTCGGTTTCCTGCCTGCAAAGTGGAAATGAACTTAGCTTTCAGCACAGGATAAAAAGGGTAACATGGCACCAGATGGATAAATTAATCTCTTAGCCTAGTTGATGTACATTATGTGGACATTTCCATACAGTCCCAGCCATGTGTATTAGTCAGTCTCAAATTTCGAGAGTCAGTTGTTTTTTTTTGTATCATATCTTATCACAGACCCAAATGATTCTTGTGACTGTGTGGTTAAGTAGTGGGATTCTTCTGTATTTATGAATTTTTATGCATTGAAAGTAATTTGCATTCAATTTGTCATGCTACAGTCATGTGAGAATGAAAATACAAGGAACAAGTAAATGTCATGTATTAATATATGGAAAAAAGCATATTAAACGTTGAATTTTTTGCATCCAAGAAAATGAGATGCTTCCATGGTCCATTTTAAAGACTGATACGTATGTTATTTTTTAAAGGCTATTTTGAAGATAAATGATGTGTTGAAAGGCATGGTTATGTTTGGTGGATTAAGTAGAATGTTTATGGTTGATATTTATTTCTCAGTAAACTGTAGATAAATATTTTTATTTCTACATCAGAGATGAATAATTAATGCAGACACTAATGCTGCTTTTTCATCTTAATTATTGCTGCCTTTGTGCAAATGCTGTCATAGGATGTCAACCATGGATTAACTGAGGTAAGATTGGTTGCAGTCTGATTTCTTTGGTAGAGTGTAAGGAAATCAGAAATCTGAATGTTGAGGATTGTCTGATGTGTTATATTGGGACTAAAGCTTTCATTCAGTATGGCTGTAATCTGAAAAGGTTTTTGTGGGGCAAAAATATGTAATTCTTTGTGTTGCAGATTCAGGGTAGCATTTGAAAACAAGGATTACTTTGATACCTGCTAGCCATAATAAAAATTCTGAAATTAATGTGTACTAAATGAGAGTGGTGTTTGTGTGTGTTCTGGTGTTTTTTTTTTGCTGAAGTACTAAAAAACTGAAAATCTACTTAATTTTACTAAGATGCTTTGGTCCTGCATTGACAATGAGCAAAGATCACTATCTCTTTTCAGTAAAAAAGGTGCATTAAATGAGTAGCGGCTTCTTTAACCATGATTGTGGTTTTAAAATATGCAGAGCTGACATGGTTCTTTTCCTTCTAGTTAACAGATATTCCTGTTACAATTTGCACATACCCCTTTGTATTTGATGCCCAGGCAAAGACAACTCTCCTGCAAACAGATGCAGTCATACAGATGCAGGTGAGAGTCTTTTTAATGTTACAATTTTTTATTTTTTAGAAGGAATTGGGGGCGACTGCTGTTGGTGGTGGCTTTTTGTGGGGGTTTTTGTTTTTTTTTTTATTTAGTTTTGGTTTGGTTTGCTTTTTTTCTAACTCTATGTAGTCTCCATAAGAAGGAGGGATCTAGTTTTAATCTCAGGGTATATACATGGTAGAAGCCAGTGGTTTTGTGGGTTTGGGATCTCACTGAAACTAGATTGTTTAATAATCACATAAATTTCTAAGGAACTTCTTTTCCTTGATGGTTGTTTTGAGGTGATAACCTATAGTATAAGGGTAAAAAAAGCCAACCAAACAAAAAATCCACCACCACTCCAATCAAAAAACAACCCCACCTCCATGTAAGCAGACTTTAAAAGATGTATGCGTAGAGCCCGGAGCTGAAAGTCAGTCCTGTCAGAGACAGCAGCCAGTTAGTTATGTATCTCTTGGCTAGAGACAGATACACTGGACAGCCCTAAAGCACTGAGAGGATCTTACATGTTTCCATGATTCTCTAGGAAGAGCTGAAACCATTGTGATGTGGTGAACTATACTTTTGTTCAATGTTGGGGAAATTTTGTTTTTATAAATATAACCCATACCTATTTGTATGCTGTAGAGGTATAATAGATCATATTTTTAAAGTCATGCTCAAGTAATGGGCTTATGTAGAAAAATACGAGCTTGCTTTTGTAGTTCATAATAAACATAGTTTCTTATGCCTTTAAAAATATGTATACATGATCAATACCAACATGTGATGGATTCAGGGAAATATTCACATTGAATGTTTCTATTAACAATACTAAATAGTATTGAAACACATGAACTTCCAAGACTGCTGTGCCATATTCAGAAGACTTGCAACAGTATTTTGGTTTTAAACAGTTGTAATAGAAAAATTGTAATACAGATTAAATACATGAACAAATCGCTTTTCAATCTCTGAATTTTTTTTTTTTTAATGGATATTTTAATGCCAGACTTACATTGAAAAGCTTACTCTTCGTTATATGGAGTGCAGTGGTTTTTTGCCTCCCTTTGTTATCCAAAGTATTTTGACTGGAATGTCAAAAACTGTACTCTTAAACTTCTCTGAATATTGGTGAGGTTAATGGGTAAAGGAAAAATGTTTCCTGCACTAAAAAGAATATGAGGAAGACTTGGGCAAATTCAGTAGCTTTCACAACAGCTGTTCTCATTTGTGTCTTCTGCACTTTTTAAGACAGGACTGATGGATGTTTAATGTTGACAGGAATCTTTTGTTCCCTACTGACACTTTCACTTTGTTTTTTTCCAGATGGCTGTTGATCAGGCTCACAGGCAGAATTTGTCTTCTCTCTTTCTGCCAGTCTTTGAATCTGTCAACCCATGCCTGATATTAATGGTACGAAGAGACAATATTGTGGGAGATGCTGTGGAAGTCCTAAGGAAAACAAAGAACGTAGACTACAAGAAACCACTTAAGGTATGAGCAGGAGATGTTGCTCAGTGTCCTTCTCTGTTCTGCAAGTAACTGAGAATATTTTTGGGCAAATCTTGTCTCACAATCCATTTTTAATTCAGAACTAACTGAATTGTGTGTTTCAGGTTATTTTTGTAGGGGAAGAAGCTGTTGATGCTGGAGGTGTTCGCAAAGAATTTTTTTTGCTCATCATGAGGGAGTTGCTAGATCCTAAATATGGAATGTTCAGGTATTATGAGGAGTCCAGGCTGATCTGGTTCTCTGATAAGGTAGGTTGTGATCTATAGTCATTAATTTTTAACTTATTTATATTAATAATGTATGAGCATAGTAGTTTGTGGTAGTTTTATTTCAGGAGGAGAAGCTGAAATAAGTATTATCAAAAAACGTTTATTTTTGTCATTGTCAGATCAAAACTTTCCCCTTTTGTTTTTCCCCATGCCTCATGTGCTCCTTACCAGTTGTCCCCAACCCAGACAAATTTAATAGGATGAGGTGCCAGCCAGAGTAAGGAAAATCAGTAAATTAAAGTGGTAGAGAAAAGTAGTTTCAGTGCCCTGTTGAAGAGGTCTGTCTGTCTGTGTTCAGTCACGTTTATGGGTCTGTTTTGTAGCTGGTTGTCTAGTCGTACTCACTGACTTCTTAGTCCTCTTTGAAAGAAAAACGCTGACTAGGGTGACTGTATCACAAATACCTGAATGTTAGCGCTTCCACAGTTGTGTTTCAATCCTTGGCTTTTAACTCCAAGGGAGTCAATAGTGAGCTTCTCCCTCCTTCTCCTCCCCAAAATGTTTTTCTTTTTTTCAAAAAAAGAAGTGACACGTTTAAGCAGTGAGTAGTGCAATAATAACTCACTGACGGAAACAGAATCTTATTGCAGTATTTAAGTTGTATTTTGGTGGGTTTTTTGTTTGGTTTTTTTTCCAAGTAGAAAGGGTTTTGTTTCCTTGGATTTCAGTCTTTCTCAGCTAGTGGTAGCTCTCTCCTGTTTTCCTCTGTGCTTATAGGTGCATACATATTGAAAGAAAACAAATGAAATCACTCAGATTTTACTGCACTGTGAACTTTTTCTAGACTGTGCAAGAATGAAGTAACTTCTTTCAAACCATCTTGTCTGTTTTCTGTTCTTAGACCTTTGAAGACAGTGACTTGTTTCATTTGATTGGTGTTGTCTGTGGACTAGCAATATATAATTTTACTATTGTAGACCTTCATTTCCCTTTGGCTTTGTACAAAAAGCTATTGAATAAGAAACCATCCCTGGATGACTTAAAAGAGTTGATGCCAGATGTTGGCAGGTAAGCAAGTAAAAAAAATGAGTGTCGCTAGGAGTTGATATTTAATTCAACATTTTCCTTTAAGAACACAAAGAAAATGTGTTATTTTTCACACTAACGGGATAAACAGCTTAGAGTAACTTGTAGTTATCGTGTCATTTGAGAAAGGATACCTGCTTCTAAATGCTTGCGTTTGGTATTTGTGTCTTCTGTTTTATTATCCTACAGGAATTGTAGAGGAAAATAATATTTGAAATTCAAGGCCTTTGCATTCTAGCCATTAATTTTATAAGCCTAAGTGTGAACATAGTTTTAGTTCTGAACGATCTGTTTAGTCTATCAAGGAAATGCTTTTGTTTAGTTCAGGAGCAAGTACATGCTAAAGATCTGCCTTTGAGTTGGAATTTGAATAGCACTGACTGGTGAGAGGCTCAAATGAGGGGAAATTGGTGTTTGATTGCCTTGATATTGTGATTGCTGAAGTTTTCATGGACTCATGGAGAAATCAAACTGGTTATTGGAAAAGCTCATCGTTGGTTATTATGTACTTACCTCCTCTGATGTGGGAATCCTTTAGCTGAAGACTAGGATATGAATCTTTTCAAAGGGTTATTTGGGGTTTCCCAGCACAGCACAAGGTGCAAGTCAATGAACTGACAAATTAAATAAATGATAAATGAAAGATTTTTTTATTTTTAGCTGGAATTATCAAAGCATATAGAATACTTGAGGAAAATAAGTTCATCTTTCTTTCCACTGGTACAAGTAATTTCTAACTTATTTTGCAGGGGAATGCAACAGTTACTGGATTATCCAGAGGATGACATAGAAGAAGCATTTTGTCTTAATTTTACTGTAAGTTTTATGTAGTGTATATAAATGTAAATACTGTGTAAATAATGTAAAAATGGAAATATATAGTATTTCTTGCCAAGCTTGTACCATCTATTATAACTGCTTCTGATGGTGTGTTTGAGCAGAGACATTAACTGCCGATTCCCATGAATTTTAGCATATGGATCTGCTGTTTGTGTTGCTGTTTGCTAAGTGGTGGGCAGAAGTACTCTGTGCAGTGAATAAAATCTATACTGTTTTTGTTTGTTTTAAACAGATCACTGTGGAAAATTTTGGTACAACAGAAATTAAAGAGCTCGTTCCTAATGGTGCTGACATTCCTGTAGTCAAACAAAATAGGTGAGTTTTGTGGGTCACAGGGTAGTTCATAGTTTCTGCCTGTCTTGGGGGTGTAACTGGGCTGCTATAAATATCCCATGGCAAGCTGCTACAGTAATGTTAGAGGCAAAGTTGCTTGGGTTGTTTTTCCAAGCTGTTACGTGAATTGTTAAAACAGTTACTGTATATAAAGATATGCCAGCTGTGGAGAAGCTGTCTAATTTTACTCAGAATATGTAATGCTCTTTTTTTTCACTTTGAATTACAAGAATTTTTAAGCTCTGTAGGGCCCATTTTGACTACGTGGTCTTCAAATGGTTGTGGTTCTGCAGGAGGTTATGTATAATGGGAATTGAGTGATTGCTGATGAAAACTTCAGCGTAGATGTCATCGTGTGGCAACTATTCACATATGAAATATTGTTTCAGAGAAATCTTGCTTGGTAGAGTGGATAACAATGTAGTGTTATCTGGTGTTATTGTCAGAAAAGTGTGAGAGGCGTGGGGTTGTTTTCCTTTGCCGAGGATTCTGTTACTTGTGTGAATAGAAGCTGCCTCTCCCACCCTTTGCTCCCTTTCAGAGGACAGGCAGAATGTATTTGGTGGTGCATTTGTCCCTTTTTGCAGAACATGAACATTTTCCAATCTCCTTCTGTCCATTCTTCTCATGTATTCTTGATGGTTCTTTAATCTTCATAAATTCTCTGTGCTTTTACTTCTCCCAGAGTAATGGGAGAACTGAATAGAAAGGGAATTCTCTTTAAGAACAGAATACTCCTTCTCTTTAAGAACAGAATACTCCTGCCCCGTGCCTGGGAGGAGCGAGGGAGAAAACGTACCTCTATTACGGTCCTTTTTGCTTAACTTTCAATGTTGTGTTCTATACAGAAATGTCTGTTTTGTTGCTAGAAGGGTGAGGTGCTCCCCCCAGGATAATACTTTTTTCTTCTTTGTACAGGCAAGATTTTGTAGATGCTTATGTGGATTACATCTTCAATAAATCCGTGGCTTCCTTATTCAGTGCATTCCATGCAGGCTTCCACAAAGTGTGTGGAGGTAAAGTTCTTCAGCTCTTCCAGCCCAGTGAGTTGCAGGCGATGGTGATTGGGAACACAAATTATGATTGGAAAGAATTGGAGAAGGTAAGAACCATAGTTAAGTATTTGTTTCATTTATTTTTAATTTCAAGATGCAAACTCAAAATCTCAGGGTCCTTTGAGCTCTGTTTTAATTAAT
This sequence comes from Cuculus canorus, assembly GCF_017976375.1. NCBI lineage: Eukaryota > Metazoa > Chordata > Aves > Cuculiformes > Cuculidae > Cuculus > Cuculus canorus. The sequence goes on from NC_071407.1 coordinate 7,708,756, forward strand.
GCAACTTCCTGCCTGGATTGACTGCATGAGCGAAGACCTTTTTGTAAATATCAGTGAATGAAGGCACTAAAATATTATTTGCTTTCCTGCTTAAAGTTTTTCCATCTAATTTCTGAAGGAAACCAAACTTAGAAAGAGGGGAGGGAAAATCCACAGAACCAAAAGGCAGCTGTATAGAATGTACTATGTTAGAGGGGGGAAGTGAACAAAATGCACACAGTTGATAAAAGTAAATAATCTTGATTGCTAAAGCATGCGGTGAGACTTTGCTATTACTTTGTTGGGATTGAAAATGCTTTGGAGTACACGCATCTGTCCATAGAGGTGAAGTCAGACTGAACAGTTGAAAAAAGTGACCTAGGAAAATAGTAATGTCACGTGCAGCATCTCTCTACAGAAACTACTTTCACTCTGCTTTAATGTCAGGTTATCCTACTAGTTCTACGTGTGAAAAGCAACCCGGTTTTTTTTTTTCCTGCTCATTTTAGAATACGGAATACAAAGGAGAGTACTGGGCAGACCATGCTACAATAAAGATATTCTGGGAGGTTTTTCATGAGTTGTCTTTGGAGAAGAAAAAACAGTTTTTGCGTAAGTATTTGAAATTCCTTTGTGTAAGTTGCTAGCTGAACAGGATCACTGATCTCAGGCTCTTGCTGTAAGAGGGCAGATGTAAGTATTTGTCTGTAATGATGTGATTAACTTTATTTGGAAGAAAAAAATCATATCAGAAGAAATTTATTTTGGGCTTGTCTCTGATTTTGCTGATGTTGTCCTGAATAATTCTGAGTGGCGGGCAGTTAGAAGATTACAGTAGACCAGAGCATTTAAAAAAAAAATCAGGGAGGAGGAAGAAAACCCAAACCCAAAAAACCGCAACCACCTAATCTGCATTTACTAGATGACCAGCAATTTTTTTCTGTGCTTTGACAAGGTTCACATCCTCCATTTTTTTTTATTGCACGTAGATGGAATTTTGGAGTTACAACTGATGGTAAATACCTTGAGGTACTGATATGATTGGGAATATATAAGGAAGAAATGAAGTTACGGAAGCTTCTTGTGAGAATAGATGATAGATTACTTTCCAATTCAGATAAATTTCTTATTGAACAAACTAATTCTGTGTACTTAGAAGGTGCTTGCGAATGCTCAGTGAAGGTACAGCTATTGGATCTTAAGTAACAAATTCTGATGCATGAAGAACTTCTGCTCTTTTGTTGTCGTTGTTTTATTTAGAGACTGTTTGATTTCATATGCTAAAATTAAATGTTTGCCTTTATAACATCCCTTGTGTTATAGTTAAGAGTTTGTATGTCTAAGCTGGAGACCAAGAGAAGTCATTATTCCCTGGTTTTCAAACTTATCAAAACTTCTGTGTGAAAAGCTAATCACTGCTGGAATAATTAAAAAATGCAAATATCTATTAGAACTACATGTATGATGTTTACATTGTTAGTCTTATACTACCTTCAAGACTTTGTTTTCTCTTGGCAGTGTTTCTGACAGGCAGTGATCGTATTCCAATTCTTGGAATGAAGTGTCTTAAACTAGTCATCCAGCCAACAGGAGGTGGAGAAGATTACCTTCCAGTAGCTCACACTTGCTTTAATCTTCTTGATCTTCCAAAATACACAGATAAAGAAACACTAAAATCTAAGTTGATCCAGGCTATAGATCACTACGAAGGTTTCAGTTTGGTATAACTTCAGAAATTAGAGTTCTGTGTAACGTGGGATCATTAAACTAACTTTTCGTGTCTTTCTTGTGGTGGTAAATTCAGTGGATTAAATGATGGAGTTGATGATATAACTGATTATTTGCAAAAACGTTCAATGGTCTGGATATTCGTGGGAGCCAAAAAACCATTTACAAAAACGAGGACTGTCTTAATACACACCTTCCTGTACAGAACCATGTGGATTTCGCCATCTTACAATAAAAAGGAGAGTATTGTGAATGGGAGTCAAGTTTCACTAACATGAATTAACATTTCACCTTATGCAAACAATTTGGAGTGTGAGTGCATGAGAGACTTGCTTAAGGTTTTCAAATCACTTAGTGTAAGAACATTTAACTTTTTCCCTGATAAATTCACTTGGTAGCTTTTCCTTTTGTAAATAATAAATTTTTGTGATAAAATGATTATGTTCCAATAGCAGTATGATTTCTATTGCTTGTAACTGAATATGAGCTTATTTTATGGCTTTTAACAAAAAAGTGACTACTCTGACTTCTGAAAATATATTTTTCTGGTTTGTTTTAAGAACCTTAATAATGAAGCAATTGTTTAAGAGACATTCATCTTCACAATGTACAATCCATGGAACAGTCACTTAGTGCCGATACGAAACAGCATACAATGACGTTTTTAATATGTGGATGGACAAGCTGACTTAATACACTGCTTTATTTCTGAGGACTGATTCTGTAATTAAGTGGACACAATTCTAGAAGAGGTTAATTTATCATTTGAAACCTCTGCAGCCATGTGTCAAGAATACAGCTTAAAAGAAAAGGACGCACCAAACATTTGTTGCTGTCAAGAGGTTAAACATTTATTTTTAAATGCTGAAAGTGTAGTTTATGGTTTCTAATAGAATTTTCACTTTTTTCCAGATAAATGCATTTGAAATAACTCTTTAACACCCCTCTCCCCTTTTCTTAAGATTTTATTTTTAGTATAATTGCCCTGAGATGATTGTGCTTAGCTGGACACGTTCGGATTTGAATTTCCTTCTCTGGTTGAATTCCAGATGTTGTGGTGTTAATGCATATGTGACTTGCAGCTGTGAAACAAATATTTATTTTTTTTAGATTTTTAAATGCAGTGAAAAAATTCAAGCTATAATAAAAGACTTGAATGAAAACCTTTGTTGGTCACTGTATATGGATGCTTGCATCAATGCATATTTCTTCAGCTGGAGGACAACTTTGGCATGCGTTACATCGAGAGTACAGCTAAGATACTCTGATTTCGCTTGAAAAGCAGGGGAATGCATTCACTGTCACTAAACGTATAACTTGCGGTTTCTGTGCTGGCGGTAGATGTGGATATAATGCAAAGCAGTCAGGACAGGTAAGATAATTTTTTCCTTAACGCTGTGTTTTTTACAGCTTTCTCATGCAATGTAACCTCTAGTAATTTCTTTGTATACAGCCCATATCCCATCTTTTCCAATGTTTGTTACGTGGCTGGGAGATTCTCACTCTTGTGAAAAAAAAGACACCAACAAATACTAAACCAGCTTTAATCTCACTGCACGTGAAAGAAAGAAAAGGAGGAAAAAAAATGTTATGCCTTCATTTTATCAGGTAACATTAAAACCCTGTTTTTAAATTATGAAACAGCAAGTTTGCAAAGGCAGATACTTGAAAATTAGGAAGTGGCTGATGTAAAGCTGACTGCTTCGTTTTGTTCATGTGTAGTATTACGTGATTGAGTGCTGGATTTTCTTTGGTGGGACTCGGGCTTCATTCAGTGTGCACAGTTGGTGGTGGTGGCTTTGGCAGCAGCTCCTGCGCAGACAGCCCCGCTGCAGGCAGGGCTGGGGGTGCGGGGTTCACAGGGACGGCTGAGGGTCGCTGGCTCTGTTGGGGTCTGAACGGCACAGAGTGCTTGGGTTTGTGGTGTCTCCTCAGAGCTTAGTCCTTAACAGCCCCGTTATGGTCATGGGTCTGCTCCTGCCATCTCCAAGGCTGGGTGGCACCTACAGTGGGTGGAAAGGGCCGTTGTCACTCGCTGCCATGCAGCTCTGGGGAGGGATCGTGGCTGTATTTCACTGGAGAACTGTGCTGGGCTCAGCTGGGGCACAGCCTGTCCCCACCTGTCGCTAGTTCAGGTGCTTGTAGTAGAGCATAAGGAAAAGAAAATACCTTTTTCCTTGGAATCCTCCTCAAGGAGCTTTGGTAGTGCTGTCCTGCCTCAATTTGCTCAATTCCTTTTTGAGGCCATGTTGAACCCCCACAGCATCCCGTGGCAGTGGGGGTGCTCCACAGTTGGTTACGTGGGTTACTTAATTCCCTCTGATTTTCTACATCTTCAGCTGAATGGACCTTGGGCCTCGTGGTGGGAGAGTAACTAGCAGCTCTCTTCCCTTCATGCACTGCCAGTATTGCCACCACTTTTCCTATCCAGTCAGAGCAGCCTATGTGTCTTCTCAGAACTCTGGGCAAAGAGTGACCGTGCTAGGGGTACCGTTATGGCCCTGTGACTTTGCCTGATTGGTTACATTTGGTTGAGAACCTGTTGTTAGGCAGACAGGGCTGGCTGCCTCAGCCCGGGGAGCTGCATTTTCATTTGGATTTTATTTTCCAGTAGATAAGTACATGATGCAAATAATTGCAGCTGCCTTTAGATTTGACTGTTCTGGTATGGTACTTGGGCACAGACACTGAACCTGAGGAACTCAACTGCGACTTTCTTTTTCTCAGACCTTTTTGAGTTGTTGAGATGGATTCTGTGTGCTGGGCTCAATCAGATTTTCACTGACAGCCTCTCCCAACAGGATTAGAGAGTACATGGCCACCAGGTAAAAGTTGTTGCAAGATTCTGAAATTTAACTTCCTTTATATCACTTCAAGTAGTTTGGCAAAGTCACTGTTGGATCTGATGCACCAAAACAGGCCGGGAGGGGCTGGGCAGTGGCACTGTCTTCCTAAACAAGTGCTGGTATGTTGGTTTTTCCAGTGCATCTATTTCATAGAGAAACGCTAGGAGGGTCAGGGTGCTTCCACAGGGCACTGATGCAAATTATAAGAAAAATAAGTAACCTCCCTTTTTGAGATTCTACAAATTACGGATTGAACTGAACATGAGCTTCCATGTATCCGGGTGAAGTTGTGTAAGATGCTGAATAATTTGGGATAACAGAGTGCTGTGACACCAAGCGTTTCCTCATCCCCACCATTTGTCTTGTGATTGTTCTGCACAGTATTTAAAGACACCACCTTCACTACTGGGAAGGGACAGGGTGTGCAGTGGAGGGACGAGGCAACGCGTTGTTGTTTTGGGTTCCTCTTCTGCTCAGAGAATGTTGGCAAAGATGTAAGAAAGAAAACATCAGAATTTCTTCTGGGTGTAGAAAACAGTGCAGGTGTTCTATTTGAGGGGAAAGATGTTTTCAGGTCTTTTAAATGTAACACACGATAGCAAAACATCTGTGTAAAGAGTTCTTGGTATTCTTAATACTTTATTTCATGTCTCAAATGTTCAAGTTTTATAGGCAAAAAATTATTTAATGTCAATATACTTTATGCTTAAGGAGTAAGAGGGAATGATCAATTGTAAGGTGTTATGTAGTGGAGAAAACAGCTGACGTGGCAGGTGACCAGGAGCGGAGCTTCGTAATGGGGTCAGCACAGCTGCAGCCCCAGGAAGGCAGGGGACAATCCTGGGCTGCTTCCTGGGTTCCCCCCTGCAAAGGGAACCCTGGGCTCTGCCCATCAGCAGTGCCTGTGTGAAGACAACACGCAAGGGAGGTAATTGTGTAGGCAATGCTAAACCGTGCCCCAACCTCCTCCGTGCTGCAGGTTCCTTATGGGAGGCTTCTGGATGTGGCCATTCAGGGTTGAGGTGGGAGCAGCAAGTGCCAAAGCTTGGAGGAGCTTTAGGCTGGGCCGAGAAAGGGTGGCAGAACTCCAAGGTGCTGGAATAGCAGGAGAAAAGCACACTCTGGTTCAGCAAACACATCTGAAATCAATGCAGGGCATGGAAAGAGAAAAGCAGTTCTGAAGGACAACATGTTGCAGTTCAGGAGGTCATTTTACTAAAGACAGGGCCCATCGTCTTAATCCGGGCTTTTTTCTCCCCCAAGGGGAAAGATGAGGGAAAAATGAATTGCCTGCGTAGCGCCTCACGGGAGCCAGGATGGGCCCTGACTTCGTAGGGCCTCCTCCGTGAAGTTTTTAGTACCTAACTAGAAATAAACAGAAGCCAGAAATCAAATGATGTTTTTAATAGACTTTAGAACAGAGTGTACGGGTATAAAACACTGGTTTTGTATTTCAAAAGTTGCAGGAAGATAGCCAGTCATTTTAAACAGTCTTCTACAAAACATAGGCCAGTAGATTACATAAAAGACACTATATACAATATAAAAGAGCAGAAAACAATCCTCACTGTAAAAATAATTTAAAACAAAGTATTTCAATTTAAAATATCTCCTATAGCACAAACTAATACATTGTGACATGCAAGTGAAAACTAAACATATTGCATTCTTTAATGTAGCCAAATAAGAGCTGTATTAAATTTGGACAATGAGACAACATGCCAGCAGGTTCTGATGAATACAGGAGGCTGTTCTTAAATATTTATTAGCTGCTGTAGCTTATTTCCAAGAACAGCTACTATACATCTTCCAAAATGTAATAAATATTAAAGCAAAGAATATGAATAATCTACATTGTAGAGTTCATTTGGGCCAATGTTGAAAAAGTGGTTTATAGAAAAATGCCGCTTTGCTTACTACTGCACTGTGCAATGTTACGAAATAGCACTAAAGGCTGGAAACAATCCCACTCGGAGGTTTGCAAGGGTCCAGGTTAAAGGCAGCTCAGGCACTGGAGCAGCTGCTTGGCTTTTAATATGCAAGGTGGAACCAGCGGGCAGGAAATCGTGTTCCCGACCTGAGACGTGACCAGTGCGCGTCCAGGTTAGGTTCTTAATCTGCGTTTTCTCCACCCGGCCATGCAAGTAGAGGCTCTCCGTATTCGAGCAAGTTTCTCCTGGTTTTGTTAGATCAGTAAGTATAAAGGAAGAGCTTCTATTTTTGCGCCTTCCTCACACACTGGTAGAAACATGATTCTGAACTCGGCCACGCTTCCCCAGTAGAGCCTTGGCAATTTATCAAATGCTATTTTTAATGCAAGCTGCGCTATATTTGACTTCTGTGTACAACATGAAAGACTTCTACCACGGGGGATCCATTTTGTTTAAAATGCCACTATTATAATCGCTAAGGAGCCGATGTCAACATCGCTTCGTGTCCACAGGAAGTATTAAACTCAGCAACTTAAGCGTTTTCACAGCACTTCTCGATCAGTCTAAAAAACGTAGGATTTGTCAAGTGCTCGCTGTCTTGTTTCCATCTCACTAGCTACTCACATTTAAGTATGTCTCAAACATACAAAGTAACTGCTAAAGCAAAAAATTAGCTGCCACAGTCAGTCTTAGAAAATGCCAGTGTTTAATGACAGACGAGGCGAGAATGAAAGGTTTAGCAGAAGTGTAAGAAGGTTTTAAATAAACAAAACTGTTACAAAGCAAGAGGTGTGAAAATACCATTCTTTGGTCTAAATTAGCTGTTCCCTTTATATTAGTTTAACATTCCAATGGCTTTTTCAAAACTGTTTAAAAATAATATAAGCTGAAATTCTTAAGCAAAAATATGCATTATATACATGGATGCCTGATTAGACGGAGGAACTTAAAAGTGATCTGTGACAATTGTTTAGATATTCCTAGTACCTTAAAAAAAAGATGAGTTAGTGTTGAGTGCGCAGTAATAGACTTTTATTGAAAAAGGTAAAAAACTAAGCATGAAAATCTGTTTTAGTTGTTTATAAACACTACGTCCTTATGATTTTGTTGCTCTAAATTCAGACGTAAACATTCATTCTGACATGCCAAAGCTCCTACTGCTGGTGGAAAGTTCCTGTACCCAGTCAGTGGTCACTTCACAACGTGTTGCTTGGATGCTCAGTCCCTGCAGCTTCATTTGTATACGCTGACTCGTCAGCTGCCGATTCCTCTTGTTCAACTCCATCTTCCCCGAATCCAGGTTCCTCTTCCCTCTCTGGAGCATCCTCATCCTCTATGCCATTGTAAAACTCTTCGATCTCGCTCTCATCCTCCACATCTAAACTCTGACTACGACAGGAACCACTTTCACTACTGCTCCCACAAGAGCTAGAAGATATGATATCATCTTCAGAATCTGAGTAAACCTCGGCACCATGGAAAATATAGCGATTTGGTGGTAAAAATAGATACTGAGTACCTGAAACAGAATTTTACAAGTCAATAAAAAGCTAAAATAAATGATTCCTTCAAGGCCTTGCAGGTACCCATCTGCGTGCCTATATGTCTATTTCCAACAGTGAAACTTAACTGACCCATCAGCTGACACGAGAAATGCATTTATTTCCATGCATGCAGTTATTTTGAAGCACACAACAAATGCTGCTCTGGAAAGCTCAGCATTCCTTCTCCTCCCGCCTCTGTCACAAAAGAGCATTTAAACTCTGGTGTTCAGCAGCTTTTGTCCATGGGTGCCCCTCGTCTCAGCCAGGTTTCCAGTATGTGACAGCAGAACTGACACAAACAGCCTCGGCTTTAGAAAGTTGCCGTATGCTACCTGGTTCTTCATCCCCGCTGCTGTTCCAGCGCAGTAACCGGATACATCAGTTCAGAGACTTTCAGTACCAGAAAGGCTAAAGTTCCCTTCCAACCCCGTTGGCCCCAGCCCTGAGATCTGCTTTTCAGCTCCCACCGTGACCTCATCCTCCAGGCCTACCTGACAGCTGCTACTGAAGCATGACCTGCTGTGCCTGGATTCCAAGCACCGAAGGATTAAACTAAGTTTTCTGAAAATGCATTTGGAATTCTTAGGAACTGATTTATCCAAACTCCACTGGTTCTGCCAAGGGTACCTTATTGGTTGTTTTAAAGCAAGTCCAGAATAAACATCTCGGCCAAAAAATGCAAAACAGAGAAATGAGTTAGGACTTACCATCCAGCCTTTTGCTAATCTGTTCCTTTGCAGATCTGTTTACCCAGCACTTCTTCTGTATTTCATTTTTTTCTTTATTTTCCCCATTGTTAGACCCATTTTCCTTCATTGTTTCAGAGTTCATTAGTTCACTAGTAGGATTTTCAGGGTTTTCTGATGGTGTCTGTGTGTCCTGAAGCTTCTCCTCTGAGCAGGTCCCTTTAGTTTCCGAGGCAGGGTCACAGTTTTCTACCTTACATTCAGATGACTGTTCTGAAGACACGGCTGAAGTATCTGGTGGGGTCATTCTCTCTGGTGAACTAGAGCCTTCTGAAATGTTCAAAGGTGTAGGCGGTAGCTCAGATGAGTGTGTTTCAAGCTCCTTGTGCATTCGTGGAGGCTTTTCTGTTATTTCTGAAAGTTTTACTGAGTTGTAGCAAAGTTTTGTATATTCGCTACCTAGCCTTTGACATAATTCATTAATAATAACATCACAGTCTCCAAGAAGCTCCACATCAAAGTGTAGATGAGGCAAAGGTTCTCTATTAATTAAGATCTGAGGCACTTCATGGGGGATGGAACCTACAAAAGAAAGAGAATTTAAAGGTAGTCACTTCAGTTTCACTTTCAGCAAAGATCTGCTTGAAAGTCTGGTTCCTCAGACCTCGTACGTTCACTTTCGATGAGACCGAAACAGACCCATGAGGAAGAAGATGAGTGAATCTCAACATTAGCAGCAGCCCTTCGAGGTGCTGTGCCTGCTGTAGCCTAGCTGGATTTTTTTCTCTTTTTTTACAGTAGAAAGTGTTCCTCTGCTCCATCACCAAGAAACACACACACAGAACACTGACTACTGCCAAGTCTGGTCAAGTGCTCAACAGGTTATTAAAATTGGTACTGTAATCTCTTAAAAGAATTGTGTTGATTTTTAAGTGCACATGAAGAACGTACGGCTGGTAAACGACATCCCGTTAATGAAGTCCAGTATATTTCCAAGTACAGCCTACACTGCATGGCCATTTCTGCCATTTAGGCTTCCAAAACCCATCAATCAGTTTGGTCACCAAGCATTGATTCCTCAGTTAACGAACTAATGAAATCCAGTTCTAGGGCACAGAAAGAGCAATGGTTTGTTTATTGGATCCTATCTTTCCAGTCCTTATGTGTTTCCCATCAGCCTAAACACTCGGCTCTGCCTGTTGTACAGTGTAGAGGATGTTATCACAAAGGCTACGAGTTCGGTACTGCTAAGCACACGTCCTTTGCAGGCTTAAAGGTGAAGAGAATTTCTCCAGTACCAGAAAGTCTTGCACTCAGTAGGCAAATCAATCACCTGTCACGGTATTTTCTCAGCCTTCCTGAAGGGCATTTTTCTATAACGTATATTAGCAGAGATGTTTTTCCATATCACTTTTAAAACCTCAGAATCCAGCTGGTCACACACTATATAATGCACGCTGCGTACCATTTAGTATCAAGTACAGACGTAAAACAGCCATCAGACACCTGCTGTGCTTTATTTGATTTTTTGATACTACGGGAAATCATTTTGATACTAAAGGAATTGTCTTTTTAAAGACAACTCCTTTCTAAATCTTTTAAGTAACTCTGAAATCCAATTATTGCAAGGAGGGAGAGAAATGAATTGTATCTCAGAATAAATTCACTTAAGTATTATGATAGCAGTTCCTGAGATTGTAATTTTATGACATCGAGATGTCCCTGGAGCGTAGAAAAAGCACTTCAGAATTTGTTACTTTCTCTATTTTGCATCTGAGCTTTACACAAGCAATCAGCTTTCACCTTGGACAACTAGGTGCTCAGTCTAGTTTCTTCCCTGTATCAAGCCAAAAGCACTTCTAAGAGTGCTTAAGTGAGAATTTCACTTCTGATCCAAGTTTTTCAAACAAAGTATTACCAGTGAGTCACTTACTTGGAATCAATGCTACTGGTCTTACTTTCAGTGAAGATCCAATGACAATAAGGAGATCAACTTCATTTTTGTCATACTTCATGGCACGATGGAACTGCTCAGGTAAGTTCTCTCCAAAGAACACTATGTCTGGCTTCATGATAGCAAGTGGTTCATCAGGTGGACATCTGGGACATCTCGGTACAACCTGCGTTAGAGCAGCTTCTATTATTACAATTCAAGGCTGTGCTCTTGAAAATGTCAAATTTTAGCAATTCACAGATTGGCAAGAGACAAGGAAACTTCAGTGCTATCTCCTCATTTTTCTGGGGATATACAGGCAAATCCATCTGTTACTCTGGCCTGCAGCAACTGCACACAGAAATAAAACTGCAGCAGGAAAAAAGAGGAGTCCTCTTAAGTCAAAAGGGAGGAACCACACAGATCTACACCACAGTTCTTATCTGACAACTGAGCCAAGGTCCAGAAGTCAAGCTCTGCACCAATGAGTAACTGTCTCCTATCTGATAGCAATACATTTTTTTCTTGGTTTCATCAAAGTAAAAACGTAGATTTCACTGTCAGTTGCCATTATAGGATCTGATATAAACTCCCTCCTAATCAAAAAGCATTTTGTAGAGCTTTACGTCTCTACTTTCTCCTCTCCTCCAAAAAGTTATGTGTGTTCTACACGTAAAGTGACACGGCGCTGTAGCAGGTGGCTAGCAGGAACCGTACAGGACAAGAACATAGGAAAGAACTTTTGTTTGGTCTCCCTTTTAAACTTTTTCAATTCCTCCAAAAACAGAGCAGAATCCTTTTTCACTAAAAGACGTGGACATGAGGTTGGTTGTGGAGAAGTAGGCTCCCTTTCTTCCCCAAATCAGAGGATTTTCTGATCTTTGGGACCTCTTCCAACTCTTTCCCATCTTAAGACTTTTTCAGAGAGAAGAAAAACAAGAATGTGAATGATGTATGTACAGACAATACTTCAATTACTACTGAGTAATTTTTCTTTCAAATAGTTCAAGTCTTCTCAGCTGTAGTGTTAAATACGATACCCCAGAATAAATCTAAGGAGCTAAATGTAGCTGCAGTCCTCTGGCAATCATCACAAGCAAATTAGTGCTACATAACGGAGACGTCTGAAAATGAACGTCTATTATATCTGACACTTAAATGCATGACAACTCCCTCTTGTACACAGAATATATGCAGAAAAAGTAGTACAGAACTGAGAAAGTTTAAATTAAAGAACGTTTATGGATGTCTGCAGCCAGACAAAAGACAATGCTTTCCATATGAGGGAACAGCACAAGTCAAAGGCCTTCCTCTAGTGTCAAAGGGCCTTCCCCAAAAATTTAAGTCTTTGAACAAAGAATCCAATCCTTTGAAGAAAACCTTGTGGGAGGGATGCCCAAGAAGCAGTATGGCACAAGAACTAGCAAATGGTATAGAAGAAACCTTCTCCGCATATCCAAACCAAAGAGCACCTAGAGACCCACACTAAGGGGAAACCATCTAAAGAATCTCCCAAAAAGGAGCAGATGGATCTTCAACTTTTCCTTCAGATTGTTATGTTTTAGAAGGAGATCTCGTAACACACAGAGTTTAAACTTTTCTGAAGCTTTTTACCCTGCTGAATCTTCTGTTGAAGCTAATGATGCCTTTGCACTTTCAGCTGGAAGCTTAAAGAGGAAAAACAATTTGCTCTGTATTAGGAGGAAGATGAAATGAAGACCTCTGATTTAAAGAGACCACATAACATAAACTCCATTTCCGTCACTTCTCACAGGAAGTCCAGTGACTCATGACTTAATGTATCTCTGTAGAGCAACTCATGTCCCTATTCGAATCATGAGTCACTGTAATGGGCCCATAAATGCGTTTCGACACTACACTACTCACCAGCTTCTCTGCTAATCCTCAGAAAGGTCGTCAGTAAAGGGGAAGATCTACTCCAAGAGCTGAAATTGATACCAAGAAGTTAAAGCTAGATAACTGGCCACTCAATTGCCTAGGGTCCTCTTTCCTTCTAGAAGAAGCAGTCCCCCAAAACCCCACCACCTCTGCCGGTATTCCTCTAATGAGAGAGAAATGGAATTTCTCATTGACTATTGATGTTATCTGCATATCAAACCCAAGATTAATAAGGATTACATTTGCTTAAGAATATCCAAGAACTACTGCATGTTTTCCATTTCTTGGGCCTTTTCTTCCTAAACGTGAGACCCTTTCACTATTTCTAGCTGCCTAAGAGAGTCAAAAGCAAACTGAAAAGTGTTATTTTGGGAAGTGACTGACTGTTGTTTAACTCCGAAGTTCTATGTGTGATTTGTAACTGCTGTTGCTTCTCATCCAGAAGGATGGTTGTGTACAGCAACCAAGAGAAAGAACCATGCTACAGGGAACCAGCACATTATCTTGGAAGTAGTAAAAGAATGAAAAGAAGCAACAAGAAATTGGTAGATTTCTAAACAGATGATCTCAAACAATTCTCAGTCTTTGATATGTTGAAAGGAAATTCTGGCAGAAAGATGCTAGCTAGACTCACTTCCTTGGAAGCACTTAAAAACCATCAGACGATGGACCAGAGTACAGGAAAGGCAGTATTTTTAGGGAAAACTAAGGATCTGATGTATGAATGAACTTTGCAGTAGTGGAGGACAGCAGTGACTAGAAACTGGACTATCTATTGCGATCCAGGTGCCAAAGCCATTTCCATCAAGGAGGATTTGTTATAGAACAAAGCTTTGGAAATGGACAGTGTTTTGCTTTGGAAGTGCCGTTAGGAATAGGAGACCTGACCACTAACAATCAAACCAGAAAATTACAGAATGCTTAAGAAGTTTATTTAGAAGGAAGAAAGCCTAAGCACCAGCCAGCTGGCTTTGAAGTCAGAGGAGCGGCAAACATCTGTAAGATAAAAAGTTCTCAAAAATAATGTATTCTTAAAAGCCAAGCAAACCAGATTTCACATTCAATATTTCAGTGTTACAAAGCTTCAGGCTTACAAGATTTACGTTTCTTAAAGCTTTAACTCAAATCTCTCTTCTGAAAGGCTTTCATCGAGGTTGATGTCAACTGCAACACATGAAAGATGTACATCCCTTCCATGTTTCTCCTCTGAAGTTGCAACGCACATTTGTCAAAAAAACATAAGCCTGCAGGAAGAGTCCCCTTGCATTTGTATAAACAAGATCTTTGTGATTAAAGGATCAACATCTCTGTTCCTTCAAAAGAATGGGAAGAAGAGCAAAGAACGTCTTGCCAAGCCAAAGGCTCATCTGCTCTGACAGAGCAGACCTAACTCCTGCCTCGGTCCCAAGGCCCTTCATACCCAGATGTGGGGAGTTTGGAATGCAGAATAGTTCAGGAGGCCTAGAAATCAATGTCCAACATCGCATCTGATCCTCTTCCACACTCGGAGGCTGCTCTGTAGTTAACAATTTCTCCATACATCCTCTACTGTTAAAGCCTATTTTTAACCTAGGTAAATGCTCAAAGAGCAACCGATGTTATAAATAGCTAAGAAGGTTTTCTCGGTGTGACTGTGAGTTCAGATTCACATAAAATACATATAAATCTAACCTTCTACTTACCATTTCAACCTCTACTTTTCCTGGAGGTGCATTTAAAAATGGACTCTTATGGTTTTATTCTGCTTTTACCAATGACCTAATTTTTGCAGTGCAGTATTTGAGTATACTTTTAAATACTACAGGAAATGCTAAAATACAGGCAGGCACTTTTATGACACATGCAAAGATACGTAGCCTTTTACAAGCAGATCTTTTAAGCAATTGAAGGATGGTGTTTTGGAGGGTTTTTTGAGAGTTACTTATTAGAAAGCAGCAGTGAGTTAAAGTAAATTTTTACCTGATTGAAAATATCTCCTCGAACAACTTCGCAATCAACTTTGTATTTACAGATCAGGCAGGAAGCTGTTGCAAAGGAACCTGAAGGGAAAAACCCGTATGGTAGAAATAAGGATTTTCAGTCATTCAGGTTTGGTCTTTTTGCCCAAGCTGTTCAGACACAAAGGCTGTTATGTTGCAGTGCTATAAAAATAGGTCATTAAAAAGTAATTTAAAATTAAGAGATCTGTAGTACTAAAAGTAGTTCTAGATGTTAGTCAGCAGAAATTTCATTTTAGGAGTAGGATACACCACATGCATGTCAACAAAAACTGTACTGTGTCTTCTCATTCCCACAACCAGTGCAAGCATATGCAAGGAGAGGAGAACAGAACCTCCCCTTTTCCTCTTTACAAAAGTACTAAGAGTATTACAACAGCTCTGCAAACAGAACCCATGTGAACGCAAGAAATGGCAGGGCAAAATAACCAAGAAAATGCATTAGTAAAAACTTTGCTATAGGCAACTGAATAGCAGCACCGTTCCTTTCAGCATTAGTGAGAAGTTACAGGTATATTGCTCTGCATTTGGGTTCCAGCTTAGCCAGTGTTTATTGCCTGGCAAGACCATGTCAAGTTGGTTGCTCCATCCAGCCACTTGGTAGCTCTGACGGGCCAGTTCCTGAAGCAGCTGAAGGTGGTGCTCGAGTATCAGGTAAAGTACTCGTGTCTTTTAGCTCTCTAAAGGGAAACCTTATCAGGCAGCAACACACACATGAAAATGCGCTGTGTGAAGTCGTGCCAAACTAGAGTGGCCTTTTCGTGTGCACATGTCCAGAAGTGACAGGCCTACAAGGCCTTTTATGTGTGGAAGGAATAATGCTTAGAAGCTGACAGGATGCTGAGGAACAAAGTAAAAACTTGCTAGATTTTCTCCTAACCATGAAATAAGGCTTAAAAAACCCCTATATAATTGGGGGATCTTTTTGACGCTGCACTGGAATACGCCACTCATACAGTAACAGTCCAGAGTTCTCCAATTCTAATGGTGATGTGAGGGCAGTAAGAAAGCCCTGTGACTAAGTAACCTACAGGTGGGGTACAGAAGTCTGTCTTCAAAACGAAATTTAAAGAAAGGTAACCGTTAAGATACTGAAAGCTTTGCAGAAGCTAGGAACAGTTGAAAACCTCTGGTACCAAAACTTTATCTAAAGTATTATTTTAAATCACCCATAACAAAGGTATTTTCTGCTCATAACCTACTTACAGCTGCCAACCAACACTTACACTGCTAAATGGAAGGGACTGTGCGACTAAGTACAATATCAAAAGATGCTTTGAGGATATTCAAGTAAAATGGAGTGAAAGCACAGAAAAACCTGGGGCAGATCACTTGTGAATAACTGGCAGTTCGAGACTGCTCCTCACTGCTGGTGTGGAAAGTACACTGCTTCTGAAATGCTTGCTCAGCATTGCAACTCCCCGAACTCCAGGGATTCCAAAGACTACAGAAGTAGGGCAGTTATAATTTGCTCATTATGATTTGTTTATAGTAATAACTGAGTCCTTTTTACAGTGTGTTAGGGACACGTCTGTCAGCCCAGCAGACCTAGCCCTGTCTGAGGCATCTATTGCTACCTTCTTGCAACATTACTATGTGAGTAATTTTTCACCATCAAAAGAACTCGATCAAGAAGTTACGCAGCCCCACTCGCAAGTCCTGCAGCCAGCAGGCTACAGGAGTTTTCACAGCAGCAACTCTCCTGTAGGTCTGCACTGTGAGGTGAGTTCAGAGGTTCATGTATGAACTCCCCGAACAAGGTTCCCTCTCATTTGGTACCCTCATGATTAAATTTGCCATTGCCACAGCTACACAAAAAAGACAATAAGCACAGCAGTACAAACCCTTACAGAATAACTTCAGTTCCTCTTTAGTCACTACCATTAGGCAACTAGCATTTGTTAAAGAGCAGCATAACTGTGTATCAGATAAACCTCAACAGCTCAAAAGAACCTTTGCTAGTTTCCGTAGGCCCCAAACTCTCAAAGTCAATAGCATGTTTTTAATGAATCTTTTTCATTTCCAATCAACTTATACTGAACGCAGACTAAAGATGGTCTGAAATCTAATTACTGTAGTGTGCAACTGAAAAAGTCGGAAGCTTGAATGTGGCAGTGATGTGCAAACCACCACGTAAGAACTTCACAATAAATACCTCATATGCACCAACAACCAAAAGAAAATGCATGACATGCTAAACACAAATGTAACTAGCACTAGACAGGGGTTATTCGACAGGCAGGATGCTACTGTGTGCTGTTTGGTCACCATGTGGGCTTTGTCTGACAAAAGAAAACTGATGAATCTAGCACAGAGCTAACTTTTGTAGATAAGAAAATCAAGCTAGTTTAGTCCCTGGAAAAGGTATAATTAGACAGACAGCTCTTACAAACATGCCAACGCTGCTTTTAAACAACGTATTTGCCAGAAGTCTACTAAATGATCCAAAGGTGCACTTCAAGAACTGATTTTCTGCATCCTTTCTTTAAGAAGGAAACCTTGGACTTTTAGCCTGACATTTACAAGTCCTTGGAAATGGAAAGCATATCAAGCAACTAATTAAGAGATTCCACTTAATTTGGTATCATAATTTCAGAACACGTATCACACTAAAGATGTAACAAGATGCTCTTCAACTGAACTGAAGGTAAATCCACAATATTTTATATGTAAGATAAAAGTCACTGAAGTGTCAAGACATTTTAAAGATTTCAATGCAATATAACGTAATAAAGAATCAGAAAGCAGCCAAACTATGTCATTGACAGACAGTGAGAGGGACGTATGAAAAGACCCGTTTCTACACTGTTCTCATACTTGAATATAAGCACTAAACACTTAAAAGTTAAGGTCTAAGCTTGTGTGAACAGGGTTCACACAAGATCTACCTATCTTCACTGATACACAAAGACGACCATTTCCCAAGCATAATTTCTGAAAGAAGTACTTCCACTTGAAATGCCTCTGATTTAAATACTTAAGCTACCTAAAAAAAAATTCAGTATTTTAAAAGGGGGATATTTGTTGCCAAGAGACATTAATTCAAGAAAAAAACCAACCTAATTCCAATAGCCATTACCGTGTCATACGCACCACTAAAAACCATTCCCACACATAAAATAAGTGAAACTAAAACCACTAACCATGACACTGTATTATCCTTTGGATTCCTGCAACCTGTTCCAACGTGTCTATGTTCTGAGTATAGTTGCGAAGCAGTTTTCCTTCTTTATCCATCAAAGCTATGAACTTGTGACAGAGAGATGGCTGGAATTGTCCTGGATAGATTTCCTAGGGAATTCAGAAGTACATTAGAAAGCATGAATGTCTTTATTCCAAGAGCAGCATTTCACACTGAGCTAAATATTACCAGTAATGATTACATCAGCAGTTAATGTTGTCACTCTCTTTGTATTCTGCTCTTTCTCTCTCAGATCCAACTCTTCCTTCGACAGCAGAGCATCTGATCATGCCAGGATGAATTGCTCCATGGACGCTGGTATTTTGTTCTTCACACAGCATAAAAGCAAAGTTTAGATCTTTTGGGGATTTGACAATTATGAAATAGGAAAGCTTTTTTTCCTTTCTCGGTGTCAAGTAGCTTCAACATTTGTTATTAGAAACATACACGGTTTAACTGCAGTTGAGCAAAATATTCATGAGGAATTTGGATTCTGGTCTTTTGGGTTGGGATAAGGAGTTTTTACTCCTCAGCATTATCAGCAGCCGTTTCTAGGAGATGGAAGCCTAGAAAGCAGAATGGCATTGGATGTAAAGGGGAAGGCAGGTAGTACTCAGACTGGCTTTGCCAATTCATCCAGTTGCTGAAGGCATCAAGTTAAAACCACCTGGCTTAGCAGAGCAATCCACTGTGCCTGACAGATGCTGAGCCCTTCCATTCGAGCAGGGTACAGGAGGTAGGGTCTATCTAAAGGGCACACGGAGAAAACACAGGCACTTTTGTAGAGTGATTTGCTGTTTGCTCACAGCAAACAAGGAGCCTGCCAAGAGGAAAAATTAAATGTGGGCAGCCGGCTGAAAGCTTCACACTAGGAACCTCTAGATAGAGTTGACCACTGTAGGTGGCACTTCTGGTTGCTGAGAACATCAGTGGGAACACCACCACTGTTGCTCAGGAGGCACTTATTTAGGGGCCCAGGAGCACTTATTTAGGGGAGCACTTGAATTCCAGACCCTCTGCTCTCCAGTCACTCACTCACCACTGAACAGCAATGGGGATGGAGGGAAATCGAGGCCTTTTTACAGAAAAAGCACAAGAGTCACTGGCCAAAAGAAAGTTCGCAAGAACTGCCGCTGCCTACCTTTACCTGTAGATACTTAAAGCTGAACCAAAAGTCCTAGCACAACAGTGAACTGTTAAATTAATCTTTGTGACAGCTCTGCCTTCAGCTACCATATAGCCTACCTGTTAACAAACAAAAAAGACTTTTTGAAAGTGTTTGGTTTTTCCCCCAAATATTTCAAGTTACTCATAACTCTAAAGCTACATATGGGTCTTCGGAGTTGAACTGCAGCAATGATCAGTGATTCCTATTACCTAGATTACAAGTGGGCTATTACACAATTCATAGAATCACAGAATAGTTTGGGTCGGAAGGGACCTTAAAGCCCATCCAGTTCCAACCTCTCTGCCGTGGGCAGGGACACCTCCCACTAGATCAGGCTGCCCAAGGCCCCATCCAACCTGGCCTTGAACAACCCCAGGGATGGGGCAGCCACAGCTTTCCTGGGCAACCTGTGCCAGGGCCTCACCACTCTTGTGGTGAAGAAATTCTTCATGTGGTCCTAACAGCTTCTTTAGTGTCAAGAAGACATGTTCTGCCACTGAACTCTGCAAATTTACTTGGCTGTTCTTTACCCCTAGAATTAAATGAATTTAAGATTTCATGGAATAAGAAAAATCAATATTCTAACTGAGCTGATGGACAGAAAAGGAAGAGAAAATGTTTTAGTAAAAAAGTAACAGCCAAATTGAATTTGGACTATTCTGGTAAAGCCTGTGTATAGACAGGCTTCAGGTTGGGTTTTTTGTTTGTTTGCTGTAGGGTTTGGGGGGAATTGATGGGATTTAAAAAAAATATTAAAACCCAGGAAATGAGTAATCTAATGAGCATCAAAATATGTTAGTATCTGGATAGGAGGCTTTCAGAGAAAGCCAGGCAGCTGAAGAATGCATTGATTTTTCTTTCCCAATCTTTATAACATAAGAGCAGTAGTATAAGTTGTGAGAAAATGGAAGAAGTGAGCACAACTAGTAGTGATTGATCTTCACAAGTCTACTACTCCTGTAAAAATTCTTATACCTTTATTTTTTTGTCCTGAGGAAATTCCAGACTAAATGCCATTTTTTTGTTTCTACGTGTCTACAGCTCCTATAATTCCTTCTTCTCTGAGAGACATACTCCCTGTTTTGTAAACTGTTTAATATCACTACCGACTTTCCAGATACTGGTGCATTCTCTTTTAAACAAACACAGTCCCAGCAAAAACACTTCACTTCGCTAAGATGTACAGATTCTTGTGACAGCTATATCAAAACCTGAAACAAGAGCAAAGTTACTAGTGCATGAAGCTGCTTTAGTCCTCTTTATTTTAAATACAGTGATAAAATGTGAATGCATTGTACAACACCTAAGAGTGTGCCACCACACATCAAATTCAAATCTAGTTTTCCACATAACGCATATGCTGGCCTAAAGTTTCTCATATTGCTTCATTTCACAGAAAGCAACAGCAGCTAAGATTACTGGGGTTTGATCTACACCAACTTTGTAGTCAACTTTGATTACAAGTTTTTATTTCCCTGAAAACCACCTAGAATGGTTGCACGTACAATGAACTTGTAACAGGAACAGTAATAATAAGCTTAAAAAAAGAAAGGAGAACGTTGCTAAATATTTCTAATAAGGCAACCAGGCAACTGCATACAATGACTGAAGTAACACTGAGGATATAAAATTGATACATTACAAAGACCTGCCCAAGGAGAGAGGAGTTATGCCACCAAATGACGCCTCTCATTAAAGTAAATTCAATATATTAACATATTTTTCTATAGTTGATAAAAAAAGACAAAGATCCTATTTTTCTAACAGAATAGTTTTATATTAGATTTATGTATTTTAATGTTATCTGTCTTTACTGACCAAGATAAGAACTGCTGGCAAACCATACCTTTGAAAACTTAAAAAAAGGCCTGGGATCCTTTCTGAAGTATTCTATATCAAACATTGCTTGAGGATCTGGAAGGTCTGGAAAGTCTACAGCAAGGCGTGCATAGATGCCATCTCTTGATCTAAAGTCAGGTATTCCACAAGACACGGACACCTGAAATAGATTTTTGTGATCTGAAATAAGCAAAACTACATTATTTGGCTGTAAAGAGTTGCTATGATACAGACTACCTGGGAAACCACATTTCTGTATGCTCACAGCGCTCAGAGACATTAAGAACAAAACCAGTCTTTATTCTCTGTATTTACTTTTCTTCCCCCCCCCCCCCTTCTCCTTTTTTCAGGCCAATATAACGATTCCCAAATTACAGTAGGAAAAACAGCACAGAAACAAAGTTGGACAACTGGGTAAGAAAACTAGTACAATCCACAGAGGCAGTAATAGGACACCAGAACTTACTTTTGCTGCAGGAAGTTTTGTAAGAAGTAAATAAAAATTTTAAATACGGTTCCATTGAATTTGATCAGTAAGTGTTCACTGATCTGCCAACTCAGGCTGGGACAAGGTGGTTCATATTTTTTTTTACACACTAACACAGTAACAGAATAGATTCTTGCTTTTGATGAATAAACTCCTTTTGATAAACATTGCTTATCAAAGCACTGCAATGCAAGACTAAAATCTGCGTCGCAGACTACCCCCAAAAAAATGTATGAAGAGGAGGGAGAGCAGGTGTGTGATAGCAATTATAGAAAGAGCAAGACTGGGTAACAGAAGTAGCAGTGCTTTTCTAACAGGCTGATTTGAATCACTCATCTTTTCTGAATGGTGTCATACCCTTTGTGTATGAACAGAAGCAAAAACCAATCACCTTCTGTACTGTGATCTTGTACATAGGTTTACAGCTGCAAATGTACAACAGTTTAAAAACGTTATTTAGCAAAAGGGCGAGCAATCTTATTCCCATCATACAGCGGCACATGTTAAAAAAAAAATTCAGTCTGCTGAATCTAAAACTCCCCTTACAATCCTCCCTCCAAACTCTTTCTGTTCTCCCCTCCTCAAGTCCTACGCTTCTGGTCTCTCTAGCCCCAGCATGTATTCTAAGACATCCACTGACTTTTTGTTTAATAAGTCATTACCTTTTTTTAATCTGAAAAATGACAAGGACAGAAAATATTCTGGAACAGATAGACGGGACCTTAGTCCATAACTATTTTGCATGTAAGCAACTGTTTAAATGTTAAAGAATATTTTCTTATAAGAATAGAGATCTTGTCATTTCCAACTAATCACCGGTTTTGCAGCATGCGTGGTTCCAGTGGGCAGCTGTGCCTCCTCTTCTCATCTAGTACAATCGTTTGATTACGAACGTTGCGAGGGTCACATCACCTGCATGCTGTACAGCACTGGGTGAGTATTTAACCAGCCGTCATTGAGGCAATACGTACCCCAGCTCCAGTCAAGACCATTATTTTTTTGCATTCTTGTAAAAGCTTCACAGCATCATCAATAGTATTTATATCTTTTCGTTTTTTTCTTTTGGGTGGTTCTGAAAGAATGTTTATAACAATTTGCCACAGTGTCATATCATCCAGTTCAGGTGGAGGGATGGTTTCTGGTAGCAGGTCTTTCAGAATTGTCCGTGGGTCTGTGCCTAACATGAGATGCTGCTGAACGTAAGTGTAGGGACCTAACAAAAACAAATAAATATATATATATATATATAAATATTTAAAACTGAGTCAGGTATTTCAGATGATTATGATCATCCCATTTATTAAGGCTTGCTACTATAATTTTATTAATCCAATTTAATGCTTTGTTCATCAAAACCCCTGTACATTTTGACCTAAATTTTGCACTGCTAGTATGGCTAGGTTTTTGACTTATTTATTTTACGTTAACCCATGAAGGATTTCCCAGAAAGTTCGTCAACGTAGAAATCCCAGTTCATAGCAAACTTGCTGGCTCTCAGAGTTGCACTTAGCAACAAGATTTTCACGATGGATCTCCATTTTATGGCTTCATTTGTATTTTTCCAACATTTCGTAAGGAATTTATAGTAATAAGTCGAAGAGACAACAAACCTTCATATACTTTCAGTCAGACTATAAAATATCACTCTAAAGAGACAAATAGGGCCCACCAATCCATGGATTTTTATTGTTCTTTTAGTCACCTAACACTAATGATTTCAGACATGACCTCCTAAAGCCATCAACTCAGTCTTTCCAGAAACACTTGAGATTAGAGCAGTAGAAGAAAAACAGGTAAACCAACTCATAACAGCTCTCACTAAGGCTACTTACAGTACACACAAAGAAAACAAGTGATGTAACACTTAGGGCACCAAGCCCCTCAGATTCACTAAATCATACAAGAATCATCTTCTTGTTCCTTAAAGAATTAATATTAAGTAAACCGGCTAGAAATACGCCATAGATCTGTGTAACTTAGTGAGTCTGTGTGCATGCTTTTAATATCACAGCAGGAATTCTACACAAAATACACACTAAAAATTTTAATCAAATACAGCAAGTTTAAAGACGTTCACTTCTAAGCTCCTTAAGGAGCATACAGAATACAGTCAACGCTCTAAGCCGCACAAAGGCAGTAACTGCAATTTTTTTGCAACAGAATAAATTGTTTGAAGACTGGGAAAAATTAAGTAACTGTTCAAAGGCAAACACTATCTCAGAGCATTATATAGACTTCTACCTATACGTGGTCTTGGGGTCCAGTCACTAGAACTTGCATGAGAGGCTCTGTCATCTTCATCACTATCACAGGAGTGAAAACCATTGGCTATGATTTCATCACTGAAAAGGAAGTTATCTGCAAGACAGCACAACAATGACAGGTTACACTTGAGCCAAATGGCACAGATTTAAAGATATCACAAAACTAAAATTGCATGCTTTTAAATTTGATTGCAATGCATTACAAATAGGCAGTTTTGTCACTTAGACACAGAAAATTTCTGCTTTTTTTTTTTTGAGTTCATAGATATGCTTTCAAGCCTTCAGTACATTTACTGCAGGATTTGCTACCTTAATGTTAGGCTTCAGTGGACTAGACGTTGATTGGGCATTAAGGATTGTATATCTTCAAAAAATCCAAATGTTTTAAAAGTACAATTAAAAATTCCTTTCTCTTACAATTCTCACTTCATTCAGCTCACTGAAAAATTGGATGAAATGAAAATGTGTCACCATTTATAGACTGATCTTTGACCAGGTTAAGAACACAGAATTTTAAAAGAAACTCACAAATACACATCTCAATACAAGCAAGTTACAGAATGTTGTTAGGCTGTTATCTTGCAGCCGAGCTAAAATAAATGACCACGTACACACTTCTGTGATATTTCAGCTATGACAGAAACTGAGCTACCTTGAACCACCTTCACCAAGTTTCCCTCATCCATTTTACCCTGCAGCTGGGTTTGGCTTAGAGCACCAGATAGTTAGCTCAGCTCAGCTTGTGGCCTTAAGCCAGAGTAACTCAATCTCTCTTCATCATGTATCTAGATGAAGGAGTCTGAAGAACGAGTTACTTGTCTTACAGCATACATTGCTAACATTTAAGGGGAAATCTAAATTTTAAACTGAGCAGCTTATCAGAATTTAAACTAATGAAGTTTTTTATTGGCTTCATGAGAAATAGCCACAGCAACTGTAGCTCAATTTGTTGAAAATCTAAGATCATGAACAATGGAGAACAATAGGCTGTTATGAACCTTACGCTGCGCCAGGGGAGGTTCAGATTGGACACTAGGAAAAACCTCTTTACCAAAAGGGTTATCAAGCACTAGGACAGGCTGCCCAGGGAGGTGGTTGAGTCACCATGCCTGGAGTAACTTAAAAGACAGGCAGATTAATTGCTTGGGTGTATGATTTAGTAGTGGATAGGTATGGTTGAGCTTGATGATCTCAAAGGTCTTTTTCAACCTAGTGATTCTATGAAGCTGCAGTCACAGTTTCTAAAGCAAAAATGAAAAATTGCTACAATAGTTTTCAATCTCTAATTTTAGGTAAATTAATTCACATTACTCTTAAATAAAAACCAACAAAACCCACTATCGTTTTTTTATTCTGAGACCGTGTTATCCTGTTCTTTCCTTTGTTGGCATAAATACTTAATTTTGATTAGAATGGGAAGAGGTAGAGGACAGAAATTTGCTTTTTGTACCTGCTGTCTTGTTCTTCTGAGACCACAGGTGCTCATTGACATTACTATTTCTTATTAATCTACGTATTTACAGCATTTCACTTCCATCTCATTATGCATGAAGTCAGTGAACACATTAAGCAAAAAGCATTATGAAGAAGAAAAAAGTTGATTAGTACATGTCAGTAAGTGTGAAGTTTTACTAAAACAACCTTTACGTCTACTGTACCAGAATCAAACCTTATATTGTTAAAGGCCCATCCCACACAAGTTACATTGTCTCGCATTTAAGAACAAGCAAGCTAAACTAAGAGTTTAAATCCTAACACTCCCTGCCTATTGATTTGATTCCTCAAAGGACTAAAGGGAATGCTTGCCGGAACTAAGCAATCCATAGCGAAACATGCCTGAGGATTTGAGTAAACTGAGCAAAAAGGCTTCATACAAGGCACAGATAAGAGATCATTAGCTTTACTCTTGTGCTGTTCCAATGAAGTTTTTAAATACCATGGCTGTTCCGAGCACAGCTCTATCCCCTTTTGGATCGCACAGACAGAAACTTTCTGTTGAATTTTACTACAGAGTCAAAGGTAAAATTATCTGTAACTGCATTCCAGGATAATATGTGAAGACTTTACTGCCAGAATGCAGCATTTTATCCCTTTTAAGAAGTCTTGCCAGAGCACCACCTAAAAAACAAAATGAAAAAAAAAAAAGCCCTCAAAACTGATGTTTCCATCAAGAAACAGAAGGTGCTTTCATACCGATATGGCCCAAACTATGTTCCAAACCTGATCTACAAAGAAACTTCTTGCGAAGGTTTAGTTTCGTGCTGCTGCCACTGAAATCTTAACCAGGGCTGGGAAGAATTAACTGTTCAAAGGCAAACAGCATCCAAGAACATTACGTTGGCTTCCACTGATATGTGGTCTCGGGGTCCAATCACTGACATTTTAAGCAAGACTGTGACCTGAAGTTCTTTAAAGAGTTGTTTATGGTTTAGTTTTGTGCTGCAGTCGCTGAAATCTCTGTCGGGACCACAACCTGAACTTATTTAGAGTTGCTCAAGACTGCTGCTCCCGCGCAAGCTCCCAAAGAACAGAAACAAAATAATTACCACGGCAGAAGTAGTGAAAAAGAAACGGGGCTCGTCACTTTTCGTTTTTACTAACTTTTTGCCGGCAACGCAGCAAAATGAACCTTCTCAGGAGGGAGGCGAGCCGACCTCCTCCTGGAACCCCACGCCAAGCCGCAGCAGGCTCTGACAGGAGCCGAGCAGAGCCCGGATCGATTGGGTTTAGGGGCCGAGGGGGGGCGGCCCCGCTGCCCCGAGTGGCTGCGGGATGCGCGGAGCACGGGGGGCCGGAGAGCACAGGAACTGACGCGAGAGCTGCGCGGAGCTCCGGAGAGAGGGGGAAGAGCCGCGAGGAGCTGGGGAGGAGCTGACGGGAGCGCCGCGCAGGGCGGGCCGCGGGGGGGGAAGGGGAGGAGCCGCCGCACGCGCCGAGGGGGAGGGGCGGGTGTTTCCTCACCGGGCTGCGGGGCCGGCGCCGCGTCCGCCCCGTTCGCGCGCGCTGCCGCGTCTTCTCCAGGCGCCGCCTCCGCCCCCTCCCCCCGGCCCCGCTGCCGCGGAGGCGGCTCCGCCCGGGGCAGGCCCCGCCGCCCGGCCCCATTGTCCGCGCCGCTCCACGCCGCCTCGCCGCCGCCGCCATCCTCCTCCGCCGCCACCGCCTCTTCCGCGGGGCCGCCGCCGGCCGTCAGCTCGCCCGGCGGCTCCGTCGCCACAGCGGCGGGCGGCGGCCCCGCGGCCCGGTGTTGTGCGGCGGCCGCGCCCCGCCCGCAGCCAGCGTCTTCCGAGTCCAGGCGCTGGCGCTTGGGAGCGGGCTCAGCGCTCTCGGCCCCACCGCCGTGGCGGAGACGGAGGAGCGGCGCCTCCTCGTCCGCCATCTTGGAGTGGGAACAGCCGCCGCTCCCCCTCCCGCCCGGCGCCGCGCGCAGCCACCGCCCCCTCCCCCGCCCCCAGGGGGCGATTTAAACCCGGCACGTGACCCAGCCACCGCCCACGCGGAGGCCGCAACAACAACAAACCGGGGCACGTGACGAGGGTGGAGAGGCGGGAGCACCCCGCCCGCTGTCACGTGACGCCCTCTCGGCAGCCGGGCGTTCCCGCGCGCGCCATGGCGGCTCCTCGTCACGTGGCGGCGGGTCCCGCCCCCGAGGTCGCCGCCTGAGGGCGGTGTTTGTTCGCGCGCCTCGTATCGAAAGTGCAGCAAATGCACTCTCTAAAACTCGGGTTTGGGGTTTGGGAAAGGGCGGGGGGAGGGAGCGCTCGGCATGGATCTGTGCAGCCATGGGGCGGGATGCATCTCCCGCTCACACGCCTGTGTGTGAATCTCCCAGGAATCTTACGCATCTTCTGTTCCTTCCCAAGGACTCGCTTTAATGTTACCACGAACTTCACAACAGCCGCATCTCTGGGTAATTTGGAGCCGGCTCCAGCTCTGCCTGACCTTGCATGGGAGACCGGGAAAGGCTGCAAACAGAGGGGACTGCAGGAGACACCTCTGCTCAGCACCGATCACATTGAACAGAAGGTGTAACTGCGTCTGGAAAAGCACTGTCTGAAAAAGTGTGCTATGAAAAAAATATGCTATAAAAACATATGCTATCAGAGGGATGTTCTGTATAACTTTCAGAAAACACAGTTACTTGGATGGTCACCAGATGTGAACTTCTTCATTATTCTGTGCCGAGTTGTATGCAAACCTTTTTTCTTATTGAAGCTGAGGCAGGGTTTGGATTTCTTAAAAAACAGGTGCAAGATGCTTTTATCAGCACGTAGAGGAGAGGGGTACCCGACTTTTATTTTTATTGTTATTTTTTTTATTATTGTTTTGCTGCTTCTTTACATGAAGCCTGTTACTCTGAGGAAGAAATTGTACCGGTGAGACAGGCATATGATCTAAAGTTTTCTGAGAAGGTTTGGTGATGAACTGATTCAAGGATCCTAAAGCTGACTCTGACAGTCTAATCATTTACACGTATTAGTGATGTTGAAGGAGTTGCCCTTAAATTGGGAGGTTGGTTTGGTAGTGCTTAGGTCCTCCTCTATTTCTGCAATTCTAAGCATGAAATTTGCACAAAATGCAAAACTCATTTGTGTTATGTTGTGCCTTGAGCTTCTTGAAAATGCATATTCTGTCTGAAACTGTTAAAGTCCATTGGGAAGAACTGATATTGGGAGATCTGCTGTATTCCATCAGAATAAATTCAAATACAGCTCTCCAGATCCGGCTCTTTTATTTAAAGGGGCATTCATGACTTCTACAAGTTTATGGTAAACCTCCTGTTATGCTGAACCAGAATTTAGTTTCAGTCTTGACTGTAAACAAGCAGAATTGTTGATGATGTGTTAGGAATGAATGGAAACGTTTTGTTCGTGTTTGAGTACAGAAAACAAACATGAGATTTCCTCACTTTCAGTACTGTTTGTACATTCTGAGCAGCACTAACCAAAACATGTGTAGGCACGTACGCTGTGCCGTCTCTTGCACTGTATCTCTCTTTCAAATAAAGTTTATGTCCTGAAGGCGATCTGTATCTTTTTTTTTTCTCATTATGTGCAGGTTCTTGTGCCTTGCTTGTTTCGTGATGCTTTGCTCTGTGAGTTGTCCCACTGAAGACAGTAGGAGCAATAAAAGTCCAAGTTATTGTTCAGGATCAGTATTTTCTGTCCTCTACATGCAAACTGAATCAGCCTCTGTTATGGGACCCTTTGTACCCCAACTGTTGGAGATCCCTAGAAGCAGGTGACACAAATGTGGTCGCTGCTTCAGTTTGGATCAAGTACTTTATTTAGTTGGAACAGATGAGTATAGGTGGGACCCAGGCTTCAGCGAGCAAATTCCCTGTGAATAAGCAGGTTGCAAATCTCAGGGTTTTGTTATCTGAATCCAGCTCTTGGACCTGCAGTTCACCTTGCAGCCCAGAAACAGCCACTGAGAGCTGGAGGGGAAAAGGGTTAAAGAGCCTTGCCTTTCACCTTATGCAAATATGCAAGAAATACTCGGATAGGAATGGTATGTCAGGAGTGCTGTTCGGAAGAGGGACTGCTGTTTGCTTTTTATCCTCCCCCAGAGTACAATCTATTTAAATATTTACATGGTCTCTTGCTAAAAGACTTTCTTTTCTTTCCAATCGTTTTTTGGTTTATTCTTAAGTTATGAATAGGGGGGAGAGAGAGATTTGTAATTGCAAGTTACTCCACGTTTTTGAAAAAGTGTATCTATTGGTTTGTTTACTTGGAAAAATATAGTAGTAGTGTTTTCTAACAGATGTAAATCGTTTCACTGAGGCTTATGCTTTGCTGTTGAACACTATTGTTTCTTCTTTTCATGTGCTTTATGTATTTTATAATCTTAATAGGGTATCTAAGTATCCTATCCTATCCTATCCTATCCTGTCCTATCCTGTCCTATCCTATGATCTGAACACACAGTAAAAATAGAAGACTTCAGACAATACAACCTTGAGGAGAAAGCAGTTAAAGACTAATAGAAGACTTCAGACAATACAACCTTGAGGAGAAAGCAGTTAAAGACTAATACGTAGATAATTTCAGAAGATTAATAATATAGTTAATAAAATAAAGCACTTTTAAATGTAAATTGTTTTATAAACCATTCTGAATGGCCACCGGGTCCTTCACTGATAACACAGCCCTGCTTTTGCCTTGGTCACAGCCCGTGTGCCTGTTCTGTGTAGACTCCCCCACCAGGTCTCTGCATCTAAAATTGTGTAACTATTCAAGGCATCTATTTGTAAGTGCTGCTTTAAAGAATCAGCAATATTTAACAACATTAAACATCTTGGATTAAAAAGGTCTTGCAGGGATGGGAAAAGCAAAAATATAGCTCCTTAGGCTCCAAAGGAAAGACTTCAGCTAGTGGTTAGTATTACACATAGAAAGTAATCTTTTTAAATCAATAGATTATAGAAGACACAACAGTTGAATGTGTCTGTAGTCTTTGCTGGAGGAAGGCCTTAATCACAATTCAAAATTAAAGGTGTTTCATTTTGATGTGAAACGAGTTTTACAAGGAATGTGTTCTGCACACAATGCAGACCCTCAAGATGTAATTTAATGTGGGAAAGAGTATTTAATGTGATAATAGACAGTAGGTATTTCACGTTGTCTTTTCAGAGTCTTAATTTTGTCAGACATAAACTGATGTACAAGGACTGTTTGCTTTTGAAGAATAGTGTGTATGTATCCTCGGTAGCCTTCAAGGAGTAAAGAATTACCCCTTCCTGTTGAAGTGACAGACAAAATGCTGAGAGGCTTTGGCAAGGTCAGTACTTCATTGTCAAAAGTTTGCAGCCCTGCAATCATTGGTTTGGAAGTAACCCTTACTCTTCTCTATGATTACTCATATAATCTACTTGTCAAAGAGGGTAGCAAAAGTTGCAATTAAGCAGAAAATGTAACTTCGTATATGTAGGCTCAGGTGCAGGAGAGCCTTTAAGTAGGTGCCTGATTTTAAGTGGCTCTGCACGTGAATGCGTGATATAAATCTGCTGGATTTTAGTTAGCATCCAGAACTCTTTTCAGCCTGATGAGACCCAGAGTTTTATGTTGAAATGACTTTGACAACTACAAATCCCAGGGAGCCCTGCCATTAGCAGGTTTTTTGTGCAATCGGATTGGCATCGTGAGGGACCAATGGCAGGCAGAGAACGCGAGAAAATCCATGTGTGTCAGCTGCCAGCATTAAAAAGCACTGGAGAGAGCTGCAGACCTGAGTGCAGACTGCCTGTTTCCCTGGGCCACTTGTAAGCCCTGTGCGAGCTTTGTATTGATATTGTATTTTACATCCTCTGCGACTGGGCTTGAAAAAGCCTGCTGGACCTGTCCAGATGGATGCAATTCTGAACTGCAGACCGGATGACTTGGAGGATTACTACAAGTTGCTAGGATGTGATGAACTGTCTACGGTAAGAGCCTTCCCCACCTCCACTCCAGGTTAATAGCATTTTAAATGCCCTTGGCTCTCTACAGGGGAGGATTTGAAGTTATTTATCTCTACAGGCAGGACTACTTGAAATGCATTGTGAGCCTTCTTTCTTGTCACTTCTAGGATCTGCCTTCGCAAAGCTCAATTTTCTGATCTGTATCCTGATGCTAAGCTCCTAGAATAGGGCTTATATTAAAAGTGTCATATAAACCAGGATAGTGTTAGAAAATCATTAGGCTGGAAAACAGCTTGGAGATCACCAGCTCCAGCCATACTTGTCTGCTACTAAATCATGTCCCCAAGCACCTCATCTACCTGCTTTTTAAACATCTCCAGGGATAGTGACTCAACCACCTCCCTGGGCAGCCTGTTCAAGTGAAATAATGTTTTTTTCATTCGCGTAGTTCAACATGTGATGCGCTTATGAATCATGAGCCGACTGCATCGACAACATCCAAATAATATTTTGGAATATGTTTTCAGTTCTAAAAGGTGCAAAAATTACTGCTATTTGTATGCAGTTAATGCAATGGATGTTCATGTATCAGGTCACTGATAATGCTATTGAGCCTCTCAGGTTTTATACTAGTTTTTTATATTTTTTAAAAACTATATTCATTGGTTGGGAGGAAAACAAAAAGTATACTTTTCATTCATCGTATTAATGGCTTTTAAATGCTAATTTTTAATACATTCAAATAGTAGTTTTACTGATCTGCCTTGGTAGGAGATACTTGCTCTCTAGAGTAGAGACTTTAGGATGAGATCTAGCTAAGCTAGATTTGTAGCTAAACAAGTGTTTTTCTTCCTAAAGATGTCCATGCGACATTTTTTTGGGTAGTCTGGGTAACATTTTTTAATCTAATAGCTGTATTAACTGGAATTGTGTGTTGATTTTGGAAAAGGAGTTTTGATTGCTCTGCTGTAATGGAGGGTGTGTTCAGCATAGATAAAAGCTGTATTTTGCTCACTAAATTTAATCGGATGTTTTCAACTGTCCTAGGGGTCAAATGCTGGGAAAGTATGTCTGAAAGCATACTAGCAAGTAACTTCGATCTGTTAGAGAACGCAATTTGAAGCTGTTCCTCAGAGAACTCACATCCCAGCAGAGGGCGGTGGTAAAGCTTCTGTGTAGGCTTGTTTCGCAGATGCTGTTTCTGATTTTCCATCTCACACTAATTCTTTAAGGGCTTAGCAAATCATGAATGGTTCAAGTATGTAAGATAATGATTTTTCAAATTACTTCAGAATTAAGTTTACAAGATGGAATAAACGCTAATGGGTCCTAAGAAATAATCTGCCAAATACTATTTGTTGAGAGAAGCAGCAGTTGTTACTAGATTATTTTTCATGTGGGAGTAGGAACCGAGATCACAGGTTGACTGAGGACTGTGGTTGCCTTCCTTCGGGATGGTGCACACAATTACTTCTAAGAGTTAAGAGAAAATTATAGCATTACAGGTGGTTTGTGATCACATTACTTTGAATACGCAGTCAAGTATTTGCAGCAGCGCAGGATTCTTCCGGCATGCACAGCACGTTCGTTCCCAGCTGCAGTACTTGCATCGAAGGTGCTGAAAATTCTGCTTTTGAGCTAACCTGATGAAATTTAAGCACAAATACTCTCAATTTCTACAGATTCAATTCCCTGTATTCAAGTAAACACCCATGTTCATTCTTATCTTGTAGAATTTTGCTCATGGACTCCTAGTTTATGTTTAGATTTGAGAGGAAGAGGGAAGATGTCTTTTCCCAAGAACAGTGTTATTCATCTATAGTGAGTCTTGGATACCTTCCTTGCTAAAACATCTTGCTGAATATTTTATATAAATTTCATATATTTTGTATAAACTTCCCATAAACCTTTCCTTCTGCTGATACTCTGCTGCTGTACATATTTTAACCTTTAAGTTTTAGAGACGGTAGCTGGCTATATAGTAACCAGTTCCAGCAAGTTCCCTGTACAGTGTATACATTTTTTAAGTGTCTTACTGACTGAAAATAAACCACCTTATATCTGTCCTTCCAGAAGAAGTTTCTAGGGAGAAAAAAAAGTGAGGAATGCTTAAGATACCACTGTAGACCACATTTTTCCCAGCATACGACAACAACATTTTTGCCATCTAGTTGAACTAACTGTAATTTTATTCTGAAGAAAAAAGATTATGAGTCTTAACTTTGAAATAAATAATTTAAATTGTATATGGATATCAGGATTTAAAAGATGAGGAATTTATATGAACACCTTTCTAGCATGGAAAAGGATAGTAGCCAATTGATATCCTAGGGGAAATTGTTGTGAATGCAATAAGCTGTACTGAAAAGATACAAAGAATCTTTGTCTTCTGAATTATCATAAGAAGCAGATAGTGTGAAAAATCAGAAAATATGGGAATCTAAGCTGATGTCCACTCCAGCGGTTTCCTGTATTTTGTTAACTGCTAATATGTCTTTGTTTTTCCAGTGGTTGTAATACTTTATGGACCTGTAAACTGTGTGAGAACTTTTCATTAACTAATAAAGTAATAAATGGCAATTTTCTAATATTGATTATAGGTTTATTCTGTTCCAAACCAACCTTTTTGCACAGAAAATCAACAGGAAGAACGTGACCTGCTGGTTATCTAGCTTTGTGGTGTCCAAGGTGGAAAGGTTATGTGGCACTGGCTACCTTTCCTATGAAGAAGCTATGGAGAAAGCCACCACAAATTGAACTTCAGCAACAGGTCTTTACTTCCTGAAATGAGTTTTTATTAAAAATTACAATTGATTAAACAAAATGAAGAGCCGCTGAAGCATTTTCCCAGCATGGTGAAATGTAAGGAAAGGGTTTTGTATACGTGATCTTTACACGTTTTTCTTTAAGCTGCCTTGCCGTATTGGATGATTGAGCTTCACAAAAATAAGGATAAGGCTATTAAGTCAAATAAGCAGTGTCATTGACAGATGATTGTTGTTACATATTTTTGCTTATACTAACGCTTGTAAAAATGAATAGGAAAAAAAAAATCTTTCTGCAGTCTTTGTTGTTCCTCCCAACCCTTTTCAAAAAGCAAACTTGAAAACCTTTTCTGGGTATTTGTATTTACTCACTGTAAATCTCAACATTCTGTTTAGGTTGAACAAATTCTTGCAGAATTTAAGATTAAAGCCCTTGAATGTCATCCTGACAAACATCCTGGGAACCCCAGAGCAGGTATATATTCTTCCCTGTTTAAAAACAATCTATTTTTTTTCTTCTGTTAACATGACTAATATAAATTCAGCCTTAAGACTTCATTGAATGTTCTTTCTCTCCAATATATTTTAATTGTCATATGTATTGAGTGTATGTCTTTACGTAGCAAGCTTTAATATTCTTTTCTAACACTTGCATGCTCCTCCGTGGCAGAACAGGAAGACATTTGTCTGATTTACCCCCCAGCCCTCCAGGACTTTTATTTCTTTTTTCTTTCTATGGTAGAATATCTTTTAATCCAGAAATTATTTATGGAGTGTACCCCTGTGAAGTTGGTCTCTTTCCCTGCACAGTGGCATTCAAGTGCCATACTTGTGTCAACTAGGTAATTTGCTTCCATGAACAAGTGCATCAGGAACACATAAAATGTACTTTAGTTTTTTTTAATGTAATTTAGTGACTGGAAATATAGAGAAGCCAGCACTGCATGAGTAGCCATCTGTTTGCAGAACAACAGCATGCATTTACGTTTATGGAAGTGTGCAGTTCGTCACACCTGTGACAGCTGGGCAGCATCTGTGTTATTTGGAGACAATCTTACCCATTCATAACCACAAGATAGCTTTGATCAGCTTACTGACATCTGAATTGCTTGTATTATAATAAAGGTTGTTCTTTTCATAATTATGGTCCCCAACAAAAATGTGTTGTGGAATAATTAAATCTGCTTCTCATTTTGCACCAGACTTTTCCTTTCCTTGTACTATAAACTGAACAACATAAGCATAAACTGAATACCACATCCTACTTACCTGTCCAAATCTGGCTGCTTCTGCTCCCTCCCCAGAGGCAGCAGAACTGGGGATAGCAGATGTTAAATGAGACTCATGCTCCATCGCCTGGAGCAAAGCTCTCGGCAAGGCTTGGCTTCCCTAGCCAAATCTCAGAGAGCTGGCACGGCAGGGGTTAAAAGGTGAAATAGGTGGGATTTTTCACTTTGAGATTCCCTGAGAAGGAAGCCCCTCAAATATGATGTTTGGGAGACAATCTATCAACTATTAACAATAACCCAATCACTGATGTTTCATTTATTTTAAATTTTAGTACAAATACCAATGAAACCAATGGGAACCACTTTCTCTGCAGAAAATTCTGGCTCTTGCAGCAGGGAAACAAGAAACTATTCCAGTGCATGGTCCAGTCTGTCTGCACCACTATCCCCTGGTCCCTCCTCAAATGATTGACACCAAGTACTGCAAAAAAAGGCCAAGTGCCAAATGTTGTAACAGTTTTCTTTGTCAAGGAGAAATATTTTATGCTCCATTTACCTTACAGAATGTGAAAGTTTATATTTTTTTCTTTCATCAGCTTAAATCTCAATAAAGAGTAATTAAAGTAGCCTTTTTATTTGTTGAAAACTACTGACACTAGAAAAACGAAACCTAATAGAACTGCCCCCTCATCCTGTTGTCTGTTGTTTGATTTATGGTTATCGATTTTGATTACTGTTTGAGCTTAGTGTATTTCAAAAGAAATCTCGCTAATTTGTAAACTGTACTAAATGAATAATAATAATAATACATCATTATAACATAGGTGACTCATAGATAGAATCTTTGTAACCCTGCTCTAAATAGCAACAGGCAGCTGCATCCTTAGTAACCACTTAATGAAATGTCATCCTGTAGGGAAAACTAAGAGCTCTCATTTGTGCGGTCTGGTATTCAAGATGACATTTTAGCATATGTAAAAGTTGTACCTAATAAAATGCACAAGTTAATTTGAACTACATTTAGATTCCTCTTCTTTGTAATAATTTTTTTCTTGTCTTTTTTTTTTTTTTTTTGTCCCCCCCAATGTTTTCTTGGTGTTGTGCTTTGCTTTGACTTCCTTGCTGCTGTGGATGTAAGTGTATTCCTTCTAAAATTTATCACTCTGTTTTAATTTCTCCTTTTAAGGTGGTCTGCATGGGGTGACTTGTGCCTTTTGCCTGATGTACTCTAAGTAAGTTTCTCTAAACTGAAGTTTAGGGGATTTTGAAGCCAGTACTCAAATGAGCTTCTTAGTCCTGGCTTGGAAAGGATGTCAGTTGTCACCTGAAGGTGCTACGGTCCTAAAGCCAGCTGAAACTGTGCAAAGCTATAGGCAGAACCACCACATCCCATCATTCAGCTCTCCTTCTGTCTCCTCTACTGTCCTTGCCCTAAGCCATTGTTGGCAGCTCTCCGTTCACATCTGAATTCATTTCTTTGAAAACAGATATTGGCTTCAGTATCTTTTTGGTTTGTGTTGTAGTGGAGAATTTCCAGAAGCTGCAGCAAGCTAAGGAGATTCTTACTAATGATGAGAGTCGAGCACGCTACGATTACTGGCGACGAAGCAAAATCACCATTCCATTCCAGCAGTGGGAGGCCCTGAGCAATTCTGTGAAAACGGTTGGTTTTGCCCAAGTTTGGGCTGTCAGGAGGAGGAAGGGGTAGGGCTGGTTTGGAGAAAATATTGCTGTGAGTGAGGGGATGAGCTTCACCACTTCTGCTGGAAGGGTGGATTTTGGAGACAGGAATAGTGCAGGGTGGTTCCTGCACTGAGGAAGGTAAGGACATTCAGGAAAAAATTGGAAGGGTTTAGAAGCCCATTGAAAGAATGGCTATAGGCTAGTAGTTTTAGAGTGAATTTATCAAGTTGCTGCTTTTATGTGTATTATATGACATTTAAGTAACTTAAGGGCTGTTTTCAAATGCTTCAACGCACTTTGCTTTAGGACCGTTGCATAGTATGTTCTTTTTTTGGAATATTCTTTATCTTTTTTTTCTTGTGATTTGATTAAATTAAGAGCTCATTGAAAAAATCTAGACGGTAGGTTCCTTGGAACCTTGGGCTTCACACAGGTCTTTGGAGGGCCACTGCTAGGCTAGTGAAGTGATCTGTGACAGAGGTAGATGTTCTGAAGGCTGCTTTTCCTCTTAGTTTTGCTACTGAGATAATTTGGTAGCATGTTCCTAGTAGATCCTAAATCCATAATGTTTGGTGGGTTTTTTTGTAGAGTGAAGGATAGTAAAGTCTACTTGGTCAGATTTTAAGACAGGTGAACAAATGTTTTCCCTTGCCAATTCTGCTCACCTCAGTTCTGATTATAAGAGAAGCCCAAGAGCTTCTTCAACTAAGGTGTTATGCCTGAGCTTAAATGTTTGCTGGAAGTATCCTGTCAAGCTTAGCTCAATTCCAAAGTGAAGCTATTCCACAGAATTTAATAGTAAAGCTTTCAAAATTATCTTGTTTCAAAGGGCTCCTTGAAGTCAAAGACGGCTTTGAAAATAGACACTTTCTAAGTCACTTAAGCTCAGTGTCATGACAGAAAAAACTGGACAAAAGCCCCTTAGAATTATTTGATGCATTTGTGCATGTTTTTCTTCATCCTCACCTGACATAAACTATCCTCTCAAGTGCTGTTTGCAGTGGTAAATATGCTTTCCCTTAGGCTATTGACCTGCAAGCTTCTCTCTAATATGTGCTTTTTTTTTGACCATTTATTACAATAATATAAGAAAGAAAAGATAAGTTAATTATAAGTCTTTTAAGGCATAGGAATTAGTTCTTTGTTATTTTTGCATCTCTTTAGTCAATGCACTGGGCTGTCCAATGTAAGAAGGACCAAATGCTGGAACCTCCTGACTTGAATAATAGCAACAACATAAATAATGAGATTTGGACCCAACAGACTGAAAACAATGAAGAGGGATTGTCAGATGGGGACCGGGAGCAAGAAGATGTTGTAATTCCTGATGTGAAACCACAGCCTTCAAGTAATCCAGACTCCCCAAGTAAGTCCAAACAGCAGTTACAGAAAATTGCAGTATCCAGGGACTGGCCTGCAACGGAGGCTTTTAGTCATGAGAAATTCTTCTCCAGAATAAAATGTTTAATTGGTAGCTTTTTTGATGTGGTTTTGGGTTGGGGTTTTGGTTTGGGTTTTATGTTGTTTATTTAATTTTTAAGCTTTCAAACCTTTGTTCCTCTCTACCCCGTGTCTGCTCACTTCATTGCTAATAAAACCGAAAACTGTGGAAGGAAAAAAAATGCATTTTTTTCTAAAATCAAAAGGAAAAGTTCAGTTTTGCTGCTATATCAAAATTTTTAAAAAAGGCAATTATTGTCAGTGATTTTTTAAAAATAACTTTAAAAATTATAAATAAACCATTCAGGTACTATATGTATTTATTTTCTTTCTTCAGCATTCAGTATTTACGCCTAGTTTGCATCTGACGAGTTAGCGAGGAGTAAAAATTGAGACTTGAAGGCTTCTTTGGTATTTAAACTGGTTTTGTAAAAAATTGTGCGTGCCTCAGAATAAAAGTGTGTTTCAAAAGTCATTATCTGGCCAGTTACTATTCGCTGTCTGTCGTTTCGGTTAATACACCTGTTATCAATGTTTACTTACCACAGTGGCTACCCTCTGTTCTGCTTGATCCTTCAGGAGCTTTATAATCTTAGGCTTATGTTATCAGAGAACTATTAAACAAAGTCCTGCCATTTCTTCCCAGCTTGATCAAACAGGAAATTAAATTGAACTGTGAGGGTAGCAAAACTTAATTTAATCCCAAACATTTGTGGAATGAAGAAAATAGATAAGAAAATTCTACAAACAGATGTGTGTGAGGCATAACTGAAAAATTTAAATTGAAAATTTATGCTCTATAAATATAATTATACTTCGCCTTTTTTTTAAATTAAATCATCACTGTATCCTTTTTAAACACTAAAATTTCACTGTAAAGAAAACATCAACTTGTTCCTTGTAATCATGGACTCATAGAATGGTTTGAGTTGGAAGGGATGCTTAAAGAGGGTCATTAGACCCCTTAAAGGCCCTCATCTGGTGTGACCCCCCTGCACTAAGCAGAGACATCTTCAACCAGATCAGGTTGCTCAGAGCCTTGTCCAACCTGACCTTAAGTGTTTCTGGGATGGGGCATCTACCATGTCTCTGGGCAGCCTATTCCAGTACTTCACCACTCTCACGATAAAAATTTCTTCTTTACGTCTAGTTTAAGGTCTAATGGTGAGTTTCCTTTGCAGGTGTTTTCTTTCCATAATTTTTTTAGGTTTTAATTTAATTTTCACAGATTTGAATGGGAACAAACCCATCAAATGCCTGCTTAATTTGTCCAGCATGCGTATGTTTATATTAACAAATATTAGAATGTATTTATTTGACAGGGTCTGCATGCACTTCAGTGTTCATTCTTAATGTCAGGGTGTCGATAATGCTTTTGCTTTGGTCCAGGAAAATTTATTATATTGGATTCCACTTTAAAGCTGGGATATTTTCAGTTGCTGTCTGCTGACCTGTGAGAATTGTGGACTACAACTCCACGTAGCTATTTCAACCAGAATAAGATTTTAACACTAAGTCTGGTAATAGGTTTCAGCTTCCTGAAGCAGGAAGATCATGTTTTAGTTATTAACAGCCCATGATCATAAAAACATAGAGCAGGGGGCTGAAAAGCTCCTGTACTCCCTTGTGCATTGAAAGGACCATTTGTACCTTCCCTCCACACTGCTGCCTTTCATGTACTTAGAGATTTATCACATCACTCACTATCTTATCTTCTTTAGCTTAAGCAAGTGCAATTTGTTCAGCTCTTCTTTATAAGTCCTATTTTCTGCACTGCCATCATTCTTCCTGTTCTCTTTCGGACTCTTCCCAGCTGATGTATATCTTGAAGTTCAGTGTTCGCTTGAGTTCTTGTTCAAATGGTGCCAAGAACACAGAGGTTGTGTCTGCTCGTCAAGAGCACCAGAAGTGAACAATTTTTTACATACTTTTTTGGGAGAAGATTATCAAGTATTGTTTCAGACAACTTAGTTTTACACATGTTTATAATAATTTACTTGCCTTTCTCTTTTTGTCCTCAGGATTTTCAGAGGCAAACTACCTACACTTGCGTTTCCGCTGGTCAGGGGATGCTCCATCAGAGCTTCTGAGGAAATTCAGGAACTATGAGATCTAAAATGCCAACTACGCAAGAGTGTTAGATCATCTCTTCAACAACTCAGTATTTTTTTTTGTCAGCAGTTATAAGTTATTTGTATTTTGTATTCCTTCATTGTGGTACGAAAGTTGTTTGAATAAATGTTTTAATAAGGCTTTGTTAACACACATGCTATGAGCATTACAGATGGAGGTTTTTTTGTTTAATAAGCAAAATTTAATAAGCGAAGCCCTTCTCAGTATTAACATAAAGTGATTTTGTGAAGTTATCTAGAATTTTATATAGTTTTGTATCCTTAATCATTGTGTAGTTAATAGCATTTTTTTCAGTACTGTGATATTATAAAGAATTATTCTCGGTAGAACCAGAAGCCAATGTTAGACTCTAGCATATCGTCCTATTTGGTCATGTTCCAAAAGCTATACGAGAGTGAGCTTTAAACAAAACTGTGCTTATTTCTGAACTGTGTACCTGGTTCACTTCTCTATCGCATAGTGCTTTCCTGTAGTGATTTGCAATGCATCCATGCACAACACTGTTACAAACATAACTTGTTGGAGAATTGTGATCTTACCATACAGATGAAGTAAGAACTATTTATTATCCAAGAAGGTCACTGTGATAGATCAAACTCTCTTAAAAATCCCTTGCTTTCTATTTTAACAAGTACACTTTTTGCACCAGCTGTTTATTTTGGAAGGCAGTTCCAGAACTTCACTTCTCTCATTAACAGCTTTAATCTTATTAAGATTTATTGATCGTTGACTGATAGCCCTTGTACGTGTGCCAGCGTTGTCCTGTGGCTTAATTGTAATTTCCCTCCCTGCTCTGGCCTGGCAGATAGAGTCTTATCAGGGCTTTATATTGTGAGGAGTGAAGAACCAGGCCAGTCAGCATTAATGTATGCAAAAGCTCACATTAAAGTTTTTTGATGTTTTGGGCAATTCTTCAGATTCTACATCGTGTTTATTTATTTTGTATTTGCTTTCTTCTTTGTAAACCTGACTAATGTATCCGGTATTGACATTGTGTTTTTGTGCAGGCAAGTTATTCCATCAGCAACAAATAAAACTTCATGCATACAGATGGAGGTTGTTTTCATTTTTCAAAACTGAAATCCTCTACCCACCACAGAGATCCCTTTTGAGTTTCGTGTTCCTTTACTGGGTGGAAGCTTAAGGGAGACCAGTTATGAATCCTGGGTGTCTCCATGGAAAGCCTAACCTGAAAACTACAGTGTTCTCCCAACATGGAAACAATACTGTGATGTCTGTCTCTCTCTGGAGTGACACGTTTGGCTCTGCTGTGCGGGGTATGAGGTGCTGACTGACTACTCTGCTTCTGTTTGCTACAAATCATAACACAAGTGCATGTCAATGGGCCCCGATAATAAGTACATCTTGTTAACCTCATTACTGTGTTTATTCTGATGCTAGTTTTCTTTACAGGAGATAATACCAGTGTTAACGCTGGTTGTGTTTGTACGAGTTTATAAAAGCTCAAAGTACTGATGTTCTGCTGATGCAGCTGCATCAGTCCTATATTTGATGGCATCAGTAGCAACAGTGATTTTTACAGCACATCATCCTGCTTATCTGAAATCTGCCAGCTTTTTTATCATTCTACATGCTTTTCCCTAGCATATTTTGCAGCTGAAAATATTATAGAGCTGAGATTAATAATTCTCTGTAATATCTGCTAAATGTAATTACAATTTTTTTTCTAGTGCATATACTTCTTTCCTTTACATAAAAGTGTTTTCTCCAGAAAGACTTTCAATCTATTTTATGGGGAAAGACTGTGAAGAATGTCAAACAGTAGTGACAGCAGAAACTCTAATTCACGTGAAGGATACAAAGTACTAGGGTACAATTTTTCTGTCTTCAACAAAACGATGGAAATGCAGCCAGCTGAAGGATTATACTTTGAATCCAGTGGCAGCTCAGAATCTTCTCTCCCCATTTCACGTGCTGATAGAGGTGAAAGAGAGTAGTTGGGTGGATGATTTAGCACCTAACCAGCTGGTTTCCATTGAGAATTGAGTATATAATAGACCTTAGAACAGTCATTT
This sequence comes from Cuculus canorus, assembly GCF_017976375.1. Lineage (NCBI taxonomy): Eukaryota > Metazoa > Chordata > Aves > Cuculiformes > Cuculidae > Cuculus > Cuculus canorus. The sequence goes on from NC_071407.1 coordinate 7,750,923, forward strand.
CTCATGTCATTGAAACTGAAGTAATTATTAGCCAATTATGACCCAATTATGACCTAGTTTGTTTTGGCAAAGCACCTTTAGATATTTGTTCTGGATGAATAATTGCAGATATTTGGAAGACTCAGCCCAGCAAAAGCTGACGTCAAAACTGGCGTTTTGCAACATACCTGCTAGAGAACAGTACTGTAATTAGTATTTGTCCTAGTGAAGGAGGCTGGTTATTAATTGGTGCTCTAGCACACTGATACAGAGGTTTTTCTGTTTATATATATATTTAACTTGAAATGAACCAATTTTCTGTATTCCTCACATAGAGTTGAATTATCCTATTCCTAGCAGAGAAAACCCTAGCAGGGGTACAGGAAAGCAGCCAGTGTTGCTTTTGGGACAGCATTGGTGCTACCTGACCTGTTGGCTAGTAAGAACAATTAATGGGAATAAGTAGGCAGCCTAGTTCTAACTCATGTTAGAAAGGAAAATTGAAATTCATCAGTGTTACATCATTCAGGGCCCACCCTCCTCCCCCAAGCATAAACTGCTTATCTGGTTTTTTTTGGTTTTTTTTTTTTTTAAATATATGGTATTTTTAGGAGTTTTTCTTGCAAATAGCATGAAAATAGCTAGCAAATGTCCCACATGATGTTCATAAAAAATAATGTGATGCCTTAGGCTCTGCACTGCTAAGAACATAACATGCTTAACATGCTTAAATATAAACTGGAGCAGGGGTTGTAAGGTGGACCTCAGTCTCTGTGACATTGTGATTAGGAGGCAATAGAGTCAGGTGCAGGTGGTTTTTCAGTGGTCAACAGAGGGCTTCACTTTCTTTGCAAAGTGAGAACAGGTGCAAGAGGACAGTTGTTGGGGGTGGGATCAAACGCAACAACCCCACATGAAATATATTAGGATCAGGGTGAGTGAGTCCTAAGTTGGAGTAGAAGGTAGTGATCTACAAGGGGTGGTAAGAGTGTTTCCTGAATCTTTGTTTTTCTGTCTTTGAGTGAGACAGGGGAGGGGGGGCAGAAAAAAAGAAGATGACAGTTTATGTTTTGTAATAGAAGCAAATATCCTGATGATTAAACCAGATACTGGGTAGTTTTAATTTCCTGGGAATGGGTATTGTTATCTTATGCTTCCATATCCTGAAATGAGAAATAAGACTACTGGGAAGGTAAGCAGTGAAGCTATTGTAAAGCTGATGAAATTACACAGCAAAAGATAAAGCATCTTGGTAAGTTGTCAGCCTCTGCCCCTGCCAGATGGGGTGATATTTATCAGTTAGTTTATGCTGGGTGTTTTTATTGCAGCTTAGTGTATGGGCTTATCCTGCTGCTCTAAGAGTTGCCAAGGCTCCTCCTGATGGCAGGCACTGTGTGTATTTGTTCTTTCACCTTCACTATATTAGTCTCTTCTCCCTCCTATGTTAATGAAGATGAGATTCCTCATATGCTCTGTTTGTCCCAGCTGTGAAAGTCTTATGTCCCGAGTCATTACAGTGGTGCACAATATACACTGGGAACTCTTACAAGTTTTAGATCTCTGACAGGTTATGGATATTGTAACCTGTTGTGAGTGATGGATACTGGAGAAAACTCATTTTCTTTCCTTTCTATTCCATTTTTGCAGTGGTTTGCTCTTGCTCCCTTCTTTTAGTGGGGTAGTGAAGGAGAGGTCCTACTAGAAAAAGGAACTTGCTGCCAATGTTGACAAGGTTTCTGGTCTCAGTGTACATTGTGGTTCTCTGTGCTTTCAGCAAAATGATTTCCTTGTTGCTCTGTCAAAACTATTTCTCTGAAAATATTCATAACAAAGGACTCTTGGTACCAAAGGCCAACAGCACCTCTAAGGAGGCATGATTTGACTTTTCAGCATCATTCTTTGCAGAAAGTAGACTTACTTCATCAGAGGATTGTCAGAGTTGATCCTTTACTAGCAGTTAATTTCCATGGAGCCTCCAAATTTTTGCCAGGTAGAGAATTGTCAGCTCTTCTTTCTCATAAACAACTTTGTATGAATGAGTTTAGTGGGATGAGTGGAGGCAGGAGGATGAGCAGAAGGGTTCGGAGGAGTAATAGACTGTTCCAGCTGGTTGGGCTGTGGTGCCTTTGTTTTCTGCTACTTGTGGCCCTGATTTTCCAAGAATCCAAGTCCTCCCCAGGATTCCGATGTCTATCCTTGGCCTGCCACTGCCGAAGGACTAGGCTGCTTGCTTCTGTGTGGATGACTGATGATTAAAAGGAGCCTGGACATCATGTGTGTCTCTTGGTTTATCTGGATGGAGGCACCTTGCAGGGATGGTGCAGTGGGCCTGAGCCAGGTTTGAGATGAAAATTGCACCAAGTGAAAGAGATATGGAGCAGTACCTTGTTGGGCCCATATTCATTATTGCCTTGCTCTTTCACCCCTTCCTAGCTGAGGTTTAAGAGAAGCTGGTAGCACTTCATCTCCATTTTGTAGCAAAGAGTTAGAGTTAGTGAGGGCCAAGAGGAGAGCACTGAACCCAGGACACTGGTGCGTGTATAGCTGTAGTAGGCCATTTGGCAGTCCCTGCTTACTTTCTTCTGTAATTATGAGAAAATAACTAAAACCAATTAAAACCATATGGTTCTTCCCTTTTAGTGCCTTGATGGAACATTTTCATAAATGTTGCTGAAGGGTGAGGGTGGGGGAAAAAAACTTGGGTGTTCGCTGCTGCTCTTTTTTTTTTTATTTTTTCAACTGCAGATGGGAAATTGGTTTCAGGGAAAAAAGGTTCACTGAATGTAAATACTTTAGAGGACATTTTTTATGCTTTTCTGACAGACTGACCTCTTATTTTTCAACATAAATTTGAAATGACCACATCTTTTGGTGTAGATTACTTGACATTTCCATGCCCAGCAAAGTCCCATGAAAAGGACATTTTGAAGTTTCAGACTTCTTAATAAATATTTATTGGGTTGGTGCTTTGTCTTCAGTAAGACATGTCTTTTGGAAATTGGATGCTTGAAGAGATCAGTAAAAAATCTGGCAACTTTTTCAGTGGTGCAGTCAAAAAGAAAGACTTGGTGCAAAGCTTGGCCGCTGTGTTTAGTATTTTGACTCTTTTAATATTGTCTTTTTACTAATTTGGAGTTTCTCTCATCTGTTCCAGATTACAGGGGTGGGAGTTTTGAGTTATAAAAGAACAAAAGAGTTTAAGTTCTTGACTGATTGAATGAAATCAAGCCTCATGTGGAAAATAAATTATTTTGTTTTAAATTTGATATTTTTCAAAGTGACTAACGTACTGCTTTAAGCACGCGCTTCTAAGCTGCTGTTGGAGTACAAGTACGCTAAGGTGAAGGTAGCACATTGTACTGCATCTTAGCAAAGGAGGCTTAAGTTGGTGCTCTTGAATTTAAAACTCTCTTGCCTACAATGTCTGAGATGCCCGATTCCAGTGTCCTTTGGCAGCTACCTTCATATGTGAACTTAGACATTTCATTTTAAGGTTATGGTTGCATACTACACTGTACCATTGTCCATTATTTACTAATTTAACTCTCCTTCAGAAGTCTAACCTCCAACACTTGCATGTAACCTAACAGAGAAAAGCACCCAAACCCGAGATCCCTGGAAGCCTTGCCAGGGAGCACTGTGAAATGTTCATTTTGATGTCTGCTTAAGCAAATTTTTTTCCCTCTTTCTTTTATCTAGTTTTGAGCAGGGATATTCCGATGTTTTCTTTTCTTCCCCCTGCTTTCCTTCTTTGGCTAAATTAACTTGTATTAGCAGAACACAATGCTAGAAAGTGTAGGTGTTTGTGTTGGGAATTTGGTTTTGTGACACAGGAGTGAAAAAGTGGCTGTTCCTCTGAGGAGACCTTACAGCGACCTTCCAGTACCTGAAGGGGCTACAGGAAAGCAGGAGAGGGGCTGTTCACAAAGGCTTGTGGGGATGGGATGAGGGGGAACAGGTATAAACTGGAGAGGGGCAGATTTAGAGTAGACCTAAGGAATCTCCTCACGATGAGAGTGGTGAGGCCCTGGCACAGGTTGCCCAGAGGAGCTGTGGCTGCCCCGTCTCTGGAGGTGTTTAAGGCCAGGTCAGATGGGGCCTTGGGCAGCCTGATCCAGTGGGAGGTGTCGCTGCCATGGCGGGGGGGGGGGGGTGGAACTGGGTGGGCTTTAAGGTCCCTTCCAACCCAAACCATTCTGTGATCTGTTTTGTGCCGCTTCTGTTTCTCGACAGAAGCTGAGGGTGTGTGTGTAGGCAAGGTCCGCTGAGCTGCAATAGCATAAATACGAGAGAAGTGCCTCTGCAGCACCAAGAGGGGTTAACTGAGAGTAGGCTCGAGGAGTAAAAACCTGCACACCAGGAGAAGGCAAAGACAACCAAGCCAAGAAAAGAAAAAAAAACCGAACCCCCACGGGCCCGCAGCGAGCAGGGTTCGAACCTGCGCGGGGAGACCCCATTGGATTTCAAGTCCAACGCCTTAACCACTCGGCCATCGCTGCTACCGGTAGTAGAACGTCCGCCCCGAAGCTCTTATCGAGCGCTCGGGCGGCGGCAGTGCCCGCCCCTCCTGCCGAGGGCCAATGGGCTGCTGGGGGGGGCGGGCCGGGCTGGGACTGGGAGGGGGGGAGGGGGGCGGCACCGCCGCTGCTGGGCGTTCCAGCCGTTGCTTTCTTACTTTCCCGTTTTTAGGTAAAAAAATATATTTAATACAAAACTTCTCTCGCCTACTACAGAAGTTCTCTGTCATCTGGCTTTTATAGGTGTTTTCATTCACTGTAGCTAATTTCTTTTACCCTAGCAGTAGTGTAATGGGAATGAAATCTAACTGGACTTTATGCATATGCTGCAGTGGCTAAAGAAAATACTCTTTTCTTTTTTTTCTTTCTGCAGAGCTTGTTTGTCCTAGGGGTGTTACCCTGTTTTTCTTTCTATGCACAGAAATTGTCATAGAACCATAGAATGGGTTGGAAGAGAGCTCAAAGCCCATCCAGGGACACCCCCCACTGGCTCAGGCTGCCCAAGCCCCATCCAGCCTGGCCTCGAGCACCTCCAGCCATGGGGCAGACACAGCTGCTCGGCGCAGCCTGGGCCAGTGCCTCACTACCCTCATCGTGAAGAAATTCTTCCTAATGTCTGATCTAAATCTTCCCCCCTCCAATTAAGAGTTGCAGAATGATTTGGGTTGGAAAAGACCTCAAGGCCCATCTAGCTCCAAACCCTGTGCCATGGGCAGGGACACCTCCCACTGGGTCAGGTTGCTCCAGGCCCCATCCAACCTGGCCTTGAACACCTCCAGGGATGGGGCAGCCACAGCTTCCCCGGGCAACCTGGGCCAGGGCTTCACTAATAACTTTTTTTTTTTAATTTTAAAAATGATTATTGTGCCCCCACCATTTTTTTGGTAAGAGTTATTAATCAAGAAGCATTTGTGATAACTTTAACTTTTCTCCATTACAAAACTATTGCTGGATTAATAAAGATCTTAAAATTGGCCTATGAAATTAGCCTTTTAGGGCTTTTCTATGGGAGGTGAAGCCCTATTGCCTGACCATTCCAGGCCCATGGGCTTTTGCCAGGTTGCGATAAACACAGACTTGTAAAAAACACAAAGGTACTAACCTGAGCCACTGAAACTCGAAATTAGACTCGGTATTCCCTTTATCTCGCAATTTGTAGTGCCTAACTAGACTGGCCTGTAAATGACACAGAAAGTATTACATTTAACCAACTACATTCAAATGAATCTTGAAAAAAACTTTCTCTTTGGAGGAAACTACTTGAGCAGCGCTAGAGTGACCTCCAGTGTTCTTTGTGGAAGCTGCAGGTAGGAGAGCAGACGGGATTTGTTGAGGTACCGTATGAAGGAGCACTTTCATGTGGTGCTCTTTGAAGATGTACAGTGACCAAAAAGAGATTAGAAAGTAATTAAAACCTCGAGATACAAGCCTAAAGTAAAACCGAAACAAATTCCTAATAAGAAGGTCTGTTGTAGATTGCTGGGCAGCCTCTGCATGTACATGTTTTTTGTTAATAAAGCATGCTACCTACTCAACACAATCTGATTTTAGAGAGCTTAAAGTCCAATATATTGGCTGCCTTTTAAGTCTGAGGCAGTGTCAGAGGAGAGAGGTCAAAAGAAAACTGGTCTTGGGCAGTTTGAGTAGGATAGAGCTTCCCCAGCATTCAAGTAGGCACTCTTACTAACAGATGCCTCTCCAGCTGCTCAACTCATTTTTTTGCAGATATCAAATAGGGACATCCTTGTCCCTGGCGAGCAAGTAAGCTCACCTGTTTTGGAATGGTACGAGCAATTCTTCAGAAATACTTTTTGGTAGTCATTGAGCAGCCCTGAAGATGCCTAGGCAGGGTTTTAGTCTCATATCTAAACTATTTAGTATATCACAGGCTAAGTGTTTAAGCATATATATGGTTAATTTGCATACAATAGTATTGCCAAAGAATTAGTTCATTATCAGAATTAATGCGTATAACTGCCTTACGAAAGTATTGTTCTCTACCTTTAGAATTTTTGAACCAATGGCATCTCCTTTTAAATGGGAGTAAAAATTGCAGCTGGCAGCCTTCAGGATTTGCTATTTAGAAAGTTTTCATAAACTGAAAATGCAATTTAATGTTTTCGCTTTGGAAATGCAAACTGAACAAATACCATTAGTGCTTAGATTTTTTTTCTTCATGGCAATTCTAAATGTGAAGTAAACAATAAAAAAAAATCTTCAATCTCATGGGCTTTTATTGAAGATTTAACCGGTCAAAATTGAATGTAGGATATCATAAAATTACCCAATGAGTAAGTGTATTTTGGAAAGTAAATTTATCTCCCAGGGGAATCTTAAAAGTTCTATTTCTTAGTCAGTTAAAACTAATAAGAACTGGGAACTGGAATAGGTAATGGAGGGAGAAAAATCTGGTTTAGGACTGTTATAAAAATTAATGGTTTTAGGATAGGTTTGCCCATCTGTTTTTAACATCTTCTTACTTTTCCAAGTAAAGTAGATAAGTGCTACAAAATCCTTAACAGAAATAGCCTGTTTCATAAAATCCCTCACATAGTAGTTTGTTCATGTTGTGCTGTATACCCTTATTGCACTTTAGTCAAATTATTAAATATAGAATTAGTTTTAAACACTATTCCTCTGTATTAAAACAATCTGGATTTTATTTATCCTAAACTTTAGGAATTCTTACAACATCTCCAGTGTCACTGAAAAGTCCTTTAGAGATAGTTTACTGTTTCCACCTATCTCATGCGTAATGGATATATTCATAGTTTAAGACTGATGTTAAATGCATATTGTTTCTGGTGTGCTTTTTTATACAGTATCCTTATAATCATTTAAGATAATTTAGGGAACAGTGATTTGTTTAGCTGTTCTCCCAGTTTTTGTTGTTTGTTCCATTAAGACAATGGAAAGTCTGAGGAGACCTTATAGCAGCCTTTTAGGACCTAAAGGAAGTTTATGAGAAAGTTGGAAAGGAGTTTTTTACAAGGGTATATTGTGACAGGAGAAGGGGCAATGGCTTTAAACTGAAAGAAGGTAGGTTTACATTAGATGTGAAGGAAAACTTCTACACTCTGCAGGTGGTGAGGTACTGGCACAGGTTGCCCAGAGAAGTTGTGGCTGCCCCATCCCTGGAGGTGTTCAAGGCCAGGTTGGATGGGGCTTTAAACAACTTGATCGAGTGGGAGGTGCCCCTGCCCGTGGCAGGGGATGGAACTATTTTATCTGCTTCACCTTTTTTGCTTGACTCCAAGTCTCCAGCACCAGGATCTGTTGCTAATGACTGGAAGGCTGTTTCTGGTATGCTAAAATGCAAGAGGAATTTCAATCAACCAAAGTGCTTAATGATCTAGCCTGATCTAACAATCATGCATTAACATTAGAAACATTGAATGGAATAATGGAAAAGGATATTTAATGGATATTGCAGATCTGGGTAACGGAAAAGATAAGACCCCTTTCCTTTATCGAGATTAAGATGTTAATTATTGTTTGGGGGATGGCAGCATTTTTAGAAACTTTTAGCAGCTTGTTACTTGACGTCAGAAGCACTTGAAGCTCTGGCTTCCCTTCTTATCTCCCTTAGATATGAATAATGAGTTCTGATGTCTCCAAGATACAACTCTAATAAAACCTCTATCCTGAAAGAGAGAGGTTCTCATTAAATATGTTATTTTGCCAGTTTCTGTTATGGGTAGCGATAACTTTTGCAAATGTGTAATTTATTCTGGGACTGAACTGCAACTGGATGATGCCAAGAGCTGGAGGAACCAGATGGCTCAGGTCTCCAATTATGACATAGGGAGCTTTTAATCATTTTAAATTTGTCAATGATGACAGAACATGTTGCAACCTAATAGCTGCTGGGCAGCTTCCATGGAATTAATTGGTATCACAAGGTATTTTTTGTAGGTATTATTTAGAAAAATTACAATAATTCCAGATAGTTAAGTAAACAAAACTGTTCCTCTAGTGTTGGTCCTTTCTAGTCAAGGGCTTAAGACACCTGGCAGCGTAGTGTTGATAAAGTGCTGGTGCTTTTGACTGATATAGTCATTATATGCAAATGTAGCTGTAGTTTTCTGTGCGTCTATCTGGCTCTGTTCAGAGATGCTTAACCAATTCAGTTAAAGCAACATTTTGAAAGAAGGAAGTATGACATCTGTCAACACAAGTAAAGGAATAAATGTGTGCTGTTTGCTAATCCTGCTTACAGAGCTAAATATCAATTTAGGTGTCTAGCCATCCATGTGTACCCCCAAAAAGGCACAAAATTTTATGTCGAAGGCTTCATCTGACTCTTGAAAATTAGACTCTTAAAGCTAATGGACTGTATAGAATCCGTTTTTCCCTTTAGTCTTCTCATACGTTTAGTAATGGGTGCTTACCAAAAAAAAGTGCTACTAGTTGTACTTAAATTTTAATGGAATTATAGATTCAGCATTACACGTTTATCAAATTATTTCACTGACCATGGCTATAGGTGTTAATGCAGCCAAATGCTTAGATGCATTCTTATTTTCAAGTAAATAATCCCAGTGAATTTAGGCATGTGTGCAGTGCGCTACTGGCTTTGGGGCCTTTTTCCTTAATGCATTTTTACCAGTTTTATTGGGTTTTCTACCAAAAGCATATTCCATGTTTCTATTTGCAACTGTTTATACACACTTTTACTGCATTTTTATGAAAACAGAAACAAAATAAGTGACAAGATAAGTGGATGGGCAAATACCTCTAATGTTGCAGGTAAATGGATAGGCTTTCAGAATCTGGGTATGCTAAATATCATATGAAACTAGTGCCAAAAATACCTTCATTGTAGGATTATTAATTGGACCTAGCATTTGCAATGCATCTGCCTTGTCATAAATACATTAATGTATTTACTACCTGCATCAAAATAAAACGCGCTTCTGGCTCCCATTCACTGTTGCTTGGCATTTGTCCCTGTTCTGGGCACAGATGTAGGTTTAGAGACCCTGATCTCCCTTTTGTATAATAAAAATCTTAAAATACAAGACTTTATTTTAATTTTTAATTTCACAGTATTTTTCCAGTTTGATAGATCCTCCACCCCCCGATAATATATACAGAGTGTATATAATAATTGTAATTAAAACTTCTGATTTTCTTTTGTTTCATAGGCTGTTTTCTCTTATTGTCTTTACACAAACAGGGGAATTATGATATTGGGTAAAGCCAGCAGGCATATCTAGTGCGATATCCTGATTTTTGTTAGTGCCTCTGTATTACCAGGTGCTTTACAAGAAAGTTTAAATGAGGTGCTAGTGGACAATTATGAAAAAAAAAATGCCCTCATCAGAAAATATCCCCGTTGATCAGTGGACAGCTTAACCCTGAAACACACATTTGTGCCTAAACAGTATTTGTAGTATTGACAGATTGCGATTATCCTGGGTGAATGACCACTCTTAGATTTAATTCTTGTTAAGCCTCAGTGATAGATGACAGCAATAAACCTTTGCGATTCTTTTTGCATATACAATCAAATGCTTTGTGTATTTTGTATTATACGACCTTGAGTGTAGGAAAGCTGAAATTCTGTAACAGGTGGAATAAACACAACTTTGATTAAAGTCAATTTACCATGGGTCTTTCAGCTCAATTTCTTCTTTGTTTCAAACTATGCTTCTGCATGTACTTTGTTATACGTCACTAGAAGATCTACTAATTGCGCATCTACTTTTAGTATTTTGCTCTTGCAGAAATCTGTAGTATACGATATTAGCGGAAGTCACAGTTAAAAGTTTGCTTTTTATAGGTCTTTATTCTTGATAATTTCTGTTGGTGGTGGGCTATTTGTGGAAAAATTGTGCTTTTGTTGAATTGTCTGAGAACCTTGTAATCTTTGAGTATTCATCTTTGGTTATTCTCACCTTTGTATCCTACAATTCCTACTTAAAAAAAATATTCCTGGTGAAAATGCCAAAAGATGGTTTGAATAAATAAGCTTCAAGTAATGGAGACTGAGATTTGTTTTCTCTTTGGATTCCAGACCTAGACATTGGTTCAGGAACTGCAGGCACTGCTGTTTCATTTCTGACACTCATGATTATGTGATTAATTTTGCAATTTAAGCTTCCGTACTGCTAATTTCATACTGCATGGCTTCCAGTAGTAGTGGGAAGTACTGCCTTGTAAGCAGGCTGTTTTTAGAGAGTTCTCTCTTTAAATAATATTTTCTGTTGTTTGTATAAAATTATAGCTTATGGATTCAATTACAGTTCTGAAAAATTTGCCTCAATAATAATAATGTAGAAATATGAGATACATGGTCTGCTCAATACTTCCATTAAAAGTAAATAAATTGGTAAAGCAACTGAAAATATAACTTGCTAATTATTCTCTTGGAGATAATGGAGTGAAGGAAAATGGACAGTGAGTATTTTGGAATGTACTGTTTGTAAAAGAAAAAATCTTTTATTTCTGAAGTGATTCAAGTAACCACTAATATCAGAAGTCATTGCAGCAGTGTGAAGTTTTGTAAAATAATTTGATTTGGTAACTTCTTTTGGCCTAGTGTGGTATAAATTATTTAAGCAAACATGATAACACCTATGCTGAACGCTGGCATAAAATGATTTAACTTAACCCTGCTAACAACTCAAACAGACTTAGTGCACATTTGTATATTCAGCTCTTACAAGTGCCAAGAGGAAAGGGTGGGCTGGCGTCCTGCACCTCAGGGTGGGCTTTGGTGGTCACCTCAGGTGACAGGGCAAGAGCATCTGTGTCCTCCTGTGGAGGAGGAGAAAGGAAGGAGGGAGAGATGGAAGCAGAGCTGGGTATGTCAAAATGCAGGTGGTAACAGGAGCACTTGTCAACAGGCTGTTGAGACAACCAGACCCCTTGATGTAGAAACTGGGAAGACTTGGGAACAAAGAGGAGGAACATCAATGTCCCCTCTTACTGAAGAGCTAATGTGGCTCGAAGAGATAGTGTGGCTCCAAGAGATATTTCTAGATACGGTCATAATGCTCTGGTGTATCACACCTCCGTCTGCTTCTTGCTCAGAGCTGTTTTGGGGTTTTAAACTGACTTCTCTGGCATGAATGGTATGAACATATAAGTAAGCAAAAATATATTTAATGTAGGGGTTTTGGCAAATATCTTTTAGTGTAGCATCTTCTGCTTTCGTCTGTGTTATTGGCTCGCTTGCAACGAATTGCATGGTGTCACCTCTGCTGCCCTGTTTGTGTCACATTGGTGCAAACGCTTCTCTCTGCCTTTCCCAGCAGCTGCCTCAGCAACATTCAAAAGTATTTTCAAGCCCTGTGTAACGAGGTGCTGATTTTTATTGGTTTGGGATGGGAAGACCTGTGTTAAAAACCTGCTAATTCTGACTGCAGCCCTGAAGTTAGGAGCTTTTGAAATAATTCCTCTGAACAAGCACTGTGAATTTGATATAGAAATGGAGGAAATGAAGGGTTGGGAGAATGGTTTTCATACTGAGAAATACTAACTAGTCCTAGTAAGATTTAGGCTTGGATTGCATCACATATTTTTAACAGGTGCTCAGAAAATTAGATCTTTCTTAGTCCAGCAGCCTTCCTTCTCTGGCTTTTGTTATTTATACTCTCTAAATTCATGAATTGAAGATGAGCAAAAAAGGATTTTTTTTGTGGGGTTTAAACCTTGGAAAAAATTCTGAGGGGAATGAGTTATGGATGAAATTGTAAGTTTAACATGGCAATATCAGCTACGTTCCCCCTAAATATATTATTACATCATCTAGAAAAGTCTGATTAGTTTCTATGTATAATATTTGGTGCTCTTGTGAGGGAACAAAATCTTCTGTAAGATGATCTGTATATACCTTTTGTCTGACTTCCAAACCTTTTCCTTCTGTATAGTTTGAAGTGCAGAAGACACTACTGAAACTGGTTGGCCATTGTACAATAGGTTTCAAATGTGATTTTTGGTTTTGTTTTTTTTTTTCATTCCCTCCAACTATTTCAGTACTGCCTCTTATGTCTGTCCAAGACTTGGTTTCCTTCCTCACCTGTGAGTAGTGACAGTGTGTAGGCATTACTCAGGTCTCTTCTTTATTCTTTTCCTGTTGAGCCTCTGCAGTGCTGTTAGCTGTGTCAGATTACTTCAGCCTTCAGGGCACCGGTGCCCTTTTTACCTCTAAATCAAACAAAAATAGCTGAATTGCTGTGGTTGAAATTTTCCAAAAAGAAAATTCAGCCTGACACATGGACCACATATGTATTTTCACCCTGAATTTCAGACCATTGAGATCTAAAGAAGCAGAATAAAAAGTTTCTAGCAGAACAAATATAACTATTGAGCAGTTTGTCTTTTTGGAGTTTCTGGAGTTTTTTTACATGAGCACTATTGCTACACTTCAGAGGACTTCAATTTGCGATAATATAGCAAATTGGCAAAACTTCACTTGTGTCTATTTCTTAAATGGCTGCCTTGGAAAATCTTGTAAAAGTGGAATTATTGATCTGGAAATGTTTTGAATATTTTGTGAAGGTAACTGAAGAAGATTATCACATACAGCATAGTTTATATGAACTTTTATGATATGTAAATTGCAACTATATTTGATCTCAGTTTTACAATAAGGACCTTTATTTTGTTCTTCCCCTTTCCCCTCTTGTGTTCAACCTAAACCTCATTGATGTCTAAGGAAGCGTTGCCATCGACTTCAGTGGGGTCTGATTTAGGGTCTAAAAGCTCTGTGCCAGACTATGTGCAAGACTAGGAACGAGCTTGGGGTTTCTTTAAGCGATACTTTCAGTAGCAACTTCTTAATGAAGTCAGGAGCTAACGGTGTAGGAGGAGGTGCCAAATGAGTACTGCCCCCTCCCCATTTTGACTCTTTACCCCTCCTATTATGTTCCTCATAGACTAGGAATGACAGATAACCATTTGCAGTCTCACTGTCAGCGCCTCGAGTCAAGCGGCATCAAAAGAGTTCTTCACAGAGCTATTCCTAGAATCTTGTTAAATTCTTGATACAAAAGGTAAGTTTGCAGAGGAATGAAGGGAATTTTCTACTTAGCTAAAGAATATGGTGCCGTTACTGGAAATATAGTTGCTTAATCAAACAATGGTCTCAGAATTTTGAGTTAAAGCTGTTTTTTTGAACAAAAGTTATAGAATAAGAACCTTTAAGCATGTTTTTTTTTTTTAAAGGTTCTGAACATTTTGAATCATAATTGTGTACTTGAAGCCAGTGGCCAAAGTTGTGCAATGTAGTTGCATATTTTCCAAATATGAAAAATCATAAGGGAATATTGGAAAAGGAAGGATAAAGTGTTGGATGAATGCCGTTATTTTTAAAAGTTTTGCATCTAATGCAGTAAGGTTTATGTAAATGTACATTTATCACTTCAGTGGTGAAAATACTGAATTCAGTACAAAACCTTATCTACACTAAGGCAATTTTCCTTTATGTAAAATCCATTTGGATTCCTCTTACTAAAAATGTTCTGAGTTAGTGAAGCCCAAAAGACATCCAATGGCAAAGAACTGGTCCTGATGACAGGTATTTATAAAAGATGTGTGATGAGTTGTTGCTGTTCAATCCTATTCCTAATCAGTTGGTCGATGTTATTGAACTAATCCACCTTGGATGAAGTTTGGCTGGTTTTGTATTTGTTTGTTTTATACTTGCTCTGCAGCCAAATCCTTTTGATTTCAAATGAGAGCAAAGGTCAAAATGGACAGGAATATCGTCTTTATTTCTGAAGCTACCTCACCAGAAATGATGTATCAACTAAGTAGGATTTTTCTTCTGAGCAGTGTTTTGATTTTAAACTGAACCCCACTGGAAGAATTAATCTGCGTGTGAGAGGTCTGCTCGTGTATACAGGCATGCTGTGTGGGATTACAGTTTTGCTTAAATACTTTTTTTTCTGTCACGTATTTTTTTAGATCATGCTTTTGTAGGTGCTAGCTAACTGCTTGCCAACATCCAAAATGATGCAGTTTGAGAACCATTTCTCTTATTTTCCTGCATAGCTTAGAATTAATGTATGCCTAAGAAGTATCAGTCACATATACTACCCATAACTTTGGAGTTTTTTGTGTGTCCATAAACAACAGGGAAGGAGGATTATACTGTTTGAGTCACTGGACAAAACAAATGCAGAGCTTTATGTAAATTTGAAAATAGTTATGTAAAATGGTATGTGATGGTGAAGCATCCTGGGGTAATGCACAGCTATGAAACAAACTGTTAGGAAGAGTAGCGACTCTACACAGAGAAGGGTAGAAAAAGGGAGAAGAACACGTTTTTTTTTCACCTCATTGCAACCAAGTAATAGATAATTGTTAAGCAAAACAGTGTAGTACAATGTGCAATAGGTAACTCAGCAAATAACAGAAAGGGGAGAAGAGAGGATTGCATTTACCAAAACTAAATTTAAAAAATCTTTTAATAGCACACTATGGAATTTTCTTGTTGTCTTATTTTTTTGTAGCGAGTTGAACAATACCCTATTTTTAGTGGAAGGTCAATTGGAACTTTGTTTAAACAGAGTCTCTGGTTCTGAATAGAGATAGGAACACTTTAAAAGTGATAACGAAAAGGAGGGCTTGGAGCCAGACCTTCTTAACCTTTGACTACCAGCACAGCATAGCCATCCACATAAGAATTGTATGGCACTTAAATAGAGAGAGGTCCTTGTTCCGTGCTCCAAGTGCATGCAGTGAAAATAGCACAGAGACTCATGTGAAAGGAATTTTTTTCCTTAAGAGTTTGAAACAAGTCAAAAGAGTATTAACGAAAACCTTTTCTTTTTGAATGAAATGCTGCCATCTGATGTCACACCACCTTCTTTATTTTTTTTGTCCTTTTTGAATTAAAGGCTTTTTCAGTATTTTAAGTGTTAGAACCACAGTTCCAAGACCAAAAACTCCAGTACCTGCAAAAATGTACCTGGAAGAAGTGTTATAAAGAGAAGATCAGCAAAGCATTTCTAAACAAATTTTAGCGGGATTTTGCTTCTGCTGTCACTGTAGTGGTGTATATTCACTAGAATTTCATTCATATTCATGGAATTCTTTTGTTTACTGCCTTTATAGTAAGAACATGGTCAGGTTCGTAGGTTTCCATGGTCACACTTCAGTGGAGAAAGTTTTCTTTGCTATGGCTGTAGGCTCAGGGCTGTAAGACGCATTTTTGGATAGCTTTTGGTTGAAATGCAATCTGGTATGCTAGCATGAAGCCAAACGTTCGGTAGCTGTGCAGGCTGTAGGATTCACACCTCTCCTGGAACGTCTCCTAGAATTTGTCAGTGTGTTGCAACTTGCTGGAAGTGCGTGGGAACCAAAGCAGTAATTTTGATAGTATGTTTAAGGGAGAAGAATGTATGACCTGGCCTTACTAAGAATAAGGACTACTGTAGTATCTCTGTACCCTCAACATGAGTATGGAGATGAGGTTGTAATCTTTACATTTATAGTGCAAATTATGAGCCAGTTTACTGGCCTCAGTTACAGAAAGACTGAGGAAGGTGCTCTAGTGACTACATGGCTGTATCCCAGCACTGCATCCCTGATTTTGCCACTGGCACTCTGTGTGATCTTGAGTAAATATTTTTTTTTTTTCCCACTGTGATTCTATTTCCTTATGTGATATTGAAAGATGATCTCTGCTTGAAAAACTGCTTTGATGGATTGCACCGCAGAAAAAGTAGATGTGGCTCTTAAACAAGGAAAAGAGAATATGTTCTGAATCTTATAAACATAGGGAAAAATTTTTGCTTGCAATCTTGGTGGACATCAGATAGTCTGCATGAGGCAGGTCAATTGACGTGTAATGTTCTCCCCATCTCAAACTTTTTTTTTTCTTTATAAGGCTTAATTAAATCTTTTCATGCAGTTAGGTCTGTCATAACCTGTTCCTTGCATGTGGATTCTCTGGTGTCTGATAAGAATTAGACTTATGCTGTGTTCTTTTCCTTGACAGATTCATTATAATGGACTAAGACATGATTTTATGCTGAGAATTACATTGAACTTGGTGGAAGTCTTGTGGCCGTGGGAATTTCAGCTGCTTTTCAGATGTCAAGTTGGCCAGTGGATCAAAAAATTGCTCTAGGGAGAAAGTAGACACAGAGGGAAGTGAAAGTGAATGTGGAAAAAAAAAAAATCCAAACCCCTTTTTGTTCTTTTTTGCTCTCAGAGTTAAAAAGTATCTTCTAGTTACTTTAGTGCAAATCTACACCTAAATGCAAAGCCTGTTTAAATATGTTAACCTTCAGTGAATATGTATTATTAATGGATAGGAATCTCGCTGCTTTCTGCAGTTCTCCAGCTCTTCTTTCCTTTGTGGTGTCTTTGCATTAACAGACTTATTTCCGCTTGCCAGTGATAGGAACTGATAAAGTCTGAGGTGATTAGAGTGTAGCCTGACAGCTTTGTATGGAAATCTAAATAATTTGTTAGGTGCATTATAGATTTTCCCTGGTGTTAAATGAGCCAGATCCTTCCCAGGTATTTCTTTGTTCCAGGGCATGGTCTGACCCACAAAGTACAGCAGGTCTTCAAGCAAAAGAAATCTATGCTGTCATACTGCAAACAAAACTAGTACGTTTTAGCATTCTGGATATCTTATTTCATGTATTAACTTAAGGATTAAAGAAAAATACAGTGACTGTCTTTGTGGCTTCTATACAACCCATTTTGCATTTGCCATGCTGACTCTGTAGCAAAAGGATCAACAGATTTGATTCCCAGAGTGATGTTGGCCCCAGCTGATGAAGCTATGTTAATAAATACTGAAATTAAGAACAAATAATAAAACATATTCTATTACATATTCTATTACATATTCTCAGCAGTGTTTCAAGTCTGGAAGTTATTGGGTGTCCTGGCCATTTGTATCTTATTAAAAATGTTAATCTGGACTGCATTAATATTTTTATCTTGTCTCCTCTGTTCTTTAGAAAGCAAGAGGCCTGGGAATTTTGTGAAGTTAAGATAATCTATTGTCTCTCAGTGTAGAGTAACATGTAATAGGAAAAAAAAAAAACAACAGAGAAAACAAATTTGATGCCAAGTTACTGGGTGAGACCCTTATGAATCCCTTTGCTGTCTGTCTCAAAAGTCTGAGAATGAGTCATTGCCTCGAGGCAGAAGTTGGCACACAATCAGAATGTGTGGGAAAACAATAGCTGTGCTGACAATTATGAGAATACGCACCAGAAGTATCAATAATGACATGTTTCATGTAATCCAATTGTTCAAAAACTTTTAAACTTTAAATACTTTGGGTGTTATTTGTGCTCTAGTATATAGCTTTAAGGATGCCCATCCCCCTGCCACCCTTCCAGCGGCCGCTGTGTCCTGTCCATCATCCCGAAATACACTGGACAGCTTGTCAGGCAGTCCGTTGCAGATGCTTCAGAGGCCAAATAGTGAGCAATAGCAGTTGCATTGAAGTTCCTAACACAAGGAAATTACATAGACAGTTGCTTTAGTGCTGAATATGGACCGTTTGTATTCTAGGATAGGTGAGTGATGTGCTTTCTAATGATCTAGCAGGAAATGGAATCTAAAGTTAACCTCTTCTAACTTATGCAGAATATCTTTGGCTCTGCTTTCTGACACTAATTAGTTTACCCATGTCTGTATACAGTGTACTTAGAATTGGTTTAAAAGCTGCAGATTCTATGTTCACATTGTATTGCAGATGGATACAAACTTTGCTTTTCATGTTTCCTCTTTTTCTTACACCAAAAAACTGGGCAGTTTTAGTTTGGACACGTCTGCTGAAAAGACAAAATTCTTATTACCTTCAAGTTTGTAGCACTTGGTAGGAATCTGCAGGTGGTTGCTTTTCAGGCTGTTCTGAGGCACAACTGTGTCTTGTGGCACGTGCTTAACATCTGAAGTGTTGGAAGAGCTGCTCATCTACAGTGCTGAAATTGCCTACTGTAGAGGTTAATATAAGTGAGTGTGAGGTTATAACAGCCTTTTACAGAAATATCTTGCAGTCAAGATGCCTGCTGTAATTTGAGGGTGTATTATACTGGAGTGGACATATGCATTTGAAAAAAAAAATAGAAGATGGACTGTGGTTCTCAATTTTTTTTTTCCTGAGGCCAGCACCAAAATTTGTTGTATTAACACAGATGATCTGGAAGGACAGATGTTTGCTTTCTAGGTGGAAATACTAGAGAAAAAACCCAAAATGATCTTTATTGGCTGCCTATTTTTCTTTCTATACCCATTATATACCTTGCCTTGATTTAAACATAAAAATCCTATTTAAATACTGATTGGCTAATATAGTAAATAACAGTAAGGAGATCCTGGCGAGTTAGAAATATGTAGTCAAGGAATCCAAATAATTAGGGTGTGGGTTTTTTTTTTTTTTTTTTTTTTTTTTAGTTTTCCCTGCATTGACTTGCAGGCTTGTCTGCCTGAAGGAAGCTTCAGGAAGCACTAGAATTTTACTTTAAAAAAGGAGACTAGAATCAGCAATTGAGACCATAGATTATTTATGGAAAATATATATATTGGAATATAACTGAAATTTTCAAACCCAATCATTTTTGTGACTGACTTTCAGTTAATGATAGGTTATGGGCCTGACCCAAGGCGTTGAGTTTAAAACCCAGTTGAGCCAGGGCTCAAGCATAGAATAAAAATGCTTATGTTAGGCAATATACTAATGTTAAGAACAAACAAACAACTCTTCCCCCAAAACCCAAAAAAGGAAAAGTCATAGCACATTGATTCACGGTTTCCTGGCCTGCAAAAATAGGATTGGATTTGCAACACATCCCAAATTTGAGACTGCTTTGTTGTAGGATTCTGGAGCACGGTGATATCTAGTAAAAGGATGTGACCATAATTACACTACGTTTTTATCTGCCAAATCAGAAAAGATCTGATCATTGTAGATGACCTGTGGTGTAGGAAGTTGTGCTGAGAGAATGAGTAGCGGCTCTTGCTGTGAGCAGCAGAGGTTTCATTTCCCTCCTGTCAAGGAATTGAGAGGAAGCCACTTCAAAGTTAACGCATGAGTGTATCTGTAGGAGAAATAACCTGAAAATCATCAAGTGATTTCTCCAAATCTCAGGGGAAGCATGAAGTGCTATCTGCAGCCAGTTCTTACCTGTCCTCTTGCAACTGATGTATATCTTGACTAGAAAAAAAAAAATTCACAGCACTATCAATATCATCTCTTTGCAACTGTTGTGATGGATTTTAAGAAGTACCTGGGTACTGGAAGGCTTGTGAAAATGTTAAAGATAATAATCATGAACCAGTGATTTCATACATGCTCTCTTCTTTTTAAAAAAAGAAGTGAATAAAAGGCAGATTTATTGAAGTGTTGGTCAAAGAAATAGGTAACCAGTATATTGCTGAAGGTAAAAACAGTCTGTCTTTTCAAGACTGTGAAAGGATGTGATTTGATGCAATCCCAGCAAAGCTGGAGTATCTTGTGGAGTTAAAATCCATTTTGATTCAGGGATGGACACAGCAGAAACGGCTTTTCAGCACTGTGGATGCTTCTCTGCTGTATGTTCATAAGCTGCACCAACATACTGATAGGTAGGTGCAGACATGACCCACAGTTTGCCAACACTGCAGAGTCAAAGTTGCATCCGCCACTGTTTCATTATGGGAGATGCAATTTAAGAAGCTATTAAACAGCAATGCAGTTTGGAATTCAAACTAACTGAGAAGAGCAGACATTTGTGGCTTTTAGAGCAAGCCATTTGTTCTGTAGGAAAGCTTACTTTCATGGGTTGAAAAGGCTCTCCTGTTAATATTTGTTATTTTTAGTTCAAGAGATTGTGTGGAGTTCTGAATGTTGGTGGGACCCTGGCTTCCAGGTTACTGATAGCTCCCTTAATAGTATAACAAATGACTCTATAGCTGTCTTGATAAGAAAGCTTGAATTTTAATCTACTTTGCAAACACAGAAACTTTTGAATATTCATTGTTCAATAAAATGATGTAGTTAGAGTTGACTATTTGCATTTTGTACTAGACCCTCTCACTCTTGAGGTTTACGGACTTTACTTGCAGAATTATATACTTAGTATATTTCCAAAGAGTTATGTTGTTGAGAAATTGGCTTCACTTTTTGCTTTAGTTTCTATGCATAAAGGCTAATGGGTATTAACAGTACGAATCACTGTAGATTAAAATGAATTTTAAAAGAAGAACCCGCTTGTGTGAGTACAGCGTGGGTGTGTCTGTGGCCTGAGCTGTAAGAATAAGCTCTAGTTGTAGGGCTCAGTTCACCAAGGATGTTATGTGCACAGTGTAGATTAACCAGGAGGTGTTGCGCTTTCATGATGACCTAAGTTGTAGTTGTATGAAGCCCTCTGTGTGACTGAATGTGTCTCTTAGTGGATGCCTCCACTAAACAGACGGAAAACCCCTGCCTTATGTGTTACAAGAAATACAGCATATTATCAAGAATTGATAACAGTATTTGTTCTTTTTTTTTTTTCAGTTTTACGGTTCTTTAAAGACTAGATGGTGTCTAAAAATATGCAATAAGGTAGAAGCTATATAAAATTCATCTTGAATAATTCACTTGGTTTAAAATAAAAATATAAATCCCAATTACAATGTCCCCTCCCAAGATCCCAACAGAAAAACCCACACAAACCCCAAATTTTTTTTTTAATACTTCACATTTGAGAGATCCTATTTCAAAACTGAATGCTGCTGAGATAATAAGATATATGATAATAGTTATCTAAGCTATTGTACTGCTTGGGTATGTATGGTTAATTGCACAATTATGAAGTTGAAAGAACTGCTAAAATGAATGGAGGTGTCATTGGATGGAAATATTACAGACCACAGGGTAATGTGTACGTAACCTCTGGTTTGCTCTCAGTGCAGCTTTGTAATCTTAGAAAGTCATTGTTAGTTTTCAAAGACCTCATCGGAATTAAAACTGAAAGCAACAAAAGTTTGGAAACAAAATATTTTGGCTTCTGGGAGCATGCCTTAACCTCCAGCCTCTACAGCTATGTTTTGCTCTGAGCTCACTGTGTTTTCAGTCTATTTTGCTCTGAGCTCGGTGAGTAGAGAAGGATTTTACACTGAGTAGAACAGAACAAACAGGAGATATTGTCATCCATCTCAAAGCACTTTGTACCAGCTGCAGTGAGGCTTTGTGAATAAGAGATTTGATCTGTACACTTGCATAGCTACAACTTCATCACATGAGGGAGAATGCGTAACAATTTTAGCTGGCAGAAGGGCTGCAGTCTTTTATCCAATGAGGAGCCATCACTTGTTTCTGAGGCAGTGAGTGATGAGGGGGCTCAGTTCCCCTCAAACAGAGGGATAAGTTAAACTGGTGTGTTTACAGCTGTGGAAGTATCCTATGTTACTGGTTCACTGGACAGAAAGAGAACCACTGACACTGATTTTGAGAGTCTCAGATTTCATTTCCCTGGAGTTTGTTACAAGTATCTAAAAGTTAAATGTGTAAAACATGACCTAATAATTTGCACTGACATTTCTAGAGTTCTCTTTCTATGTATTAATTTCCTTCCATGGAAGGAAAAATTTAATTGTAGTTGGTCTGATCTCAAGTTTTTCTTCTCTTTATCTTTTAACTTGGAATTAAAACTCAAAAATCAGTTCTTATGCTCTCACCTGCCTGTATGCAGCTGAATCTGTGGGAACTTAAGGCTGCGACTGGTATGGCTTCTAATAAAAAAACCAAACTTGGCATTTCTATAACCTTTGCTAAAAATGACAATACCCTAAATGGCCTTTAACCTTAATTCTGTCAGTATCATTCATATTATCTTTGCGAATGAAGTGTGGACAACTATTCAGTGGTAAACCATTTAGATTGATTTCTACATAACTTGCTATAGAAACCCTAAACCTACTGTGCTGTTTTAAATCAATGCCAGGTTGCACTGAAAGGTGACAATATATCTCTTCAGCCTGCACAATTGCAGTTACTTATTACTTTATTATACAGCAGCAATGGCTGTAATAAGTCCTGCTTAAAAAGGACAGATATCCATTATTTCCTATGTGTGAAGACTTATTGGCTAAAAAGGCTTTCCTGAGCTATGTTTCATGGGAAATTAAGCTACTGGAAAATTTAAAATGTCTTTTATTTTGAGGCAATAATCAGTTCCATTCCTACTAAGGCAGAGTTATAATTCTTTGTTGGTGTACACGCGTTTCACTGTGGCTGAAGGCCTGAACCATGGCCCGGTGAACTCAATGAAAACCCTTAAATTAACATCAGTGGACTTTGGATCAAGCTGCTAATAAATGATTTAGTCACTTTAAAGACCTTACTTAGCTTTAATTACATCTTATTGACTTAGGTAATAGGCTTTCTTGAGTTAATCTGGCTTGACACTTTAGAAAATATTTGTTATTACAGGGTATAAATAACTAAATGCTTCACTTTCTCCTGTTATTAATTGTCATGAATTTTAAGAGCTGCTGTATATATTGTTGTTCACAAAGGGTTTATTATGACCAGTTTGGCACACGGAATAAGATACAGGTATTGTGTACCTAGCATTACTGGGATTTTTTTGTGATAAATTCAGTAATGTAATACATAATTTTTGCTTTAAAGGTCCTTTTTATTGACTACTAGAAAACTTATATTCAAAGGTCTTCTAATGCAATTATCCTTGTGTTTTGTAATATGTGGTTAGTTTAGAATTCTGGAAGAGAAGACAAGGAATTATGTGCAGGTTAAATCTATTATTTTAGTTTATACAAGCGTCTGCATATTTTTTTGATAATTTAGAAATGGGGAATCAGAAACATTAATTTTATCTCTTGAAATCCCTATTATGGAAACAAGTCTGCACTCCAGTCTGCGGTTTCTTGGCCTCTGATAGCGGGCAATTAGACTTGCAGTCATGGCTGATAATTGCTTATTGCAGTGCTTTTTTTTGTGTTGTTGTTTTTACCTAGGTGAAATGTCAACAAAAGGGCCAAGCATTAAACTGAAAATTGATCCTCGGGATCTGCAGATCCAGACGTTTACAGTGGAGAAATTATTGGAGCCATTGATAATTCAGGTATTTTAGTACTGCAGAAAATAAATTGGATAATCATAAAGGGAAGGGAATAAGACTGAAAAACTTTGGCTAAGGACATTATTATACAAGGTGGAATATCCACAGCTCTTCTGTACTCGGAGTTTACTCTGGCTCAGAAACTGCCCAGGGGGAATCTGTTTTCTTCCAGCTTTGGTTGTTTATTTGCTTACTTCTATTTCTTGCTAATGCCACACAGTATATCTCAACAAATGTTGTGTGATCTAAGTAGTCTCTTGTACGGTATTATCTAGCAGATGTTTAAGTACAGAATACACTGCAAATAGACTTCCCGTCTATGAAAAGTTTCATATTGTAAGTAGTGAACACAGTGGAAGAGAGCCTTGAAATCTGTAGGTGAGTTTCTTTATCTGAATTTTTCAAAGAATTGTGTTCAGTTGCAGTTTAGAAGAGATGCCCTAAGAACAGTGCAACTGTTGCATATTATTTAAACATATTTTAGTACCTTTCTTTGCAATTAAAGAAATCATGGAATGAGGAATTCACCAAAACACCTTCAGATTTACTGTTAAAACTTCCTACTGCATATTCCAGTTCTGTTTCAAGTTTTTACTGGTTGAATAAGCAGTGCTCAGCGTGTTAAAGATTCATCCCTATATTGGGCATAGATTAGAAATGTCTTCTAATACAACGGAAAGGATCTACTTGCAGAAGACCTGACCTCATTTTGCAAACAGTGCATATAACTGAAAGTGTCAAAAGACCTCTGTAGCAGTATGGTACAGAGTGAAGAACTGAAAGGCCATCCTCGGTTTAGAAACTCAAGCTATTTTGAATTTTCTCTCCATTGTACTTGGAACAAAGACGTTGGGGTACCTGCATTTAATTAGTTACACACAGCACAAGGATTGCCAGTTTATCACTGTCATCCAGCCTTGGAAAGAAGTTGTAGATAAAACTACTTGTTGCAGCCACATGCCGCTTATTTAGTGTTCTTTTCCTGCTGCCTGAGGGTATGTTTACGCTGCAGTCACTGCTCTGGCTGCAGTTTGGGTAGTAAAGAAAGGTGTGACTCCATTCAGAATTTTCTTGCATGTTAATGTACAAAGAATACTTTATTTTTCAGGCTGTGAAGATGGTCAGGTATAATGGCTATGGATGTAGCAGCAGTGATTGTTTGATTAAGATCTTATCAAGCTCTTTGAGTAATGTCTCTTACAAGGCAATAACTTTTTTTTGTTAAATAGCTTGTTATTAATTAACAAACAAAATCAATACTGGGAGAATGCCGGTCCGTGAATAGGGCTAAGTCAGCTTGAGTGCTGTACTCTGCACTCTGTTATTTATGTACATGTGAGATTTGGGGATGTACAGCTTATTAAAAAAGGTAAAGATGTATCTAACACGTTTCCTATTATTTTACACTTTTCAATTTGCAACTTTTCTATCCTTTAAAGAGATAAGTAAAATAATTTTAATTAAGGCTCAAACTGTTCTTGGAAAGATGTTAAAGGGAAAAATATTTGTGGGCTTCGTTTGACTGCACTCAGCCACTTAGGTATTTGGTGAATTTGGTTAATCCAGGAAAGCACTTCTTCTCACAAACACTGCTCTGATGACATCTTTTCCTCTTTGTCCTGGGAGCCAGTCCTTTCCATGCTTTTTCCCTGGGCTTGCCATGGGGTGGTGACCAGATAGAGGGGGACAGTCAGATTATAACTAAAGAGGCAGCATATAATGATTGGAGGGGAGAAAAATACAGAGGAAAGATGAAGACAGTGAAATGGTGAGTATGATTAGTTTAATGTTTCTTATGTTTATTTGGACTTTAATGTCAGAGCAGTCCTTTATTTATTCCAGAAGTGCACTAAAAGCTAGGAAAAGTGAAGAGGTGCTGATCATATTTTAAAACATTTCTAGGAAAAGTACCTTTTTAAAAGCCAGTTAATTAATTGAAATAATTTTCTCTTTAGCAAATAAAGTTGTATTTTCCCCATTTGAAGCTTTTGGCTCTCCCTAATTCATCCAGTTTCTTATACTCATTTTTTCATTATCATCTTTGACATTTCTTCTCTTATTTTTTACTTGATCTTCTTTTCCTCCTTTAGTCATTTTCCATTTCTGGAATTTTTTTTTTTTTTCCCCTGAAAGTAACCTTTTATTTTTATCAGTACTTTGTTTCCAGCTGTTATTAACTGAGCTGCCTCTCACTCATTTTTTTCTGCTTTTATTTATTTATTTTGCCTGGATCTGATTGATGGTGTATAAAACCTCACTGAACAGTTCAGTAGTTTATGGGAAGTTGTCAAGCTGGAGCATCACATGTGGATGGATTATAAAATTACTTTCAGAGTAGTAGGAATAGGTGTCTTGATAGACTAGACTGCATTTTAAAACCTTATCTTGTATACCAGTAGGTCAGACTGTGCTCAGGCAGCTGCAACACTATGGGTATTTTTAGAGGAAATGAAGAAGCATAAATTTTAGCCTGAGTTTTGCAAGATCAGAGAAACCTGAGAAAACAAGGAAATAGTTCCAGAACAAAACTAAAAGCTATCTAATTTTTAGTTTTTTTTTCTTAAAACTTCTCTCAAGAATCTTTAAAAACCTTGAGTCTGTTAAAAATGTAAATGCTTTGGTTCAAAAAGAATACAATTTTGGCTGTCTCTTCCCCCTCTCAACCTTAATGCTTTGTTTTGTAACAGAACTGTGGAAGGGAAGCTTGCATTTGGAGTGGGAAAGAGGCAAAAAAATTGTTGAAAACAGAAAAGCAAGGATTAAAACTAAAACTCAATGAAGGATAATTGAAATGCTGGAAAGGAGATAAATGAAAACTGATCTACAATTAGAAAAAGAATCGGAGCAGTCACAGATAAAAACGAATAGTAGGATGCTGTGGCCTGATCTCACTTGGCAGCTGCTGCTTTGAACACAGTTTAACTGTATTTTGATTTTTATATTCTAATTTATTTATTTAGGTCTTGTAAAGCGCTGGTAGGAAACAGTGGAAGGCTGAGAGAGTTGGGGTTGTTTGGCCTGGAGAAGAGAAGGCTCCGGGGAGACCTTAGAGCAGCTTCCAGTACCTGAAGGGGCTACAGGAAAGCTGGAGAGGGACTTTGTACAGGGCCTGGAGTGGCAGGATGAGGGAGAATGCCTTTAAATCGGAGAAGGAAGATTTAGACTAGACATTAGGAAGAAATTCTTCATGATGAGGGTAGTGAGGCACTGGCCCAGGGAAGCTGTAGATGCCCCCTCCCTTGAGGTGTTCAAGGCCAGGTTGGGTGGAGCCTAATCCAGTAAGAAGTGTCCCTGCCCATGGCAGGGGGATTGGAACGGGATGATGTTGAAGGTCCCTTCCAGCCCAAACCATTCTATTCTATGAAGTGCGTGAGCTTCCCTGAAGCCTGTCCTAGCCAGTTATGCTAAGTCTTAGAGCCATAATGAGGTTAAACAGCATCAACACGGGGGAAAAAGAGAGCAAAACCAGCCTATGTGGAAGCAACTTTGCAAATTACATTGCTAGATCCTCTCTCTTCCCCACTATCTGCGCTTGGCAGCGGTGATCACTTGGAAACTGAAAAGTATGACACATTTTAGATAAAATGCTATCTGACTTGGCAACTTCTCCATCCTTGGAATAAAACAGTGCCCCTAAATCACAGTGTTTGGGGAACTGCGCGGGCAGCAGTCTCGCTGCGTTTCCCTCTTTGTATCCCAAACAGTAGCCTGACCCATGGTGGCGCGTTCACATAGTGCTGTGCAGGGCTCTGCGGAGAGAGAAGCTCTCATATTGGAAATGGTGTAGCTGCTGTGGTGTAATTCTGTCCCCTGCCTTATAAACTGCACTCTCGTGGGGGAATACTACTAGCTACACTCCGTTTTCTATGTATTGCAAAACAATTTCTTTAATCCTGTCTGATTGCCTGCTCACCAGGGTTCCCTCTGTCTGTGGCCCTTATTTTATTCTATTTCAGGTGCTTTGAGAACATTAGTTTTGAAAGGAAAGCTTTTAGATAAAGTTGTCTATCAATGCATCTGGTACATTAGAAATGATAGCTGTCAAAACTGACATAACTCATCTGGCAGCTGCCGTGATGTAAATTGCTTATGTGCTCAGACAATCTTTCCTTAATTCTGGGCTTTTATTAGAGATGTAGTCTGTCATGGAGCAATTAGTGTGAAGCAATCAGTATATCATAAAGCATTTTCATTTGCATAGCTGGTGTCTAATATTTGTCATGCTTGTGCTACATTTACTCACAAAATATAACAATGAATGTAATGGAAAATATCCTCTTGTTTTATCTCGTCCTCAGAGACCAAAGTCTATTTAATCTCTTTGCTATGTACTGTATAATGATTACAGTTATGGCTAGGTATAAATTTGCTTCAGTAGTGAACAGACTTTTTTTTCCTTTTAGATTTATGTATCAGTGAAAGTTTTGAAAGACATGACTTAATGAGATTCATACAGCTTCATTAATTCATGCATTAATTCATAACTGCCTTTGCTCTGCAGTCATTGCTAGTCTTAAGCTGTAAATTTGCCATTTATTTGGATATTGTATGTAACGCTCTCTGTATATTTGTGTATATACACACACTGTTAATATACATGGGGGGGGTATATACAGAAGAGAATATTTTTAAGATCTTTTTCTTGCCAAACCTCTTGTCTTCCATCGCTTTGTTTCATACATACATATGAGCTAAGGAAAGTATATGGCTGCAAGGGATAGGTAAGTTTCACAGAATATGTAGAAACGTCCATGTATTTTTAGTCCCTTGCATCACTGATGAAGAACAGGCAAGTCCAAAGGCATTTTTTCTCATTTATCATCCATACCAACAGAAATCTGCTCACACAGAAAACCTACACTGTAGGTTTCAGTTCTGTGTATGGTGGGATTAACCGGCATTTATTTGTATGGGCAATACTTTGTTATCCCCAAGCACTGAACTCTGATTAGAAACGGCGACCAGGGGGTTCTGTTGTTGTCATTGGATCACTGAGTTCATGTCTTTTTTTTTTTTAAATGTCTAGGGATTGCAGTTACACTGAATTAAATTTAAAATGAAAAAGAATGTTTTATGATTGATGCTTCGAAAAACTCTTGGTTCACCTTTGATACTAATATAAATCTTTTCATGCTCAAGGTACCAGAACATTGTTTTCTCAACTGCTACGATATTAAAAGATTGTCTGTAAGGGCTGGCAGGAACTATATGTAGCCATGGAAGAACTGCTGCACATTTCCTTAGGAATTCAGTGTTTAGAATAACCACAAAAAAAAATCCCATCCCTTCAGCTTAATAAGTAATGGCAGTAACAGTCAACAACAACAACATGATTCAGCTTTGCAGCTGTGATGGCATATGGGCTTGAAAATCTCACTTAAAAAAAACCTTGTGCATTTAGCACAGCTCTGTTGCTCCTGCCAGAGGTACAAAACAGTTTCTTGACAATTATTTCCATTATTTCCAAGGCTGAGAGACCTGCTGTGTGTGGCAATAAGGTGTTAATAACTGGGAAATGCCGTTGGGCATGAGCAGGATTAATGGGGATATGTTTTTCTTTTGTCTTGTAATGATATCATTTTGTCTGTGCATTCTGCCACTATAGTACAAGCTGTGTTGACAAGGGATCAAAAGGGCACACTGTATTAGCTGCTGTGTAGTTCAATTCTTCCTGTGCAAGGTCTGCATAAAGTTTTTGCATTCCTCGTTGGGATTCTGAGTTAGAGAATTCAGAGCAGTTTTTCTGTATTTCTTACTCTCCATGAGGCAAGTACTATCTATTAAATTTTCACTTGTTATTGAGATCAGAAGATGCCTCCAATATTTCCTGACAGCGCTGCTGAGGGTGAAGGGTCCTACTCGGGAATTTCCACCTGCAAAAATCATTATTTTTCATATTTTTCCATTTGATTTGTTTCCTCTCATCCTTCTTCAAAATGTGAACACACGGTACTTAGAATGGTATTTTAAGTGAAAAGGAGACTACAGTAAAAATCTGGGAATGGTGATTAAGTGATTAAGACAAAAAATGTCTTTTATTTGATAGTTTTTTTAGGGCAGCTTCCAATTTTTTAGTGTTTTATGCCTTTATTTTTGGAAGTACCAGCCTATAATCTTTTTAAATTGCTCTTAAAAATATGATCATTGAAACTGCATTAAATGCTCAAGAACTGATGTTAGAGGAAAAAAAATATTAAGATTATTATTCCCAGTGCATTCTCTACTAGCTGGCTGATTTATGTGCAATAAATAATTTCATTTACTTTCTCTGAGCTGCAGTCAGAGAAATACCCAAGCCCTCTTTAACAATCTGAGCCAGAGTTATTTATGCTGCTGCCTCCCTTGTGACATGCCAAGGTGGTTGTTACCAAGTGGCTGGTCCTTTTTCTGCCAGAATTCCACATGAATGATGCAGGGGTCAGGGCTTTTGTTTTTCAAAGATGTGTTTATAGAAATGCTTCCCAGAGGACGTTTGTCAGTTACTTTTTTAAAAGTACTCGTTCATGAAAAGCACTGAAGTGCGTCTATTCATGAACAAGATCTAAAGGTGAGCTGGGGCACAGCTCACGCTTCTCATTATGTACCTGTGAATGCAGCCCTTTTCCTTAGACCAGCTCAAACCACAGGCTGTGTTGCAGCCATTCTCTAAGTTTGCCTGCCGGGTTGAGAAATTCATCCACATCTTTTGCTTTGCTTATGCAGTATTGTTGATTACCAGAGTGCCATTTAATAAAACAAAGCAGTTATGCGCATACAAGACGTTCATTGACCTCCAAGGCTGGATCTGTACTTAGCACTGCACTAGCCGCGTTCTGGTATAGAGAACAGAATAGGAGGAGGATTAGAAAACCTTGAGCTTAATGAAAATAAAGTATGTTTTAAAATATCTATATAACACTTTTCTTTTAAAATCTTTTAGGAGTCTTTCCTTAGTGTGACAACTCAGGCGGTGCCTTAGAGTAGTCTGTTAGAAGCATTCTGTTGGAGTGTGGGGGCCGTGCTCAAATGATGAGGAATGTAGAGTGGGATGCTGAGGAAAAATAAGTTCTTTATGGATGTTGAAGAGCATTGTTAAAAAATAGAATTTGGACAATACTGCAGTAAACCTACTCTCTGGGTAAAATGTACAACTTAAATGTTGAAAGTTCCCCTGATAATTCTGAGGTGCTGTGTTGTGGCCACTGATCCTCCATTGTAAGAAGAGAAAGCATTTTGAAATGTGTCTATACTCATTTTTGGGTATTTGCTTCTGACAACTTGGGAGATTTAAGCTGGAAGTATGGAAAGACCCAGCACTGATAATTCCTGCTTTGGCTGAAAGCCCCTTAGATAACATTAGTAATTTTCTTTTTTATCATGAGATTTTAAAATAAGCACTGTCAGGAGTTTAGATCGGTGTTAATATGACAGTGAGATTTCTATTGACTTTGCTTTGATCATACTGAAAGAAGAGAACAAAGATGAGACATATGAAGTAAAATTATCTGTCAGATTTCATTCAATAAGTTTTTTGTCCATTCTCAGCGTGCTGTTCTCTAAAGCGGGGGGAACCTCTCTGCTTATTTTTGACTATATAGTCAAAGTTGGGAGGGACTCTATCAGGGAGGGCAGTAATAGGATGAAGGGTAATGGTTTTAAGTGGAAAAGAGGGAGCTTTAGATTAAGTATTAGGAAGAAATTTTTTGCTGTAAGGGTGGTGAGGACTGGCACAGGTTGCCCAGAGAAGTTGTGGATGCCCCTAGAGAGGTGTTCAAAACCAGGCTGGATGAGGCTTTGAGCACCTTGATCCAATGGGAGGTGTCCCTGCCTGTGGCAGGGGAGTTGGAACTGGATGGGCTTCACTTAGACCTCACATTGCTGTTGTCTTCTTTGTTTCTCTTAAATGTAGGTTACAACACTAGTGAACTGTCCAGAGAATCCTTCTAGTAAGAAAAAGGGCCGTTCCAAAAGAGCTCGTGTCTTGCTAGCTTCTGTGGAAGAAGCCACTTGGAATCTGTTGGACAAAGGGGAAAAAATTGCCAAGGAAGCAGCTGTTTTTAAAGAGGAACTTCATGCAGCACTTGCTGATGTCCAGAAAGAGAGTAAGTATATGACAAACAGTTTAGGCACCACACGGAACTAGTTTAATCCTGTAATAGTGTCATCAAAATGAAGCTAGGATATCCACGAGAAATGTGTTTTGATGTGCGAATGATCAAACTGAGTTCTCCAATTGTATGTTCTCAGATAGCATTTATAACGTAAACTGTTTAGGCTGAGTCCCGTTGTGGAAAAAACTTGTCAGTGGAAGTTCAGTTGGTTTTTCTTTTTTCAGTGAAGGCAGGATGTCCCCTGTTAATTTAAGTGGCCATTAAACACGAATTTCAGTTGATGGGTGCTTTAATCCTCTTCTTGAAAAGAACTTTACTGGAATCTGAGATTAAGGCCTTTTAGTTAAAGATTTAAAACCAGTAATGTTACCTCTTGGTTGAGTAGTAAGGACTTAATTTGGGAAGGCTTAATAGCCATTTTGGAGGTGTGTTTTGAGACTTCAGTAGGAGGAGGATTTATTCTTTAATGTACTGTAAGAGTCGTCCCCTTGTGACAGAGCAGATCATCTTTGGTGTTTTGCCATGTTCCATTTCCTCAGGACCTATCTTCGCATTTCCAAATGTACTCCTAGAATAAATCTAGGCTTTATGATGTGCCGAGAACACTGCATTTCTTTCAGGCTCTCTGCTTTGATGATTTTTACTCTCCTCATGGATAATTGGGGCCCATTGGGTGAATATGAAGGCTAGGCTTGGATGGTAATAAGCTGTATGAGAGACATCCAAAATGTGTTCCTGCAGAAATCAGCCTTGAAAATTCCTCCTAGAGAAGGTTTCAGAGGAAGAAAGGGACAGAATAGGAATGCTTTTAGTGCCTGGTCATTTGAGAGTTATGTTCTTTCTCCTATGCTCCATGAATTTTATAAGTAAATTGTTCCCAAGGGTTGCCAGGAATCAGATGAAAAGGGGATGATGAAAGCTTTCCCAAACAAGTGGGAGCAGGCAAGCAAAAAACAATGGTCTGTACCATAAAGTTATTTTCAGGTCATGTTATTGTTGAATCAGCTAGTGACCAGGCTTGGCTTTATCAGTTGCCTTTTCACTATTGAGCAGTGTGGTGTACGTTCTTACGGAGTGTGACAGTTTGTGCCCGAAGGATGGTGTGGTAGCTGTATAAATCATGTCTTTATACCACCATGCTCTTAGCAAAGTTGCCACTTCATGAGGATTATTTTTGGTTAATATTTTTTATTTTATTTTGTTGTTTATTTTATTTATTTATTTTGCTATTAATTACAATTTTTAATTTATAGAATCATAGAATAGTTTGGGTTGGAAGGGACCTTAAAGATCATCTAGTTCCAACCCCCCTGCCATGGGCAGGGACACCTCCCACTGGATCAGGCTGCTCAAGGCTCCATCCAACCTGGCCTTGAACACCTCCAGGGATGGGGCAGCCACCACTGCCCTGGGCAACCTGGGGCAGTGCCTCACCACTCTCATGGTGAAGAAGTTCCTCCTTATGTCTTGTCTAAATCTACCCCTCTCCAGTTTACAGCTGTTGCCCCCAGTCCTATCACCACAAGCCTTTGTAAACAGTCCCTCCTCAGCTTTCTTGTAGCCCTCCTTCAGGTGCAATTGTTTTTATTTTATTTTAATCTTCCTCCACAAGCAGCTGGGATGGTTTCTGAGTCTCTGCTGTTGTACAGGATAGTGATTAGTAGCTACTGGCTTCCTCTGAATCCAGAGGTGGTTGCGTTTTGGAGTTCGATATATGCATATAACTCAAGTCCCTTTGTGATTAAAAGCATTATGACCAGCAAATATCACTGTTATATGTCACGCTGATCAGCTGAGGCTTTTTAAAACATCATTCATTTCAGAGTACTCTTAAGATGTTAGCCCATCCATTCCAGGCTGATAACACAAGACAAGAATAAAATATTAATATATAGGTTTATATTGATTTTTATAGATAGATAATATAAAAATATTTCACATTTTCAATTTATTGATTCTCAGCCAAGACCAGAGATAACTAAAAAAATAAATAATACATAAAGTATGTTGTATACACCTCATACATTTTAAAAGAAAGTTCAGTCCGTGTTATCAACTATCGTTATGAGATGACAAATTGAATGTTCACAGCTGATCTTGCTCCAAGGATTTGCCAAACTGTTGAAGTTAATTTTAAGAAGTTGGTGAACAATTGTGAAATAAATAGCAGTTTGTTAATTTTACTGACATTTTTAGTCCTTTGAAGCTATGTATTTTTTTTAATTTGTAGTATGCCACATCAAATGTAACTTTATTGCCTATTATTCAAATCACTTTCTGCTGCTTTTAAATGTCTCATGTTATGTACTTCAGGCTCTTTGAAAGGGAGTGGGTAGTAAACTATGCTTGCATGCAGTCACCTGCTATACATGTCATAGTATATAGCATTTAATTTTCTGTGGACACATTTTTCTGTGGTGACTGGGAGATATCTTTATTAATATGCTCTTAAACTATGAATTTTTTGCACATGGCTACAGCTTGTATTTACTTGTATAGTGGCATTTTGAAATGCAGATAATTTTACTCACATGTGAACCAAACTCACAGTCCCAGTGTTGCACCCCAACATCTGGAAAGTGTAAGTACTCTCTTGCTTCTTCTTGCATTTTAGCTTGTGTCACCGAGCTTATGTTGAAGACTGTAACATGAAGATTAAATGCTTATTTCTTTTGAATGTCAATTGCCAGTGTGAAAATGCTGCTTTCTTACTTTTGGAGTTCATTAATAGAGGTTCTTTTAGAGGTTGATAGACTTTTTTCAAGCTGCTGCTACTAATCCTGTTCATAATGATGTTTTGGAGAATAAAAGGGCAAATTAATAGGATAAAAGTGAAAAGTGGAGGCAAGATAAATAGAAGATTTGTTGTATTTAAATCATGTGGTGCATTAGTGACTAATCAAATGTCTTTAGTTATGGGTGGATGGGAATGGCTGCACTGACTACAGTTTGGTCCTGACAAATGCTGTGACTAGATGAAATTTTGATGTCTCAAACTCAGCTGAGTCCCGTTAGGGATCTGAGGAAAAAAAAGTGCTGCTGTAATGGTTGGCAGGCATATTCCCTGGATTTATCTGGTTTCTGCTTCCTTTGATGTCTGAAGTCTTACTGGAGATTGCAGCTTTGGGGCTGATCATTTCAATACAGATGTCCTCCACATTTTCCTTAGAGATTTCTCTTGAGAAAGTACTTTTTAAGGCCTACCTATACCCACATCTTGACTCACCTTCTCTGGAACTCTTAAATCACCAGGCAGGCTTCTGGATGTTGAACTATGTGCATCGCCCAGAAATCTGCTAGCCTAGTGACTGAAGAATTGCCATCTTTTCCAGTTGATCCGATTTGGTGGTTTGTTAAAGGGCACTCATAGATACATTTTTATTTTAAAATAATATATTAAACCCAAATATAAGTATTTTGAAAAATTCTTACTGCCAGATTTCAGGTATACAGCATATCAAAAATTGCCTTCTGACTCATAATGTTCTGTGAATTAACAGTAAAATGCCTGACCCCTATACAAAGGAATAAGAAGCATTGATCAACAATGAATGCTTCTGACACTAAACATCAGAGTATAATTAATATCCTGATTCTGATATTTAATCAGTTTTATAGTGATGTAGTTCATTTGGGGAAGCATTATCTAAGGAATCTGCATTATATAGTGTTATACTTAGGATAATGCTTTTTTTTACGTTCACGTCAAGGTGTGACTGCTCATAGTTTTCAGAGTTGCACAGGCATAGCTAAAATGTTTGGTATTTATTTCCATTGCTTACGGACTATATATGGTCAGAAACACAACAGTTGTTGTCTCCGTTGTTTCTATCTATTGCGGTGTTAGTGTTTAGCTGTTATCATGCTCAAGTGTGTTCCTAGATAAGTCTTTCATCACATACAACAGTGAATTGAAAGCAAGTTACGTGCTGGAGTTATATTTTGAGCCCTGTTACTATTTAAAAGGAAATTAGAAAAAATAATTTGATGTTCCAAATGTCTGTATTTAATGTTTTTTTGACATTAAACAGGGATGCAAGGCCTTGATGGCATGGAGGAAGCTACCACTCACTGGCAAAGAATAGGGAACGTACTGTAAGGATGTTTACTAAAGGAAGGGGATAGTGATCTCTAGTATTAGATGATGTTCTTTCTCTCCTGCAAAATAGTAAGAATGAGCTCAGCTTTCTCATTCTACATTGGGGTACATGTTTAGGCTCTGCATCTAAGGGACTTTCAGTCTGAGCTGGGAGGCAGAATTTAGATATACAAGCGGCTTAAAATAATCTGTGCTGTACCCTTTTCAGCAAATGAAGAACACATCCCTTGTAGAAAAAGCTTCTGACATCACCATCACTGGATCAGGTGTCCCTGAGTGGGAAAGGGAGAATGAAGAGATGGGTGTAAGGCATGAAGGGGGTGTGTGGTGGCTCTGATTACACATTAGGCAGAACAGTATGAGATGTGGAAGTGAAACTTCCTGGTATGCAGTGGTGAAATAATTGCAATGCAACAGAATACAGTGGTATCTGAGTAGGGTAAGAGAGTATGTGGCAGGAGAAAAATGTCCCGTAACATCTACAGGAAGCTAATGTGAGAATCTGAGTTATCAAGGTGTTGAATAGTAGGAACATGCAGGAGGTATCAATCTGATTTGCCCTGACCCTGATAGCATCACTTCCAGTTGACTGGCTGAAGCAGAAGCCTTTATTTGCTGTCGCAGATGGAGATGGGATTTGTGGGAGCAGAACAGGTGATCATAGTTATGACTAGTATTGTTTAATCTCTTGTTTTTAGAAAGGATGTTTTTTTTGCACTCTGGTGTGACACTGACTCCTCTCCTTCTCTGGTACCGATTGTGCGAGTCAAATGCAGGCAGAACGCAGGAACAGCCACAAAGCCACTGAAAATTAAAAGAATAAATTTATTGCTGTTATGTCATGATCTGGGGCAACTCCGAAACAGCACTTGGGCAGAGGAAATGCAAATGAAGACATGAGCACCATGGAGCTTGGTCCTTGCTCGTGATCCTGGGAAACTCTGAAACAGCACCAAGGCAGAGGAAACGCAAACAGGGAGCACAGGCACCATGGAGCTGAGCTTGGTCCTTGCTAGAAAAAGTGTCTGTGGCCTGCCACTTCGCCTGTGTTTATCAGGGGAAAACAAAGTAGTTTTCCATTATGCTTTGATCTTTCTCAGAGCAGCTTTGAAATCTCAAGTGAGTTTTCTAGGATGGTCCTGAGTTTCACAGGCGTATGTTACCTAAACACAAAGAGTTCTGCTTCTTAAGCACCCATGACTAAGTAATGATTAGCATGATTAATGCATTTTTCTACGTGCTTATAGTTTCTCCTTGCTATATCTTCTGTTATATTACTATCCTGCTTCTTATGTGTTAGTTCATGCTTGCAGAAATTGAAGCTGCAAATACTAGCGTAAATCAGAGTTTATAAGTTTGCTATTATTGGTGTAAACTCCCTTTGACAACTGTGTTTCTCTGGAACTGTAAATCCACCAGCCTCTAAGGGTACAGTTCACAAGAGTGGGTGACAGGGCTTTCTTGGCAACCATACCCTCTTGTGGGAGGACACAAGAATGGCATAAAATTCACTGCATTCCATCTGGATTCTGCACTGCTGCAGTTAAAAAGAGAGAGAAGAAAGCCAGATGTACAAACAGAAGATGGAGAAATCTGATATTTACAGAGGATTTAGTAGGAGGAAAAAGTCTATTCAAAGAGATGAAAGCATAATTCTGATGTTCTTGCCTAAAACAATACAGAATATCTAGCTGTAGTCAGCGTGTGATGTTGTGCACTGTCTGTGAGGGGTGCTCACTGACTGCGGTTAGTGGTATTACTGCAAGTATCTGTATAGGTTGCTGGCTGTTGTTTAGCAGCCCAGCAGAAGCGTGTACCTTTGGTCAGCAATTTGCCAGTAGCAAATTTGCCAACAGGCTTACGCTTATTTTTTTAAAGGAATTTTCATGTAAATTTTTGGATAATTTTGGTGCTGGATAACATGTATGGGTTCTCTTACTTTTTAGAAAATTACTTGTTGCTGAATTGTTTTTTCACCTTTCCCTATCCCCAAGCATAGATTTGTGTAAGCACATGCATAACTAATAGTCATTTGATATTGGCAGTAGCAGTCAGTAGCTGATCAGCTAATGGCAGTAACGCCATTTACTTTGGAAGTCACCTACCTGTGTGCTAAATAGTCTTGGAAGTGTCTGTTTTACAGTAATTGTGTAGTTATGCTATATCTTGACTTTGGTTCTTTGAGTTGCTTTGGATTTGAATGTCTAAAGTAATCAAAATACTATGAATACTCCTATCCTTCTGCTTCCCTATTTGTGCCACTAAAAGGGCACTGTCCTTTGTGTTTCATTGTATGTGACAAATATAATTATGGAAGAATATCCAGTAGATGGGAATTACAATAAAATGGATGAAATTGCATTGAACTGTCATGCTGTCTGCTGCATTTTAAGAAAGTTCTAGCATCGTATTGTTATTGGAGCTGTCATTTTCTGCTGCTTGTACTCATAGCTCCTATCTGCCTAGGCTGTATCTCATAGCTCTATTTTAGGGTTGTGACTTTGTACTTGTTTATCTGGCTATTCCAGCTTATATCTGACTCTTTCTAAAGGGTTGGTCGGATTTCAGGCCCTTCTGGCTTGTCTTTGCCCATGCTTTCACTCACAGAGTCACAGAATGGTTGAAGTTGGAAGGGACCTCTGGAGGTTATCTGGTCCAATCCCCCATTATGGCAGGGTCAGTAATCTGCCCAGGACCATGTCTAGTCAGCCTTTGAATACCTTCAAGGATGAAGACTCTACAGCTTTCCTGTGCCACTGCTAAGTTACTCTCACAGTGAAGAAATGTTTCCTGATGTTTAGGCAGAACCTCCTGTGCATCAGTTTGTGCCCACTGCCTACTGCCTTGTCACTGGCCACTGCTGAGAAC
The DNA here is from genome assembly GCF_017976375.1 of Cuculus canorus. Taxonomy (NCBI): domain Eukaryota; kingdom Metazoa; phylum Chordata; class Aves; order Cuculiformes; family Cuculidae; genus Cuculus; species Cuculus canorus. The sequence goes on from NC_071407.1 coordinate 7,789,507, forward strand.
AGTCTGGATCCATCTGCTTTGCACTCTCCCTTAAGGTATTTATACATGCTGACAAGATCCCTCTGAGCTTTCTCTTCTCTAGCCTGAACAGTTTCAGCTCACTTGGCCTTTCCTCATACGAGAGGTCTCCAGTCACCTAATTGTTTTCGTGGCTCAATTGCCCAGAAGACATCAATGTTGAAATGGTACTATTTTCATATTTTAGGACTACTTGAGGTTCTGAAGTGTCTTGGGTGCTTGAAGGACACCCAAATCCATACAAACCTTCTTTTCTGGAAGGTACAATAGCAGAGACCTGCTCAAGTCATCTCATGTGGGATCTGTGAACATGTCATAGAGCTTTGTGTTGATGGGTCGGGGAAACATTACATTGGAGGTATCTGAGGAGCTGCAGTGCTGTCACATCATCTTTTTTGTTCCCAACTTTTAGAAAATATTTCTGGTAATTACACTGTCTCCTATCATTTCCTATCCTCAGCTAAGCTATATCTTACTTCTTTCCTGACCAATTATTAACTTATAGGCTCACCACTCACTGCTATCTGGACTTCTCACAACAGAGTACTTTCACTCCTTCCTAACCAACCAGTTCTCAAATCTGTATGTAAAGCCAAACCTCTTTATTTGTATTTGTTTGTATGTCTTAAATATCCATCTTGGTGCAACACTGTGGGTGTGCTTGGGGTTTTAAGCAGTTTGGCGGCAGCAGAGGACAGAGAGGTATAGGAAGAGGCTGCTGAGGTTCTTTGGTCTGTCTGTGCTAGACCTGATGCTGAGGGATTTGCACAGGAGCAACCCTGGCTGCACATGCGCACCTGGAGTTCGAGTGGTGGTTATTCTGGCAAGGGTCCTTAGAATTGCTAGTGGCTTCTGGATCCCCCAGCCCCCATTCCAGAGCTTTCTAAGCAGGGGTACTGTGCAGTTGCAGCGAGAGCCCTCCTATGTGCTCCTTGTATGCTGACAGGGGATGGAGCTTCTCTATAAATAATCAGTGCCAAGAAGCGCATGTGCACACCCTCTGCCCCATGGACCATGTTTCCTACTGAAACCTCTGGTGGATTTGTTAGGGTGGTGATTATTTTTGTTATATTCCCTTTTTTCTTCTGCTACTTTTCTCCTTTTTCTCTTTTTCCTTAAATCTACCTCATTTTTTTTTTTCTTGGTACTTTTGGATGAATTTGGTTGTATCCAAGTTGTTGTTGTAAATTGTTGTGACTTTGAGCTCAAAGTAGAAGGTTGTTGCTTTAAATCATTATTACTTTGAGCTCAAAGTAAATATTAGAATTTTGAGTAGACTTAAGGAGTGACTGTTGTCACTTCTGTTGCTGCCTTGCAAATGTTAAAAAAGGGACCTATCGCCTCCATCCTGCTAGGCAGGTCTGTTGGGGTCGGACACTTAACGCTGCAGCTCTGCCTTCCCTGGTCAGTTTTGTTTGAATCACTTTTACAATGCACAAAGAGACTCTACTAGTGGGAAACACAGAAGTTATAAAAGGTACTTGGTTATTGCCTAGTGCATATAGTACCTAGCTAAGTTACTAATGATAGCCAAGACTAATGAGTGACTAAGTAAAGTGTTAATGTGTTTATTACCCCCAGGAATGCTGGCCAGACAGTTGTCAGTCACGTGGGAAAATGTTGGCCTCTGTTGCGTCTTTGGAACTGTGGCTCAGTTTTGCAGAGCTGTTATCTTGCGGGTTTCTGGGTCTTTTTGATAAGAGCCTAAGGTTTATAACTTCTCATGCTGGTATTTTTTTCCTCTTGGGTTTAACTGCTAATTAATACTATTTCCACAATTCCACTTCTGTGTTTTCGCTTATCTTGTGTGATGTTAGATGATGTACGTACTTTCACCTTACAAAAATTTTCTCAGCTAAGGTCACTCAGATCTACACTGAAACTGGGCCTTGGATGACAGTGGAGCCACAGGACTGAGGATGACCTATTGTATTCCTCTGGCTGATTCTCTCACTGTCCCCTGCACTGCAGATTTCCTTCTCAGAGTAACCAGTTCTGTTTTCTTATTGCCTTCTCTTCATTAATTCTTGTCAGTTCCTCAAGACTGAACTAGTTTTCAACATAAGTTCTGAACAGCAGCAGACTCTGTGCTTAAGAAGTTTAAGGTTCCCCAAGTTGACTTACTATTTATCCTTTTACCCTGAGAAGTATGAGGTTAACAGACCAAATTTATCTTGGGCTGCAAACCTGTTTGCAAATATGCCTTAAAGTGCTGAGTTAAAATAACCTACTGGCTGCTTTGTCTTTGCTTGGATGGCAAGACATTGCAAAAATAGTAGTGAATCCAGTTGAATCCTTTTAAGTGCTAATAAATAACCAGTAGTAGAATATTCTGTGCTGTTTTCTTCCTCTCCTTGTAAACACTTCAGATGGTGTCTGTCTAGAAAAAAAAAGTCAGTCCATGAATAGTGGAGCAAGGAGGAGCTGTCTTCCTTTAAATCTGCATGTCGATGTTTCTGTAGATTCTTTGAGACTTATGGTACGTGAGCTTTTACTGCCAGCCCCACCTTGCCATCACTGAGAGCTTTAACTTTGTCTCTTTCCTGATATCCTATTTCATGGAAAAGTCATTATCTAACTTACAGTATCTTTCTCTGTGTAAAAATTTTGTTGAAGTTGGTCAGAAAGTTTAAAAGTTACCAGGTGGCCAGTCAAGCAGCAATGGTAATTTTATTGTCTTGGCAAACAGCATCTCCCTGATGCTTTAGTTGGAATTTGTTAAAATTAATCTTGAGGGACCAAGGTGGACAGCTCTGCACTCACACATCTTAATTGCAGGAAACAGTTCGTTGTTTCATGCTTTCTTGTCTTATTAAGGCATCACATGTATCAGCTTCATGTTTTTGTGCAAGTGTTTTTAAGAATTTGACAATTATATTGGTCTGAATTAAAGCTATAGTGTACACATGCCAAACGCATAAAGAACATGTGATGTTAACTTGTACTTTTAAAGCCTGAAATGTAACATGTCAAATTTAAGATATTCAAACCCAATAATTGTCAGGACAAACGGATAGTAATGAAATAATGTGAAAATAAAATGGAGACAGTTTTTGTTGATATGGCTTTTTTTCAGAAATTTGGGAAGTTTTCTTCCTATTTGATGTCTTAAGAGAAATGAAAGCAAGGATTTTAGTTTTGTGATAGTGTGTCCATTGCAGGTGGGGAAATAAAGGACCTTTAAAGATCAAATGTTCTGATTAATATTTGCTTTTTATTTCCTGTAGTTTTATTTGTTGTGGTGTGCTCGGCTATGGTGTTGGTGTTATCTCACCAACTACTGGAGAATAGTTCTGATTTGCTGTCCTGAACACAAGAAATTGATACTTTTTGCTTTATTTTTTTGTCATGTAGCAGATGCTAGAACTGGATCTCAAATCTGTGTGGTTTTTATTTATTTACGGAGTTTGCTAACCATGTACTTAATTTACATGATTTGCACAAAGACTTTAATAAATCCAAGAGAAGAATAGAGAGCACTATTAAAGATGGGGATCCTGGAAAACTGGTGAGTTCCAGCACATTGGAAGTATTCAGTGTTTTGAGAATCAGGCCAGTCCTGTCTTAGGTGCTGGTATGGAGCCTCTGTAGTCATCAGTAGATTTACTTCTATAGCCTTTGCTCAATATTTTTCTCTAGTGCAGTAAAAGCAGCAAAACTTTTTTTTCTCTAAATCTTGAAGATCTGTATAGAGCCAGTCTAGCAAACTCCATTGCACTTGAGCGGTTCTCAGTTCTGACTGAGGGAGCACATAAATCTGTAAGGAAAATCCCTTATGTTTCTATGTATGTATTCTGTGCAAGCCTTTTTGCTTAGTTTTGGATTTGAGGACTCCAAAGCTTATAAAAACACATACTTGCTTCAGTGACAAAACTCTTTCCATGACTTCAGCACTTCAAGTACTCTGAAGTAGACATGCCAATGGCATTCATGTGTAAGTCCTGTCCAGTTTTCTTGCCTTTGGGCGAAACTATACAGTACTAAGGGTAGTGTGAATTTTATTTCAGCAGGCAATGTTCTTTCCTTACTTTTGGTCAGAATTTGTAGAACAAAAGGAAACAAAAATTGCATCCTCCTGCAGTCTCTCTCTGCAGAAAACACTGTGAAACAAGTAACTACTCAGATAAGCACACTCCATTGTCATACCAAGACTTGGGTAACTTAGGACTTGGGTAAAAAAGCATTTAACTCTGGAACAATACCATTTTTTTTAAATGTTGTATTTTTCTTTATTGTTGCATCCAAAATCCAGGACATGGTTAAAGCTGTCATCAGCTAAGGGGTGGCTTAATGAATACGTAGTCTTCTAATAGCTACCTTTACTAATGTTTTTACCTAATTTTAGCACAGCCAAAATTATTAATTTCTGTGACTTTCGATACATCTTTGGTTTCCAACTTCATATAGAGAGTTTAATGAGTCAAAGGTTTACTTTAGCAGTTTGTGCTTGTGTCACAAGAGCTTTTGAGTGCTGTTCTGTGTAGAGCAAGTTTTCTCAAGGTTGTACCATCATTAGCAAAGCTGCTCCGGTGACAATAGTCTTTGAAATGATTTCAGAAATGAACGTAATGGCATTTTTTTTCCTCAAAATACATATAGGTGACAGACTGCCAAAAGTAAGCTTGGGTGTTTATCACTGTTGTTCCTGTTAAATATAATTTGCAAAACTTCATGTTGGAGAGCAATATATTGTCTGCTGGCACAGTTACTCGTTCCCTTGTATAGATTTCACATATTTTATCAGTCAGGTGTATGAGATTTTCATTCTTTTATTTTTAATATGATTATAATGAGAAGAACAATATTTGATTTCCTTCTGTGACCAGGAATTATTTAATAGCAAGGACAGCAAGGTACATAGTAATATAAAAAGCAATGACTAGAAAAGGTTAACATGGCACCCCTGGCCTCGTCTGCAGTTAAGAGTAATGGTGTTATTGCCAAGGGAATCATTTCAGAATTAAATGAATCAGAAGAAAAGAAACAGAACATCAATCAAAATGTGGAACATTCTGCATGATCTGTAGTAATTGACCTTCATTTCAAGGCTATAGGGTAACAATGAGATGCCAAATTTATTTGCAATACTTGCGATTTGCCAAATAACACAGCTTTTTCTTCCTGGATGTTGTGAAATAACCTAAGGGAATTTGTCTTCGTTTTGCAGGTCAAGCCTTAAAGGTATCAGCAGAGGCATTTACCAGTGATCCCTGCTATCTGCCTAAGAGGCAGGCTGTTGTCCAAGCAGCACGATCCCTGCTCACAGCTGTCACAAGGCTTCTAATTCTTGCGGACATGGTTGATGTGGCGTACTTACTGGAACATTTAACTGTGGTGAGTCGGATTTGACTTAACTCAGACTCCCTTTAGCCACATAGTTGCCTGCTGATAGCTATTTCTGCATTGAAATGTCTTTTTTTTTACTCAGGAATTGCAAATCTCATGGACATAACACCTTGGCAAATGGGAAAAATGTAGCTGCTAGATGAGATTTGTAGAATGTACCCAAAAAAGTCTACTTCTAACTCAATATGTTTGATCTGGGGAAGCAGATGGTTATCCATACAATTGTTTTAATTTCCTTTACTTCTTACTTCCTGTTTTCTTACTTGAATTGTATAACTCTTGATGCATGAAACTTTCTTGATGCTTTTGGCAGAAGTAGGGAATAACTTATTTCTAGAGAATCTTAAAGGTGGAATTTTCTGTGGATATTTACAGAAGGAAAGAACTCAGTATGTAGCGGTCTATCTCTGTATTCAAGTTGGTTTTTGAGAGAGATCAGTTAAAAGGAGAGGGAGAAAATGTATGAGAGGCACCTGTGGCAACTCCCCTGCTCCAGCTATAGATTTGTCCCTGGCAGGCAGAAAATGAGAAAGTCTTAACATTGGCAAAGCTTCAAAAAATGTGCACTGGAAAACATTCTCTAAAAGCCACTTATTTTTCTTACTCAAGGGAATAATGCATTTTGGAAGCATGTATCATAGCAGTGCTATGTTTTGGGTCATCTTTTTTTTCTGCCTGGCTCCCTTTATACAGAAAGGATGGCTTCCTTTTATTCCCATATAAAAGTAACCAGTAGTTGTGCCAGTATTGCTGAATGAGGCGAAATTTCAACTGCTGTTGTACAACATCAAAATACTTCCCTGTCTACATAAATTCAAGTTTCCTTAATGTCAGTGTAGTGTCTCGTGTGAACAAGCTTCCTCCCTTTTTAAAACAGTGTGATTTTAATCTTGCCATCGTTACGTCTGACAACAAAAATGTTTCCTTGGGTGTGTTTACTCCATTCAGTCTGGTGTGTCTTTGCTGGGAAGAGCAAGGAGTTGTTCTATTTTTGTTTCCTCCCCCCAACATCTTGAATAACGTGTGACAGACTGATAAAAAATCAGTTCTATTAACTTCTTAATGTTTCAAGGCAGAGGTGAATAATCAGTGCCATCTCTAATAATACCTCATGCCACAAGAGGACCTACTGACTTAAAGTGGACCATTTTAGAGCAAGCTCAGTCTGGAGAGGACAGAGGAATGAAAATTTAACTCCCAGGCAGAGTAGGAACAGTATTTCATAATAAAACAGTGTTTTGTGGGTTTCAGTGTTGTTCAGAACATCCAACATTGTCAATTGTTGGAGATGCAGTACAGGCTAAATGAATGGTGACTTGCAGAAGCTTCTATGTTGTTATATATCTATATGAAATTTGCCAGCTGGAAGAGTAGTGGCCAATGCCTTTTGTACTGTTTGTGGAAAGTTTTCTTAAATTATGGTATTTTTCATTGGTAGCCTATTACATTTTTACATATGTATTTTCATAATCTTAGATGCACCCTTCTAAAATGTTTTCAGTACATTTTACATGAAATAACTGAAATTGGGTTGTTTTCTTTCCTAGAGTCAGAGTATTTCTAAACAACCATATAATTTACTTCATGATTTCCATTTGAAAATGAAAACAATAACTGAAAATAATAAACCTGCAAAGAATCATTTAGGAAAAACTCTAGCACTGCAAAGACTGTTATCTTCTAGTTATTTTCTTTTTCTGTGCTTTAATTTAGTTCTCTTAATAGGAGCGACAACTGAATTCTTCAGTTAACTCTTAGAATAAATTAGTGTGGTGTAACATTCTCTAAAATGCCCAAGTGAGAAGAGTCACCCCAGTCCTTAGAGGAAGGGGGTACATTTCCCATATTTATTTAGTCTCTGGCCTGGCTGTTGAACTTGTCAACAGTGGTCTTAACTGTAGTGCTGTCTTGTCTTTTTATGTTAAAATCTAATTAGGAAATGCAATTAAATATTGCAATATGAAATTAAATATTTTAACAAGTATCACTCTTGCTCTTTTCAAAGTCCTTAACTTTGATTATTATACTTCAAAACTCCCTTAGGAATTCAGTCTTTCTTCAGTGTGGATTTGCTCCAAGAAAAAGATATATTCACACAGTCGCTGCAATGTAGACAGTAGACTTTGTCTTTGCTGTATAAGCTTTAATATTCTTGATGTTTGCAAGTTCATATAACTTAAAAATCAACTCCCTTGTAAATGTCACCAGCAGGATTTTTTTTAACTTGTTCTAAAATTGTAATACTTCTACCAATTTATCCTCTCCTTAACAAAGACATGCGTGTTATAGCTCTTAATCATTTAAGACGTGAGAAATCTCATGGGCCTTTACTTCCATAACTCTGAGCTCCATAATAAAATGAAGAAATTTAAAGCACTGAGCCACAATTAATTATAAAAATGAAAAAACCTCATAGAAGAATAAATGATATGAGAGTTCTAACCAGGAAAGTTTTTTGTTTTTATGTATAAAGTGGAAAAAAAAGTGGACCAGCATTATCAAAGAATTCTGTAGAGTATTAATTGGATCTTATTCAATACAGAAGTATTTAATGGGGAATTATCTATTTATGTATCTAATATTTTTCAAACCCATTTCTTAGGTTGCGGAAAGTTTTTAATCTTGCTTTCTCAGTGAAGCTGGTTAATTCCAACAATGACATTCAAAACAATTGAAACCATACTTACTTCTATAGACAAAACAAATTTTGGATCATTAAACTTTAATTTCCTCTTTAATCTGTGAATAAAACCAGAAAGGAAGCAATGACAATGTGACTAGCTGTCATATAAAGCATCATCTAGTGTTGTCTGTCACAACTGCCGTTCTAACTATATCTAGAAAAAAAGATGAACCTCAGCTACCTCCTTTCAGTTTGTAGTCCATAAAATTGTTGTTTTCTGTACATTTCGCTTAGGCTTAGAACTCTGTTTGACTTCCATGTAATGAAATGTTTATATAAGACATAGTATATGCTCAAAATAATGAATATTTTGTCACAAAAATACTGAAATGCAACTTTTGAACTAGAAATAACAGGTCAGAATTTGATAAACCTGCAGGAATTTCACTCCAATTGTCCAAACCCATACCATTGTGAACATGAGTTTTGCTTTTTGAAATTTAACTAATAGTGGAGAGAATTTTGGTTGTTTTATGGATTCTATAGAATCCTCACCTAGTTAAGTGTGTATTGAATAATGCATTTTAGAAGCCAGTACCAATTCTGAGTGACTGATCATATTCTGGCATAGTACACTTCAGCCATTTGTGGAATGTATGGCTTACAAGGAGTATGATGGTCTGGTACAAACAGTAAGCTCACTTTAGAGTTGACTGAGAAAATAAAGTACATCACACTGATAAGTGAGGTTTTGATTGTTTTAAATAATTTAATTTTTTTAAACAGGGAAGAGTTCAAATAAATAGTTACCTGTATCTGAATTTCCATACTTTAGAGTTTGAAGCCCCTAATCAAACAGAGTTGTGAAAATAAAGTCAGACAAAAAGCTGTCTCATGTCTTGCACTCCTCGATTCAGGGCTGTATTACCAGCCTTGTTCATTATGGTTAGTAATGCTCGATATTATTTAATTAAGTGAATTAAAAGACTAATGGAATTGCTTGAGTGTATTGATCAGAAGAGAACAGCAAGAGAGTAACAAGTTCTGAGAATTTCATTCAAAGCACATTGGCTGTCTTTCTCTAATCTATTTCAGATCGTGCTGAGCCAACATGTTTTATCTGTCTTTTTTCCCTTCTTGTCATGTTTGTAGATTTACTGTTTAAGTCTTCATATTTTTCATGAACGCCTCAGACAGCGTGATCTTTATGAAATGCTTGCTTAGAGTTATTTAAAACTTTTGTGAGGAAAAAAAATAAAAGAGAATGGCTACAGATAAGAAGCAACTTGTGAACTTGGGCCTGTGGGCATAGTGCTGTCTGTTCCTTCCCTCTCTGCAGAGTATAAATCAGCATTTAAAATGTTTTGAGCTGGGGAAAAACAATATGGTTATATAAAAGAAGAGAGATAAGTCATCTCAGGCTTACCTACTCTTCAGGGTTAGGTATTTAATTCAACTCGTGTAACTGCTTAAATTAGAATTGGATTTCCCTGTATTACTTTTCACTGGTTTCGTATTGTGGTATCATAGGGTAAAATATTAAAAAAAGAAAAAAAGGGTGTAAAATAACGTAGGCGACCTTGGGGGCTACATGTGAAACTGAAAATTATCAGAATCATCGAATCACAGAATCCCTTAGGTTAGAAAAGACCTTTAAGATGGTCAAGTCCAGCCGTTAAACATAATATTACCAAGTGTAGCAGGTAACTGACCATTTCCCCTTGGATTATGGGGGCTCCATTCTGTTCCCCATCCCTGCCTTCCAGCTCAAGGGTCTGGGCATCCCAAGAACAACTGGTCTTACTATTAAAGGCTGAGGTGAAGACAGCGTTAAGTACCTCAACCTCTTCCTTATCCTTGGTCACTGTTGCCTCCTGCATCCAATAAAGGATAGAGATTCTACTTAGCTCTCCTTTTGTTGTGAATGTATTTCTAGAAACTTTTTTATGGCAGTAGCCAGATTAAGCCATACCTTCTTCACACCTTCCTTTTGGTGGGTATGGGTCACTCTCATGGCATGAGAAATCTCAGATAATAAGGTGCATTAAGAAGATGACAGGAGTGCTTGGGAAAGGATTTGGCTTCATTTTTGGTTCATACTCATTTATTTTCCATCAACCAGCAGAAATGGATTCTTGCTACCAATCTGAAGTCAGTTTATGGTACATGAGATGCAGTTATTTATTATCAGGGCAACAGTGTTTAGCATTGCTCTCTGCAAAATCTGTGGCAGTCTGCAATGTGCAATAAATGACAGAGTAAAAGCAGCTCCTAAAGAATTACTCTTAAGAGTTAGGCTTTTCAAAGTGAACATCCTTTTGAGTGGAACAGGAATCTGGATCCACTTGTGTTCTTGGTTTAGTGGCCTCTTGACTGCTGCTTTGTAACTCCATAATGACTCCCAGCTTAACAGTCCCTGGGGCTTCCCTTAAACAGCTGTATTCTTAATAACTCTTCTGACAAACTGCTGTGAAGGAATGAGTTCCACAGTGACTGCACTTCTGTTTATATAATATCTGGTTTTGGTCTTAGCATGGGAATGACTGGAGGAAAAAAAAGAGCATTATTCTTTTCTTGCTCGTCAGAAACGTTGCTTTGAAGAAGAAACACGGCTTTTTGAAGAAAACCACAACTGCTGGGTTCAAACCACACTTAAAATAAAAGGTTTGAGAAAAAAAAAAAAACAGTCCTCCATTCTTTGCAGTGTAGACCGTTCCCTTCAGTCTTATTTCTAGTTTGGTATCTGTTAGCATATTTATGTCTGAAGTAGACTCTTCAGTGTTGTCTTTATGTGCATTGAAACCTTTTCTTTGCTGTCACACCAAAGACTTAGGTGTGGGTCAGCTCCCTCAGGAATTTCTGCTTCTCAGGAATTTCCTAGTTTGGCTTCTGCTGCAGGTGCCCTTGTCTGCTGTTTTTCACCATCTCCTGTCCTGCCCAATATCCTAGAAGGGTCTCCATGAGCAAACATGCTTAGTAGATTTGCGAGTGTACATGATTTAGAATACAGTAGGAGCAGACCCTTACCTTTAGGGGTGCCAGGGCAGATAAATATGAAGCCTTCCTCCCTTCTGCTCAGCTGTTGCCGTTTTAATAGATTCACGTGTCACAATAGCGAAGGAAAATCTATTGCAGAGACAGAAAGCAAGAGGAGGGAATAGGTTACCCTCTTAAAACCCCTGTCTGGGAGGGAGTGTCGTTTTGACATCTCTTGAAAACTGTGCGTGTAAATGTGGGTAGACAGGGCTGAGGAGGGAGGATATAAATGTAGTTTTATTCTGAATTAAGAAAAAGAGTTCAGGAAAAAATGCCTGAGGCTGGGGAAAGCTGCCTTAGACAACAGTGCTATCTGTTCGTATCCCTGAGATGATGAAAGAGAATATAAGCAGCAACCTGTCAATCACACAAGCCAGAAGAAAATAGTGGTGAAAGCAAATTTATCTGGACTCACTTGGTCTTAAGCTTTATACAAACTCTTTGCACCCCCAGGTGTAAGGGGAGGGGGAGTGTAAGAAGCGAGGCTTATTTTGAATGGATAAGACTTACCTTTATGTAAGATGGAATTTTTCTGGTTTGGTTTAACATGCGTAGTATCAAGGATGTTTATATACTAATTTTTCATAAAAATATATAATTGTAAAGTTGCGAGATAGATCTCCCCAAGCTTTATGCTTAAAATTCAATTCATTTGGTAACTCTTTTACAAAGATGGTTTATAGCATAGGTTAACAAGGAATGCATGAGGTTGCCAGAAGTATAATATGATACAAATGAGTTTGAGAAATCTGTGTTATGTCTGGTGATGAAGTTTGAAAATTGTTTCAGGAAAGTTGGAAGGTGGACCATTGGAAAAGCAGAAACCTGTTGTAAATTAGTTGAGCTTTGTAAATGCCTACATGGACCAATCTATGACCCAAGACTCCATTGCAATAGAACATCTTTGAACCTATCGGGAGTAAAAGAACGTTGCTGAATTGTTTCCTTCCTAACTGCAGCAACACTTAGTTGACACTGAAGTGCAGTGCTTATAAGAGGAGAATATGGAAATGTAACTGAAATTTCCTTTCTCTTTGAATACCAGTACTGTTTTTAATAACAGTGCATGGACAAAAGAAGCTTTAAATTTCAGATAATGAAGGGTATCTAATGCTGTCGCAGCTGTTGTACAGAATGTGCCCATGTTGCCTAAGGTGAGTATCCAGTCTTGCAAATTACTCTTAAATATGTTAACTTCATAGGGAGTACCCTGTTATATGTGAGATCTACTGTTATGCTTGATTGAATGAGGAGTTCATGGTCTGTGTAATGTTGTATACGCTTTTATTAGTTGAAAAAAAAAATTTAAAACTATATGAATATTTTCCATCCTCTAACATGGCATAAAGAACTAACCTTTAGAGGTTGTGTTGATTGCTAACGTTTTGTCTTATGCAAAGTCTGACCTCTGAAGTTAGATTAAAGGATTTAATTTAAACAAACAGGGCAAATGTAATACGCTTTGAATTTTGGGATTGATTAAAAAAAAATAAAAATATTCTAGGAATACCTAAAATCGGTATGCTCAAGAGGTAACACAGCTCCATAACATTAGTATTTAGTAGGGTAAAGTCCTAATGCAATGAAAAATACAGCAAGTGTGTGAATAATGGTATTTCTTTTTTTTTTACCATCACAGTTTCAAAGAACATTTGAATCTTTAAGAAATGTGTCCAATAAATCTGATCTACAGAAAACATACCAGAAGTTTCGAAAAGATCTAGAAAATCTTGATTATTTGGCCTACAAACGTCAGCAGGTAAGAACGTGGAAGCTTGGCAGGAAGATGTAGAATACTGGGCATAAACATGATGGGTGGTAACACTGATGTTTTTACAGACTCGTGGTTCTGTCTCTAAGGTTTTATGTGATGTAAAGTCATCATGAAACCAGTAGGGGGGATGGCAGTTCTATTTAATGCATGTGATGTTGAACTCCATGTTTTGTTGATTTCTGAATGGAGAGAAAGATAGGTAAAACAAGTAAGTGAGGCTTAGCAGACTATTAAACTTTGCATTAACACATTTTTTTAACAAAGGGTATAAAAGTACTGTTTGAGTTTTTTGACTCGAAAAATGAACTAAATCCACATAAGTTAATGGAATCAAATATTGACTGTGCATGTAAACTTCTATTTTCTTCATGAAAAGTGAATTTGCAAGGCTAGATTGTGTAAAACTTTGAACTGTACATGGCCTTTGACTACTGCTTGCGAGATCCAGGTTAAATTGCATTCTTAACATGTATTTAACGTTGGACATGCTTTGTCAGGTATGCATGGCTTCTGTGAAAATGTCAGCTCTCATAATGGGTCTTAATTCTTTTTTACCATCTTGGTAAAATAAGATTTTTGCCTCTTTCAGAGCATACTGATGATATGATCTAATATTTCAGTGTGGAGGCGGTTTTGTTTTATATTTTTCTGAATTCTGTCACTTGGTGTCAGTGTTGTCAAACACTTTCCTTGAGGGCAGATCACAGTTGTTTATATCAGGTAATTGATTAGGTAGTTAAAAATCAGGAAAAAGCTCAGGGACAGATGGTATCTGAACACATGAATGTTTGATTCTTGAGACAGAGAGGTCAGGGAGCAATTGGCTTGGGTGAGTTTCAGTGTGGTGGGAGCTGTTATTCTGGTAGCGCTATAGCATAGTTGTTTGTGCCCTTTGACATGGGGCTGCCAGCAACCAAAAAGCAGTGTTTTAACTGGCAACTAATGTGGGTTTGTGCTATCTGATCTCATAATTATGTCAAACATAATAAATGTCACATTTGCAAGGACTTAGAGGGTTTCTGAGCCAGGGAAGTGTAAATGCTATAATTGCTTCTCAGGCCATCATCGCACTTTTATCAGGATCAGCTTTCTGTAGTCTGAATTCTGACTCTTGACTTCGAAATTCCTTGATCTTTCAAGAGATATATATCTACCGCTCTAGCTGACCCTATATGCTTCAATAACATAATTTCACCTTGAGCAGGGCATCTTTTCTCTTGGTTTTGGATATTAACTACCCTTCCCATCTCAATACTTCGCACTTCCAAGCCATTTGGAGAATTTCAACATCCTCATTCACTATAAGGCATGTGTATTTCTCCCCGTGCTGTTTCTGCTCTATATTTAACTGTATTGGCAGAAGCCTTTGCATTTGGAGGTGCTAAAGATGCATTAGGTGTAGAATCACTTCCTGCTTTCAATTACAGAACAGAAGACGGACTGTTCTGTTCTGTGATTGAATCTTTCTAAACTGTTATACAATACTATTAAGGAACTAAACTACCAAAGGATGAAATTAATACAAAAGTCCAGCCCCTAACCGAAAGCAAGTGAGAGAGACTAGAGATGTGTCTTAGCTAATTTGCATTGTATACCTGATAAGTAGTTTCATGATTTTCTTGATTAGTACTTTACCTGGTTTTGCTACTGAAATTTTAATAGAACTTGCTGGAGAATCTAGAGTGAGGAATTTGAACAGCTGACGATCTATTTATTATAGAACATGCTTTGAATTGTCCCGCTTTGAAAAGGAAGTGATATCTCTGTGAAAACATTAAGGTTTGGTTTGATTGCTGTACAAAAATCACAGACCTGGATTGGGGTTGCAACAACCCTGTGTTTGTGACATTTGTATCTGAGTTTGCGGAGTGTGCAGATTTAATTGATGACGACTTACATGCTTTCTTACTAGATTAAGGATATATTAATAGCTGCACTGGCAAAATGTTGAGTCACTACCATCTGCTTGAAGACAAACAATTGTATACAATATAAATATGAATCCATTCATGGTAAAGCAAGTCTTTAATGTAATCAAATTAATGAATATTACTTTTAAATGAAATATGATTATCTGCTTCTGTCCCTATGTTTTAGACACGAGACATAAAGTGTAATAAAGCAATATAATTCTTCAGCAGTGAAGTTTACAGGACAGATGGGAAATTGAAATTGTGCTTTTTAAAGGATGTTTAAAATGACCCATGTTGACTCTGATTTATAAATATAGACTAAACTCCTATGAGTGGTACAAGTATGAGGCAAACGTGTGGGATGATGGTTTATATTAGGTAATTTTTAACTGGCAATTTTTGGAATGGAGTGGAAGGCCTTGAGTTTTCATATGGCCAGCAGATTGCCGACAGAAATGTCTCCTTAAAATAGGCAGTGAGGTCAAGAATTCAAACTTTCTTTGAGGGTTCTTTTGTATCTAAATATTAACATATCTGCAATATGAATGTTTCCAGGGGAAATGAGATAGGACAAAATGATGAAGTACTTTGGGCAGAGGGGACTCAGTGATGGATCTCACCCCTCTCCTTGGGATACTGGAATAGGTGCATGCTTCCTTTTTTCTTATATAGGACCTTGTTCCTATTGAAGGGAAGTTGTCAGTATATTGTTCAATGGAAACAGTACTGGTTTAAAGCCATTCATTATAAAAATCTTACTGTAAGGTCATTTCAGGAGTGTTCGGCAATAGCTACAATAAAAATGGATTTATAATCAAATCTAGTGGTGTTTAGCACCTGTCAAACTCAAATTAACGCTGCTGCCACTGTTCTTAGTGTTATCAGTGCCTTAGGATGCCTGTAGCAGTGCTGGCTGCAATTCAAAGACAATTAGTTTTTGCCTAGAAGTCTCCGGCAAGGTGGTAATCTAACAGTTGACAGCAGAGCTTTAGTATGTAAACACACACAAAACCAGTGTCCTGTTGTAAAGGTATGCTGATTTAAGCTTTACTTAATTTGATTTTGCTTGTATGCCCTCAAGGTAATTGTTAGAGGACTGAATCTGCATGAAACCATTTTGGTTATGCCATTTTAGATTTTTTTCAGGGCTGCTTTCTGATGATTGTTGTATTTAGAAATATTTTAAGTAGTTGTGTTAGAAACCAAAGGAGTTAAGGGCTGTATCTGAGATATTTATTTGGCACACAGTAATTTACTTTGCTTATGGAAAATAATGCTTCTAGGAGATGGAGCAGAGCCCTTAACCTATTTTGGTTTGAAGCAGTCCATTGTACTGCAGTTGTCTTCATGATTATACAGGTCAAATTTATATTTTAAAAATATTTATTTTGGAATGAAGACTTATTTTTATACAGTCAGATGGCATTTCTCTTTGTTAAAATGGAATAAGTGCACTCTTATTCTCTACCTTTGATTGTTCATTTTGCTTTTTAAGATAGATAGCCCGAGCATGGTATTTCTTCCCCAAAGTGCTCTACTCCAGAAACTGGAGCAAGTTTTGAAAAGAGATCATGACCTGTCAACTGGCAGGTTTATCATGTGACTGCAATTCAAAAGGGCTGGGAATGGGAGGGAATTCAGGATAAGGGTAAATTATTTGTTGTCAGGAAAACAATGATGGAAAACTTAGGGAGCTCTGTCATTGTAGCTTATCTGGAAAAGGCTATGGCTTGGAAATATCACAAACAAAGGTACTTAACTAAGTCTTCTAGTACACAGAAGTGTGACAAGGTTCAATGGATGGCAATGAGAAAAGTTCAAACCAGAAAGCAAATGAGCATTCTTGACAATTAACTACTGAGAGGACTCAGTTAAGAGGTCCAGTACATTAATCACTACTTGTAGCCTTCATATCCATAATCCACGCCTTTCTAAAAGATGTGCAGTAACTGAGATGCAAGTCAAAGGGCAGGAATTATTATGGAAATTTGTAAGGCTTGTGCTGCTCAATGAATTTGAATGAGAATGCATATTTTTTTCTAGACTGAAGTATGACAGTACATTTGCTTGTATATTTGAGGGTAAAGGCAGCATTATGTCTTTTGTATTGTCATCCTGGATTAAGAAATGGGTGAGTTTGTTTACTTTTGATTGCCACTGTGCCACCATCCATTCTTCTCCAGGGCTGGATGTGTTGAGATCTTGTTTAGGAGTTTTCGAACAAGCCTAGCACTTCACTTTGGATGCAGTTTTAAGGACAGAAATGCTTTTGATTCCCATAGGCTTTTTCTGAAAATGCCTTCTTTCCTTTTCTTTAATACTTAGTCATACAATATAAATTATGAAATGCAAATATAGGTTGTATTTCCAGTATTCTAGCTTATTATCTCTCCTTAACATAAGAACAACTATCTGTCATGTTGTTGTGTAATTAAAATACTTGATTATGCATTCATTTTAGAAAAAACAAACAGCAAATCGGGGTCTCAGTAGCTAAGAGTGAAAAATTATGACATTTCTGTTTTTAGCCACCTGACATTCCTTGGTAGTTCCATAACTATAGCTCTGTAATTTAGTCATTGCTTCTGTCTCTCCTTTGTCTATAGTTTGCTTAATGAGTGAGCAGGTTTTCCTTTCCCCTGCCCGCCTGAAAGTGCTGATATTCCCTTATTTACAATTTTCTAATTATGTATTCACAGTGGAGGGTGGAAGACTTGTCACCTATCAATTTTGCCAGTGCATGCACCATAGTTTTACAGCTCAGCTCTTCAATTGGATTTCTGTCCATAGTGCTGGTCTTGCTTAATTTTAAGCTGCAAGCAGTTCATATCTCCACGGGCACAATTTTTCTGCCTGTGCGTGGGAGCCAGACCTCTGAGAAAAAGTCATGCCTTTTGAAGGAAGGAGAAATCAAATGACAAGGAAAAAAGAGACAGAGTATTTCTTTAAAAAAAAAAACCCAACTGGTTGGCAGCTTCTGTATTGTTTGGGTTTTTTTGGGTGTGTGTGTGATGATATGGAGTGCTGGTGTGTTCACTTTGCAGCCGCATGTGGAGCGGGAGGAAGGTTTTGCTGGTTTTCTCCTAGATACAATTTTTATCTGTAGAAATCTGAGCATCAAAATTAGGTAAAATAGAGGGGAACCAAGCTGCTTCGTTGCATAGTTGGTTACATTTGCATCTAAGTGCCTGATACTTGTTCTGTGGTTAATGCCAAAGCTACTTGGTACTGCTGGCTGCAGAATCCAGCCTAATATTAGTCAATGGGATGAGGAAATAGAGTCAAATTTTAGTAAGCAATTGAAAGTGTAACTATAAAAAGGTACTCTAGTTTTAAAAGGTATTGAAATTTCTGCTGGAATTGTGTACGTTGTCAGACTCAAGAGCGGGTGGGATTCTTTTGTTGGGCCACAATAAATGTGTGTCCAGAACTGAAAGAGGAACCAGTTGCAGTTAATTGCTTTTTCCACAGCTGTGAGTAATGGATGAAATTTAAAGGAGCAAGGAGGTATATTTTTGCCTTCCAAATGTAAAAGGAGAGAAGAAGTCACTCAAATCCTGTCCAGAATCCAGTTATGAAGGTAGAGGCATGGAAGTCTTGCATGTCTTTGAAATATTTTCATGTGAGCTAGTGTGTTTTGGAATTGGGGGGAAATGAACAGAATTCTGGTTTATCTTGCATCCGGAATGAGAATTATGAGACATTACCCCCTTTCATGTAGTCTTCAGAAAATACAGGTAGTTATTATGTAAGGCTTCAGCCTCCAAGATAAGAAGAGCTGAATTATCATCTGAGGTGCTCGTGGCAAAAAGACCTCAAACCTTTGATATTAGAAGAGAAATTAAAAAATATAGGGGGGGGGGAGAAGTTCTGAAACATTTTTATATCTTTCATTAATAAAACCAATGGTGTTTAAAGAGGGTGAGATAGATGTGGGGGGTTTATCTAAACTTGCTGCTCACTTTTTTTAGGAAATAGAAGGGGACTTGAGTACAGGGCTAAAAAGGGTTGCTGCCGTCTGGTCTTTCCAAAGCTCACTCTGTTGCTGTTTCTGTGAAACAGTACTGTTTACCTACACCCCAAATATTCTCAGTTTGGGTAGAAGTTTCCAGTCTAGTCTTGTCTTTGATAAATGTAACTAAAGCATCTTGGGAGGCAAGGATTGATGATGCTTTAACTATGGAGTGCCCCAGTTATTTAAAACAAACAAACAATTCAAAATAGAGTATAACAGTGGGAAGGAAATGAGATTTTTCAGCTAAGCATTAAATTACAGTAACAGCTAAGTAATGTTAAAAGGGCATAACTTAAAAAGCTTATTAAGAATTTTGAGTGCATGCCAATGGGAACGTGCAAACACCACTGATTTTTTTTTTTACCTAAGCATTTGGTATGGTACCAAATGAATTTTGATAAGTAGTTATTTTATTTCAGTGGTATCTAGTGGCTCAGGATAGAACCCTGTTGTTTTTGTAGACTAGAAACAGATTGGTTTTTTTCCCCAAATGAAATACACTGATATTTCAGATGATATTTTTTCCTAATATGGGACAAACCCAGAATTTGTGGAATGAAAATGAGGTCAGAATCTAAAAAGAATGGTAGTTACTGATGCAACAATAACTTATAACAAGACAGTATCAATGTTCTATTAGGCAGTAATGTCTTCTCAATGAGCTAACAAAACTTTTTATACAGGAGTGAGGTGAGCCTTAAAAGGAATAATTTTCTGTTAATTGGTTTTGATTTTTCAGGAGAATTTATTTAAAGAATAAAGACTGCAAAGTATTTGTCAAGCAGATTTTAACAGTTGTCATAACTAATAAAACATAGTTAAGTAGTATAACTGTTTCATGTTGCTATTAGATGAGGCTGTGCTGCATGCTGAGCTCCACTGGCCACTTTTTCAAAAGTGATTGATTACCCTGACCTGGTTGAATCAGCTGTTAATCACCCACATCAGCCTAATGAATTCGTGTCCCACAATCCCTCAAACCTATGGTTAGTGGCAACATCATTCTCTCCTGGCTGTTTTCTCATTTACTTGCAAATGTTGAGCAAAGGTATTGGCTATTCCCTGTCCTGGACCTTGTACAGTTTGAAGACAGATCTGATCTACTGCTCTAAACGTGTCTGAGAAAGTAATGAGTAAGGTGGAAGGAAGGAAGGATAGTGAAAAAGGAATAGACAGATTTTCAGTGATAATCCAGGCAAGTTTCCAAATGGACACCTTTAATTTCACCCTGCTGCTCCTGTTCTCCAGCAATGCTTCAGCGTGTGGTTGAGTACAAGTAGTAAAAAGCGTCATTTTGCAGATAGTGTGCTGTCTTTTGAAATAATAGTTGATCTTCAGGCACAAACTATACTAGTGTGTTTTAATTATTTAGTCCTAACCAAAAATTTGGGAAGATAATTTCTTTCCGATACAATCTACTTACATACAGGGGGGTCCTTGCTGAACCTTTTTACTACAACTTAATTTGTACCCACCAAGTGGTTCAGGGTGTGGCTGTTGCAACTACCTGCAATGTCAGTAAGCCTAAGTTTAGATGTTTAGTAATTACTGATGCTCAAGAGAAGTGCTTATAATCTGATGAAACTGTAAGTATGTGGGTTAGGCAGTGTGATGGATAAAGTGTGATCTTGTGGAACAGAATAGAATTTTAATGATGGAAAACTGTTCAGATGAGAGACTACTGGAACCACTCCCATACTGGCCAGTATTTGGATTTATTTCTCTTTGGTTTACATGAAGAAAGTACAGTGCACATTTAGGATGAAGCAGAGATTTGAAGTCGAAATGCTCAAACATGAAGCAAAGTTACTTAAAATTAATTTGGTTAATTCTGTGAGCCTTATTCCTTCAACCTTTCCTAAGGCAACCTATTGCTGACTTAAAGCAGTATTGGATTTTGAGTGCACGCTGTAGAATGCAGTTCTCTATCCTAATAATTAGGAGTTTTAAAGATATTTCATGAGCTGCTGAAGATTCAGTGATGTTAACTGGACTTGGGTGCTTATGTTGAGAATCTAGGATTAACGCATGACTACTTGCCCTTATTTCAATAATAACTTTTCTGGTTTAAGTAATTTTAATTCCTCACACTTGCAAGGAAGTTGTAGGTAAAGAACAATTGATAAGGAGGTAAAACTGTGGGTGAGACAGGTACAGCGCTCTAACATAGATTATATGATTTAGCCAAGAGTAAAGTTGAAATAATGAATCTGTACATTACAATGCAAATGAATAATCTGTATATTAAAATGTACAAAGGAATAATTCTGTGCTGACTCTCTGAAATGGCAGTCATTACCTGTGAAATTTCTGGTATGGATAACTGGGAGTTGGTTGGTTTTTTTTAATTAAAAAGTTATGTTTGGGTATTTTTTTTTTTTTAATTGAGAGCATGAGACAGACTGACTTCTGTTCAAAAACTTTATTTTCCACAAATTCAGATTAAAGTTTCTATTCTGTTTGATACATGAGACTTAAACCATCATGGTCTAGTGAGTTTGATATTTGAAAAACCTTGTAAAGGGAAGAGACGTTACCCAGAATTACAAAGTGCTTCATTTTCTGGTCCACTGCAAACTGGGAAAAATCTTAATCTCTGGGATGATTTTAGAATTAGAAGTGATCAACAGCAGTCCTTATCTAAAAACGGTAATTCCCATATTAGCCAAATGCCTTTGAGGTATGCTGAGTTTTTCAGAGTAATTGGGAATGGTAAGAAAGCAGTCGTTTAAGAAGCATATATTGACTGGCGTACTTCAATTTTATGACATATTTTCTGATTAATGGAGGCTCCTCTGAATAGCGGGTTACTTTTTAGTAAACTTCTATATTGAGGAAATAATCAAGGATCATAAACGATCGTCTTTGCAGGGAACTCGTTTTGTACTGTCCTGCCTGCTTCCAATTAATAATTTATTTCATCCAGTGTGTCTGTTACAATCAGTAGGAATAGATCTATGTAATCCAGGTGGTCTATGGAGACTGTTTTAAGAATTACCATATTAGGTCCTCTGCCTTCCATTTTATTTCATTGACTTCATTACTTAGCTTCTATATTCTGACCTGACTTTATTTATACAGGTTTAAATGTGAGGTAGTTTTAGGAAGGTAATAGTGTTACAAACATAGACCACTACAGCTAAAGTCAGACTCTATTCTAATTAGACAAGAGCAATTTCAGTAAATTAAATATTTTAAAACTAAATTGCTTGCCTCTTACTTTGAAGCCTGGCTTTGTTCACTACCATCACACAATTCATGTGGATTGTGCTCAGAATGGACATTAAGAAGACACAGCAGTATTACTATTACTGTGTATTTCACTTTGAGATAACACAAAAACTTTAAAAAATTGTCATGTTTTGATGGTAAGGGTAGACTTATTCCACAGATATTTTCTGTGCAGGGAGTACCAAGATGGTGTGTGTTTTGTTTGGTTTTTTTGATTATCTGTAGGTGAAATACTATTGCCTTCCTGACTGTTTTGGTGTTTGGGAGAGACACAAAGCATTCTACCTTTTAGAAGTGTACAAAGAACAGTAGAATCAGGAGGGCTCTTTAACAATTCCCTATTTTTTGACAATATTTTCCCAATAGAGATTTTACATGATATATATGAGAACCAACATGTAGCTTGTTTTAAGCAGTCAGAACACTGTCTTATTGTTCCTGCCAAGACAAAGCTAAACTGTCCCAGGGCAAACTTAAAAATGATATTATGCTGAAAATAACAGGGTCAGCTCTTTGGTAATGGAAGTTTCTGTGATTGTCACAATCTATTCTGTGTACAGAAACAAAGCTCGTTCTTTCCAGTTCTGATGTCTTATTTTAAAAGAAAAAAGAAAAGAACAAATGAAAGTACAAAAAAACCCCATGAAAGACTAAGTTAAGTTGAACTATGTACGATTAAACTAACGGAGAAACTACATGCAAAACTTCTACAGGAAAGATGAGTGTTTTGACAGGTGTGATAGAGTTATCACAACGTTTGTCTCATTCAACTAGTATTTTTCTTTTCTACTTTTGTTTGCTTTCTTCATTGCATCTACTGTTGTAGTTTTTAGAAAACAATGATGTTGCATGCATCAATGGGATTGTGGTCTTCCTAACTTCCATTCTAGTTTGCCCTCCCAGCTGATGTGCTGTAGTGATTGTCAGCTTCTGGATGCTGGAAATGGATCATGAACTCATTAGGAATCGCTTCCAGCAAATAGAAGTGCTAAACTCCTCTCTATAGACCTAGTCCTACTGTATTTATGCCAGATAATTTTGAACCTGGAACTTTGCCAGTAGACAAAGTCCCTGCAGTCAGAAGCTTTCTGCCTTCTCTTTGGAAGCTGTATCCTCTTTTATTGTATGTTTGGATAAGAACCTTGGAAAATCCTAACATGCCCATATGCATTACACAATGCCAAAAGCCTCTGATGCTTAAAGTAATCTAACTCTTCAGAAACTTTGTCATAATGCTCTGGACTTTGAATGTCGAGAGGCTGTGGACATGCCAGTTTTATGGGTTTTCCTGGGCTTGCCCTGGACTTTGTGAGTTTTTTTTTTTCAGTGTTGTGCCACTACACGTGGAGGACTCTGCTAAGAAGGTGCTAAACTTAGTTACAGAGATCATAGATGCACATGAACAACAGCAGGACGTGCTACAGTATGTGGATTGCTCAGGGACAGTATACACTGACTCAAAGCAAAGCACCAGTACTTTCCCTTGCTTTCAACGGCTGTTTTTTTCAGTTCTGTCCTTACTTGTGCAGTTATAACCTCTGGTATCTCAACTATTAGTTGATGAGTTTTTTCAGGGCTGAGCTTAGACATAGGGCACTGTAAGCAATTGCTGAGATTGGCTGAATGAAGGGTTGAAGTATTGACATCCTCTCTGCTTGTGCTTCAGGTGGCATGGGACATGGGAGCAGAGCTCCTCTTGCATTCCCTGTGAGCCTGGGTTATTTGCATCTACCAGACTCTGCTTTTATTGAATTCCCCAAGACCCGGCGGAACACTGCAGCGTGCAGTTGTGTCTTGGACTTTTGCATTCTTTCTCTCTCTGATCTCGTAGATCTCACCAGAAAGGACTGGTACTCTGGCTTTTTTTGCATCCTGGGCTGCTGCATAGAATCTGAGTGGATCTATTTCATGTATAGAAGTTCAGTGATGCTGAAGATGTACCATGCACTCTCTAGTATTTTGTATAGCTGAGCATGAGGGAGAGAGGTGGGGTAGGAGATATGTTCTATAACTTTCTGAGAGCAGGTGGAAGGGGGGAGATCCTTCAATGTTTTTTGTGACACAGAATTTGTCTACATGCCCCTAGCTTCCCTTGTGCTGTTCTTAGGCCTTGGACAACACATTCAATACAGCCAGGCAAGCGATAACTCTTTTGAGAATGGATTGAACATGCTTCGGGCAAACTTTTGCTCACAAGATCCCGATAACTGTTGGATGACTTCCAGTGCCATCATCCATCCACAACTGCCTGAAATGCTGTGGCTGCCTGACAGCTTTATGTCCTTAGAACCCACTGTGCTAAAGACCTGGTCTTGGTCCTCCAATGAGAAGGACAAAACAGGCTTACCAAAATTATTTTTCTGCTGAAACGAAACTATTAGGGATTTTTTTTTTTTCCTCTAGAGAGAAATGCACAAGTCTGGCAGGAGAAATAAGGGTTTGTAGGCTACAGAACACAAAATTTACTTACGTAAAGCAACAGTGATCTTGTGTGCTGTTTGATAATGTTCTGTTAGGTTTAGATTTGTTGCCACCCCTTAAAAAGTAGTATTTCTAGTTTTCACACCTGTTTCTTTATCATGTCTCTTACCCCATTTATCAATGGCAGGAGTAAAATCTAAAATATTAATTTTTGGCTCCTAACTGTCAAGGGCAGGTGAAGGTAAATACATGAACAGGATTAATTGAAAACTTGCCCGAGAACAGGCTATCAGCAGCAGCAAAGCACTGAGACAATGAACTTCATCACTTATAAAAGACAACTTTAAAGTCTTTAAAATCTTTAAAATATGTCAGATCAGCTCATAGCTTCAAAGTGATTTCCTGTTACTGGCACACACTATAAGTACTTACAATGAAAATGGAGCACAAGGATGACCTAACAAAGAACACCAGTTATTTTCTAGAAGTTTTGTGTATCTTATGTGAAATTTTTTTACTGTGACTTTTCTTCTTTTACCACTTAAAAAATAATTTCCCGATTCTCTCTGTGAACACAGTTTTGATGAATGCGGCTTGGAGCTCAAGCACAGACAGACTGCTGTTGATATCTTTTTTTCCATCCATTTACCAGTGTGTTGCTGGGCAAGCTGCTTATCTTTGCCACTAACGTGTTAAAGCCAATCTGATTTTTGTTGCTGCTGAACCCATAACATACAGGTCCAGGTGAGGCAGAGGAAAATATACAAAAGAAAAAAAAGATACCAGCCAGCATGAGTCTTCCTGCTGCCACTGTGAGAACCAGCTATTACATGTTGCTCTCTCCTCTCAGTAAATCACCACAGTGAAGACTGTAAGAAAATGAAATACATCAAGGTTCCATCTTATTTCTTGTATGAATGTGGTCAGGGTGAAATGATTGTTCTCACTGCTGAATGAGGAAAAAGAATCGCAGCTCTAAACGTCACTGAAGGTAAAATAAAAATACGTTACGTTGTCGAATGTACAGCTGAAAAATCTGCTGTCTTCTGCGAATTGATACGTGAACATATAAACTCCCTGGTAATCTAATAACCCCTAAATAAGCCAATGCTTTTTCTACTAATGAACTGAAAATACATTTTTCTTGTCTATATGTATAATTAGTTACAGAGTTGGCCAGGTATTTCACGTTAGAGCGACTTCATAGGAGAAAAATGTTCCATCCTTAAATTAAGGTTTGGTTTTTTTTTTACTTATGGAATTGCATTTCAGGGGCATCAAATTGACTAAATTCAAGCTATTAAGACATGGATACTTTATATCTTAAACTGTGGCATTCAGCTGAATTCAGTACAGCTAAGGATGTAATATGAAGAGGGGAAAAAAGGAGTGGACTATTCAGAACATGCAGAAAGTAAAAAATTGGGGGAGGGCAAGGAAGCATCTACTGAAACTTGCATTAAGCAAGTTAGATTTATATCTAATGATAGATTTTTATTACTGATATTAACAATTCCAAAGTAAGTAGTGGGCCCAGATAGCTTCTTAAATTAGTGAGAACATTCTGTTTATAGTTGTACTCCTGGAAAAATAGTCATGACATATACTGTTCCTTAGACTCAAATCTGTCTCATTTCTACAGATGGCAAAGATCTGTTCTTTTGGAGTTCATGCAGAGATGTTGTCTTGAGGCAAGCTGCAGAATACTAGCTATACCGAAAACTGTGCTCCTTGAAGCAGGCAGTACATTTGTTCAATGCTCTAAATGTAGCTAAATGCATTCATTTGTGAGGAAATGCATTATATCTTTATTTTGCATACAGGTGTCATTCATAACGTTGGCACATTAATGTTAGACTACAGCTTTGCTTTAATGTAGATGGGGTGTATTTAATATATTCTAGCTGTTGTCTTCCTCACTGGAGGGCTCCATGTACTTGGTAAAACTACATATGAGACTCCTGTATGTTAACAAGTAAGGAAGTCTAAATTATTAATCCCATAAATTGGTATTGAGGAATAAGCGTTGTTTCAAAAAAGTGAATGAAAAGTAAAAATGTAGTTGTTTTTATTTGTTTTTCTGTGTCATGGAGTATACAGGTAATTAACACCTGGAGTAGGGTAGCAATCCACATTTCAATTAGACAAGAGAGAGAGGAAAGGAGCAGTCTTTAGCTGGTGTAATCTTCTAACTTAAGAGAAAAAAACCCTAGAAGTGTACCGCGTATAAGAACATAATATATTTTGGGTGAAGATTTTACTGTTACTGTCAAATTCCCTCCAGCTAACTCAGTTTAGGCTAGTGCATTTACAGCATGAATTACAGGCAGAGCTTGTAAAATACCAACTTGAAACTACATCTTCAAATGTTACAGCAGAGTACTGAGATCCAAATGTTTTGCAGCACTTGGGATATAGTTGTTTGTTCACAACAATGCATTCTCTGAGTATCTAATGACATTTATATAGCCTTTGTTTTCTAACGCTAGTATGTGTACAGGAGTGAAAAGAGGTGATAGCCTATAGCATAGCAAACTAGAGATGTTTGTGCTTTGGAAACACATCCAGCTCTCTCTGGTTCCAGCTAAATCTTATATTGTTTACCACCTTCAGCTTCACCCCTTAGATACGTGACTGCCCTTTGCACCATACTCTACTACTGCATGCCCGTGGTAGTGACCTTCTGCCAGAAGAGCTGAGTAGTGCTTTTCCTGGGATGCTTTGGCAATAGGATCAGTGCATTTGTGGTTTGCTTTTTTTTTTTTTAATGAGACACAGTCATCTATGCTTCTTATGACTTCTTCTATATGGATACTGTGGGATCTGTGTTTAGGAGAATATAGAGAAAACCACCTTTCTTCTATGCAACTTGTGTATTGTACTTAGTTATAAGGTTTTGGTTTGGCTTTCTCTCTGTGTTCCTGTTGGGTTAAAATGATTTAAAACATTCTTGGGTTTTCTTGCCCGCTCTCTGATCTGCAGAAGTCTGTGTAGACTTACTTTATGGCTACTTGCAGTGAAATTAAATTTATTGAATTAAGTGTTCTGATTGCCCTTGATATAACGTAGAAATTACTCTTGGATTTTGCAGAATTATTATTGCCATTTAAACACGAATGGTTTATAATTGGGGGCAAATATTTGATTTATGTGGATGAGTGATTTTAAGAAAGAGTGCATGCTTGTACATCTCTAGACTGCATAGTTCATGCGATGGAGGTGCCAAAAAAAGTAGGTTTGTATGAAAATCAAATATTGGAGGGAGTAGGGTGTTACGTAAGTGGAAGTTTAGTGTTTTACTGGAGTTATCCACTTGATTGTGGGAGAGTGATTATATCTTCATTTTTACGAGAACTAAGACAAACTTGAAAGTTGCAGTGATGCTGCTTCTTGATACTGAATTTGTTTGTCAGATGTTAAACCATTTGTGACTTATTTTTCCTTATTTACCTTCAAAGTTTGTTCAGACTGGGTATGCCTCTGTCCTCAAATGGAACGACTGAGTATTTCAGAAGTAATTTGCACGTTCAGGTGTCGTACATTTGATTTACTTACTCTGTGGTTTGTGCATATGCATTTCTTTTTGTATTTGGCAGTTACATATAATGTGTATATTGAGGTTTTACCAACAAGGAGAAGTTTGCAGCTATCCCTGCTGAGAACAACCTGTTAAGTTTTTATATGTTGCAGAGTTATGTGCAAGCCCTGTGAAGCTTAAGGAAGCAGTGAGTTTTTTGCCTGATGGTCCTTGTTACCCTATCACTTAACCCAGCAAGGATGTCTACGAGCATGCGCTTTCTCACAAAAGTCAGTAATCGTTTTTTTAATCATCTTTTGAGGGTTGAGGTAGCAGAGTTGATGTTGAAACAGTTGCTGTTCGAGTAAATTTTCCCTGTTTCTACTATCTAGACTGTCTCACAAGGAGGTATCGCCTTATTTGCAAGGAAATTATAAATTTCATTCCAGGTAGATCTTCCTGCAGCATAACTAATCTCTCTGACAAGAAATAAGCTCATGCATTAGATGCAGTCATAGTGCAATAATGTCTCTATAAAGCTGTGATATATACGGAGTCGAAGTTTTATTGGTAACATCTTTACCATAAAAAAACTTGAGTCACATTTCAGTTGCTCTGTGAAATTCAGAATTTTGAGAAGTCAGGTTAGTTTCCTTACAATAAAAGGCTGCAATATGCAGGACAATGAAGTCAGTTGTACATAGTTTGCTTTGTATTATGTTCTGAATTTCATGAAGTATGATGGTGTCTGGATTTGCCTGCAGAATCCCTATATCAATGGGGACAAGCCACTCCAAATTTTTCTTTCCTTCTGATATTACAAGCGTTAAAAAAAAAAATTAATAATTTTCCAAACATAACCACACAAACAAAGTTCTCTATCTAGGTACAATTTGTACCAAGAAGGATAGTTTATTTGGTGATTTAAATGATACCTTTTCTGGAGAGAATTTTATTGGCATGAATATGTTGGTGAAGCAGTTGTGTTGTATTAGTCTTTGTGTAAAATCGCTTTGGGAATTCCTACAGGTTTGGAAAATATTGGTACAAAAAATATATTCAAATCTATTTGCGGTTTGTTTTTTGTTTTTGATTTTAACATAAACTAACAGGTACAGCAAAAGAACGTTTAATTTTCTAGTACAGGATTACATAAACTATATCAATAATGTCAGACTATGACCTACTCTGACTGTTGTCTTTATCTAAAATTTTCCACAATGTCCCTGACTGTCCTTATGTTTCACTGGAAGTTCCTTTCCCTAATGTCTAATCTGAATCCTCCTTAATACATTTAAGATCATTGCATCTTGTAATTTCTGCTATGGACATAAGAATCGGATTATTCCTGTTGCTTTGCTGTGGTCTTGTGTATATTCTCATGCCTTCTCTCAGGCTTTTCTGCTTTAAAATAGCTACCCACAAATCACTCAGTCTGTCCTCCTAGGTCATGCTTTTGACACCTTCTTTTATATCCTGAGGCTCAAATAATTCTACTCTTTTATTAAAGGATGCTGTTGATAAGTAGAATGGAAGGATTTTTTCTGATGTCTTCTATTTACTCGTATGTGATTTGACTTTCCTTGTAAACACAATCATCTTTATGATCCTTGAACAATTTCCTGTGAAGTGTTGCCTAATCGGTTATTTGTAATCACACATTGTGCAGCTGACTGTTCCTGCCTACATGTGATGACTTGTACTCATCCTTACTACACTGTATCCTATCTGAGAGCATCACGTCTATTTATAAACATTACTTTGAGTTCAAATCCTGCCCTCCAGTGCACTAAGCGTTCCTTTTCCTCCCCTGCAATACATCCATTTCCGTTTTCTTATCCAAGTTGTGTTGCATAGTGAGACACAGAATCACACAAGGTTGGAAAGGACCCATTGGATCATCGAGTCCAACCGTTCCTAACACTCCCTAAACCATGTCCCTAAGTACTTCATCCACCCGTTCCTTAAACACCTCCAGGGAAGGCGACTCGACCACCTCCCTGGGCAGCCTGTTCCAGTACCCAATGACTCTTACTGTGAAGAATTTTTTTCTGATATCCAACCTGAACCAAGGCAGACCCCTTCAGAAAATGATTTAAAGCATTCTTCTGTAGTGGCAGGGACTCGTTGGTAACTGCTGTTAAGCAATGTATTCATTCCAGACTTATGTAATCTATTTTTTTTTCTCCCCATTTATTTTGAGAAAGTCACATGATACTGTAAAAAACCTAGTTATATTGTGAGACATTTGCTACTAATCCTGTGACTACGAGAGCAGACGGAGAAGGAAATTAGACTGATTTGGGAAGACTTGCTCTGGACAACCCTTTTATTTCTGGATTACTAAATAGTCTGCTTCATTATTCATTCTCTTCTCCTACACCCCCACCCTCAAGTTTAAGTGCAACTGCCTGGTCTAGTTTCTTGGTTTCTTTCTTTGTAAAAGAACTGGTCATCTTTGCTCTCTTTCAGTTTTCCATTTTGATGCAGACCTCCATGCTCTCTCACAGGGGAGTATTGGTAGCAATGAACATTGAATAGCTTTGTCATCAATTTGTGAGTTCCCTGTTGCCATAGGATGATGTTAATTCAGCCCAAGTGCCTTAATAGAACACCGTTAAACTGAGTGCCACCGTTAAACTAAAGTGCCTTTCAGAACTTCACGGTTTCTTCATATTGATTAAAATCTAATCTGAAAGAGTTTCCCCTCTCACTATTTGCTCCACCTTCCTTATCAAACACTAATGCATTTCAAAAGTCTTGCTGAACAGTTTCTATGCTACTCTGTTTTATTCCCCACTGGGTAGTTCAAAGCCTGCGTTGCAAGTCCTGCACTTTGGATGCTTCTACTAGTTGTATATAGAAATTTTTCCCTTGTGTTGTGTTCTCTGTATGGTTTGCTGTACAGATTTTCCTCTCCCTTGCTGGTCCACTCCTGAAGAGCTTCTGTTTACAGCAGGTCTTGCTGGGACACAGGACTGCTGGGTTTTAATGTCCTTATTCACACAATGGTCAAGATTCCTATATTACATGAGCCTTGTGTAAAAACTTATGTGGTATTATGACCTGTGAATTCTTACACTCTAAGAAACTCTGACAGAGATTTTTATTAAAGGTATTATAAAACATAACACTTTCATATTTGTACATGAGAAGCAGTATTTATATTTGGACTAGGTCTAAGTGCTGGCTTTATGTCTTCAGAAATAATAAAAATTTTGCTTCAAATCTGAAATACTTATAGGATATTATTTTCAAAGACTGTACCCTGCCTTTTGGAGCTACATCTCAGTATGATTTTATTGATTGAAATAATCACCTAGTAGTGATGCATGATTCTTAGCCAAAATTGAAGGAGAAAAATACATTACCTAATTTTCTAGAAAGCAACATATTTGAATATTCTACAGAAGAAGCAAGAATTAGAGAGAACGCTTCATTTGAACAATATCAAAGGTGATGCATGTGCTACTTTTATTTGACCTTCCTTTCTTGTTTTAAGTAAACAGTCTCGAGCAGTAACGTGTAGTGGGATTAGAATAAGATTTTCCTTACTGAAAAGTGGGAAAAAAAAAAAGAGAAGAGGGAGTTATACATATAGGTGTCTTGTAAACATTTTTAAATTTACTTTCTCACAGCTATCTTGTATGACCTTGAACAAATCTCTTAGTACCAGATCTACTGGAGGACGTAGCTAAACGCCTTCATCCAAGAGTTAAAAATCTATAGGTGTATAAGGACTGGTCAGTAAAATTCTGTGGATAGTTGAAGTTTGTTTTGTCAGACTTTATAAGTTCTGTCAGCATAAGAGGATAAGAAGACAGGAGGTTGGTCCCTATACCAGGCCAATCTGACATGGGGCCTTCATATTAAGGATTTGCTCTCACTTGTCTCACCTGGGTGAACTGGTTCGGTGAAGTTCAGTCTGAGCACAATGACACCCCTTTATAGGGTCAGAGACAGCATAAATCATATAGTCTAAGCTACTATTTTTGGGTTTGTGGGTGGTTTGTGTTTGTTTTTAAATATGAGAAAAAAAATTATTATTGAGATGGAGAAATAATGCAAGTTACAGGTGGAATAAGAGTTTGGAATGTAAAGCTCCGATTAGGAAAGACTAGTGAATGCTGTTATGTTATGGTGAAAATGACAGTAATAGTAGTTGGTAAAAGGATGTCTGAAGGGAATGTTATGTTGTATTGATCCAAGCCTTACAGGCATATAAAAGTTTCTCACAGAACAATAAGTTATCTTATAAAATGTTTCTCTACCTTGGCACTTCATAAAAGTTGAGTTAGGTGAAATTTAGCTTTGCAAAAGGACTGAGCTGTGAATGGAAAATAGTTTGAGAACACAGTGCTTGGGAATGGTGGACAAATCCTATGGGAACACTGATTCTGAAGTGCTTGCTCCAGGAGCCCTTAGCACACAAGAGCAAAAGCAGATTCCGCCCAGAGCAGTTGTGTCATCTTGCTGTATTTTTCTAAGATGGAGCTTGCGTTATGGTTTAGTGCCCATGCTTCAGTGCTCAAATAGCTAGAACAGTCACACAGGAAACGGAAAACTTGATTTGTGAACCTTGTATGAAGACTTGAAAATCATATAATAATTTTGCTGCAATATTACTTTATATGACACAAAAATCTCCAGTTTCTTCTGTAACTAAGCAAGGCTGCTGCTGAATTTCTTGTTTGCAGAAACCTAATTGTGCTCCAACCCAGTACGTAGTTTTACTCAGAAATAGTAGTTGCATCCTCTGAACTGTTCACATACTCGCAAACCATTGCAGGAAGTGGGGAAGGTAAAGTATGAAGCAGAAGTCCTTGTAGGTAATATGTTGATAACTTGTATTATATATATTATATATATATATATAGAGTAATATATAACTTGTTGATAACCTTGTAGGTGTTATATTTCGAGTGATATCTTGCTGATTTGCTTATTGATTCTCTTTACTGACTGATACAGGTATTATACTATGCTTATAGCAAGGACAGACACGAAATAGAAGTATTATAAGTTCAGATGTGTAAGCTAATGTTAAATGAGTCTTCACTTCAGCATCTTGAGAAAATGCTTCAGTATTTCTTCTCTTCTGCTAAGTTGGTAGGTTCTGGATCTGAACAGTGTGCAGCATTATGTTTAACTTCCTTACTGATTATTAGTTTATAGACAAGTAACAGATGCACCAGGAATGAGCTGTGAACCATATGTCTCTGGGTAAGATTCCTGGCAAAGGTTATGTTTTCACTAATACTAATAGCCAATGTTCTTAAAGCAGTACTTTGTATGTCAAGGATTGGAACCTAACTGGAAGGGCTAAAGTCCATGGAACTGAAATTTGATTCCAAATTAAAACTTTGGAGATGCTGATTGTTTTATTGCTAAATTGATAGACAGAGAGGAGAGCATAGGTACAGAGATGATGTAAGGAGTAACATTACCACTTTTTTTTTTTTTCTTCTCCCCCCCCCCCTTTTATAAGTATATTATCACTTTTAAATGTAAGTAAAATGATAGCAGTGTCCTGATATGCTTGAGACTATCTCCTCTGAACTCAATGGGAAGTTTATGTGAGAGAAGTGAACTACATTTGATCACAGGAAGGGGAGGATAGATTCATCACTACGGTTTGTGTAAAATTGAACCTAGGAGGTCAAGGAAAGTGAGAAAGATAACTGAAAGCATGATAAAGAGTTCTTGATCCTGGCCTTAGCCACTTTCTTGGCCTATTGGAAATAAAATGGGAAGGTTTTTATATTGCCCTGAAAAATGATTCATTAGAATTTCAAAGACCTGTCTGGGAAACTCTTAAGAATCTTGAAAAGGTTAGAACAAATGAAGATTAATTAATTAAAATAAGGGTATGTATCTGTGCCTGCACACTGCATGAATCTTGCCTAATGTTTTTCCACCACTATTGTCAGCAGTAAGGGTAGTCCAGAGAGGCAAAGTACTCCCTTTCTAAGTGCCATTAATAGCTTAGGGGAGAAATGACAGTTGCTTCTGACATAGGTGTGAAATTTAAACAGTTGTCAGCAGGAAGGAAAGAAGGCAATTCTGAAAATAAAATATGAACAGAAATAATGTAAAATAGATTTGAGCAGTATTGGAGTCCTTAAAAGAAGATGCAGAAGAGAAGTATTATAAGAAAATTCAAAATAATTTCAACGCATTCTCTCTTTCTCCTTTCTTCACTGCTTTTACCAGTCTCACTAAGACAACTCTTAAAATCTCTGTCTTTATCTGCAAGTAGGGATGAACCTTAACTCATCTTACAGGAGTGTTGAAAGGAGTGCTACTAGGAGATTTTTAAAAATGTTATTAAAGATGACACTTTCAAGTATTTATGCAGACAGCTGTCACCTCTCCACTGAGCGGTTGTAGCATTCCCTCTAGGAACCAGTACCCACCGAGGAAGCAGAACTGAGGATACCGACCACCCCCACATCTTAGCAGTTTGTGGGTTGCTGGTAAGTCAGTCTGCCATAGGTGCAATTGTACTGGTGACGTGTAAGGCTATTGATCATACACCTGTTCCTGCTAGTCTGTATTACTCTCATTCTCATGGTCCCACGCTTTATGGATCTTTGCCCAGGGCAAACTCCATAGTGTGGGACGATGGCTGTCAGGAGTTGTCATGCACATCTGAATGGTGTAGGAACTAGACAAGAAAAAAGTAGTAGTGTTTATTTAGTCTCTAGCTAGTCAGCTGACTAGTATAGAAATCAACCTACCTATCTAGCTAAAATTAAGTTCAAGCTAGAAAGAAGTATTTTTTAGTTGGGCGACAATGTACTTGACAGCCAGGGAAGGAAAATGTGCTCACTTGAGTTAATTACTTGTTCTTTTTCCTGCCATTTGTTTGTGTGGCTTTTGACAAAGTGCTCTGTGGTCCTCATTCCTAAACCAAATCAGAAGTTTATGAAGGTATGTGTGAGGCATGCTGTAAGATACACATACCAATATTTCTACTTTTCCAAGTACTACTACAGCAAATGCCCTAAAACCCCAACCAGAGAAGTTAGACTCCGGTGCCTTCATTGGTATTCTTTGAAGCAGCTGTGATTGGCCTAGTCCTATTCAGATGTCAGAGACAGGATATGTGACTAAAGATACTTTTAGTCTTATCTATATAGGTTGTCCTTTTTTTCCTTTATGGCTGTTCCTTTGTGCATGTGTTCTGAAAGCGAAGTCTTCTGCCAAGATCTTGTCTCTTCCAGCTGTTTCTGGTACAGAGCTTGACAGGTGTAGGAAATACATGCACCAACCCGAGTGCATGCTCCTGAAAAGCTGCTTTGGGGATGGTACTGAGCCATGTTTGGTGTAGTCAGGTAAAAGAACGTTAAGGGACGTCTTGCACTTCTTAAAGAAACCCAACATAATAAATCTGCTCTCTTTTGGTGAATTAAAGTTAGCTGTAATGTGTACAAGGGTCCAGGTTATTGAAGCACACGTGCTGTTCTGGTAGTTAAATTGGAAAGACAGGCTTAGGGGACAAAATGAAAAGAGTGGTCCTAGTCAAAGAATCTAGTTTGAATTAGAGCTTCCATTGGCATTGGTAATGTAAGTTCAGTAGAGGCAGGACTAGCACTGGTGGGAATTGTTCTGTAAGATTTTCTGGCAGAGATAAAATTTATTTAGTTAGAAAATCAAAATTAAAAGCTGAAGCATGTCCATTATTTAAACGCATACTTAAAAATGCATACTTGACTTTAAGCAAGATGTGCTTAATTGTAATACTTAATCCTCTTTTTGGGAAGGAAGTAATGCTGATAAAATGTAACTGGCTAAATCTTATGAAAGTCTTAAATTAGTCATTTTACCATGCATATAAATTTTACTGTGTTCATACATACTATAAGAATGGTTTGTGAACCTTGTCTAAAGACTTCAAACTCATATAATTTTGCTGCAGTATTATTTTATATGTCACAAAAATGTCACAGTGATTTATTTATAGCTATCAGCTCCTCTAGATCCTTCTTATAACGGTAGAATCACAGACTAAATCACATTGAAAGAGACCTTGTGAGAGTTGTAGTGCAACCTCCTGCTCAAATCAGGGACAGTTTGGGGGTCAGGGGAGATTGCTCAGAGCCTTATCTTGTTGCATCTTGGAAGCCTCAGAGGACAGAGATTGCACAGCCTCTCTGGGTAATCTGCTTCACTTTCGGAGTGTCCACCTGGGGAAAAAAAGGTTTTTCTTACATCTAATCTGCAACTTTGTTTTTTTCAACTTATGCCTGTTGTTCCTCATGCTGTTACCATGCATTGCTGTGCAGACCTTGACTTGTCTTATTGACCTCCCTGTAGGTACAGGAAAGGTTGCTATTACGTAAACCCAAAGCTGCATCTTCGCTAGGCTGAGCGAGCCCTGTTCTCTCAGCTGCTCCTTCCAGTGAAGTGCTCCAGCCCTCTGGAGGTTTGATCCTCCACTTACATCACCGTAGCTTACTGGCATCAGAGGTCTCAAAACTAGACTCGGTTTTCTGCGTGTGGTTTCACAAGCCCCAGGTAAAAGGGAACACTCTCTTTCCTCGACTTCCTGGATACAATTCTGTTAATAAAGCCCAGGATACTTTTGATCCCTCAATGCCTTAATCTCCCCAGAAAATCACTATGGATTACATCTGCAAGCTCATAGCTTTATTATTACTAATGTTGGTCAAGTATGTGTTTGAGGGGCTGTGGCCT
Organism: Cuculus canorus; assembly: GCF_017976375.1. Taxonomy (NCBI): domain Eukaryota; kingdom Metazoa; phylum Chordata; class Aves; order Cuculiformes; family Cuculidae; genus Cuculus; species Cuculus canorus. Next base: position 7,826,101 of record NC_071407.1, read on the forward strand.
TGTAACTATATAGTGTGTGTAAATTATACAGCAGATCAGTTTTTCTGTGGAAGATGCATTTAAATGGAATATAGTGCATAGGCTTTATAAATTCCATTTTGTAAATAGGCTGTTACATATCTTTATGGTCCAGGTGCTGCTAAAGACAATATCATAGAACTGTTTTCTGTTTTCTTTTCTACATGAAGAAACTTCTGTCTACAGCCTTGTACGCTGCTTCCTTTTGCACCTTCCAACAGTGGCAAACCAAATGACTTAAAATTCAATAGGTTGATAGTATCAGTGGTCAGTCCAACATATGGTTGTCTTAAACGGAAGAGGCTTTAATCTTATTTAACAATTGTTTTGCCGTTGTTTTACTGGAAAATAGTCTTCTATGTCTAATCCGTAGAGGTTTTTTTTTTTTTTTTTGAGTATAAGAAAGTCATCTCAAAACCAAAGGAAGAAAATATCTGCCTGACCAGGGAGAAATGCTGTCTCCTGGCTTATGTTTTGTAACTCATAAGAAGTATCCTAAATAAATCGTTACTACTCATTCTTCGTTGCAATGGGACTGGGAAATGCTAGATAAGAACACGATACTGTTTCATGGTGGGCAGCTCCTCTGTTTGTCACCTTCATAACATATTGTGATATTGTGACAAGCAGTAGCTGTAATCAGGGTGGCACAAGAAGGAGGAGAGGCAGTCTGCCTGATTATAGATTCATTTCCATGCGTTGGTTCCCTCATTTATCTGGAAAGAGTATGTTTCCTTGACAACATCTAATTCTTTGGGCACCTTTGAGGAGACATGAATACTATTGAGGGGCCATCTATTTTTATGCCCCTTTCTGAAAACTCAGTTTTCTTCTCAGTGTTGTTATTATTTCCCTGTTAGCTTCTTGGAAGCATTGTGCCTGTATCTCAGCAAAGGGGCACCTTCTGGGTCCTTTGCACTTTCTGGTAGGCATTCAAACATTGTGTCAGCCTGTTTATCCAGAATAATTATTGCTGGTAAATTTTTTACCAGGTGTCAGAGTTTGATACCTGTACCCATTTGCTGCAAAAATTATCTGTGTAAAAGTTTACTCAGAAGAACTATAGGACTCGTAGCTGTGTGGTTGTAGACTTATTCATAGTGCACTAATAAATAACTTGCGAAAATAATGGAGTTTTCAGAAGACACAACTTCTGCCACCTCCACTGTTAAATATTTCTACAGATATGGGGAGAGACTTGGAGAAGTTTGTGAATTGACAGGTTTCTACACTGTTATTAATTCTGATATCGATGAGAATTTGGCAAAGAGGAAAAGTTATTTTCGTAATAGAAAATGTAAAATTGCATTTTCATATCATGTCTGTTCAGAGTAGTCCTGTCATGGCAAGAGGAGGCAAATGTGGCTGCTGCACTACTAATGGAGGAATGAATGGCAATATCGCTCTGCTACAGAGAATCATTTACTGTTGCTTTTTTAATACCATTTGTAAAGAGGAACGAATGAGAAATTTTATCTATAAATATTTTATGAACAGGACTTTGAGACAGCTTTGGTAGTCACCATACCTGTTTCCCATAAGCTTTTTACTCCATGAGCTGGACAGTGGGTTATTAAAATTATAGTGTTGAATGCATTTTTATAATGATATTTTTATGTGAATGCATATAAGGCAGACAGAGACGATGTGTATATGCATATGCTATCAATAAAAAATTTAAACACAGACAATGCAAAGAGATGTGTACATTTTCTGTTTCATGTCTGATGCTACCTGTCATGTGTATAATCTATTAGATTTATTTCTGCTGTATTGATTAATTCTGATCACATAGAAAGGTCCCTTCTAACCCTTTTTTCTCTTTAATTCTCTTTCACTTTTTTATATTCTCGCAGAAGCAGTCTTTCAAATGCTCTATTTAAGAAATAATTTCACTTTAGCTCATTAATCTTTGGCTCTGATTATAATTTGTGCAGTCAAAACTAATAATTTAGCGTAGATAATGTCTTACTAAACAGAATGTTCTTTCACAGTCACGTTTTGTTTCCCTCACTGGACTTTTCCTCTTCACCTTCTTAGTCATCTAGCTAAGTAGATGTTTTCTGAACATAAGCAATAATATTCTAGAGTACCTTGTTATAGACATGTTATAGATGTTAACTTTGGTTTGGTTTTGTACCCATTAACTTCTCTTAACGGATGAACCACTCAATACAAGCTGTAGTCCTTGAGAGGTTCTGGCATGTAAAGAATGTGAGGTACTGATTTGATATTTAGTTGTTTGGTTTTTTTTATGTTAGCTTCTGAAATTTGCTGGCATTTCCTGCCTTTTTGTCTTTTCTAAAGGATTCTTCAAAAAATACCAATTACATACATTTCTGTGCCCAGCAAAACTTTTATCAAGTGCGCTCTTGTTCTTTGGGTAAGTTAAACCTACACGAAGAACATAACTTTACAGCATAAAGTTATGTCCTCTCATGAAGCTTTAAAGCCAGTGATTGTGTTGTAGCTGTAGCAGTCTGAAGATAAAAACTTGTCCAGGCCTTAGGAGAGCTAAGGCTTTTATTAGGCTGATAGACAATGCTTTTGAACACAACCATGCTTACTTTTTTTCCCAGGTTTATGAATTGTTCTAGTCAAATACATTATTGGGCTGGAAAAAAATCCCATTGTTTATATGATTGCTTTTTCTTCTATTTTCCCTTTGAAGAAAAATCTAAAATAAATGTTTTGTCTGGTCCATATTTTTTAGCAAACCACTAAACCAGATGTTAGCTTTATCTCATGATTGAAGATAGCATACAGTTATAGAAGCATTTCTATCTAGGAAAACCATATTTTTTTTCATCTGGAATAATTTGAATAGGATAACCTTTGTTCAAGTGACCTTTTTATGATTTGGATTTTTTCAGTACTGGTAAAACTCTACGGAACTTAGTGTGAAAATTTAGCACATTATAAATATCCTGTATTCATATTTTTAATGGCTTACACATTCTTAGGAATTGAATTATATGGATGGTGCTATTCTAAGATATTCAGGAAGGAATTAAAACACAGTAGCAGAATAAATCTTATATGACAATTATTCAGTGTTTTCAAATTCTCTCTTCAGCTGGGAAATAAGTTGTTTCGTGGCCCCTAATTGCTTTAAACAGTGTTAATAAACAAAAAACAGTGTTTCAAGGGGGTGAAGTGAAACATGTTTTGTTGTACTTTAAAATCTGCCATTGAAAAAAATTGAAAGTCACTTTGCTGGGCTTAGGATTTCTCACCACTTGACTCCACAAAGATTTTACTAAGGGGTCTTAGAGGAAGTCAAAATGTGAAACAGCAGTATATTTTGAAGGTAAAATTTGAACAGATGCACTGGACAACAGGAGGGCTGTGTAAGGCAGTCTGCAGGTGTACAGAGTAGCAGGAGGATTACACAAGTCAACATTCATCTTCATTCTGAAAAATTCAGTAGTAAAAGCTTGAAAGAACTACGTTAACATCTTGATAATAGGCAAGTCATTAATTACTGCTGAGCTACAGTGCATCAGACAAGACTGATCTAAATATAAACTGTATTTTTTTTATAAAGTTGAATACTCGTGAGGATATAAATGATATGTATTTATTTATGACAGAAATAAGACCAACCATTTAGGAAGATGGACTGTCATTTATTTTTCTCTATATCTGTGGAAGTCTGCAGGATGTTAATGGTTCGTTCATTAAAGCCTTGCTCACACAAGTAATTTTATTGGAGTCCTATATTAGCCACCTTAGCAGGATAGAACAGACAACCTCTAAACTAGTTAATTTAAAAGATTAGGTTATTTTCATGTATAGGTCTTAATCTGTTCGTTTGCAGGAAAAGAAAAGAAAGAAAAACCAAACAAACCCTGGAAAATTAAGTTATACATTTGCAGTCACTGACTAAAATCCAGTGCTTTACTTCAGAAGTATTTGTGAAAGAAGAAGCCTTGTGATTTTCAAGTCAGCTCTAGCTTTGGGGCACAAATATTTCCTTAGGGTACTGCATATTCCATGACTATGTTAATTCACCCTTAGGAGAATAAGAAGTCGATATTCATATGCTAGTGTAAAACCAAGCCAAAAGGCCATATGGCTTTAGTTCTACCATTTTTTAGCAGATAAAAATCTTGGGAGTTGAATGAGACTTTTGTGTGTGGAGAATAAAAGTGTTGGTCTTCAGGGCCATGATCCAATAAAGCTGTTTAAAGTGTAAGTCGATTCACACTTGTGGAGTGGTGGCATAGACATTTATTGTCAAAGTAATATTTATCAACTATAGTTAGTTTGGAAGTTCAGTCCAACGCAGCTCAATCACTTACTGAAAAAGACCACAGTTAATCATTTAAAAATATCTGGTATCTGAACCACGCAGCACAGTGCAGTGACCTTAACTCTGAAGACTCATTAAAATATCTCAATCATTTTGCCTTAAAGAACTTCTGTAAGATTAGTAAGGGGTCAAGTGGGAAACCAGTAGTGTTTGTACGTGTGCAAGCAGAGAGCGGTGACTCAGAAAATTCTGTCTTTATTAACTAATACTAATCTTTTAATAATCTTTAAACTGTAATTATTAGGAAACAGGGAAATATTGTGCTGTTCTGTATTTATTCAAATAAAACCCTGGGTTGATATTTGGTTTCAACTGAATTAATAGAGGTTGTGACAGTCATTAGATTTGCTAGACTTGCTTTTAACAAGTGAAAGGATGTAGGATTGTAAGTGATAGAAGTTCACAGGTATTGTTAGAGTTTTTTTTTTATTGCTAAAGTGATTTGTTGTAGCACAAGTCTGCAGTGTGTAACACAGTTTAAAAAAAAAAAGTTGATCAACTGGCACGTATCTGCTGTTCTTTATCACATTTGTGGGGGTTTATCATAGGGTGCTGGCTGCTTTGTTCCAAGCTGTAAAGCTACGTTGGAAAGGAGCTAAATCATAGAGTATGTTTCTTCTCTGAAAAGCGATTTAGTAGCTATGGGACAGTGCAGCTATATATTTGTCTCTGACTTCTCTGCTTAATATCCTTACCAGAGAAGTGAAAAATTCACTAAAATAATCTCCAGTCTTAAAATTAGCATTTGTTTGGAACGTGGTCCTTTAGATGTTACCACAGTAATAAAAATGCATCACAGTGTGACAGTCAAGTTTTAATCTGCATGAATTATAGATATGAATACAATTAAAATGAGAAAATTAAGTAAAAAAAAAAAAAACAAACAAAAAACCCAAAACCCACAAACCCTCAAACCTTACAAACTTTTATTCCCAAATTCAGATTTGTTTTGATTTGGTACCTGCAACTAATCCCATTAATATGCTATACAAGTAGAACAATTTGCACAAATGTGCGAGTTCTTTGTCTTTTGTTTACCCCACTATTGCAAAGGGCTGCGAAAAGGCTTTTGGGACAGCATTCATTGGGTTCAAAATAATTCTGGAAGGCGTAATTCTGGTGATTGGCAGCAAGTCCAAGTCTAAAATCAGACTTTCTCTTAACAGAATGGTTCGTGAGAAGAGTAATCAAGGAAAGGTGTTTTTTAAAGAAATGGGTGTTCTGCTCCAGGCAGGACATGGTGGCGGCAGCAAAGGCTGTGTTCAGCTCTCTGGTGTAGTTTGCTTCCAGTATAAGAACTATTGGGCCTCAAGACTCTACATCGGGTGCACAGCAACTGCACCTTCCCTGTTCCTTGCTTTTAAACATGTTTAACCACATTGCTGTATCCCAGCCTTCAGCAGTGCTGGAGCGGAGTCTTTTTGTTATGGATTTTGAACTGATTACAACTTTGACTATAACACAGAAGCACTGTCTTCCCTCTTGCCAGATAAAAAAGTGAAGATCCACTCACTTCCTCCCTTTTAAATTTGATAGTTTTAAACTTCACTGATAGGCAGTGAGATTTCTGCGCAGGTTTGAGGGGTTACTGTACTGTTTGTAAGCACTGAAACACATCTTTAAGCTCTGACAATCGATGTATCTCTCTCAGTTCTTCTTCAAAGAGCTCCAGCAGATTGTTTTTCTCATGGACTTAATAGGTCCATAATTTCCTTGTGCATCTATTGAGCACTTCCTTAAACAGTGTTGGTGCTTAGTGTTCCTTGCTCATCCATGGTCGGTCTTGAGTGTTTTATTTATGAATGAAAGACTTTTCATACGAAACCTAATCTCCTCAGCCTTGTTAAAAAAAAACAACCAACCAACCAACCAAGCCAAACAAAAAATTTGCATGCAGAGAAGTTTTGGATTCCTTTTGAACTTTCAGCTCGGTACAATTCTGGTTCTTTTAGCAGTTGTTGGCAGGAACTATATTTATACAGCATAATTTGTCCATCAAGAGAAAAATGTTACAATTTTATTTTGATTCTTTTCTTACTGCAGTAGGAGGGACTTTGATTAGGTGAATCTCAAGATTTTCAATTAATTTCTGTTAGATTTGGTGCTTTGTTTTTGTAAAACGGTGCCTTAGCTTGATTCAGCATAAACTGCAATTCTGCAGTCTTTCTTAAAGTCAGTCTGTTTTATGAGGCTTTATGGTGAATGGAGTCTCTTCCTGCATATGAACTAAAGAGACTTAAGTAGATGGAGCACTTAATAATGTAACGTAGTGGCCCTGCTGGCTTACAGGTGTCTCTTGTTTTCTGCTATGCAATGAACCTTAATAATTCATATGAAAGCAATGTGAGCCTTAAGTGTAAGTGTCTGAAAATTCTTGAGGGTATAATATACCATGAAGATCCATGTTTGGGAAACTGTATGCAGTGCATTTAATTATGTAGAGATTTTCATGAGAACAAAGCGGGTTAGCACTTTTCAATGCAAATAATGGAGCAAATGGGTTATGTAAAATGCACGTAGAAATGGAAAATACCTTTTTATGACCTGCTATTCCTTCTATGACTTATACTCGAAAATGCCGGAGCAGAAAGAGTTTTCAACCATGTTTCTGTTTTTAATGTGTAGAACGTACTTGTGGTTTATTCACCATCAGTAGTGAAATTGAAAATATATTTTATATAAAATGAAAATGCAAGAAAAAGTACACAGATATCTATGTACGCTTACTGTTTAGTTGAGAAACTACAACTTTAATTAGTCTAGCTTTGGAAGATTTTGTTTCATTTAATTGCAGCCTTGGAATGGGTGATAGTAAACCTGAAGTGGTATTAAAAGGCTTTAACTAAACAGATAAATCAATAAAATTATACTTTATATTGTTTTTCTGGTATACTTTCCCATACAAGGTGGACTTGCAGGGTATTATCTTTGCAATGGAATGGATGAGAGAGAGAGACTTCTTGGTCTCCGGTGCATTTTATTTAAAGGAGGTGCAAAATAGACAGGGATGTAACTCATTAGAATTTTCTACGGGGGGGAAAAAGTCTACCTACAGGCTACAAATGTTAGTTCTAGAAATAAAACTAATCAGGTTGTTACCCACTATTATCATTTGTGCATGAATTCTGTATTCTTATCAGTTTTATAAGTGCATTTGAAAATGTGCTCTCCCGTAACTTCAGATAACCTTTTAATTATTACACACAATTTGTCTAGGGAGGAACTCAGTAAGTCTTTGATAAAATTATTTAAACAAAAAAATTTCATTTTCCAAAATGAGTGGCTTTTCCGGGAAAATAAATTCCTTTGGTGAGAGCATGTATTTATCCTTCAAAATTTACTGGTTCAAAACACCAGTCTGTGGTTTGTGTTGCTATAGTATTTCTCTTTGGCATTTTGTTGTATATGCTCAGAGCTTTCCAAATATTCATCCTTAAGGCTGAAATTTTTCATGGATGACCTTTTTCTCAGAGGTGAAAATATTTTTGATGCAGGAGAAAACATTGTCTGGTCTCTTTATTCATAAAGTTATGGGGAAGACACAGAAATTTAATCTACTCTGGAAGATTCTTAAATGTTACTTTTGTATTTAGTATGTTATATGCTCCATATAGAGTGCTGATATGCGCTTTGGTGCTTTTAAGATTAAAATTTCCTTTTAAAATTGCGGACAGTATGTATCTTGAGGTAATATTAATGTTTCTGATACAATTCTAAACAATCTCCAATTTTTTTAAGGAGCTACGACATCCACATTTGGACATAATTTTGAGATAACTTTGAATGAATTGTCTGTACCAGTTTTCCCTCCTGACTGACTCGCGTAACACTGATGTTTTAATCACAGCATCTTCTGCAGGTCAGCAAATACATTTTCTCGCTAAATAAATTACCATTCCAACAGTTCCAAATCATTCTTATGCTGGTGATTCCGAACGGGACACAGGACTCTAGGTGGGGTCTCATGGAAGTGGAGAGGAGGAGAATCATCTCCCTCGCCCTGCTGGCCACGCTTCTTTGGATGCAGGCCAGGACACGGTTGGCCTTCCGGGCTGTGCACGCACATTACCGACTCGTGTTGAGCTTCTCATCAACCAGCACCCCTAAGTCCTTTGCAGGGCTGCTCTAAATCATGTTTCCCTATAGCTTAATGTGAGATTATGCATTTTCAGTTACGGTCCTTGTGTCATGCAGACAGATCAGTGTTTTCAATGCAGCAGCCCGTTTTTTCAAGTTGCTGGCCACTTCTTTTTTATTACAGAATCGTTAGTGTTGCGTGCCTAATGCTCCTTAAAAATGTATCTTGCTGATATAAAACCTCAATATCTGACTGGCTGACCACGCTTTAAAAACATAATGCCTGTTGAGAACCTTGGCAGCAGAGGAGTCCATAAAATTGCTACAAAAACCCACTATGTACATTCAGGTAGCAAGTGCTGTAAAATCCAAACCAGTTGTGTTATAGCAAGACAGTAAAGGGGGCTAGGGGATATTGTTTTAAAAGTGAATTTTAGTGGATTTTAAAGCAGTGATGAGTGACATCTGCATGGAGATGACTGTTGTAAGGAATTTGTCTATATTGTAGTGCTAATTGTGACACTTTGATGTGTAAGTTCACAATGATAGGATGATTTTTCTTCCTTGTGGACCACCTGTTCTGCAACCCTCCTTGTGCTGAGTGCTAGAGCTCTAAGCTGATGTGTACACACCAGGTCAGCACACCTGCTTTTGGTGTACTGGTCTAGTTGCAGCCACTGAAAAATAGTGGCAAGAAATCTCAGTGTTCTAATGTAGATGTAAATTTAAAATGGTGTGCAGGATAGCTTTGATTTTACATGGTTCTTTAGTTCTTGGCTTGTTAGTGCAATCAGCAGGAACTTTATTAGCTATGTTAAGCTGCAACAAAATGCAGTGCGTTATGACCGATGGTTATATTTGTGAACTGAATTTGTATTTTGAATAGAAGGGATCATTTCCTGCTATGGAGTAAAATCAAAGCATTGATTTGTTTTACACAGAAGAACACAATTAACGTTTTAACTTTAGCACAGTGTGGCACTGAGAAGATAGTATTCTACAAGTCTATTGCCATGTAGCTTTGCCAGTCTGGCACTAGCAATGTGGAAAAGCAGTAAGTAGAGAGAGAATTTTTCTTCTCCTAGGTCCTTCTTCAGTTACCTGTGTATTTTCTGCTGTCTAAGACTGCAAATATTGTAGCAATTCTACACCATGCTGATGACTATTGCTTAATTTTGATCTAATGTTCAAATACCTATTAATGCTTCTCATACCAAAATCACTTTTTGACTACAGTGAGGGACAGGGAGACATCACTGAGTAGTTGTGCTATTGTCCATCTGCCAGATTTTTAACACAGCCACCTCTAAATGTGCACAGAAGGATCAGATGTGAGCTTTCTCTTATGGCTGTTGTTTCTGGCTTGCATTGCTCCAGACCTTGTGGTTTTCTCACAGGAGAGATGAAGGGAGAAAAGGAGTGCTCAGATGCAAATTAAAAGGAATTTTTGTTTAATCTTTTTGCAGAGGATTGTGTGCTTTCTATCTAGAGTCCCTTTGTGTCTGAAAATGGGTAACAACAGACATGATAGAGCAGGCAAGCTGCTGCAGATTCAACTTAATCACTCCCAATTAAAGAATAAACAATCAAGTGAAAATAATAGTGTTATTCTGTAAGTGCTCAACTAGTACATTGCATCAACAAAATGGAACATAAGGATTCTTTCAGGTATTGTAACCCAAAACTTTTGAAACAGGACATGAAATGTAAGAAATACTCCAGCAGTGTTATCTTGTAGGTATGTTTGGAACATATGCATAAATATTTTTTTACCTTTTCAATTTTTACCTAGGTAAAACTGAATATGTTTGGTAGCTTCAGTAATTATAATTGATTTATGATTCCTTGCCTAAATGGCCATTGTGTCTTTTAACACACATTAAGCTGTTCTGCTTCTTGGATTCCTTCCTCAAGCAGTAGCCAGGAAAGAATATATATGAAATTCACTGTGGTTTTGGTTAGTAGCCCTCCAGGGCTGTGATAAACTAGTAATACTGGAACAAATTTTAGAGCTGCTGCTTCTGTGTGACCTTGAGACGTGCGGGTCTTGTGCTTCCCTACGGTAATTCTGGCTTTCTGGGTCTATGTTTAAGCCAGAGATATTTCAGCCAACTGAGTATCTGTATTAGGTATTTGCCTAATCTCTCACTGTTTTAAGAACTGGCATAAGGTTTTACTCCAGCTCCACTGTGTTCTCAGTGGGGTGTATGTGCCTCTCATTGAAACCTTAATTATCTTCTTGTGCTGATGGTCTTTCTTGAAGGGTAGGAAGCTTTGGCTGTGTTTTCTCTAAATAAAATAGATAGGGGAGTTTACCTCTTCTCTTATTGCAAGAGGCTCTGCTAAAACATTTATCCTCATCATTCCTATAAGCCCCCTTTAAGTACTCAAAGGTTGCAATAAGGTCTCCCTGGAGCCTTTTCTTCTTCAGGCTGAACAACCCCAACTCTCTCAGCCTGTCCTCATAGAAGTGCTTCAGCGCTCTGATAATTTTTTGCGGCTGTCCTTTGGACTTGCTCCAAAGGTCCATGTCTAATTATTCTTGTTACAAAGAAGTGATTGCTGGTGGGAAGTATAATCTTTTGTGTGTGTTTTCATCTTCATCTTGCATTTTTAATAGACAAAAGAAAGGGTAAGTGAAATAGTATAACAATTTTGTGACAGTAATAAGAATATACAGAAAAGTAGTGTAGCACAGGTGGATGAAGCTCCTAGCCTTCTTAATGCATGTCCTTGCATGTCCACGAGGAGAGCCAATTTTAAATGCAGAAGCAGGGATTCCTATGATTACTCAGGATACAGCTGAACCCTGGAACGACTCGGTGGTGTCCTACTTCCTTGAAGAGCCAGGGCTTTTGATTATCTAATGTCTTCCCTTTCATTCCTGCTCCCCTAGCTTGAGACTACTGGTATGATCAGGAACATTGGAAGGGGCATTTAAACTGCATTTGAGCCACCTGCAGTTCAAGAGGTACAGACACCCCATTTGCGTGTAGAGAGATATCTGCTTTTAAAATGGCTGTAACACCTGGAAACAACAACAAAAAAATCCTAGGTACAGGAACACAAATTCTCTTTAGTGTTCATACTGATTTATTTGTTTGAGAGATGTGCTGGCTTGCCAGGAAATACTCGACAAAGACTTTGAAAAAGAAATTGGAAACATGTTTTGTAATGGAAATATCTCAGATGTTTGCAGGAGTTGACTCAGGAAATGCAATAGTGCCTAGAACAAATTAAGACAGCAAAACCGATTTGGAATAGCAGAATACAGAAGTGCAGAGGAGGGCAGGCACCTCTGATGAGAAGTGATAACCGTGCTTATTCTTTTTAAGAATGGCTTTTTGAAGTTTCTGGTAGTCATGTGATAATGAACAATGAAGGGAATGAGGGAATGCCGTACAGTTTATTCTGGCAAGAATTCAGTAATCAGTGAATACGGAGCTCACTATGATGCCAAATTGTAGAGATAAATTATGATCACCTACAAAGAGAAAAGATTGGGAGATATGCAAGTATTAAGACCTTCAGCTTCTCTGGGAAACCTATTTACTGTTTAATTACTACAATATTAAGTGCTTGGTAAACATAAAAATAGTGACAACTATATAACCATTGGGCTAACGTGAATCTGTTACTATTGGAGAAGGGTCTGTATGTTGGGGTTTGGATCAAACTGGATTTAACAGGAAGTTGCCAGCACTTCTGTTAGTACTGGCCTAAATTCTCACAGGCAACGTTTCAGAAGCTTGTGAAAAGAAGAGTTGGAACATAACCCATTCTTTCCAAAACATTCTCAAAAAATAAATGTGTGCTATTCAGCCATTACGTGATGCGCAGTAGGTATAAATCTTACAGGGCTGCAGATGAAATCCAATTTGAAAAAAATCTGAGAGCTCAACTGCACTCTGGTTCTGTGGGAAGAGAAGTCTAACTGTTCCTGTGTACCACGGAATATGACTATCTTCCATTTTGTTAGGAGAAATTATTTTGACTTCCAGAGTCTTTAATTTTTTATGAATAAATTTTACAAAAATTAAACTGTTTCAGTTGAAAGAAACTTGCTACAGCGATACGGAATTCAGTGGATTTCTATTCATCCTAGAATGTCAGACAAAATGTAAGATTTTTAACATTACACAGCTCCTTGGTACATGAGAGGTGTTTGTTTCCCTTCTAGCTCATGACCTATTTAAAACCCAGCTGTGTGATATTATTTACATATCCCTTCTAGTACAACCTCAATTTAATTTTTTTCTAATTTCAATGTTTACTGCAATACATTTCACATGATTGATCACAGCAGCTATTGGGGATATGAGGTTACAGCTTTTTGGAATAAAAAGTTTGAGACAACACTACACCAGATTGTTTTCAATGAAAAGTATGGTGAGCAGTGATATTCTGACTATTAGCATCTCTGACCTACAGATTCAAGAAAAGTATAAGCATTGGAAGGAAACAACGTGCTTAAAATTTTTGCTCTAACTTTATTATGTAACTTAGCATTTGTAGTGTTCAAGTGTATTTATAGATCTCTTTTTGGGTCATGTATTTTTGGTATCGGGTGATTTTACAGATCTAATGGAAACATGGATTTAAATTCTCATGAATAACCTCTCAGATTTTTTTGTTGGCTCAGTGAAATGACTCAAGCTCTTTTTGATGGAGTGCTATATATGCTTCCAGTTTTCTTGTTAAATTACTATGACCATAAACGATGATACACAGTGGTAATTTTTTTGTCCTTTTTGTATGCATAGCATATTAGAAAAAATGCTGTGCTTTTCCTAGAGTTTGTTTTATATTAATACATTTTAGTGTCTGAATCTTAAGTATTTGATTATAACTGCCAGTTGGACAATAGCCCTGTCTGCTTACGCAGCTGATCCTACAGGCATCCTCTCTGTTTTATCTTTTGGGTGGCATAGTGATCTTCGGGAGCATTAGGCATCTCCTGCTGCTTTGCAGTCCCTTCCAGCTGGTGTGGTATGCAGCCTAGGGAGCTGGTTTCTTCCCTCCAGCAGAACACCAGAAGATGTGAAAACTTCTATTCTTCTTATAGACATCCAAAGAAGATAGAAATAGGAGATGGTTTGTCTCCCTTGTAGCCCTTACCCCTTCTTTAATCCTTGGTGCAGTAGCTGGGAATTATTATAGAATACCCTTGGCAACCGTAGGGAAATAAAGCTTAGTTATCATTATTGTGTGGTTGCTAAGGAACCCCTGATAGTTTCCTAGCTGTCATGATCGGGACTACGGGAATTGTTCTTTGTTCCTACAAGTGAATCTCCCCATCCTAGTACTCAAAAAGAGAGCTACTTCCCTTTTTCCCCCGGCTCAGAGTTGCTCAATGGTCTGTTGATGTAGAGGAGGGGAGAATAGGGCTACAAAAGAAATAGTGTAGTTGTACTGCACTGTGAAGAGACTGTGATATGTGATAAGGTTTGGCTTTCTGTGGGAGAATGGGTTCCATGGGCAATTTTTACATGGCTGAATTAAGGCATTTGTAAATTGCAGAGTTTGAGTCTATATTACTTGTTAAACTTTTCAACTCTTTATTAATGTATGTATATATTATATCTTGACAGGGTGTGTTTCTGACATAGTACTCTAAGAAGAATGCCCTTATACAATGTTTATTTTCTATCACTCATTAATTTTCAGAAGTATTAGCTTGTCTGCAGTTTCAATAATACATATTTTCAACACTAATAGTTTTAAAATAGTCAAGAATTGCTTAACTCTACAGCTTGTCAAAGACTGTGCAATGATTAAATAGGGGTTCTTGGTTACCTTGCTGAACATAAATTTTTATCACATTCACCCAGTTTCCAAACAATCAGTGAACTAATCAGTAGATACATTTTAAATTCTTTACTGAAAAATATCTGAAGGAATGTCAATTTTTTGCCATGTATTTTCCTAATCCTTCATTCTTTGTAGCAGTTATGAAGGAATGTAAGGTTTAATCTATTCTGCTGCTCTTATGTAGTATTTTTAGCTTGAGCCAATGGTAGCTCAACTGTATTACCAAAGTAAGATCTTCTGTGGGATTTAAAAATGTGTGGCATCATAGCTGGTAACGGATGGACTGAAAGTGTGTGTGGGTTCACTGATTTATTGAAATAATTCTCTATTTTCTAGAGACAATTTTGATTTTTATAATGTCTGTAGAAGTAGTTTTCTAATTGAAACGCCTGCTCAATAGCATCGCAGTTGTTGTTTTTTGTTTAAATGGGCAGACTTTTCAAATATTAGAATTTTTTTTTTTTTTTATGGTCAAGTAAGGCAATGTAATTCTGGGCTTTTTCTTGTGTAACATGTCATTGAGGCCAGCAAGTTTTTTCTTTATAAATGATTTAAGATACTCCAAATGTATTTTTCTCCCACTCTCCATTAAAGTCAGTGCTAAAGGTCTGATGGGGCCAGGATGCCAAGCCCAAATATTTTGAAACTGTTTGATTAAAGCTATTGCTTAGCTCTGTGCTAAAGTGTTTAGGAAATTCATTGATTGCAAAATGAGTAACGGACTTCTGAGCAGTGACTGGTGCTTGTGAAATGTATAGAGATGTGTCAAAGTAGCTTGTTATTTCTAAACTTGTGAATTGTAGCAGGATTTCCAGAGTCATGTTGAAGCTTTAATTTTAGGATTTTCAGTTCTTGGTCTTGGACAATCTCAATAAGGATAGTGAATGAAACACAAACGTAGGTGAAAATGTCTTTAACGTTAGAGCCAGACACTGCCTTTTCAGATAAGTTCTATCCTACTTTTGGTAGGCTGCGACTTGTGCGTTGAAGTAAGAATAACTTTCAGAAGATTGCGTGAAGTGTAATTTCTGTGTGAAAGACAGGGCTGAGGTATTGAAATCTGTGCTCATCAAGGTTGGATTTGATGTTTTCATCTACACTTGGTGCATTTTGGAGGTGCTGAAGTGAAGCAAATAAACTTGCACACTTGCAATGAAACATGACCGATGTCTCACCATGGTCAGCCACTGATCAATATTTCATATATGAGTACATTATACATCTATTGTGCCAGACTGGATCTAATCAACTGAGAAGACAGTCTTCAAATGAGGAGGTGATGTCATGAAATTCTGAGGTTGGAGAGTTGACTCTCAAACTGTGAAAATTATTTGAAAATTAGTTCAGTTCAGGAATGTCTATGTTGAAATGAAAAAGACAGGTTTTCACACTTAGCACAGGACTCACAAAAGGAGTATAAGAACTAGAGAGATCTTGGTGGAAAAAAAAAAGTTAAAATTTCCATTAATTTACAAATCTACCCATACTTTCCAAGAGATGAAAATGGAAGGCAACTCACTCACTGTGAACATGGAATTGAAAACAAAGTGTATTGAATGCTATGAGTCTTTGCCCTCTATCCATCCACGTGTACTTTTGAAAAAGCAATCATCTTATGCTCTCATGCTGATTTATACAAACATATGGTGAAGAAATATGCGTTAATTGAGTTAACTTTTCTACCTTTCTTTTGAAATGTTGCAGTGATGTAAAATGTAAGATAGATGGCTTAATACAGCTTTGAGGTGGGTATGAAATTTGAAGAGCAGGAAGATACTTGAAAAATGTTCTTTTAGAGTATTATAAATTGTCATGATTTATGACTTGAGGCACACAATGTTTTTAGGTGTAGCTGGTGGAGACTAAGTTAAGTTGTTTTGTAAAACAAAGCGTGAATCTCAATTGTCTTTGAGTGTTGGATTGTGAATAGAATGAGCTGATGTAGTGCATTGCTCTTGGGGGTAGAAAGATATAGGAGTCTCTTGCTGTTCCTTAGCCATGAGACTACTGGATTTCTTTGTGAATGACCCCATCAGAGCATATGGCTGGCCTGCAAGGACAGACCTTCTCAGGACACATGCTTTTTCAAGGCAGATCTTGGTCGTCACTGCCAATTACAGACTAGCTGATTTTTGAAGGCTAATCAGTTTCCGTAGGGTCAGGAACTGCTTTACAACCTTGTCATATGATATTGTAAGTGATTGTCAGAGATCTCATGATGACTAAATGCAAAACTCCCACGAGTATGATGTAAACATGCCACGATATTTCGGAGTGATTACTCGTTAGGTATAGTTAAAAAAAGACTATACCTATAGTATATAGAGTATACCTATATACTATATATAGAGTATATAGAGTATACCTATATACTATACCTTGGTCTAAACCAAAAATAAAATGAATTTGTAAACTTTATTTATTCTGTACTTGCATGGAGAGAATAACAAGACTTTGAAACCTCCATTGCCCTTAGAAACAGATCAATGTGATATCTGCAATCTGCCTGCCTCACTCACGAGACAAATAAAGCAAGTAAAGAGAAGACTCTTAGATGAGGAAATTGAAGAGGAGAGGAAGAAAGTGAAGGCAGAGGCTCATCAGAGGCACATAATTTAATTGGTGGGCGACAAAATATTACACTTGACAGGGTACGTGTTGAATTCTATGTAACCTTTAACATTTATTAAGTAAGTTCACTGCCTATGTTTAATCAGCTCTCTCTGCTACTTTTCAGGTTATATAGCAGTAATTACAGCACTTCTGTCAGGTATGAAGGTACTATAGATTAGTAGTCTGAAAAGCTGTGATGTGCCAGAGTGTGCAGCTGATTCAAGGAGCTGTTGTAAGCAGTGCTTTCCCAAGGACTTTTCAGTTAGAAGTCTGAGATGTCTTCAAGAAGTTTGTAGGCCTTATGGTGTGTTTGGAGCTAAGCCTGAGAATTGTTGTATTAATATGGATTCCAGTATATGAGTAATAGTTTTCTAAATGATTACATGAAAGGTTGGAAGATGCATCACTAAATCATTTCCATTAATAGTGAAATGAATGTTACTATGATTCATGAATCATTTTCCACAGATTCTATGAAAATAAAAATTTCTGAACAAACACTGCTCTATGTATGCGTAAAGACATCAAATGTGTGGAATGGGTTTCACATGTAGCAAGGAAATAGAGATTTACCTGCAACTAAGCAAAGCCGCGTGGTTGGCACACACACCTGAATGAGTGCTGATTCAAACTGTCATGTCTGAGTACAGCTGTAGAGAGAAAGTCAAGAATACCAAAGGTGTCCTTCTGCCTCAGCACAACTTGGTGCTAAGCTGATAAACTTGGATTTTCTTTCACCATCCTATACTGATCATTGTAAGAGAGCCCCAAAGATTAATCCTCCCTATCTGGAAGAGTTATTCTGGGACAGTAAAATTACTCTGTAGAGTTGTCATGGCGCAGCACTGTACCAACTTATTGAAGTTTCTTCTGGATTGAGGCTGCTGTATCTCTGCGTCTCTTTGCTGTGGAGATGTATTACCCTGGGTCAGTGCTACTGCAGGGATCTCTGCACCATGCTTTGCTGCACAGGATTAACATTCAGGCTTTTAAGTAATATCAGGTGGGGTCTGATGCTCTCTGGAATAATTTCAAACCTACTTGATAAGTAAGTTTGAGATGCCAACGCTAGTGAAGTGAAGATACCTGGGACTGAAACACAAGAATTACATTCCGTGTTAGGTTGTAATTTAGGAACTTGCTCAGGCACAGTGAGCGAGAAGAACATATATATGTGCAGTAAGTAGCTGTTTTTAATGTCTTCTTTTTAGATTTCTGTACTTCGTGTGCAGCTTACACATTAGACTGTAGTTATAATTCCTGTGTGTTTTGTAGCATTTAACTTAGTGACTGTGCAAGCTGCTGCATTGTAGAACTTGCACATACATGGATCTGCTTAGCCACAAGGCTGGTAGAGTGATCGCATGGACCCTGTGTACTTCTGGCTTGTTCTGATAGCATGCCTAATATTTTTACATAAGTCTGTGCAAGGCAGTTATTTTGGTCATGACCAGAGAAACTGAAAACTCTTTATGCCTTTGTAACTCTCTTCTGTTTGTCAGACACATTTCCTGTTGTGTTGGACATGAAATCTCTCTTTACTTAGGTTGGTGGAGAAATGGTGTGGCCAGCAGGGCTAGGGAAGTGATTATCCACGTGTTCCACGCTGTGCTCCAAGCTGATGAGGCTTCACCTCGAATCCTGTTTTAAGTTTTGGGCCCCTCAGTACAAGAAAGACATTAGGGTGTGGGAGCACATCCTGAGGAGGGGAGTGGAGCTGGTGAAGCTGGAGCACAAGTATTAGGAGGATGGGCTGAGGAAACTGGGCTGTTTACCCTGCAGAAAAGAAGGGTGAGGGGAACCTACCTAAAAGCCTACCTACAACTACCTTAAAGGAGGCTGTGTTGTGGTGCATGTTGGTCTCTTCTCTCAAGTTAGAAGTGATAGGACATCAGAAAATCACCTCAAGTTGCACCAGGGGAGGTTTAGATTGAATATTAGGAAAAATTTCTTCACCAAAAGGGCTCTCAAACACTGGAACAGGCTGCCCAGAGAAGTGGTTGAGTCACCATCCCTGGAGGTGTTTAAGTGATGTATAGATGTGGTACTTAGGGACATGATTTGGTAGTGGACTTGGCAGTGGGAGGTTAAGGATTGGACTTGAAGGTCTTTTCCAACCTAAACAACTCTCTGAGTCTATGATTGTTATAGATGATGAAAAATAACCAGGTATTTTATACAGGCTACAATCTATTCATTTCCTTCACTGTGATATTTTCCGTTTCATGCAAGACTGGAGAGACATCTACAACAGGATGGTGTATTTCCCTTACACTACGCCTGTGAATTCACTATCGTGACTCTATTTTGGTAGGACCATTATAAAGCCAGCAGTTTATTTTTTCCAGTTTGAGTACAGATATTCATGCATGCAGAAATGTGTGCTTTTTAAGATTGTTCTTAAGTTTAGGTCTATTTCTGCAAGTTATCAAGACTATTTCATTTTTAATCTCACCCTTTGTCATCTTTGTGTTCTGTTTCAGCATTCTTTCTTTTGCCTCACCTTTGTTGATAGTATTTAGTTTTCCCAGATGGAGAAAAGATTTCTAAAGAGCCTTACTTGATGCATATTTCCATTTGATAATTTTTGCTGGCATATAGAACCATAGTCCTGACAAAAAACAGTATCTGCAAAAAGTGGAGATCCTCTGCACTAATACAGAAAGTGGAAAATATGGGAATTTTATGTTGAATATTTTTGGATTTGATATACAAGTCAGGTTGCCTTGATCTCTTAGCTATGTTATTTACACCATATTATAAGCATATGACTGCTGGGGGTCTAGGACACTTCACCGCAGGGACAACTCTCCATGAGGACTACCCTAACGCTAAGCCTTAACTCTAAGCCTAACCCTAATTCTTAATGACTCCCCATGGAGATCTGTCCGGTGCAGAGTTGGCTGCAGAGGGTTTTCCCTTCCTGAGCTCTTGGCTTTCTCACAACTACCATAATGAATTGTTTATTCATGAAAACCTGGATGCCTTCTATTGATTTCAGATTAAAATTTCTGTTTTTCTGTCTTGACTGGACAACAGAAAGGTTATGAACTCTTTAACTGTACTTTTTCTAATGGATAATCTTGCTTTGTAGTTTGTACAAGCTATCAGTGTTTGAAGCCTTGGATTTCTTTTAAAAACTAAGTCTTTAATGTTTTCTAAAATAAAAGAATCTGGAAAATTCTGAGAAATATGCTCCATCTAAATGACATAATGATTTTTCTTTTCGGATTCATGACTGACTAGGAAGGCTTGATAATACTGACTAGGAAGTCTTTTATTTTTTGACATAAACTGTTGGATGAACTGTCTGGTCCAGGGGTTTTATACCAGTGGGTGGTGGGTTGACCCTCCTGGATGTCAGGTGCCCCCCAAGCTGCTGTATCACTTGCTCTCCTTAGCTGGACATGGAGAGAAAATATAATGAAAGGCTTATGAGTTGATGTAAGGACAGGGAGAAATCACTCAACAGTTGCTGTCATGGTCAAAACAGATTCAACTCAGAGAAATTAATTTATTACCAATCAAAATCAGAGTAGACTAAATAAAACCAAATCTTGAAACACCTTCCTCTCTCCCCTCCCTTCTTCCTAGGCTCAACATCACTCCTGATTTCTCTACCTCCTCCCCCTGAGCAGCATGAGGGGATGGAGAATAGGTGTTGTGGTCAGTCCATCACACACTGGTTCTGCTTGTCCTTCCTCCACAGCAGTAGAACTCCACACAGTCCTGCCCTGCTCCAGTGGGGGGTCCTTCCCACAGAATACAATTCTTCACAAACCTCTCCAATGAGAATCCTTTCCCATGCGCTGTGGTTCTTCACGAACTGCTCCAGTGTGGTTCCCTTCCATGGATTGCAGTCCTTCAGGAATAAACTACTGCAGTGTGGGTCCGCCATGGGGTCACAAGCCCTCTGAGCAGCGGGATCTGAATTGGAGCTGGCTGGCATTGGCTTTGCTGGACACAGGGGAAGCTTCTAGCAGCTTGTCACCGAAGCCACCCTTGCCAGCCCCCTGTGCTACCAAAACCTTGCCGTGCAAATGCAATGCACAGTATATGGAGCTTTCATTTGAAGACCAGAGGTTCAAATCTGATTTTTTTTTTCTGTTTGTTAGAGATGATGCATCTGTTCAGTCTTACTGTAAATCATCTCTGTCCATTTATTAGTCTACCAGTGCCCATGTCATAATTATTTTAAATTAAGCAGGAAGCGTGTCTCTAGTCCCATGCAGGCCGATGACATCACTTGTGTTTTCAGTTAGATTTATGTAGTCCTTTGCTGAATCAGAGCCTGAGTAAGAGAATGACTTCGGTAGAGAGTAGGCACTAAGTCTCTCCTGAATGAGATCCCTTTGTTATCTTAAAGTTATTTCTAAAAAATGCTACTTGAAAAAAAAGAATGAGTTTTGATGACTTTGAAACAGTTATTTCCCAATGTTAATGGATAAATAGGTAGATAGTCTATTAAAAAGTTCTGTACCTCTCCCTGGAGAGAAGCTGCAGAATAAATTATTACTTAACCTAACAATAAAGTGTGGGTCAATTCTTTGAAAATAAATTATTCCTCATTTGAAGGTCATGCTGTGGCTGGGACTATTTCCAGCTCAATGATTAAAAGCTTAGTCATCCTCTTCAGGTTCTCCTGGATTAGTGCCCTATGTATGGGAACAGAGTCTGAGCTTGACGTGGACCAATAGGATAGTCTATTGGCCTGTGTATTGATAAGGAGCCTTTTGAAAGGGCAAATTATTAGCAACATTCATTTTTATAATTTTTGTTGTCTTTAAGAACACTTACATTTTTCAAGCAATTTTTCTTTACACACCAAAAGCAGCTAAAACATGTTTTACTGATTTATCCTCTCGAAGTTTCTCTTCCTCCCTTTCCCCCTTCTGTTTTATAACATGAAAGAACAAACCTGTTTTCATTTGGAATTGAAAGCTTAGGAAAACATGGATTTGGTAGTTATACTTTCTGTCTGAGTTTCCAGTTGCACAGAAAGGTTCTGAATTGTTGCTTCACTCCAGACCCTTCCTCTAATCGGACAAGAAACGTGTTCATTTGTCGGAGGGCACAGCTCTCACTGGTTTTCCAGCATTCTCTGTTAACCTCATCCATGTCCCGCTCAGAGCAAGTTAGAGCTCAGAGGGTTTCTGTTCCCCGTGTGATTTCTCATCAGAGAGGGGACAATAAGACAGTACATAATTCTGCTTTGAGCTACACCTTTGCAAAGCTTTCTAAAAGCTACTAATTAATCCTTGCAGGTTTTGGTTAAGTGCTGAGTAGTAACGTTACTAAAGTTTGCACACTGTGGTAGCCTTTGGGAAGGAGGAGGAGATCCCCCATATCTGTTGGAGAAGTTAAGCAGCCTTATTTGGAAGCAATGGTAATTATAGCATTATTTCTAGAGGGGACTAAGGACTGTTGCCGTTCCTCCACACATCCTAACCTTTTTGCACAACCAGTTTGACCCAGAATTTTTACTTGGGAAGGACGTCCTTTGATTCAGGCAGTCTGTGATGCACCACACTCTTGCGGCAGTGCTGATAACACAGCAGCTGCGGAGAAACGGTGCCTAGATACTCTAATTGTAAAGACAACTGACTTTCACTGCCCTAATCTTGTAATATAAATTATATATTGTAAACTGGCTATGTAGTTTTCTGACTTTTTTTTTATGTATATCTATTTCTGCCACTTTTTGCAATTTACTGAAACTGTAAGTTTAGCTGTGTAATAAAATGTGTATTTTGATTTTGCTAGTTACTCTCTAATTACTGTAAATGGTTGTGATTATCACAAGTGGAATATTTGGAATTATTTTGTTATGATAGAAAAATAATGTTTATTAATTTTAAATAACGTTTAAAGTTACATTAACAAAGATAATAAATTGTTTTTTTTTTCTTCATTATCTGATACAACTGTAATTATCGAAACTGTTTGTCAGTGGGAACTGTTTTTTGGCACTCTCCTATGGCATTAACAGGGTGAATCAGCAGTGGAATTGTACGTATTTCACTGGCTTTCACAAACAGAGTTTTCAGGGCTGTGGCTGTTTAGTACAGTGCTCAAAAGAATTTCAAATGTTTTACGTTTGTGATAGTTTCTATGCTGAAGTAATTGATGAGACCGATTTTAAATCTAGGAGTTGGCATTCTGTCACTGCTTAACAAGGACAAATTATTGTTGTCTATATTAGAAGAAGAGTGTCTAAAAATCAGGAAAAATACAATAACAGACATTCCACAGCTGTTGTGTGGGTGTTGTAAGCCGAATAAGTATACAGAATACAGGTGTATGAATTTTAAGGATCTTTTTTTTGGGGAGGGTTGGTGGTTGGTAGTGTGTGAATAGCACTTCAACAGAAGAATATTTTTTTTGTAATTCTGTAGAGAGAATGTGGGATGAAGAACATTGAAATAATGTTGGAAATGTAAGCAATTTTTAAACAGATTTCTTTAGTTTTAGTAGATGTTTCCTTAAAAAAAAAAAACAAAACCAAGAAAAAACAAAATCCAAAAGAACAAAAAAAAAAACCCAAACGCAATAAAAATCTCACTAAGAAAGACGCCAATGCAAAAAGAACCCCCAAAATTGGGAAATAAATGGCTTAGAATGAGATGGGAATAGTTTTTATTCATACCCGATTAGCATGAAAACCACTTGCACTGAAGGATTATTTAGCTTTTGAAGAATATGGTTGCCAAGGTGCTGCCAGACTGTGTGTGCAGAACCTTCTTCTTCCCTCTGTATCACAAGCTGTGGAGGGAGTGCCCGGTACAGTTGGCTTCTTCAGAGCCTCACAACAGTCTGTAGGCTTGCAGTGATCCAGATGGCTTTTGTTCCTGTTTGTTCTTTTCTTCTCCATTAGATGACTCCAGTGCCAGTTGCTATTCTTTCCATTTCTGCAATCATGAAGAAGATTGAGATTTCTTTTTTCGCTGTTACTATTACTGATATCCGCGGATGTCCTGTAGCAAGCTTTCCTAAGTCTACTACAGCGCCATATATTTACAAACTCCTACTGCCTCCTTCTAGTCCATTCCTTTCTCCCCTGAGCCTGATCCTGCTCAAGTGAACAAAAAGCAGAACATGTGGCTAAATTGATTTATCCATCTGCTCAAGATTTTTTTTCTTCTTTACATGTAGTTTCTTTTATCTATTTATAACGTGACCTGTGAGTGTTATGTGGTGTCCCTTGCGTTAGTGTATGCTCAGGCTCTGATCCTAGCTGCTACTATGCAATCCTACAGCGAGTTGTTCCAGCAGAGGAGTAGAGTTCCTTTATCTCTTCTCTTAAAGAGTTAATATTGTAGAATCAGAGTATGGTTCTCAAATTTAATATCTTTGGTCAGGGGAATAACCTATAGAACTCACTTTTGCATCTCATGTGAAAGAAGTTTATATTAGAAATGTTGGAACTTTTTTCCTGAGTAAGAACAACTTCTCCAATATTGTGTGAAAATTAACTATGATAATAAAACACAAAAGATGTATTCTGTTTCAGAAGGCAGTTATGCTTCTTAGCTTTGAAGTCTGGGTCTCTGAAGGATTGCGCTTTTAAAGATTGTGTTCACTTTTCAGAAATGATGTTCTAATAATAATCTAAAAAGTAAATTGATTAGGCAGCCGTTGAGTATGATTTGTCATTTTAACAATGAGGTATTGTCTTATGAAAAAAGATTTAATGCTGCATTAATCTATCACAAGAATAATCTAGAAGAAAGGAAACATTCAGATATGTTATTTTCCTGTTAAATAAACTTCCTAAGACAAAAGAACTCCACCGGAGTTTTTCTAGAAATATAATTCACGGTCCCGAGATTGTAAGATATTAGATTGTAGTGTGGCTTAGGGTGGATTAAGATATAATATGGTGTGTTCTAGTCTCAGCAACCCAGGAAATTACACCACTCATCCAGAATTATAAATGAAAAGCACTCTGCATGCTTGAAGATCTTAGAATATGTGAATGTGCTGCAAAAAAAAAAGACTGATACTGTAATGAGATGAAAGTAATAAAATTCAAATTAATTGGGCAATACTTAACTAGTCAGTGAAAGAAATGCCTGAGTCAACTTCTTAAAAAACAGATCCAGAAATATGAATGATGACTCTGTTTATATTATGGGATTTTATCCACATTTTTTTTCAGAGGCATATAGCAGTTTTTCCTTGGCTTGAGGGGGTTTTCAGGAGTATAAAGTCACACAAAGTCCTGATGCCTAATTATTAAGCACTTGCTGAGCACGTGAAACTAAGTTTCTGCATGAAACATGGAAACAAAAATTTTTTAAATGTTACATGGATCAAGAAATTGTTTGGTCATGTGAAGTACAGCGCTGCTTAGATTCACTTTGCTACTGAGGCCTTGCAAACTGAAGTCTAAGGGGGAAGGTTTTGTCTATGGTAGTAGTTTCAGTGATGGTCGCTGAGCCTCTGTTGACATCGACCATGTTTTCCCTTCATTGACATGTAGCTGGTTAGAAGGGATGAGTCTGTTGCAGAGGAAACCAGGAGACAGAAGAACTGAGATTTCTGTGTTCTCTGACAGCTAGGATGTTGGAATCTGTCTTTTCCCCTTTATCAGAAAGGACTGCTGTGTTTACCTGTCAAGTCACATGCCCCGAGAAGATCTTAATCTTCACGAGACACAATGTGGAGTCTTGATGGCCGTATGTGGTAGTTTACTATATCTGCTGTTCCTTCTGCTTGTTGCCTTTGACTTTTCCCCCTACCTCTGTCCTTAATTTAGTATTTCTGCTTTTTAGCTTATTTTTCTTCCCTGTTTTCTTCATCTTTGTACGCTTATCAACATATTTTTCCTTCATTTTCCTCCTCATTTTTGCTTCCCCTAATGTATGTCAGAGCGTATATCTCCATCATAGTCTCTCTCATTCTCAAAAGCTTGTGGAGAATATGTGAGGACAGGAGGAAATGACTTCCCTTGACTGGTTATAATTGACTAACTTCTGCTGTGTGATATGTAGCCATATTGTTGTGGAGTCTTTTCTTCTTAAAGGTCGGGGAAGGTGGGTTTTGGTGCACAAGTCTTGTTCATGGCTGTAGCTGTGAGCAGCAAAGGGGCTGTCGCTGCAGGAGGCTGATAGAGCAGATCAAACTATGGGCTGATGTTTCGGTGAGAAAAGTATGTGGCAAGTACAGGAAGTATCTAAGAAGTATGTAAGAGGTACGATTTCTGATGATGGATAGGCTTTGATGGGTTACAGATAGAAAAACTAAGAGAACATATACACCGCAAACCATCAAGCCTCCAAAGGCTAACGTGGCAATTCTAGATAATTGCTTTAATTCTGTAGAGTTTTGGATTTTACTTTGTGAGAATTAGCCAGACTATGCACTGAGTGACTAACTGGAAGAACGGTATGTTTGCTTCAATATGATGTATTATAATTATTGCGGTGGAATAACTTACTTACTTAAAGAATAGTTTTGAAAACAATTTAGATAAAATTGCTTTTTCACATTGAGTTTGTGACATAAGCTGAAAGTTAAAAAGGATTTTCAATGTGACAAAATAAATAAGGAAGAGATGGTAATACTGACTTTCTGCTCCTTTATCTTGTCCACCCTGGTGTGCTTATGTGATGTGGCTTCTTTGCCAGAGCGACAGGACAATTGATTTTGTTTTCTACTCTATGAAAAGTGCCCTAACCATTTTTCTGCAGAGTATTTTGTACTTGATCTTTATTGTCGCAACTGCAACTTTACATAACATTAGGGGAAGCAAATTTTAAGCCAGTTCTTAAAAAAAAAAAAGCAATACTATAGTATGTAGTACTATAAGTACTATATAGTGTTCTGACTGTATTAACATGGGGAGAATGCTTTTCTTAGCCTTTAAGTTGAAAGTACTTGAACCCATCTTTTCTGTAAGCAAAGAATCAAATAAGATAAAACATGCTCACCTCCAGATACATATCTGGTGTGATCAGTTTTAGCCCAAACTATTCATTTGTCAAAATTATGAGCAGCTGAAAGCAGGTTTTTCTGTAATGGAAAATGTTACACAAGCCAATGCAGAGCAAGCCAATTTGTCTTTCACGTTTTATATCTCACCTGTATTCTGTGGTTTTTTTTTTTCATTGTTTCTCCAAACTTAACTGGAATTTTAAGTTCTACATGGTAGAGGAGAGAGATCTGTGAAAATATATCCTCCTCCTACTTTGTCAAATTTGTGGGATGTGGTGTAGTTAGCCTTTCACCATTACAGATTTTGCATGTCCTGAATAGTGGGATCTTTCTGTGTCAAAGATACAGAAGCAGGACCTTGAAGTACTTTGAGGTTAGTAATTTACATGTATATGGTTTTGTGTCTTCCACAGCAAGAAACTGCTTATTCTTTACCCTGATGGGGACCATCGAAGCAGGTCTTGGTTATTACATAATTCCCTAAAAAGGAAGATTCCTGGGTTTTTCCATAAAACTACGGATTATTCGCTTTCAGCACTTGAATAATGAAAGTTAGTATCCTATTTTAGATGAAAGACACCTCCAGAGATCTACTCCAATGTTTTGCTTAGTGCAGGGCTAATTGCTAAGTTAGATCGGGTTGCTCAGGTCCTGCCTGATTGACTTCTGAATGTCATTAAGGATTAAAATGTCATAGTCTCTCTAGGTCCCTGTTGCACTGCATCACCAACTGGCAGCAAACTGTTTCCCTTTCTGTAAGTTTTGGTGGCAATTTGCTTCCCTCTCATCCTTTAGCTGTGAATTTCTGAGAAGAGTCTGGCTCCAAGTTATAAATGGGATCGCTCACTTTGAGCAACATTCTCTTTTCAAGGCTGAGCAAACCTAGTACTTACAGCCTCATGCTGTGTGCTCCAGCACAGCTAACAATCCTGACTGCCTTCCACTGAACTCTTGAAAACTTGACAAACCTGAAAGCTTGTGATTTATTTTTGAGGAAGCATAAAATAAACCTATCTTCCTAAAATTTTTGAAACTAATCTGCACAAAATCATATGATAACTTCTGGTTTTGCACCTTTATTATGATCCAGGAAAGGAGAGAAATTCTGATGTTATTATTAACCTCTTCCATTTTCTTTCTTACATAAATAATTTGGGATTTTGAAATAAATTTTTACCATAAGCACTTGCAGTATTTACTGAAGATTGTATCATTTACAATTTATAAGGTTCTGGGGTTTCAGTAATATCAATGAGGTGTCTTTTCATTCAACAGGGGGACAAATAGCTTATTTAGAAACACTTAAGTCTGAGTACTGTAAATATTTCTCACCGAAGAAGGCTGTCCTAGATTCCCTAAATTGTCTGAGGTCCTCACAGTATTGTACTTTATAATGAGAAATGCTACTAATGAGAACATTTTCTCAATGTAAGAAATGACCTCTACCATTTGTGCAAAAATGCTAATCACAGAAATGAGTGTATTCTATTAAGGCTTATTATGCTGAGGGGAGTTTATAAGAAAAATAATAAATTGCTCCAAAACAAGAGTTTGAGAATACGGAGGATAATTGTACTTAAACAAAACCCTTGAACTTGAAACTTCTCAAGCAGTTTAATTAGATGACTTTCTAGATGTTATAATTCAAAAGTCTTCTTTCGCACTGTTGATATTATCATTAAAAAAAAAAAAAAGAAGGAAAAAAAAAAAAGGGAAAACCAAACCAAACTAATTCTGATAACAATTTTTAGCTTTTGTGTGACTGAATTTCTTATAGAACATTCAGTTTGGAAAAATGGAAATTATATATTGGAACTATTCTGATTTTCTTCAACAAAATAATAATGAAATGTCTTCTTTCAGATCAGCTTACCTCGGCTGGGTTGTTTTTCACAGGATTTGAATGTCTTATTTCTCCTATATTTAGAGATTAGGAAAACTGCTCTGCTTTAAGGGACCATATAAGAATTGGACTATGGGGGTTAGCTGTCAATTGCTACGACGCCAGAAATTACTGAGACATTTCAACTATAAAAAAATTTGGAAGCTGACGTATCAGTTACAATGAAGTTTAAACTACTTTTAACAGACAGCAGACTCTTAAATTAATGGACATAATAGGCAGTGCAGTTCCAGACTGATCTCATCATTGTGATTCCATAGATTTTGAAATTACATGTGTTAATAAAGATGTTATTACAGAATGCTTTTTTTAATAAATAAAACTGTTAAAATGCTTGTTGTCTGAAAAAAGAACCCCACAAAAAATCGGAAGTTTCCCCTCATTTTCTGAATCAAAACCACAGACTGATAAGTTGTATTTCCTCCTTAGTGAAAAATTGACATCTTGTTCATCCCTTAAAAATCCATTGTTCATTGTTCACAAATAAGCAATCAGGTATAATTGTTGGGTAGTCCTATGACTTTGGACTCAAAACTTTGGATTTCTTCTGTAAAATTAATGAAATTCTACAGTTTTTAGTTACAAGTTACAGCGTAGACCATTTTTATAGCTACTGTGTTATACTGCATCATCTTATGGTATTGGGTCGTACTCATGCTGCTCACACTATGCTGTGAAGGTGATGCAAAATTCTCTCAAACATAGAGAAGAATAAGAGCATATGATGTGGTGGCTGTCAGTACTGTTGGTAGGGATGCATCTTGAAAAGTCCAACTGTTTAAATCTTTGTCCCTAAGGTTTGCATCTTGTGGGTTTGCATAGCGTACATATGTTGTGTGCTATAAATTATCTGATCAGTACAATACTTTCCTGATTTTTCTCAATGCATATTCCATGCAAAATATAAATGCTAATAATTAACTTTTTGCAACTTTCTTATATTTATTTTTATAAAACTCTCTAGCATTTATGCTTTTTTAATTTCATTTGACACTGGTAAGAATTCTGCATTCTCCATTGAAGTGCCATCAAGGAATACAAATAAAAGGTCTAATCTAAACAGCACCTATGTAACGATGATTTCTAATTTTTATAGTAATATTAAAACAAAGAAATCAAGTTCTGTATTTGCAGCATTCTTTGACAGACACTGATGCTGTAAATTATACAGCTGTTCGTCCTCTGTATGGATTTTGTAGTACTCACAGCAATTTATAGGTCCAGAGTGCAGCTGCTGGAAGTCATTTATTCTCAGTTCTGTATTAAATCTATCATAGTCAAATGCATTAACATTCAGTACAGAGCTCAAGGGCTTATGGCTTTTTCTTTCTTGCTTTGAGTTGCTGTCGTGTGTTTGCAAGGTATGCAGAAAACATTAAAAATTTAAACTGATATACAAGAAAAAAAAGGAAACAGTATTGTCCATTATAAATACTTGAAACCAGCTGATTTTTGTGATTTAAGCTGAACAGCAAAATCAAAACCTACCTTTAATGCTTCTGAAATCAGTAATGCTAATAAGCTTGTTTTGATGGATTAGCACTTCAGTTCCATATATTTGAGTGCCATTCTACCCATGTCAATTTTATGTCTTCATCTTACAGGAACTTAAATATTCCCTGCAGTGTTTGAATTCTGTGCATCTTAAGTGAGTATTTGAGGCTGTCATTGATTTACTTGATTCAGCTTGTTTTAGTTTTGTGATTTTTTTTTTTTTAATTAGAAAAAAATGAAACTATCTTATTCTAGATATTTGGGAAATATTTATAATGAATGTCTAAAAATAGTTAAATTGTAACTGAGTTTGACAGAAGAGTACAGGCAAGGGCCATGAGTATTTGTTGAGTATATAATCTGTGAGAAAACATCAGTTGGAACAGGCTTCCTGATTTGACAACTATGTACCTGCTTGTTGCTGATTTTTTACGTCTTTCATATTGGGATATTAAATCTAGGAAAACTGAACTATGCTCTGTTCAAGAGCAGGAGAAGCCTGTACCTAGGGGAACCTGAGCTGATTTGTTGGAGAAAGATATTTTGAACTCTTGTAGCAGATGGAATACATTTAGATGTGATTGTATGTATAGAAAGAAGGCTAAACCAGGGCAAGCTAAATGTGAAAGATCTATTTGTTTAGTGTTTGCTAAACTCTGTGTCAGTGAAAATGCTAGTGAACCATATATAACATGATCTTCTGCTACTAATAGTCTTACTGAAGTTGTTTCTAAGTAGGCTAATACCAGTAAGTCTGAGAATGAATCAAGTTTTCAAACTAATATTCCCCAATCCAAATTTTGAAATCTCAAAAAAGAAGCAAGTAATAAAATAATCACATATGGTATTATGAGAATTTAATAAATTTACAGACATAAGTAATAGTAGATCAATGTCATTCTGCCTCATTTTTCAATGTTCTGCATTGCTTATGCTGTATTCCTTTACTTACATAGACGTGTATGCACAGATTCCTTGTCTATGGAAAACTGTAATAGTTTGCTAGAATGTTAAGCTTTACACTAAATTAGAAATTATCTTGACTACCAGAAATATGCGTCAATCTGAGCTCTTTTCTCTCAACGATCAATGTTAAGGACAGATTATTTGGCTTAAAGTGCAAGATGGCATTTTAAACAACACAGATCATACACAACACATCTCTGAAACTGTTACACCTACCACCTCTTCAGGAAACAGATTTGTCTCCATGTCCCCTTAAGAGCTGAGCACTGAAAGCGAAGAAATTTTAGGTAGGAAAAGAAAATTATGCCACTGGACTGCTGAAAATTTTAAACTGTATTTGACAGCAGCATAAAGAGAAGGTGTTCCTTAGGTAGAAATCTTAACAAAGAAAGAAATTGCTGCTTTACTTATTTTTTTCTTTACAAAGAAAAGGTTTCTGCTTTACTCATTAAATTGTATAACAGGACTGTAGGCTGCTGCTGCCCTACTTTTTTTTCGTGCTTCTACACTGGCTATCCTAATTTTGCATGCTCGGAATTAAGTAGGGTTGGTATTTCACCAACTCCATAATCCATTATTCCTGCACCTTAGTCTTCCTTACACTTTTTTGCTCTCAGTCTTTCACGTTGTATCTCCCTTGCTTTCATCTTTTTAAATTAATCTAAGTTTCTGCTGTATTTCCACACTCTTTTCTCTTGCTTCATCTCCTTCACATCTTTGTTACCTGTCTCCTTCTCTTCAAGATGTGGTAAGGACTTCTGGAGCTTCCAAACTTCAGAGTCCCCTCCTTGATGAATGCTTCCTGCTCTAGTTCCAGGCAAATTCATTCGTGACAGATGTGACTGTAACTATACTGGGAGAAAACCTTTGTGAGCTAATATATATTAAGTGGTATGTGTTTGTAGAAAAAGGATTGCTGGACTTTAAGAAAAAATCTTACATTAATTTTTACAGGGAAAAATTGCTTTACTACCTTTCAAAATCATCTAACAGGCTGATAGTTAACAGAGCAGGATCTTAGAAATGTGGGGACCGAAACCTGAAATAATGGATGGAAAAGTGACAGCAAGCTGTTGCTCTGTCATCTGTAACTGGGCTAGAAGTTGTTGAAGCATGAGAGAGACAGAATATTGTGCAGTAGTTGCAATCTGATGCAACAAAGTCATCAAAAGAAACTATTTTCCCTAGCTGAACGGCAAATTCTGAAGAACGGTAGTAAGCTTAAAAAGGTGGGATGTTAACTAGTTATGGGCATTTTTTGATACTTTGCATAAGATAGGTTTGTTTTTCCATGGTATTATATATCAGTTTGAGTATGATTGATAATAAATAGGTTTAGATACAGGGGGAAAGTTGCAAGGATTCACTTCTGTTGGGAACCTCATTCCTGTAAATGTTTCCTGCTCTAAGTTGACCGAAAGTTAGAGTTGTAGGAAGACAGTGCAGAATCTACTTAGAGGATATTAATTAAGATATAGTCCTATGAAAACAATGACTTGGCTTTGTAGTGTAACGCTTCTTATGTTGTGCATTCATGCATGAGGTTTGTGCAAACTCTGCCTCTAGCGTATAGTCATGCAGAGTGCAAATATTTGTATGT
The DNA here is from genome assembly GCF_017976375.1 of Cuculus canorus. NCBI lineage: Eukaryota > Metazoa > Chordata > Aves > Cuculiformes > Cuculidae > Cuculus > Cuculus canorus. Next base: position 7,858,834 of record NC_071407.1, read on the forward strand.
GTATAAACACGTGTATATGTGTTTATATATACATAATGTATGTGTACTCTGTATACGTGCTGCAGTGTAGTTTAGCAAGAGACTAAGTACTGGTGATGACTTCTGAAGTCAGAAAAAATAAGTCTAGAGGCTAGTTAAAACCTTTTAGTAGACAGTTAGCTTGATATTCCTGACAATCAAGCACATACTCTATTTCTGCTTTGTAAAGCCAGGTTTGTATTTTTGTCTTCAGGCTTGGTCAATCTATAAGATACATCTTTTTAAAAGGCTTAATTCCGGGGTGCCTGTAAACCCTGGTGTTTTGGGGAATGTCAGTGTTGCAGCATTGTCTATCTATTGGAGAAGAGAAATGAAGAAGGAAAAAATTTTTTTGTGGAGTGTAACACTGTTAATTTATTTCATCTACCTGCTTGGACTGCACTTCTCCCTGGAAACCTATGTATTTAAAAAGAAAAAGCAAAGTGCAAACAAACTAGCTTTGGGACTGCATGCCTTCTCTGTGAAGGAGTAGAGGAGATACTTCTAAGAAGAGTTTCTAGTGAGTTTCCATCTCTATGCCACTGGAAAATCTAATCATTTGCATTCTAGAGGTAATAGTAGGATTTTGATTCAGTCAATGAGAGATGCACAAAGGTGTGTTTAATCAAATGCCTTTGATTCAGTGCTATTCTGAATTTACTGGCATAGCTCCTCAGTGGTGTTTAACTTGCTGTGAATGCATGTAAGGTGACCTTTTACAGTCAGTGTAGTACAGCTAGTGATCTAGTGATGTTTTGTTTGAGCTAACAAAGCCATTCTCCTAAGTCAGGCATTTTACCCAATATGTGTTTGTGTCTGTCTTTTGTACGGTTCCAGTCACTTGTGTAGGTCATCAGTTCAGATGTACGGTTAAAAGCCCCACATGGAGGAGAGGGGCTGTCAGGTCGTGTTGTTCAACCTCCATAAACCTATCATTTTGTAGAGCAGGCAGGATCAGCTTCATGATGGAGTTTATCATGGGTGATCCGTGCTGGCAAATGCGTATCAGTTTGGAAAAATGTATTGTGGTGGTGCAGCGAGGGCTGGCTGCTCTCAGGGGCAGGGACCCCACCAGCCAGCTCACCTGTATCGAGGAGAGCCGGGTATGCCAGCGATGGTAACCAGGTTCAACCAAGAGTCCTGATCACCAGGCAAGTGTTGATGAGACAAGTCAGAGGACAAGCTGGGAAGTCAGTTCATGAATCAGATTGATGGTCAGGTCTGGTGAGGGTAATCGTGTAAGAGACAGGCCTGTGATATCTCAGAAGGACCACAGTGTCAGGGCAGGATTGGGCTGAGGACATCAGTCTGTGGGCTATGATTTGGATTGGGGAGGGCATGGCTAGGCTGGAGGGCAGCTGTGGCTGAGCTGGACTCCTACAACATAGCTCAGACAGAAACTGCAGGTCCTGGAGTGAACTGAGCTGAGGCTCCAGGGTCAGGAGTGGATGGAGCTCCCAGCAGAGGCTGGGATGGGTCTCTGAGCCCCACTGATGCTCTCAGGGCCCTGACAGGTACAAGCCTTTAAAACCTGTGTGACAGTAGTGTTGCCTTGGAAGGTCTGAAGAGCCGTGTGGCAGTCAGTATCAAATCCAGGTCTTTTTCACTGTCTTATTTGTGAAATATTTTGTTTTCCTGAATAAGCCTACACAGTGCTTAGGAAATGTGTAAACTTGAGCCCAAGATAAACAGTGCATGAATGCCCTTGGAGGAGTTTGAGCTTCGTTATTGTCTTTGATTCACCAAATACATGAAGTTTGGCCATGACTTTTGACTGAAAGCTGAATGCTGAAGCCCAATTCTAAGCTGTAACAAATAATACTTTTGTCCCCTAGCCCCACAGTAGTATGATATTGTGAGGGTTTGTATGTCTGTTTTCATGGATGTAGAATTTGGTTTAATGAATCTGTCTCTGCAAAGAGTGAGCTAGGGGACTGCAGCACTCTTTATTTGAAGCTGCCTTTGTAAACCTTGTTTTCACTGCAGCCGGTGCAAAATATGGCACTGTGATTTACACCCACAGCGATACCTGGATCCCATAAGCTGTGCTGATACACTCAGTGAAAAAGAGCTGGCTTCCTGGTGTATTGTGCTGTCAAACTTTAAATGTATTAACTGTCATAAAGAACATTTTCTTTTTTCCTCTTCTTATCAAAGTAGTGCAACCAAAGCTTAAATTTTCCATTCTAAGTCTTCTTGTCCATTCCCCGTGTTTGGCTGGAACAACCCTCAGCTGAGAATCTGCGTCTATTCATTCATTTTCTACTCTTATCAGGGACAACAAGGAAGGAAGACAAAAATACGTCCCAGAAGTGGCTGGGACAGCAGGCTCAGGAAGTAACACTACACTGGGACTCAGCTTGGCAATGTTGGAGACAGGATTATCTTTGATCTCAACTGGTCTCCTATGACATATCTAGAGCTCAGTGGCTGACGTAGTATGGAAGGACATATCTGAGACCAGTGGAAATAGTCCACTACTCTAAAAAGCAGTTGGAATAAGAGGAAAGTGGTAAGCTGTCAAGAACATAGAAAAATAGGCTAAAGCTCAATAATGTGGCTGCACTATTTACATATGCTGAGATATTATGGGATGAAAAGAGTTCCGTTTGTCTTCTGCCTCTGTGCAGGTGAAAGATAATCTATCCATACTTACAACAATCTTTGAGGAAGTTTACTGCTTCCTTACAAGGAAAGGAGGAGGAACAGGTGTCGATCTCTCTGGTGATCAATGATAGGACCCAAGGGAATGCCAGGAAGATGTGCCTGGGGAGTTTTAGGTTGGATATTAGGAAAAGGTTCTTCACTCGGAGGGTGGTGGAGCACTGGAACAGCTCCCCGGGGGGGAATCAGTGTGCCAAGCCTGCCAGTTTTCCAGAAGCACTTGGACAATGCCCTCAGACACATGGTGTGAATTTTGGGGTTGTTCTATACAGGGATAGGAGTTGGACTAGATGATCCTTGTGGCCCCTTCCAACTCAGGCCATTCTATGATTCTGTGAATCCCTGAGTAACAAGAAAACATAGTTGTAGTATGTGTTCTCCTGTTCCTTTTTTCTGGTGCCATGCTTTGCAGCTGTTTCAATCCTGTATGTGCATACTTTTTTTTTTTTATGATTTTTTTGCATGCTTGAGTAATGTGTCTCATTGCATTCTGTGCCAAAATAAACGTAGTATATTTGGGTAAGGGTCAGTACGTACATATTTGATTGAGTACAACTTTCAGTGCAGCTAGATTAGGCACGCTGAATGCTCAGACCTTTACAAGTCTATGGTCTTAGTCTAAGAACTAGTATTTGGATTTGAGCACAGTTGGCAATGAAGTCATGCCTGCACAGGTATGTAATTTATATATTTGTTTACTGAAAATGTAAAAATATGTTAAATATTAATATGCCCAAGAAAATAACGCTGTTTTCAAATGCAAATGATCAGATGTTTAAGCCATTGTCTGTTTCTGTTTAAAGCTCCATTTCTCTCTCTGTCTCTCCTATGTGGTGGTTTTTTTGGTTGGTTTGTTTGCTTTTTACTGTCCCTGAGATTTCCAACTTAGCCTGAGGAAGTAAGATGCAGTCCTATGTCCAATGCATATCTTGCAGTAAATGAGATTTTAAAAACATAGGACTGGTTCATTTAATATTGAATGCTCTTTTCTTCAGCCATAAACTTACAAATTTTATGCAGTGAGAAGGGTACAGTGATGCTTTTGTAAATAATGCATATAGAGCCTGATGCAATGCAAAGGAAAATAATTAGAAAGACTTCAGCTTGCTTTAAAGCAGGCTACAAGCAGTTTGTATGCATTTTGTTGTTCATTCTTCATTGTGCCTCTTCTCATCATTGAAGCTGGTGCCACAGGCTTTTATTGTTCTGATGTGCTATTTTCCCTTCTTTTTTCTATTTCTCTTGAATTTAACTGTCTCCTTCACCCAAGCCATTTTGCAAATATCTAGTGGATTTTTTTCAAAGTGTTGAGAATGTCTAGAGGAAAATAGGATGAGACAGGAGGCTCCTTAAATCTTGATGTTGATTGGATGGTTGTCCTGAAGTCTGTAACTTTCATCTGTCCAAATAACTGCTCCCAAGCTTGATTCCTAGAAACGGTTAAATTTGACTTGGCAGCTCTGTCAAGCTGTGTGTCCCTTGTTGTCTGGGTGGGAAGGAGGCAGTAGAATTTCCAGATCTGGGGAAGAAGTGAGGAACAAGGTGGGTGTGGTAAGATCCTTGAGTGCTTGAAGTGTGTGCATAGTAGGGGGAGAGGAGAAACAAGCAGTGGCACTTCACAGACATTGCTTCTCTCAAGCACCTTTTTCATTTCTGCACCTTCCATGCCTCCCATTACCCAGCAGTACAAGAGTCTTATCCCTAACTTGCTGTTCTATCTTCAATGTGCTCTGGATATGTGCTGGTGGGGCAGTGAAGTAGATACAGGATATTTGTTTAGATGCAACAGTTACAGAATTCCTTGCTTAATCCTGTCTGTGCCTCTGTCCTTCTCTGCTGCTTATGGAGACAGACATGTCTCTGAGGAAAGACGACTAATTTCCAGGCCAGTTTTCTCATATAAATATTGTGCTTAAAAGCAAGCAAAACATGGACAGTTCATGGTGCCGGTTATAAGACGCAACAAAAACTAGTGTTGTCTCTGTTCATTTCTCACGAGATAAAGATGATTCAATGGTAAGTACTGCTGTAGTCCATTTTCACAATCTTTGATGAATTTAACTCGATGTTTTCTTAGAGCAGAGATAGAAAAAAAATTGTTTATACATTACTTGTTAGTTTTGAAGTGCTTTTGGAAATACACATTATGTTCTTTTGCTGACAGGATTTGAAATCTAGCAATCAGCGAGACGAAATTGCTGCAGCACGTGCATCCCTGAAGGAAAATTCCCCTCTCCTACATTCAATATGTTCAGCTTGTTTGGAACATGCAGATGTTGCATCCCTTACAGCCAGTAAGGATTCAATTTGCAATGAAATACAGAACGCTCTCAATGTAATTTCTAATGCTTCCCAAGGAGTTGGAAATAAAATAGGACAACCTACATCTCACACAGCTACTCTTGGAAGTGCACTTGATGAGCTTGAGGTATGTAAACCTGTGAGACTGCAATATTTTTTTAAAAATGTTTTATTTATTTTTTTTAAGTTTACTATTGCTGTCATAAGTGATGGACCTAAAGGTATTCAAATTTGATGCTCTGCTTAGTCCCAGTCTAAGTAGTATAGCTCTAAATTATTTCACTGGGAGAGATCACTTCCTTCAGAAGAGTTTGGAGTTAAGTTTTTATCTATGTTCAATACTTGGTTTCCTTCAAACTGCAGGGAAGAATTAGTTCCCAGTATGTGATGATGATGGAGACAGACATGTCATGGAGTAAGTGGGCAGAACCCCTGAATTTAGTTTACAAATAACAGTAATTATTAGATGATGGTGATCACTACTACCTTGACTGTATTTTAACTGGTACAACACAAATTGAAGTCCTTTACTTCAAATCTTGTCATCGGGAACGTTATGTTATTTATATAAATGAAGTATTTAAAAAACAAATTGTATTTTCTGCTTATCAATAAACAGTGACACAACTAATATGCTTTCTTAAATTGTGCATTTCTGCTTATTTAAGCAAATACTTGGAGGAAGTTAGTTCTTTCTCTACCCCGAGCTGATCCTGACCTTTTGTATGGAGCTTTTCCTTTTTTCTCATGGCTCTTACCACTGTTATTTTCCATTACCCTGACAAAAATGGTAAAAGACATCATGTAAATGAGATTACGGACCATGGTCCTCATCTGGTGTGACTGCTGTAGGCCCAGATCAACAAAAGGAGTGAAAGTTTCTAAAGACATTTACAAGTAGGGGTCTTTTTGGCTGTAAATTTCCAGACTTATCAGATCTTAGCCTCAGAACTCCAATATTGTTGATGCATTTCCAAAGGAATTGATTTTATGACTGATAGTAATAGATTTTGTCTAAAAAGAAAGGTTAGAATATTACACTGAAATATGTCACGGATCTTTTAATGGCAGTTTAGTGATGAAAACAGACCTCTCAGTAATGCTCAAAGTTGAATCCGATGGGTGTTCTCTCCCCCCAAAAAGGAGCAGTCTACAATTGCAATGTTACCCATCATTCTTCCTGGCTTCTCACACTGGGTTTTAAAATTATAGTTTTTAATCTATTTTCTTAACAAATGGGAAAAAATAAGAGGAACATTTAAGAGTAATATATGATTTGTTACAATGAAACTCTGAATGATAAATAATATACTTTAAATGAGAGCTATTATTTACCTGCTTTACTTAAAAATTTTTAAACAAAATTTGGTGAAAGGATTGCATCTTCTGAGTGCAGATGAATTCATCTCGATTGTATGTGAACAGTACCATTTAAATGTTTTTTTTTTTTAAATGTAATTCAATATATTATTGTTTTAAAATTTACAATTTGTGGTAATCAGAAAATGGAAAAAATTGCCTTTTGGGTTGAATTTGTTGTTATAAGGAATCATAAGAACATAGAAGTCTGACTGCTGTAAGAAGCTATTTGTTTCTGGAGTGTTGAACATATTTTTACCTAGGTAACATAAAAGAAAATCGAAGCTGTGCGAGTTAGATAAAGCATAAGTTATAGAGCATTTAAATTCTTAAAATGATTTTATGAATTAGATGGTTGTACTTTTCTTTCTTTACAGAAAGATCTATTGGCTAACGACCTGAAATAACCCTTGCTCTATCTTCTTGTTGCAAATATTGTGCTATGAAATAGATTGATGTAGTAAATAACCAGTAGGAAACAAATCTCATTAAATGTTTATAGTGTCAAAATCACTGAGGTTATCCAACATCATGGTATCTAGATGTTTTGCAATGTCATTCTTTCTTTGGCTGTGTGGAAGTTATTACAGATTTCTAGGTGAGGAAACCAACGGTAAAATTAGAGCGACTAACTCTTAAATCACTAGTTTCTCAAGAAGTCCTCTTAATGGCTCCATATAACTACCATGTCAATCATAAATAAACAGAAAATTGTAACATTTCAAATGTAATTGCATATTAAGATCATTAAGAGCATGTAGATGTGGGTTATCGGATGACTTTCACTGGTCTTACATTTTCTCAATGTAAAGACATTTCTTACAAAATGATGCAGGTATTTCATGCCTGACTGTCAGTGTATTCATCTGATATGTGGTCTAGCAGAACACATAAGAGAGGTCAAAATACTATAAATCAATCCAAAATGTCAGGAAATATAACCAGGTTTCTGGATACAGGTTTCACAAATCAGAAGACCAATGAGGGAGAAAAGTAATGATCTAGTAATTATTTTAAATGCTTGCTTATGTTTAAGAACTTAGGTAGCAAACTGGTGCTTAGCTCTGTAAAAGCAAACGCACAAAACTGCTTGTTGCATATCTAGTGTCTTCTGGTTGGTTGGACATTGGAACATCTTTTCTGCATAGATGTACTGAGCATAAATATTTGATGGAATTGCTCGAATATCTTAATCTGTAGGCAGAATCTTAAGGCATGCTTTCATAGTTATTATTCCCTGGATTTTTTTCTTTATTTAGAGCTGAACTGTAGCAGCTTTTTTTACTGGTGCTGTTTGTCCACCTTTGCACAGACTTCTACATTCTGTCTCCTAAATGAAGATATTGTTACTCCTGTTTCAGCTGAGATTTGAAGGCAGTCATTTTGCTTAGTTAAGTGGTTATTTTGCTGTAGCCTTCAGGTGTGCCTCAGTCTTCCGTGATAAATATAGCTGTTTCTTTCTGTAGTAGCACTTGAATATTCTACTTGACAGGTGTGTTTTACGTTATGATGGACATCGTGTGTATAGCCTAATGTTAGGAGTGCTTACTTGAGATATAGGACCGCAGCGATGAAGTTGCTGCTCCAATGGATAGTGACCAAGCGGCTCATCTCCAGCAGAGGGGAAGTACTGCAGAACACGTTGCTATTAAGGACTGTAATGTCAATGAGGGAGAGCGAGTTTTGAACCTCTAACACACATAAACCTCTCTTCCATGTCAGAAGTGAATGTCCTGATCTCTGGATACTGGCTATCTTGGAATATCTTCCCTTGTTACTCTTTGAAAATCATTGTGGATGAGTCTTTTATGTGTAAGATTAGTTTGAAATTATCTATTGGGTGTAAGTTAATTACATGTTTTTTTTAAAGGTAAGTAGTTAAACATGACTAGTTCTATGCAGGTTTCCAATTCTGCATTAATACACTAGTTATTGAAGTCAAAGCTTTTCCATTTTTAATTTTGCTGTGTTGTTGGACGTAGCCAGGGTAACGAAGACCTAGATTAAATACCTGTTAGGCAGGAAAACACAGTTCCTACTGATGAAAACTGTTGTGTTTCTGCTTTTAAAGTTATTTACTCTTAGAGAAGTGGCAGCTGAAAGGGGTTAATTTCCCCTGCATTTCAGAGTCCTTAATGGCACTTTTTACCACCTATTTACAATCTCCTGTACCACATTTCCCTAATTTCCTGCGATGCATATTGGTTTTGAGACATGCATTAACTTAGCTTGCCTCCCAGTAAACTGGATGCAGTTTTCCTTTGCATTCAGCCGTGATCTTATTCTAAGGAAGCTCAGCAAAGAGAAGAAATGAGGGAAAAAAATGTATGTCCTATACTAGTACTCTTAATGTGTCTCTAAGTTATCTTTGTGAACAAACGGTATGTTACTACCTTCACCATTCCAGAAAAGTGTCTTCAGGTACATTTCCTTCCCTCTGTCGAAATAGCTATTATAGAAAAGGACATGGGAGTCCTAATGTTTTAATAGCGATAGGAAGGCTTCTGAGGACAACATCAGGAGCTGGATTACTGCTCCTGTCAGGCCTGGCTGTAGGCGTTGGCAATTAAGAAGCTGCCTGCAAAAGTAAAATAACTTCGTACACTGTTGCCCAGGAGAGCCATCCTGGCTCCATCAGCTGCCAGGGTATATGGAGATATTTCGGAGTAGGAGAGCAAGCCATCTTCACTCTGTCCAAGCCTTCTTTCTTTTCTTAGGATTTTAGCCTTCATGGCAGGGTCTGCCAGGCTCTGGCAAAATTTTAGCTTTCCCTCTCTCTTTCTTGGAGAAGGCGAAAGTTGGATTTTTTGTAATTACCAAGTAGTTGTTAACTGGCTCCAACTTCTTCTGTGAAATAAAAAAAGGATGAAAGAAGTGGAGTGCCTGTTTCCTTTTCTCTCTCTCTCCTAGTGGGCAGATTATGGTTCCATCCCGATTTGGCTTGTTTCTGAAGTTGCAAGTGAGATTAATGTTTCCATAACCAATATGTTTTTTTTCCATCTTTGAGTTGGGAAATAATTAGGAGATACAAATAGGGTTAATAAATGCCTGTGTTTTTCGTCTTCAAAGTACTTAAGCTCTTTCCCTTGTGCTTGCATATTAACTCCTTTTCAGTATATTGTGTTTATCTGGATAGGTGAACATTGGTTTGAGAAAATCCAATAGCTTGGAAATAAATAGTTAATACTTTAACTTAATCTAAAGTTGTATCTACTGGATGCCCATAAATACCTGACATAGACCCACAAACCATTTTAATGATCCATCCTGTCTCTTGCTGAAACAAGTGAATAAACTTAGTTTTAGACTTTTTATAGTGTCAGAACTGGCAACAGAAAATTGCGTTAGCAGTAGCACTGCCCTGATTTTTTGTGACACTGCAGTGTATCAAAATCCAACACGGAAAATGTGGAAACAGACAGAAATCCACTGGTACCTTTTCTTTGTGGTCACTCTTTGTGGAAATTTGAGGACTGGAGTTCATGTGGTCTTGGTTTCTGGTACAAAGAATAACATAATCCTAGAACTTTAGGCCATATAAGGTCTTACAGAGGTTGAGAAGGTTCATTGTCCAATAATTTTATATATGTTAATAGGTAGTAAGTATGGGGCTAAAGTACTGAGACTGCTTTAATTACTAGAATGATTTTAAATGAGATTGAGAGCTTTAGGGCAATGGAACAGTAGTACAGGTGAAATGTTTAGAGACCTACACTCATCCTGTAAGACTAGAAATACAAACTTCCATTTAAAGGATGCATTTATGCAGAAAGAACCTGCAGTGGTTTCCTTTGGAAGTACTCAGATTATGAAATCTGATTTTTCTCTTTCAAACAAAGCTGAGATTCTGGTCTGAAAGACTAAAATAAAACATAGAGTACGACTGAGTAACAAACTCATACACAGTGTCGTAAATTGTACATAGATGTTACAAGCTCAGTGTGATACCTATCTTCTTTTTAAGGATTTACCAGATAAATGTACAAGATAGGCCCACTGTATGGGAGGGAGGATAAAGAAGATGGAGGACGCTCAAGAAGTATAGACAGACATAGGAAAGAGTTTGGAAGAGAAAAGAGTTTGGAAGGGGAAAGACCTCAGTGTCTATGGACTTTTTCTATGACCTCAGTGACAAAACTTGAAGTGGAAGAATAATACTGGCTGAGAACTTGGGAAGATGGCACACAGTTGCCCGTTTTAAGACATAACTTCTGTATGGCCATGAACCTGACAGTGTAGACCTCAGTCCTTTGCTTATAAAATGAGGTTGATTGCTTTTCTTTATAGAGTAGAATGTTATGAAGATGAGTAGACCAAATAGATACTGCAGTGAGAAGAATGCCAGCGTGTTTAAAAAGGTAGACAAATCGCTGTTTCCAGGAGAAGGAAATGCCTTGTAGAAGAAGAAATGTCAGATACAGGTGTACGAGAGACTAAAGCAGTGGATGAAAATCTTGACTATCATGCATCAAAAGTAGGGAACAGAGGAAGAACATAGAGACAAGATAGTTGTAGTGACAAGATGTCAACATATCCTGCAGGTAGATGTGATCTGGTTGTGTTTGTTCTGTGAGCTGCTTAGCTGTGAGTCAGCTCCAGCTGGAAAGCTCTATTGCCATCTTAGCACTGGGTCCAGGCCAGTAGGATTTGATAACATGGATATTGGCTTAGAACTAGTGAAATCTGAATGGCAGAGAGAACGCGGCTTTGTCTGCAGGTGACTTATCTACATAGCCCTAGCAGGGAAAACAAAATCTGCCACAGTCAAAAGTATTTTGGATACTGTGAGGAGAAAGGGCTGTTTGCAAGTCTAGGAAGCACAATGTCACTGTATTTCATGCGAGTAAAAAATAAAGCAGCAACTTAATTGGGCTAACTTTTCTTACCTGTACTCCTAATGTTTTCCAGAATTTAATTAACCTGGATCCTCTTGTAGTGAATGAAGAGAAAATAAGGCCATCACTAGAGAAACGCCTGGAAACTATTATCAGTGGAGCAGCTTTGCTAGCTGATTCTTCCTGCACGCGTGATTTTCATCGAGAACGCATCATTGCTGAATGCAACGCTATCCATCAAGCTCTCCAAGACCTGCTTTCTGAATACATAAACAATGTAGGTAACCAGAGTGTTTTCAGGTTTTTTTAATGTCTGTCTCAAACCCCATTTTATTTTATATTAGAATTTAATTTATAAGTAGTGTACATTAGAATTTAACCTATATTTCTCACATGCTTCTTAGAAGGTTGAAAGGAACATTTTTCTACATAAATCTAAGCAAAAGCTAAGTACGTGTCTCTAGCATGAGTATGAATCCTATTGTATCATACAGTTTGTGGAAAATACAGTGTCACAGAAACAATGTACACATTTAGGTTGTTTCATGCTTATTGAGAAGTGCCACTACTACAGAAGGGACATAATCCTTCATATGCCAGCAACAAGAGTTACTTTGTCATTAATTTCCTAGACCAGAGTTTTAAAGGTAATCTCTGTTCCTGTAGAATGCAAGAATTTAAATAATAATTTGTTAAAACACAAGTAGTATGTTAGTATCATTTTTAAGTAGCATATTTACACCACTACATTTGACCTGTGTAAGCATCAAATTATGAGTGTAAAAATGTTCAGTAAATCCAGAAATCTGGTTGTCTGGCATGCTTATAGGCCAATTAATCTGTGAGTTTTTGAAAACGAATTTAGTTCGATTGCGTTTTAAAAAATAACTGTACGATTTCAAGAATGGATTTGGCACTTCTTGTGTCTGGCAGTTAAATGATAAAACAGTTTGGATACTATTAATATCGGTACACAGTGTTAATATCATGCTTTTTCTCTGGAAACATTTGTTGTGTACATACTGTTCTTATCTAAAGATACTTCAAGTGATTCATCAGGCACATTGAGAGGGTAATGGTATGATACAGCTATTTGTTTCTTTTTTTGGAAACTGAAATTCCTTTTTACTCTGTAAGTCATACTAGTTAACCCAGCCCAAAGCTGTTCTAATGAGACTATTTTCTTTGTCTTATCCTATTGTTGTTAGGATAATGAAGTGTAGGAACTAAGCTAATCTTTGCATATCAGATGTTCTTTTCATTTCACAGCCATTGTATTTTTTTATATTTTCCTCTTTATTTATTGGAGGGCAGGTCACAGGTCATTTGCATCTTATTTATTTAATTTTCTGTGAATTCAAGTTGCTCTATAACAGATAAAGATGCTTTTGTATTTTTACTCAAAATTTAGCTGCAGTTTCTATTGATTGCAACGTAATTCTCGAACCTCTAAGTAGTGATTTACACCTGTGTCAGATATATGAGATTTCTTTAGTTCTGATTAGTGTGGATTGTTAGTCCGTGACACCTCGTATCGGATGTCTGTGGTAGTGTCTGTTCTAGAGTGGATCAAGTTTACTGTTCAGTGTTTGAGAGTTTAATAGGAGGAAGAATCAATCTTTCACAGTTGGACTCAATGATCTTAAATATCTTTTCCAAGCTAAATGATTCTATGATGCTAACCTGTAGAAGCCATAGCACGTGGGAGGATGCAGATGTGTGTGGCAACACATATTAGTCAAAAAGATCACTGTGGGTTTGTCACAAGTACACTTTATGGGAATTCTATGTCTTGCCGTAGTAAAATTAAGTGATTGTAAGTCAAATGCTCTTAAATTCTTGGACTCCTGAAACAGAATTGTGATTATATTTCCTGTTTCAGAAATAATAATGGTTTAAGGGTTACATAATGCAGACCAAGGGGAAAAGAATACATAACGCACTCCACTGACTGAAGAAAGTCAGGAAGCGCCTATTTAAATATGGTAAAAAGGAGAAGCGTCATATAATCTGCTGTGGAACACAGTGCCTGTGTTAGGCAGTGAAGAACAATGTATAAGGTGACAAAGACGAGGAGTGAAGCAGAAATGAAGAAATACAAAGGATTTAAAGGGATGAGGGATTACACTAGTGTTAAATGACAGGGGTAGATTTAAAGTTTTTGGTTTCTCTTGATCTGCTTATACAAATAATATTGATCTCAATAGGAAAACCCTCACCAAGAATAGTTTATGGCTATTATTGAGACTGGATTAAATATTTTTTCTAGAAGATTATCAGGTGTCAGCTACTTTATTTCACATCTGTAAGTCACTGGAAAATAAATGATAGATCCAGGGGACGGTGCTGATTTATCACTGTCTTCTGGGCTCTTCTATTAATAATTTCAAAGCTAGGACTGTGAATTGAATGAGCCATAAAAATTATGCCAGCCATTTGTTAACATAGCACAATTTAAGGAATAGGTTGTGATTCTCTTTCTCTCCTTTGGAATACTGTTGTAGTCCATAAGCAATTGCACTGTCTACCTAATACTTCATGTGAGTTTGTGTATGTTATTTGTGCCCTATGCCCAGAGTAAGGCACAGAGACTCTGTACCACAGTTAGTACGTGAGTAGGACACAGTAGCCACAAAGGACATTCTTTGGCTCCTGTCTTTGTCCTGATCACATATGGTTCACAAAACATAGCCTACTCACTGTTATTTCAGTTCTTTTCAATCGCTGTCATGAGTTGCAGCAGTCAGCTGCTTGGAAGATGTTTTTTCTGGATGCATTTGTCATTTCTTGCTAGTTTATCGGTTTGATTAGGTTTCTTAAGTCTTCTTCCTACCTGAGTGTTACTAGTGGGAGCTGCATTGTTTCAAAGACGCCACACGCAGTAAGTGCCACCCTTGCAAATCCTTCTCCAGCAGCTGCTTTGCCAAGAAGCCGTATGAGCCGCACTGACACTGGTAACGTCCAGTGTCTCTCGGAAGACCATGGGTCTGGTGCTGATAGTAGATGTGGTAAGTGTTTAGCTTTAACAGGATCATTACCAAGGACCAGAGTGCCTAAATTCTGTGTAAGTTCTGCGTGGTTTGGTTATTTTTTTTTGCTTTTTCTTTTAAACTAGCCCTCAGTGCCTAAACAAATGTACACAGACTTGTGATTTAGCCCTATCTATTTGTAATAGTGTAAGGAATATGTGTTTTGTGGTTCCTAAATTTGTTTTGTTTTTTTTCTCAGTTATTCAAAGTCTCCAATAAGCCTTAAGGACATCAAGTGAAATCATGGGCCTATTGGTATCAGTGATATAATGTAGAGTTTTTACTGCAAGCTGAGAGAAACATCTTTTCAGCAGATACTGCCTTTTATGTAAGTGGCTGTTTTTCACAGAGGTTATAGCACAGTGAGCTGATGCAATGGAAAGTTAAGCAAAATGTTCTCTGCGCTAATAAAGACACACTCTGTCTCCAAGATGCTTTCAGTTTTCTGTTCACAAAGTAATTCAGACATATAGTAAATTGCAAATATATTTATAGTTCTTTTGAAAGGCAGAAATTTTTCTTCTGGTGTCTCGGATTTTTTTGTGTACTATTATTATCCTCTCTGAATTTTACTCATAGACATATATTGTTGAGGGATGTATTTGCATTTCAGGACATCAAATAACAAGAATTACTACTGTAAATTTGGATAGCTTATCAATGGCAGAATCGTGCTGTGATGTGTGGGTGATGTATCCACAGGAGGAATCATTTTGTTCTAGTAATAAGCACTTGCATTTTCCTAATGATGAGCTCTTGTCTCTGCTCATCCTTTAAAATGAAAAGTTATTGAATACATTGGAGTGCAGCAAAACTAACTCCATGTGTCTTGAGTTCTCTGCTTTTACTCCCAGTCACAATAGGGATATGCACTTATGCACTATATGATCAAAAGGGATAATAGAGTTGTGATTGAGTGTGGGTTAAAGTGGCTGTTGTGAGCAGCAATTAGGATGATTGCAGGCACTGCTTTCTCTGCCTTCATTAAATAGGGAGGGTATGTCTGAGTAATTATCCTGCACCCACCAGTGGGTTTGAATAAGATCATTGTCTTGATTGCCCAGACGAGGCTGAAAAAGGGTTGGTAAAGAAAGGTCAGATATAGTGATGGTATGAGAGCTGCTTTCTCGAATTAAATTTCCTTCGTTTTGTAATGTTGTTTCATGATATTTGAGCTTTATTAGCTTCTCAGCTTATTCTGGGTATTGGTTGAATACAGGCACAGTTATGCATGAAGGGCCAATATACTTTATGCCTTTTCTAGAAGGCTGTGATTTCATTCTTTCTTGTTGTGTCTTTCAAAAAAATCTCTTCCTTAATGGGGGTTTTATGTTAAAATTACTTAAGATTGTGTCAGTAAAACACAATGTAAACAATGTCAGTAAAATAGTTTGTATTTTCAATGTAATATTAAATTTTTTTACATGTTTTCAAGACTTGTATCTTTAAAAACAGTTCAAAATGAAAATGTGAAACACTGAAATCTGGAAGTGTATTTATAGAAACGCTATTCTTTTGTAATACATTGGTCAACTTCATACAGACTTGAAAAACGTGTGTCCATGCCACAGAATAATTTTTTTTGTTAAAAATGTGTCACGGAATATTTCACAAACAATTCACAGAAATGTGACTGTGCAAACTAGCAGCACCTTAGTAATTTAATCCACAGTTGTGGAGGTCTCTGTGCTTCTTGTGCCACAGGTAGTGGTGGCTGCTGTCACTTGCTATACCACAGCTTTACGAGGTGTGTGGCACAGCTGTTCTGAGTGTGTCGTGGAGCAGAGCCAAGCCATCCCTTTTCACACTAGTGTTGGTTTCAGTCTCTTAATGAGACATTTAAGGAAATGGAAGAAGACTAATGATACATTTTATATTGAGAGCAGATCAGGAAGTGGACTGAAGTTGATCATGTTGTACATATTTGTATTGCATATCTACGGTACTGATGATTAATCCATGTAGGCTAAGGGCAGGCCAAGCTGAGGCTGCCTATAAATCTCATCTGCTTTGTGGCAGAAAGCATTGGGCCACTCCGGGAGTGATGCTGCAAGGGAGATGAAGTAGTTGGTGACAGAGAGTGAAGCACCTGTATTGTATATAAGGCATACTCGGATCTCAGTTGGACTGTTGCTGCTGGAGCTTTATCTCCTTGGGTTCCCTGAAGGTTCTCTGAAGCCTGTTGATTCACCATAGGTTTATGTCCACAACTCTGGGATATGAGACACATTTGGATTTGAGGCATGTTTGGATCTGAGTGCATGAGCTGAAATGCTGTGAGGATAAGACTAAGGGCTGAGATCTCTGAAAGTACAGGGACACTTGGGACGGGGATTCAGCTGGACTGTGCTGAGCCCTCTAAGGAACAGGTATGCAGTACAGAGCCCTCTAGCCGTGGGGAAGGTCCAGCTGTGGGAAAGATGATACAGTGGATGGCTGGGACTTGTGCAGTTACGTCTGTCTAGATTGCAAATGGTAATTGTTGTTCACTTACTGGAACCTGAGCATTGGATATTCAAACCCAGAGAACGGATGAAGCACCAGGACTCTATTTATTGATGGCATGGCTCTGAGCCTTACTTTTATCTCAACTCATAAATTTGAGTGCTGTGGAGCATGACTGCCTTGCTTTGCCACTGTATTGAGTGCTCTTCAGTGATGGCTTAAAGTCTGATCCACTGCCTCTATGTAGAGACTGCCTGTGATTGGTAATGTTTTCTGTAGTATTTTATTGCTGTTCTTACTCTTTGAGTGGAAGGACAGATACCTCAAGCATACAGATACCTCTGAGTTCATCAGGAAACCCTACAGTATTGTGAAGACTTCTAACGCTTCCCTGGATGGAGGGAAGACAAGACACTTTGGTTTATCATCACAATGGTGCAACGTATCTTGCATTTAAACTACTTAATCTTGCTCCCAGCAGTGGATTTTTCATTTCAGTGCTCAGGGGGAACATTTTTGGTAGTTCTGGAAATTGCAAGAATTCTTCCAGAAGAGTTACTTCAGATTGAAGAAAAAAAATTTTGTTCAGCTTACAAAGGGAATGTTTCATATTTTTAATTTAAAGAATTGCCTGGTTGGTTGTCTTTACTAGATATTTGCATATAACTTTGGGCTTTTGCCTTAATTATTTGTGTGCTATAGCTGAGAACAGTGGATTACTGATGGTTAATAATAGGTATATGAAGACTATTGCTCCATAAATAAGAAATCAGAGCACAAAATTTTATCCCTTACCAGAGAAAGTTCACATTGCATGAATCAAATAACCAAACTTGTGAGAAAGCTCCAGACGCTTTTCATATCTGCTACAAATCTTTATGGTAAAGTTTATGTTCTCCATTTATTGAAAGTTTACCTAACCTGTTCCTCTGAAATGGGATTCAGGGAACACAGGCTATTTTAGAAAAGTTTGTTTGTTACTTTTTAAGTTTCATTCATTTGGTGCTAATTCATATTTATGTTTTGAAGTGGGGGTATAGTGAGCAGTCTAATATGAATATTTTTTTAAATAGAATTCTGAAAATATATTTGGAATGTGTAATTTCTCTCATGAATACATTTTTCATGACTTAAAAATCTTAAACCTTGCTATCTCGGTGCCTACCCAACTACTTTTTGCTCCTCTATAGAAAACTGCTATGGTGATGTGTGTTAAAATTTTGTCATAGGGGATCTTCTTGCAGGTATGAAAAGTGTTACGATCAGTCCACAGATTGTATATTGATACATGTCTAAATATGTGTATTTTACCATTTTATGTTGTTTGTCCTTTCTTGTTGTTGTTGGTAGTGAAACTGCTGGGGGGACATTATTAATTCTAAGGCATCTTCCTTGTTTTACTGAGCTCCAAAGTATGTTTTGATTGTAGCTTCCGATGAAATTGCTCGTCTCACTACATTTTGCACGTTGTGATATTGCAAGTCTGTAAAATTGATAATTCAGCTCATTAATTGAAGAATCTAGGAGCTATGACTGAAGAACTGCATTATCATATACAGCTTTGTATCTTTACTTAGGTTGATATCTCTAACTTTCTCCATATAATGAAAAGTATTCCAAACAGTCATATATGACACAGCTGCAGATAATATACTTTAGTATTGGATGCTCAAAATTATTGCCAATGCTGTCTAGGGAGCTAAGAATAGGAGATCTGACTTGTCCTCCTTGGGTGTTTATGCTTATTTTTGCTAAGATGCATCTTGAGGAGTTCTGTGTAATTGCTTTCTGGTTGGAGAACTGAGCCCAAACCGAGCAGACTAGAATAAACACGGAGTTCAAAGAAGTTCCTTGTTCAAGTCTTCAAGAACAGAAAAGCTGTTGGTTCTTTATGCAAGTGGTTGAACTAACCGGCTTCCTGTAATCCTTATTTCTGTATTTCTGTATAGGGACATGAACAAACAGACCTTGTATTCATGTCTTTGTAAAAAGAATGGATTCAAATGATCTTGCTTGACTGTCCTCTTCATATTCAAACATTTAAAAAAACTGCTGCTGCAGAGAAGTTTGAAAGTCAAGTACAGCAAAATGTAAACTATAAAAATTTCAGCGCATGATGTGTGGGTGGAAAGTGTCACTGAGATTTCTCTTATTCAGGATTTTTTAAAAGACTTTATTGAGTATTATGTTTTCAAAGAAAAGATTTATTCCAGTAAAATTGCTATATCCATATGGCATATTATGCTGGCATTTATGCAGGAAAACGTAGTTTTCAGAATTCTGTTGTTGACATTGGCCGAATACTTAGTTCAGTTGACTTTGAACACTCTTACATTGGATTTTCTTACATTTTATGTGCAGACTGTGTAACTGAAAATTGTTTTCCTAAATAATAACTTTTGACAAACACTTAGTTTTATAGGGAAATTAGATATGAACTGTTCAGCAAGAAGATTTTTAGTGTGCTGAAAAGACAAAAATAATCCAATGAATTCCCTGAATAGATTTACAGCTGAAAAATAAGCCGCAGTTAAATTTACCTGATTATGGATAGTCTTGCAGAATTTGCAATAAACTGGGACCTATGCACGTGAGCTACAGAAAGATAATGAAAGTTATTCTATTCTTAAGCACTGTTTTTCATTTAATGTTTCTGAGCCAAGCTATTTCAGGATTAATCGGATCTTAACTTTAGGCTTGCATTGGAGTAATGTAGCGTGATGAGCGACTCATGGCTCAGTAGAGGATGATTCAGTACAGTAGTTAGTAATTTATATTTGGTATACCTGACAGGACTGAAAATATATTGGGTTGCTGAAGACTAATTTTTTTCCAGGGAACCTTCAATAAAGTAGGATTTTCTCTCTCCAAGATGAAATAAATCCTTGATTATGGTAATCAACAAGCATTACAAATGAATATAAAATGTTAACTCAACATCTCCCTAGCTGTTTAATTTACAAGAATTTATTTAGGTTTTTTTTATGGTTTATGGAAAATGGTTGTCATTACATGAGGTTTTCTTGACCAGTTTCCTATTTTCTGGAGGAGACTGATCATTTTTTCTGAATGTTAGCATGCTATTTCTAGGAACACTGCTGAAGGCTGATGTTTCAGAATGCTTTTACCTTGTTTTTTTATCCTCTATATAGGACAGTTGATTTTTATTGTCCAAATATATTTCTAAATGGTTTTATTTTTCAGACTAAAATCTATATACTTCTAGTTTATGTAAAAATTATTATTAAAAAGATCAGTGATTGATAGATTAGGGAACTCTTAATAGAATATTGATAGTTCAACAGACGGAGACCAAATCCAACTTTTTAATGAAAGAATTATTTTTTTTAAAAAAATCCAAAATGCCTTGAATTCTTCTCTTAAAAAAAAATTAATTGCCAAATATGTAACCTACACTACCCCAAATATTTCTCTGCAATCTTTAAACATGTGTTCAGAGTGTTAGCATGCTAGGTGTTGTTTAACTTGACTTTAGTCAGACTTCTGAAACTGTATCCTGTAACACAAATTGATGTGGACTAGATAAGTCAATAGTGAGATGGGCTGAAAACTGGCTAAAATGCTGTCCACAAAGGGTTGGGATCAGCATTAGAGTGCCCAGCTGAAGGTCTATAGCTAGTGGTATACCCCTGGCATAAATACTAGGTCCAGTACTGTTTAGCCTACTAATGCCCTGGATGATGGGAGACTGCATTGTCAGCAAGCCTGCAGATAATACAGAACTGGGAGGAATGGGTGATGCACCAGCTGGTTGTGCTGCCCTTTAGTGGGACCTCAACAGTCAGGAGAAAAGGACTGACAAGGAGCATCATGAAGTTCGACAGAGGGAAAAGCCCAAGTGAGTTTGCCATGAGCCAACAATGTGCAAAGGCCAACAGCCTCCTTGAGCTCCATTGGGAGGAGCATAGACAGAAGATCAAGAGGGTTCTCCTTCTCCTTTACTGAGCTCTGGTGAGACATCTGGAGTGCCATGGCCAGTGCTGGGCTCTCCAGGACAAAGGAGACATGGCTATACTAGATAGAGTCCAGTGGAGGGCTGTGAAGCTGGCTAAAAGATTTGGGTCATCGACCATAGAAGGGAGAGCTGGGATTGTTCAGCCCGGAGAAGGGAATGCTCCAGGGGGATCTTATCAGTGTGTACAAATATCTGGTGTGAGGGAGTAAAGAACACAAAGCTAGACACAACTGAGGGGTTCCTCATGACAGGACAAGAGGCAATGGGCACAAACTGAAATACAGGAAACTTCATTTAAACAAGAAGAAGCTTTTTTTTTCTGTGAGGGTCGTTGGACAGTGGAACAGCTTTCCCAAAAAGACTGTGGAGTTCCCCTCCAAAGCCCAAACAGACAAGGCTGGCTGTGCTTTGCACTGGATGATCTCCAGATGTCTGCTGATTTCAGTATACGAAGCCTGTGATTCTAAACATTTGAATGAATTCCAAAGTCTGTGCAACTTTCTGGATGTCCCTGCGAGCTTCTTTAA
Organism: Cuculus canorus; assembly: GCF_017976375.1. NCBI lineage: Eukaryota > Metazoa > Chordata > Aves > Cuculiformes > Cuculidae > Cuculus > Cuculus canorus. Next base: position 7,879,988 of record NC_071407.1, read on the forward strand.
TAAAAAATAAATCCCGTTATTTCCTATTAGAAGATAAAACTACTGGTAATGAGGGCAGGACAAAAAAGGACATAGAATGAAGTAATAAAAAGAAAGTTTCTTTAATTTGAATATTCTCTGGCGATCTTGAGGTGGTGAAAAGAAGAGTTAAGTTCTGTGCTCGTTAATCCTCTATGTAAAACAAAGGCTAGAATGACACCTTGAATTCCTTGTAGGAATCATTTGGGAAATGGTTGATTAAAGCTCTTCCTATGAATGTCATCAGCCAGAGTGTTGAGGTCTACAACGTGGCTAAAAACAAATGTTTTTTTTTTTCTTGTAGTGACTCAGATTTAAGATACTTGTATGCCAGCAACCTATGAAATGCGGCAGTTCTTCATTTATAGACTTCTCTTGGATAGAAATGGAGATACTTGCATAGTACTCACCTGAGTTTTCAACTTAGTTTCTTGCCTGATTTGGCAAGGTTGGATAAGGCTTTAAGCAAGCTGATCTAGTGGAAGGTGTCCCTGCCCATGGTGGGGGAATTGGAACTGGATGATCATTAGAGAGATTAGGGACCTGATATAAATCCAAATGCACCATAATAAACGGTGGTTTTTCCCCACTTCCTTTTTATTTTAACTTTCATTTCACTGAATTAATTTTTTTTCCTGTCTGCTGTGCTAATCTTCTTGATTTTAATTAATTAAAAATAAAAAGGAAGAATATTCTGTTGTATCATTGCATTTGTGACCAAGGTGTGTGATCAGAAGTCCGGCAAAGTAAACAATCAAACCAACCCCCACCATCATGTTAATTAAAAAAAAAAGCTCCTTTCAAGATCAGCTTTTCTCGAGAAGTGCTTCTCACTGTTGTTTGCTAAGCTTGTGTTGCCAATTGGCACATTTTCTTCCTCTTTCAGTGTGTGAAGAAAATAAATGTCTCAAATCGGACAGCTGCAATGCTTGGTAGAATACATTAAATAAAGTAAATGAATCTAATTACTCTATTTACTGGAAAATCTTTGCTACCTTAGGTTATTCTAATTATTTTTAACCATTATTCCTTTATTGGTAGCAAAAATTAAAGAAAATTTATATGAAGATGGAAAGAAGGGATAAGCCAGCTACTTAACTAGGGGCTTTACTCAGGAATAATCTAGCATTATCTTTTCTATCATGAAGTGATATTTCTAATTTTTTCAAAACATTAATATTGTATGGGAGGAATTATCAGTCTGTAAAAGGAGATAACTGGTAAAGGAATCCCTCCTTCCATTTTGTTACTGAATATATTTAGCTCTTTCCAGGAGAAAGGAAAAATAATCAATTTCCACATAAATAGGAGAAAATAAGAAATATAATAATTATATACACTCTGGAAGCAGTTAATTGAAACCAGAACTAGAGGTCAAGGTCAATATCTTCTCTGGAAACTTGATTAGTACTTTTTTTACTAACCGTGCACATGAACAAATGGACAATGTATACACTGAGAGAACATATACACACAGGCGGGAACCATTTTGATTTGGTAATGATGTTTCCAATCTCCTGTTTGGAGTAAGAAGGAAGAGAAATAGATGCAAATTTTGCAAAGTTCCAGTAGAAAGTGTGAACTAAATAAAACCAGACAATGACTAGGTAAAGGAATCATGAAATGCTATGTGACAGCTTGTAGACCTTTCTAAGGGTGCAAGTTCATAATGATATTTTTTATACTTTCTACAATTGGCAAGGAAATGAAGGTTTTTATTTCTTGACTTTGAAGTTATTGCAAAACATTTTGCTTCTAATATGAATGAAAGGGGCCTAATAATCTTCTGCATTCTGCCAGCCACCTCCTTTGTTCAACTGTACTCATATTAAAGCAAAGTTTTGAAATGAAATACACTGGGATGTCTTAGGTGATGCTGACTGATATTGCCAAAATTATTATCAGTTTTATACCTGTCCACTACTGAACAGCTGTGCACCAACTGACCAGATTGTTGAGATGAGAGATGATTATTCTAGATCCCAACAGGAAAACAGAAGGCTTTTGTATATGAGCGAGTATGCAATATCTGAATAAGCCCCAGGTAAGGCCGACAGGTTCTTAGGCTGTTTGGCTCTTTAGTTATTGTAATTTTTGTAGAGCAATTCTACTCAGGGACTGGTACCTGCAAGTTCTTCCCAGAGGAGTCTGGGAGCAGTGGATCTGAATTTTTCAGATTTGGTTCCAAGCCCATCTTGCAGAGCTGGCAGGGCATGTCTGTGTTTTGTCAGAAGATCTGTTGTGCTTGCTATGTGTCCACAGAATATTCTGCTTTTATTAAACTGGCAAAATTCAATAGAAGAAAGATTCCTCTGAAGGTTTTCCAGTCAGCCGCATTCTTGATTTCTGATGTTGTGCTTTGATTCTTGCTCTTTGTCTTCTAGTCAGTCTGTAGCATTGTCAATGCGATTTGAAATGTTTTAATAGAATTGTCAGCAAGCAGTAAGCCCTCTGACTACTTAATTTTGTCTCTGTAGCTTTCATTAATATTAACGAAATAGTTGAAACTATTAGTTAACATAAAATGTTAGAGGATTGTATTTTGTCAGGGACATCTGAGGATTTTTCCTGCTCAAAAAAGGGCTCACTACAAAGTTGGATCAAGTTGCTCAGGGCCATGTTCAGTCAGGTGAAATTTCTAAGGGTACAAATTCCACTCACTCTCTGGGTTCTATTCCAGTGTTTTTAATACTCATTGTGAAGTAGTTTTTTCCCCTCTAGCTCACTAGAGTTTTCCTTTCCTCTTGCTTTGATGTAAATGCTCAGTTGAGCTGGAAAAGGTGGCCCCTTCGTATACTTACCATGGATGTGCTGTCAGCCACTCAGATATGTCCCCTTCCTTGTGCCAGCTCTGATACTTAGGTTACCTTGCCTGTCAGCCAGGTCAGCTTGTCAAGCCAAGTATTCACTTGTTCTTGTTGGATTGATTTTCCTTTATCTTTACTGAGCTGAGTCAAACTCGGAGAAGGGCACACAAGCTTTATATACAGGGAAACAGGAGTGAGTAACTGAGAGTGCAGAAGTAGGCTAGCTGAGCAGAACTGTCCTTTTTTCTCATCCGTTGACTCAGTCCACCCTGGTAAATCAGAAAGACCCTTGCACTTTTTGTCTTCTCCGACTCATCATCATTTCCTGGCAACGTTTGTGTCATGGATTCATTCTTGGTACATGCCTTAAGCCTCAGATTGCACCTACAGAGAGGTTCTCATTAGAGAGAGGTTCTCATTCTTCCTAGCACCTGTTCTTGCAGCAAATTCCTCCTTAGAAACCTTAGATGAGTTTTTTCTTCCTGGTTTTCTTCTATTTTTCACTTCCATAGAAAAATAATGCTTATTTTAATGCAGAAATGTGAGCCTGCTTCACTTCCTTGGATACACCAAAACCTTTTTGTAGATTTTCATCTTTTCCTCTCAGAAACAGCAGAGACCTCCTGCCTCCTTTCACCTGTTTTTGTTCCTCATTGGTTGATTTCAGTATGAAATGTGTTTTACGCTAGTCTATGTGTTCCTGTGGATTATAATAGGCTCTTGGTGAGACAAAAAATAAAAATGTAACAAGCCATGATGGAGAAACAGTTTTTCAGAAACAAACTGTAACTGAGTGGCACGTGGGTAGCGTATGAGTGAAATGATGGCAGTTTCCAAGGATGAGGTTAAAGAAGAAGGCATATGACACTCCCTTGAATGTATATGAAGAAAAACAAAGGGAAAGGTAAATTTTATTAGTATTAACACTGGTGAGGACAAAGTGAAGTGAATGATCTAATTCAGGGTTCTGTATATCCATAAACGAGTTTGGCTTTTCCGTGTCTGGAGCAAAAGTGATGTTTGATAAAGGTCAGATATTAAAATTATTTGTCTGCTGTTTATTTAGATACAGCTCCAGTGGAATACTACTACAAAGCGAAATAGTTATTGTGTCTTATGTAAAATAGGGAGGTTGAAAGAATAACCAGGAGTGGGTTTAGATTTTTCTTTTGATCACTGATTCAGTGTGGAAGAATTTTGTAATTCTCTAATTTATTATTGTAGTGAAGAGTCTGTGATACTGACCTATAGGGCAGCCTGTAAATCTGCTTGCAAACAGTTGGAATATGATCCTGTCCTTGGTATTCTCTCTGGCTAGTGGTGAGATTGACTCTTCAGTTGACCGTATGTGGTTCCTAAGTCAGAATAGCTGTTTGCTTCTCTGTTTGAATAACATTCTGTTGCAAAAATAAGACAACGAGGCACACTACAACAAAATTTTGAATAGCATCAGAGAATTTTTTGTGAAGGTGAGGGTGGCAATCTCAGCACTGGAAGTAATTTAGTCAAAAATACTATGAGAAAATAAGAAACATTCTAAAGATTACAAGTAAACGGCAAAATAATTCCTTAAAAAAATTGGAATAAAGGGATTCAAAAGAATGTAGGTGGTAGAGGCTATTTAAAGCACAAGAGCAAACTTCTGGACAAGTGGAAAAGCATATAAAGAGACCAACTTGCCTGCATCAGCAGTGTTTTAGTAAATGGGAAATAAAATAGAAATGCTATGTAAATAAAAAGACAAGCATTTGTTGTGGACACAGCGAAAAGAGCTGTGTGTTAAAACCAGGAAAGTTTTCATAAGGCAAGAAAAGAAGTTTCTACTAATCCATTATTAGTGATGGGAGCTAAGAAGGAAAGTAATGACCTTTCTAAAAGGAAGACAGCAACTCAAAACCACTATGATTTTTCTACCTGCTTCGTGTAAATCGTTAGCTGGGAATAAGTGCTTAACACAATTAATAAAACAAAGTGAAATACATGCCAGAAAGTGGTTAAAAATTATTTAAGACAGGAATTTCTGACCCACTCCCTTAATTGTATAACACAATGGGAATGAGTATTTGCAAGTAATGGAGGAGCAAAAATATTCTTAAAACAAGGGAATTTATAAATTAGTCCTTGTGACTTGGATAAGGAAGAAGCTGCAGGAAATGTTCATTTCTGTAAAAATCTTCAGGATAAGAAGATGGTGATAAAGAACAAGAATGAATTTTCAAAATACTTTTTTTGTCAAATAAATCTAATTCTTTAACAGAAATAGCTGGCTAGCAGCAGTACTGTTTGTTCACAAGGTACTGGGAGCCATGGAGAATTATGAAGGAAATGAACTGTCAGTGGGACTCGGCTTACTGTACGTACTTTTGGGCACCACTACTTAAGAAGCGCATGGTCTGATGAGAGGAATGAAATGAAGCAAGGATTTTAGAATACGTAAGTAGTAAAAAAGAAGGTGACTTACCTGAGTTTGTGTAACTCAGAAAGGAAAAGGTGGAGAAGAACAGCATGAACGCATCTCCATATGTGTTAAAAGAAAGAAATGTAATTGGCAAAAGGTGAAATTTGTGTAATATTAGCTTTTAAAAAACCCAACCATATATATGAGTAAATACTGGAACAGGGTGCTTTTGGAAGTTGTAGAATTTCCAGTTAAAAACTGGTTTGACAAGCATCTAGGGTAGCTTTAGGAACATTTGTGCTTTTTGAGAGTGGTCAGGATAGAAAAAATGACCATGAAGTCCCCTCTAGCCTCACTGACTATGGCTTACATTTGTATTATAAAGTAATAGTCCCAGTCTTGTGCATTTTCATACTTAAAAATGGATTGGGTTTTTTTCCCAGATTAGTGTAGAATTGTAATGGTGAATGCTTTTCACATGCAGTGATCAAAACTGGGCTGAAATTTGGTGTGGCTTTTAGAGAATAATCTGTCTCTTCTACAATTTTTCTTCAGTATCTGCAGAAGGCTGGATATACAAAAGAAGCTATTAATAGTTGCATGCATACTATGAGGCTATTTCTTCATGAGCTATTTGTATGAAAGCAGTACCTTTAACAGGGATTCATATTATCATGTCAGCAAAGCTTTTTCCTTTTTTTAGCCTGCCAAATTTATAAGTAAATTAGAAAGATTTATCTAAATTTAGTATTTTAGGCTCTACGTAACAATTTTACATCCTGTAATCTGTTCATGAACTACAACTCAGGTACAAGAAATAAAAGATTGGAATTGTGCTGTAGAAGATTAAAAATTTAGAAACAAAATTGCATTTGTGTATGTAATATGTGAGCTGTTCTCTCATATTAACATTTTTCTCTGAAGAAAGTTGATACGTACTGTAAAAAAACAACCAACCAACCAAGCAAACCTTTCTAGGATTTGGTTGTATGGCAGAAATCCACGGTAATTCACTGCATTATTATAAATGCATGTGATTGAGAGCGGCCCTGCAGAGAAGGACTTGGGGTGCTGGTCGATGAGAAGCTCGACATGAGCCAGCAATGTGCGCTCACAGCCCAGAAGGCCAACCGTGTCCTGGGCTGCATCAAAGCAGCGCGGCAGGGTAAGGGAGGGGATTCTGCCCCTCTGTTCCTGTCTTGTGAGACCTCATCTGGAGGGTTGTTGTCCAGTTCTGGAATCCTCAGCATAAGAAGGATATGGAGCCATTGGAATGGGTCCAGAGGAGGGCTACAAAGATGATCAGGAGGCTGGAGCACCTTCCCTTACAGGCTGGGAGAGTTGGGGTTGTTCAGCCTGGAGAAGAGAAGGCTCTGGGGAGAACTTATAGTGACCTTCCAGTACCTGAAGGGACTACAAGAAAGCTGGGGAGGATCTGTTTACAAAGGCTTGTGGTGATAGGACCAGGGGCAATGGGTATAAACTGGAGAGGAGCAGATTTAGACTAGACGTAAGGAAGAATTTCTTCACCATGAGAGTGGTGAGGCCCTGGCACAGGTTGCCCAGGGGAGTTGTGGCTGCCCCATCCCTGGAGGTGTTCAAGGTCAGATTGCATGGGGTCTTTGGCAGCCTGATCCAATGGGAGGTGTCCCTGCCCATGGCAGGAGGTTGGAACTGGATGGGCTTTAAGGTTCCTTCCAACCCAAACTATTCTAAGACTCTATTCTAATATAAAAATCTAATAATTAAATAATATTTAATATTTAACATTATCTGTACTTAATATTCATATTAATTACTTTAATAATTATTTAGTAATTTAGGAAGTATCAATATCACTGTTCTTAGTGCTCATATGTAAGAGGGAGTATCACTACCTAACATTTCGTCAGGCAGATGAAATTTAGCAGGGAAGCAGCCAGCTTGACAGGTCAGGCGTGATTGTGTAGTTAAATGTCAATGCTCTCAGTGTATACTGAAAGCACTTCAAACCATGCTATTTTGAAAACTGGATGCATCAACCTACCTGTTCTGGTTACTGCGCTTTTGAATTTGCGGGAGCTGTGCGAGGTCTTGGAGGCTGCTCGTGCCTTTGCACAAGTGAGGAAACTGCCTGGAGTGGGCTGGGGTACACCTGGGAGGCAGGAGAGTGCCCTTCCGTATGGAGTGAACATCTAGCCAAGCCTCACCTGAAATTTGGAGGGAGGAAATTTTCTAGGATGGAGGAAAGGTTCTAGAGGAATTAAATCAGTTCTCCGATTGCTGCAAGCTAGGAAGATGCTGCAACTTGTTTGATGAGGAAGCAAGAAAAGAGTAAGCTACTCACTGTCAGGATACAGAGGAGGGGAAGGGAACCATTTTTGTGTGTTTTGAGTCACTTTGCGAGGGTGATGGTGTGATTTGGTGTGACTAATAGCAGTGTCTTCATGAACTTTTGCCAAATGTCAGGTGGATTTCTGGTAGAAAAGCTGTCATGAAAGCGTGTCTGCAAAAGCAACACCAGGAAAACCAGAGCAAGACTGTGTTGGGCAGGTGGAACAGGTGATGCTTATTGCTAGCTGAAAGGTCCTTTATGGTAACTGGCTGATGTTTCACTGGCTGAAATGTAAGAAAAAACCAAAATATGTATTTGGTTTTTTGTTGAGCACAAATCATGTAAATATAAGAAATAAGAGAGCTTTGCAATTCTTCCAGAATTCTTACTGCATCTTTATCTACAAACTGATAGATTTAGTCTCGGAGAGACTGTACTCAATGTTCATCTGCCGTAGTTGAAGCAGCTTTTTGTTTTCCTCTCCCCCCTTTTCCCCTATAATTGGCTTTGGTGCTTATAAAGTAAGAATGACTTCATTATGTGTTGAGCTGACTTTTTCACAGTAAGCTTGATAGTCTAAAAACACACGCTATTGAATGTCACTATTTTATGAGATATACGTCAGTTTAAAACACTTTTTTTTTTTCAAGAGTTGAAATTAGAATTGCTGACAGAAAAGAAATAAAAATGATTGATAGGCTGTTTACACTTGACCAACTGCTAATGAATTCTCACTCAATATCCTTTTAGCTTCTGCTGAAGTCATACATAAGGTAACCTAGAAAATAGCCTGGAGTTCCTAAAAGTACAAAGAAGAAAAATTTAACTTATTCTGATGCTTTTGCTATGAACCGTGATACAGGCTGTGACTTCTGTTGTTCTGGGATGATGTGATGATAGCATAAGTTTGTTATTTGTATGTTTACTGAATGTTAGACTTTGGCTCAAAGGCAGGGAAAAAGCTTGCTTATTTTCCTTGTTTACTCCTGCAGCCCTTCCTCAGGTGGAGCTTTTTAAGGGATAACGCTCATTTGAGAACAGCTGAGCATACTCAGCTGAGAGAAATTTCTGGAGTTTCCTAAGCTAGTGACTGGTATCACTTGGAGGAGACTTCAGGGAAAGAAGGTAATCTTTCTGTGGATCCTAAGGGAGTTTTATAAAGTCATTGCATCTCAGCACCTCACCCTCTCGTCCCTGAGAATTCTTAGCCTGAGAATGAGCTTGTAGGAAAGGAAGGGTATGTGATGAGCAAGGGAGGAATTGGCTGGCTAACACTTTTCTTTTTAGTTTCTTTTTAGTTTCTTTTATCCAGCAGGACATCTTTCTCACCCTTTCAGAATTGTGTTGCAGTAAAGCCTATCTTTGATTCGGTGTCTTTTTGATTCTCTTAAGGAGAAGGTGGTAGGAGGTTCTGGTCAAAAGGGGGGCAGTCTCTGGGAATCTCTTAATAGCTGCTTCTCAGTGACACATCCAATTTTAATTCTTAAATCCCTATAAAGGTCAGTTGTTTTTTTTCAGTGTGAGAAGAAAGAAATTACCCTCTCATCAAATATCCTTTCAAGTATAGGAAATATCTCAGAAGGCTAGAGGTAAGTATTTAATTATGAGATTAGCTAGTGTGTTGTGGCTACTGCCAGCGTCACACTGTGCTACATAAAACTTGCCATTACCAACTCCTGGCTATCATCTGTGGAAGTGTGAGAATCCCCTTGAAAAGGTCAAATGCTCTAAATCCAATGGTGAAACTTCAACTGACTTTAATGGAGCCAGAATATCATCTTGTTTCAAGGAGTTAAACTCTATGGATATAAAATGAGAGTTGTGTAGCATCTGGTAAAAATAAAAGGAGTTGTTTAGGGGTCATAGTAATTTTTTTAGAGGTGTAGTCTTTGTTGACTATTTTGAGTTGTGCTTTTAGTTATTGTCTATATGGCCAGACACCCATGGTTATTGTAGTGTCTTATAAACATTCTTTGAAAAATATACTCAATATTTTTGTTAAAATACAGTCCTGGTATTTTATTGGTATTGTGCTGTGTTTTGATGTTTTGACATTCCCTCTATGCAGTTTGGCTATTACTTTCTTTTTCTGTTGCTATTAATGATGCAAGAAGGAAGAATTTCTGCAAAGCAGAAGGAAGAAATTGCAGTTTGACCTGCTGTTTAAGCTAAGCAAATAGGTAAAAGAAAAAATGTTGAAAAATAGCATGAATTCATTCTGTTTTCCTCATACATTTTTTATCAGTATTTTATGGCAGCTGAAATTTTTGACCAGAACTAGACTCTGTGTCTCTTGGCCTCAAACTGCATGTAATTATTCAGTCTATGCTGTTTCTCCTTGTAGGAAGCCTTATTACCCTCAGGCAAATATAATCTATCATCTTTTCCTTCAGTAACTCCCTTTTCCCTCTGCCCAAAAAGAAATCAGAAAAGATTTATAAGGTTCTGCAGGCAACCAACCTGCTTCATTGTCCTTAAATCAAGTATATCTGAGCGGAAAGTTATTTTTATAAGAATTTTGGGAACAGCGGATTTTACGGGTTTTGGTGTGCTTTTACTAAAGGTGAAAAATGCATTTTTTTTTTAAATTAATTCTTTTGAGAGTTATTGCTGCAAAGTAAAAGCCCTTTTTTTTTTTGACAGAAGACAACTAATGGATCTACCTTGACATGTCCGAACAGATTGAAGTATTCAATCTGAAAAGATAACATCAATTCAGATAGTATTGTCTTAATATATATAGTGTTTCTATCCTATTCTTCTGACATAACATAACCTTTTATTCACCTGTTTTTACTCCCATTGCAGACAAGGCAGGCAGATTGTTGAATCTAGATGTCATTGTGTTCACCTCTCTTCCCCAGAGGATTAAATCTGATTTGGGAACAGTCAGTGTTAATGAGCTGAATTTGTGCCTACCCATTTCCATTACTTGCTGTTTAAATGCTTGCCTTAGCCTGTTATCATAATGACCAGTAACCCAGTTTTGTCAGGGCCTTCCTGGTTGAATCATTTTAGTCTTCCTTTTACATCTGCCTCTCTTACTGTTTTATCTCCTTTCTTTCTCCATTTTACACATCTACCCTCTCTCCTGCATAGATGGAATTACTTTTTTTTTTTTTCCTAGTTGGATGTAATTCCTAAAATTTCGTGGCACAGGCGGTGTTTTCAGTGAAATGCCAATTCATTTTTTGGACAATTTTAATGGAGATACAGGCTTTGCATGAGAAATAACTGTAAGACTCTCCAGAGTTCTTATTGGTAGTTAGCACATTTCAGCCTCATTCTTAGTTGCTGGTTTGCTTATTTATCTCTTCAGTCAGACAGTAAACTTAGAAAACAACTGCTACTATATTAGCTTAGTGGACCTGTTGATTTTACAATATATATGTTAAAGATTTTCCTTTTATAAGGCTTATTTAATTTTTAAATTATTTTCTAAGGTTCCCTTTATAACCGAGAGTCTGGAAAACTGTGGTGTTAATGGAAAAATATAGTACTAAAATACAGCAGACCTCTGCATTTGATAGGCAGCATTGGATGTCCTCATTACCCCATGTAATTGAATTAATTTTCACATGAGCAATGTTTTGGTGTCCTTATGTATCTTAATGTTTATTTAGTTATTCATTAATAATTCTGTCTTTGATTTACTTTTCCGCTTCCCATAGTTTCCCTGAAGTCCTCTTAAGTAAAACATTAGCAATGAGATATTTTTAACATAAAAGCACTTGATTGAGACTCTAATATAGAGTTATTTATTTGCATCCTAGAGCAGTTAGAGAACTGAGATTGAAATGTTTGCATATGTGGGTTTTCTCCTATTTTTCTCTGTGGTCACTTTCTCCTTTTAGTTAATGTATACAAGACCAGCTTTTTTTATTCCTCTTAATGATTTAGATTTCAATACTGTCTTACTGAATACTCAGTTATACACGAGATATTTAGTGCTAGAGAAAATGGAAATAAATTGTTTTTCCTTTGGGAGGAAGGCAAAAGCCTTTTTCACTATCAGGTTGTTTGTCTGTGTTTATTCAGTCCAGACTTAAATGTAATCCTTCTTATCTACTGTTTTATTTAGTACCTTATTAGCCTGTATCTCCTTTTAAAAACTAGCTTAAATATCTTGTATTCTAGCTCCATATAATTTTTGAGAATATATTTCTTTGTTCCTGCAGCATAACTTATTTGCATCTATGATGTTTATATTCCCTTTCCTTACATCCTCTCTCGGGAGTAACACTGAATTAATCTCTGTATTTAAATAACTTCAAGTTTTAGCTAGCGATGGCAGTGTTTTATTTCAGTAGCTATTGTATTTTTGCGGTATTAGCAATGCACTTGCGTAAGTTTCCCTCACTCCTCCTAATTTTGTCAAAGAGAAACTTAAATGCCAAATCTTACAATAGGCCATTACTGCTTATTTTGGGAAGCAAAAATTAATTTTTTCTTTTTTTCTAAGAATAATTTTGGGTTTCAGTAAGACATTTGCGTATTACATGAAGGAATCTTAGAATCTAATTTAGCAGTATAGATGATCTGAAATCAGTTCATATTTTCAGTGGGTTTCTTCATTTCCTTGCTAAAGAAAAGGTGGAACTTCAAAAATCTTAAGGCAAAATGCACTCAGGAAGGGAAGAAAAGAATGAATAAGTGCCAAAGTTTGTGAATGTGGGAGAAGAGACTGTCAGCAGTTTACATTTGAGTTGTCATTTTAAATTTAAACCATGAAATTGATCCTGCAGTGCAAAACAGAGGGAGATCTTCATGCCTTTTTGGGATCCAGGTGTCTTCAGCAAGACTCTTTGTAGATTCAAGGACTTATTCAAAGAAATAAAGAAACAGGAATGCTTCGGGAAAACAGTAGTTAGGCATGCAGAAAAATATTCTAATAGGCAGAATACTTAAGCATGGATACAGATTGATGTAGATACTGTGTTCTCCAGAGACTGAATGTTTTTGAAGAAGTTAGAGAAGCATCTCCCACAGTAAAGTTGATTTTGATTTGCAATAGGGAGAACATCATGTTCACCCCTTCCACAAAGTTTGTGTTGTCATCACTTGATGAAAGTGAAATTAGGACAGTTTATATTGACATCTGTTAATCATATGTATTTTTAAGGCTTTAGGGTGCAAAGAGGTTAAAAACCCCACAGAACCGCCAAAACCCAACACCACCTTGTGTAGCGGTAGGATGAAAACCAGAAAGGTTGATTTTTACTGGCAACTTAGAACACTTGCGCATTTATGAGTATTTATTTAGGAGATCTAGTGGTGAAGTAAAAGGCACTTGAGTCAAACAAGTTTTAGCAGGTGCTTGGTAGGCAGCAAACCTGTTGAGGTCTGGAGATGGATACCTGAAAGGCATTTAACGCTGCTTTTTTCCCCCCTCTAGTGATGCAGCCTGAATAGTTTTATTTATATTTGGCATTCTCATTTGAGACACAGTTAGAACTTGGAGAAAGAGGCAAGTTGCAGAAGTGTAAGGAGAAGAAATATGAACTGTCTAGACAGTGCTAAAGCAGGAGACAAGAAAAAAATCTTCATGAATCTTGTTTGCATGTTCACATGTGCCATTTACAGCTGTATCTTTTCCTTTCCTGAAAATGAGAATAAGGGTTTTGTGTAGTGAAGTCTAGAGTAATTGTATGAGTTTACAGGTTCTTTAAAAATAGTTACCAACAACAAGACGTAAAAGCAAGGTGCATCATGATTACCAGAAAAATAAGTGTTTCATTATTTCTTTTGAAAGAATGAATGACAACAAAATGTATTCAATGTGAATGGTTCAGTTAGTGGCTTTCCATGCCTCATTTATGAAACACTTTTGTATAGTACTGCTGAAATTACTGAAGTGCTCAGAGCTGGAGAGAGACATTGCTCAAAAGAAATGAGGATTCTCATCTTTAGACATTTTGTTCTAAGAAGCTTGGGATTAATATATACAGTGTTTAAATTATTTGACTGAAATCTGTTTCATTGGTGCAATCACTTTACAACTAGATTGTATATAGAACTGTTAACTGAATTTCGTCTGCCTTAAAAGTTTATTTCTTATGGAATACAAAGTGGAAGGTTCTCTCTATGAAAGCTGGAAAAGCCGTATTCTTAAATAACTGAGTATTTTTAATTCCTTTAGGTTTTAGTACAGGAACAACCATCCTGTTTACGTCAGTTGACCTAAGGCAATTAATAAGGCAATCAGAAAAAATTAATGGCAATCCAGAGAGATTCCATGCTAATGCAACATTAAATAATGCTCATTTGTATATTATTATTTATATTATTGTTACATGTATCAGGTCTATAATGGTGACACTTTGAAGTGTCTGCTATTATGAATGGATTAGAGCTTTATGTTACAGGACTGGCTATAATGAATTCCACGTTGCAGCCTCATTTGCTATTACACAGCAGTTTCTCATTTGTAGCTAAATATCGAAAGAGACAGATTTAGGAATGAGTTATTTACATACAAAATTGATGTTGATAAAGTAGAATATAAGCTCCATGCCATGTGGGATTTTTCAGCTGTACACGGTGCACTTCTGCTTACATAAAAATCCTTGGCAAGGTTCTAGTGGCAAAATGTTAATTCCTTAGGTGTTCATTAAAATAACATTAATCATGAACTCTGATCATGTTGATTTATTCTGAAACTTCATAATTAAAATAAATCGGATTCTATAATTAGGTACAGCAGGAAAATGGAATTTGGCCTTATTACTTTATAATAGAACTATTAATTCATTTAAATGTTAGAGGTTTTTTGAGGAATTTAATGAACCTCTGCTTTTTAATATGGATCATGCAGTCAAATTAGTATCTAATAAGAGGTTTACATGTGTCCTTCTGTGTTGAAGAGTGTTTTACAATACTTTGTGAGTAACAGGCTTATTCCTTTGTTTACTCTTGTCATGGACTTGAGAAAGATGAATAAATATTCTGCTTTCTGGTGAGCTGAATCTTGATTTTGAGACGCTCTCCCCCCTGCCCCGAAAGATATTTCTCTATATAACGAATGAAATCTTCAGGGTTTCAGATAATGTCTGTACTTCAGATAACTGCATGGATGTTATCCAAGCTATTCAGTCTATTATTAATTATGTGATAATCATAATTCTGCATCAAAAATTGAAGTGAAAAGTGTTATTATTACTCCACTTTATCATTGATTTCTACTACAAAAAAGAAAAGAGCCAGCTTTTCTTTTCAAAGTAAGTTTACTTTCTGCAGGACTTGTAGATGTTACACATTTGTATGGCTTCAGTGATGCTGGGTACACATTCAGAGAGGGTCTATTAAGATACCACATGTGGATCAGTAAGTGCCTGACCTATTAATTGTTGGGGACTGGAGAGGCATTCTGGGGAAATATTGCTGTGCGCTTGCCCCATTCTTCAGTTCTCCTTTGAGTTTTGTCTTTAAACTGCTGTTTGAGACAAGTTATCAAACCCAGATGTACCTTCGATATGACCAATTATATATGTTATGATCTTAATTTACAGATATTATGCCTTTACTGGTACAATTTGCCTTTAGAAAGGCCAGGTCCCTAAGACCCATGGAAAAGTCCAGAGCAAAACCATATTTCCCTTAGGAGACGAGGATCAGGCGAAGGAATATGAGTTGAACTGTTCTTTCTCACCTGTTGAACAGACAATTTCTGCTAGAAGAGTTGGGGATGAAATACAGCTGGTTGTGTTTTACACTATACATGATCATGGACAGGACAAGGGGGAATGGCCTCAAGCTCTGCCGGGGGAGGTTCAGGCTGGGCATCAGAAAAAAAATTCTTCACAGGAAGGGTCATGGGGCAGTGGCAGAGGCTGCCCAGGGAGGGCGGGGAGTCACCTTCCCTGGAGGTGTTTAAGAGATGGGTGAATGAGATGCTCAGGGGCATGGTTTAGTGGTTGATAGGAATGGTTGGACTCGATGATCCTGGAGGTCTTTTCCAACCTAGTGATTCTTTGATCATGTGATTTGTCTACATGAACCATCTTTGAGTATCTATGTTGCTAATAAAGCAGTTTTCAGAATTTATTACAGTTCCACTAATAGTGGAATCCTGGCTTTATTTTTCTTGTTTTGGCTTGGTTTCTTTTATCCTTCAAGTTATGTTTCTTCCAGAATTCCTGTTTTCTTGTTGAAACTGAGGATTGGAAATAAAAAAAATGCCTTGCGAGAGAAGGGAGAAATTGAGCGGCTGTCAATAAAGCAAGCTAGTATACATCTTCTGAGGCTGGTATATCTTCTGTTTGTTGTATGTTGCCACCAGAATCACCAGATACATCACTGATGTTTGTGATGTATCTCTGAAAACTGTGTGTGTTGTTGTTTTTTTTTTTTGATAGTGGTAGCTCTCAGATTCCCTGTGAATAGTTTGTACAAGGCCCTCTACTGCAAATAAATCACTTTTTAATTGAAACAGTAATTTGCTTTCTTGTATAGATGTTATTTTGGTGTTAGTTATGTTTTTATATGCTGTCTTAAGGCACATTAAATAATTTGTTCCATTAATCGTTAACCTTCCTATACACCATCTTCTTTAGATAGAACCTCAATTTAAATACTTGTGCTCAATTTCCTAATGGGGGTTTCAGCCCTGTAAATTGCTGTACAAGTACGATCCACTGATGGATTGCATCAATTGCTGCTTGTAGCTAAATTTGTTTTCAAAATTGTCCGAGATTTTTTTATTGCTAGAGGTTATACTCTCTATCAGTTTGTATTTTGCAAGCATGATAAATTCACCCAGCTTTTTCTTGATAAAATGATGATGGTGTCACTTAAGTGTAAGACTGAGATTGATGCTGTTGGCTACTTCTGTTTCTGGTCTATGGATCTTATTGCAAAGGGAAACTATATAACAAAGTGACCCTCTATAAATAAATATTTGAACCCATAAGCTCAGCCTACTTTTTGGTAACTTATGGCTTAGAAGACTGGGGTGTTATGAGGTAATGCTTTTGTGTTTTGTCATCATCAACTAGAGCATTCAATATTTCTGTGCACTCCGAGTCAGTATATAGCTGGCAATAATCTGCTGAAAAACAGGAGTACACACTTATGTAGGACCTTAGGAGTGATTCCTTGTTTGGATTAGCTTAACCTAGTTGTCTTCAATTATACAGATTTTTTTAGGGAAGGTACCTACCTGCCATCTGATTTTCTTGCAGACATCTGTCTTGGTGAGAGTAGCAGATCTCAGTTCATGTAGTCCATTAAAAAATGGTACATAGATATATGTCTGGAAATGTATGTTTTAACACTCTGAATTTGGGGTGAGCATGTATTCCACTGCTTCTTTGGGCCGTGGGATGTTGTACCCGTCTTTCAGAGCACTGGAGTGGCCCAGTGGGCTTACAGAGAGCCTGGCACTGCAAATGCCCGGGATGTTGATGGTGATAGAATGGCAGACCTGTGAGGCGCAGATTTGCTGCTACTTCTGTGACTCTCTTCTACCATTTGTCTAATGGTACCATGGTCTGAAACTACAGGTCTTTCAGGAGACGTCCAAGACAAACCAGATTCAATAATGTGTGCTTCATTATTGACGAAAAGAGACAAAAAAGAGAATAGTTTGTTTGTACGTGACTATATAACCAGTTTTGCCTGTTTAACCAGATGCATCAAAAAGATTTTGTCTGTTGGCACAAGAAAATATTTTATTGTGTTGCTTAGCCTAAGTGTCTAACACTGAAAATATTCATGATGTGCAGTTGTCTATGAATTGGAAGTACATGGAGCCTTTGAACATTTGGGCATTTTGAGCAACTGCGTTAGTGTTGGGACCGTGTTTGTGCCTCGTAAATATGTGAGGGTAGTAGTTCAAGGATGTAAAGTTTTGGTAGGACCTGAAATAACCTTTTGGGAGGAGGGTGTTTGATCCTAACAGCCCAGATCTTCTATTATTACCAGAGTGCCTAAACAATAAACCTTAAAATCATCTTTGAAACAAAGCAGTCAACTTCTTCCTACATTACAAAAGTCACTCGACTCCAGAATGACACCTGAAATTTTTGTTTCACTTTATAATTAGCAAAATGTATTTTCAAACTGTGCATAGTAAAATTCCAGCACTGCAAAAGATGTCCAGAAATTCAAGAACCCATGTAGCAAAGAAATAAGAAACTGAAGTGTGGAGGTTTAAGGTGAGTCTTAAAAAGACAAGTAACGTTTTGAATAGCAAATAATTTATGCAAAATATGTTACAAAATCTAAGATGCTAAATAAATAACCAATACAACGTATTCTGCTTTGACATTTGTTTCCACTTAAAAGATAGTGAATGCAGATTCATTTGTTAACAGTAGTTTGAAGCTGTTTTCCATTATATTTGCTTTATATTTTTTTACAAACAGTTGAACTGTAATTTTAAATTTCTGCCTTGAAGCTACACGAAAATATGGTGGGATAAACATTCAGAAAAATAGATTTGTGGTTATAGAATTTCTCTTTATTATAAAAAAAGTTGCTTCACCATATGAAACTTTTTTATCCTATATTTTGGAAGGTTCATGTTCCCTTTTATATTTCACCGAGTCAGCATGATATAATGTTTCTAATTTCTGTAATCTTTTATGATTACAACACGAGGGTAGTATTATAAAAGTTATTCTATTACAGTATTGAGAAGTCTTGAAGATTTAAAACCAAAGAATGGGATATAAGAATGCTTCAATCCAGATATTAAATGATAGACAAAATAAGTAATTGTTAAAGACTTAATACTACATTTTTTTTTTGTATTTATGGTTGTGGGTTTTTCTCCCCTTAGCTTGATGTATCAATGTTAAAAGACTAATAACCTTTACCATTTGGTCCGAATTACTATGTTTTTCAGCAAAGTAGAGGTTTCCTACTTTTGAGTAGCAATTTACATTCCAGGAGTAGTATCACTCTAAGGGCTTGTTTCTGTTGCCACTTCTACCAGCAGCTATATTTGACAGAAGTACGTTTTGGGCTCATTTGTCTTTAAGTAGAAATAAAAATGCCTGTCTTGGCAGGCTCTACTTTCACAGCGGATTTTGTAAAGACAGCTGCCTATTGAAATCTCCTTTCTATATTGTCTTGCAGAACAACGAGACTTTACAAAACATCATCAGCTAACAATTGCATACATAAACTTTGTGGTTAAAATATATCTGTTTATCATTGCATTTTTCCGATTTAGGAATCAGGCTGTATTTCAAGGCAACAGGTAAGTTTGAGGAGAATTGTTAATTTTTTTTAAATTTTCATTTATAATAAAACTTGTCTATGTATTCCAATAATTTCTTAGAAGTTTGAATAGTTAAACTCTCCTTTTTGGTTAATGCATTACTTCTGGAACCAGTAGATAAAATTCTACACATTAAACAGGGTAAAAACGGTGTATATTCTGCAAAGGACAGAATTTTAGATTAAAGTTTTCTGGGCACAAAAGCAGTAACAAAATGATCCTTACAAAACAGTAACTTAACACAAGAAAAAGCTGTTGTTAATTTTTAACTTTAGAAACTGAAACTTGTAAAGTAAGATGTAATTAAATTATGGTACTGTACATACCAGCTGTTCTTGGTAATTGAAACTTTACAATATGAAAAATACATTACATCTGTACAGTTTATACAGGAAGGTAGGATGAGCTTTGAAAAAGATTCACTTTAAGGGTCATACTCTGAAGTCAAAAAAATACTGCACAACTTAACTAATTACAATTTGTAGACTTGAAACAATTAATCTTGGTGATTAATTTTTAATTGGAACGGGGATCCTAGAATCCATAATATTATGTCTTCTCCCTTCTGTCCATAATGTTACACAGAATTTGGTTGCAGCGTCTGCTACAGGAAAAAAAAAGACACCCCCCCCTCCCCAGACACACTTAAGCCAGCTGCTGACTGTGGTCCTTGATTCGTGCTGTCGTTGTTATTGTGCTCAGATCCAGATCTGTTTCTAGGTGTGTTTCCACTGTTTCTTCCTGGTTACTGGAGTCATAGGGCTTGTGAGCAAGCAGTTCGTGATGTACTCCACAGTAACTTATCGTGGGCTGATCGTAGGCAAGAAATGTTGATACATTCATAGACAATGGTATCTAGGGGAAAAATGAAGATGAGAAACAGTTACCAGAAGACACAATCATATTGTATTTGCCGGAGTTTGATGGTGAAGAAACAGACTGTCTAAAAACATTGGCTAATGCCAAATATAGTACTGCGTGAAAAACATCTCTTCTTCTCTCTATCCCTCTACCTCCTCCACTCCACCCAAGCTCTAGTCTTTACTAACCACTGCCGCTTTTGATCTTGTGGTCCAGGGCTAGGTGTGTGCTTTGATGTGTTTGTGAGGATTAAGACATGATTGAAGTCAAATGATCTTTAGAATGTAATTAGCATCTGCTAAAATCAATGTATCAGGGAGGAGAAAGAAGAGTGACTCAATATGGGATATATGGGATATTTAAAATTAAGTGGCTTTTCAAGTTTAGGAGCGGTTAGTGGATCCTGCTTGAGTATATCAGTGGATGTGTTACCTTTGGTCTGCTGGGAAATACTCACAGGTGACAAACTTCCTATATTTATAGCATAAGCACAGATTTGAATCTAGCAGCTTTCATTAAATATTGGACTGTGATAGATAATGGCTTCTTCCATTATTGTGCTATGGTAGTTCTGGAAGCTTTGCTATTGCAGGTTTAATTCAAATGCTTTGCGCTGAAAACTTATCACAATTTTTTTTTTTACTATTTTGTTGGGTGTTTTGAACACACTTCCACATAGAATTATTTACAATTCCCTTTAGAATCAGAGGTGAAATTAATACAGATTTTGAATTATATACATTTGTACTATTAGATTTATTTCTATATGTATTAAGAGAAGCAAAGGATGAAAAAGGTGACTTATCGTAATGGCTGTGTGAATCATGTGTTCAAGTATTTAAAAGTCTTATTTCCAGTAAAAGAAGAGAAATGTTTTTTGTGACTTATTGTCCTGTTGCTGTTATTGTGAAGACTGACTGAAATGTAATAAAACTAAATATGAAGATAGGTAATATTTAAAAGCATTTTAATTTGAAATCGGAAATAATGCAAAACAAAGTTGGTTTCCTTAGCACGACTAGTTGATGCATTTGGATGTCTCACCTGTGCCTCTACATGCTCATGACACCATGTTGGATGTCCCATTATAAACACTGCTCAAATGCTATGTAAAACATGGAGATAGACTGAAAAATATAAATAAATGGATGACTTTCCTACCTACATAAAAGATGTAGGTTGTTCAGGAAGAGATAAATAACTTTCAGTTTAGAAGATGGATGTATGTAGCATAATATGTGATCACACTGCCTGGATCGGAAGAATATCACTTAAACAGAAATGGGCTTTTTAGTGTGTTGGGGAAAGGAGACTCCTTGGTCATTCCAGTTCATGCAGCAGCTCTTTTGGAATGGTCAGGTGAAGCTGCTGCCAGCTGTTGCTTTATTGCTGTCTGGGTGTGCTGGACCACTTTGGGCTTCTTGGCTTATAGTCCTGGAACAGATATGTAAACCTGCATACCGTGGTAATTAAACAGGGAACGTAGAATGATCTCTGCTTGTATTACCACCTCTGCATGTTTACCTTCTGATAGTGGTATGTCTCAGTAATAAGTTCTGTCTCTATAAGCCTTCTGTGCTTTGAACATTTTAAAAAACTCAAGTAAGTAATACCACAGCATTTGTAATAATAGCTCTCATCTCTTTGACTGCAGTTCTGGAGTGAAAACCACAGCACTGTTTAATTAGTAGGGATATGTGGACTTCATATTGTTTGGATTTCAGTTTCAGATGAGCATCCAAAAAGCCTTGGCTTATCTCAGATTTACAGTTCAGAAGGCATAAAATTGCAATTGCCATTCAAGGAAGCATCTGTCCTGCAAGCTGAATCTGTACAGTTTGTGGGAAGAAAAGTTCCAGCAGCCCTCTGTCTTTTCAGCAGGGACGTCTAAAACGCTAGACTTATTTTACATTGAAAATGTGTCTAAAGGGTTGCATTTAAAAATATGTACAGCAAAACAGAATTTTTTTAAAAGTAATTCTGTTCAGTCCTGGCAATAATTTAATCCAGCATTTGGGTTGTTGATATTTTCACATTTCTGTTTGATCCTCACTGGCAGTTGACAAGTTACTGCAGATTAAAAAGGAAGGTTTTGTTTTTTCTTTTTGTTTTTTCTCATAAAGAAAAAAAAAAAGACTGAGAATTTGGTTCTGACTTCACTCTAACAATTTCAGAAACCTGCAGGAAATAGGTTATTTTATCCAGACTGCAGAAATACATTCACTGCTAAACAGATGTGGACTGATTGGGGAGGGGACTGCATCTAGCTACAGATGAATATCTCGGCAGACAGCAGAGACATACAGCGTTTATTAAGCTTCTGGTGTTGTGGCTGTGTTCTTATCTGATTGCTTGACCTTGGCTTGGATTTTATAAGAAAAAGAATTGTATTTTTTTATCAATTTATTGTATTTAGAATTAGAGGTGGTATTTTTGGGCTAAGGATTTTGGTATTTTGTTATATTTGATGGACATTGGGTGTTCAGATCTCCTGGGGAATTTCAAGACTCAGCCACAGAATCTTCAAAATGTGAGCTTGGAAACTAAAAGCATAAGGGCATAGCCACAGATCTGAAGTGACTTAAGAATGTAGGCATGGGAAAATACAATAGGGCAAAGGAATATTATCCACGGAGATGGCAGAGATAAGGAGCTAAAAAACAGAAGATCATGAAGAAGAGGGATGAAAGTCAGTAAGCGAGGTTGTACTCTGAAATAGAAGAATAAAATAAGCTGAAGTATGGAAGCAATAGAAATGATGGAGTTGTGATACGTCATTCTGAAAATGTACAGAATATAGGAATGTCCTTACAACATAGTCATAGAAATGTAATATATATGCATATTTTCAACACGTGAGAATGAAATCTATTTCATATCTAAGTCAGTAGAATTTTGCTGTTGGATTCAGTAAAATAACCAAACAAACAACCAAAAAAAGGAGCAAGCCCTTGTAATATATACCAGGGAATGGTAAAGGTTTTATTGGCATTAATCAAAATTAAATGCTTTATTCATGACTGCTGTCAAGAATCCTGTTATTTCAAATGAACCTCAAAACAAATCTGATACTTAACTATACATTAGTTTGTCTTTGTGATGTGTTTGCCATAATATTTGAATTTATTGGAGGTTATATTTTGAATAGTACTGTTTTTGAATCCCTATGTATGTAAAATAGAAAAAGGCTTGGAAGAAATAAAATACCTTGGGTTTATTAGATTGAGAATACATTAGAATAAATTATAATTAATGTATTTAAGAACTCTTATCTAAATTGGCTCTTTCATGAATTTTAACAACCTGATTTCAAATGCTGAATTACAAGTGAAGGCAGGTTCTGACTTCAGTGGGGAAAGCCCTTAATTCCTAGTTTCTCTCCCATTTCCTATACCTGTAAATCTCACTATTGAATGTTCTCAGCAAAGCATCACTGAACCGAATTTGTTCATGTTTACTAGCCAATATTTCTGGTATATCTTTGATTCTCCTCTACATACTATTTCCTACAAAATTTCTTATGAAAATGACTTGTCAAATTGTGCTACCTCTGTTCTCTCAGTCCCCTCTCAACTTCCAAACTTGCCTGCTCCAAACTTCATTATGCTCTTCTCTTTAGCATGGTCAGACACTTTTGCCTGCTTTCCTCTCTCAGCTGCTGTCCTGTTTTCCCATATTTCTCATCTGCATTTGTCCTGTCTTGTCCGCTGCGTTTTCCTGCCATTTCTCTGAGTCTTTGCTTCACACAACGCCTGGTTCTATCCTCCGATCTACCCCAAGCTCATTCCACTGAAATGCAGGAGTGCATCTTCTCCTACTCTTTCCAAGACCTGTCTCTTGTAGGTAGAACTATTTTGCATTATGGACGGTTTTCCAGTTTTTCGTGTCTGCCTCTTTTCCATGCAGTCATCTACAAGTACGCTTTGATATGCAACATTGCAGGGTGTTGTAGTGCCTAACCAGACTTTACCACAGCCCTTCAGAACTTTCTGTCCCAATTTCTATGTCCTGGTTTTCTCTCAAGGGGAACTGATTCTACCCAAATGCTTTTCCATCACTTTCTAACACAGTTATTTCCCTAAGGGGGGCTGTATTAACTCAGTTGTTTCTTTTTCTTCTGTTGCTATAAGATGCAGAGAAAATGCTATGTAAGGGTGTAATCTAAAAAGTCTTGTTCCAGCGCTGCTGAACTATAGCAGTTCTGTGACTGCTTTTGGACTCGTGTTAGAAACTACTGCTTGTGCTGAAAGGAAAAAATTAGTTGAGTACATACCCCAGGCACAGTGTAGTGACCCTGCAGATGCTCTGCTCCTTAGTAGAGCCTGTTTTTTCCAGTAACTTGGGTAGGTCTTGGAATATTTGAAGTACTTTGAAGGGTTCTGGTATATTGATAAAGTTGCAGAAGGATTACCCGAATGCTCATTCAAGCTTCTTAACTGGCTTCTTCTGGAAGCTGAGTCCCTGTTCTTTATGTTCTTGGGACTTTCACCTGTGTCTCCTGCCCCTGCACCTCCACACTTAACTCCTCTCTGCCCTGCATGTAACACGTCCTTTGTTTTCTCTCCTAAATAGCGTGTGGAATGACTTTCTGTGAAAGCCCTGGAGCTGTCTGGTAGATACAGTTGTGAAAAGAAAGTATCCATCTGATTATGATCTTGTCCCATTTCTTTAATTGTTTACTTCTTCAAGCATGTATTTACTTAAAAATCTTTTGCTACTGGAATGAAGGAGATAAACCATGAAGGAGATAAACCCAAGCTTCTGTAAGAGGAATCTGTATTTATTCTGTAAGATAAATCTGTTCTAGCCAACTTGTGACAATCATGGATTTACAGTTCTTATGCTCCTCTAACAAAACGTAACTCAACCATGGGGGTAAGGTTACCAGAATTTAGGTTTTGGCATCATGATATTTGCATATGCTGTGAGGAGGCCTTAATATAAGGCAATGAGTACTTCAGATTGAGTTGTGATCCCTTTAAAGTGTTGGAAATGGATGGCTGCAAAAAATGCTGCTCACAGAATGGTTTGGGTTTGGAGGGATCTTACAGCCCATCCAGTTCCAATCCTCCTGCCATGGGCAGGGACACATCCCACTGGATCAACGTGTTCAAAACCTCATCCAACCTGGCCTTGAACACTTCCAGGGATGGGGCAGCCACAACTTCCCTGGGCAACCTGGGCCAGGGCCTCACCACCCTCATTGGAAAAAAATTTCTTCCCAACACCTAGTCTAAATCTCTCCACTTTCAGCTGAAAACCATTTGCCCCCCCATCCTATCCCTGCACTCCCTGATAAAGAGCCCTCCCCAGCTTTCCTGTAGGCCCTGTTTAAGTACCAAAATGTTGCTGTAAGGTCTCCCCGGAGCCTTCTCTTCTCCAGGCTGAGAACCCCAACTCCCTCAGCCTGTCCTCATAGGGAGGTGCTCCAACCCTCGGATCATCTTTGTGGCCCTCCACTGGACTTGCTTATTTATTTTTTTTAGTCACTTCTAAAGATTTTATTTTTCTTTTAAACTTCTACATTCTTAGGTGGTTGTTCCTAAAAGTTTGTGTCTGCATATTTTAACCTTTCGAAGTCCAAATTCTAAAGGCCTGGGAAAGGGCAATATGTTGTTAGATCAGTTGGTGAGAAGTTTGGCATGAAATGTCAGAGAGCGCTGGTATTAACTCACATAGCTTTACCTATGAATGGCAGGGAGAGAAGTTGTGCAAGTGATGGAATGCAAAGGGAGAAGGATGTTTTCAAGCTTTTTCTGCTTCTCTCAGAATTGATTTCTACTCAATTCAGGCTGTAATTAAAAACCTGCCAAAAATGTAAGCAGTAACAATAGCTTTCATTGAACAACAAAAATTTTTCTTCACACAAAGTTCAAGTTGATGTCTTTTTGGTGACAGAGACCAAAAATGTTTGGGAAAACCACGAAATTTCTGTTTTAGCTTTGTCAATGTAGATTTGGTATCTCAATTTTAAGGTAGGAGGAATTGGCAAAAATTCTTCAGCAAGTTGAATACACTCATTTTGACAGGGGCCTTTACCAGTTTTTGAAATGTCAAAATGAACGGCTCCTAACAGCTGCTACAGATCTTCATCCCTTTCTTTAAATTTTTAAGATGCAAAAGATAAGGAAGAGGAGGAAGCAGAACTAAAAAGGTCTTATTTTTCATTCTGATTCAGTTCCTCGAGGTTCAGACTAAAACAGTGAGCTGTGGTTTCCTAGTTGCTGGACATTTTGTCTAGCATGTTAATTTTCTCAAAATTTGAACAGGATGATGTTTGCATAACATCCCTCCTTCCTGGAAAGAATGTGACATTCGTGGGATGAGAACAACTTGTGACTTTATTAGCTTTAATTGCTTGCTTGGCTTTGAAAGAAGTATGTATTACATTATATTTTAGTTAGACATTTGTGTTAGCTATTAATGTTAAAAAATGAACAAGTGATAAATACTGTTCTGCCTGACAAGGTAAATATCTGCCCTGCTTTTCTGAGATTTTTTGTTTGTGTATGTGTGGATTATTTTTGGTTTTGTTTGGGTTTTTTTGGTTCTGGATTTTTTTTTTCACTTTAACAAACTGCAGGTTTTTTTCTTTTTTTAGGTTGATGATTGAACTTTTTGGCCCATATTAGGGCTATAAGTAGATTTTTTTTTTTTGAGGACTCTTCCTTAAGTCTTAGATTCTCATGTATTGGATTGGCTTGTGTAGAGTGATTAATATGATCTTATTTTCTTTATCCTTCTCTAATTATTTTAATGTAACAAGCAATTTTAATATCCCCAAGTGCTATAAAAGGCAATCTCATTAATTTTCATCAGGCTTGTTTACAGAGAAATCAAACAGCAGTAAAATAAATATTACTGTATATAGCAGAAGTTGAAATATTACCTGCTCTGAGTATTCAGAACCGTGAGTCATGAGGCTACCTTAAGAAAAGTAGTTTTATTGCTGTCATCTTCAGCTTCTTGCTTACTTTTTGGTGTGTGAGCAGATGGGGAAATATTTTATAATTTCTGTATCTAATTATGAAGACTAGTTTTAACTCTAGTGAAAGCTGAAGTTCTTAAAACTCCAATAGTATGGGCTTTAGGAAACATCAGGAATCATGATAATACTGATGATATAGATATCACTTTTCCCACTTTGCCTTTTCTCTTCCTGTTATCTCCCATCTGTTAACCTCTTCTTTCTTACTTCTATTGGTTTGTTGTTTCCCCTCTATTTCTGTCTTTAAGAGGAAGCATCCTACTTACTATTAAACACATTAATAATTTGTGTAGCCTCTCCATCTTCCAGTTGTATTGTTGTTGGCTGCCATTAGTCCATTATATCATTCACCTGTACTTTGTATTCTACTGTAACTCTTTGGCTACTCTTCAGGGAGGTGTCCTCATGCTTTCTTTCATTAAGTGTCATGTCCCAAAATATGCTTTCTTGACTCCAGGAAAGGAGACAGGAAAGCCTGGTCATGCTGAGAGAAACTCACAGTGAAACTACACCCTGCAGTTTCAGTTTTTGAATATTAGCTTTTCGGTCTTGTTATTTAAACGGTTCTCCTGATGGGAAGGGCTGTGGTTGTGGGTTTCATAGTATCTGAAGTCTGATCCTGCCACCTGTTGCATGTAGTTGTGACCGGCTTACTAGAATGAGCTGCTGAGACATCCATGTAGTTAAACTAGTGTTTGTATAAATTGGAGTTGTATGGGCCAACAGAAGCCAGGGCCAAAAGATTTACAGATCTGAACGGGAAGGAAGTTGTGCTATCTTTGAGACCCAGGAGGAGGCCTTATTTACTCTGCTAGTTTGATTTTTCTCTCAAAATGTTGTGTGTAGAAAATTGACTTGAAGACAAGCCTGAAGTATTTAGTTTGAATTCTACAGATAGCTTGTGATTAAACTGGCGGACCAATTTACTACAACTGAAACTTTACGCTTTCAGTCCTGTTCTTCTGATGTTTCTGGAGAAGAGGTTTTCAGTTACATCTGTAGCTGACAGAATCCCGTCCAACAAGCGTTCTTGTAACTGAAAAGTCATCATGCACTCTGAGCAGCACAGAGTGCTGGCAAAACCTTTCGTGCAGATGCATCCATCCTTAATTTTGTTAGTTTAGCTTGTATTGGTCAGGATGTTCTTCAGCTGGTGTAGGAGGTCTGCTGTTAGGTTGTTCTGGTGGGTGATTTCTATTAGAGCTCTCTCAGCTGACTTTCAGTGATATTGAAGCATTCAATGGTCAGTGATATGTTATGATGTCAGGAATGTTCCTATTAAATGAAAGCCTAAGTCCCAGAAGCCTTTAGGAAGTCTGTAAGAAAGGTTAAAAAAATGCCAGCAATCTGCCCCTCAACCTCACCCTTCCCTTCTCTGGTAGGTCTTTGTACTGCTGCATTATTTTGTGAGGCAGTGCTGATCAGTACTTGAGGTTGTTTGAAGTATACCTGAATATATATATGTGGCATGTGCGGATTCATTTAAAAGGCTTATCATAAAAATGTCTCTTTGGATGTAGGGAAACTACTTAGAAAGAAAGAAAATGTTAAGGATGTGTTTTTGATTTGGTTCTCAAGTGTCTTGCAATATAAATTCCTCTCTTTACATTTCAAACAACCAGTTTCCATGGAGTAGTGGTGTCTTGTGCACAGTGTTCTCAAACAAATTAATAAGTAATATTTAAAAAATGTAACTTAAATTCATAGCTTGTATCAGCTTAGAACATGGGTATTTAGATGACTAATCCAGACATACCTGTCAGAGATGGAGAACCTCTACTGAGACTGCTTTAGAATATTTGTGGATTTTTATCATCCCAAAGTCCCTTGAAGTACCTGACTGAAATCAAAATGTGTGCTCCTCATAAAATCATTGTTATTTTCCGATATGACTTTAGCAATGACATAGCATTTATTTTCCTTATTCAAGACATGACACTACATATGTTGTCTATTATTTGCACTAATAAAATAATTTTCTGTTTTTAAAACCTATTTTAGGGAGTGTGTTTGTGGCCTTTGTGTTGTATCATTGTATGATTCTAGAAAGAAAAAGCTCTGTTATGTTCCTAAGCAGTAAATGGTAGATTATATCTATTGATAAGAAGTATTAATATTTGTACTTGTTAAAATATTTATATCACGTGCATCAATCGCACTGTTCTAAAGGTATTTGCGTGGCAGGTATGCTGGGTGTTTGTCTGTGATTAAACAATTCTTCAATGTAGGATTATAAATTTTGCAGGGCAGGAAAGCATTATTTAGCCAGGCTAATAGTAATTCTTTAAAGATCCAGGCCAAACATCTGAAGCATGAAGTGGCAGTTTATTGACAGCCAGGCTGCTCGCCATCCTTTTCACTCTTAAATGCTGCATTAGTTAGTTACTGTGGCAGATTTTCAGGAAAAATTATACTAAGCAAGGGAGCACAGACAATACTCCGTGACAGCGAGGGGTGTGCAGGCAAGGGACCAGAGCTGAGTAGACGAGTTTAAAAAAAAAAAAAAAAAAAATCCCAAAAGTTGTCATAGACCTTTTTGGTTCGTTAAAGATGACCTTAATTGCTGGTTTGAATGGCTCATAGAATTGGGACTGGGTTTTAGAGTTTTAGCTATCCAGTTGACTCATCTTAGCCCAGTGTGGTAGTTACTGAAAGCCATTAGGAGGCTGCTCTGTTGTCTCTGTACAGCTGAATACTTTATAGCCCTCCTGATACAGGAATGTGAATAGGACTAATATAAAAAAGAGCCTCTCTCAGTCTGTATCTGCGTTATTATACCCTTTCATGGCTGTTTGACAAGCGGACCTTAAAACCCTGCCCCCTCCTATTGATACGGGTGATATTCCTTTCAGATTTGTACGGGTGAAGTGCATTTTTCCCTTTAAAGAAATCCTCAAGCAGTGAAGAAAATGAAAACTCTTTAGGATATGAATTTAAAGCCAGCCTGTTAAACCCAGTCATTTTGATCTTTTCTAGCACCCACCATGCAAATATGTTTACTTTCCTGTATTAACTGCGTAAAGAGAAATCAATGTGTACTGACTGCATAGCTATATTGGTTAGCATATTTTCTTCAGGTCAAAATGGAGTCATGTTGCTGGGATAAAAGAAGTAGCTTGTACTATTTTTGGTTTTGTGGGTAGGCAGAAGATGGTTCTTTTCAGAAAGTGCAATTTGAGTTGTGAAACAGTATTAAACCCCCACGTATATTGCAAGAGCCCAGCGTGACTTTAAAGGACCACAAAAAATGGGTGATGAGCAGCACTGCCAGCACTTCTAACAGGTCTTGCTGGAGAAAAAGAATGGAGCCTGAATTTTTTTGAAACAAATAAAAACATTAATGGAAACTTTCATTGTCAGGTTGGACGGGGCCCAGAGCAACCTGATCTTGTTGAAGATGTGTCCCTGCTCACTGCAGGGGACTTGGACTAGGTGATATTCAAGGTCCCTTCCAATCCAAACTGTTCTATGATTCCATGAAAATGTACTAAATATATTCCACTTACATAATTTCATATAGAAACTTTAGCAGAATTTACAGTAGAAGGTGTGTTCCCATTCAAAGAGCTTATTTGCTGTTAGAACAAGTGAGAAAAATCTGCGAGGAAACAAGACAAACTTAGGGCTTAAGAGGCAGCATAGTAAAACAGCCCGGCTATGTGAAAGGAAAAATTAAATACAAGTATAATAGGTGTTTATTGGCCTGCTTGGCCTAGTGTCAGTATTTGCTGCCTACAGGTTGTAGCGATAGCAGGGGCAAGAGGTTGAAGACTGTGCTGGTAATAAAGGAAATTAACTTCTTTATTTGAGAAACATAAAGATGATGTGTGAGCCATCCATATTAATAGGATGGATGCATCCTAAATAGGGCTGCTTTTCAAAATGTTGAGAAATAGGCATTCTGAAGCCTGCACACTTTTCCTGCTATGAGCTTCCAGTTGGATGGAAATTAAAAAAAAAAAAAAAAATAGAGATTTTGAACACACTGTGAATTAGAATGAAAAATAATTTAGGACTTGTGAAGTTTTTCAGAACACTGAAGAATTTTCATTTCATTAGAATGGCAACAGTGTATTAAAATAATTAAAACCATTTTGGTGTAAGGCAATTGTTCTACAATTTATAGTAAAATATTGTGCATAGATTTTTCCAGTTTTTCTGATGGAAAAATCCATTTATCCACATGTGTTTGACCAGTTCTGAATACCTTTAGAATAATCCTATAGGGCTGGTTCCTTGCTGGGGCCAGATCATGGCATTAGCATGATGGTGTTTGCAAAATACTGTCATATTTCCTCTGAGATGTCAGATTCAGACACAAAAAGCAGTCTAGCAACAATAGATTGAGTTACTAATAGTAGTAAGGCAGTAAGTAACATGGCTTTATGTAATTGTAAATTTCTGCTTTAGTATCTATTAACCATAAAGAAACAAAGGCCACTGAGTCCATGTCGCCTATTTTGAGTGTTGTTGGGATTTAAACCATAATAGCTTACTTGCGTTTGCTTGACTTTGATTCACAGCTCAAGTAGCATTTTGTTAGAGGAGGAAGAATAGGATTTTCCTGCGTTTGGTTAGGCACCATGGAATACCCTTGTGGTTTTTCAATACTAGGCAGTACAAGATCACTTCTGAAAAAACTACTTTTGAGTTAGAGGATGCTGGCATGCACTTGAACTGTTGCCTGAGAAAGTCCTGCATATTCAAAGTAACATTTATGGGTCTGATTTTAGAAGTAAAGCAGCAGTTTGAAGGCCTCATTACCAGAAGGATGTATGAGTTTAACTGGTGCGTAAGTGGATGCTAATGCACCTGAACCAGAGGTGGCAACCTCAAAGTTGTCTTCCTTAGTTTTTTTCACCTGTTAAGTTCCTGGGGTGCTGCAATTCAGTGTTATTTGTGGACTCAGAACCATCCTAATTTGATCACCAGGGAATCCATCAGCTGTGCTAAGTGATGTTTGGGTCTGGAAGCTGGATTAAGTGATGCTGGACACGGCAGGAATGGAAGACAGATGCTTGCTTACACTACCAGTGACGTGCTGACGGTACTACCTTTCATCCAAAGAATCTAAACAGACCTGAAGAAGGGCCGGTATAGGTGCTTGATGAGCCTGCATCTTTTGTGACACCACTGTATGATCCCTCATCAAATTGTCTTGGCTAACTTTACCACTTAGAAATCCCCCTCTAAATCCTTCTTCTTTGGAAACCTCTGGGTGGAACTTTAATTTCAAGAATTTGCATGAGAATGACCAAAACATAATTAATTTCTAGTACAACTTTTTCAAAATCTTGATTTGCATACTTTAATATGCACACCAGATGGGCTGAAAATCTGACCAAATTTCACAATCAGATGTCGCAGGTAACGTCTAACTAAATGTACAAAACAAGTTTCAAAATATTTGGGCAGAACTTCCTTAGGGTGGTTTTAGAATAAAAGAGAAATATTTTATATAACTTCGCGTGACAGAGATGTTTTCTGCCTTTTTAAAGAATAGTTTGCTATTTATCATTTTGTTCCGTTTGATAATGTGCTTTGCACATTAAAAATAGATGAACAGAGAACTATTCAGCTGAGCTAACCAAAGATGCAGATGGCTGGTACAGAAATCTGCCAGTCTCTCAAATCTATATTGGAAAATTCCTTATGAAAGACTTGAGGTAGTGAAGTTAACTGGAATGGATCACGTCTGTTTTCTGTTAATAGCAATGGATTTTACAGTTTTACAGACAAAACTTCTCTAACCTCATGAACGTTAACAACACTTTTATAAATACTATGAGGATTCAAAAATAATATTCAGGGAAGGTCCTTAATTAGATGGAAGCTAATGTAGATTCCAGTGCTTTTCAGATAGCTCATTTCTTTGTGCATGGAGTCTGTGGCACCTGCTCCTACACCAAGCAGCTGGCTTTGTTCCCCTAGAATACTTTGTCCCTCTACAGTGGCTTTGTGTCCAAGCCACACAGGGAGGTCCTCACTTGTAATTTGCCTTCTATAGACCTGTCTGGGCACCCTCAACCGTTGACATTATCTGCACTCTGGATCTGGCATTGACAGGAAATGAAACCGGAGAAGGCAAAGTGCTACCCAGGAACAATTGCTTTTCCCTATGGTTATGTCAGGACTTGGTGGAAACTCTTAGTTTGGAGCTCTGTTGGCAGAGAAAGGTGATAAAATAATTATTTGAGTTGTCATGATTTTTGAAAGGTACAGATAAATAATTGATTGTTGAAAGCAAATACACTGATTTTGTGTGTGTGACTTTCTGTAGTAAGCAAAGTCTGGCTTGGCTTGGGAAGGAATTTACTTTAAAGCAAACTGGTATGTAGATTGATTGATGCTGCAGAGATCACTAACTCAAATCCCACAAACGATATAGTCCTGTTACATCTGTGTCTGAATAACACTGCCAGCTTCATGGCCTTTTCCTTATAAGCAAGCTCAGTTAGGGCTGGCTTTCTTCCCTTCTCCACTGCTCTGTGTTCTGCAGTGCAGATTTATGTGCAATGTCTTTTAAATCTTGTCACAGTGATAGCCTAAAATTGGCTTATATTGAAATAATAACTCGTGGCTTGAAAATAAGAAAGCATAATGATAAAGAACACTGTATTCAGTGTTACTGTTGTCTGGATTTTACTGAGAATGGTACGGAAAACTGTTGCAACCTAATCCAGACTTGGGGCAGCAACTTGGAAAGAGTGCAACAAGGAAAGGAGGAACAATTAATTTTAAACTCTTGAGTCTGTAAGATATAGCATTCAGCATCTTAGACATCCAGCTTTTTCAGTACATGCTGTCATTCAGTTTACAGAGTAAATGTGAAAATCACAGTAGAGCAGTCAAAACACTCTTATGAATTCATTTTCTGAAAAGCAGTTACGAACTTTGAATAAATGGCACAAGTTATCTTTTTTTTGTGTAGAAAGAAAAGCTTTAACAAGCAAGAAATGAGAGCAGTAAAAATTGTTATTTGCCATTTGGAGAAGTTATTGTGTTGCTGAGCTGATGATTTGCATTAAATTGTTGATATTTTTATTTGTTCTTCATAACATGGTCACTTTTAATCCATAAGAATAATACCTGCAGCCTCATGGGATTTTCAGTTTCTGAGATTCTTTACGTTATGGTTTTATTTGATTAATGTGTGGTGCTTTCAGTTGTGTTGTTTGACTAAAAGAAAATTAGGAGTAAAACAAAAATATATCCTTAAATCATCACGGTCTCTATCCTTAATTTACCTGTCCTTTCTATTTCTTTCTGCCTCGGAGATGTTTCAGCAACGTGCTGCTACTTCCTATCACCTCTTTGGTTCCCTGCAGCAAACACATAGTCTCTATACTATAGCATTTTTACTGTATGTGAGAAACCAGCTTGTTATTCTTGTTGCATTTACTGTGCTACTTTCACTGATACTGCTCTGCTGCCCACAAGGTCTGAATAGCATTGATGTGATGCTCACAGCCTAGAAATAAAGCCAACGCTGGGCTTTACAGAAATCTCGTAGTTAGTGCAAGGAAATAATTAACTCTTGCAGCTTGTTTGGATAAATAAAGGAAGGTAAGGAAATTGTAGCTTAGCAAAAATGTGAGAAGCATGATGATATTGCTGAGACAGGATCTCCACTTAAAAGCAACACAAATGTTCATATCATAAGAAGGTTTTAAAAGGCTAGACTTGTCTAGCTGTCTGGGAAAAATTAGTGCAGTAAGAGCAGTACTACTTGAGAGCCTTAATGCCAGGTTTTCAGAGTTATGGAATTTGTGCCACTGTCAGGCTATATATTTGTTAATTTCCTTGTTGAAAACACCTTTCTGGAGAAAAACTCTCCATCAATGAAACAGTTTTCCTGATAAGCATTGTGGTTTTATGTATTTATTTATTTATTTAAAGCATAGTATAATTTATTGATATATTTTTCCCAGTGGTTTTCTCCTTGGTCAGGAGTCCTTTTAATCTCCCTGTTGTGCTGTGATCATAATATATTGAGTTCTGTGCAACATCATGGTAGCTGTTCAGACAGATGCTTTTTCATTTCCTTTTCTCCTTCACCTGAGGTAACACAGCATTGCTTCCTACGTAGTTTTGCTTGCTAGTGACTCTCTCACTGGGCATTCCTCTGTACGTGTGTGGCACAGCACCTCACTCGCTTGTAAGAGTCTCATTTTATGGACGGCGTAACATAAGGGTGGGGAGAGCTTTTTATCTATCTTCATTTTATTTTGTAATCAGGAATATGCCAGCTCAGTGGATAGGTCTAATATCTAAAATATACGCAAGTAATGTGGTTCTTACTGAATTTTGTGGGATCTTCAGCTTTGATGGGTGTCCCTTTTTTATTTTTGTTTCAGTGTTGGAAGATTATTGATGCTTCTCAGCTGCCTCTCTAAAGACTTTTCTTCAGTCAGGGACAACTCTAACTTGATGGAACAGGTGGTTGCTTAACCAGCAGATTGTTTAAGCTAAAGGCTCAGCCAGGGTGTAGCTTCTTATAATTAAAAGACTTATACTGCTCTTGCCAGCAATTTTTTTTCTCTTGCTCAGCATTGCACCACCATTTTGGACAGAATGTGCAACCATAAGGTAAAGAACATCTCCAGTGTTAGCCTTGTCTCATCCAAATCACCTAAATGTTTCTTGTACGTGTTGTGATATTAAGGTGCCATAAGACTGGACGGGACCTGTTTTCAGTGTCTCAGGAGCAAGTATTTCTTTATTATCTCTATATTTCTTTTGAAGATAGCAATCTCTCCTTGTTATTTTAGAATGAAGAACCCCAACCTGAGCATATGATTCCACCTTTATATTGCAAAATGTTGTCGGTCAGGGACTCCAAATCCAGGGCATGAAGTTTGGATTGTGTGTTAGTGAAACAGGGAGTGAGTAACTGCTGACACTGGGACAGGAAGAGAGAGACTTGCTATGTTTTCCATCTTACCAAATGTCCTGACTGCCTCAAAGACTGACTATCCTTGTTTTTATTTGGATGCTGTGACTAGCAGGGAAGGGAAATTGTTATCCATGTGAGCAAGAGGTCAAGTGTGCATATGATGTCTGGTTTTATCTCAGTAATTTGAGGACAAATCCAAAACCTCTAGGATACTCTTGGCAAGTAGCTCTCAAAAAAAACCCCAAACAAACCCAGTAGCTAATGTTTAGGATGTTTTTAACATTATTATAAGCCATTATTAACTTCCTGGATGACAGTCAGCATTACTTTCCAGTCAAACAAATGGATTCCTCACCTAAGCAGACAGACAGTTCCTTTGCCCATATTCTAATACTGTATACTTCTATGATCGTTAATCATATAAACATCATAACTATAGAGCGTTGGAGTCCTTAAATCAACTGGTCTCTATTCTACATTGACTTCTGTAGTTTTAGCTCTTTTGTTTATTTGTAGAAGCATTTGCTGTAAGGTAGATGGTTGTACCAAGATGCATAATTGGCACAGTGGGATGATTACCAGCTGCAATCCTAATTTTCAGAGATGACAAATGTAATATATTTCCAGGCGTTTATGGTGACCTACTTAGAAAGTATACAGTACTACTATTACCGTACTGCTTACGTAGGTGTGCCAAAAATAAAAAGAAGTCGGATATTGTCATATTATAAAATATGATGCTTTTGTCTTTTGGGGTAAAGTGCTTTTCTCATGTGCCGGTTAATAGTTTTTAACCGGGTGTCTGAAAAAGGATCCAAAAATTCTTTATTCAGAGCAAATCTAATGTTGATTGCCACCAAAGGGGGAATTGGGGCCTTTAGTATTGTTCAGCCTTTGTAGTCTGATCTAAGGAACTGACAGCTTGTTTACACATAAATCTGCACTGAAATAACAGAAATTTCAAGTAATTTATATACCTTTCATTTTTTCCTTTCCTACTTCATTTTTGCCGTTTTATTTTTTTTTGCCTGAAGTTTTAACTGTTGCTTATGTTTTCTGTCGAATACAAAGGAAGTTAAGGCTCTATGATTCAGACTTGTTCTGTTTAAGCAGCAATAGTACTATACGCATATTTATTCCTAATGTTACTGGGTGCTAATTGCCAAGTTATCTTGCTTGAAGTACAGGATGGGAATCTTTAATCTGTATAATAGTATATCTCTGCATTCAAATAATAAAAGTTGAAAACTTACAATGTGATGATGATGCATTTTCATCTAATCTGTTACTATCCTTTAAAGCATTTTGGATGCTTTGATCAAATAATATTTTCAACTGACTACTGACTTAACTGTGGAGAGACAGATAGATAAATTCACTCTCATTGACAAATATACTATTAGTCCTTGAACAATCCCACAGATACAGACTTTGTATCAGAGTCTGGCCTCTTGTATATAGAAGTTGAGATCACTCATTTATTAGAAATCAGGATGAGAGAATTTACTAAATCAAGATTTCAGAATATTGAAGGAGTATTCAGTACCATTTAATGTAATTTCAGATATCTCCTAGTTATTCATGACGTCAGGGCTTAAGACGCAATAGTGGGATATCACATGCAAAATCTTAATTTAGTATATGGCCCTGAGCATTTGTTTATTTTAAGGGGATTTTCAAAAGCTGTACTGAGATTGTAAACTGGCTTTATTTCTAACATCCCACGTTAAACTCTCCCAAGTGTCCACTGTACATAGTTGCATTTTTCTACACATTGCAAGTTGCACCTTCTCAAAATGAATGTAATCATTAACAGTATATTTTGTTGTGTGTAATAGGCTGGCTTTGAAGTGTTTGTTAATTGGTTATGATAATGTCTGTTGGGTATGTAAAAGTCTTAGAAAGAACACCTGCTCCTGTCATAATTGATACCACGTTTCATCAAGATGAGCACTTAAAGCTAAGTAGGACATTAATTAATATCAGAACTGGTTCAATTGTGAAAAATACTTCCTCTTTGTACACCCATGGCCCATTAGGCTAGTATAACAGTACGAATCCCGATTTCAAACCTGTCCAGATTAAAAGTCCTTATGCTTTTTTCAATTTTTTTTCAAGGAAATCCTTTTTGTTCCTGGGTACAGCTCCCACTTGTCTTAGGGTATGCGGGATTTCCAGGAGGGAAGGAAAACTGGAATCTGACAAATCCTGCCTTTGAAGCAATACTGTGCTGTTTTAGTACATGGCACTTCTTATAATTCTCTCCATTTATGCATATGTGTATTTTTCATTTTTCACTTCAATATACACAATACAACGGAGATCCATTTGCTGTGGGAACTTTAATTTCCACTTTTCTTATCGTTACTTTTAAAATCAAAGGCTTTCATTAATATCTATTTCTTCCACTAAGCTTTAAAAAGAGTGTATTTCATTCTCAGCCTACAGCTACAACTGGTTAAAGGAATTTTCACGGTAGCTATAGACAAATCCATGGTAATTGAATTAGCTTTTACTCACAGTGTCTTCTCTTTTCTGTTTGATTTCTACATATTCCTGTGATTTCTTTAATTTATGTGTATTAAAATTGGAAAGAGATGATTTCAAAGCTATATGCATGAATATTTCTTAAGATGTCACTCTGTGCTCCTGAGCTGCACACATGAACAGCAGAGCTGGTGTACCTCCTCTTATTATATGTATGCAATCGATCTGCATAGCGCATTTGGCTCAGCGGTGCAGGATGTATCAAACAGAGGCGGTAGACATGCTTGGCTCAGGAAATCTGTTTAGGACATGTGCTGTAACACCAAAATATCCAATGTGTTTCAGACTACTTGTAGCACACAGTGTCATAATTGGTTTTGTACCTGGTAGCCGTAGGAACTACAAACACTACAGAAGAAATATGAATTTCTCATTTTGCATATTACATAATTTTTAAGGGTGTGTAGATTTTTTTAATGTATTTTTAGCATAGGCTGCCTTTCTAGTTATTTACATGTAACATGAATGTTATTAAATTGAGAAAACAGTGATAAAATGGGTCCTTTAAATAGATGTGCTAATGTGTGCTACTCTGACTATGCTGCTATAGCAAGAACTTGAAATTGAAAGAGGGCATATTAGGAAATGTGAACTGGAAGGGGAACTTACTCATGTGCCAAAATGCTGTGGAGTGGATAGGAGGACCATTCTAACCAGTGAGCTGTGCAGTTTCACTATTGGCTCCTAATGGGCGTAGCAAATAAATTCCCATGGAAATCTCTCCTAGATATGTTAGTCATAAGGCAGCTTTTTAATGGAGTTGAGTATTAAATTTGTGGGAGGAGACTATGGATATGTTGAAGGATAGAACTGGAACTTAGATTCACTGGCAAATAGGAGAGGCAGTTCAAAAAGGCAGGGTACCTGCTTCTGCATGCACATGGGAGTAGTCAGCGGTGTCCCCACAGGGTGAAAAACAACTGGTAAGTGGCATTTCAGCAAGAAGGTGTCTGTGCGTGGTGCAGTACACATGAGTTGGTATTATTATGCTGTTATGAAAAAGGCACAGCATATGAGGTAGTTCACTACTAAGCCACGTGTAATAATTTTACGCTGTCCAGCAGTGATGGGGCATTGACTGGAGAAGAATATTGTCCAGTATTGAGCAGTGTGGTTAAGGAAAGTTACAAAATAATCAGAGACTGTATGAAATGACAGCATCAGGAAAACTCAGAATCTAGAAATGGTAACTTGGGAATGATTTGGAGTCTTTAATTAAGAAAGGATTAATTAAGATATGATTAAAACCTTCAGGTACATAAAGTGCTGCCTCAGAAAATGGAAGATCTGTTCTCCATCATAGTGGTGGATAAAACAAGAAACAGATCTTAAATAGGATTAAATTGGATTAGACTTCTCATGTTAAGAATAATTAAGTACTGTAATAGGTTGCTGGAGGAAACAGTGAAGTGCACCTCACGGGAAATAAGTTAGAAATAGATTAGCCAGAATATTGCCCTGCTGGGGCAAGTGATGGACAAGGTGATATCCCCAAGTCCATCCATCCTTGTTCTACACTGTAAGGTTTCAAAGATGCTTTGAATCTGAACAAAAAAAAGCCAAAAAAACCTTATTGTGTTTCCAAAGACTGGTTTGAAGTAAACACTTTCTCAGTAAGATCCTAGACAGAAGAGGTAGTTGTTATAGTTGGAATTGGTATTCCCCCCAGAAAGAAAACAAACCCCATTTTTAGCCTTGAAAAATTCCTATATAAGTAAAAGCTGTTGATTGTTTCCAAAATTAGAAGGTATGCATCAAGGAAATATACTTTTGAGTGAGGATAGTCCTTGATAGGTAGGGAAATAGAGCCAACAAGTAAGTTAGAAGAAAATTTGGAGAGCTCTATGTTTTGTGTGGGATCAGAGATGTTCTTGCCAAAGTCCCATCTGTTCAGCTTGTATTCAGCTCTGTTTTCTTCTCACCTCTCTGTTGTGTTAGCATTCCAAATGGTGATGTAACTGACTGACTGAAGTTCAGTCCCGAAGTGGTGCTCGCTGCCTCTCCAAATGCAGGTATTGCAAACAGTGACTGAATTTTTGTGGAGAGTTTTCTTTGACAGTAGAGTCACCTAATTAAGGAGTGGTCTGATCCAGGAAAACTTGAGAAGCTATCTTTAACAAATGGGGAGCAAATAGCATAATTATGCTATTCATAATATCACAGAATCATACAATGGCTTAGGCTGGAAGAGTCCTTAAAGATCATCCAGTTCCAACCCAACCTCCCACTGGCTCAGGTTGCTCAAAGCCCCGTCCAGCCTGGCCTTGAACACCTCCAGGGATGGGGCTTCCATGACTTTTCTGGGCAACCTGTGCCAGCGCCTCATCACCCTCACAGTAAAAAATTTCTTCCTAATATCTGATCCAAATCTTCCCTTTTTCGGCTTAAATCCATTCCCCCTCGTTCTATCTCTGCACTCCATGATAAAAAGATCCTCCCCAGCTTTCCCATACACCCTTTTTTTTAAGTACTGGCAGGCTGCTGTAAGGTCTCCCCAGAATCCTCTCTCCTCTAGGCTAAACAGCCCTAACTCTCCCTTGTATAGGAGGTGCTTCAGTCCTCTGATTATCTTTCTGGCCCCCTCTGGACTCACTCTAGCAGATTCTTGACAAAGATCGCAGCCCCACTCGCTGACATTTCTGTGACTGACTGAGAAACCCTGTAGTCAGGACTCCGTGCCGAGTCTGTCTGTGTTAGCGTATCTGTTAATCACAGCTGTGATGCTCTTCTTTAAGAGTACAGAGCGAAACAGGAAAATCGCACCTCAATTGAAATTATGGGAGAAGATGTACCTGAAAACTAAGGAAGGCGTTATGTCATCAGCATGTAGCTTACAGCATACGGCATAGCTCTATCATAAGGAAATCCTGGGTAGCCTGAGAGTGTATATAGAGGATGTATATAGTGAGTGAATGGTGGCTTAAAACATTGGAAATTATGCCTGTGCGTCTTATCACAGCACATTTGTGGGTGGCCCATAGGTCTGAGGAACGTGTCTTTGTGTTGATTGCTGGGAGTTCAAGATGTAAGAGAACATTTCCTCCTAGGAGAAGAGATTATTTCTGTTTTATCTTGAATTGGATTTCGGAGGTAATGTTTTGTTCAAACAGATGGCTGCCATGTCGATCTGCTCTCTATAGGAGTCCTAATGGAGTTTCTCTCTTCTCCTATCCTGAAGAAAGAGATCTTGGTGAAAGTGGTAATTAGGAGACACAGCCCCGTAAAATGGACAGCATCAGCGCTTCCATGTTTGAATTAGAAAATATTTTGCCTATGTGGAATGTTTTCTCCTTCATCAAGCTACTTAGAGTGGTATATATCATAGTGTATTTCTGGCAGAGAAGGTTAATGGATTTAATTCTTCCACTTAAAACATCATAAATCAGGACTGATCCAACTGGATCTATGCTAAGAATACAGTAGCTACAAAAGGAAAACAGGGGGTTAATCTGATTTTTTTTTTTTTTTTTTTTTTTTTAGTTGGGGCTTAATAAGTTCACCACACTTTTCAAAATAACTCCTGGGTAATTTTCAAAATTAAATATATATTCTTTCAGAAGCCTTAAGTCTTGCAATGTGTTCTTGTCCTGGTCCTCTTTTCATACAGCGGATGACAATGAGCTGAATACTGCAGTACTGTAGCAGAATAAGTGTCAAAGCGGTGTAAAGTTGGCACAGGCTATTTTCTTAGGGACAAATTAAAAGAGAATTGAAAATTTTTCACTATCAGATCTATTTGTAAAGAATTTCTAGGAGGGTATCTGTAATTCCATGTAAAACAGTGGGGGGAGAGTACCCGTAATTGCTGTCTATTCCATATACTTTTTGCTGAGAGCTCAGGTCCACATAGGTGCAAAAATCCAGCTTGCAGTTCTGGAGCTGTTAATTGCCCTCAACATTTGTCTTCGTTTTTCTACAGCAGTTTTGCCTAGGGTTTTAGAGTGCTAAGATATTGGCAAAGATAGTAAAGTTTTATTGGAAAAGATTTATTGGTATTTTGTAAATCAGATAATTAAATAAAGCAGATCCGCAGTTTCGGCCTCATCAGTGTGGCTCAATAGCATAATATGGTGAGCAAGAAAATCGGTGTGTAGGTAGAGCCTTTATGCATTGCAGTTAGATTGAGTTGCTTGTCCGAGCACAAAGACATGGGAAGTCTCACTCTCTGTTTCTGTATCAGCGTTATTAACTGAACTGATAGTAATCTGATAGCAATCCTGGTGGATACTGCATGAGGGGCTTGCTCTCCTGGACTGAGCTTGATCGGAGGAACCATTTGTTTTCATGATAATGACAGCAAATCATTGGAGCGGTTTTTGTAGGGAAGGTGTGGGTTCTCTGTCATGGGGACATCTCCTAGATATGTGTCAGAATGATCTAGGGAAAGCTGATTATGCCCTGCAGCTGAGGGTGTACTAGGTGACTTAACAGAGCATATGCTACAGTAGAAAGAGATTTTTCCCATCTTTTTTCCATCCCATACAGTAGACATGAACTTTTTTTTATATTGGAGTTACAGTTATGTCAGAAGACAAGTCAATAAGTAT
The DNA here is from genome assembly GCF_017976375.1 of Cuculus canorus. NCBI lineage: Eukaryota > Metazoa > Chordata > Aves > Cuculiformes > Cuculidae > Cuculus > Cuculus canorus. The sequence goes on from NC_071407.1 coordinate 7,922,588, forward strand.
TTTGTTTGACATAATATCACATTGGAACAGTGGTTTCCCCCCTGTGCTTGACTACTGTGTACTATGATATCTGTGCAGCATCGGTATCTATAGTTTCCTTTCTTTCCCATGTTGTACTGACTACAGTCTGATTTTAGACAGAGCTAAATTATAGCAGTCTGTTTTTTGTTCCAAGTAGTTTTCTCCCAAGATTGGCTGCCCACACATCTCTAGCATATAACAAGTTATGATAAAGCATTTTATTTCTAAGGTAGGGGATTTTCCTATGAGGTCTCAGTGAGAACTAAAATGAGTACAAAACTTATGAAGTATGTTTTCTGGTTTTTTTCATGTGACAATAGTAGAATTATTTTAAATGTTGAAATAATCTTTTCTGGCGCATAGACCTCAGAAAGCTTTGTGAATAAATACTTTGCTAACTCCAGTCTATATCTCTCCTAGGGAAGCTGATCACATTTGACAGGGGAAATAGGATTCCCCAGGAGGTTATATGAAATTATGAGATGATGCAAATGGAAATATATCTTCTTGGGGGGAGGAGAAAGAACAACTTCTCTGTAATTGAGTTACAGATAAAATTTAATTTAAAGGGTCCAGCAAGTTTGTTTGAAGTTCAGAGAAGCTTATGCATAAATTTGGCCTGCCTGGAGTTACTGCATCTTAACACATATAGCTTGATCAAAAGAAAAGTAGAAATGGAGTAGTTCCAGAAATCCAGACTGATTAAGTCAGTTTTTCTTACCCAGTGATAGAATTTAGAAAAATATCATTTAGTCTTCTCTAAAGTATTATCCTCCTGGATCAAAGGATTTCTCTTTCAGCCTTTCTATACTAATCACACATTGGAAAAAAAAAATGAGCTTCTCTAGTGAAAAGATGATATTGTTTGTGATCTAGTCTAGTTAGCAGTTCATGGGGACTGCTGTCCTGAAATACAGGCTATGGAAATGCCAAATGAGTAAAAATATTACTTGCCACTTTGATATCTTGAATTTACCTTTATGACAAACTTGGAGCATGAAATAGTAAAATGCAGAGTGATCTGTAGAAGCGTACTTATTTTGTGCTGTGATTTATTATGTTGCTTCTATGAAATGGGGGGGCTGTTACTTGAAGAACCTCTGGATAATGCTTTTAGTAGTGCTCTAGGTCAGGAAGAGGTCAATAGCAATACAGAATATTTGTGAGATAAGATCTAACTCTCCAAGAATACTTTGGGAGGTATGCACTTCAATTAGCAAGAATGGATACTTTTGAATTAACCATACTGAAAATTTTTGGTACAGACAAATGCCCTGGTACCATTCTTAGCATCTCTAGTTTTTTCTCTTGGAAGCAGGACTTGAAAATATAATTTATGCCTTGCCATGGGAAAGGGTTGGACGAAGGTTAATGAGGACGAAGAAAATCCGTGGAACTGTGACCTTCATGTAGCAAATACTGTTCTGTGATTCTGACAATTTTGCAGTCTTTTAAAGTCTCATGAAAGCCAGCTTAGAGGAAAAAAGTACAAAAGTTTTCCATGTATATACTTCCAGATTTTCCATGTATAGTGGAAATAAAACCAAGGAAATTATAAAAGGTCCCATATAATGAATTTTGGTGTGCTAGGCACAAGATTCATCTGACTGAAAGAGGTCTCTCTGCAGGCTTACTGATCTGCCAGTGTGAAGCTAATTGCTGTATTAGAACCTGACATGTTTTATATGTATCGTGATTTTACTTTCTACTGGGATGATATTCATATCATTTCAGTCCCTTATAAATAACCTTTGACAGTATTTAAAATAGGCCAAAGAAAATATATTTAGATGAGTTACTTTTAGTATAAAGAGCAATTTCTCTTCCTTTCCCAGCATGTTTTTGTGCAATTCTGAAGGCCTGTAAGAGCCACCGAGGAAGCTCAGGTTTATGGAATGTGAGGAGCATCGTAGCTTATTTTAAGTGCATGTCTAATATTCTGACGTGCCTAGTAACATAAAATCTGGCCTCTATTCGAGGTGGCACAACTCTTTAATTCTATTAGCCTGTTAAAAATAATATAAATCTGTCCAGTCACTGAGAGCAGTTTTTTTTTTCTGTTGTATGGTGATTTTGGAATAAGAGAGTTATGGGAGAAGGTGACCTTGAAGCAGGTTTAAGTGCAGCACTTCTTGACACACTGCCGTAGAGAACAACACGGGTGTTAATTATGTTGTTAAATGCACAAGGGGTGAATTACTTGAATCAAATTAAACAAGTGACAATCTTATTTCATAAACTGCATTTAATCTCATGCATGGCTGTTTTTATGATATAGTTAGAGCAATACACTAAATTAAATGTGAATAGAAGCCTCACCAATATCTTCATAAGCATATGTTTTATATTTGAACTGAAATAGAAATAGGGTATACCTTAAGTCATTCAGGACAAGAAGGTTGAAGTCTCATGTATTTACTAAAAAAGATAGAATTGCAGTTTTGAATAGTTAATATTTGCTCTCTTATTTGGTCTGAAATATCCAGAAAGAAATTGGGCTGGTCATGGAGTAATACTATACTAAACTGAATTTTGCAATGGAATTTTGCAAAAAAATAAGCACAGGTGATGGAATAATCAGCTTCAAGGATGCCGATGCTTATTTACTATAGGTCTTGACATTTTTTGCCTGTTGTAGTAGTTCAGTTTTTCATTGATGCTAATTTGACAACCTGTATGATGTGAAAATATTGCAAAAGCGTTAAAAAAATGCTATCCATCAGTACCTCTTTACTGTATTTACTGGAAATTTCACCACAACCTTTTGTTGACAATTCTATCTAGCTATGAGAAGAATTGAAAAACCTAAATAAAGGAAAGAAGTTTTCGCTTGATATTCCCCTACTTTTTTAGTGTTTTGGCCAAAACAATTTGGAATATTTGGCCCACATTTGTCAAATAGTTTTAGGAAATAATTATTGCCTTCTGTGGTGAATAAAATGTTTGGAAGGAAAAGTCACACAGCTCTGATCCCGATGCAAAAACATACTTTTTATTGTGAAACCCTCTATTCACATATGGGTAGAATTCTTAGTTCAGTAGTTTATCTAATGATTGCGTTCCATTTTACGACGACAGTTTGCATTCAGACTACGTTTATTCAGAGAAAATATAACCTAATAAAAGTACCTCAATTAAGGGATTTATCGCTGTCCCTTTTTAAAATATTTTTCTTATTCTCCAACTGGTATCACTGAGACATAAGAAAAAGACTTGTTTTGTTTTTTACTGTGCAACATTTTTTTCCAGTCGTTTAACGTATATTACTTGGAGAAGGTACAGCATGTATTTGAAAAATCATATTGTTTTCAGATACTGAGTTAAGATTGAAATTACTGTTAAAATTTACCTTGCTTGTGTTTTGGTGTGCTGGTTGCCCAGAGAAAGGTTTGTCCTATCTTCTGCTCTCATTTAAATTATCATACCCACCAAAGGAACCTCTCTTTACGCATTTTAGCCTCCTCAGTGTTCTGGGCCAAAACGTCATACTCTCAAACCTGACCTCTCTCTATTTTCAGATGGAAACACATGTGAGACAGAAAGAGTTTTTTAAGAAGAACAGTTAGAGACAAACATACCTGCCGTGAGAGTATATGTATATACATATTATAATTGTTCCTTATGTTGTAAGAATAATCCTTATGATTCTGAAGTATTTTTTATGCCAGCAAAGGATTTTTTTCCCCTATCTCATCTAGTAAATCTGTCGTTTGTCACACATTTTTCATAAAACTAGAGCTGTAATGTTATTGCTGTAAATTTATGTTATGAGGCTGTGCACGTAAAAGCACAGAGCATTATGGGTTTTGTGTTACTGTGTTTTAAAGGAGGCAAGAGCCTGCGAAATCTAACACAAAAATAAAGGAATGACAAAGTCTTGGAAAAAATAATTTCAAAAAATTACTAAATGAGCTTTTAAGAGGGAAACAGGATATACCTTTTGAGGAGAAAGCACTTTTGAAAGGCTCCAGGTATATAGTTTATTACACGTTCCTGGATAATATGTCACACCAAAATCCTAATTATCTAGTCTATTACTGCTGGCAATTAATCTCAGAGGACATGACGCATATTGAAAAAGGTGAAATAACAAAACAGAATGGTGTCTGTATTGTTTCTAGATGCTTCTCTCATAGCTTTATAGTCTGGTTAAGTCTACTGGTTAAATATTAACCAGACAGAGATGAGGAGGAGATTTCTCCTCTGCCCACTTTCTATGTTTAGGTAATCCTGTTTGGCACTTTACAAACATCTTAGTTGCGTGTTTCTTTATTTCACAGCTTTACAAGAATTTACTTCATGTTACTATTACAAGGATTGGAAAACAAATTTTGTGCATTGCATAGATACAAACAAGGTAGACGCTGCCGTAAGGAACTTTATCCTAGTTGATAGCATTTATCCTAGCATTATAGTAGATAAATATGGTTGCTACTGGATTGAGGTACCTCCTCTTTGTTTTTGCCTTTCGTACTTCCCCTGCCCCTCCTAAGTCAGGTACTTGGAGACTGTGGTTTTAGGACATTTGGTGGAAGATTTATTTAAGATTAGTAGAAATAGACTTGAATTGCAAAATTTGCACTCAGATCTTAATGTGTTATATCTTAGAGTTCTGGGAGAAGTTATTAGTATTGCAACATTTTAGAAACAATGCATAGGACCTACAAATGAGCTCAGAATTCAAATGCCATCAAAATAAACCCATTTTTGGGTTGTGCCTATTTGTAATTATGATGGATGCAGAATTTGTTTGTTAGGGAGGTCCTTTCACAGCAGCTGCATAAAAAATAATTTGCTTGTTACCTTTCCTTTCTCATATCTCATCTCCTTTGAAAGTCACTATTTATCATTTTATGGCACTGGTGAGTAAGTGCTGCTGAGTCAATGCTTGATTAGTTTCCAGCTGCTCCTGTGTGGGTAATTTATTTAGGTGCCAAACAATCAAATTAAATTTTTGGAGTCTTACGGCTTTACTAGACCTGCAACGTGGTTTTGTCATCATGGTCCCATCCCCAAAGACTCTGATGTGGCCAGTGACTACTCTGAAAGTCATCTCCTTAGGCCATAGTGACATCATTCTGCCACAGCACAGGAGTCCCTAGGGACATCCACAGCACGATGTTGCAACAGTACTAACAATGACTTCCATTAGTACCAGCTTGAAGCTATTTTGAAGAGAAACATTGCAGAGGGATTTTTGTCTAGAAAACATAAAAAGCTTTCTTTTAATGCAGAGACAATATTTTGCAAAGAAAATTACCAGTAAAATAATTCTACTCTTAATTTTTTGAAAAAATAGTGATAGATCTTATATGCATATCTATTATTTAACCATGCATATTGACGTATATTTGATTTTGTTATAAAAAAAAAGTCTGAAATTCATGTGACATGAAACAATAAGCATTCCTTAATTTTCCAAATGAAAATTTTGGAGTTGTGATTAGGTGATATTTGTGTACCTTTGCTGATGTTAAGACTCGATAATTTAATGTAGTTAATTCAAATGTCAAATTTTACTTGAAATATTAATGTGGCCTGATTTCATAACTTCTTATGCTTTGTAATCATCACACCTGCTGTGGAAATAGGATTAGAGATGCATATTGCTTGGGTAAAATTGTCTAGCATGAACATTCAGTGGTTTGGCAGTTTAGACCTGCTTGGTGGGGACAGTGGCTTCTGCCTCCCAGGATGGGTACCTCCTGGTGAAGGCAACCTCGTTTTTTCTTTCTACTCTTTAATCTTGTTCTAGGGTTTCTCTGCTACACAGAAGTTTTGCGATGTGGTAGTAGACTAAATTATTAGGCAAAAAAAACAAACAAAAAAAGAGATATGGCTAATTATTGACTTCACTTGTCTTCTGCCATTCCAAGAACCGTCAGGGCTAACGGGCAAAATTTGAGGCCAGTGTTGCTTTTGTTAGAGGAGCTTCTAGATAAATCACTGGCTGCATCTAGATGTGTAGAGCGAAACAGTGAGGAGGACCAAGTCTCTGAGCTCTGTGTATTTTCATTCAGATCATGTCTGATCGCAGAAGGAGCATCACAGGCAGTTGAAATATTCCTGGAGCGCATCCTCCGATTTAGTTTCATACAAAATGAGCACAACTGATTTGCTTTGAGACCACTACACAATGCTGGCCAGAATACGATAAGCTCCTGAAGTGCTTGTCTAAATGCACCGAGACATGTACGTTCATATGGGTGAGGTGGAATTTCTCCATCGTTTAAGCGTTTTGTCAGACATACAAAAATTATTTTTTCTCAATCACTATGGCAACCCCTCAGTAGGTATAGGGTCAGCACAGATAAAAGGTGGTAGGAACTACAAATAATACGAATTAGCTACATTGCTAGTAACCAATAAGCTTCATGATTCCCATTGCTCCTGGACTGTCATTGTTCTTTTCAAATGGGAGTACCTTAACTATCTGAAGGATTTACTTTGATCTCTTTGAAAGCTACAGGACCTTCTGTAAACAAGAGAGTTTAAAACTCTTTGCATTTGAAAAGGCATCATCTCCCCTGCTTTCAGGCCTCTATATAATCCTGAAGTTCTCTGGAGAAATGCTACATCGCAGGGTGTGATATTTGGCATCTGCATTGCCTCAGGAATATTTTAATGATTAGGAGTTGAATGACAAGCCTTAAAATACCTGAGAATAAAAATACATTTTAGACTAACATAATTTCAGAAGCAGCACAGTCAAGAAAGCAGCTGGGGCACATTATACCTTTATTAAGGAGTTTGGTAAATGAATAGACTAGTGCCATAAAAATCTATTCTGACTCTACTCTCATAATTGAGGAGTCGCTGTAGAAACCATAACTGTGACCTTAAGCATTCTCTGTCCAAAAGGGAATGCATAATAAATGTGTGTCAAAAGGTAGTGTCTCACTAGAGGACTATAACAAGATTGCTAGGCTCTCTAGTTAGCTCTGCTTCTTTTGTTAATAATGTCTTTTTCATGTTAAGAGGATCTTCTAGGGATAAGAAAAAGGTCTCTGTATCTACCTGTTGATAGTTGTTCAATTAAATCTTGTGATGGTCAAAGAGCTCTGCTTCCAAAATCTTAGGACAGGTGCCTTAAAATAGCTCAATAAGTGTTTCTTGTATTTATCAAAACTAAATTTGGTACAGCATCTGTCAAAGGTTTGAAGTTTCCCATAATTCATATAACCAGAGATGCTGTTTCATATGAATATGGTTAGTCAAGCAAACCCAGGAAAGTAGGTTGGTCTAAAATCTGATGTGATTAATCCAATTGCAAGATACTATCAAAGGTAACCAGAGGAAAAAAAAGATATCTAAGGGCAAAGGCTTGTGGAACTTCACTTCACTGAATGCAGCTTTTTATTCCCATACAAAGAGCTCTAGGAGTACTGCTTAGCAACTCAGGAACCTACACCAATAATTTTTAAAGAGGTTACTTCAAAATAACAGTGTGTTGTAATGAATTAGGTATTTCTGGTACATCCTCCTCAGTAATTTCCTAATATTCCTTCATTCCACGTACACTCAAATATGTAGAAGTTGCCAACAGAAGGTAGTCTGCATTCTTGTCATTTCACCCCTGCAATCCTGCCCAGGCTTTGTTGATACAGAGCACCAAGAGACAGGTCTTGGGAAGGGTTCTTTACAACATGGTGGTTTGGGAAAAATAGGATATAAATCTGGAGGACCCTTTGCTGCTTACACTCATTATTGAAATCCCGGTTTCTTTCCTTACCTTTTCTTTAACAAATTTTGTAGGACCTTATCTTTCTGATTTAGAAATTCTTTAATTTCTGGTCACAATGTTATAGGGTCAATAAAAGCACATTTTGCTGCATTTCAGTTTAAATGAACCTTCTTTTTCTCTGGGGTTTATTTACTGTTATATACCTCATTTTCTCCTTTGTCCTTAGTTTGGATACTAAAAATCCAAGCTGTTAGTTTCCTTTCATCCTTCTTTGTGATTATCATACTAGTTTGTCTCTCCATCAGAAATTAATTTTGAATCCCTTTCTCAACTATAGCCAAACAGAAATATGTATTTTCTAAGAGAAACTCTTGTGCCTCTTACAATGTTAACACCTCCCTTTCTTTACTGAAATGGACTCAATTGACATATTGCATTACTCCTTCATATTAAGGTTTGAATTGGTGAATAAATTAATATCTTTTTCCCTGCTGTTATTTCCAGTGAATATGCCCATTGCTTACAGAAAAAACAATTGTTTCAAGGTATGACTATTTACTATTTTCCATCAGTTTTTAATCCTTCTCCTTCTGCACTCTTCTGATATCTTCCTCTTTCAGAGTAATACTCCAATCCCCTTCTATTGATGATACTGCATAAATTTGTGTATTGGCAAATTTCGTTAGTGTAATTTTACTTTTTTGTGTTCATATCCTTAATCAAAATATGAAGATAAGCCATTTATGATCTCTCAACAGCCCTTTGCTTTCTGTTCAAAACCTGAATTTTCATTTCTCTTTTAACTACTTTCTTATCTACTGCAGAATTCTCCTTGCTAATCTTAATCTCTTCATCAAATCTAGTAGTTTTTCCTGGGTTTTGTGTTTTTGAGGTCCAAATGGGAGCTGTGACATCGAGAAGTAGTGTATCTTTGAGAGGTAGAAGTTTCAGAACTGAAATACAGAATTGGTAAAAAGTCTTGCACAGGAATCAGGGTTGGAATGATGTTAATTCTGAAACATGATAGGGCAAAGGTATCAAAAAAGTCAGAGAGCTGATAACATGGTCAGTTTAATATAGGTGCATACGTTATGTTTTTGGGGCAAGAGGAGTAATATGTTCCCTTGAAAAGTTGATCAGCTGACACACAGTGAATGTATTTTTCACGTGAAATTCATTTGTGTTTTCTTTGATTCAGTAGCCAGTATTGAATCTTTAGACTAGCTGACAGAGCGCTTTTTATGAGAACTCCTTTTGCAATTGGTACTTTGTTAAATCCTTTATCCTTAAGTGATAGCTAATGTAGAAAATTAGAGCAAAAAGAAACCATTTGTCCTGCAGTGACAGAACTCGGGAACCAGAATCTGCTTTTTTTTTCTTGAAAAATGTAACAAATTCATTGCTAATGGCTTATTTGCTTATTTCTCATCTTTGATGTTGTAATGTTTAAGCAGGTCTAAGTGCTAGAATTATATTCAGTGTGAACATGTTGACTCATTCTCTGAGTTTGTAATCTATTTAAATTATTAGTAGTCAGATTATCAGTCAATTCAGGGAAGCACAAGATCATGGTCAGGTTTTAATGTGTATATAGGCATCCTGACAAAGATAAATATCAGGAGATAATCTGAGGGAAGAAAGCTGGCATAAGACCGTTTGAATTTCTGAAACTCTAGATCTTTGAGAGCTTGTAAAGTCCCAGAGCATAAGAACCTGTTTTAAATCCCATCGGTGGGATTCTTCTTGTTAAAGGCCATGTCTAGGCAATCTACTGTCAGGCATCTGAAAATGTTTTATGTCCTTATTTCTTTGATTCCTGCCCCGCTTCCCCCTCAAGTGTGACGGCATTAGTTCAAAAAGTTTCCCCATCCCCAGCAAATGTCACAGCTCTGAGAGGCTCCCATAGGTTCCAGAGCTGCTTTGCAGTTTTAAGAGCTACTATCGCTTTCAGTGAATCATAAATAGCACGTAAAACTATACTTCCAGCTGGAAGCCTTCATGCAGTCTCCATTCTCACTCTTTTAAAATCACCCCGGTGGGCACCATTGTACCAATTTCATCAGAGTCTAACAACTTAATGGGTATGAGTTTCTTTCACTAACCTGGAGGTGTAAAGGCATCATTTGCAGCAGGTGTCTCCTGAGACAGGGAAACTAGTGGACATTTGATGAACATGAATGCACAGAATCCTAACCAAAAGAATTCTGGTGGGCTTTGTGTTTGAAGTGCTGCTGTTATGTCAACTTTCTGATGCAGTAATCATTTTTAAACACAGAAACCCTACAAGAACCCTTACAAAGAAACTTCGTATTGATATTTGCGTGTGTGCACGACAAAGGAGGGTGGATTTATTTCAGAAACATGACTAAAATATGGAATTAGCATGATGTTTTATGGCTTTTCCCATTAATTTCAGAAGTTGGTGTTATAAACTAAAAATAAGGTGGTAAATTTACAATGAGTCAGCATCTATAACTTTCAAGTTTGGTCGAGATGAGCATTAACATGTTTAGATATCAGTGTCTAAATTTATGATCCTCCCTCGCTTGTCCCATCTTCATGATATGTCTGATGTAACAGGCTAAACATCAGGTCACTGCGCTGTTTTACACAACTATCAACACAGCACCAAGAAATGATGCAACTTTTTATTCCTGAAGGTGGCTGATTTTTTTAGCTCATTGCAGCCCTCAGTCAGATTACACCAAGTGGACGTGAACTATACCTTCTTCTTTTTGTCTTCTGTTTCTCCTATTCCTTAGATGGTTTGTGAGAAACTCTCATATTAGAGTTTGATCTTTTTTTGTAACGTTCATTATAAAAATGAGAGGAAGAAGCTGTAAATCTGATTACATTTATTAAATAGGGACAATGCACTTTAGATGTTAATAAGACAGTAAGAATGTAAAAGAAAATTAGAAATACTGTAATTTACCCTATGAGAAATTCACTTTAAGTGAACTCTGGTGGGAACATGAGCAAGCTGTATAAATTTTTGACATATCAAAACTATTCTTACTGTATGAAAATACTTAACTGTTGAAACATTGAAGAGAAATGTGACATAAGGAGGAGCTTTTAACAGATAGATGTGTCCTAAATGCATCCTATTTGTACTGGCTTTACCTGTTCCCTTGTTCCATTGGTTTCTGTGTCTCCCACAAAAAGCATGAATTCTAACAGCTGGAGGAGAAGGCAGCACAGTAAGCCTGTGTGGAAAGGATGAGTAAGGTTAATTTTCAAATACTGTAGATGAGGTTTTTGGCTGTCAGCTAATTCTGTCAGGCAGAAACCTGATGAGTTCCAATTTATGCCTCTACAAAAATGCTGAAATGCGTCTGCTGATACATTATTAAATCTGTAGGGCCAAATCTTCTGCCAGTGTAAAAATTCCACTGATGACATCTACAGTATCCAAAGATTTGGCCCATTATTTGCTAATTCCTTAGAATATAATTTCTTACGTTGGCAACATAATTTATTTGGGAGACTGTGACACCCAATTCCAGCCTTTTATTGTAGAAAATACTGTAAGATATCTACTCTATCCAGAATTATTTTAAATTCAGTGAAAACTAATGACTGCTACTGTGAGAGATGCCTTTATTGGGTAAGATGTCAGAGAAGTGACTAGTAGAATCCAGTCAGTAATCTGAAATAGGTAGTACTCACCAAGGCTTTTAATGCTGCTATCAGACAAAAAAAAAAGAAGACAGACCACCATAACATAAAATACTAATGGACTACTGCCTTAAAGATCTGAAATAGAACAGTGCTAAAAATCGTGGCACAGTTGATAAAATTGACTATTTTAAAAACGTTACTAATTCTGCATAGACACTAGACAGTAGTATGTTTTAAGCAGGGTTTTCTTTAGGCAGCAAAGACTTTTATCCTTCTGAACTTCCAGCATTTCTGCCTCACGTTTTCAGCTCAGTTGCATTGTGACTGTTTTGCAGCACTTGAGAAAAAATAAGGCTAAACGCTGGTAAACTGTTTCTGGAAGAAGCAAAGCATTACAGAAGCTCTATTTCATTTTATGATCACTGTTAATTTTAGTTTGCTGCAATGTCTTGCTTGGCACTAGTCATGAATTGTTTACTAGGGAGCTGGATTGTGGAATTATCTGGTTGGAACAGACAATGACACCGTTTTATCAGTCTTTTGCTGATCTCATAAGGATAACACCTTTTAAAACTGTGGTTCTGTACAAAGCAGTGTTTGCTTTTACTGTAAACAAAGGAATGGATAGAGAGGTAAGACCAGTGGATTCTTCCCTACACAGGGCTGCTGGCGGAAAGGAAGAGCTTCAGGTAATGAAAACACACAGTATTGCCAGGTGGAAAAACACAGTATGTCCAAGTGGACAGGGTGGATTTAGTCAGAGTTAATGCTCATGTATAAAGGACTTGCCCATCCTCCTGCTGGCCCGGTTATTTAATGAACATAAAGGTAGCTAATAGAAACCTGGCAGTGGTATGAGAGCTGAAGGTATAGTTCCTGTGACGTTTTTCTATCTTAACATTTCTCAGTCAGCAGCAGTCTTAAGAAATGTCATGAATAATAATAATTTTTTTTTACTTTTTTATTCATGAAGAGTGAAACATTTATATCCACTAGAGAAGCAGTCTAGGAAAAGGCACACTGCAACATCAGAGGTTACGACTCAGGAGTATTGATAGAGCTCTATGGAAATGTATGAACAAGAACTTCCTGGCCTTGTTCGTTAATATCAATGCTTCAGTTTCACGAAGACTACATTTTATATCCACACTTAATATGTACCAAAGCTTTGCTTCTCCTAGCAGTATGTTTCTAGTGCTGAGTCTTTTGAACTCTCACTTTAAAGGTCGAATTATTGCAAATCATCTGGTTTTGTAGTTAATGGTTGATAAAATATAGTGTATTATGCCCATATAATCCTGAAACTTTAGCTATAAAATCTTGGCTAATCAAAGAAAGGATGTTCAGATGAGCCTTTATATTTGTTATATTATCCTGAACAGTTAAACAATTTGTTTACGTGAAATGTTTTCATTTTAACACCATTGTCAGAGTTTACAAAGGGTCAGTAAACTGTGACGGGATTTCTGAGTTGTTATCCAGTGCAGAGGGTATGAGGCGTGCAGTAAACCTGGTTTCTATCACCAGCCTCTGCCAGTGGCCCGGTGGCCTTTGGGTTTTCCCTTTCTGAAACTTGGTTTCCTCATCTCTCAACTGTAGATTTTCACGCTGACCATTGGACAGTGCTTTTCAATTACTGATGAGCTTGGGTGTTGTTATTAGTCATTACCGATTTCTGCCTATCCAAATCTTTATAAAACTGTTTTGGAGGTAAATAGTGACTACACATTTTGGGCTGATGTATTATGGTATGTGATATAATGCACTGAAGGATCAGACCTAAGAGCTGATGTGTTACAGCACAACAGGAAGGATTGTGAACAAAATGGGAATGTTATTGTGAAAGCGGCACTACAGAAATGCAGGACATAGTGTTGTGGTTGTTCTGCTCCAAGAAAATAAAGGGGCAACCGGCATCAGAACAATTAGAAGTTAGAAATATATACTGCAATTGGAAGTATGGGTAATCTTTAATGTAATGCAGAAGAGTGATGCTTTGAATCACACTATCAATGGTATAGATTAATGCCATGAACATTTGAGCTATTTTGTTTATTTTGCAACACAGAGATCATGTCAGGTTATTCAGAACTCCGCATCAGAATTATGTTAGTCTTCATATAAAAAATAAATGTCATTCTCATAGCAAAGCAAGGGTTGGCTGCATGGGAAGAAGTGCCTGACAACTGAAGATCCCCTGTAAGGATTTGAGGCTTTCATTGAATTCACTTGTGAAAATAAAAGATGAACAGGTACTTTACATTTTTTTCAAAAATATTTTGCCTTTTTTTTTTTTTTTTTCCTGTATAGGTATTAAATTTATGCTTGTCTGTGATAGTTTGAGAATTATGCGATTCTTCACCTTTTTTGCAGTCTTTTTGTGCTGAATTTTCTCTGGGCTTAAAATATGTTTGATTTTTATCACCCATGGAAACAAGCATAACTGAAGAAAAGAAGCTTGCTCAGGATAAGCTTCCATCTCTTTTGATACAGTGTTAAATAAGATGAATAGAAAGGTTTCCTTAACCTCAAGCTCTTCAAATGTTCAAAAAATTCTCAAATGTTTTGAGCCTTTAACTTCTACTGGCATGATTCCATACATCTTTTACTTTCTTACATTACTTTCCTTATGTCACCCCTAAAATTATCAAGTCAAAATCACTGTTCAGTTGAAGAATCGTGTCTACTGAAGACAGAACGTCACGTCGTTTGTGCACAATGAAAATACATGTGTAAATTGCTTTCTCTGACCTTGAGCCATTTTTTTATTCTTAAAGATCAAGTGAAAACTTAATCCAAATGAGATTTTCAGCTTCAATTTTTCCAGAGTATTCTTCCTAACATCAATCATGATGTGTAAGTCTAAAAAGCTGGTCTAGCAAAATTTTAAATGAGCTCTGTGTGACAGTATTCATTTTCCTTTGGAAATAGGACATGCAAAATGATGTTCAGAATCAAATTACACAACTCATCGTATGGACCGAGTTACTTATGATTTCCATTACACTAGAGCTGAGAGAACATCAGGTCAGTAGAGGTCTTATCCTAAATGTGGCAGAGAAAAGAATTTGCAGGGGTGCCTTTTGCTTTGTTTCTTATATGAAGCTATGAAGGACTGGCAGTTTTTCAAAAGTGGGAAGTGTTACAAAGTCATCAACTGGACTGTCCAAAAGCACAATATATGGTTTTGAAAAAAAGGAGATGAGGAATGAATGTGTTTAAAAGTTATTATTATTTTTCAACTCAATTTTGGAATCCTTACTGTTCGCTTATTTCATATTGTCAGTCTCTTCCTCACAACCAAGATAGTAAGATTTGATTTTTTTTTTTCTTTTAGTGACATGGTTCACTTTTCTCACCGTTGTATGCTGGAAAGATATGCAAACAGCAAGATCTCAAGAGCTGGGAGACTCAGTTGCAAACATAACGGAAATTGCTGAAACATTTACAGTAGTCATGCTTAGGAGAAATACAGTTTGGATGTTAATTAGATATGAAAAGGAAGTATATTCTATTGGGTTTGGGCATTGCTATCAGGATGTAGACAGGCTGGAGAAATAGGAATGATAAGAGCCTTAAAAAAATAATACCTGTTCTAGCAACTTACCATTTGAAGTCCAAGTGCTGGACTTCAAGGCTAAAACTAGGATATGAGAGGCGCTTTGCAGCCTTATGTGGGTGAGATAGGAAAAAAAAGACAGACATGTTTCTCACCATTTTAGTATTCTGTTTCTGAGGTACGTAAGACCACATTTTGAGGCATTTTGAGGCTGTGAATGACAAATATTTTTAATTAAAGGTCCTTGGTCTTTGGGTGAACGCTTGATTGTCTCATATTGGATTCCAAAATAATGATGGAGAATTCCGGCAGACAGGATGGCGTCAAGATAGCCTGAGTAGTAGAAAGTTAGTTTTCTAGTGTTTTAGTTTTCTTCAGTGTGAATGCTGTAACTACCACATACAGTGTCACTCGACTTTATTTCATTTACACAAGATCAAACCCAAGCAACTCATGCTCTTGTACTACGGCTGTCGTAGAATTAGCAGAGTAAAGCTGCTTCCTGCAAAGATTAATGAATGCAGACCATTGGAAGATGAAGCTACGAGGAATGAAATTTCAATGGAGATTCATCTTGAAATACCTCAAACAGTGCTTTAATTATTTATTGGAATTTAAATAACCTATTTTCATCCCATGCTAAGCAGCAGAGCTCCACTAATATCAAAGTAACTATCTTAATTTAAACGTGCTGAGGATATGGCGGTGAATCATTTGAAGGTGCCAGAAATAGTTCATATGCTAAATTTTCTTTTGGTTAAAAATTGTTTTTTTCAGTGTAGTTCCTTATCTGATGTGTTGGAGTATGGTTTTTTTTTGGTTTTTTTTCCCAAGGGTATGCGCTGGTCAACTGGTCATGATGTGTGTGTGTGTGGGAGGGGAAAGAGCAAAGGGAGGGTATATGCAGCATAATGTGCAAATCTCATGAAGTTCAAGGCCAAGTGCAAGGTCCTGCACCTGGGCTGGGGCAATCCCAAGCAAAAATACAGGCTGGGCAAAGAATGAATTGAGAGCAGCTCTGTTGAGAAGGATTTGGGGTGCTGGTGGATAAGAAGCTCAACATGAGCTGGCAATGTGTACTTGCGATCCAGAAGCCAACCATATCCTGAGCTGCATCAAAAGAAATGTGATCAGCAGGTTAAAGGAGGCATTTCTCACCCTCTATTTTTTTCTCATGAGACACCACTGTGTCCACTTATGGACATCTCAGCACAGGCAGGACATGGATGTGTTGGAGGGAGTCCAGAGGGGGGCATGAAGATGATCAGAGGACTGGAGCACCTCCCATACGAGGACAGACTGAGAGAGTTGGGGTTGCTCAACCTAGAGAAGAGAATGCTCCATGGAGAACTTATAGCAGCCTTTTAGTGCTTAAAGAGGGCCTACAGGAGAGCTGCGAGTGTTCTTTTTCAGGGAGTGCAGGGGTAGGATGAGGGAAAATGGTTTTAAGGGAAGACTTTTTTACTGTGAGAGTGGTGAGATACTGGCACAGGTTGTCCAGAGAGGTCATGGATGCCCCATCCCTGCAGGTGTTCAAGGCCAGGTTGAATGAGGTTTTGAACAACCTGATCCAGTGGAAGGTGCCCCTTCCCATAGCATGGGGGTTGAAACTGAATGATCTTGAAGGTCCCTTCTAACCCAAACCATTCTATGAGTCTATGAAGTAAGAGGGTCTGAATTTATGTCTGAGTCTACCTTTGCTGGTGGTGGTGTTATACATCAGCACAGCTTCTCTCTGACATGATCTGAAATGCATATTTTGGGATGAGGACACTGAAATACAACCACCATCTCTTCCATCGTTGGGAAGCTCACCAAGTAGCTTTATGTACCAGTTACAAGTAGTCTTCAGTAACAACTTGCCTCTTACAAACATTTCCACGATATGTTTCTGACAACATATGCTCGAGTCAATAGTCTCACTGAGTAAAGAACTATAATACTTCAAAGTGACTCATGCACAGTAATTTAGAGGGTGGCTGCCTACAGTTTC
Organism: Cuculus canorus; assembly: GCF_017976375.1. Classification (NCBI taxonomy): domain Eukaryota; kingdom Metazoa; phylum Chordata; class Aves; order Cuculiformes; family Cuculidae; genus Cuculus; species Cuculus canorus. The sequence goes on from NC_071407.1 coordinate 7,939,469, forward strand.
CAGGTGCCATCAATCTCCTTGGTAAGATAATTTCCTTTCTCCCTATAAACAGAAGAGGAAAGGACACACCATGAATTTCTGATGATGGGGATGATACTTAGCCTTCATATAGTGTTTTTTTGCCTTCAAGGCAATTCTCAACTATGACTTAATGTTCATCATATCCTTCAAAGTTGTTAAGTGTTAATAGACTCATTTTATAGAGAGGGAAATTGAAGGAAAGAAGTCAGGTAACTTTCTGAAGACTTTGGAAGGAGTCATGGGAGTAATTTTCAGTCCGGTGTCTAGACTATGTATTCCTTCTTTTCCTCAGATGCTTCTGTATTTATCCCACTGTTTCCTAGCATAAAGGACTGTAGCAGTATTGGACACTGTGCAGTGTCATAGGATGTGCTGACTATTGGAATAAATAATTGCCTTCAGCCACAAGAATGAAGCAATGTATTCACTTAGTTGATGTCCTACTCAATTCAGAGTTGTTTTTTTCCATTGACTTTAGTGAATATAAATGGAATCTTGCAGGTAGCGCTTGCAGAATTTGTTTTGTGTGTGTGTGTGTATATGTTTGTTTGATTTTTTTTTTTTTTTTTTTTTTTGTCTGTGTGTGCTGTTGCTTTAAACTTTTCTATAGCCTGAAACAAAAATACAAGTAAAGGCTGCAAATACAGAAGGTTTCTTTTGAAGTAGTGGTGTATCTGCCGGGAAGGCAAAAGTGGAAAACACTGATACATGTTTACAAAACCCTGGTGTCTATCCATGTTTTATCAACATAAGACAATTCATAAAAAGTAAAAAAAATAAGAAAAACCTTATTTACTCCATTCTCTTAATCAGAACATTGGCGCAGTTGAATAGAAATGCTAAATCTAGTCAAAGGGCACTTTTTTAACATGTGCTTTTCTAAAAGCTGTATTTTATACTGTGTGTCCTATAGGATGATCTTTACAGTAGAGAAATGTATGCAGTATTAAAAGGACTGTTCAAGAATTTACAGAAAGTAAAGATCATGGTTTCTAATGTGTAGACAAGAGCAATTAAATGTTCTTTGGCAAGCACTACGTTTTCCTACTTGATTTGACTCCTGTCTGGAGCTTTTATACATCTAAATCCATTTACTTGCCAAGTCAAATGCCCTTAGTATTGAAGGGTATGATTTCTTATACATCTGATGAAAAGATTGCACCGTAAGTGAAAAAATTGCCAAACTAAATGTATTTTATTTGAATGAATTCAGTGGCTGTCAAAGCCAGAATTTGTGTATAGCCAGCCATCAGCTCCTCTCCTAAGCTAGCTTTACTAATGGGTTTTGAGTCCCAAGTTTCAAACTTTATTTCACAGTCCAGGTTCCCTAAAATCAAGAGACATCAAACCATGCTGAATTAATTCAACTGGCTTTGGTGAGTTGATTATTTTTAAAATTAATTTTGTACACTGGCATTCCTTTGTAACGCTCCCAGGATAGTGGCAATTAGTGCAAAAGCTCTTTATGTGATTCAGGAGGTGGTAGGAGCCCACATCACTTAGGTTGTGTTCATTGCGCTAGCACAGATGGAGAGAGGGCTGCAAAGCAAATATACAGCCTTGACTGTCCACAATCGAGAGAAAAAGGGAAAAAGCACAGGCAAGAAAGACGATAGAAAACAAATTTAAAAGGCTTTTTGATTCATAGCTGAAAGACCTGGAATGGTTTGTTAATGGTTTCTTGATTCTGAATATTTTTAAAACTAGGTTTGTGACTTCTGACTGAGGTTTCACATTTAGAAAAATAAACATTTATTTAAATATGCATTTCTAGAATTTAAAAGTAATAACCTTACTTAGCAGTTTCTTCTTTCACTTTAATGCTGGTGTGATGAGTATAAACTCAAAAGACCTGAATGTTTATTCTTTCCTTATGTTCTTTTGGTCACTAAGAGTATTTGAGTCCTCCTGTCTTTGAGTAAGTTGTTTTGTGCTTTAATTTGGGGGGGGGTGTCTGTTTTTCGTTTGTGTTTTAAGAATGGCTCTGATTCATTGTCACATCATCATGGAAGGTTGGCTATCTTGAAGTTAAATGTCAATCTTCTCATTCTGGTTAAAACAAGATAATGAACGTTTGGGTTTGAAAAGTAGCTTTTTTGTACTGACATGACAGCTAATATTTAATTTTTAGTTAGCACATTTTTCAAAAAGTTTTTCATTTATTAATACTTTTCTTTGCAAATAAACACTTGTAATGGTAAGTTTTTTTAAAAAAACTTGAAAATATTGAAATATATTTAATTCTTTTCACTCTTTCAGCCTACTTTTATTCAGTTTCTGGAAGTTTGGGGAAAAATAGTGAAAATATTTTCACATCTTAAGGTTTTTTTAGCAATGTAATTCCATTTAATGGCAAGTGTTGTAAATATTCAAGGCTTTTAAGCTTTGTGTGCATTTAACTCTCCTCTAAAACTGATATTTCTAATGACACAAATTGTTGTGCCGCCTCTGTCTTTCCAAAATAAAACTCACCTGTGTCTTAAAAAAAGACAGAGGTCAAACTGGGCCACAACAGGCTGGCGGGTTAGAAACTGGGGGGAAGGAGACAAATGGAAACATGCTGATATGGAACCACATCTCCTCAATCAGAGAACTAGAACAATTTTTTTCTACCTTAACTCTGATTCTTCCTCCACTTTATGGAAAGATACGATAGTTATTTTTGTTGGACTATATTTTAGGTTGGACTATCAGTTCACAGACCCATATACTCCAAAAGGTTTAAAACTCAAAAGTCTGCAAGATTTATTTGGCTTGAGAAGTAAATGAGTGCACGTTCAATCTTCATTTTACAGTCCCAAATCCGCATGTGAGCTCTGTCGAATAAAAACAGCGTGTAGTTTTTTGCTTCAGAAAATGTTTATCATTTTATCATTAGATACATTTCACTATCAAATGATTGGCAAGGTGAATACATTTGTTGACATTCCCTGTGCTTTTTAAATGTGATTGGTGCAGTCCAGCAAATTTAGGCATAACACACCAAAGTGAGGGGCAGAATGCTTCGACTCTCTTCCCTGGCTGAAGGGGCTCAGTTTTTCAGTACCAGCTAAACACTTTCTGCCTTTCTTTAGGGTGATGGACATCCTTTCAAGACAATTAACAGCTATACTTTTTGCAAACTTAGCCGCTACTACTGAACTATGTGTGGAAACCAGAGTTGAATGTTGATGGATGTTTAGTGTTGATGGAGGCTTTTTCTGCCTCGGAGGGAAAAGTTGAATCTTTTCAGTTCTGTTGCATCTAATGGGCTGAATAGGCCACTGCATCTTTCCTTCAGTGGGAATATTCATACAGTCTCTTATATTCTGCTGCCAATATTCACAAGATATATAAGAAACTTATAGCTTTAATAGCTCTGACCTCTGCTAAATTAGGCCAAAATAGGCTATTGCCTAAAAGCTAACAAGAAAGGAGACAAATTGACACTTGCGTATATACAAGCATGGAAAAATATTATGATTCCCTACAGAAATCAGTTTTAGGAGACAGACTGAAAGTAGTAGAAACCTTCACATCCCAAACACAGCTCTGCCTCTCTAAACGTTTTCCTCTTCTCCCCTCCTCTTCGAGAGCATCATGGGAGATGTGATAAGTAAAGACAAGCTTTATATAGCTGTTTACTAAAGCTCTTGGGGAAAGTCTAGCAAAATATGCCTTCATAAATAAAACAGAGTTAATTAAGAACCACTTGAAAAGCTAGCACAGGGGAAAGTTGGGAGAAAATTACCATGTAATGTGTATGTGGTAAGCTGAAGCATAATTCTAGCTGAAATGAGGCAGATACTTTACTGGGAGCTGGACTCATCCATTCTTTCTCATGTTGGGTAGTATCTTATTAAATAAATGATGCCATTAAATTTGATGAACTACTTGGCGATAATAATGACAGCAGAACAAGGCCTTCCCTAGGTAACTTGCAGCTCAAAATGCGCTGTATGTCTGATAAAGCTACAGGGAAGAATAGCATGTAATTATAAGAAAAAAAACCCAACAATTTTAATGTGTTTATTTTTAAGTCAAAAGGAACAACGTGAAGGGGATACTTGCTACCTGTAATATAGAGCGGAAATTTAGTATGCTTCCTGAATCAAGTTTTATTTGGTGTAGTTAGAAAAGGAAAGTATCTGGTCCTTGAGAATAGGGTTATGATACGAAAGATAAATGTGTAGTATGTACCAGTGGAATCTCAGGAGAAGGTGGCAACGTTTAATGCTGTTACCATCTGCTGTGTGATTACCTCTTATTTTTGGTTTGAATCCATTTCCCACTGGTCAGATGAGCGAGGCAGAACTCTACAAAGTTATTTGAGAACTGGTGTCATTTGTCTGAATGCAGCACAGTGGAAAGTGATGCTATTAAGTCTCTGGATAAATATACCTGTCATAAGAATGAGGTAGTTTTGATATATTTTAAAATTGCATTAGGGAAAAAAAAAGAACACCTTTGAGGGCTTAGAGAAGCTTTATTATGGGTTTTCTGTGCTTGAGATTACTAGGACAAGTCAGGCATAGAGGAGAGGTTCTCAGGAGATTGTGTCTTTTAATGCCCTCTGACCTCAAGGTTGGTTTCTGCATAAATTTCATGCACGTGGAACACACTTGACTGACATTGCCTGTTTTTATTAGCACTAAATTTTGTCATGTAAAATCTGTACCATCATTTTTTTTTAGTTCAGATCTGCTCCCCAACTGGCTAATATTGCCTCAGTGCTGCAAGACGGATTATGTAATGACTCATATCTATCTGTCTTACGTGTTGGGGAAAGACCCCAAGACCACATGTTTGGAAACAAAAGCAAAGAGGAAAACTGCAGATACTTCGTTTCTAGCAAAAAAATCATTGTACTTGCTGACATCGCCTACTTTGTTAGTTCCCTTTGGCATACTGGCACATACTCAGTTCATCCAGTTGTGTGAACAGAGCTAGTCATGACGAGGATGGCTTCACCTTCAAATGGGATAAGTTACTTTTTCTCAGCGTGCATCCTAGCAGGCTTCTAAATAGTGAGGGTTCACAAAGTTTGTGGACATTTTTCTTGGAAGGACTACTTGCTATCCAGTATAAACTGGAGAGGGGCAGATTTAGGCTTCATATAAGGAAGAATTTCTTCACCATGAGGGTGGTGAGGCCCTGGCACAGGTTACCCAGGGAGGCTGTGGCTGCCCCATCCCTGGAGGTGTTCAAGGCCAGGTTGGATGGGCCTTGGGCAGCCTGAGCCAGTAGGATGTCCCTGCCCATGGCAGGGGGGTTGGAACTAGATGATCTTTAAGGTCCTTTCCAACCTTAACTATTCTATGATTCTATGATTCTATGATTGTGACTTCCCAAAGTTTGGAGTGCTGATTTGATCTAAGATTTTGATTCAGGATCATCTTTGATTTGCATTTCAGCTTCCTGCTGCTGCTTTTTTTTCCTGAAATGTTTTATTCAGGCATAGCATTAGAAAAGCCTAGCTGCAGTATTGACTTTTGTTCTTGGTAGGAAGCCTGCACAGACACAATACTGCTCTGTTGGAGGTGTACTTTCAAGTGACAGCTTCTCCTGCAGCATTTGGCAGAGCCTCAGTAGCAGCTGAGCTGGGATTAGCCAAGCCTACCCTTTTCTTCCAGTTTAGGTACAGGAGAGAGAGACCGATAGGGCTGGTGAAAGCCAGTTTTCTACTGAAATGCATTTTCTCCTGGATTACATGAAGCAGAGTTTGGGTATAGCAAGAGCTCTGGCTCTTGGCTTGTGAAATGAGAATTTTAGGTAAGGATCAAAAAGAGAACCTGTTCCAACACTGAAAACCAAGAAAGTCATAGCAAGTTCCAGCTGCAGTATGTGGTGTAAGGAAGTGGGGAGCTGGGATTTTCTCAATACAGGAAAGGAAAATAAATCACTAGACCTGTTTGGACAAATGTGTCCAGGCAAAAGACAGCTATTAGGCACTGCAGAATTTACATACATATATAGCAACAATAACTATTCTTCTCAAAGGATTTCTTAGCCTTTTGGGCTGTGGAAGAGCAGCATGGAATGCTATGTAGGATGTAAGAAGCATCATTCTGCCCTGTATCAGGTGGGCTGTCCTGTCAGCATGCTGCTGAGCTGTCCTTTTACTTCAGACAAATAATATCCATAAACATTTCATTTAATGAAACATACTTGTTGAAATCTCTTGTTTTGAAAAATCCATCTGTATTTTCTTTCACAGTGTCAGTATTTCTAATAATATTTTATATTGATATTCTGCAATTTTTCAGCTCCAAGGTCTTGGTATCATCAAGACCTCTAGGAGATATTTCAAATTAACACAAGTGAGTAAAACTGAACTGCTCTAATCTGTTGTCTATATACAATCTGCTTGCTGAATTCATTTCACTGACTAGCAACAAGTGTAAGGAATGTATGAACATGAGAAAAGTTTGGTTAAATAGCAAGCTTTAACTCTATTTTTCTAAGTAATGGTCAAGTTTCAAGTCTGCTTAAGATGTCTGGTACATGTGCTTTATGCTAGGGAGACGAGAGGCAAGTCTTCTACTTGCTTGAAGGATCTGAGGGGGTGCATAGCAAAAAATGTAGGATTATTTTAAGTTTTAGTCCCTTCACACAAATTTACAGACGTACCTCAGAACTCCCTGATGTGTTAACTAGTTTTTAATGTTTGTAATTTTATTTTTTTTGTGAAAGCTGTTTCTAACATCTGGTCTATCAAACTGGACTCCACAACTAAGTGCCATACGCATCCCTTTTCCTAAATATTATCCTTCTGCATTTGCCAGAAGCTAAACACCTTCCAGCTTTCATATTTGAACAACTTTACATGATTAAAAGACTTGCTACTGTTTTCACTCCTATTGCTGCCAAGTTCCACGCCATATTAGCAACTTCCTAACTAGGCTGCCTTGAAAATTGCTACTGAATTGTGCCGTTTCTGTAGGATGAAATTGCCAGTTCCAGGGAGATGCAAGGTAGAAAGAATCTATCTTATTCCTTCATCATGTTTCTTCACCTTGCAATTAGTGCATAGACTTGATTTATCCTGAAAGGTGTAATGAGCTTGGCCTGTTGAAATTAGCTTTAGGTAGATTTTAAATGAGCTTGATGACATCATATCTGGCTACCTCAATTTCTCCTGAATTTCTGAAGGCATTTTTATTACTTATCATGCTGATTAAGTGATATGTAGTTTATTGACGTGGTTTCTATATTTAGTGATTTAGTGTGTTTCTTTACTGGAATACATGCTGATTTTACTCTTTGATACAGGGGAGAGAAGCTTTTAGGACGTCTTGTCATTATTTGATTCTGAAGCCTCATTGTTCACTTCTTTTGCTAACCTATTGCACATCACCTGTCCTTTGTATCACCTATACATCTGTTTATATTTTGTCATGTGCAGATCTGTGGTGTTTTTTTCCCCAAAACCTAGTTTTCTACTTACATTGACAAATTCATAATCCATTACATTGCTTTAACCTAAGACCACTTGATACTGTTGATAGCCAAGTATAGGAAGTATTAAAGCTGCACAGGACCTCAGATAAATTGTGGGTTTTATTTCTGGCTTGTAAGAAGCTTATGTATTCTTTGCCAACATCTGGCAGCTTGGAAACATGTATGAAACCAAATGAAAGTTGCTCTAATTTACAAATAGTGTTTGCTTCAGTGCTTAACAGTGTGCTTTTACACTGTGGTCTTTCTACAGATCAGGCTTTCTTCCCTGGGTAGGATAGAGGCAATAAATACTGTTGCTGTGAGAGAAGGATGAAGAGAAAACTGCAAGTGGAAGTTGAATTAGTGCTTTCTGTTACCCAGCCTAAATCTTTATTGCAAAATACTGGAATTTTTTTCCCTTTTTTTTTTTTCCCTTTCATTATGTTGATTATTACTCCTTTTGCTACCAATTTTTATCAAGCAGGGGATTGTTATTGCCCTCAATGTTTTCCAAATTGAACGAATTCAACACATCATAGCTAATTTTAACAATGTTTCTTTTATTTTTTTTCTTTTCTCTAGATTATTTTACTTTTTTTTTCCTATATTATTCTTAAAATGCAGTCTACAACTGGATTCAGTGTATCAGCTCCGGTCAATTGGATTAAAATAATTCTGCTAGAATTCCTATGCTTTATAAAAATATCCTGGAGCCAACACTAATTGCTCTTCTTATTTGAAGGTAATTCTTCTATCCATTCTTTCTTCCCTCCAATTCAATTTTTTATATAGTCATTGTTCTTGAGTACTATCTCATGCAGATTTCCTATTGGTGCTATTTTCAGCTTTTATTGAAAATCTTTTTTTCTCCTTAATTTAACTATGCTTGGCTAATTAGAACCGTGGGACAGCACTTTAAAAAAGATTCTCCCGTTCTTCCATGGTTGACCTAATTAAGTAACAAATGTTAGAGTTTCTTATGCATCAATATTTTAATGTGGATCTGTGTCCACAGGACTCAAACACCATGGATTAGGTAGGTTTGGTGCCACTAATACTTATTCTGACCTGTATTTCAGATGTTTTAAAATTCTTCTGGGTCAGTTATTAGTAGGAATCATAGAATTTCCGAAATATTTATGGGAAACAGCTTTTCAGATAGTTATTTTCTTAGGCTAATAGGAATTAGTATCTTTTCCTTTTCCCATATCCCTTTCCTGGCCCTTTAGTAACCACAAAGGGAGAGGACTAATGGTCTTTGACACTGAAACAAAGCTAAGGCACCATCTAAATCCCATGATAAAACACTTGTAGGTCTTTCATTAAATACCATTGAAAGTTATTTCAGAGCGACACCAGTTTTCCCTGTTAAGCAGCAGTAGGAGTATTTCTCTAGGCTTGCAGCCTGAATTGTGTTTGGATCTGATCCTGTATTTGTTTTTATCCAAGTTTCCCACTGAAGTCAGTTACGTTTATTGTTAGTATTTTATGGGCTTGGGGAATTTTCTGTTTGACAGTTAGTTGGTGTGTTATTGATAAATAGCTCTTAACACTATGCTGTTTTCTACTACTTAAAATTAGCAATATTTTAAAATTAAAGTCCTGATTCCTTTTGTAAGGCTTGCTTGCATCATAAATTCAAAACACTTTTCAAACGTGTTTATGAGCTTCATTTGGCTTGTCTTTCTCTTGTGGCAGCATAAAAATTGTGCGTGTGAACTTTGGGCAGCAGAATGAATTGTGTCCCTGACTTCCAATACAAAGAGATACTGCTCCTTTCCTTTCATCTTTAAAGGGGGAAAAATTACACAGTGAACTAATTTGCTTACTAATTGAGCAAATACGACAACGCAGTTTCAGAGCATGGTAAATGAAACTGTGACCGTGTCTGCTCCTTTGTTTACTCAGCCACTGGCAGCGTCATCATCAATTACAGCCTCCCCAGGGCTGCGTTCTGTCTGCTGGGAGCTCCACTGGGGAATAGGTTATTTCACAAGCACTCTAGGGTTTCTCATCCTGCCTTTTTAGAAGTTCTGGGTTTCTGTGCAGCTGAAGCTTTGTGAGGATTCTACCTAAGCTGCTTTTTTGGCAGATGTCACTGGAATTAACTGTTTTGCATTGTGTTTGTAAATTTGGCCTCTACACCTGTTTCTGTGCAAAGCTGTGCCTCGGAAAGCTGTTTCCCCACTTTCTTCTTCATTCTCCATTGAAGAAAAGATACCTTTGTCCTCGGGGAGAAGGAACAAATGGATTTTTCACTCATCCTGTTCCAATTATCTCTTTCAACTCAGTGATATTTTAAAAGTTATGTTTTCTGTAAACTTACTACTAGGATATTCCATACTGCATGTTAACCTGGGTAATGAAATGTTACGGCAAATATCTGTTATCCTGTAGCTGTATTACATAAAAAACAGAAAGAAATGATCTTGTCATTTGTCATCAAGCGCAAAAGAGACACTATAACAGATTGAGTTTCCCATTGAAAAGGCAGAGAGTTCTTATTTTAATTCATGGTTGTGTAATCATGTTAAATGAAGATCAGTCAGCTCATCAGTGCTAGATGGTTTTAACAGAAGTCATTTGTTGTGAATTACTTCTATCTATGCTGCCTGGCAGATATTTAAGACTTCACAAGGTGCACGCAGCCCTAGAAAATTCTACAGTAGTTTACAAAACTTTTCCACTTACTTCTTCCAACCATGTTTCAAGGATTCAGTGGTACCAGCCATCATTTCAGACCTATGGAGGTCAATATTTACAGCGTTAGTTTTTGAGTCACTAACTTGACCTTTATTTTAATATGAAACAAAAAGGGGAAGAATTCTTGGCAGTTGAGAAGTGTGGGGAAAAAAATATTGCTTTCTCCTCTGTTCTTATAAAAGCAATCTGATTGTACTTTCCAGTAAAGCTTCTACGTTAGGGACTGTATTTTGTCAACTCTCAAAAAACATTTTGTTAAATGATTTTTCATAACTTTCTCATTTGTTCTCTGCAAAGCCCAAGAAGCTGGTTTTGATGAGAACAAGACGTGCTATAATTACTGTTATTATTCACCATGCTACAACAAGCTCTACTGGAATTCATAAAGAGAAAAATCATCTTTCATTGAGGTTTTTTTTTTTATATAAAGTGTTCTGTACTTACAGCATAAAGTACTTTCTCTTGCCATCAGATACGCTGTGAGAGTACTGAGGTGCCTAAACTAGGTTTGAGTGAACCTGAATGGTATGGCATATTCATGGCAACATTGATCCAGGAAAATGCTGAAATATTTTCAGTAATCTAAGTATTCTTGGGAAATACCAGTAAGGTAATATTTTTCATAGACTTACGGCTCAAGAAATGAATAGCTAACCTATGCAAAATTGGTCTTAAGTGAGTTCCTAAATCCTTCCCTGCAAGAATGAGCTCTAAGTGTTCATCTGCACATCCACAGCAACTTCAGTGCCTGTATGGATTAGCTGTGAGTGTGCTAGATTTCATTATTAATTTCAACCAATTAGTTTTTATAAAAAAAATTGTTAACATGAAAGTAAAGGCAGATACAAGACTTTTAAGGATAGATCTGTCAGAGAGAGTATTAGAGTTGCAATATGCTCACTCCTGATTTACTTGGGTCTTGCTTTATCTGTTTCAGTAGTCCTGTTCCCCTCAGGTTTCATTAATAGTTCTGATGCACAGTAATGGAAGAATTTTACAGTTAGTCCCATATGGGGGTCTATGTGACCTGTAAGCGGTAGCTTTCATAAAGAACATTTCATGCTGATTTTTGGCAGTAGTGACTTTGATTCTGGACTTGTCTCTGATTTGAAATTACTTCTGTAGTCATGGTTCCAAGAGCCCTTGATGTAATCTCTGCTTCCCTTTTATCTTACTCCTCTCTCCTTGTTCTAGGTGAAATGAACTGTGATGCACTTCCTAAAAGGTCCTACACCTGAATATTGTGTCTCTGAAGCTAAGTTGTTTCAGCAGGACCCCTAAATTATTGTCTTGGTACCTCTGTGCATTTTCAGTTTAGAATGAGAGAGACTGAGATGGTGGAATAAAGCATAACAAAAAAACCCTAGAAGAAAACCTTGTCAGCTATAGAGGTAAAGATGACCCAGAAGGCACAACTTTTAAGCAGCTAAACAAGGACAAGGGCCTAGAGAATTGCCCAAAGGCAATTCTTGCATCTATTCAGTGTCATTGAGAAATATCAAAGAAGAGCTTCAAAGATAGTTTGTCTGAGCAAGTTTGGAAAAGAAAAGAATTGCTTATTTACAGACAAATATAAATGGAAATTCTACTTATAAAGACATTCGTTTATGAGTGATTACTGCTGGTTTTGCAGAACTGGAGGTGCTGACATTTGGTCTCCCTTTTAGTTTATCATACAAATCTGTATCTGTGAAGTATGTGGTCTTCCAGCCGAAACCTACAAGGACATCAGCTTTAAATCTTGGAAGTATGAAGCCTGTTCTGAACATTTATGTAAAATAATGAGATAAAGAACTGAAAATAGAAAAGCAACAGATTTCTAGAACTTGAACAGCTTTTTTGCAAATTGGCTATTTATGGAAAACTCATAGCCAAATGCTCTTCCCCAACGCCTTGCGAAACTGTGTCATGTTACGGGAAGTCTGAAATCTGCCTCCACTACACTTTGCATACGTTGAAACTGCTTGTTTGCAGTCTGGTAAGCGCACAGAGGCTTTCTGTCTTGTAGCGTACTGCTGTGAATAAAAAAACCTTAGTGATTTGAGCAGGATGGAAATGTTTGTTAAGTAGCAGTGGAGGCGATTTCTTAAGAACTACAGGGAGATGCTATAAAGGTAGGAAAGTTACTCAGAAGCATGGATTTTTTCTGTCTTTCTAGGTAAAGATGGGGCCTTCAGTTGTGATTTCATGCTGTGTTTAGCCTAAATGTGCCCTTCAGGAGCTTTGTCTGAACCTAAAGAGGGAATTGATCTAGCCCAGAAGTAACTTGATAAGAATTTAAAAACAGCAGAAAAAATTAGTTTGCAGTTGAATCAGTGCCCTGTGTGAAACCCCGAAGTCTGCTTAGTGTGCCCAGGACCAGCTCTAGTGCCAGCACAAGACAGGGAGAGAAAATCCTGACTGCCTTTCCCATCCTCTTTCACAGCAGTCTGTAATTAGGTCAATTTAAAGTAACTGTGAAGCTGCAGCCTGGAGTGGAAATGATCAGCAAATTCTCCTCCTTGATAAGAGTTTCTCTCTCATTATCTAGTCTGCTAATTTTCCTGAAGGCCTTGCAGACAATACACAGAATTTTGGTTGTCTTGTGTCAGCAGCAGAGTCTGGCTTGTGCAGTGAAAGCATGCTGAAGGCTCAGTCCTCTTTTCCCCTTTCCTTGGCTGCCTGCAGCATCCTGGAATTTCCCTCCAGTGCTCCGAGCCTCCTGGTACTTCTCATTAGCACTTTTCTTCTCACTTCTTGACTCCTATCAGCTACCCTATTGCTCCTCAGGATTTATTCCTGCATCTCACTGGTACTGTAGTTTGCAGTGAGAAGTATTACTGTCTTCAGGGAGCTTGGAGAGTAGCTTTGCATCTCCTGTTGCTTTTGGAAGCTGATTTAGTTAAGAACAAACAAGCAAACTAAACCAAAATCACAGAGAAATATGTTTATTTTTTGTCATGCTGAAATTGAAATGTTGAATCAGCTGGATGAATTGAATAGAAAAAATTATTTAAGAATGAGAGTGAATAACTGGGTGGTTCAGACACTGATTTGGGATGGTGAGGATACATTTAAATCCCATCTCTGCTAATTTGAAAAGAATAGATTTAATTATAAAACAGACAAAAAACAGCTACCAAAGCCACCTCGCAGTGTGTTTCTCTCTAGTTACCTATCGCAGGCAGAGCTCGGGACTAAAGAGCTGATTTTCTAAGAAGTGTTTCGAACAGTGTCCCAGCTGTAGGGAAAATACCAAAATGGTCTGTCTTCATCCTTCCCCAGAACAAAAATGGCATAAAAGCCTCACTAGCGTTTTGTTAGATCTAAATACAAATTCCCTTTGGAGAAGGGAATCATTAGCAGTACTCACTGGTAAGTGAAAGATCTCACAGTGGTTACCTGAGGGAACCATTTTAAAGCACCACATCATTGTAAATCTTTTGGGGATTTCTATTGTATCAGCACAGTAACCTGCCGACTACTGAGTGTTAGTTCTCTTGCATGAAATACTGTTTGTTACCCTATGTTCTCTGGGCAGAAGGAAGAGTTTTGAATCTGCAGGAGCTTTACTTATCTTAAAGTGGTTTTTTTCCCTCTTTTTTTTTTTTAAATTTTTTTAATTATGTTCCAGTCTTCTGCATTTTCAGACCTAGACAATGATACCCATAGCTCCTGTGGAGACAAGTTACTCATACAAGTTGTGGGAACATTGGTTAACATTAGCCAGTATCAGTACAAGGATTGCAGTCTGGCCCTTAAACTTTATCTTAGTTCTTTATCACAACTTATAACACATTTAAAGGAAATGTTAGCCCTGGCTAATTCTAGACCTGGGCAAATCCTTCCCAACTGATTAATTGCCAAGTTAATAACTTTTTCAGTTAATTTCACTTTTTAAGTATTTTTGATCAGCAATGTTATTTTTCATTCTCAGTATTTGATTCTGAAAATAAAAGAACAAGAGTTGGTGTTTATTTATGAGAACTCAAGTTGCCTGGCTGCTCAAGTAGGTCTCCATTTTTTGGCTTGCATACAGCTATATAAAACATTTTCAAAGAATGAGTTTGTGACTCAGGCTAGGAAAGTAAAATCACTTATAATAGTATGGGAAGGAGACAGAAGGGTTGTTAAATTGATAATAGGGAATCAATTTTAAGAGACTGTTCTAGAAGATCTACACAATTTGAGCAGTCTTAGTTATTACGATGAAATGCAGACTGCATCTGTGTGCAGAGCTTGAATACAGCAGATTTGTTCAAGGATGACTGTGAGCAGGATGAATTCCTATTGCACCAGTGACTGGGCACGCATACTTGGAGCTAATCTTTAAATTATGCACCTCCTTGAAATTATGTTAGTGTAATGATGCAATATAAACCTCATGAGAACATCTTTCTGAGCAAAATTCTCCCTCAGATTTTTTTTTTTTATTTAACAGTTTGGCTTTCTCAGAGACCGCGAACACGGGGCTCCTTTGTGTAGCCGGCTAAGAACTGTCATGCTGCCTTTTTGCTTTAAAGGGAACACTGCATCATTCTTGTTTATACTTTGAAACTGCAGATAATTTTTAAAGTGTGAAAACCAGATGAATTAGAGTAATCCCTGTGTTTTGCAAGGCTCTTGTTTTTGACATCAGAATTGCTTACCGTATCACCCTTGCTTCTCTGAGCAGTAATGTTGAGTCACTGAGAGCTGCAGGTTATTCGGAAGACTGTATGCTTCTGATTAACATGAAGTGTATGTATCAGAGCTTTTCTGAAGTTCAAGTTTGGAGCTACTTTGATTTTAATGCAGCGCAGCTGACTGGAGAATCTAGTCAAACCAAGGAAATTTCTTTTCCATGCACCAGCTGATTTGGCAACTATAGCCGCATTAGCGCGCTTAGTAAATGAAAGCACTGGAGGGTTATCGGCTGTGCATTAATGCAGATATATTAAGAGTCTTCCAAAGATGTTGGCAGAATTCTCATATTGCTAAATGAAATACAAATTAAGCTTTAATTGCCAAATCCAAATCTCTTCTGTGTTATAAAGCTTCTCCTTGTTTCTTACTGTTGTAAGGGAAGAAATACTAGCATAGCATATTAAATTAATGTTCCTTCTAGAAGTCACAATGGTACTGTAGAAGCAGAGTTGCTTGAAAAATATCTTGTAGAAGTTAATAGAAAAATATTTAAAAGCTTCACAGCAGAAGGTTTAATTATGAACTGCCTAATATGCCTGGGCAGGAAATGAAAGTCCCTCAAGTTTCTTCAGTGACCTGAACAGCCTCACAACAGGGGGGGATAATTTCTCCCCAAACTGCTTTTAAGGCTGAAGAGTGGGCAGGTATGACTAAGAAGAGGGCTGAAGGTCTCCAGCTCATCGACCCCTGAGACTGCGGGCAGTACAGTTAAGACAGCTTGCCAGGGAAATTGGTCTCCACTAAAGGCTGGCAGGAAGAGATACAGACTGCTGCAGAACGTGCACAGGCTGAGAGAGAGAGCGCTCAGGCTGCTGGGATGCACTGGCATGTAGAATTTCTCTAAATCTGAGCACGCTCTACAGCTTTTAGATATTTTGGGTGTAGCTCAAAAATAGCCTAAATAAACTTGTTTCATTCCCCTTAACGGTCTCTTTAAGGAATCGGTGATTAAAGTGAAAAAAGTAGCCGTGAAGGGTTGATTTTGAAAAGAATGAGACTATCACTTGTTTTCTTCACTCTAGGTTTTTAGAACAGATTTAAAGAGCCGTTTTTATTTTTTTCTTTGAAGTGTGGGTGATGCACTATGCACAACTTTTGTTTAGATTTATAAAACTGCAGTGCTTTAGTGAATCTCTAAGGCTATCATTCCTGATCTTGATTAATGCAGTGCCCTTCCAAAGAAGAAGCTGCCACAAGGTAGAAGCAGAAAACAGCCACCATACCTGCGTTTTAGTGCAGAATTTAACCATGCTATACTAAACTGCAGAGCTACAGTAAGCTGCTTTTTCTGTCTTTTTTTTTTTCTCTTAATCCTTTTGCTTCTCCAGAAGTGCTTGGATTCTTCATTATCCCGCTTTCCCTAGTGCTCTCCTCCTCTCGCCACACTCTTTACTCTTTCTTTCACTTCTATATTAAAAGCTCATCAATATGGACGTGCTGTGCTCGCTTTGAGGTCATGTACCTTGGGCTCCGTGCGTGGATCAATAGGGAAACTTGAAGGGGAAAAGGAAAAGAGCTGCTTTCAGAACTGGGCACAGGCAGGTTGGCTTTTGGGGGAGTGGGGCAGTAAGAAATAGAAGCACAGCTTCCCAGGAGTGCTTTTTAACAGTATTGACCTGCCCATCTCCTTCCTCCTTGCCGAGCTCTTTCTTCAGTCTTCCTTAGGGGCATCCACTTGCGTGCAGCCTCCCCTTTGCTTAGGAAAAGGGTGAGATCATAGATCTTCTCTGCCTGGAAACTGCCTTTCTTGTCATGAACTATAAAAGTATATTTCTGTTAGGTGTCTGCCATGTTGTCAGCTATCAAATACCTATTGCAGTGTGATGAATAAAGGCTGGGAGAAAGTGAAGGTAGGGGAGCAGCGATGGAGAGAGAAAAAACGTGTCCATTTTGAACTCAAATGGCAGCTTTGAATTTGTATAATAAAGGTGTTCAAGCAGCAAAATAACACCACTCCAGGAATTAATTTTACTTTGAAATAACAGAAATCAGTTGGAGAAAGTTGTTCATGGAATGACTAGAGCTAGCTTTGTCATAGAACTGCATCAAAAAATGTTAAATTCCAGTTTTTTCACAAAGGCGTAGTACCCCTTGGTACTGTTCTGTTAATCTTTGAAAGCCCAGGCTGAAAGACATGGGATTGGGAGTCTAGAAAGATGGATTTTATTCTCAGCGTGTAACAATTTTGATATTAAATTTCACAAGCCAATCTCTTCATAATGGTTATGATTGTAAAAGGTTTCTAGATTTTTAATTAAGAACTAGTTGTAAAGATCTCCCAGCTGCTGTTTGAGTTGTACATAAAGTTTCAATAGTTATGTGAGGTGTTGCTTTGCTTCATAAAAGTCTGCTTAACCTTTTGTGGAGACTGTAATTGTCTATTTGCTTATTACTTTTATTCTTTGTTATTACTCCTACCATTCATGTTAGATGGACATTGCGCACACTGGGCCCAAGTTCCTTATGTTCAGGGTTTCTTAATGAGAACCTGTGCCACGTGTGCTGCCTTTTCATCTGCTGCTACTGGTGTGGTTTCATAGCATCAGGTATCATGCCACAATGATTAGTTTGCTTATTTTATCCTTGAGTTTCTTTTGAATTTGGTGGTGAATTCTGGTTAAGTGCTGTTGAGTTCTTACAGTTTACTTTTTCAATTTATTCTGCAATGAAATATAATTTCAGTTTTGGTCAGAATTTCAGCTGCATCATCCTTTGGGAAGGATTCGTTTATAGAAACGTCCTTATGATTATTTGCTCTATATGTGCAAAAATATTCATGTAGTTTTTCTGAAATGACTGTGGATAGTCCACCTTGATGATTCCACAGATTGACAGCCTTCCTGTTCTTGATGAAAGCATAAAGAAGATGCTTACTGTGTTGTTGCAACTTGCTCCTTAAAATCTTTTGTGGCTTGTCATACTGCATTTTTTACAGCTAACCTGCCATGATTTATAATCCTTTCTGTTATACTGATATGCATATGCTATGATCTTTTTTGACACTGTTGTTTCTTATACCCTTTGTTAACCTGCCATTTAAATAGCTTTTTTGCTGTTAGTCCTTCAGCAGTCTTTGAGAGGGATGGTATACGCTTGCTCTCACCTGCTACTGTGCTATGCTTACATATGGAATGTGATAGCTCTCTGTGGTGGCCAACTCTCTATAGGACAGCTCTCTGCAGGACACCCTTACATGACTGACTCTGTGGGGACAATGCCTCGTGGGAGCCCTGAGCACCTGACAAGAGTCTCCGTTTATGTTCAAGAACTTTGTGGAGCTTGGCATGTGCCGGGGTGAAGGACGTGGCATCTGCCGGATCACTTGCTACCAGGTGCTCGAGGCTTCCTGCTGGGCACGTAGAGGTGTCCTGCACAGAGTTGTCCGAGACCCACTTACCTTATCTTCATGCTACCTGCCAGTAATTACCTTTTGATATTTTGTTTTCTTTTAATGAGCTTTCCCTTTTATTTAGCTCTCCTTTTTGAAATCAAGTGCATATTTTTTGGCTTTTGTCTACCTTAGAGCTGTTGAATCTAAATATATCAGGGTCTTTCCTAGTCATATTCTTGATGAGGTCCTCGACAGTGCTGATGACTGTATCACAAGTTGGTTTTCTTTTAGTGAGTTCCCTGTCTAGCCACTTCATGAAGTGCAATCTACAGATTAAGCGTGGCACCACAGCATGCCTGAAACAACTAAACCCTTCCATTATTGCTGGTTTTCCTGTGCTAGCAATTATTATAATTTCTCTGGGCATGACAGGGTTGCTGTTGCCAAATGACAGAGATAAGATTGTCCTTAATAAAATTTTTTTCCTGTATTTGGACACAGACATTCAATTTTTTAGAGATTCTGTGTTACTTATTGCTGCATTTCACCAAGCTCTAATTTGATTCTAACCTATTTATAATGTGATTTCTTAACATGATTCCTCTATTGATGTGAGTTATCTCATCTTTTCTTTATCCTTTATGTCCATGTACTAATGTACCAATATTTATTCCTTTTCTCCAAGTGTTTGACATGCTTCAAAACATATTCCCTTAAAACTAAGTTCTCTAGTTTCCCATCACTATTTTAATCTTCTCAGCGTTTGTATAGAAATGATTATACATTTGGTTTGCTTTTATTTTCTTTTGTTTTCTAACCCTTTTGGGAAATGCTCTCACTGTTTCATGTTTGACTTTGGCTCATGTCTTTTCTGTCCTTGAGACTGTGGACAGACAGGAGACATGAAGTCTCACTACACGTAATTGTCAGTATTCCGATGAATTTTGCAGGTAGATTGATGAGTGTCTGTACATTATTATGAGTTGATTTTTATGGGGGAAGGTGACTATACAAATACATCACAAATACTTCTAATCTTGACCTGATAATAGCAGGCAGATGCATTAACAATATCTTGTATTACATGGAGATTTCTGTAACCTAGTTGCAAATGGTTCTTCATTTAAATTTTGTTTGCTTAAATTCATTTAAAAAAGAACAAATAAACCCTGCTTTGTTGGCACCTGAAAGATTGATATTTTTTTTGTAAATAAAAGTCTGCATGTTATTGACTATGAAACCTGCAGTATTTATACTTTTGCAGAAAACAATTATTTTCCTGAAGCTTATTTGTCAACAGGTGCATTATAATGGTATGCCTTTTCTAAATATATATCCACAAATATCTGTAGAATATTAAGAATGAACACTGTAACGGACTGTGAAGGGAAAATGTATATTAACAGTGCTCAATCTAGAGCTAACCTTTTAAAACCCTGTTTTAGCCACCTTTGGAGACTGGAGTCTTAAGAAAACCTCTATTAAAGTAGTCATCCAAATGTTACTTTAAGAACATCCATCACCTCATTTGATTTGATGGAATTAAGCAGGACTATTCATACCACTAACATTTTACTGTGTCTAATTTAGATGGATGGGTGATAGGATATTCCATTCATAGTTTAGGGATTGAGTTTGCTCCTGTGAAGTTAGGTGTGGTTGCCTGTCCTTTCCTGTTCCACATACCTCACCTCAATAATTTGCCTCTGGAATATAAATTAAGGTGCTTGTGTTTGGATTTAGTACCCTAGCTATAAGCACACAGGTTTATCTTTATATGTGGATTAGCATTCAAAAGAACAACTTCTCTTGGGATTATAATGCCATGAATATATCTGGAGATATCATTTAATAGTATTTAATTATTTTCCTTAATAAGCAGCGGCTCCTGATTTTATACATGTAAGCTCTATAAAAATACGTTTACTTAGAATATTTGTGTTAATCTATGGTGCATCTATTTGTGACATAAAGAGACCAAATTATGTTTTCAGTGTAAAATAGATCAGATGAGGCAGTGGTAGTTTTTGTAAGATGGTGTTTTAATAGGATAGCCAGAAATGTGATTGATCTCGTATATGTGTGCTCAAAACAAATAATTTAAGTAATGTTATTTTTCTTTTCTTCTTACGCTAGTGTGGAGGCATTCATGCATGGATTGTTAGAATAACAGACATGGCTTGAAGTAAATATGCCTTTGTCTGAACACTGGCTATGGTTGTAAACTTGCATGCTGTTTGTGCCCAGTATGACGTACACTTCTATTTGCCAACTGTAAAATAAATAGATTTTAATTTTTGTTATTTACATGCTTTTGCATTGTACGTCAATAAGACTCTAGTCAAATTTAATTCTACAGCCATTACTGAGCAGTAGTTTTTAACATAATAAGTCTTGATTTTCATATTCATCTCCCTGATTTCCAAAGGAAAAGCGAAAGAACTGTTGACTGAATTCTCCCTAGAGAATTATAGCTTTGTAATAAACTTTTCTAGATTTGATCCAGTGCATATGAATAAAGATAACAGCTGTATCTTTACACTCTGTTAAGCCTTAGAGCTTTGTAGCATGTCTAGCCTAATATAAGCACATCCTGTTGGAAAGTAGCTCTAAGAATAATTAAATCAGAAAACAAATAAATTAAGGATAACATTGCAGGGTTGACCTGAACTCACCAAAGAGAGAAATTCAGAGTCCTTACTGCAAAGTACTTCTTACATGTTTCTCTGGGAGATGGTACAGTAGATACTTGAAATATTGCACTTATCGGCTTTTTATCAGTCTCCTAATTGTTATGTCAAGCAGATATGGTAAAACTACTACTGCTTTAGGTGCTTAAAAGCAGCACCAACCCAGAAAAAAAATGTTTTGTTTTGTTTTGTTTTCTAGACCAGCTTTACCACAGTAGCTAATCAGTATTGTCTGACCCGGTAAAGAAGAACAGACTGACAGCATTTATTTGGACCTTCAGAAAGCCTTTGCTATGTTTCATCTTAAGACGCTATTTAGGAAACTAAATAGTCCTGAGGTGAAAGGGGAGCTGCTCTTCTGGGAGTAGCTACTGGCTGGAGGCAGAAAACAAAGACAAGGAATGAAACGTCAGTTTTCAATATGGCAAGAGGTTAACCCTAGGGAGCCCTCGGGAATTCAGGATAGATTCATGCAGTACAATTTGAAGTCTCTGTGAAAGGGAAAATGGCAAAATGTGCAGATAATATACATTTGTTTAGTGTGTTAGACCTAGGAAATGCAGCCAGGACCTTCCAGAGCTCAGCAAAGCTAGATGAATATGTAGTGCCACACCAAGCAAAATTAATTGACAATGTAAAGCAATGTCTGCTGGCAATTGTAGGAATAATTTGAACTCTAAACACGTTAGCAAAATGTTAGCTGTGAAAAGAGAGCATGTGGTGTCTTTCTGGACACTGTGTTCAAAGGGCTTGTGGAAAATACAGCAATGGCTTAAACAGGATTATATGTGATAGACTAGAAAACACATTGAAAATTAATAAATGCCTCTGTGTAAATATTTCACCTTTTCTCTTGAGTCTGTGTTCAGTTCTAATTATGTGATATCAAGGAAGATTAGCTGAGACAGAAATGGTTTGGAGGTTGCTGAGGAAAGTGTTTAGAAGTGTTTGATTCTAGTGTTAGGGAATGGATTTTAAAATGGGCTATTAAAATCTTTTATTCACTGTCCATAATTCATCTGTAGAACTTGCTGCCAGAACTCAGTAATGTTAAGGTTTCAGTAGAATTTCTGTATAAAAAGATTTAATTTCTAAATGTACAATGAGAACACTTTGAAGTGTATTATTTAAAATTAAGGGTATGATACGTGATCCACATGCCTGAAGGGATAATATGTTAAGGGATAAGACAACAGCGGCTTTTCCTCTTAACTATTGTAGCCTATCTTTTTTTCTTTTATTTTTTAAAATGTCCTCCTACCTGTTGTTAGGCACCAGTTGCTCACAGTTGGAAAGCCTGTATGGCAGGTCTAGTATGGCATTTCCTACTCTGTTTGTGATATCCTTAGTTCAGGAGAAAGCACAAATAATCAAATGCCCTGTGTATAGATTCCTTCAATTTATGAGGTATTACAATCGTTAGTGCTTCTGCAGATGCATCCCTGAATTTCAGGTAGATTACTGTGCCATGTATCGTCATGATCTAAGCTTTTTAAACAGAGTCGCAATGGGATTAAAGAAAACAATTTTCATGTTGATATTTGTTTCAGTTTGATTCCGAGTTTCTCTAGAGACACAATCTCATCGTTATTCCAACTCCTTTGTAATGTTAATGTGGTCAACAGAAGCTGGAAAAGAATTTTGAACTTGTAAACCATCACTTATAGCTCCTCCTCACCTGGCACTATGCTTTGCAGGGAGAGATGGAGAAAAGTGGCATTTGGCAGGACCCTGTTTAGGAGTGCAGGAGAACTCTCCTGAGGTACTTCTACTGTAGAGGATGTGGTTTCTCCATGCAGAGGGTGGGATAGCAGTTTCCCTGGTGTCATCCAATTTCTTCTGGATAATGACCTGTTCTTTCTGCATGAGCGAGCCTGGCTCTGCGTGCTTAGATATATCAGTTCATTATAAAGTTTCTTACATTTATTTCTTTCAAGTTTTTCTTGTCTGACTTTTGGATGACACATCTCCCATTTTTGAACATCATATCAGTGTGGTCATTGCTAGGATAGATCAGATTTGTCTTTCTTTAGGCTGAGTTTCATTAGTTTGTCCTACTCAGGAATGTTTCAATGCTACGTGTTGGTACTAATATAAATACATGATCAAAATGGGTTGCTTAGAACAGTAAGCTTGGATCTTTTGGAAATAATAACCACAACATCAGTGTGCTCTTGCTAAGTCATGTTGGGTAGAATGTGTAGTAGAAATCGATATACAGGGATTAGTGATGAGAGTGATTTTTTTTTCTTGCACTACAGAGCTGTTATTTCAGTCTTGTCCAAAAAAGTTTATTAATACTAGATTATTAGATGGTAAATACAAAGTCTGATTTTAGTATTTTTCTCAATTTGTAGAAAATATTACTCTGAATAGACATTCACAGTAATAATTTTACAATAATCTGACCGTACCTGAATCTCTAAGCAATCATATATTCACATCATATCATGAGCACCTTTAGAAAGAACAGCCATAATTCACAAAATGGATTGAGTCTTTTAAAACTGAAACCCTCACACTCTGGCTTTTTTATGGTGGTCATAATTGCTGGAATGAATATTGCGAGAGTTTTTGTTTATTTCATTGGAAGATATAAAATACTTTGCAGTGGTGTCTTGCTGTCAAGCATTATATTTCCCTAAAGTTCTGTAGACCACCATCATCTGCTTTATATTTGTCAATGAAAGAGGAGAGCCTGCCAAACCTCAACAGGCCAACCTGACTTCTGTGGTGATTATAAGCTCTGAGTAATTTTATTTTATAAGTTGACGGGTGATGGATCTTCCAGCAATACCTCTGAAAGTGTGCTATTATGGGATTAAGGTTATATGTTAATTTCAAAAATTTGGTAGCTTTCTAAATTCAGATGGTGGTGTCTGGGACTGCTCCTTTGCTGTTGCATAATCCTTCGCTCTTATGTCATCCGACTCCTGTCTCCTACCCAATTTCCACTTTGTAAGAAAAAATAATAAAATAACATTAACGAATAGACTTCTAAAAATGGAGGAAGGATATAGAGGGAACAACGTATTATTTTCCCCGTATAAAATGAGATTGTGTTAATCTGACAAGCAAAAATGTGGTTAGCTCTGCTGTTGATGTAGGGTCTAGACAGTAGCTAAGATGAAGAAGTGGTTTTACCACGTACGTTGGGTTGAAAGCAATTCCCATTAGGGTTTTGTGAACTGTAGCTAAGAGCTACATAGTTTTGGAGAGCCATAACTCATTGCACGCTTAAAGCTGTTGGGCACATCTGAGAATTACAGCATTTGGGAAAAACCTATAAAGTCGCTCGGATGGTTGTGAGGCACTCATCACTGTGTGTGCTGGGTGTTCTTCCCACACATCTCGCAGAGGCTGCTGTTTAAGTAAGTTCTTAAAATGCACTGAAAAGTAGCTCTTTTCCCAAGTACTGATAGTATACAACATTTATTTGAATACAAGTTTTAAGGTGCAACCAGAAGTGGAAATCCACTCTGGCTCAATTAAACAACGTTGCCCTGAGTTGTGTGGGATAGGCAGTCACACAGGTAGAATGGTCGGAGCCAGGATCTGGCAGCGGGAGGCTGAGCATCTGCTCCCAGGGCTGACATAGTATGTAAGGAAATCAGATCAGGTACCTCTTCTTTGCAAGTGACATTAATAATAACTTGTAGACTGTTTCAAGACTGTCTGATGAAAGGTGCTTCAATGTTTTTGTTCTTAAAATTACTTTAAGGAGTCACATTTATTTCTAATTACAACTAATTAATTCTGCTATGAAGCAGTTGGGGAGGAATGTTATAGTCTTTAAATTAATAACTAATAGGTAACCTGACTTGATGAGCTGTTTGTTTTCAATTAGAAATTCCTGGAAAATTAAGTAGCTTTTTTTTTTATATTTGATACTAAAACTCTGAGTAAGAAGAATAATTTCTTGCCAGATTGATGAGTTTTATCTCTGCATGCGTCAAGCAAGGACAAAAACCAAAGAGGTGTATTCCTGTTTTGTTTTGTACTTTTTGAGGGTATAAGTTAGAGGAAATTTTTGTCTTTATGTTCTTATCTACTGCCTTCCCAAAACTTGAACAAATGTGAAGGGGAGTAGACAAACAGCACAACAGCTGTTTTTCTCACTGGGGGGGGACTGATTTGACTTGGAAAAGTGTAAATAATTTGGTGTTTTGTGGCCTTCTTGGTTTGGGAGGATTTGGAGGCTGGTGGGCAGTAGCCCGACTGCTCTGCAGCGTCATACTGCAGCGTTGTCAGAACATTGCCTGCGGCTGTTGCCAGACCTTCCCACCTGCACTATAAAACACAGGAAAGACTGTGACATAAAAGATTTACAGAATCAATTACTGAAAGCCATCAGCCTGTAAAACTCAAACCCAAAAGAATAACCCTTTTTGGAGTGTGTGGTGTAAAAAGATTCTTCTCCCTGGAGAAGAATTCTAGATTCTTCTCCCTGGAGAGGATTTGGGACATGACTTAAAAGGTATTATCAGCTGTTTTTCATTTACAAGTCAAGATGGCCTAAACCCCCTGAACCTGATTTCTAGGACACATGAAGAATCCAATGGTGCTATCTTCCTTTCCACTGAACAGATTGCTCTGCTTTCCCTCTCCTACAGCTTTTGTGTGCAATTTGAGCTAATGAATATTATTTAATCAATCAAGCCTTTGAAAAATAGAATGCAAAAAAGCTCATTATGAAGAAATCATCCTTTCTCTGTAGTGCTGGCTTCCCTCGCAACTTACACACCCGTCAAAAATTCTCTAGATTTTCTAAGATAAAAATCTTAGACCAAATGATTCTGTTTATTTAATAAGGGATCATCATTTTAATGGATTTAACATTGTGTGTCACGTTAGTGCTATGCATGTCTGATGATCTATGTGAAGCACACGCCATTTGTGGTCTCTGGTTCTGTCCCACAACAACATTAGCATAATATTTCAGCTTTTCTAGCCTGGTCCTTAGGCTGTAGTGTGAGGATGCTATGGAAAGGGCACACTTCAACTGCACTATGTTGTGTTGAGAAGGGAAGATGGCACGTTAGGCGTCTTTTCCTGTCTCCTTCCCCCTCTCAATGGCTGTGCTGAACAGCTGATACTGAGAAGAACGGATTTGTTGCAACCATCACAAGTCATGCTTATTTAGTGAGGAAAATGCTAAGGCCTCTTGTCAGCATGATACCAATGTCCTACTTTCATACCGCAGCTTATGACAGATCTCTGTAAAATTCAGCTAACCTTTTGAAATACTTTGATGTATGAATTACTTATGAAGGTTAAACTTTCTGAAACACCCTTGTGGCTTTATGGTAACTACTCTAACGAAGTCCCTATGCCAGTGCATTCTTAATAAGCTCTGTCTTCCTCTCAGTCTTGTGGGACACTTATCCTTTGGAAAACTCTTAACTTGTCTTGAGTTCCAGTGGACCAATCTGAATGAACAAAATGAGAGAACAAGAGAAATTTCCTGCTTTTTCATAGCAGTACGCTTTTCTGCCAGATTCATATGGATAACAAAAATGAAGAGACGAGCAGACTGTCCCAACCATCCCTCCGGTCCTGAATCCCTTAGACCACTGCTGACGAATTCAGGGGTTGAAAGACAGTCAGGTTTTGTCTACTCCATGTGACTTCTTAGGGAGGTCTGGGGGCTCACAGACCTGGCCACTATCAAACCAGGAGGCATTTCTTTGTTACAAAAGTGGATAGCATCTGTGGTGCCAAGTTAGTGGAAATTTCACAGGATACTTAGTGAGGATTCGAGTCTCTCTCTCTCATCTATTTGAAGTAAAAATTCACATTTACTCCAAGTAGGGAAAAATATGTTAAAAGCCTTGAAATAAATTTTGCATTGGAGCTGGGAGAGATGACCGGGGTCTCAGGAAAAGAGCTTTTTTAACTTGTGCTATTCTATTTACTTCTGTCTCAATTCTGCAGCCTGAGGGCTGCAAGTCTGAAATGAAACTCTTAAAATTATAAAAGCTTAAAATAAAGTGAAGGTTAATGGTCACTGGCTTCTTTGCCAGAGGCTCCGCAAGCTTTGATTTCTGGAACATTAATGGCATAAGAAAGCATAAGGCTATTGCTGTTATATATTGTTTTTCATATAGTCATCGTTAGTACTGTTGAGCAAAACCGCACTTCCTAAAAGATAACACACCTGAGCTGACAGTTAACCTGCAAAAGCTAATGCTACAGTTGAAGACCCTTGGAAAGCGGACTGTTTTGTCCATTAAACAAACTCTTAAACAGCGTGAAACCAGTGGAGGAGGGATGTGCAGTGATTCTTCATTGATCTGTGTCACTTCAGTGGCATGAAAAGAATGTGAAAGTATTTGTAAAGGCAACTGGACCACCCTGAGCCATTGATAAACCATATTGGGTTTATCAATATGGGGCTGTTTTGCGGGCTGCACCATGGAGATCTCCTTGAATTCAAGCATCAGAAAGAGAAATATGGCTTAGAGAAAACCTTTTTAATTATTTTTGGTAGGCTTGTTATACAGCTGTATGCAATCTTTCTCTAAATGATAAAGAAGTTCATCAACTTACTGAAGATTTCTGGTAGTCCTAGAAAAGATACCTAGGCCAACCTAGCAAGGTATTTGAATAGAGGTCTTGAGTTACAGGTTTGAATTAGAGGATCATTTTAGAGTACTGTCATAAATGATCTATATTAGCTCTGGGTAAATGACCAGCTGGTCCAACCCATGAAGGAACTGAGATAGAGAGCAGATACAGTCAGAGCTGAAATTGAACAGAAGATGTTTAATCTTCAGGTATCCACATGTTTTACCTTATTGAGTAAATGAACTTTGCAGTTATCACAGTGATTTTTACAGTGTAACAACAGGAATAGGGAGGGACTGTATTTTCAAGTGGCCGCTAGTTTTGAGTGGTTGACTTTGAGGCATTCTTTTATTCCAGGCTATTTTCCAAACAGTTTAATGCCTATCCATCTTCAAAGTTAATATTCCTTTGCAAATACCCTTCTTTCTCTCACTTACATTAGTATGCAGCACCACTGCTGTGTGTTAGCAAATGCTAGAGAGCAGGTGGATTTCCACTTTGAATCCTGCTCCATCCTCTGCCTGGCACAGGTTTTCTATCAGGTTTTGTCATTCTTCCAGTTACCCTCCCCCTTCAAAGCTGTTAATATGTTCTCCTGAATTCATTCAGCAAAATTGGACTTACAGATTTGTGCTGGAAAGGACACGTGATAGGGTTGCTTGTTTTCGCTTTGTGTTGGAGATGCAGAAAAGTAGAAGAGGAAGTATTCAATTGTATAAAACAAGCATTAAATTGAATAAAGGTGCAGGTAAGGGGCACAGACTACAGATACTCAGAAAGGATCCCTGTGAAATGAGTGTTTTATTTGAAACCTTTTAAAAACGGAAAGGCTCCTTGTTCCAGAGAGTAGATGGGAAATCTTTGATTAAATCCTGAAACAGCCCTACTTAATGGACGCAAAGTGTTTTGCGGTACTGAGAAAGAGGGATCCTGGGTTATTCAGCTGCAGTTCTAAGAGAGCCTGTTGTAACCGTGCATTTTAATTAACCAGATTAGCTGAAGAAATGTTGTCTATATACTGCAGCATAGCTGTCTGCCTGGAAAACTATCGTATCGATAAACAGAGGAGTTCTATTTGCAAAGACCTTTTTAAGTACATTAAGAAAATGCATTTGGGAGAGATTAATTAATAATTAAGCTAGTGTGGAATTAACCTTAGGCAACTCTGCTTCCTTTTTGCAGTGTTGGGACATGTCCTGTCTGTCATATCCACATAGTGCCCCAAAAAAACTTCAATACAAAAAATTCAATTATATGTAACTAATCAGCATGCTTTCTGGCAAGGCCTATAATTAGAGATAACCGTTGTTTTCTTATGCATAACAATTTTTGAATGTTATGTTAATTTTCTCTTAAAATTTATAGGATACGGTTCCTGCAGATGACAAAAGTGTTCAATACTATTTTTCTTTTTTTTTTTTTTCTTAGTATTCAAGCAAGAATCACTTCACTGTATTGTATTTTACTTGTTATTTGATCAATGGATATTCTCTGCTGTGGGAAATAATATATAATTGCTGTGAAAAAAATAAATTGTGAAAATTTGAAACTATTTAGTATTTCTTTGCTGCTAAAAGCTTGCTTGTTGTTGGAGCTGAGGTTGTTTGTAAACAAGGATTTGCAGGGGTATAACTTGATAGACGTGATAGAAATTCAAGGGCATCTGGTACACTTACCCAGAGCCCTTGGATTCTCCTTTTATTTCTGGGAAACAGATAATCAAAAGAGAAGAGAAACCCAGACTGGAGGAAAGAAGGGGAATGGAGTGGGAGAGAGGAACCTGAAAAAGAAATCAAACTAATGATACTTTTCCTTTCTGTGAGAAGTAAGTCTGATCCAGGAGTCTTTCAGTAGGGAAATATCCATAATAAACTTCCTTAAGTTTCTACCACATACAGAAAATCCTGTAATCTACAGCAAGGTTGATAATTCATGAATCCTAATGTTGCCACATTGCAATGAAATCTTCAAGTATTGGAGAGCAGGGGTATGTTTCTCTGACTCTCATATCTACCCTGTCCCACTGAAGTTCACCTGTGGTTTTGTAAACCTCTTTCCATCGCTTTTCTGAATCAATTCAAATGGAGGATCTATCAAAAAGCATTATAAAAATGTATCAGCCCGGGCTCTGTAGCCTGCCATTAGTGTTTGTGTTGTTTATTTAAAATGCTGAACAGTAAGCCTAAAATGCCATTCTGACAGTTTTCTGTCCCCTTCTTAAGGCCTCCGCACTCGTACAGCTCAAAAGACAAACTCTTCTATTGTGTTTCTGAGGCAAAAATTTGGTACCTATCAAGTGAACTTTGTTGTTGGTTTTGGATAACCATGCTGCTGGGTGGCTGAGGAAAGGTTTGGATATACAGAATAATTTTTAAAATGAGCTACAAGGACTGCACAAAAATGTTCTCAAATAGCTGTAGAAAGCTCTGCACAGGAGGTATCTAAAAGTCTGAATCAACAGCAGATCGGAGCTGGTTAAGAGTGTCCCACTGGGTATTCTGGGAGCCCTGAAGGTGAGGGAAGCAGCAGGTCATCTCTCTTGGAAATGACTGTCATGCCCCAAATACGTATACAGGAACATTCACCAACAAACAAGATTATTTTGGTATTTTTCTCTGTTGATATTGGAGTGTTGACATAAATATGGGACACTTTCTTAAGTGTATGAACTACGTGGAAATAATGAGTACTTGCAATAGATTCTCACTACAGAGTCTGTATATAGGAGCATTTTCTTTTCATCATCTTATTAATGAGTTTAAGCCATTAACCGCTTAGAGTGCTGAATAAGGATTTACATTTAATTGAAGTCCTCTGTTCTTAGCTAACAAAATGTATTTTACACACTTGTTGGATGTAATTGATGTGATGAGGCATTAAAAGAAATTGGCTGTGTTACATTTAGAATTTGCCATGTCAGTTTATACATGAAGCCAAAGCATACATATCATAGTTCTTTGGCTTTGGATAAATGCATTTTATTACTGATATATATAGGCATTTTAATTTAGGATATTGTTACAGTCCAAATACAGCATGGTTTCAGATTTGAGAATGCAGTCTATTATGTTATGATTTCAAATTGTTTATACTGCTATAAGACATTGCTTAGATGTCAGAATTTATCATTATATACTACAGACAAACTTTTATCCTTTGGATAGCAAGGAATGATGCATTATTGTTTAAGTTAGTGGGCTTTATTAAGCTTTCCTAGAGGCAAAGCTCCATGAACACTGCTGGACTTTAGCACATGCAAACTAAAGGCCACAGCATACTGCAGAGTCACTTTTCCTCCTATGTTGTTGCTTTCTGCTCAACCTCATAGGCAATAACTTCTCACTTTAAAATATTTCAGTGTTTGTCCTAAGGAAGGTCATATGCAAAAATTAATAAAAAGGTAATGTTGAGATGCCACAGCTGTGCACTGTAGGATTCCTTAAGCTGTAAAACAAACACCAGTTTTAAGTTCGTACTCGCAGTGAAAAGAATTTGGTTGCTGGCAGTTATGTGCAGATTACATTACAAGAGTTATTGCTTTCCCCGTGGCAAATAGTTTCTTTTTGATATACGCATTTTAAAAATAGGACACCGCTTATGCAAAATGTTGAAGGTATAAAGATTATTCAAGAGACAGGGTCTAATTTAGAATGTTACAATAGTCCCTCCGTATTACCTGAGACTCTGACTTTTTCATTAAGAAGAAATGAAAAATTATTTTTGTGTTGCCTGCATCACTAGGGATGAATAGGAATATATTGTCCAGGATCATGTATGTTTGAAGTAAATATTTTCTTTACTGAAAGACAAATTACTGGTTTGTAGTTGGAGCTACTGATCTCATAATAATACTGCTAGGTTTTGCTGCAGGCCCACCTTTTTGTATCAGTAGTGTAGCCTGGAAACTGTTGTTAAGGCTAAATGAAAGTAGGGAAAATGAAACAGTCCTAAGAGTACAGAGACTGTTTATGATAGGTACAATTAGCCTTAGGAGAAGTTCCTACTGAAGGGTTTCTACCCCTGTCTCTTGTGGTCCTTTGTTGGAAGGTGGATAGTAAGTACATTTTACTGTAAGTCACAGGTGTAACATCACATGAAATACATTTTTGAATTAGAAATTGCTATTCTGTGCAGTGCATGTGTATTCTGGATAGTACAGTGTGATTGGGGAGAAGCTGGCTGGTATGAAGCAATGTGGAAAGAAGCCTGCACTGTTCTGAGGATATGACTCACATTACAGATGGCTGGAAGGCTAATCGAGTGCTCTGCTAACCAAACCCTGAGGTACTGCAATGATTATTTAACGTTATTCTTTTTTGAAGAGGAAAAGGTGATCGCCATCTCAAACTTCGGCTATATACTGTTTGTATAGGATTACTCTGATTGTTATTGGTGAAGAATGTGGGGAGTAAACTTATCTGGTTAAACAACAGACTCCAGAATCTGTAGCTGTTTTTTAAACACAACCAGAGAGAATTGTTTCTCTGAGGTCAGCTAATTTTACCTGTGTGCCAGGAATTCATGGTAGTCCCTTTTGAAGTAGGTCAGAAGGCAATTTCCCAGTTTATACCCTTTTTTCAATAGGCATCCCACCCAATGTTAATAAGACACATCCGTGCATCATTGAGGTACGATTGGTTTCTTTGACTTGCAAAAAGCTTGACAAATTCTCTGGGAAGGTATTTTTTAATACTAGTTTTGTGAAGCTGGTCACAAGATCTTGTAGACCTTACAAACAGTCTACTTCAAATTTCAAATTCTGGGGAAAAGAGGAGAGGAGATGATGTTCTGTTACAAAGGTTAACTGCTCAACTATTGCATAAAGATCTGAGTATTTTAATTCCCATTTGTAGCTTTCCTATAGCCTGCTTGAAAATAAACAGGATAATCTATAAGAAACTGAAAAATCAGTAACAAAACACTAATTAAGATGAAGTCTAAATCATTTTTCTGATTGACTCCAATATGCATTTTGTAATGCATATTGTATGCCCTTTTATATACTTTTATCATCTGTGGCTTTGTCTAACTTGTCATAACCAAAGAGATTTTATATATGATTTCTTTTTAAAAAAAAAAGAAAAGAAAAAAAAGAAACGTGTGTGGTAGAATTTACTTTATGAAGTCTGTATTTTAGAATAAGGAATCCATTTATGATGGTTGTATTTTCAGTGGCCCAGAGATTGTATGACTAATGTATAATTATTGATGATTATCTACACTCTAGGAAAACACATGTTCAGTCTTCACGTTTCCTTCATCTACAGCTACTTTTAATCTTGAGGGCAATGAAGGGAACAATCACAAAGGCAATTAGGATACCCAGCTTTCATTGGACATCTTGTTTTTGTACCTTTGAGTGTTTTGTGCTCATTTTCTCCCCTGAGTTACAGCTGAACCAGAAAGGGGACAGTAATCTCATTACAGTATTTTGAAGTTGATTTGTGAGTTTTGCAGCCTTTAGGGAAGTGCAAAATAAAAGTGCCTGTCTTAAAATCGGAACCCTGAGTTCTACAGCACCAGTTATTTTAAAGACTAGTTAAAGGACTTGTATTCAAACATTCAGTAAGTTGTTCCTGGCCATAAAGGGCAAGTGTGAGAGCCAACATACAACCTACGATTTGTTATGAAGTGCAAAATAAATGCCAGGAGAATGTACTCAGGTAGTGTGATGTACTTGTTGCCAGTATCACATCATTCCTAAAAATGTTGAAAATAATCACACAGTAAAAACCAAAACGGTAAGATGAGGGTATTTTGATCACCCCCATATCAACTCAGACTCACAGCTTCAGAAAAAATTGCCTTGCATTGTAAGAAGGTATTTTCTTCCTCTCACTAAGTTAGGTGTGAAATAAAAGTTAGAGAAGATTTTTTTGGTGTTTAAAGATGCCCAGAACTAGACAGTAGTAATTGAAAAAAACCAAAAATGCTTAAAATACTTCCGGGAAATGCATAGGCAGTTATTTAACATTCCAAATTTGCTTTAAAATGTAACTTTATCTCTTTTAAAAACAGTTTTTGTAACTTTTGGAAAAGCTGCATGATCCCCCCAACTTTTTACTAGCACTGTAAACCATATGCAATCCTCTTCCTGAGTCTTTTCTTTTTTTCCATCTCTCACTATGATTATGCATGAGCAGAAGTGCCCATAAAAATGCAGAGTTTAATATAGTTATAACATTACACTATGGGATATAGTGCAGGTATAATACATGACAAGTATAGGAGGTACTGCTGGATCTCAAGTGCGAATAACTAATAAAGGCTGACTTCATGAAGGCAACTTCTGCAGGCTGCTGCAAATATGAATGTGTTTAGGTTTTTTTTTCCTTTTAGCATGAAGCAATTAGGTTCCTGAGAGACCTACCTAATTAAATGTTTTGTTAGTTTGAAGAAGAAAAGGATTTGCACACAGAATGGGAAAATGATTTTCTCGATAGTGTAGTCAGACAACATACCCTGTAATGCATTTACGTGCTTGTTTGCCATGTAAGTAGATAAGTAGTTAGGATGTCTTATTTTCATGTGTCCTTACGTTACAGTATGGCTGCCACAAAATACTTGGAGAATTCACAAAGTTGAACTGCAATGATGGAGTCCTACATGATCTCAATGCTGCTGCTAATGCAGACATAATAGAAATCTAATATTCAGTCAAGAGTATAAGCTGTGACACATGGTCAATCTATTAGTTACACAGGAAAGGAATGGTTTTAGTGGTTAAGAAGACGTGAGGGCTTTTTGGAGGACCCTTTTTTCAGGATTACATCTCCGTTCAGTTTCTTCTTGGCAAGCAAAGGGGTTTGTGAGAAACACTAAGAAGCTGTAAGTAAAGAATGAAATGTTTTAATTTGTTGAGGAGTTTGGTTGATTTAGGTAAAGAATAATCTTCATCTTGTGATTCTTCACATGAATATAAAATATTTCCTGTAATAACGTTAGTAAGTTTCATTAAGCAGTTTAGAAGGAAAAAGTTAATAAATAAGGATTAACTGCCCTTTTGTCCCTTCTCAGTGGTCATTCCTACATTAGAATGTTAATGCTGTGGTCATGATAGCCTAACAGTATGAGCCAGAGAAGAGTTGTAGGGAGATGTGATTTCTGAGGGACTGGTCAAATAAAAGATACTGCCTACTACTTGCAAATCCTGTCATTATTGCTTTTACAATGTTTGAGCTCCTTCTAAATGAGATTTGCAGTTTCTCTGATAGGTAGAATGTTAGCCATCAACTCGCAGCTGGCCATCTCAGTGTGTCTTGAATGAACTCCTTTTTATTCCTTTATAGCCTCCTTGGTGATATGTTCATAGCTGTTGAACCCAGTCACTTTTAACTTCTTTTGTGCCTTACTGGGTTTCATTCACATTTATGCCAAGAAATAGTCTGGCTATAGCCCTGAGAATCACATCAAAATCCTGTAGTGTACCAGTGTGATGACACCCATTCTCGAAGCCTAGCTAGGAATAAAAATCAGGGCTGCATATCATAGAGTGATAGGTCACTTCTAAACAGTCTTAAGGCAACTGTATTTCATTCAGTGGGGAGTGAAATGGGGTTTTGCGCATGTTCATAAGGGAAACGAAATGTCTGTTATCAACAGAGCTATGATCCTGACTTCACTGGCCTATGTCATTCACTGTGGTTTAAAATTACTGCCAGTAACATTAGCACAGAGTTACTCTGTGCAAAACATAATAGAGGTTGCTGCCAGCAACCTTTGCCCATGAAAATATGCTGCATTTTCACATCAGTGGTGAATTTCCCATTGTTTGGCTTTATTATTGCTTGTGAATTTCATAATTTGCTTCTCGTCTTTTCTGTACATTGTGTGTTTCTGAAATGAAGCTACTACTTTGACTTGTTCCCAGGTGGTGAGTGCCCTTCCTTTTGATGTCTAATAATATCTTCCTCTCATTATTGTGAAAACAAAACCAAAAGGTTGGTTGTTGTTTTTTTCTTTTAAATCTTCTGCTATTAGGAAGTTGTATGAGTAGTTTGTAGGCTGAGTTTATTTTAGAGTATCTTAAAGTCACTTGGTGTTTTTCAAGTAATAAATTCTAAATCAATGGCCACAAATTTGTTACAGCTCCAGTCCTTGCTTACTTACTTGCTTCTTGCCTTTTACTGACAGTAGCGACTTACACTCTGATAGACCATTTCGTGCTAGCGTTCATCTGCTCCTATTTCCCCCACTTATTCACTACATCAAGGTTATGACTCCTATACACAGAAATGAAGTTAAAATACAGCTGAATACTTAGCAGGCTGAAAGGATTTGATGCTTCTACCATGTGATACAGAAGAATGCAAAGTAGAAAGGCAAACACATCTGTATGTGAATTGATATAGACAATAGATACCTGTGATTAAGCTAACTACCCGCTGGATGTCACTATTGTTCCACAGAAATTCATCTAAGAGAATATTTATCTAGAGTTGAGGGGCTGACAGCAAAGACCATTAGCTTGCTGCTAACTGAAAATTTTTAGTTCTATTTGCAGGAATATTGTACACTTATGTTCATTTTGCAATCGTATTTTCTATTAAGGTTCACTATTTCACAATAATAAAAAAAAGAGCATTGCCAAACCTTAAGCTGTGAAGGCTGTGTAAGTGCAGACAGTGAGTAATGAAAACCTACCAGCCAGTAGAGAAGCTCGCATTCATTATATTCAAGCCACTTGTTCTCATTATTATTCTCTTACTCTGCAGTTGCTGGAGGTAATCTCAACATAGTGAATGAACATTACCAGTCTCTTTGAATTTGCTTAGCACATTAGTTATTTTCTTTTTGCAAAGATGTGCATTCTGTGTGGTTTATTTTTGTGAAATACCAGTTGAATATTCCAGGCTGTTTAGTTGAGACACCAAATAGTCCACTAGCTTTGAGGATGTCTTGGTGTGAGGAGGCTGGATGGTATTCCCAGTCCTCATCTGGTGTGTGAGCTCAAACAAATTACCTTGAATCTGTCATGTTTATTGGCCATCTTTTGACTGTCTTGTGAACATCCCTTGTACTCATTTAATGTAAGAGAAGATGTTTGTACAGTGGCTAGCAGAAGAAGTCCTGACTTCTTTTAAACTTTTTTGGGGTGCTACAATAAAATGAGAGCCTTGTTTGGTGATCCCACCTAATGGTTGTCTCAACATTGTTTAACTGAATGTAAAGACTACAAAAGACTGCAAAACTAATGAAAATGAGAATGGGCATAGAATAGTATTACACTTTGTGGCTTGAAAAACCCTAGTCTTCAAGTGGTAGCCCCAGAACACTATATATAACTCAGGAAAAGGAACAGAAGTTGATTTAAAAAAAACCCAAGAAACACAACAAAACAAAACCAAGACAACTTCAAAATAAGT
This sequence comes from Cuculus canorus, assembly GCF_017976375.1. Lineage (NCBI taxonomy): Eukaryota > Metazoa > Chordata > Aves > Cuculiformes > Cuculidae > Cuculus > Cuculus canorus. Next base: position 7,976,230 of record NC_071407.1, read on the forward strand.
TGTTGCTCTCCTAAAATTGGAATATGTAGGCAGCATCAGATCCTTTAAGGGATATCCAGGTCATGAGAGGCACTCAATCACATCTCCTGCCTCAGGTTGCTGCCTAAAATACTTGTATGAAGGCTTAGGGTTCTGTAAAAGCCATCATAGCTGTTGCACATCCCCTGAGGATCAGCTAGCAAGGTTTTAACAGTTTTGTGAGTAACTGGCACCAAAATATCCGAAACCCAACATAAAGCGGGATCAGAATTCTAGATACCTTCTGCCCCAAGTGGAGACAGGCAAAACAGAAATTTCTCTTCCGAGATCCCTGAGGCATTAACACCTTATTTGTACTTAGGACAGGGACAGCCTTTCAAAGGGACTGAAAGTTACTCAGCTAAGACCAGGTAATTTCCCATGAGATTATTAGAATTTGAGACTCCTGCTGGAGTTTCATTATTATTTTTGTTATCCATCTATGATTAATGACATCCGGGCCTTATTTTCTTTTTCAAGTGCATAATTAAGTATTTTTCAAAAGGGCCTAGTGATAATTTTACAGGTATTGCTTTCCTGGGGAAGTTATGGATTCATTCTTTCAGACTATTGTTATGGTTAGAACAAGGCATTAATGAAACAGAAAAGGAAGCCTATAAAGTCAAACTTGGTTATTTATGACTCGTTCATAATCACAATCCATTAAGTTTTCAAAGATGCGCTTAATGTTGCCAAACAGCAAAATTTCTAAATTAATATTACGAAATTATTTCCTTATTGCAGTTTACAGTCCCAAAACAAAATAACAAAATTTTCTTTTATTTTATACATGATTTTTGTCTACGAATGTGTATGTGTATCTATAGATTAACTTGTATAAGTTTTGGGCTAAATCTTTCTTACTTTGGCTGTGCCAAATATTAGTCACCAGGGCACACATTAGAGCCTATAGAAGTACAGAGATGGTTTTTAACACAAAGTTTACAGCAAACTCTTGTCCTTCAGTACAGAGATAACCAAGGCCTGCCTGTGGAAAGCTGAATCCCATAATAGCTAATATAATTCAATGTGTATTGAGTTTTTAACAGCTACTTTTAAGGTACAACTCCGGATAAAAATCGTAGTCTGCTCAGTGCTGCTAAAGTGTCTCAAGAACTTGTATTGTTAATTGTGTGGGTTCCTCTTTGCACAAAAAACAGGGTTGCACTGTTGCAGCTTCATTGTAGTCTCAAGCTTCTACTCCAGGATGTTTTCTCACTAGGGTCCTTGAAAATGAGCATGATTTCATTACATGAAAAAAAAGCCAAAAATGCTTCAGGTGTATTTGCTCTTTTTTTAAGAGACGTTTTCTAGCTTTGTTTTCATTGTATCTAGTGCATTTCAAGGTGATTGGCTGTGGTTTGTTTTTTTTTCTACAGTAAAAATGCAAGAGAACATTCTGCTAAGGTTTTCCTTTTTCTAATCTGCTGCAGTGAAACTGCTTTGTAGAAACATTCCCTCCCAAGTGATTGAAGACGTGCAGTTTACTAAGGCAAATCAAGTTACAAAACAGGGATAATTAAATTAGTGACCTGCTTATATGTAGGTGCTGTTCTATTATTTTAAGAATGAAACACCCCTCACTCCCCCATGCCTTCTTCATAATCAAAATAGGAGGTATGATACATTGGGAAATATGAGGGCTGTTATATTTTTCTGCAACCTACAAAAATACATGATTTTGGGAGAGGGAAGGCAGGAGTAGCTGGGTTACAAAGCTGTACAGAACCACTGATGAATGACCACGTATTAGAAATGAATATTTGTGAATTCTTGTAATGCCATTAGGGTTTTGCTAAGAGAAAAATAATTTGTTACTTGTTTCTTTAAGGATTTTTGGATGCACTCAGATCAGTAAGTACCCAATGCTCTCTGAAAGCTCTTTGCTGTTGTAGTATTTTCCACAATGTACACTGTTTGGCTGTATAAGTAATGAAGCTTTATTTACTTATTAGAGGGACAGTGTGCAAAACACCACAGAACCCTAAGAAGCCCAGCCCAGCAAATAAAAAGAAATAGAAGAAAATGACAGATTTAATGGTTTCCTCAGCTACATTACTGCCTTTGACAGTCTTGCAAAGAGAATTTCTAATGAGCACTGAAACAAACGTGTGCAGGAAGTGCTCTTGCTTTTGCTGCTGCACATTTGAGTTCCTCTAATTGCATCAATAAGGAATTTCTGCTCCTCATTTAATGAATGCCTTTTGACTACTTTCTGAAAGGCAACTGGATGTAAGCGATAAACACTGGCACCTTTTGTATGAAGTCACATAAACAGGTTTCAATTAACAGTTATCAGCCCCAGAAACACTGTATTATGATGCAGCACAGTAAATCCCATTGTAAGTTTTTATTTTCTAGTAAGCCTAGGTTTTCCTCTGCTTTGATTTTGGTGTGATACTTCGTGTCCTGAGACAGTGCTCAAACTCCCAACTGGCTTTTTATTATATCTTATGTTGGGCAGAAATCAGGCATTCTTGCAGAGCTGTCCCTGCACCATCTCTCCCCTCAGACAACCTAGAATTCATATGATGCTACTGCACCTTGGTCTTTAGTTTGTTATTGGTTCAAAAAGTGTGTTTCAGAGCAAGGGTTGGGGTTAGGTTGGGGGAGAACTGAGTTAATTTTTTTTTTTCATTATTATTGTCATTTTTCTCCCTAAACAGAGGCACAGTTGCTGCAGGTGCAGTGATTACTTATGAAAGAAGTTTTCTATTTAAAAACAAGAGAGACTTTAATGAAATCAGTAGAGGGTTTGTACAATAGGTATTGTATTAAACCAGAGCTCAGGCTTCACATTGATTGTGGTATTTAAATTTCAATGAGTTGATTATGTATGAGAGTAAAATGACCAGTATTATGAATGTACAAAAAAGTGACATGGAAGAGCTGTGCCAGAAAAGTGAGAAAAACGTTCCCTTTATAGTCCCTAGAGTTCAATAAAGCACCACTATTTCCCAGCTTTTAAAAGCTCTTTTATCACAATGGTTCATACCTCGCATTCCCTGGAGCCTGATTTGTTATACGTGCAGGGTCCTGTTCCATTCAGCAGCATCTCACTGGTTTCAGTGTTGGTAGGTTTGTAATCTACGTAAAATTCCTGTGTGCTTGGAGTCATTTGCTTGAGTGACTGTCTTTTCTTTTTCCTGTGCCTTCGCATGAGAGAGCGCTGCTGCAGCTGCTTCATACTGGCTGGGTAACGCTTCCATGACACATAGATTACCAGCAGGATCACAAGCACAGACAAGAAAAGGGCCACACTGCCTGCTATGATTTTATGGAAGGAGATGTGTTCTGTGTCGTGCTCGGGTTCAGAGCTCGATTCAGTGGCTCCAATAGTCGGGGGCAGAGGGGGCTTGCTGTCATGTTTAGGCCTGGTGAGTTTTGGTTTAAACGTTGGCTTTGGGAGAGCTCGTGCTAATTCAAACCTTTCCGTGGTACTTTTGCCACAGATGCTGTAGTTTTTCACTGCATCAATAACATTCACCCCTTGCAGTTCTTTGGGGCTGGCACAAATGATTGTATTTTCCCTCAGCCCTCTGAAACTTTTAAGCCAGTTTACCAGAGAGCAAATGTTTCTGCTGCATTCCCATATATTTCCGGCAAGGCTGATGTCATTGAGGGATATCCAAGAATCCAAAATTTCTTGACCAATAAATGTGAGCTTGTTTGAATCCAGGTTGAGGCGCTGTAAATTGGGCACACACTGAAAAACACTAGGTCCACTGAAAGCTTCTATTTCATTGCCAGATAAATCAAGTCTTTGTAATGAGCTCCAGGTCCAGGACATAGTTTGTCCTATCACACTGATTTTATTCCACTGTAAATAAAGGTTCTGAAGGCTGACTAGCCTTGGAAAAAGTGCCAGGTTGAGCTTAGAAAATTGATTGTGCTCCAGGTGAAGCTCTTTCAGTCTGATCATGCCTGCAAAGACATTCCTTGCTAAACTTCGGATGCGATTATAACCCAGGTCCAACAGTTCAAGGTTCCTACAATCTTGAAATATTCGAACAGGGATGGTTCTTAGGGAATTGGACCGCAAATGTAAACTCAGCAGCTTCCTTAAGCCCCTGAACTGTTCAGATCCCAGAGACTGCAGCTGATTGTATGACAGATCCAAATTCCGGAGATTTGTCACAGGTCTGAAGGTATTATTAAGAAAATAGGAGATTCTGTTGGAACTCAAGATCAACTCTTTTAGTCTGCGTATTCCACTGAAAGCATTTTCGTCAATATTGCTGATGTGGTTATGGTCTAAATAGAGCCAGGTGAGTTGATTAAGACCTTTAAATTGATTGTATTTTAGTTTTTGGAGGCTGTTATATCGAAGGGACAAACCTAAACAACCAGCAGATATACTTGAGGGAATCTCCTGCAATTTCTGAGATTCACAATATACCATTTTGCCTTCACACCTACAGCCCTTAGGGCATCCTCGTTCAGCAGAAGAAAGCATTGTCAGTAATACAGTAGGGGCTATTACCAGAGCTACAGCTGATCCGCTCAGTAGCCTAATTACATTGAAACCTGGAAATAAAAACAACTTAGAAAAGTTATCCCCCCACACATCAGTCATTTCTTTCAATCATGCTAAAATCTTTTATTTCAATAATAACTTAAAAATCCCTATCTCGACTCAACTACTTTTCACATTCTTTTCTTTACTCAGATTTTTTTTTTTTAAAAAGCATACCTTTATATAAATACCAAATAACAGTTGGGTAAAAAGGTGTAACCCCTAAGAAATTTAACTGTAATAACAAATCACATCAAGGTAAGTCTACGGAGTAATTAAAGCACAGGCTATTCAGTGGCTATGAACTATACATTTAAAAAAATAACGTGAAAAACATACCCATCCTTTGTGTTGTTCAAAGGTCGTCCTTAGGTCTTTTGTTTTTTGCTTAGTGTGCCACAAGCATGGCAGCCCCTGTCAGCTGCACTGTAGTGAGTCAGGGCTCGCTGACACCCAGGAAGAAAAATTGGACCCCTTGGGAGATGGACCGATTTTGGAACATTATTCTTTGCCAGCCATGCAGAACACTCCAAGAATAAATCAATCCCAACACAGCATTCGCAGCAAAATGTTAAATTCTTCCTAGGTAATAGGATCTTCATGGATATTATGTTTTTGCATCTTTATAGTTAGCAACCTGGCTTTTAAAATTTCTCTTTATAGGAAAGCATGTTCGATTCCTCCGTTTAGCTATCTGAATGCACACATCTGTATTCCATAGCCCAGCAGTTCCCTCACTTAGTTCCCGATCCGGTTAGGAAGCTGCTTGGGAGCACAGACGGTGGAATAAGCCCGGTGCAGTGTACGCGCTCTGCTCACTTCTGCAGACTGTCATTCCGAAAGCTCCGTCCGACTGTTGCTTTGGTTTCAGCGAATGCGCTCTTATGTAAAGCTGCCCCCAGTGGTGAAGAATATTATGGGCATGTGCAGAAATGTCTTCCTTTTATCTTGCAAATGAGTAAGCTCTGCTGGGAAAAGAGTGATTGTTCTGAGTGACTAATAGAAGCCGAATGGTCAGCTTCCATGTAAACTACTGAGGTGTGCTGAAATGCCCAAATCCTCTTAGTCTCTTGCGCTGTTTATGAAGGCTGTTTTGTATCCTTGGACTTAATAGCTCAGCATGCACTGCTGAGACTTTTGTCTGAAGGGCTAAGATGACATTTGTAGGACATAGATACAAATTTTCCATCCTAAGGGGTTTTTTTTTTTCTTACTGCATTAGACGTGTGTTCACATGACCTTTGTGCAATAACTCACCATTTTTTAGAGAAGTATCAGCCTTCTCAGTGTGTCTCTTATCAAGCGTTTCAGTGGGGACACTATATTTTACAACATGAAAAATGTTTTGGAGCTGACATTTTGCCTTTTTGCTTTTTTTCTTCTCTGTTAAAAGGCACAGTACCAGGAGGTTAGAAGAGAGTATTGTGCTCATTTATTTCCCAACTCGCTGTCACTTTGTTCCACAGCACTAACACTTCAAACACTAGTTTCCATAACCCTTACAACGTAGGGACTAAGCAGCTTGGTGTAGTACCTTAAGCAGGTGAAATGTTTTTTGTGTAATTTATGCCACAGGATTTTATGTGAAGGTACAATATGCAGAGGGTTTTTTTTTTAGATGGATGACTCTGAGCGGTCCTTATACATCACGTAAATAGACTTTCTCTTTCCTTACTCTTATCTTCTTTTCTGAGTTCTGTAGAGAAAGGACATCTCCTCTTAACTGGGCAGAACATAGGTAAGATGGCATTACAGAAAATGCACCGTGCGGGCAATCTTCCTTGGCCAAGAAATATGTGTTCAGAGGTGATGGTGAGGAGGTGTGAAATCATGGCTCTCTGTTGTGCAAGAATAGGCTGGAGCCTGCAGAGAAGCGTACCACTCGTTAAAAGAGGAGCACAGATTACAGTCCCTCAAATGCAACCAGACAGCTCTGAGAACTGCTTTTTCTTTCTGAGGCAAAATCCTTACCCCTTGGAGTAATGTGCTTTGACTTTTCCCTTATTATTCAGTGCTGTGAGCATAGAAGAACTTAAAATGAGGTGAAATCTGAAAATTTCCAAGCATTAAAATGCCAGTATTGCCTAGTACTCGGTCTGTGAATGACTTCAGGTTTAGAGTAATCCCACTAGTATTAATGCCCGTGTGTATAGTGCCTAAATTAGGAGCACAGTCGCCCCTAGCTAACAACTGTGAACATCTTTTATGTCAGGAGTCAGAAATACATACCTGCGTCAAGGCACATCCTGTGAAAATTCTCCCCTTTGGGTCAGATTTGTGGAGGGAAAGCGTTAATTCCTCCATTAATCTCTGTCGCTGTCACCAACTCCCACTCTCTACTACAGCTTGTTTCTGGCTCTCACGTCTGATCTGTAGGGCTGAGGAGCCGGCGTCCAACTGCAGACTGCACTGGGAACTGCGATCGTCTGGGGAGCTCTTCTGCTGACAGGCGTGTCACGTGCCAGTCTTTGGTGTGCTTGTTACAGGTTTTCCATCACTGCCTTGGGGGTTCTCTGTACTTGATGGAGGAGGATTGGCAGCATCAGAAGACAATTCAGACATTCGGTAAGCCAGTTTGCCTCGTGGAACTGCTGCTCTTCCTCTGTTGACAACAGAGGATGTCTGTGACAAGTAAGCTCTTTAGGAACCTGACTGAGCCATTTCAATAAACTTAGGTGGCATGAAATTAGGTGTAAATCTTCACCTGGTTCAAACACAGCATGGAAAGCTTCAGTTAACATACAAGTTCTTTCTCCTTAAGAGCTGGCGTAACATAATATAACAACTTAGTCTGAGCCTTCTTTCCAAACTTTGCCTATCTTCTGGCTTTTCCTCTTTTGCCTTTTCTCCCTGCTCTGTCTTCATTGTGGAGTTAACAAGTAGCTTCTCTGCCACCATGAGTCAGCAGAGCTTTGGTAGCTTTTCCAGGGTTTTAGTAGTTGCCAATATACCGGACAAATAAGAGGGAACAGCCACTCTTTTACCATGAGTTATTTTCATTTTTCTGAAAGGGGTGAGATGAACAGAGAGAGCATCAAATCTATGTTAATGGATTGCCAAATTCAATTTTCTTTGCTGAGATCCTTTTTGAATTACACAAGCAGGAAAAGTGCCAGCGTCTGATAAACAGTTTTTTAAAATTACATTTCGGTATCTTCATACAGCTGAATGGGTTCTTTTCAAATTGTAGAAATAAAGCTGCTCCCAGTACGAAACACTTCATACAAAATTTCAGACCGGTCTGGCCTTATTATAAGCTGTGAAAAATAGAGAATGAAGTTCAAACTGCATTTTAGATAAGAAGATATCTTTTGTAAGTGGTTTAACCTTTGCCTTGTATCAGCTGCACCATATATATATCTGTGCAACCCTGTTGCGTTACCATTTAACTCTTGTAACCAGGAAAAAAGAACTCAAGGCCAAACTGGTTAACTTCTCTTATGAATAAGCTATTTTTCATTAGAACTAATACTACAGGTCCTGAGAGCGTAAGATCCAGGGATTTGTTGAAAGCTTGGTGAGGTTTTAACTTGTACTCCATGTGAGTTTGTGTGTATGGATTCTGCAGGACAGTTGCTGTAGTCACGGGGCATTTTAAGTTCACCTCTGCGCTACTGCCAGGCAGCCCTGCCTCTTGTCCTGGAACAGTAGTCCTCAGTCAGGAACAGGAGGTAAACACTGCGAGTAGCAGAAATCTCAATGACTTCAGGCTGACTGAATATTAGTGCTCAAAATGATGTTATGCCTTCTCTTCTACTTATGAAGACTGCATTTTATGCAATTCTGCAAGGACAGATACTCTTAAGAGAAACATTTCATTTATTCGTGTGCTCTTGAACACAGCCTGTGTTTTGGGACTTCAGCCTTAGACATAAATTTAGATGCCACAGAACCTGGGAGGCTTATTAGTCTTGAATTTTATGCTTCCGTGATAAATCCAATTTGTTTCTCTGGGCCTTTTCTGAAGGGGAAAATGATATACATCAGAAAATATATTGACAAATGCATTGCTAAATATATCTTAGGATTCATACGGATGAGAAGCATTATCCTGGGTGGAGGCTGTGATGAACACAGTTTTCTTTGCTGGCATGACAGTCAAATTCATTTCAAAGTTGTTTGGAAATGTTGCACTATCCCAAGGTAGCGATGGCCTGTATTTTTCTTGTGGTACTAAACTTTCAATAAGGTTTTCTACCTGGAGATTGTTCTAGATATATTTTGCTACTATCTGATTTTGCAGTAATTTGCTTTAATTTATTTTCATATTTGGTTTTGATTTTGCTTATGTAGCTGAATTCTACTGTATTTCCTTTTTCCCATTCATTTGGGCTGTATTCTCTCTACCTACCTGCAATAACCCTATGCAAAGCTTAGCATGAACTGCAGCTGGAATATTAAACCGTGCATTGACAGATGACGTTCACTGTAAAAACCTATTCCTCCTCAGAACTGGTTTAGAATTGAAACGTTTTGCAGAGGAAAGGGGAAAGGGATCTTGTAATTTTCAGTGTTATGAGAAGGCACCTGTGATGACCAGGTACATCTGTTTGCTAAGTGCATTTGAAAAGGAGGAATGACAGAATTATCAGGCTCCAATAGAGTATGGAAGAGGGGTACAGGGAAGAGAAGTATTATTCCCAAAGCATAAGGAACCAGCAGTTTCCAGGTGCTAGTGGGATTCCACATAAATCAGCAGTCCAAAGCCTTTCCCTGCTCTGTAACTTGCTTCTCATTAGTCTTCCTCAGGACATTTAATGCTTACTCTCTAAAGCGCAGTTCTCGTTTAATGGCGCTGTTACAAAAAAAGAAATTATTTTTTAAAATAGTTTCCATTTCTGTTGCTCCCATAAGAAATTAATTCAAAAAAAGCACTATGATCCTTTCTAGCCACAGTGCGTTATGTTCTTAATGCACAAACTTCAGAATTTAGACTTCTGGACACAATGTTTTTCTGTCCACAGGCAGAGAGAGCTCCTGGGTCTCGGAGTACCTCTATGTGTGCAATCGTGTGTCCCTTTGGGGAATGATAGCTAACAGGCACTGCACTGTGTACTTTTTGGGTTTATGTATTAACAACGTGTGTCTTTCCCTTGGCTTTATTTCACTATAAAGAAACTAGGAGTTAGCTGGGTTAGCAATAGTAACTTGCTCTAAATAGTACTGTAGTGTCTTATCACTGTGTCATTAAGAGTAGATGAGTCTAATAAAACGTGTTTGCAATTTTTGAGCCAGTGATTAAATGAACCTGCTGTTCTCTGAGGATCAGATTAGAGCTGGGGGAGTATAACTCCCAGTGTAAATATCAGAGTGTGGGAGGACAGAGGGAAACTCAGGATGTAGAATTTGCCAAAGGCAGGCATAAGGAAAAGAAAATGTGGGAAGGCCAGGTTCAATGACCATGCACACAAGGGAAATCGAGGCAACACAAAAGGGTCTAGGACAACTCTCCGTGGGGACAACTTTCTGTGGGGAGCCTTTAAGTCTAACCTTAACCTTACCATTAACCTTAATGCGAACTCTAACCTTAACCCTCCCTGTGTGGAATTGTCACCACGGAGAGTTGACTATTTAGAGTTGTCCCACAGAGAGTTGTCCTTTTCTGAACAGAAAATGCTTTTAAGAAACAGGGAAAGAGGAGTGAGAGTAGGGAGGGTCTTATCGCATTAGTTTGTCAGTACTTGACCTAAAGGACCATGATAGCAAATGATAGATGGGGGACATGGATAAATGAAAATATTCCCTTGCTCTCCTGCTAGGAACAATTAACTTTGCAAGACTTTCCCTGGCATCTGTGAGGGTGAAAGGATTCCATGTTACAAATTTTGTGAGAAGCTGAAGGAACACGTGAAGCTGAATAGGAGACATGCCCCCTTTCTAGGAGTCAGTAACCTCCATAACATCTGTTTGCTTGTAGAGGACATCAGGGACACATCTGGCCGTTTGGATATACCCAGAGGATCTCCTCAGTGCCATGGTTCACAGGGCAATACAGGCTGTCACTTTCCTCATGCACAGTTACGCTCTTAAATATTGAAGCTTTTCCAGCTGTACAGTTTTGTTTAAATCTGTGCGTAGTGGATAGGTCACAGGGGCCTCTAAGCTGTCCCAGGGTAGATACTGCTGCATAAAAGCCTATAACCTTTGTTCATGGCATGCAGTGGCTAGAATTTCTGGATCCTACTATAACTCCTGGATCCTTAATGAGGCGTTGGACAGTAAACTGTTCCCTGACTGACTCTTTGTCCTATGATTTTAAAGCTGTTTGAAGGCAAGCAGCCTGTGCTTCAGTCTCATCCTCTGGAGACGCCACTACCTGAGAAGCAAAGCTATCATTTTAGTTACTCTCTGAAACTGATAGGTGCCACTTCTGTTTCAGTGGATGTAGTGTTGATTCATTCAGGCTTCTCCTCCAGCATCCTGTTGAAAGGGGGATATGAGCAGAAGCAGCAGAAGGCAAACGATCGTACCAGAAGGAAAATAAATGAATTGCATCTTACAAACAGTGCTAGCTTCAGCCTGCAGAGCATGAATGATACGTGGCCTAAATGTCCTGGAGACGTCTAGGAGCAATGTGAAAGCCAATTTTAGTGGTCTCTGCTTGTGATTCTGCCTGTATTCTCTGTGAAGATGTTAGGGAGGTTAGGTTAGACTAAACCCAGGCTTGTTGCGAATGCTTTCCACTGTTTTACGGGCCAGGATGCCATTGCTGGAAGAGTGCCTATTATCTTATTGTCCAGGCAGTGCAGATGGGGTTTATGTACCCTAGAAAAACCCTTAGATGTCACCATGAAGTGTGCTTGCCTTTGAAGTATGATTGGTTCTCCTGGGGGTTTGTGACTTCTATCTTGCTATAACAGCCCTGCATATGCGTCAGTGGCAGACTACGGTAGGTAGAAAAGGTAATGAATTTACATCTTATTGGTAAGAACAGTAACAGTAAAAACTGACTAAGGACTAGTGAGATGGTGTGAGTGTCAGTAATATGGCCATTTTGACAGTGCTTTATTTTCCACCAAACCCTGGACCTGCTTAGTCTTCAATAACCCCTGCCTTCACGCCTTTGCCTGTAGCTACTCTTTCTCAACTCCTACCCTACGTATAATTCTCTGAGGAATGAATGTCAGTTGCTCAACATAGAGCATATTTATACACACGATGCACATTCACACATTTTCTTAGGAATTTCAGACGTGTTCCCTATTACATGTTTAACCAGTTGCTTCTTGGTTATCTAAACGAAATTCACTGCATGCTGAAGCTGTAGAGTTAGGTATTCTGTGAGGTCAGTGAGGGAATATTTGTTGGCTACTGCAGCTCCTTGACTGCTGGCAAGAGCTTTCATTTTAGGAAAACCATCAGGTCTGCATCACATCAAAAGCCATTGAAAAAATCTCATTATTTGCTTTCCAAATTTCAAGTTTTACCCTAATTTTCCTTGGGTCTCAGTATCTTCACTTATGAGGAAAGGAAAATTATGTTTAATTATCCTATAAATTAATCAGCATAATAGATGCCTTGCCTCATTTTTGTCTGACTCTAGTTATTTTCAACCATATCTCCTTTTTGTCTGTTAAGACATCTATTCCTTTTTGGACTCTCAAGACAAGTTATTCCATATTTGTTGTCATTTTAATTACTTGCTATGATTATCTGTTATTTTGTTGCATGTTTTGAGCTAGAATGACGAAAAAGCAAAATTCCATGTGAGGACAACAGAGCAGTCAAGTATACAAGAATAAGCTTCTTTCTAAAATGCAAAATTATCTCTAATCTCTGGTTAATAAGCTTGTTAACTTCTGTTCACTGTTGGGTGTTTTTTTTGATGTTACAACAATACCATTTTGAAACTACTTAAAATCTGCTGAATATTACTTTTAATTTTCCATACAAAAATTGTGGCAGGTGGCTAAAATTTTTCAGCTAGTTGAAATGAAAGATATGTGTATATATGCCATTGCTTGGGATCAGACCTAGATTAGTAGATAAGGCAATTATTCTTGCACTTCCTAATCTTATTACTCTTCGGTGTCAGCGGGCATAGCGGTGTAAGTAATTAAAGAGTGCAGAATATCTTGATTTCATTTGACCTGTTGAAATACTCTAAAATAATTTCCTCGTTACACTTGCATGAAAACATCTACCGATAAAAAAGCATTGTAGCTTACCTCTATTAGGACTCATGCTTGGACACAAGTATGGTATTTTGAGATTGTGATTTCAAATCCAAGGACAGTCAGAATGATGTGTTACTATACAGCATTAGTAACATTTTGAAGAGCAAACTAAACATGACAGTTGAGCAGATTTGCAACTGAAAGAGAAAAACATGAACAAAGTTAAGAAGTATATAATTATGTTCATTCACACTGTGACTAGCATAAAAATGATTTATTCCAAATGGTTGCAGTTGCATGCTTAGTCACTTCCTTCCCTGGCTTCAGCCTAATTCTGTTTTCTGGCATTTTCCTGCAAAAAATATTTGTTCTCTTTTTCATCCAAAGTTTCAGATTTTTGTAGCTTTTAATAATTCAGTCAAGTCTTTTTCAATTAAGTAAGCTACAGCAGTTTTTAGGTATTCCAGCTTTGGTAGCTGGTGCTCCTGAGAAAGCTCAGAATCTTAATTATACTAGCCGTCTTGGTTAGTTAAGCAGCCTGTAATCTGCTTCTGTTTAGTCACAGAGGTCACTCATCCATGCACAGTAATAATGGAATAGAACTTTCTGATTATTTTTTTTAAAAACAAAAAAAAAAAAGATGGATTGTTGCAGGTGTGTTTTGACTATTCCTTTCTGTAGTTGCCATTCTTCTTATCCTTTATCCCATTCCTTTTGCCCGACAAACAGAACTCTGAAGAAATCACATGGGATTTAAATCACTTGTTAGCTCATCATTTCCAGCTGCGTCTGCCCAAGAAAATGGTCTTAAATGAAATGAGATTAAATAAGAAAAATAAACATGCAACCAAACCCCAGCATATATGTGATTTACAAAAGTAAACAAACAGACTCCCATATTGGTTACTGCAGATTTATTTTGGTTTCTGTGATGGTATCCTCTACTCTTTATTAAAACTAAGTGTCTTTTATCCAGTGAATAGGACAGCAAACAAGTGGTAGCACCTGCTCTAAGAGCCATGGCATTTGCCTACTGCAGCACAGGGTAAAATAATAAATATCTGCAAAATGTTAATTTCTGATTACCAAAATGCTGAATAGTGCTGTAGGCACAGCGAGGAAGAGAGGACATGAACATGAATAGAAGGATTTGTGTTTTCACCCTTTCTTCTCTTGCTTGCAAAAATATTGAGATAGGCATGTTCTAGTCTTTGCATTTTGTAAATCCTTCTATCCAGTATTCTCTATCTCCTAAGTAGGTAAGAAGCTTAAAAATGCCTTTCTCTCTTACAGCTTAGTTGCATGCAGAAAGGGTTAGAAAGCAAGAAATGCTGCCAGTTGATAACCAAGTAGAGGCTGCGGTCAGCCCGCATAGGGGATACACAGAAGAACTGAACTGGGTGAGTCAACAGCTCCGTGTCTGTGCCCCTAAATGGTAATAGGAACCAGAGGAAAAAAAAGAAAGGACTTCTAAACCCGAACGCAGTTTCAAAATCAAACATTTTGCCTCCAGACACACAGGAAGCAGAAGCATCTCCATCCACTTGCTCTTACAAGGTACCTCTTTTGTCATAGAGATATGACAGAAAAATCTGTCTGTGTAGTCGGGAAATCATGTGGCTTGCTGATTTGATCTTATAGCACATGTTTATGTCATCATTTGTCATTTGGTCAAAGTGATCACACTGAAATCCAGAGCACGAATAGACACGTACCTCTATAATTATCACAAGACAAATATTTCCTGTGGGCATTTCTACTGCTGTGTGTTCACCAGTCACCTGTGTTGCTTTGTAAAACTGTAAGAACCTAGGAAAGGAATGTACTTTATTCTATTGGTGTAAGACTAAAAAGGACCCTAATCTTGAGACAACTATGTACAAATCTAATACACAGAACAATCATAAATAGAATGATGTCAAAATGTAGCTTAGTTTGAAATTCATAGGAAAAGTAGAAAACAAAGACTTTAAAGGGAAAAATAAGTGTATCTTTGATTTTTTTTTTCTTCCTCAATATGTATCATTTCAGCTCTATAGTTTATACTATGATAATTTCATTCTGCAATATCATCTCTGTGGGATTCCTTCTAAGGTGATGTGCCTTGGTGGTGTTTGCATGAATAAAGAATTCACATAGGATAGTAAAAACTATAACGTAAAATTCTCATGTTTCACTGTAAAAGCCAGAAAGTAACTTATGGGTGTTTGGAAAAAAAAAATAAATAAGGGTGCTGTATGGCCATCTGATGGAATCAGAGCTGTCTCCTATGAAGGTCTTTGCAGTTTCCTTTAAAATTCCTAGTACTTGCCATTCTGAGACAGAAAGCTGGAAGAGATCCAGTGCTCTTATCTGACATAGCAATTTCAGTGTTGTTCTCTCTCTCTGTGATTTAAAGTCAAGTAGAAATACAGAGATATCTGTAAGTGGATAGAAGTCTTGGAGTTATATCAGAACACCCTTGCAGGAGAGAATCTCCAGAAAGAAAAATATAAATGTCCTTGAATATATTTGCTCTGTACGTAGATACCACGTTATTTGGAATTCTGTATCAGCTACTGCTGATCAAAAGATGAAAATTTTAAAGAAGTTGATAATTCATACATAGGGGTAAAGACCAGAGTTAAACATTCCACTGTTTTGTAAACAGAGAAACATGAGAGGAATGCGGGAGCTAATATGCCATGCTCTGTAACAGCTCAACCGTCAGACTTGATTTTGTAAAGCTCCCTAATTTTGATAAAAAAAAGATTTATCCAAACCTGGGTTTAGAAAAAGTTTCTAGTAACAGTTCCTACTATGGTTATTCCTGTCTGTGCACAAAGTCCAAGTCCACTTGTGGTGGTTATTGAACCTCCAGTGAGAGCTGTGGAAGTCTACTTCTGTCGTTACCCATTACTGACATGGTGGGAAGTACTGATAAACTTTCAACTTGGATCTTCTACTTAAAAAAGGTCTTTGTAAGTTGGATCAGGGATGCTGAGAAAGAGAGAATTCATACTCATTGTAGCACAGTTACTTACAGTCAAATGTCTTAACTGATGACAGTATTAGTACATAATGAATGTAGTTCATTTGCAGAATTTCAGAGAGGACTCTCCATTGTTATACTTTTTTTCCCACTCTCTCTATTTGAGTATTTAACCTCATATGATATAATGAACTAATACAATAAATTGCACCCAGAAGATTAAACAAAAGACTTGCTGATCCTTTTAAGTCTGGCAAAATTAGCCTCTCAAATGTTCATCACATAATTTAACAGATATGCCAGTGACCTGTCTCCTGTTGCTATTTTTTTTTCCCCAGCTACTGGAAGTACTTGATGGGTGTTTTATGTCCATTTTTTAAAAAGTGTTTATCTTGTACATTTGTATTCTTTGCTTATGTTGCCACTTATTTTTTATTTTAGGCTGCTTGCAGCAAAAATGTATGAAATCCAGCATGTCCCACTGTGTCTAGAATATATTTCAAAAAGAGTAAATGCTTTCAGTACTTTACAAGTTTGCAGCCTCTGACACCTTTTGCTAGTATTTGTCTTTTGCTTTCTGCACAATTTACTCGATAGTGTGTGCTGCTTCCTTGTCAGACGCTGGCTGGAATTGTCTTGTGTGTCAGTAGTGGCTTATTTTACTTGCCACAGTTTAATGCAGAAGCAGTCAGCAGCAGCAAAGAAATCTGCTTTGTTTCAGTTCCCATTCTTTCCGTTGTTGCCGTTCTTGAAGGGTAGAAACCACATGCAAAACTATTTATGAATTACGGAGTTTCTCCTGTTCTCAAACAGAAAAGAATTTAAAAATTATGCAAAGTTTTACTCATCATTGTATGCAGTGAAAAATGATTTAAACAGTTTCCAGGAGTGGTAGTGAAGAGGCAGATAAATGAGTCAGATATGAATGTGTCAGAACAACAATATCCTTCAGCACGTATTTTTGGTATGTCTGTTGGAGGTCATTCTTAGGAAATTAGTGATGAGTTGCATGATTTAACCTAACAGTTACTTGGAGTATGTTTGGCTGATTTCTATTCCCGATGAAATAATGACTGTCTCTATTTGTCTCCAATTTGTACTCTACATGATTAAACCAAGGGTCAGAGGTCTTACGTAGAATCACTGTTTGGATAGTTTTAATCCTGATATTCAAAGTGATTCGGCTCTCATATTTTATGGTAAGATTCCGTTTGTGCATTTTTAATTTGAGCAATAAAAACTCTTACAAAACTGGTAAGTATGTGTGTGCTTGTAGGTGATGTTTTGAGATTGATAAAATTCAAAACAGAAATGCTCTGTTGATCTGGAGTCTAAGACAATCTGTAGGAGTTATTGCTGGGTTTGAAATGAAATGAACTTATATGAAGTGCTGCTACCTTTCCTGAGTTTAGTCATTACCTTTATTTAATGGGATAAGTTTTGGAGTTCATCAGTCAGATGTACAGGCCTCACATTGTCTTTACTTCCCTGAAAAATTGAATTACTTCCCGTAACGAAAATGCGGTATGAATCTATCTGTTAAATGGAGCCACGTAAACACCATAGAGTTAAAATTTACTTGGCTTTGGCTACTGTAAGAGGTACATAACCTTTCTTTTAAATATACTGACATGAAATACGTTCTAAGTAGCTGTCCCTCATACTATTGAATTTCTTCATTTAGGGTTAGGGAGCTATTCTGTAACATTGTGTCTTCAATTCGCATCTTAATTAACTTTGAACTGAAGCAGATAACTTATTTGACATTCTTTTGTGTCCAGTTATTCAGGATTAGTATTCCATGGGGAAAGACGCTGAGATAATAAGATTCTCACCACCTTGTGAAAAATCCCTCGGGTACTGGTTAAAAGTCTTGTTTGCAAGGTTCATCTCTGCTAAGTAGTATGAGAATATAGGACGTCATGTCTCACCATTCTCAGCTTCTTCTTAGATCTATAATTAAAGGTCAGTTTGTCATGCATATTCATCCACATTACACCAAAGTGAGTGCTTTCTGGGAGTCTGTGCGTGTGTCCAAGTGTACTGGTACCAGTTAGTAAGGTATCGTCGTACCCTGGTGACAGTGGTGTTCTTCGTAGTTTGAGGTGTTTTCTTTCTCCCTGCTACTCCTTTTAATAAATACATTAATCTAAGGTAATTCACAAAGAAGTAAATAATCATCTATTTGAGATTTATAAATAGGAATTTTGCTATAGCAGACAAGGGATGTGTTTTGATTTTTCTGAAGAGTGTTACGAAATGTTATTGCTCTGGAAAAAGGTTAGAAGGGCAATGCGATAATCCTTTTATCAAGATGCTTGTCATTCTCATTTAATCACAGCCAAAACAATAATGAATGCTTCTGAAGACAGTTGATCTGTGCTCACAGCCTTTTGGTCGGTTCACACACTGTATAGAGAAACAGTTTTGTGCAACTTTCAAGTAAATTTCATTGCTCTTTAAAAGTTAAAGGCTCTTATGCACACGGCTTGAAAGGAACTGAAGTTATTGTACAAATATGCATCATGGTTCTAAAAAATTAACATAAAGTTTTTCAAGATAATATAACATTCACGAAAATTCAGTGTACTTTTCTCTGTAATGCGGTTCCTGTGACTCAGACCTCTTGTTTCAGTTCAGACAAATAGAGATTGTTCCATAAAAAAAGCAAAGCATTATATTTGCTGCCATATTTAATGGCTTTATTTCACTTTATGGTATATAATTATTCTTGCCAGTTCCTTAGGATACTTAATAAGAAATTCAGAAGAGGCTGTTAAGGAAATTTCCATTTTTAATCTCTAATTTTTTTTTCTTGTTGAGTTTCACAGGACAGATTTTTACTTTTTGAAAAGATATTGTTGTGAATTCTAGATTGCTAATAGGGTTGGTTTTAGACATTCTTGCATACTCTTTAGGATCCATTTCTGGTTCAGGAAATGCAAATGAAAAATTAAAAAAATGCTTGAAGTTCAGGAAGCAAAGACAACAGCTACATAAAAAGGTGTAAGTTTTATTAAATGATTCATACTTTTTCTAACCATGAGAAACTTTGCTATTCGCATTTTGTACATTACAAACAAGCACAACTGATTTTTCTGGCTGGCTGCTGACCATGCAGGTTTCCATCTTCTGAAGTGAAGGTGTGTTTTCAACTTCCTTTCTATAAGAGAATATCTTATTTTGCTCTCTACCTGGTCACTGTTGTGACCAGCCTACCTTACTGTTATCACCTTTGAACTGAGAACAGCTTCTCTAAGACCTATGATATAGACTGTTTTTTTTCCCCCCTCTCTGTGGACAGGCAATATGTTTTACTAATTTAAAATGATTATAATTTCTTGCATACAAAATCATCTTTCTCAAAATCCTGACAACTCTTCTCTCTAAAGGCTTGAAAATCCTTACTATAAATAAGGGCAGCATCCTTAATAAGTAACTGTAACCCTGTGTTTCCAGTCCTTACATATTCAGCCTCATAAGAGTTTGAGATTTTTCCTCCTTCTACTACAGCCTTTCCATGTTTGAAGACGATAGTCACATAGCAGTTCTTCAGTGCTTTCTGTAGTGGAAGAAAGGAGGGAGTCAGTGAATTTTGAAACTGAGAGTTGTTTTTTCTGACATAAGGACTTCTTGCTGTCCCAGAGGTCTCTTACAGAGCCTCTGCATTGTCTCCTCTCCCTGAGGCTGAGGTGCTATCTTATCCATCATCATGGGCTTGTGCAAATGAGCCAGAGAGTCTCAATGCTAACATTTGTTTCTGTTGAAGGAGTAAATCAAGGAGAGTATGTCTGACATGAGTGGGTTATCACCAAGAAACACTACTCTCTAAAAAATTAAATTCCTTACAATTATTCATGTCTTCTTCCTTATCGCGCTCTTTATTTTGATCTTTTCACCCAGAGGAGCACCCGCCATAACCCTCTCTACGTACTTTTGGACTGCTTAGATGCTGTTGTGCATTCATATAGAAGTTTTTTTTTTTTTTTCCTAAGAGCAGCGGTTTTAGTAAATTGAAATCAGATTTTATGTTGTATACACTAGAAATTGTTGGGGGGAGTTACCCCTACCCTTTACCAGTTTTCAAAGAGAAGTCATGAATTGTGTTGAAAATCAAGGCTTCAAGGTTTAATGAGGTGATTATTTTTAAAAGGAGTACAAAATAGTTTCATTTTTTTTAAAGTACTTTATGCTGTTAATTTAGAAATGTTTCATTTTAACTGAATATGTAAGAATGCAGGTAAATGGGATTTTTATTAGTAATGTGCCTAAATTATTAGAGTTAGTTGACGATTTCACAGAATCATAGCATCACCAGGTTGGAAAAGACCTCCAGGATCATCAATTCCAACCATTCCTATCAACCACTAAACCATGCCCCTGAGCATCTCATCCACCCATCTTTTAAATACCTCCAGGGATGGAGACTCCACCCCCTCCCTGGGCAGCCTCTGCCAGTGCCCCATGACCCTTTTTGTGAATTTTTTTTTTTCTGATGTCCAGCCTGAACCTCCCCTGGCGGAGCTTCAGGCCATTCCCCCTTGTCCTGTCCTCAGTCACTTGGGAGCAGAGCCCAGCTCCCTCCTCTCCACAACCTCCTTTCAGGCAGTTGTAGAGAGCAATGAGGTCTCCCCTCAGCTTCCTCTTCTCAAGGCTAAACAATCCCAGCTCTCTCAGCTGCTCCTCATAAGACTTTCTTTTGAATTTGAAATGGTTTTCATCTTCACCTACTGGCTTGATTTGGTTTTGGATTCTTGTAAAAAAAGTCAAAACTTCCAAAGCATTTTGTCAATGATAAATGCAGACAGATGTCTTCCCACAAGTAGTTTCAGATTAAGGTAATCAGATTTTAATACAAGCATGATTCATTAAAAATTAATCTATTAAATTATTGATATTGTGCGTGTATATATGCAGAACTATGACTTTTTAGATATAAAAAACTGATCACAGAATTGTAGGATAGTTTGGGTTGAAAGGGACCTTAAAGCCCATCCAGTTCCATCCCCCTGCCATGGGCAGAGACACCTCCCACTGGCTCAGGCTGCCCAAGGCCCCATCCAACCTGGCCTTGAACACCTCCAGGGATGGGGCAGCCACAGCTTCCCTGGGCAACCTGTGCCAGGGCCTCACCACTCTCATAGTGAAGAAATTCTTCCTGATGTTTAGGCTAAATCTGCCCCTCTCCAGTTTGTACCTGTAAATCAGAAGAGGTCAGTAAATATAGAGCAACATTAAAAGTAGTTTTCATAGGTAGCCTTGCAGTCTGTGCAAATTTTGTAGGTAGGCTATTAGCTCTGGCATTTTAAATGGATTCATGTCTCTAGAGATAGACTTCTAGAAATTGTTTGTGTGTGTCTCACTTATTGTAATTTATTGTTTATCTTGGGCCAGAAAGTTGGGAAGTGGAATTTTTATAGGTTTTTTGTTTTCGACATTTTTCAAATTAGAGTTTTCCTTTATACATAATAAAACGTATTCTTGAACCTGTACCAATTGGGAATTAAAGTTAAGGGTCTGACTCCTCAGAGCAGACTCACAGCTCTAGCTGTGTTTGGGCTTATGTCTGTATTGGTATCTGTTTTGATGGGAGAGTTGGACAAATGTTACAGTCCTGCCAGTAGCTTTGCTTAGAAGGAAGGGTAAATGTTGGAGGCAAAGATTATCTTCTTTGCTAACTCCAGTTTCGCTGCATGGAGCAAGAATAAACAGCAGTTGAGTGAAGACTCATCAGTACTGTTTCATGTCTCTTTTAGCTGTGCTGCAGCCCCCAAAAACATGCCCTGTAAGTTGTTTTTTCTGGGTTTTACAGTCCCAGGATCCAATGAAATACATAGTTTAAATTGTTTTGTGGCTCAGTTTCTGTGATGTTTCTCCCCTCTTTTCCCTACTGTATGTATACAAGCATCCACAAAGGAGAAACTGTTACCACTTTAACAATATGGTCTAATTTCTGACCATTCTGACCAGTTTTGCATATCTTGGGGTTTTTTTTTGTGTCACACTGACAGATGCTTGTCTTTTAACCAGATAAAGGCTTTCTGTGGCCATTATTGGACTGATTCTATGGAAGCATAAGGACTCCTTGAAGTTATTTTCAATAAAATATTTTTTAGAGTTATATTTGAGGATGGGATTTTCTCAGCTTGTCATGCCAGGGCCCAGACTGGATGTGCCCAACGTAGTGTTGGGCTGAGGTGTTCAGAAAGGTGCTCAGGAGCAGAGTTGTAGAGTTGGGGCAAGGGAGATCACTGCTCTTACTGAGGAAACATTACATTATTTATGGACATTTCATTATTTAATGAAGCTATATGGAGGTAGATGGGGTTAGGGTTAGGGAAAGGTTAGAGCTCTCCATTTTGGGGTTGATTTAAGCAGTACTGACAGATTGAGGATAGGGCAAGTGATACTCGTTGTTTGGGAAAAATTTGGAATATTTCCCTGGTCTACTTCAAAGAGCAGTTTGTCTTATCTATACTAATATGATATCTTCTTCAGATTAAACCTGCATGTCTCTGGTCAAAGAATTTTTGTGTAATTGTCATAACTTTATTTAAAAAAGCAATAGCAGGTCAAGCTCAGAAGTAGTACACGTTATCATATGCCTGTTTCGTATCTGGGATCTTCCAGAGCTTTATAATCAGACAAACATGTTTTGAATGGAAAAAATGCCAAACCTTTGATTGAAGGCACAGAATAGTTAATACTCCTTTGCTTTTTTCTTTGCCAGATAAAACTCCCACCACTTCAGTGTTGCCATGCAATGGATTTTGTTTTGTTGTCTTTTCTTCCTTTTACTGGTGATTCATTGAGGTTACACATTTGTTAAACTACATTTTTAAATTTTTTCTTTCTTGTTTTTCTGTGGTTGGTATTCTGAGGGCTGCTTGAAAAAGTCCATACATTTTTCCAGCAGGCTAACTGTAATTCAGGTATTTTAGGAGTCATTTTATTCAGAGAAATACACGTTTAAAAAAATATTGCAAAGTGACTTTTTTATTTTTTTTTTCCGTAGACAACAGACAAATGGATATCTTTGCTGTTGAGCTTGGATCAATACTGGGGAATTGATAATTGCTGTCTTGGGTGGAGTTTAAAGTTATTCTTTTATTCCCCTTCTTCCCCGTGTCTGCACCCAAACAACTCCATCCTACAAACTTTAATTGGCTTAATTGAGGTAAAGAACAGTCTTACGGTGGACTCGAATAGCTGTACAGAAAGAGGGATCAAAGGAGGGTGGCTAGCATAAATGGGGTGATGGATTATAGTCATTTTGGGATTAGGGTAGAAGAACACAAATCCAGGTACTGTGAGGGCAGGAAGGGTTGAGATGACAACATGGTATAACAGGAGGAAAGGACAAACAAAAGGTAAGCGAGACCACTGGGTCTAGAGGGAATTTTGTAAAACAAGGAAGAACAGGACTTCTGACTGTAAAAACACAAATGTAAATATATAATCAACTCCTTAACACAAAGAGGTTACGATTGCTTAATTGTAATCAGTCTTAATGAAAAAGCCTAGTTGTTGTAAATGAGAAACTTAAGAAGTTTAGGTCGGGACAAATAGAAAGGACTCTGTTGGGCAGGAATTGGGGTAGGAAGGGAAAGTTCTTGAGAGGATTAGAATTGTGATAACTCTGGAGTAGGCACCAGGCAGGAGAGATTGAGAACTGTGGAGAAGGTTGTGGTATTAGATAGGGTTGGAGACTTCTTGGATATTAGAACAGGAAAACAGGCATTTGTAGGAAAAAAGTGGGTTTGAGATGAGGGGCAGACTGCAGAAAATATAGTGTTGTCTTTAACTAAGAGCCCATTTTCAGGTGGCTTTACTAATGCTGCTTGCAAAATTCCTTAAAAGCTCAAGGGACTCTCTAATCTTCTTTTTTTTTTTTGTTTTACATAAGCCCACAGGATCTGTGATATTTTAATAAGAGGACTTTCAATTTATTAGTTTGTTGCCAGGGTCCAGATATTACAGAAGTTCATTGTCCCTGTTGGCTGCCCTTGACATCACCTTTATCCATTGGGCCTCTTTGCCTCTACAGGGTAAAGCATTTACAAGCTGATTGGGACTAATAATAACAGTAATGTGGTTAGCTCATTTTTTCCAGGTTAAGAGTGCAACTGGGGGTAGTTGTCACCTGATAGGGAGCAATATGTTAGTGTATCAAAGTGCTCAAAGGCATTTAGATCGGAAACTGACATACTTGCTCTGATCGACTGGTAACAGCTGAAGTTGAACTTTCATGCAGTCCAAATCCACTGGTGTGTTCTGCTGCTAGACATTTAACCAAGTCCAAAAATTTGATATTTCAATATTCTGTACATAATTTCTTCTGAACACCACTGCTGGTATGATTGTTGTGTAATAACTGAGGTGGATGCGTTTGATATTCTCAGACACTCACTGGTTGTTGATTAGGGCTTTTATATAACACAGACTACAGAATAGGTTCTGATGGCCTTTTCTTGTTGGGAGGTCACATATTCTTTCAGTTTAATGAAACCATTTGGGTACATAGAATAAAAGAAAAATCAATTTCTGAGTTATTGATTGGAACTAAATTCAAAAGGTCAAATATAATGCTTGATCTTGAAGTCTCTGGTTTAGTACTCTGTTCAGCTGTGTATTAAGAATAAGGGTTGGCTGCTTATCATGGATCAGGGTCCTGACATAGAGAAAATGCTTTTTTAGGCAAGAGTAGCTGTCTCTGTACATCTAGGACCCCTGAATGGGGAGTGTACAGGGTTGAAATGGTTCTAGTTTTATCAATCTTCACCTAACATAATTTTAGGTTAAAATATGAAATCTGTATAGGTCTTTAATGCATAATGCTTGAGCAGTGATAGTGGAAGGTATAGAGAAAGGGTTAATGCCAGCCTTAGGAGTTTATAATCTCACTGGGAAAAACATATGACAAGCCCTTTCAAAACACTAGATGTGTGGGAATTAGGGTAGTTCTTTTTATAACCATCCATAGACCAACTTTCTGGGCAGCTTGACGGTTTGACATCATTGACCCATATTGACTTCACTGGAAAGTTGAAAGTAATTGCTTCTGTTATTTAATTGATGCTATAAAGCTATCACCACAGATTATAAGTATATACGAGCTCAGGAGTATATACTCCTGAGACTGTGCTGGTGAATCTTTTTATTTACCAAATTAAGAAAATCAACTACGATCACCTTCTGAGTTGACACACAGCTGTGTACAATGCTGTCAATGCACAAGGCAGTTCTACACATCATTTTCTGAAAGGCTGTTGAGGATCTGTGTAGTTTTTACTTTCACATCTTCTACCAACAAAAGCTGAATTCCTTTGAGCTCCGATTGGATCTTTGGGAGGAGGTGGAAATCACAGGGAGCCAGGTCTGGTAAATAGGATGATGTTCTTAGCTAAAAACAGCTTCACAGAAAAAGCATTGCGGTCTGGCACGTTGTCTTGATGTTAACTTGCTGTTCACTCTAGAACACTGATGTTTTGTGACTGAGGGTAAATAAAACATCTATACTGGAACACACACCCACTTGTATGGAGTGAAGCGATTGAGTTTAGCCTTCTCTCATTGTGACAGGTTAGAAGAAGTTCTACAACCATGTCTTTGTCCTCTGCCACTCTTGGTTCCCAAGCATAAACTGATAAATCTTGGTAATCTACCAGCTTTACCTGAAGAATAGACCTTAGCACATATAGGAAAAGCATATTAGACAGTAGACAGGTAGAAAATGAGACAGAGGAAAACCTGACTGTGCTTGGGCTTTCAGTCTTAATGTATTTACATCTTTAACACAGACTACTGCTGTCCACATTCTGTGATGAAAAATTTTTGAGAGATTTCTTCGGATCAGCTAAATATTTAGTAGTGTTTTTATTAGTGCTTCTCTTTTCAGAGTTATTGCTCTGTTTATGGAATGAAATGCACATTTCTGCCTCCATCCTTGCTATTTTACTTAATGATAGCATGTATTTCTTGTTTTGCATATAGAATGCACATCTCTAGGTCTCCCATACTTGCCCTGCTCAACACTGCAATTTGATTTCTTCACCACTTGTTAAGCTCATGTGAAAAGACAGCTTGGGAGATGGAAAGGCATGGTGAATCTTTCCACATTGAGCAACTGAATATAACAAAAAGAGAGGAGAGAGAGAGTAAACAGACTCCAGCAAGACGCATTGTCTGAATGATGTGTAATATAGTCAGGCTGAAGGTAGTGGATGCTGTATGGAATGAGTTAAACTTCTGTCCTGAATCTTTAAAGTTCTGTTTATCCTGCAGCAGTAAAAGGTCTCTCTCTTTAAGGGAAGTTAAAATTATTCAATGGGAATAAACACTTTTATGGCAAATATTGTTCCCTGAGGAAAAACAGAATTATAGGAACGCAGAGCCTCGTCTGCCAGTCTGGTCTCAGTGGGAATGACACCTTGTAGAAACAGCATTTGTTCATTTCTGACTGTGTATTGAAGTGATTTCCATGGATGCTTGTGGTGATGCAACTCTCAGACCACAGCCAAATCGTCTCCCACAGTGGAAGCTGTTTGAATTGAAATAATTAGAAAATTTGTATTGGAAACCTGTTTCTCTCAGAGTTTTGCTATTGCAGCAAAAGGCAATGTGTTCCTCAGGACTGTAGCAAGGTATTTGCTTTAAAATCAGTTGACAAACTAGATTTAGCTAATGCCTAATAAGCATGGAATTAATAAAAAAAATTGCCTATACAGAATAGTCTTAATTTATTAGACTCATTGCATTAGCACTTTTAAATGACATTGAATTTTAGGATGTATAATGTTTGAATGCGTGCATTCCCTGAGACTGCAAGCAGCTTAATGTTATTGCAAGATATGATGGGCTGATAACAATAAAAGAAATCAGCACTTTATTGTTTTGTTTAGGTTCTGAAAATCAGAGATGAGGAACAAAATAACTGTGTTCATAGATTTTTATTGGTAAATTCCTCATCTGCATAAATGTGACTCAGTTAATGACAGCCAAATGGCTCAATGCTGAAGTGAGGGTATTTTAGAAAAGGCTCTTTACGGAGGGGTTTACTTTTCTTTCAAGGAAGATGATATAAATACAAATCATATTAACCTAGTAACAATAAAAAATTATAGCTTTAAATATCACCAGTGCTACAAAAATTTTGAAGTTGATTGACCTGAATATGACTGGCAGCTATCACCTCTGGCGTGCTTGTGGCTGCTGCTGAGGTAACATACTGAAATCAGTGGTGAGGTACAATTTTTAATCCACAGTGTGCCTGTGGGGCTGGACAAATACTCTTTTTCCTGAAGGTATACTGCATTTTCAGAGTATTTAAAAAGCTAATTATGGGAAGGAGGTATGCTAAGCTTCGTGATTCTCCTGTTTTAAAATCCCAACTCCTCCTGCAACTGGTAAGTATCAGTGTAAGCAGAGCTGTAAGGTTTATGGTGAGCTGGCTTCTCTGTTAAATTAATGCTAGGTATGTGCCTTTTTCTTTAGGTGGGCTGTAAATGAAATTGAAATATTTATGTTTTTTCTGCTTTGGTAGAAATGCATTTTGGTTTACTGGTTTGTAATAATTAAATAACTAACCCATATGATTTCTACTGAAATCCAAGAAATAGAACTTTGTATTTTATATCTTCCATATGAGCTCAGACCATCTGAGAAATCTGTGTCACTTCAGTGAGCTGCTTTTCTTAAACCCTCTGTGGGCCAGAGAGCACTAATTGTGATCCTTGTGTTAGCCATTGCACAGCAGCTCTCAAATGCTTATTCCACACTAAGGGCCAAATTTCAGTTTTTAGTAGAAATGGTTGCAGTTCTGTGCACTATAGAAGAGTTTAATCAGGTTTGAGGTGCCAGATTTGAAGCCTTTATTCTTCAGTCATTTTCATAGATGTTTTAACTGTGTCCAACTCTATCATTCTGTTTCTGAAAACTTAATTTTAAAGTAGCGGTAATTTTTTAAAGCAGCTTGATTCTCACCATAGGGGTTGGAAATGAAATGATAGCAAAAAACCCCCCTTAGTTTATGAGACATCTCTAGAAATGGAACTATATGTTATAGAAATAAATTTGTAATTGCAGTATGTAAAGTATGAAAATATTAGCTTCAGAGTTTAGCATTAGGTTTGATGGGTGAATAAACATAGAAATGTTGCAACTCTGCAGAATTGGCATCCCAGAGTCAAAACTTTAAATGTGTTGCAGAAATGTTACTAGTAGTTTGAGCCGAGATGCTGAACTTCACAAATAGACTGTAAAAATATAAAATGTTCTTTGTATGAAGGCTTAGGTTTGTGAATTTAAAAATTATTACACTTGGTAATTATTTGGTTTTGATTTTTTGCACGATCAGGCAGAAGTGTGAGACGACGTATGCACATGATGACTAAAACTAATTTTATAAAAGTGAACACATTTTCATATGAAGTCAGATCCTGGGAATACCGCCTACGAGAAGTAGCAACAAAAGCAAAACTATTTGTATCTCTAGATTCCCTGGTAGGCAAGTGACACTGTCTCAAAATGGAGAGTGAAGCATTTTGAGTGAAAAGACCCCAAGTGGGCTTGAGGATTTGTGCGCAGGCATAAATGTTAGGGAACAAGCCAAATTGAAAATGGAAGGATTACTTGGGGGCAACATTTACTTGGCATTTGGAAAGGGAGACACTTGAATACTGCTTTCTAGTACTCTGTAGGACAGCTGGAGGTCTACCCTTCCTCTTGTGTTATCTGCAGCACAGGACTGTTGGTTATGTCCTTCCCTTCCAGTTTGTACCCCTCTCAGGGCTGTTTTCCACCTTCTCACAACTCCCAGATCTCAATTTTGATTATAGTGTAAATATCTGTTAAGGCAAATATCTTAAAGACTTTGTTTTGTATAGGAAATGCATTGAGCAAGCATGTAAAACTACATGTGTATCTGTTTGTATGTGTATGATCCATGTTTGTGTTTTCAGTAACATTTAGATTCATAATTTGGGCTATTTACTCCTGAAAAAAATCATATTTTTGAGGTGCGTGTTTCACAGGCGTTTTGTCTTTACTCTGACTGGAAGGCCAAGGAAAAATTTTCAGAGTGTGGCATAATATACTTGGTCTGATGACAAAACTATTAGCACTGGGACATTTTGTCTTCACTGCTGTTCAAAACACTGAGGAATTCAAATGTGTGAGAGAGTATATTCGTTACTGGACTAAGACATACTTCGTTTTAGTTGGTATCTAGAAACGTGTTTTCTGTTAACACTCATGTTTTATATGAATTCATGTGGCAAAGATTGAAAATGGTAGTGGTGTGTACAGTGAATACTGTTATAATGGCATACACATTCTATGAACAGTAAAACAAAGAGGATAACCTACTCAGTTTATTTTGGTAAACAAGATTCAGAAGAATAAGAGTATATGTATAATTTCTTTAGTAACTAACAGGCCTATTGGAAATATTCTTTTTATCTGACTTCATTTACTATGAAATTTTTTTTTATGCATACCCCAGTTACATTAAATGAACAAACAAAACCATAGAAAAGGATTTTTTATCTTTCAGTAGTAAGTCTAGTCTTGAAGTTGGTGTCACCTTTCTAGAGGTGGAGATGCTTTGATTTTATTTTGAACTTGTACAACCAGGGAAGAAAATGGATCCCTACCAAATAACAATAAAGTTAAATAATACGTTGGTATTAATGGAATAAGGAGGGGCTTTGGTTTTCATGATCGATGCAGAACAGAACTGAGTTTCCAAATTAGTGGTGCGGTGATGTGAATAGTTAGGAAGAGAACTCATCTTGGTAACAAAGTCCATGCTTATCCTGTTAAAATCTTAAAAACTCAAAAGACAAAAAAACCAAGAACCCCAACCCCAACAAAACATTCTGAGTGATCTAGTGAAAATAAAATCTGATTGTTTAGAAACTGAGTGTAAAATCTGAAAGTAAGCCAAGAGATTTTTTTTTCCCCCCTGCTCCCAGATTGGACCCTCACAGTGTTCCAGGAGGGGCTGGAAGCCACATCTGTGCTTGGTAATGGGCAGTTCTCTTTTGGAACAGCTGTACACTGTGTTTAAACTAAAAACGAGGTGACTCAGTTTAACTGAAGCCTGTAGTTAAATTGGAGATCTAGATAATTCTATAAATTGGAAATATAAAGCCATTATGTATCTGATCTTCAAAGCATTCAGTTCCCCTGTGCATAAAGAGTGAATCTATAAGCACCACACAGAGGAGTGACTGCAGGTGTGCAAATCTGGGCACTCACTTAGGAAAGAGACATCCGAGTTCTGTTTCCATCTTAATGGAATTTTTGGCTTTTCACCTCAGGACTGATGAATCAGTCCTATGAGCTGGGACCAGGTGGTCTACCCTGAAGTTTGTTAGTAGCACACCCTGGCCCTGTGGAATCTGCCTTGTCACCCTCCTTCAGTATGAGGGATGAAACAGTGCCCTACCTAACGTATTCTATAGTCTGGTAGTCAGGCCTGGAAGTGGAAGGTCTGGGCTTGAAACGATGTCAGGCTGAGCTGTGTGATATCCTGAGACATGTATCTAATCTCTGGAGTGAGGAGGGGAATTGGATGAACTCAATATCTCTTACTTTCTACTAGCTACCTCTTGCTAGCTGTTCTTTTTGTGCATCGTGTTTCTGAATTGCCCGCTGGGAACTAGCTGTCTCTCCTTATTGATGATATCGGAATGTAGCTATCACTAGATGGCATCTAATTTTGTGCATTGAAGTTCTTTGGAGAAATTCACGTGCGTGTCTGTATTCATCATGAAATTTTCAGTCTGCAGTATGGAACAGGATACTCTTTTAAGGATGAATTCAGTTGTGCCTCCACTCAGTAGAAATTATTTGTTTAAACCCTCTACCTGTTTGGAAAACCACTTGAAAATGCTGAAAATTGAAGGATTAATAAGATGTACATGGAATATGGGACAAACACTTAGAAGGGGCTTCCACTCTTTGGTACATAGTGAACATCAGTGTCAGCAGTATGCAGCATGCTTTTCAGCAGATAGTTTCCAGTAGTCTACTTTTCTTAGATGCTAGCATTGCTTAGAAATTCCAGGAGATATATATTATTGTCTTGTCTTTTTGCTTCTCCTGTTAAGCAGCATCTTCACTTGGAGGGGAAGGGGAGGAGAAGAAGAGAAACATATCTGAAAAAGCTACAGTACATAGAAACGTAGTACATAGCTGTGGTCCTGGCGGCTTCATGCTGGGGAAGGTGAGGAAGTCAGAATGATGAGATAGACTTCAGGCAATTTAGTAATCCCCTTCCCTCAGTCATTGGTGTTCCCCCCATGGGACCTGGAAGGATGAAGAGAAGGGGATACCACCAAAAATTAGCAGTTCTCTGAGCATGGGAGTTGGCCAAACTCTTTGTCCCAAGAGAATTATCTGGATAAAGTAGCACTTGTTTTTTTCTGTAAATTGTTCATGAACAGGCATTCCTCATTGGTTATTCACAAATGTTGAAATATTTTGTGAACGAACGTTAGCCCATGGGCATAAAGTGTTTGCTTGAATTGTTTGCAATTTGTTGTTCCTGGTGTGCAGTTGGGAACCCAGGTCACAGAGTATTGTTTCTACTTTTAGGTTCAGTGACTAAAGAGTAATGAATTATGTGTAGCTAGCAGTAAAACACATTTTTATTCACGGCAGCTGTGGATTTGTACTAAGAGGTGGATACCACCTCTGGCTCAAGAAGTCCCAAGATAAAGAAGTTATACTGCACATTGCCAGTTAATAATTTAGAAAGTATCAGTTGTATTTTTTCTGTGCTACATACTTTTCCTAACTTTTCCTGGCTGATCACTGTCAGAGATAGGATGCAGAGCAGAGGGAACCTGTGATATGATCTCTTGCATGTGTGCTTGTACTTATATGAAATCCCAAACACTTGAGTATATGCCTTTTTTGATATGGTTGGGTTTTATGTAACACTAAATTAACCAGGACTAATTTTCTGGGTACCATCTGAAAAAGCTTTGCTCATGAGCACAAACATCATACATTCTTACGGATTTTTTTATTAGGTAGAACATTCTGCTGAATTATGGAAAGAATAATTTTTGCACACTTTACCATTGTAAACTCAGTGAATAGTTCTTATTGAACCTGTATAATACCCTTAAAAAGAGAGAAAGTGGTATGAAAGTTCAGTGAATTGGAAGTTTGGGAAACAGGGAGTAAAAAAGAACTGTATTTTTTAATGGTTTTTCACTATAAATTGGCATAACTGAATGGGATGAAAGAAACTTAGTAACAACAACATACTGAAGACTTGACATCTATTAATTTTAATCTTTCCTTTCAGGGGTTTCCTTCTTAGTATTAAAAGCTTCTTCACACCACTAGATTCCTGTACTCTGTTACAAATGTGGTATAGTATATGTCCTATACAGAAATGGTAAACTTCTTTGCATGGCTTTAGATTTCTGTTGTTTAAAATTGAGAGAAAAAAGAGTGCGAAAGAGAGTAAAAATGCAATGTTACTTTAATGGTGCATTAAAATTGTTTATCTA
Source organism: Cuculus canorus (assembly GCF_017976375.1). NCBI lineage: Eukaryota > Metazoa > Chordata > Aves > Cuculiformes > Cuculidae > Cuculus > Cuculus canorus. The sequence goes on from NC_071407.1 coordinate 8,008,381, forward strand.
TTCATATATCTTATAAATAATTGGTTATTGCATAAGGTAAGTATTTTTTTATATGCTACTGTTTACATTTTATGGTATACTCTTCCAGGCAGTGTCATTAAGAGAACTGTAGCTACTGCTATTGAACAATGAAAAGCTATATTTTACTGGTTGCATCATCAGTAGGAAATCTCTTTCAAAAACAATTTTTCCCCACCTTGAGATTTTGTTTGGCTGATGATTAAATATATGTGTATGTAGATCAGAATGAATGCGAAATCATTCTTATACACATTGTGTTGGTTATAAAGAATCTGTAAAAAATAGAAACAAAAAGAAGGAAAAACTTCTAGGAACATGGAGTAAAGTCTTATTTACATCATCAGAGCAGGAACTGACGTGAGGTCATTAGCTTTTGCTTACATTAAGCCTGTTCCATTGGTTTCAAGTACTGTTTTCTCTTGCTGTTGGGAGAAGGTGAGACAGCACAAGGATTCTATTATTTGTCGGTGTGCAATTGCAGTCAAACTCCTTGTTGCAGAAGATCCAATGTTAAAATTTCTGTAGAGCAGAAAACCAGTTGTATTACTACACATTAGCCGTAGTGGAGGAGACATTGGCCTGTTGGCCCGTCAGCATCGTTGGATGAGTGAATCAGCACGTACCTTACAGCCAGCTTCCCATGCTGCGTGCTGCCACGTGCTTGCTTAATTGAACAGCAACGGGAGGGAGAACTGACAGAATGGGATAGGCTGTTAGGCATAAAGTACAAATCTGTTTGAAATCACACTTCCTGGATGTTCTGTTCATTTTTCAAAAGCCTATAGAGTCTTATATGTTCTTCTAAGAAGAACCAAGGTGTGTCCTAAATATGAGGTGGTTATAGTTTCAGTAGGTTTTGAATTTCACATCACATTACGTTGTCTTCTGTGGGCTTATTCGTGTTTTATCTTGTAATGTGTTGAGTATATGCTATGATTAGAAAAAAAATCTAAAAATGATTTGTGTGAAACTGTGGTGTAATTCTCAATATACTAGTGGGTATGGAGGATTAAAAGATGAGTCTTGAAGACATGCTAGAAACCTCACAATTCATTTACTCTTCAAGGTACTCTGCATTGCTATTGTTATGATGCATTTGTCTCAGTAAAAAGAAATCCTTGTACACAAGCTGCAGCAATGTCAATGTATTCTTAGTAGAGCGATCAGCTATGTTATAATCTCAAAGGTAAGAATATTGATTTGAGAGCACACTTAACCTGGAGGAGTGTGCTTCTTTCCTTCTTTCAAATACTATGATTTTACTCATCTTACCTTAAATAAAAGGAATAAGCAACAGACACTCTCCCATCCCCCCCTCCACCGCAGGAACATAACTGTGCTATTGTAAGGTTTGGCCACATTTCTTCCACCAATAAATGAGTTTTTAATACAGGGCACAGCCTTTTGCTTTGGGGTGGGGATGGTGAAAGGATGGACATATGTGGGAGAGAGAGGGAGAGGGGAAGAGAGTGCGCTTGGGGTATTGTTTGCAGTATTCTGTTAACTTTAGTGGCATTCATGGGTACAGGACTTCTACAACCTCATATCCTTCTTAATACTCACCTTTAATTGCGCTGTAGAGGTGTATCTGAGGCCCTTTGCAGCATGCAAAAATAACAAAGGTGCAAAGAAGGACTTTGGAAGGGTAGAGTTTAGCATTTTGAGTGACAGAAAACTTCTTTTAGGCTCTCCCTGAAGTCACCCGACAGGATCAGGCTCACCAGATTTGAATGGTTTAGTTGGCCTCTTTAGTGGGGATACGCAAGGGTTGGGGCTGCTCTCGTGGTCATTGCACGTCTCCCAGAAGAAGGATGAAAGAAGGACAGTAAACTTTTTCTTTATTCACATGTGACTATTTTGAGGCAGTGGAATGGCCCCAAATAGGTGCGCTGAGACTTTTTTTTGCAATCTCTGTGATGAAAGGATGCAGATTCACTTCTGGAGGGGAAAACCCTACATGAAAGACCTCCAGTGTAGACTCTGGCTCTTAAAAGATATACAAAGACTGTGAACAGGGAATTAGTAATCAGAATAATTCAGGACAAAGAAAGCTTGGGGAGGAAATGAAACATAGAGTCATGATTTCATAGCAGATGAAATGAACGTAGCGAAAGAGAGGCCGTGCTAATTGTAATCAGGCATTGATTCCCTGTGAGGGATGACAGAATAGGCAGTGCTGCTGCGACTGTGTGCCAGTTACATTCATAGCCAAAATATGCATACAGCTGTTGTTTTGAGATAGCATTTCTCTGTAATGTGCCATTTTGTTTTATTCCTGTGAGTCGTGAAGCGATAGATGGTTTACTTGAACTCCATCAATGTAAAATGTGTTGCAAACAAAGGCTGCGCATGCTATCATGTTATACTTCTCACCGTTTTTATAGGCTCTCTGCATAAATATGAACACCCTCCTTCAGATTGTTCAGTTGAGGAGCTGTACATGAGTGGCTTGTGGAGTACACTGGGCTCTTGCTCTGAATAATAAGCAAAATTAATTGTGTAGAGAAAAAAGTCACTTATGCTGGCTGAGAATGAATTAGCTCATGTCTTAAGGGAAATGTACTGTTGTATTTTGTCGGATATAAACAGAAATGTGTGTGCTGATGACTGGGTAGTGCAGTTCTCTGCCACCCTCTGTGCACTGACCTCTGTCTTTAAGAATCCTCGGTTCAGCTCTGAGGAAATGGCATTTACACACCTGTGTTCTTGCATCTATTATTGGAGATGTTCTCTGTGAGAAGAGTAGGACAGAGAATCACTAGGACAGTCAGGACTTTCTTCTGTATCAAAGACTTTGTCTATCTGGCTTTTACAGATACCAACTTAAGACGGACAAGGAAAATTTTTAAACCAGAAATTTCATCTTTAAAAATCAGAATATAGCATCAGGCTGATACCGAGGAGAACAGTAAATAATTTGCCAAAATGATATCCTATATTTTCATTGCACAGTTTTAACTGTAATTGAAGTCCAAGCTCTTTGCCATATTTTCTGGAAAAAAATAAATAACAAAAGCAGGAAGGAGAAAAATCAAGGAGATGAAAAATATCAGTCTATTTGCATATACAGTGACACAGTTTCTCTCTTTCATCCTTTGGATTGGTTACATCTGACCATCTAGGCCAGCTGCTCTACATTAAGCTACACCAATCAGTAATGCCTGTAGAAATAATATAAGGTACATTGTAGAGAATTTAGCTGTAACAACAAAACGATAATGAGCATTAAATTAGTTCTTTTAATCAAGTTATACCAAACCTGCCCCAGTTTTTTGCAAGTATAACAGTGAAATGTTATAAAAATTCACACATCTAATTGATATCTGTATATTGCTAAAATTTCTAGTTTGGACTTGCTATAGTGTATAAACCAGGCATTTCTTTGGCTGAAAACCCACTTGTTTCTCTAAACTAATGACAGGCAGTAAGGGAGATTTAAAGTGGATGGATTTATAAAATTAGAATTAGCTTTATGAGCAGAATTTAAGAGCTATATAAAGTGTCAACCTCTGTCCTTTTTACTCAGCTTTGGCTTTTTGTCAGGTAAACATTATTTTATGCTTTCACTGAGTTAATATTCACTTTCAGTTGCCGTTTTCTTTCTTGGCTAGGGTTACAGATTGTGCCTGTAGTTTAATTATATTAAATTATCTCTAAGTTTCATAATATGCTGTATCTGTTAATGGATATACAGCCACAGGAAAGGTTTTATCTGTAAATTTGAGAAAGGTTTTCTGTGCAGAAATCTGTTATGGAAACTGATGTTCAAACCCCCACAGTTTCTGCCCCAGTTCCTGGAGCACAACCTCTTCCACCCCAACCCCCGAGATGCTCACTATGGGTAATCTAAATTGAATGTATATATTACTCAAAAATAAGTTTTCTTTTTTAAAAATAGATGTTTTACTTTCAAAATAGTTCAAAACATCCTTGTGAAAAAACATTCCTATTCAGTTCTGCTTCCATGTAAACAAGTGATAGTGTTCCTGTTGCCTTCAGTGGGTGCAGCATTATGTTTGCTACTATTTTCTATCGTATCTGTGAAATAATTTTCATATGTACAATTTCATCCAGGTTTGCTGATAGCTAAACAATTTCAATTGTTTTAGATTAGTGCCTAGGAAAGTGTAAAAATTTGCTTTACTCCGGGGACATGCCTTTTACTTTTCTTTGCGGAAAGGAAATAGAGAAAATACTGAAGGATTTAATTTACAATTATGCAGTGAAAGAAGTTTTTATAATGACATCATCAAACTAATCTGAAAATAAAGGAACCTCTGCTTTTTGGACACTGAGAACGGAACTCATGTTAATTTTCAGTATCACCGGTGCAGTGATTTACACCGAACTGTCTAGGATCCCATCACCCATCACAGTGCTGGGAAGCTGAGTCTGTAGAGTCACTGGAGTCTACAGTCTGGCAACTCATAAATGCCAAATTTTGGCTGAGTTTAATTCCATTGTCTGTGTTGATTCTGTCCCCACTGGTGCAGTAAGGGTTCGAAGCAGCTCCCCCGGGTGTAGATATGGATACTGTAGATACCAAAGTCAAAATAATTAGAACTGAGTAAGAAAGATAATTATTCTGTATTGCAATGTGTGTGCAACAATTTCTCATTGTTGCATTGCCAAACGCTGATGAATCAATAGACCCAGATATTAAAACAGATGACTTGAAATTTAAAGTAGCAAACGTCTGATACCCTAGGGTCTGTCAGATATTGATTAACACTGAGGAAATATGATATATCAGTATTTTTCATTTAATCTGTTAATTTATACTTAAATTAAGATTTAATTTAAATGAAAGATGAATGAGCTTCACCAAAATAAAAGTGGTTGGAATAAAATTCAGAAGATAACTAACCTTTACAATCAGAAACATGAGTTCTTATACATATACTACTTCTCTCCACCTCACCAGTTGTCAAATGCTACATTGTCAACACTATGTAAAGGGTAAATTTTGAGACCACATAAACTAGCTGAAAAGTAGGTGTGAGTTGTTTGGGACTGTCCTAAACAAAACAAGTTGTTTTAGAAAGATGAATTTTCAGTTCTGAATATGTTGCTAGATGTCCAGCCACATTTATTGCACTTCTGTTTTACATTCTCTGCAGCTTTTGAGCCATTCAAAGGGAATTGATATTTCTAAGATGTATGACTATACCAGTCAGCCAGACCCATTTGGACGTAAATCCCAAACACTACACAAATCATTTCACAGTAAAAAGAAAACAAATAAATTTAAGTTTTGTGGTGGTCAAGTGCAAAATTGTGTAAGCTTGTTATTTTGTCCATCTAAATTGAAATGACTGTGAACCTAATCAAAATACTCCGTGGAGGAAAATGAATACCAGATTAGGAACAGAACGAATAAAAGAAATAAATAATCACTGTGTAGCACTGTAAGATTTGTGACTTGAAGGTTGAGAAAATTAAGGGGAATTTAGCTGCAGTAAATGTACTGTATCATAGTGAAGTGTAACGTAATTGTAATGTTAAGTCCATTTTGTAGGAACAATAAAAAAAGATCTTAAAGAATTTTTTTTTTTATTTAAAACCTGTCCCATGTGACATTGTAAGTAAACTATACAAATATGTCTCATTCTTAATAATTACTTACCTTAAGCAGGTCTGCTTGACACCCACACCGGTAAATTCCTATTAGGCATATATCAATACTAAATTAGGCCCTGTATTTCCTGACAATCTGAACAGCTTGAAGGAGCTTGTTTTTGTATTTTATTTGTATAGCTATTACCTCCAAAGTAGTTGATTTTGGTTGTCTGAGAATCTTTTTTTTTTTTTTTTTTTTGTGCTGAAGCCGGTCAAAATCTTGTGCAGTGATATTTCTCTGTACTTAGCAAATAATTGTGTTCCTGTAATGGCAATAAACAGTGTTTCATGTGCACGTCTCATAAAAGGAATGCAGAAGCAAAGGATGAACAGCATCAAGAATGTGCCTTTGACATTATATGAGATACTACATTATAGGATTGTCCTACTGAGTTATTAACAAAGGCTTGGTGGGTCATAAACGCTTCACAACTGCAAAGTACACTTTGCAAACTAGATAATACTAATAGCCTTTTAGCCCAGAGTATTTGTCATGACTAAATGCATTAAAAGTTGGCTTATTGTCTCCAAGATTGTACTCCTATGTGGCAAAGCTACTCTGTAGAAAAGCAAAGCAAAGAGAGGCGTGTGGGAGGAAAGACATCCCTGTTGTCAGACCTGTAAAGCAGCTGTAGATGTTACTTCTACAGTCTTGATGTGACAGCAGGTTATACAGCCCGAGTATTCAGCTTTTTCACTGGAAAATGAAGAAATGACATTCTTTTGGCTCTATTTCTGGATCCACGTGGCTACTCCTGACTTCTGACATTTAGGAAGTCATGATACTCTGAATCTGCAATCCCAATATTGGTCTTGCCATAATGGAATTATGCTTTTTTGTTACCAGGTGATCTATAGTGGGAGAGGAGATGCCATTTTGCTAAACGTCCCACCCGATGGAATGTTTTCAATTAGGGAAGGCATTAACTTGCCAGTACAGATAATAGATTGTTTTGGGTTTTTTTTACTGTCTGGCTATTATATAGATGTAGCTTGAATCCTCAAGTTATTTGTGACCAAAAAATGCCTATTCTGTAGCAGCTGAGTATTGGTTTGGACTATCCAGAAGACTGATTCATGAATCTATCAAAACCTGGGTGGTTTTGCTGTTGTGGTAGCAAATAGCTATGTATGAGCCCCTGCTGCCTCCGTCCCAGGCTGGATGTTTCTGGCTCTTCCATCCTGTCATCTTTTGGACTTCATATGATTTTATTCTCAACACATCCTGTGTTAACACTTCTTATTAGTCTCTCATAGGCCACAAACTACTTCATTATTCTCTTTCTGCCTTCAGGCAGCTTTTGTATTGATGGTGTGTTTCAGGAGTACCATTGACTCTTAAATCCTGTGAAGCTGAAGGGCTTTAAAGCTTCATAATGTTGTTCTCTCTTTCCCAACAGACTAACAGGAGATCTCTGAGCAGTTCTCTCCAACCGTATGTTTGTTATCTGTCTGGGAGTGCTATGTGCAGTGGTCACGCTTTTTCCCTGCAGGCTGGAGGGTGGTGCTAGGGCAGCCTGGTGGGTTACACACCCATAGGGAATTGCTCCATAATGGCTAATGAACCTCCTGTGTGTCATTGCCACTGTGTAGGGAGAAGTTGCGAGGACAGTGCAACAGTCTTTTGCTGTGCTCTGGGAAGCATGTTCATCCTTTCTCTTGTTGGAGAGAGACATCTCAGCACACACACACATTGTCACAGTGGAGATTCACCACTGCTCTGTAGAAGTGCTGGAACAGCAGCACCCGAGAAAGTCATTGGTAAGGAAAAGCATTTCTGGGGTTAAGTTGTATGTACTTAGAAAACAGCAGAACAACTTAAACTTCAAAACATAGAACTGTCTTTGGTCTGCTGAAAAAGGGTAAGTCGACCAGTCAGAAAGGTAGTTCTTACTTTTATTTACTGGCATCCTTGTTTATTATCTTAACCCAAAAGCTAAGGACTGTGTGGATAGGTAAGATGAACTAATTTCGTTCTGAGAGTTACTTTTTAATGTGAGAGAGGAAGAAATAATGAATGCTTTGCTCTGATCTGCCTTTTGACTGTAGTTTTGTACCTAAACAAAGAACTATTCATCCAAAACGCTCCGAATTGTCACTTTAGAGAGCTTATTAATAAGATTTATCCATCCCCAGATCCATGGAACAAAACAATAACAGAATGTGATTTTCACTACCACTTGTTTAATGATGACCAAGCAAGGGATGACATTTCTCCTGAGGTTATGTGATGTACACTCTTCCAAAAATGTTGAAATGACTTGCAGAGACTAATTCATCTTGGAAGTGATACATTTCAGCTATTGCTGTAATCTGTTTCTTAGTTTGTAACATGCATCAGTTCTCCAGCTACCTCAGATTGTTTCTACAGCCCCAACTCCATAACATTTGCAGAATGCATTTCTGGAACTTATGTATTTTGACCTGCAAGTGAGTTTGTTCTCCAGCCGCGAGTTCATTCCTACCAGTCACCCTGCCCATACTTGGCAGTCGCCTGATATTTGTAGGTTGTAAAAAAAGATCTCTATAACTTTTTTTTTCTTTGAAACTTCTTATTGCTATCAGGAAATATGAAATATGAAAAGCTTGTACTGATTCTTGCCTTAGATGGATTTTTGACTGAAAAAAACCCCTAGGTAGTTAGGATTCCCTTCTTGTTAGCCTTTTCTTGAACTGATGGAAGGTACTTTTCTATTACTCAGCAAGTAAAAGTTGAACTATTTTGCTTTTATGAAGGGTGGAAGGAATGATTATAAGATTAAGACATAACTTTATAAGCACAAAAGTAGGGGGATTTGAAGGTGAAATGATTCGGCTTTTGGTAAGGTGAGGCTGTCTATTCACTTTCCCATGCATGACTCCAATTTAACACTGTTACCTAGACAAAGCTAGGTTTTTATTTCATATTGTATTTCACTTTCTTCACAGCAATAAGTTTCAGTAACAACTGGTGTCGGTGGATACTGAATTTATGTGGTGAAATCCTGACCAACATTGGTAGTTTTGTGGCAGTAAATAGAGATTGTCCTGTTTTATACACTGTTGGTTACCCCATATACATATACAGTTGACTCCTTTGAGTTAAAGTTTTTTTTTAGTTTTATTTTCTATCCCTTGCTTTGCCATTGGCCTGAAGGTGTAAATGGCCAAGTAGCTTCGCCTTTCTATGCCTCAGTTTTATCTTTGGAAAATAAGAGAAGAGTACTTGCTTTCTTTATAAAAGCACTTTTACAAAAGCTCAGTGTAAGAGTTAATTATTGCTATTATATTTTAAAGTTCTGCAGTGATAATCATTACAATATGAATGGTATATTATGTTAAACTGATTGTATTGGCATAATGAAGAAGTGTAAATACTGATGAGTGAATGTGTGTCCCTCAGGTCACAGAAGACCTTTTAGCTATAAATCTGATTCTTTTTCAGGAAGAGGGAAATAAAGCAACAAAGTAGTGTATCAGTGGCTGAACTGAAAGTGTCTCTCAGGAATGTCTCTGTATGCATTTTGTAAACTGTGGGCTGGTAGCTTTCTATTCTGGGTTCACTGAGAAGTCCAGGGCACTACTTATTATGTCAGCCAGATGATGAGTGCTAAAAATTGTGTCATTTCTTAAAATGCACCAGAAGTTAGAGAAAATCTACCGTTAATCTCATGCTACTGAGCATCTAGTTACCGTGATTATGCTCAAGTTGATTATTTGCCTTAGAGTTTATGAAAGATGTAGGAACAAGGCAGATAATAAGACGTTAATCTTTTCTCTGTTTACATAGGCTTTAACTAGAGTGGGTTTAACAACAATGTTAAAATTGTATGTGTATCTCCTTCCTGTGTTACTGAAATGGCTTGCTGAACAACTTGGTTTATTCTCTTGATTGTAAACTTCACAGCTAAAGTGGTTTGCCTTTATAATAGACTAAACTGCAATAAATTTTCAGTTTTCATGCCTATTAGAGCTGGGGCAGTTATGTAGCATGTGGTATCTGTTTTGTTATCTCTGAACAAGCTTATATTGTGTGGATTTGTATCTCCAAGAGGGGTTTATCTTTGAGTAATAACACGCCACTTAAATCCTTAAATTGTTTTTCTCAAAGAATGGCCTGGTCAAAATCAGGCAGTTCATATAATTGTCTCTGAATATCAAAGTACCCAGTTTTTTGGCTTTTTGCCTCTTAAAATATCTTTATTCTAAACTAATAATAGAAAATTGCCTGTAACAGAAATACAGTAGAAAAAGCATTTCTATCTTGAAAATGGGATTAGCAACTGCTTTAGTTCACATAGAAATTCATTTATGAGTTCTCTTTATGTGGATTTTAGATGATTTGGGCTGATTTTTTTCTGGCAAACCGATTATTTTTTTTTTTTTACCATTAAATTTATATTAAGGAATGCATTTTATAGGGGAGATACCATTATATACACACATGTGTGCACTTGCGTGGGTGTATAAAGAGGTAAACTTTACTGAAAATAAAAAGCATCTGAGTGAAGAATAGTGATCACACTGATTCTGATTCAGCAGTGCCTTGTATGTACCTGCTTAACATGATCAGTGTTGCCTCTTTTCATTGGGCTTCTTTAGTTCTTTTCTACTATCTGTTCATTGGAGTCCATGGAAATGGATCCTGTTAAAGTTGTTTCAGGCTCTTAAATCATATGCTCACTTTAAAGGCCTATTTTTATTGTGATTCAGTGAAAAAGGTGGAATTGCTCATATGATAAAACCTCTCTATTGAATAAAGTTCGTAATTGGAGCTATAGTGAAAAATAGTTCCAGTCTGTCCAAGTTCTTGTTTCATATTATCTGGGTAGATTTATGCCTTAGATACCAAAAAGAGTAGTTTTTAAAAAATTCTTAAGTTCTTCAAGGTTAGACATCATTATATTACGAAGTTTTAGCTAGGATAAAAAGCACTATGATACGGCATCATTCTTTTGGCATAACTATCTACCTGTTTTATTTCTCATTAAAAGATTAACGTTAAATCATGGTATATAAGATACTAAAGCAAAGGCAGAAGTGGGAGCAGTACCTCTTAAATCACATCAAAAGGGAAGAAATACACTAGGCAGGAACAATAAGAACCACAATTCTATTTCATATAGGAAATGTAGCTATCATAACAAACACTGGTTTTTGCCTGATATGATCATGCTGCCCATGTCAAAATTGGATTCCTTTGTGTGTATGATTTTTTTGGTTAATGAAACATTTAATAATCAGAAATCACCAATAATGCACATTAGAAAACTGAAATCACACACTGATTGACGGTTTCAACAAACAAACCAAATGGTAAATGGGTATGAGTAGAAATTGAATTGCTCCTTCACCAGCAACTTTCATTGGCTGCTTTTAACATGTAGAAGCACGACAAAAATGACTGAGTTCTGAGAACATTTATGAAAACATATAAGGAAGGAAAGGGGAGAGAAAGTGGCCAATTTCAGCTGCATGCACGATAAGCACAGCTCTTTTCACCACCACTGCAAAAATATAATACCAAAAGAGGACAGTGCTTCAGAGTAAGATATAGATACAATATTATCTGTTGTCTGAAACTACATTTGTTGTGTTGTAACTATTATAACTTTCTCCTTTTAACTCAGGCTAAAAAATGAATGTAGAGATGTTGCCATGCAGGCAGGTTTCTATCCAATTCTCATACTATTGAGGATATATTGCAAATTCTTCCCTCCTTTAGACCTGTCTATCATTTGTGGAGTACAAGAACTGGAGGGTGTGTTTCCTGAATTGCAGTCTGAGTCTCTTTGACTGTTCAGCTATGTTGTTTCTTGTCCTACTTGCAGTTATTTTTAAGGTATAAAATAAGAAGAAACGTAAGAAGAAATGCCTCAGTTATTCTGAATGGTACATTGAACTTGGTTCAAAATGTTCAATAGCTACTCTGTAACGCTTGTAGATTTAACACCTTTGTGGAAGCAGGAAAAGTAAAAACGTCTGATATGCTAGTGCTTGATTTGGAACACAGGAATTAAATAAAACAAAAGAAGAAACTAAAAGGTCAGTTACAAGTGAATTATTTCAAAATATTGTGGAGACTATTGAAATATACCGTACTAGAGGTCCAGAGCAAATACAGAGTGCCTGTCAGAGAAGACTGAAACAGCTGCAGAGAGGTGAAATGAACAATGATGTGAATGTAAATACAAATGAAGTAGGGTTAAGTCACAGTGATTTTAAGCTAAGAGCACGCGGAAAAGATAGCATGAAAAGAACGCTCTTTCAAATAGGTCAGGTCCAACAAGCCTTAAGAGAGTCTTTAAGATGAGCCAAAAATGACCGAAATATTTTTGGAAATGCTCAATGAGTTCAAATTTATTCATGTTCATTACGAAAGAGGTTGTTGGAATTCTTACTCCTACCTTAGCAGTGAACACCAGAGGTCTTCCTCACAAAGCACTGGTAAAAGAAATCACAGAAAAACTGACAAAATGAATAGCAATAAATCTTCAAAGCCCTTTATTCTTCCTTTGACAAAAAGTGATTGCCAAACCACTGGCTGTGGTGTGTAGATAAAAAGTGCCTTTGTACTAGAGCACTGCTAATGCTGTCTCTGTTTCTACAACATCTTTCATGTAAACTTCTAGTGCCTTAAGATAAACAGAGTAGAGACGCTTATCCGAAGAGTCTTAATGAGAATCTTGTTTGCTGGTAAACATGAGTGTAAGGCCCTATACAAACAAGCTGAATCTAGTGCATGATATTTTATATGATGAGGCTGTTTGACTTTTTTCATGTGATATGGTTTCAAATCAAGTCCCTATTTGCTCTTGCCCTCAGAGACTCCTGTATTAGCAAAAGGTTGAGATCAAATCTATTAATGAATTTATAGTTGTATCAGAACCTCATCTGTGGCCATAGACTAGTTTTATGATTGACGCGTTTTCTTCCTGGGTTCAGCAGTCTGGCACACTGGATTTTGGTAGCCTGTCTGCAATGTCCGGTACTAGCTACTCAATTTTTGAAGGATCTAGAAGAGCCTGATAAAAACAGCTTGACTATATAAATGTTCTTTCCTACCAGTTAGCATGCAAACACTTGTAGTGTAGCCTGTGAAACTGTTTTAATGTAGGTAAGAAGAAATACCCAACTGAATGCTGTGTGATGCTGAAACATAAATATTTCAAAGTAAACACAGTACTTAGGGTGCAGTTTTATTCATCATATCGTTATAACAAACTTGGTATATCAGTAAAGAAAGGCTTTTTGAAAATGTTGCAAGTTGTAGATGTTCTGTTTTCTTGCCTAGTCTTGTTTTCAGAGCAGCATTATAACTCATATTTTACAATAGACTAAAGATGAACGTTTCATGAAAATCTCACAGTGTTAACTACTGTGCAATAAAAGTTGATGAGAACAATTTTATACCAGTGCTCTTTTACTGTAAATTCTTATTACCTTCTTCACACTTACTCATTTCCAGCAGGGACCTCATTGTATTTGATTGTGTCTAAACAAATGAGAAAGATTTTTCAGAGTTTATAATATATATAGATGGATATTAAAAAAAACAGGATAACAACATGATTAATATAACACCTGAGCGTGTCTTATAATAGGGTATTGGCTCTTTGTTGAATAAACTGCAACTGCATTTTTTCTGTCAGGCTTGGTAATACTAATCGGTCAAATTTTCTTGCCTCAGTGGCACTGAATCTTTGGATGGAAAGGACTGTGGTCCTGCAGACCAAAGCAGGATGGTAGTTCCACATGTACAGGAGGTGGCCCTTTCACGTGGCAACCTGAGTATTTGCCCTGTAATAACACATTAATTAGACTGCAAATACTGCTCACTCTTTGGCAGCTTTCTGTTGTCTTCCAGCTTGTCTGTGGTGTGTTCACCTGTGCCAGCTTCCAAATTACCTCCCTGTAGTCTTACATTTGAATTGTGAGGGGTTTTTTTTTTGAGATTGTTTCTGTGGCCTGACCTGGCTTTTATTTCCTGGCAGATGCACTTCCCTGGCACTAGAAGTAATATTCCTTGGTTTCAGCTGTTTCCCGTATGAAGTGAATTTGTGAGAGTCTCTCTCCATCCATATATATTGTCTTTTTCATGTTAAGGTATGTCTAGCTAGTATTTGCTGGTAAACAGGTATTGGAGACCATGCTTGAAGTTTATTTCTTATTTTCTGTCAAGTGATAAAAATGAAAACATGCATCCCTGTTTTGTAACAGGCCAACACACTTTATTTATCTTTCTCCTTTCAGAACAGAAACAGTGTTTTAATCTAATAGAAAATCATTAATGAAAATAGTTATTTTAAAAGGGACAGGCACTTCATAAATTTTTCAGTGATTTCTCAGTTTAGTCATGGAATTACAGAATCGTAGTCGATGCTTAACACCATAAGTGAACTCCATCACTCACAGATAGGTTGTCAAGGCTGCAGATTAACTGTGTGTCAGGTGGGGAGGCCTTTGCCTGGTTCCACGCACAGAGCTCTGTGCTGTCAAAAATATTATGTCCCTAATCGAGCTGGCTCCATGCTGCTTCTAGTGCTCTGGGAGCTGTTATCCACCACGTGGCTTTCCTCTGGGGACATCTAAATGGAGAATTGTGGTCATCTGGATGTGACATTCAGGTCAGTCAGAGACACGCATTCTTAAGTATCATCATTACCTTTGTTCCCTCCTCCCGTATTAAATTTAACTTCTCTCATAATATATTCCGTGTAATTGATTTATTTTTCTCTGCTTGGACTCTCAAGCATGTTTCTCCCTGACTTCAAATAAACTGAGGTTTGATGGCATCATATAACGTAAATGTTAATGAGAGATATGTATTTTTTTTTCTAATTCAGGATTAGGCTATTCATTTTAAAGCCATTATGCTATGTTTTTAGCATATGCTATTTTCAGAGGAGTGTGTTTGTTCTGAAACGAGCACCTGTGGAAAAGCGTGCATCTGTAGCATAACCTGCTCTTTTTGTCTTGGCTTCACTGTGGAGCACAGAGAAAGCACATAAAGTGAAAATAATTTTTTTAAAAAGCTGAGGATTATGTAGAACAAAAGGCTTGTGCATATATGTATTCTGTCTCTCTCCTTTCACTCAGGTTCTCTCTTGGTTACACAGAAAGCTAATGCTACAAGTTATGGGCTGGAGAAGACATGATTTACATAAGCTTTCTAAAGATCCTGCACAGAATTTGCCACATGAAAGTTCTGTAAATCCATGAATGGTGAATGCAAAGGTAGACTAGCAATAGCCAGCGACTGTCAGTCTGAGTAAGGCTGGATATGGAGGATATTGGTACATTATCTTTGGTTATTATGAAAAAAAAAGAGGTCTGAAGTCAGTATGTGTGTAGAAAGAAGGTATACGGAAGATGCCCAAGCTGGACTGTCCTGAAGCAAGTAGCATTCAGAAAAGCATTGATGTATATACAGAACATGAGTGAAACTTACAGTGAGTTGCACTGTTCCAAACAAGGACTGTAGTGATTTCACCTTCTACTTTGAGGAAAATAATGGTATTTATAATTTGTCTCCATTTCCTTTCCCTTCACTGAGGTTTTGATTTCTTCCTCACTCTTATCTGTTTTTGGTGTTGCAGCTTGTGTGCTTTAAATTTCCTGCCACATGAATATCCTTTATGCTAATTTCTTTCTTTCTTTCTTTCTTTCTTTCTTTCTTTCTTTCTTTCTTTCTTTCTTTCTTTCTCTCTTTCTCTCTTTCTCTCTTTCTCTCTTTCTCTCTTTCTCTCTTTCTCTCTTTCTCTCTTTCTCTCTTTCTCTCTTTCTCTCTTTCTCTCTCTCTTTCTTTCTCTCTTTCTTTCTCTCTTTCTTTCTTTTGGCCTGTATCCATCTTTTGAATCTATGAAGATTGTATTATGCATATTTTAAAGTAACTGTAATATTTATAAATACAAACAGAATTCCCACTTGTGTAATGGAATTATGTAGCTTAAGTAAAGAGCCCATACAGTCCTCAGAAATCTCCAGGTAATAACATCTCCAAATAGTTTGTGTTGCTTGTAATAAATTACCCTTCAGGAGTGCATTCTTGTGAACAATATTTAGCCAGTTTGATTATACACTGTGCATTCACTCATGGAAAAAAAAAATCAAGAAGATTGCTACTTGCTGTAGTCTTTTCTTATTTTCTGATGAATAGCGTTTTTGCAATAAAGAACATTCATGTTAATTTTTTTTCCATTTACATTTCTCCTGTTTTAGCATCTGGGTTTTCCTGGGACTCTCTTCTAGGCACAGTATAGTTGTTGTCCTCTCCCTTACGCTATTTGGCTTGGGCCATTCCTCTTACCAGACTGAGGATTTCCGCGCCCAGCTGCCCAGTTAGCATTCTTACCTTTTGCTCTCCATCTGCCATTGGTACCGCTCCCATGTGTGACTCTCCACATAAGGGAATCTTTGCTTAGTGATCAGGGCTCTTAAAAAATACTGATCTTGTTAGCCCATTCAATACATTTGTTTTGCATAGAGACACAACGAAGAATCTGCTTCATGTTCTGCGGTTCAGAGGATCAGACCAGAGAAATTTAAATTGGGCTTTAATTCTTTAGGTGGTACATTAGCATTTGAAGCTGAAGTTTGGACCTGGGTGTACCAATGTGACACAAAACTACTGAGGAAGTTGTTTCTGTTAAAATAATTGGCAGTGATTTTGCCAAGTATGTTTATGCATATCGAGGCATTGTCTTTGTTTGGTGCTTTTTTCTGTGTCTAGCTACAAGTTTGCTTGGAAAAATGAGAATGGACTGTAAACAAAGAACAACTTCTATTTCTCTGATCACTAGGGGTAGCTGTTCTTCGGCATTGTCTTCATTGAGAAAGGTACCTTAATCTGTATGTGAATCTGGCAAGAAATTATTAGCTAACATGACACAGATAACAGTAACCACTGTACTTCTGGGGCCACGTTGTATAAGAGATGTGTTAGAGAGTCTGAGTAATGGAAGGTGTAGTTTTCAAAAGCTTTTGACCTACCCAAGTTTTATTTCAGGTATAAAGAATAAGAGGGAGAGAATCTAAACAGACTCTTGTAGCTGCATGTGAAAGTGTTTACAGCTTTTATATTGTTAAACTACAGGTGGGGCTTAGATATTTCAAAGATTAAAAAAGAGGACGTTGTTTTCTCAGCATTATGCTTTGCAATCTGCAGACAGGTAATGGATTTTACAAAAGTTAGGGATCCTGATTTGCAATTGAATTGTCATCACTGAGCCTTGGGTGAAAGAGTTTCTGCAGTTAGCAAAATTGAGTGAGAAAGGCTTTAGTTTTGTTCTGGCATGTCTGAAAACTGAAGAGATTTTTGGAGTGTGTTGTTAGAACTGTAGTGAATGGTTCAAAAACTCATTGAGGTTAAATTCTTAGAGGTCATCGATGGTTCCTTTGTATGAATCACCAACTTCTAAAGTTTTCAGCCCGAGTCTTCTGTGCTGTCTTCTGTCACTTTGCAGTACGTGTGCTAATGAAAGGTATTAATTTGAAAGCATTTTTCAGTTTAGCGAATTTTAATATTACTTTAAATATTAACTCTGAGAGTGGTACCGACGTTGTCTGTTCTCTAAAGAAGTGCATGTTGTGTACAAATAAAATTAATGGCATTTGCTGGTTTATTAATCAGTGTTTTAAATCAGACTTTTGTATCATTTAAATGTGGATTAAATATTGTATTAACCTTTTCTTACAGCTATGGAACTGTTTTAACTGCGTCTCACTACGCAGAAAGGAGTATAACCCATATTTCGTGAAAAGTGTGTTGTAGGCAGGGAGTCAGAGGGCGCTAATTGAACTGCTTCTGTTATAGCAGAGACATTTGGGCCAAAGATTTTATTTCTTGAACTTAATTTTCCCTTTCAAAAGACTGGAAAAAGCTGCTTGATAAAGCCCTGCTTTGCAATTTTGCATTGCTTCCTGATAAGTCAGCAGTGAATCTGTTGAAATTTACAGATATTATTTTTGGACCTCCTTATGTTAGCCTTTTCAAGATGCCATTCTCTCTTCTGGCTTGTTCATGCTCAACTTTGCGTTTTCCATTACTAAACCTATTCCCTAAGTGGGTAGCTGTTCATTTTCCGCCTCAGTCTCCAGAGTTGGTCAATGCATGCGTTTTATGGCAGTGTCTCTTCATATCATGCTTGAAGTGGGTGAGGAATAGGCTTCTAAGCGATGATGTGTTTTTTTTATTCTAATTAGTACTTTATAAATTCAGGGATGGCAGCATTGCATGGAGGAATCTCAGAAATTTTAGGTTCGCAAGAATTGGCAATTGGCAAAATGTTGAACGTTCTGTAGGATTGATGCTAGATTCCAGTTGCTCGTTTCTTGTTTCCTCACTGATTTCCATCATATATCATTTATAGCCTCTGAGTATACTACTCTGTCATATTTCAATTATATATGAAAATGAAAGCAAAGTGTAGTTTGTGCTTCTTAGCTGCTTGTTCTTATTTTATTTTTTAGCTTTATCAACAAAGGTGCCTACGCTGTTTTGAGGCTTACCAGCTCTTTCAACTAATGCATCAAATCTTTCAGTTTTGTTGTCTTGTTTTTATTTGAGCTCCTGTTACAAGTAAAATTTAAGTGTATTTATCTTTGAAAATGCTATTGATGGCATTAGGCAGGATCATTTTTTAGTAGATGAAATTTGTTAATAGAATAGCACATATTTGTATGTTGCACGTTTCACAACATAATATTGAAATGTTTAATAGTGTTAAAAGTGTGACGTTTTCAGTAAACACCATAATTAATATATAAACTGGTAAGTGGTTAAAGATATTTTGCTTATCATGGCATCTTTGTCTCTTTATTTTATGAGAAATAAGCAGATATTATTCAGTGTTTCATGGACTATGTATGCACTTAGGTATTCTAAACAAAACCTGCACTTAATGCTTTTCAAGTGCAGGTTTTTTTGAGTGCTTCCCGCTCAAAACTTTTTGAAACATGGATGTAAATACTCAGAGGTTCCAAGTACACATTGCGCATATATTGTTTATACTTCCAAGTTTATATCATTTATACTTCCAAGTACACATTGTCCGTATATTAAGACTTTTCAGAGAACACT
This sequence comes from Cuculus canorus, assembly GCF_017976375.1. NCBI lineage: Eukaryota > Metazoa > Chordata > Aves > Cuculiformes > Cuculidae > Cuculus > Cuculus canorus. The sequence goes on from NC_071407.1 coordinate 8,027,081, forward strand.
GGTTTTTCTACTGATTATGGCGGATTTAACTGACAAGTTCTAAAAGCTCTGTTTTATTCCAGTTTCTACAGCCTCTGTTGAAGATCTATTTGTCTTCAAATGTCACTAACTTAAGAAAGAGAATGCTGATTTTTGGGTGTTTGAAAGTGCCATGGTATTACCACTGATAAATAATGATGATTTAATGAAATCACTTTTACGTTGGATATCTCTCAGCTTTTAGTTTGGGACTTGGTCTGTATGGAGGTGTGAAGTGATCCTGTTTGGCTGTATAATTTACAATGCAGAGTTACTTTTCCCTTTTTCTTAGAATAGATTTGGATTGTTTCTTCACAGTAGGGTAAATCAGCCATAGCTTCTGTATCTCTGTCTTCCATTCTCCTCTCTTGATCACTCGGTGGGTGGAAAGAGTTTACCTGAGAGGGTTAATAGGATTCCTCCAAAGCCAAATCTTTTAGTTGGCACCTGCTCTGCTAACATAGGCTTAATATCTTTAGGCAAGGAGAACGAGCGTGTACAGGGATCATGGCATCATGTCACTTATTGCCATCTTCTGACTTCAGACAGTGACACAGTTCTCTATGGCTTTTCTAAACTGCCGTATTTTCGTTAGATGGTGTGTGCTGATCCAGGTCTTTCTGAACCTGGATTAGCAGAAAGATAATTGGGAATCATTTTGTCTCTTCTCAACAAAGTTCCTGCACTAAGCATAGGTTAATGAAGCACCAACATTGAAGTCTTTCATAAGGTGAACCTTCAGCTTTCTTGCTTTCATGTTTGAGTGTTTTGCTTGTTTTATTCATCTCAGTACCCTTGAGTTTCAGTTATGTCAGTGGATGCTGGCAGTAGCAGTTATATGTTAGTTTCCATTTCAGGTTTCCTGAATGCAGCAAAAATGTCCTGTAAATCTAATTTGTTGTTGTTGTGGATGAACATGCAAGAAGTCTATCAGTAATTTAAAAAAAAAAAAATAAATCACAAGCCAGTGTTTGATAATCTTAAACAAGCAAAACCAAATGCCAGTTCTGCAAACACATTTCAGTTCCAAGTACCCTTCTGACTCATGCCTTGCAAGTAGGAAACAACAGTTCCTCCAACTCTTCCATAATTTATCATTTAATTTCGCTTTTGTAATTACTGAACAAACCTTGCTTGGAATATTTACTTTGCCTTTTCTGCTTAGCCATCCCATTCTCTTTTTTAATGATTTTGATTTTGTTCTTATTAGCATTCTTCACAGACACACTGTCACATCAGATTTGCTCTTTATGTGATATGGTTTACTACAGCATCCATTTTATCTTATACTATCAGCACAATCTGACATAAAGCCTTTTCATGTACAATTGCTCTTATGTTTTATTGGATCCCATTGATGTGGTTTTGTTCAATTATTATTTTAGTTGTTTTTAATATATAATACTGTCATGCGATCGTAGAGGTATTTTGTCTACATTGGAACACATACTCTAGTTAAAAATGAACGTGTGCACCCTTTAAAAATCCTTGAAAGACAGACATTTTAAAATGTACCCTCAGTCAAAGGAATTAGTGTAGTTTGATAAAGGAGATATCCACAAACGTGTTTTTAAGCAGTGCTTGTTGTGGCAGTTTGGAAGCATAACAAACTAAGGTGTATTTAATATTACAAGAATATTTTAAAACATACTTATTTACATAAAAACGATGATGTAAAACTGAAGTTATGCTTCCAGCACTGTATTTTTTTAATGTTTTATACTTTCATAAACAGTTGATATTTGAACTGATTCTACTTCCCGCCTCCCCACAAAATATAGGCATGTAATTTTCCCTGTGATTTTAGAATAGGGTTGTAAGGATATCTTTTGATGCAACAAGGATGGAGGGGGAAGGATTACAGAAGAAAGTTTACTTTCTGCCATGTACTGTTCATAGTATGACAGCAAGTATTTAATTCATGAAATAAGATAAATATATGTAATAAGTATCAACATTATCTTAATTCTCAGAATCTCATTCACAATTTTATTATATGCTAAACTCTCTCTCAGTGGCATTTATTAGCAGTATTTTCCATGGTAACTGTATTTATGTTTCAAATCAATAGAACACTTCATTTTCTTTGATTTGCAATGCTTGAACAGGTGGCTTTTGAATCTGGTAAATTGTCAAGTTAGTCACTCAGTTTTGTGCACTTGCTGTTTTCAGATTTCCATCAGATCAGCATGCAGTATTGGCAGTTCTTTCAGTCTAAAGGGTGTTTATAAAGTAAAACAGATACAGTCTGACATATGCAAATATAATTACAGATAACAATATATATGTGTGAGTATTGTGACGTGTTTGAGTAATATGTCTATGTGTATCATCAAATGCATAGATAAATAATTAATGGCAATGAATTTGAGGCAGCAGGAAGCATTAAGATTCTCCTCTACATTTATCATATAATATCAGCAGGATGCATACTAGGACAATTAAATCCGTGTTGGAATACTATCTTTTCTCTTCGTGAATGATGTTTTATATACCACATGGAGTCAAGGAACAGTCCCTACCTGAAGTTTTTTCAAAGATGCTTACTCTTGGGTGATCTTTATGACCAACAGTTTCTGGGAGGACGATCTAGGTGGGTAGCAAGCTGTCACTGGGCCTGCTAGTAAACTGCTGAGCCATCCTGCAATATTCGGAACATGTTGTAAGAGTCATCAAAAACCAATAAAGGTACACCAAGTGGATGTGGCGACTAAACAGGAATGCTTGTTTACTTTTAACACAGCCTCTACTAGACTCTGGGTTTGTATTTCTTATTGATGTGTCTTTGATAAGACACAGACAGCATACTTTTAAAATATGTTATACTTCACTAACAACTTTTCATTATTCTTTACTTGATCTTCACTGCTGCCTGTTGGTTGAAAGCTTACTCCACACAGTTAACGATGCATCAGCACAGGATTTTAAGTTACACACATCTCTCTTAAACCTTTAATGAATCTAGCTCTACGCAACATAATCCCTAGTTACTTTTCTACTGATTCTGTTCTAGCTAAGTACTTTTAATTCCTTTTCTTTTTTTCTTTTTTTGATGACAACTGTATGCAAATTTAGCATAATTTACAGTACATCAGTTCTTTGGCTAATTGGGATGTAAATGGCTAAAACAATGAAACATGAAACTTAGAAATCTGACTTTTGACTGAAATACTCTAGAACGTTTAAGCTACCAGTCCTGCAGAAAAAGAACTTCCAGTATAAATTATGATCACTTCATTAGAATGTAAAAAAATCTTGCATGCGGACTTTAAGTTTTTTCCATAGTTGTATTTGTTTTTTTCTGTGTAAAAATAAATAGGGAAGAAACCTACAGAGATTTTCTGCATAGAACTGCAGAGGAATATGCCCTGAATAGCAGAATTTCTTGATCTCGTGCAGTATTCTGCAAATCCCTGCCCTGTAGGAGACAGTAATTTTCAGTTGTCTTCCCTGCATGCCATCACATACAGCCTTCCTTGCTCCATTTGTTAGCTGCTACATTTAACAAATTGCTTTTTTTCCTCATATAGCACAGAAACACAGGATCTTCAAACTTGTACGGAGAATATAATCCAACAGCCACAGCAATGCTCTGGTTTCTCACTGTCCAAATCAATCTGCTAAATAAATGGCTATGCAGTGGCCTCTTTCCTGGCAGTTGTCAGTGTAAAAAGATCATTCAAGTGCTCTTTTATCAATCTCTTTCATGTTCTTTTCCCCATAAGCGCTAACAGCAAAAACTATCTGAAGTAGAATAGGTTTTCACTATTTAACAACAGTGATTTTTTAAAATAACATATGAGTATCGAAAACATTTAGTCACACGCTTCTGGGAATATCAGCTTGGAGTCACTTTACTCTTTTGCTGTAAATAATGGCATATTTTATTCAGGAGTGACTGATAGTACTGAATTCACCTGGTGAAGTGATTGCATCGACTATTACTTGTCTGACAATCCTCCAAACATCTTATGTGGCCACCTCTTATCTTGTAGTCCTCTGAACAGAAAAAGACACATATAAAGGCATTCATACTACCCGGATTCATGATCTGTACAGGATGCTGATCATTTATCTGAAGCATTTGTAAATTTGAGAGCTAAATGTTTAAGCCACTTGCTTTAGTCCTCTCCCTAAAAGCTGGATTTTCATTCATTGAACATTCCTAAGTTCTTTAGCCTCCTAGATTCACATATTTCATCACAATATTGTGGTAAATTAAATGAATTGCTTTGGATTAGAAAGTGATTTACTAATATGTTTAATACATAATTACATGGAATTACAGTTTTTGCCTGTTTGGGGTTTCAGCCTTTAACTTTTATTTAAAAGTATAGTTGTGAAGAAAACCAAATCCATAACATTCGTATTAGGTGGAATGACCAGTTCCTTAAGGTTTCTGTCAGTAGACAAAGTTCTTTATCACAGAATCATTTAGGCTGGAAAAGACCTATAGGATCATCCAGTCAACCCTTAACCTAACACTGCCAAGTCCAGTAAACAATGTCCCTAAGCGCCACATGTCTTTTAAACACCTCCAGGAATGGTGACTCCACCACTTCTCTGGGCAGCCAGTTTTAATGCTTCACAGCCCTTTTGGTAAAGAATGTAAAGAATCTAAACCCCACCCTATCCCAACCTGAGGCCATTTCTTCTCATCACTCTTGGGAGAAGAGACCAACCCCCACCTCACTACAACCAGCTTTCAGTAGTTGTGAAGAGCTGTCTCTGCTGTAATTAGGGGCCCCAAACTGAACACTGCCTTTGAGATGCAGCTTCACTAGCATTGAGTACAGTGAGATGATCACTTCCCTGGTCCTGCTGGCCACATAATTTCTGAAAGGAGCCAAGATGCTGTTGGTCTTCTTGGCTAGCTGGGCACACTGCTGGCTCATATTCAGCTGGCCGTCAACCAACACCACCGGGTACTGTTCTGCTTTGCAGCTTTCTAGCCATTCATCCCCAAGCTTGTAGCGTTGCATGGGGTTGTTGTGACTGAAGTGTAGGACCTGACACTTGGCCTTGTTGAACCCGATACAATTATCTCAGCCCATCAATCCAGACAAGTTCTGTCATGATTCCACCCATGTTTGTCGCCATCAGTTTCCTTCAAATCATTCAACGGAATTGTTATAGTCTATGCATTACACATACGTGAAACTAAATAATTTTTTAGAATAATTACAAGTGGAATTTCATATGTTTATGGACGTGCATAGCTGAAAACTCAGATTAAGGGAATAAGGAAAATCAATTTTCATTACCTGTCCATAGAATTACAAAAGTATGCTGCTATTGCCTTAAAAAAAATATCACGACATTTCTGTTTTATAGGTGATCACGAATAGAATCACAAGATTATCTCAGAATAATATCAGCATAGTAATCTTATTTAATTACTTAATTACTATCAGCATAGTAATCTTCTTTAAAAAAAGAAATTACCTTCTCAATTTTACTGATCTACTTTCCTTATCTCTTTATATTACTCTCTGGTATGATGGGAACAGAAGGAGAAGGCGTGATGTTATTGGATATATGGAGTCTCTATGGGGACTTGAAAGAGGTTTTTTTTTCAGAAATATATTTGTAATCACTATATATATAAAAAATAAAATTTTGTGTGTGTGTATATAGTATTGATTAACTTGAAAGCTGTTGCACTCAACTCTATTAGAATCTATTAATGTAGTAAATAGTGCATTATGATAGCACATCTAAAACCACAGTAATATTGTTTTAGTTTTCTGGAAATATGCAGGATATTCCTTTTCTTTGCTGCAGAAATATCACTTTGGAACTTGTACTAACTCAGTCTGTCCCTAGGTATGGAAGATTTTGAGTAGTTTAGTGCTGGACATTTTTCCCCGTTTATGACTCCTGTTTTAGACTATTACTTTTTGATTTAGAGCACAGCAAAGACCTTTAAACAATCTGGATGAAAAGGACTGTCTCAGCAACTCTACTATATTTTATTTTGAAATTTCTTCCTCCTCCATCCCCTTCCTCCCTCTCATAACAGCATATAATCTCCAAGCAATTTATATGATAGTTCATCATAGGAAAGTCTTATGCTGCTGCTGTAGGATGAGATTTTCTCCAACTAATTTCCTATTTTCTTGCTGTAAAACTGACGGAACTCTTTGGCGAATGGTAGAGGGATATTCAATTAAAAACTTCTGTACTAGGAACTTAGAAAATTGCTTCTTAGTAAAAAGCAGATTAACGTTAAATGTGCTTCTTGTCATTGGATTGAGAGTATGGATTCTGCCCTGTTTCTTGTCATGTTTGCCTTTCCTTCCTGCATCATCTGACAATAACACCTGATTAAAAGAAATTTAACTTCTTTTTCACTTCATGCTGACTCATCCAATAGTTTTAAAGTTGAAATACAAGCCAAAATAAAGTACCATGGCCTTTATTATTTCAAGTTTAAATACTGTCATTTTTCAAGTGCTGAAGTACGTGTGGCTTTTGATTTTACAACAGAACAGTTGTGACACATTCGCTTCCTGCCACTCTTTTTCCTGTATAAGTAGTAAAAAACCATGGGTTTTTTAGGATCACCTCGAAGTAATGCTGAAATTTTCTAATATTGCCAATGTGAAAAAGTAAGAGAAAAACTAATAGAATGAGATACGTGCCTTATATATCACAAAGAAACAATTGAAAACAGCATAGGTTCCTCCTTCCCTCTTTTTGCCTTTCTCACAGCCACTTTCAAGAGACTTTAAGACCCATATTTTCTTATCAGAAACCAGGGATCCAGCTCTGTCCTTTGAGAGCTCTGTCACCTTGGCCACCCTCCCCAGCTTCAGTTGCCTGATATCAATGTTTTGGAGAGTGGATTAGAACATGCAATATTATGTATATTCCACCAACACAGCAACATAATCCTTTTTTTTTTCTTTTTTTCTTCCCTGTAGGCTGTTTTATGCATACTCATTTAGAATTAAATTTCTTTTAGGAACTGGATATAACTGAACGCTAAAAGAGAGTTATACTAGGAGGCTTTAATTTCAAAACATTTCCTGCATATTGATTGAGAAAGAGTAATTCACACAGTGAGAGTGAGGAGAGCCCTTGGTACTCTGATTGATATTGACGGAGGTTGAGGTAATTCATTTCTTATGGAATACTTCACATCTCATAGCATTAGATCCATAGGGAGCTTTCTCTGATGGCTTGAAGAGGCAAAAAATGACAGTCTCATATTGAAGCTGTTGGAGAGGAAAAAAAATATATACAATGAGAAACAGTTCCACATGAGAGATTCCTTATTTGCTCAGTTGCATATGATTTTCCATGCCTTGTTGGTCTTTCTTTTCCCTTAGCTTTTTTCACTCTCTTTTTGAAATATACTAACTTGCTTTTCGCAGAAATGGATTTTTTTGAGTCGGATGTCTTAAAAAAGTGCACTAGGCTTGTTTTATTAGAGTAAGGAATATGTGTTACAGAGTAAATATTGTTCTTTTCAGCTTAAGGTATTTGTGGGTTATTCAGGCTTTGTGTTTCCTATATTAACAAAAGAAGGTAATAAGTATATTTGCAAATGAATTTCCTTTTGCAGACTTTTGTCATGCAGTAAAATATCCTTTGAAATGCTGTATGAAAAGGGCCTGGGAGCTATTGCCTTATCAAAGGAATTTTTGTTCTTTAAAAAGTCAAAAAAAATGTCAATTCTGCCTTTGCTGTCTTGTCAGAGGATTCCTTGAATAACTTTTAAAATGTTCTTTTAAGAAATTACTCAGGCAGCAGTTGGTAAGGTGGCACTGCTGTGAATCCTTAAAGATTTGGGGGAACCCCCCCCAAAACATGCATATAATACTTCATGCATCAAAATAATCCCATTGTTTCAATGAGGTTATCTACATTCAAAAAGTTATTCCTATCTGCTTCCAGGATGGGGAACAAAGAAGTCTTTTAAAAAGTTTATTTAAAAGCATGAGACATAGTTGAAGACTGGAATTGTAAACAAGTGGCTTCCTTTTGTGTTTCACATAGATTTGTCCATTGAGATCTATAGTTTTGGAGAAGATCACGGCTTTGTTTTCTTTATCCAGGCTTTTTACCTTCAATAAGGGGTCTTGTTCTATACTTGGAAGTTGTACTTTGAGGAGCAAGTTGAAGATTTGAAGGGTAAAATATTGTCTCCATTAATTTTGGTTGTAAGGGGCGAATATTTCTAGGACCTACTTATATACAGATTGGTACAAGGATGTACAAAGAGGTTCTTAACAACATTTACATTTCTTTGGCCTATTAGCTACAAGAGTTTCTGTCTCTGCTGTGCTGTAGGATTGGGACTGAGCAGCAACGGGACTGAAGGATTTATCAGTCTAAAATGCGACAAGAAGGCAGTAAGAAAGAAAGCTTCTTTGAGAGGTTTCCTTTTAATATTTGATTGAACTAGGAAGCCAGGTGCGTTTGGGTGAGAAGACAGATGAAGCTTGGGTTTTGTGTTCTAGGAATAGTATACTGATGGCACCTCAAGAAAAAGAGGGGCTCCAGGGGGCCTAATGACAGAGACGTTTTTGTGCGGTGCAGATTCCGCCGCTGGCAGAAGAAGTGTCAGGAGCAGGGAGGAGGCTCGGAGTGGCGCACTGATGGGAGAAGAGTTTTGATTGTCTAAGTCTAGTTACTTGTTCCTTAAGAGGAGGTTTCAGAGAGAGGGAGTCTATCCATATGGAAATAGCTGTTCTGATGCCTCACTCCAGCAAGAGCTGTGAAAAAGACAGAGGTTATTCAAACACTGCTCATTTGAACCTTTCATGCTGTATTCTGATTTTCCCACCACCGGGATGTTTCTGGGCCCCCGTTATTCTCATGGAGTGGCTGCCCCAGACTTGGCATTTCTCACAAGGGTTTTGTAGCCAAGCATTCATCTTGGATGTCTTCAGTGCTCGTGAGACAGATGCTTGCAGCTGTATTTACTTTGTTGAACTGCAGAACAGAATTTGAAATATCGGGGTTTCTATGAGCTGAATGTGAATAAAAGAAAGTCTTCTTTTTGTCTTTGCACAACGGATTCACGCATGGAATTTTCCTTGTAATGGCAAAATTGTTTTAATACACAGAAAAAAAAAAGAGAAACCGCTTTTTACACAACTTTTTTTCTTAACTGTTATGATTTGTCTTCAAAATGACTTTATAATTCAAAAGAGGAAACATATATAAGTACCATGTGTCAAAAAAAATGTTTAATGGTAAATGTTAAATGCTAAGTTGTAACAACAGTCAATTAAATGCCTGCTATCTCTATAAGTACTGTGATTGTTTTAATATCATTTTAGGTTGGATGAGGTTTTTTGTTTTTCTCTGTTTGTTTGTTTTTTGAATTAAGGCATAATGCACAGGACCCTACAGTTATTGAGTACAGGCGTACCGTAAGTCAACACATAGCCTAAAATGATCAGTCATTTAATTAGAGCTCTGACATTTATTAACTTATCACAGTATTGATTGCTGTTTACCTTTTAGCTTGACATTTTTTGAATATTTCTGTAGAGAACTGATTTCAATAAATGGGCTACTCTTAAAAAACAAAATTGTCCTTGGATACATTGAACTAAATAAAAGAATGTTTGTCACAGAGTCCTAGTACAGCTGCTGGAGATAAGAAATGAAAATCATGCTGTTGGGTTGGATTTTTTTTCTGTTAAATCTTCCCAAGATTGTACAATGAGTGTTTGGGAACAGACACATCCCAGGAAACAAAATGTGCTCAGTTTTGGCCTTTAGACCTTTAAGTATGGAAATCTATTTTCAGGAGAGCATTTGAGTACAATATGGATTAATGTTATAAAGTTGTTTTAAATCATGTATATAATTTTAAATATTCCCATGAAATAACATTGCTTTCTTTTAACTTCTATTATTTTAAACCAATACCCAGGAATGCAGGATGAACTTGCATTTGAATATCCTCAAACCTCAGGAATGCCCCGAATCTGGAGCTTATTTTGTGTGTTTACAGATAACTCTGTATAATGGTGTTTAAGGAAAGAAAGTCAGGATGTCTATCAAGATAAATTACTTACTGCTTGATAGTGTATGTAGTCAATGGCACACACTAAGCTTATATTGATGTAGTCTGTTTATAACCTTATACTGCCCAATACGTGTGTATTTTATTCCTTTACAGACAACTTGGCTGAGGAGGACAGTTCTTAAAATATGTTAAGTCTGGTATTTTTCAGCTATTAAAAATTGCAGTTACCTACTGTGGATCTCTAACTGATATAGCCACCTGCATGTTTGAGATGGAAGTCTGCAGAGGAACATAAACTTAACTGAAATTCAGCATTGAAAGATACTTGAGATGAATGGACAATGCCTTACAGAAGCTGGATAACACTGTGAGAGGCTGTAGATTCTGTAGTCATAGTCTGGTGTTCTCCTGACTTTAACAGACTGTACACAATTTTTAAATACTTAAATGTTTATCAGAAGGATTTATTCAAAGAGTAACGTAGTTTTTTGAGTTTTGAATTTTTTTAAGGAAGAATGGAGGTCTGCAGTTACCCACATTCTGGACCTGCCCAAGTTCTACAGTCTGAAGCTGTATCTTACAGTGTATTTGGTTCTTGTAGAAAACGTGGAGAATAACTCCAATTATAGTTAGGTTTGCTTTCTAGACATTGACTATAGATAAATACATTAAGAATTTGCAAATAAATTATTTTTATTTAATACTTATTATTTATTATTGTTCATTATTCAATGTATTTATGTCACTCATTGAGCAAGGTTATTTCATATTAGGTGCCTCAGATTTAGACTTACTTAGAGCCAGTTGTATCGTTAGTTGCCACATTCGAAGGTACAGCTTACTAGAGAATTGGAAAAAAAATCCAATATTTTACATTGATTTTGTCTTAGAGAAATATGTTCTAAATATAAAGATTTTAAATGATGTGCCAACATGGAACTGCATCTTTATTCTGTGAAAATGCATAGGCATAAGTTGAGCTATATCCACAATGCTTTTACTGCTCCTGTTTACCCAGCAGTTTAGAAGGGGTCAATTTTGTTGTCAAGGCTGACAATAGCTTGCAAAGCATAGTAGAAGACTCATAATTTACTTCGGTTCCTCTGCAGGCGTTGGGATGAGAAATGGTCATATTATTATGAAAAAGAGAGCCAGTGCCCAACTTTAGGGATTCCTTGGAGGTTTCTAGGTGAAGTTCAGACCTTTTTCTAAGACCTCTGATCAGCTGTTATCTGTGAAGGCTGTGAGCAATCGGAAAGCAGCAGCAAAATTTTTAAGTCACCCTGGCTATATAAGCTCAGTTTTTAAAAGTAATTGTTCCTTTCATTTGAAAGACCATGTACTAATTATTTCAAGGCATTTATTACATTAACCATTCACTTTTAATGTATAAGTTCTTTCCTGATCATCTCTAGGCTTCCTTTAATATTAAGTGTATTGCTCTACTCACAGATTATCTTTTTTAGTAAGGAAATAATTCTGAATGTAGTGTGACAGGATGTATGTAACAAGGCTATGCACCAATGTGCCTACCAAGGTATTATTGCTTTTGTTTTCACTAGTATTTATTGTAGTATGATTTACAAAGTGAGACTTCCTAGTGTACTTTAACTGAAGGCCAAATGTTATGGTCAGTATACATACCTATTTTTTTTAACATTTATGAGACTCTGGTCCTTTCTCTGGAAATGTCACGTGTACTGATTTAAGACTGTGTGTAAAGACATTTTCACTGTTGGTGTTTTCTTTCCTTTGCACCAGGGCAGTTCAAGGTAGTGAGCAAGAAATGATTGCTTTAGAGAAAAGAAGTGTGTCGGACATTTTATGTTTTCATATAGTTTCTGTACTAACGTGAAAAAAAGATTATTCAAAACAGTTAGTAGACACAGAACTACTATGGTAATATTTTATAGAAAAACTGCTGCGCAGTAGAATAAAAGCGTTAATTATGCTTTTCAAAGAGCTAATAACGATATAAGCGCTTTGCTTTTAGGGGTAAATAATGAGTGCTGCAGAATAAAGCGTTAACAAACTGTACTGTGGGCATCTGAGTTTATAAATTGCATATAGAGAGAGATAACTTGATTTTTCATGTGAATATGGTGATAATGATTAACATAATAGTAATAATTATATTAAAATTGTTCCATAAGTAACCCTGGACTATAAAATGGGTATTAAGGCAATTCGGAAGACAAAAAGTGTTTAATTTCATTCTTATATGCTGCTAGGTAAGCATACGTTTTGATTCAGCAGATTATGCTTAACATCACAAACTGGCATTTTGTGAATATTGTGGTCCTGGGTCCTGAAATGTATTGAAGTTCAAAAAAAAACCTTAAGTATGTATGATTTACCGAATGTTCTGATGAGCTGAGGACACAAAGAACTTGATAAGTGACCACAAATAACCTTTGCTATGTCTTCTGTCCTGTTTATTACAGACTGACAAGAAAGAAAGAAGTAATGCCTTGAATGTTGCAATAGATAGTATGTGCAAGAAGACCAGAGACCTCCGCAGACAGGTGAGCAACATGGGGAACTGCCAAGGTAGAAAAAAGAGACTTGAAGGATGCTTTTCCAAATTACTATTTTCAGTTTTGATAGCATCGCATGTTTGAAAATAAAAAGATCTTCTATATTAAAAAAAAAATACTGAAAGTAGTTACACTATTCTACAGAATATTTACAGACACATTTTTGAAACTCTGGGGAAAATTCCCTACCGAATGGTGGTGGCTGAATATGTGTATGTACATAGGCAAAATTCTGCATGTTCATATCTAAATCTCTATTTGCTATAGAAAGAGGTGAGTAATGTGCTTTGGACATCAGCGTTCATTTCATTTTAAATAAGTTTGAATTATTATTGGTTGTTGGAACAGATACCTTGAATGAACAACTGCGCCACTATGTCTAGTTCTTCACAGCTGTAGGAACTCACACAACACAAAAGGGTCCTTGGAATAAATGGTCTACAGTCCACCCACCCATTTTGCATCCTAGTATCCTAAAACTAATGTAAAACCAGGACAGAAATCCACAGCTCCAGTGTACTGCTGAAGGTGAGGAGTAGACGTTAGATGTACTTACATCATTTCTTTGAAAGGAACATCTATGAGAAAAATTGCAAGTTGAGTTGAAAGTATATAACATTGCAGTTTAGAAGAGAGCTAGGAAGCCGGTAGCTTTCAGCCAGGCTGTCCCAACCAACTGTATGAAAATTGATGGCTGCACAGAACATGAGCACATGCTGCTTTCATCCTGTCTCTAGCTGTAGCTATTTATCAACTCTCTGGTGGAAGAATTTCTCTCACTGTAACTTTGTGTATGGTCTTACAAGCCAGCCGGTGCTTCACGATGATGAATAAATTCCTTCCTGTCTCTCATAATCAGCCAGAGGAAGCCTTGAAAAATGAGATGAATGTAATATAAATATATATAGTGTTTACAACTAGATAGTGTTTACAGCTAACTAGCTATCCAATTTCTGCTCACATTCCATCAGAAATATGTTTAGCTCAGACACCTGGAAACTTGCATCACAAGCTCCATGTTTCTAGGAACTCTTTTCATTTCTGTTCTGCAGTCTCTTCCATGAGTTAATTAAGCTCTGACTTAGGACAGTTTACAGACTGTGTTGCAATGTTTAAAATCTGTTAACTAATTCAATTTGTGTGTTTTTATAAACTGCTGTAAAATGTTCAGGCGGAATACAGCAATGCTGAATTTATGGTCAATCTAGAACCAGTAGTTTTCTCTAACCAGAGTAGCTCTGTAGCTTCTGGACATTTTCTGCTGGAAGGTGTTTTTGAGAAGTATTTTATCCAATTCCTCCAATTCTGTGTTCATACATATGAATTGCATAAGAATTATTTTCAGAAGAGTTCTTACTGTATGTCTAAATCCTGATCTGAGAAACTGAAATTGTGAATTCTGTGCCTGCAGATATTGCAGTAGAATCTTATTTGCTTTCACGTATGAACACTCGTTATTCTGTCTCCCAATACTTTTACTAGAACAATGAAAATTGTTATTTGGTTGACTCTTACAGTTTCATATTACTTGATTTTTTTTTCCCCGAGCAATACTGTGTACCACAGCTGGTATTGCATTAGGCACTCATAGTGGATTCAGGGAAACAGCGTCTCAAATGTACTCTACTTTCAGTCAGTTACTGGGATTGCCTCTGCAAAATTCAAGTTGAAGAAAAAACCTTTTGAATTTGTGGTTTTGAAATCTCTTCAGTGTAGTGGATGATAAACAAAACCATCATATAAGTGCTGGCCCAGTCACCGCTTGTTTGTGGTTATGCCGTGGGCTCTTGTGGAACATCTTTGTAGACAATTTTAGGTAAGATGAAGTGAGGAAGGCTTGTATCTGGCAAGACTTGAAGACAAAAGTACCTATCTCAGGAACAGTGTATTCTGGAAGTGGTAAAAATCTCTGGCGTTTCAAATGAAATTATTTGTATTATCTTCAGGAACTTGGCCAGTACTTGTGGGAATTTTAAACCTATTCTGTTTTGTTTTGATTTTTTTTACTCGTATTGTGCCAGACATGCATGTCATTTCTGTGTGTGCAGGCTTAGCTAGATCAGTGCTTCCCTGCCTAGTAGAGCTATATGGATACTTAGGGAGCAATTCCCTTTTCCTTCCCATTTCTAATTCTGAGAAATTTCCATTCTCCACTCTTTTGTCCCAGTTGTTGCTCAGCGTACCCTGAATGGACTGCACAGGTGTTTCTCCTGGGGTTGTTGAGCAGTTTTGGTTGGTTAGGTTGCTTACAAATGTCATGCCTAATGATATTCTTGTACTTCTATGTTGCTTCTTCATCATGGGTAGCTTTTTCTGAACACATAGCTTTTTTGAAACAGGAGAGATCCTTCAATAATAAAAAAATCTTTAGCTCTTCCAGGGTTTTTGCCAGTGTAGTCTTGTGAGTCAGTAGACAAATAGAAGCAAACACAGTTTTCTGTACTCATTGAGATATTGATGTTTAATAACGTTGCAAACAGCTACTGGGATTTTCTTCTCTCTTCGCTGTTTGTTTTTGACAACCTTATGCCTCATGTTTTGTAAACAAAGTTTCTATGTTATTCTTTTAATACACTTAGATAAAACCCCCAAAATTCTCTGTTTCCACTTCTGCAACAGTCTGCTCGAAGGGTAGGAATAAGCCCTTGTACCTTAAAAATAAAACAATTTGTCATGCATCTTCCTCCCTCTGCTTTCCCTCTTCTGATTGTGTCTCTTTCACTTAAAAATATGGGAAAAAAATTTATTATAGCATTATAACTTTCCTAGCATTGCCTGCTAGTGCTGGTGGTGCTGTTCTCTGTCTGTTTACATGTCTCTCTAGATCGCTACTTAGCTTTTAGCGTTTTGCTCAAGAGGTGGCCAGAGCCAAACCCAGACTTACTGAATCATGGAAAAATGATTGTTATGATTTGGATGAAAAGAAATAGATATTGAATCACATATTCCTTTTTTTTTTTTTTTTCTGTCTTTTTGCTTTCTCTTTTCTACATTGTATTTCTTCATTCTTTAATACCACACAAGCCATCCTTTTAAGATCTCGGCTTCATGGATCCCTTTGCATAGCTGAAACAGGAACATGATTTCAAACTGGTTTGTATTCAGCAAAGACACAGTGTTATATTTTTTTTTCAAAGAAGATGCATTTCACTGTTTAATTGCAGGATAAAAGATTTCTTAGAACAAAATAATAATGATAATTTATATGTGAAAGGTTAATTAAACCAAGCAAACCAGTTAAAAGCTACAGCAAAGAATTATGTGATGAGAGATAAAATTAAGTTGCTCATTTGAAAATTGGATGTCTCAAGTTCACCACAAATGTGACTAAGGTCATTGCAGTCACTGGTTGTCACATAATACATTAAGGCTGCAAAAGTCCTACAGTCTGGCCTATGCAGAACCCAAAAATATTTGTCTTGGAGATAATGAATCATCAGCCGTGGATATAGTTACACAGCCTTTTGTTGCTTATTATTGGAAATTGAAGTCTTAATGTTTAAACTGTTATTCCTCAAGATCGTGTTCAATTTTAAGCAAGAGGACGTGTCTGTTTTCTTCAATTGGACTTTTGCAACACAGAAATTTTAACAGGCAAATTGGAGGGACAGGAGGTTCAATGTATTTTTTTTCCTGGTAGGGAAACTTTCTTTTTTTTTTTTTTTAATTCCAGTATGAATAAAGCTGGAAATATGAACAGTAAAATTCAATTTTATGTTGGAATCCCATAGCCTTTTTCTTTGTTAATTACTTTTGAGAACATAAAATGTATCTAGGTAGTATATCCTAATGCAATAAGCTACAGTATACTACAAGACAAAAACCGCCTTCTGAACATAAACTTACCTGTATTCTTTTTGAAGTTCTGTCTGTCCCATGTGCCTGGTGAGGCAATGAGAGTTGGCATTAGATGGTGAAGCTATCTGAAAGCTAATGGTGGAATTCATACCTAAATCTTGTCTTGATTATCAACAGATTTTACTGCTATTTTGTATTCTTTTCTGTTCCAATTAATACCTTTTATATCTATTGTAAAAAAAATTATATCTATTTGCAGTAGGAAATTCAGTGACCTTGGTAATTTGGTTGCATTACATGTATTGTTACAATTGTTATATTTCTTGTAGTGGTCTATAATTAAATGAACAATTGCCACATGTAGGTTTATAACATGGAAAATAATCTTTTAGGTGAGGTAATCTCCCAATGATCAGTTATATGCTTACATGAAACCTAATCTAAGAGAAGTAATTTGTAGCAGAATATTACTGTTCTTTAATAATTTCCATAAGAAGAATAGAGAAAATTGAACTTCAGACTCATTTACAGTCCTTCTTGCTCTATTAATCAATTTTTGGCTATTGTAATCAGTAATCTCATTGATATAATTACCATGAAGACTACCATTTTGCTAATGAAACTGTATTGCTAGGTATTCCAGTAAGGCAGAAAATGTTTGGGTAATTTTGCAATTATGGAAACATATGATGGAGACTATTTTGTGAACACATGTGTAATTACATTAATATTTTCTTTGTAAAATGAAATAACCTTCTCCCTTGGTGTCTGAAATTCAAGAAAGTAACCCCAGAGACATTAGGTTTGCTCTAACAGTAATTTTTCATGTGTGCAGTCATTTACGTTGTCCATTCTGTTCATCAAAGAATATGAATATTTTATTTTGCTTACTTGATTCTAACAGAACTAGGACATATTTTAAGTGTTTTATGTATCTGTAGTCTCACACATATACACTCAGGTATACAAACATGCATATTTAGGTAGTGGTGTATTAAATTTGTCCCTAAAATGAATTAGAGTTTTCTGTGTAATAGATAAATTGCAGCCTCAGTAGGTTTCAGATACATAATCCTGCAAATAATGCAAGAAAACAGTGTGTAGATGTTTCTGTTATAAAACACTAATAGTCAATAATTACAGTAGACTTTAATAAATGGTCCAGTTAGCAGATACTAATGTAACGTTTTCTTTTGCAGCTCCGTAAAGCCATTATAGATCACATCTCAGACTCCTTCTTAGATACCACTGTTCCCCTTTTAGTTCTCATTGAAGCTGCTAAAAATGGAAGAGAGAAAGAAATAAAGGAATACGCTGCTATATTTCGAGAACATACCAGCAGGCTTGTGGAGGTATGCTTGATGAACTTGTACTTGTACTTTTATTGAATATATAATGTAAATGACTTTCCACTGCACATTTCCTTTGCTGGTAGATATAAAACAATTAAACCTGTCATTTCAGGAAAAAATATACAAGTGGTCTAGGGTCATAGTAAACATACTCCATTTTTTATATAAAGGTATACAGTATGATAGTGAGTTTTGTGATATCAATATTTATATAGTAATTCATTGCATAGAAATTAGGTGATGGGGAATTCCATTATAATTTGAGGAAAAACAGTGTGTTTCCACAAAGATATTCAGTGGGAACTTGTGTGAGTCTATGGAGTATAAGCTCAAAGCACCACAATACCTCTACCCAAACAACGTAAGGCATTGATTAGTGTTAGTTGTTTGCCAGTTTTCTGTCTTTGAAAGTTTATAGCCTGTGTAAATATACAGTGATGAGGAAGAGAAGGAGAAAAGAAGAAAAGCCTGGAGAAGAGAAGGCTCAGAGGAGATCTGATAGCAACTTTCCAGTACCTGAAGGAGGCCTACAGGAAAGCTGGAGAGGGGCTATTCGTAAAGGCTTGTGGGGACAGGACCAGGGGAAATGGGTATAAACTGGAGAGGGGCAGATTTAGGCTGGACATAAGGAAGAATTTCTTCACCATGAGAGTGGAGAGACACTGGAACAGTTTGCCCAGGGAAGCTGTGGCTGCCCCATCCCTGAAGGTGTTCAAGGCCAGGTTGGATGGGGCTCGGGCAGCCTGATCCACTGGGATGTCCCTGCCCATGGCAGAGGGGCTGGAACTGGATGAGCTTTAAGGTCCCTTCCGAGCCTAACTATACTATGATGCTATGAAATGGTGCTCTGAGACACAGTTTAGAGTCATGAAACCCTCTAGCAGACTGAAAGCGTGTTGGCGTATACACTGAAGAAATTCACCCCTGTACATTGTATACTCAGTATTCATTTGTAAATTTTGGACTTCTTTATTATGTATAGATGATACTTTGTCGCTTATAAATTTGCAAATAGAATATGGGGTGGATTTTAGTTTTTTTCTGACTATCAGTCCTTAAATGTGACTAAATAGTCACTAACCTAAACTCATTCAAACTGGAGTTTGAAACACTACTGTAATACTGAAGATATGTATTTTGCAGCAGTATTCTCTCAAGTGCCTGTAAAGAATGTGTTGCTATTTTTCGTGGGTTTTTTTAAGCTCTTAGTGGTTTTGTGCACGGTATTGCAAAAAATGGCAAAAATCAATGGATTCACTCTGTGGCTGAAAATTTACTTAAGAAAACTATTTGGTTCAGAATGAATTCATAAATCTTGGATGATCTACAGATAATGAAAGACAAATCGTAAAACAGCTAAGCTAAAGGTAGACTATTGCATTTATTTTTCTTTTCATGGTCATATAGTTACAGAATAAGACTGGCTGTTATTCTCCAATTTTCAAATGCCTCATTTTGACCATGCTGTAAAATCAGATGAAAATCAAATGAAAGATAAAATACAAACCCAAAGCTTTAGAAGTTTTTTAGATTTTTAATGCCAAAGCAAAACCAGTCTGAAGTGGCTTGAGTTTTAGAAGGAAAGGTGATCTCTGAAGATCAGATAACTTTACTGAATTTGGAATTGAGTCAGGTCAGTTGAAATGCCCAGATCATTATTCAGTTTAGAAGATGTGAACCTTAAAATCCAATTTTAATTTCCTGTCATGGGTTTGAATTTATTTTCCAAATGCAAGGAATAGCTGGCCATCAGGATAGGTTTGTAAATAAAGAGGCTGATGGCTGCACAGATATGCTGCTTAAAAAATTGGCAAGTACGTGTAGTAGCTTTGCCTTTTCACACACGACCACCTAGAACTTGGAAAAATAAATTTCTTAATCTAGTCCACAAAGACCTGTGTATATGTGTAGTCATATTTCCAGTCACTTAAAAATCGATCTTAGTATTATAGATAATGCAAAGATTTTGATGTTAGAGGATTAGGATACAAGAAGATTTTTTAGTAAAACAAACCATTGACATTTCTGATATTTCCAGTTTAAGGATTTACTTTCCCCTTCAAATTAAAACACATACTACTGCTCCCTGTTCCCACAATGTCACTTCATTTGTCATTTCACTCATTTTGTCTTTTTTTCAAAGTTGAAAAGGTCAGGTAGGCATTCTGAGATTTGATTGTGTTGGTCTTTTTTTTATTTCTTTTCAATTTGAAACCTTATTTACCCCATTTACTCTTTAATCAGGATAAAGATTTCCCAAACAAGATTTTTCTTGCTTATATTGAGTACCTGTCTCTCCTTTGAGTAAATGAGTAGTTTAGACTGAATGGCTAATTTCTAGATAGCTGAAGTGAGGTGAGATGAATGGCACCTTCAGAGATGAGTGCTGGTGTCTTTTGAGATCTACATTATGTTGCATTTTCTTAGGCCTCATTTAGCAGTTTATAATCAGGTGCATCCTATTTTTCAGTGCACTTTTTGCATCTGTTTTTTGAAAGAGACAAGTATGTTTGAATAGTAGGTTGTAATATTGTTTTTTCTATAAATGTAATTGACTGAGTTGGAGATTATGAAAACTGAGGTTAATTTTCTCACAAAGGTTTCTCCAGAACATAATTTGATATGGAAATTAGAAGTACTACTTGAAATATCAAGAGATGTCTTCTGTGGTTTCTATTTTAATCTGAAAATGAAAACTTCTCAAGTAGAAACAGTAGGCCTTGAGAAAGAACATGTTGTTTTTCTTCCTCTTTGAATATGAAATGTTAAGTGAGCTAATCTAAATTGCCCACTACACTGATTCTCTGCTCTTTTTGTCATTTAAGAAACACACAGTATCCTAATAGGCCAGTGAAATTTGTAATTCATATTGAGGATTAATATGTATTACAAATCTCTCTCTTTGAATTAGCATATGGAAGTTATAGTCTTTCCTTTAAAAACTGATTTGAGACAAAATGATATAATGTGGTTCATAAGTATGTATATCAGTTCAGTTGAAGTACAAAAATCAGTGAAATGAAAAGCCTGAACACCATTCTGGATATGGGGCAATGATGTTTCCAAAGGTAGTAGCAACCACAGGTAATATCTTCTTCCTTGTTTTTGTAGCGTTTTGTCTCTCCTGAGTTTACTAATTACTTCGTGCTCTTACCCTGGGGCTTCTAGCTTCTGTTAAAAACCACATATGCTTGGGATGTTAGCCATGCTAATCGGGTGCTTTGTGGACAGCACTAGTTTTTGAAAAGCTCAAACAGTGGCAAAGTACTTGAGATACCTTGTTTAACATCTTTGCACCCTTATAGCTGCACAATAATTGCACAAAACAGAGTCTCTTTGTTGTAAATGTGAATAATATCTTCAAATATATGAAGGAAGTGAAACAATCCTAGTTACACAGTAAAAAGAAAAAAAAGTCATTAAAATGCCCACTTTGGCTATTGGACTGAACACTTCCACATATGAAATGGTAACTCAGTAGCGGAAAATATTTTTGTGAGTACCATAAAGGTCACATTAAAAATTCTTCAGATGGAGGTTATTTTAGGCTACAGAGCCTTATATTGCTGAAATACTGCATCAAATATTCGGAAGTCTAAATATTGATTTTGTGACATTGAAAAACTAGGATATATTGTAGAATGAAAAAAGCAACCAGATTTGGGTTAAGATTCTCTCTGTACTCTGTGTCTTTGTCTGTGAGCCTTAGCTAAAATAAATTCCTAAAAGATATGCTTCTCTTAGGAAATGCTCATTGTTAACTGGAACTCTTGTTGTTATGCAACAATTTTGATGAAAATATTTCAAAAAAGTAAAGATTAACTGCTTTAATATTTCACACATTTAAGTTTTGCTTTGAAATGCCTTTTCGTTTCAAATGTTACAATTAAATATCAAATCTTATTGAAATATTTGATTAAATGGAAACATTTTTCATCTAGGAAATTTCAAAATTAGCTCTGATCTGTATATAAACTATTTAAAATTATGAAAATTATGAGAAAATAATGATGAAAAGCTTTAGGAGACTTGGTTGTACTTTATAGTCCCTTGTGAGAGATGCCTCTTTTTAGGGAATATAGTGTGTCCTGTGGTTCACTTCTACCAATGACAAATTGGGATACTGAGAGGACAAGTACATAAAAGTGAAGAGAAGACAGGTTAAAAGGAAGACTGAAATGTCACACCTACACAAGGAAAAAAACAGGTCCTCTGTAACTAGAACTTTCTTGTTTGGAAAAGCTGATGGGTTGTTCTGAGCTGGTTTATCAAAGAGATGTAATGTGTTCTGAAAGGAAGAGTGATAGGCTGAGTGAATTTGAGATTAAAAAAGGAATTTGATGGGAGCAGGGAAGGATCCTTTGATTATCTTTTCTTTTGGCACAGATGCAGATTTCCCACTGCACTGTTTAAAGGTCAGCTGTACCAAGCAGAAGCTGAGAGATTTAATAGGAGAAGTGGGAAGCGATGATGAAGTGAACTCTCTGTTCTTCATCACTTCTCTCAACACACGAATATTTCACATTCTCTAGTTTGATCTAATAACGCAGACTTCAGATCTACTACTCTGATACGTGAAATTATTGCCTAATTCTTGTGCTTGGGTTTTTTTTTCATTTTTTGACTGTCTTCCAGTATGACAATTCTGGCTTCTAGTAATCAGGATTTCTAAGGTTGAGTCTGTTATGAACAATGGACAGTAACAGACAGCACATGTATATAAGTGCGTTAGTGTAGTAATGTGTTGACATAGGACAGCAAAAGCATGCAGAGCATACAGATTGTGGTTATAAAACCAATTTGTTAGTTAATATAAAGATTCCAATGCAGGAAATCCAACATATCTGTTAAAGGTGATTTCTCCTTGAGAAATAATTCTTTTTAAATGAAGTTAAAAGGTCTAAAACAGGAAAAAAATCTCGAATTATAAAACTATATGGAGAGAAATACATTGTTCTGTCACTTTCTCATTGAACGAGATACAAGATGTGTAGGAACAAACAACGCGAATACTGACCGAATCTTGAAAGTAATTTACTTTATGAAAAAGACTTATTAAGAGCTTGAAAAAAATAACTTGCTGGCTCTTGTTACTTCAGCTGCTTCTGAAACTGGCTTTCAAAAAGGTGAGACTGATGTCCTGAATGTGCTGGGAGAACTTTGCTTCACAGTTTGTAATTTAGGTCCAGGCACTCCTTTCTTAAGACAGGACTCCTGGCCTCTTCCCTGGGGAGGCTGTGACAGTCTCTGTGTAGCAGAGCGCAACAATAGGGATGAGAGAGATTGATTTAAATCACCTTCACTGGAAAGTTCGTAGCTTTTTGCCCCTCTAACATGATCAAACTATCGTGTGTGGAATGACAGCCATCTGAGATTAACACCTTTATTATTTTAAAAATAAGTATAAATAATTTTTTAGTTTGCTGATTTAAAACCTTTCTTATTTACCTGCGAGCTAAATGAACCAATTAGTATGAACTAATGTGAGCCAAACTCAAGGAATCACTCATCCTTCACAGAAACTAAATTCATTAAAGGTAGCGTTTATTTCATTTAGGTTTTTATAGCACTCTAGAGACTCCAAGAAATTTCTGGGTCCCGAGATTAGGGAAAACAGATGAGACAGATAAACTATAGAAGGAGACAGAAAGAGAGAATGAATCTTTCATGTGGATAAATGACGGAGCCTGGAATAAAACACAGATAAGTGAGTTTAGCTAACTCAAAATCAGTCACCATTGAATTCAGTTGAAGTTGTCCATGTAAAGGTTTATCATCATTAACTCCTACTATTTAGAAAACCACTAAACGAACCAATTTCTATAAAGCACCCAGCACAGTGGAATAATAGTATTTGGTAATCAAAATTAATCTATGTTGACAATAACTTAATAAGCATGCTGTAAGAAATCTCTTCCTGTCTCTCAAGCAATACGCAGGGTCGGTGGCTTTTGAACTAAAGCTTTCAACATCAGCTTTAGTGGAAAACACCTCTGGAATCTGCAACTTATTTGTGATAAGTTGATTTTCATTTTCTATACAAACAGTAAATATTCCTCTTCGGTTACCACAGGAAAGTTCTCACTACATCAGTCTGTTTTATTGATAAGTATATATATATTTTTACAAGATCATAACTATTGTTTGTTGCTTTGATTTTATATATCATTTATTACATCTTTCTGTCAAATATTAAATATATTGACCCACAAAACTGGGTACTGGGAATGGCTCACTGTGGCTCTGAAAGATCTGGGCAAGAACACCCTAAAACCATCATCAGGCGCTTGTACTTTCCTGGGTAGCCTTCAAGCAGCCTGTGATGGCTGTTGTTTTAACCTCTGAACACCCAGTACATAAAGACCATATTCCTTCATGTTACTTTTCTTTTACTCAGAGCAAAGGATCATGGGAAGTCTGACAATCCTCATTTGCCATCACAAATAACCCAATTTCCTAGCAGATAGCAGCTTAATCCAAAATGGATTTTAGCAATCCATTACTGAATTTTTGTTTACATACTAAAGTACTGCAAATAAAAATGTACTGTCAACTGAAGATTTTTATATCTTTCTGCTGCCTCCGAAGACAATAGGGAATTGAGTATTCTCAGCACTGCACTCATTTCTCTGGGGTTTCACCCCAGACTGGTAAACACTAAATAAAAATAAAGTTTTAGTGCTTCATTACTAGTTTTTTAGTATCGATTTTACTGAACTATTGGGAACTAAAACTACTTCTGTCAGTGGCAAAACTGTACAACTCCACGTGTAGAAGTCAAGCTGACAGATCGCTGGAACATCTTTCAGGATATTAGGACGAAGCAGAATCTTTAATCATTCTTCTTGGGAGCATAATAAATTGTTTGTGTTGGAAGGGACTTGAAAGATCATCCAGTTCCAACTCCCTTGCCGTGGGCAGGGGAGACTTCAGCTGGATCAGGTTGTTCAAAGCCTAACCAGCCTGGCCTTAAACATCTAGTAGGTTCTTGATTGCTGCAGTTCAGTTAAATTCAAAGGTCTTAGTGGATGCATTTTAGCAATCCAACTGCTAACTTTGCTAATGTTAGCAAATCTCTGATTAAAGAGGCGTATAACAAGCAGTAGTGATCTGATTATGAAATCGTTTACTTCCTCATTTCAGTTACAGATAATTCTTTCTGCAACTTTTTTAAAAATCAAACTTTTAATTTTGGAAACACATTTAATGCCGGTAAGCCCAAGGGTTAGGTCTAACCCCCTGCTTTCCCATTTCAGCTAGAATTCACAGCTCTGAGAGTCCTTCAGCAAACTGACCTGCTTGTAAAGATGATGTAACAGCTGTCAGTAAATAGCATAGACATTCTTACTGTCTATAGCAAGAAGAGGTTGTGCCTACAAAGCCTCTTTTGTCAAGTGTTGCTCTGTTTGATTGTTTGTTTGCTGATAGCATGCAAAAGGGAAGCCTAAAGATGGTAATGGTATTTGTGGGGGGAATGTGGAACTACTCCTAAATGAAACGCAACACAGCAAAAACACACAAATACTTTAAATATAAAAATGCTTCAAATTCTAATAGAGGAAGCCTGGAAACAGTAATTGACAATTTCAAGGAGATGGAAGGAGGCCTTTAGAGACAGGTGACTTGTTCTTAGTGTATTGGAGCAGGTAGATGGGTGCTTATGGAGAGATAATGTGATCAAAATAGTGAATTAGGAAAATCAGTTCAATAAAATTAGCTTAAAGTCAAACATGTACTTCTAAGCATATGTAAACTTTAAGGCTTTGAACCTTGGTATTTTGGGCCTCAGAGAGTTCCAGCACCTTACAGCAAGTCCTGAATTCATAATGTGAGAATTTTTGCACCTTTACGTAATTAATCAAATAAAGCCCAACAGCCCTATTACTGATTGAGCTTCAGGTGATAAATGGTGACATTTTCATTAATCCTCTTAATCACAGCCTTTATTGCATAAGTGTGAAGCAAGGGAACAAAAGATAAACAGCCCGAAGATTTATCAGACTTTCTGTATTGCAGGGGCATATTTCAACAGCCAGAAATGCCAGCCACCTCGTACAGTGAGGCAGGGGGTGATAGGAGTTGTGTGAGCTCCAGCGGCGAAGTTGTCTTGGTTCAACATGGACTAGTCGTAACACACCTGGTATCAGCAGAAAGGATAACGGTTTTAAACTGAAAGAGGGTACATTTAGGTTAGATATTAGAATAAATTTTTTACAGTGAGGGTTGTGAGACACTAGAACAGGTTATTCTGAGCATCTGTGGATGTCCCATCCCTGGAAATGTTCCAAGCCAGGTTTGAGAGGGCTTTGAGCAACCCAGTGCAGTGTAAGATGCCCCTGCCCATAGCAAGGGGTTGGAACTGGATGATCCCTTCCAATCCAAATAATTTTATGATCGCATCCTTAAGGGTGAGCCAACAAAGCCTCAGACTGCATAGCAATCTGTAGTTTGAAAATCTGGATGATTTTATAAGTAATTTTTTGTTGTGAGGTTTATAAACAGTTTAAAGTGTTTTCATTTTGATCAATTTTACCTTTCCTAGACCAGAGATCACATTTCAGAGAATGAGTCAAGATTTCTTATAAAATGTTTTATGAACCCTTAGACTCAAATAAAGACTTCCACTGACACAGAAACATTTTATGTTAGCACAGCATTTATAAACTACAGTAGCTAGGAGTACCTCCAACTCCACTGCAACTGGAATTTGCCATCTATAGATGGCTTTCACAGTAGCTGCAGAAATGCAGCTCATGACATCGTTCACAAAGGAGAGAAGAAAAACTAATAAACCCAAGAGAAATAACTTAGATATTCATTTATGGGGTAAATGAAAGGTAAAAATGGATGAGAGGTTTTATTATATTTTTACAAGATATTTGAAATGTAGGCTATAGTAAATGCTTAAGTATATACTGTAATGACATAATGCAATGCATAAGAACATACTATGTGCCTGTGGGACAGATTAGATAATTACCACTGCACCAGTGTAACTTTTATTTTCCTTTACAGACAACTTAGTTATCTAGTATACATGTATGCATGTACTTCATTATGAGTGAATTATGGATTGCTTTATAGTCACTGCAAATATAATTGACTTCAGCTTTTTATAAAAAAAGCATGTTTACTTCCTGAAATTTCCATTTAAAATTTTGATTCACTTCAGTACGTTAAGGTTTTTGAATAGGGTTAACACATACTCAGAACTCATGCCTGTCCTGTTGTTCTGTCTTGAGCAAAAGTGGAATTAATTTTCTAAATTTCAGGTAAGCCTTGTTTATGTAGATACATTTTCTGAAAGTTAGCTGCATGTTTTCGGACAGCATCTGTCTCTGGAAGTGATAACACAGGGCATTGGTGCGCAGAAAAGCCATTGCTTACATCTATCACTATGGAGACGAAGACTGTCCCCAAGTTGATGGAATGCTGTGAATGAAAGAGGTGAAAAAGGGTCAAAGCTGCAGGGAGGGGCAGACAGGCCAGGGAACCCAAAGCTGATCAACAGAGTATTCCATTCTGTGTATGTCATACTCGGTATAAATCTGAGGGATCGTGAGGGTCAGGCTCTCTTCTTTGGTGGCTGGCGTCCAATAAGGACCTGGTCTCTTTTTACCCCAATTCCTTGCGTTCCTGACTCCAGTTCCTGTGTTCAGCTCCCATCTGGCACTGAGTCCAGTGCAGGACCTTTTCCCAAGCCTGCTCTGCAGCACCCATGGTGACACAGTCATCGAGGAGGGGCGATCATATATTTGTATCTATTTTATTATTTTCTTAGTAGTAATAATATTCTCCTTTCTATTATTGTTCCACTAAAGCATTTTAGTTTCCAACCCACAAGTCCCTTTCTCTCATTTCCATTTCCCCTTTCCCCGTCAGAGTGGGGAATGAGTCCACAACTGCATTCAGTCAGCTGCTGATCAGGTCAGGCTGGGGCCAAACCATGACAGTTTACTGGTGTCCAATGTAGGGTTTGAACCCACAACACAACCCTGAGATTGAGTCTCATGCTGTACCGACTCAGCTAGTTGAGTAAGGTTGGTGGGCAAATGTTCTGGAGCATCTCAGAGGGGTCTCATTCTGTTCAGCCCGATTACTCCTCGCATGAGTTAATATGTAGGGGGAAGAAAACGAAACCATTGACAGTAGAAAATCAGAGTGGTTTGGTTTTTTTTTTATGTGTCTGTGTTGTGTGATTATTTCTTGTCTTGCAGCGCATTCTATGAAAGGCTGTACTTCGCTTTCTGGCAGTCACTAAGGTGATCTCTATGAAGGTTCCTCCGAGTTACTCTCCTTTATTTTAGTTCCAGGAAACATCAATTGTCAACATTTCAAGAGTTGGAAAGCCTGGGGGCAAAAATGCATCAGTGAATTAATTGTAATGTCTAAAACCAAAAATTTATCTGAAAATCAGATTATTTTTTTTTCCCTATGGACAAATATGAAGTGAAGATTGCACACTATTTATCACTGATTGGTGCTATCCTGTCCCGAATGTTGGAGGGAGACAATTGGTTTGGAGAAAGATTCCAAGAATACTGAAAGAGAGACTTAACTTTCAACAAGTTCTGAAGTGGGACTTTTTCGCTTTCTGAAAAACCAGTGTTTGAAAAGAATTCTTTAAACGTTTCTGGTGTGTTTATTTGTGTGAGGTAGGATGAGCTGGTGGCTGTACATCAAATATGGTGCTTTAGGCTCTGACCTACTTTCTTCAGTAAATTTCATCCTTTTTGAAACTGGGAGATGGACCTTGTAGTTGCTCTGGGAAGGCTTTCAGAATGCTAAAATTCAGATATTGCCAGAAGCTGAATCTTGTTATTTTTGCTTCTCTCTTCTCTGGAGAGCAGGAGGGCCTCCAACTACACTTTTCTATGGATATCAGGAAAATTACTTCTATGATTAAGCAGTTTTTTCCCTATTTGAGAAGAAGGCTTCTCAGTGTTAACTATAAGAATGCCTAAAGTTTAAAGTTAATCCTCCCTGTAATGCAGTATGGAAAGAGTTGCGGCTTTATAGTATTCCTCATTTTTGCTACATGTTCATTCTATCTGTGTTTTAATTTGGATTTTCATTATAGTACTAACCAATTTGTGTCATTAATAATGTTATCAAATACTTCATTCATTGATATTGTGTTGTCCCAGTTTACTTATATGCGAGTATGCATGGTTTTGTGCGTTTATTTTGCAGTACTGATTTGGTTCAATTAAATGTCTAGGGAGGAAGAAAGTGTGTTTCTGGAAAGTCTATGACACCTTTTGGTGCAAACTTTAACCAAACTCAGTGATAGTATTTGGGATTTCCACAAGTAAAGGGAAATCAAAATCTTCTCCTGTGTATTGGTGTGTTTTAGTGCTCCTTTTGTTATTGATAATATCATTGAACTTCTGTTAAGTAGTTCTCAGGGAGATACAAAGTTGCTGCACTGATGACAGGATTAAAGATCTAAGGTAATCTTTTTGCTCTTAGCCCTGTGAACAGGACAACCCAACATCATGAAATTTTGTTTGAGAGGCTACTTATTTAAGATAAATTGGACATGCTGAATTCTGTAGTAATTATTAAAGAGTTTTACTGATTCGGTATTTGTCAAATGCAATTTGTAACACAGTACTGTGTCCTGCAGAATATAAAGTAGGTACTGCTAGTGATGGATGTGTGAAAATTAACATCAAAGGTCATATGACTGATGTGAGCTGCTTTATTTCTGGTAATACGGTGAATTGAATTTGTATTATTGAGTAAGTGCATGCTTGTATCTCCCTGTGTTGTTTCCTTTCAGCTACAGAGAAGAAAGTGTTCTTTTGTGGCTGAAGAGTTCCTCTATGCTTCTAGGTAGTGTGCATTAACATTCTGCATGTCAAACTTCATTCAGCTGTAGCTAACCCTGAATGTGTTATTGTTGACTCTCCTATTATTCTCATCGTAGATCTGATTGTAAGCGCTCAAGCACCACACACATCTTTAATTCTGTGCCAGTAGTTAATGATAGCTGTCAAACAATTACAATACAAATTAACTGCTTCTTAGTACATATTCCAGGAACCTGTGCTGCTGTATACTATCTATATTGCCGAAGCAGGTGGCTGATATTAATGTTAAATATAAAATTAATTGCCGTGCTTTCTGTGGAGGCAAAAGTTCTGTGAAGGGCTGATTGCGAGAAAGATTAAATTCTGAAGGTATGCTTTGTTGCACTGATCCTTCATTTTCTTTGATTATCTGTGGATTTGTCAGTGGGTTGTGTGTCCCCCCCCCTTATTCAGGATTTTTTTGATAAGTATTTGTGCTATAATATTTATTACATTTCTGAGTGGTGGCTCTTTGTAACTTTCTAGAGGTGAATTCTATTTTTCATGTGTTGTTGAATTAAATATTTATGCTCAGTATGGTTGACCTTTTCTTTAAAAAAATGTAAATCTCTGGCATGTATACCCAAACCAGGTTTTGCATTAGAACAATGTGCTTAAAACATAGTGTTTTTTTTTTAAAAAAAGATAAATATTTAATGTTTGCAGGAGACTGCTTCTGTTTTCAACTCTTTTAAGAGCTGTTACGTGAACTGTGTTTTTTCTTTCTCATTCAAAAACATTTAATGTTTTTATTGTCAGGTGTCCTACTTTGCCAAGGAATTGAAAAGATTTACATTGAAATGAAAGAATTACTGCCATTCTAACTAAGGGATTACACTGCTGGAAAGAAGTCCGTCTCCTCTTCTCCTCCACTAATATTTATTAAGCGCTAAGTGAGAGCTTTGTGGTTTCATTTTGTTGGCACACTGAGTCTTCTTAGCTCACGCTGATTTAAATAACAGAGGGTGTATGCATCTTGGAGGAAATAGATTGCATCTCCTGGGATCAGTTTCTGTCAGTTAACCAGTCAGAGGCAAAAAGGTGAAGAGTTTGATTCTGACAACAGAAAGGGTCTAAGATTTTGTAACTAGGGGAAGGAAAGGTCACCCAAGTGAGGTTGGGTATTTGTATGACAAAACCATATGTTATTTAGTCTAACAGAAATATCCTTAAAACAAGGGTAATTTTTCACAGAATATCCAAATAATGAGTAATAGGAAAATAAATGAGGGTGTATTCATGCATATGTTTGGATCTTACATTTGCTTTAGAGAGGAAAGGGCCTGTGTTCTAGCGACAGCTTATGACATGTTGTATTTGCATCTTTATTATTTATGTGCAGAAGAATAGTGTTTCGTGCTGAGAGAAAGGAGGAAAAAAAATGTTCGTGTAGAAGGAGAGAGAGAGAGTTGGAAATTTTACACTGAAACACATAAGAAGATACAAAAAAATTGGTTGACGATAGGGGGAAGAGGCAAACTATAAGATGGCATTTTATTTAAAAATTGAAGAATATATGGGATATTTGGAAATTGAGATGTTGTATTTATTTTGAGAACTGGTTGGTCCACCCTGATCCTTACTGGCTTTCACTGGTGATAATTATCAAATCCTCAGAGTATCACACAGGCCAGTGTCAAATAGTCGAGGCCAGCTCGCTGATCAGTTCAGAAGCACTTCTGTGTGTGTGGTGCCCAGGTGCCCAATTCCCTCAAGGACTATATATTCTGGCAGTGAGTTTTGATAACTCCTCAGATATTTTAAGGAACTGGCTAATTCTATGCATGTCTGATAGTCTCTTTCACTGGCTCTGTGTTATTTGCCGTGTTTTTTGTCAGGCTCAGATAAGGAAAATCAGATTATCACTTTCTTCTTTTGGAAACCATGCTTTCTTCCAGCTTAATGTAACACTCACCTCTGTTTATTTATTGTACAAACATTTTGTTTACTGCTAAAATAAACTTTTGTCTTTAGACTGACATTTTTTTGTATGCATGAAGAAAGAATTGGGAACAAGACAGTGAAATGATTGGATTTTAGCCGGTTCTTTGCTTGTGCTATTCTTTTCAGATTGTTTTCTTTATGTTTTTGTGCTTGCGTGGTACTGCTGGAAAGCCTTGTGTTGCTAACATTTCAGCAAACAGTGCTGAGGGTGAAGTTTCATAAAGTAGTTTACCTTTAGGTCTTTCATCTGCTGTTACGTTTGGGCCCATGGAAAGACCTTTCTTCAGATATCGAAGGCCCCTTTGTGATTATTGCAGAAGATAAAGACTTGTGCTGGCGTGGGTGGTACATTTTTTGGGAAACTGTCAGTGAGACACAGGTCACACCTATAGACAGTTTCTATATAGTGGAATCTTCAGCTGTCTTGGGTTGCCAGAGCACAAATGTAATCCAGATACAATCTCTTTTCTTTGAATGTAACTGTTGCTCTGCACACCGAGGTATAAAGAGGAAATCCTTAACTTAGTTCTTCAGCTGTCTTTATGGTGACCTAGAGCAGTGAGAGAAAGCTTAATGAGGCTCTGCATCAAACCTGGCACCTTTATTGGAAAGGAAATTATTCCCAGAATGTTACTGTGCAAAATTCTCTCTTACACATGTGCGATCTTTACCTCCTAGTATTGTGTTTGTTTAATTTAGTTTTTATTTTCATTTTGGTTGAGGTCCAGTTTATCAAAACAGTGTCCTAAATGAACTTGTTTGTGATAAGACTTCTCTGAGCACAGGAAAGCTGAAATAAACCCGTTGCAGTGACTTGCTCTAAATTTATGTTGGTTAAAAAAAGAAGAGAATAAAACAGCCATTGGTATTCAAATATCCTTTATTAATTAATTTTTGAAATAGAAACTTTATCATGTTTGACAAATAACATTACAGGAAGCACTTAAAGTTACATAGTACTCTGAGGAGTTTATTCATGTTAACAAGGTAGATGGCTGCAGTTGAATAAGGGAACTGATAAGCCTCCGGTGTACAAGGTAAAGTTATTTTGTTGAATCAGTAGTGATTATGGCATTAATAGAGAAGTATGTAATTCGATTCTGTAGGAGATGGAAGAGATGGAGAGAAAGTGCAAAAAGAACCAAAAGATGAGTGAAGAGATTTGCAGATGTGTTGCGCCTCACAGTAGTTAAATTAGCAGATTCAGAAGTCTTCCTGGAGGACTGGAAGGTGAAAAGCTAAAAGAGACAGGGAAAGCAACATAATATATGGTAAATCTGGTTCTGAGAACAGTTTTTTACTTTATTCCCACAAAAGTAAAAACTAATAAAATTAATGTAATAGTGTAACTTTTGACCTGAAGTATCCTAAAGCATTTTATAAACAATGTAGATATAACTACAAAACATAACTAAGTAAAAACTCTGGCAGGAGCTTATAAATAGCTCAGTGTTGCTATTTGACTATTTGACTTGATCTGGGAAGAAATGTTTTACGGTAGAAAATGGGTTGGAAAACAAGCAACATCATGATATTACTTTATTGCCCACTGGAGATAGCTTTTCAGTCCACAGGAATATGTTTTTTCACTCTAAACAAATATCCTAGTCTGTGTAGTTTTATTAAGCTTATAAAAAATGCACATAATCATAAATGCATATAAAAATGCAGTAACAACTAGAAGACATACGTACATCAATGTAGCCTTTTCCGTAAAAAAAGGATAGAGTCATTATTTATTGTTGGCCTTCCTAGTTTTTTTCCATGGCATTTTTTTTGTATGAACAGTCATTTTCCTCAGAAGACCTCTAAAGGCTTCCTCAATAAAGGTAGGGCTAGAAGCTGAGAACACGTAATAAACTTGTAGAAGATAGTTCAGTATTCCACAAAATTAGAACCAAAGAGTATGTGAGTACCTTTTTTTCATTTTTACTTGGAAGAGAGCAGACTGACTTCAAATCAATTTAGAGCATCTAATTTATATAAAAATCTATATTAACTTCAGTAATGTTGAAATTCAAATGTTATTCTCCAGTTCAGTATTCATTTGTTCTCATCGCCCTCAATGAAATGAACTGTGATTACTCAGGATTAATCTCTACCTCAACGGATTGCTTTATTGTATTTGTGTCTGTTTGTGTTGTCATGTCCCTTGTGCCCTTCAACCCCAATTCTTGTGTTTGTATTTGACGCCCACCTCTTTGGCAGTTACAAAGATAAAATTTGATGGATTGGGAGGTCTTTGAGGCTTTTCCTTTTGTGACACATTTGGCAAAGCAAGGTTCTTGTCTTGGTTTAGACCTTTTTAAGCCCAGACATTGCACTTTTGTCAGTGACTTGGTAAATTCATATATACATTAAAGTGACAGTGTATCTGTTTAGCGTTCTCAAGATGTACATATAAGAAATACTTTTGCTTGGTTTCTCAAAACACCAATAGGGTTTTGTTCTGATTTTTATTATGTATATTTAGGAAAAAAAAAGAAAGATTAACAGAAAGCCAAGATGAATATTTTAAACTTTACTGGAAAGTTTGTATTTGAGATCTTGTGACAAACAAGTAAAATTTTCCTGAAACCTAAAGCCTATCAGATTTTTTTTTTAGACATAATATTCCTTCTTTTTGATGAAAGTGTACTAAAAACACTTAAATATCAACAGATCAATAGTCATCCAAAGCTATACGTGCTCCCAGCATGGTCTTAAGAATATCTATAGTCTTATCATGGGGAGAGATTGGGACGCCAGAGAGTTCTTCACACTACACTGAAAAATTTTACAAAGAACAAACTCTGGACTTACCCTGCAGTGTGGTGAAGGACCATAATAAATTCAGTGTAGGAAGAGCTTTGTAAAGTCATTCTTCAATGGAAAGAATTTCATGATAGGAAGTATTTACTATGAAGAACAAGAAGTCTTCACCGAGAAGAGGAAACACAAGTTTTGTTCATCTTAGTCATCCTTAGTGATTTACAGTATAAGTGAGTTAGGATTCTGGATAATATAATGAGAGGAAACTGAGGCATTACTGGTTGAGCAAGGGGATCACATCTGAAGAACATGTTGTTTCATTTAGTCCAGTTTATATAGAGGAAATTAATGAGTTGGCAGATTATGTATTCCCAAGAGAATACTCATTTTGGGGAGTTAATGCAGTAAATTTGACTGAAAACATCTTTGGGGTGCATTTAATCCTTAGTATGCAACGCAGAGAATTGAATGGTAACGTTATCCTCAGACTGAAACAGATAGTGATGCAGTGCTGTGATTTATTTACTCTTTTGCTACTTAATAATCTCACTTTTGCATCTGGCTTTGGATACATGTTCTCACCTTGAAGTTAACACTGAAATATGATTCATTTTCAGACCACTATCATGCATCCTTGAATCATGGTTGGCATGTCTCTCCCAAGGACTTTTACCAACAAGATCGTGCCTTTCTCTTTCTTTTCAGCAGAATCAACGTGGTAAAACCTCTTGGTCTCCTCACGGTGAAGAGGCAGTCTCACTTTGCATATGAACTCTCACTTGCCCTGAGACTCTTAATGGATTGGGAATGCTTTTATTTGTCTACAGGAAATATATTACACTATCTTCATTATCTCTAGCAATATATGGCTTTAGCGCATTGGCTGTTGCAAATTATCATGCATTTCTGAAGACTCTTGTTACACCTTTCTGGAGATCCACTGGAAGTAATTAATGGATCTCCAAGATGTTTTGCTTGTATATATTTTCTCTTTTGCCTTGAACTCTCCATTGGAAAGCATTTGGAAATCTGAGATTGAAAAGAGCTAAGTACTTATTAAAGTGTGTATCTTCCACTTGGGAAGAGAACATTAGGATATGCAGTGTGAGTGCACTTGCATGGGCATAGTCAAGGTAAAAAGCCTTTCATCTTGAAGAATTTTTAACAGTGTGAACTTGTTCATGTATAATGTATCTCAAACAGCCTTCAAATGCTTCTTTCTTTTCCTCTCAATTGTCAGATCAAGAATAGGAACTGAATAAGTTCATGCACACATTTTCAGATATAAGCTTTCCCAGTTGTGCTGTCTCCTGGATATACATTCATGCTCCTTGTAACGTCTAAGTCAGTGAGAGAGAGATGATTTCTTGATTTTTTTTTTTAAACTCATTGCAGCTTGTATACACAGGACTTATTCTTCAACAATTTTTGCCCTGAAAAGTTGGTGGTTCACCAAATTTTAAAGAGAGGAACTGCTTCTTCCCAACAAAGAAAGGCAAACTCTCAGTCAATAGTAAAAATGAAAACATAAGCTAAAATGCCTCTAAGAAACTCATTTAATATCTTCAGGAATACAAAAGATATGTACATTGACATATGTTTTGTGTACAGGTGATAGGCACCAAATTTGATGCCTTCATAATCTAAAAATCCATCAGGATTTATTCTGAAGTAGGCAAATACTACTTTCTTTAACTCTATTGACTTTTTAGATATATATAAGTAATGCAGACCTCTGTCTGTTTGTCATTGTAAAGTGGCTTAACATAAATTCCTAATGCTTATAAATTTGCTCCTTGTACTATGAGACTACTATTATGAATTAGGTCATGGCCAAGGAATACTTAGAGCTGAAGAATTGGGAGGGGAAGAGTAAGATTGGAAATAACTTTGCCTCAGTATGTGCAAAAACTTCCATGTTTGTTGACTTCAAATAAAAGAGAATACTTGTGGATTAAGAGATCCTTCCCAACCTGATCATGTTTTATCAGAGAAGAACCACACTTTTTTACCCTTCTAGTCTTTAATGTGAAATCATAATATTTGCATATTTTTTCCCCAGATACTGATCTGCTGCATAGACCCATTGGCACAGATTGGTTTAGAGATTATTTTTGGATTTTGAGCAGTAGATTGGACTACATGTCCTCTAGAAACATATTCCAACCTAAATTATTATTCTGTGATTCTATGACACAATTTATGTCAAGGACTGGATTTGTACTGCGATCTTTCAGCCCGTGCAACTGAGAAACAGGATAAAAAATGGTTTTAAGGTGCCTCTGTATCTGCCTTGCACATCAAGACGGGGACAAAACATTTATTGCTTACAACAGAGAACTCATTCTTAAAACTGTCCTCACTCATAAGCAGAAGCTACTTATAACATGTATTTGTAGTGGATCCTAAGAAATGAAAAGTAACTTTTTTTCTGGGAACAATGAAGTGGGAAAGCCTGAGGAACTTTCTGACAAAGATTAGAAACTGCTGAGAGTGTTGGTTTTGTCCTGATAGAATGGCTTATACTGGCTTTTTTTTCCCCCCGGAACCTTTGAAATGGTACTGATTTAGGCATTGAGGAGCTCTTTAAGAAAGAAATCAATAATATTTGTACTGAGCCTTGTAGAGTGATTCTTTTTATATATCATGGTACATTAATGCAATGTGAATGGATGAAGAGTTGAAGTGTTACATTTAGGAGACACAAACAGCTCAGTGGTTGGAACAAAAAATTAAAATATTCAAACAGTATGAATTAGTTGTAAGCAATATTGAAAAACCCTGACCTTCAATGAAATGAAAAATAACTGATTTTTTTTTTTTGTAGGAGAGAGATTTGTGTCTTTTACAGTCATATTGTGAATGTACCAAAACATCTGTAGGTAATTTACAGCTGAAGAGTCAGGAGGGGAAGCATAGGATCAAAAATTATTTTCCTCAAATATTACTTTGAAAAAAACATTTTTGTGGAAGGTTGTGTATTCTACCAATTATTTGCTTCAGAAAGTGCCTTACTTAGTGTCTTCCGAATTTTTAATAGGAAATGTAATCAATTTGGCTATGCACTAACAAATTCCTTGTAATTATTTACATCAATTAAGGAAGGATAGTACAGAACCTTTGGCAATAGATCATCATTGAACTTTTTTTTCTTTCAGGTATCCTGAAATGTTGATAAACGAAGATTTGCTTTTATTTTGCAGCAGCTGTGCTGCAGATCTTGTTGCACAAGTTGTGAATAATTCCAAATTAGCTATGCATACCTGTGTTTAAATCAATGCTGGTATTTGCATCACTACTGAGGTCTATTTATTAGGCAGTTCTTGATTTACATTAACATTGGAGTGATATATATGTAATACAGCTACATCAGTGAAGGATACAAAGACTAACAAGTGTGTAGGAATATATGTGAGGACATTGTATGACATCAGTAGGATGAAAGATCTACTGGATCCCAGTATCCCATTTTATTCCTTTGTCAAGCGTATCTGTTAAGGACTGTTGATGTTGAATTGCAGTGTGCTGGAGTGAGTGCTCTTTTTCCTTCATCTCTTCAAACTTGTTGAACTGTGCAGTGTCATGGAAGAGTTTTTTGCCTTTAAAGGAAGCTGTATCTCCATGGTGTAGAGTAATATAAAACAGAAGAAACACTTGGTCTTTCACAGATTTCAAGTTTCTCTATACATTTTCAGTATTAAGTTGCACTAATAGGACTATTTCAGTAGAAAATTATGCCGCTAATTACAGTAATGATCTATGGATAGATCAAGGCATAAAATGCTCTGTATTTCATTACAAAAAATCAGGCCAAATGTTATTTGATCTTTAAGGTCTTAAAAATAAGTTTTTAAAAACATTAAAAAGCTGGGCATTGTTTGAAGGTCCCTGAAAAGTGAGCAGGCATCGTTAGAAGCAATATAGCTGAAGGCTTAGGTTCTTGCTTCGGAAATTCCTGATATTATCTAAATACAAGTCTGCATAGATTATGTACTGCAGCTAAGCTGGGGGGAGGCCATGAGTTTTCTTTGCTACTGTCACCCTTTTCCACAGCCCCATCCTTCCCCCCCCGTGTGTCTTTGTTCAAATATGTTCTTTGACAAATTGATTTCCGCAGATTATGGAGGCTTTCTAACAGAGGTGGTTTTTGACAAGTTTGAGCATCTGGGGATGAATACTTAGTAAACTGTTTGTTTCTTTGTTTATTTAAGGTTGCTAATCTTGCTTGTTCATTATCAACAAATGAAGATGGAATGAAAATTGTCCAAATGGCAACTAATCACATAGAGACTTTGTGCCCACAGGTATGACTTTTTCAATTAATTCCCGTAAGAGTGCACTGCATATAAACTGTATTTTTGTCTCCCAGCGCAGGTGCCTAGTCATGCTCCTTCAGTCTAAATTCACATGCCATTCACTCAAGTTAGTGTAGTAAGTGGAGGATAAATGATAAATCAAGGACAGATTAGTTAATCTGTTAATCTGTGTATTTTTCTTAGTGTTTAACATGGAATTGTTAATAATCTGTATTGACTGGGAGTTTTAAAAAAGCTTTTAAAATTGCAATTGAAGAAACACGCTGCTGTGTTTCCAAAATTAGACCTGAGTGAATGAACAGTGTAATGTGATAGGCAAATTGTGAGTATATTTACTCCCGGTTGCTTAGAAAGAAGTACGTATAGTGACCATCAACATGAAATATTATTACTTCTAGATTTGGGTTTATTGGTTTTGAATGTTAAAGCATGGATTCTTCTGATTGTCATGTCATCTCATGCTTGAGTTTTATTCTTAAGCAAATGGATAAAACTAGGACAGCCACAGTTAAATTTTTGGTACTTAATATTGTAGGAGTATTCACTCTGTATTTGTCATGTTCAGAGTTATAGAGATATGCAAAAATTCTGCAATTACATCTGTTTGAAGCAGGGATTTTCTGATTTGTGTGAATCTGATCTGAGCGTTTCAGCCTTGAGGCTGCAAAATTTCAAGATCGTTAGTTCTGTGAAGAACACTATAATTTGCACAATGGCCTAAATATTCTTGCCCTTTTATGTGTTTGAATGCTACCTGTGGTTGAAATAGAAAGAGAAGAGCAAATATTAATAATATGTTCAATTACAAGCTTGAGAAATCCATTTTATGCCTGTTGAGTAAATGCAAGATTTAAGGAAAAACAAACTTCTATCAAGGAAATATAATCCAAAAATATCACAGATCAGTGTAGTCTCTTGAATCATTCCATTTCAATGTCTATGTTATAGCTTTTACAGTTCTGCATTTCACATTCAACTCTATTTGACTTAATGCGGTACAGGTTTTGTAAGACGATTGCTGACTTGTAAGGAGAATTCATTAATAAGTTTCTTGCAGCTTCTTTGTTTCTCCAGGGGCACAAGTGCACCTTTATAATACATTATTATGCATCCAGATGTAGCTTTTTAATTGAAAACCTACACTTTCAATATTGTATCTGACACCAGAAACTCCTAAAATCTAATTTTGACTAAAATATTGATTTTCTCCACAGCCAGTTAAGTTGCTAGGTTTTAATTTCCTATAGGAAAATGGAAGTTTCTTGTTTGTTTTTTCTCCCTCCTTTTTTTAACCTTGAGATAAAGTGGGGTGAATTAGTTTATGATTATAGATATGTCTAAACAGAGAATGTGGTGTGCACATGATAAGATTATATTACTATTAATGGTGTGTTCATTGTGCAGGACTTGCTGCTTTCTTAGATAAGGACCATTCCCTGAAAAAGCAATTGATGTTTTACCTAAGTAAGAAATAACAGGATAAGGCTCTTGCGTTTTCAGTAAATCAGATTATGCCATATCATTTAAAAATCCTCCATAGGGAAAACAATTATCTCCTAAGATCCCTGCAGGGCATATCAATTAGAGTTTGGAATGGGGAAATGTGCATGTTCTTAAATCTTTAGAGTAAAAAATGGGAATTTATGTGCTCTGAAAAATGTATTTATTGAAGGGAAACATGTGGTTTGGGTTGAAATCTGAAATGGTTGAATTAAATAGAACCATTAAAACAGAACACCCCCTCACATACCCCAAGCACACCAACCGAAAAAACAGCAATGAAAACATTTCTCACGTAGCACTGGAAAAAAAGCAGATACAAAATTGGTAAACCTTTTAATGATTAGAGTGTACTACTGTACTGTAGTTCGAATGTAGAGGGCTGATTCTGTTTCCTCAAGTGAAATTGTTCAATAAATGAAACAAGCTATGTATGTATGTCAGAGTGAGTACAAAACACGTAGCACCGGTTATACGTGAAATTTCATAAATAGTTCACGAGAAATGAATTTTAAGAATATTTAATGTTAAATCAATAATAATGAATAGGCTAAAGAAATAAAGACCTACCAGCTTATGTTTTCATGAAGAATTATTTCTGTTCACGTTACTATCTTTTAGTTGGGAGAATTTTCTTCAGTGTTGTCAGGTGGGTAAAAGCTACAATGGCCCTTGTCTTGTGTGGGAGTCTGTTGCTTTCCTCCTGTGCAAACAAAATCATGATCTCATCAAATGTGTGGGAAAGAAAGGAAAAGAAAAGAATCCACAAAAGCAAACAAACTTCTGCTTTTGAACAACAAGGATATAAATCTGTATAGCAAACATGGCTTTGTTACCCTTATGCTTAAGCACAGTGGCATATATAGAGAAGTCTGGTTCCTTTAATAGTTAGACGTCTGTAACAAGGAAAGACACCTGATAGAGGGTAAACCCATGAATATAGAGATGGGAAAATACCCTAAATGTAGGAAACCAGCTATTAACAAGAGTCTGGCTTCTCTGTCTAAAATCTTCATAGGTTATTACATTTTAAAGGGCAGAGCAAAAAGTTGGAATGAATGTTTCAAAGTGG
Source organism: Cuculus canorus (assembly GCF_017976375.1). Taxonomy (NCBI): domain Eukaryota; kingdom Metazoa; phylum Chordata; class Aves; order Cuculiformes; family Cuculidae; genus Cuculus; species Cuculus canorus. The sequence continues at coordinate 8,068,215 of NC_071407.1, forward strand.
AGTTCAGAAGTGTCTCATGTCAAGGCAGCAGCTCAGATGAGCCTTCAGCCTGTCAAAGGACCCTGGCTGGAGTTGTATTATTAGAATAAAAATCCCTGGAGAGTTTTGAGGAGCAGGAGGTTTGGGCTTGTTTTGGTAGAACCATATCTGAAAAAGAAAATTGTTGGCTCACTTCCTTTGAAGATGAGATCTTCTTAGGGCTAACTCCTAATTACTGAAATGGTGCAGAGTGATTGGTTCTGCAGTGAGCCACGTCTGTTCTGGTACATCGTGCAAGGAAGCGAAATGCTGGAAAAACACATAAATATTCATGGTTTAATCTAATCTTTATTTGATAATTTTAAAAAGTCATTCAATCTCATGCAATAATGTTATCAGGTATTTTAAGAAAGACAAGGTGTACACTGATACAACCAGAACCTCAAATCTTAATATTTTAGTGAGTTCTGTTTCTCCTCTTAAGTATTGACAGATTGATAGAAACCACCTACTTATAAAGATAAGAAGGAAATCTATGTAACAGGAAAGTCATTAGTGGTTGAGTTGCCGTTTGTGTTTAAAAACTACAAACAAAAATTGAGGTGAGCTAAAATTGCCTTAAAAAAAGGCAAATGTGCATCTTGAGCTATTTTAAATGTATATGAAACTGTCATCTCATTTTTCTTATTAACATGCACCTAACCAGGATTATCTCAGAACCCGAAGCAGATTTTACAGCATATTTCAGAATGAGTTCCTAAGCCGGCTGAAGGAGCTTGCAAAGACATAACGTCCTTCTTTATAGTTAGCTATTGTCAATACAAAACGCATTATGTGGAAGACATTGGTTCAATGGATAGCAAATGCATGCTGAGCCACTTAAATTCGTGATCACTTCTGATATGATGTGTACGTGCTTTGATAGTGATACAGGCTCTGAAAATGCTCTCTGCCTGAGTCTTTGTATTCAAGATATTGGAGCTATTGGCTGGAAAGAGGTGTCCATTACACATCACTTAGTACAAATGACAAAGGGTAAGAACCTTGTGGCAGACCAGAAACAAACACCAAAAAGCTAATTAGGATGTAATTAAATTCATAATTCTGTAGGTATTTGAAAGCCAGTGGGAAATGCAGAACAGTTGAGGTTAGACTCTAGCAACTTGTAGCGATACCTTGCTTAAACCTGAAAATACTTTACATCAATTTTCTGACACCTTTTAAAGTTGGAGAATTATGTTGTTACAAAACATATGTTACACATATCCATACTGGAAGATCTGATTTGAAAAAAAAGTGTCTCCATTAAATTCCATGCTTATGAAACTAAACTGCCTCTTAGAGAAAACCCTTTGCTGTATCACTCCAACTTCAGTTAATATGGACACATAGACTGATTTCTTTACTCCCATAATTTGCTCTTCTTCATCCAAATTATGTTAGAAGAGTCCCTCTTCTCTTTAGGCTCCTAAATTCACTCATCAAAATCTTAGAAAATTCTTTGTATTTGTGTTGTTCTCAATGCTATTTACAAGGGACTCAAGTCGTGTGGTTTCCCTTATGAACTCCTGCACAGCTTCCTGGAGAATTTGGGAGAGAGACCCTTATCAGTCTTTGGGATAGGTTAGAAAACACAAAAGGCTATATAGTATGTTGCCACTCTTGAAGGATGTCTCAAATATTTCCAGCACTTGTGTTTAAATTTCTTTCCTCCCTCTAAAATCTCCCAGGGGCAAAAGAACAATGTTCTGGTCACATTTCTTTTTGCTTCTTTCCTGAAAACAATCCTATTAGTATTCTGCTGTAATGAGGCTGATGATTATTTTGGTTTGCAGTGCGTTAGGGTTTGTTTTGGGTGCCTGACTTTGCTAAGTTCATTTTGCTAAGATGTAATTTTTATTTCAAGATACAATTCAATGAAGAAATTACATAAACCACAGAATTATTGCTTTTTAAATAGAGGTTCTCACCTTTCCCACAGAAAGAAGAACTAAGAATGTTTAATGTATGCAAAAGCATCTGGTAAGCATCCTATCTCACTGAAATTTTCAGCATTTTCGCAATCCAAATTAAAATGTTTATTTCTAGACAGGTCTATGTGTCATCTTTTAAGTAATCATTTGGATTATGTTATTTAACACCACTCAGTAAAATCACACTGAAAAATCTACTGTTAGCAATTTCTTAATAAAATGGCCAGCTCCCAAAATGGAATTTAGACATGGCCAACAGTCACAAGTCTTCCTGATAACTTTCTCTGAAAACAACTACCGCCATTCTACAACACTATTGATCATAGACTGGAACAGGTAGCGTGTGGTATCTATTGACCTATGTTACCTGGATACTGATATTTACCCTACTTAGCATATGTTATATTGGGTTCCTTTTTGCAGTTGGTCTTTATTTTTATATTTGATGTTCTTTCCCTTCATACGATATAAAAAATTATAGTAATGAAAAGAGCATAACACTTGGCACATTTGTGCAAGATACAGCTTTTAATTTTCAGTGCCATCTTTTCTTGCTGCTTAGAACTTCATATGCTGTTAGTTATTTTTAAAATTGTTTGGTATGTGATATACCACTAAAGATAGAAGCTGAGTTTTTGGCTGTGTGAGTCTGTAAGTAAATCAGTCTGATAGCTCAAGTAACATGGAGACTTATTAGGGTAATCAAGATGCTGAGCTGGTCAGTGGGAACATATTTGTACATGTCATATTTCCAGGACATTCCAATACTGATCTGACAGCTGTCTTTAATGTTTTGTATTTGGCTTGTCCAGCATAATTCATCTGTTTTTTTCAGTGCCAGCATTTGGCTGTCCAGAACAGAGTGCTGTATTTTGGCATTACAGATTTGCTTCTCTATTGACACATGTACCTACACCATGGAGAATGGCAAAACCCACCAAGGCTCCTTGCAAGAAATCAGCTCTTTGCAGCCTTCCTTTCTTTGAATGTTAGTAATTTTAGCACTGTTGCAGTGATGCTTCCTTTCCTGTTTCTCTAGAAGACAGTATTATATGAGGACAGGCTTACAGAATTGAGATTCTTCATCCTGGAGAAGAGAAGGCTCCGAGGAGATGTTATAGCAACTTTCCAGTACCTGAAGAGGCTACGGGAAAGCTGGGGAGGGGCAGTTCACAAAGGCTTCTAATGGTAGGACAAGGGGCAATGGGTATAAGCTGCAGAAAGGCAGGTTTAGACTGAACTTGAGGAGGAATTTCTTCACGATGAGACTTTTGAGACACTGGCAGAGGTTGTCCAGGGAAGCTGTGGCTGCCCCATCCCTGGAGGCGTTCAAGGCCAGGTTGGATGGAGCCTTGGGCAGCCTGAGCCAGTGGGAGGTGTCCCTGCCCATGGCAGGGGATTGGAACTGAATGATCTTTAAGGTCCCTTCCAACCCAAACGATTCTATGATTCTATTAAGCCTCTTGCATGCTTTTTAGGATCTTGTGAAATGGTCTGCATTTGCCAGTAAATTCAGAAATACTGTGGAACCAAGAGTTGAGTAACTGATATATTTTGGAGAGTGTGTGTGTGCATCTTAGTTTGTAGAAGAAATCCAGACAAAGCATCTCCAGTCCAGTCCTCAAGACACTTGTTTTCTGTCCTCTTCCAAAGTACACCGATTACAACTACAATTTAGTGCAAAGTAGCAGCCTAATAGCAACAGCAGTGTGCCCTACACATATGAATATTCAACTGAGAAACTCTGATTTCCAAGCAGGCTTGCATATTCCCTGCATTCTTTCTTAAAACTACGATCATAACTTTGTTACACTTCCAAAACGTTTTGCTCAAGCTTTAAATGTAAATGTCTTATAAATGTTATCAGTGAGCACAGTGCGGTTTTGCCTTATAAAGATGAACAGAGGAGTTTGGTCTTTCTTTTGAGCTATATTTCGATTTACACTTAAATTGTTTAGCCCTTTTGGGCTGATACAAATAGATGGATATTATTTGCTTCTGTGTTATTTTCTGGAAAGTAGGTACTGTATTGAACAAACCTAGAAATTGTTGTTCACAAAAACGAGACTTGATAGCTAATAAGTGGGCAGCATCTTTTGAAGTGTAAAATTTTTCAGGTATTGGACTTTAATTATGTATTTTATGATGCTGTGAATTTTCGAAGCTAACAATTTACATGTCCTATATATTTACTTTTTCATCAGAGAAAATTGATCATCCATTTTTTATTTGCTCTGGTACATTAAATGGTGGGGGACACTAAGGAAGTTTTTTATTAGCCTCATAAAAACTCTTCACCAATACCACTTTAATAACCACAATTGTTTCATTTTTGTGGTTGAACTGTCTGTGTGGCTTTTATCTGTTTTAATACCATTTTCTTCAAATATAGCAGTCTTGTGCAAGGACAGAAGTAATGGGGGAGAACATGGTAAATCAGTGAGTTGTCTACCATCTGCTTTAAAAGGGATAAAACAGATGTTAGTATCTCTAACAGTATCAGACATCTTCTAAAGTACCATCTTCAGCCTTTCATTTGAGAGATTAATTAAAAGTACACGTCATGTCTTAATAACGATATTTCTAAAACTAAAGGAAAGATACCTTTTTCATGTAGATCTCACGATGTTGGAAAAACTCATATACAGTGCTGCTGAAGTTAATGAAAAAATTGTCATTAACCTTAACAGCTGTGGTAGTCTGCCTGAACATCCGTACGTCTAATTCCTTCTCTTACTCCTTTGTTACTCAACCAGTTTAATCTGGCATACATTGTCAGTGTTGGTAGAGACTTGATCGTCCTCCCTACTCTCAAGCTGTTATTTCTGCCTCCTTCCCTTGAGACAATAGCAATCACACAGCTATTCAGTGATCTGGTTCATGGAAACTGATGCAGCTGAGAATTAACTTGGGAAGAAGGTTAGTTTTCATTTAAGTCAGTTCCCCATCGTAGTTTGCCGAATGGATGTATAAACACTGCTTGCTGGCTCAAGGGAAGGAATGAGGAAAAAGGAGTCTAAAGGAAAAGCAGGTCACTGCTTTTGGGGGCAGTGCAGACTGCTGCCACGTGGAGCTGATGGGCACAGCTTTGGTGTTTTAAGTTAATGTTTATTTTCAGTATCAGTATATATCTGTTGTTACCAGCTACCAAAAGGCATTGCATGGAAGAAATTGTTAGTCCAGTTCTTAAGTATATTGATAGTATCAGATCCTGTTTGAATGGATGATGCTTTGTACCATGAGAACACTTCGGTCTTAATGTGACAGGCACCCTTCAGGAAAGAAGCACGTACAAACCCAGCCATACTCCTGTTTCCAGTCTGGCTATCTGACAAGGACTGAAAATGTTACAAAGATGACAACTTTTCTCATATTTTCTCACATTACTACTTGTAGGATGTTACCTTTTTCTGTTTCTGAGAACGGAAGTTTGTTGTTTTAAAAAGATGATAAAAGATGTGATATTTTTAGCTGGTTGGGGTACTATGGAATCCTAAAGCTGTGGGCCACCAAAATGTATTGGGAGACCTAATGCTTTGTGCTTTTATACTAATACAAATAGACTTAGCTGGATGTGCTTTGGCTTGAAATTTTCCAATAAACAGAGACTGAAGGGGAAAAAAATAGTATTATGACTCCTGTGAAAGTCTCATGTTGGCTGTGAATTCTTGGTTGTTTTCTGATAGTACTTGGAGAGATGTACAAAGTGCCTTGAGGTCTTCAGTCTTAACTTTCATCTTCCAGCATCTGTTGTGTTAGAATCCTGAACAATTTCTCAGTTTGTAATATTAAAAATACTAACCCTGTGTGGCCTTAACTTCTGTAGCAACACAGAAGCTGTTCTGTTCTATCCTCTTCTGCTTGCTCCACCTGCAGTTAGTGAACATAAAACATGAGAATCATTGAGTTTCCTAGAGATGCTGGAAGGCATTTGCTGTAGATTCATCCTACATAATAGTGCCATGAATGTTTTATAAACAGTTTATTTTCCCCTGCACCTTTAAAACTTGAGAGGATTCTTCCTGGAAAGGTTTTTCTTCTTTATCTCTTCATTTTTTTTTCTAAGTTTTTAAGTTTTCCTGAGGTGCCACATTTTGTTGGTGGCAGTCCTGCAGCAGAATGCCAGGGGAGGAAAAAAAGGCGATAAAATCATTATTAGAGACTTGTTGTGATATAAATCCCTACTGATTCTGAGGAGGAGGATGGTCACACAGTAGGTAAGCTTAGAATATTACAAGACAGCAGAATACTACCACTGTTAAGAGCTGTGGTTTTGTGTGGTTTTGGGAAGACAGAGGTGAACAGCAATAAAGAGTGGAGAATATAAATAGCCATAGCATGCAATAATAGATTGGTGTAAATAGCATAGGTTGACAAGGGTTCCTCTTGTTGAAGCAAGACTATTGATACATGGGTTTGCTTGACATAACTTTTGTTCTAAGTGAGTTGGGGAAATACTAGCATGTCTCTCAGGGAAGTGTCTGCCCTGGAGAAGTGTGAAGAAGTGAATCTTCCAAATTTTGTTTGATTCATATTTCTGATGAGCTTCCAAGTTTTTAAATTGAGTTATTAAATGGCTTCCTCCCAGTTGTTAAATTTAACTTTTAAATGATTTCTATAGAAGTCACATCAAATTCAAGGCAACAGATGAGTTCCCTTCTTGTGCATTTTCTCATTTTAGTTTCTGGAAACTAAAATGATAAAATGTCACTAAAGAAGGCAAAGAGGTATCATGATCTGCAAGTGGATTTTCTGTGTTATATGTGTGGACTGATAAAGGCAGAGTAAAACTGGCAATTTGACTATCTACTTTACTAAATTTCAAACAAAAAGTCGTTAGGAAATGTGTCAAAAAGAGCAGCACTGGAAGTAAGAGTAAAAGTAGTACAGCACCGATTTTTTGATTCTTGTATCTTTCAGATGATTATGCACTACTATTGATATTGTTGCAGAATCTGATCTGATTTGCTATTCTGATTAAAAAAAAACCCTTTCTATACCATCCTAATACTGTCACTAATACTTTAAGCAGAATAATTTCAAACAGATTTTTTGGAACTTGCTGTGTGATGTGATTTGCTACCTAGATGTGAACTCGTGCTTACATTTACACATAGGGATCAGGTATGTGTGTTTCTTATTATGCTACTTCTGTCTCCCTTCCGCTTTTTCTGGGAAAATGCAAAATGAATTTTAAATGAATAACTGCAGTCGCACTAACTTTGTGTTTCACTGTAGCATCACTGAAATTCTTGAACAATGCACTCCGTTGCTGTTGATGCTTGATCTCTATCTCCAAAGCAGAATTATTACCCACTTTTTTCTGGGAAAGATGTCTTTTCTGGATAGCACACTGCATCCTTCTGACTTTTGTTTTACACTTACCTAGATCATGAAGTGCATAAATAATTAGTGATAATTCAAAAATTTCCCCATTTCTCACATCTCATGAGAAGTGACTCACCTAAAGTGTTGCTCTGGAATCACTCCTGGTAGAAAAAGAAAGAAAATAGTAGGTGTGGGCTTTTGAGCTTTTTCTTCTGATCACAGTTTTGTTGTTTCAAGTCCCTTAAAAAATACCTGAGTAAGAGAATCAGGAAAAGAAGATTTGAGCATTTATATGTTGCAGTGGAGAGAGAAAGCCTGGCAAGGTCCTGTGGAGCCTAAAGTGATGGGACAGTAGCGTGAAATGAGACTTCAGAAGGATGGGAAAAAATCGGGGAGCAGAAGGGGTAGGGTAGTGCTTGCTGCAGCTTAGATCTTTGACTGTGGCAGCAATAGGTGAAAAGTTAAAGCTGGGATCTTCTGTCTGCATGAAAGTCATATTGGAGAATGTCTGTCAATCCTGCTTGTTCACAGGGCTGTTTCTACGTGTTCTTTCTGGAGGCACTTTGGGGATTTTCGACCCCCATGTCTTCAGTCTCTGTGTACCTCTCCTAAAGCTTTCTGCTGTCTGTCTCTTCAAGAACCCATTTTTTTGTTTTAAGTTGAAAGCTTGCTCCTGTCTTTAGCTCTTGGTTTCTTTAGCTCTTGGTTTCTTTAGCTCAGACCATACCATAGTTCGTAGATATTATACGAGATGTAGGACAATGACATGTAGACAAATGACTGTTGAAGAAGATTGTCTGTAACGGTGACAGTTTTGTTAGAAATCCCAATAGGGAATGGGGAACGAATTGAGTGGATTTAATACAGTGTTAGTAGGTTGGGAATTTTTTTGTTTTTGCTGTTTTGTTTGGGGTTTTTTTTGTATAATATACTTCAAAATGTACATGAAGCAACAGTTGAAGCATATGTTTTGAGCTCTACTTTTGTCTTTTTTTTTTTGTGCTTGGTATGTAAACTTAATCCGTATAGCTATATGTATATCCATATATTCATTTTACCAAATATTGAAAGCCTGTGATTGTAGTGTAGTTACATTATTTGCACTGCAATTGTTCTGGTTTCACTGTAGTTGTATTTTATCTCTATAAAGTTTGCTACATGAACAAAAGGTCCATAAGGACCTTTCTTTTGTATATGCAGTACACTATAAATTGGACTGAAGATTTACTTGGATATGAAATCCAATAAACTGAAGGTTAATTACATAACCTTCATTTTGATATCGTCATTTCATTATGCAGTTAACTTTGTTGATAATTATAGGTGTTGTATTCAGACACAGAGGATTTTAATGCTGAATGCCTTTCAAGTCGGAAAACTGTAAAATCCCATGGAGAGGTTTCTTTTTGCCTGAGTACTCTAGAAAGCCTTACTGTAACTGTAGGTTTATAACTTGTGCTAGTGACAGTATGGGTTATCCCACTTCGATCAGCAAACTCAGCTATCGCTAGTGTTGATAATTTTTATACCAATGTAGTTGGCATACTGTGACACAACATTTACAGAGCTTAAGAAAACACAGAAAAAGCTTACATCTCTAAAAAAAGCATATCTAGAGGCTTTTTTTTCTCAATTTAATGTGTTTATACTGAACCTCATATACTGGAACACTGTTCTGGAGCACTGTTGAAGATACGACTTGCTCTGTGGTTTTGAGTATGAAAGAATAAATGAAACATTATAGAGAAAACTGTTTCAGATACTTTTAATTTCCTCTTTCATCTATCAGTAAGTCTTGAGGGTTACATTACCCTTCCCTTTCAAGAATTTGCTTCTCTTGAAATTAAACTGCGTTTGAGAATTTATTGCTCAAGGCCTGATCAAATTTTGTGAAGTGTTCTGTGCCCTCTGAGCAGAATCTCTCTGTCCCCTCCATGCGCAAATCCCAGACACAAGAAAGTAATTTAGGCAGAAAACAGAAACTGTAGCTAAAATTGTTTAAAGTAGTTGATCAGTGTCATGATTTGCTTGACCCTAAGTGAGATTCTGGATACTAGGTGTATACCCAACACAAAAAAAATAGAGTTTGAGGAACAATGTTTTTTGATTGAGTGAAAAAGATGCACTTTTGATTCTTGAAATAAACTAGGCCATTTGTGCCGTCCCACCCCCCTCTTTGAGTATCATATCCGAAACATTCCCTGGGTTATTTACAGACACAGTGTTCAATAAGGCAGAACCAGAAATGTTTGTTTATTCCATTTAGTTTGTTTACTTCCATTTTAGTATTGGGGGAAAAAATTATGAAAGTACTTAACTGAAATTACTAATTTATGCAAATTGGGCACCTGCAGTCTGACCTGCAAAAAAAACCCTAATGTGTTTTGTGATCCACTGTTGGCTTCACTTTTGTCAGGTCAAGTGAATTAGTTCCGGAAGGAGGTGCTGTCAAATGGATTTAAAAATCAGTCTTTAAGTGTTAAGTCTACTTTGTCCTCTGTCTCCAAAAAACAAGCTATCCACCCAATTGTGAATGCTGACTATTTGACTGCATTTTCAATTCTTTTGCAATTTTATAATATTTTTAACTAAAATAATGGGTGTGTCTCTTCTTGAAGCTTCGTTTTTATTTTCTTTTCTCAGAATATTTTATTAGGGTCTCTACTGAGTCCCTGAAGTCTTAGAGATAATTTTGTGTGACCTCCCTGTAGAAGGTTTCTGAATGCATTCAGAAACGTGCATGTAGTCGCTATGTAAAACCGAGCTGCATTTGTTTGTGGGGGTAGGAGGAAGCTTTAGAGGACTTTGTTTAGTGTTTCTGATTTAGTAGGGTGGTTTTGATTTGACAGGGTGGTTTTGGTTTGGATAGGTTATTTGGTTTTTTGTGTACTTGGGTTTTAATTTGGTTTGTTTTCTTCCTCAACGCTGCAGTGTGCCTCTCAGCAGTGCGGCGCTGTGGTGGGAGATATGCTTTTGAGTGAAGTTACACAAAATATTTTCATAAAGTACAAAAACTTTATCCCAGTGTAATGAGAACATGTCTGTTGTATCACTAGCAACCGCTGCCCAGACATCAGGAGATAAAGCTATGCAGGGTTGTATTTGATTTCTTGCCTGGAGTATCAGATCAATAATGTTTACAGCATTGTTGGCTTACCCCTTGCCCCACAATTCTGTTTGTTCTTGAGGAATGGCTTTAACTGTGTGCTCGTAATTTATTCGCAAGATTCTTGGCCAGTAGCTTCTAACAACAATATAGAAATTAAATCTGCCTTTAATGGTTGATATTAAGAAGGTCTTTGCTAGAAATATATGCCAGTTTCAGTGACCTTTTCTCAAAGCTTAGTTAAAGTTACCTAATAATCTCAGAAGAAGTAAATCTGTATTTAGCTTCTAAAAGTTATTACCAAACATAGTCATTTCTCAAACCAAGTGCCTCCAGTGCAATTGCTTCTTCCTGCTTTAAAAGACTAGAAAAGAGGAAGAAGTCATACAGTGGGTTACTTAAATGCGAGTTTGGCAAAACAGAAATTGTAATTAGGACTTCAAAATTTGTCCTAAGTATTTCAACGATTTTATTTAGTACTTTAGAGACTGCTATGTTCTTATTTTTGTTGTTTCTTGCTGGAGTTTTTGAGTCTCTGAAGCAAGAGGCATCTTAATCTTTTCCTAGTATAATGTAAAAACTTATGTGTTTAGCCCATTATACCACCTGCTCCCCTAACTCCTCATAAAAATCAGTACTTGGTAATGTTGCTGAGATGGAAGTTTTTCAGGATGTTGTGAGAGAGGGCAATGTGCTGTGGATGGTTTCCTGTTCTCAGAAAAGGAGGGAATTTGTGTGTTGCATTGTCACTGATGTGTCACTTTTGATATAATTATTAAATTATCACCCCTAACGTTGCATCTCCATTTAGCTATTTGCAATAGGGATGGATTTCACCTTTTAGATTCACTGTACAATTAAAGTTGATTTTATTAATCAATACGGCAAGTAATTTATTTACTCTTAGAATGCACTTCTCCCTTGGGTAGAATTTATCTACTGTCTAGAGCTGCATTATCAACGTGATCTCAATTTTATTTAATTATATTGTCTGAAATACATTTTATGATTAACTGTTTTGTATAAAAGATACTCAGTTTTCAAAGCTTCTAAATTATTAAGAGTTTTTCATATCTTTATTATTTTAAAGGAGTCGCTTTTTACCCCAGCCAGAACATGAAATTTTTGCTCTGGAGCAAGTATGGACCTATTGCTGTATTTCAGAGAACTGGCTGGAAATTAAACCTACCATTTTTCAACTACATTTAATTGTCCTATAATATTAATACATAATCTCATAAGAGGTTATATTAATATATACACAATAGACACACAGTTTTAATACTAAGAAACATGAGTTAGTTTAATGTTTGGGGCCAAGATTCTCAATCATGTATCAGATTCTAGAGCTATAGCTCTGCGTGCAAAGTAAGAGAACTTTGTGACCTTTTACATCTTCTATGAAGTTGAGCAGTTCTTTCAGAAATGCCAGCTGTCGTGACTGTTGTGCTTGCCAGTTTGGTGAGACTAGAAAAGGCAACAAGCAGAGTCCCCATCTGTGAACGTGGGGTTGTTTTTTTTCTTTCCATTTTTGTAGTAGAGATTGGTACTATATCTTTGTAATCTATGCAGAGCCACTACACTTTAGGTGTGTGTGTCCGAAAGTCCCTCCCATTAGAACTGTTCTGAATTGGATTTGAGTGCAATCCGTTTTCTATATAAATGCTATTATACAGATCTTATTTTTCTGTTTAGTTATCCATGCCATTCCCTTAGAGATGAACACCTCAGCCATGTACAGCAACTGAAAGCATCTCATCATTCTAAAGGCTAGGATGAAGTTGTCAATCACTTACAGTAAAGTCTAGAAAGCAAAGTTGCCGATGCTTTGGTTAGAGTTTATGCTTTTCATGCTAATGTTTTAAATATTAGTCACTGTGAACACTGCAACTTTGTTTACTGCTCAGTGTGGGTAAAGGTGGCATAGCATGGCCAGTGGAGAAAAGAAAATGAGGTACAGAATGCAAACCAACCTGAAATGTAAATTCAGTGTCAGAAGCATCTCTTTGTTGGGACTTCAGTCTTAAGATTTTGTTTTGAAAACTGTGAATTGAGTTCTAAATAGAAAAGACTGTCATTTCAGGAACACTTTTCTGAAGTTCTTGTTTTTGATGCGGGAGTTGCTTTTGAGATGTTATTGCATGTAATTGGAGAAAATACTGCCTGCAGAAAGCACAGTGAATTAATTCTCGTAGGATAATTCTTAAGGGCAGTATGATAGTGACTATCAACTTTTGTTTATTAGTGCATCAGTTGAACTGTGACACATTTGCCTTTGTAGAATGCTATAAAGACAGGATTATAAAAATATTAATGTGTAGGTGATCGAAAGGCTGGTTACAGATGTTGACAAAAGCGAGATGAATGAAATGGCTTATATGGCGAGATGAATGAAATAACTGAGGCTTCAGTTATCAATGAGAGAAGGCTTAAATACACTCTTTACCCCATAACCTGAATTCATTTACTTACACTTACACTGTAATTACATGTAGACTTTTAAGGTATTACTTACTTCCTAGATTAATAAAATTGTTGGTAATATTTATGCTGAAACAAAGCTGTGTGTGTTCCAGTTTTGATTAGATTGCTAAACCATGTTATCCTGGGGTGAGTGCTTTCAATTGCAGCTCCTTCATCTTCACTCTCTTAGCTTACACTAGGGCAGAACTGACCTTTTTTTTTTTTTTAAGGTAAATTTCTCTAGCATATTTGAGAAATACTTGACTGAGTTCGGCTTTGCTGTTGCTGTGTCAAGTTGATGGATCTGCCCGCTTAATTTTCTTGAAAATTCATCTGCTGGAGATGCAGATGAATGTAAGGCTGGGCGGCCAGCTCCTATTCACCTGCAAAAAAGAGAATCACCAAACAAACCCCAAGCAATTAATTAAGACCTTTTCCTTGATTTGGTTAGAGAGACTTAACAGTTTTCAGTATTCACCATAATTATATTTTATTTCCAAGAAATTTCTAGTTTTCTTCTGCCGTAGTCACAGCCACATCAGACCTTTGCCTGTGCTTCTTTCCCTGTTTTATTTCATTGAAACACTGATCAAAGTGTTGTCTTGTAATGTTACTCCAACTCTACTATGCATTTCTTACTCTTCTATTGTCTTCTTTTGCCTGACCTTAAGGTGAGTGACTCATCCTTACCTTAAGACACCGTCTCACTCACCATTGCTTCCCCCTTGTGTACAGGAAAGACGTCTGTTGGCCTCCAATGTGTTATTTCTAAAATAAAGGAGTAACTGTTGCATAGTAGGGTCATTGTTGCAAATGAGTTTTTTAGATAAAATTTGTGTTTAAATACAGAAGCGAATTAATAGAGTTAAGGACACACTAATACTTACTTCTTGGAAGATATATATGAGGGAAAATCGTGTTTTAGGTGTCTATAGCTAAAGAATTATATGTGTATAGCCAAAGATTATATGTGCACACCCAATTCCCTTTGAAACTTAGTTCAGACATCAAAGTTTCATAATACTTATCCCCAATTCACTTAGATTCCCATCTGGGTGTCCAGTGTGAGTTTGGTCCAGAGTTGAAATCTGAGATTTTACAAAGCAGACTCTCAGACATCAAATTCCTCCATCTGGATATCCAGTGTTAGTTCATGCCAAAGATAGAATCTAATGTTTTGCAAAGTAGACTCTCAGGCATTGGGTTTTATAAAGTAAATAGTTTAATAGAGGGATATAGCAACATGGTCAGCTTTTGAGAGAGAGACAGACTCTGCACAGAGAGGACTCCACAGAGAGGCCAACATGTACCAGGGATTCTGTGGGTAATTATACCGTTACTAACTATTTAACTTCTGATTGGGCACAGTAGTAATATTTGGATCTGGGGTCTTCTCATTTCTCATTAAAATCTTTGGCTGTCTTTCAGACAAGTTTTTATCATGTCTCAACTGGTGTGTGTATTCTTCTGTTATTGCTCTGTTAAATTATTGACACTGGCTTTCATTTGATGAAAGGTGTAGAGCATGGCTTATCCTGTACTTGATGAGGACATATGTATATTATTGCAGAACAATTAATATTAATAAACGCTGTCCTCAGCTAACGTGAACTCAGAAGTGCAAGGTGATATGTGAAAACCATTCATTTAGCTCCTGACATTAGGCCTAAGCAGAAGAACATGAGGAATAACAACTTTCTGGTAGTGTTTACTTGAACTGTGAGGTTTGTAGTACAGAAATACAACATTTGGAATGACATTTGGGGAAAAAATAACATTAGGTAATGATGGAATTCGAACCACCTAAATGTGCTGTAATGAGATAGAGCAAAGCTATATTTAATTGGCCAGCAACAAATTATAACCCTGTTTTGGATCAGGAAGCAGAGGGAAAATAGTGACTTCAGCTTAGTTTTGTTTACTTTGTTTCTTGACTTCAATTCAGATAACGTTAAATTTATGCCATAAATGAAAATTGGAGTGAGGTAGGAAAGCTCACCTTCATGAAGCCTAAGAAATTGTCTAAAATGTTTTCATCTTGATCTCTTGGTAAGAATTTGAGTGCCCTAGTATGAAGTACATGTTTTTTTTCCTTTTTTATTTTTCTTCTTTTTACAAGAAAAGAGGGTTTAAAACTCCATTTCACTTGTGTGATAATGTATCTCTTCAAGTTTCTTAGACCGTATTGAGGCTATTCCAGTTTAAATAATACATGCAGTGGAATTTTTTTTTTTTTTTTGTATGTGAATGCCATTGGTGACTTTGCATTTTTTTAGAATTTCTAGTTTTATTTTCTTCTGAACATCAAAATATTAATGATGTTCAAGTATTTCAAAGGTTTTTAAGCACATATAGCATTTCTTAATAAACAATAGACAAAGTTTCTTGCCAAGTTCAGTTTTTCTAATATTGATTTAAAAAAAAATTCAGATAAACGTGTATTTTATTAAAAAAAAAAATCCGTGAGGCTGATCTTAATGAACAGCATTGCATTCCAGTGTTTGGGCGAGCTAAAGTAGCCGTTGTCTTTTACTTGCTGTTTTTGTTCCTGTTGAACAAAATCTGAGGTGGACAGACTTCTGCAACACAAACCCCAGAATGGTGACTACAGGCTTTTTCAGTCATATTGGAAGTGGTCAGCAAAGAGTCTACTGACTACAGCTTTGGAACTGCCTATGAGCCTATACAAAGGAGCTTTTCAAGGCTGCTACTCTTCCTTTAATGAATCTCACTATCAGGGCAGTTCTGGATAGAACAAAGCTAAAACGTTACCTGTTCTTAGCCAAGATTTACCAACCTTGCTTAACCCTTAGGTCTGTCACCTTGACATGGTCCCAGGAAAAACAAAGACATGAGGTTTATATCTTCCTCTACAACTTAGTATGACAGGATTATAATTTAATTAATATTAATCTGAATTGTTTTGTGGAATGTGGGTATCATCACTTTTGTGGAAGCCATGTTTATTCCAAGTGGAATTAAGTCTTTTCTTAATAGGATATTGAGCACTGGAACATTTTACCTTTGGAAACATAAAGAACGTTGTCACCTGATATATTGAATACAGGTTTAGCTGTCTTTATGTAGAATGCAACTGTTTTAACGTCTAGCTGTAAAATTCCTGAGGGAAGCCTTAGGTAAATTCTATGGTTTGTGTTATTGAAGTGGTTAGACTAGATGGTTTGCAGATCTTATGTGGCTTTAAGAGTCCATCAGTCTGTGCATCAGTGCAATCTCTGTACTGTTAGATGAGGATATCTCCCTGCCTATGCTGTAGTTTTTGCACTTAGGGGGGGGTTCGGACTTTATTTGGAGAGATATCCAGAGTCATTTGGATTTCTAAATTCACCCATTTAATAAAGTTTACTACATTGGCCCAGTCTGTTTTAAAGGGGATAAAGGAAATGGAAAGGTTATTAATGTAAGCGCTTTCCTCATTTAGTTTATCTGTCCATTTGTGTATGTAAGGGATTTTTTTATTACAGTTTTACCAGGTGACTTGGAATAGCCACAGTCTGTAGTTTCTTACAGATTAGAAGTAAAGTTGTCTCAGAAAATAAAAACTCCCATTCTATCCATTTGCTGAAGCACCTCCAATACAATAGAAACCTTAAGCAATGGACTCTGTCAGCACAGGTCCTGAAAAATGCAGTAATAAAATTTAAAGGTCATTTCAGGCATAGTTCTTAAACTGCTTACAGCTGCACCGTTTGAATTTTAAGCATTTGTTTTAATAAACAAAGGAAGTGGTTTGTATTGCTGGTGAAATTGGAAGTCAGTTGAGACTGGCTTTTGCATAGTGTGTTATTACCTGCTTTGGAGTATTCACAGCATGTGGTTAATGCCAAAGGTAGTGCTATAACAGAGGACAATGCTGAACACTTGTCTTTATAAAAATGAATGCTACTAAGCTCATAAATTCCCTACTTTAACTCTTTGTAAATAAATAAATAAATAAGTAATAGAAAGATATCTGTGCTTGCAGAGCCTTCAGTAGAAGCTGAAGTGCACGTAAATAAAAACTTAAGCCTTCAGCAACTTGAGTGGTCTGTTAACTTATTTGAGAGGCCAGTAGCAATTGACTATAAAAGCATAAATAAATGTCTGCAAGAGGAGACCTTACATTTCCAAAGAAGCAATGTTGCAAATGAATAGCGCATGTGGGAACGTAGGCAGAGGTTTTATTATGGTAGTTTGCTTATGCCTGGGAGATAGGCACCTTTAGTGGTGTCTGTGAATAGAGCTGCAAAGTCTCTGGTGACTCATTTTTAATGTCTGCATTCTGATGAGGTATAAATGATCAACCTTTTAATCTGTGTCAGTGTTGCCGTGCTATTGCTATTTTTCAAATGTTAGAAACGATGTGTGATTTTAGGAATGCTCCAAGCAGCACTCAGTATTCATTTGGGAGACCTTCTCTTCTAATTTCCCTGGAAGTTATTATGATTCTCTCCTATATTTTGTTAGAGAGCACGTTATTTAAGAACCAAAATATAAGGCACCTTCTGCACATTCTGTATTTTAACTGTATATGTTTCCTGGCAAGTGCATTTAAAGAAAACAATAAATGAGAGTGGGGAATTGGGATTGTGTTTTTCACCTACGAAACATAAATGATGTGCCTGCTTTTAAGGGTAGGATCATACACCATCAAGACAGATATGCTGTGATATAGCTGATAAATGCTTTTGTTGCAGATTGTGTAGATCTGAAGTATGAATAAAATAAAAGAGTATAACATAATGAAGGGGCTATATTGAAAGGATGCCTGAAAACTATGTGGAAAAATCTGTGCTGAGTAGAAAGCAAACTATAGTCAGGAAAGGAAAAAGTAATCACTTCCGAGTCCTCACCTGGGCAGGGTTAGAACAGTGTTCTGTCACCTGCTTGTAACATCTATATTAAAAATCAGTGGCTTTATTTTAAGGGCAATGCAAGAAAACAGACTTCTTTTAAATGAGCTTTTAGACTTCATTATGTGTCTGCTATATGACTTGTGAGATGGACTTCTAAAAATATTTGGTTTCATAGACAAACTTCTGAACCCATAGCTTGCAGTGGTGGATTTTGATGTGCTTTTGCTTTTTTTTTTTGAAACTTTTATTTTTCAATTTGTTTATTTTAGAATGTATTCTGTGTTATCAGAAGTACAGATTGAGCGATGATGATTGTTATTATTATCATTGGATATTTTTAAATCAACAAGCTGTGCAGCTTTAAAAAGAAAGTACTGAGCAGACTCAGGACTTTCAGACTGTAGTTACTCAGCTGTTGAGCAATTTTTCCCTATAGCACGCTCCTTTTTGCATTTAAACAGAATTAACTTGATACTTTTCTTTAGTTCTTTATTAAAATTTTAAATTATTTTCTAAATATGGTTAGTTTGACAGCAGTTTTTTTAAGGTAGCTGCATGGTGCTGTGCTCCATATATGAATGTGAGGTTATGCAGGGGGAAAATTAGAAGGGCCAGAGACCAACTAGACCTTAATCTGGCTGCTGCAGTAAAGGAAAATAAAAAGTGTTTCTAGAAATATGTCAGCAGCAAAAGCAGAGCTAATAAGATTCCTCATCCTTTATTAGATGCAGGGGGGAATATAGTGAAAAAGGCTGAGGTACTTAATGCCTTCTTCACCTCAGTTTGTGTGTTATGTTTCGTGCCATGGATCTTGAAAGAGATAGCTGTTGTCCTGGAAAAACCTTCCACTACTACATGACAAAGGCCAATAATGTACTTTCTAGTGAAAATACTCCATAATAAGCTCTGTGAGAACAGTTGTTAAAGGGTTAAAATTACAAACTGAAGCCGTGCATGACAACCCAATAAGTGTGTGCCATATGTAAGTAAAAACTTCCTGATATCTTGCAACCTGGGATAGCCTGAACTCTTCAACTAAAAATAAAATTATTTTTGTTATCCTGCTCCATTAACATCTTAGCTAATGAAGGTAAAATGAAAGTTAGCCTAAGCAACATCTGACTGGTATTCATGCTGAGAGCAGAAACAACAGCTGAGCAGTGCTTTTGCTCGAAGAACAGAAATGCTACTCTGCAATTTAAAGTAAAATATAGCATTTTATTTCTGAAGACATAATTATTTAGATTTTGGTTTTTTTTTTTTTTTTTTAATACAGGTTATTAATGCTGCTTTAGCTCTTGCTGCCAAACCAAAAAGTCAAGTTGTTAAAAACAACATGGAGATGTATAGAAGTACATGGGAGAATCACATCCGTATTCTTACTGAAGCTGTGGATGACATAACAAGTATTGATGATTTTCTTGCTGTATCAGGTATGATGACTTTCAGAATCCGATTTTTCTTTTGTATGCTTTGAAAACTTTTCATAATATTTCAAATGGAACTAGTAGAGGATTAGGGTGTCTGAGGTTTTGCAAAGCTGTTGCTTCTGATTAAAATGTACCTGCACGGTAGGTGTTTCTGCTCTGCACAACATATACCTGAGTAGAAGTTATTTGAGCAAACTGTAGGTGCATGGAGCAGAATGGCTATGTTACAGTGGGTATGTTTATCCATCCTCACAGGTTTATTTATCCCCAAGTTTCAAAATCCTCTGCAGCTAAGGGAGATCTTCTTCTAGAAAAGGAAATGCTTATCAGTGTGCATATGTATAGAACAGGAAATTCTCACAATGTTTTGTCTTCCAATTACTGCAATTCCTGTGATAGGTGCAGAAATGGGAAAATATGTGGGCAGATTTTTCAAGTTGATATTTTTGAAAAACACATCATAAACCAAAAAGATGCACTATACTATTTCCAGAATTTTCAGTTAAAAATATTTATTAGCAAAATTTACCTATAAATATGTTTACTGAAGAGACTTTCGATAGCAGTAAATGGTATTTACTGAAGCAGTGAGTGTCTTCAACATTTAAACAGTAGATAGAAAACAGTTGGTTTGCTTCTTACAGTTCTAAGATCCCAATTCCGCAAGCTTTGGTTGAAGCTTTTGCCACATGTTAAATTGATTTGTTGAACTTCAAGTGTCATACTTGTTCTTAAATGATCTACTGAGTATATGTTTCCTTATGGCAGCGTCACCTACTTGCTTTGGAAAGATCTTTTGCTAGCTCATGTATGAAGAAGTAGCTATTAAGACTAATGCTAAGAAATGGTGCAAGACTCCTGGTCTACTACTCAGTGTATTAGCAACATTACTGTGTTCTGAGAAAGTAAAACATTTGTATTTTGCTTTGTCTAAATAGAAAAGTTAAACATGTAATAGAAAACAGTATCTTAAGTTTTATGGAAATTACTTGATAATTAGGAAAGTTGATACATATTGAGTCTTCTGTGTGTCACTGAGATGAAATGAATAAGAGAAAAGGTTTATAACGGATCTGGGTTTTGTACAGAAAAATAGGATTCTACAGCACGTGCCAACATGGGCATGTTGAGGGGAAAAATGTTTTTTAAATAACACTTCATTCAAAATTTATACTGTGCTGTCTTAGTGTCAGATACTCCCATTTGAGTTGAATGGCTGAGTTTGCAGCCCTGGCTGTGTCTCCCAGGTTGGCGAGGGATGTGATTATTCCTGTAGTGTTAAAATAATCTTTCAAAATGTAGTACACTATGAAAATACAGTAAACATGTCTTCCCTAGTTGTTTTGATAATTCAGAATTCCAAATCATACAACAAGATTACTTACTTAAAAATTTATTTTAAATTGCATCTCCAGTTGATTGATAGGTCAGGTTTTTCTACTAGATATGAAATCTTCCCAAACCTGTACGAGTCGGGAATACCTGTATTTTGCTTTACTTTATGTATCTGCTTTCCACACAGTGTCACCTGAGCCTTGTATAGCAACTCGTTCTATCAAATTATGTTATTAACATGAGTTCTTTTGCGTTGCTGGTGATTTGGAGGGTGAGTTCAGTACTTTAGCAGTGTTTCTCCTATGGACGTTTCTAAGGGACAGCGTAACTCCCATTAAAGTCAGTGCAAAAATTTTGTGCTGAGCTCAGTAGAAAGTGAGCTAGTCCCTACGTTTCTTGAATCCCAGATGTTATGCTTTTGTCCTTGAAATAAGCTGAATAAGGGAGGCATAACTGAGAGGATGGGAAGGAATTGAGCTCCAAGTGAATAGATCTCCTTGTAACTCTGCTCAAACCAATTGTGGTGTTGCTGAAGCACAATTGCGTGCTTACAGGAAAATTGTCTCTCCCGTTGTGAGACATGTACTTCTCTGATGTAGCACTAGGGGAAGGAGAATCCTGTGGTGGATCAAGAAGGATGAATTGTGAGCTTTTGAAAGTTTGAGGCTGTTTGGTTCTTTATAAAAAGTGCTAATTAATGACATTTATTTTATGTGCTAATAATGCTGTTTTTTCTAAGTGTATAGGTCTCTCCTTTGCAGATTCACCTGTCCTCAAGAAACTGGATTTTTATTTCTTGTTGTGTTTTATTCTTTGTATTTGTGATATATATGTGATACTGTATTGAAAGGAAATCTAGCACTACAGAAAACAAAAAAGAGATGAAATCAGGTCTTTACAAGTTAAAAAGAGGTCTAATTGCAAATAGCCAGTTTAAATGATGTTCTGCTCCTTATAAAGGAAAGCAAGAGCTAATGAATTGTCTAGAAACTTCCATTGTCATTATAAAACATTATAAATGATGGTACTGTTTTTCATAGATCTGTTGTACCTCCTATGAACAGAGAATCAGTCTCAGCTTATCAATTTTGGATAGTTAATTTATGCAAGGAATAATGTGGATATTAATCTTTATAACCCGCTGACATCAAGTTTAACAGATACTGTCATCCATTTATCATGGTGCTGTGAAGTTTTCACATTAATATAAGTAAAATGAAGTGTGCTATTGCATTTGATGCATGAATTTCCAGGAACTTGTTTTGATGTGCTTGTGATTTTTGTTTATGTTTTATCCTCAATTCTACTCTTGTCAACTGACTCTTCAGCATCTCTTTCCTAATACAATTAGGCTGAAAACACAGTTCATGGTATTAGTTTTCTATTCTTCTGTGTTATTTTAATACTCTTTATTCAGAATTACACAAATAAACCTTTTGGATATAAGTAGAAAAACTGAAATTTAGTATTTCCTTCCTTTATTTGTACATTTTCCTCTCCTGATGATAGTGTGTAATTGTAATCACTTGTTAACTGCAGTTTTAAAGTATTTTAACGTTGTTATATATTAGAAAAACAGTAAGATAAGAGTTAGATCTTGTAGTCCAAGAGTTAACTCACCTTCTACAAGGATTATAGGTAAGAAAAGCATCAAAATGTGTTTATATATGCAAAATTCTCAGGGCCTGTGATTTTCCTTTCTGTTGTCTTCTTGAAAAGTTTCCTTGCAGATCTCTGTGCTGCTCTTCTGCCCTTTTCTCAGTGTCCTTGCCCAAACTATGACTATTTCATCTGCTGAACCTTCTCTCTAGACTTCTATATTTTCTGAGTTTTGGTCTGTCATGTTTGTAATATTGCTATGCTTAAATTCTTACTCTATTACCTCCTCTTTTGCCTAATTTGGAGCTCTGTGTTTTCATAAAGACATTTCCTTCATCTGTTTTCTCACCCCTCTTCATATAGGAATAAATCCTCCTCTTCTTCATGTACTGTATGCAAATAGCATATACCCTTTCCTGTTGTGTTCTCAGTGTAATGTCTCCACTCTTTGCCTTTTCTAATACCTCCTTAAGATACAATTTGTTGAAAGTACATTTTGACCCTTGAAATTTCATAAAAGCTTTAAAGTAAGCAATTTTTTTTTTTTTAAAGATAAAGGAATTTCAAGAAAAAAAAGGGGGATAATAAGTCATTGGACTTTAAGATGGTTTTGTTTCTAGCTTCTTGTTTCTCTGCCAGGAATTCTGTTACTTACCATTTTACCTAATGCAGTGAGAGGGAGTAGAATGACTTAAATGTTTGCCTCAGGTAAGGATTTGTGTAACTCCCAGGTGTGGTTTCCAGTGCTAAAACTGCTAGTGGTAAATGTGGACATCTGAAGATCTGTCTTCAGTAGAATCTGGAGCAGATTTAGCATTCTTCACATTTTTAGTACTGTGAGCAGAAAAATATGCTACAATTTATACAGATGTGCCTCCCTAATTCATCTCCTTCCAGATGTTGAATTGAATTGCCTCGATTAGATAGATAAATACTTCTGAGACTGCTAAGGAAGTTCTGTAACAGGAGTAAAGATCGTTCAGGCTTACTTGAGAAGGCAAAAGGAAATACATTTTTTTTTAACTGAAGAGTTGGCATGAATCAGTTACTGCTGACAAGAGGGAGAAGTTTCATAGTTCACCATCCTAGTATACTCCTGTGCCAGTGTGGCCTACAGACTTTCAGAAGATGTCTAGGGAAATAGCTGTCCCTCTGAATGGAATTAGGAAAAGCATTTTCTTAAATGTGTAGTGTGTAAGGAATTGTCTAAAAGTCTGGAGTTGTGCAGGCTAAGAATATGTTCTCAGTCTCCTAATCCTTCACCTGAAACCTAAGAATATGTTAAGTCTTTCCGAGTATAATGCAGTACTGTGAGATATCACAGTGTTAAAACAGAAGTTGCCTTTTAATGTAAACCTGTGCCATCAGAAACTACTTTTAATTCATGGAAGGTAGCAAAAGATAGGATATTATCATAGAGTTGTTGGAGAAGGTGGTTTAGTGGGTCCATATGGTCTTATGACCCAAATAAAAGTAAGAGCTAAGGGACCACATATTTTGATGCCATAGTCTTGTAGCTTTTATTTGATTTCAGTGAAGCTGAAAAGAAATTCACCTTATGTCATTTTCCCAAAGGCCGGGTTCTAAGGAAGTAATTTACTCATAACACAGAGGGAGCAAATATGCAGCTTCACTTCTTTCCTAACGTGGCTTTAGATCGGAAGTCCCTACTGCTACTGCAGTTTCTACACTTGGAAGAGATCTTTAATAGTTGATTACAAAGCAGGAAGTCAGGTGAACTTTATTATACATAGTGTAGAACAAATGAAACAGCAGAAACTGAGAATAGAATCAAAGAATAAAAGATGTTAGCAGAGAACTCTGGAGATTTCCTACTAGAGCATCTTGTGCAGAGCAAGATAAAGTTCAAACTTCCTACAGAAATTTCATTCGATACTTCTTCAGTTGCATGTGATCCAAATCCTGCTTTTTCTTTGGTTTTAATGTAAGCAATGCAAGACTTGAGCAGTTCTTGATCTACTGCAATAAAATCTACAAAAAGTTTACTTGATCTTTCCTTTCTCTCATTTGCATCATTGAAAGAACACAGTCAGAACAACTAAAGTAAATTCCTGTAAATGTGTTTGCATAAAAGTTTTTAAGATTATGTAAAAGATGGCAAAGTTCAAAATAACACTAAGGGTATGTTATCTGTACCTTGAAAAGAGGTTTATTTCATTTACATATATGGAAAAAATGATATCAATAATATACTACTTATAAAAATTGAAAGTAATTATTAAATTGCATAGGTCTTTAAAAAAAAGATTTTTCATATTTGATTTTTCAGTTGTGTACACATTCTTTGAGAAGTAGAAAGAGGAGCTTTACCCCTTTTTAAAATCTAAACCACCATATTGCTAAAATTAATCAAAAAAAGTGTATGTATGTGTCCATATGCGTACATTCATATATATGTTCCTGTATGTATACACACACTTGCATGTAACTATAAATATATATTTGAGTTCTAAGAATTACTGCATGGCTTGTCTAAGCTGGTGATACTGACTGGATTAGGACTTCCTTGGTGGATGCCCTATGGTAATACAGTAATTGTGGTGAAAATTATAATGTATGTAACCCAGAACACTTACCTTTTCTTATAGCCGAAAAGCCTTTATATAAACATTTAATTTGTAATTGTTTTCTTAAGATTATTTGCTAAGTGGAGCAACTGAAAGTTAAAGGAGCACACCATTATTTGATAAAAAAATAACTGCCTTTAGCCTTATTGTCAAGCTCTTTCTGTTTTCAACTATTTTAGTACATTAAATAAATATTTAAGTAGGTGGAAAGCAAAAACTTTATGTTACTTGCATAGCAACATATTTCAAAATATTTTGACTATACGTTGATGTTTCAGAATTTGCTTCAGGAAATGTAGTCTAACTTCATACTTGAAAATGTAGTCACCTGTTTTTACTGAAACACATATAATTTTGGAAGCTCTGAATTGCCCATCTGATCATCTGATTATCTTTCCCCTTCATGGGTTTCAGTCTACTGTTGCTGAAGCACTGTGGAGTGAAAAAACAGTGCTTTACTACGTCTGTGTAGTACCAAAAGAGAGCTCTTGAAAACTATTGTAAGATGTCCCTGGCTGGAACTGGGTCATTAGACTCATTGTTGTCTGAATTTCTTAGCAGCTCAATTTCTGTTTGGTAATTTTCTTCTCTAGGCTGCTTTGGGTTTTAAGTGCTATTTTTGGGTTTTTAAATCCTTTGGAAGAGCTTTCTGAAATGGACTTCTGTATCTCAACACTATCTGCCTGCATTGTGTGTGTTCCTTGTAGGCTTTCTTTTAATTTTTGTTGTATGATTAGTTGCAGAAGATCATTGATTTAAGTTTGCTACAGTCCTTTCCGCTCTTATTCCTCTAGAGTCATGAGTACAATTGACTTCACTAAGCAGTTCTGTTAATCTTACCAAAGTTTACCCTAGAGAACCTAAATTTTGGACTCACAGTCTTTCCATACAGTTCCCTCTGAATTAAAATCGAGCCCATCATTATTATGAATCATAATCTCTGTTCTTAAGCAATTCTTAAATAAGTGTCAAAGGCTTTACAGAAGTCCACACAGATCACATCTGTTGCTTTTCCCGTGTCCACTGCTGCGGTTACTCCATCATAGAAAGCCACTAGGTTGGTCATACAGGATTTGCCCCTGGTGAAGCCGTGCTGGCTGCCACGAATCAGCTCCCCATCCTCCATGTAATTTAACATAGCTTCTAGAAGGATCTGTTCCATAATCTTCCCAGGCACAGAGGTGAGGCTGATGGGTCGGTAGTTCCCGGGGTCGTTTTTTCTACCATTTTTAAAAATGGTAGAATATTACCCTTCTTCCAGTCACAATAACTTTCTTCATGTGCCTGTTCTTTTAACCTCATCATATTCATTTATCCAGGGTTGGTTTTTTGTTTTTTTTCCTGGGACCTCATTTCATCTGAAACAATAATTTATACCAGCCATTGCAGCCTGAGGATGGAAACAGGTCAAGATGTGCAAGGGAGTGGAAACATATTTTTGTTACGTTTGAAGGGGAAAGAAAGCTTTGGTTTTAGTATAAAACTCCTTGTTTCAAACAGCAGCAGCAGACTTCAAGGTGAAAATAGCTTAGGATTTAATTTATGTTAATTGATGACATTTTGAAAGAGAAGAATGCTGAGCACCAGAGGTAATTAACATAATTCACCCTGTCCTGCTCTGTGCGTTCTGTCTGCTAAACAGAGGTCATGGCTCCTTTAGGATCTGTGTGATGACTCACACTGATCGTCACAGATCAGCAATGAGATTGGCATTCAAACTAACATTGCAGTCATTGTTCCAGCTTCGGTCACTCTTCTGTTGATGGATTGAGAAGTGAAAGGGAAGGAGGTGTTAAAGCATGGATTATTCTTAATGTTGGGGTCATGAGCTGGAATCATATGGAATTATTTCTTCACTTTTTACTATGTATTTCGTAAATACAGGAATTGTTAAATAATAGAGTTCCATAAATAAGTTGATCATGTGGTAGAGAAACATTATGCAATAGACGAGTTAGTTAATATAAAGAAAAACAACGTAGCTACTCACGGTGTTCATTTCTGATGTGTATTCAGCAGCAAGTTTTTAAATTGTTTAGTGCTTACTTCTTCTACTGGGAGAGACTGAAGCATGTTCGTTTTCTTTTATATAATAACTGATGTTAATTTCCAGAAGGTCTGGCTGGTAAAAAGAAAGGCTTGCTGTCTCATTAATTTGAATTGGGTGATAAATTCTGGGTATGAGACAACTGGAGGGAGAATGGAGTTTAAATATGGTGGGTTTTGTAGCTCTTGGTATATCACACCTTTCTGCCAAAATACAGGTTCTGATCATCTGTCCTTCACTGCACTAAATCAGTGTCTGGAAACAGATGACATTTTTGTGCTCTTTGCACCATTACTAAAGAGGGCATCATACATGTTAGACCTAGTATTTTTTATCCTTTGCACACTCTTATCTTGCACAACTAGTTATTGCAATGTACTGATGACATCAGGGAATTGTGATATTTGCCCTGCCAAAAACTTGGGAAATAAACCTTCCCTCTGATCTCTGCTTTGATGGTCATCTGGGATTTCTGCATTTAAAAAATTGCTACAGATATGAGCCTAGAAATGGCAAGAACTCTTTGCGGGGGTGCCATTTATAATTAAGGTCATTGTAAATACTTAGGTAGAGGCAAACGGTAGAAACATTCAGAAATGGTGAAGCTGTCTTGAAAGCTTAGTGGAAGAGAATCTCTACATTGTCTAGATTCTTTTGAATAATATTATTCCAACTCAGTAAAATCCTGTTCACTCTTATGTTTTTTCTCATATTCCACTGGAAATTTTAGATGCAATGGGAAATTCATTTAATGCCAGCTACTGAAGTGTGGTTAAAATCTATGAAAGGTTATATCCGGTGTTGCAGCATTTCAAAACTATTTTATATGTGATTTCTTCTCATTTTATTCCTAAATCTCTTCACTTCCATAGTACTGTGCATTTCCACTGAAAAGTTCCCATTTTCTTTCCCTGCTGCTCCATAATCTAATTACTTCCCTTTGAAGTTTTATTTTCTGAAACTTCTAGAATCTCCTTCCTCCCTACATCCCCATTCTCATTTTAATAAAAAAAAAAAAAAACGAAACAAACCAACAAAACCAAAAACTTCTGCAACATTCTAGTACATTGCAGGTAAGACTGTAAAACGTCAATGCTTTGTCTGCTAATTTAGTGGAACCACTTGCAAACAGAAACAGTGCATGACATCTCTGCGAATTTTTAGATGCACTTTATTCTCTTGTGTTTTTATTCCGTGATTTAGGTATGGATGCTAGATTTCATCTTTCTGAACACCTACACTAAACCTGCATTAGGGAAGGGGCAACTCTGAGGTTATTGCAGTTCAGGTACTTCTCCAGACAGAACTTTTTATGCTTTGCTTGCCATTTGTTCTTTGCCAAGATACACAGTTGTGCTTAAGCCATGTATAAAGTTATAGATGTAGTTTAGTCTAATCAGATTAGTATGTTGTTTGAGTATCTTGGGAATTTTGCCTTTTGCCTCTGGGGTCATGTCTTTCTCTTGGTCTTTTTGCAGTTTAAAAATTTGTGAACAACAGCTGTTGTCTTAGAGGAGCAAATCTAGTGAGTGACATCCATTGTAGAACAGCTTGAATAGGCATCACCCAGTAGATTTTAAGGAACATCACTGAAGAAGTTACTTATTTCCTAGCAAATAGTTAGGTTTATTGTAGGGACAGTGGAGAAATATCTTAAACTTTACTACTCCAGATATTTGCAGTGACTTTGCTGTTCTAATACTCTAACAAAGTACTACAAATTCATCAGTCATGAATGACACCGGTAAGGCTTTTCAAGTTGTGCATCACTGCAATTATAGGAGTGCTTGCATGTTTGAGCACTTGTATGTGTGATTGAACTACTGTGGGTAGAGCGCTCTCATCTCTAGTTTTAATTACTCTCAATTTTGTCAGCTGGACTTTACCTATGACTGTTATAATTGAACAGAGGGGTATTATATGAACCCAGAACTCAGCTTTGGTAAATTGTTTCTATTAACTGTGGTTATTTTTTCATTAACCCTCAAAGGAAAACAAAATGAGGCTATTTACCTTTTTTTTTTAAAAAAAACCCACAGAATCAGATCATAAAAAGCATGCAGTGGATTCATGCCATATCAGTTGTAACTGGCAAATGTGTTTGTCTTTTAAGTACCCTGCTGTATGCCGTAGTAGGAAGAAGCCCATCTGTAGAGAGGGCATGTGACCATCAGAGATCTCCACCACTAAAACAAGACTTAGTGGTGTACTAAAATTTCATTTCTTTGCAGAAGCCTGCAGAGACCAATGCACTGTTTGGTTCCCTTGAATCCACATTCAGGTTTTATCTAAAAATCTTGCGCAACTTGAAGCTGTATTGATATGCCACTTACTGCACAAAAACATCCTGCTTAATTTTCATAAGTGAACACGTAAGGGCATCTTTGGCCTGTTTATTCTATTGCCATGGAAAATCAACCTTCTTTCTTGTCCCTAATGGGTTTTGCTGCTGGGCAGTGAGGGAAACCTTGCAGTCGGTGTAGAAAGGTCTCTTCCTGGATGTCTCCCGATTGTCAGTGATGCCTCATAGCTCCTGGGTTGATTGCCAATTTCATGGGTGAGCAATGGAATTTGTTGTTCAGTGCATCCTATGTGTCCTTTGTGTATATGATTTGAATCATGGTGGATTGGTTTGGCTATTTCCTTGAGGAAAGGGGAAGTCCTTGTTCTGGTTCTTGTTGAACTGCCATGTAAATTGCAACCACACTAGAGCGTTTTTCTTGTTCTAGAATGCAAAAGAGAGTCTGCAGCTTCTTGTGAAATGCTTTTAGTTTAAAAACAAACAAACATATTATTTATGGATGGGAAAACATTCTTTTTACTGTTGACAAAGAAAAGCATTAAATTGTCCATTTAATAATAGCATCCATTTGTTCTATACGGATACTGAAAAGCTGTCATTCATCCGGAACTCTGGGATTAAGAGACCTAAGGTGCTCTTTGGTGCCAGTTTGTGAAGCTGAGAGCACTGTTCTCTTAACCTTGTAACGTTACTACATATTTTATTATGTTAAAAAACCACACTAGATGAATAGCACTCAATTACAATGAATCATAAGGCCAGGTCTCAGTCTGCAAGTATTTATAGCATTAAATTTTAGATTTTGATCACGCTCATGTTTCAAACTCCTTTGGGCAGTTACAGTCAGTAAGATGGCAATCTGGACAGTTGAAGTCACTCAAAGTAATCTGCAAAATATACTGTGAATACATGGATGAGGAGTAAGAGAACGATTCAGGTTTCTGGCTTGCCTATCTCTCTTGATATAATTAGTTTTCCATCAACAGTTCAAAGTTCTGTTTCAGTTTATCACTGTTTTTCCAGTCTAACTAACATGTTTACAGATGAATGCATCACAAAAATTGCCAATTACAGATTCACTCTTAGCATTGCCGTGGAGATAGGGAAAAAACGAAGATGCTATTCAGAGATTTAAGATTAAATTTAGTGTTTTCATGCTGGCTTTTTGGCACATGCAATAGCAAAATACCGTGCCATGCTTTTTAAAAGAGAATGAATATAAAAATCTATGTAGAGATATATGTAGGTATTTATGGTGAAGTGGTCTCCAAACAGGAAAGTAAATTACACAGTGAGTTTCAGTACCATTTATCTCAAGTTTGTTTAGCCCTACTATAGTATGCTTCAGGATAAATATAAATTCACTAAGCTAAAACAATCAAGCTCCCTCTTCATGAATCTCACCTGGAGTGCAAGAAAATGGTTTTGAATTTTTCCTTTTTTGATCAAGGCTAAAGGCTTGCTGCGTGTGTTGCTGAGCATGCGAAGTTTACTTATGCTGATACAGCTTTCACCAGTCATCAGTTTAACGACCCACCTGAAAGTTCTGTCAAAGCTATCATATGACGTTGACCTTGCTGGACATATCCTCCACTGTCTCCTACGCTTTTGTTTAACCTGTTCTTTTAACCTTCCATAACATCACATAACTGTTATTTCAACAATTTAGTGGTTTATTTTGTGAAGAAGTAAGGGGGTTTGATTTTAGTCCTGCTGCTTGCTGAAATGGATGGTTTTAGATGGAATTAAGGACAAAAGCTATTGGCAGTGTTTAAGATTTAGGCTTTTGGATTATGCTGGTGTAGTAACCCCCCTTTTTTCTTTACTGTCAAGTCTTCCCTGGGAAATCCTAACATTGTTTACCTTTAATCATCATCGAGCTAGTGTGCTTCTAGAATTTTCTTAATTGACTTCAGAGATTTCTATGCTTAGGATTAGTAACTAATACATAGCTCAGTATTTTACATAGGTTTAGGACTGTTTTTTCACTATACTCAATAATTTGAGTTTATTGACTTGCATGGGGTCTGTTTTATTGACTGATCACTTGGTATTGTGATAGCCATCTTCAGTTCTTTGTTGTCAAATTTAACTGTCCTAAATGAGAAAAGATAAACCCCTCCTTTGTAAAAGCAATACCCTTTTTAGATATTATTACTGAAAGTTTTGAATCACACAATTTCAGTGCCAACCGTGGAACTGCTTGCTTATGTAATTGTGAAAACTGCTAATTTTTGTCCCCTGTCTTCTGTTTTGTAACACCAAGGAAAATCTGTTATCTTATCCCATGCCATCTTAGAGTTGTTTCAGAATAGTAGTTGCAAGACCATTTTGAAAGCCTTTTGGAAATAGAATCTGTAGTTACCAAATAAATCACCGATCCCACTGTTCACTGCTGTCTTTAAAAATCCCCAGGATGTGATACACAGCTTTCTATCCTACAAAGCTATTCTTACACTTCTTCATTGCATCGTGTTTGGATCTCTCTGCTTTCTTTTATATAAGAGTTCCTACCAGTTCGCTCAACAGAGAGATATTATGCATATATTGTTTTTTTCCCCCCTGATTACTGCAAAACTCCTTAAAATTTATCACCATAGTAATAAATTTTGCTTAGTCTGTTATCAAGTTTGATAGAACTTGATATGTTACATGTCACAACTAGTAGTTCAACCACTTATTTTTAGTTTCCTTTAGATGAATGTCTTATTCCTGGAAATGTTTTGATGCTCGTTATATATGTTTTGTTTTAACTAAAAATCTAGTGTTGCATCCTACCTCCCTTTGGTATCCATATTCTTCCCTCCCAAAGTAGCAGACAGACTGTGATACATCTATCCAAGTACAAGCTAGTCTTGTAAGTCTGATTGCTTAGACTGAAGAGCAAACATTATAATGGTGTTATACTTCTTAGATAATTGATGCACTTGAACCAGTTCTTTAGGTGTGCCATATCCTAGCCACTAAATTGGACCATGGACCAAACAGTGATTTGGGGAAAATATTTTGGTAAGTGTTGTCCCGTGGAAACCTGCTATTTCAAATTAACATCTTCTAGTTCCAGGTTTTCTGTGCCTATTACTAAGGTTATGGGATCATTTTAGTAGTGAGGTTCTTGCATAGCTGTAGAGAACAGGAACTAATCAGAAAATCTGTGAAGTCATTCAGTAGATAGGCAGCCCTAGGGAGATAGGTAGTGTGATTCAGCAGTGGACTTAGTCTTTTGGATTATTTGAAGTTTCCATCCCTACTGAATTGCTGCGACTTTTTACTGAATTTCAGTAAATTGGTTATCTGCAATGTTTTTTTTTCTCTCTTCACAAGCTTTGCAAACTACTGTCATCTTCTTGCAGAGTTTTGAAAGCTGATGCATTTGGAATTCACTTTGTATTTGATCTGGCTGAGTTCAGATTTGGCAGCCCTTGGAGCATCATCTAAGATGCATGGGTTTGATGCAGATTGGGATTAATTTTTTGTGTGTTTATTTCCTAACAGTTTGGTTGCTAATGGCTTTCCAGCTGCTACCGTGGCAGTAGCTTTTAATGTTGTGCAGCTTTGCAGGAATTGATCTGCTTGCTTTTTGTAATGAGACTTACTGGAAACATGCACAAATGTTCTAAAAAATGGTATCTAAATAAATACAACCAAGTGATCAAAGGAAGATTTTTCATCCGTGGCACTAGAGTTTAAAGTCACAGTGTTACTGTGGTGCAGAATGCTCAACTTTCTGTTTCTAAGCCATGATACAAGATCTTTACCTGGGAGAGCGGTTTCCATTGCACAGTTGTGTTGTAGTCCTGAAACTTCTGATGTGTACTTTTACTACTGAAAATTAGCCAACCAGGCTACTGTACCACATGTCAAATCCATGTTTTCTTTACTAAAGAAACTTAAAAATACAGACATACATAGATGGCACTAGGTGAGCAAAAGCTCATTGTTGAATGTGATGTGTTCTCTTAAGATCCCCTCTTGTGAACTTGATAACAAGCAAGTAGGACACTGATAAGGTTTTCTCAATGGTCAGAAGACAGTGTACCCTTTGGAACCTCCAGCAGTTGGAGAGGACATGTGCCTGTTCTCCACAAAGCTGGGAATCTGTAGCGCATCAAGGAGGGGAAGTGCAAAATCAGGGAAAGTGCCTAATTGAATTCATTGGTCTCACAAAGACTGACTTACATGTCCAAACTTTTATTGTCAATAAGTTCTTTTATGAATGAGCTGATGGGCCAGGAGGCCTTTTCTTGTTCCTTTAAAGTTATGTTGATTTTATTTGGAATGCCAAATCAAATGTTAGACATTTGCACCTTGGATAGTTGTTTGAATTTTCTCTCATTTAGCAGTGGGAGACTGATGGAAGTAAAAATATTCTCTGTTTCAGTGTTTAGAATCCTAAATATTAGCCTTTTACCTCATTATCTCATATTTTTTTTTTGCAACTGCAAATTACTTTAGCCAGTATCATACTGTTCCAACCATTTTGTGTATTTTACTGTACTGTAAAGCCATATGCAAATAGCCTGTGAGCTTATATGCCTTCCAGCATAATAAATAGGGGAAAAGTGTGCTACATGAACTATGTTTCTGGAGTGTTGACTCTTAAAATGATACCAGCTTACACTCCAGTAGAAAAAAATGATCAAGTGAAAAGGCAGCTTTTCTTGCTGCAAGCCTGATACTTTGAGAGGTAATTATTTTCAACAGTAAACAACACAATTCAAAGATGGGTATAATGTTTCCACCATGAAAACTGACAAATTTATCTTAGCTTACAGTTTATAATTTTTCTAGGGAGATTTTAGGACTTCCTACCCCAAATTAACTCTTGTCAATTAAATACTTTCCATCTGTAACCATTTGCCCTATCTGTGGGTTGGCTATTATGTCAAACAGAATTGCTAGGTGTCCATCAGATGTTCGGTATAGTAGATACAAAGCTGTTACAAGGGAATATTATCATAAAGTCAGAGTTTTCACCTGAACAATTATTTAAGAGTGGCAGATGGCTATTATCTTTTGACAGTATTTTATAGACCTAAATGAAATAGCTACCATTTAACATAATAGAGTCTGCTTTGTTGCACACATTGCCACTGTAAAACAGGTAATGCAAAGAGTCTCCAATTATACACCACTAGTATAGCAGAAGGAAATAGATAATTAATTTTCATACTTGTTAATTCCTCCCCACCTCCCAGAGGAAACGATATCTTTTCGAATGTGATAAATTGACCAAATCCTCCAGCTGATCCAAAGACAGACTTTGTGTATTCCGTAGTAATTGCAAAATTCTTTTATGCAATTTGGTCCAAACTGGAACGATTGCCAGTTGTTCATTCTATAGCATCTGCCCTGGGATTAACATGTATAGCAGCTATGCATTGATTTTTAAGATGGATGTTATGAACTATTTCCTTGTTAGCTGGCTAGTTATTTCACTGTTCAAAAGACAATAATTTCCAATGAGATAAGACTGGAGCTCAGTGAAAAACTTGATGTAATTCCTGGCATAAACTAATTCCTTTAGATAATCCATTATTCTGAAAACATTGTGTTTGCCATTTTAAGCTTAAGGATTTATGATTTATCAAGGCCTTTCTGAGTTTTTAAGAGATATTTTCATGAAGTTAGATAATATTTTAGGTAGATTTAGATTTTTGAATGCGGAACTTAGAAAGCAGCAATAAATTTTCCATTTCCCAGCCATAGAAGGGCAGAAACCAGATTTATTTATGCCCTGTTTAGGGCCAAGTCATATTTCACCTAAGGCAATAAAACTGCAGACTTCAGCTCTTCTCTTTTGGCAGAGCAAATGATATGGAAAATTGAATCTCTACTTCCATAGTGCTGAGAATACAACTCTCCCCCTCTTCCCCCCTTTGTTTTTAGCCTCTATTTGCTGTAATTCATCAGCCATATAAGCAACTCTGACTTGAAAAGGGGCAAGTGGGATACAAAAGACCAAAGGCTTATGGAGCATTTTGTGTGTGACGTAACCCTCAGCTTATACGCTGAGAGAGAATCCACTCCTGTAGGTAGGAATTTTCCCGGAGACAGTTCTCATAATCTGCTGAAAAGCTGATTGGGAATGAAGAAACAAAAAGAAAATTTAAATCCTAAAGAAAAGTTTTGTACTTCATCTACTGGAAAAAAAAAAAAGAAGTATCGCAGAATTTTTACTTGAGATATATAAAGGTGAAAAGAGGAAATTATGTCCTATAATTTTTGAGAGGGAATGTTTTGAGGAGAATAATATATGCTTTGGTTATGCATAGATGTGTAAACATGAAGGGAACAGGGCCAGGCTGAGCATAAAGAAAATCGTTTTCCTGTGTATTTTATGAACTGGATACCATGCACCAAGGACAATATGACATGATTTTGTAAGACAAATAATTCTCCATTATCTTGTAGCTAAAAGGAAGTGAGGAAAGTATTATTACATCTAAGATAAAAGACTGAGAAAAAAAATCTAAGTTAAGGTTGACAGTTTGTGGCAAATGTTCTGTAGAATTTTATGACTAAGTCTGCAAAAAGCCTTGCTGATGCAGAGGAGGAGTGTTTCAGTAATCCGTGGAGCCTGCATGTGTCAGCTTAGCCCATGCTCTATATCACAGAATCATAAAACCATTCTGGCTGCAAGGGACCTCAAGGTCTACTCCATCCTGCTGCTCACAGCTGGGCCAACACTGAATTCAATCTAAGAGCTCTCAGAGCCTGGCTCATCTAAAGCTCTGGGAGATTGTGCTTCCTTCATTTCCCTGAGATCCTGGAATACACCCAGATGCTGAATGAAGAATCTGACAACTCAAGAAGCTCTCCGTAGCTTGAATTCTGTGCCCAAGAAATTAAGGCCAAAGACTGAAGCACAAGTGGTTAGCGTCTCAAACCAACCAAATCTTCCTGTAATCATGTTAAAATGAATGAGGGGAAGAATTAAAACTCAGGAAAGTATTAATAGTGCTATAAGGTTCTCACTCATGCAGGGAGAGAAATTTTCTGTAATCTGAAAACCTTCATTAGCCAATTAAACTGATCATTTCAGGCTGCCAATTCTGTAATTAATAGGTGGTCACTTTAAGAAGCATTCTTATTTTCAGAGGTTCCTTTTTGGTGGTGATGTGGTCAGAGATTTGGGGAGTGTGGGAGTTGCTTGTTGGTTTTTTTCTTTTTATCTGTCTTGAGTTTAAATGCGAACATCTTGAAATCATCCGTGCATATGTGAATGAAAATGAACATTAAGGAGAGGCTGCCAACTCAATCAATACTTTGTTCACCCTAAGGTAAAATCCAAGAGAAGTACATGCTTCAGTTAGTGTTTTCTGTGAACAAAACTGAAGTTAATGTTTCAGACTACAGGCTGAAATTTCTAAAAATGTACACAAGAAATTTGTTATCAAATTTAAAGTGTTGCTTCTCTCTTCCTTCAAATGTCATCTACAGTGGTTCTCACAAATATTGATAAATCCTGAAGAACTTTCAGTGCATTGCAGGAGGAGATGCCTTTATGCCATCTCCTCTTTTCCTTACCCACATTCAAATCCTTTTTCCATCCATATTGTTCTGTTGTCTTGTAGCTTGTTGTCTTGTTCTGTTGTCATGCAGCCTCCAGCTCCCTGAAATAGCCACAGTGTTTTTGTGCTTATGTCCCACAATACCGGACACTTTTTTTTAGCTTTCTCCAAATTAGGTTACTCTTTTGCAGAACTTTCTGACACACTTTATAGACATGTTGTTCTTTTAGGAAAATCTGTCCTTGCAGCCTAGTGCCTATTAGCGTGAGGCAAACATATTAACTCAGAAGGCTTTCATGTGTACTTTTCCAAATTTGATCTCTCTTTTGATCACAATTCTCCTTTCAGGAAGAGATTGTAGTTGTGACAGACTTTCTCAGTGTTGTTTTAAAGTGATAATAATTTATTTTATTTTATGTAGCACCTGAAAACAAAAGCATTTGCACCCATTTCTCTGCATCAGTTCATTTCTGTTCCCTACAGGCAATTTGTTCAAGTGTTTCTCCATGCTCATAATGAAGAATTTTCTTCTTCCTCCCCCTTACCTAGGTTTCCTTTGCCTCAAGTTCTGACCAAATGCTTCTTGGTGCATTTGTCATGGTTGCTCTGAATGGCAGTCCTGTCCTCTAGAGTACCACCCAGTCAGTCAGCCAAGCGGTTGCCACCTCCAGACTTTCTGAAGGTGTGTTCTGTGTTATTACCCGAGGTGTTAATGAAGACGTTAAACTATCAGCCTCAGCATTGGCCCTTCCAATTGAGCAGCTGTCCTAGCTGGCCACTGGTTTGACTTTAAACTACTGATCACGTCTCTGTGGGCCTGATGGTCTGACTGCTGCTTCATCCACTTTGTTATTCACTCATCCTGATGCTATGACTATTTTTTTAGTTAAGGAGGTTGTGGGATACTGTGCCAAAAATGTTCTTTAGGTAAGCAATAACCAATATACTCCCCTCATCCACAGAGCCAGTCCTTCATCAGTGAATGCAATCAGTTTTGCCATGCTTGATTTGGCCTCGGTAAATAAATTCTGTTTATTCCTAATCATCTCTCTGTCCTTCAAGTGTCTGGAAATGCCTCCCATCTGATCTTGTTCCATAACTTTTCCAGGAACTGAGGTGAAACTTTAGCCTGTATCTCTCTGGTTCTTCCTTCTTGCCTTATTTTGAGATGGAGATAACAGTAGACATTTATGTGTGTTTTATTTTATAGGTGTATGTGTCTAAAACTGAGTGTTTTGGAAGCACTATCCGTGCCTTTGCGTAAATGGCAGACCATTGTGAACCCTGCCTCTCCATACCACTCTTAGTCTGAGACAGAATGGCAGTGTTGTCAGCTAGGTTAGCGACAAATAATATTAGAATTTATCATCTAGTTTCTTAGTTTTGGCAGATAAAATATATTTAGTTAATACAGTCAGAGAAGAAAGGATATTTATTTTCCTGGTTCTGCATAATTATTTTTTCTCCGCTTCCTTATTAATTTTAAAAATCTTCTATTGAAGTTGCCAGGAGCTTTGAATGTTAAGTGATTACCAGTATTTTCTTTTTTGAATAGTGACTAAGACACTGTCTTCCTTGTAGAATGTAGATATTATATTAAAAGAGCCTCAAGTGTGAAGAAAATCTGCTTAATAAGATTGCTTATGGAGATCTTGCCTTGAGTATTCTCTGAATTTTGGTGTGTAGGAAAAAGTTGGGCATTAAATGCAACTTTTTTTTAATCTGAATGCAGGAAGAATGATAACAGGGAATTTTATGCTGAGGTTTTGACCTTTTGCTTAGTGGTCTTGTTCTCTTAACTTTGGCACCAGAAATTACTAGATTAATCTATGGATATTATTAATAATTATTTTCTATCAGATGTGTTTTTGGGGTTCACCAAAACATTATGAGTCTGCAGAAGCATGCCTTTTGCCATACAAGGTAGTGCCTTTATTGGAAAACTCAGAATCCTTTTTGTAGTATCTCTGCAAATTACCTTGCCCAGAGAGCAGGTGTAGTTTGAAACAAAGTTTACTTATTTTAGAAAGTTTCTTTGCTTCCTATTTTATTGTGTCAACAGATCATAAAAGATAGGAATAATTTTAGTCAGGTTAAACTATCGCTGCATACATTTCTACATCTAATTTTATGATTTAGGGCTTGCACAAAAGTATGTTTTATTTTCCATCTTGTTTTCAGGAGACCAAACAAAGATTTCTAATGCTTCTTCATATACTATATTTCTTAAATTTCTAATAAATCTTTTCCTTTTTTCTGTTTTTTTTTTTCTGTAATGTCTCCATTTGGTTCACAATTTTCTTGAACTGAGTGGAGAAACTTTAATAAAAAGTGTTTCAAACGAGGCCTTATCAGTGCCAAGTGGTGTGGAAGGGCATCACTCATCTTTTTTTTCAGATGACATGGAAAGGAAGAGCTATTGATTTTGTTCCAGAGACAGTCTGAGTCATGGCTTTGTCAGACAGCTTTATTATCCAGTGGTTAACTCAGCTGAGATATGATTTTTGGCCAGTACAACTAAAACCAAGATCCCAAAAGAAAATGAGAAGGTACAGTGCACCACTCATGATAATTGCTGTGGTGACCGTGGCAATTTGACAATTTCTTTGAACATCTATCATTCCACTGTTACAATTAACTCCTATGCTAGACACTCT
Source organism: Cuculus canorus (assembly GCF_017976375.1). Classification (NCBI taxonomy): domain Eukaryota; kingdom Metazoa; phylum Chordata; class Aves; order Cuculiformes; family Cuculidae; genus Cuculus; species Cuculus canorus. Next base: position 8,107,392 of record NC_071407.1, read on the forward strand.
GACTCATGACAAAAGGATGGTACATCATTCTAATCTTCCTTCTCTGCTTTGGAAGGTAGGATACTTGGATGAAAATCAAAACTTGATCTAATGCATTTTGTATAAGAGGAAGAAGCATCTGTGAGAAAGATACAGGTTAAAACAAACTCAGATGGACTGTGGTCAGTGCTGGTTTCTTTCCTTTTCCATTAGATGTGCTAAGGTAGATGTAGAAGCTTGTTTGTGCCTTGGGAAAATTAAGTTAAGCAATGTTTTATTGATTGTGAAGCACTTCATGTGGGAAGAGCTTCAGAACATTGTGCAATACTGCATGTTGGCTGTGGATATGGAGAAAGGCTACTGCTGTGCAACACTACTACACCAGTGTGTGGAGTCAAGGTCATTTATGCTTATGGAGTGCAGGTATTGACTGTGAATTCTGTCATGCTGGCAAGAGCTTGTGAGTTTTTGATAGAAGTGTGACATTTGTCAAGTTTTCAACTGACCCCTTACATGGTACAGTGTATGGATGGACGGTATACATAAAAAAAGTAAAATCTGTATCCATTTTTTCTTTGAGATATGTTATCTGGAAGGATATATCACATTTTAATTTATACTCCCTAATATTATTATAGGGTTTGATAGTCAGATTCTAAAATGACTTAAAAGTATTCTTACAAATTTGGAAGGAAGCAGTTAATTGGAATCTCAGACCACAACATGCAGGTCTAATTGCATTTTTGTTGAGCATCTGGCATCAAGTTTGCTTTTTGTTTCTCCATGACAATACCTTTTTTATAATCATAGAATTATAGAATAGTTTGGGTTGGAAGGGACCTTGAAGAAGATCATCTAGTTCCAACCCCCCTGCCATGGGCAGGGGCACCTCCCACTGGATCAGGCTGCCCAAGGCTCCATCCAACCTGGCCTTGAACACCTCCAGGGATGGGGCAGCCACAGCTTCTCTGGGCAGCCTGTGCCTGTGCCTCACCACTCTCATGGTGAAGAAATTCTTCCTAATGTCTAGTGTAAATCTGCCCCTCTCCAGTTTATACCTATTCCCCCTGGTCCTATCACCACAGGCCTTTATGAACAGCCCCTCCCCAGCTGTCATGTAGCCCCTTCAGGTGCTGGAAAGTCACTATAAGATCTCCTCAGAGCCTTCTCTTCTCCAGGCTGAACAAGCCCAACTCTCTCAGCCTGTCCTCATATGGGAGGTGCTCCAGCCCTTGGGTCATCTTTGTAGCCCTCCTCTGGACCTATTCCAACAGCTCCATCTCTTTCTTATGCTGAGGATTCCAGAACTGGACACAGTATTCCAGATGAGGTCTCACAAGAGAGGAATAGAGGGGCAGAATCCCCTCCCTCGCCCTGCTGGCCACGCTTCTTTTGATGCAGCCCAGGATACGGTTGGCCTTATGGACTGTGAGTGCACATTGCCGGCTCACGTTGAGCTTCTCATCGAGCAACACCCCTAAGTTCTTCTCTGCAGGGCTGCTCTCAAGCACGTCATCCCTCATTGTTTACTGAAAACGGGGATTGCCCCGACCCAGGTGCAGGACCTTACAGTTGGCCTTGTTGAACCTCATGAGGTTCTCAGAGGCCCACTTCTCCAGCCTGTCCAGGTCCCTCTGGATGACACCCTCTCCTTCTGGTATGGCAACTACACCACTCGGCTTGGTGTCATCTGCAAACTTGCTGAGGGTGCACTCAATTTTGACATATCTTAGAATGGCTTGGAAACTGGGAGCTTTCCATGATGCATTCCATTTATATAGTATTTTCATTAGGCCACATGCAATGTTTATTTTTGAAATTTACTTGAGATTCATATCACACAAGATAACCAGTAAACTATGTTTTTCTGTTATGGAGTTTTCACTGGGTGTATAGCAGAAGAGCCTTACCTTTGTAAACACAAGGACAACCCCCTTCGGTCACTGTCTTGGCTGAATAGTTTAAAAGGCAGTGTAGTCTCCACAAAAAGGCCCTAAAAAAAAAAAAGTGGACGACATATCCATTTCTGTAATTATCTCTATTAATACTTGGATAATATTAAACCAAATGCAGTAGTGATCTATATTGTTTCATTTTGGACATAATTATGGCAACAGAAATGGGGGTTTGTAAGTCCTTTCTCCTGCGTTCTGTGCATGTCACCCTCTCTTCTCTTCAGTGCTTCAGCCTTTTTCAACCACGTGCGCATTCCGAAACTGGGTTGTTTGGAAGCCTCCCACTGTGGAAAGCAAACAAACAGAGATGCCTGAAAACAAAAAGATGAGCTATTAACCTGTATAGTACCGGGTACTTCTTGGAACACCTTTGTGCATCTTGTCATTTGCTCCTTTGTTTCACGGTTTCATGTACTGTGTTTGACATGGGAGGAACTGAAATAGTTGCCAGTCCTCTTATTGCTTTACTTCCATGCAGATGGTGGTTCACGTGTGCAGTTACAGAACACGGGCAGACTGAATAAACAGTCCTAAAAAAGCCACCACTGTTAAACTTTTCTTTTAATGCTGAACTTGGAGATTGGTGACATGTCCTTCAAAGGACATGGCCATTCCATATTCGCAGAAGTATTCTGTGATGTAGCAGTTTCATAAACTGAACCAGAATTCAAAATTTTTTTGCGTAGGTAGAACCCCAGAATAGTCACGCCACACAGTTAGTAATTCAAGATTACTTCATGGTGTTTTTATATGTCTGAGTTACCGAGGTTGTCCAATTTATTGTAAAAGTAAAATGTTTAGGGTTGGATATGCTGTGGCAAATCATTTAACAAGGGTCATCAATAAACCAGTTGCCAAACTGCAGAAAAGAAAAAGAAACCAATAATTTCTTAATTTCCTCAATGGGACATTGAATTTGTTATGTAATGATGATTTCTAAAGCAGAATATTATAAAAAGGAAAAGAATATTGTAGGAATGAAAGCATGATAATTGAAAAAAGAAATCCTGTCATTAGGGGATGACAGAGATAGCTGAAGGGTAGTGGTGTAGTGTTGTAGAAGGCACAGTGAAATAGTGTAGCTGTAGCAGGAAAGCCAGTCCTATGTTATTGTAGTGATATGAGAAGCTGTATGTATGTGTGCATAGATATACATCTACACATATTTATTTGAATGCCGCCAATAGTACACAAACCAATAATATACATAGCAATACAGTAAAATGTTACAATAAATAAGAAGAAATCCTAAATTGTGCAGAAAATATGAAATCAATATGCACTTTGTAATAGTGATATATATTGCAAGAATTTAATAAGTAATAATGTAATTTTAGTATCAGGCAAAAATACTGCTCTTTCTATTCACATAAGAATTTGATTTAGCAAGCGCATCCTACCATGTTGATGTAGAAGAAGTCGGAGCAGTTGTTTTGTGACAGAGATTTATCTCATCGTAGAACCTTTTGTCACAGTGGCATAAGAAGTTTTCAACAATAAGTAGCAGCTTTAATCCCTTTAAATTTTTCTTCATTCTACAAATATTCACTGACTATGTAAAGTTTTGTGATTTTCATATTTTTCTCAATTTCAGACTCAGTATTTTATTGTTGCTGTTGCTTATGGGGAAGTATTACTGTGCCTTTGAATTCTAAGAATCAATATATTGTTTTAAGGATTTTAAGGACAGTAAAGTGCATATTTCATATTGTAAATTTTTTATCCAAGCTTTTGTTGGCCGATACATTTCAACAGGGAAGCAAAAAATGCAATCCACTCTTTGTCTAAAAATGCATCCGATTGTGTAAGAACTGTCGTCTTAAAAGAAATGTTGTTTTATTTGCAGAAAGCCATATTCTTGAGGATGTGAACAAGTGTATCATTGCATTGAGAGAGCAAAATGTGGACGATTTAGATCGTGCAGCAGGTGCAATCCGAGGGCGTGCGTCAAGAGTAGCTCATATTGTTTCGGGTGAGATGGACAATTATGAACCTGGAGCTTACACTGAAGGAGTCATGACGAATGTTCGATATTTGACCAAGACTGGTAAGTCTGAATTCTAAGCTATGTTCTCAGTTTCTTTAGTGGTATAAACTTTCCTTTACATGTCACATTTGAAGTGAATCCTCTGATTCTCTTATCTAATAGAATCATTGAATGCATTGGGTTGGAAGAGATCTTAAAGATCATCCAGTTCCAGCCTACTTGCTATTGGGTGGTTGGAGCAACCCAGGTAGCTCAAAGCCCAGTCCAACCTGGCTTTAAGTACTTCCAGGGGTGAGGCATCCAGACCTTCTCTGGGCAACCTATTCCAGTGCCTCACCACCTTCATGGTATAGAATTTCTTCCTTGTATCTAATTTAAATGTCCCCTCTTTCAGTTTAAAGCCATTACTCCTTATTCTGTCACTCCATACCCTTGTAAAAATGTCCCTCTCCAACTTTTTGTAGGGCCGCTTTAGGTACTAAAAGGCTGCTACAAGGCCTCCCTGGCACCTGCTTTTTCAGGCTCAATGACCCCAATTCTCTCTTCCCACAGTGATTAGTAATATCATTTTCCTTTTTCATTATATTTAATAAGAGGGAATTCTATGTGGGAATACACCTGCACTGGCAACAGGGGTGTAACTGCACTATTATGTATATAGTTTCTGTTGTTTACAACAGTTGTTGTTTATGTAAGTGAATCTAACACTTTTCATAGTGTATACTCAATAAAGAAAATTATCTGTTTATCTCCAGGACTTCCATGTTTTCAGTGGTTCCAGGTCTAATAGTTGGGCAGTTAAAAAATGGCCATTTAGAAATTTTCTGGCAACTACGTGCATCTCTGGAATATAGGATTTATCTTCATGAACTCAGAAGTCTAAATTCTCGCTCTGTCATTCTAAGCAATTTCTACTATCTTACATTTGACTGACATTTACTTTATTTTAGTGCAAGAAAAGACAGGAATTTTGTTTGAGCTCTGTCTTAATCAGTTCAAATGAGTCCAGGACAGAACTGTCTCCATGTGAAACAACAAAGATATGTCATAGCAATGAAGTGGCAAAAGGGACAGAATAGTGAGAAGAGTTTGAAATAGATTTGCCTGTTTTTATATTCTTTTCTGACATTTCAATGAGAAATCTGAGAACTTTTCAATGTGACACTCTTTTTTTCATAAGTTCTGAAAGTACTATGACAAATATCAAGGGAAGCAGCAATTATAAGAAAGCATAGTTTTGGTTCCCATGTGAAAGCTGAGCCCTTCTTTTTTTTGAAACTGGTAGTGTTTAAACACATTAAGAGCTGACACTGATTTCTGTTCTGTTGCGTTGCTTTGACAGTAATATATAACACACCTAAATCCCTGTTTCTACAAAAGACAGGAAGACATAAAACTGCTTTTGGTTGGAATGTTTGCTTGTGTCAAGGGACATCAAGCACGGTGTCATCTGCTCAAATGTCTTTGCAGTACTTCAAACTTAAGAATCCACTATCTTTATGTTATTCACTAGATGTGGGAAAAGAGAAACATGTCCTTTTCATTCTTACCTGTATTTATATGATCTGCAATGAAGAGACATCAAATCATGCAAGGTTTTTTTTGGTTGCTTGGTAGTTTGTTTTAACTGTTTCAGCTTACAGGGAAAATGCAGGTGAGCTGCAGCCCTCTGGTATAACCCAAAATATTCTATCACTGCTGGGTCTTTTGGGAGCCACCTGATGGCAAGGTGATACTTCACTAGGAGAGAGTTGCTCATTTATGCTGCCATTGGCTCCTAAGTTAACTTGCATGAGTGTCCTACGGCACTGACGTACACCCTTTACAACCAGTGAAAAGGTAACGTGTTATTGAAGAGAAAGTGTTGGGGCCAGAGTATAGAGCTAGTGCAAATAGAATTATAGAATAATAGTATACATAGAAACTGCAGAGAAATGAAAACACAAATGAGAGAGAGAGAAGGGAAGCCAGGAATGGAAAGCATATAAATTGCAGGTAACAGGACAGAGAAGTTGTGCACAAAGACGAACAGATATATTTACTGCTAGTTGAAACAAAGACTGAGTTTAATTGTAGTGAATATGTTGGGGTAATTTGTAAGAAAAATAAGAGATTGATTTCTCTGCATGACAGTATGCTCAAGGAAAGAACACAAGATTGCTGAATCTCTCTCTTTAGCTGGAAGTCATCAGACACGTTTGACATAGTAAAGTGAGCTATTTAATGGTAATACTGTAATACTGCTGTACAAGAAGCATTAAAAACTGATGCTTAATTTCTTAGCTCAAGTTGGGTAGTCTTGCTTAGAGACAAGTTGTTGAGAGCCGAATGGATCTCTACAGCACCATACTGTGGAGTGTCAGCTTTCTCAGGCTTGTTGTGCTGCACCCTCCTTGTACTCCAACAAGAAGAAAACCCCAAGCAAACTAACCAGGCCCTATAAGAACACGATATACCTTGTGGAGTTAAGCTTTTAGCAATTAGGTAATATCAGAAGGAAAGTTGTATTTGCAGCTTTGATTTGCACTCTATGTGTGGATGCATTATGACATTGTGATTAGGTGACTGTGCACAGTTATGTTACAAAACATCTGCTTAATTCAGGTTACTGGATGGACCTTCTTTAGACACATGCCAGGGTCACTCATTAGAGGAGGCTGGTGTCCATAGGATCTATTTGGAAAGTTATGAAGTGGAAGGCTGCAGGAAGAGTGTATAGATCTGATAGTGAGGATAGTTCATTTGGACTGCGACTATACAGCGTTCCGACTTGATATCATGCAAGTTCATGAGTGACTATAGTGAGTTCATGACAACTATAGTGAGTTGTGGGGTGCAGGAATGCTTCCCAGCTCCTGATCTGAGTGAACATACTGACTGTTTCCTTATTCGGTACATCATGTTGAGATTGGGATATACTCTCTCCCCTCTTGTTCTCAGGTTTCAGAGGAAAGGCCATGTAGGTGTGTGGGTAGGAAGGAGAGCTGCAAAGCACATCACCCAACTTCCTGCTCTAGATGATTGAAAATGAGCATTGAGAATCATGCTCTAGAAACGTGTGTCCAAGGGTCTATATGAAACCTTTATGCACTAGGGTAGAAAACAGTATTCAGTTGCGTGGTCTGTATATTCTGTGCAGGCAATTGTTTAAGCCCCTATTTCCTATGTTGATTTTACAAGTGGCAGTAGACGTTTGGGCTGGATTCTGGTATAGTTAAGACTGTGAAAATGTTAGTACTGGTACATTTCTTGTCATTCCTGATGTCTGGCATTGTTGATTAGGTTGAAATATGCAAATATTTGCATTTTGATAGGGCTTGTGTAGTGTTCCATGAAAACTTTAGAAACACCGTTTATAGAAACCTAAGGTATTTCCACTTCAGAACTGAAAGAGTAACCATGTACTGTATTTTTAAATATCAAAGTCTACTCTGTTATTTTACTGCCTGACAGAATCTGCAGCAGTTTAATTTAAGTAAACAATTTATATTATGGCATATATCTGTTGATGTAGTTAAAAGGCTGTATTTATTGTAAATTTTCTTTAGTTATGCTTTCATGTCAGCGTGATGATATACCATAGCATATATATGTATGTGTATGCATATATAAATCCCTTTGATATAAGGATCCTGTAAAAAAAATAAAAAGCAAAAGGCTGGAGACAAAGATGATAAGTATTTTAACTCTCTTAAGGAACTGATGGTGGTATCTTTCTCTGAATCACTGGAGTTTTGAGTTTGTTCTTTTTATTCCAGTAGTGCTGATGTAATTACAGCAAACCATCATCCACACCTTCTTAAAATCAGAATTATGAAATACCTTGCAATGCACAGGAGGATAAGACCTGACTTAAAGTTGAGGAATAGTAATGATGATGTATTTGGAATGAAAAAGAAATTTAACTGTTCTCAAATTAAAAGTTAGTGGTAGGCATAGTTCTGAGACAGATACTGGTATGACACAACACTGTTCTCATTCCCTTTGAAGTATGAGTTAAGATAGAGTTTAAGCTCTGAGACAGAATGATGGTGATATCAAATGTAAAGTTGGAGATGGATTTGAAAACCTCTTCCTGCCTCAGAAAATGTTTATAAATCTATGTCCATCACTGTAAATTCCAAATACTTCTTAGTATGAGAGAGGGATGTAAGTTAGTTTTTTTACAAATACCCATATGCCTAAGCTGTGTAAGTTTAATTGAAAATCATTAAAATTGTTATTCATGTGAAATTTGTGCCCATAAACTATGAAGCAGTAACTGAATTGACTGGAATCTAACAGTTTTAGAGACTACTGCTCTTCCAATGTGATACCAGCAATATTACTTGCAACTGGAAATTGAAGGGCAAAATGCTTAAGAGGAGTTTTTGTTATTAAGTGAGTAATCAACTGGTTAAGTACAAGTTTTTAGACATTTCTGAGTGAGGGAAGAAACTTCTATCCAAAGAATCACCATGGTTTATTCATGAGGCTCAAGGAGTTTTATGTTAGAGTATTACATAATCATAATTCTTTGATAAAGCAAGGGAACACCAAGGACAATTTGTGGCCCCATTATCTCCTTGAAAGCTGTGTAGGCCTATTACTTCTGATTAAAGATATTCCTCAAGTTTCTGGAATTTGTGTGTGGCCTGTTTGTTCAGAGGTTTGGGGTTTTTTTGTGTCAGTGTGAAAAACTCTTCTACCTGGATTAAAAACACTTGGCTACAGTGGCCCAAACATATCAAACTTAATAGACCTGCTCTAGAGAGCTTGGGTTTGTGTTCAGTGATTTTTCTTAAAACCTTTTCAAGTTTCTGTTACCTTTTTTTTTAATTCTTCCCTATGATTTTGTTCTAAAAATCATTCTGTCCTTCCTGACCCAGCTGGGTTCTGTATTGGCAGCATGTTTTGACATTATACTGTTTGCCCAACATCACTAATGAACTTATTTATTTGTTTATTTCTTAGTCCTGAGATTAATTTTACCACCTTCCAGAGTATTCTGTCACTTTATAGCCCTTTCAGTGTGATCAGTAGTATAACCTCTGTACTAACACTGATCTACTCTATCTGAACCAGAGCTTTTCTGTATGCTACCTTATTAAATATTTCTGCAGGGTGGCTTGCGTCAACTGCATTGCTTTTTTCTGGGCAAAGGTAATTTATCTTAGGAACAAAAGATACCAGTGTTATCTGATATGAGCTTTCTTCTATCTTCTGCTTTTTATTTAGCTTTTCCATTTACCTCCATGTCTTGCGTGCTTATGTGCACAAGTTAATGACTCTTCCTAGAAGCTTCACTTGCCTTTTTCAGGTACAGTTTGCAGGTGTGTTGTCACAGCTTATGCAAAATGACTGACAGTTTCATTTTCCACTGTCTGAGCCTTTTGCAGTGGGGATTGTCTATTTTCTCCAGTTCAAGAATGTTGCACCCTCTCTCATGCAGAAGCCAACAGCCCAGGAGGAAACATAAAAAGCTCTGTGGTATGTTTTCCCCTCCCCATTCTGGTATTTGATGCTCATTTTATCCTCCTTTGAGATGCCGTCTAAGCCAAATTGGGGAGAGAGAAGAGCCTCCAGAGACTTAATTGACTTCTCCTAAAATACATCTTCAGATTAGATAGGATGAATCAGCTGTTGAAGGTACTGCCTCTTCTAATAGTGTGGAAGATACCCACATGACCAACTTTATTCTAGGTGATCTATTTGTGTGCAGCTAAAATAAGGTGCATAATCTCAGTCATTTTGTGGTGCATGCAAGAAAAAAATTATTTATTTCAAAGACAAACATTTTTAATGAAAAAATATTTTCCACTGCTCATTCATTACCCTCAGAATGAGCTCTAAGGATAATATTTGCTGTTTGAGTCTGCTTAGTATTCAGAGATTTTTACCTTTGCTTGTGAAGCCCTAAGACTGCTAAAGGGGACTGAGAATTTTCACCGTAAAATATTAAAAAGAAAAAATTCCAGAACATTTGATAGAAAACCCAGAGTGAGGTTTGTGTATGTAAGATGATAGTGAATTTGTGAAGTTGGTGTACAATTCAGACAAGGAAAATCTTGTAAGTAACTGTTCAACATAGAATTAATATAAGAGCTAAGAGTCAAAAAGTATTAACTAAAAACTACGCTGAGGATGTTTGCATGACTTAAAATATTTTTTCTTTAGAATTATGTGATGAATGTAAGAATATAACTTAACCAATAATTACTTAAGTTATTACCAATAATAACCCATCATTCTTGCGACTATTACTTTATTACAGATTCAGTAACCTCCATTTGCTTAAGGCTGCAGTGGGCTTCTTTTTTTTCTGTAAAGCTCTGTTCTAATCCTTCTGTGGAACTATGTTAAAAACTAACTTTAAAAACTGTGAGTTCTGCTTCAGATATGAAAAATGTTCTGAAAGATACGAAGAAATATCATCAATTTTTTTCTGTTCTAGAAAACAAAAACATAATGCCATTTGGTTTTGCCAATCTAATTTTTTTCTCCATTTCTTGTAGCTCAAAAACCATTTTTTCTTCGCTTTTAATAACAGTAAAATCCATGTTGATTATAAACACTGCATGGGAGTTAAGATGCCTTTAACTACACAACTGCTTGCTTTAAAATGCTCTTGCACTTAGTGGTCATCCAAGGTACTGAGAAAAAACTCTTCTTCAGCGCACAGTGCCAACAGGCTTTGTCCAGGTAAAGCTTCACAATGCCCAGTGCAGATTCGCTGCATAAGGCACTGGTCCTTAAAAACAAAATCTCCAAAAGCTTTCCTTCTCCTCCTCAAGAAAAACGTTAGTAAGAATATGACTTAAAACACAGAAATAATAGAAAATATATTTATGCTTATAGATAAGCTGTTAAGTTTATTTTTAAATTTTCAAGTTAGTGTTCATATTTTTTGGATGCTGAATCATTTCCTGAATTAGGAAAGTAAATACATGTCTATTAGCAGCAGGGATTTGATGTACATGGTCTTACTGCAGCTCGCTACGTGGGGAAAGGAGAGGGGGGTAAGGGAAGGGTCTCTCTGTTTAAGTGGCCTCTATAGAAGAAACTGAAAAAGGGAGGATTTCTTGTGAATTCTAAATTGTGCTCTCATGATGAGTTTACTGTGTGCTCTGGTGAAGCCAGATTTACTTGCAGTCTGATTCTGGAACAGAAGACACTTGCGTAATGCTTCCTTAAAGTAGGAACACCACTGTTGTCTCTGTTTCTTTAATTTCCCCCAGGCCTTAGTAAAATCAGGCTTTTATTCCTGTTGGGGAAGTGAGTATGATAGTATAATAATGTACAGGACTTCTTTCCAAGTCAGTATAATAAATCTACATCTATGAATATTTGAGGAAACAGTTTTTGTTAAGTGCATTTGTGTTGTGATTGTTTTGTTGTTGTTTGTGGTTTTGTTTGGGGATTTTTTGTTTCCTTGTCTGTTTTTCTTTTCAGTAGCACTGCCCTTCTATGTTCCTTATATGTGACATGTTGTGATAAACTTTTCACTGCTTCTCTTCACTTGAGGCTACTTTAAGAAATTACTTTTCAGTGTACATACAGCAGTTATCTATCCATTTAATGCATTTTCTCTTTTAGACCATAAGAATCACTGCCCGGGCTCCTTTCAGTATAGTCCATTTGTAATGACAACACTTCCTTAAGCTGATAACAAGGTCAGGGAACTATTTCTGCTCTTTGTACATGGTGTTTTTAACTGAAGCAAATTCTCTAACTTGGAGAAGTTTTATCTGTGTGCCCATATCAAACACATTACCTTCATTTCAGCAGTGACTTTCTTGCACAGAGTCTTTGGTGGCTTAACCTCTGTAATGTTAAGGACCTTTTGTTCGCAGTTTTGTTGTCTGCCTTTCACTTCCAGTCTGTAACCTTACCTAAGATGTGGTGATTTTGAATGTATTTTCCAGAACCTTTGTAGCAGTGTTTTTCCATTACTGTTCTCATAATATTTCTCTTGTGGTCTTGCACCCACAAACCCTAATACTGTTGTTATTTTGCATTTTTTGGAAATTATGAGAAGCGCGGTGTGCCCATTGCATTTGCCCATGATTGACTTTCTATATCTTTGGCAGCATTCAACATTCAAAGAATCTTTTTACCCTGTTCTCTTTTAGAACAGCGTGGTGCATTGGAGATAGCATTTTTCTTGCAGCAGTCTAAGTTTTTGTCTATTTTATAAATTCTTTGTAATAGGAACATTTTAGTTCTTAACTGAGCAGTTCTGCCTTTTTCTGATGCTCCTTGGAGACAGTTGGTCAGACATACCTACTGTTCTTTTTCCTACAGACCAAAATGTTTTGAAATCTTTGGGATTTATTGCCCTTGTAACCATTTGGTTTTTTGCAACATTTACACATCAGAGCACAATCTGCCCCTTGAACAGGACTGTGGACTGCGTAACACTGTATTACGAATCTTTCGTGCTTAAGAGTTAATTTGATATTCCACAGACTATGAGGACTTTTTTTGTTTTAAGTCTTCAACATGGATCCAGTTTTATTAAGGATTTCATTAGATCTGACAATTTGTGTTAACTTCTTGCTCCTCAGTTATATCACTTAATTCTTCATAGCTGTCAATTGCTGTTATTTTTTAACCTGAATTTACTAAAAGCAGCTTCCAGAGTTTTCATTTTTGCATGGAATACTTTCGTAATGTTTTATAATATAATTCATAATTGTCATAACAATCATAAAATTATAAGGTTCCCCCCAATAATATTCCCAACTATATACAGCTAATTATTCCAAAATATAGTCTGTTTAAAATTTTCATAGCATCTCACCCAGATTCCTTTCTGGCAAACGTGCCCTCAGCTGTTCCTGGTTCCCTCCTTAGTAACTATCTGTTAGATTTGGAAACTGGGGGAGTGTATGCATAATTCAGCAGAATTCATCTATGCATGTCTGTTTATGTATGGATTATAAATCTGTTAACATAGTAAAATTGAGTCGTGCTCAATTCATAGATTATATGCTTGTGGTCATTTTCTTCACCTCAGACCTCAGTAAGTCTTTCAGCGCTATGATTCATGATAGTATTTGGAGAAGTGGCATTGAATGCATTATGTGCCGAACAAATATTTCTGTAAATGGGGCTTATCCTTACTTTGCAGGGACTAGATTCTGTTTTCTACCAGAACCCCACCACTACCAGCACTATACAAAGTCATGTCTGAAGGCAGTATTTTCTGCTATGGACTTTATTTTGACTTGACGTTGATAAGAACACCGGATGATCCGCTCAGTTTACCCAATGCTTTTAACCAACTGCAGCTGGAGTTGCTTTGGAGTAATTTGATAGATAGCAGACAAAGTGTAAGTAATACATCCATGAATATTCGAGCATTTGTAATGGACTTCATGCAGGAATATACAACTATCTGTCACTCATGCTCCTTAATGATTGCTATCAAGAATTGGACATTAAAAGGTAGACAGCTCAGTGGACAGATAAGATGTAAACCTTAAGCGTTGTATAATTACACAAATCCTCACCCTTTAAAGCAGTATAAAGCAGAAGCCATGCTTCTTTAATGCAAGACTTGAATCTTGACATCTAGATTAGGCAGTAAACAGTCTGTCACCACTACTAATCAACAGAAATGTTTGGGAGAAGCCAAAGGTCTTTCAAGAGTTTGTTTCTATTTTGGTATCATTTTGGTTCTTGTGTGGGGTCTTTGTGTGTGTGTTACTTATTTTTTAAATCTGGAGCAATTCTTCCATAACTTCTTTCCTGACATGAAACTGCAGGTTAGCATTTCTTGTATCAGACTATGCTTTCCCACTCACTTTATTTCCTGATGCTGATTTCCAGGTTTGAAATCAGAAGTGTTTAGTGATCTCTTCTAGAAGATGTCTACTAGCAATAGGCCTATTTTTATCGTTCTTAGATTTCCTGGGGACACTTTATCCTTTTATTTTAGGACTGGGAGGATAGATTTGAGGAAATACTATGAAACAGATCTCTGAGGAAGCATTCATGGTAAAATAAATAATATCCAATGGTAGTACATGAAACATAAAAGGAAGATGATACATCCATTATAATAGAATACCAAAAAAGAAGGTATGAAAAATATATGAACGCGTCTTTTGTAAACAGAAGGGTACTTAAGGAGTTTGAGGACTTCACTGTATACTTTACAAAATAGGCCTCGCTAAATTCTTAAATGCTGGGGAAAAGATTTCCAGGAAACAGAGGGCTCTCAAGATGGCAAAGGGCCTCAAGCAGGTGATCTGTGAGGGGAGGGAGAGATTGAGGATTTATTTAACCTGCAGAGGTGGAGGCTAAGGGACAAGCAAGTAAAAGTCTACAGCTTCTTGAGAGATAGAGAGAGAATGGTGCCAGGCTCTTCTTGGTAGAGACGGGGAGTGCCACAAAGGATGATAGCCACAAGTTGAAACACAGTAAGTTAAGGTATGACGTGGGGGTGTGCTGCATGGGGAATTTATCAGAAGTATAGTGCAGCACTACAACAGGGATGCAGTGAAACTTCTGTCCTTGGAGGTTTTCAAGACTTGGCTAGACAAAGCTATGATGGACCTGATGTAGTATAGATCTTATTTTTAAGGAGGAGACTGATCCAAATGGTATGCAGAAGTCCTTTTCAAATATATTTTTTTTTCCTCATGGTAGACCCAGCTGCATTCCTATAACAGTCATCTTTCCTGGGTAATTACATCTTTTAACATGTGCATTCAGACTCGGTAGTGGAGCTCTCAAATTCACAGAGAAGAGGTGGATTTCTTGCTATTAAAAGTACGTAGAGTTAGTATTTGAGAAGGATTTTTAGTGTAAAACGCTTACAGGAATCTAATTCTGAATCTGTGAATCTCCAGAATGCTAATACAAGTTTATTATATGAAATATCAGGTATTAAATGGAGGTGAAGCATAGCAATATTGCAAATGGATGCAATCAGTCTACATGATTTAATCTGATACAGTACCAGATAGGCAGATAAGCATTTAAAGCCCATTGGTACTCTATTTTTCAAAATGTTTGTTTGCTCTGTACCATGCTCTTTTAAAACTATGTTGATATTTTTTTTCCTGAGAGCTAATGGTAAGATTTTCTGCACTGTTCCAGATTTATTCTAAATAACAACATATTCATGTTGTATTTACTCAATTTATTTGATTTTCTTTCTTATATAATATTCTATGAGACTAATAAGGCAAATAAGCACCCGTACCTAAAAAGAGATCATAACTTAATAGTGTTGGAAGCAATGTTTGTTTTATTTAATATAGTTTTATTCCATTTCTAACTATTGTGAGTTGATACATTTAGAGTTGAAAACTCATGTTCTTGAATGTTTATTAAAGTCTACTATTCTAGGCCTGGAGAAAAGTTATTTTTTCTGCATTGCAGCCTGGCGGAAGTATTCTTATAGTCAGCCTTTGTAAACTCTAACCCATCAGTAAAGAATGAAAAAATCTTCTGAACATTTTCAGCCTTTCCATACCTTCTACCTGGAATTGAAAATGGTAGGAAACAGGGTTAACAATCACTTTCTCATCTGTCAGGAGTCTGTTGCAGTTGGAGATAACCTTGACTGTATGTGCAGAAAAGGTAGCACTTACTATAATTAACATTGTCATTATTTCTCTAGATTCTTGTAGACAACTTTCTTTACCTGAAGAACTTCTTCTTGCTCGTAACACTAGCATTAGCACTAATATTTGTAAATGTTGCTGATTAATTAGCCACTAGTTGATTAAGAAGTCTCAGAGAAATGCTGAGGAATGTTCATTTTAATGTTATTGATGGCTGTTTGGTTAAGGTCGAGTTTCTGTTATGGGGCAAAGTAGGTGCTGCAAGTTGTCAGTATACTAAATGCAAACAGTCCATTCAGTTTGTTGCTTTGAATACTTTTTTACATCTGGGATAAGAGTCAAGGGAAAGGAAAAGTTGTACAGCATAATGGGAATTAAGTTCAATATCAATATCATAGTTCCCCCCCTTGGCTTTTTTGCATCATAGTTCATCCTGCTATTTTCTATGGAAAACTGGTAAACAACAGTATCATATTCTCCATCTCTTCATCTTCTAGTGTAAAAGTAAGAAATATATAAGCAATTCTGCTAGGCTGTACAAACAGTTTCATTCTTCATGTCAATCCTGTCTAATCTGGGGCTGTTGTGATCCCTGGGTGATCATCTGCCTACTCTGTTGCATCTATGAGGTCCGACACAAAAAAACCCTGAGACTAACCCTATAGATTGGGAACGAAGAGTGACAAGGGAGAGACAAAGAGGGGATTATAGAACCTGACACAGTGAGGCAAGGCTCAACTTGATTGCTTCACTCAGTACCAGTGTATGTGTATTCAAATAGAGACATTTTTTGACCCTGAGCTGGAAAATATCGGTATGTTCCAGCCCACAATGCTTTGTCTGTGAAGCAGTTTTTAGCTAATAACATCATCGTTGTGCTTGAGCACCCACCCTATTCACCAGACCTGCTTCCCTTTGATTTCATGCCTCTTCCCAAAGATCAAGTGATCATAGTTGATTTTCTTAGTTTGTTAAACAAAAAGAGTTACAGGCACAGTCTTAGGTAGGTTTTTATGTGTGTTAGACATCATATGTTTTTGGGCTTCCAGTTATCTTGAAATTCCACTTGAAACAATTTTCAGAATCACTTTCCCACTTGGTTTTAGATATCAGTTAGATATAACAAAAAAAGTTCTAAAATATTTGTGCTTTTTATGGTAGGTATAGTTAAATTATTTTGATAACATAAAGAGATATGCAGGTTCTATTCAAATGTATGTGACAACTTTTGAAAGGTTGCCAGGAGATGCTCTGCTCAAAGCCCAGTTGGACAAAGTCTGGCACAACTCAGTGATTTGAGCAGAAGGCAGACTAGATGACTTCAGAAGTTCTTGGATTAGGTTGGTTTATTTTTTCCTGAGGCACTGTCAATATGTAGAAATTTTTGCAGAGCAGCTGGAGATGCCCTTCCTTTGATGCATACTTTGATGCTTCTAATTCTTTTGCAGTCATCTATGTAGAGGAAATTAAATTTTTGCTTCATGACACATGTTTCATTGGGCTTAGTAAATGCTCCTTCTTGACTGGAGCACTTTATTAATTTTATATTGCTCAGTAATTTAGGGCAGATTTAGGGAACCTAAGCCTTCTCAAACCCATAGTAAATGGGAGCCAGTAAAAGTAGTTGTAGGTTCCATCATTTCCTCATCTAGACCTAATAGGTTTTTGTGAATGTGCTGAAGCACAGTGCCATTGTTTTCTGCAAAAGAAATAACCTTATGTAGTGAAATGCCATGTTCTAAATGTCTGTAAGTTGGAGATGATGTGCACTCTCAATGTAATCAGTAGTCTAATAAGAGAAGTCTGAAACTATTCAAACTGGTGACCCTCGTACAAGTTGTGTCAATATGGTAGCAGCTACTCCAGTCTCCATCTCAACACTGGGAACTATACTTACAAATCATCTTTGTCTTCCTGAAGGGACATGAGTGTGGTTTGGCCCGAAAACTCTATAGCAGGTACAGATGTGGGAAGAAGGTTTGTTAGGACAACATTTTCTGCTTGAGCAGCCATTTCTTACCTTCCTGAACTAAGAATTGTTCTCCAGAAGACAGCATTGTGAAGGCTGGCTGTGAGTCATGGTTGCAATACGGTGACTTCAGGTATTCTAGAAGAAAATTCAATTTTTTTTAAAATGAAAAGGCAATTTCAAAATAATTTTAAAAAGCTAAAAGCCTGTTAATAATACAAGAACAGCACCACATGTAGTAAAATTTATCTTGAGGTCTGAAGAGAACCACTTGAATTTTAGTTGCCTTGGCCCCAGACAAACTACCCAATGGTATTTTACTTCCTGCAGCTAGCAGGCTTATTGGTTTCAAATGATTAAATACTATAATTGAACATACTTCTTAAATATACCAACATTCCTTCCTCACTTTTAATTCAAAGCAATCTCAGTAATACCATGATTCGGTAATGAAAGATTCTGTGGTCACTTATGCCATGGGCTTCAGCATTTAGGACCTAATTTCAGATCCACTGAAACTACTGGAATGATTGGCGCTAACTCTGCTGATTATGTCTCAAAAGCTGTATGTCCCACTTATTATTTACTGAGTTTTATGGTTGCCCATTATCTTATTGTACAGTAAAGAACCGATTAGATACCAGTGGATACTAGTTTACATGAGTACACTAAGGTGTTACAACAGAGACAGCAAGTAAGACACACAAAGTTTCTCTTTGTCATTAGGCAATGTTCCCTGAGTAATTTTGGGGCTACCTATTAATATTAAATGTAGACTCAGTAATTTTCCGGCATCATTCAGAAAAATATCTTTTCTGCAGTTGACTGTTTTCTGGTATCCTCTGTAATGAAGAACTTGAGGATTTTGGGTACTGAACTATATTCTTTTTGTGCTTGCTTTTTAAATGTCAGCAATCTTCCATGAAGTATAACTCTTCTTGATTAAATTGTTTCAGTTATTGCAAGTTACTATTGTAGTATACACAACACTAAAAAGCAGTGTGACCTTTTACCCAAATGCATTTTCCCAAAAGCAATTCTGTCTTTTTGTCATTTGCTAACATATATATCACAAACAAAGTATCCAGTTCTGTTTAAAGAAAACTGTTCATTTCTATTGTTTCCCAGTGGGATTCGCAATATTATTTTTTTTTGTCTTTGGGCCAAAGAAACCTGGGAATCTTGTGCAGGGTTATCCCTTCTGTCTAATTCAATTACTTTCAGGTTTTATAAGGTTATCCTGCACCCACTGGGAATGAAATTTCTAGGAAAACTTATTTCTGGTAATCTACCAATTAGTAGATAAATAAGTGCATTCAAAAAGGAAATGTTTAGGTTGTTGTTTAATGCTAATGTTTAGAAGACCAACTTGACGGCATGGTTATAACAGTAGGAAACTTTGGCGCAGTTGGGTGTTCTGAGCTACTGAAACTACACTAGTGCCTCCTGACAGAACATCACTATAGTACATGAAAATCTCCCTGTACCAAGTGCATAAGAAACACTTCTCCAACACCAATCTTCTGCCTTCCCCTGTCTCTGAAGGACTTGCTGTGGTGATAATAAAGAATTTAGTATAATACTAACTGCTGGGCTTAGGGTTGGGTTTTGTTGGTTTTATAGGATGACTAGAGGTATCAGTTTTCCTGACACTTCTCTAAATCCATTGCTTATCAACATCATGGAAGTTTTATGTTTGTTTTGGTGTTATCTTAAGTTTTGTTAAGATAGGCCTTCAAAGTTTTATGTTCCTTGGAATTTAAACATTATGGAAGTTCTTCCTGTAGCTCCATAATTCTTGGCCTCAAGGTTAAGGTTTTGGATGGGGTGGTTTTTTACCTTTTGGCTTTCTAGTGAGTGATCTGTTTTGGATGAAATTTATACTGAGATGATCAAATAATTAGGCAAGAGAACTGAATTTTATCTAACTTTTCAGTATTGTGCTTGAAAGTTTATGGACTAATGTTCTTTTGTCTTAAATAGGAACAGCACTTAAATAAATGAATTGTAGGTCAATATTAGTGCAGCAGGAATAAGTACTTGATGAACAACAGATCATATAAGGTGCAGAGATTTCTGGAGGTATCCGAATGGAACCATTTCCTGGAGATATTTCAGATCTGGAGACTTTTTAAAAAGCGAAGTAAAAACATTGCTAATTCAACTTTGTGCATAATTTGGAGCTTTTAATGAGACCAAACTTCCACAACTGTATGAACAGAGAGTTTGCCTATGTACGGTAAAATGCTTTTTGATATAGTGAAAAAGCCTTCTCTCAAGATGTGGCTCACCACTGTTGGACCCTACATCCTGGGAAGTGTGTCTCGTCCCCAAACTTAGGCACAGTCATTTAATATCCTGCAGGTTGTCTGCAAACAGGCAAGATGCAAAGAGAAGACAGAGCGCATATTTCGCCTGGGTTCAAGGGTCTCTCTCAGAACACTGTATTCATAGCCATTACTTCTCATTTCTGTTTTCTCTAGTTAGAGTGGTAGATAGAGAGAAATTTGAAGACTGTTGTTGCTGCAATTTTCCTCTGTACCTGCAGATTCATCCTACCTTTGCTTGTGAGCCTTCCCCTGTTTTCATGGGCAAAGCTTTCTTATTACTTGGAAACCACTTCTTTCGTTCCTTATAGGATGATTATTTAATTTAATATTAAATAATTAAGCTTTGTGCCTGACTGTAACAACGGTAACATTCAGATTTGTTTTGATTCTTCAAGCTTATCTTACAGGTATGAAAAAATATAAGCTGCAGTTGGGAAATAAATGATTCATATGTCGAAGATGCAGCAGATTTTATAGGGATATATTTCTACTGCCAAAGGCAACAAATGTACCAATCTTGTTTTCTGGTTTCTAGCAGTGTTGAGCAGAACTGTCTGCAGTGTCCTCCTTCCTGTTCACATACACACCTGCCCATTTGCCTTCACCCTTCTACCAAAAGATAAGCAGAAAGATTGTAGTTACTGCTCATATCTTCTGCCTGACCTGGCTCTTTTTCAGTATCTGAGTGTGTTGGATATAGTCTGTTCTTCTTTTACAGGTATATGTTTAACTCAAGAGCCCATTATGTTTGACACTTAAGCAGTGGATGTATTACTGTCTTGATGTTCCTGTGTAGACAAAGTCATTCTTGCCGTGTTTGATAAAACACTGTCTCTTCTCTGAAACATTATTTACGAAACTCTGACATTTTCATTTTACTATTTCTGCCATTGTAGAAGAGACATTTTGTGCAGTGTTGCAAAATGAATCATCAGAGCTAAAAGATATAGAACTAACTTCTTTGCTGGTAAAGTGTCTTACTTTTACATTCCTGTATTTTGTCTTTTATGAATTGCATAAAGTCCGGTGTGACATGCAAAGTAAAAACCATGTTTCATCTTTGTCTTTTAGATGTAAAATAAGAACAACAAAAAAAAAATAATCCGAAACCGTAAAGAAAAGTGGCTGCGTAGTGAGAAATATTAAGATCATACAAACGGAATGTGTGTTGAGGTACAAAGTAATGGTTCCTTTGCAGATTTTTGACCTAGACTTATTCATCATAAACTAAATGGATTTTCTGCCTTTTTCTCTGTAGAAAGCATATAGTACTGCAGGATTGCATTGGCAGTTTGACATTGCAAGTACAACTGAAAAAAGATATGACAGGTAATGGCATGAACCACTAGTTCAAAGTACTATATATTTAGTTTTAGTGTTTTACTGAAAACATGCATGCCAGTCTATATGTATTATAACCTTAAGTAACATCTTACTTATTTTAGAATGAAAAGATCCCTGTTAAAGTCATGAGGCAGGATTAGATAGTTTCTTTGTATTTCATTTATTCTTATTTCTGTGTTTGGTGACTTTTTCTAAATTGTAGTGTCCCTTGCCCAGCAAAAAAAAGTAGGACCTGAAAAGCTTCTGTAGTCACATCCCAAAGAGAACACAAAAAGATGGACAAGATGAAGTAACAATTTATCAGTAGGTATTGCTTGTTTGTTTGGAGTGGAATTTAAACACTTTTCAATTACAACATTATTTAGAGAATTTTGATTTCTCACATTTTCATTGAATGGGATCATTCTTTTTCCCCCTCAAAAAGTCAATTTAGTGGAAACATTGTTTTGTAAAGGGGAGGAAATAACCGAGTCAGGGTTTCTGACTTTGTTTAGGTGAATGAATTTTAAATTTTTTAGATAATTTTAAAATTTAAATTCTGAGTCAAGAAATTATTAAAAATGCTATTTTAAAACTGCCCCTGTTTAGCAAAATAAATATGCTTCGATTCAGGCATTCACTTGGAGTTTATTCTGATGATTAGGGTGTTGTGTAGTAACTGGGGCCAGAATACAGAAGTTTTCAACCTTGCAGCTTATGAAAGGTAGTGTGTTCCATCAGTGCAGCAATTAACAAATTCCAACTTGAGATAAAGGGAGGGTACAAAATCCTTGTGTTACTGAGTTCATTATAAGTTACGTGGTAATCAGTAAGCAGGGCCTAGAGAAGTCTGATGCAAACATCATGGACTTGTTTCTTTCCAAAATAATGCAATTTATTTTCATGCTTTGCCCACAGATTTATGGCAAAATGTAGAAAGACGCGTTCTTTGCCATTGTGTAAGCGACAAAAGCTGCCCTGTTGTGAAGATGATGACTTATTTCTATTTCTAGGAATCCCATGCAATAAGCAGTACTTGGTACAAAAGGAAAAGTCCTGCACAAGTTACCTTAAATTTGATGCTCCTTTGCTTTGCAAGCGCTTGGTCCTGTTCATGTCATTTTGTTTCTTGCAGTCATTAAGAGCCTTTTCTGGACCATTTCAAGCTGTGGACTATTATCTCTTTCCACAAAAGATAGAACTAAAGGGACCTATTTCAGAAGATGTATTATCATTAATTATTACATTTGTGTAAGGTACCAAGTTCTAAGTCCCATTTTGGATTCTGCTCTGTCTTCATGCTGCTATACTTTTTCTGAAGACCTTTGGGAGAGTATTGAGAAAAAGGCAATGCACATAAAACAGCTAGTCCTGCACTGTTATTGTTGTTGAGTCCCATATCGGTTCTCTTTTCCATCTTTCCATTTGAGAGGCAGACGTATTTGTAACAAAGTTTTACCTAAAGTTGAATGAAGTAAATCCTATCGTGAATTGTACTGCCTGGTTTTCCCCAAGTGTCTAAGCATGTCTGGAGAATGTTGCATTCTTAAAGACATTTAATTACTCAGAGTGACAGGAAGGAGTCTAGCTTTCTCCCTTTAAAAGTGCTCATGTTAGCTACATTATTATTTAAAACTCCATGGCTCTTTGTCTGTTAGCTGAGGGATGTATTTTTGTTCGTAGATCTATACTGAAGGTATTAAGGGAATGAAGGATACTATCTCCTTATCATGCCTAGATAACCCTTAAATGTATGGCAATGTGAAACTGGCTATGAATAGTAGTCTTCACCCCTGCTGATCTGTTGAGCACCACATGCCTAAGTCCTTACTGCTCAGAGGAGCTGCCTTTCACTTTAGATTTCTTTCCTATCACTTTCAGCTTTTAATCCGTGGTAAGCCTTTGCCCCTTGCCCTGTGGCTTTTTACTTCCTCTCTAGTTTCTTGTATCAGCCAATCCCCTTGGATTAACATTTACAGAGCACTGCAGCAGATTAGAGACAACTACTTTGGAGACTAAGACATTCGCACATTGTGGTGTTACAACTATCCAAATGTTACTAGGGTGTCTTCATAGTGGAAATAATTGTCAGTTAATTAAACATGTCTACTTCCCAGATAAGTCAGTCTCTTTATGAAGCATAAGCTGTGTTTTGGGGAAGCTTATAGGATGAGAATATAAATTTGCACTTAAAAATACAGTTGATTTACTGTGACTTTTCACTAAGTAGAGCTCAGAGATACTTAGAGTTATTTAGTGACAGATATTACTGTTTGACTATTGATTTTATTATTCTAGCTTGCTTTCCTTAGTACTTCTACATGCTTAAGTTAAATTAACCATTCTTCTTATCCTCCAGATGAAAGCAGTAACTTGCCACATCCCACCAATTGTAACAGTTTTTAATTAGAAATTAAATCAGATGCTAGGTATTAATAATCAGAGACCATTTTGTCTATCCTCGCATGAATTTAGTGAAGAGCTGGTGAGAGTAGCCTGCTGTCACGCTGGTATTGATTGATAAGAGAATCAAGTGCTAGAAACAGGTTAGCTAAAGAGTTCTTAACATCCCTCCGGATTATCCTCCATTCTTGTGGACTGCTAATTATCTTCCTACTGATTTTTTTTTTCCAGTTGCAAGTGGTGAGACAAAGAGATTGTAATAACTTTCCAATCTTTCTTTTTTTTTTCTTGTCTTCTGTAGGTAGGAGAGAGTGTGTGTGTGTCTGCGCGTGCGGGCGTGCATACAGTGTTTATGCCATTGAATGGAAAGCTACAGAGAAGTTATTCCTCTCATACTCCAGAAAATAGATGAAGCCGGTCTTGTAAGACTCAAAAATTGTAATCTGTCAGACAAAGCCAAAGAAAAACTTCTGCAATATTTTTTGATTTGTTAAAAAAAGTCCTTGTGTTTATGCACACAAAGTTTGTATGGGCTGTGACTGGTATGTTACAGGATGTATGTTTACAAACAAATCCACCTTCCTCAGCAACAGTCTGTTTTGCGGAACTGCAAATGTGAGGAAACCCATGCTTTAGTCATTGCAATGTTAACGTATAAAATTTTAGCCCAAGCTTGGGCTGTGTTCCAGACAAGGTAAGAATATGCTCTATGTTCCACGGTGTCTGTTTCCCAAATACATGGGATGTGTCCCTGCCAGTCGCAGAGGGGTTGGAACAAGGTGATCTTTAACGTCCATTCCAACCCAAACTATTCTGTGATTCTGTATACTCTACTACAGTGGTGAATTTATTGCATGAACTGATTTCTGTCATAGTTTCAATACTTCTCTCCAGATCAGGCTTAATAAGTTTTCTATTTTAGTTCAAAAGAGATAATTCTTCTTGAATGTTTTGAAATTACTTTAGATATCTTCAAAATGACCTTTTCAAAAGTCAATCTTAAAGACTAAAATAGTCTTACTTACCCCAAAATATTCCTTTATATACTCCTTGTTAAAGATATTACTTCAAGTTTCATAGGAATTATGATGTTAAATATAAAATTAATGAAAACCAGCATGTAAAAATACTTACAAAAGTCTCTGGTTTAGGCGTTCTCCTAATTAACACCAGTTCAGCTTAAGCATTATATAGTGTGATGCTTATTCACTAGAAACAAGCAAGTTTCACAGAGATATTTTTTTAAAAACTAATTTTCTTTTTATTCAGCTCTCAGGATTTCTCTTCCCCACCTAAATTAATGAAAAGCTGTTCTCTGTTCAGATAGTGTCTCTTACAAATAATGAAGGGACTCCCCATGGGAAGCCCTCCATTTCCTCTTAGTGGTTTGTATGGCATTTCCTTTCCTGTTCGGAATATTTGAACAACTCCAATTTGGGAGTATTTGTTCATCAGCCTTTAGAGATTGTCTGAAGGGTTAGCATGTTCCCTGCTGTTGCTGGCAGAGCTTTGGCCTTGGATATTACAAAGCTATTGAAGAAAAACTTCGTTAGAAATCTCCAGTAATAAATGCTTGTCATAGAAGCGGGGGCTGCAGTTCACAGTCATTTTAGAGAGGTCTAAATGCCATGTTTATTGACAGCAGTAGTCAAAAAACTACTAGCTTGGCAACCCAAAGTTTTCCACTGCTTCAGTCACTGAACTTTGTCATCATGCTGCTGTGTGATCACTAGTTTTCAAGTAAAGACATACATATGGAGGTTTGATGATAGTCTGCAATTGAAGTTAAACGGAAGCCTCTGTGTGCCTCGTGAAGTTCACTGATGAGAAACAATCATGCTTGGTTTTTTCTATACAGATTTAAGCTATTTACTTGTTTTAGCTTGTGTGCATCACAAGGCATTCTATTTAGTGGAAATGCTTCTAAATTAAGCCCTGTGACTTCGGTTAGACTGAAGAAGATCTTGCTGTTTTGTACTGTGAACTGAATTAAGGAAGGATGGATGTTTGCACAGCACAGAAATGCCCTGCAATAGCAGGGAACCGATGAGATACCATAGGCCCACACGGTCCGTGGTCTGCTAAAAAAAGTGTTCTGAAATTCTTTGCCAGTATGATATAGGGGGAAATGTCTTTCTCACCTGAGATCTCATGGTCAGTCAGTCCTTAAGCATGGCAGCAAAATGCAATACATAGAGAGCTTTAAGAAAGGTAGGTTATTTCTATCATGTCAAACCATCATTCTGCTCTTCTGGGTTCTATGACTTGTCTCTGTTACCTCATACAGAGAAATCCATCTATCCTCTTAAAACCAAAACCACCTCTCTCTGTGTTTTTCTGGACATTTGTGCAATGAAGGGAAAAAGATCCCTTTAAGTCACCACTAAGCCTTGAACCATGACATTTCATATCAGGCATGGCCTTAATTCCCAGCTGCAGTGTTACACACATTTGCCACGCTGTGCAAGGACTGTGGAGAGAGAGCTCGAATAGGGGAAAGTCCAGAGGCTCACAGAGTATAAAGTCATAAGCAATTACCTGTGCTCATACCTGTACCCATCCACTCCGCTGTCTTACAGGGTGACAGTGACATCTAAATGATGTAATTGTCTTGGTGCAAATGAAAATAAGTGTGTGTTCCAGGTAGGAAGCGGAATCACTGTCATAGGTCCACTAAAAAGAGAGATAAATGAGATCCTTTTCAGACTTAAAACTAGGGATTTACTGGATTGCCATTCATCAATAATATAGATTGCCAAGAATTAGGTCTCACTCATTATGAATCATTTCTCATATTCAGGACAGTTAACTCTTAAAACTTTTATCCTTATTAACTCTAATGATGTAATACCATAAAACTGTTGTAATATAGTCAGCTTAGCTTATATATAGAAATGTATGTGAATATACATATATATATTCTATATTCTATAAATATTCTATACATTTATATAATACAAAATTTTCTAAATATTATGTAGTAGTAGTCTTAAAACTTTGCAAATGCCCAGTGTTGCAGAATATTTACATATAGTTTCTGGTTTTACTATTATGCATATATCTGGGTACAACTTGCTTTCAGTATGCAACTTGTTTTTCTGTTCAACAGCCCTCTGCCTTGGCTACCTCATGTTGTTTTACACTTTCAGCATACCAAAACTTTAGCATGAAAAACTGAATGTCACAAAGATCATATATCATTCTTTATGATCTAAATAGATGGAGATGTGCTGGCACAATGGGTGATTCAGAGATATTTTCTTTCATGTATTGGCCCAGGATTGAGATTGGCAGAGGAATGTGTGCTAAGGATTTAATCTGTTAGAAGATCCAAAATTGTTAATCCCTTTTCCACCATATAAACTATAAGCTTGCTACTTAAAAAATGATTAAGTATGAATGGTAATATTTGATGAAGTAGAAGGGATTTATTGAGTGCACAGTCGCAAAGCTTCTTTCTTATATATGGAGGTATGTATGTATACGTTTCTGTAAACATATGTCTTGCCAAAGTCGTCTAATACAGCATTATAATTAAATGTCACTAATTTGACACTGTACCACAAAAATGCATGTTTAAGGTTAAGCATTTGTACCATAGTGATATCAAACTTAGAAACAGCTTGATCTTCATATTAGCATTGTATTCCTTGGATTTGTAACTGAGTCATAAATGATTGGAGCTTCAAAAACCCGTTGAAGTTATTCAGTTTAGCCTTTTGCAGTGAGTGCAGAATAATTACTTTACAGTAATTACATTAATATTTAAATGTATTTTTGAACACATCTAGTGAAGATATCTCCAACGATCATTAAACAGTTTAGTTCATTCTAAATAGTGTGCTTGGTGTGACTCAAGCTCCTGCCAGAAGCAGCCCTTGTATTTCAAATGTTTGTTTTGGCCAGCACAGTTGCCTTAGCTTAGATGGTAATTTGATTTATTTATTAGTTCTTTGTGTACCGTTTTGGATGGAAATGACATTAAGAATAGACATAATACTTAGCATTAAAATTGGATTGCCAGAATATACAATGTTCTTACCACCTGGAATTCTTAGGTGCCACTCCAGAAGAAATTTGCAAATGCTTATTTTTAAAATCAAAAGAAGTGCAAACTATTTGTTAGTCTCAAAGACAAAAATGAAATAAAGAATTACTGAATAAAAACTGTGCAGTTATTAAGTAGATTTTTTATTTACTCTAGTACTACCCTGCATTTAAGCGTAGCTGTGTTTGTAATCTTTTCAACTATGCTTTGCTTATGCTTCACTTCAGCTAAATTCCTGCAACTGGAAAACTATTTAAATTCTTTATGCCTATCACACTGACTTTCCTGCTAGGTGATCAGATTACGAGGGATAATAAAATACTTGAGATACACGCTGCTTGCCACAACTCTCTGCTTATGCTACCACAGGGAGGACTCATCTGAACTTCTTGCTGAAAGATAAAGGACATCCTTAAAGCAATCTTTCATTTCCATGAATAAATTCCAGATTAGTTCAATGTAATATAGTGTACAATTCCAGGATATATTATGGAAATGCATCCTCAGGGAGGGGGAGTTCAAGTATCTGTTCCTTTTACTATATGTCTGTCTCAGTGCTAAAAAAAAATTGGACTAATGCAATAAAAATCAAACTCTGCCTGTGCTGAAGAGCACAGAGGAAAATGAAAAGGCATACAGAGAAGAAATGATGACTTACCTCACAGGAAAAGAAAAAAATAACTTTTTTTCCTGATAGAAGAACAACTGTTGCTTTGCTACTTTATTAGTTTTTTCCCTTACTTTTGTTTTAGTTTTGTTTCTACTTTTCTTTCACTTTTTTTTTTTTTAAATTTTTTTTCCGCTTTACTATTCTTGCTTTTTAGGAATGTTAACTTGAGGTATGTAAGGTATGCTTGTGCCCTTGCTGCTTGCCTGTACCATTTACCTACCTGGTGTCAGGATTTAAGTCTATGTGGCAACTCTTTTCTTTATAAGTATTGTGTAAGCTTTTTCCTTTAAGTAGGGGAGTAAGGAAAGTGTTAAAAAATTATAATCTATTTGCTGTCTGTTATGAGGATAGATTTCTTTTACCTAATCAGCAGCTCCTGATATTGTTTACCTACACAACTTAAAAGCATTAATGATATATTTCTCTGAAATGGAAATATCAAAATTTACTCTTGGAAAAGCAGGAGAATTTCAGATTTTATAGACAATATAGTTGCTCTATTTAGGAAAGAGTGAGTTAACATATTGCAACATATGGTATGTAATCAAAGACCAGTATCCATCCCAGTGTGATCTCAGACCTACTGAGGTCAAAGCAAGTGCTCCCTGTGGTATGGGAGGATTTTAGATCCGGTTCAGTGTGTGCTTTGTAAGACAGAGTAGTGAAAAAATAGTTCAGTTTTCCAGGGTATTTTATAAAGAGATATATCAAGTTTTATTAAGTTCTGTCTTTCTTCAATTGTTAAAAATTCCTTGAGTTTTCCTTATAACGATAAGAATACCTATGCTGTGAGAGGCGTTGATAAGCCAAGAACATGATTGAATTTTAGGAGGATACTAGGTAATCGGCTCCACAATAACTGATTTCATATAAAACTGATATATTTCATATCATTAGGTGTGGTGTTTAGAAACTATAATAAGAAGGCATATTCTAAAAATGGGATTAGAGTCAATGATCAACTCATTTGTTATATAGGCTATGAAAAATTATTCTAATGTGGTCCAACAATTCGATAAAATTCTGTGCTCTTTTAGGAAAAACTTGTTATAGATAACATTTTGGATAGAGATAACTCCACTGCTTGCCTGAGCGAGCCTGTTCCCTTGCTTGATAACTTTCTGGTGACAAAATTTTTCCTAATATCCAATCTAAACTTTTCCTGCTGCAACTTGAGGCTGTTTCTTCTTGTGCTGTTACTTGCTACTTGGGAAAAGAGACCAACACCCACGTTGTTGCAACCTCCTTGACACAGTTGTAAAGAGCAATAAGGTCTCCCCTCAGCCTTCTTTTCTTCTGACACCAACTTAGCCTGCTTGTAGAGACTAGAACTTGTAAGGTGAGTTAGTCTTCACATACTATGGCTATATTTCCATTCTTAGGAAAACTCTAGTTATAACATGTTAATGTGCTGGTATGGCTTCACCACCTTTTGATAGCCCCGAAGGCTGTTAAGGCATACAGTCTTTAGCATTCTTTTAGTTCTGCTATCTCATATATTCTCAGATTGCAAGCCAATCAATCTCCATTTAATTTTATTTAAGGAAGTTCTTCAACTATCTACTCTTCATCTTTAGAAGGCTTACAGACATCTTGTTCAGTGGTTTGGTCTTGCCAGCAGTGAAATCTTTATCACCTTTCATGTTCCTTATGACTACAGCTCCCTCTTAGATCTTTGGGAGCTAAATTTAAGTGTTACTATAGAGTAACTCTGGAAGCTTTTTCGCTTTAAAATTGCCCCGGAAGCACTGATAATATACGATTCTGGGTTTTGTTTTCTCTGCAGCACTGATGTTTTTCATAAAAATACTGTTCCTAATTATTGCTTATGCTTGAGGTTAGCGTTTGTTCTTTGGATTGAGACCTTTGGATTCACACGTTATTGAGTTAGATCTGAGGAGCCCTCCTGGTCTTGTAGGTAACCTAATTTCATTCAATCATAGAATCAACTACATGGTTGGAAGGAACCTCAAGGATCATCCAATCCAACTGTTCTAGGCAGAAGCACGGTCTAGACAAGGTGGCCCAGCACCCTGTCCAGCTGAATCTTAAGTGTCCAATGTTGAGGAATACACAACTTCCCCAAGGAGATTATTCCAATTATTGTTCTCATTGTGAAAAATTTTCCTCTGGTATCCAGATGGAATTTCCCCAGGAATAACTTGTACCCAGTACCCGTTGTCTATTCCATATGACTCCTTGTAAAAAGGGAGCCTCCATCTTCTTTGTAGCCACCATTTAAATACTGGAACATGGTAGTAAAGTCTTCCCTAAGACTTCTCTTAAAGCTGAACAAACACAGTATTTTTTAGCTTTGCTTCTTATGGCAAACTTCCCAGTCTTTGATTATCTTTGTGGCCACTCTGGACCCTTTCCAGCCTGTCCACATCTTTTTTCTACAGATTGAGTAGTTTTTTTCCTCTGAAATAAGTCTCTTCCAAGGATTGTGGTCAGGTGCCCTCTTAGCTCTGTGGTTAGGAATGACATTATATTAATTACTTTCAAGTTTTTCTTTGTCAAGAGTTATCTTCAGGATGATGGAAGACAATGCATTTTTGCGACCTTGAGCTACAGCATTACCCAGACAGTTTTGGTCTCAGGACCTGCTGCGTCTTTGGGATTGGAGACCTGTAGCTCTTCCTGTTCTTTCAAATCTTCTTGCAAAAAACTGAGGTCACTATCAAGAGATGAGCCTCTGTTTTCTGCCACCTTACTGCCTAAAGCGTGGATGGGTTTTGAGATTTTAGTGGGGATGTTCTTTCCTGCTTGGAGGCTAACTAATAAAAAGACATAGTGTGCTGGAAGAAGGTTTTAGGCTTAGTGGTTGAAACGTGTGGCTTAGCATATGTCTAGATTGTGCTCTTATCTTTTTAACTTTTGTGCCTGCAAATCTCATTTATATCTGTGGTCATACTAGTTTCATTTTACGTTAATTCTGCATTTTCTTGGGCGTTACGTTACCACACTTTGGCTTTTGCTTACATGTTTAGAATCTGTCTTCTAGTGGGCTTTCGGAAGTTCTCATGGAGCTTTTTCCTCCTGTTAGAGGAACTGACCCTGATTTTATTGTCTTCAGGAGAAAAAGCATTTTTTCACTTACTCTTGCCCACATTTTTTTTAAATATGGGTATTTTTTTTCATGGGAATTACTCCAGCTAATTGTGGAAGATGGAGGTTCCCATTCTTATAACAAACCCTCCTTTACTCACTTTGATATTAGAGGTTCAGGTTAGGTGCTAACCTTCATGTGATTTTTGTTCTGAATGCTTTGTTAGTTGAAACTTTTTATTCACTGTGGATATTCTGTATTTTTGTATATTGACAAGCCATTCATTTTAGGAAGTCTGCTCAGGTTTTCACATCTCCTACCAAACAGTCCTGTGGCTCTCGCGTTTGAGTACAGAAGATATCTCTGGACATCTGACTGCCCAACAAAGAGGCATCTTCTTTATTGAAAGGTCATTGAACTTAAGTTCAAGCAATAGCTGTGACAGACTTGCGGAGTCTGCTTGTAGCTGGGATCTGTAGGTCTGCCCCAGAGAGCTTCATTCATTCATCTGTGATCTGGACATTTCCATTTCAAAGCTGCCTTTGAAAGAATAGTTTTTCAGTCTTCATTCTAGTGGGAGCTCTTGAACTTTTCTCCAGTCTATTTACACCATACAGGAAGTTGCTCACAGTGTTTATACGTACAGATAAAAATCGAAGGTGAAAGCTTATTTACCACAAATTCTTTTTCTTGAGATAAATGGTGTATATGTGCATTCAGTAATTCACCACATCTGCTCTCCTTTGACATACTTTGAGAAACTGTGGTGTTCTAAGTTGAGAGGAACTGAGAGGGGGAACCATATCCTGTCCATACCCTTCCAACCTAAGCTCAAAGAATGGGACCTGGGGATTGTCCCACAGAGATGGCAGGGTACCAGATAGTCTTATTTTCAGTACTTGAGTATAAAAATGATGAAAAAGAATTAATCTGTATTTTAGTTTTTATGAAAATGCTTCCTGTTTCTTTTTTTTTTTTTTGTTTAGTCAAATAAATGAAACAGGGGTTTTATTTTGTTGGGATTTTTTCATTTATTTTCCTGATTAAAAAAACATATAAATTTTCGTTTAAAAAATAGAATTCATTATGTTTTATCGGTTGGAGGAGGTCTTGTACATTCATGTCTGTTATATTCATTCTGTCAAGGTATTCTTTGGTGAGTGTTGCATATGTGCAGACATTTAACTTTGGAGACTGTTGCTTTTTCAATCTCAAGCTATCTTGATTGCTGATGAAGTGATGTTGATCACTTAACCTAACTTCATTGAGAGGTGCAAGTACAATGGCTCATGTTTTCACCTCTTATCACTGACCTTCTGCCAAGTTGAAAACCTCTTGTCCTGATGATTTTGTTATTAAAAATAACAAGCACAGAGTTGATAATTGGAAAAAAGTGATTACTGAAGTTTACTTTTCAGTATTTCCTAATGTGATTGTGCCATATAGATGTGGCAGCCTCTGAATTAAGAGCTGGACAGTGACAGCTATTAAACCACAAGCAGGATTCATGAGTTGATTTTGGGGGAAGATAACGAAATCAAGCAAAGATAGTTAGAGGTCTAAGAAGACATGCCCTACAAGGAAAGACAAATAGTATTGGTTATTTAAAACAAGAAAGGTATTAGGGAGTCAGGATTAATTTTAAAATAAATAAGGTTCATTTCAAGAACAGTGCAGAACATGTTTTTGGTGGCATGAAAATTGTAAATTAGTTTGGGGACTTCCAACATTATAATCATGTTTTGGTATTTTCCAAAACACCCTTCTCCTTTCCACACCTTCCTCCTCAGGAAAGGCAGGATTTCAGATATTCATGTTGAAAATCACTCATAATTTTTGTTGAGAAAAAAAAAAAAGGCCAAAAAATCAAATAAAAATTGTAAGTTTTGTTAAAAAATGTAATATTAAAAATCACAAAGATCTAATAATACTTCTTAATTACATAACACTTGAAATCTTCCATTTTACTTACAACTTCTTTAATTTTTCTTTGCTTTTGAAAGATTGGAAAAATAAATCTTATCTAACCTATTTTTAGCTGCATCTACTTCTTATCTATATTTAAGCTGCTCTGAAAAATAAAACAGAGTACAGCAAATATGCACATTATTAAAGTAATTCTTATACTCCAGTATTTCAGAGCGATGCCTGAACCAAAGTATTTTTGATGCCATTGATGCATGAAAAAGAACCCATGTATCCAACAAAGCCTCATTTGATTGAGAAGGCAAAAATCAAATAAATCACATGCAGTTAAGAAAAGAGTCTTGGATTTTAGGGAATTATACAATCAGATACAAGGTAAATGATGAAATAAGAAGAACTATTTAATAACTTTATAATAGCCCAAGTGTATTTGTGTACTTAATTAATAGAATGTGATGTGCATATTTTAGAATTACAGTTTACAGTTTTATTTATGTAAATTCCTTTTTCCTCAGTGATATATTCATTTAGACAAACAAATACACTGTGGCAATGAGTTTGGCCTCAGAAGGAGCTGTAAAGAGGCTGTTAATAGGCATGTGGAATAAAGGCTGAGTGCAGGATGGAGCCTGAATAGATAACTGAGAAGAAATAGCCTGGCTTGTAGAATAAGAGGGCTTCAAGCAGTTAGCAGCCACTAAAAATGCTGCTGGTAAGCAGGGAGTATGTGCTGTACAGTACTGCAGGTGAATGTACGTGAAATGCCATGAACTGAAAAGTGGGAATATAGGAGGCTGTAGAAACCACCTCCTGGTTTGGGCTATACCAATGAATATCTTGAATTCCTGGAAATGTCTTATAGTCTCCTGTGCAGCATTTTCACAACAAATGTGAAGAGCTGGACTTGATTTTATATAAATGTATGAGGTGACTGTTCAGTTCAGAATGACCACTCTTGAAATTATTTTGATAGACTAGGAGCCAAGACCTTTATTTAACAGAAAAAAAGATTTTGTGTTTTGAAACTGTGTATTTGTATTTCTTGAAAAGAAAAAAAAAAAAACCCACCATTTCAAAAAGCACTGAATAAACAGGCTCTTACTCTCCCTAATTTTTCCATTTGGTTGCTAATAAAAATATGCCTTGTCTGTTTTCCATACCATTTAAGAAATCTGTTCTTCCCACTGACCTTTTCAGAAGGCAAGGCAATTCAAGGGATAATGTGAAGAGGGAAGAAAGGCTTTTAAATATCCTATTTTTCAAACTAAATGGCATCTACTTGTCTTACATTTGTGGGGATGTATTTCACAGAAGAAAATGAACCTTCCCACTACCACTGAATTAACTGGTGTTTGTTATTTCTGAGAACTGACACACGAAGCAACTCATACAATAGAGAGAAACAGCCGAGCTCAAAAACAGTGAAGTTATTGTAATTTAAGAGTGAATTTAAACCTCTCCAAGGGTTATATGGGTTTCTCAATGTAAAATTAGGGGTTAAAGCATTGTTGTGGCACCTTTCCTAGTGTTTAGAATACTTGTTGCCAGGTTTTCTAATTCAGAAGTCCTGTTGATTTCAGCTGAAGATTTGTCTGCATTGAAATTTATTTTCATGTGGTGTCAGTTTATGACTTACCCAGCGCTTGATTGTGGATGAAGGAATGGAAAGCATATTGTACTTATTATTAAACACTTATATTTAACCAGTTTGCCAGAAAAAAATATTCTGCCCTGCAAAGTTTAAGTTATTGACACTGAATATTATAGAAAGCTGACTTCTATCCCTTTACTTCGCATTTGTTCTGTGACTTCAGTTTCCAAGTGACAGGAAATCAGTTGTGGCAAGTGGGTTTGATCTGTACTTATTTGTAGTCCTTCTGCATGTGATGCATTTTCTGTCCGCATTCTCTCTTCACTCTATATTCTATGTGTTGGACTTCCTTTGGTTCAAATTAATGTGAAAGATCAAATGAGATATGGTGGTACCAGATCACCATGCGAAATAAGGAGCCGTGGAACACCAGAAGAAAATTCTCAGGACATTCTGGGTAAAACACAGGTTAATATCAAACTGACTCAAAATTTACAATGCGTTTCATTCAATCAAACAGGACGAACTGCCTTGGTAAGTCCAGGCTGAAGTTGTGGGACTTTTGAATTTGGAGAATAAGCCTCAGTCTTTTGCTAGTTTTGCCTCCCATGAGATTGAAAGCAGATGCTGAAATAGAAGTCTGTTGAATAGTAGTTCCAACTTTGGGCCGGGTTATTCATCTGTTTCTTTAGGTAAATTTACTCTTGAAATCATTGTCAAGTTTTTTTCTGCTGTTTCCCTGACGCCCCTTTTAAAACTTTCTTCTTCTTTGTTGTACGGTATAACCTTGCACAGCTTATGTGCCTGCCAAGTCTATCTTTATTGCTGTGATAAAAATCACAAATTTGTTTCCAATTAAAGCTAATCATGTTATTACAATAATCTTTTTTTTTTTTAAATGAAGATCTAATAAATGTGAGGCAGCGTGCCAGAAAGAAAACTTACATATTTTATCCTTTTTATGCTCACTGAATTTTGCTTGTGTTTCCTTTTCCAAATAGTGATTCCAGAGTTTATTGATCAAGTAAATATTGCATTGGAGAGCTTGAGCAAGAACACAGTTCATCTATTTGATGATAACCAGTTTGTGGACATTTCTAAGAAAGTATATGATACAATTCATAACATCAGATGCTCAGTCATGATGATTCGGGTAAGTTTTTTATTTGTTCATTTAATCATAATTTCTAAGACACTTTAGGATATCAGTGTATTTTGAGGAGAAAATTTAATTTAGAAATATTTGTGTAAACAATGACCCATAGCTCATATCCAGACTGAACAGCTCTTGGAAGTTTGGATTACAACGAACCACGTATGATTATAAATCCAGAAGGCTAAAATTGTGTTGAGTACCAGATCAGGATGTTGCATAAAAATGTGCTTCATTCCTTAAAAATATTTTTTTATGTTGGTTTTACAAAGATCTTCATTACTTCATTAATGGCCAGCTCGTGGCTACAACCCCAAATCTGCTTGTAGCTCTTTAATGTTAACATCCTGATCATCTCTTGTTGAAGTTGTCTGCTTCGCAACAGAAGATTTAATCACTTCATTTCTGTCAGTCTTACAAAATCATAGTCAATATACTTATCCTAATGTTTTTCCTGAGGTTCAAGACAATGCTTCAGAACACCTTATTTCTAAAATTTGAAACAGTACTTTGTCAGATGTAGGATTTCCCCTAAATATTGTCAGTCCACAAATCCAGTTACAAATCATGTATGACTGAGATGCAGTAGCTGTATGTTCAGCAGTTTTGTTTTTAAATACAATTAAATAGGACTAGATAAGGATCCTTTCCAACACAAGCTACTCTATGATTCTAACATGAAAAATACCAGTGAGTCTTACCATATTGCAATGTATAAGTTACGCAGTTTCAGTAGGAAGTCAAAAGTGGAAAATCTTTAAAATGTGTCATCCTTATTGCAGTTGACAGTTGTGAAATTGTTTATATACCAATGAGAGATCCTGAAACACTGTTGTATGGTTTGTTCTTTCACTTCACCTACAATGATTTTTGATTGGTTGACAGCGAGTAAGTCTTAAGTGCTTCTGTCTTGAAATGCTTGTTTGTAAGTGGTTTGTTTTTTTTTTTTTTTTTAATCTGGTCATCGTGCATTTAGTCAGGCATAAAAATTTAGGTAAGGATACACTTTATTTAGAGAGCTCACTAAAGTCTGGCCTTCTTGTCTTGTTGAGCACCTAACTGCACGATGCGTGATGCAACCAGTACCATCTGATTTCCTTGCATTTGATTGAAAGACTTTTATTGCTGTTTTGCTAGTTTTTCATCCTTCAGCATTTAAAAAGACATATATTTCTTATCAAGTTGAGGAGTTTCTTAATCCTATCTGAATTAGATTTGTGTTTCTACCATGTGTATTCAAGGAATTTTCATGTGTCTGCTTGTATTGTGTTTGTTGCCGTCACTGTTACTTTTGAGCAGGCTTGTGCTCTTACCACACCTTCCAGATGTTTACTTTACATGCCCTCCTGCCTTGGTCAGATACCACTTACAGATCCCACAACAGTGGGGACATCTACAACAAAGATGAAAGCCACATGTCCGTTTGCTGCTCCTTTGAACTATGTATCTTTTGAAAGGAGTCGAAGCTGGTTCCATTTTTGCTCAAAAAGGCCTTTTTGGTGATGCTTTCTCTCAACCATATACTTCAAAGGATGCAATTTCTCTTCTAAGCAGGGAATTATAAACTTTGTTTTTCTTTTTTTCTGTAGAGGTCTGGGAAAAAAAAATATTTTACAACAAATTCTTTCAGAGTCAAACGGGAAGGGCAAGTATCTACCAGGAAAATCCCATTTATATGATGAATGCCCCTGCATATAAATGATCAGTGATCAGGAGCAGATTCAAAGTTTGCCGCCTTCATAGTTTAAATATCCTAGTAGGTGATCTCAGCTGCTCGTGGGGTTCGGCTGTGAACAATGTCATCACTTTGTGGATGTTACCTGA
This sequence comes from Cuculus canorus, assembly GCF_017976375.1. NCBI lineage: Eukaryota > Metazoa > Chordata > Aves > Cuculiformes > Cuculidae > Cuculus > Cuculus canorus. The sequence continues at coordinate 8,145,157 of NC_071407.1, forward strand.
TGGATTCCATTCTAGTCCTGCTAGGACTGGAAGTAATTCTAGGGTGAAGTTCTGTAAAAGTTAAAAAGCACCAGACATTTTACTTGCAAGCTAGACAACATCCCAACTGACTGAGATACTGGTGGGTCGTGCTATTCTCTTCCTCTGTCCCCTTTAATTTTATGAGTCCTACTCAGGGAAAGCCAAATTCCAGCAGTTTTGATATGACAATTTTTGTCAATGAAAGTTTTCTGAACTCCTTATTTGCTAATGCTGTACTCTGTGCTCGTTCCAAGTTCAAGATTCTTCACTTCTCGGGGTTATACTCCTTGGATCTATTCCTTCATAAGATTCTTGCCTATAGCAGGAACAGTTTATGTGAGTTGGATTTATCTGGCATAACAAACCAGAATGAAGCTCATCCTTTGTTAGGTCTTCTGATCAGTTTCTGTTTCAGTGAACAGATACTGAGAGTTTTGGTTAGGGCAGTAATTCTTTCTCTATCTTCATTTAATGCCTGCATCACTCTTTCTCCGTTCCTTAGTGACTCAGGGACTCTTGTTTTTTTTAAAGCTGCAAAGTTGTTTCTGTTGGTTCCTCAGTGAGATTTGAGTCTTCTATATGTCCAGTTTTCTTGGGCTTGAAGTCCAGATGAATATGACTGACTATTCCTTTATGCAGTTTTTAATTTTTGGAAATGTGCTGAGGAATGTAACAAAGCTTCACACAGTCTCTATGAAGACACAAACACTGATCTGCAGGAAACTCTGAGTGTATATTCTTACAGTCTTCTGTGATGTGTGTATGTATGTGGACAGTGACTCAGAAAAGAAAAGGACATTTTATCCCTTGTACTTCTTTATGAAACATGAAGTGAAACTACTGTAGTACAGTACACACGCGGAATGTATAGTAAGTGCACAGTGTATATGTGCTGTATAAGTGCAGAACACTTAAATCATCAGTATTAATATGGAGATTTCTATCAGTGCTGTGTTCTGCTTTTCCTCTGCGAGTACAATTTGATGAGGCAATTAAAAACAAATTATGAGGATTTACTTTGTTGGCTGTACCTGAAGCTGTGAGTAGCAAAGAGCAGATACTCTTCTTCCTTCTCCCCCTCTGAATCAAAGCAGTTATGACTGATGGGATAAGAGCCTGCCTCCACCTGTACTGAACCTCACATTATGTCTAGCAGTGTATGTGTTTGCCTTAAAAATCAATGTGGCTTGAAGTGTATTCAATTATATTGGAATGTTTTCAACATCCTAGCAATCGCAGAGTCCTGACAAAAGCTCAAGAGGTAAAACCACCAAAATAAGTGAATACTTTAAAAAGGGCATGTGCAGCTTTCTACTTAATGAATACCATTATTCAGACACTGAAGTGAGAGGGTTTTTTTGAGGTTTGGTGAAACGGCAGTCAGCTATGCCACCATCCCTTAGAGATACTGACTGCCAGCACAGAGAGAGGGCTGGGGAAACGCTGGCATTTGTCTTTGGCATAAGGATGTATTTGCATTCCTAATTAGATACATTCCAAACAATGCCGGTTTCATTTCAGTCTGCCTGTAAGAGGTTTTAGTAAATCTGATGGTTATTCAGATGTATGCTGTTACCACAGCAGCCAGGGTGAGGAAATAAGAGCGGTCTGTGGACAACTTACAGGGGTTTACTGATACAGCGCCAAAAAAATGATGTGTTGCTGATTGCATGGGACCGCAAGACTGAGTCAGGGAAAGAAATTTTTGATCAAAATATAATTGAAAAGTGTAAATGAACTAGGACACTGATCACAGGGGGCAATTTTTCACCGTTAAAGTAAAAGCAGAAACTCCCAGCTCATTTCCTCGGGGAACATTTCAAGCATGTAATTACACAGAGAGAATGCTTTTAAAAATAGAGTTCCTAACTGTCAAATACTGCCAAATACTGTTGTTAATGTAAATTATCAGATATGCTTTTCAATGTCCATGCTTAACCACAGATACTGAAAATATTCATTCCAGTCCTGCAGGTATAATATGAATAACACTTGAGAACAACTAAATAGTGGAAGGTGTGCTGCACAGATGAGCTGTAATAGAAATGCCTCCAAAACTGCAGGATGCTTCCCTTAAGAGGCTTTTCATGGTTTCGTTCACAAAGATTAATTCATCCAGTGGTAGCTGTTGATTTGAAATCCCCAGGTATTTTATCCAGGGCATATAGCTGCATGTACTTATTAGCGTCCACGTTCCTCAGTGTCCTTTTTTTGACTCTTGAAGCATCTGATTTTTGTTAAATTGTAGAGTCTTTGGGAGCTTGATTTTGTACAGGAACATTTGAGCGTTATATGAATAGTGGTTTAGTCAGAATATTGCTTTTATGGCAATAGACTGGGATGGGCAATAGAAATAAAAGACAAGAATTTTGCCATATAAAATATGTGTAAAAGTCAAAGGAAAAAGGTTGACACCTTTTGAGACAATGTGTATTACATGTCTCATAACGTTAAGACCATATTAAAAAAATAAAGGAGCTTCTGTATGAAAGGGTAGTTTGTTGAAGAATATGCGGCAGCTGAATTGAAGTAACAGCTAATAATGTACCATTAGGATATTAAACACCGTGGAAGGTGGTAATGACTTCAAATGAATAATAACTACTGATAGCTAAAGCAGTAATAAAGTCATCCTAACAGAAATACATCCAAGAACAGTGGAAAAGAACTAATGAAGTCTTGAACTAATGAGTTTCATGGAATTCTTTGCTTTTATTGGAAGATGAACAAGTGAACTGCCATGGCTTTTCCAGTGAGGAAGAAGAGGGCAAAGTACTCATATATTCTATTCAAAATGCTTTTACTTCTCTTATGTTCATGGAAACAGTGCATGAGGAACCTGTATTCTGTAATTTTATCAGAAGTGGAAAATGTATATTGAGATTGTAGTTGTTATCCGATACAGTATGTCATTTAGATGCATTTCTTAAAAGTCCTTTCTACAGAATGTTTATTCCATGTGCTGTTTCTTTCAGGATTTTGGTGTGGAGACTACAGGTTCCGTCAGAGTTTATGACATTAAGCTTTTTGCGTGTCTCTTTTGCAGATTGTGCCTTTATTACTGTTGAGCAGCCATTCTCTGCACCATATTGTACACGATGTTAACCCCCTACTTCCCCCTGAAAACTGAGGCAAAACATTCATTTTGGTTTTCTGTCATAACAAGATACTTTAATTTCAACTAGATTCTCACTGCATCCCCATTCCATTCCTTATCTTCCTATTTCTTCGGTCAGTAGTCTTTTACTATGGGTTTTAATTTCCTTTGCAAAATCAAACTTGGTTTAGGTGCACATTAAGGTGTCTACAGAATGACCCTTTTTTATAATGTTTTGGCTACCTCGGAATACCTTGGGATGGACTTATTTTTTATCCTTTTGTTGGTTGCAAATTCTGGGTAGTTTTTAATTCTGTTTTGAAGAAATGTAGTAGTTCATCCATAACAGACCTTGTGAGCTCTTCAATACACTTAATTTCTCTCAATAAGAGACATCACAACAGACTTTGATCTCTTGTATCCAGCTGAGTTACGGGAATTTTCAGAACATGGACTTCTTGGAAAGGAAGACAGCAAGCGGTGAAAACCTTCATAACATTTTGTTTCTATTTCAGCCAGTTGATATGTGTCTAATTTAAATGCTAACTTTGCTTTTATTAATTATAGAAGTATCCTATACATGCAGGGTTTTCTACCTGGTTTTACTTCTGTAGTAAGAATAAGTTAGATCCTGTCAGATGCAGGCAACAGCAAATATGAATCGAACCTGGTTAAAACCATGAATAACCTAGTTAGAAGCTAGAGAAAGCAAAGCAAAGCAGGGAAGCATTTGAGAAAAAAGACATTTACTGCATTCTTAATTGTTTGTTTTTCCAAGAGATCCCTGAGGCCTCCCAGGGAGGAAAGACAAAGAACAATTCATATAGTCTTGATAAACTTCATTGTTGTTGGTCTGAAATTTATGAGTGGTGCTAACTCCTTACAAATGTGTATTGGGAAGTTTTTTAAACAGCTTTTTTTTCAGTTCTATACCAATTGCACAAGAGGAAGAACTTCTGCAGAGGTAGTTAGCACTCCAGTTGAACCTGCATCTCTCCTCACTTCCTTGCCACTTCTGACCTAAGTAGGTCAGAGCTAACCTTCCCTTCCCTCCACCCCTTGTCAACTTCACTGGCAGAAGGCAGCAGCTTTCTGTATATTTTCATTTGCGTTCCCTTATGCAGTAGGTTTCCAGTATAAACATAGTACTTGTTATGTTTTCATCCTTTTTTAAACAGGAGAGAATTTTCTTTCCTTGTTATTTAGGAAAAAATATTCTCTATACTGCTTGTTAGCAGGTAGAGGTTTCCATGCCCTACCTTCTTCCAATGGTACTTTTCTTGCTTATTCTATCATCCTGTCATCCAGAGACTGATATACCTAGATGCAGTGTAACTGGAAAAGGATATAATATCAGATGTTCTTTGAAAAAGAGCCTAGAAGAAGAGCCTGTCATCTGTTAAGAATAGTTGGACACCTGTTCCTTTCTCAGGTTCTTATCCTGAATCCAATAAAAAGTGTTACCGGCGAATGTTATATTTGTTCTGCAGAAGAAAAAAAACTCTTCAGTGCCATGATCAAATATGGGTACTTGCAAGTAAAAGCGTCTAGCACCTATCTGTCCCTGATATATAACTTGGCTTTTTCACTTCTCAAGTCAGGATCACCAACCTTGAGGTACTGTTAAGGGGAAAACTTAACTCAAAGCGCTGTCTTACATAGGTTACATTTCATATCTTAATTCATATACATACATATTTAAAAAACATATCTATGTTCTTTACCCTACAGTATACCTGGGAAGTCATCTCATGTTGTAGAAATACTTACTTTTTAATGCTTACATTTGTATTAGCATCATAAACTCAGTCATTATTATTATGACTCTACCTTGCAGGTGTCTTATGAAAATGCTCCGTACTATAGCAGTTTGGGGACACAGTCTCCACACATTTCAATTTTACATGCTGAGATTTTTTTCAGTGCTTGTCTCCATTTAGTACCAGGTCAATTTTTGTTCTCAAATAAATAAAGCCAATTTCTTTTTTCTGATAAACAACTACACATATCATTTTTCTTGCAGTTCATATTTATGTACCATATAGCAAATTCTCCAGGGTCTGATTTTCTGCCAATTTCAGTAGTTTAAGGCCTTTTATATCTTCAACAAATCAAATGACTGTTCTGTTTAGCTTTTGTTGCTCTATAGAACACAAAGCTGCTCAGCAGTGTATCCGTAAATAAAACCCACCCTCTTCCTTAAAAGTTGCATCCTCTTTTCTTGAACATGTGGGTAGGTTGTCACTTTAAGAAATATCCTTAGAGTTTGGAGTTAGCGCAACAGCCGTATCAAGTATCTGTTCTTAAGAGTTGTGATGTTTCACAAAAGAATTTAAAACTTTGTTAGTAGCAAACAAATTAATTTGTTGATTTATTTAAAACAGATGGTGTGCTCACATCTCAGGCAGAGGGGGGGAAAGAAGAAGAAAGAATGAATAGTCACCCTTTTAGTCTTATACATGGGAGTGGAAGCCAAAGCACAGATAGATTATTATTTCATCCAAGGAGGGATGTCTTTTCTCCTCCCACATCTTCAGGTCCCCTTTACTTAAACCATTGAATAGGTGAGCAGTGTAGCTGGGGAAAGATAGATAGATAGATAGATAGATAGATAGAACGAGTTTAAGAAAAAGATAAGAGAAACTACCTGGATTTTGTGCTTCTCCATTCCTGCACTTTCAGACTAACAAGTTCTAACTCCTTGGTTCCTTGTACATTCAGGACTGCTGCTCCTGATCCTGTGCTCCAGCCGTTTGTTCAGTTTGCACAGTGAGATTTCTGATTTTAGATTCTGGATTCTTTCTACATATAAAATGAATAATAGGTAGGAAAATAAGTGCCTCCTTAATCCCTGAGTGTGCAATTCAAGGTTGTCTTTTGCATTCACATGCTGTATTATTTCTATACTCATCCTGTAGTATAACAGTGTCAAAAGCAGATGCACTTTTCAAAGCGAGAAGATGAATTTTTGTATTGTTTTGTGTATATGTTGGAGGAGTAGAAGGAAGGAACCTCCAGAGATCATCTGATCCAACCTCCTGTTGAAAGCAGAGTGTTATCCAGGGCCCTGTCAAGCCCGGTCTGACTTTACAGTCTGTTTTATTCTTTTGTATATTAGTGTTAAGAGAGTAATGGAGAATTCATGGGGCAAACAAAACGGTAGAGTGTGCTAAATCTTAATCATAAAAGCAAGCTGCTGCTTGCTACATTTTGTCTAACTACTCGATGATATTTATTTAATTGCTGTATTTATCCCTGCTTGTTTACATTCAGCACATGACTGTATGATCCATCTTCTCTTTTTACCTTTTTGTTCCAGTTAAAATTTAGTTTTCTCAAATCTGCTTTAGGTTTTCAGTCTGTAAAGTGTCAGCTAATCGGAAAGACATTATGTTATGTTGGCTTTTTTTTAAAAGAAAGAAAGAAAAGGAAAGAAAGGAAAAGCCTTATTGGTATACATAGACAAAAAAAGTGAATGATCTCAGAAATGCTGATACAGGGACCAGTGGTGAAAATGTATGCTGCATACTGTATCCATTGCACGATAAATGTGCAATTACCCATCCTGGCAAATCTGCATTGTCTTCTGCCCAAGCTATACAGCCTTAGGCATCACACAAGGCTGTGAATTAAGAACATCTCAGCAGCAAATTGCTACATGGCTTACCGTCAAAGTCTCTTAGCGCTGGGCTTACTGCTTCAGACAGAGAAGCCAATATGCTTTGTACAGCAAAGGATGGCATGAAAAGCTTTGACTTGGATACTACTTTAAATTTCATTTCTTCTCAGTTCAGGGATTAAGTTATATTGCAACTATGTCACATATGTTTATGTTTTCAATTGTTCACAAAATTATCCCTTTCTTCCAGGAAAGCAGAACTTTCCAGAACGATTTGGTAGCTCTAGTGTAGTGTCTCCTTGGAAACTTTAGCACGAAGCAGTATTTTTTCTGGAACATTAAAGTCTTCTCAGAGGTTTTTTTTTTTTTGTATAGCAAAGAAAAATGATGTGCATTCCTTCCTTGCCATTTGGTGCTTACTGTCTAACATAAATTATAATCCCGCAGAAATGGAATGATTATTATTCTGTTAAAAGGGAAAGACTGAATTTCTGGAACTAAAACTGGAAGGCACAGCAAAACTGTTGCAAATCACAGATATTCTATTAAAAAATGCTTCCTGTCACATGGTTCACTGGAGTATGAGAAATGCAAGCCTGAAAGTGGAGACTGCCATCTCTCAATAGTGTTAATAGCTCAGACTATGATTCCGATTCTGAAATCAGCCCTGTCAATGCTATTGCCAGTTCTGGCTCAGAGATCTTCGTTGCTAAGTGTAAATCTGGCCATAGATCCCTTTTACTGATTATAATCATCTGTACCATCCACAGCGTAGTTGAAATTTCTCAATTGCCATTATTTTCACGATGGACTCATTTAATGGTAGGATGGACTCTTTTAGAATGATGCAGAAAAGCAACACGTTACAAATATATTAAATATGCAATCAGATTTCAAAATCCTTATCATTAGTATCTATGTGCTAGATTGTGATCTCAGTTTTGCTGGCACAAGAATGGAGTAGCAGTGCTGTGGTCTGTGTCATTCCATGCTTTGACACTGGTGTAACAGTGTAAGATCTTATAAATATATTATTTATTAGTTAACCCTAAGTTGTTCTTTTAGTTTACTTTTTTGTAATTTCTTTTGTATTCCACAGGTATAGTTGTGTTCAGATTTTGCTTCCTTTCCTTTTTGCAGAGTTGATGAAGGCAGGTGGGCATAGCAAGTAGGGAGGCATAGTAATAACAGGGAAACTGACTCAGAAAAACCAGAATCCTTGACAGAAAATTCTTTGAAGAATTTAAAAAAAAAAACAACAAAACCTCTACTGAGCTTGTGAGCTTAGTTGAAAAGATCCTATGGAGGCTGACAAACCAGACACTATCTAATTACCTGAGAACTTCTGGGACTTACAGCCTGTTCTTAAAAAGAGAACAGAGACCCTTCGTTATATTCAGTATCCTCTAAGTCAGTGTACATTCATACTGAAGTGTGTTGTAGCAAGGGAGTGCTGTGCACTATCTAGCACATGGATTGTGTTGAAATTGCAGTTTTAGAGCACCATTCTGTCAATGTAACTTAGCTTTTGAGGCCCTTGTGCTGCTCAGCATAACAGGTACCTTAGTTATTAAGAAATTATAGCAGTAACATTAACATAAAATTAGTGTGTTACTCCAAGTGCCTTTGTTTTCCTTGTCTCCATGTAGTAGGCTGCACAAAGTGATTATAGAAAACATAAGAAAATCCAGTTATTCAGCAAGCTGGATGGAATCCTTTCTGAACATAGAAGCTTTCCTTTTTTCTAGGCACAGTCCACCGTGAAATAGTGTGTGAGAAATTGTCATATGTGCCAATTCAGCGATGCTTTGAAGTATCTTGAAATCTGGTACGGTCATAAATTAACCCAACATAAATAGTAACACCTTCCATGTTGAGATACAGGAAAGCATATCAGCAAAGTACTGAGAATAAGGAGCTGCCAATAACTAACTAGAGTGAGGTTGTGACAGCTTGGGGATGCACACAGCTACAGTGATGCGTCCCTGTGGATGCCTTTGTCAACAGATGACTGTCTTAGCCCCCTCGCACCCAGAGCAGCTGCATGCCCCGCTTTCCAGCAGAGGACCATCTTCTGCTACATCATAATCAGGTTTCCTCCATTGGGATCATGGCCAGAACATGTAGGGGAATATCATTCTTTCAAGGGCACTGAAATTCACTGCATGACTGTGTGTAGTCACATGCTTGACCACAGCAATTGGTGTCAGAGACAGTTGGAAAATTGTTGGACTTATTGTTCTTCCACCTATGTTTATTGTATTAATCATTCCACTGGCTGCCTTTAGCTTCTTCACAGCCAGTGTGTAATTTAGTCATTGAGGAGATCAGATAAGCAGATGTCAGACAACTCTACGTTCTTTGTATTTATTGCTAGTGTGCTATCAGAATTGGAATCAGTTTCTTTTTCCTTAGTGAGAAAATAGTTGGATGTACCACCTGAACATGGCCTGCTATTCTATGTCTGTGAGTTTTGCTGACCCAACATGGTTGTTCCATCAAACACATCCTGAAAATTTGGTGTGTTTGTGAAAGCTGGATTAAAAATGTTTAAAAAAATCAAGTGTGAGGCTTAATTAATATTAACAAATAAAGAGCAGAGCTGAAGAATTGTTTACTGTTTCAATAAGGAAGATCTAACTGCAACAAACAAAGGCAAACTCCTTGTAGCACATAGTTACTCGCTTGAAGCAATGTGAGATCTCACCGGTGTTCTGGACCTGTATAAGCACAAATCTTGGTCTGACTGGTCAGTGCCAAGACATAAAGCAAGCTTGTCACCACAGTAAGTGAAGCCAGAACTAGAACTTACCCAGAGCCTAAGCACAGCAGCACCAAGATAAATTGTGTCTTCATTTGCTGATGTAGAGGTATACAGACTGATCACTCATTTCTGAAATGGAATCAGTCCTCAGCAGAGATGAAACTTAAAATTGTATATGCCTAAACTTAGGCTTTCTTTTCCACTTCACTATTCCATTCCATTCCTTTAGCCTTAAGACTTGCATCTTACAGCTTAAACTACCTCAGCCTTGACTGCTTGATTTTCTCTTACCGTTTATAGGAAACTCATAGATCAGAAAGATTACTTGCTCTAGTTGCCTTTTAACTGCAGAAATTATCTACATGAAGTGAGTTATTTTTTATGTTTAGGTTTTTGGGGTTTTTTTTTTGGTATACAAAATTGCACCATGCATTTGTGGAACATAGTGCTTTATAATTCAGAGGACTGTTTTCTCCCTATAAAATTTCACATGTTTCTTGGCTGGTAGAGTTAAACCCAGATGAAATTTTAAGCTGTGTTTAGTTCATCAATCAATTAATTTTCTCCTGATATTTTCACTTCTAGAAAACTCAATAGCAAGTATTACCTGCAGTCTGGTTATTTAGAGATGGAACAGTTGACTCTTACACAGTCTGTAGTATTGCCAGATCACTCAGAGGTTTGGCAGTCAGCTTTTAGCTGCCATCATTGGGGTTTAGGCTGTGATACATCTCTGCTTCTTTTTTGTGTTTTTTTTTTTCCTTTGGGTATGTTGATGAGCTTAGAGATTTCTCTACTGCCTAGGCCAAAAAACCTCAAAAAGTTGAGAGCATTATTAATTGCCAAAAAGTACCATTCCTCACTCAGACAAAGTAAAAGAACAATTGAAATTCATGTCAGGGACCATTCAACGACTGACCTGAATAGCTTACGGTGAAGACATAGGATAGTATTCTTGGAAGAATCATGGTGCTGCATCACAAGCATAGCTGTGCATTGTCCCACCTCACATAGTATTTTTTGTTTGTATCCTCTTCTTTTGTCTCCCTTCCTTCCTTTCCTTTTTTAAATTCCCTCTTCATTTTCTCATCTGTCAACTTACATTTTGCCTCATGTTGTCTATGTGCAGATTTACTTCTCATGCCTAATACTAAGGTAATACAAGAATTGTCCCTTATAAAGCATTTCATTAAGATATATGCTATAATTAAGTATGAAATGTAAAGATACTACACTATTTCTAGAAAGTGTATAATACTGCAGTTCAAATAGTCTTGTTAGAAGTGGGGACATACACGCTAAACAATACCTTGGCATAGGGACGTAGATTAGAAGATGGATGTTTAAATAGAAAGTTTAAGGCCCAGAGACTCACGTTCATGTGCCCTGAGGTCCAGCTCAGGCTACGTACTTAGTAGTTTCTGCACGCCGGGGAAGCTGTTTAAACTCAAGAAAAATAAAACAAGCAGCACCATGACTTTAGTCCACCTCAATCTTATCTCCAAACTTAGTCTGACCACCGCCATGGCTTCACATACAAGATAAAGAAAGTGCTGGATAGATCAGGATAAGATCCACAAAAGCCATAGTATTCGCTGGGAATGTAATTTGAAACAGTTGGCTTTGTAGTGAAAATACTGTCATCTTCATGATTAGTAGTTTCCATTCTCTCCTGGGCCAGGTCGCCTTGTTACAAAGCCTTGCCCCAAGCCTGTCGGTGTTTAAGAGGCATTTGGACAAGGCCCTTAATAACATACTTCAAGTTTTGTTCAGGTGGTTGGACTAGATGATTGTTGTACATCCCTTCCAACTGAAAATATTCTGTACTGTTGTAGTCTCTTATGTAGGCTGCAAAAGATCTGAGGAAGGAAGCTGTTAGGTAGTATTTGTTTACTGTACTGTTACATAGATTATCAACTAATTATTAGGAAAAAATGTATTTTACCAAAAATACCATGAAATCAAATGGAAATCTCATGGGAATTTAATGTATTTTTAACCTGTGTCAGAACACACCACTAAATAGTGGGCAACTGCATGTGGATGTTATGGGCCACATGTTCTACTTATAGAAATCTAGCACCTGTGCTAAAATCTGTAAACTGTGGCAATTACACTGCTTATTACTTTGTATGACAAAGTGTTGATAAAATATTAAAAAGGGGAAATAAAGATCATTCCACCATTGTGAGCCACAGACCTCATTTATCCATCTCAACCTGGATCTGGCCTCACGTGGTCCGGTGGTATGGCACAGTTCATTGAGCATCCATGACTTGTTATTTCCTGTCTTTTAACTTTCTGAAGCCATTTTTCACCCTTTCCCTCCATTTGGTATTGGATTTCTTATTTGTGAAAGTAAGCTTCCTCCCTCTTCTCCTTTAAATTTTAAGTCTCTCAGACTCATCCAGATATTTGCACCTAATTTCATTCCCTTCTGTTTCTTATGTTACCTTTATCTATATTAAAGCACTACACTAAAAAGCTGAGACTGTTTTAGAAACAAGCATTTAAAAGTTAGTAAATAGCACTGTTGAGAGCCTCTGCAAACTTAATGCAGTATATCTAAATAATCTGTCATTATATGATCCCTGCTGTATTTTTAGCAAGCAGAGGTGTTTTTTCATTAAATAAGTACACCTTAATAACCATACTGCATGCGTATATTTGCACACTAATATCCTAGTATTTCCACAAAAGGAAACAAAAGTTTAAACCAAATCAATCAGTAGATTATGTTTTTTATTTAGAGTAATAGAAAACTTTAGCGTTTGGATGATTTAAATGGTTCTGAATAGTTTACAGAACAACATGTAAGTAGAGGCAAATAAACTCATATTAAATGAATTGGAGTATTATTTATATGATCACCATTTCTGAAGTGATTTTCCTATATGAATCAAGGATCTGTGACCAATTACATGCAAAATCTATTCAGTTGTGTAAGATTTTTTATTACATTGTAATCAAGTATCATTCTAAACTTTCAAGCAGTAGTAACTCCTAGAAAAAATTAACAGTAGTGTGCTACATTATTGAAGAAATACACATAATGACTGTTGGATGTTTTTTCATCTGTTTCTCAGGATTTAGACTAATTAGAATTAAAGTGGCATTCCTCTATATATCAATTTGTATTTAAATATATCATCCTTGTAAAGCCTTACTTGTACTCTTAACAGCACATATTCATAGTATAATCTGTGCATAACAAGAGATCTTTGCTTTTTAAAAGTTCTTTGGTAACAGAGTTTACAAACTCGAATCTTGTAAAATATTTGCTTCTATTTCCTTCGTGCTTGGTTGCAGTTCAGTAGTTCAAGAACAGTTGTGCTCTAATCAGTACTCTATACTGGGCAGGCAAGGATTAACTTAAATAATTTCAGTGTTCATTTTTCTGACTTGTTCTTGGAAACATTCTAGGCTGGAAACTCTTTGGTGTCCACGAACAATCTATTCCACTCCTTCGTTGCTTTTGCGTCTCCCCCAAATCCACTCCATAGGTCAGTTTAAAGCACTTCTTGTCTAGTCCTTAACGGATGTGGGGAACAGGGTATCTCCTCTTTCTTCTTGTTTCGTGTGAACTTAATGAGCATTTCTTTTCATGTTGTGCTCGTGCTTCTTGACATCCTTTTCTTCAGCTCTTTTACCTCCTTTTGGAAGGGCCAATAAAAAGATACAGTACTTCCAGTGGAGGCCTCAGCTTTGTGTTGAGTAGAAGGCTTATTTAATAAGGATTGCTGGCTTTTCTCTTATAGATGCTTAGAATCTGATTGCCTTTATTTCCTAGAATGTGACATCAGTGCTTCCTGTTTAGTCTGTGATCCACTTAATTCCTAATGCTTTTATGTAGAGCTCCTGCTTAGCCATTTAGTTCGCATGTCTTGTTTTTACAGTTGATTCTTCCTGCCTAAATTCAGTACATAGCATTTGCTCCTCCTGTGCTATCTTCCCTTCTTTCTCAGTGTGTTTGTAAAGGTTAGTTACATTTTGACACTGGCTTTATAGTTTCTCTCTTAAGAAATTGGTATCACCTATGTATTTATTAAGTCCACTATATTCCATTGTACAAAGTTTTTATGGAAATATTTGACTTACTGCAAACACCTGTTGAATTCTATGTGATAAATCCTGTCATTTTGACAGGCAAACTTGGTAACTCTTTTGGACTGTGCTTTTTTAACCAGTTATGTACAAACACTGTCATAGTTGTGTATGGAACCTCTTTCCTAAAAGGAGTTCATGTGAAAATGTACAAAACCTTCTGCTTCTCTGTCCACAAAGGGGCTTTATTCCATCAAAGACATGTTTGATTGTTTTGCCATTATTTATTCTTGATCAATCCGTGTTTGCTGTTGCTCAACTTGTTTCCTTTCAAGTTTTCTTTTCTTTTAGCAGCAAGTGTCATTAGAGCACATTGTATATCCTCTTTGTGTAAAGACGAGCACTGATGAAGAGGTTGCTCTATATGGCTCTTGCCATTTTATAGAACTCTTTTGCACTCAGTGCACTCCATTGTGGAGAAAAGAGAACATACTCCCCAGGGCCCTATTCTCACCACGGCTTTTGTGGACCAGCAATTTAGAATGAAAGACTTAGTGAAGTTGATGCAATTATGGACATGTATACAAGTTGGAATTTGCGTGCCTTACAAACTTCCTCCACTGAGATACCTTGGTCATCACACCCACTACATTCTCTAATGCCCAAAGCTGCATTAGTTTATCAGAGAAGTTTGTTCTTACTGCCAAAACTGGAATTTTTTTCAGGAGATCTGAAACCAGATCTAGTTCTAATACTTAACTGGCTGTGAAAGGATTTCACTGAAATTATTCATGTGCCTGAGCAGTTTCCGCAAATACTTAAAATTATAGGGAGGCAGCACCAATGAAAAACCAAATGAATGTCATTAATGCTTTTCTAACTGGTATTTATGAAGGGCATCTTTTTCTTTTCATGACTAAAAGTCTTTGTATTCTGTTCTGTTCTTAGTAAGAAAAACTTTTTTCTTTTTTAAATCCATTGCCATAGGAAAAAATATTGCTGATCAGCTCCAGTTACTGATTTAATTTAGACTGATTACGGGTAATTCATGTTTAGATTCATTAGTTCTTACTGTTCACTTACTGTTCAAGTCAGATAATACTGGATGTCTCTGAAAAACCAATTTCAACCCTTGCAACCAAGCAGGATTTTATTGAATCACAATTGGCTGCTGTTATTCTGCTTTTTATGTACCTTAGTTAAAAATAAGGGGGGGAGGAGAGGAAGGAGGGGGTTATGGTCCCAAGATGAGTAGTGAGCACCTCCAAAATTCCCTAGTTGTTTAAGCAAACGCACTCTGATTTATTGCAGCTAGAATAACCAGAGTATCAGAAAATGTAACTTATGAGAAAAGTACTGTATGGGTTATTCTTATCGGTCTAGGGAATAGAACAACAGAAGGGGAGAAAAAGGGAAAGATACAATAGGCATTTTCAATTATATAAAATGTTATTGCATAAGAATGGAGAAAATCTGTGTTACATGGTCACAATGGGAACAAGCTCTGACCACTTGGAGAAGACTCAGTTTAGACATCAGGAAATTTCATAATAAAATTTTGTTAAATTTCCACAGATCTCGTATCTATGTCATTTTTATCTATGGCAGTTTGTGTTTGTAAATGACAGAGTTATGTTGAATATCTCCCCTTCCACTTCACTGGCCAGCAGAGGCTGACAAAGATACATGTTGTGAAAATAGATGCAAGGAGACAACAATGAATAGATTTCTCATTTGATGTGTTAGAGGGGAATATTCCTTGTTTCACATAGCTTTGTCACAAAACCTTCCCAAATTAAATAATTTCAGATGCAAAGCCAAGAATTTTCCATGGACATGTAAAGGTGTTAATAATAACAGACAGTGTGCATCTAACTAAAAAGCTGTTGTTATATGATTCTCTCTGGCATCTATAAAAACTATTAAAAAAATCAGGCAGTAAGTAATTTGCTCAGAATTAAGAGCTAAATTGTGTTCTTTGAGGGGTAGTTGGGGGAAAGGTGTGTTTAATTCCATTTCACTTCGGGAGTAATTGTCACTACTTAGTAATAAAGACTATCAGTCTCTTAAAGCGGAATCAAATTACTGCTGTGTGACATGAAGGCTGGTTTGCACAATGATGTGCTTAATGGGTTATTTAGTTCCACGTCAACTGGCACTGATCACTCAGCTGAACAGTTATTGGTTACTGAATGACTAAATGTGGGTGGATGCATGTTCTGGGCATCAGAAGCCTCTTGATATTTAAAAGCAGGAATGAAAGTAATGGATATCGGATTCATAGCTAGGGTGATTTTATTTTGCCTGTCTTAGTGTCTGGGAGGAACATCTACTAGAACTGAGAATTTTACATTTCAACAGTAATCATAGGTGGGACTCTGGTACCTATGCGTTCAGAAGTGGGTGATGCATTAGATTTTGTATTTTAACACTTATGCAGAAGTTTTTGATTGAAAGTTTTATTCTACCTTTATTCTGTACCTTTTTTAAAGATTATACATTTTACTTGCAGATCAGATAGTAGAGGGGGCTGGCTGAGGCTGAAGAGGCTCAAGCAAATCTTGAGGTTGTAGATAATAATTTCATCTACTTCAGTTTGAGAAATGTACTTAACATTGGCGATATTTCGCTAAGGAATACATTCATCTATCCAAGGGAATTTTATTTTTTTTTCTGTAGGCTTATTTCACGTAATTTATTTAGTGGTAACACATGGATTTGGCATGTCATAGAAAAATCTTTGATGCAGGGGCTTTATTCATCAGATAAACCTACATTACTTATTGAATTCTGTATGGTCTGTTTTATCTCGTTTCTTGTTCTTTCTGAGCACTGTAATATCTTTTAAAGACAGTTAGACTTTAAGCTATTTGCTTTTTTTTTTTTTTACATTTAATATATTGATATTTTCCAAAAGGAGTTTCAGTTTTCTTATCTGCTTTTCATAGGACAGCCCGCCTTGAAACATTTTTTTTTTTGTTTGTTTTGGCTTTGGGAATGAGGCTGTGGGATATACTCTACCTCACAAGAAATGGAGTCTCCTAAGGAGGAAGGGAGTTTCTGCAGGAAGGCAGGCTGTATCACATTTTTTCAAAGCATAATTTCAAGTATCTTTTTCACAGAAGTGGATTTACCTTACCACATCTCACTGCTGCCTCTCACAAAGAGGATGCATTGTGGAAAGTTCACTCTTGGGTATAAACATTTTTTACAAAACAAAGAAACAAAAAACAACCACAAAAACCCAAACAAGCATGGAAGACGAGGAAGGAAGCAAAAGTTTTTGTTGAAAGTACCTGAAGCATGTGACTGGATCTAGCTAAGTGCAGCTTCATTGTAATCACCCCCCTTGCCTTTAGAGTTTTTCTGCCTTCCTTGAGACACCTCAGATCCCTGCTGGATGTTAACCAGCTGTTCTTGGAAACCTCTCAGGATAGAGACTACATAACCTCTCAGGGCAGCCTGTTTTGCTGCTGGGCTGTCCTCATGGGGAAAAAGGTTTTCTTTGTGGCCAGGATGAACATCTTTTGTTCCAACTTTGCCTGTTACCTTTCATGCTCCCACTATGCACTATTGTGTGTAGTCGAGTCTTATCCTAGTAGCATAAATCATAGAATCATTTAGTTTGGAAAAGACCTTTAAGGTCATGGGGTCCAACTGTAAACTTAATACTGCCGAGTCCACCACTGACCCATGTTCTGTTAGATGCCCTGTAGCTGCCTCCTCTCTGTGCAGAACAACCCGATTTCCTTCAGCCTCTGCTTGTAAGACAGATGTGCCAGCCACCAACTGTCTTGGTGGTCCTCTGCTGACCTTGCTGCAGTTAATCAAGTGTTTTCTGTGTGTTGGGTCGGGGCCAAAACTGAATGCAGTATTCTGGGTGCTGTCTAATAGAGTCAAGTAAAGGCAGAGAGTCACTTCCGTCAATTTGCTCACTCTGCTGTGGTTTATACAGCCCGGAATGCTGTTGGCACTCCTTGCTGCCAGGGCACATTGCTGGCTCATGCTCAACTTGCTGTGTTCCAAGACCCCCAGGTCCTTTTTAGATGATCTCCCCAGCCAGGCAGTCCCAGCTTGTTTTGTTTATAGCAAGGGGTTCTCTCCTCCCAGCTGCCAGACTCTATAGTTATCTTTGATGAATTTTATGAGATTACTGTCCGTCCTTTCCCGCAGTGTGCATAAATCCCTCTGGATGACAAGTCTGCCCTTATGCATATCGATCGATACCCATATCTGCTGTTATCTGTAAACTTGTTGAGTGTGCGCTCTATCACCTCCTCCAGACACTTGGTATAGATGTCATACAAAACTGGGCTTGGGATAGGCTTCTGTGGTACTCCTCTTGTTCCTGGCCACCAGGAACAGTATAAGCTGTGAACTATTGCCCTCTGAGCCTGATCATCCAATCGGTTTTTATCCTTCTAGTTGTTCAACCATCCAAAGTCTAATATCCCAAGTTAGTTACAGAAACTGGGAGATGGTGTTGAGAGCCCTTCTAAATGATAGCCAGTGTTCTTCCTTCACCCTGTTCATAGTTACCACTGTGTCCTGGAAGCGTGTTTCCAGAGGAGCGTATCCATGATTTTCCAAGAGACTGAAGAAAATCTGACCAACCTCTACTTTCCAGTTTGTACTACTCTCTTGTAATTTTCAAATGTTGGAATAATGTTTAGAAGGAAAGTCTTTTGTTTCAAATGCAACTATAAAATTGGTAGGCCATATACTTTATAAAAATGACTGACAAAAGTGAGAACAATGGCCTGATTGGCTTTTCGCTCTCTGTTTTCAAACAACTTAAGAAGTATTTCCACTATAAATGAAATGTCTTAATTAGCTTCCCACTAGATGGAGCAAATGTATGCCAACCCAGCAGAGGAAACAGGGAGTACATTTTAGTTCAGCAGAACAACAAATCTCTTGTAGTAAAAACTATTATTCTCTTCTTGTTTATTATTATTTTTCTGAGTTTTCAATAGAAGCTTCTAAGCCATGTGGTGAAGTTTCCTAATTAATGAGCATAAGCAAAGGATACACTTTGCATGGAGCTGTATATCAGTTGTCATGGTTATCATGGAGTGCAGACAGGAACTTTGTTTACAAAACAGATGTGTGATTACAATAACTATGTTTGATCGTATTTTCTGTTGTCATCTTTTGGGATTTTAAGTTATTTTTTTACAGTCTCATACCAAAAAAAGTGCTTCCTTGAAATGAAGTAACTGAAAGAAAGTAAACAAGCTTTCAGGTGCTCGAGTCCTCAAAAGAATTTTTACTTCTGAAATCTTAGCTAATTTTCTGATCAAGCTCTTTTGTTTTGTACAATTTTGTTAATTCATCTCTAAATCTTATCTTCCTTGTATCTGTTGACCCTTATGGTTACAATACCATTAGTAGTTGTGACTTTCAGGCAACTCTCAAGTTTCCCTCAACTTTTAAGATTCAAATACATGTTTAATGCTTTTACAACAGTAAAAAAATGCTACTATGGCAGTATATTCAGGAGTAAAATTCTGTTTGAATTGTTCAAGGCAGCACGCAAGAGTGGGTTACATACAAAGTACCATCAGAGCTTCAGGAGGTACAGCCAAAATTCAAGAAAAGAATGAATTAAAACAGGGCTAAAACACAGGTTTCCAGCAGAAAAGGTGTAAGCTTGGATAGGAAATAAGTGCTAAAACTCTCTGTGCCAACTTACTCAGCTGTGACAACTTCACAGTTTTTACTTTAAAAGGATTTTCAGAAGGCAGTTCTCAAAATTATCACTTTAAACTTCTCAATTACACTTCTCTTCTCATATCCTTCCTATCTCTCTGGCATTTTATTGAGAAGGCTGTTGTCCTAATATATGCTCAGTGAGAATTGAAAACACAGGAATTGTCAAATGGAGTCAGGCTATTGATCTGCCTCACAGTTTCTAACGGTGATTAACCTTAACTTTTTTCTCTTAATCCACTGGAGCAGAATGCTGTAAATTGGCTTATTGTTAAACAGGCAAACAAAACCTCCCAGCATCCAGTAGTAATAAGGTAACTTTTGCCTCATGCTATCGGTTCGTGGTATTTATTATTTTTTAAATGTCAACTGTTTAACATAAACACAATCCTTTTTATTTAATTGAAAATAATTTCATCGTACAGTGTTGAAGGTCATAATTTATTACCTCATTAATTAACTGGTGGTCTTCACCAAAGCTTATGTTCTCTCCACTAATCTTACTGGAAATCACAGTTTAAACATATAAAAAAGCTTTAGCAAAATTTTATCTGTTAGTAACAGGAACTGTTTATCACCTTCACTTGAAAATGAACAAACTCTAGTGTTTACAGGCTATGGCAGGATAATGATTTTACTCTTTGATATTACTTGACGACAAATTTCTTGCCAGCAGCTGGTGACGATACTGCTATCAGAGAAAAAGTTCTGATTTCTGATTTAATCAGTTGTTTGTTAGCTTTATATTCATCATATCTCAAATAATTTGGTATGCAAAAGATGTCGTTTTGAGGGAATTGCCAAGAATGAATTTCAAGGATAGACGTATAATCATTTTTAATAATAAATAGGAGGGATGGTATTTCCCATAGCATTGAGATGTCACAATATTGGCAGATTAAAAAGACAGGAATTTAATTTGCACTTTATAATGTGGGGTTTTATTGTTTTCAAAATAGCATTCAAAATAATTGCTTTTAGTAAAAACCTGAAAATGCTTTTAATGAATACATAGCATCAATTATATGACGGTTTTACTGAATTAGTCAGGAAAAAGAAATAATGCTTGCAATTTCTTCTTCTCCCTCTAGCGCATCAAAACTCTTTCTCTGGCAGCCTGTCATCTGGCAGAATTAAGTGTGGGATGATGGTGGTATTGTGACAAATGCACAAAAATACCAAACAGTAGCTAAATATTTACAGAGGGCCTATTTGTAAGTCATTTACCATAGTTTGTTACACTGAATGACATGCTGCTTGAGATGGTGAAATTTTTATAATATGCACATTAGTCAAATGTCCAGAGTAGAACAGATAATCTCTTTATACCTATTCTCTTCTCAGTGAAGAACGTAATAGACAAATTCTGATCCTCCTAGAGTGTATACAAGCATTTCTGTTGTCTGTATTTACATACCACAAATAACTCAGTATTTTCAGTGGTATAATAAAGACATCACTCATCAACTTACCTCCTGTTCAGGTCTTAGTTTGCACTGCATTTTAGTATTCGTTTGGGAAAAAAAATGACTCATACGGGTGTTGAAACCAAGATAAGATAGAGCATAGGAGCATATAATGACAGTTTAAAGGTCAGCATTTAATTGAATATTAGATAAGAGGATTTAGCTTCCTTCTTTCACATTATGATGCCTATTTGTCCATTTGCATTGTATATCTTGAGATTTTAGTCTCAGCTCTGCATTATTTTTTAACAGTTGAGATCCTTTATTTGCAGGACTGGTGTTTTTGTGGGTGTATGTGACCTTTGAATGATCTAGATAAAGTTGTTTGGGTAATCACTTTTGAGGAGGTTTTGCATAAAAACCTTAGTGTTAAAAAATGCCGTGAAACCCAGTGGAAAACATCATCGTTCTATACAGCTTGAAGTGAAAACAAATAAGCCAAAGAGCACATTTGCACCCAATTTGGAAAGACTGGCAGAGATCTAAAGACTAGGGCTGGGCCTTGGTTTTATTAATTATTCTCTTTAAAATCCTAGTAGAGAAGCAAATTAAAAGGTTTATCATCAGAGAGTGCTTTTCATTTCATAGATGAAAGGGCAATTCATAGCCTGAAATCACCCTTGTGCAATAGTAATGACTTCCTATTGCGGCTTAAAGTTGAATACTAGGAAGGTGTAAAATTAATTAGTAGCAGAGTTGGCTATAAACACGATTTTGAGTCCTTGTCCTGAGTCTTCGGTAGTGAACCATCACAAATGCAGCTATATTTCGAGCATTGAAATGTGGAAAGGAATGCGTGCTATTCGTGTAGCGTGTCATCAAGTAGTAATGTGATTATAGTCTTAAATGTGTAGGGACATACTTGAATGCTTTTTTGTTGGGGTCGACAAATTCTTTACAGAAAGGACAAAGGACTGAAATCTCAGAGTCCTGGGCCAGGTGGCTGGGCCAGGCACCCCGTCTTGTCTCACCTCTACTCTTTCAGCCAGCTGTTACACAACTGTGTTTTTACTCTGGCTTCATCTTTTAATGGATTTCTCCCTTCCTCTAGCACCTTGGGGAGACTTTTCAAGAATTCTGCTCCCGTGACTACTGGAAACCTTTTTCTACGTTTTCCTGTTAAATTTTATTTCTAAAATCTTTTTCTTGCTGTGCTTTGTGCTTGAGTTTGTAGATTGTTGCTGGCGGAGCCTTGCACAAGATTTCATTTTCCTCATCATTCTTCCTTACATTTACTGGAAATGCCATACTCTGTATGTCTTAATAATGAATTTGCCATTTATGTCTTGTATTCATCCTCTCACTGACCAAACTCCCTTCCTCTTCTGTCATTTGCAGTTGCAGAAACTCCAATTTATGTCAGATGTTATGGACGTTTTATATCAAATCCCCAAATACTCAAACCTAAACAATACTTTCAAATTCCTTCCATTCTTCTTATCCCAGCTGTCAAACTTTCCTGTTCTTCCCATGCAAAATTTGTTTATGGCATATCAGATTAATTAGATCACTGTTTTCATCTATGGAAAGCTCAACTGAGACTGTCATTTAGAGATGTCTTATACTAATGTCATTTTCCTGTCCTCTTTGACCTCTAAGTTTTCTAGAGTTATGTTGGTAATATTTATGTAGTTTGACTTGATCAAAACAATTCTACAGAATTCTCTCAATGACTCCTAAAATAATGTTTTTTGTTAATATATGCAGTTTGTTGTGAGGTGATGATGGTATAAACTTAGTTATTAAACAGTTACTCTGTTTTAATGCTCTTTCTGTTATTGGTCCTCTAATGAGAGTGTCTATAAGCATTTCTTTTAAAGTATGTTCATGGATATCCAGCCACAACTTTTGTTTTTCCTTCCACACTGCAGATTTTCAAACAACTTTTGCATGGTACCAACTTTTGGCTAATGTAGAATTCTTGTTAGATCTAATTCCAGACTAAAGCCAGCAGACTTAATCACACTGTTAGTCTGAGCCTGAAAATAAAATGTTCCTTTTCCCTGCTTTTCCAGTAGAGCATTTTGCTCATTTTTGCCCCTAAAATTGATTGCCTGTCCATTTTCTTGAGGAAGTCTAGGTGTATTTTTCACCACCGGCATTATATTTCTTCCAGCTTGTGCACCAGCTTTTGAGTTTTTATTTCTTACAATGTTATCTCATAGAAATTATTGTTACTTTGTTCAGTGAGTGAAATTTATTTCTGTGCTTTTGAAGTAATGTAGTGCTATTTAAACTTTTTTCAAGGCTGACATTGAAGTGTAGTGGTTTACATGCCATTTTCTGGCCGTAGAGGTGCTTTCTCAAATGATACTAATCTATGCAGGTGGATTTATTCAGTTTAATGCAGTGCTGTTACCGTTCTGTGGACCCAGAAATAAAATAACAGAAACCTACAGTGTCTCTCTCAACAGATCTTCTTTATGTCACTTGATGGTAAAAATAAGAAGGTGTAAACATACTGCAGTTCTGGATTTAAAAAATCACATTTCACATCATTGAAAATTGAGTGAAAGTAACAACCAGGGTTTCTTCTGTCTGTCTTTTGATTGGGTTATCTGATAGTCCTTCTCTTGTCATGTTTCTCTTAGCGTGTCAAGGTTTTGGGATACTAAGAACGTCAGGATTTCCCTCTAATTGGAACTGTAGGTGTCAAGCTGGTAGCAGATCATTCAGCAGCTGATCTGTTGCCAGTTACGTATTGAGTCTGGTTCTATCTATTTTTGGCTCTTTAAGTTGTGAATCTACTTGATAAAGGAAAAATTTTTGAGCTCCCCATTACATCAGCAAAACTAATATTGTTTTTTAAATAGTTTATAATCTGAATGATTTGTGTGCTTCATTGTGCAGTGTTTAAAAAAAATTAGTACCCAAAATCCTATGTTACCAAACCAGATTCTTTTTAGCTGTGGGTGCGTTACAGTACATGCAGCAGACACAATAAAAGTCATAGACTGGTCCAAATCACTTGTGGTTTGGAGTTTATGAAAAAATAAAAGTGAAAAAAAAATCCATGGCCAGGAAGAGAGAAGAGAAGAGAATTTGGACACCATAGAATACTAAATAGAACTATATTTTTCCCAATGTATATAAGAACTGTTTGAAGGATAATAATTTCAGGGTTATGAAAGGCTTATATGCTGGATAAAATGTAAATTTATTTACCCAATGCTATTGGGGTTAAGTTTCCTTTCTTGAGAAGATGGATTGATATCACTAATTGGTATCTGTAAGAACTACTTCTTCCTGTCCACCTACAGGCAAAACACAGACAGCCCTAAAAGAACATCACAACAATAGAAAAGGATAGCAAATTACAATAACACAAACATGTATTTTCCTGCAATAAACTGATGTGGATTAAATGGTAGTTGAGGTGACTAGAAGGAACAGACAGTGACACATGAAATAATGTCATGAATACAATAGCAAAGTATGGCCACTTATTTTTTCTGTAGTGCAGGAACTTGTGCTGCTTAATAGAATTGAGAAGAGACACATTCAGAACTGGGGAAGAGGTGTTGTTTTCCTCTCAGAGCACAAAGCTGACTTGGAACAGTCTTTGATATCAGTGTACTAACAAAAATCATCAAGATGCTGATGCCTTTTACTCCCACTGCCAAATTATTAGAACCATTTGAGAGCCTACTAGATCGAACATGGGCGTGGGAGAGTGGTCATATAAGAAATTTTAGACACTGGAGAGAAGCAGTAGAAAAACCTGTACAAAAAGTAGAAGACTTCTCTGATTTTAAAAATGTAGGCATACAATCTGATTATGTAAAGGTTTCTTGTAAGAGACTTTTGCTAGCAGCTATAACAATATTTAAATACAAAATACCTTCCCCTGAATGCTGACTTGTGCTTGAATTAAAGCATGGCTATTTTCAATTAGTTCAAATCTCCCTGACACAATTTAGCTAGCACTTAGTAGCCAGTGCACTAATAGAACAGGACTGTTTTTGGTTTGTTTTTTATTAGACGTTATCTTGGACCAAATTATAATACATGTTTCACATTAATAACAAAGCTACTAACCATGAAAGAGAATAACCTGATTTTATATTTTTTTTCCAGACACCTGAAGAGCTGGAAGATGTGTCTGACCTTGAAGAAGACCATGATGCACGTAGTCGTACAAGTATTCAGACTGAAGGGAAAACTGACAGGGTATTTATTAAACCTGTTTATTTAAAAAGCAATTTGATAAGGGGAAAGATGCTACTGCATTACTGTTCCTATGAAGCCATTTAAAGTCTTGCAGTGTATCATTAAAATCTTGTTCAGCTCTTAACACATTTCTGAGAATGTGCAGAGGGCATAAAATGATATGTATGACCTGAGAGAGAAGGTGTAGAATCATAGAATAGCTCAAATGGGAAAGGACCAATAGGGATCATTGAGTCCAACTCCTTGCAGGGCTGCCTTACACTAAACCATATAGCTAAGTGTCATCCAGACGTTCCATGAACTCTAACAGGTTCGGTACCATGACCACTTCCCTGGGGGGTCTGTTCCAGCGATTGATGTAGATCTGACAGAAAAATTCTTACTGAATTAAATTCTAACAGGTTACAGTTTCATAAATGTGGCTTGGTCGAACAGAAGCTAGGTTAATCAGGAAAATTTTATATCTGGGTCTTACTAAAGTTTATAACGTTTATCAATCTAAAGCAACCTCTACATACAAGAAAGTTCACATGCGCTGAAGAGAAATGAGGATATCTGGAATCTTAGCCAGTTCGGTGTGTGAGTTACAGACTTTTCCTGCTATATTCATTTGTGAACCTATTCTACAGTTTATTGCTTAAGTAATGTATTCCTCAGGTAGTATGAAAACCTTAATACGGTATTTGGCAATTTCTGTATTTCTGGAATTTGAAATCTGGTTTTCCTGTTGTATCATCATTTAACCTGAGGACTTGACTACATTACTGCGTATTGTTTACATTCAAACATTTTTAAGAACCTGAAAACATTTTTGAAATAGCAAAAAGTTTCTTATTACAAAATTGATGTATTTAGCAAAAATTAATCTTCTTTACGATTCCATTTTAAGTAATGTTTCAGCAAAACAGTACTCTATTCACAACTTTCTGAAATGGAAAGTTCCCTTGGCCCAGAAATGTCTACTTTATTACTTGTTTGCCCAATACCTAGAGCAAAAACAGGTCTCTCACACTTAATGGATCTTAGTATTATTCCCTTAATGGAAATTATAAATAATAGAAGTTATTGGGGGAAAGCAAAACTTTTCAGTGTAGAAGGAATTATGTCAAGAAAATGATGTTTTAATTCACATTTGTTTTTTGGCAAAAAAAGCAAAGCTTTTTCAATTCACCTAGTACAAATTATTTATTTATTAAGACCCTAAATGCTAATGAAAAACTAACCAAAATGAAAGCTGTTTACTAGTGCCGCATATCTATAGTTCAATTACATGTTAATTAACTGTCAGTTGATTCTTAAAACTTCGTAAGAAATGTAACAACTCTATGAAAGATCACCTCATACAATCTTATTACTTAATAAACATAATTGGCAATTAAAATATACTATCTGCCCTTTTCAATTAAAATTACTCTTTGTAGATGTTAGCACATTTTCCCCACTTTACAGGCTCAAACTTCTATTGTAGTTCAGAAAGGCAATGTTTTCCTTTGAAATATTACCCATTTAAGATGCTACAAATTTGTTTGGAATATGTGCAGATGGTGTGCTTGCATATTTTCATAAATATCCCATAATGAATGCACTTGAAAGTTTTCTTTCACTGGGAAAATATTACTAGTAGTTTGTAGATGTTTGCTCTCCTAATACTGTAACAGAAGATTCACTAAAGCGTTAAAAGCTCACATTTTTACAGATGGTCTTCACTTTTCAGATAAACAATGATACTACTTTAAAAGGAATGTTCTTTGAAAAGAAAACCATAAATAATAAATACTTCCAGATGTCTACACAAAGCAAGAAGTAAATGCTGAGGACTGTTGTAGATACGGACCTGGCTATCGAAAATCAGAGGCATGGGTTATTGCTTTGGAGAGATATGTCTGGAATACGCTTTTCCTTCAACTACACATGCAGTATCACACTGTCAGTGAATTGGGTGGAGAGGTGGAAGGGACAGTTATTTATCGATAAACTGTGGTTAATAAGTATGAAAAAAAACAGTGTAGGATGTACATTTCTATTTTTTCTTACATTTTTCCTCAAGATAATACAATTAATGTAAATGTTCCTTTTGGGAGGATCTAGACAGCAGTTATTACTTAAAGTTTGATTCTATTTCTCTATTTGGGAACTGCTTTCTTAGTTTTCCGATTATGGTGTCAGGGCCACAAATGGCACATTACTCCCCAAAATTAATAAAAAATTGTAGCCTTGGCTAAATTATATACATACCTTTTAACCTAAATCCAGGTGTTAATGGAAACCTTTGTGTACATTTTTTTAAAAACAAATGTTTGAACAAATTTATTTGCTGCTGCTGCAAATGTGAAGAATGATTTAAGATCTCTTTGTTTGAAATGCTATTTGATAATGATACTTGAAGATTTATACCTAGAGCCTATTTAACCATATGAACAACCTGCATAGGGAAGATAGATTTTAAGGTTTACACAGGGATTGTCTTTTGTTTCATTCTCTACAACAGATTTCCTGTGCTGTTGTGAGACTTTTGTGTGTGGTGGTGACACCAAGAATGAATGTGTTCCAGAATTGATATGGTGAGATTGCAGAGGAACTTCTTTTCCTCCTTGAGTCCTGTCTCTTGGGAATTTCCACTACAGTAATTCAATTTTATTTATACATACCTGTCTTGATACTAGTTCCACATAACAGCACTCTTGATTCCTCTTGCTTTGTCAAGAGTGTTGTGTTTTCTCCTGTGTCACATCTCTCACTGCTCCAACAGGGAGTTAGTGTCTATGAAAGCACCTTTTTTCTTTCTCTATCACTACATAAAAAACATATCACAGCATGTAAAACCATACGTGATGAGCAAATGCCACTTATAACAAAGGCTATGTCTCAACTAGCAAATCTCGTTTTCCTTACATAGGAAAAATCATGTATTACTGATTGTAGCTTCTTCACAATCTCTCTCTATATAGACAGTGTAGGTTAGTGGTGAGATGATAGGATGAGATTTGACCTTGTGTTTAAGTTCCTGACTCTGGGATTATATACAGTAACTCTGGGAAATGTTACTTCATTCACGTTTCCCTCAGATAATTCCATATCTGATAAGATGAATATCATAATGCTTATGGCACTATCCCACACGATGGGATGCAAGTTAATGTACAGTGGGCAAGTTAATGCAGCGGGCTATGAGATCTCTCAGTAGTTATGGATCCAAGGACTAACACAGTTTCTCTCAGCTGAAGGTTAGATCTTCCTCTGGTTGTTGGGTCTGATTTGTGTAGTTACTTTACGAGCTTATCATACAGTAATATTGCTTGAGGAAATTTATGCCATCGTGTTCAGTGTAATTCCACTGAGGCCGTTAGTGGGTTATTATAATACGATTTTGCATTGAAGAGAAGGTCAACTAAGTATTTGCTCAGTTAATTTTCAGACTCAGAAGACAATGTGCGTTCTGATGATAGGATAAAATGTAAGTGTTTAAAGTGAGTAAATTACTGAAAAGAACAGCTTAACTTAATTTTAAAGTTACTGCTACAGGTTAGGTGTTCAAATTGAAGAAGAGGAGAAATGTTTTATCTCATACATAATCCATTTAGAGATGACAAGAGCAGAAAAGCTTTCAGGGAACTACCCACCCACATTTTTCTCAGAGTTGTGCAGCCTGTTTTGTGAATACATAGACGAGTCCAAGAATAAGATCTTCTTTCATACAGGTTTGCTGCATACTATGTTTGTGCAACAATTCAGGGCTGAAGAAGAATTGACTCAGTGTGTATTATATTGTGAATAAAATAATTCAGGCTGATTTACTTTATTGTTTTATTTGTATTGAGTCTTAAATGCAGCAATTATTTACATATGCTTAAAAATATATTTATCCTTGAAAAGATTGTTATATAAAATTCTTATCAAGCTGTCTGAGAGAATTGGTACATGAGCAAACAGCAAGAATACCTGTTGATACTTGCATAAAACTATACTTAGAAGGGAAGTTAATTTACCATCAAATGAATTGGCTATTCTTACTCAAGTAAAAATGACTTTACATCTGAAGTTCCTGCATTATGTGAATGCTGGCACACATTCACGGGAAGCTTGTGCCATTTTGATAGCAAAAAGCCAAGTTTAAAAATTTTGTAAATTTAATTTTTATCAGAGCCACACAGAAGCTTGAAATCCTGATGAGCATTCAAGTATAACACAAATAACTGCTGTAATTTTGCCACTTAATACCTGGCAAAAGATTCCCTGTCAGGAGTCAAGATCTTTATACTTGTAGATCCTTATTCTATGTCCTCTTTGTTCTCTAAACTCCAGATTAAATAGCTCTGACTTTTTTTATCCTTTAAGACAGTGCTTTCTGTATGTCTTTTTGCTCTGTTTTTCTCTGCTCTGGATGCTCTTCAGCTTGTTAATGACTTCTTGATTTTTTTGTGTCCAGACTATTCGTATTGTTAGGTGCATTATACTAGGCTGTGTCTCAACAACAAAGTTTAAACTACTTTTGTCTGTATGCATGTTTTAGAATGAGTTTTGTAATGAGATTTGCCCTTTTGCCAGAGGTACATTTTGATCAGCTACAAATCCTCATCCACAGAACCGCTGGTAAACTATCGTGTCTGTTCTGTTTGTATTGGTGATTTTTCTTAGGTGTAAGCCTTGTTCCTGTCTCAGCTGAAATACATCCTGTTATTTTTTCAGAGAAGTTCTCAAGTTTCTCAAGATCACTTTGAGTTGTAACTAGGACTCTTACATGTCAAACCATGCCTGTTACAGTGCAAATGTGTGATGTATACTTTTGGTTCTGTCATCCACACCTTTAATGAAAATACTGAATAATACCAGAGTCAGGACAGGTCCCTTCAGAATTATGCTTGATAGATCCGTCTGTTTGTCATGCCTTCTTGACAAGTATTCTGTGAGCAGTTTTCAAACCAGTATCACATTCCCACAGTGGCAATTACATATCGATCATATTTTCCTAGATTATTTATGAGGAACCAGTGACAAAACCTTAGTGAAGCCCAGATTCATGACATGTTGCTTCTTCATCTATAGATAGGCCTGTTACCCTGGGATAAAGACAAATTAGTTTCGATATGACACAATTGCCTCATTTAAGTCAACCTTTTTAGTGAAGGTTGGCACAAAAATGGCTTTAAACAGTTTATTCTTTCGTTATTTTCTCCCAATAGCCTTACCTCTTTATCTAATTATATTATATGGAAAAATATATGGGAACTGACATGGCAGCGCAAATAAGGCACTCTCTAAACTTGTTCAAAGAATGCTGGACTTCAGCAGGCATGGTACACTTCTTAAAATTGCAAGGAGACAACTGGTGACAGCAGAGCTTGACAAAAGAAATGCAGCTTCTCCCAGCTGTCAGCATCACACACTCACACAGTTCATCTCTGGGGAACATCCTGTGTATTCTTTACCATGAACTGTAGATTATTCACTGTTCTGTCTTTCACCTCTTTGTCGAAACTTGACTCGGTATAAAAAGTAGAGCGTTTTGTAAAAGGTAATAGGCACAGTTTACTCATTTTGACAAAATTACTCTTATCTCTGTACCATATTCAAGAAAAGTACTTCTATATTATCATTCAAAACACATCCGTATAATAGTCTTTTTAAGTGCCTATCTTATGTTCGCTGTCATGATAAAATAGACTCAGCTGATGTGCACGTTTTTTATGACAGTGATCTACAATGTTTGTTCAAGAAAAAACAGTCACACATCACAATTTGAACTGTTTTAAAACAGTTTGATTGAAATATATTCCTGTCCTTTGAGTAATTTGGAGAGATCTTGTTCGCTTCCACAAAATGTTCAGCTGACTCTGCAACAGGGGAACAAGAATGTAGGTGAGATTGTTGTCCCTCATATGGGGTCTGGTACATGGTATGCAATAAGCCAATCTTACACACAGAGCTGATATATTTATTTATTTCCCTGCCTTCCTGTAAATTGTAAGAAATTTATTGGTGTGGATGCACTCAGTCATTTGGTTTAGGGGATCAGGAAAGAAAAGATGGCAATTCCTTAGACTGTCACCAGTGATAAGGGTAGGCAAAAGACCAGTTCTTAGGCTTGGGTTGTCATTGGTGAGTAATAAATGAGTAAGAGATGCGTCGCTGTCTTTACTAAGTAGTTACTCCCTATGTGTGTCCTCTATTTTTGTCATTATGTGGACAATTTGTTCTGACCTTAAAATTTTAGTATTTGTGATAGCAAATTGACTGAAACTTAGAAGGGGCTGAAATGAAAAGTGGTAAATCAAGTTGCAAATGGTACTATGTAAATAACCCTGGTGTTGGATACTCCCAGCTATTGGAGATAAATAGCCTTCTGAAGAATTGATTCAAGAAATGAAAGAAAAAAAAAAAGTATGAACTGGCGTTTTATTTTTTTTTTAATAGAAGAAAGAAAAAATGTCAAAAATATGACTTCTCCTCTCACCTAGTTTTATCTCTGTTATCTGCTACTGCAATAAAAACCATTTTCTCTCAGAAGCAATGAAAAACTCATTTTTTCCTGGTGGACAAAATAACCCATGCTTATGTAATAGCAGTCATTCAATTTAGACCTTTATTTCACATTTACCATCATGTTCTCTATCTTGATACAAAATCATATCTGTGCTTAAATGGTTGTGTACACAATTGTTTTACTTTATTGCTGTACATCCTTTTAGAGCAGCATGAGGGAAGTGGACAAAAAAACCCAAGGTCAGAATTGTAGTTTCCTTTGCCCTTTTGTTCCACTGGATAATGTGTCTCATTTCACGTGAAGCTCATTATTGTTGGCACATCGCAGGATACTTTATGTCACAGTTCCCTCATTAAAATGTCATCTCGTGGTTTCCGTATGTAAACCTTTGTTCTTGAACTCAAAACAGTATTGAAGCTGGAGGATAGGAAATACCATATGCATCCACCAGTTGGCAAATACGTGTTAGATTGCAAAAAGGGTACTTTTGTTCCCTTGACTCTCCAGGCCAACTCTGATCTTTGCCTGTTTCATACCTTTCCCAGCAAGTTTATCCTACAGCTACGAGGAAAATATGTCTTGATCTTCTCTGGTCTTTTTTAGTTTTGTGATTTATTTATTTATTTTTTAACAAAAGAGGAAAAATGTTCCTAAAATAGCTATGCATTCCAATTCTGTGATCGCAATTATAACATAGTTATACTTCGGGAGACCTGTAATTTCCAGTAATTCATATAAATGGGAAAATTAACCTTGTGATAGAATGATTCAAGCATAAATAAAATTTCTGAAGTGGCGTGGCTTGGAAAGCATGCACATTACGTATTAAACTGCTTACCCGTTATACTAATTATAGTAAATCAACCACTGCCTTAACCTTCCATTTTATGGATGGTAGATAATATTTAATAAAGAAGAATACGTCACAAAGTATTTATTGTTTAATTGCAGCATAATTACAGTGTGTTAATAGTTACTGTATGTAAAAGTGAATTCTTGATGGTCTACAGTAGAAGAGGGGGACCACTTCACAGAAAAGGTGATAGATAAAAACCCGCTATGACAGTAAAACCATCAAGACTAACAGGCCAAAAGGTCTCCTTGTTTGCTCTAGTAGAGGGTATTATGAAGGGGCCGGACTGCTGGATGACCACATAATATCTTAGCTGCTGTCTGCCACCTGGCCTCTTTCTGACACAGGAAATATTTCTGACCCTTGTCTGGAGCAGACTAATAATCTTGCTCATGAAGTATAATATTAGGTACAATATTTGTCTCACTAGGCTGCATTTCCAGTTGCTGTTTCACACGTCATAGATTAATTGCTTCGTTAATGCTTAAATGTAGGAAGAACATGTGGATTCAGTATAGATTGAATGTTCTGATTCTTGTCAAATCTGAATTTGTACAAAACACACCACGTTTCTAGCTACACTAAACCTTTATTTGAAACAGTTTTAGCTGGTGGAATGTTTGCAAATGGTCCAGTCTGGAGCTGCAGCCAAGTATAGGGCTGTGTGCTGCTGAGCCCAGTATGGCTGTGGCTTTGTGTGAATGTTGGATGCTTTCCTGCTGGCATTCAAGATACTTTTTTTGGTAACTTTATTGACATACTGATTTCTAGATATGCTCTTCTATTAAATTGTCTTCTATAAAGACAGAAGATACCTATATGAAAAATTAGGTCTCAATTCTTAAAATGATATTGTGGAACCTTCTTAGTAAGGAGGACAAGCACACCTGAAAGTTTTAGGACAACTAAACCTTTTCCTCTATTCTTTCCTACCTGAAAGAATATTGCCTTTTGTAACTTGCATACTTAAAAACACTTGGGAGCCTATCAGTCATATTTTATAAAGGCTCTTTGGGGAATTTATTCTTCTTTCTCTTACTATGTTAATATTAGTGGTTTCATGGACAGCGCTGTCCCTATTACACTGAGGTAATTTACTTCATCCGACCCAATTATAGCATACAGATCCTGAAAAACAGAAGTGCTTAGACTGGAATAGTCAAGCCACAGTGTTAAACTATATATTTAATAATATCCTGTGGTTTTGTTCTTTAAGAAGAAAAATAATCTAACATAGATGTTTTGGAAATCAAATTATTTTATGTTTCAGGCCAAGATGACTCAACTGCCAGAGGCTGAAAAGGAAAAGATAGCGGAGCAAGTGGCTGACTTCAAAAAAGTCAAGAGTAAGCTTGATGCAGAGATTGAAATATGGGATGATACCAGCAATGACATCATTGTTTTGGCCAAGAGGATGTGTGTGATTATGATGGAGATGACTGACTTCACAAGGTAATAACGCAAAAAAAGGTCTTCAATATCTGTAAATGTTGGAGGCCATTGTCATATTGGTATGGTAGAAAATCCTGAGTTTTTAATGTCGGGTGAGTGTCTTTACAATATTGAGTGGCTGAGCCAATGTAGTTAGCTTTATCAACCAGCTAGTAGTACTGAAATATTACAAGGGAGGTTTGAAGTTTTAAACTATGCTTGTCCTTAATTTATTTTCTTTTCTTTGTCCTCTTTTATTCATTTGGTTGGTTGTGGGTTTTGCACATTTTTAACGCTTTATTTCTGCTCTTAGTGAAAGGGGAAAAGTAACAAAATAATCTTGATTTTAAGCTGTGGCTTAATCTCATCTCTTTTCTTTCGACCTGTACCATACCATGCTGTCAAACGTAAAACATACTGTACAGACCACTGTCTGTGGTGCACATTCAGACTCATGCGTATTTCATATCTTATTACGTTCTCTTGCTTTCACCAGAACTGTATCATACTGCTATATCTACTTTTAAAGAATGAAGTGTCCTGTAGCACGTAGCTTTGAAAGCTGGTATTTT
This sequence comes from Cuculus canorus, assembly GCF_017976375.1. Taxonomy (NCBI): domain Eukaryota; kingdom Metazoa; phylum Chordata; class Aves; order Cuculiformes; family Cuculidae; genus Cuculus; species Cuculus canorus. The sequence continues at coordinate 8,179,387 of NC_071407.1, forward strand.
CCTCTGTACCAAAGGGAGGTACTTGGGAGTTTTCATGCTTTGTTTTTGCTTTTTTATTCCCCATCTGGTTAATAATGAAATAGTTGCAGATAGGTAGGCGAAGCCTTAAAACACAACCACTCTTGCAAGATACATAGTGCCTCATAAAATAAGTGCATTCATGTAAGATGTGAAGGAAAATATAATCCTCTTGGATAAGTTCTTCAGGTGTGTAAGTTAAATAGAGTTGCATAGGGCAGGCCCAGCCAACAAGACTGGTGTCTGGCTTAAGGCCAGTTCTGGGCAAGACGGTTGTTGCATTTTCATCATGTTAACACTTTCCAAATTCACCTTGAAAAGAGAGAGGTTTAAAGGCCTGCGTGTTGAATTCTGCAATCCTTTTGTTCTTGTTAAGAGTATGTACTTGGACATTTGAAAAAGACCATACTGTGCCATAAACTCAGTCTTTGCAATTAAAGTCACCTCCCTCACCAAAATACTTTAAATTATTAAATAGCTTTCAATTAATCAAGATTGACAAGGCCAGTTCATAATCTTAGTTTTGCACTTGTGGCTCTTAGTTGAATTAGTATAATCTGCAGTTTTGAGTTGAAGAGCAGCTCTTGTCCGGTGTTGCCGATGTCCAAAGAGTTCACAGAGAACTCCGAAATAACTCCAGTACAATAACTTACTTGAAGGTAATATTAAAATCTACTGGGAAGAGAGAGTGCAAATCCTAGTCTTTACTTCAGAGTATGGTATGGAACTACATTACCGGAAGATGGATTTTGATTACTGTCTTCCAAATTTTAGGAAGTGTATTACTCTTTTTTTCTTCTTAGATGATTAGACTGTAATTTGAGATATACAAGCATATAGAAGCATGTACTCCTGTATTATGTGTTTGATGCTTAACTTGTAAATTCTTTTGGGTAGGACTATCGTCCCAAGTCTTTGGTTTAGTTTCTAGAACTGCTGGTCACAGAAACTGAGGTCACCCTGTTGTACCATATATTCAATAATAGTCTTAGAAGATACTTTTGTATTTTACATGACTTTACCTCACATCTTTAGAAAGCTGATTTTGAATACACTCATCAGTCATTTGTTTTCAAGTTTTATTTCTTCTTCAATGGTGTCAAAGTCTTGTAAAATGAACAACCTGTAATTCCAAGTTCTTGGAAATGGAAGAAATAAAATATTCTGATATTTTGTATTTGTTACATCAGAAGATACACAAATAGTAAATTTCTGTGTTTGAGACACTTATTACCTAAATTGATTTCTGTTTTCCTTCAAATGTATTATCTTGTATTCATTTTTATTTAATCTTCATGAGTGCTTTCCAAAGCTTTAGTTTTTCAAGGTCATCTTGGCATCTTAGTGTGTTTGTGTGCGTGCATTGTCTTGAACAATTCAACAGTAATATATTCAGCTGAAACCTGGTCATTGTTGGTATCAAAATAACTCATTATTCATACAGAAGGTAATGGGAATGGTGCTGGCATAAGATACCGATGTGTATGCCTCAGATCATTAGCAGAAATACTTCAGGATGACTTCAGTGAAGGCCAGTGGTAATCAGCGATTGCTCAGAAGAAGTTAAGACTGCTGTTAAAAGAATAACTATCTGAAGTAGCTTATTATGATTTAGCTTTTCTATTTGATTATAGAGGCATAGGCCTCTGCTTTTCTTGAAACTTGGCAGAAGAGACCTGCAGAACCTCATTTAAAACAAATTCTATCCTACAGAACATTCATGAACATGTTCTCTACAGATAGATACTAGGCCAGGCTACTGTAATTACTTATCATCCTCTGAATAAGCAGGAGAGTGGCTTCATCACTTCTCTGTTCAAGGGGTCTAGGTGTTTTCAGAGCATCTTATTTGTTTTGGATCTATCCAGAGCACCTATTTGCATCTCCTTTGAATGCTTGCCTTGCAAAACTGTCCAGAACAGGGTTTGTTTTGTTTTCTGATACCTTAGGGATTCAGTCAAGATAGCAGGACATTCGGTCTCTTTGGCTAGAGGGAGCTTAAACTTTTTCCGTCCAGAGTATTAAGATATAAATTAATAGGAATTGTGGGAGATAGTTTAACACCAGACTTCCATCTGCAGAACAGGAGTTTGCTTTGTTAGTGTTTAGGGGTTCCAAGTGCTGTTCCAAAAGCAGCATGTATGTTTGGAGGTTAAATATTAAATAGTTATTAGATATTTTGGGGACAGGAAGATGAATATTAGGTTCATCTTTTTCCACAAAGCCATCATTTCTGAAGTCCTCACATTGTGTACCTTGTTGTGTAGCAATTTTGACATTTCTTAGTGAAAGCTGCCAATAGACATGCATTCATATGTCTATGCATTGAAGTCAGACTTGGCCCCAATTCTGCCATCGTTGATCAGTTATCTTATGGGGAAGGGAAAGCAGAATTTCTGTTCTTGGTTTAGCTTTTTAAAAGCTTTGGTTTCCCAGGTGAGAATGAGATATAAGGAATCCTTTGTCCATAGTTCTTTCCTGTTGACCATCTTAGATGACTTCATGATGGCCAATTTGTTTTGTGTGGATCCCATGTGAATTACTTCACTATTATTTACAGAGTGTCCTGCTGTCTAACAGTGCAGTGTGTGTGATGTGATGATTGCTGAAGATGTATTTCAGTGCTGTAATGTTCACTTATTTGCATCAAAGACCCTTTGTAGTCCTAGGTGTCTGATGTCTGAAAATCCGTAGGTGTACAAGGACGATTACTGACTTGAAAACTCAGCCTAAAACTTATGCCTACTGGTTTCAAAATAGAAGTAGTGCATTCTCATTTTTATCTTCCACTTTTCCAGCATGTCAGATTTGTCCTGCTGTGTGGAAATATATTATTTTAAAGAGATAGTTTCTGTCCCAGCAATGAGTGAGTTTTCTTTGTTTAAACTGATTATTTATGTGAACATAATTCCTGTCAAGAATCTATATAAACATAGGGCAGTTAATTAATTTAACTCACTGCTTAGGCTTCAATATATGTGATATTGTGTCATTGTATTGATGGACAATATCTAAATGACAAATTAGAAGAGAACTGGCATCTAAACAGGCATGCTTTTAGGAGGCTAGTTTGGATTTGGGAGATAGCAACTGTCTATGAAGCAGATACTGTGCACTGTATATTAACTTTAAATCCTGCCCTGTGAACCAGTTGGTTCACCCCAAACAAAAGAGAACTTGCAAAGATTTTACGTTGAAGAAAACAGTTTCATGGAACAGGGAGCTCTGAAGAACTTATAAACTACGTTAGGGTACAATCAGCAAATATGACTTAGATTTGTCTTTAGAAAGGATGGTTAGAATTTTTTAAGTACTTAACTCAAAATTCTCTTCTGACTTTTAGAGTTACCGTTTTTCAAAGCTGTATTTTACAGAAACTGAATGAGTATCTAATAAACAGACTTGGCTACATCATTGATTCAGTGTCCAAAATGCACTCGTATTTCCTCTCAATAAGTAAGTACTTATGTTTCCCAAGCTTTCTAACCATTGTCAAATTACGTTATTGGTAAGAAATCTTGCAAGTCTTTTGAAATAACTGCTTATTTATCTCAGGCATGCATTATGTTTATCTCAAACACAGGCATGCATTATGTTTTTAAATATAAAAAATGTGGACAAAGTTACCCCAAAGACAGCATTGTGTTAAGGAGATACATACACGCACGTGAATGTATTTATAGATGTGTTCTCCTTAGGAAGCAATGCTGCTCTGCAGTAGTCTCCACTGACAACCCAGGCTGTGACTGCCACAAAAGATAATGGTACCTTTATTACTGAAAAAACTGAACTGACTAAGTGCCATTACATCTACAACTCAACTTCAGATACATTAAAAAAATCCCCTTCCCCTCCTCTCATTGCTCATATCAGAGAATTGATAGGTCAGCATTATTTCATTAAGCAGTCTGCGATGCTTTTGAGAGTCCATAGTTACTTAATGTTTGCATCTTAAAATTTCAAAAGAACGTGCATCATAAGATGCGTAAGAGAAAAAACAACTTCCACTTTAAAATTATGTATTTAATCAGAAATCACCTAAAGATCGAAAGTTGTAGAAGTTTTGTCAACAGTGATGTTGTTGAACTGAGTCATCAGAAAGGGCAGAGTTATTTTAGGAAAAATTACTTTAGGTGAAGGCGGTGAACCCTCCTTAAAGTTCTATCTTCAGAGAAACTTTTACTAGAGTTAACTATAGAAAGATGTTATTTAGGATAAATTTATTTCTAAAGCAAGTACAATTCAGTTGTGGGTGCATATTTGTATGTGTTTTATTGTGCATGCTTTGATAAACAGAACCACCAGGATTTATTTCTTACTGCAGAGCAGATTAAGCAGATAACTTTTATTGTTAAAATGAGCAGCAGAATTGCATTAGCTAGAGCACGGCAGATGTTATTTAAGATTTTGCAGTACTTGCAGGTTACTGACTGTCCTGCCAGAACTACATGTAGTAGCCTCAGGCAATTGTTACCCTCAAGTAGAAACACAATCTCTCAAATCTGTGATGAATTGTTCAGATGTGACAAGTTAAATCGTATCTTGTAACACAGAAGCAGCTGATATTGCTCATTCTTCCTGAATTTCACAGAGCTTCTAAAATGTATCCAAACGCAACTTTCACAAGTAAATGAGGATTTTGAAGACAGAAATCCTGTATTTGTCCTCTTGTGCAGATACCGATATCGACTGAGTCTGAATTTCATGCATAGTACTACTGTGTCTTTATTAATGATATTTACATAGACTGTGATAGCTCATATGATGCTTATGTGGGTGCTTTTTTACAGCTTTATTAGTATACATAATTTCAGCTGTTTCCTAAAGACATATACCAGCAAATATTTAATTAGAAATGGCAATCACTACTCTGGTGGCTGCAATATAATTCTAAAAGGTAAGTAGTAATTATTCATCCTCTGATGGTGAAATTTCTAACAAACAAACAAAAAAGACATCCAAATATATTAGCTATTTAGTACAACCACGTGTTTCAAAGTGATAATCACCTTGTGGAATGAAGTCTCAGAGCCAGAAGAGAAATGATTCAAGAAAAAGTCAAACAGTTTAGCTCAATTACTCGGAGTATTTCTGGAAGTATTTTGATATCCAGTTTGCCTGCAAGTGGAGTGGATTTTTTTTACCTGTAGTATGCACAATTAACTTCAATCGTACTGTTATTAAACAAACATGGTAAATCATGAGTGCATAGTCTGGTTTATATATTTTTGTTAGGAATTACAAAATAGGAATTTACTTTTAGACTCTGACAGAAGTTCTAAATGGATAAACATCATGCAGCTAAAAAGGACATTAGGTGAGAAGAGTAACAAATGCAGTGCTAAAGAAGCTTGCTGTTTTGCAGGTTAACAAAGCACGTTAAACACCCATAAACCAATACAGTGAACCACTAATGACCAAAGTAATGAGCATAACATTGCATTCTTTCCTCTGCAATATTACTGTGAAAAAAATACAGTTAAACCATGTATAACTACTTTCAGTAAATAATTTTTTGCTGTTGCTCACAACTGGATTAGAGATACTAAAGGGGATGGATGGGTTTACAGCTTCATCGGTAGTTGCTTACGTCTTCTCTGAATTTTCATCTTCTCTTAATGCTATTACGCTTCTAGTTCTGGAAAGAAAGGAAAATGCTGATCTGATTCCCGAGTAAGGCTTTAATGGAAAGATTGGTTTGGAGTAAGCTAATTTTCAAAATTTGCAGAAACTGTGCTACTACTGAATCACTGTTGGATCTGTGTGAGCTGATGTTTTCTCCCCTTTATGAGAAGAAAGATAGTTTTTTAAAAGTCCCTGAAACTGTTCACTGAGAGAGGACTTGTATTGGGCAAATGCAAGCTCTTCAACAAAAGATCAGGACAGAAGGATGTTCTGTTACTATTTTTTTTGCTTCCATCAGTGACATAACTACATGATGAATATCTTTCTACACTATAAGCATATGTAATTATTTCACTGCTTTTCTAATTGCATCTTTCCTTGGAAAGTTGAGGCATTCACAGTTTGCTCTTTTATTTAACAACTATTTTTTAAAAAAATACTTTCTTTGTGTGCATTTTTTATTTATTTAGATGAAAACTGAAAGTGAACATAATGTTTTTTTATTATTGAGCTTAAGTGTTATACTTAGACAGCTGATATTTCAGCGTGACGTTGACAATCCTAATTCCAACTTTTACATTGCCAATGCTCACAAACTGCTTTTTTAATTCTTATTTTTCCTCCAAGAAAACCAGGTATTAATACAAGTAACGGGGCTCGGAAGTGGAGCCTATTTTGTGTAGACATGAAATTCTTTCAAAAGAATATTTTAAGTGATCAGAAACAAAGAATCACTTGCCAGCTGGAAGGGAAAATAACTCTTGAATTTCATGTATAGAGGCAGAAATTGAGACACATTATCTCACAAAGAGAATTCTACTAGTCATCTTGTTAAAAGTCTGTGTAAAACTTAACTTAAAAATTCTGGTGATGGTTTGCTTTTGTAATGATTTTAGTTGACGTACTGTTGGACTGTACAAAGCCACTTCTAAATAATTTTTTTCATGCTGTAGAATGCCTCTTAGTCATGGAAGCTGTGAAGATTAATTCCTCTGATTAGAGTAATTACATGCTCCACATCCTGAAAGAATTTTATAAATTTAAAACCAATGCTCCATTTTAAATAGTGGGTCTCTTAATTCTACTGTTTCAGAATAAATCCGTTGTTTGTGCTGACGTTATAGTTATACCTCATGTATAGGTAAACAAATTGCATACATAGGAGAGAATAATGCGCTAATGGGAACACTAATGTATTTTTAGACCTCCCTGTCTGAAATCCATCCATTTATACCTGTGATTTGGGTCAGGGCTCGGGAGAGTGAAGGCCAGAGCTTAAGTGGAGCTCTTGTAGCAATGAACAGAGGCTGTGGGAGGAGGCTTCAGCTTACACTGGTCAGGACCATTAGGATCTGTTGGTGCCCTCAGACCCATAGCAGCCAGAGCAGAGGAGAGCTGCTTCTCCTTTGTCACTTTTCTCAGTCCATTCTCATGGCTTAGGACCACCCAGAAGGGGAAGCCAAGAAGGCAACGTCCAAACTGTATATATGAGGTCATGATGAGTGACATAGCACAATTTGCTTTTATGATAATGTTTTGGTAGTATTCTCCCACTGGTTTGTCATGGATCCTGCCTTTTGAACTTCAATGTCTTCATGCAAGACTAGTTTTTTTCTGTTTATTTTGCTTAAGCTGTTGTTGGGTAAGAATGCCCAGCAATGTCTTATAAAGAAATTAAAAAGTAGTCATTCAAACAGCAAAGCACAACTCCCTGCTTTTTTCTCCTTTAAAATGTAGGCCTATTTTTATGGAATTTATTTGCTATTTTTTGTACATGCTATATATTTTTTTGCTATAACACCATATGTTCAGGTTCCTCCTGAATCAATTAGCAGAAATTAGAAGCTTAAACTTTTGGAGGCTTTCCAAGAAAAAAAGGCTGGAAACTTTTGCAGTTATCAACCCTTCATTGGAAGTGTAGGCACATCAGTGAATTAATTATGATCAGAAATTTGACATAAAGTATTAGTTACTTTTTTTTTCTGTGAATTTAATGCTGATTCAACTGAAAGTTTTCCTTACTTCTACAAGAGATAAGTCACATTCAGAGTAGTATGTACACCCACATTTCTTGTGACTATTTGTGGTCCAAGGGAAAAAAAAACAGATTAATGGCAGTTACGTGGCTGGTGCCTGTGAATTAGAAGACTGGAGCTTAATTGTCAAGGTAGAGTTTGTGAACTTGGTAATAAAATAAGTAGTAGCTGTTAAATAGGGTAAACAGTAATTGAAGATAGAGAAACAGAAAGGAAATGGACCAGTGGGATGCTATTTTATAAAGCAAAAGGGAATGCTTTTGATGCTGTGTAAGCTTCGCAATGCTGGTCACCATGATTTGCAGATATTCTTCAGAGGTTTGCTCGTGATTACTGGGATGAGATGAATCTAGTAAAGAGCTGTAATTTTCTGGACTGTTACTCTCATCTTTGTGAAGAGGCAAGTGGGCAGTCTGGAGAAAGGGGAGTGAGGAAGGCTTGTAGTCAGGTACTTCTCTGCCATCTGTCTTCTTTGCCCTGGTAGAGGTAAAAGTTGATAGAAAAAAAAAAAAGTTGATAGAAACACTATCAACTTTTATTTCAAGGCTTCTCTATCAGAATGCAAAACAAAAAAAAATTCAGAACATGAGTCGTGTTTTCCAAAGCAAGGAGTCTTTGTAATACTTTTTATAAGAATCAGTTCCTTTAAGTAAATTATCTTGTTTTGCATCCACATGTATGGTAAGTAACAAGCACTGGAGAAAAATTAGGTTTTGGCCTTTACTTGTATTCTAGACATATCCCATATACTTTAAACAGGTGAGGTGAAGGCACTGTGAATTGAACACTCTAAAAAGCAAGTTTTATGGGGGTACCCAGGGATATCTAAATCAGCTGGAGAGTCTCTAAATCATGTGGCTGATTTTGGTCGTTTAGTATACCAGAAGTACAATATAGGGTAGGGAAAGGAAGCATTTTCTTTTCCCTATGTGACTTCAGTCTTTTCTAAAGGATCATTTTACTGTTTTTTTTTTTTTCCCCTCTTCCCTAAACTGAGTTACAGACAGGTTGCTTAACAGCACTGTAGCAGTTGCTATTGTTGCTGTTCTCTGTGCAGATGAAGCTATGTTTTTTTTCAGAGACATGAGGGCTTCATCTTCATAAAATCAATTCACCGCTATTGTTTCTCTTTCTCCTGTTCACCCTACCAAATGTCTGACTTTCTTCTGCCTGAGTGATCAATCCAAAGGAAATAATTTTAGTTGATCCTTTGTTTTCTTTATGGCTAAGAAAGGATAGAGTTGTCATCTAATAAAATATAATTATTCCCAGAAGTTGCAGGGCTGCAAACAGCCTTACTGTATTATCTATGTGATTCATTTTATGTAGTATCCTTTTAGTTTAGTTGTCTTTTTTGAGTACGCATACTTCTGAGAAAAACTGTTCACAAATGCTCACCTTGGGAGCATGTTGAACAACAGAAGCAGTGCTGAACTGCTGTGTTTTCTGCTAAAAATATGACTGTAGTCTGTTCTAACCATTTTTAATTAAACCAGGACCTTTCAGGGTTCACACAGCCTGCCAATGGTTCTCATTTTTTTCTTCAACACTATACAGCATTTTTAACACTTTTTTTTTTAATTCAATGCCTTTGGCAGCTGCCATTTGAATAGTCTTGGGGTTAAAACTCTCGTCTTTCTCCTTGAAATGGCACGAGTAATGGCATTCAGCTTTTCTTAGCATGCCTCTGACTTCATGTTGTACTACTTTTCATAAAGGTTAGCAAGTAGTTTTGGCTCTCCACCCTACTGTATTCTTGACGCCTTTGAGGCATAATACTGTAGGGCAAAAAGAGGTGTCTGTGCTGAGCCTCTGGTCCAAACTCCTGACTGCCTTGATAACAGCTGAAAGCAGATTTCAGCTTTCTTAGTATAAAGGTGACATTTCCCTTATCGGCTCCCTTGTTTTGTGTAGAGCCATGCCTCTGGTTTCCTGGAAAGAAGGTCAAATGAGAAATGATGGACAAAGCTTGTGATTGGATGGGCTGGCTTGTGGTGGTAGATTTTCTATAAGCCAGGTGGCTACCAGCACCATTATTGCAGTGAGGCATGTTCAAACAAATTCCTGCTTAGAGCATGGTGCTGCCTCCCTGCACCAGGTATTGTTTTCATGGGCCGAACTGAAGTACAAGCAGAGTAGGTGCCCTTCTGACTGCCACAGACTGTGTGGTCAGGGGAATTGTTGCTGCTTAACTGCTGATTTTTAGCATGATCACAGCCAGCTGACCAGCTGGACATCAGTATCTGGGGACATGAAAGATATGTGAGCTTAATTTGAATAAACATGATATGGATATTTGGGACTATCCATGTCACACATATGTAGTCTTAATGCAGCCTATGCCAAACAGCACTAATACCATGATCGCTTTATCGAAAGATTACATCATGACAGTTACTTAAGCTGGTAGTAGAGGGCAAAAGGTAGAAATGTGGAAGGATCTGTACCACAGATTGCAAACATAAGATTTTATTTCACAACATTTTCCCATACTTATCTCAGTCCTGACCTGTTAAGCCATCTGAGAGGTATCTATGTTATCAGCAAATAGTGGATCAAAATGCATAAAACAGACCCAGAGGTGTAAAGGAGGAGTGGAGGGCAGTTGTACACTTGGTCCCCCATGCCCACCCCCAGGAATGCGTGATATTCTGGTGACAGTGTACTTCTGATTGGCGTTATGTCAGAGAAAAAGAAAGCAGAGGAATGTTAGTTCCTGCGTCTCAATCCTTCAGGTTAGCTTCCCATTTCCACCTGGATGACTTGATCACTAGTTCTCTTGCTATCCTGACGGGGTTTCTGTCTCTCTTTCTGCAGAGCTGAAGGTAAGCTGTATAAGTTAGGATTAAACTTAGGAAAATACTTAGTCATTTACTCTAATACCTTTAATTTATATTTAGCATTAGACAGTGGTTTACTTTCAGAGTTTCATTTGTTGGTCTAAACATCTTTTTTTTTGTTGGCTGAATCATTTATGCAAAGCAGCATATTCCTCAGTGAGTAATGGCTGAGAAGCCTCTTCTGTATGTATGAGCCTGTTCTATTTGCTAGACATATTGTAATGCTCTGCTCTCAAGTAACACGTTTTTTGGCTAAATACTTATAAATAGATTATAGCTCCCAGTTAATTTAGTGCTTCAAGGTTTCCATACTAGAATATATACGATTCAATTTCTCTCTCTTGAATGTCTTCATTAGGGCTGTCAGGTCTCTGTCTACATTACTTTTCAAATGGGCCAGTCAGAAGCAGCAGATGAGGATAACATGAATATCCTGCAAGTGATTTCCTTAAAGAGTTCTGGGTGCTTATGCAGGAGGGCATGAGCTGCTAGCACCAGATGCTGGACATCTGTTACCAGCAACTGTGAGAGCCTGGTGCTGTGTTACACCAAGAGTTTTGCTGTCGTGATGTGGGTAACACAAGATATGGCAGGAAAAAATCGCTGCCGAACAAGTTATTGCTGTTGGAAGGGGCATTGCAAGTCTTGATTCAGTATTTCCTCTAAATTTCCTTCTATGCCTATATGTGTTTTCATTTATAAATATTCAGTGACTAGAAATGTCTATGTTATATCCAAAATAATCATTGCAGCTTATCTGTGTCTAGAGTGTTCTGATTTTTACATGTGGGGGTTTTTTTTGCGGCTTTCTTTTACACAAGCTGTAAGTTTACTTTGGGGACTTTCAGTTCAATCTAGATTAATAAGAGAGTCAATGAGGTGAGAATCTTATCTTTCTTTTTTCTCTCCTCATCTTAAGAATAAAGAATTTGCTACTGACAAGCAGGAGAGCTTTCCTCATTCCTGCTGCAGAATGCTGGAGGTCAGGAAGGGAGACTCTTATCTTTCTTTATGTGTACGTTTTATAACTGACTGTGGGATTTGTTTGGGATTTTTCCTCAAAGGTTGACTTCAGGTTAGTCCAGCAAATTCTTTTGGAGAGCAGTTCTTGTCTACAATATGGCAAGCCCTAAATAATCACAAAGTTTGCTCAGTGGACCTCACGAGATGTCTGACTGCTGTTTAAAGAGCAGCCAGTTGTTGGGATTGTGAATGCACATCACCTCATTACTCTTCCGTGTTCTTCAGGGAGAATCTCTCAGCTAAGGTCCCACCTTGGCTTCGGACAATAGGCAAAACACACAGAGGGTGGGTGGAAGGAAGAATTGTAATGGAAGTCTTATAGATGGAAGTCCCCCCTAAGCATCTCAATCACAGTGTCTTTCTTCTCCTTTACATCTTTGCTGCAGTGTGAAGGCTCATCTTGTGTTTCTTTTTCTGAGTCTAGCTGCACAATTTTTAACTGAGTGAATGTTACTAGTACATTAACAAAATTTGGAAGAGTTGTCTTTCCAAGCAATCTTAGGACAAGTCACGCTAAAAAGCTATGCAGCCCCATAATTCTGCTCATGCAGTGAAAGGACCATTCTAAACGTAAAGATAAATATATAAGTAAATGTGGCTGTTTAATGGGTTGCTTAACTGTGATAAAAGCAGCTTTTCTCATCAGTAAAGCAGAGTTATTTCTGTAGAAAGAGAAATTGTTGTGGCCAGGGACAGAGAAAAAGCCTCAGTGAAGGAACCCTGAGGATTTTATTAGAATTTCAGCATATGTCAACCGATGTCAGGGAAGGTTAAGATTCAATATTAGAAAAAATTTCTTCACTGAAAGAGTGGTGAAACATTGGAAGAGCTACCATTGCCCTGGTAGGGCTTGGAATCACCATCCCTGGATTTGTTAAAAAAATGTGTAGACATGACACTTCAGGACACGGTTTACTAGGCACTACAGTGTTGGGCTGACAATTGCACTGGATGATCTCAGAGGTCTTTTCCAACTTCAATGATTTTTGAATCTATGGAAAAATAGAGGCTTTTTTTTTTTTCCCAGGCCTATCATGTTACTTTTGGGGCATGCTGTATTCAGCTGAAATACTCCCAAAGGATAGTTCACCCTTTCAATCCAATGAAATTTCAACTACTGTGATAAAGTTTACAAGTCTCATTCGTCAGAGACCCTGTGCCAAACATCTTTTCTGATGCTTTCATCTTGACACAGCAAAATGACAGTGACACTTGCTGATGGCAAGTGACTTGCCATATTGAATTGTGTTAATTGCACTGAATATAATTTTTTTGCAGAAACTATCTGTTAAGAAAAGTTTCCAGTCTTCTTGCTTGATAAGAAAACCTTTGAAGTACGTGATTAATATAGCTGGGAATATCCTGTCTTGTTGAGGTTGCACTGGCCAGTTCAAAACAGTAAGGGGTGATCTAAGTAAGACCCAAATTCTGGCTCCAGTTTGTAGTTTCTGCAGCCAAGCATTTCTGCAGGTATGTTCTTGCATCACTGCGGGGATGAGAATCCCTTCCTCACCTCCAGCATTCTGCAGCAGGAATGAGGAATGCTCTCTTGCTTGTCAGTAGCAAAGTCTTTATTCTTAAGATGAGGAGAGGAAAAAAAAGGAAAAGTGAGTTAAGCAGCGTTGTACAACACTATAAGCAGACATAACTGTCTGGCAAAAGGTATACATTCTAGCAAATGGCATGCATGTTAATAATTTTTCCCACCTCTTTGCCTTTTTTTATTTTTATTCTGTCATCACTGCTGGATTCTAGCCAGTGACCATGTCCTGCTCTCATACTGCCACTTATCTCTCACCACCATGTGGCTGCAAGAGAGCTTTCTTACTGATGTTTGATGACCAGAACAGAAATTAAGACCATCCATGTTTTAACTTCTCTTTTCTAAGACTGTTTTTACTCAAAAAACCCAAACCACAAGTTTTGGAGTTGTAACTAAAGAATTCTGATCAGTTCTGGTGACCAGGGCAACACTTTCAAGAGTTTCTGTCGCCTTTTACTCTGATTCTGTGGCAGTGCCTGATGAAACAGCAACTTGTCAGTGACAACAATGTCTAGTAGAAAATAGATTTGGATAAAGTAGCATCAGAAAAATCAAGGGAATTAAAAAAATACAAGCCCAGCAAGTCCAGCTTGTTTATCTCTGTGAACTTGTAATGAAGTAAGTTTTATCTGTACCTTCATAAAGGTTAGAAATTAAGAGCTGGTAAAAGAATACGTGCGTAGTAAAGCTGGGTACAAATGTGTGGTAGACATCAGTATGGCTGAGATATTAGAAAAGGATGCTATGATCTTTAATTTAATAAACCATTATTATTCCCGCAGTTTGAGGAATCTTAAAACACTGATGTTCAGAGCTGTAACCAAGTATTTCATTAATTAACTGAATTGTCTACTTGCCTAACTAATTAACTCTAACTAATTGCCAGCATTTCAAGTCAGTGATCTGTAGTACTCTGGCAGGAAGCTGCGAGATTTTGTATTCCGAAATTTAGAAGTTGAAAAAGAAATTTGGAAATCAGTGTCCTCTTTTGATGTGGGGAAGTTTACCCTTTTCCTCTGGGCATAAGAATGAAACTGAGAGGAAAAAGCAAGTTGCAGGTTGCAAGACATAAAAATGTTAGGGTGAGGTAATACATGAGGAAGTAGGATTTAGGATCTTTATGTTCCTAAAGATAACTGAAAGGAGTGGAGTCCAGTAGAGTCACTTGTTTCATGGTCACTAACCTTACCATAGAACATACCATTTCAAGAGCTCTCTCACATCAAAACACATTTCTTTTAATTTCATCTGATTTTCATGCTAGTTACCATGTTAATAGTGTCTTTAAAGTAAGTCTTTCATACAACATATGTATAATAAACACAAGTTGTCAGAATTGCTATGATGGAACTGTGCGTTGTTGAAACAGAACTGCAGGTTACTTGTGCTTTTCAGAGACCATACAGGTAAAGAAGTAATTCTTTTAAAATATTTTGATAACTGGTTCAATATATAATCAGAAACTTGTGTGGTATTTGAAGATGGATTACTGAGCCATTAGCAATCTAGCAATCTGATTAGATATCCATATTAATACACATCTGCCACAGTGGCACAGCAGATGTGCTATGTGCATATATAACATAAAATGTAAATTTTTGATGAGTACTTTCTTATTTTTTTTTACTCAAAATGTTTTAATTACATTATATGTCATGCCATTTGTTTCATTTTACCACACTGAAAGTCCTTTTTGAAAAATAATCTATCTGTGAGGACAGTTTTCTGATAAATTCTAAAATATGACTGCTAATTGAATGAAACCATTTTGAAATGTGAATTTCATTCTCCCATTACTGACCTACAGAAAATCATTAGGGGTTTGTTGCAGCATTTTGGTTCTGCTAATCATGATTTTGTTGCCTCTTTAGGCACAGTAGCATCTTTAATTCCAGTTGCTGTTGAATTTATATTGTATGGCATGTAGAGTGTACAACTTCATGACTCCCTTTTCTAAATGTCAGATGTCACAATCAGGAAGGAATTGCCTTTGTTTTCTAAAGATGAAAATTAAAAAGTTGATGAATACAACTATAGTAGTTTAACTGCCAGAAATCTAACTCCCTATCTCAAAAAAATTCTTTCGTCTCTATGTTATGTGTCCTAAACGACATTCAACTTAAAATCCATTTATCATATTTGCAAAAGCTTTGGGCATTGTGATTTTTTTTTCTTTGCGAAACACTACATAATCACACTGAAAAACAATTTAACAGTATTTGTATATACCATTAGGCAAATACATCTTTTTGAGCAAATATGTTAGCAAATTAGTGATAGCCTTGGTGAGGTTTTTAATCAAACTTTCACATTAATTTGTATTTTTCTGGAGATTTTTCAGAAGACTGACTCTGTTGTTATGGCATACGGGGTAGTTAAAATTATAATTGTACCACTGAGAGGTCTTGTTCTTTGAAGTAGCTTTAAAACCTACTAATGATAGCTAGTGGGCAGAAGTGTTGAAAAAACCAATTATTAATAGCGCATGTTAACACCAGAAGTAGGAGAGCACATGTAAACTCTGAGAATGGCATGTGTGGTGATCAGCAAGATGATGTTACATGTAGTTAAGGCATTCTGAAAGATCCATTTTTGGAATCAGTGTTTGAGTGGAATGAATAACTCTACATGGAAGAATATGGACAAGAAAGAGGTAAAATAATTGTGCTCTGAATCAACTAAAAAGTATTCAAAAAATGTTAGAGAGAAGGTGAAAAAGAGATTTGCACAGGTTGTGTAAAGTAATGCCATAAAACAGAACTTAATGATATTACTACTGTTAATTCATATTGCTACTGTTAATCATTTTTGCCAGTTCTTCTAATTTTCTTCTCTGTCTAGCAATGAATTTATTTTCTTTTTCCCTAAATTATCTTCTTCTGAAGACCTGTGAGTCAATGAGCTTCTCGGGGCTCTGCTTCACATGTGAAGATTTTTTTTGTTCTTCCAGCCATCATCTCTCCCTTCCGTTCTTGCAGAATTGTCCACAGGGACTATAGTCATGGCACTGAGCTGCATTACATCAAGGTCTCCTGTTGCTTCTGCCTGGAAGGGTAGGGATGCTAGAGGGGGTGGCCTGGCAAAGCGTGGACATTCATCATAGGTATCCATGACAAGGAAGCTCTTCTTTTGAACTGGACAGAGTCTGAGCCTTTATTTGAAGGTAAAAGGGGCTTTCATGATTAGAGATTAAAAGATTGACAATATGACCGATGAGCAGCCTTGAGCTTTAGAAATAGAAGAAGCTCAAAACAGTCTGAGCCACATACTTTTGGGGCAGTCTTGTGATTTTTGAGATCTGGATGAGGTGGTTTTTTAATTACTATGATTGAAGATATAGTCAAAGGGAATGAGAACATTTGAGATAAGGAGGCTTCAGAATTAAAACTGTATGTTGTTGATACAGCTCAACTTAATTGTGTTACCTCTCAGCAGCTCAGTTCACACCTGGACAGGCGTTAGCTTCTGTTTTCTTTTCTGTCTTTAGGTAGCCCATGACAGACCCTCAGCAGGAAACGTATCTTATGAGTCTCATGACCTTCTGAGTATGGAAAACTGAATTTGTAAAGGTACTTAGTTACTTTCAGCATTCATTGAGGAGTCATGGGTTTTTTTTTTAAATACCTGGAAGCTCCAAACTGGAATTCTTTGTGTAAATGGCAGTAGATCATAAATAGAAGCAGCCCATAATGCTTATGGGGTATTCAAGGCATTATTGTGTCACGAGGCAGTCCTTGTGTCAGGAGAGCTGCGTGCAGCAATAGGTGCAGAGTCAATAACACCCAGACAATGAACGTGTCTAGGGAGGCACTGAAAGGAGTTGAGAGCTGAGCTGGTAGAGGGTGCTCTGCCTGCTAGAAAACAGAGAACTGCACGGAGATCATCCCTCAGCCTTCAATGCTTGTCATCACCCCTGTTTCACAGCTGGAGTTTACGTCAGAGTGGGATTTCCATAATTTGCTTCAACCAGTTGCAAAAAATACTTACATTTGATCTGTCAGCCACAGATATAGCCAAGGAAGTCAGGTGGTGGATAGTGAAGGAGGATCCCACATTTCATGTATTTATGCTCTATGTGCTGCATTAATCTGGGAGGTATAGTGAAAACTAGTATCTTGTTAGGAAAGCACATCCATCTTTGTGTGAGTGTGAGAGAGTTTCCAGTTTGTCTGGCTGTTATTGAAGTCCAGATACACTATCTTTACTTGCGAGGTAGTCTCTGTGTAGAGGCAGTTATTCCAAGAGGTATTTAATCGTCTCGCCACAAAATATATATGGTGTTTAATGATGTGAAGTATGATATACATGAAAGCAAATTGAAATCATTAATCTGCCTTCCTTTGCAATTTTGCTGTCATCTGATCAGTGGGATTGCAGTCAATTGGATCAGGGAAAAAAAACAGATCAAAAGTGTAAGTGCAAGAATGACAGATTGGTCATATAGCACATATCAATTCGTAAGTACAGCTACTTGTAAATAAAATGCACCTGGTGCTATTGCCCAGTATTGCTGAATTAGAGGTCTCAGCCTGGGAATCTAGTTCATGACAGTCCTTTTGTCTTACTATAATTCATAAAAAGCAGCTCTCTGAACTCACTTTGACTTTTTCAGTATTTATTTTTGGATAGTGAATTTCCTATCTCCTTTGTTTGCTTTCATGTTTGAAAAGCTAAACGTTCATTAGAAGACAGTTCTTTACAGTGCCTACATCTTCTTTTGCCAACATCCATTCTTTTTCCTCAGAAATAAGTAAAGTGTTTCATATATTTTACTCTGGATTTGTGATGATTAAAAGCTTCTCCATAACTCCATGTCCAGAGGATAGATGGCACCTTCAAGCTTTAGGTTGGCTGTTCTGAAATTGTTTAGTTATGCATCTACCAGAGCTTCTAATAGTCTTCTTCAAGTAGTTTGTGGTTTTAAATTGCTTTGATTTATTCTGTATTAGCTTATTTTCTATGCATACTCTCAAAAATCATAGCACAGTGTTCATAAAGCACCAAATTAAAATTTGCCATTTGAGTTTGCAAATTGAGATTGCCATCACTCGCTAAGTCTGTGAAAGACAACAAAAAGTCTTTCTACAAGTACATTAACAGGAAAAGGAGGACGAGGGAGAATATCCAGTCTCTAGTGGATGCAGAAGGAATAACAGTGACAGGGGATAAGGACAAGGCTGAGGTACTTAATGCCTTCTTCGCCTCAGTCTTTAATAGCAAAGAAAGTTGTTCCTTCTGTTTACAAATCCAAGAGTTAGAGGGGCAGATTGAGGCTCCCGTGATCCAAGAGGAGGCGGTTAGAGACTTGCTTGCCCAGCTAGACGTCCACAAGTCTATGGGGCCGGATGGGATCCACCCAAGAGTATTGAAGGAACTGGCGGATGTCCTTTCCAAACCCCTATCCATCATCTTCCAGAGGTCCTGGCTGACTGGGGAAGTTCCACTAGACTGGAGGCTGGCTGATGTTGTGCCCATATACAAGAAGGGTTGCAGAGAGGATCCGGGGAACTACAGGCCTGTCAGTCTCACCTCAGTGCCAGGGAAAGTCATGGAACAGGTAATCTTGAGTGCTATCATGAAGCACACGCAAGAGAACCGGGTGATCAGGCCCAGTCAACATGGGTTTACAAAAGGCAGATCTTGCCAAACTAACCTGATCACCTTCTATGACAAAATCACTCAACTACTGGATGGGGGAAAGGCTGTGGATGTAGTCTTCTTGGACTTCAGTAAAGCCTTTGACACAGTTTCTCACAGCATTCTGCTTCAGAAACTGTCAGCCTCTGGCCTGGACAGGCGCACACTCTCCTGGGTTGAAAACTGGTTGGATGGCCGGGCCCAGAGAGTGGTGGTCAATGGAGTTAACTCCAGCTGGAGGCCAGTCACAAGTGGAGTTCCTCAGGGCTCAGTACTGGGTCCAGCTCTGTTCAATGTCTTTATCAATGACCTGGATGAAGGCATTGAGTGCACCCTCAGCAAGTTTGCAGATGACACTAAGCTGGGAGGAAGTGTCGACCTGCTGGAGGGTAGGGAGGCTCTGCAAAGGGATCTGAACAGGCTGGACTGCTGGGCCGAGACCAATGGGATGAGGTTTAACAAGACCAAATGCCGGGTCCTGCACTTGGGGCACAACAACCCTATGCAGCGCTACAGACTGGGGGAAGAATGGCTGGAGAGCTGCAAGGAAGAGAAGGACCTGGGGGTGCTGGTTGACAGCCGACTGAACATGAGCCAGCAGTGTGCCCAGGTGGCCAAGAAGGCCAATGGCATCTTGGCTTGTATCAGAAATGGGGTCACCAGCAGGTCCAGGGAGGTTATTCTCCCTCTGTACTCGGCACTGGTGAGACCGCACCTCGAATACTGTGTTCAGTTCTGGGCCCCTCACCACAAGAAGGATGTTGAGGCTCTGGAGCGTGTCCAGAGAAGAGCAACAAAGCTGGTGAGGGGGCTGGAGAACAAGTCTTATGAGGAGCGGCTGAGAGAGCTGGGGTTGTTTAGCCTTGAGAAGAGGAGGCTGAGGGGAGACCTTATTACTCTCTACAACTACCTGAAAGGAGGTTGTGGAGAGGAGGGAGCTGGCCTCTTCTCCCAAGTGACAGGGGACAGGACAAGAGGGAATGGCCTGAAGCTCCGTCAGGGGAGGTTCAGGTTGGATATCAGAAAAAAATTCTTCACAGTAAGAGTCATTGGGTACTGGAACAGGCTGCCCAGGGAGGTGGTCGAGTCGCCTTCCCTGGAGGTGTTTAAGGAACGGGTGGATGAAGTACTTAGGGACATGGTTTAGGGAGTGTTAGGAACGGTTGGACTCGATGATCCAATGGGTCCTTTCCAACCTTGTGTGATTCTGTGATTCTGTGATTCTGTGAGTTTTAACCACTGCCTTTTGGGACTCGCTGAGTTTTAATTGCTGTAACAGGCCTCGCTAAAAGCATGTTCTGAAACAAGAAGGAAATAGTCTGGATATTTTTGGGCTGGGTTCTTTTAAATAAAAAATTAAGAGAAAACAGATGCAACAAATTATTTTCAGAACAACTTGCTTTCTCTCACTGGAGAACTGAAAAGATATACTTTGACTAAAAAAAATAATGTTTCTTTCTTTTTTTTAAAGGTTAACAAGAGGATTTTGTAAGATATTATTGACTTGTTTTAGTGACACTGCTATGTGTTTGCACTGTACTGCTTACAATCATATTTTGTGACCCTCCTGTTGTGTCGATGTGGTGCCTGGGGACTTTTAGTGGTGAACTTGGCAGTGTTGAGGGTCGGACTTGATGGTCTTAAAGGTCTTTTCCAATTTAAATGTTTCTATGATGGCTTTTTCCCCCCCCTGTTTCTAGGCTGTTAAGATCTACTTTTTCTAGACCGTGTGATAACTCCTGTTGAAAATTCAACGCATGGTTCACAAGAGTGGGAAGCAGATGGGGCACTCTGCAGTGGGAGTCCTTAGAGATAATAGCGGCTTTCTGACTCGGCTGTAGTTCACCTCTGTGCTTTGAGAAAGCGCAGATGTGGAGCTGCGGTGCTGTTATGTTTGAAACATTCCACGTAGCCAAACACTTCCATGTTTGCTCTTCCAGCTCTCACAGGAGCCAACCCTAAGAACCTCTGCAGACAGACTGTCAGTGCCTACGGAACTATCACGGGCAGTGTGTCTGGCCTGATTGTAAAGGATGAGATTTGGCATATCCTTTTGCATTGTCCACTTCATTGCACTATCCAGGTCAGACTGCAAGGATGCTGTGCATGTGTATGTGTAGAATCTTAATGTTATTTGCTCATAACCAAATAGCTTTTATTTATGGAAAGGTGTGGATTTTAAAAATTACTGTGGGTCTGTGAGGCTATTGGATGGTTTCTGACAATAGAAATAATGAAGTGTCTGGATAATTTCTGTTCATGACAGGGGAAATAGGAGAAGGGAGATTGATGAGGCAAATAAGAGAGACTTTTCCTGTAATAAATGAAATAGTAACTCTAGACATGTAACATAGAGATTAAAAATGATAGACATTCAAATTAAAGCCCATGCCTCCTAAGATCTGCTGACCTTCTTAGCAACTAAAAAAATCAAAGTGTTTTTTAAGAAGCTGTATTTGGAAGCAGAAAGAGATGAAGAAATGTATGAGGGATAATGAGAGGAAAAAGAGGTGAGAAACAAATAATTGGTGCCTCGTTCAGATCCTAGAAACTCACTCACTTGTGGTGTTGTGGTATTCTCTTCCATTGTACCAACAATGTTTGTGAAGGGATGTGATAAACATCCCAGAAAGACTTGGGGAGGTGTTTCTGGTGGCACAGGAAAAAGTGCCTACGAAATAACTAACTGAGGGAAACAGTTTCTACATCTGCAAATTGTTTCCTCTGTATATAAACAAAATAAAATTCATTGAGCTTTATGGATAGCATCTGCTTGGTAATTGCATCATCAAATTTATTCAGGCATGCTATATTATGCGAACCACTACATTTGTTAAAATTTCATCTCTATTTTTTTTTTATAAACTACTACCAAACAGAGAAATGTTTCTGTGTTTATATGCATTTAGAGAGCTGAAAAATCTAAGAATTGCAAGCTCTTCCCATATTTACACTTGTGCACACAGATGGACACGCTTGGGTGTCTGGATTTATCTTGCAGCCTTTGATGAAATGTATCATCAAAGTGTCCAGTTTATATTAGGCTGAGACCTGTTGGTTGGGGATTTTTTTTTTGAGTGCAGTGTAAAATACACTGATGAAATAATTTTGTAACAACAATTGACAGTAATTGTTATTCTTTTATATATATATATATATAAAAATACATATTTATCTAATTATATGGTCGGGGGGGTGTTAGGTTGTGTTAGTTTGGTGGATTATTTATTTTTTTTAACATATACCCCTGGAGCTAATCTCAGCTGGGTAGAAATTGGACATTCTCATTAATACATTTCATCAGAGTTGGCAAGAGAAGTGCAGACGTCTTTGAGAAGATTTGGACTCTTGGATTTGTAGGCAAAGGGAAAGGATATCTGTGTGCACATGTGCTAGTAAGGGGAACTCTCACAATTCTCAGATTTTCATCTCTGTAAGTGTATGTAAACATACAGATACTGTTATATTGCACATATATATATTGAATGCACATACATACACATCAGAGTTAGGCACGTGCAAACAATATCCCTTTGATGTTTTGCTTGCCACGTTTTGTTGCTGCTATGACTGCCAGACTTTTTATTTAAGAACTTGTTGTCAGGGTTTCAGTTGCTCTTCCACCTCCCAGGCTACACATAAAGCTCCTCTCCTGACATCCCTGATTTACTGTCCCACTTGACTTCCCTCTTTCCCTTTCCCCCTTCCCCCTTCCTTTCCATTTTAAGATGTAGTTCCAAATTATGAAGCATTTTTCAACAGGTAACATAATGTTTAGTAACTATGGAAGGAATATCAGCATTTTTTTTCTACTATTTCAGGATTACCCAGTTTAAAGTGTCCTGATTAGGATGATGAAACAACTCTGCTGTGTAGGACTACATACTGAAGCAAGAATTCCTCAGTGTTAAGCCATATGCTTTTTAAAATTGGAGACCAGAAATAGCACTTTTAGTGACAGTTATTTTGCAACACTGTCATGTTCACCTTTGATCCTGCAGCTAAGTTTTCAGTGCCTGTTTTTTTCCTAACAAAATCTATACGGTTGACAAAATAGGATATTTGAGCTTAGAAATAAAGAGTGGTTTGTCCTGTTCATGTTTAAATAGCTGTATTCTTACTTCATTAATCAAAGCAGAGAGGAAGAAGACACAATGGATTATTCTGTGTTTTAATATTATCGAACAGTTTGTCCAAAGAGTAATTCAAATGAAGGGCCTTTTGCTTGGTACACAGTCACATTGTTGTATTACAGGGTCAGAAATGGACTTCTTTGGGAAAAGTACGAAGAGATCAGGAACAGATGCTATCAAGGATGGGTCTAGGGGCCCATGGCACTTGAAAGCAGCTGAGGGTGAACAGCAGGACAGGACCAGTCTGTTGAGCATTGAGTGCCATTCCACCTGGGGCAGTGTTGGCCCACACATGACAATGGTGGCACATGGCACCAAAGATGAACTACAAATATACCACAAAGTCTTTGTGATGTTTTGTGAAGTTCCCAGAAGACTCAGATTTTCTTCAGAGACCGCATTTTCAACCTCACTATCAGAATTAAACTTAGTAGACACCAAAGCCCTTTGAAAAATCTGCTTCTCTATTGTCTGCTAAGTGCTGAGAAGAATTTTGATTGCTCTATTTTGGTCGTGGGTGGCAAAATACAGGAATTAAGAACAACAAAAAGAAATTACTGGTTTCCTTTTAAAGCAAAGCCTTCTGAATAATAGCTTTATTTATTTTATAAAGCTAGTAAAAGCAAAAGAGATTTCGGGAGACAAAGATGACCTAGATAAGAAAATTACCATCATGAGATCAGCAATGAAGTATCTAGATAGTAGAATCTACCCCAGAGCACAAAAAGAAAAAATCATAGGACTGATAAAAACTTGTATTGATGTGAAAAATTATAAATGCTGTAAATAACATTACTTTCCCATTCAACTACCACACTGGTATAAAGGATTTAACTACTCTTTTGGATCCTTACACTGGCCTTCATTTTCAGTATTTTTTTAGCCACAGTTGCATCATCATTCTGTAAATGTCTGGGTGAAGAGAGAAGTATAGTTGACCTCCTGCCAGTTTAACTCAAAAGAAAAGTCTGGACTTTTGAATGGTTTCTGTGTTAGTATTTTTCCCAGGTCTTTGGTTTCTTCACAGCTAGCGCTGTAGAATCCACTGGGTTATTCTTCTATATTTTTCTCTAGAGAATTCTTAATTCCAAGTCTGATTTCCCAGCCTATTTCCTTCCCATTCCACATCAATATCAAGTTTAAGTAAGGTCATTAAGCAGTCTTTTTCCCTCCATTCAAGTTATAAGGAAAGAACTGAGCAGCACAGAAATCAAGGCAGATCCAAGCAACATCAGGTTCTGGTTTTCCCTGCATTGTGACAGTGCCCCTTTGATAACCTGTATATCTTGGAGTATGCCTTTTCAATAGTTTTGCATCTCCTTTGCAATTATTTTGTCTAGAACACATATTCTTTAGGTTATCTATGATAATACAGCAGGAGACAGTTTCAGAAACCTATCTGAAGGCACGTGGTATTTATAGCTTCTAATCTCTCCAAAACTCATAAAAGCTTATTGGTCTGACAATATTTATCCTTGAGAAATTGTATTGGCTCTTACTCATCTCTTTGTTATATTCTGTATGCTTCCAACATGTTTGTTTGATTATGAATTGATAGGATTTATTGGCTCTTTGCAGCCACCATTTGGAACTGATAGAGAAAATGAGGTTGATTGCTCTGCCAACAGAATTAGAAGGGCAGAACTCTGACAGGGTCTGTGGCTGACTTCCGCACACTGAAAGGTACCAATCCAATAAAAAAACAGTCTTAGCCAGATCAGCCCACATCATACTCATTTTAAAAGTATATTTGTTTCGTATATATTACCCTATTCTTGCTGTAAAAAAAAAAAGCATATGACCTCCTCTCCCTTATTCCTGTTTGAGGGAGATGCAGATCTGATATAGTGCCAGCATAGGAAGGCAAAAAAGAAGAAGGAAGAGAAACTTCTGTCTTAAGCTCATTTTTATTTCATTTCCAGAATTATAGAATAATTAGTAATATATATGTGTTGTCTTCACATTGTCTGGAACTTCACTGAATGCCTGAGTCCAGGTATTTTTACTGTCTTAAATTCCTTTACTCACAAAAGTTACTTATAATTACAAAATACTATTTAATACGGAGAGTTTACAGTCATTTACTTCATGCCTTTTAGCATTTCTTCATGACGACCTTTTCTCATCTGACTCACTTTTATTTGTATTACATTTATTCTGTTAATGAGTGGAACTGCTTCAGTCATTGTATCTGTAAATGTTGAGTGTAGGTTTGGCATTTAGTCAGTTACGCTTGTAGTTTTGCTAGTATTTTTTATCCTAATTTCCAAACCTGTAAACTCAGACTGGGATTAAAGATGAGTGAAATTAGAATCTTTCTTGCTTCTGAGTCCATAGCTGTAACAAAATGGCAGAAGTCAGCGCTGGGGACCACCCACACAATCTACTGTTATGTGCTCCCTAACAGGACTTCCTGAGAAACTCTGCTATATCCTGTTTGGCTAGGTCTACATGGTAATATTTTTATTATTTTTGGTGTTTATAGACTTAATTCCACACCAAGCACTTCACAAATTTCATCTAAAACCATGCACGTCGAGCTGGAAGAGGCAAGCAAAATGATGTAGAGAAATGTTAAACATGAGGTTACGTACCTCCTTCTGTGGCCTTTAGGTTCCTCTTTTCAGTTGGGATCTCTAATTCCAGACAAATTTACAATACGAAAAATACAAAAGGGGCAAAATTTTGGTAAAAGCTTTGTTTAAAAATACTTCTAGGAGAGTAGTATATTCTAGTGATAGATGGATTAGGTATTTGATTAGATATTTACCCAGGAACTGGGAGTTTCACTTCCTTTCAGCCTGGAGGATTAAATCCACATTAGCCATGAGCCTCATACCTGTAACCACTGATTGCACACCCACTTTGTTATTCTGAAGCAAAGCTATGGTAGGAATTGATTGCGGATCTGCAAAATTCATTCTGGTAGAAAAAAAAAGGTGATTTACTGAGTAAGTTCGTAGAGCATTTGTAATGAGTGAGGTGTGAATCCTGCTTACTTATCCCTGCTCCCAGGACTTCACACAACTGCTAGGTTAAAAAAGAAAAAGAAAAAAACAAGAAACAGCTCATGGAGTAGAGACCAGAATGTGTGATAGGAATGTAGATTTCTTAACTTTGACAGTATTAGAAGCATTTTACAGAGCAGCAGTGGGAAAGCAGAAGAAATTAGAAACACAGTATGTATTTGGTCGGGGAGGAACTTCAGGAGGCACAAGTGGAATCGTCAAATGTGACAACTGAATTAACTAAATACTATAGTGTATATAAATGTAATGAATTTGTTTAGGAATATCTTTCTGCCTCTGTGGATAAGATAATGGATGTGCCTTATAAAACTAAATAAACTGTTAGCAGTATAATTAATGCACTTTCCCCAAGAGTAGACACTTATCTTAATTAACATGAATAGTCACCTGGATGAGTGCTCTGACCTCTTTCACAAAGTCAAGAAATGCTCTAGTTCATTCCCATTAACCAGGATTCCTAGCCAAAAGTCAGACTCATCTAAGCCAAGCGTGAGCCTTGAATGATTGTACAATTTGAGGCTGCTCGGATGTTGGTCAAGGCTTGTCCAGGATTTCCAGGGTGGATCTATTACTAAGTTTTGATTGGAACAGCAGGGACCAAAGAGATAAATATATTGCTGGGTCTGTATCGGTGTGGACTTAGTGCCTTCTGCTACGACGTTCCCACAAACCTAGAGTCACAGGGGTAGCTGTCAGGATTTGCTAAACTGGAAATTAGGGTTGAAAATGTAGTGGTCAGTGTATGAAGCTGAAGAATTACACATGACAAAGACCGCTCAGGTTGTAGTTCGGGTGTTACTGTAGTTGTGAAGCTTAAGTTCATACCTTGAAATGCTTACGTTTGATGGTAGTTTGTGGTGTTAGATGTATGTTAAGTAGGAGTTTGTTTCTTGAGACTGAGTAGTCAATAGGGCTCCCTATTGTTTCTGGTGCAGGAGAAGCACAGCGAGTAAGGATAAGCCACTCAGCTGTGCTCAGAGAGAGAAGGCTATTCTTGGACAATGTGATGACAAAAGGCCTTTCAGATCTGAGATAAGAGTACAAGTTTCTATTAATGCAAGAATGAAGAGAATATTTTCAATTGTTACTTTTCAAAGTGAAATTCCAATATGAAGAAGATAACCCCTGATACTGATGCCTGCCAAGTCAAGTTTGGACAGCCAGGGGTGGGGTTACTCTGCACATACATCATTTGGCATGGCTTGGAGCAAGAATGGTTAAACTGAAATGTTTAGGTGTCTCTCTCACAATTTTCCAAACCCCTTGGTGTCATAGCAATTAACAGTGTACACCTTTTTTCTTCTGATTGTACCTTCCAGAAAACATTTCTATGAACCTTTTTTCTCTTACACCTTTGTTGAGATATTCTAAACTGATTTAGCTGTATGCAATCTAACTACATTCCCTCTAGTTAGACTTAGCTGGATGTTGCTCAAATTATGATCTATTCCTATTTTCCTCATTGGATAGAGCAGGTGGCATATAATTGCTTATAAGTATAGCACTTTATGTCTCATTTTTGTTTTCATAGCCTTGAATGTTTTATCAACTCACTTAGCTAATAAGGCTTTGTGCTTGGAAATAGTGAAGTTTGAGGAAAATAGATATATTAGATCTTCTATGCAATGAATCAAAATCAGGCACTCAGAGCATACTGTAGGCTGTGAACCCAATGAAATCATTGGGAAAGAATTTCAGTAAATGCAGTAACTGAGTGTGTTAGATAAGTTTGCCTTTGAAAATTACAGTGATTGGAAGCAGAGGAAAAAGTAGTAAGATAAGGCTGACATTAAAAAAAAAGTACATGGACATCATAGCAAATAAACGAGAATTTCTCTCACAGAAGAGAGAAAAAGATGGGAAACTCTTCAAAGAAGTTTCATGATGCTGTTGGCCAGCAGGTGGTGCATGGTGGGAAGGACTTTTTAATCTGTCTTTGAGCATCTGCTGTAGGTGCAAGAGCTAAGCTGATTTTAAGCTTCTCCGTGCAGATCTATACTATTTACAGTAATTTGATTATTCTTAACAACTGGACCAGTATCACAATAGTTTCACAGATTAGGTAGGGTTGCTTCGGCACCTGGTGGAAGAGAATCGTGGAGTACATTTGTAGAATGAAAGGGATGTTGGCTCAATGATATGGAGAAAGAACTAAGTGAAATATCTGGAAAAAAAACCCGGACAGTGAGATAGATAGTTCAGGAAAACAGCCTCCCTAGTGAAGTGTTTTTTCGTATTTCAAACTTGCCAGAAAAAAATTCAAGTAAATTTAAAACTGGTGGGAAGCTGTCTGCTGGCCAGGGAAAACAATCTAGATGATTTAATAGACTTTTTGTGTCTCTAACATCTGGATTCATGGAGTTAATCTGAACTAGTGACATTCTGATCTGCTGATCTGGTGCTAAACCAGGAAAACTGGGAATTCACAAAATGCACAGCTATACTGATAATATTAGAAAGCAAGATATATTGAAACTGGTAGTTGTTCACCGAACATGAAACTTCATTGTTTAATTTCAAATAATAAAATTATTGGGCTGGAAGAGGCCTCAGAAGGGGACTTAAATCATCCCATCATTTATAACAGGTGTCTTCTCTATTTTCGTTAAGTGGTGGAGGAGCCACAACCTTCTGTTCTGTTCCAGTTCCTTGTGATCTCAGCACCTCATCTGAAACTTCTTTTCTAGAATGGAAGCTCAAAACTACCTTCCTTATTCACTACAGCCATGAAGCCCATTTGAGGGCTGTTTACATGTGTATCCTACAGCCTCTTTTGCTCATGCTTCCTCTTTTTCTGTATCAAAGAAGGGCTTAAACCCTTCAATTTTTCCTTATTAGTCATATTTACAACATGTCTAATCATCCTCTTTGGAATGACGTTGAAACTTTCTTCATAGAAACCCACACAGAACTGCAGCTGCAGTTATTACCAAACTTGAGAAAGCAAAAGGAAACTTTATTTTGGACATCTACCTATTTGTGTGCCTTGGTGTGTCATCTGCTGTTTTCATAACAGCACAACCTCATGAGGTCTTTTTCAGACTGACCCCTGGTCGTAACCCCTGTATCTTTATTAAAATCTGCTCTATAGGCTCTTTGTATTCAGTTGATTATTATAATGTTCAAATTTAGGCTTTGCAGTTGCCCCCATAGAAATTTCATCTTGGTGGCTTTATTCTGTCTCTTACTTCCATTTGCCTGATGATTCAGCAAATTCGATGTAGTCTCCCAAGTATCCTTTTAAAAGTATTTAATGGCTAAAATTGCCAGTCATCATAAATTAAGACTAATGGCTCGTTATGCCATACCCCAAGGTAATTAAACCTGTACTTTATTTAAAAGGGTCTGGATTTTAGGTGAAGGTGAAAAAAGTAGCACTGATATTTCCTCTTGATTGTGTAGAAAAGGAGGTCTCTTTACACGTGCAACTTAACACACTGTTTTTTTCAGCACTTAATGTAAACCTGAGGCATTCTTAACACTATTTGTAAGATTTAAGACTTAGTTATGGTTTATAGCTCATAAGCATCCTGCCCCACTTTTCTTAGATAATGTAGAAAGAAATACTTTTAATTTGTTTGAAATATCTTTCTTGGGACAATTACTTCATTCTTGTTAGCCAAATCCCATCAGGGTCTTGCACAGGTACAAGAAAATTGCTAGTTTAATTGGACAGCTTCACTTTAAAAATCCTTGACTAATGTATCTTCATATGTTGAAAAAGCTGCTGGCTGATAGTCACAAGAATTACCTAAACAGAAATTACTTGCACCCTTAGGCCATGTCTCCTTTCCCTGCTTCTTTAATTCTGGATTATGTTCACCTTTTCTGTTTTTTGACAAGTAGACTGGGTTGTAACTTAGTTTGTACAGCACCTAAAGGACTTGCTGTGAACAACTGCCCTACCTATCGCCTTTGGAACTTGCCATAATGCAAATACCATCAGCAGACTGAAATGGTGGGAAGGTTCACTATACAGTTGTAAGAATTTAGTTGTGCAACAAAGGGTTAGAGGGGAAAATAGCAGGAAAGGCAAGTGAAGAGTGTGGTGAAGTCTGAAGTATTTAATCCGTGACACATAGAACTGCATTTGCAAATTTATCCTTCACACGTGCTGTTATTCTTCTATAAACTCTGATCAATTTGATAAATAGGTTTTCTATAACAAGAAGATACTTTTCTGTAGAAAAATAATATGTAAACCACCGGATTCTAAGTTTTTCCAAATGTGGGCTTCAAAAACTGAGAATAAAGAACTGTAATTCGCAAAGTATTCTTTTTCCCCAGGTATCAACAAATAGTTCTTTGTTAAGAAATACAATTAATCAGGAAAAGAAGCGGTGAAACATTACCTACCATGTTGTGTTGTCTTAATTAACATGTTGTCGTAAACAAAATGTTTGTGTAAATACATATGATCATATTTTTACCTTCTTCATACACTAAAACCACATGGAAAAGAGTCTTCTCATTTGAACAAAGAAGTGTATTTAGATTTTTTTTTTTCATCTTTGCTACTTCCTTTGCCCATTGCAGAACTCATAATTTTGGGAATTAAATGTTTATATAATAAAACTAATAATACCCTTATCAAAGATGTTAAATGTAAAGTTGAATTTCGCAGGGTTGCTTTCTTTTTACATGTGTGAAGTATAATTAAATATCGATTTTAGTTTAGCCAAATAAGCACAGGAGACGTTGAAGCACCAAAAAATGATGAGATAATGGTTGTTAATATTGCCTATCTTAACCATATTTTGCTTCTTAAGTTCAAGAAACATTCTCAGTTCATTAAAGTATTTTTTGTGCTTTGGGGAATTTTGTACAAAAAGAAAAGTTTTGCACCTTAACAAGCTGTTCACAAAAACTTTATAGATTTCCTAAACTGCAAATTGTTCTTTAAAAAAACTATGAAATGATATGCAAATCACTTTGAGATATGACATGTCTGTATTTTGAGCAACATTTGTTAGTTTTAATTGTAGCTCTGCTCATATATTTCCATTCATGCTTGTGTGCACAACTTAAAAAAAAAAAAACCTAGTTTTTCTGACCAGATATCCATAATGAGTCTTAGAATGCTGTGCTTAACTTCCTTTGACATATTTATTAGAAAATTACTGGAAGGGAATGAAATGTAAACAGCACAAGTATTCTCTTAAAATCCATATCCTCAGAATTTGACATTTTCTGGTATGAAAATATTGTATGACATCTTTCTGGTAATTCTGCATCCAGTTGATGCCAAACAATACAAATCTGTGGGGCATGAAAACAAAACAGTTAGGTGACAGGGATTTAATTAATGTTGCTTCTGTATGGATTGTTTGTTTTATTCTATTGAGTTCTGTGTGTAATTTGCATGGATATGATTTATTTTCAGTTTTCAAGTAATGTAATAGGGTCCTTTATTTCATTTGAAGGGGTAGAGGACCACTGAAGAACACATCTGATGTAATTAATGCAGCAAAAATGATTTCAGAGTCCGGATCAAGGATGGATGTCCTAGCACGGCTGATTGCCAATCAGGTAGGTTATTTATACTGCAGCACATTAAACTTTGTCACAGATTAATCCATCCACAAAACCTCCAACACCTGAGAAGGTCACTTACAAAAGTGCTTGTGATGCTTTTAGATCTACGTGTCTGATTTTCCTTTTCTTCTCAATTTCTAAAGCAATGGCTAGATAGATCCTGTCTTAATTGTATGCGTGGCTTCTCTTCTTCATAAGTATCAATGTGTTTGTTTATATACAGTTACAAACACACGTGAACTTATATCACAAATGTATATTTTTATGCATATTTATGTATATGTATTTGTACATATATTTGTGAATGCCTTTAAAATATGAATGTTGTAGTATATACAAGTCTCTACGTACACACGCATGTATATAATCATAGCTCCTTTAAGCAATGAGCGCAGCATTTTAGATCTATAGTATAGTCCATTCATTACCTCCTTAGCTAAATTACTCAGAAACAACTTGAGTTGTTTCAGGTAAATCAGTTTAGATGTGGGAACATAGGATTGTTGCATTGGCATAGAGTTCTGTTGAGCAGGCTAACTGTTTTGGACAGGTGCTACGTCTCAGCACCATGCTTGGGAACGTTACTGGCTTTTCTTCTCCACCTTTGAAATTATTTGCTTTCCAACCTAATCTCTATGTAAGTATATATAGAATCCGTGCTTTTGCTGTACCCAGCTTATCTTTCCTATCTCTGCCCTACAACACCGGCCATTTCTTTGGAGCACTGATGTCAAATGTTTTTCCATGTAAATACCTTCCTGGATAGTCAGAGTTTTGGCCTCCGCATACCCGCAGTCTTGAGATGGGTTTTTTTAGCACCTAAATGAAATAGGTATTGTCATCAAAAGCAGTGGATTAGAACTATCAGGACTAATTTGTATCCCTTGGATGTATAAAGCATCAGATAGCTCAAAATAACCCGACCCAAGATCTATGTAAATCAATAAGCACGCTCATTTTCCTGCCTGAGGCAACTGCATAGTAGCTTAGTAAATGAGTACACTGAGCCACTCATCACTTGCAGCCCTCTTTACTAAGTAGGTTTGGTTGTTTTAGGGCCAGATAGTGCCAACAGAACAGCGTAGTGAAATGTCAGCGTGCAAGTACCAAATCTAAAGCATTTACATACATAGTCCTTCTAATTGCCTTTCAGGCACAGGGTAGCATGATATAGTTGCTGTCTTCCACACCCTTAGATACTGTCTCTCTTTCCCTCACTTGAATTTTGTATGCAACACTTGCTTTTCTATCATCTGCGAAGCAGCAACAATCTGTTAGTGTTTTCTGTTATATGTCTGTCTGAATTCCAGATAACACGACAAAAGAATTTCTGTTCTTGGTCAATACAATTGTGATCTGATTTATGGAAAGGCTAGGTAAAGTGCCTTGAGTTCCCATTTCTGATCTTGACAGATATTCTTCCAGCACCTCTCTCTTTTCAAGAGCATTGGAGAATGGCTCCTTTCAAGATTTTAATGAAATGAAAAATCAAACCCATAACTAGTCCCTGATCTATTGGACAAAATGATGTGATATCAAATCCAAATATGAGCAAGGGATGATAATCTCTTGCTGGTTTTCAGAATAGGAAATCCAGTCTCACTGAAATATTTCTTTCTTAAAATCCTCTTTTTTCCATATTGTTATGATGACTCCAGACTGGAAACATGAACAAATCAGTGTGAGGAAAAAGTAGCTATGACTCACTAGTGCTAATAATTTGTGTGTACCCTCGTTGCTGCTGGAAAATATGACAGCATTAAAGTTATTGTAAACTTTTTACTGGATTCACTCAAATTATTTCCATTTGTCCTGCCTCAAAGCTTGCACACAACTTATACCCTTGAAGAACATGACCCCTGGTATTTATTCCCTGTGGCATCTTGTGTGTGTCTAAAATACAGTAGTCAGTTATAGGTGTATTTTAGAAGTAATTTCACTAATTTAGTAATTTAGATGGTCTTTAGAAACAAAACAGCATATACAATATATTTTTTTTAAAAGGATGAACCAAAGCAGCTCTTCCAGTACCTCTGTGGTGAACATAACCACAATCATTTCTAGACACACATGGAACTCGGTAAGAAATGAGTCTCATTTTTAATCTTACTATTAGAAAGACGCTTAACATGATCCTCTCGTTCCTCAGATGACTAGAAATCTTTTAGCTTCTATAACCTCTTTTCCCCATGTCAAGTCATCCTTTAACTTTTAGGGCTCTTTTCTCATTGTGTTTTGTTGGTTTTGTTTTGGTTTGGTTTTTTATCTTTAAAGTATTTGTAAAGGCAAATAAATCCTCTTCTGAAATGTTATTTTGCCAACTTCCTATGCCTTTCTCACTTGAGGTCCTAAAATAAAAGCCACTTTACATTCCTCTAGGCTACTAAATAGCTGTTCTCTGAAGTTGGTCCAAACTGAAGAATTTGGTGCCCAGGCTGGAACATGAATTCTAATGAGGTTTTATGAGTGCCTTTCTCAGCAGCATTAAGACTTTTTAGTAGAATATTCACCTGTTGCCTTTCAGTAACATCCAAATTATGTGGAAATTTTATTCCATGTAAAAACATGTTTGTATTATTTGCTTTAAAACTGAAAATAGATAGCTTTATATTGTACCAATTTTCAATTAGCTGTTATAGGTCCTTGCATTCTTCCTGTGTATATTTTTCTTGACAAGTTTTCACCACTTGCATTCGAGATTAGGCTTCGGTATCATTTCTGATACTGTCATTTAATTAGACCACATCACTTTACTGTTCATAGTTGTCCTATGACTAAACTATTACTCTGCCTTTGCAGTTAACAGGGATGCAGTAATGTATGGTAACATTTTCAGTATTCAAAGCTGCATGCAAGGAAGAAAAGCAAAAACCTTGCTGTATTTCCTCCATCAAGTTTCACACCTGAGTAAGAACCCAAAATAAGCAATCACTGCATAATGAAGAATCATGGTAGTATTGCTTTGACCTTTTCCTGTTCGTAAAACATTTTCAAATGAATTATTTTTGTTCACACTCCATGTAATTTCAGAGATTC
Source organism: Cuculus canorus (assembly GCF_017976375.1). Taxonomy (NCBI): domain Eukaryota; kingdom Metazoa; phylum Chordata; class Aves; order Cuculiformes; family Cuculidae; genus Cuculus; species Cuculus canorus. The sequence continues at coordinate 8,213,842 of NC_071407.1, forward strand.
AAAATTGAGAACTGTGGAATTACATTGTTCATATGATTTTTCTGCTAGGAGGACACTTCCCCCTTGGCCCTGAAACTGTATTTACAGTATCTTATAATTTGTCAGTCACAACAGCCCATCTCTAATACATTGTTCTTCATTTCAGATTTTTATAAATCTCTTCCTGTGTCTGAAGGAAGGAGAGAGTTTTGGCAGAATTAGCAGAATTCAGTTATATTTCAGCACTGTAAGGTGACTCAGAGTTAACAACTGTGAAAATAATCACAATATAGCATCAACATAAACCTAGGCAAATTAATCACAAGTACATTTATAATAAATTTAGTTTAAAATAAGATTGTTCCAAATTAATTATTAAATTTGTGACCTGAAAGTCCCATGGCAGTTAGTATATCCAGCGTTTAAAGGAATGTGTTGTTGATTAAGATCTTTATTAAAAGCCTCCTCAGGGGTTTGGAACTAGATGGTCTTTAAGGTCCCTTCCAACCCTAATGATTCTATGATTCTATTCCAATTTTTTTTTCACTAGGAAGTGCTGGTCTTTTACGATTCCATTAAGAAAGATGCTTAGACTCTGTGAGGTGTGATTTAAAATGCTATTTGTCAGAGGTAACTCTGTAAGGAAAGAGTAGTGTAGGTAACCTTCCATCCTCTTCAATGGTGGGAACCCTAGGTGGTGCAGCATCGAACTGGCCTCCGATCTGCACATATCATGCTGGACGGAACCTGTCCATAGAAGACATTCTCCCATTTTGGTCATTAGAGCTATTACAGGATTTTTCTAGCAAAGAATCATATCCACTGTCAAATAGCATGTTGACATGAAAACTTTGTGGGTCACTAACTCCTCCATGTACACTCTTCTCTTGATCGGGATCAATACATCAATGCAATAAAATGTTAACTACTTTTAAATTCTGAAAGTATAGGGATCAATATGAAACATCTCTTTCTAAATTACCAGGTAGCCTCCTGATTTTAAAGATGATTTCATGTAGTTCAAAAAAGTTTTCCTGTAAGAAAAATTAAAAAGGTATCCTTTAGAATGATTAGCTGATAAATATGATCCATCCAGGTATGCCAAAAAGATCATCTGAGTACTGGATCATCTTACCTAAAAGCTTAAAATTAACTAATTGCAATAAATTATACATTTATATTTGTAATCACAAGAATGTGCGTAATTATACCCAGTATTAATCACCATGAAGCAGATTCATATTTTAGAGAAATGCTACTGGCTTCATTAGAAAAGGAATTAAATCAAAGTAAAGCAAGAACAGTCAGAATTTCCTGCAGGATTTTTTTTGTCTTGATCTTTTGTGCCACTGCTGTGCCAGTGGCTTTTCAACTCGGATTGTGAATGTTGGTTTCATCAGGGTTTTCAATCACTGCATAACTTATTAAATCACTTTGAGGTTTCTCTGGATATTATTTTTATTAGGTAAAACACCACTGCATTATTAGGATGCAAGTCACTTCTGATCCTGTTGTTGTGGAAAGCTCTTGTTAACACCCAACTACCTTCAGTATGTATGAGAAAGAACTTCTCATAATCTCTAGCTAAGAATGTGAGATATTAAACTGGTAAACATCAGTTGCCTGTGATACACTTAACTCAGAATTTATTAATTGTGCTTATGTTGCAGCTTTGTGTTTGGTTTCACTACTAAGCAAGCGTTGCTTGTACCAGATGCTTCTGAGCAATATGTAGAGGATTCCTTATGGAATATGCTCTCTACGGAGTACATATCTTTCTAACATCTGTTTCTAGTAGATTTGGATGTGCTATAAAGTATGAGGCTTTTATATTTTCGTTAGTACTTTATCCTTCTTAAAGTAGTGTAGAATGTTACCTTTAGCACTGTAAATGCCTCTTCTTTGTATTGTGTTTGTTCCCGCCTTGGTCATATCACCTTGTAATGTTTTACAGGTAAAGTACATAAAAATGAGCTGCTCAGACTGTGGGTTCATTTAGGCCGATATTCTGTTGCTGAGAATGGTTAATAGTGAATATATACAGAACGTGGGGAGATGATGACGTGTGTTTCCTGATACTTTCACAATAAGCAGCCATTCAAGAATTTACTTAATCAAAAATATTTTTCATACACTTAATACAATATATGGTCATTGATATTTTTTCATTATTTTGTCCAGGAATTTTTTTAACGCACATAAGCTTTTACTGTAAACATTCTGCAACAAAGATTCCTGCAACTTAACAACATTGTGTTAAGAAACGTCTCCTTTTGTTTGAACTCATGCTAGTTACTTTTAATGACCTTTTGAACTTGTATTGGAGGAAAGAATACCTGTCTTCATGACAATCTTTATTGTTCTTTGCCTGTTTTCTTACGTGCCTTGCAATGTGCAAGAGAGGGGAAAGATGCACCGTACCTGCCCAGGGTGATAAAGCTGTGGATATGCCACAGAGCTGCGCGGTTGCATAGTCACGTTTGAGAAGTCTTTTCCTTTGCTTTTCTTGAATGCTACTGAGCACTGAACCAGTGTTTTCAAAAAACTGTTTTAACCTCATCACCTTATTCTAGAGTGGCAATTTCCTGGTATTTGATGCATATCATCTTTAGCATTCCTAAAATGTTACGCTCTTCTTCTCTAATGGTATGTGAGTGAGATAGTCATTGTGACTGTCCTGCTAATTGTATTATATTAAAGAATGCTATATACTAAGATTAAAATAGTCTTGTCTCTAAATGTATATAATTGACATTTTTATCCACTATATTGGCACCATATCTGTCAATCTTATGACTTTTTCCAGTGGAGGAGAAACAAAATCACAGTATATTTAAAATGAGTAAAAGAAAAAAATGAGGACTAAACCAGAAAATGCACTCTGACTTGATAGAATTATTTCTGATACTTAAAGGGATTACAGTTGCATTTGACTGTAAGGGCAAATTTTTATTAATCAAAATTAAACAAACAATAAGTATTCCAGTGGCCCAAACAGTCATTGAAATAATGTTAAATACTGATTTGCGCAGTTCTTAAAGCAGTGTTGAGTAAGGAAGAAACATATTTTGATATAGTTCGTGTAATACGTGTTATATGCTAATACTTTGAAAACGTTATGTGAGAAAGAGAGGATGTGAAGAAACTCTTCTAATAATTATGTCATAGTACAGAAATAATTTTAGTATTGGATCTAGCAGAACATGAGATATAGGCTGACCTTTAATTAATGTTAATTAATTTTATCTTGTTAGCTTTTATTTCTTTGTTATTCCTTGCTACCTTTTCCCAAGTCTAAAACATGTACTTGTTTTCTTAACCAATCATTTCTATTCTGTTGCATAGTCATGAAGACTAGAATCATCACACCCCCGTTTTAAACCAGTATCAAGTTTCTTCAGCAAACCCATTAGTTTCAGTAAATATTTCATTAATTAAGTAGGACTGGTGTTTCTTCTGACCTCTAGCAGGTTTTCAATTTCAATCCCATTGACCACAAATCCATAAGACCAAAGGTTTAATAACTGTACAAAACCATAAGATTGTTTTTTGCCACTGCAGTTGGTGGGAACATACATTTTTTTAATATACAAAGCTGAACTCAAATTTCATATCAAAAGAAAAAGACCGTATTTATAATGTAAGTACAGCACACAGGCTAAATACATGTCTCTGGAAAACTGTAGGGATCCATTTCTTATTTATTGTGCTCACTTTTTAGAGCTGTGGTAGCACGATAGGGACTCACCATTCACCTTAAGATTCCTTTATTCTGCCAGAGCAATGAAAAACAGCTTTAGAATAAACGCGTACCATGCCTTAGGTGTCTAGCCTGGTACTCACATAGCAATATTTCCCCTCCAAGTACACCAAGTATTTTGGGAGTTCACAGAAGTAAAGGTAGAAAGATGCTATTTTTATAAAAATACTGTATTTTAAAGTGTTGAAATCGGAACTTTGTCTTATTTTTGTGTTCCCTCTGATACTGAAGATCTCTGGAGCAATAAACTCTGGGTGGAGCAGAAAACCCCGTAGATCGTATTATATGATAATGTATAATTTCATATAAATGTTAACATTGCTCTGCATTTTTGTTTACATTTGCCCACATAATGATTACTGCTACTGTAGATATCTTCTTGAAAATGAAGGGAAAGTAATTATTATTTATACAAAAAAGAATTCGTTTAGAAATATTGCTAAAGCAAGCCCAGCAGTATTAAGTAAAAACTGAATATGGAGAAGCTTAGGATTATTCTGAGCTTCTCAATTTATTTTTTTTAAAAGCTTCACAAAATGAATGAAACGAAGCAGCTGATACAGCTGCAGTGACAAGCAAGGATACACTCACATACAATTTGAATACTCCTCAGGGAAGCGTTAACCTGATGTCTGAGACAAGTTGTTGAAATGTTTGCTTAATTGTTCTTTTCTTGATCTTCAGTGTCCAGACCAATCATGCAAACAGGATTTGTTGGCTTACCTGGAACAGATCAAGCTGTACTCCCATCAACTCAAAATCTGCAGTCAAGTTAAAGCAGAAATCCAGAACCTAGGTGGAGAGCTCATCATGTCTGCCGTAAGTAGAAAAATGGTATAAATTACTCTTGTTAATCAAAATACATGATAAATGGAATTGTGCTTTTCTGTGCTTATAAGATGTTCCAGTGTGGTCCTGAATCTGGTTTTATTCCCTACTGTTTTTCACGCTCAGAGAATCTAAGGCAAGGAAGCATAAGACTGGTGGCTTAGAAGGAATAGAAATCATCACCTGCATTTTTATTGTTTTGCTTTTTTTCTCTCTTAAATTCTCAAAACATATTATTCTTCACTGTTATTCTGGAGTAATTTGGGTTTCAGAATTGTAACCCATTTGAAGATACTGATTCATTTATTTACATACATGGAGTATGCACATATATGTGTTTGTGTATAAAAAAGAAATCCCCACAGATGCACTGCCAGTTCAGAAGGAAAAGGTGAAGGACATTCTACATCCCTACAGAAATAAGGAAAATTAAGAGCAAGGTGACTTCATTCTTGAGTAGATTTCTTGTTTTTGCATTAATTTTAAGAATCATTAGCCCCAATACAGCTATGTATCATTAGCCATGGAAAAGGTACTGTTTGTGATTTTGTGGAACTTTTATACACTTGTTCTCAGCACAAATCAGATCATAGGCATTCATATAATGTCTTCACCTTCACATATTCTTTTATTATGTTATTGCCTGTAGCACATGCAATTATGATTTCAAGAAGTAAAATCTGCTAAATGGTACCAAAGCAGGTAACAAAAGCTTAACAACCCACTTCTTACCATTTAAATACTTTTTTCTTTATAGTAAATTCTCATTCACACAGTCTGGAATATATCAGTAAAACTATTACTACATTTTATATGGTTTATAAACTAATCAGAAATGAGCCCTCTATTGCTGATGTGAGATTTGAAACACGGATTTTTTTGTAGGATATTTTTGTTGGCTATTCAAATGATAAGTCAGAGACCATATTTAAAAATCTGGAGCCAACAGATAAGTAATTTTGAATAGAATGTATATTTTCTGAAGCAATCCTTGGGTTTGCTAGGGTTGTAAATTAGTCGGGTTTATTTTCATTATCCATTTCTGCTTTCTTTTTAGAAGCAGTTCCATGAGCAGTGTGGATTGATTAAGCTGGATTTCATTGTTTAATGCCTTCCGTGCATGTGTCTGCTGCTATCAATGCTCTTAACTTTCCTGTGTTATAATCTACTTCCAATCGTCCCACACAACAGAAATCCATGTAACCCTCTCTGCTTTGAGCAACTTCTGTGCTTCTAACATGCTCCCACAGATCATGTTTGGTTGGTTGGTTGGTTGGTAGGTAGGTGGGTGGGTGGGTGGGTAGGTAGGTACATAGATAGATAGATAGATAGATAGATAGATAGATAGATAGATAGAGCGAGGCTTCAATCTGCCATAAACCTCCCCCAAAGTCCACTACAGCTGTGCAACAAGCGGTGGTGCAGATACTGATGGCAATATATACAGGCGGCAGTTCATGCTAGCAGGCTGCTGGCCACTCACTTTGGAGCCAAGAAAAATTGGCTACTTCTATCTTCTCTGCAACTTCTTGAGACACTTTTTCATTTTTTTTTTTTTCTTCATAGTCTCCAATTCAGTGATCTGGTAGACATTTATTAGTTGTCTTGGCATTCTTGTGTTTCAGTGAAATCTGGAAATCTGAGATTAGCTATCTAGTAAGTTAGAAAGTACTGGAGGACTGACGAATGAACCAGTGCACAACACAGATAAACCTTATTTGCTTGCAAAACTAATTAAAAGATAGAGTTTCTTGCACATCACAGTGTTTATTTAATTTGACTTGTCCGCTATGGCAAATTTGGATTCACACAGACCCTAGACCTACAAAAATCTGCATACCACCCGATAAATACAATGTGTAATTTTCCTGGTCCTGTTTCCATTACTAGGCACAGCTGATTGGTGAAGTCACTGCAAGAAATTTTGGAAGTGTAGTTTGATTCTTACTCTTTTTTTTTCTCCTGCTGTAACGTTACTTACATTGTTTTCTTTACCATTCTGTTGTGTCACTGATATGTCCATAATTCTGGTGCAAAAATTTTAATCCTAAAATATGAAGCCCCGAAGTTAATTTCATTCACAATCCTAGAGGGATGACTATAGACCTTAATCCTGTTTCAAGGAAGGAAGATGAGGATATATGTCGTCTTCCTACAGAAGTCCAGTTCAGGAAAGCCATTACTTGTTCATATAAGTGCTTAACTCAGTCCTAGCTCAATAAACACACTTAAACAGATGCTTAGCTTGAAGACAGTGGAAATTAAGGACATGCTTAGAGTCCTGAACAGTTCTGGAAGTGTTTTGTGGAGTCAAGTTGAGATGCTGTAAATTCTGGTTGCTATTCTCTTAAAACAGTCTTGGAAAACGCTCCAGCAGTGATTGCATTTTTGAAAAAAAACATGAATGATAAGGTTAGACCTGTAAAAGAGACAGAAGCTGCCAGCTAGTGCTCCCAGAGATCTGCACTTTTAACCACAGCCTTTTAAAGTCAGTGGTGACATACCTTGTTGGTATCCATAGTTATAAGAAAAAAACCCAAAAACCCAAAATTTAACCACACACACAGCCCCCCTCACTGGTCTAAATGTCTATTATTGTGAAAGGGAGGGCATTCGTGACTGGCTGTGCTCAACTGTCCCTTCTCAATTGAAATTGTGGCTATGTGAAAATGCAACCAAACTAAATCATGATGGCGTTCCTATGAGGCTTGTTCTAATCTATACACAAATGAACTGTTTGTGTTTCATTTGCTTCAATTTTAGGAGAATATGGGAATTAAAAATCTGTTGTATGCATAAAATGATAAGCAGAGTAGGAGAGAAATTCACTACAAAATGACTGGTTATTCTGGCTTTGAAAGTCCATGTGGGGGCTTTAGAATTTGATGTCCCATGACAACAAAGAAAGCTATGCATATGTAAAAGTATGTTATAATCCAGAAACCCAGCTCATAGCCATTCATTCTCTGTCATTCATATTATCTTCATTAGTTGTTTTTCATCTGTGTCCCCTGCGCCCTTGTCCTTGTCTTCCCTGTAACACTCTTCTGACAGCCTCTCCTGGAATGTTTCTTATTTAAGATTAATAACTCTGCCATATCATTAGTGTAGGTTAACGAGGGCAGTTAGCCTAGGGCTGTTGAAGTGCTTCAGGGAGTATCCAGTTGATAGTCCTTGTAACTGCTACCCTCAGCTCGTGGCTTCTTGACTTCAGGCCATATAATCTTGTAGTCTTCTACTACAGTTACGTGGACACCTGTCTTTCTCACTGCCCTTTGCTGAACATTGGCACCTTCATTCTATTCAGTAGCACAGAAATGCCCAGAGAGAGCCCTAGATACATTGGATATAAAAGGGTCAGGTACAGAAAAAGAGGAAAAGGTGTGAAGATGTGTAAATTATTAGCATCTAATTCTTCATTTGTTGTAGTTTTGACTTTTTTTTCATTCATTAAAAATTCCTTGAGGACTTTTTAGTCTTTCATGCTCCCATTAACTACTTAATCTTTTAAATAATGCAGCTAGCATCGTCAGCTTGTAAGTCTCACGAATATAAATGGTGAGGATTCAGTAAGTCTTCACTAGGTGTGTCCAAACAGTAAATGGACAATTCCTTCTATTAATTAGAATTAGTATGTGCCTCTTCAGGCACACAACAATGGGGTAACATTTGCAGTACACAGATTGAAAATAATTGCTTTTATTTATGTAGATAATCGGATAATTAATTTAATGTCTGATAATTCATTGTGCATAACATTGCACAATGTTAGGCTTGCACATTGGCAGCTTGCTTTTTTCCCAGCACTGGCTTGAAATGAAAAGAATTATATCACAGGGCAGAAAATTAGCATATCTTATGTATGAGCATTGTGGTCTCTGACTTAGAATCATAGAACTATAGAAAGATTTGCATTGGAAGAAATGTTAAGGATCATCCTGTTTCAGCTCCCCTGCCATGACCATCTTCTACCAGGCAATTCTGTTTTGTGCTATATATAGTCATTATCTTCTTGTATTTCATCTTATATTGTTTTTGGCAAAGGACACAGAGCTTTTTAGCCTTAAAAAGGAAGCAGAAATCTGGAAGAGAGTGTTTGCAGAGTTACGGTATCACAGAATCTTATAAATGGCATAGAAAAGATCTCACAAGTTAGCCAGCCTTACCTGCGTACTGAAGGCTGTTTCGTTCTATTTGTCTTGCAAATGTTTCATTTGATTTATCTTTGACTCTTCCTGTTGGTTTCTTAAGAACCAGACTTACTTAAATGGTAATATTAAGCCAAATGTAGGTGTTCTAATGCTTCTAACTTCATGCTGCAAGGCTGGATTTAAATGTCTGTTTCACTTACCGAGTTACCACTGAAATCTCATACCGCTTAAATCAAAGCCTGTCTGTATGATATTACTGTGAACATATTTCAGCTTTGAAGGCTATACCACAGGTAAAAGCACATGGAGACAAAGCTATAAGCCAGCACGCAGAAACACACGAGGTAGGATATCTGTAGCTGCCACAAAGCCATTGGCTGACACAGTCGCAATCCTTGGATAACCACACTCTAAGAAAATCACGTCTCAGCCAACATGCGAGGGCTGTGGCAGCTGACAAGCTGCTCAATGTCTTCGTTACAGTTGGAGGTTTTCAGTTACTGCTGGAGAGGAGCCACACAGTGAGAGTTGGCATTTTGCTGAACTCTTTTGAAGCTGCTCCTTTGGCAGGGGAGGCGATGGGGAGCAGTGCATTGCAGTTCCTTTCAAGGTTTCTGTTTGGGGTTGCTTTTTCTTACTAAAAGAAAAGTCAAGATGGACAGAATTACTTTCCTAGCTCCTGTAGGACTGAAGAATGGGAACAGAGGGCTAAGCTGCAAGCTGGCAATCATACTGAACATAGTCAATATATTGGCTACTGTAGCATCCCACTTCTTTTATTATAGGTTTGTTCCACTGACTTTAGTGCTGCTGTCCTGCTTTTGCTCCTGTGTGACTTTCTGTGTGAAAGTTTCTTTCTTGACTTGCTTTAAGTCCATAGCTCCGGCTTCTTGTTCAGCTGGATTGTTTCTCTGTGCTGATATTTTGCCATTGGGAACGTGTAGTTCAGTTTGAACTAATGATGGACGGCTCCTCGTAAGGCCTTACACTATGCATAAAATTACTTCTTATATTGGTATTTGAGTCTGAAAATAAGAAGAAGCTAATTTTCTAAAAGTTGGCGTTAACTACTAAGAGTTGCTACATTGTGGGTTTGGTTTTGTTTGTTTGTTTGCTTTACTGAGAGTTGACAGCAGTGTTTCACCGGGTTTCTTTTCAGTAACACTACATCTTTCACTGCTCTTGCCTAGTGTGTGCCAGTAGGTGCAAGTATGGAAAACTCCTGGCCTTTGGGAGAAAAGCAAGGGATCTGTTTTGTCCGGTTAATTACTTACACAAAACTTAGTTGCTATTGCTTTTTAAACTACATCTACCTAGGAAAAAGTAATTTAAAGCAGCGAGTAGTATTACTGGTAATGTGCAGTACAAGGCAGTTAACTTTCCCTAATAATAATTACTTTGCTAATTAGAAAAAATCAGGATGTATTTTATAGTTCTTCGCCTCAGTGCATGTAAAAGATTATCGCGACAAGTACTCAGTTTCTTCCCAAACTAAAGCAGCTGATGGAAACAGCAAGGAAATTATTTATATTAAACCATTATTGTCTCTTTCTCAGCGACCTGTTTATTAAAAAATAGTTTCCCTTTATTTAAAGCCTTCTGCAAGTGAAAGCAGCAGCACTTGGGAGGGACTGAGCTAACCGCCTCTCTAAGCGTATGTTCCATTCTTGTGTTTCAGGGAAACAGTTTTACAGTACTTACGTAACTTGTTTATCATTTAACGTGGACACAGGCCCTGGTTTAATTATAGCACTCAATTTCAGTTCTTTGAATCTTACACAGCTGATGCAGATCCTGGTAACAGATAGTTATTTAGTTCACTAGATTCAATTTCCCCACCTGAAAGATAGGTAAAACACAGAATAAAGCCCTAATACCCTTGAGGTATATGATGTAACTACTAGATAGGCAGACAGACATAGATAACCAACGGAATAGCCACACTTTTAGTAAAACTCAGCTAATTGGAAATAAACATCCCAGATCACTCCCTCAAACGGTGAGGCTGATTTCCTGAGGTCAGTTCCACAAATCAGGAAGAAATCTCTTCAGTATTCCAAAGGGAGAGCATGGCAAAGCAGAGGTGGGCAGAAGGCACAGAGAACAGTCTCCAGTAATGGGGAAAAAGAATTGCAATGGCAAGTCTCCCTTTGGCTTATTTTATATATAACCTGTACTAGGATTGAACCCACAATAGATATATTATTGGACAGTTACAGTAAGAAACATATCAGTTACTGAAGTGCTTCCAATTCTAGAACTTTACCTGTGCTTTCTTGAAGACCCATCTTTTGGTGTCACTGTTACATCAAGATATCAATTTTTCGTTAAAATTACATTATTACTGATCTGGGTGTAGAAAAAACTGTGGAAATGTGAACCCTCAGCTCAGAAAAAAAAAAAAGGTAAGTAAGGCCCAGGCCAAGGAAAACTCCAATGATATCAACAGTCAGGATTTCACTTTTAATAATTTACCTGTTTTGATTCTTCTGCTACTTTTAGTCTTAAAAGATCAAATAACTTTAATTTATATGGCAATTTTAGTGAAAGAACCATAAAATAATTCGCAACAGCAAATTGTTACACATAGTAAAAAAGATGGGGAGAAAAATGAAAAGCATAATGTAGTAAATACTACTTAACTGCAGCACTACTCAGAAGCTCAGTACTCTTCATAGGAATGTAGAATTCATATTATTTTCAGAAGTAGTTGTCAAAAAAATAAAAAAATCTCAGTACAGTGTAACAAAAAAAATTATTCTAGGAATGTATTTAAACTGGTTCAATTAAGATAAACTTTTAAGGACTGATGTTGTCTCCAGAAGAATTTTAAATTCAGACTTCAAACATTGATTAAAGAACTGTGTATATGATAGTAAATTCTTAGTTTTCACCTCTGTGAAAAATGAAAGTCTCATGGAACTGTAAATAGGTCTTCAGAGATTTTTAACAATTGATAAATCAGTGATCAAATGGTAAAACTTCAGTTCACTGCAAAAACCCAATAAATTATGCTCTCAGCAGACCAATCCAGACTTGTATGTAACACATCAAAAAATATTTTTTTTACTGTTGTTTTCTGTAGCTTCTTGTAGCTTCATTCCAATTGTCTTCCACTCCTTTATGTCAGAGACTGTCTGCAAATCTACACAAAGAATGTGAGTGGGAGACTGACTTATTTACAGTCTTTGAGAAGTTCTGTATTTCTTTAGCTGCTACAGAAACAATTCCTACTGACACATGACAAAGCAGGCATTTTTTAGTAACTGAACATAAAATACTTTGACAGGGTTTCTTTAAATTCTAAGTCATGATTCTCTTAATCATTCTGAATATTAAATAAAAATAATGACCATATCATTTCTTAAATCGTTAAACTTCTTGTAGTAATGGATTGCTACTACTGCAAGACATGGAATTTCAAGATATGAAATCATTTCACAAAAATGTGAAAAGTAGAATGCATGTAAACAAATTGAAAATATAGTTTCAAAATTCTGTTTTTTTCTGAGCTCTCTTTTCTTCAGCTTTAGTGTGCAATGGAACGTTTGCTTGCTTGCACGCAGGACTCATTACAGAAGAGGAATGCAAGTGCTAGAGATGAGAGAGAGTTGATTTCAGCAGGGTTTAGGTGACTTTTTTTTTTTTAATTACTGTCTTCATGTCTGTATCTTCTGTGTTTTGCCATAATATGAAGTTACAGTCATTACACAATCATCCTTAATTTCTTTTTGCAATGGAAACAATGCACTAATGCTCACAGGAGAGATGACATATTTAAATGAGGAAAGATAAGGCAAGGGATGCTTTTCCTAAATCCTTTTATGAATAAGTGTCTTTACTGACAGTCAGACCTGTGAAATGTAGAGGCTGAAATACTGTGTTTGGAAAGTGCCAGAACAGCAGAAGTGGAAGTCACACAGAAATAAAACAGCTTTTAGTTTGGAGTTGTTTGACTGGTGAATCTTAACGTACCACTTGCTATACAGTGAAGAGTTAACAGCTAAATCTCTCTAAATGAAAAGAACTTAAATGGTCAATGAATATTTTATCAATCTTTCGTTTATGCCAAGTTTCATTTCAACAGTTTTCTTAGGTATGTTATGAGACCTTGAAGAGCTGCTGAATATCCGAGATAGAAGCATCCAAGTGGAGACTGTCCTTGAGTACATTAGATTTATAGAAGAACAACAGATTAACACCAAACTATAATATTACTGGCATTGAAGTATAAAAACAGGTGTTCTATAGAGACAAAAAAAGATAAAATATATGGCCTGGTTCTCACTCTCTGTAATACTCGTCCAAGAATATCTTCCAAAAGCTTCTCCAAAATTTTTAATGCAGTTAATATCCCCAGACCCCAATATCCATGTTTTCTGTATAGATGTAAGACTAGTGTGAGATACTCCCAGAGAACTGAGAGGAGAATGTGGACACTAAGGCACTGCAAATGCCGCTGATAATGGATAGCTTAAAGGGCAGCGCTAAGTAGGTCTCCCTGCATTTCATTGCCTATGCAGAGATGCTTAGAGCAAAGCAAAATTAATGGTGATTGCTGTCTGTCCTGACATACACCACCCACCCACCCTCACACCCCTGCCGCTGTGGGAGCTGCAGCAGCCCCCAGCATTAAAGCAGCCTTTGTGGTAGATAGGTCTTCTGCTTTTCAGCATGAAGGCACAGAGCAGCTCTTTATTTTTGTTTTTGGTTCACGTACCCTTTTCTGCAAGCCTGTTTGTATCTCAGCACTGATTCTCTGGCATGGCAACAGGGCAGTGAAATTCAGCCAGTTTGATACAGCTGTACAATTGGGTTTATAATTCAGTCTTCAGATTTTCAGTATTTACAATGCCAGGGCTGATGGGAATCTGCTCCCCAGAGGTCATGTCAAGCTATGAGGCTAACATGCTATGTATTAGTTTGTAGTTACAACCTGATCAAAATTAGAGGCCCATAATTTTTATTTATTATTCATTTACAGTATATATATGTAGAAATGATTATAGTTTAAAAAATTCATAATGGTGTGGTGAAGAAGCTTTGGACTGTCCCACAGCCATGGCCATCTTGTGAAAGGAGCTACAGTTGCCAGAATGAGGTGATAACTGGAGGTTCAGTTTCCACAGGAGAGGAAAGGCAAGTAAGTAGTAACCATCTCCTGAAAGGATTCCACTTCATTAAGCCCTTAAGCCCATATAGCTTCTGCCATAGAAAGAAAACAGTCTTTTCTTTTACTTCCTCTGGCACACAGCAGCTTCTTCACAGTGCTGTTACTACCCAGCCAAAGCTAGAAAAGTAAGAGTGTGTGCTGCCATCACTATTGACCATTGGGGCAAAAAAAAAAGACTATTCAAAGCCCTTAAGATGCTGTCAGGATCATGGCATTGTCAGCTGGTCCAGAAAACAATCGATAATCAACATTTTTGTATGTGTGCATGCATACGTATATCTACGTGTAATCGATCCTCCGGTTAGCACAAAAGAAAAAGGTTCACATGAAACTTTTTCTCTCTCCTTCTCATTCCTTCTATATTGGGGACAGGGTTTTTATTGTGACAGGACAAAGTAATGGTTTAAAGTGAGGAGAGGGTAGATTTAGACTGTAAAGAAGGAAGAAATTTTTATAATGAGGATGGTGAAACACTTGAACAGGTTACCAAGGAAGGTAGTGGAAGTTCCATCCCTTGAAAAATTCAAAGTCAGGTTGGATGCGGCTTTGAGCAACCTGATTGAGTTAAAGATGTCCTATGGAAGGGTTGGACCTGTAAAGGTCCCTTCCAACTTAAAGCATTCTATGATCGATTCCATGATTGTCAATAATATTCAGAAGTTTGAAATTGGGAAAAGACTTCAGTTCATGTGCCAGGGAGCTAATGGCTACAATGCTGGTTCAGCCTCCCTAGAAAAAGGGATACAGCTGGGAACTGAAAATGCATCACGAGTGTTAAGGGCAAGGTTTCTGAGCAGAACATCTTACTGACAGAAATTTATACAATGTTTGGATTAAAAGCGGCATTTGAAACAAGCTTTAGGCTTGAAGGTCGCCATGTGCTTTGACCTTCACACCAAATAGTATCACAAAAACTGTGTTGTATTGCTAAGCCTAGCAGGGTGCGACTAGAGTTTAAAATTAGAGACCACAAAATTGTTTATAAATCACAGGATCCAAGTATGCTTACCATTGATAGTTAAAATACTGCTGTGCAAAGAATACATGATTATTATAAACTGGAAATCCTTTCTGAGAAGCTCACATGCTGCAGCAAGAATGAACTTTAGAAGCCATCTGGTAAATTTTACACCTTTTCCTGGAGTACAGAGATATTTTCAGTTTCCCGTTAGACATGTGTGTGTTCAACTAGTCTTCAAAATATTTTACCTTTCTAGGGGCAAGCAGGGAGGAATTGGTAAGGGAGTTTTGGCACTTCTGGAGAGAAGTGGTAAACATGATATTAACTGAAGGTCGTCCCAGTTCAGAGTCGCTCCCAAAACATAATTAAATCCAGTCCCTTGGCTGCATTTTTTTTTTTCATTTAATGCCTTACTTGCTTGCATTTTTGGTGTATAAAATGTTATGCAACCCAATGTTTAGACAGACAATAATGCACTCCTCTCACCTGATCAATTTATTTGACATGGCAAAGGGAAGAAGACCTTGAACCTTTCCTAACAACTCAATTTGCAAATTTGCATATTGCAAAAGACACTGCAGCTAGCCTGGATGACAAAGCACGAGACCATTCTCCCGCTAAAGCCAATGGAATGACTTCCTTGCTTTTACAGAAGACAAAGAAAAGTTTCAATAAAGAGGGTGTTTAGAAGTTGAAACACAGTTCTACAGAGCAGTCCCACTATTTTTACATTCAAATAATCATAGTGGACTTCCTCAGTGTTAGCATATATGCAAGTGACAAATACTCCTTAAAATGTTCTTTAAGTACGTAACCACATGTACACACACTATTATGTGCATGTGTACATACATGCACTCTAGAAAGCAGACCATTTCACATTTGAAGTTTGTATGTGGTCCTAAACCCAATGCTGTTCTCATCCTGCAACACTGATATAAATTTTACTTCTAATACTCTTCTTTCCTGTTTCGGGGTGGAGGTCATGAAATGACAGGTGCCTCAGGTAGAATTTATTTATTTAGGTAAAAAATTATAATAAGAAATATTTCTAAATAAATAAGAACTATAGGTAGTAAACACTAAGTAATATTAAAATAATAATAAATACATAAAACAGGGCTTTCGTAAGGGTATTCAGACTTGAGTTTCCTTTCCAAATAGAAATTATTAACTTTCTAATTTAGTAGGGCTATAGTGTCTTTTTTAATGGTAAAAATCCAGTCATTTAGGTCACTTATGCCCCACATGTGTCCCTAGAAAGTGTTCTTTAAGTTGGAGGGAGAAGATGATCTTTATTTATAAGCAAAGAAATCCAGAAGAAATTTATTGGTACAAAAAGCACTGTGCTCAAAAAGAAACAGGGCATTGTTCAGCTGCCAGCAGACCCCATTCAAAATAGTTTCCCATGTGACCAAAAATAAAATTGCAAACATTTCACATAAAATGGTACATTTTTTTCCTGTTTGAGTGCACCAGATGTGTGGCAATACCTTCTGAAGTGCCCAGGGTGGCATACAATGTATAACATTACCTCTTCCCCTTTGGTGCGATTGTTGTCCCTATTGCTTCTGAAAGGATGAATCCAAGCATTAGCAGTCTGTGTTTTCTCATTGAAGTAATACTGACTGGCATCAGTTCTTTTGCCAATGTTGGCCGTTTGTCAAATACTTGTGCTTGTTCTTGGTTTTTCAAGCCATGTCCTCCGATATCATAGTGCTCCCCATCAGAGTAGTAACTCTGTTCTGCATACAGCCTGCTTGAAATCTCCTTCTGGAGCATGTCGGACCAGATTTGTGCCTAGATTCTGAGAGTAATATTCATTGCAGGAGAAGGTTTTAACACAAAATAAAATACTTCTACTCAACACACATTGTAGGATCATATTAACTTCATGCCGAGTGCAATCCTGGTAAGACAGTCAGCCTCTAGCTAGGCTGCCGGAGCCCTTGGGGCTGTGGAAGTGACTAAGACAGTGAAGGATCTCCGGCACTCTGCTCTCAGCTTGTAGACAATGTGCAGTCTGCAAGCCTCGGATGTATGAAGGGAGCAGTACAATCAGTGGTTTGCTTGTATCACACTGCAGAGCAGTTTGGCAGAGCCAGCTTGCTTGCTAGTGGTCATTTTTGTTCTAGTTAGTAGTTTTTCAGTTCGAATTAAACTCACTATTTCATATATCCACGTCTATTAATGGAAAATGTCTTTGCTTTGTTGCTTGTGTGCCTATGCAGTATACTGTTGAGGATGGTAGCAAGTGATACGGATCAGTTTGTTATGCATTCTGCCTCTTAGGCTGGCATTGCTCTAACAGTCTGAGAAGCCACACAGCCACTGCAATTTCTGTGTAATATCCTGCTCTTAATTACCCTTAAAAATCTTGGCTGCTGAGATTAGGTTCAGCAGCTCTAACAAAACTAGCCACTTCACAGTATCTCGACTTTGCTCAGGAGTGTGCGTGTGAGCCTGGAAGGTGACAGGAGCAGCTGGAGACTTTACCTAGTGCCAACACGAAGGAAACAACGGGTCATTTTCATAGCTGTTCTTTGAGTTCATTTCATTACCCATCGATAGCAATTACAATGATACCCTGCAGAAAAGCATCATGAATTCACATTTAAAAAAGAAAACAGCAAACATTATCTACATAAGCATTTATATTCCACCAGCACAAATTTCTATATATCACTTTAACTCTGAGCAGTGAAGCATATACTGATCAAACACACCAAAAGAAAACAGATAAATTGGGGTTTGCTATGTTAGTCTTACTTTTTAGCTGATGTTTATTCCTCAGCATATTGTGATTAAAGCAGACTGCCTTCCTAGGCTAATGTTTCTGTTTCTTATTACAGTTGGATAGCGTCACTTCACTAATTCAGGCTGCCAAAAATTTAATGAATGCTGTGGTACAGACAGTGAAGATGTCTTACATTGCATCCACAAAGATTATCAAGATTCAGAGTCCTACTGGCCCACGACATCCTGTTGTGATGTGGAGAATGAAGGCTCCAGAGAAGAAGCCCCTAATTAAAAGAGAGAAGCCAGAAGAAATCTATGCAGCTGTCAGAAAAGGTTCTGCAAAGAAGAGAATCCATCCTGTTCAAGTCATGAGTGAATTTAGAGGCAGAGAAGTAGTCTAATATTCTGCCACGTTTCATGTTCCTATCTTGAATGGATGATTTTTTTCATCTCTTACCCCACTTATTTAATAATTATATATGTTAATGTTTTGCTTTTCTCTTAATCTGTAAGATAACACTTGCTTAAATTATTTGAAAATGCTGTTGGATTAATTAGAGGCACGCAGCTGAAAAGAAATGCCATTCTCTTGCAGTGACAAACTATCATATCTTTATACTGGCATGTTTTCAGCAAAGCACTTTGAGCGATACATTATGGGATTGTGCTGTAGTTGGAAAGAAGGATGCAATGTGTCAACCTGCCCAAAGTCATACCGCATCCACTAGGCTCAGCATTCCTTCACCAGGGACGAATGCGGCCAATACTAAACTGCATGTATTTTATGACACAGAGCTTTTTAAACACTGTGTTTCTTGGATCAGATCCTTTATCAGCATCATCAAATCTTGATGCCAGCTGGGAGTCTGGGCCCTTAACATGTATCTAGATAGAAAGATCTAAAGATCTCCCCTCATCCAAGGCCCAGCCTTGGAAATGTAAGTTTGAACGTGTTTGATGAAACACAAAAAGTGTTTTAACAACATGGATGTAGTAATGCAATAAAAAAGCACTGACTGAAACATAGCAGTAATAATAGCTCTTTAAACACCTTTTGAAACATTAACATTAATCTGCGTTCTGCTCCCTGCTCTATTCTGTGAGCCTAATAAATCTGCTGACTGTTACACTTGGAAGTCCAGATAAATCAGATACTACTAATAAAAAACTTTTCTAATCACTGCACAAAAGAACAAATATGAAATATATCATTATTCTGAGATCAGTCTGTGAATGTCTTGACTCTTAGGAATGATGAGATTTTTGCAAGGTAACTGTAGTGATTTAAATTACTTTTCTTATGACAGTAAAGTCCTAAAGGCAGAACTGTGCTGGTAAGTGACTTGCTAAATGGCTGCACCATCTCAAAGTGTGTAATCAAGTTAAGTTCTATTAGTCTGTGATCACCACTAGCCTTATGCAAGATATTTAGTGAAAGTAATTTTTTTCTACATCTGTTTGAATCTGAAATGCACTTGGACTGTTTTTTTTTTTAAAGAGTCTAACTTAACTTATCTTCCCTGCCACGTCATTAAGTTTTCCTAGAATCCAATTATTACTCAGGATGTCTTTGCTTGGCCATTAAGTAGGTACTTCGGTGTGTTTTTTGATATTTGCTAAGGTGAAAGGGTTCCTGCAAATGCCAGAACTTCATGATGTGTCATTATGCGGTGGTTCCAGACTGTAGGCTGCTGTTCCATTAATTTACATGTTTTGCACAGCAGTGCACCTACCTAGGGCAATATGAACAGCAAAAATAATCATAAACTGTGTTTTTCCTCTTGGGGGCCACTCTGTTTCTGAGCTCAGGACAGTGGAGCAGTACAATTTCTAGGCTGTTGGTTCAGAAACCCCATGAAACCTATAGCGATCATGAATTAAAAATTTGACAGATCATCATTCCACCTTCAATAACTTTGTTACCCATTAAATGAAACGAAAGGAGAAATTTGGAAGAAAAAATGCTTATTTCTAACTCAAATTCCTTCCAGCACTTTTACATCAAGATCTCAGGAATGCGTATAGGTCTTCCCTAGTCTTCTTAGGGCTACAGACAGGGAAGCAGCTAGCAGTTAAGCGGAGCAGGCAGAGGTATTATGGAGCAGGTCATATAACCTACATTTCAGTAGGTCTGCTGGCAGACTAAGCAGAGCTGAGATAAAGATTCTGTGTGGTACAGCGATCAAGAGAGTGTACATTACTGTCATACCTTAAAGCCAAAATCTCCAGGTAGTATTTCACGTTCTGACCCATCCCCTTAAACTGCCTTCTTCCTCAGCAAGGTACAAGTGGACATAACCTTGTTTTGGGGAATATTACTCTCAATAAATTCTTGTCTCCAAGCTACACCTTTGGTATAGATCACCTTGACATCAAATGTTTGTAACTAATGTCTTGTTATCACGTTATTAATAAAAAGCATGTACACCACTGAGAAGACATCTTTTAGTGTTTCTGGATTTTTTTTTTTTTTTTAATGTCTCCTCATTGGCCTCCAACTCTAGGGAATACCAGTTCAAAAGCCTGCCAGGTTTGCTTCTAGGACTGCCAGCCTTCTGGCACACTACGTGTACTCTATCATTCTGGTTTAATTGAGAGTTTTTCTAGCATTAGTATCACTAAAGCACAGTTTATTGCTGAATTTAATGCTCCTTCCTGCAATGCTAGCTTTCTTATCTTGGCCATGCTCAACAGCCAGTTTGATTTCAACTTCTAATACTATTCCTATTACATAGGAATTTATTAGGCAAAAACAACCTCTAAATGAACAAGAATATCAAACCCCACTGCTGATTTTTAAAGACACAAAAGAATGATGAGTTAATTATATCTAGGCTTCGTTTTCTTGTCTAAATTCAAAGCCAAGTGAAAATATATAACAAGGTAAAGTTTATTCCTGCCTGAGGAGGCAGATGGATAAGAAATAAATTCTAGAGACTGTGAAAAGCCCAGTGTATTAGCTCATTAACCCTATCAGCAGGTCTGTGAAACAGGGAACAACCACTTCTATGTCAGTGTTAATGCCAAAGGAGGATGTGCTGCCTAGTAAGTTTTACTCAAAAGCAGCTATTCAATTCATCCTGCAATCTACTTATTCCTTCCTAGCCCCTAATTTGGGCAATATGATTTTTTGTTGCTTTGAATCTATGTGTGCATGATGTCCATAGCGTATCAGCATGTCCTCTGAAAAATGTGCTTTTAGCTGCAGCTTTGCAAGGCCTTCTCATCTCTGCAGCTCACATTATTTCATTAGCTTGCCTTGTCCTCTCTTTATCACCATATTTTGGAGCAAAGTACGATGGACAATTGAAGGCAATTTTATTTAAAAATAATCAGTAGAGCATTAAAATATGAGATTGTATTTTGTATTGTTGAAACACATTAGTACATTCAAGACCTTTCCACGAATCCCAAAGATGTTGATTTTTTGATGTTTTTTTTTTTTAATAAACAACTTGGTTGCATCAGTCTGTTCTAACTGCTGATATTGTTTCCTTTAGTATTTGGCAATTGTAATTTGTAAACAGCACTTCCTGTCGCTGCAGACTATGCTAAGCATGGTTTGCCGTTTGTTCCAATTACTTCATTATTGCTTGACTTAGTGAGCCATTCCTGGTAAGTAACCAAAGCACTCTCATCTCTTGTGCCCTCAGGTAAATATGAAACCACATCTTGACCTGACATTAGCACATGGGATTCAGCAACTGAATTCTGCCTATTTTCTACCACACAGTGGAGCAATCCCCCAAATCCCAATTGCCTTGAAAAACACCATTCAGCCCTCTCACTCCCCCACCTTTGCCAGTGGCTCTTGGTGGTCTCTTGAGGCAGAAGTGACCCCAACTCTCTTCTGAGCTCCCACCTCCATTCTTATTTCACAGCATCTCCTCTACATCCTGATGAATTTTACCTGTAACACTGAGGTAAGTCTGGTTATACACAGCTATTAATAATCTGCTTCCTCTCCAATAACCCACTAAAACCACTGGGGTGCTGGGAAGAAAAATTTAATTTAACAAAAGCAGTCATCTGAAATAGTCCAATAGAGTGCAATTTAAGAGCGTATTAGTAGAGTAATTACATAATAATTAAACATCAAGCAGATGATGCTAAGCGCTCTATTTTTGTTGTCCCTGGGAGATCATTAGAACTGGCTTACTCTTTCTCCTAAGATGGTTATTGGACTTGGGTTTTTTTGAGGAACTACTGCTTAAAGTGAAGTAAATGCACTGGCACTGTTGGTGAAAAAATCTTACAGGTTTTGTGTTTTACACTGAAGTGGTATTGCTGCAACAAAATATACCGCCTGCCAATTAATAAAATGCATCTCTGTGTATACTTTCTTGGCATAAAGAGAAAAAAATTATCGAAAGCAGAAAAATGGCTTAAGAATTATGTAAAAAGAAACCAGGAAATGCTTCAAAGACACTGTTGACTGTTGTCAGCAAGAGAAACTTGCTGCTATGGTCAAAGGAACTGAAAGCTGAGTGCCTGATTTTTGACTGCAGCATACAAGAAATAGTTAAGATGAAAGCTTGCAGTGCAAAAGATGGATCTAGCAATTTTGGTTTTAAGGAGCTTTTTACAGGATAGGAAATATTCATGTTCTACTTCCTGATGATGAAAATGACTGCGTTTTAGCAGGCTGAAGACTACAGAGATGTCTTGTCACACAGGATAACGCTTCCTCCAGGCTCTCCGCCTTATATCAGCCTGGCCATTTCAGAGCCACTGACTTGTCTGCTGTAGTTCTCAATTATTTTTATAGAAGACAGCAAATGATTTAACAGCAGCTGAAAATAGTCATGAAGCTCATTAGCTATGGGGCAGATTGTTCCTTTTTGGCACTGCTCTTGCCGGGAGGCAGGGGTACAGGATGTTGAGGGAGCTGGTGCTAACTGCTCCAGCAAGCCTGCTGGGAGGCATTTTGTCTGCTTAGTTCCCAGAGCTCTCTTATTAGATGGAAATGCAGTAGGAAACAGCTCCCATGCTTTCAAAATACAGAACAGCCCACCGTGCTCTGTTTGCCCAACTAGCCAGCATGGCTGAAGGGATGGGAGAAAGGAAGAAAACTAATTTTCTGTTTATTTCAGCTTCTCTGGTGGAAGACTATCATTTAAAGGAATAACTTCTCCAGGAAAGGAGAATTTCCCCGAATTAAAGACCTTACAATGATCAAAGGAAAAAACTTTTAAGAGGCTCTTCCACTCCCTAATTGCAGATTATCTAAGTATAAATTCTTTATTATTCACCCAACTGTTATTTTACAGCAACTGATGCACATAGCAGAAGCCTTCCTAACAGTAAGTTGCACTTTTTTTTTTCTTTTTGAGGTATTAAAGACCTCCCCCAGCAAGCTGCAAAGATCAAACCCTCAGAGATGCCTCTCAGAGCTTGGATTGGCAACAACCAAGAGAAGCAGGCAGCAAACCATTCCTACTGCTAGTTGTGTAAATATTTTGTGCGCAATAATGTTGTGTGGCTTGTACTGTCTTCCTCTGCCCGGTACCAACTACTACACAGTCATAACTAAGCCCTTTTCTAGAAGAAAGAGAACAGTACTACAGATGTAACGCTAATATGTAGATGGTACCTGGTCACACATTAAGATTCAAGCTGTCGTTGCAGGCTACCTATTCAAGCACCAGCCCCTGAGGTCCTGCATGTTTAGCTGCTCTCACAGTCTTCTGTATTTGCCCTTTACTGTCAGGTGTAGGAATAGGCTTGTTGGGACTAACACCTTTTAATACTGTTCATCGTCTTATACACTGTAAGCATACTGTGCAGACTCTGTGTCCTTCAGAGGAGCCACAGTTCATATGACGCTCAGGGATTTAATTGGCAGTGGGTCCTCAATGGCTCCACAGAGGTGCTTGGCTTGCTTGTCTACAAGGTTAGCCAAGAAAGGAGGAGAGGAACCACTGAATTCCCTCTCCAGAGTTTCCTAGCATTGTTTATATGCAGTGGCCGCCTGTCCTATTCCCTTCTAATCCACCCATTAATTTCAATTTATCTTATTTTCATATCATTTTGATAACTATGCTCTCCCTCAGCATTACCTCCCTGTCTTCTCTCCTGGACACTGCAACTTCTTTAAACAAAAGGACAGCGCAGGTTTTCAGCACCTCCATTCCATCTCCCAAGATACTGCTTCACTTCATCTTCTTCTCAAAACACTACAACAAAAAAACCCAAGGAGATATAGTGCATGGCCAGCTCAGCAGCCAGTCTAAATCAGCACAGCTATTTGGAGTTCAGAAATAAAATATCCCCTTGACAGTACTTACTGTAGTCCTTCTTCTACAGTAGCTCTCTAAAAATGTTATCCCTCATCAGGCTGGCCAAGACTGATCAGTCACACTGAAGTTTGCTTTTGAACAGGTAGAAAGCACATCACCAGTAAAGAGATATGCTCCCCCAAAGAAAATATGTCTTCCTTGCCCTTTCCTCTTGCTGCATTTCAAACAACTTGTCTTTATTTAGGCATGACAGGGCCAACTTTAAAATACCAAAATACAAAATGTGAAGCTTATTAATATAGCATTCCAAAGGGCAAATAGCTTACTGGTAGTATGAGCTATTGAGTCACAGGGGTGGTGATGGCACATCCTCAAGCACTCTGTTATGATAATTCCTGGGATGAAGACTCCATTAATTTTCTGCATGACCAACAGCTGAGGACCAAAGCTGGCAGCCAATAATCTGTGAGTCCAGTGCAAGCGAAATACATGCACAAACAAGCCTTCCCATCATGTCCTAAAACATTAATAGCAGAATATAACAGATTATATACATCCAGCAAAAAAAGAATAATAAAGGAATTGTACATAAGAACTCTTACAATATTGTTTTTCAGAAGCATGATATTTCACTTTCCAAGAAGTTGTGCATTTGTCTCATTCATTACTAAATGAATTCTAAGGGTCTAAATAACTTCAAGTACTTTTCAAGGTATCAGAGAAGAGAAAGTAAGCACCTTTTCCTGTGTTTTTCCTTAAGGTGTCTATTACATGGAATGCATCCCCCCCAGCCAGTGACTTGCCCATTAAGACTTGCATGTCATTCTAGGAAGGGATTTCTGTGAATTCATTTTGGTTGGCTACTCATCACATTATTTTGTTAATAAAAAATGTCTTTTTTATTAACAAAATCATGTTCACCCATATTTTAAATGGCAGAATTTGCAAGAGATTTTTTAAAAAACTCCTTTTCTGGCCAAATCTTAATACTTCATTCAGAAACTTTGTGCCCTCTTACTGCAGTCACTTTTTCTTTTAAGAAGACATCACCTAATGAAGAACAGTTACCCAAGTACGTGTAGCTACAAGACCCGCATTTGGGCAGATAATTTGCCACCAAGTATTTGAATGTCCCAAAGTTTATTTCCAATGGAGGAGAACATGAAAAGCTACTAGAAACTTAAAGACTACAATTTAGTATTCTTTTGAAAAATAATTATAATATTATCCGTGGTTTTTCGCTTTTCTATAAAGCCACCTGACACAAACTCAAAAGGAACATACAATATGCTACCTAGAGAATGGATACAGACTTATTTAAACCAGGCATCATGCCAAGTTATTAGATAGCATATGGTAGAATTCTCACTTCTTTGTTAGCTTGTTCCTTTTTGACAGGTTCATGTAATTTGTTGTAAACAAAAATGCATAAACAATGATTCCCACTGAAAAGAACTCTTGTGTATCTGCCAGTACTGCAAAATATAATTAAACCTATGTTTAAATGATCTGTACAGCAGTCCCAGTTCTAGGGTTGGATGCAAGTGCTTTGCTGAATCAAAGCCATGTTACTGCCACATTTAGTAACAACCTAAAGTATGGTTACTAAAAGAAACATTTATTAACCAAAAGTTATATGGATTATTACAGAAAGTGTAAATATGACAATAAAGGGATAGCTTACGATTGAGATTTTACTCCCGGCGAACATCTCTCCCGGAACATTTCACCTTACAGGAAGGTCTGGGACTCCATATATGATCTATATATTGCCACAAATTTCCTACAGAAATAACGTAAAGACAAGTAGAGGAAGATCACATGCACACATTGCAAACCATTTGCCCCTAATCTGGTTGCCTTAATGCTTAGCTGATCTTTGCCCTTCCCTGACAGAAAAATTGCTATGTTTCAACACTATTTACCTATTAGATAATGGTATAATTTACTTATTTACTATATATTTTATATAGAGCACAATATATAACATATTATTAATGATCATTATAATGCATTAATAAAATTTAGTTTAATTATTTTACATATTATATATAAAATATGCTGATATAAATAAATAATTAGCTATAGATAAATGAAAGGTTTTAGAATTCATAGCCAGTCCTATTAGAAGTACAGGAATTTTAAAGTTTAGTAAAGTGCATTTCCATACTCAGACTCGATTTTCTGCTTTTGAAGTAATCTAACAAATAAAATACCAGCTGCAGTTTATGGCAAAAGTATAGCAGGTGCATCTAGTCAGTCAGAAAGTAAACCGGCAAAACCCCAGCAATTAAAAACACAGCACAGAATAAATACATATAAAAACCTCTGAGGAGTTTGAATAGGGTATTTATATTTTGTAAAACGTAAAAGAAAAATGTGAAATGAGAACTTTTTGGCTTACAAGGAGCTCTGCTTTCACTGAAATCACCTTTGTCTTGCTCCAAAAATCATATAAACCAATATAATTTCAAATCAAATAGGTTTTACGTTAACAAGAATGACTAACATGCTTCACTTCCCTCAGTGTCCTATCCTCTAGCTATTCTTTCTTACTTTCCTCCCAGAAGAACCTCATTTCTCAGGGATCTGGAAGGAATGTAGCACATACAAATATACTAATATTTCAGCAAGTATATCCATCAAAGAGATCTCATCTGAAACAGCTACTATGAATTAAACCCATAATCTTGGCTAAAAATGAAAAATAAACCCCTGTTATTCGAATAAAATTCAAGACTCAAACCTGTCAAAATATTCTGTTTCCATTTCTCTCGTCTCAGGATCTTTTCCATTCTTTTTTGCCTTTTTTTTAGCCTGTAAGGAAGACACTGCCTGTCACTGGTTATGACTAGGTATAGGTTTACAACAGAATGGGTTCCATTTGTGATCAAAAAGGTTTACTTTTTGGAAATCTGGCCACAAAACAGACTCCATTATAATACCTTGGAGCCTGGTGCCTAGCAAATGTAGAGCTGTAAGACATCAGTCATATCTTCCTCTCCTTCAAGAACCTCTACTAAGTAAGTCCCACTGGTATGCCACCTGGTCACCTTTACTCTCTTTGACCCACTTTGGTCACAAGGGTCTGGTTGAGTCTGCACTGCTTGCCATACTCCCTCTCCCAAACCACCTCAGCTCTCCAGCAGCCTTAACTCTAAGTGTGGGGCTTATGGTCCAGGACAATACTTCGAGAAGTTTATACACACTCCAGCATCCACGTGAAGGTGCCTGCAGCCGTCCCCGGTCTTTTGTGTGCTGCTGCTGGGTACTGCTGAGAATATTTTTGCCTGAAAGAATGCATCTCCCATTTCCGAGCCTGTGGCAGGGAAAATGACCTTTAGATAATATGAGAAGCTTCTGGTTTGTAATTCCTTTGTAAAGTCAGCATTTCCTGAGGGGGCAGAAAAAAAGGGTTATTTTTCTCCAGAAACCATCCGGAGTTCCTTTGTATGAGTTCCCACACACATCCACCTTGTACTCAGCACTTTGCAGCTACCAATTATCAGTACAAGGTAAGGATTTTGAAAGTAATCGCCAAACACATTCCTAAGTAATTGTATTTTTTATTTTCATTGTATTGCTCTCTGAAGAAGGGCTGCAGGGCACACACCGCTCTAATGTGCCAATCTGCCAGAAGCGGATGGGCTGGGACAGCAGTCAGGTCACTTTGCAGTGGTATTAATACTGCTGTTATTTATATAAGTCAAATATTTACCTAAACCTTATCCCTCCCTCTGGAGTGAAAGGTCTTTCTCTCTCCTGTCAAATAGCTTGCTTATTCCCACCTGCTTTTCTAACCTGTCAGAGGGAGATATATGAAGAAACTCCCCATTTATTTTCAACACAATTTTTTCCATACAGAGAGATTTCCGTAAATCAATAAAAGATCCTTTGAGCAGCTTCTACCACAGCCTCAGCCTAATTGTAATCATTCACAACATTTTCTTCCTGGCAATAAGATCCCAACTTTCTTTTCTCACTGAAGTGGCAAGCTGTTTTAGCAAGCTGTGTTAATTGCCCATTGTAATACTCAAAAATTCCAATGTCTAAGCAGAAGATAAAAAGGGACTAGTAGCGAAATACTAAGGAATTAATGCAGCATACACAGAAAGCTTAAAAAAAACCTCAAAACCTTAAAATGCAAACAGAATAAGCTATACTTGCAAAGTCAACAAAGTAATTGCAGTGGCCAAAGGCTTCTCCCTCTGATTTTGCAAAACACAATGTGATTTGTCAACAGAAAGAGCATTTCCTTGTTCAGAAAAAAGTTACTGTGTTTTTTCTGAAACTCCTGTCCTTAAGATTGTGTGCTCTGGGAACAGATGGCAAACCACATGTCATAAAACAAAACAAGAATTTTAGACAGAGAGATGAAAAACAAGTTTTCTCCTTCAAAAACAAGAATTCTTCATTGAACTCCTGAAACCGCTGTAATTTCTCATTACATAAGCTAGTCCGACAGGGTCTCGAATAAGTCAGCTGTCTCCTGAGAACTAAATTTAAAGATGGGGATGATATGAAGTACCAAAAAGACCTCAGACACCGCTCTGTCACTGCTAACTGCTGCAGTTGTCTAGAAGTTTTAGAGACACTGGTTTCAGCATTCTGTGATTGCTGGTCTGGCTTTTCCCAGAAGCACGGTGACCATCAGATTTTTTTTTTCTTCAGTTCTTTCTGTTTCTCAGAGGGAGTCATTTTATTGCCCTCTTAGCCGCATTGGTGAGGAATGCAATGGACATGCAACACTGCAGGGAAATTCCAACAAACGCTTGGCACATTAAAAAGGGCCATTGGCTATTGTTCCCCATCAAATCAGAGATGGGTTGTCAGCAATCTTCCCAAGATCTTTTGTGCCAAGTAACCTACAGTGAGCAGACTCTTTTTATCTTATGAGGAGAAAGCTGTTCCTCTAGCAGTCTCAGATATGTCATAATCTTAGGTTTCTCCAGCATGTGTTTAGGAAGATTCTCTCATCTGAAAGGAGCTTTCAAAAGCCTGAACTGAGTGGGAGAAGGAAGAGGGATGACTGAAACTGTGTCAGAGATGCAAAACGTACAGAGAGGAGCTTTCCTGCAGCTTCCCTCACCTGCAGAATCAACCCCAGTTTGGTCCAATTTTCAGGAGCAGGAAGGCAATGAATGGGCTGGCATGGGGCAGCCACCCCATGGGGCTGTTTCCTCAGTTTTCAGGACAGTATGCACTCCAAAGTAACTTTTTATCTTCTCCCAGGAACAGAATAATTGAATGTGAATAGGACAGCTGTAGATATTTCATTGAAGGAGAGTAAAATGTAAACCATAGCAAGGATTCATATTAAATGCATGAAATAAAAGCAAGTATTCATGTACTCTATTTCAAAACCAAGACAAATTTCACTTCTTACTTTGCTGAGCCACCGAAGCAGCAGGCCACGTCTTGCTTCTGGAGTAGTGATGACTTTTAGTGTAGCCTGTTTTATACAAACAGAGGAACTGATTAGGAACAGCTAGACGGTAAGTCTATTATAACTGTACAAACTCCTGCAAGCATATAAATTTCTGCGTTTTGGTGGTGATGAATTAGTTTAGTATGGATTTATATAAAGTCCTGGCAAGAATGAATTATTTGGATAAATCTTTTGCTCTCAAGACTTTATCTGGACTGATATCATCTTTATAATTTTGTTATATTTTATTGAAGAAAACTGAAACATTTGAAGACTCAGATAAATGAATTATTAAACCCAGTTGAACGTTCTTCTTCCAATTATTTGCCATATGGAGAGAGTAGATTTTTATAATAGAATTGGACGTAATGAAATTTGTAAAATGAGAAATTGAAATGAATTAAACACATTGATTTTTCTTCTACAGATGCAATTTTCTCTTGATGTCTCTTTCACTTTTTTCACTATCTTTAGTGGGATCACTAAGTACCATATTTAGTAGGCACCTGGCATCTCCAAAGCAAAAGAAATTGATTTTTGTACTAGCACAGCAGTACAGTAACAAAACTGCAGTTTTTATTCACCTGAGAATGTTTCCCCCAAGATTCAGTGAGTCTTGGAGAGCACATGAAAACTTCAGAAGTATTCACATTGATCCAACTTTAGGCACTTATATTAGATAACCACGAAAACTAACTAAATCTCCACTTGCCATTTAAATTGCTGTGGTCAACTCAGAGCACCTGCAATAGCGACATGCTTTGAATCACCCTGTGGAAGCACTTTCAGCTCTTTCCACTGATCATAGAGCGGTCCTAGAGCCATTAACCATGTAGCAGCCTAGCTAGCTGAGGTCCCAAGCTTGAGAAGGTCTTGTCTTCCCATCGCAAGTGCTCACACATTGCTGGGAAGGGAGCTGCTGGTGATGCAGCGGAGCTCGACTCTGCCTCTCTGTTTTGCCCTAATGCTGCTCTTGGCTGCACCTGGTAACCTGCCAGCAAGGGGGACGGCTGGGCAAACAACGCAGGAGTGGGCCATGCCACGCTCACTAGTGCGATATATGCAAGGGAATCTATCTGCTGGGAATTCACTAGCTGGCCCAAAGCCACTTCATGATGAGACAGAAACAAAAAGCCAATCACAGCACACTGAAAATCCATTAATATAAACACTGCACCTTAGATACCTGAAAGACTGCCCCTGACATCTCAAAGCTATTAATTTATTGGAACTATAGAGAGAACGAGATCACTGCTGAATATGATTAAAACTTACTGTTAAAAAAGGAAAAAATATTTTCTGAAAGTTTGTGAAGAAAAAAAGAAATCCCTTGTTTTTCCTAGCACTTACAGGATTCAAAAAATGCTGCTTGCATTTGCTGAAAATAACCAAAAATTATCTGAAAGGACTCATGATGGTGCTGTGCTATTCAGTTATGCTCAGAAATAAAGAAATCATCTTTCATAAGCACTGAAAAAAAGAAATCCAGGAGGCCAGTTCAGCAGTCAGTCCTGTATTTATCTCAGAAGGAAGGAAGCAGAGGGGATCATCTAGTTCCAGGGTCTTCCTCCTTTTGATCTTTGCTTGCTAAAAGAGCTGTTTTCTCTTTAAGACTTCAGATTAGAAAGAACTCATATCACCTGTATAGTCACTGAACTAAGGAGTTGAAAGGTACTGTAGGGACTGTGCAAGGTATCCAATGCTTGATCTACAGGGACAATACTTGTCACTGGGCTTTGTCTCTCTATTGTACTGCTACTTTTCTAACTAAGTATGACAGAGTCATTTTCTTCTCTTAGTCACTCCCCAAACTGCAATGAGCTACTGCCTGAACTGTCTCCATTTGTACAGCTATGATGCCGTGCTGTCTAATGATCTCTTGTCCGTTTTAATACATTAAGCCATCTGCCAACAACAGAGCACGAATAACAAGATTCAATCCATCTCTAATATGAGTGTAGCTCTCTTCTGCGCTGCTTCCACTCATTTGATTAGCTTTCCTTCCATTTCTGTTCAGGATGGAAAAAAACAATAGCATCTTCAATTTCCTATTTTCTGCAAGTACAAACATATATTATGTCAAAATTCATCCTAATGTAAGCATAATATCTTTTATTTACTTCAGCTAAGTAACACAAAAGAAAGGCTGTGCCACTTACTGAGAAGCTAACAGGGAGACATTTGTCTAAATTTTTACAGGTAACCTTATGTCTTTCACTTGAGACATACGGCTAGTTTACCACCTTCACTTGTTAAGCTCATATTCCAGGGTCCCGTCTATTGTCCTATTGATGCCTGTTACACCAACCTAAATTACAGGAACTGAATAGTGTTCTGCAGGATAAATAACTTACATGATAGGGCAGATTTACAGTGTAGCTAAAGGAAAGATCCCACGAGAGTCTATTACAGATGATCACCACTTTGAGTTGATCGAGTATTTTACCCTGTTTTAATAAATGAGCCTGAATTTGCCCACACAGATTCAGGATCTAGAGAAGCACTAATATCATTAGGACAAAAAGTTAGGCTAACATGAAAACAACCAGAAAACCCTAATTGTCAGGATGCTGAAAATGAAGCATTTCCTCTGCATGGGAATCTCAGAGCAAAGGGCTGAGTGCTTCTGCCAGGATACCTTTACAAGCTGCTGCCCTGGTGAACGTCTGAACTCCGTGCAAGTTGAGACATCTGAATTCCATACATCCGTTCACTAACTTCAGTGATCATACACAGCCTGACATTTTGGGACAAATTTTGTCACTGCCTCACTTTTCACATGTTCTCAAAATATCTGTGCATATAATATCCAGGATCAGGATCAGCATCAGATTTCACTTTGGTTTTCTTACCTAAAGCATCTTAGACATTTCTTTGTTTTTACATTGAAAATTCAGATGCCTTGAGGAAATCTAGATACCATATTGTTTTGGGAGAATAGATATGGAATCTGATTCCTATTTACACTGCGGTATTTTGGCAGTGCAGAGTATAATTTACACCTTCATCCATGGGAAAGTTCTTTGCACTCCCAGAGCAAATTAGAGGTATCTTAGTATGAATAAGAATGAGAACCTGTGAGACATTTCTGATATAGGTTCTGCTGGAAAACTGTGTTCTGCTATCCTGGCTGCTTCGACACGCTATTTTCACATTTTCTGCAGCTTGTATGTCAGGACAGTCTAGCGTGAATATGAGACACACATTGACTTCTTCACAGTAAAGAAGAGAAGACTTAATTTTCTGCTTCAGAAAACAGAATTGCTGGTTCAGAAGGTCATCAAAAGCCAGTCTCCTCTATGGAGAGAAAACACGGAAAAAGAGTCTTGTAAAGGAAAACTCTCATATGCCATTAGATCCTAACAAGCTGACTTTTGGTGGTGCATATGAGAGAAGATGGAGAAAGTACAGAAGGCAGATTTATAACTTTGCAAAAAGACTAGTGCTACTTTTTTGCACAAATATTTATGTATTTATTTATGCACTGGTATAGTAGCTGCAGCTAAGAGTTCTTCTTCAAAACTTTAAGACTGACTATAAGAAATGTTTAATAAGGCAATTTGTATGTTGAAGCTATGATGAAAGAAAACAGGCTATTGCAACTTCAAATGTATGTTTTGAACTATTACAAAACAGAAAAGAGAATTTTTCTTGCACAATTTCAGACACAGAAGTCTGCAAGAAAACTAACTCCAAACTGTCTTTATAAGCCTTGAATTTTAATGAGAAATCTAATGTAAATGAATAATCTAAATAAGTACAGAAATCAACACTAAAAATTCTGTTCATGGTGGTCATATAAAAAAAGAATAATCTGTGCTCTTTATCTCCATGTGAATTTTAAGAGATAAGTATGAATGGCACCAGACTGATCTTTTCCAGAATTTATCCAGTTCTCTATTGTCAGCGAAGAATTACCCTTTAGGAACTCTGTAAAACTAGGAGTCTTCACAGAATCTAACTAAAATCATCCGTCTCAGGGGCTATGAGCCATCCTTCGGAAGTCTGCCTTTCTCTCCTTGACTATGCTAAAACAATTAAGAATCTTGTAATCTAGAATAACCTACATAAATGGTGAGAGCACCCCTCCAACTATCAAAGCAATGGAACAGTTTCTGCTGAAGCCCATTGTATTTCTTAGTCATATTACTGTAAGTACTAAAGAGTTTAGAGCTGGACATATAAAAGCTTTGACACGTCTAGCAGTGACACACTTCAGATATTCTGAACTTGCTGTTGCCTCCACAGTAGAACATACCAATCTCTTAAAAGCATCATTTTCCACCAGTAAGGGTTTCCTAGACAACTAAATAAGTGCTCTGGGGAATGTTTTGTCACCTATGACACGACTGCATTCAAGTATAAGACACTTCAGCCTTAAGAAGATTTAAAACTCCTATTTGTTGGTTTGTTGTTTTAGTACTGGGGCTTCTTATTTGTTGTCTTCCTTCAGCTTCAAGACTTGTTTTGGTGGACAAAGTGAAAAGAATGTCACACAGTGAGCTAAGCAGCTCAGCCAATTCAAACAATGCTCCAAAATATAGGACACAGCTCATTTTTCTGCTTCATTTGGACTGGTCTTAGTTTTCGCAAAGCAGTTCCATATTGTGTTAAAATAAACAAACAAAACTGGACATCGTAACAGGGTCATGACTTTGATTCTTTGGATCCCTGGGGTGTGCTCTTACTCAAATTCTTTTCCTCTGTGAAACAGTGAATATATACATTTTACTCTGGAAAGTGGAACAGCTTCAACAGATAAGCATAGCAGATAGAAAACTCTGACAGTGAAAGCACAAATTGCATGGATTATAAAACAGTGATTTTGCAATGCTTATAAATGGACTACATTTAGGAGATTTTCAAAAGAGAAAGATATTACTGTTTTATAACTACCATTCTGCAAAACAGCATGCCTTACTCAAAACTTTTTAACATGATTTACTGGACTGAAATCAAGGCAGAGCACATAAAATAGCAGCCCAAATGGAGCTTGCCAAAATTGGACATAGTCTATATATATAGAGAAAAAAAGGCCTAACTCTCAAGCACTGTGGCACCCACTGGAAAATATAGCCCTAATCTAGCCCTGCATGATCCCTGTGGAGGAGTATTTAAAGATGGCTTGCTAAGTTGACTCCTAACTTATCAGCATCTCTTCACAAATAGCCCAAATGAAACCAGAATTTTCATCTTCCTGATGAATTACCCTTTAAATTTCATTGAAAGAAATTCAGAAGTTCAAATGCCAAATTTCAACCTCATCTCTTTGACTGAGCTATTGTTAAATAATAGAAATTGAAGTAATTATTTTCTTGTTCCATACTCCTATGAGTACAGATCCTTATATATATACTACTTATTTACTTAATAAAGCACATCTTCACAGAGTAATATTTTCACCAGTACTTACAGCGGAATACTTCAGTGCTGCTGATGTTCTACCATGAACCTATGTAACTTGGAACTGGCACCTACTCAGTGACATGAAACCGAAAAAGATTTCTTCTAGAGTCTTTATAATACATAAAAGCACATGCTTATAGTTTTGCTGAATTTTCAGTATTATCTGTAGTAAGGGATAAAAGGTCATAACCATAGATGTAACTAAAATTTCTTTTAAGGCAGAAAAGTTGTGAATAAATCAGAACCTCTTGTTGTATATTCAGATAAGCTCAACTGGGAAAACTTCCTTTTTTAAAATGTTTAAACTTAAAAGAAATCTAAAAGCCAAATTACCTCTGAAAGCCTGTAGTGCTTGTAGAAGAACAGATTAATACATCTCAGAATGAATACATTAGCAATGAAGATACAGAATGCTTGCATCAGGTTTTCCTGCAACACTTCATGGTATATTAAATAATTAGTTCCACAGAGCAAAGCAGAAAGGTAGAAATGTATTTCCAGAAAGCTAGAAATAACTCACATAATTCTGTATTACATGTGAATTGCTTTGCATTTTAAAAGTTCAATGGATTCTGGAAGCACCATCCCGCTAAACACAGTACATTCACTATAACTCAAATATTTTAACTGGAAATAAAAATGGAAATCAAAAGTGAAAACCACAACTCACAAAATGCCAAAAGCAATTCATGTGTTAAGGGTCTTCACAAAACTTACTACATTTGAGCATGGAATCCAGCATGGGTTTCTGTCTGCACAGAACGTTGACTGAAGCATCTGTGTAGCACAGTGGGGATGAAAATGGCAGTGGAAGCTGTATAAAGTGAATTCTGCTCCAGAACGGCTTATGCACACAGAAAGGCTGCATGTGTTTCGTTCATTTGCAGTAGCCTAAGTAACTATTGGCTAATAACTTCCTCGTTAGTTATTGCTCCACTGGATTTAATGAATCCCAATGGAGTCTGGGAGTATATAACTGCAAGTTTGTCTGCCTGCTTTCAAGAGAAGTAAATATACCTCAAAAGGCAATCTTTTCACTTACCATTAAAAGAGGGACAAGGAAGGATCTATATCATTCCTCAGTGTAGTGTTAGCTAACACTACCTTGAAACAGGTGTCTGCCCAAATCTACTGACGTTTGCTTCATTTCTAGACATAAACTGTATATTGAAACATACTTTGATTCTGGACATACATTGATTAACTTGATTAACATACTGTTGAGACTTAGTTGTAAAAGGGAAACACAAGGAAATAAGTCAAACAAACAGAACTCCAAATCAAACAACAAAAAAAAAAAACAGATAACAAACTGAAGACCTAAAGCAAACTTGTGACCTCAGCTACACATAATCTCAGGAAACTCTGGAGAGAATAGACCGGCAGCTGCCAAGAAAGGCACGCAGAAGTACATTAAGTCATGAAGCCACAGTAAGAGAACACTGGAGGACAAAGATTAGACGTTCAAGTAGGAAAGAAAACAGACAGACAGAATTCTGGGCCATTGATTAAAGACCTAAGTGGGGAAGTAAGTAACTGAAGAGGAACATTAGGGAGATAATTCAGAAAAAGAATTCCATTTCTGCTCACTCAATTTAGGGAAAGTAGAACTTTTACAGAAGAAGAACATAAGGAATTAAGAAGGTAAAATAAAATACTAGTACCTGGAACAAGAAGGAACAGTTACTTAAGTGTTTACCCTGAGCAGATTGCCAATTTAAATCTTTGCTAGTCGGTTCTTCATATACATGAAAAATACCTCTATAATGGAACCACATCTCTCTCTAGTGCCTGACTGCCTCTTCCCTCCCCTCTGCCCTTCTTCTAAATAATGAAATTCAATGTCAATTTAAATCCATATTGGTACATTGAATCCAAAACTGAATATCTGTAAATGGCAGGTAAGGATACACATCTTTGGGTACTGTTCCTTCCTTTACCTCCTTTGATGGAAGTTTTCTCTTCTCTTTCTGCAGCTCACAGAAAAAGCGATGGTCCTTTCCTGCTGTCTCAGGACACAGAGTTGTGTTAGGAACAATACAATGGAGCAAAGGATTTCAGCTGAAAAGCAGCGTCCTGAAGAACATTTCTATAAGAGATAGTGGCAAATGTAATTTTTGAGAAAAGTTCCCTGAACCATGCTCATCTTTCAGCTGATAACATAAATCCCACCCATAGCCACCTTTGCTTTAAATGCTTCCATTTTTTGCCGTTTCTCCTTCTTTTACTCTTCCTTTGCTTTACTTTCCCTTTCCTCCCCAATTAGCAACAAGTTATTTGTTTCTTTGTCTAAGATGTTACTCATTTCCCCTTCCCAGGTTAATTTTCCCAGACTGTTTTGATTCTCTCTTGCTGCTCATCCAGTGAGACAGCCCTGGAAGCTAATGTTTTCAAATGTCACCCCCACTACATACTCTAAAAGCTTCAAATCCAGCATATTCAAATAAGTTCCAGGGCCAGTAGCTTGTCAATCTCTTTCTTTTCCTTTATACTTAGGACAGTGACAGTCATTCACTGTAGATAAAACAAGGCCGTGACAAACAGTTTCTGAGCATACCTGACTAGATTATCTAATCACATTTAGATCCAAAAGACCAGTACCTTCAAAGGAGACTAATCACACATGTCAATGTTATTTAAGGCAAAAAAATATTTAGAGCCACAGAATTTCGATTGAACAATAATTTTACAAAAATTCAAATTCATGGTGAATTCAATGTTCCTTAGAACCTGCTTGATCACAAACAACAGGAACAAAAGCATCCACGTTCCTCCTCTCCAGTGTGCTGTTGCTGTGCCTGCAACCATTAATGCTGGACAAGGGAACCGTTTGTGTACTTTCATATCTAAGGTTCAAGGGCTCTCTCTCTAACGATCAGCATCGTTATCGGTTTTAGCAAGCACTAAAATGACAGCTTTCACTCAAAGGTGAAAGGCACCATATTTCACTATTAATTGCCAAAGACATTTATTGTTCAGCCTAAGAATTTAATAAAACTACAGAATTTCATACACAAGGAGTATCAGCCACTATTTTGGCTTTCCAAAAGAAGATCCCAATGAATCATTTTACCAGCATGAAATGTGTTGCTCAGACTTCAAGTTACATTAACACTAGCATTAACTATTAAAAACTGGCAAAAATACCACTAATAGATGAAGCATCATTTAAATTAAATTCTTAATATTTTTTCCTATTTAAATTAATGTATAGGAAATGGGCATACCCAACTTCAAAAGCGATATTTCTTTTTGGTGAGGAAGAAAGTGAAAATGAATTTTCCACTGAATAAAACTTAATTACCTTTGTTTTGTTTAAAGTAATTTTAGGAACCAAAATGAGCACTTGAGCTACCACAATTCAAAATACATGGAGGTACTTCTGAAAGAAATGATAAGGTAATACCTAAGTGGTTTCAAAGATGAATTTAGATATCTAACTTTGGACATCTCTACTTGAAAATCTCTACTTGCATTTTCTGTTATAATACATGTTATAATGATACAGCATTTATAAAAATATTTTATTATAATCTTGCCAAGTAACAAAAGGAAGGGTTTGTTTTTTTTTTTTATTCAGCCTATGGTGTTGTAATTTGCTGTCACAAAATGTTGTGGAAACTGAAACTATAAGCCAGTCAAAGCCGAGAAACATTAATTGAAAAACTGATTCCCTCATAGATATTTACGTAATGGGTGGGCAAATAGCTGGTTCAGAATTAACTCCTTTCGGGGATATTTTTCCACTTTCCAGCAAATAATCCCATCACACATGCCCTGCTCCTACCAAAATCCCCTTTGAATTTGCTACTACAGAGTTTCACAAGCTGTGAGCCAGGTGACCCCTTAAGTCTGACTAAGTATGGAAGCTATTATGATGAAACAGTAACATCCAGCAACCACGAGGCTAAGCCGCCCTTGCAAAAAGCACAGAAATAAAGGAATATGTACAACTGAAAAAGTTGTACAAATCAAGAGTAATGTTTCATTTCAATGTTTCTTCAAGTAATGTAGCTATTCATCCTTACCTCTGCTTCGTTCTCAGTGACACTGAAGGGTTATCTTCATATTGGATCTTTATAAAGCAGAAACAGGCAACTTGCTTCTGAGACACTGCATAACGCTGTCTCGCTGAAGGATTTCAGTAAGGGCTAACACTAGTTGTCAAAATCTGCAGCTGTGAGATTATACAATTTCCTTTGTGGTTTTTTTTTTCCTAGGAGTGGAGAAAGGGAGAGATTTATTTTAATACACAGTACCTACCATAGTTATTCTTAGGCAAACCTACATGAAAGCAATTAAATGTATCGGATGTAGATGTTAATTTTATTGAATTCTTTAAAATTTTTCTGAATTATCACTTTAGGGAAAAGTCTTAAGTTTATTCTTAAAAGTCATCGCTCACAAGACTTTTCCCTGCACTGAGAAAGTAAGTAGTACTTTTTCTTCCTTGTCTCTCTCTTCCTAGTTTATAAATTGTTGAGTTGGCCTGCGCAAAAACCAGAGGCTAATCACCAGGAGGTAGGTGTGCTTCTAACTAAGTTTACAAATGGTCCAGACCCACTGAGTTTATAAAAGAAAGCAGCTGGTGGTGGGTTTGGCTTATATATATATATTTTATTTTTTTTTTTAAATTTAAACAAAGAATTAAACAAATGAAAATATAACATCCAAACAGAGTAACTGGAGTAATATTAACAAAACACGATCTAACAGAAATCAAAATCAATTAAAGGTCAAAGTAATACATCAATATGTTAGCCTCAATACTGGTTGAATTATATTAATTAGATCAGAAGATTAATACTGTGACTAATCAATGTTTGTAAAGAATAAAGGTGACAATAAGCTAACCTAGTTGGCTAGTTATAAACTCAGCTGTAGAATTCATTAATGTTGGTCATAACTCAGCTTAGGAGTTTATTAGATATCTTAAAACTGAAATCAAAGTGTAAGTCGCAATGTAAAAAGCAGCTCATTTCATGTAACTAAGCCTTTTCTCCCTGGCCCCACATTCTTCCTCTCCTAGCAAGAGCAAAAAAAATATTAAAAGGAGCTCTAAAAGCAAAATGTTGTAACCTTTTCTGACTTCTAATAGTAGGACATGAGAACTTTTTCCTGTTTTCCTTGAATTCAAGAACTGATGCTCATACGCACATGGCTACAGATTCAGACAGTAGAGCTAAAGACCAGAAAAAGGCTGGACTCACTCTTTATAGTTTTAAAGAAGTAAAATAAAATAACCATGAAAAGGAAACAGAGTGAGACTTCTTCCTGAACCACTGACCTCTCATGGGCTTCTTGGTTGGGAGCACAAACTACAGCTACAAAACATAGTCTCCTGGAACAAAGCTTTATCATCAAAGGTTTTTTCCAGAAGCGGGGACACAAGTCAAATACTCACGCAGAAAATATCTTAATATCACAACTACTGCCACCTAAGGCAGTTGTTTTTTTGAGAGATTATGAAGTTTACCAGTTTCTCCCAAGAATTTTCCCTACTCCAGGAGGTAACAAGGGAATTTTTCTGCTGTTAAAGTTTAACTTGCTCTCAATAAAGCTAAGGGCTTTAGGGAGATCTGGTAAAATGCTCTTCTGGAGCCATGGAACTTGGTACAATCAAACCCTATAGAAGAAATATTTCTTAGTATGTGAGTTGTCTTCTATACTTCCAAGCTGTTTTCAGACAAAGTAGATTGACTAGTGTCTCTTTCTTTCTTACAGTA
This sequence comes from Cuculus canorus, assembly GCF_017976375.1. Taxonomy (NCBI): domain Eukaryota; kingdom Metazoa; phylum Chordata; class Aves; order Cuculiformes; family Cuculidae; genus Cuculus; species Cuculus canorus. The sequence goes on from NC_071407.1 coordinate 8,254,232, forward strand.
TATCTTCGGCAGAGTTACATGTAGGAGGGTAGATAGCTCATGTGCTTGCCCAACCATTGGTTGAAAACATTATCAAACTCAAAATAACATGGAAAAGACAGACCAATCACTGTATGATTATATTTCCCTAAAACCATGTGTGTTTGATTGCTAACACAAAAATAATAATCCAGCTAAGAAAAAACAGTAACACATATTTTAATGAGTCAAATTATAGAAACTTGGATGCAAATTTCATCTCAGAACCTCTAGCTACTAGAGACATCCACAAGAATGACTTATTTCAGTCACTGTCATTTTAAAGCAAAATGAAAAAAGAAAATCTCATTTTCAATTATCTTTCTAAAAACTCTGTCCAGTCAAAACTATAAGGATTACACCTTGTGTATTTCAAACACAAATATTTAAAATTAATATTAATAATATTACAATATATTTGAGGCATTCATAAGAATAATTTTGTGGCAGTGGTGTATGTCATAATAGTGCTGCTAGAGTCTGGAGTTACATTTCCAGCAATTTAGTCTAGTAGAAAAAATTACAGCAGTATGAAACTCCACAGGCTAAGATAAATCCAGCAAGGACATAAATACTTTAATTGTAGACTATCGCTGTCAAAAAGGAGTAGTTTTGTTTTGTAGTGTAATCCTCATCTGCAGACTACGTATTCAAGACTTTTATAATTAGTCATCAATGAGATTATGAAAGGGTTGACTTACTGTTTTGAAGACACGACTGCATTCAGTAGTTGCAAAATATGCATGTGTATGGTACATCATGAACCTTTTAAAACCCTCCTAACCATGTATTTATGTAATTGGAGCTATTTTGCTTTATGTCACAGCAAATGAAGAAGAAAATAACAAATAATTAAAGCCGCATTCAGGAGTGATAGGAAGTTGGCAGCTGTGTGAATAGAAAAAAACAAACATTAGATTCCTTTCTGTAGCAGTAAAATACTGTTTGCAGTGTCTTGTTTATCTGTGAGTTTCATATAAACAAAAACACTAGCAATGGACTAATACTACCTTCCTACCTACTCAGAAAGGAAGTGGGAGCATTAACTTCATAGAAGTGCAAACTGATCAATAAGGCTCAGCCAAGCCAAAAGTATAATTGTGTGTCTTTCTCTGTCTTTATAAAAATACATCAGAAATACCAGTCCAGCAAAATATCAGAAAAAAAAAAATCCATGAAACAACTCTTCTTCATCTGATATCTCTTACTGTGTTAGTTATGTGTTTGTATATATATGTGTGTGTGTTTATAAAACATTACAACTCACTAATTTTTCGGTGGACTCCAAGACAGCAGTCCAAGGCTCACAAAACAACTGCGTTCTGAAGCTTAGTCATTGAGGTTTTCTGTCCTAGTTCAATGTTGTCTTGAGAAAGGTGTGCCTATTGTTACCATACAGTAGATCAAGGATTGGTAAGTTCCAAAAGACAGGCACAGCCTGACCTGGTGGGACCTGATCCTGCCCATGGCAGGGGGGTTGGAACTAGATGATCCTTGAGGCCCCTTCCAACTCAAACTATTCTATGATTCCACGATTTTTTATAACAGGAAAAACTTTTACAAGGAAAAAAAAAAAAAAAAGTAACAACATGATAATGTGTTTCCATGATCTTAATACACAACAGATGCTAAAACTGAAAAACAAAATCTAATACACAACAACATGTGAAAGCGGTAATAGTAACGATAAGTGTGGAAGTGCACAGGACAGTAAAGAGTGAAATACAACTGACTAGTCAAGCAGATCAAGGAAGTTAGATTTTTTGAGGGGTTAGATCAGTTTAAAAATATGAGAACATTAAAATAATGCAATTATAAACAAAGATCCCCTTCTTCCGAGAAGTTTTATGCAGGAAGAGCCCCTGAAGCTATCCATATTTCAGTGAATTCTCTATCAAAGCAATGTTAAGTACTTATAAAATAGGAAAAAAAATATTTCAAATTTATGTTTTATTAGTTTGATTATGTGATCTGGATTTGAACTTTCTACAAAACATGCTGAAGGACATTCAAGCCATATGGTAACTTTCCAACAAGCTGGTTTTGTACATCTGCTGGCTTCTGCATGTCAAGTGCTCCAGATAATTTTACTTGAGTCTCTTCATCACACAAAAATAATGTCAACAAGCAATTCAATGAGTATGTGTAACAACACTTGTTATATATCTAAAGCTGCCAAATACAGAGCTAGTGCATTACTTGTATTTTTCAGTGTGTATCTTCACCGCAAGGGTTGGTCTATGTATTATTTAACTATTTTCTGAATAAATATCCAGTGTCTAATTCCATATAACTGACCTTGCAGTCAGTTTTACATTCTCCAGGTATGATAGTGTTCATTTATATGGCCAAAAGTGTCCTGAAGTAAGTCAACACTCCTATTTTAGGAGAGTAAATGTTGACATGTCTGCAAAAAACGTGTTATTGCAACTCCAGAGGCAGCAGGGAGGCAATAGTGTAAGACTCAATGGAAAGGAGACTAGAGGGAGGACAGAGAAACCATACCAAAGATGTTCTTTTCTGGAATTTCATGGAAGAAGAGCGGATTAGATTGGAAGGTTTGAGAGGCAGAGGAACCACTGGGTTAGGTGCCACAAATCAAGACAAGAGGTGATGTAGGTACTTCAAAAATCAGGACTCTGGCAGTGAGACACTTGGCACCCACAGGCCGAGATAGGGCTCCAGAAAAGGATTAGTCTAGCTCTCCATTTTCTGCAGCAAACCTCTGTCCCACCCACCAGGGGATTTGGCTGTGGGATCGGCACTGTGCTTGGGCTGGGCTTATGCCAATGAGTAATTACCTCTCTTTGGACAGCAGTGTTATCTGTGAGTAGTTAAATTTATGCTGTTGCTGCTGGTTTTGAGCATCATTTGCATTCCTTCTGATGTCTTAGTCTGAGATGCTATCTTGTAACAGAGTCTTGAGTTCAAGGCAGTCTTTGCAGGAGGCTAATATTTGACAGTTCAGGCTACACTGGTCAGTCATACGTAGCCAAAGGTAAATGACTTGCTAGGATAGTAAGTTTCAGAAGAAACAGAGCAAAACAGTTATTTTAAAACTACATAATAAAACAAACACAGAAGCGATCACTAAAACCAAATATACTTTTCATTCTTGTGGTTTAGCACCCAAAACTGAACAAATCAGTCACCATCCCTGGAGTTATTTAAAATGCATGTCTTTCCCTCTAGACTCCAATGTTGCTACAGAATTGCCAAGATGATCCCTCTACCACCGAAATGAATTTAATCTGGACTTTAAAATCAGGTGTGACTCCTGTACCAATTTGATTCCTGTAAGAGCAGCAGAAGAAGAGGATAGCTAAAAAGCATCAGTTAGTGATGCTTAAACATTCCGTGTATAAATATTTAACTAGCATTTCTCAATCTTTTTTCAGTTGAAAATGGGAGTCAAGCTGATTCGGAACTCAGAAATTGGATTCTGGTCCAAATTTAGATCACTTCAAGTTAAATTCTATCTGGAGCCAGTGAGCTGTTCTGCAGGTCTCAGAGTCTGTGGCCCTTCTTTTGAAAGAAGTCTTCATTCTCTCATATAGTTGCTGCCACCAGCTTTGTTAGCATAAAGCTCTCAGTGTAAGAGAGAGCAGACTTATACTTGGGAAAGGAAAAGGTGCCCTGGCAGATAGCATTAGTTTTCAAAGCCTGTGATATCTCTTTATTATCATCAACACTAGTCACTATTTCTACAAATAAGCAGTTTAAAAAATGAGTATAAACCATGCTTCAAATAAAGCATGCTCTTGGAATACCTCGTTTAGTAACTATTGCTTTTTCAGTTCTATAGAAAGATTGTTGCATTAAAAAAATATTACATTCTAGAGCTTTTATCCAAACACTTCCCATATAAAAAGGCATAAACATTTTTGTCTTATTTGACATTTCAAGGGTATTCCCAACATTTGTAATAACAGTAAACCAGGTGGAACAAACCTCTGAAGGGTATAAAACAGAATATCCAATCTTTTCTAATTACTTTCCAAAATCTTTATGTCTACTTCACATCTGCCTCCTCCATACAGGCTGCGTATCCCCCCAAGTAAACCTTGAAACAGTTGTTGCATTCTCAGGCTAAAAAAGAAAAGTGACATCTGGATCTAAAGTCAGCCAGATGGCAGTTATTCATTGAGGACATACAATTTCACTTTTCGTTTGACCTGCTGTAATCCATGATGCTAACCCCAGTGATATGAGATGCTCTGCTCTTCTGTGCTTTCAGTTCTCATCATTTGTGGTTCTTACGTGCCTGGAGAAAGCCAAATCATATGTTGTTTCTCTGCAGAAGGCTACATAAATTCTAATGTAGAGGAGTGATAATTCACAAGTAGAAAACCGAAGAAAATAATACTGGATTTCTGGTACTTAAAACCTTTAATCCTTCGCATTCAGATGATAAATGAATACATTTCGAAAGAAAATAACTATATTCATTGAATAATATTTTCTTTGAGAAAAACACGACTACCTATGACTGTGAGACTGCAGAATGATATGTAGAAAAGATTTTGAAATCCTTGTCTGTATTGATATATTTTTACGCATATATTAATTGTAGCAAAGATATCAATATGGCTTTAAAATGTTTTCCATCATTTCTTCCTTATCAAGATGGTCTAAAAGTATTTTCTTTCAAACTTGATCTTTCATATACACAGCCCCAAACCTTCTTCTCAGATACTTCTTCAGCCCCAAAATACTTCTCAGAATGTTCAAGATTTCATTCAGCTGGCCTCTAGACATCTCTGATATCGAGAATGTATTTTCCATTTTCATATACTCAGGCCATAGTTTTATTGTCATTGCTGCTTCTAAAAAGATACTGTTTAAAACTTCAATTTACGTAACCTACATGTAGAGCTGAAATAAGAGCTGAAAAAAGTTCCACATCAAACACATGCAATAAGTTTTGCTGAGACCATTAGCCAAATATCTTGACTTATAATATCATGGATAGAATTGCACATTTTAAGTATTTGCAATGCAGCTTACTTATAAAATCTGAAAAAAAATCCATGTTCCAGAGTACAAGAGTGCTGACTACATCCTCTTAATGTAGGAAAAATCTTATAAACCAAACAAACCTATGAATAGGAGAAATAATTTCTGATTTTGCAACAGAAGCAGGTTCTTAATCTTTTCCAATAAGCTTATGACTGCAAAGGAAATTAATTTCCCATTGGAGCAGACTGAACTACTTTACTTGATAGATTCAAATCAGAGCTGAAATCACTGATATTCCACTGAATCCTCTTCTCCTCTCAATGAAGTATGAAATTAGCAGAAGGGTTAGACTTTGAGAAAGCAGTTTTACGATATAATTTGGCCAAATCCAGATGTTGTGGCTACTGAGTACAAAAGTCAAAATCAACCAAATTTAAGGAAACAACTAACGTGTGGAACTTCTAAATGTCTTGCACTGCAGTAATTGCATTAATTGTAAAAGAATTACAAGTACAGACAGCAGATATGCTGGGAACTGTGGCTATGAGTCAGGTCAAAATAATTTAGATACATCAGTAAAGAACATAGAGTTATCTTATAGCACTGAGGGGTTTCATAACCTACATGGCTACATCTGCATTCTGAATCAATGCAAGAGATAAGTACTTACATTTTCTAAGGCAGAGTTACTCATATTTATCACGACGAATGCAAAACCTGGGAAAAACTAAGGATAAGAAACAGGCCAGAATAAAAGAAAAATTAAAGCTTGGGCTAGCAGTTACTGGAATTCTGTATTGAAGGTCTGTTGCTGTATATACACTGACACTGCCAACAGTCAGGAAGTCAGAAGAACAAGGAGGACACCTGTACATGGTCAGCCAGACAGAGACCACTACAGGATGAATGGAATTTATTCTGGCACAGGTTGCTATCCATTAGCTGTACCTGATAGTTAGAAGGTAAAAGGAAAAGAGGGTCTTGATTTGTTGAGTTTCAACTTTGTGCATGTAACAAAGCATATACTGCAGGTACTAAAATCTGTTTTTAAGCACTGTTGAAACTCAAAGAAAAGTAAGATCCAAACAGGAAGTACCTGATCGAATTTTAGTAAAAACACCATTCTTGATACACGAGAATAGAAAGTTATTAAGAAAGAGGGTTCCTAGACAAGCTACTAAGGGTTACGTGGTATAGAGAAAAAGTGATATTAGCAGAGAATAATTTATTAATACTCAATAATAATTTTAAAATCTACAAAAGCTCCCATCACAGATATGCAATCAAAGGTGATGGAATTCGGGTAGAAGAAAAGCAAGTAATCGCAGACAGAAATAATACTGTCAGAAACTATGTAAGGCTAAGGAACAGGTGAATTATATTGATTGAACAGGTAAAACAGAACCAGCATCATTACATTCTAAAGTAACATTCGCTACTAAAAGAATGAGGAATAGAAAAGTTCAAAGACAAGATGATGCAACAATAAAGCTTCTTGAACAACAGCAGTAGATAAGTTGTTTTTTATACTTGTAAAACTATGGAAAACTGGAGGGCAGCCATATTCTTGGAAAAGATCAATGTAGATACCAGGAACTAAGAAAAAGCACTGAAGAAACATGCAACTCTAGATCAATCTCACTGATACTGCATGGACACAAGGTTATTATTCTGGAAAGGATTCAAAAATTAAAAAAACAACTCAGAATATCGATTTGAGTTGGTATGACATACACTTGGAAGAGGCACAAGGGGCAAACCTCAGGATTGCAATCAGTCATATTCAAATATTTTGATGATCAGCTCTTTTGTTTGTTGACTTCACTGAAGCATTTGACTAGGTGTAAAATGATCAGTTATGGCTTATGATGCTTGAAATGGGTTTTCTATCACACTTAGATGAGCTACTGTGCTTGTTACCACAATCGTAAATTTGCTGTACAAATAGTGAGAAGTGCAAGAGAGGCTCTCAAACAATCAAAGTGTACAGGAAAGGGTGAGCTATATCATCCTATGTAGCATTCCAGCAGAGAGAGCACAGAGGAATACATCAAAAAGTTTGAGAGGCGGTCTATGCAAACTGTATAAAATTGATTACCAGCTGGTCTGAGGATCCACAGAACACGTTGACATGGTATATATAGCTGCAGTGTAGATACTCAGTTAATCTCTAAGTAAAGAAGTGGTCATTCTATGGTTCTAAAGGAGAAGAAAAATTATCAGTGGCTTGCAGAGTTTTTATATTTAGGCTCTAATATTGATCAAAATAATTCCCATGAAAATCATACTTGAAGGAAATTAATTATTACAGAACCAAAAAAGGTGGATACCAAGGATCCTGACAAAAAAATAGGTGTCAGCATGTAAAACTGAAATCTATGCCTTTTGAAAATGATGGCTTGCTAAAAAGCAACATACACCTACGACAGTTGAAGACTGAGAAAAAGGGGTCCTTCAGAAACTGCGTTTTGAACATTGCTTGATTTACAGAAAAACAGTGGAGACGTGGATCGGGGAAAGGGGGAGGTAGTAATGCCAGTTAGCTCAAATACAACCACCCCAGATTTCAGAGCTGCTGTAACTACAGTTTCAGCAACAATGCTATAACTGGATGTTAAAAAGAGTTGTATGACTAAAGACCCTGCCAGTGTAATTAACAGAGGAAATTACAAAATATAGTCATGTGATCAGGAGGGAAAAAAATTAACAACCCAAAGAAGATAACCATTCAAGAATATATCAAAAACTGAAAGAACAGGAAAATCAAGAAAAGCACAGATAAAAGATATAGACTTCTGGATTTATCTGCAAATCAAGCAGGCAAAAAGACTGGCAAAGAGAAACAAGTGTAGAAACAACTGGTTTATCATGACGTAAATCTAAGAGGAATTCATAAAAATAAGAAAATTTCTCAAATAGAAGTCTTACAAAATTCTAAGGTCTTAAACAAGAAGACCTGGTCACCCATTTGACCTGATTTTATGGCTTTAACGCTGTGCAGAGATATCTGTATTGTCATGGATCGTCCCAGAAGGAAAGCGATGTCAGCATGGAGACCTGTTCACGTTTATAGAATTTGCTTCTTGACAGACCCACTCAGCCAGTGCCAAATTTCTGTTGATGTGTTCATTTACAGGAACTGCTTTTGGCTTTATCTTTTAAATAGCTTTTCCTTGTTGGTTCTTCATAATACTGGTAAACATTGCACTTACCAATCTCGGTTTTAAAATACAGAAAAGAGCATATGCAAGGAAACAGCATAATTGAGAGTTTTCTGAGAGTAGTTAAATTCTAAAAACTGCCAGTCAGCTTCAACTAATCTCGCTCTTACAGCTAGGATGGAATATCATTTGACTTTTAGATCTCAACATTTTATGATCCTTGAAATTTTTAAGTACCCCACAAGCTGTTGAAGAATGATTAGTTGAAAACTATTATTTCATTGGAAAGATGAATTTTATGATGTTTCACATAGTATACTTTCCTTTTAACTGTAAAGCTTGGTTGAATAATTCAATTAAAGTTTCATTTTTTCCAGACACAGTGCTAGACAGCCTTTCTGTCCCACACTTAAATTTGAACATGTCAGTGTAACAAAACAATCACTTTCCACATGAATATAAATATAGAAGACAACAAGGTTAGAGGCTTGTATGTTTAACCATGTCAATGTGCAAGTCTTTGTAAAAGAAACAAACCAAAAAATTGTAGTGTACAGGTTTTCTTTCAAACTTACAGACCATAGTAGTTTTCTCTTTGACTATGAGTATATCCTGTATTAAACTATTCACAAATGCATGTATAAATTCTATATGTATCTATATATATTTAAAATTTATACATACAATATATACACAAAATTATGACTGTGTTACAGGAAATTTGTTTCCACAACTACAACTTGCCCATTGAAGCCCTAAATAACATTTAATTCAATTAAATTAATAGTGGTTTATAGTGATCATAAGCAGGCATATGGCAGTTCATATTTCCTCCATTAAAAGTGGTATTTCCAAGGTTGTTTTCTGTTCATTATGTTCAGCTGTATCAGAATTGTATCAGGTATTTAGAGCAAGGACAGTTCCAACTGTACTATGGACATATTGAAAGAATTCTTGTTAATGTTTAGGGACAACTTTCTACTAGAGTACTAATTTGGCTGAGTTTTAGTCATTCTTTGCACTTAACAGGGCTATCCAATTTATTTATAACTGGTCAAATAAATTCTAACCTTATTTCCATCAGTATCTGGCAAAGTTCCAGTGAAGCAAAATCAGTTACACTTTTTTATGCACCAGTGTCATGAAGTAGAAAGTATGCCAGGAATTTGGCCATAAACTATGCCAAAGTTAGTCACCTCTCTTAGCATTATGGTTTCTTATGAATTATATAGTATGTATATCCCTAAAATCTTGTTCAGCATACCTTCAATATCATGTTCGAATGAAATCATTTAAGAAGAGAACACATAGGATGAGTCTTCAGCTTAGCTATAAGGAATTAATAAAACATGTTATTATGATCCCAGGTCTCTAGATCAGAAGGAAAAAAAAAAACCCACATGTTAATTGCTTCTTAATGAACTAATAATGTAGTCTTTTTATTTTGTTAGTTCTGCATTCAGGAATGTATTTAAGCAATTACCTAGATTCAAGTTTGTTAATAGTCTCAATAAATTTTGTAAGCTTCCTTCCACAGTAATTGTAAACATATTCTTGATTTGAGGATAGAGAAAACTAGATAAATGAAGAAGTCAGCATAGAAAAGTTTATGAAATAAGAAAATGATTAAGAATTTTTTTATTATCTGTTGAATGCAAGACATTCAAGAATATCAGTGAATCATGGATGGGTAGTGAAGCTCTAGCGGATCCTGATTACGTTCTAGGAAGTGTAGTTGTATGAAAGTAATAATACAGAAAATATCTAAACCAAGAAGTATACAGGCAAATAGATTTTTACACTACAAGCAATTTGTGTGCAATATGGTGAATTTCCTTCCCCCTTCAAGCAGATATTGATGCAATCTGCCAGTTATTTCACATGAAAGCCACATTCCTTAGTGATCCCACAGCAACAATCTAAGAATTTAATGTGATTAAAAAAACAGACAATAAAAAGAGCTGTTTCATCCCCTAAAATTAAAATGAGCAAATGTGACAAGGCAGGTGTAAGACAAAAGAGCAAACATCAGGAGGATAAAAAAATATAAATGATAAAGCATCGAAACTGAGTAAAGACAGAAGGATTTTATTACATTTTTAGAATGAATGAGGCAAAAACGTGTGATAGTAACAAGCTGTGTGAATCGCTTACATTTTTACCTGTTCTAAAACAAATCTGCCTTTGTCTCACTTAACAAAACATCCCTGCTTCTGAGAATTCAGAAATTTTACACATGTACAGAAAAATTATTCCAACAAGACCAATGACCTTTATCTTCATATTTGTATATTTCCATGTAACAATCCCTCAAGAATACAGGAGACATGATATGTCTTCTAAGTGGCAGTTGCTAGAATAAAACTGAAAATTCTGATTAAGGGTTTTATAGCAACAAAAAATCTCAACGTTCTTTGGGACGTAGAATTTTTAAATACATTCATGGCATAGGTGGGCACAAACAAAACAAGCTAGAGTCATTTTAACCCTAACAGTGTCTTAACAGTGTGTACATCTTATTGTCACAAGCATGCTCTCATAGGATTGGAGCTCATTTACAGACCTTGGTTTATATCATGATCAAACTCCACAGCAAAACAGAAAGACATCAGGATATGAAAAATGCATATAGGGGTAGGAATTCTCAAGAAATTTAAAGATAATGAAAAGTAACCTACCTCTTTTTTGGCAGTGATTGTTCACATGCATATCTGGGTGACTGTTACCAGCAGAAACCTAACCTGTACAGATTACAAACACAAATATTACAAACAGTAACTGGAAAGTCACCTTTCAGAGAGTTGTAACAGACGTGGTAGTTCTTACAAAGCACAATTAGCATGGTGTGTACAAAACTTTAGACTACTCTTGTAAGCAAAGCCTTTCATCAGGGATGTTCTAAGGCTGTCTTTACACTTGTGAAGAACGTTCAGGTCATGAACGTAGCTTGACTTTTGCAGAAAAGGCTTCATATAGTTGTCCCATTCAGAGCAACAGCCTCTGAGTCTAGTTCACTTTACAGCCCTTCTGCAGTGGAAACAAAGAGGTTAAGCCTCTCCCAAATGGTGTTATTCTACAGAGATGGAAATGGAAAGCACCACCAAACATACTATGTGAATTGATTTTTTAGAAATTCACATGGCCTAAGGTTTAGAGATAAAGTGATCTGAAGAGTTTTTTGACTTAAATTCTATTGAGTGATAGTTTGGGAAATGAACAGGGGATACCAGGAAAAGAGCAGGTAAAAAGAGGGTGAGTTTTTATTACTTGACTCTGTTGCTCACCTAGCAGATTCAATAGCCACCAAAGAAACCACCTTCACCTCACTATAAAGGAAGGGGACAATGAGACACAAAGACTTTCTCAGGAGAGATTACAGCATGGAGTTGAGTTTCGATTAGAGCTGGAATGCTTCACTGAACTCTGAAAGAGCTGTAGTTGTTAAGAAAACAAAGAAACACAGCAAACACCTTCCCATGTCACAAGCAGAAGCTGAACCCTAGTTTCTCAGGACTGTTAGGACAATGAACAATTGAACTTTAAGGGACTTCAAAACCTTCAGTACCCCACATTTACAGTGCTCAGTGACAGTAAACTAGAGTGGATAGAAAAAAAAAATAAAAAAAAAAAAAATCTATGTTTTCTCCTTCATAATATTAATTTTAAAAGAAAAAATAGGTACACAAATAAAATATTTTTTATTCTGGAGTTTAAGAAATCTTATCCCTACAGACTCATTTGGACTATTTCACTAGCAAAATTACTATTTTTAATCAAAACAGTTTTAGATAAGTATTAAACTGCATTTGCTAATATTTATGTACAAGCTAATCAGCACTGAAAGCAAGGCTTTGTAGTTATCTTGGGAGGCAAAACCTCTTAGATCTGCCACAGAATTAATGTTTGACTTTGTGCAAGCTGTTTAACCTACATCTCCTCTCGTTCAGAACTTTAAAACTAGATGACAGTTTAATGTCAACTCTCAGATGTGTTGGTAGAAGAACATTCTGTATAGAGAACAAGTTATATTCTTTAATATTTGTACAGCACCCAATGTAAAAGCAGGAAATGCTCTGTATAGGCATGTAACACATAGCTTCTATTACGACACGAACCACAACAAGGTGGCTCTCAAAAAAAAAGAACACTGAGATCTATTGCAGATCACAGCACCTACAAATAATTTGCTGGTCTCGGAAATTGTTTATTTCACTCTTTTAAAAAAGGGAGAGAAGGAAATAAAGCAATGAAAGCAACATCTGAACAAAACTGCATGATCAGATTCTAATTTCTACTTAACTGCATAAAGATTCTTTAAATTCTAGAAGTTCTAAAATAAGATTCCAAGTTCATACAGTTTGACATAAATTCAGTAGGTATTTTAGCAGATCAGTTGAATACGTGAGGCTCCAAAATACCCACAAATCATAGTTAGAAAATAAGCCAGATCAGAACACATCTGCTTAAGAAACCATCATAGTTCTGTCCTTCTTGGGCAGGTAAGTATTTCAAGTGCTGGTGTCCATAAGAGAGCTGAATTTATAATAAATTTTGCATAAGCTGGGCCACAGAAGTGACCCGAGATGCTCTGATAGTACAAGCTGCAAACTGAAAATAAGATTTTAACATAAGAAAAGTGGTACTGTATCAGACAGAATCATGGGAGCCCATATCCTACCTCCAAGAATGGCAATGAGCATTTTTAAGGTAAAACTCTTCTAACCTTTTTTTCTCTTTCAAAGTTTTTTAGCCATCAACAATTTTTGGCCTAAGGGCTTCCTGAATTGGATAATATTTCTATAAATTTAGTATCCCTTCACAGATATCTCTTCTGTTAACTCATTTCTTGAATTCATTCATAATTTTAGAATCCACAACTTCTTTGCTGAGGGATTCCCACAGCTCAATTACTTGTTGCGTAAGGAACCCTGCCCTCCTCTTTGTTTTGAAACCATCTCAACTCAATCCACCTCATTCTTGTACTGAAAATAGGAGTGTGAACAACTGGTCCCAGTTTACTCTCTCCATTTGATTTTATGCATGTCCATCAAATCACCATTGAGTTATCTCAGTTTATGCCCCCTGACTATGTAACTCAGGTAGACAAAGAAAAGAATATGCAATTCAATTTCTAGTACTTCAAGAAAATAAGTCACCCTCGTGTCAGTGATTTAAATTACCTCACAGCCCCCCCGCCTCACAGATCACTGCTGGTCACATGCTATAGCCCTTGCACAGTAATTGTCCTGATTATTTGATGCATTTATAACCAAGTTTTGACCCATTACTCTGGTGATTTTACTTTTCAGAATTTCTTATCACAGAATCCAACCATTTTTCTAATTATAAGATGGTTGTTAATGATTTATTTGACATAGCTGCCTATTTGTGTTTCTTAGTGTATTTGGGAGATTTGATTTAAAGAAGAATTCAGACTAGACGGAGAACGCAACTCCTTCAGCATTTCTCTGATCATTTACTGTGAAACCTTTGAGCCACCTCCATGAAAAATAACAAACTGCATTGATTTTTTGATGCAATGTCATAAACCACAAATGAGACAAGAACATACTGGCCAGTTCTTCAAGTACAGAACAGAAAACTGTGCTTTTTAGGCTGTTCAAGTCAAAGTTCTCATCTATGTCAGTAGCTCTCAGTAATATGGAATCTCACAGAGACTGTGTTGATGGTGTGGAAAAAAGCTTTGTTGGAATCCTTAAATTCATAATGCCAGAAACATGCCTGTGTAACGAGCAGTTCTTTAACAATGCACATCACTAAAAGACACTATTCCTTGCCAAGTTTCAAGTATCTGCTAAGCTTCACCAACAGCAAATTTGCCAGTTTTACAAAGTAACACATCCCTGAATTGAAAATAGAGATTCACAGATAAACATTTTAAAAGGCCTCAAAAAGAGATTGGCGCTGTATTTCCATTCAAAATAATCTCCTGTATGATTAATTCTCCAACAACCAACCAATAAATTCAGAACAAACTCTTCTGAAAATACATTTTACATACTAACAAGCAGCCTTGCAAATACATATACAAGCTACCTCCTCTTACTCATATATACCATACAAATGGTTTCAAATTGCTTAGCTGCTTATTCAGAAAAGAAGAACCAAATCCTACCCATAGCACTCTCAAGCCAAATAAATTTCATAATAAAAGTAATTCCTGGGACAAGACTTTTACTTAGCTGTAGTGGGTCAATTCTCAGCTGTCACATTCTAGTTTTATTTTTATTGAGAAAAATATAAAAATGTCTCCATGTGGCCCCATTTTTTAATGACTTTTCCTCCATTAGCCTTCTCTTTACCAGTCTTACTTCATTTCAATACAGTAAAATGCCATCTCTCCTGATCACTTCTTTCTTCCTCTTTCTCAATGCCAGCATAATTAATTATATGCCTGGAAAATGTTAGTAGTTGTCATATGCAACAAAGCTACATAAACTATGATAAATTCCTGTCTCCAAAAGTGCTTGCTTTACCTTACCTGGGTGATATAACCAAATCCTGACAGAAATAAGGATTTATTGTGGAATATGCATTTCTTTTTAAAGTGCAAAAGTGATTTTTATTGAGCTAACCTGTATTACAATTACTTTGAAGTGTACTGTTCCCATAATATTGTCTAAGATAATTCTGGTTAGCCTTTGAGCTCTATACTTAGCGGCAGTTTTAGGAACATAAAAATTTCAATCTACATAAACCTAAAACATCAAAAAGACAAAGCAAATACAGAAAATGTGAGAAAATATGAAGTTTGACAAGACACTGTGTGCACACATACACACGCATCAGTAGTTTTTACAGCAGAAATGGTTATTTAAAATTAAAGACGCGCTTCTGATTGTAATATTAATTGAATACAACTCTGTGACTTACTAATTTTATCCATACATCTTACAAAGTCTAATTACTAATCCATTAATCTCTTTTACCCGTCTTTCTGAGTTTCTCAGATGTCCATCTGTGAGCCCAGGCCTTGTGCATGAGGAAGGAAAAGCAGGTCGTATGTGTAGGACACAGAGATAAGCACACGGTAGGACATGAGGCGAGATTTAGT
This sequence comes from Cuculus canorus, assembly GCF_017976375.1. Classification (NCBI taxonomy): domain Eukaryota; kingdom Metazoa; phylum Chordata; class Aves; order Cuculiformes; family Cuculidae; genus Cuculus; species Cuculus canorus. Next base: position 8,269,445 of record NC_071407.1, read on the forward strand.
GTTGCTGTACGCTACAGAACTCTCTGGCTCAATTCCTCCCCTCTCTTCTACAGACTTGCATTTTGGCATTGGACCAAAAGTCTGTGACAAAGGTACACTTTGTGCCAGCAGAAACCCTTGATAAAGGCATAGTTTTAGTGATCAAAGCTGTATTCGGAAAAGTCTCTATCTTTCTCCAGCAGAATGTGGCTTTCAGGGAGAAAATGCAAGGCAGTTTAAGGGAGATATTTTCTGCAGACAGAGCTCTACAGAAGCGACTGGTGCCACACTAACATTAGAAGCGCTTCTAGGAGAGACTCTTTTAAGAGATGGATAAGATGAATAGCCAAAGCTGGAGGAGCTGGAAGAAAACACACAGGTAACTGTGGCCACATTCATTTGATTCAAAATACAAGTGTCCTGTGTAGATGCACAGTATCCCAAATTCCCTGTTGCAGGGCATTTCTGCTCAGCGCAGCAGAAATTTCCACATCCTGACTCACAAGGAGCTTATCCCACAAGATGGCAGGGTTGTTTCCTATCCCTTGCCAGGTGGCAACAATTACTAAAGCTAAAAGAATATTTTAAGTTTTTGCTGGCCCTATTAGGTCAGGTGTGTATTGAGGCATTATATGTGTCTGCCAGAGAAGTATCAGAAAAACATCAGCAAAAAAAGTTATAAAGACCAAAGGGTTTCTACTTACTCTGACTCTTTTCTCTCTGAACAGGAATAATCCTACACCTATAAATGAGCATCTCCCACATATTTCACTAGAACTTCTAAACATGTCCCCACAAAAGTTCAAAATATGTTTTGGCTGCTCTGTGTGCTTATGCCCCAGTGCACGTGTCATATTATTTCTGGTTCTCTTACTTCGTTTTGTTTACACCTTCTCTTCCAGGTCTCAATCCAGAAGTATTCCTTGTATTTTTGTCAGGGGTTGCTCCTCCGTTTTCCTTACTGCAGGTAGACTTCTCCCACAGGCTGCCCACTTCAGACCAGGCTCGGACAGGACTAAACCAGGACAAACATTGAGAAACTTCATATGCAACAAGTGAGAAGGCACTTACTTGTGCTATAAATGAAGTGGAGGAACTTTTGTTTCCTGCATCAGGCCTGGAAAGAGTAAGTTCCCCTTCCTTGCAACCAAGAGAAAATTGAGACAGGCAGGTGCTGAGGTAAACTGGGGCAACTTTTGTGGAGCCAGACTCTTCTTACTGGTAGCATGTTCAGAGCTTGTTTATCAATAACTCTTTGACAGAACTCATTTTCATATACTACAAAGTCTCATATTGCTGATTTATTGGTGAATTTTGAAAAGAGACAGCAACTCACTCAGAAATTTCAACCTAATAGCTTTTAGTAAAAAAAAAAATGTTAAAAAAAAAAGTCAGTTAGAACATAATAATACACACTATGAGCTTTGTTTTTACTGGCTATGCTATCATATTGCATAGCCCTCACTTATGACAAGACTGGGGTAGGTAGAGCAGTTTGCTAATCAACACATGATTTACTCTATATATAGCAAACGAGGAAAGACCATCTCAATTTCACAGCAATTTTTGGTGTGTATCTATTAAAGAAGTTTAGTTTTTTTACTGTTGTTTCTAATAACTCAATAACCCCCCCACAGTATTTATGATGAAGAAACTGTGTTACAATGATCAAGCTCTACAATTTTCAGTCCCAAGCTACACTGTACAACTATGGCTTCTACAACACAGCTCATAACCATAGTCTACTTTGCCTACTGAAATTTCCCTGGGTATAATCCAGTTTGTAACCAAACCTTAACAGCTATGAATAGTTTTACACAGGACACTTGAATGTCAAAACCAGATGGCTACATAATCCAGCCTGACCTTCTTTACAAGTCATCTGCAGGATCTCACTTAATATTGCTGCATCAAAACTGTAACTTCTGGTTGAGCTAATCCAGAAGACACACCCTCTGCCCCCGTTGGCGAGGAATTCATTTGGAAGAGCTGAAAGGATCTTAAGAAAACCTTCTCAATCACCAAAGACTAAAGATTCTTGCTAATCCCTGTCCTGCCCACACATTTCTAACCTTTGAAATCTAACCTGCTTGTATTGTTAGTGATTCTTGCAAACCCATCACCTTCTCTGCCAGGTTTTTATTACATAGATCAGACATCTACAGTATGACAGTTATGATTTCCAAATTTCTTTCTATAAGAGCCATTCACAGCCTCTCTGGTTCCAGTTTTCTTATTCTCCTGAATGCTTGTACAGAGTATTTTATCTGTGAAATATTTCTCTGATACATCTTCATACAGGACCATCACCGATTAGTAGACTGAACAGGAGAGTTAAATCATCTCTTTTCTATCCAACCTTACCTCACAGTCAGGATTTGTCTGAGCTGGGTCAGTGATGAGACCTCCACCATCCCAGAATCAAGCATCATACAAGCATGTTATTCTTTCACACATTATTATCTTTTGTAAGGAATGATAATACATTGTACTGTCTTTGTCACTGGAGCTGAGCTGGCACCACTCGGAAATAAAAGGGACAAGGAGGTCAGAGCCATTCAAGCTATTATTCCAAATTTAGATGTCTCTGCCTCAGTGACAGTTTCTTGAAGTCTTTTTGTAACCCAAAGCCACTAGGTATTCACTTTGGAAAAAAAACAAATCAAAACTGCGTGTATGCCTGCAGTGCCCATGGCAGTGCAGAGAGGTCAGACTGGTGCTGACTGGTACATCCGCACAGAACCGTGTTAACATGTCAGTGATGTGCTGTGTCTGTGTGCTCAACTCCTGCCCCTCATGAGGGCTTATTAACCGTAGTGCAATGCCAACTTGACAGAGTCAGCTCCAGCTTCTCTGCAGCACGTACCATAGAGATCTGGAATGCCAGCAAGATGAAATTGAATCCCTGTTTGTCTCAAACAAACAAATTCAAATTTGCATGTTCCCTAGAGTCACCTTTACTAGAATTGTTCTTCATGAGAGTGAAGTTAATGCTTCTGCTACTGAAGAATCTGTGCTTCACTAGAAATATTAACGCATGAGGCCAGGGTCACAATCCATACTAAAAGTAAATAGACTTGAAATTCAAGATTTTTTTTTTTAATTAAAATATGTATGATCTTGAAAACCACTGACTAACACCAGAAAAGAATGATAACTCTCAATGACTAAAAATTCTTACTAAGCATTTGACATTGAAGTGTTTGGTTTTTTTAATAATCCTTTCTTACATTTTAATCTGCATTTTTTTACAGTAATTGACCATTTGACTTTGCATGAGAGATGAAGCAACTATATACTAGAACTTAAAGAAAAAAACCTCTTGTTGATAAACTTCTTTCTACATTTAGACAATATTAATAGCTTGGACAGAATGCATGTAAGGAAAGAGAAAAAGATTTCTAGAGTATTCAAATATATCCCATGTTCTATCTTTACCTGCTGAAATTCAGATCTAACAAAGCTTGTATAAATTGTCATGACTGCAAAAATTTGGATATTCTGAGTTACTGTGTTCTGGATGAAGGAAAGGTTAATGTTCTGCTACAATAAATTTGCATGATATGGAAGCCCTACAGGAAGTAAAAAACTTATTTATGCAAGCCTTTGTTTTAAGTCCCGCTCAAGAGGAGAAGGAAACTTTACTTAGAAACACTAGCCAGATGACAAAATACATCCTTCCATAAAATTCATTAAGGAGAAAATTAGATTAGAAAAAAACTTTGTTACTCCTTTATATGGTCAGAAAATGATTTTCTGTTGGCTTGGAATCAAAGATTATCCAGAGGGACCTGGAAAAGCTGGGGAAGTGGGCCTGGATGAACTTTATGAGGTTCAACAAGGCCAAGTGCGAGGTCCTACACATGGGTCAGGGCAATCTGCAGTTTCAGTACAGGGTGGGGGATGACATGATTGAGAGCAGCCCTGCAGAGAAGGACTTTGGGGTGCCGACTGATGAGCAGCTCGACATGAGTTGGCAAGGTGCGCTTACTGCCCAGAAAGCCAACTGTATCCTGAGCTGCAACAAAAGAAGTGTGACCAGCAGGGCGAGGGAGGGGATTCTTCCCCTCTGCTCTTGTGAGACTCCACCTGGAGTATTGTGTCCAACTCTGGAATCTTCAGCATAAGAACTGTTGGAATGTGCCTAGAGAAGGGCTACAAAGATGATCAGAGGGCTGGAGCACCTCCCATATGAGGACAGGCTGAGGGAGTTGGGCTTGTTCAGTCTGGAGAAGAGAAGGCTCCGAGGAGACCTTACAGGAACCTTCCTGTAAGCTACAAGAAAGCTGGGGAGGGGCTGTTCACAAAGGCTTGTGGTGATAGGATGAGGGGGAATGGCTTTAAATTGGAGGGGGGAAGATTTAGATTAGACATTAGGAAAAAATTCTTCCCAGTGAGAGTGGTGAGGCACTGGCACAGGTTGTGGCTGCCCCATCCCTGGAGGTGTTCAAGGCCAGGTTGGATGAGGCCTTGAGCAGCCTGATCTGTGGGAGGTGTCCCTGCCCATGGCAGAGGGCTTCAAACTAGATGATCTTTAGGGACCTTTCAATCCAAACCATTCTATGATTCTAAGCTTACTGATAACACCTTGCAAACAAGTGACAAGGAATATGTTTTATTTATCAAATTAATTACCAATATAACCTTCAACATTTTGCATTAATAATGATCTACTAAACCTTCCTAATCAAAGTATAGATCTTTGCTGGTAATTAACACTGGAGGTAAACTCGTACTGTACATGCGGCTTATTCGTGTGTTTTCTAGTAATAGTTTCCTGATGGCATGGGTTTTTTTTGGTGTCAGTTTGACAAAAAAAAATAATCAAGTTTATGTATTTAAGGAATCAATATGCTCTGGAATGGTTTTAGACCAAACTTTCTAAAATTTAAAAGGCTTGTTGGTTATGTGCTTTGGGATATGTTTTAGTAGTGGACAGGTATGGTTGGAGTTGATGATCTCAAAGGTCTTTTCCAACCTAAAGATTCTACGATTCTATGCATTGCCTGAGAGTATATGTAGCTAATTCACGGTAATTTACCTTCAGTGACACTTAACACATGTCTAAGTCCAAATGTTCGTATTTACATTAGAAAGCCTATAAGGACCTTTACTTCTAACTCCTAAGACTTAACACCACCTAATAAAACCGACACTCTTATAAAAAGTGAGAACTCATGCACAAAGTTACCTAGAGGAGAAATGGGACTGGTGCCTGGCTGCCGCAGTGGCTATAAGTTTCTCTATGCTGTCTCCAAATTCTCACATGTAGACAACTCTACATCAAACTTGCTTTCTATTAAGAAGTTAGTGGTGAGACCATACCGTATCATCTCAGTCATAGTCTGAGTACCATCTCATGCAAATAGCATTCACACCTCTCCGCCTTGCCTTTATTATCTTTAACAACCACAGATGATACAAAACAATTTGAATACTCATCTAGACTGTTGAATTCAGGTTGTTCCTGCAGCACTCTTCTGTCATGAAAGTACAGCTCTTAAATACTTTTTTCGTCTCTCATGAAGAGCATATCCTTCTCTGTATCGTCTACTTTGATATTTCCATCTGGCAGCCACACATCCTCACACACTAAATCTTCAGAGAGTGCTGAATAAGAAATAGAAATGGCAATATTGAGTGACAGATGGGAATGTATATGTGTTTAGTACTTAATCTGCGTTGGAGAACAACCCCATATCCTTCATCAGCATCCAATTCAGGTTTGGCAGGGACATGCATCTTACCACAAGTACTTAAAATATTCCACTCGAAAGGCCTGATACAATGCTTAACAAATATCCATAAAGAGGCATGACAGAATGCCTGGTTTAGTAGCACCACTTTACCAGGACTGCTCATGAGGGAGTAACCTCCAGGCCCATCACAGCAGTTCTCTGAAAACATACTCACAGGTGTAGGATTTTCCACCCACCAAATTATGGTAGTCCTGAAAGTCTTTTAAAGTTTCTGCTTTGGGGAAACAGACAAACTTTACTTATGTTTCTACTAATTTCACTGGTGGTACAGTTCAGTGTAAGTTCGTGTTACACAGAAAGTGACAGAGCATACTGGAAATGGAGCCTCTCCATCTGCTTTTTTTCCTTCCTGTCCACATAAAACTCTGTTAAATATTATGTATGAAATAATCATACAGAAATAAAGTACCTGACTTAACACCCAGATTACTTTAAAAAAACCCAAAACAAAAGTAAAAAGAAATCATAGAACACCTCTGTTACCACCATTCTGTATTTTTCCCGACCTGCAGTAGTGTAAACCTTCCTCAAGTATTGTTACCAGTGGCAAATTGCTCAGTGTTTTAGTCAATACTAAGATAATTTAAAAAATGATTTTTTACTGCTGTGTCCTTTCGCAATTCACTTCTCTCATGAAACTCCAGCTATGTCGAGCAAACGCTTATGATTCTTCTGCAAAATTTTTGCCTTTCACTCATGGTTACTAAACAGGAGTGGAGGTTACTTCTGTTTGACCAGATTGTCTTTCCTCTCTCCCACGTTCCCTACCCCCCAAAAACACCATCAGATGATCTCCTGTTTTATACAGTAGGCTCAGAACACTTAGTCTCTAAAGCAAAGGCTGTTCTGAATCGCCAGGTTTTCTGCAATGCTACAGAGCATATCACGAGTTTCTTCAAAATTTTATGAATACAATTTTTAACAGTATTTTCATAAGCACTTAAAAATGGAGAGGAATACTGTCTCTTTCTTTTTTCGCTAACAGTATTAGATAATGTTAGGAACAGAGTGTCAGAGCCAAAGAAAGTGCAATTACTGACAGGATTTCTAAAAATTTACAAGTAAAAACGGAGTTGTAATCCTCCAAGTCAATGTGAGGAAATAATCCTAAATGTTGTACAACAGTGTTTGCTTGGCAGGTACAATTATCTGTTCTGAAAGTATTTCAAAAGCCAGCTAGCAGTTAAATAGGAACACTGAGGAAAAACCCAATAATTCTGAACTTTTTCATAGGCAAATATTGCATAAAACATTATTCCATACTAGTTTTAGGTCATATCAACCATGTCATTCTGGTTGGACTCGATGATCCAGTGGGTCCTTTCCAACCTGGTGATTCTATGATCAGGAGTACCTGGGCCTTAACAGTTTAATCAAATTATCTTTAAATTTGCTTCATTTAGTGATGTGACAATCCCATGTGTTTGCTTAGACACATAAAAATGCAGTTTATAAAAGTCTACCCATCTGTCTCTGTCCTAAATATGCTTCATGCTCTTCTCTGATTCACATCATACAACTGGTGGGTAGCAGAGATGTTCTGTACATATAAAAAGTCTAAGATTATAACCTCACACACTGTTGGGAGAAAAAAGATGATGCTGTCACCAAGGCAGTGAAGGAGATGTAAGCCCATCTGCCACAGATATATTTTATAGTCTTGGTCAAACCGCTTTTTGTCATGTCGGTTTAGGGCAAATGGAAGCACACCCTTAAGGGCATAATATCAGACTTGCAGTATTCAAGACCACTCACCTCAAACACTCAATAAACATACATGAGCCTGAAAAAAGCACCACATGCCATAGCTTTAAGCTTCCGGAGTGATCTGAAGACAAACACTCCCAAATATGAGGGCCAACAAGAAATGACACTATAAAATGAAGGGGAAAGATCAATGCTTTCCTCTTATATTTCTAGCAAAAATGAGCTTCCAGGGATCTCAGCTGTGCTCTTAAAAAGTCTACAAGTTGTAACGATACTTACAATGATAAGGAAAATACAGAAATAAATAGACAAAGGGCACATTGGAACAGTCAAATCAAACAGGAGAGCTAAAGAAAGCATAGGCAGGACCCATATTAATACTGACATTAGAAAGCTGGTAAGTATATATGTAATGTGTTACACAGAGTGATTCCTCAAAGAATAAATAAACAGCTAAAATTTTATGGACCCAAACTGGAATTACCATTCTTGAATTGATAAACACGATCAGCAAATGATTACCAAAGCTTTCCAGGATGGACTCGAGTTAAAGAATGAGAACAATAATTATCACCAGAAAACAAATTAAAAAACAGTAAAATATGTGACTATTCTTAGGAAAAGAGCTAGCTGAAACACACGCAAATTTCAAAGTTTGCTGAAAAATATATATTTTTAAAAAAAAACAATAAGAACTAGTAAAAAATCACATTTAACATTACCACTGTATCTGTAATTCCAAATACCAAGATCTGTATGAATATACAATACCAAACTGAAAGCTAAATAACAAGTCTATAACAAACAGAAAAGTACTGGCACATATGTAAATCAGAACACAAAATAAAACAACAAAGAAACAAAGCCGTTCTACTGACAAGTAAAGCTGTATGAGGCAGTTTCTACAGTACACAACATAAGGCTGTCTGATGTGCAGACAACAAGCCTATTTATCACACTGCCTCCAAAACTCTACTTAAATTTAAACATCACTCCTTTGAAATTATTTTTGTTTCACTTATAGATGTACCTGTAGCAAAACGAGCTTTAAAAATGGTTTTTGAAGAGCATGTTTTTACCTGTTTATTTATTTCCCTTCGAATTTTGACGAGATAAATTATAGACTTCTCTAAGTAAAAACTCTAATTTAAAAAAACTCTTTAACTTTATGAAAACCTTAAAAAAATCATTAATCATTGCCAGGTGCTCTTATTATCAGCTAGCTAACTCCTACTGCTGTGCTTTTAACCAGTCAGAAAAAGAATGGAATACATTTAGAGGATTAGTTTTTGCTCTTTTTTACATATCCTGGATTCTGCACTGTTTGTATTACAGTTCCAAAACTCAATACAGGCATGAAATACTAAAGAAAAAATTACATTCAATTATTCTTTATCACAAAATGCTTCTCCTCGAGATAACTGTATGAAGTAGTATGACAAGATGAGTGAGCAGAAGAGTAAAAAGTTCATTGAAATCTCAGAATGTCTCTGACACACAGAGAACAACTATAATATCTGGCCTTAAACTCCTGGCTTTTATCACATTAAAATCATGCTCTGTACCAATGGACTTGCGCTAAGTGTTATTCCTATGTTGTACAAATAGAGTTGTATGAACTCATTATTTTCATTATGACTGCCTCTTTTCTGCTATAGTTCAAAGCAAATTGCTTTCTTAACTATAAATTATAATGAATTTCATATTTTACCGCTACAGTGAACACGTAGAAAGCATTAATTGAATTTTGAATTTCAGAAGCACAGTGTTTTACTTTAAGCAACAGCTTCCTGGACAAAAAAAATCATCTCTTTTGTTGAGGTTGTTTTTTTCAATGATTGACCTCAAGCATTGTTTTTTGCACTTTTTTTTATTTGTACGTAGTCTCCTTAAAATAATTAATCCTATTTTAGATAATTATGCATAAAAACAGGTGCATTCCCCATGGAACTTCATAAATATCTCATTTCTTGCTGAAGTACTATATGCAAAATACCAAAGAGTTTTTCTCCTTAGAGTAGAAAATAAGGACTATTGCAGTGGAACAGATCAGAAATTTTATTTACTAAGCAAAGTCCTTGCTAATGAACATATGTTTCAACATATGTATGATATTCATAGTACGGAATACATGTGTTGGCTACTTTAGGTCAAGTGTCCTGGCTCTGCTTCTCCTTGCTTTACACACCTGTTCACTTGTAAAGTCTGCGAAACTGAGGAAGTCCTTGATTTCCTTAACAATCCAAAATAATAATTATTTTTTCAGCATTCTTCTCATATCAAAATCTAGAGGTACAGCAGTTGCTGAGAAGAAAATTCATTATATCCCAGGTGAGCATAAATATTACCTAGGTAACAACTGTAACTAATAAGTGCTATCAACACTGTTCTCACACTGAACTTAAAAATGCTGAAACTACTGAGAAGAAAAATTGACTCTATCCCAGCTGAAACCAGGATGTTATTTTTTCATTAGAAGATACAGTAAATCTAAGTATATATTAAAGGATTTTTTTAAAAAATTCTTTGAAAGATTCAGCAACCATTGGCTTTATCACAGGATTTGTCATTCTTAAATGTGAATTTTATGAATTCCAGATGCTTTGGAAAAACATCTATTATAAACTACATTGTTTTTACCAAATCTGGAAAAATGGTTTACTTGGGTTTTTTAGTATATTGATGTTTAATTTTTTTTTTTAAGCTATAACCAGAATTATGTGGAAGACAGAGGTATTGTGCTATGTGTTTCAAGAACACAGAGTAAAAGACTAGTCCAGACCTGAAGTCTACAAGAAAGCTTATAGTGATAAGATCAATTTTGCACAGAGCCTGAGGTCAAAGTTCTAGTCCACAGCCTCAGCAGCAAGGTTTTCTTAGCATATTCAAAATTCTTACTGGAAATGTTAGAATTTGAAAGGAAGGGTTTTATAAATGTAATGAAATTCACATATAGTGAAAAATTATTGAATATATTTATTAATCAAAATTAATTTGCTTAAGTTCAAAAATTATCTTGACAAAGAGATTCTTTACAATTATTATTACTAAATGGTATTCTGTTCCTTACTGAATAGTTTAGATAACGAGAGCAGTGGGAATTCTGATATTCACATTTTGTAGTTCACAGTTGGATCGTGCTTACGCTACTTATGAGAATTCACATGAGAGAAACTGGTTCCCCAGATAGACATGATTAGTAAATACAGAAATATTTCAAAGCACTCAGCATTAATTAGTTTAAAAATCCAAATGAATATTCACAGAAATAAATTTAATTATTTGCCCAAGACTTTGTTCCTTAAGACTTTTCACACAGATAACTAACTAATATGCTGTTTTCACAGAAGAAGGAAATCAGTGGCATTCTATGAGGGCTGATGTAAGCGCGATAGGCTATGTCATATGTTCCCATCTCTTACAACTTCTGGAGATATAATCCTAATCGAGGAATCTTTCATTTTGAAGTATCTAGAGCAAAATATCTTAATCACAGTTTTTGCATGTGTTAGGAAGAACATAGTCTGATATGCAGATCCCACTCTTAGTTTCCAGGATTGGCGTTGAGTGGAAAAACAAAAAGAAAACCACATTTCCAATCAAAGCTCATTTAGGCTGTGGTTGCTGGGTGAAAATAAGCACCTGAACACCACTTCTAAGGTAATTTTTCAGTGAAGAGGCAAACTTAATAACTTTCTGCATCACAAGAAGCTTATTGGGGTAATGGTGCAGAAGTACCTTGTAGTGAGACAAACAAACATACAGATGGTTTTAGGTTCAGTACTGACGTTGGAAGAGAGAGGAAAGAGGCAAAGCATTGCTGATGGTGATGAACGACAAAACTAACTGGAAGATTTTCAGCTACAGGTTCTTGCCTAGTTTCCTTCTTTACATGGCAAAGGGTCAAAAGATGAGTTTACACTTGGGATTGGGATGAGAGTCAGTTAGTTTTAGGTTTGGAGTTAAGACTAGAGATCCGTATGAAATGGGGATAGAAAGAAGCTGCCAAATGAAAGAGTAGTGTGTAAAGAGAAATTGTCAGTGAGAGGTTTTCGTGTGTACTGATCACAGGGTCAAGAACAGAGGGGAAGAGGGAGACACACTTGCTCAAAACTCAGGCTGAATTTGGGTTAGGATTATGATTGAGAGGAAGTGAAAGCCTATCTCCACCCTCCCCTCCCCCGGCCCTTCTCTTTCATTTTTGTAATAGAATTCGTCAGGACTAACGTAATCCAACAGTTTCTCTTGTTCAGTTTCAATGTTACTAATACACACAGTGTTTGGTAGAATTAGATGTGGTTGAACAAGAGTAAATGTTAGAAGCAGCATTTGAATGGTAAACGAGCAATGCTGTGAGAAAACGAAATGTTTGGAAAGGAAAAGTAATTAATGGAAGGAAAAAACTCTCTAATTTCATAAAATACAAATACTATATTATCTTCTTTCATTACTTTCTGCTACTATTTATTTTTAGAGGCATTTTTATTTTCCTTCCTTTTATTTTGCAACTATATGTTTAAGGGTAGGAAGGTGAGACAACAGAATAACAGTACTTAGATTTTATACTACAACACTCCTGAGCTGTGCCTGAATTCCTTAAAACTCTATAAATATAAGCAAATTTTTTTTTAATAGAAATTATAGGAGGCTCATAAATTTGTACTATACAGTACAAAAGGCTTAGAGGAACCTTGTGCAGTTCAGGAAGGACATGCAAAGCCCTGCAGGTGGGAAGGAACAATGTCCGGGAGACTAATTATCCTCCTTTACTTGGCACCCAGTAGACCACATCTAGATACTGTGTCGAGTTGTGGACTCCACAGTAAATGAAGGATGAGGTCAGCTGGGTGAGTTCATTGGATGCCTACCAAGATAGTCAGGGGCTGGAGCACCTGTCCTGTGAGAAAAGATTGAGGAAAGTGGACTTGTTCTGCCTGGAGGAAAGGTTGCTGCAAAGGTGCCTAATGGCAGCCACGCCAGGACCTACAAAGAGGTCTTCAGGAATACACAGCTGGGCTCTGCACAATGTATTCTAGTCTAGACACGATGTCTTTTATCCTACAAGCAGTATTTCTGAGCTTTCAGTTTCAGTAGAAGAAAAAGAAAAGACATCCTTTGCAGACAATGTCTGGAATTTTCCAGCCTTAAAGGCATAATGCAGGACACATACCTGAAATATGAGTACGAGTATTCCGTCAACAGATCAAGAGGTGGTGCTAGTAAGCATCTTCTCTAGCATGCGTGTTGCACGCTGCTTCCCAGTAAATCCAGAAGTTTTAATTCATGCTTGATGGTGAAACTCCTTGATAATTTTCAGGAAGCACTGGAAACAACATTGAGAGGCGGATACCTGTATAAATTACAGGTACTAAGGTAAGAGTAAGTATAAATTTAGCATATTTATTTATACAGAGGCCCAATGATAGTACTTCCCCTAACTTTATACTGGGTTCATCATTAATGCAGAAACAATGCTTTATTATAAAGCAATTGTTCTCATAAAGAAGGTCCTATGAAACCTGATATCCAAGACAGGTGTGAACAGGAAGGAAACTTTTTATAATGGGCTATAGGAAAAATAAAAGCAGGGATTTTAATCCATTAATATGGATTCTCACCTGCTGAGAACTAGTGTAATGATTTGATGCAGATAGAGATGAACGTGATCTACAGTCTGAGAATGAAATTTACTTCCTTATTCAACAGAATCCCCGCCCACAGTGGTACCATTCCAAATGAGAAGGTTTTGATCACAACATTAAAAACATTTTCTAGCTTTCGTTCACGGGGAGACATTTCTGAAAAACTCTTACATCAAAGTGTATTGGGGATCAATTTTATAGCACCTGGGCAAAGTGCAATAGAAGTTCAAGATCCTGTGACGATATCTTAGAAAGGGGACAGCAAAGGAGGAGTAGATTGAAGTATTCACAAGAATCAGAAAGTACGGCCTGTCTTCCAGAATTTATAGACTGCCATTAGGATTTAAATCTGTCAGTCTATCCTTGAAAAGACATTTGATTGGAATTATGGGTGGTGGATCTTTCAGCTGTCTGGCAGAGCTGTCTCGCCGTTGAGGTATTTGATGCTGAGGACAGATGACAGCAGACCATTATTTACTCCTGAAAAATTTCTGGAGCATATGCTAGGAAGGGGCTGGGGAAGAGGAACAGAACAGTTTGCAAGAAAGGAAGGCTGCAAGGACAACACTTCCCTGGGAATATTCCCAATGGTGTTAACACAGGTACAGGATGCTATGCACAGTACAGTGCCTCAAATGCTTGGAAATAAAATGTATTCTTCCCCTCGAGGAGGGCAATACACCCTCTTAAATGAGGACGGAAATTTAAAGGTAAAAGTATCCTCTCAAAGCAGGAGCTGCGCACCTTGCAGTGATTTCAGAGCCGTGGCTACTTTGGAGAGTAACCACAGAGCCTGTATGTGGAGCTGTCTGGTCCTGGAGGCCTTTCTTATTGCTGCTAGAAAGACGCTTGAAGGGGTCCCTGGTAGTTAAAAAGAAATTGGTGGCCAACGTGAAGGTTAGTGATGAAGAAGTGGAAAGTGGTACGAGACAGTAAAGAGTTTTAGTCAGTAGATAAGAACATAGCCTACACTGCTTGGCTGCATTCTGTGACAAAAGTTGACACTAAGAAACAAGTTAGGATAGCTGAAGAAAACACCTGTATACCCTCAGAGGCAATAATTCCTATCAGAACTTTAACAGACGGAGCCTCAAGATACCATGTTTTATTGGAACATGCAAGCAGGCATAGGCTGGTAATATATAAAATTCACTAAAAAATGAAATTACAATCCTCTGACATTGCTAGTCTTTCTAATAATTACACCTGTCTGCTGATGGGAAATAGCGAGTGAATTCCTCATTTTACTTTGCTTGCATACATAACTTTTTCTTTACCTATTAAACTACCTTTATATCAACCCACACTTTTTTATGCTTTTACCCTTCCAATTCTCTCCTCATTCCCACCAGGAGTGAGTGAGGTAGCAGCTGTGTGGGGTTTAGCTTCTTACAGGGGTTAACCCAAGACACTTGGACACCTTTAGTTTTCAAGCTCTAAACCTCGTAGCAAAGGAGCTTTGTAGCAGCTTTTGGCCACAATGCATTTTGTACACTCCGCACAACTGAATGGAAACCTGCAATCTTGTGTTACTTTTGCAAGTAGTTAAATATTTAGGTCTAAAAAGCTGCAGCTGACTTGGCAGCTCAAAAATGTACTCTTTGTCACTACTAATGTCACTCAGAGTTACACAGGGTGGTATAGCAGAGGTGCTGCCATTTTTAAATCCTCATCCTTCAGATATTGTCAGCTCCGTGTTGATTTGAAAGCAGCTCCAGGGGCCGTGACGGAATCTACTACAGTTAATCACAAAGAGGAAAAGAAGACACAGCTGATTTCAAGGAAATCCATTATGTTGGAAATGAGCAGAAAGAAAAGTAAAAAATACCCAAGTCATTTCCAAGATTTGAGGGAGCAGGTCACAGGGAGGACAGATGTTTTAGGTTTTGCATACACAACTGATAATCCCTATTTTTCCTTTTCATTGGTGCCTGTGACCTATTGTCCTGATTTCTAGGAAACTGACCTAATTTTCAGGAGCAATCGGTGATGTCATTCTGACTTTGGAGATCCCACACGTATCACAGTTACCTTCCCAAAATGACAGCTCTGTAACACCTAACTTCTGCAAAGAGGCTTCCAGCAGACAGCCTTATTTTCTGATATTAACTAGATCACAATACACAGCTGCAAAGGCAAACAAGGTCTCCCCTAGAAACGCAAAGATTCACAAGTGTCTTGCTATAAACATAAAATGCCAAGAAAAGGCAGATTCAAATGGAAAAAATAAAGCAGCTTGATGACAAGCGCTAGTGGTAAAACTGAACAAATTTCCTTCCCCCCCAAGACATCATGAATTAATGTGTCTAGATGAAACTTAAACATTATAATAAAAAAGAAATTAATATTAACCAAAAATGTAAACATTACTGATTATAGAAAGCATAGAAACGGTTTGCATCCATAAGCCTTAAATCCTGAACTATACGGTTATCTTTGGTGACCAATAAATGACATGGCAGAAGCAGCTAAAGTGGCTGGAAGCCGGAATGTCAGAGACGGAGAGATACCCTGCAAGGGTATCAGTAGAATGAAGTTTCCCTTGCTGATGAGATAAGAAATAGCCACAGCATTGTCTTGTAGAAATCCTGGAATGCCAGTGCTCAGGGGCCACCTTTGGGCGGCAGAACTAGCACTGGGAGATGGACCCAACACTGGGCTGAGGCACCTCATATCAATGCTCACAAGATTTGTGTCAGTGCAAGTGCATATAAAGAATCACTTCATGATGCATCTTTGCAGATTCCTTGTAGAAACACTTAAGGAGGCAGAAGTATTGTTCACTAAGTGTTTGTTGGGTCTTGTTTTTTTAAAAAATATTTATGCACAAACGCATGTTCCATTTTCCTCAAGGAATACAACACAAATTCCCCAATATATTACTGAAATTAGGTTACTACTGTGAGAAATTATTTTCAGATTGTAAATATATTTGAAGTTAAATTGATCAAACAAAATATCTTGTTACATAAAATATTTTTTAAAACTCAAACTACTCTTCCCCCTTCTCCAGCCCAACAAATTCACTTTCACACACAGCTGAATTGCTGCATATGTAAACTGACAGCAAATGGGAGCCAGATCTCTGTGATACAAAATATTTATCCTCTATTAAGCCTCTGGAGTAAATTCTAATGGGCAGTTTTCTGTTATTATTATGTTCTTTTAAATTATGTTCTAATATCACGTGTCACATTTCCTGGATATGTGACAAATGGTGTATGATTTGTTTACACCGTTGGAAGCTTGCCATCAATATGCTCCGTTCCCCCAGGAAGAGTTAAAGTTGAAACATGAGTGCTGTGTAGGGAGTATAATACTGGCTAAACCCCTGCATTGACTGTGCAAACCTGCAGTAAAATGAAATTATTAAATAAACATAGGTCTTCATCTATATTATCATCCTAAAAACGTCACACTTTGGTCTCTTCCATTCTATTAGAACTGGGCTATCACTTTTATTCATATGACCCTAAAGGAACTTGCAGAGGTGGATGAATAAATTCTCTCTGTTATACTAGAACAGCAGAGCCTATATTCTCAAGGACTAATAAATGTAGAAGCAGGCATTCACCTACTCTCTTCTTCTGCTTTTCCCCTATTTTTGTTTTATTGATGGTCTTAGGATACTCTAAACTCAGGATCCTTTTTCTTCAAACAATCCTTTCATTTTCCTAAAGTTCTAGGTTTCCTGTGTTGTACCGCCTTGACAGTCTCACTGGTAAAAATACCGTAAGAGAGGTCTAAGATATTTTTTCTTCCTTTATTTTACTATGACTACCAAATGAATAGATTCTGATCTTGAGGGGAATAAGGAAAAAAAATTCCCATTGTTCTTCACCTCAAACACCACTTCTAGAAAATATCAGTTCCCCTTGACTGATTGTGAACGTTGGTGCTCCCAAAAGAGAGAGAGATCGAGACTGGAAAAAACAAAGAAGTTTGGAGTTGTTAGCAGCTATTGGCAATAGCTTTACTTAAACTCACTCTACCATCACCTGCAACCATTTCCAATATCCCAGGTCAAATAGAAACGATTCATTCAATCTAATGCTGGGAGGAACTACTGTGATGGTCTGCTCTGACCTCCTGCATCGCACGGGATCACAGAACCTTGCATAACAATTTCTGCATCACAACTCTAATCTTCTACTCAAGAAACAGCATACCTTTATTAAAAGGGGTACAACCCTGATTCAACCATTGCAAATGCAAGAGGATTTGTCTCTTTTCTGACTGGTGATTCTAACAGTTTAACTGTCCTTGCTACTTAAAACCAGAAGTGGCCAATGGCTGTGTATTTGACCATTTTGCAACTGCTTTTCCCAATGCTCAAAAGGCTAAAATGTCCAAAATTTCTGAACGTTATTTATTTAATTTTATATGCTTAAATGATAACTTCTCTACAGAAAAATGTGCAGCACTATAAGTCACTTAAAAACAGGAAATATTTTTTTTGCAGCCCCATGTAGTTCTCATTAAGAATGATAAAGCAGGCAATACTAGTGACAGAGTATACAAACTGATTTTCTACAAGGCAAACTAATTAATCCTGTATTGTTTCTATTGACATTATTTTATCAATGTCAATGCAGACTTTATGCCTGCTGATGGCCATTTAACAAATACACAATATTCTGAGAAGGTGGGAGGCCACCAGCATATTAATTGCTTGAATTAAAAAAAAAAAAAAAAAAAACCCAAATTATTCCAGATAATAAGTAAAATCTGAAAGTCTCAAAAGCCAGGAATATTTAATTAATTAGAAGTGGAAGACAAGTCTTCCTCCTGGAAAACTACAGTGAGAGAGAGAGAAAGAAATAATGCATATGGCATAATGCCGAATATAGGGAATTTCCTGTTAATATAATGATGAAAATGAAAGTAACAGAATCTGTCTGTTTGTTCATAAATTACATAAACACCATATATATTATATGGCCAGCAGAGCATTTACACAATTCTGCAGGTTTTTTTTACTTTTAGGAAGTGCAGGGATACTCAAGAAAATAATGCACGTTGAGTCAGGTTTATCCATTTCCTTGGATTATACCGACAAGTTAATAAGTTAAATCACCACAAGTAACTACTGTAATATAGGTGCTATTAGCATGTATATTTTGCTTAGTCTGGCAGTAGCCAGGATAAGACAATATTCTTGCTAAATCAAAATTGGTTCGGCCATCTTAAGAGAGTTTATGAGCCAGAACTTCTTTTCCAAGGATTCATAGTACACAAATGGCATATTATTTGTCAAAACAAGTCTCATCAGGGAAGACATTGTTTAAAGCCTTTGGCAGAGTTTAGGATAATTTACTCTAATAGTCTTTCTGCTTCATATCATTAGACTATGGTCAAAACCAGCTACTTTCTTAAAGAATGTTTATAGCAATTTCCTCCTTTGGAGAAAGCTCTTAATTCCATCTGATCCTGTATGGTCATCATCATTTTAATAAGAATGAATACAAGCATGACAGAGAACATGCAATTATTCATTAGCTGATAAGCATGACGGTACGTGCACACAGGTAACGGTTAATAAGATGAGTACTTTAAGTTTGCAGCTTGTCTAAGTAAGTAGGTAGGGACTTCTTTGTTGTTCTTTAAAGCGTTCCTAGTCTCATTCCTCAGTATTAAAAAAACAACCTTCAAATACTTTCCATTGATGCATATAACTTCTGAGACATGCTTGATCCGTGGGATGTTATATCTTAATCAATGTATTCATAATCAATGTAATTATGTAAGTTGAATTCCTTTAAATACGCTCCCATCGCCTCTAGGTTGCTTTTTCATATCTTATTCTATCTTGCCTTGGTTTACATTTGTTTATATTACCTTTAATATGCCAACTTGCCAGTAACAGTAAATGCTTAAGTTACACTTTTTTAAAACATGAAGAACAGGAGATCAAAACTTATTTTCCTGCTCTGCAGCTTCTTTCTTTCATGAACCTTTATTTTGCCTATTTTTCTTTAGTTACTTTATTCTTTTTTCTCCCTAATCAACACCTGCATCTTCAGAAAGTCCTTGAGTTCTTAGGCTACAATTATAAACAGAATTTTCCTAACATACTGGCATAACTACAGTATATGCCGCTGGGGGTTCTGCTACTGCTGAGGAAAGGTTTAATGCCAGGCAACTGAAGCAAGTACCTATCATTAAGCAGGTGGGAAGACAGAACTGAACTCGTAGGGATTAACCGGTGGATAAATACTTACCCAATATAAATAAATCCATAAGGAATGAATCCTGAATACCTTATATCAATAAACTTCAATCATGTTAACTCAGAAGTCATATACAATCCTGAGTTATCTACGCTTCATTGATTTACGTCCATAGATCACATTAAAGGCAAAGAAATCCTTATAGAAGTATAAAAATGCAGTACAGAATGAAAACCCTAATCTTCTAAGAAAACAACTTGTGCAGTCATTTTACTGTGCAATATAAACAAATACACAATGCTTGTGGTGGAGATAAAAGGTGAGGGAATTTTATTGAGCTACTACAGGCAAGCAGCTTGAGCTGTGCAACTTAGACTACAAACAGGCAGCATTCCCCTGCTTGCAAGAACTCGGGAACATCTGGAAGGCACTCCATTAAAGGACAGAAATCCTCTGATTCTTCTCAATCCAGTTACCATTCTGGTCTTGCTAAATTTCACTGAGGATTTCTAACAGTCAGCATCCTTTAATACAAGAAATTTATCTAGGACAGCTTGAAAACAATTCATCCATCTCCTGGTTTCTAATATCCTTTCACAACAAGTCCTTACCATGCTTACTCTACAGATAACAAAACAAACAAGACTTTTGCAGGTTTCATATACAGACAGGATGAGAACATATTCTTAAGCTAGTAAAATCAATATAAAAGATAAATAAAAAGGGAAAATATCTTCCAAATACTGGACTGAAACCCCCTTACACCTTCTATCTGAATTCACCTCCAGCAACCCATAATATCCCTTCATCTTCTATCCTCACCTTTTCTTACAAGTAGCAGCCTCTATTCTCCTAGATGCCTTTCTCAAATTGTTATGATACTTGGAAGAGAAGAAAGGCTACAAGGAAGTAGTAAGCCATCTTATGACCAACTCTTCCATGAGAATCCTTACTGTTTGGTCTAAAAAAGTCAAGGAGGACAAAAATCTGGTTTAAATATCCCAGCAGGACCAGCTAAGGTGGCAACATCGATTTAGGCGCCTCCGTTTCTGACAGCCATTCAGGCAGTAAACCTTCCAGGGAGATTATAGAGAGAAAGTTAGAGACTTCCTATATTATGCCTAACCATAATGTGGTGTTTGGAGGTCACAGTGATAGGCACTTAATGGCTTTTGCAGGACTGACTCTTCATTTGCTTCAAGTTAAAGTAATGACAAAATATCAAATAAGTAAGTTCACACTGAGTTTTCAGATATTTGCACAGGGAAATCTAAGTAATATCATCAATACTTGTGACACTTCTGTCTCATGCTGAACATCAATCTCACAAGGCATGCTTTGAAGCCAGAAAAAAAATTCTCTATCTTTGAACTATCATGACTTTTGATTTCTTGAGGCTGCCTGAATTTTCTACTTGATTTTTCATTTCCTTCCTCTAGCTGTGAGCAACACAGAAGAAAGAAAAATACTGAGACATTTTCTGCCACGTGGGTCCAGCTCTCAGACCTGTGACTTTTACAAGATGATGAATAGGAATCTAAATGCAAATGTAGAAAGAGCTAAACATCAAAAATGCATATGTTATCAGAAGGAAGATATCTTCCCTTGATTAATACAGCCATTTAATGTAGCTTTCAATGAGCAACCTGTTATTTATGTAATTTATACCTGTGGTTGACTTTTTTTAAAATCTTTCTCCAAATACTGAAAAAAAAAAAAATCTATTCCACAGCTTTGGAAGTTACAGAGAAAAGATGTAATTATTGTCATGACGGAAACAAGGTGATTTTCATAACACTCAGCTATTTCAGTACCATAGCAGTTAATTTCACTTAAAACATCTTTCTCATGTCTTTGCTTCCACTGTATTCCTATCCTCACAGCACCAGAAATTAGAATACTGAACGGAACGCAAAGCTCTTTATGTCCTGCAACACTCTCTGGCTTTGTAAGATTTAGTATGAGAAGCAGTAAACATCACGTCACATCTGAAAGCAGATTCTATGATATTTCCTAATGAGAAACTTGAAGCACTTGCTGATAGGGTAAAGAAAACAATTCCATTTTCTTAACTAAACAACAAGGTTGAACTCATAACGTCTGACATGTATTCCAGCATTATGCTTTGCTATAATCCACAACTGCAAGCATCTGACAAAATGAAGCAAGTTCAGCAGAGGACCATCAAGATGGTTTGGGCTGGAGTCCTTGCCTTGTGTGAGGAGGCTGAGGGAATTGGTCTTGTTCTGCCTGGAGAAGAGGTGGCTTTGGCCTAATAGTGCCTAACAACAGCCCTTCTAGTCCAGAGATTTTGTGGAACATGGTAGAAACAAGAGTAGGAAATGGGGTGAAAAGGCGTCTAGGTGAATTTGAGCCTGGGGAAGGGGAAGAAAGGGTATTTATCCAAGGGTTAAATTATTTTTATTTTCTTTTTGTTTTCCACTATATGAATCAGTAATTAAGTTTGTGTTAAGTGCCAATAAATTAAGTAAAATTTCCTGAGACAAGCCATGACAAATATGCTACAATTTGATGAAATCTATGCTTATCCCTATATCTAATTCAGATTATTTTCAGAAGCCTACTGCTGCATAAAAATACTTTTTCTCAATGCCACGATGCATGCATGTAAAATTAGCCCACAAGCCAACACTGTACAGTACTATACAAAGTGATAATTACTTCCCAAATGATAAAAAAATGTATGCTTGAATGAATATGCATTAACTAGACAGTACTAATATTGTCATTAGTATTATTATTTCCTGTGAAATACTAAAGGAAGATATTTTCTTGAAACTTACGGTTAACATGGTTGAAAGTTGCATCCACCATTAAAGGGTTATTAATTGAAAAAAAATCTTTCACTACTAAAAACCTCACAATGAATTTAACTCTTAAGATTAATGGAGGAATACTAAAAGAGTCAAACTTGATAGTGAAAAACTCCTTTTCAGCAAAGAAAGGAAATAAAAAAAAGTGGTGCAAAATGTTTGCACTTCAGGTTATTTTAATCATGTGTTACTGAAGGTTTGTTTACCAAAATGATGAATGATTTCCTCCCTAGTCAATTAAAAAAAAAAAACCAAACAAAAAAGAGTACTGGCCATATCAGAAACCACAGCTATGAGATCTGAAAGTATTAACAAATTCCATTGTGTCAGTAAAATGACAAGAACAGACTCTTATGAACTATTAATATGCCCATACTTATAAGTATTTAAACAATGCTCTGCTTAGAGCTGTCAGACATAAGGTAACAGACAGAAGAAAGGATTTCAATGATTCAGCCCCACACACTGCTCACTTCAGATATCAACCAAGACATATGCCTCATGTTTGGTCTATACTGATGACTTCTGAAAATTCTAGATACTGCATTTTTTAATAAGGAAATTGGGTTTTCAGGCAGGCTTCGACATGACTGATGTGATATTGCTCTCCATTTTTGTCGGTTTTGCCAGGACCCAAAACCTTGCCAGTCCTCTAATTAAGATTACAAGATCTGTTAGACATGACCAGAACAAACCTAACTACTCGAGCACAATCCCTGAAGTCACAGCATCATCATGTTCCTATTAAGCTTATACAGCGTGGAACAAACATAGCTTCTATTCCATCTGTTATCTCAGAATATTCATTTTATAGACAGTTCTCAGGTGAGTGGCAAACTCAACAATGTAACTAGTTAATTTTGCATGTTGTTACCAATATATAGTAAAGCCAGAAAAAGAACAAAGAAATAAATGTGACTAATCTTACAGGTCAGCCTGGGGAAGTGATGAGGACCTGGCGTCCTAACCATGTCCTCAAGAAATCTTTTAAGCAATTTGTCTATCAGCTAATTGTGAAAACCAATCAATTTCTCCTCTTCGCTCACAAGCAGAGTTTCAAAGGGGGCAATGGAAATAAAAAGCGTATTAGAAAATTTCTGCCACTGGTTCTTTTCAAAATATGACACAAAACTTAAATGTTTACCTCTAAAATTTAAACCAGACTGAAAACAAAGAGTAAGTCCTACTCTGTATTCTGTTTGGATATATTTTTAGTATGTCATCTAAATTTCAGATTTCTTTTGTACCATTTGGTTAAAAGATTAAAAAGAAATAAGCATTTACTTTGCCTTTGTGTTATTACTTTGTAGAAAAGAGATAATAATTATCCTGCAATTACAGTTTTTCCAGTGTAGTGAGGTGGTCTTCTACATCACCATTTAGTTTCTAGGTATGGCTGTCAGAGTAAACTGCTCTTAATATGCTGCAAATTCTCAAAACTGACAAATTATTGACATCTAACTGCAAAAAAATTAGCTTTACAATTCAGGTTGAGTAAATATGATATGGCTATACTATAGAACATGTATCTGGGTGGACAGGTACATGCACACGTATGAAAACAAAGAGAGGATAAAGGAGTGACCACACACACTGTTATTCTGACATTATAAAGGCAGAAATGAATTAAAGGGATTCATGTACGTTTATTAGCTGTTCTCCAGCTTACACTTCTTCCTCAATAAGTAAACTGTATCTCTTAGAGTCTCTTAATTCAATATAAGAAAACAAAAACCAACAAACCAACAAGAAATATCTCCTCAAGAACTATCAGATATATTATTTAATCCATGTCTTTGTTTAGAAACAGCACTATAAAAGTATTATTAACACAACTAATGGTTATCTACATTCCATTAGTCCATAAAACTTGATAAATTATCAATCATTCAACTGCCATCAGCACTTTTTTTGACTGCTTTATGATACAGATAGATTGAGTAGGCTGAGCTTTAATTCCAGATTTGTAATAATGCCCTGATAAATATGATCAGGCTTTCAAATCACTGCAGCAATGCAGCTGAAAAAAAAAAAAAAAACATATTTCACTGTGAAGGAGCATAAACAAATAATTTTCAGTCTACACTACCAGCATTCTTTACACATTTACCGGTGCAGAAACACACTGTTCTTTCTATTTTGGGTAGGAGAAAGGCTTAGAATAAGTCAGGAGAAAATAAACCTACATGAGTAACGGTCTTCAAGGCGAACAGCGCGAAGCTCTAATGAACACTCCCAACTCCCCTGTCTGCTTTTGCTCATCAATGGCAGGTTGATTTACATAAGAAATTACTGACTCTCGTCAGCTAATGTAAGCTTTAACTCAAGTAAAAACCCAAAGTTGTAGGTATAGGATTTTCAGAATGAGCAGAACATTAATGAAAAAATGTCTGTGATTTTTTTATTAAAAATGCATTGAAGAGGATAATAGTCTTCATATTTAACAGAAAACCTGATAGCTGATGAAGTAATAGCTATTATTTTCTATTATGATCACTATAACTCTAGCACTCAAGGAGTCCACCCTGCCGATCAAATACACACGAAGAGTCCCAGAAAACAAAATTTAAGCTATATACTAAAAAGAAACAGAAGAGGAAGATGAAGAAAATATTATCCTTATTTTAACAATGCAGAACTGAGGCATGGAACTCTAGAGCAGTCCAAAGTTAATGCTCACAGGTGACATAACGTATCTGAGATTTTAACACCACTTTAAGCCATTAGAAATGAATACTTACAGACGTTCCAGCAAATGACTCTACATGATCAGGACAAATGTACTCAGCATTTGCATTTTCAGATGGCTTAAATTTCATCTGATTTCCTGTGTCTAATATTTCCTATTTACCCTAGGTAGATCTTTTATTAAAACATCTAAAAAATAAAGAAAACTAATAAAAAACCCAAATTAAAAAAAAAAAAAACAAAAAAAACCCCTACATTCTTCTTTCTTGGATTTTAATTAAGACATTGCAGAGAAAGTTTCCCTTAAAAAATACCACTAGAAACAACAAGTGGCGACAGAAGGCTAATTTGAGGGAAAACAATAACGTGAGACAACTAAATAAATGTAACGCCCATTAAAGGATTCTTCTCTATTGTTTATTTAAGAACTGAATCTTACAACCCAGTCCCACCCATTTTTCTGTGATAAAAAATGTTTCGTTAGAAGATCAGAAGCACATGCTCCTTTTCTTTTCATCACTACCTTTCAGCACAGTATTATTAAATACCTCATCAATTCAGATTAGAAAGTGAGCAATTCCTTGGAGGCACTTAAGGCCAATTATTAATAATAATCTAAAACACTCAAATATCACTGACATTAAAACTTAAGTAATAATTACAAAGTACACCACCAAGTTGTAGTGAAAGAAATCATACTACCATATTCTTCATTGTACTTCATGTTTTAATCTTTACCATTAACATATAAGATCTTCATATTCACACAGTCCTAGTAATGATATTTTCACTCTGAATGTTAGGTTCTGGCTTGCATTGCATCCTTAGTTCTCTTTGGTTTTTGTTCCAGCACTCAGCTTCCTCCCTATCTGGTTGATAATACCTAATAGGTATAAGCTCAACTGTAACAGAAAAGAAGCTCTATCTCTCTTCTTTTTGTTGATTTTTTTCTTAGTTGATTTCTATTCATACAAACAAAAGAAAACTCCCATTAACAGCGACACTGAAAACAAAAAAAATCAAAGCATTCTGAACAGGTTTCTGTTAGCAAATTCATGTTCTTGCAGAACGTGTACGCATGCCTCCTCAGCTCCCTGTAGGATACAATAGCAATCAAATTTCTTCTATTTCTCTTTTCTTCCTGCTAGACCTTTCTTCATGAATAAGATAGCAGTGCTCTCAAAAGTATGATTTTGCTGCAGTATCTTTGTACAGTTAAAATGACAGCAGCCCATGAGCCTGAGAGGCTTCCCAAGGAGCCCATATTGGCATAGAACAGAAGAGAGTCCTGCTAACTCAGTAAGTATGAAGGACAGTCTGCCTTCAAACAAGACTCTGTTATGAAGGACTTGACACAACTTTGTAAAGGGAGTTTGGGAAAGCGGGGAGGAACTCTGCAGAAGATTTGGGAACCAGTTTTATGAGCTGATAACTCATCCATCTCTTTATCAAAGGTGATAGTTATCTTCTTTACAAAGATTTAGTGCATAACGTTACCAGAAGCACAAGAGTTGTTCCTAGAGAATATAAAGGGAGTGAGGTTCAAACATTATGGAGAAATAGAAAATGAGGAGGATAGTTTGTTTGGAAAGCATGAGATTGGAAAATATGGAGATTCAGCTCATCTCAAGACCATGGCAGAGAAGGCCACTACGTGAACCTTTATGCAGTTGAGAGGGAGTGCTAACTCCATCAGCTCCAGAAACCAACAGAGGTGATCGATACTGAAGAAAGTTCTTCCAACTTCAGCTGTTTGACAAAACAGACTAGAAATATAAATCATTGTTCCAGTTCTCCAGAAAGTCTTTTATTCCAAGGATTTCATATCTTAATACATGACCAGACAAAATGAATAAAAAGCTTGCCTCCTTTATTGTTAGGAAGGGAAAAATACAGGAGTTAACTCAGAACTCTATCAGTATTAGCTTTAGATAATGTAGTTCCACTGAAAACAATGGATTCATAGCACTGTAAAACCTGAGCTATGCAGCAGGCAGTTCTTCAGGCTTAATATTATTGAAGTCTGTCAGCACAATGATCAAAGAAGTTAAATATTGTAACAGAACACACAGCTCAGGAGCAATGATGCCAATTTATTTGAGCTGAAGGACAGTTTTCTGTGTTCAACTGGAGCCAAAGTCCTGTCCCACACAACAGTGAACATTTTAGTTTTCACTATAGAAGTACCTAATAACTAATTAAAACTTAAAATGTACATTCTAAAGACACAGTCAAATTAAAATAAAATAGAAAACAATGTCGGGTTGCAAATCCTTTGTTTAAAGTGTAGCTAATCTTCCTTCAGAGTGGGAATAAGAAGGGTCTGCATATTTCCTTTGCATGAGAAAATAAGGCCAAGAGGAAAGGTGTCTGAGTTCTATGAGTTCTTGTTGTATGGAAGAATTCTCAATCTGACAGTATTTTGGCCTGAGGGCAACAGAATCAACTTTGAAGGATACTGCCTCATCATGTGCAACACTAAGACTACAGACAGATGCAAGACAACTTGCAAATGACCTTGACCTTAAGATAAGAAGAGGTCTGATTGTGAGCCTGATGTATATCTTACTAGGCATTAAAAGACTAAGTACTTTTTGTTACTGTCTGAGCCAGAGATTCATTTCTAGATTACCCTGAGGTCGACATGATGTCTTAAAGGAAGGGTCTAAGATCTATCACTACCATCCTAGACGTTTCCTGAAACTTTCATGCTTATTCTGTGGGCCTGGATGCTTAAACGACTGGCAGATGCCATCTTTCAGGTGGGAGGAAGAATTCCACAACTCCGATTAAAAATATTGCATATGAATAAAAGAAAGTCACTGTACAGGATCAAGAGTGTATGTAGTCTAATTTGCTTCCTCATAGAACCAGATGCTACAGGTGCAAAAATAATCTTAGTTCTGGCATTTGGTATCTCTGCAAACACAGTCCATTCCCTTGTGTGTGAGCTGTAATTATCTTTCATTACATGCTCACAACTATTTTTCTCAAAGAACTCCAGCCTCACTTATTGCTCAGTGAGTGCTGGTCAATTAAGCACCCAGCAGGTATTATTTTGTTTAATCACTATTGCTCTTTATGAGGTGTGTTAACATGTCAGAGTATTTATTGCATGCTATTCAACCATTAGTTTAAAGGCAGAACAATTAATGTTGGATGAACTTTTCCGTGTCTCTCCTCCTTGTATTATTTCAGGACTTTGCAAAAAAGTAACGGATTTATATGCAATGTACTCCTATAAGAAAACATTGAATTATTATCCTTAATATACGGAAGAATTAAAAGAGAAAAAAATCATCTTTGCACTGAAAAGTATGTAAACTCATCTGGACAGAATTCCTGAAAATCAGTTCTCAAAGTTGGTGAAAAAACCTCAAGTGTTTCATAATTCCTCCTGTTCCTATTCCAAGTTAATTTGCAGAACGCAGATGCTCTACTGAATGGACAAAAATGAAAAGCAGTTGAGTAGGGCGACTTCTCAAATCAACGTCTGAGATAATCCTTCTTCTTTTCTTTCCTCATTCTACTATAAATCTTACAATATCCACAGCACTTGGGCTATATCAAACACTTTCTACTACACAACAGCAATTCATTCATTCATTGAACAGATCCACTCTGTTCAATAAAAAACCCAAAACCCATAGAAAAATAGTATGCAAATGAACCATATAACAATATACTGTCTTACATACACTCAGAAGAGGAAATTTAATAAATGTATGGCAAATTATACTGTGAGGAACAAATAGAAATGTATTCTTATAAACAATACTCAAACACAGAATGCTGTACAATAAAAGTCAATGTATATCTTGATGTTGAATTATATGGGAACAGAACTAAACTCTATACCTAAGCAATGGAGATGGGCTACTAAATGAGAGGTTTAAATTCAGCATTCTTTTAAATCTGATGGGCACATTAAGTATTAGTAGCTGTTATTGTGTTTTTACAGACATACTTTCTAATGCTTACATCGTGATTTTTCTAGAAACATAAACAACTAACTTGCAGTTTAAAAAAAGATTCAGTGACTCCTTCACTGAAGTAACTTGAGTTGAACTTAAACAGAACAGTGTCTCAGAAACATGGGGAACTAAATCTGTAAATGTTAATAAGGAAGTCTAGCTTGCTGGTGAGAATGAAGATCACAGATTTTTGTTTAGAAAAGCATCAAAAAATCTTTGGCACAGATGCTATCTTAGATATATAGATCTTCCTTAAAGGTGATTTCCTCTGTTTCTGTGAGGTTTGGTGCAATTAACTGGAACCACAGACCGAGTGAATAAACACCATTATTACCATAGGCAACAACATCAGCCCTAAAAAAGAGATTGTGTTGCTTCTTTAGCATATAGCAGTGTAATCTAATACAGATTAAAAACACTTCACAAATTCTAATGCCTCTAGATCACACAAGTGAAACGTGTAAAAACATAGCTTTAAGGCCTAAATATAAATATACTAAAGACTTTCTGTAACACTTTCCTTAGGGAGTTCTATTTATATGCTCTCATGTCTTTAGTAAGACATGAATTTATTACATTTTAAAAACAACAGTCCTTCAATACCTACCGTATTTGGGTTTTATTTAAATCTGCTAATTGGTTATGATTATCTACATGGGTTTTATTTAATTTCAAAGATTTGAAAAGGAAATCTCTAAATATGCATGGCTTTTCTTCCTTATTTTTTTCCTTGTTGTTCCTCCCCCCCTTTTTTTCTCCTAGTGAAAGGCTATTTAAAAGAAGAATCATGCTACATTAAATATGAACTTTTTAAGTGAAAAATGGACATACTTGACACATTCTCCTGGCATGTTCTCAGATTTTGAACTACTGTCACGTCAAAATATGAAATAAACGTCCTGACAACCCTTTGGTTTTGAAAGCATCTTCTCCATTATCAGAACTCAACTTCTGTTCTCTAGGACAAATGTATCAGTAAAACTTTAGAAAGTCTAAGACAGTTTCGAAGATAGCTGGAATCACTATCCTAGTTGGATTCGAAGCTTAACATAAGGTCTCTATAGTAAGCCATGCAGGTAGTTCCACGGAAATTACCCGAATATTCACAGAGTTTACATTCTGGCATGTTGGTGTCTTCACAGGATGAATGGAAACTATGTCAGATATTTGCCACAAGTGGGCATTTGGTCATAGCTCTCCTCCCACTTTAAAATACGAGCCACAACCTAATAAACTCAGGCAAAAAGCATACTGAAAATATGGTAAATATATCCTTGATGAGGTGGATGCAAGTTCCAATTTCAGTTTGCAGGCGAGTTGCTCCGTTAACACAAGCCATTCTAAAGATTTATCTCTGTAGTAGGATTGATGGCTGTATTTGTCTGGGGCTAAACCAGTATTTTCATAGAGGGGCTTCTCTGTGATCTCTGTTGAATTCAGCCTTTTTGTGCATTTGATGCCCTCATAACATCTGCACTGCTCAGTTGTCTCACTCTCCTGTTTGAGTTACGGCACTGCAAACCACACCAGTGGAAGAACACTGCAGTTATATTCTGTTGCAGGATTTTTTGTAGCTCCAATATCATAGCTAGCATGTAGTTCCAATGAGTGCACTTTCCCTAAGGTATTAAAAAGGAGTAGATTTTAATACTTTTTATATTAAAGCATCTTTTAATAACAGCTCAATAAATGAGTTTTACAGAAAAAAAAAAAAAGAAAAAAATGCATATATTGACTATTGTTAATGAAAACAAGAGATTGTTTCTATTCTCTGACTGAAATACCCAAAGCAAGTGTGTGTTATCACATCAATGTTAATAACAAGGTACTGCATCTCTGTAGATGACAGATAATTGTTTTTGATGGAATAAATTCTACTGATTAGTCAGTATCTTGGCAACTTAAAAAAATACACCTTATTTGATATCACACTCATCAATGCATGCAGGTTCTAGCACACAAGCTCTAAGAGAAAGTGGGCTTTATATCACCAAGAAATATTGAGAAACCTGTTTGTCGGAACAGTTCAACAGACTATTTTCCTAATAACTGAAAATCCCTGGGATACTTTATATCAAAGCCTTTTTAGTTCTATAAGAAAACCCCACAACATACCCTAAAGAACCATCTGTCTCTCTGATTTGCCTGAAACTGCATTGATTGCACAAGAACTTTGTAACCAGTTCCTAAAATGGAAATTTTCAGTGGCTCAATCTCCTGTAAGAATATATTCAGCATATTAGGTAACAATAAAGGCCTACATTTGAGGGACGGGAATAATGAGTTTATGTAACGAGTATGCTTTGATGAATCTATGTTCCGGAGCACATCAAATACATTATTTTATATGGTCTGGGTTTTTGAAAACTATTAAGAGATATCATCATATTGCTAAGTGCAAATTCTACTTTATTTAGTATCCTAAGTAGAATAAGGATAATGATAAAAAAATTTTTAGTATATTTATTCCAATGTCATGTACAAAACTTGCCCATAAACAGACCCAGATTTACAAGCACTTATTAATTTACTGCATTGATTTTTAAAGTTTCCAGTGAGCATATACCGTTCTACAGGCTGCTCATGAATTAAGCTGCTAGTAAAAACATTGGAAAATATTGACACTGAAATATGAATGTGGTATTATTTCTTCTAGTTACTATTACACATATATTTAACATATAAATTTAAGAAGTTATTATCTGGATATGTCTATTTAACTTTTGCAACTCTGCAGAGTAGTATGAGCTCCCGAGACCCTGGTTATGTCAGGAAAACCAAGTCAAAATAATAAATTATCCACCTGGGATTTTTTTTTTTCTGAAAAAGTGGAAGATTTTCTTTTATTTTTTGGCTAAATTTCACTTCATTCCTTCCCAGTTCATAGAGACTGAGACCGATCTCTGATGATAAAGCTCCAGGTCTGCTTGTAATGGTCTTTAAATCTCTTGTTTCCTATTCACAGACTGTGTGTTTTGACACGGGCAGTCCTATCTAGCTTTGAACCTGATCATATCTTTTATCAGCCCAGCTGCCAAATGACAGATCTCTGGCCAGACAGTTGCAGCAGTAACTCGGTGTTGTGAAAAGGGGTTTGAAATGCTTTCTTTGTGTAAATATACATGCATTCGACACGGAGAACAGATGGTGATTAATAGGAAACACTACACTAAGGAACAATGGTAGATCACATACACTAATTCTGTTTCACAAAACCCATCATCTTATTCAGGGCACAGGTAAACTATAACTTCAAACCCTTCTCCTTCTCCTAACCATTTTATTGGTGCTCAGACTCAAGATACACAGCTCAAGCATCACTGAACTTAGCCCTAAAGAAATAAAACATGCTGTTGGTGAGCATTCACAGAAACAGAGACTGAAAGGACAACTAGAAATTCAATAATTTTCCAACAAAAATTCTGTTTCATCACATTTGCAGGTTCTGAAATAAATGCAATTTTCCTGTATAACATAGCTGTCAACTTGCCCAGGCCCAGTTCTGCATTCCTGCAATGTTGTGCTTGGATATAGGGAAGTATTGTTTAAAAGAGCATTCAGACAGTGTCACAGTGCTGCTTTCTCACCTGGCCATCTCCGTTATTCTGTCAAGTTTTGTGTCTTCCAGGATTACAAAACTACTGCATCATTTCTGCACTTGATGTGAAAGCAGCTCAATGTAAGACTGTAATGATGTGTTACAAGTAAACACCAGAACGCCTTAAGCAGCAAAGAAACCTACTGATTTAATCCCCATCACCCCTGTCCACTTCATGAGACTCAGATTCCTTCAGTACCTCTCACTGATGTGATCTCTGCAATCTCAAGGTAAGAAAATCACAAAATTCTTCCACAACCCAAAAATTTTGTGGCAACTAAAGCTGTTACGCTCTGCTTTATTAATTTATTTTTGTTGTTGTTGCCAGAAAGGAGCTTGCCCTTTTGCTGTTATTTTCTAGCTATAATAAATGACTGATGAGATTTTTGTTAAGGATCTTTGTTAGAAAAAACACTAATTGCATAGTATTGGTAATTAGAGAAGAATGTACCCTCACTGATGGCACAGTACTTTGATAGTCACCCATGGTATGCTAAGCAATTAAATGGCCCATAAAAGGGTATTTATATGCCTTTAACTTGAAAAGGCATTCATCAATATGAAATATCCTACATTTACTAACATTATGTCCTATACCTCCCATCATTTTGCTTTCCTCCTCCGTTGGAAAAGGATAGATAAACTAAAAGACATTTGTTGTTCACATGATGATGGATTCCTGCTTAAATTTGATTTTTGGTTCATGGCTCTGAGATAACTGGCTCTACTTTCAAGTCTTATGCCTTCTTTGAGAAATTTTGCTTAAATTCAAAGCTAGCAAAGAAACAGGAAATCAATCTCAGATGGATTCCAGTATGGCAAGTCACTACTTTATTGTTTTGGGGAACGAATCATAATTATATTCGTAGTTATCCATGAGACCTCTGTGAGGGGACATAATATACTCATACTCAGATACAGAAGCCCTCAATTCTACCTTGTTTTACAGTTTCTGGTGGAAGTTATGCTGCACATACATAGACTGCAGATGACAAGGGCTATTCATTTTTGGTAACTCATGCAGATGCCTAGTTGACAGCAAGTAGACACTGTGCTAGCATCCCTCTACAGTCAGCAAACACGGGCATCTGCAGGAAGAGATCCATCTCTCCTGCTTGAACTATCTGTATGTATTTAAAGACATACTGAATTGTCCGATAGAAATGTCTGTTTTAATTGCTAACTATAAGGAACTCTTAATCGACTACCTGAAACAGACTAACTTTCACAGGGTTAACGTTAAGCTATTACACCACAAGTAAGACCTTAGTGAGGCAGTAAAAAGGCTTTGCTTTTTGCTGCATTGTCCCCCACAGTAATAGGCCTGGAAATAGAGAAAATGCACATAAGGAGGAAGAGGAGACAGCTGAGAAGGAAGACATGGTTTGGACCATTCTATTTTCAAAAATACCAGAACACACAATTCAATTTCAAATACACTAAACCTGTGGCATAGAAGACAAATAAATGGCTAGAAAGATAACAGAGTAATACCTGTAAAAAAGAAAAAAAGAAGGGGGTGTCAAAGTCAGGAATATATCGTGCAGAATAGGAAGAAAAAAAATGTCCTTAGGGCAGTTTGTTTAGACCAGAGCACAAAATCAAACCCAGAAGGGATCAAAAAGAAAAAAATTAAGGTTTGGTAAGAGAAAACACAAAGATCTATGAGACAAAAAGGTACAGTAGAGTCAGGGAGCTATTTGGTGAGATCTTACCCTTCATACAGATCAAAGGACAAAATTCAGAAGAGAGCACTTCTGGGTAAGAAGGCAGATTACAGAGAAGATCAGTAGAAATTACACAGAAGGGAGAATACATGGAGACAGGATAGTAAGTGAAAATAAATATCTCAAAATGAGGGCTCGAAAAAGCAGAATGGAAGTCTTCTGGATGCAGCAGGAGGGTAGTACAATGAACAAGAAAGTTCTTGCTAGTACCAATCTTGCAAGATATTGTTAATTAAATCTTAAGAAATCACGACAATTGTGAGCTATTTGGGCAAGCGTGTATAATGCGCCTGTTCTAGCAAAACAGTTCCTGCACTGAAAGAACTTTCACCGTACTTACCAAAATGCAAACTAGGATAACAAAGTCTTAAGTATAAACGTACAAGTTCTCCAAATTCAAAGAAAACCATGCATTCCTGAAAGCACGCCTCAAGTTTTCTCAGCCGTTATTTGTTCTAACACAAGACGCTATCTCCACACACAAATTTGAATTAAAACTTGCAAATTTTAAGCTTTAAAAAATAGAAATCAACACCACAAAACCATACTCCAGAATGCATTTTCAGTTAGAATAATCAAAGTGATTAAAAGGCAAGCAGATAAAAGGATTTTTAAAGTAACTTTCTACACTACAACCGGGTATTTGTTACTGAGAACTGGACTGTATTAGTACAATGGTTACTTGCAAAGCAATGTTCCACATGTAATCCCTCATTACATCTTGCTATGCTTTAATTTGTAAATTATGGTTGAAACTGTAACATTTTTTACAGTTCCGATTTGTGGCCTAAATCTTAAGTGCTTTCTACTAGCTAATGTTGAAATATACTACTACACAAAATCAACCTTCTTCAAATTCAGGCTAGCTTTTACTTTTCAGAGTGATTACTTCTTAAAGAATCATAGAAGAGTTTGGGTTGGAAGGGACCTTAAAAATCATGCAGTGTTATCATTTATTATCATGGAGTATTTACAAGAATTGCACTGCATCAACTACCCCCATTATAGTCCCATTAGCCTTCTTTGGCAATGTTTAAAATGAGCATTGACACTTCCTTTTCCAGGTTTTAGTGAATACTCACTCCTGTGTAATAATATTCTTTTAAAATAATATGATACAGCAATTTGAAAAATTACAAAATAGAACAGTTATATATTATATGCACTTTTCCTCTCTCTAAGACTTTTGCTGCCTTCTGCATTAAAATGGGCTAAAAAACAATAATCTAACAAAATAAGACCTCAGAATGTGAGATATGTATTATCTCGCATTAATTATTAAGTAAATAATTTTAAACTACAATCCAGTAAAATCATATTATAAGTGGAATTTAGGCTGGAAATAACAGTTAATTGCCGACATGATTTTCTTACATTGCTTGTTCTAGACCAATTGGTTTTTTTCTAAGATATACAACTATACAAACACATGTCTAAAGAATAATGAACTGAATAGGAAAACTACGAATCATTCAATCCAGTTAATTTAGAAAATTTAGTAAAATATCTTTGAAAGTGAAGTGTTCTGCTCTTCATCTGCAAAGATGAGCATCTGCAAAGATGAGAGCAAAAGGCAATTGTGGTTCACTACAGGAGGGCACCAATGCCATTGATTTCTATCCAGTGTACCTGCATTCAGCAGCAGTGTGAGCTGGTACTTTGTGTCCTTATATATGACCAAAGCTCCATTTTAAATACTCTGTGGGTACACACTACAGGAGACATCACTGCCCCAAGCACTTTACAGCCTGAACCTGAAATGAAGGTTGAAAAAGTATAGAAAGTATATTCTCCAGTGCCACAGATCAGATCACTTCCAAAACAAAGCACTAGCAAGAGCCTTTTTAATATTTTTTACCACTTCTGTGAGGTCTATTAACAGTGTTTCAATAAAGTAGTGTGGATTTGACTTCCTCTGAAGTTCTCTGTCTACCACTGCATGCAATGTATTTCATGCTGAAGTGCCTTCATCATTTTGTCCTGTGTGATCTCCATGCAAATACAAGCATTTCCCTGTTGCTTCATTCTTAAATGGAAAGACCAAATATCCCCGATATAAACAAATTCCTCTATCTCGTGTGATTTTTTTGAATTTTTTTTCTTCCAAATGATATCTTTCTTGATCTTTTGTTATTTCTTCATGATTCCACATTAAAACTACCTCAATTACATTTCAATGGAGGAGGTAGCTCTGCCTATAACTCATACAGCCAAGGCCATAAGGAAAGGGTCCCTTTGTCTATCACAACCTAATTACAAATAACTTTCCACTTGGCAAGCATCACTGCGCAAAAAAAAAAATTAACTGTTCTTATAGCACACTTCATCTACATAATTTTCAAAGACCGGAGAGATAAGTTCCTTATAGCATTGTTACAGAAAGAAAAGAAATTGAATTACTTCATGAGCAGAAAACTTGTCCATCCCTTTGGCAGACCTTGCAGTGTCCCTCATCTGTTTTAGCTTGCTCAACTCAAGCATCAAGAACCAGATGCACCACAGCAAGAAATTTCCTTGCACAATTCGTGGAAAATATGTTTAATCTGAATTGTGATCTGGCAGGAATGCTGCTGTTTTCATCAGCTGTTCAAGAACTGCATGTTGTCACTGAGAGACTCCTTGATCCTCTTGTTTCTTGAGTCCAGCATTTTAAAAAATCTTCCTTAATTTCCATCAACAACAGCTATTATCAGTAAGGGAAGTTACTTTTGATTTATACGTCTTTTTTTTTTCATATCAGTTATACCTAACATCATCTGTTATCCCAAGAGCTTACATAAATCTGAGAGATTCGAAGAGAGAAAACAATCCTACCTATTTTTCATTACTTCAAAAGAACTGAGAACTTGCAAATTGTTTTTTCAGGCAACTAAACAAATCTCACCTTCCTACAGCCTAGACAATATTAAAGTAAAATTGTATAAAACATTGCATGCAACTGTCACTTTAAAAATAATTAGAAAGGCACTGACAGTAAAAGAATAATTTTGTTTCTTTTGAACAATAACAACATCAGTCTGTCATAAAAGTCATATGCCACCTGTATTAAGAGTTGGAAGAAGAATGTTCAATGAAATGTGCGGTATTCAGTCCGGAAGCATGAGAGAGTATGCTATCATTCAGACAACTTCACAAGAAGAACAGCCCCTATTTCAAATGGAGAAATTTATGTGTGTGAAGAGTTTTAGGCATCTAGTTAATAACAGTGAAGCTAATATTATGTGTATCTTTACAGTATTAGACCAAATAGGAATAATATGAAAGTGCAATTCAGAATATGGAATACCAGAGCAAATGCACAACATCAAACTAACAGCCATGGCTTGCAGCAAGTTGAAAAACAGAAGCATCTGTCAAAAGCCATATAAAGCAAGATTCAAACATCAACAGAGGAAATAAATCAACGGAATTCTAAAAAGGAAATCAAGCAAAGAAGCCACTGAAAGATCTCTGCAAAAGACCATTTAGAAAGCATTAGGTAGATGAAAGTTTTTGGAAGTAGAAATCACTGTAATAGAAGTAGAAACACCCAAATTCTTTCTCTTTTGAATTCCAATTTATACAGCTCGCCCTGACTGGCCTTATTTTAACTTAGTGGTGGCAGAATATTTCAACTATTAA
The DNA here is from genome assembly GCF_017976375.1 of Cuculus canorus. Taxonomy (NCBI): domain Eukaryota; kingdom Metazoa; phylum Chordata; class Aves; order Cuculiformes; family Cuculidae; genus Cuculus; species Cuculus canorus. The sequence continues at coordinate 8,307,144 of NC_071407.1, forward strand.
CCTGAGGAGAGCATAAAAAGCTTTGTGTTTAAAAAAAGCACTCATCTCTCTTCCTTTTACATGTTTAATCCTCATCAGCAGAGACTATGTACAAAAGCTCAGATGAAGATGGCAACAGTACAGGGGAAAACTGGAAAAACAGCTGTTCAAAGAAATAATTGTTCTTGGATGCTCTTAGAGGAGGAAGTTGAAAATTCCATGAAGAGTTGCAATGACAAACAGGTTACACAGAACAAGCAGTACAGTAGGAATTTTCATTGTTAGGTTGCAGAAGAGGAATAGTGTAAATCAAATGTTCAGCAAGCAGGACAAAGACAGAAGCAAAGGCTATAAGGGACATGGCTAACATTAATCATAGGGGATCTATCATAATTCAGGCTAGTATTTTTGGCTAAAAATTCAGAGTGGTGATTACAAATGGAATCTTTTTTGAAAAGTCAGTTCTGAAGAGAGTAAAAGTGAGTGCTACCGAAGTTATTCAATGGAACTGATAGGGGCCAGTTTGACACTGTGACCCAGCACAACAAATTCCCTAAGAATTCTCCCGATACTGTTTCAGTCAAAGAATGTTCTCTAAAAAACCAATCATTCATTCTCAGACCAACGAAAGAGAAAATAAAAAGTCCTTTCTGTTATATGCCCATATTTACATTTTTTGCAGCAGCACCATTCTGCATGCTTATATTCAATTTAACAGTCCCAAGATCCTGATTCTCTAATACTTTCTTAGTCAGCATTCCCACATTTTATGGTTTTCATTGTTGGTTTTTACATTGAGTGAGAACCTCTTTGTATTCATCTTGATTACATTTTACTCTGCTAACATCTGTCTCTCTGTTAACTCTTCTACATCCTACAGCTTTTTATGTTCAACTTTGCAAATGTTAGCAAGCCCCCCTAGATTAATTTTTGTCAGCAAATATGATTGATTCAATCTTCATGCTTTCCCTTCATTTGCTTTCTTTTCTCATGACAATATTTTTGCCAAATTTTTTAAGTAATGCACGCGTTGCTTCAGCACCTCCTGAAAGTTATGTATCTTATTAAATCTGTATCTATTAGATTCCTATTTTCATTTAACTTGTTACACAAAAATATTCAGATAAGTAGAGGTACACAAAAGCAGACTTCATCAAGTGAGTTATATCACAATCGGTGTGTGCTTGAACACTGAGGGATGTAACTGATACATAGCACTTCCTCAAATATATTTTGATTTTTGGTTTAGCAGTAATTTCTGAGGTCTCTCTTTTCCCCCTTCCCTGTGCCCATGAAAAATAGGAGAGTCTTATTTACCACTTATTCTATGATCTTTAAACAGTTCTAACTGCAGTTCCGCACGTACACCACGGAGTACCAAACTGGTCTGTTGGATATCTGCCTTCTTCCATTCTTCTTTATCTCCTGACGTTCTTAATGAGTCCCAAAAAGATGACTTCCAACAATCCTGAAACCTCTTTTGCCAGTTCTTTGTGAATTTTGCTATCTGGTACTGCTTCCTTTATACATTGAAATTACAAAAGGCAGTGAAGCAACAAAGTCATACCTACCAAATGCAAGCCAGTGACTATCCAGGCTCACTCCCCCGTTCCTGTATACTTCAGAATGCAGTCAAAGAGAAGAAGAGAGATTAGTGAGCAAAGGTGCCTTCTGTTAGAGATAGGAGAAAATGAAGTTTTGCCTTTAATGAAACTTCAGAACTCTTACTTCTGAAGTTTTAGAGCCCGCTTTGGCAAAGGTACTTACCTAAGGGAAGAAGTCTTTTTTTTCAAACTCTCTGCAAACGTTATCTCAGGCTGTTTTCCTCCCTTCTACTCAGATTCATGGGTTTTCTCTTGAAAAATATTCCCAAACACCCACTAACATCAAGAAAATCTGTTGCGATGAATGTTCCTGCTTAATGACTAAATTAAACAAACTTTATTCACATCCTTTTTCCCATTATCTCTGACAAGACTAGTTAACAAGTGCAACCAGCCTTAGCCTTCGGGTTTCCCTACTTCAGTTACTGCAATGTACAACAGTAGAATCATAGAATCATACAATAGTTTGGGTTGGAAGGGACCTTAAAAATCATCCAGTTCCAACCCCCCTGCCATGGGCAGGGACATCCCACTGGCTCAGGCTGCCCAAAGCCCATCCAACCTGGCCTTGAACACTTCCAGGGATGGGGCAGCCACAGCTTCCCTGGGCAAACTGTACCAGTGTCTCACCACCCTCACAGTAAAGCAATTCTTCCTAATGTCCAGTCTAAATCTGCCCTTCTCCAGTTTATACCCATTCCCCCTTTCCTATCCCCACAAGCCTTTATGAATAGCCTCTAGTAACGTTGAATTAATGTGGAGTGGATTTCTTCTCAATTAGTTTAATTAACATTTCTCATGAAATTTCATGTCCAGGAAAAAAAGTTAAGATAGACTTACATAAAAAGTTAAGATAAACTTACATAAAAAGTCTTGGGGCAGGTAAGAAACCTTGTGGTATTTTTTCAGTGTACGAAAAGGAGTTCAGTTCGAGTTCAATACTGGGCTAACTCTTATTTTACTTGGATGATGTTCTTCTATTCCTTGCTATTCTTGGCTGCTGATTGGCCCTTTAAAATTCATAATGACCCTAAAATTTCCTTGCCTTTCATTTCCTGGTAAAGAAGTTTTCTTAAGCCCCTAAGTAGTAAAAATTATATGCTGCAAAATATGATTTTAGTAAAAGAGCTAAGTAATGCTAATCTATTTAACTTAAATACTGAAGTGTTTATGAAACCCATAACCAAAAGCATTTAGTGATGCTTATGCTTGTAGCTGTGTCAAAGCACTGAGCCAGTGGATTCTGAAGATTCTTCATCTTATCCTAAACCAGGACAGTACTGAAAAATTACACTGATGTTACTGATCAGAAAGTGAAACTCTGCATTGTTAATGGAGATAAGAAACACAATTAAAAATCAAAACCGATGAAGGTCAGACCAAAGCCAGACACAGGGAGAATGGCTGCTCTGATGCCACAGAGGTTATTTGGAATTAGGTCCTAATGCAAACATTATGAACAAGTTTCTGACGCAGTTTTAAGAGCCAGACCTCATGCATATATACGAGCTATCAAATTCAGTGTCTTCCACTGCAGAATAATTCTTTTACATATTTTTAATTGGAAAAGACATTTAAAGAGATTCAACAATATTTTTTGGTTTTGGGACACTCTTCCAAAATGTTCTAAACCTATAACTATTGGACAGACCTTCCTGCCACTTAGCCAGAATTTCCTCTTTATTTTCCTCCTCATTAATAGACACAATTAGTGATACACATATGCTGAAAAATTGTGTCATCTCCTGCAGGGAATAACTGACTTGTGTTTTTAATTAGCCTAGGTTGTAATCAGAAAAAGCAGCCTTCAGGTTATCAATTAGTAGTGTTCTGTTTGCACATTCGAGTGTCATAATTATACAAAAACCTTCATATAAAATTGTGAGGTTAACTATTAGATTGAGCTTCTTTGCGATTTACCAAAGACTGCCTCTGGACAAACTGATTTCTCCTATTATATTACACTCCACTTCTGAGTCAAAACAAATAGTTTCAGAGAGTAAATCACTTTATAAATGGAACTAGTGTAAGGTGGAATATCAAGACATGACTCTGAATATCTAGCCGATTATTTTGAAAAAGATAGAGAAGTCAAATTATGCAAGTTTGTGAAGCATCATCATAAAGAAGCAGAGGAATACATACAGTCTTTGATGGCCATCAAATGCTAGACAAATGCTTTCTCCATCATACTTTATAATGCTCCTTAGCATCCTCCTCCTCTCATCCTGTTTATAGTACTCCTTAACATGTGAAAAAAATATCTCACTGTTGAAGAAGAACTGGCCACCTCTTTTGAGAGGATAAATGTCCCCCAACTGTTAGCTTTGCCTGTGGGCCTAGAAAGCAGTTTGCTCAAAATGAGACTCCCGCCAATAAGGTAATAGTAGTGATCTAAACAGCCCCTGTCAAGTAAAGGGAGTGGTGCAGTGGATGGTTGTTGGGTGAATTTGCATGTAGGCTCACATAGATAACTAGGAGATGTCTTTGGGGCCAAAAACATAGGTTGCACATTTGTACAAGCTCTCACTACATCTTGCTGCATCACAGCCACGCTAAGGAACGGCTTCAGGCAGCTTAAGTATTGCAAATCCTGACGTATTTTCTGGAGTCCTACAGGTCTGTCTGAACTTTGATCTATCGACTTCCCATCTAGTTCATCATTTCATTTCCACGAATTGTTACAGACAATTCTTTTACTTTATACAAGTACCTCCTCACAGAAACCAATAAAACAGAAACCCAAAAAGTTAGTAACATGCTATAGTTGCCAGGATCTTGACTTTCATGGTGACAAAGGTGATACTTGTGTGTGAGTGATCACAGCCGAAATTCTTGTCATTTAATTTACAAACCTAAATAGAAATGTTCCAATGCACTTAATGCTTCCAGTTCTAGACATTTCTTTTTGGCTATTTTGCCATTAAGTCTCCTGCTGTAGTTAAGAACACTAGAAAGCAGTGGCTCAGTCAGAGCTGGAAAAGAAAATCTTTAGCCAGTCATATTGTTATTTGAACGCTTATAATTTTCTTTATGTTTTCATTTCAGACAAGAATGGCAAATGAAGAATATTAACATGGGCCAACTGAATCATTTAGTTCACTATTAACAGGCACATCAGAAATGTATCCTTGAAAGCATCCACTTTCATGGCTGGGCTAGAGCATTTACCAAATTAAAAAGTACTTAAATTCCAATGAAATTTCAAAGCAGATGAGGTATATAGCTTTTACAGAGTATCTGACAACTTTAAGTTGTACCATGATTTTCCTGCAGATAGGCTATCCATTTTAACACAAAGATAGAACTGATTTATCTTTCTTAGACTATAGCTTTTATCCATTCAGTGATAAATTGAGTTTCACACAGTTTTACACTAGATAAACACAAAATAGTATTAACTGAAACAAACCTTCAGAGTTTCTCAAGCTGTTATAACAACTTGACGTGTTAGTGCTGTACAAAGAAATACTTACTCCAACAGTTAATGGAGGACTGAAATCAATATTTTGGTTAATTTCTTCTTTATAAATCAGTGAAAGCCTGCAACATCAACCATGTCTCCCTGGCATAAGCTTTCAGTGGGAATTGTACCAGGTACCTGATTTTAGTGCTACACAGGTGTGTGAGACTAAAGCAGAAAAGAAACAGAAGAGAACTTATGCTCCCATGCTGCAGATCATAAATAAGCAGCACCGGCAGGCAATCTGAAATAAAGTTAATGCTAACAATCTGCTTTACTGGAATTATCCTAACATTCTGTTCAGCCAGATTTGTCCCAAAATTCTCTCTACCTTTAGCTTCCACGGAATTATATTGGGTATTTCATATCCCATGCATCCCTTTTTTCGGAGTCAAGCTCCTCCCAAGATTTCCTCTGCAATATTTCTGCTTTCCTGAGACCTTCTTGTCTCATTCACTGTAATTCTTTCTCTGCATTCTTTCTGAAGAGGTCTGTAAAATCCTGTTCTTGCTTAACTTTGGAACTTGAAAGTCAAAAGGAACTAAGAAATGTACAGAGAACTAAGAGGTTCGCATACAGGTTAGTCTGTCCTAAACCAAAGGTAACATGAAAGGCCATCACAGGTTCTGTGCGACACTAACCATTTTTCTAGGCAACCACTTTACAGTGGATTAAAACATAGTACAAAATATTCCAAGAGTTGAATGCATTAAAAAAAAAAAAGAAAAAGAAAGTGGCTGTAGGCTTCTGACTGCTCTAATATCTGTTTATCCTAATGGAATGGAGTACGTTCTTACCAGTTATCCATTACTGATCTCTGACAGCATCAACTGGTTTGATATATTAGGGGTTCTATGGTCAGTGAATGACAATCCAACAGAGATGTTGACAAATGAGCTCTGTTCTAGTTTGTGCCTTTGTAACACGGGGAGAAAACTGTCAGGGCAGATTTCGGTGAGGAATTTCCTAGGAGACGAAGGATGATAATTGTCAGTTCTGGACAGACAAGGAAACTCTATTGCTTTTCAGAGACTTCTGTTTTGTTAGCATGTACGACTACCTTGAGATAAGCTGCTTGAACCATATGCCTGAGGCAAAGAAAGAGATGTCTGTGGTAGAAAATAAAGAACAAATACAAGTGGGAAAGAAAGAAAGAAAGATCTCTCCAGAAAGGCACACAGAGTACACCTCACACTCACCATCAGTCCTGGTTTTCGAAATTGGAGAATGCAAGAGAATGACAGTACTACTTATAATATATAGGCAATATTTTAGTAATTATTAACAATTAATATTTCAATTAAAACAACACTTACCAAATAAGCTTTAAGTGAAATCTAACAATAAAGAAATGTGAAAGGCAAGCATGCTTATGGGATTTTGTTTCATGTTTTGATAACATCAAATATTACCTATAAATCAAAAGAAGTAACAATCAAATTGAAGGTAAATATTTGTTACTCCTGTTTTTATAAAACTTTTAATAACCAAAGGTCTCCATGACAACGTTAATTAGGAGAAAAGAGTGCTAATGGGTGCTCTAATTTAAAAGTTGAACAACAAAAAAACAAACACAAAAAAACCTCAATAAAATCGCTTAAAAAATTTCTTGCAGCAACGGTCAATTCTTTCCCATATTTCAAGCCAGGTTTTTTTACTCATTTATGACTGCATAAAGGTTTCACGGATCATTGAATTCTCTGTTATGTGGAATCACTTCAGATTTAGGGAAGCAACATTTATCCTTTGACAGTCTTCTCTCTATGGATAACACGAAACTGAACTATCTGTGCCTGTATATGTTAAAGGCTACACACCTACCATATGGTTTTAACCCTAGACTTTACCTCTTTGACCCATCGTCACTCTCTCCACTGCTTTCAGCTCAGAGAGCACTACTACCTAGGTAAGACCATAGCTGGACTGAGGAGATCCTTCCTCTTCTTTAGTAATTAAGCTGTAGCTGACTGCTGCCAGCTACGGATACCTCCCTTCACCAGATCAGAGTGCCACCTTCTAGCAACAACAAGCAGTTGGTTAAGGGCATCACTTCTCAGCGACAATGCACTTGCTGCTCAACTGTAGGAAGTTGAGCTCACCACTAACCTGAGGACACGAAAACATCTCAAAATGTAGGTTTGGGATCATCGTAGCTGAGGATAACGGTTTAACACTGTTAATAAGAGAGAATTTATAACCCAAATCCAGGCTTAAAATGCTGTGAAACAATACTCCTCACACAGTACTCATTTCTTCATTTGCTTGATATCCTTTTCCTTCTTCCACTGTTCCTATGGAATTCAATGGCAGAAAAACACAGCGCAGCTATGTTTTTCTCAATGCCGAACAAAAGAGTGGTTACACTAAATGAGAAAGTAAAGATGCAAAAGTTACCTCTACATTCAACTGTCTGGAGCTACTTAACACAGCTTTATCAGTTTTGAATACTGATGAGGACTAACATCTGGCTTAAAGCAAAAGTGGCTGTTGTGTATAATTCACTGCATAATTAAGATGACAATGATAAACCACTTCTTGACCATGCAGAGCAAAATTTGGTGAGGCCAGGAAGTTACAATGTCCAAATAAGCATCCATTTGCTTTATAACATTGCTTTAGGTGCACCGCATATCCAGGGCCATTCACTGCTGGCAGAAAGCATTCTCAGCCCCTTATGCTCATTCCTGACAGTTCCTAGGCACTGACTAAGGGACTGACGAGTCTAGAAAAATTATGTATTAAATATGATGGAACTAACTATAGATCTTTAACTCTTCTGACACAGATAACTTGGACGTGTCCCAGCGATTTTTTTCAGCACAATCAGGAGTGACACTGCAAAGCAAATGGAGCAGGAATTCCTTAGAGCAGGTAGGACACTTGGCCTGTAAAAGCTCCCGAGTATCATAGATATAGCACATGAGACACTATAAGAAGAGGCAATCTTCTGTCTTCCAACTCATTCTTTTCAGGGCATTTCCCTTGATGAGCTCTTTCTCTGTCTCTACGGTGCAAAGTGTATCATTGTCGAGGTTGACACAATGGACCATGTGGCTGACACAAGGAACCATGTGGCTGCTCACTCACACCACCCTCCTCTTGGGCAATAGGAATTGAAAAGGTAAAACTCATGGGCAGCAAAGGAAGGAAAAAAACCAACAATAACAGTAAAAGAATATACAAAAATTATACACAATGCAGAGTCACTCCCTGATTGGAGACTGACGCCCAGCTGCTCCCGAATAACCCTTTCCCACCCAGAAACAGGACAATAATCTGCCCTATATTTTAATGTAATCCTTAAACTTGGCTCTTGAGAATAGCATTTTTATGCTAACTGCTAAGAAGCAATTCCACAGCCACATAATTTATTGGTGTAACAAGGAATGGAATTTGGCTCTCCCACAATGTTAATAAATGCCAACACAACCAGCCTATGAATTAGTTTGACATAGGCTTATCCCAATTTTTCCTGCTGGAGCTGTTCCGCTATGTAAGCTCAATATTAATTACGGCAAAAATTTGAACAATGGTTTGGTTTGCAGGCAGGCAAGAACCAAAAACACGTGTTCTAAGTCCACCTCTTTCCTTAACAGCTGAAAAAACTTTCATCTCTAACAGCTGTATTCTCACGCAGTGCAGTAATTAATCAGAATTTTGATAAACTCAGTTAAACCAGAATTTCTGAGCAGGTCTGACCTACAACCTACATTTCTTCAGGGACCTGAATTATCCAGTAGCAGTTTTTGTAATGTCTAATGCAATTTCAAAGAATCACATTCAATGAGGCAGAAACTAGATACGTGACTGATTTAGAGTGTACAGACTACACTGCAGTGAGATCTCATACAATTCTATTTTAACAAGCTAATGAATTTCCACTAAATAAATTATTGTAAAAATACATGGTCCTGAGGAAGAACTCTAAGAGGGCATATTTTTAATGGGGAGGTGCATATACCATTTAGCAAAGGAACCAATTTACTATAACAGACAACTTGGGGAACCCATCACCATGTAAGGGGAAGTTAGAAATGACATAAAACTTATTCTCTACTGAAGAATTATAATGATCTTTTAGTAGTAATTGCTATATAAAAGTTGAGAATGTACACTGAAAACCACTGTTGCTAGGGTCACTGCTAATGGACTGTGTTTTCCCCTCACACGGATTTAACTTTCCATTATCATTTAGAGATGTTTATTAGATCTAAACCACCTATATTTATAATATTATAATAATATTTTATTAATGAGCAATATCACATTAGTGATAATTGATTAATACGTATTGCAGATAAGTTTCTGAGATCTAAACATCTCTATGTTTAGAGATGTTAATTAGAGCTAATTAAAACACCCTGGGCAACAGTTCTAAGCATTCACAGATAAGACCATATCCTGCTTGATATAAAAACTATTGTGATAAAATGTCAGGTCTATATCTTTCCCAAAGACCAAATAATGAACATAAAAAGACTTAAAACAAAACACAAACATAAAACTCCCTAGAAGAGAGAATAGAAGGCAGGAAAAAAGCCTCGTACTAGGGATTCAGTTTCTGCTTTTAAGACGTTTGGCTATGAATCCTCTGATGTTATTAAATTATAGAGATCTAATATACTTTTTAACAAACCCTTGAGGCAGTCTTTCCCTTGTCATTTTCAGTCCAGATTAAGCATAACTCTTTATGGAAGGGCATATGCACGCTGAGCTTGCTTTTTTGAGTGAAAGAAGAGTTTTGTCATTTTTCATGTACGTCTCTTTTGTACAGAAACACTTCAATGCCACAAGATGTGATGAATCCACATTTCAGTGCTGGGAGGGTACTGGGATAGCATTGGGAAATTACTATAGGAAATAAAGTAATCTTTTGATGGTAACATTACAAACAAAACAGGAGTCCCTGTTTTTTTTCCTGTTTGCCACTGAATATATACAGAGGATGTGTTGATAATTGCCTGGAGAGTTAATACCTGGCTGACCTCAGTTACAGACACTGGAACACCTCTGTGTTGCCCTGCCATCAGATACTCATCTAAGAAAGTGAACCTGTGTTCTGCCTCTTTTGTACAATTTAGTCTCCAATTAGTAACGGTATGGTTTGATATCACACCCACTCCCTTCGCAGTTCCCATTCTCTGTTCATCTTGCTCAGTCTTTTCTTTATCTTTTGTTGGTTTTTTTTGTTTGTTTCTTTGAAGTTCTTTCTGGTGTTTTTCTTTGATGGGAAAAATAATTACCATATCCACAAAAGTTTTCATGAGCATTTCTGCTTATTTAATATTAACATGCTCACAGGGTTTCATAGAGTCCATCAGCTATGCTAAGTTTCTTCAAAGGTTAAAAAAAAAATTAAATTTAGAAATTGAAACACCATTTGAATGTAAGTCGTACACCATAATTAAAGATTTTTTTGAACTTGGAAGAGCAGAGAATTGCAGCTGTGTCAGAAAGCCTATGAAACATCACTGCTTGAAGAGTTCGTAGATCTTGCATCTCTGAATGTTTTTTCTTTTTGGAAAGCTGGACAGAAAAACTTCTGGGATGACTCCATGTGTCCAGGAATACAAGTAATTCTTCTGATTTTCTTACACTAGTAGTGCCAGTTCTTGCCTGACCCTAAGCCCAACAGGGGCCTGACTATAAACAACTCAAACTATAAATCCTCAAAAGACAATCTAGTACTGTATTCACAGACTGTCTTTAGTATGTCCAAAACAGTAAGAAAGAAAATGAACCAATCCAAACGTATGGCTCCCGTAAGTCCTCCAGAACCTCCCCCGAAAACCTCTACAACTTTCGACATTTCTATCTGGATGGATTCACCAAATTATCTCTCTAACAAAGTCAAATGGAAGACACTGGAACACTGTCTGACAAAAGTTGCTGGTACTAGAGTTTTTTCAGCAAGACGACGTTGCCAAAGCCAAAACAGGACAGTGAGTTTTAAGAACGGATGTGTTTCACAAAGCCATCCATCTTATATGGACTAAGAATAAAGCTGACCTAGAAGCATATCCTAATCCTATTTTTTGAGTCCACAAATTGAATATTTGGATTGTTCCTCTTAAAATTTTCGCTTGATATTTATGTGTTCAGACAAAATGAAGGAAACTTCCTAAATTTTAGGCGGCTAAATAACAGATACAATTAATTTTCATTTCACAGCTTGTTTTAAAAGTTTTTGGAAAAAAAAAACCCACTGCCCACCCAGAAACCTCTCCTTGACCTGAAATTTGAACATTACCTGTGACCTAATCACAAGAAAGCCAAGACATATATTAGGAAGACGAGCACAAGTAACAGGTATTACAGTAAATATTTTCTCTCAGAGTGATTACGCTGGAAGTATTTTTTTGATGAGCGTGGGGATTTTTGTCAAGAATGGTATACCTTGGTAATTGCAGTGACCTTCTTCATTCCATATTCACAAAGCAGTCTTTGTTGTGTCTGGTGTTTGGGATTTTTGGTGGGAGATATTTTTTGTGTGTGCATGGGCTTCTCTCCCCAGATATCGCCTAATATTTTCCTCCCTATATTTCATATAGATTCAAATAAAGAGTTCTTCCTGCAAATCCTTCCTGAAAAGGATCTTTTAATTCTTACAAAACCTCTCACAAGACAAACGCCATTATTTTGTCTGATAGTTGGCATTTTGTCATTCAGTCTTAAATGAAGCCTCTGGGCTAAGTCAGTTTCTTAGCTTGCTTCTGACTTTATTAGATCAGATTGTGAAGAGTAGGTACGAAATAAATCACTGACATGAACCTCTTCTCTAAGTCAAATGATGTCAGCTGAAAAGCTACATTGCAGCATGGTTTCACATACTTAGCCTATTTTTCCTCAATACCATCAAGGTGTTTCACAGCAAAGATTCCAGTAGTGATAAAATCCATTACTCTGTGTTGTATCGCACAGACCTTGCTTCTTTTCTGTTTGCTGATCCAAAGCAAAACTGCTGAAACTGGCTTTTTTTGGCATAGCCATCCCTCAACACTGATAGAAGTTGAATTCTGAAGTGGACTGTATTTGAAAAAAATGCTGAAAATTAGTTCTCACTGTACATTTTCTCCCTTTTTGTGTTTATGTGTTCATGTAGCTGTAGTATAATTACGTGACCCATAAAATAAGCAAACTGCTATTACTAGTTAGTGTAAGCTTACCTCTGTGTTTTTAGGTTTTCTTACTACCTTAGGCTCTACCACATTTTTTTCATTGTGGATCTTCCCTGGTTTAGATGCTCTATCTGCTTGTTTTGCTTTTATTTTATGCAATTTTAAGGCTAGCTCCTCATCCTTTCATTTTACCGCAGTATTTTTTTATTTGGTAGCTCTTGACAAAGTATGAATGAATGCTAGACAACCCTCGTTTTCTGTTTTTTACTGGCTGTAAAATCTGTTGCTTTACTTCCTTGATATACTTTCCCTGAAAATAATGTTAGTTGTGAAGCTGTGCTGGTTGTAAGCAGTTACCTGTCATGATAGCTTAAGCGATAGGAAGTTAATGTCCAGTATAGTAGAATAGAGAGCACAATACTTTTTTCTCCCTTCATTCTTAAAAGCACTATGATTATGATTAACAGGCTAACCTTGTGACTTGCAATTTTGTTTTACCGAAGGAATGGGCTTAATCCTTTCAAGATGCAAATACCCCCAATGTCCCTGAACAGGAAACAGATTACTGTCAGGTCTGTTTTCAAGAAGCAAATTTGTGCTTATTGGTTCTATGTATTTTAAAATTCTCCATTAATCATGGCAAACATATACAGGCAATGAGGAGGATGATACTTCAATATTTCCACAGAGTCAATAGTGAAATTCCTCACTAACTTATGAGACCCCATAGGTGTTGTACTAGAGCACTTACAAGCTGAAGAAAATTGATTCGTTTCATAGAATCATAGAATCACCAGGTTGGAAAGGACCCACTGGATCATTGAGTCCAACCATTCCTAACACTCCCTTAAACCATGACCCTAAGCACTTCATCAACCCGTTCCTTAAACACCTCCAGGGAAGGCGACTCGACCACCTCCCTGGGCAGCTGTTCCAGTGCCCGATGACTCTTTCTGTGAAGATTTTTTTTCTGATATCCAACCTGAACCTCCCCTGACGGAGCTTCAGGCCATTCCCCCTTGTCCTGTCCTCAGTCACTTGGGAGAAGAGCCCAGCTCCCTCCTCTCCACAACCTCCTTCCAGGTAGTTGTAGAGAGCAATAAGGTCTCCCCTCAGCCTCCTCTTCTGCAGGCTAAACAACCCCAGCTCTCTCAGCCGCTCCTCATCAGACTTGTTCTCCAGCCCCCTCACCAGCTTTGTTGCTCTTCTCTGGACACGCTCCAGAGCCTCAACATCCTTCTTGTGGTGAGGGGCCCAGAACTGAACACAGTACTCAAGGTGCGGTCTCAGCAGTGCTGAGTACAGAGGGAGAATAACCTCCCTGGAGTTCTGGTCACACCGTTTCTGATAAAAGCCAAGATGACATTGGCCTTCTTGGCCACCTGGGCAGTGGGTTTGACCCACTGTTTGGGACCTGAAGGACAATGGAACCTAATGCACTTAGGAGGAGCCAAGCTACATAAAACATGTTGACAACTTATTTCAGGTATCTTGCTGGACCAATACAAATTCCTTTACTTACACCAGTCGCTAAACTACAATACAAACACGACTTTTGGCAATCTGGTACCAAAGTAATGTCCACTGTAGTCCTGACACATTTACACTAGCATGGTGTCGAGATTTTTTTTAAAGAAATAAATATATAAGGAAGAAGAAAAAGTAGTAATAAACAGAAGGTAAAATTTGTATTTTTGAATGCTTACTATCGACTTTGGACCTATCTAGTTGTGTAAACATAAAACAACCATTTTTCTAGGTTTCTCCAACCACAGAATTTGCTGCACAAGTATTAAGTTCAACATGAATGTCCACATGTGATTACACTTATGTTTTGTTTGCATGTATGTATATTTACACACACAAAACCTGAAATACATACAAAATTTGGAAAGATTAAGAAGTCTTCCTATAAAGTGAATTGTTTCAAAATATTCTGATAGATAGGTTGCATGTAAATTATTGCTATACCATCTTCCAGAACATGGAAAAAAGCACTGAACAGCAACTTATATCCATATGGAGTGTTTCCTTCCTTATCATTTAAACTCAGACACATGACAGCTTTAAAATTTAACCTTTAGCAGCATCTTTCAATGATCCCAAGTGCTTTCATAGCCAGGCTGCTAAATCTCAAAACTATTCTTTCACCAAATTCCCAGAGCTGAGATCTCACTAGATAGTCTCTATATGAAAGCAGTAGCTGTCAGATGAAACTTCTGAAACACGTTAAAAATTTAAGGAAGCATGAACTAAACTGAATGTAGTAACAAAATGAGTTATGTAAAGTTTATATGCTGTTTGTATCTTCATTTTCGTAATTTAGGCAAAAAAAAAATTACCTTCTCCTTTCATTTTTACATTAATTTGCTGCACTGCTGCTTTTCCCTGCATTTATCTTGCCAAAGACGGCTGCCAGTGTTAAATCTACTGACTGCAAAGAATGTAGGTCCTGCAAATGAACAGTTTCTAGTAAGAGTTTTAATGTCTTGCTTAAACAAATCCATGACTAAGGAGCATACTTCCAAGATTTCATTTAGAACAGAAGACACAAAGAAAAAAGCCCACTTATAAAAAAGAACTGTGAATTACATACGGCCAAGGCAAAGAAGAAGAGCTGAAATTCGAGTTTATCATCCCAGAAAAACACTGAATGTATTAAAAATACCATGTTCTAAATACTGGAACAAAAGCCCCAAACAATTTTGAAATATCCTGTGAGTTGATAAACTGATCTTCAACAGCGTTTCTAACCAAAATTAACGTTTTATCAACCTCCTGGAATCTTAGCAAGTGTGGCAGTCATTAAGAAGCAGAAGAAAAGGACTCAATGTAATCAATGACTTCTCTCCAAAGATTGCTATTTCTGTCAGACTTTTCATGAGTGGATGCTAATAAAGCATATGTAGTCAGTCTTTGGCTCTTTAAGCAATTAAGGGCCTCACAGAAGTTCTGCTGTGTTCTGTTGATTAACATAGATGAAGTTTGGGCAGACATTTGGGTGGCACTTAGAGCAGATGCTAGTTCTTTAACTAAACAAGAGGCTCTTTCCTAGGTTTAGATTAAAACCAGGGTGACACCCAACTTTTATTTTCATGTATGTATCACAGCAACATGAAGTAATATTATCTGCATCACCTGAGGAAGAATAAACATGCACTGATAACAGTCCAATTCACGCTCTTTTATGACCTTTTAAAAATAAGTCAATTCTCTCGGACCTCTCAGAGATCTAAAATAAATTTCAGCTCCTTCTGTGCAGAAAAATTCTGGGCTGACATGAAGTTCTTTTAAGTGGCTATGAGTGATACAGGTAAGCGTGTCTTTAGATAGGGCTCAAGTATTGCTCAGCACAGTCACACTGCTTACAGTCAACAGCTCTCATGTAGGGAACTTAAAGAGCTTAAAGTTTCAAAGAATCTTATCAGGTTTTTGAAACAGAAAAAGCTTGAGTACATGAAACTTGACAGCTTCAAGTAGTCATACTTTCCTATTCTAGAAAAAAATAATAATTCCTATAGTTGTACTTGTGATAATGTTAATTGAAAACGGATCTGTATGCTTGACTATTCTTTGTACTACAAGAGAGGATCAGGCGATACTGATTCAGAAGTACACTCTTACCTTTAAAAGGTGCATGTTTAAAATTTTGGTGAAATTCTTTGAGACAGACCTCCCTTAACATCCTTTTCCACACTTTAAATGTTCACACTGCTTTGGCATATCCTGTAAAACTGGTTCTTTTTCATCCATGCAGAAATTGGAGTGCTTCCCAAACCCTAAACAGTCTCAAACTCACATTTCACTTCCATGATAAGCATAATTTAGTCTTTTCTTTGCCTCCTAGAAGATACCTTAGTTATATTGAAAACAAAAGCAGAGCTACAACAAGAAATCATATTCACCAACACGTTGCCTACTTGAAATGCTGAGTCAGTCTAATCATCCACTCCTTTACAATTACTTTCCCAAGACCCAGGTAGTAACTGGAGATAATATATTCTAGTTTGCAAGCAGGTGATTTAATATATTAACAAATAGCATAATACAGAGAGCTTGGAAAGAAAAACCCTTGAACCCTGGCAGGCCACCCTCATGGCTAGCTTTGAATATAGGGAAAAAAAGGTGGCAAATGCCTAGACGCTCTCAGGGAACATAAGTCAATAGGAAAGTAGAAAAACTACAAATCTGAGCATGCAGCAAAGCAACAGAAGAGAACTGAACTTAGGAGGTAAAAAATTAAGAAAATATACAGGTATTATCTGAAGACTCCAAGTCTGCTCCAAACCCAAAACATTAAACAGAGTGCCTGGTGTGTGGACACAGCAGTAGGCTATCATTTCTTGGAAATAAATGCTTACATCTGACATTCATAAGCCCCACATACAGATGAAAGATGGTGACAACACCTGTTGTTTAATAACCACAGGTTTTAGAATGAAGAGTTACAAATAGAAATAGTTTTCAAAATATATAAGAAACAATAGAACCCTTAGCGTGCAAGGTCTCATAGACTCCATCCCAGAGAATGTAAAGAGTTTGGTGCTTCCATATTTTTCTCCAGCTCTATGCTACAAATAATCATTTCTGGGGAAAAAAAAAGAAAACCAAAAAAAACCAAAAAAAATAAACAGGCTTCAAGCATCTGATGAAAGCGATGAAATCTCTCAACAGAAAAGCTGAACATATAAACACATGGAAAACACTATTAGCAAACAAGCCACAAGATGAAGTTTGTCCCCATTAAGCACTTGCTGGGTAACTCAGGAGAACAAAACTGTAAAATTTGAAGTCTGTTGCAAAACAGTTTGCAAACAAAATAAAAGGCTAAACCAATATAGCAAATGTTTTCCAGTGAACTGCTCGCCTCCAGAATACATCTTGGGAAACAAATTTCCTACGTTACCCTTTTGAAAGTTATTTCAGAACAGGATTTGAAACTAGTAGCTTTGTTCTTCTGGTTTGTCAGAACTTGCTTTGTGAACACCTTGCTTTCTATGCTTCTTATTAAGTGCACATTTGCCCTTCGTCAGTGGCATAATATCTACGCTTCTGATTTTGTAAAGCAGTTCTCACAGCAGAAAGAAAGCAAACAGAAATCTAACTCTACCGATATCAACTTAAGATTTTAAAACTAAGCATTTGTGCAAACATCTTAAAGACTGACATATTCTCGTATGTCCTTATATGAAGGGTTGTGATCTGGTGGCTTCTCATTACATAAAGACTATCTTCAAATTCACTAACTCTTATCTATAAAGACATGTTATGAAAACAAATAAGCAGCCAGAAGTTTTCTGCACAGGTTAACTTAGGGACCGTCTTTCTTTTTCAGACATTTTGTATGTGGAAAAAAAGACTACTTAATACAGGTTTGGTTTTCTTCGCTTTTAATAGAACATAGAAGAGCTTCCCATAGAGCATTCCCTTGAGACTTTGCACAAAGTAATCCTTGGATGGTGATTTATCTCTTTTGCTGGAAATTTTCTATTTGCTACACTATTTGTGGGAACAAATAACTATATTCCTTCTATAGTCACAAGCTTTTTAATTCTGAGAAAAAATCAACTTATTTCCAGGTGAATAATGCACAGAGGTTCGTGAGGGCTTCTGCTGTGAGAAGCAGCCTGTCTGCACGCTAATGGACTAATCTACCGTACTGCAGTGGAGTTTCCTGAACTGACATCCCTATAAAGTCTGCTCTCACAGCTAATGAGATGGGATTATGCAGCTCAGCATTTATTAAGAGCATGCAGTTGCATCTCATATGCCAAATTGTCATCTCTCAATTTGATGTCCAAGTATTCCATAACAAATTCATCTGACTTAGGCGAGATTTGTCAGCATCTTTTGTCACAAATAGTATTTAAATAAAAGTTTATTTGATTTGTTGCCCTGACACTCTTTCAGAAGAAAAAGATGTAATGTATTGACAGCATCCTTGATATTTTTGCCCTGTAACACATCATTGCTGTGGCTTTTTGATTCCTTCACATTACATGCTGTTGAAAAGTATGGTTTTGGATCATGTTGCATAGAAATCCATGCAAAAAGTATATTTTATAGGTGATATCCAAGCTCATTACTCAAACAGAAGTTTTTAAACAGAAGAGGTTATGTACACAAACAGACGGGCATTTAAACTTTTAAGATGCTTACCTAAACATAGCTAGGATCCGTTACAGAAGTAGGTGTGGGATGCACAACAAAAATAAGCCCACGGCATTGTCTGTAACAGAATAATGATTTATTGGTTTTATTACTACAGTAACAAAAGCAATCACTCTTGTAGCACAGGATGACCATCTGTCTGTTCCTAGGTTCACAGTTCAAAAGAATACAGAGAAAATCCCACTCAGGTGAAAGTACAGGACAAAGCACTGTCCTGAAAAATATCCCAGGACACTGAAATGAGTGTATGATTAACAGGGACAATGTCCGAGCTTCATTAGAGAGACAATTACCCTAATTTATCCACCTGTTGGTGTGAAATATTTACATGATCCAGTATCTAGTGGTTCTAAAAGATACCCATCAAGACAGGATGATTATTTTAGACAAAATACAAAGTGTATATTTGGAAAAATAGTAACTATTCTGACATTAAAATTATATAGGTCGTACAGCACTAAGGAACCCTATTAGCTAGGCCATCTCTTGAACTCAAGGCAGGTTTAGCAGTTCCTGATAATTCTTGACATACATTGTCTTCACTGTTTAAAACTCTCCTATTATGGATACTTTACTCTCTCCCCCATTGAATCCATTTAAGGACTTCCATACCCTCTTTTAATCTGTGCTTATCAGAAATTTTTACTTCTCAGGTTCAAGTTCATACTTCTTAATGTAAGCACTACAAATACATGGGAACAGGCAGAGCCTTTTCTGCTAGAAATAGTTTTTTACACACTTGAAGTTACTTAAGTTCCTCTCCTGTGCCTTCATTTACCTTCTCATGTCTGTCTTCTTTAGGCTAAAGAAACTCCATTAACTATCTTTGAAGAATTATGGAAAATGCAGGGGGAAAGAACTATTCTTACACTGTCAATCCTGACTTTTTCCCTTTAACTGGGAATGTGATTGCACCTAAGCTGAGTAAAAAGGTTTATTTCATTACATATATCTTATGTCTCTACAAATGCCACCACTCTGGTTACAATGCAGCACTGCTTTACCTTTTCGTTTTCTGCAATAGCACAATATTTTTGACACCTTTTCAGCTTGGGAGCCTCAACTATCAGATTCTTTAATAAAAAAAACAAAATTCCACAACCATTTTACTTCCTTTTTAATCCTACCTGTACCTTCATGTGTTTTATAAATTCCATCTGCAGTGTACACTTCTGACTGAACCATGAATTCCATTTTTAGACTGTTTCTTCCATTTGTCCTGACTTTTTCTCAGTTAAAAAACCTGTCTTCCAACTTGTCCCATTCTTCCCAGCTGCATGCTACTATCAAGTATAAGCATACTTTCTACTCCACTATTTGAACCACTGATGAAGACACAGAGCTGTACAAAACTTTATACAGTCCATCAGAAAAACCTCACTAATTCTGATACAGCAGCAGATTACTCACAATTACTCTTCAAAGAGAGTATCCAGCCAAGTTTACGTAAATTCTCCAAGAGTTTTTCAAGACCCTTATGAGAGAGAAAAGTCAAATTAAGTCAAAGACTTCCAAATAATATGATGGGAGGGAGGCAAGTAAAATGGCATAAAATGAATAACATAAGATATTCCACATATATTGTTGCACATCTGCCAGACGTGTGAAGCTTATAAATCTGTATGTCACTTGAACTATCTTAAGACAGAAGGGGTCACGTCTGAGGGTGTATTTGTTTAAGAGAAAAGACTGCTTCTACAGCTTCAGACCTTATGATGCCATTTGTCTTATTCTTACTAAGAAAAAGTAGTAGACAGTAAAAAATGTATTTGACTTTTGCTTTCTCTACACTTAAGTTATTAGTTATAAAGATGGTCATATCGATACCTTATAATTTCTACTGTGCAAACACTATTTGAAGGCTTAAATAAATAACTCAGATGGTTGATTCATGGTATTATTAAAGCAACATAAATTTGTGCTGCTGCCATACGAGGCAGTCCTATCCTCAGCTTCCCTTTCTGATAGTACTCGAGAGGTTTGGTTGGTTGGATCTGTGGTGCATGATGATTTAAAGCCAAATCAGTCCTCTGAACTGTTTGCACAACCACAAAAGCGTCAGCATGAGAGGGACAGCAAAAATGCTAGTCCTGTTTGGCAGCAACCCTACTGTGTATTTACTTAAGTGATCATGGCACTGCAAGTCACACGAAAACCTAAAACACCTTATTCGACTTTGATTCAGCAATATTTCTCCAAAATGTCAGTAAGAATGTACTCTAAAATATTACTGAAAACAAAATGTTGTGTCATAGAAAAAAATGTTTTTCCCTTTTTCTTTATCTTCCAAGTTATTAATGAATTGTCTAATCTGTTTTATTTTCTAGTGATTTATGTTGCATCATCTAATCTAAAAATTTTATTGGAGAGCTCACAAGTGAAAAGATGAGAAGTATATTCTCAAGAGATAAGTGATGAAGATGAAAAGTACTGTATATTAAAAAAAAAAAAAGCATGAATCAAGAAAAAATTTACTGAAGTAAAACACAACCTGAACTGTGATATAATATACTGTTAAAGTAATTGCAAAAGGTCCAAGTCCTCTACTGTTGCCTGGTAACAGTATCTATGGAATGGTTTAAATCCTATCAGTACTACTAAATACTCCTCATAATATCAATCTAAGATAAAGAAGTGCTTTCACATTATGAAGAAAATAAAAAAGGCAGCACACGTGTAAAAGAATGAAGTCCTAAGTGACTTGATTGTTTGTTCTTACTGCAACTCTCCTCTGTTTTTCTCTCCAGGGACTTCTGGTGAAATCTGCAAGATTAATCCAGATTTATAGTACTTTTAAGCTGAACTAAAGTTAAAAGAGCTTTAACAGCTGCTCAAGGCAATTCATTGAACCAATCCCCTTAATAATTATCTCAAGAACCTCAAGAACACTAAGAAGAACTTCTCTCCCATTCTGTCCTCATTGTGACTATTTTAAAAGAACTTGAAATACATTTGCTCCTACATAGAAGCACAAATATTCCTTTCTCTTACCCATAACTTGTCTTTCTAATAAAATAGATTTAGGATTTGTCAACTTTTTTCATCCTTTCTAGACCATTCCCTTATTTCTTAATGGATAATGAAATAAAAGCCTGGGGGCAATCTTTCCAGCACTTCATCAACTGTCCTCCTGATCTGTGCAACACTTCATGTACTCTAATTTAACTTAATCTTGTGTGCTTTAGTTCAGGATTAGACTATATATAAAATATATGTATATAATCCATCCCTGGAACAGAGTGGTGCAGTTGTACTTATAAAGCAATAATAAAAGATAAATATTTTCTGCCAGGCTCATTACTTCCCTTTGAGACACCAAAGCTATAAAGATTCCTTGTCCAGCCTCCAACAGGTCTCAGTCCCATTTCATATCCTGTTTTCATGAGGTGTAAATCTAAACAATTTGCTCTCTTTTTCAGTAAGATCACCTCAGCACCGATCTTTTATAAGCTCCACATAGTGTTAGAAACCAGACTGAAGGGTAAACCTTCAACAGGTTTATCTGTAAGAGAAGAAGAGAATAGACAGAAAAGAACATACATAGCAAGATTAAGTTTAAGAATATACTTAATGCATGGACCTAGCAAAATTAGACAGGAAAGAGACAGATTTGGGATCAGCTAATAAACTGTATTGAAGCTACAACTTGAACTCACAATTCCTCAGAAAGCATTGTTCTCCAAACCAGGTGACAAAAGCCAAATACTATAGAGGGAGGAGGGTAATACAGAACAAGACATTTTAGTGAGGCATTTGGCCCTAATTTAGTCCTTTCATTTTTGTTGAGAATCATGGTTTTCCTTTACTACCTCTTTTCCTTTCCCTCTCTCATAATCCTGCACCATTTCTTCTTATTTCATTATTTTGTTGTCCTCCTCTCTTGAAGTGTAACTTCCTCAAGTTATTTGTCAGCTACTCTTAGCTCTAGTCTGCATTTTCTTCTTTCCATATTTACTTTCTCACCTTTCATATAACTGCTTTCTCCCTTTGGAATCTTACTCTTTTTGCCCAAGTTACTGACTCTAGTCTGTTCCCATTGAACAATACAAGCAGTATTACATAATGTTGTATGTTTTTACAGAGTTGCATGTTTAAATGCTTTACTGAATGATTTTACTGATTACTAAATGCCACACTAAATTACAAAATCAAGACTGTAGCAGTTAAATGCTGACACCTCACCGGCCTCTAGAAGGCAGAGGAAAATAAAGTTCTTTGTCATAAGCAAAAGGGGTTAACTGTTTCCTAGGTAGATCCAAGTCACTATATATAATACGTGCATTCATCCATAACCAATGCTGACTCAAGACTTATATGTCTAACAAGTAAAAATATGAACATCGCCTTTGATTTAGATCTAGCAGAGCCATTAAATGACTTTGAAACTGATGACAGTGAGCTGTTTCAGAGTAAGAAACTGAATCAAGTTAGTCCAAAAATAGCTTACAAAAGCATAACTGAGTGCTGGACTTTCTTGTCTTCCTCCTTAGTTTACATGGATATATAGATTATCAGAACAGAAGAACAAAAGGCAATAAGAAAAAAAATCTGGAAGTATATTCCATAGTAAAACACTTAACTATTACATGAAGCATCAACCTTCAGACGAGTATGTTTCTGAATCCTCAAAAAGATAAAATGGTCTTCCAGTAACATGAAATACATTTTCCTTTAAAGCAATGTTTAAAACAGGGAAATTAGATGTATTTCAGCTGAGAGAGATTGGTTTAGGTGTGTGTATATGGACCAGTTTATCCACTTTCTAAAGCCACAATTTCTGTTACTTAGCCGAATACCTAACCTCTAATTCACTTCAAATTTAAGATTCTGCACTAGAATCTCTAGTTTTTTTGAACATTGGCCACAGCACAGTGTGACATATGGAAGAAGATAAGATCTACTGATGGAATTCTCAGCAAGACATCCCTTAAATGGGCAAGTCAAGTCAAAAAGTCAAACACAAACACAAGATACTGCACCAACATCATTAACTACTTTGTCTAATTTTATAAGACTGAAACTCCCTATTCTGGCTTCTTAAACATGCTACAACACCAGCATGTTCTGTCTAATTCATGGCCTAATTCGTAAACTAAAGTATTATAATAATCCCATATTAAAAAAATAAGATCAATTAAAATAACAATTGTGCAAAAATAAATAAGTAGGAAAGATGCACCCTAGAATGGTTTAATCAAAAGTTTTCAAAACTGGTAACTTGAAGTGGTCAAGACAACCTCGTAGAGTATGATCTGAAAAAGAGTCTACACCTTGGTGGAAACAGCATGGATTAGCTGGGATTAAACAACACTGTATATATCAGTGAAACCCTACATTTCTTCCAAAATAATAACAATGATATAAACTGTTGTGTGCATAGTTTAACGGGTATAGTCTGAACAAACTTATTTTGCTTAAACAAGCGAGTTTAAGATCTGGTTACCATGGTTGTATAGGCATTTTTCTACTTTCAAATACTTTGAAACCTCATTCTGTAAGCAAATGTCTATTGTCTTTTAACAGACATCTTGTCAAACTAAGTAAAAAATTATAAATCAGCTAAAGGTTTCTAAGAATTTTCTAATTCATAACAGTATTACCCAATGACTGCTTCTAAAACAGATGGGTTAGATGCACATCAATGCCGAATTAAGAAAGGCAGATAAACAACAGTTTTTAAAGGGTTGACTGATGGGAAGCTTGAATGATGACATCTGCTTATGTACATTCCTAAAAGAAGATATCTATGGAGAGCATAAGAGTTTTGCTTCCCAGCGTTTTAACAAAAGGATCTAGTAAAACAAAATATAACATGGTACTACACACATGAGGGGAAAAACTTAAAAGACAATTTTTAATTTGCCAACAACTTCCAATGAAATGTGCACAGCAACTGATATGTTATCAATCAAGCAAAAATAGATATTTCCATTTCTCAATTTAGTTAACATTTTATGCAAAGGGGAAATAAGCTGAAACACTGTCAAGGGCACGTGTGTGATTGTATATGCTCAAGGGCAGCGCAGGAGGCCCAAGCTCAGCACCAGCAATGGGTAAGTCAGATAAGTAGGTCAAGTGACCGAGATAGCTGTGAGGAAAGCTTGCGTGCACGAAGCATATTTGGTCATTGCAATCATGTCTGGACAGTCATGCAGTGGTTTCTTAGCCGGAGGTCAACCCTCAACAGAAGAGTTTTCAACTAGCAACATAACAAGGAAGGACTGGTGAAAATAGCTTACATAAAAAAAAGGTATTAATAAAGCAATATAATACAAATTCATCCTAATCCAGCAAAATAACAAAATACAGTGCAACCACAAAAATTTCTGGGAATTACAGGTATGGTACACTGAGGGCAGCTGACGGTCCTTAATAGTTAACAGGAATCAGCAAATAGTGAATAAGTTGTTTCTAACAAACAATGCGATTAAAATTTCTGCTGTGGTTCCTTTTCATCTTAGAAGTCCACACTCAGAAAAATGTAAAGAAAAGTTAAATACAAAGCATGAAAGATATAAGTTTACACATGAAATAAAGAGTCTCTTGACATGTAGCACACCAGCTAATGTTCTTTTTTCCCTTCCAGGCCATGAATGGTAATCCTTCAGTTTCAGGTGAGCCTATTCTCACTTTTAAAGTGCACCAATTTGAGTAGCTTCATTTATTAATCAGCTATGCAAAGTCAGAAATACGCTTAATTGTTTAAGTAATTTCAGTTTGAAGGAAAAAAAAACCAGAAAGCCTGTTCTTATTCACAGAAGCATTTAAATGCAATCTTAAAATTCAGGACTTACAATATCAGCTTAACTACTATAAATACGGGTAATGACTCCCAGGTAAGGAAATGTCCCACTGAAAATTACTCACAGCCTTATAAATATGCATGATAATACTGCCTGAAATTTCTCAAATCACAAACTATACAACTTTCCATTCAACATTAGAAATTTATCTGACCATCTAATTGCCAAATTCTTCCTCTGGAATGAAGGTGTGAAGGAATTAATTTTACAAGAATGGCTCCTGTACAAAACTTTAACATAAAAATTCCAATTGAATTAAATAGGTACAAAAATGTTCAAGGTATGTACATATATTGGGATATCACGGAAATTATCTTCAGTGTTATCAGGTCACTGCTGACCCATACTATAATTTGAGAAGAACATCTTTGTTGAAAATAGACAAGAATTAAATCACATGCAATTTTGACAGCCTTATAACTCAATAGATCTACCAATCTACGTGGCAAAACTTTTCCGAACCTCTAATCTATAATTTTCTCTACAGGGAGCAAAAACTCGGTTGTATTAAGTGGATTACCTCAACAATATTTGTAACTTGGTTTTCTCTATGTAAATTCAGAGTGTGTTATAGAGCAGTCATTATCTATAATAAGAGCAGTACTTGCAAAGGTTTTGAGTAGTGAACAAATCACAACAGAGTTTGGATGGTGCTAATTTCTCTTGGTGTACTTTGGTCTAAATTCTGTAATAAAAAAAATTGTTCTTTTTATTTTTACCAGTTTTACTCAAAATTTGTGTGTCTTCATAGGGAATAAAATTCTAATTTCATTGTCCTACTACTCAGTGAAGAATGTTATGAAGGGAAAATACAGTTTTGAAAACTGCATTTACATCCAATTCACTGTATTGTTACAATGTCTTGTTTACCATTCACTTTGTCTCCGGATGATACACATTTAATAACTGTCTGCTATTGCTTTCAGCTGAAGGTATTTAGATGCCTAAATACATAACCAGGTGCCTTACTAGGATTTCTAACACACTCAGCTACAACTTCAGGCAAATAATTACCCTTAAACATTGTGATATGACATCCTCTTCTTTTGTGCATTCACTCCACCAGCTCAGTTTCTGCTAATGGGAATCTGCCCTTCGGTCATTAAAGGCAGAGAGGTTTTATTTTGATAGAGAGATGTAGGTAAATAAAAAAAGAAAATGGTGATTTTTAAATTAAATGCTTTCATCTAGTGAACATCATAGGACGTTGAAAATATGATTCTTTAATACTGCTTAAGCACATGCTGTATGTAACGTGCTGGGGTTTACCCCTGTTATCTTTTGTTAATTTGTCTGTGGTTTTTCTCCTAATGTAAAGAAAGAGGTCATGTTCTAGGAGAGACAATGGGAACAGTCATTCTGTGGCAACATTCAATTAAAACCTCTCCATTAAGTCATAAGAATACACTTATGTGTTCAGTTCTTTCTCACTGTCACCAAATGCCATGACAGAGTAGGTTACTGCAGCTGTAATGGTTTTCAGAATGAATTGCATAGAGTAGAGTCTGTACACACCCACGCTATAAATCTCAGCTAGCAGACATTTGTTCAAAATCCATGAGAGTTCTGGGTTTTTTTTTTCCCCCAAAAATGTCTCGTATCCAGCAGTGTTTGTATTTCATTATAGGTTTATAGAATTTTTTAGTAATACTGTCCAAGTAGAGCACTCTTTAAAAAAAAAAATTACTTCTAAAATAACTGATAATGATTAAGTAATAATTACTCAGGTAAAAAAAAAAATCAGAAATAATTTCAAAAAATAATATTACTTTTGCCACTTTGCAAAAATAAGAAAGGATAAAGTAATGAAATTGTCATCTGAAATCATCTTGCTGGAAGTATTGGGCCCATGTGTTTGAAATCTATATTCCACCAGAGCAGTGAAATGCTGGAGCAGCAACCTGGCAATTTGGCATTCACCTGCACACTCATGAATCATTAATCTGAACTTCTGAAATGTCCTTTATTAGAAATGCCTGTCCCTTGGAGCCATTTATGGATTCAGAGTAAGTGAGTTATGATTATGACTAACAGAATGAAGAAAGAGTAGAAGAGCATGGGAAGTTGAAACAAAGGAATCAGTCCACACTGGCGGAAAAAAGAAAGACTAACATTGGAACTAAGAACTCAAACAACAAATACTAAATAGGACAAAAACTTGTAAACACATCAAGAACAGAAGAAACTAATGCTAGTATCGATTAACATAGCTGTCCCAACAATTCTTAGCACTGATTCTGTGGAAACATTAATTTAGAATGAGGAACCCTCCTGGATACTGAGCTAATCAAAGGGCAAAATTAAAAGCACTGTGTTAGCCTCAGCCAGGCTATGTCTGAATCTCTAACTTGATGACTAATGTTAATGCAGCTTTGAAATATAAAACCTATCCTAACAAAAAAAAGATATACTCAAGTTAATGTAACACATGGCTCACTCCTCAAGAACTCTTTAATTCCATTCAATTACCTCTTAGATGCTGTTCTTAAGAAGCATTTTCCGTTTCAACTATATTTCTTTGCCTCTGTCTTTCCTGTAGCAGAAGTTCCTTACATTAAAGAAAAACATCAGAGAACTGTAGGAAAAGAAAATAATTTGCCAAAGAAAACTTACAAACCTTTTACTGTTACCTGTCTTAATAACTTGTTAGTATTCTTTATGTAATAGTTCTTTAGCATGCTGGATTTGACTAGAAACCTTGTCAGATCATGAACATTGTTTATCAGTTTAAAGGAAATTTCTCCCTTCTGTCAATTTGACCTATGTATGTAACACTACTAAATTAGATTATACTGTATTTCTATTTTGCCTGTCAGAATTTGCTCAGTTTCTCACAATTCTGAAAGTTGTATTTACATATTGAATGTTAGACACCGAGCCTTGTACAGATCCTCCTTTAGTTACACAGAGATTAAAAGACCTCTTTCTCGTCAATATAGGTTATGACTGAACCCTTGAGTTAAACCAAAACAAATAAAAGCAGGAGATAATAGTGATTACTCTCTTGCATTATAAAATGCGTTCTGTTGCACTCAGCTATTTGAGAATTCAAGTTGTGTGCCTACCACATGTTTTGCAAAGTATAGATACAGTACTGCCTTCAAAGTTTGTATTTCTAGGTACATCTAGACTGTGAAATAAAGCATCTCCTCTAAAAAGGGAGTTTTAAAGACTGAAGTGCAATATACTTTAAAAAATAAATACAACATTTTCAAAAGAAGTATTTTTAAGAGTTTGAAAACTTTAATTTCTGCCACTGTATTGGCTCTAGTTTTTGTTCTTCTCTGTAAAAAGCCATCCTATCTCCATTCTAAGAACATTTCCTTTCCTAGATTTTTGCCCCTTATTTATGCTTATCAACCTCCCTGTTCTCTTTCTGTATTTCTTTACATTTTGTGATCTTGCAAGGAGCAGAATATTTGTAAGGGGTTTTGTACCCAATTCATTTCCTTGTCCCTTCACTTTTAAAGTCCTGTACCTACAGGCTAATATACTTGTTCTTTGGTTATTAGAGAACAATGTAATTCTACATTAAACTTTATTACAAACCAAATAAATACTTTTAAGATTCATTTTCATCAAGACAAATTGTTTTAACCTTAATGTATAAAAATGCTGAATTTTGGTAATGAGATTCAAATGTTTCTAAACACACTTTCTATTCATGTGGGTTTTACATAGCAAACATAAATTCACAAAACACCAAGTATTCATTTCATTTTCGACAGCCAGATGGAGGCATTTCCCATGTGCTTTTTTTAATGAATTTCACCATTAATTAGAATAATTTGCCAGTGGTGATCAATAAACATTTTGAATATTTACAGAGTAAGCATTATGAAGAACAGCCACGGACTAAAAGAGCAGAGGGAGGTAAGACACTCAAACCTTTTATTAGCTTAATTAGCAATAGTTTCATAACCTTCACACAATACGAATGCTTCTAGTTTTTTAAGTTTTAGAACAGAGATATGTAAAGACCTGTGGATTTATAAAAGATGTTTGACCTAGTGATGGGACAAATGGCACATCCCTGACTGTGATGGAAAACTGCAGGATTTTGTACCACAAACAAAAAAAATTTTGTAGCTACAAACATTCTGAACTGAGAATTTTCTGCAAAGGGCAGGGCTCAATGCACAGGGCATGTAACAAGCAGATCTGATTACAGCTGGTTTTGTTCTTGCAGACAGGAAAGATGTAGAAACACTAAAAAATTCGAAGGAAAGTAAATTACACAGTAGGAAATTTTTTTTTTTTTTTTTTTACTTATGGGGAACAATATGCTAATTCAAAGAGCAAACATTATTTTATTTTATGCAGCCACTCAAAATACTACACATGGAAGTCTCTTCTTGTAAGCAGTTCAAGGAGACCGAGTTATTCACAGTAAAGAGTAATCAGTACTTTTTTTAAAGTTATCACTCACACTTTAGAATCATGTCTTTATTTTCAATTAGCAAACGATTGTTCTTAATTAAAGAAGTTCCCAGATTTTCACACCCATTCTGATTGCTACTTCCTGTAAATACCTCATTCATCATTTCTACACTGCATCCACTTCAATCTGGTTGCTGATATGGTATTTCATATGAAAGTAAAGCATTTGCATAATTAGTCATCTACACTCACAACTGGATTCGAAACACAGAATAAGGTACTGACTTTGGGAAGGCATGAGGAAAACTCCACTTCCACGCTTTCTCCCTCTTTTCAACATCAACATGAAACTGCAGTTTGAGAATGAGCTGCCACTTACTGACATGAAACTTGTGAATTCGTAAGTGTAGCACAACTGTTCATTCCTACAATGCAGTAGGTTGCCTCATGGCAATACCTTTGCAAGAAAAATGCAAGAAAATAACCCCACATATTAACTCCAATGAATCAGCTGAAAATTAGATGCAGCTGCATTTTTGCACACGAATCTCAAGTCAACTCTAACAAGATAATTAAGTAGATCTTTAAGTAAAAGCATTAAAAGAGTAACTGATAAATAACCAATTATATAATTAAGACCTAATGCAAACTACTTTAAAAAAAATCTATATCTTAAGTTTTCTATTCTCAAGACTTTTAGTTGGCTTCACTTAATTCACATCAAGCTCAGATTCCACTCCAAGCTGCACACTGCAAGTATCATGCTGAAGAGTAAGCATAAGTCTGCAAAGCAGTCCTTGACGCATGAGCCTTTCAGTTACTGCAGCTGGTGTAACTGGCACATAAGCTCTTCTGGACACCTTTTAGCTCAATCAAGGATGACCAAAATAAAGTTTAAGCCAGCTTTAGCCTTCCTTCCTCAAGGAACAGAGTTTTGACTTCCAAAACTCTTTTTCTACCAAAAAATTTCATTCTTAACAGCAAGTAAACCTTCACTTGAGCATTTAATTTTCTTCTAGTAAACCTCAATGTCCTGAGACTCAGTCCATATAGAGTACAATACGGGCCTCTTTTTATCGCTATTGTAAATAAACAATTTTACTAGTTATATTTAATACATGGTTTCAATACAAGTAATTTTAGTCATCATTGTAATAATTGTCTAAGACTGAAACAACTACATTAGCAGTTCTATCATCACACACTTCCATGAGATCAGCCTCAGTGTCTGTGGTGGAAGTCCAAAGCTGGATTGTCACAACAAGAGCTACTGTCCTCTATACCTCAAATGCTTAACAGCACTTGCTACGTATTATTGTTTCATGTGAGGGACGACTAAGGCACATACACCATTAATGACTCCAAATGACTAACTAGCTTTGTTACTTCAACTGCCGTTTCATTTATCATATCTGCCACCAGAACCATCTTTTATTTCCTAGAAGTACTTTGATTGTTTTCTAAATTAGAACATTAAATGAAACAATAAGATTTTGAAAAATATAATACCCTCTCAGAGATAAGGTATTATTAAAAAGGAAGTACAAAACATAGATTTGACAGCGACTGTTCTCAGTAAAAGTATAGACATTAACAGCAAATGCTAGTGTAGTTATTTCTGAGACATATTTGTGTATCTTGGCTAAATTTAGAGAGGCAGCTATTAAAATCTGAGAATATGAGAAGGTAGTAATTCCTGTTTGCTATTATTAAATCTCAGTTTGCAAGTATCATTTTGCTAACAGGTAAAAGAAAGTAGCCTTCCGCATTCTACTTCATGCTTTTGAAAGCTATAATTATTTGCATCTTCTAAAGTTGCTTCTATAATCAGTTCATTTTCCCCACCTCAGATTATTTTTTAATTTCAGAAAATTGAATGCAATTTAATTATCATTAATACTGTTTTCAAATAAGCATAATTCCTTTTCAATCCCAAATAATCTGTAATAGCTTCCGACGGGTTCTTCTGTTGGACAGAAATCTGAATAGCTTTTTTCTAACAGTATTAGAGGGGACTTTTAGATCTCTGTTTCCAATAGCTGCAATATCTCAAACCTCCCTATGTTAAAGTAACAGTTCCATGCTGATTTGTGAGTTTACTTCTTAAAAGTGATATTTCGCCTTGCAAAATCCCCACATAAACTCTGTGATATCAAACAAGTATTGGATACCCAGCATTTTAATTTCTTAGAAGATCATCATAACATAAAATAGAAGTTCAGAACAATAAAGTCTTTCTTACTTTTCAAATAGAATTTACTTTCTCCAAGCACTCATTACCAAGCAAGTCACTTTTTAACAGCATTTCTTTTTTTTTTGCTTTATCCCAACAGGCAGTAGCCCAGCAAGCCAACCTTATTCCAGGCTGCATCAAAAGAAGTGTGGCCAGTAGGCTGAGGGAGGTGATTTCACCCCTCTGGTGAGACCCCACCAGGAGCACTGCATCCAACTCTGGAGCCCTCAGCACAAGGAAGGCATGGGCCTGTTGGAACAGGTCCAGAGGAGGCCACAAAGATGATCAGAGGGCTGGAGCACCTCTCCTGTGAGGACAGACTGAGTAAGCTAGGAGCCCAGAGAACAGAAGGCTACAGGGAGACCTTATTGTGGCCTTTAAGTACATAAAGGAAGATTATAAGACGGATAGAGACAAACTATTTAGTAGGGCCTGTGGCAAAAAGACAAAGATAATGGTTTTAAAATAAAAGAGGGTAGATTCAGTCTAGATAGAGAGAAGAATTTTTTTTAAAATGAGTGTGGTAAAAGCACTGTAATAGGTTGCCCAGAGAGGCAGTAGATATCCAGTCTGGAACATTCAAGGTCAGGTTGGATGAGGCTCAGAGCAAGCTGATCTAGTTGAAGATAGCCCTGCTCACTGAACGGAGGTTGGACAACATGACCTTTAAGGGTCCCTTCCAACCCAACCCATTCTGTGGTTCTACAATTCTGTGATAAATGGCTTATGAACAATAGCAGAGTTCGGAGTGGATCATAGTTACCTATTACTACAGCTCTATAAAGAACTCAGACTTTTTCAGAACTCACAGCTGCCTAACGCTCCTCTTAGGAATTCTCCCAGTAGCACAATTCTAGAACTTTGCAATGTAGAGGTGAATAGTCCTTCAACAATGAAAGACTTCATTGTTGGCCTCATCCTGTTTCCATGAACTTAAATAGTATTAGCATTTAAGTTGAGGTCAAGTGCTTTCGATAATCCAGCTTTAAGGGGTGATTTTGGCACATTTTTAAAAGGGCAGTTTCTGCTTTGACATACATCTTGGAGACAGAACACTTTGCTTTATACTTCATGATGGCCCTCTGCTGGTACAGAGCAGAATCTAGAAAATCATTTCCAATAAAATAGCAGCCAACTCATACTTCGATAATTCCTCTTCAGAGATTTTCTTTTACAGAGCATGTTATATAAACATATACAGACAGTATACATTTCAAGCTGAATACCTGAGAGCTGAAGCATAAGGTAAATCCCCAGGCAGAATGCCATTACAAGTTGCTATGTTGTACATGCTTTATTTCTTGAGAGCTGTGCTTGACTGAAACAAAGTAGAAAGAAATCTTGGATCTATATATTATAGTAGAGCCTGAATGCCTCTTTAGGTCACATGGGAACTTAAAGCAACCTTAGGCTGCTTTGACCTACCTTTTGTTTCAATGAGTCCCAGGCAGTAATCAGGGAGCAAGAAATTTGGAGGGAATGCAGCACGCCTAGTCTTTCCTACTGCACTCCATCACTGCATAGGCTTTCACACTTTCTACACAGCTAAAAACACTAACTTAGGGAACAAAAAAATTCCCAGTTGAAGTCTTACCTAAGGCAAGCAGCGTCTTGTACCTGTCACAGTGTTGCTTCCTCATACTTAGAAGGATTTACGCTGTAGCTACCCAGATCACTACTCATGTTCCTTTTTTTTTTTAAATGAATGCTTCAAATTAGACCAACATATCTGTTTCCTATGTTTTCACATTTATTCTGTCATAATTAGCTCTAATTTCTTTTGTATTTTATTGAAAAGAATAAAATTATGGAAAATTAACAAACTCAGCTAGGCAGATCCAACCATACTTTTGTCCATTTGAAGTCTACAGTGATCAAGAATGCAGAGCTAGAGCCTCAGGGTGCAAGGGCAAATGACTGATATCTAAGTATAAGCTCCTCCATTCAGAAGTGGAAGTGAAATCATCCAAAGGCTTTGACATTTGGGTAAAAGAGATTTTTTTGCGCATAATGATTGGATGAGGTCTTCAGGACTTAACCTAAAGTTCTTTTGAGATAGGAAGTTTCATAACCTCATTATTACAGTTCCCATCAAGATTCTTAACTGACCTTGTCCATTATTGCACTGGTGTCTCCTCCTGCTCTTTCCTCATCTACTCTCTAGACCGCTCTACTATTTTGAAGAATATATTTCTTTTCTGGATAGATAACTCTTTCTTGCTCAGTGTTATCTTTTGCCTGTTGTCCATCTACTGCTCATTCACAGTCTTACAGTTCTTATTTGCGTGCACTAATGCTGTATACCTCTATGAATGCACATTAGGTAGCAAGTGCACTGCAGCATGTTAGCATGCTTTCCTCTCCTTTTGCTGTCATTTCCTTTGACATGACTAGCACTGGTTATCACAGGTCAATACACCAAATCATAAAACCTTTTTCAGGGTTAAGAAGAAATGGTTTGGTAAGGTACCATACAAGAAAAATAGTATGACCATGTTTTCTTCTGGATTTACATGCATATTCTAAAGTTAAGTGTCTATGATACTTAAATTGCAAAACGCAGTATATGCTCCTACTCTCTAGTAGTAATAAAATATACAGCATGCCTATAAAGAAAATTCTTTTAAAAATAAGCATATGTTGGAGCCAAATGAATAGAGCTCAGTTAGCATGTACCAACTTTTAACATTTAAGAATTACAGCACAGTAAGTGTTAGAAAGATTCGTATATGCATTATTTTCTGAAAGTCTGAATTTTTATAATTAAATTCCAAACATAAACTGGATAACTGGCATAATGTTCATACAGCACAAATGTATCCTCTACCATGGGGGGCAAATCATTGCTTTTTCTTGATCAGTGTAATCCAGTCGGAAAGGCTGTTGTCAAATGCACATAATCACATCACATCTAGATGCTGATGGATTGATATGCATCGCATATAATGCCTCCTTAATTTTTACTACCTCTATAAAATGTTGCTGACTCCTGTGTTCATTTTAGGAACGCTATCCAAAATGATTTACACCTCATCCTCCCACACAGAAAGAGAAAGCGGCATATATGATTTCATTCCTTAGCAAAGGTGGAAATCACACTCGGTATTCACTATTAATAAAACAGTGCTTTTCTTAACTTTCGGGTCAGTTCCTGTGTACCAATATTTGCTTCTGAATTCAAGTTGTCACAAAAAAAAAAATCTTTCCTATAATTCTGTTAATTTTGGGTTTATCTGGAGAGGTTAAGCACTAGCAAAGGTGTGGTCACTAGTATCTAAGCAGAGTGTAGACTACTTGCTTTGAAATAACTTTTGGATTTGCTTACACAGGCAATATGTAGAATAAATACATAGTCCTGCAGCTAGACCAAAGCTGGTAGAGTACCTGTTCTACTACATAAGTAACATATTTCTGAGGTAACTAAACCATACATTCTCACTTGTATGCACACACGCACAGATTTTTTTCCTATTACAGCTATATCGTATTTTGCTATGACAATCCTTGATTCTAATTGCTTACGTGGTCTTTAGCTACTTCATAGTAATCACCATTAAGAAATTTCTAAGGATCTATCACATTAGGAAGCTGAATGACAGAACACAGAATTTTACCAGATCGAAAAGGATCTACATGCCTTTCCCTCTATTCAGACTTGGGCCAACTCTCCACGGCACAGCAACAGCTCCTTCTTCTCTCGTTGCCAGCGGAATGACCACAGTGACATAGAGTTCCCAAGCTTCTTTTGAAAATGACAGAATGACCTGTTTTATCTTCTGTAAATACTGAGGATGTGAGCTAGCAATGGCAGCTCTCAAAACAGAAAACTACGCTCGTATATACAATAACAAAATTTACCTTGACCTTCCTCCATTCTCTGTTAAAAGGATATTGGAGTCTGTTTCGCAAAGTTTCAACTCCTGTAGTTTATTAGGATATGGATAGCCATGTAAGTTGGATCATAATAGCTGTTTGTAAAAAGAACGGGAAGAAAGGGAAACACTGCATAATTTTCTCACTCTCCAAGTTACAAAATGAAGAGCTGGCCCTCAAACAGAAGTCACAAAGACCCCATAGAGCTTTCAGAGCTTACAAGCAATTTCACATAATTCATGATTTTGAGTAACATCACACGACTTTATGCCTAAGCCACAGAAGTAATCTCTGTTAATAAATTATAATCTTCAGTATTCAATTGTGTTATTAGAGAGGTCTCAAGTTTGCCATTAGTAACACAGTTATTGCAATGAGTCAGTATTCCACCCCACAAGAACAGTTGAAATTTTCACATACTAAACACTCCTGCAATTTCTGTAAGACTAATTTTGAGCCAGCTCAGCGATCTATACACCTTTGATCAGAACAAAGCTTATACTTCATTATTATTCCAGCAACATAAGTTACAACAAATTAGGAACTTGTTGAATTCAACTGTGGCCTTGACACATCTTTTTGCTATTAAGACTAGGTATGCCCCTTCGGTTGTGCTAGAAGGAGGACAGAGTTGGTTATGCTGCTAAGGTAACTCACATGCGTTGTAGAAATTATCAGCTGATCACCTAATTTCCACGTTCTTGTCCTGAATAGAATTAAAAATCATCCTGTCCATAACATTCAGAAGCTCAAACAGCAGATTAAGATAAACCAGATTTCAGTTTAACGTCCAAATAACCTTATCTATGCTTATGATAAATAAGGCTGTCTTCTTCCTAGTGACTGGCAAATACAGCTTCTGTGTCCAATAAAGAAAAAAAGGAAAAAAAATAACACCAACCCAAAACCAAGAGGAATTCAAGAACGAACATTAGAGAAGGTATTAAGCTTCTCTCCAACCCTTTGGAACAAACTTGAATGGCAAAATTTAAGACAAGCCTGTTAGCAAAGAATTTTGGGCTCAGAATTACATTTCTTTCTAAAGACTTCTGCAAATTTTAATTCAGATTCTCATATCCAGGAGATTGTTGCTTCAGCGGTAGCAGCTCTGATCAAGTCCCTGACCTTTTGGGTCATCATTTGGCATGGGAGAAAGGCAAGAAGGTTATCTTTCTATTCACTACTGAATTACAACAGTATTTTTTGCATGTAACCAGCACATGCTGGAATATCACTGCATAGTGCAGAAGCCATTTTCCCCATGGCACTAAGAGATGCTATATAAACACAAAGGGAAAAAAATAAAACAAAAACAAAACACAAAAAAACTGCAAAAAAGAAAAAAACAAACTCCCCAAATCCTTACTTCAAGGCACTTGAAATCCCAAAGACTTCATGCACTGATCATCAAGATTTAATCGCCAACAGTGATTGTAGCACAGCTAAACCAACAGGACCTTCTGCTGGAGATACTGCATACCTAAGAGCTCTTCTATGGTACAGCTAACAGAAGATGATAAATTCCCAGCTAAACCCATAAAGGCAGCAGTCAGCACAGCTGCATCTAAACTAGGAATCTGCTGATGGCACACAGCTTGCACGAAATTCCTCAGTGATGTTACTATGGGAACATCTGTAGTGGGAGTTCTTTACATCTGATCCAAGTTTCAGAAGTAAGAACAAAAGGAAAGGAACTGAGGAAATGATAGGAAACTGTATCAGCACGCTGCTTCCCATTTACTGTAGTACTGGAGAATCCCAGTGGAGATGAGGCGCTACTTATGGGCAGTAATCCGATTACATTAGCATCACATCACTGATCTATGACATGCTTCATATTCGTAACTATTTAACTACTATTGAACGTTTCCTTACATTAAAAATAAAAACACAACAAGAAAAAAAAAAACAAACAAAAAAAAGCCATGGGCTCCACCCAACTACAGTGCTAAGACAAAAAATTCTGCTTGTCAAGACAATTTTACATTCTTCTGAAATGCAACTTAAACATAAATCTCAGTATAGCTTTAAATTCACTGAATTAAAAAACAAACAACAAAAAAAAAAGCATACATTTGGGACATTCGCCCACTGCCCCACTCCCAGTAAACAAGCGCTGCTGGCTGGCTACCAGAGAAAGCAAACAGCACAGAAATAGCATGTGATATAGGTCTGTTTACCACACAAACAGAGCCAGAAAACCGAATAGAGGAATTTGTGCAATGCTTAATACGTACACTGGCCACTCCTGCTTTCACGTGCACCACAAATCTTGTGTAGGTTGTTGCACAGGCACTGAGTTTTCACACGGATTCTGTAGTATAACAGTAGTTAGGGAAAATGATGCAGTTATTGACTCTTCCTTGCCTGAAGCACAACACAGTTACTGGAATCACCGTTTGTCTTGAGGAACTCAAATGGTACTGGGAGGAACCTACTGAGCCACAAAACATGTTTAGCAGAACATGAGAAGTTGTAGTCAATATTAAATTCTGCTTTATTTTCCCATTATTAATGCTGGCAAAGAACAGTACTCAGCCTCTATTCCTCTCCGGAGTGTTTCTGTTTCAATATACGCATCAATATTAATTTTCCCTGCAGAGCTACTGTCGTATCTAATGAGCAAACACATGCTATGTGACATGTCTTTTTATGCCCTTGATTTTTACATTATCTCTAATTAATTTAGACCACTAATAATACATTTTTAAAGTGGTCACAATTAAAAAGTCATATGCTGTAAGCCTGTACAAAGTTAATACAATGCACAAACCCACATACCGTGCATCTATCTCCAGCTCCCTGTCACAAAAGCTGTCCAATTCCTACAGTGCTATCCATTATTTCCTTTCAAATTTTCATTTACAAAAAAACTAAAGTAAAAAACAAGCTAAATAAGCTTCGCAAGATATGATTACAATATTAGAAATAATGCAAATACAGCCTAGCTACTTAACTCTAAGCAGAGCATTTAATTTATGGTGATAAGTTGGTTCTGCAGACACACATCCTGAAAGTGTCATCTTCTCCTAGACATTTACATTTTAAACCAGTCAAGCACGTTGACAGTACTTGGTAATAAGAATCCCACACAAGAACCCTCAAAGTTATAATCCACAGTATTTTTAAACTCAGAAGATGAATCACAGCCTCTAGTTTCTGATTTTTTTTTTCCTCTTCTCTTAATTTCAATTTCATATTAAGTCTCAACTAAATTGCTCCTCATTTCTGCAAGCCTTAACAACATTCAATGTTTAAGGAAGCTGTTGAAACACCAAAGAGCACAACACCATTCCAAATAAAGCGTACATAGACCAATCCTGGATTTACTATCCAAGTCTGTATTTGCAAATAATGTAGCCTAGCAAGAGAAGACTTACAAACTGGAACAACGCTGCATAGAACTTGACATCCACGTGACATCCATTTGACAGCTTTTTTTATTTCAGATCAGCCTTTCTCTCATCCCATAGTCTGAATGTTCACTTGAGATTGAAGTGCATTAGGTGTGCTTCTGCAACGTGTCCTTAAATTCAGTATAACTTAAAATTAACTCAGTTTGTGTCTCCTACAACCACTTCATGATGTGAATCAAAGCACAGTAAAGTGGTGATGATCACACTTCTAATTCAAAGTAAAGCACAGAAGGAGATGTGCCTATTGAAGTCAATGAGAGCCTTATCAGTCCTTTCAGTGAGATAAAACTTACTCGACCCTTTTTTTTTTTCCTTCGATATTTCAGCTTAGGTTTTGTAAGACATGGAGAGTAACAATAGTATTGATAAATACAGTGGAAGAATAACATGTTAAATAAAAGGAAACTTTGCCGGTATGGTTGTTTGGATTTGCTTTGGAAATGCTCTGGCATTTCACATTCCTACAATCATTGCTTAGAACCAAATCAATGGGATAAAGAAGGTGATATTTCCTCGCACATGCCCAGAAGTTCACTTTAGGGTCATATTGCTGTGTCCAAGCCAATTACTCCTGAAGGCAATGGGGTTCTCCACATGCTATAAAGTCTGCTCACATTCAGCTAGTTGTACAACAGGGTTTTAAAGAACATGTCTATGTTGGCAAAGGTAATATACATACATCTGTCAACCCTTTATGATCCTTTTGTTCCAAATACTTTCCTCAAAAATCCTTCCCGTTACTCTTGCCAGTAGAGAGGGGAAAGAGATGGGAGTGCAGACAAGGTATCAGCAAAACACAGGACCTTTACTGAACATGAAAACCTAGTTATTGGAGAAGAGTCTGTTTAAAAACCTCATACCCAGAAATGATAAAACTTTATTTTGTAGTGTGCCTCTCCATAATCTCCTATAGAAGAAGAATCTCCTTTATAAATTATATATTTTTCATTTTCTTTCAAGCTGTTAAAACCATTCATCTTGTGTTCTACCATTTACATAAAAATGATTAGGTGATTACGCATACTTATTGTGTAGCACAGAGATAACACAGGAAATCCAGGCATATATTATAAAGATGGTGTATATGACGTTAAACTAAGACACTTAATAAGCACTTAAATACAGCCATAAAGCAAGCGGCAAAATGCTCAGACTATAAACATAAACCAATACTTTCAGCTTGGTAAGTTCCTCACACATCTTTTCTGAGTTCGATACCATCCCTCTCATGTTCCTCACTGAGATCATAGGAACTGCTACCACTTCTTTCAAATTTGAGAATGGATCCAGCACATCTATCCTCTCAGAAAGCACTCTCGGTACAAACTGTATTCCCAGCCACCAGGGGGTTTGGGGGAAAAAATTAAAGGGAACTGCCTTCCTTTTGCCCCAGTTTTAAAAAAAAGTTCCCTGACTTTATGATGCTCCTGTCTGCAGACCCTCAATCTTGCTCCCCGTGATATTGCACCTGCAGCACCACAAAATTAGCAAGATCTTGTTTTGAATAAGGAACAGATTTGTCTTTCAAGAAAGAGAGACCTTAAACTGTGTAAAGGCTATGCCTAACAATGCTTTCCGAAAGAGTAAATAATATAGCAAAACAGAGACTGTATGAAGTATCCATCAAATGCTTCCTATTTACTGGGGTAAGTAAATGGACTCTGCAAAATCACAAGTTCAGCAGCTTCTCCTCAGCCGTCCTCCGGCACACTGAGATCCTAGTAGCTGATCAGACTAACAGTCTATTTAATTCAGTA
This sequence comes from Cuculus canorus, assembly GCF_017976375.1. Taxonomy (NCBI): domain Eukaryota; kingdom Metazoa; phylum Chordata; class Aves; order Cuculiformes; family Cuculidae; genus Cuculus; species Cuculus canorus. The sequence goes on from NC_071407.1 coordinate 8,347,941, forward strand.
GCCTTCTCATGTAACTACCCAAACAGAAACGTTTGTTGAAGTTCGTTGGCTGAGACACCCTCTCATAACAACTTACCTCTATGAAGTTCTCAATGCACTCTGTATTGGGATCTCTGAGGAAGGACAGGGCATCAAGCGTAACAGAATCCTTGGTATGAAAACCTGCTAGAGCAGGTGGAGACATCACTTGATCACCTGTCTTCCCATCCAGAGGCAATGGGCCTGAAATCAAAGTGGAAGAAAAGTGCATTTTAAACTCATCATTCAAAGACCAGAGAAATCATACACACTTCATAGTGTTTCTCTGCAATCTCAGATACAGAAATCCTCAACTCTCACCTCTGCAGCTCTCACTTACCTTTTGTGTATGAGAGAAGAAATAAAACTTGAATTCTGGACTCTCCTCTTTGTTCTTATTCAAAAACCTAGGAGTATTTTCCTTTCCTTTGCCTGTGCTGCTCCTATCCATTGCTGTAGAGCTGTTTTTCCTCTATTTCCTCATTTTGAAGCTTCTCTCACCTGTATCATACTCCACCTGCTGCTCAGACTTTCTCTCCAAGCAGCTGCTCCTAACTGGCTGCTTGGTCACAGCTGAAGGAGATAATTAGGTTCCACAATAAGTCTCTTCAGCTGCTGCTGAGTGGAAAGCATGCATTTCATTATATTTATTCAGCAAGAATTACTGGTGGATCCTGTGCAAATGCATGGAAGGTTTGTAAACTACTTAGCCATATCTTCTGCCAAGATATTCTGCAATTTATTACTAGTGCAAAATCAGATTAGATTTTGGCCTTATCCCTATGGCAATCTGGAATTAAACTGCATTTTCTCTTTCCTATGCTTGCACACACAACTCTCATACAAACCACTTCTTTGATGCGCCTGCGTGTCCAGAACCTTGCCTTAAACAATAGGTACATAGGTAGTTTCTCCAATGAACTTGAAACAGCATTTTCACAAACAAAATCCAAATTGTATAAACCATCTCTTCTTCTCTGGTTCTCATTTAGTAAATATGTGCACATGTGCAAGACTTTCCTAGGCAAAAATTAGAACAGCTGAACACCCATGGCAGATGATTGCACTCTATGTTAAGTATTTCAGCAAATTTGTACCACTTAACTAAAGTATTACTGTGAGAACTTATTTTAAGAAAACAACTTAGGAATGTTTAAATGTCTCTTTACAGTGTAAGGCAAATTTTTAAAACAGCTCTGAACTTGCATTCATTCCATTTCCTTAACATGCTTAATATAAACTTTCTTCTAGTGCTTGACACAGAAAAGCTTCATCGCTGCAGTTGAGTTCTAAGGATGCAAATAATGTGTTGTAATATTTTTTCTGAGATCTTCTTATTCATAATTTTGATAAACACCATGTTCAAATTATTCTAATATATGCATGTGCTTTATTACAGATTATTCCTTTTGAAAACTTCACTGAGGCTTTACAGCCAGTCTTAGGTTTTCTAAAAGCTTCAGAACTCTGTAGTACTCATCCAGCCAAGACTGATCACTAAGAATAAATGCATAATATTTAGAAGAACATCTGAAAAACTATAACTCAGATGTGCTTCCAGACAGTATGTGTTTCTGCCAGCCTCTTCTAGAGCTCCTGTGGCAGTTGGGATTTTTTGTGCTTTCAAGAAGTGGGGGGAAAATTAGCAACACCTTTGAGACTATCAAGGACTCTCACATCTCAAGAGTTTGCAAGGTACTGATGTTTTCAAGAGCCCTATGGAAGGACAGAGTTGAACTGTCACAAGGTCCTAAGTTCCTTTGTCATTTCCAGCAATGCTGATTTGGAAATGATCAAACGACCTAGCACTTGTGGAATAAATCCATGTAACCAGAAAAATCAGTAAAAATCCTAAGGGCTCCTTGCAGAAGATACAACATGTAGAAACTTACACGGTAGTCCACGACACTGACATTTTAATCCAAGTGTGATGCTCATATGGCAGACAGAAGCAGTATAAGACATCTTGACTCATGTCTGTCTGATTTATGTAATGGGGTAATCCCTCATATAGTAGGCACAAAAGAGGACTTTCCTTCTGCCTGGTTGAATAGGTTGTAGAGCACGATTCAAAACAGCCTAGAGGCCAGAGTACACGCAACCATTCTACCTAACAACAAGGACAAGTAAAATAAATACAAATCACTTAAAGCCACGTATGTGTTCCTACTCAGTTTTGTTGGAAATTACAGTGGATGACGCAAGAATCTTATTTGCAAGTACTAGAGCTGTACATATTTTCAAAACTGCAGGAGATCATCAATAAACAACCCTCCAAAGAGCAAGAAGGATAATTCAATAAGCAGTAGATTTCTTTTTTGAGACAAAGAAAGTGTCATCGCACAAAGAATGGTCTTCAAAACAAACAAAAAAAAAAGAAAAAATGGTAGCAAACACAAACTTCTTACACATGGAAATTATCTACTGAAAATCTAATGTTTCTAATCGCTTAGAATCACTTGAACCAAGAGGAAGGGAAGTCACTAGAAAAAAATGTTCAAGGACATGATACATTTTGAAGATTGCAATTTCTCCAAGATGGGTTGAGCCTTACGCTTACTGGGAAACTTGTCTTCATAAACCACTGAATTATTCATCAACTGCTTTCCAGTAATGGATCATAATCTACAGGAAAAGGTAAGAGAGGTGCTTAAATATGTTCTAATATGCAAGTATCTTATTTTGACTTTCGGGGTTTTTTTAAATACTCCAAATCTCTACCTCCTAAAGAAGTTCAGATAACTTCATACCAATTTCATAATAACTTCAGTGACTATGAACTCATGAGGAGAGTAGGATGTATAAACCCACCACCATTAAAAGGGCAGTTGTTATGAATAGTCAATGAACTTGTAACTATTATTTAATTTTAATTTAATTTTTTTCTCCAGGTGAGATATAAAATTATCCCACATTATATTAAATCAGTAGTATTGGATCATTCCAAGTGTCAATAAGGGTTGGCGTGTTTTGAGTGTGTGTGTGTGTTTTTAAAATTCAGCCACAGAAATAATTCAACTGAATTCTATTTCAGACAGAAGAAAAATGAAAGTTTAAATGCTTTAGGACAGAGAAAAATAAAAGAAAGCAAAATAATGAAATCGTTTCTTTTGAATAGATTTAAATATTCTCTTTGTCCTAAAATAAAAGTTTTGTAGAAAGGAAATAATTTAAAATTGTAAGACTGATATATTTAACTCTTAAGATAAAATATCCTACTAAAGAGAAATCAGAGTTTCAGAGTATATTAAGAAACTGGTCACTGATGTATTATCCTTATTGTACTTGCCAAATAGATTCCATTGTTGTTATGGATAGTATAAATCATCTTTGATAAAGTCTTGGACTCTGCAGATATAGCAGTGATATTGTGCTTTTCTAAATATAATATAAAATAATGTTTGCACAACAGAGACTACACTTACTGAGTAATAAGCACATCGTAAGTTTAAATAAAGAAAGAAATCTAATTAGTAGCATGCCACTTCTCTAAAAACAAGGAATTTCAGGGTATAGGCATCCTGTAGCTAATCAGAAATTCTAAGTATGGAATTTATTCAGCTATTACCTCCCGTTGCAAAGGTTGAAAGCGCTCAATGTAGATTTAAGGAATAACTCCATGTACTGAGACACTAATAAACTCCTACACAGGAAAAAGAGGCACGAGAGGGTGATTCTTCTAGTATCGCACTAAATAAATACAGGAAGTACAGCAGAGAATACAACCAGACTAATCAGTATTACTTCTTAAGTATTTCAGTAGCAGTTCCATTAAGTAAACCTTGAACAGGACTGGTAAAGCAGTAAAACGCTGTTAGTACCAGAGCTATTGATGCAACAAGCTGTTTTATCTCCCACTCTTGAAGTGCTTTCCTGTTTAAGACTATAGTTTTATCATCATAAAAACAAACTTAATGTTAAGGACACATAAGCCAAACTATAGCAATCACTGCTTATCATTCTAATTATCCCAAGATCATTGTCTGTTCCTTGGGAGAAATGCAGTTATAAAAAAAACCCCTGGTGTTTTGAAAAAAATTGGAAAAAGTCTTTTTTCTTACACATACCCTTAGTTTCCCATTCTGAGCAACAGTGGAAGAACATTACCTAAACATGACTGCTGAGAGAAGAACAGTGAAAGGAAGAATTTTTTATATCCCAGGTCATTAACAGAAAGAATCATGCACCTGGTGTGAAAACTAACGGGCAACCACATTGAAGCCATCAGCCATACAAGCAGAACCTGATTCTGAAACCTTACATGCTCTAACTGGAAAATGCCTCAAACATATACACAATCATTTCTACATGACAGCTGAAAAATGAATAAGTTTTCCCCAAACAGACTTTCTCCTCATATTTACAATTCAAAATACCCTAATCTAACGATTGTACAACATAACAGCTTGTATGAGCAATCCAATCCTATTTGTTTTGTAACCACTCACACAAAATGCTGAAACAGGGAAGGCTTTACACATGTTTTTCAATATTCTATTCAGAATGATAACACCGCCAGCTTTTAAGATGGGGGAAAGCAAGAGAAATTCATGAAGTGCTTATACAGTACACAAAAATGGAAAGGTATTAAAATTAAACCACTAAGTCCAATTTCTCTTCAGGCACATTCCATGTAAACCACAATTTTTCTTAATTGAGAATTACAGTACACAGTATCCTCTGTTTTGAAGTCTAAATTATAAGGAATTTGACGAAGAGTTCTATTATTTGGTGAAATCTGTACCTGTTGCACTACTATGTAATACTGAAGGATGACAAACAACTTTATGTAAGAAAAAGGTGTAACTATCATTGAAAATGTTATTAAAATTTTAAATGCTTTATTCCTTGTCATTAATAATGTCCTTCTAGAAGCATAAATTATTTTTTTTCTATTTATTGATTTAATCTCTTTCCATTTATGCCATTGCCTCAAATACTTTAAAAATATTTTTCTCTCATGTGAAGTAGAGCTGCTAAGGAGCAGGTTTTCTTCCTTTAACCACTTAGACATCACCTTGTCCTTCTGAAACACTTTCAAAACACTGTTTATGTATTGAGGTACATCAGGTAGTATTAGCCCTGATTTAGAAGTAGTAACAAATGCCATAAACAAACAATAAGGTATGTTCCCCTCCCCTGCATTGCCAGTGGTGTTTTATCTCAGGTAGAACAAAAAGGAAAAAAGGAAGATAGTGACTAAAGGAAGAAAAAAAGGATAGCTGTCTCCCAATTCATATTCTAGTCAGTTAAAAACCAAAGATGATAAAGAAAAGGCTTCTCCTACACTCTTTTCAATGACAAGAGCTCACCACACAATCCAAGGAGTCTCTGCTATTTCCTTTCTGTTCCAGGGGAGTTCAGAGCCTTTCTATCCCTGAGGAGAAATCTCCTACAGCGATGCATGCTGAAGGGCTATTCACCCCCAACTTTGGTGGTGGCGTGGGCAGGGCAAGGGAATGCGGGGCCATGGGGCACATTGGAAGCACCCCCCAAAACATCGTGGTTGTTCATCATCCCTCTGCCTGGACTGTGGGCACACTGACCACAACCTGCTGTGGCACGGTGGGGTTACACTTTGTCCCCTCTGCTGATAAAGGGGGCTGCCTGCGGGAAGTTAAGAGTGGGGGGAAATTGGTTTAATTTACATTTACTATCTGCTTGAAGAGCAGAAATGTTCCTACTCAGGGTTGCTGAGGGTACCAGCACCAGAGGAACCCCGCACAGGCAATGGGGGAAGATGGCATACTGAAAACAGAGGTGGCATCTATGTGCTTGAAGGGGTTGAACTCAGCCATTAATTGTGTTTTTTCATGTCCTTTGTAGCTTCAAAGGCTGGACTGATAACATACCAATGTAAAAACAATTGTCTTCTTGCAGCTTTCATTAATACATGACATGGATGTTATAACAACTTTCAGCTGTTGGCTTATGTTTCTCATTGCACTTAATACAGTGCTTCCTACACAGAGACTGCTAAAAGACAACGAAAATGTGGACTAAAATTCATTTCCAACCATTGTATAGCTTAAACACATTAACTGACCTTCCAGATACAAAATACGTAGAGTTTGCAAGACCCAGAGTACTATCGAAAAAGTATTGACATCTATATAGACCCATAACAACGGATATTTTTAAGCAGTGTTACAGAATTGCCAGGTATTTGAATGCTACATGGAGCAGCTGTAGGATTTTTCTAATCCATTTCTTTCACTATTGAAATTTTAGCTGATCAGTTTTGCAATGTTCACCTAAGAAACCCTCAAAGAATTTGAGATTTAAATAACTTATGATCTCTCTAAAGCATCTCGCCTTTCCTGTATTTCCCAAACCCTCAGACACCTGGAAGTGCTGTGGAGTATTATATGAAGCTATAATTAATCTAGAGAATGCATGACCGGCCTGGCTATGTAGCTCTAAACAAGGGATCTCTCTGCATCTTCAAAGAACCAAGCAGAAAAATTCCATCATCTTTTTTAATGTGTTGAACATCTAATTACACTGAGATCTTAAACTAAGGTAATGTTTTACCAAATATTGAATGATACAATCACAAACCAAATGTGGAAATTTCAGTCAACGATAATTTGTGATTGCAGATATTTCTGTAGAAGAGTGAAAAAGGTGACTGAAATTTAATTCTTTCAGCAGTCAAAAAAGAAAATAAAAAAGAAATCCCTGAATGAACAGGATAACAGAGTAAAAGAACATAAGACATAAAGTAACTTGCCAACCTATATAAGCAATGAGATTCTGGTCTCACCGAAATTTAATGGCCAAGTATCTGCTGACTTGCAACAGGATGCACAGCTCTCCCTGTGAAGTACTAGCAGGTCTCTCATCCTGTTTGCAATTAGGAAAATTAATGTACAGTGAGAAATAACACTCATGCATTTTTACACGATGGGGCTTTAGTTGGGTGACTGCCTCTGGAAATGCACCTGTAAATATCTGTGATGATGATGTATGGATGCCCCAGACACTTGTTTCACATTACATTGTAGCTAGGTAGCCACTGATTGCATCGTCCGTGTGCCTGAATTCCTCTCCCAGCAGCTCATTCATCTCACTCACACTCTGCCTAACATGGAGCACAGGTAACTACAACACAACTGGCATTACAATGAAGACTTTAGTGCTATTTATAGACTCTTTATGATGTTATCACATCCAATTTCCTTTCCATATTTCATGGCCATCAAGTACATAATAAAACTGTAAGAGAACGGGTAAGATCCTTGCAAGGATTTTTAAAGAATTTAAGGGCTACAAAGGCTCTTCCGATCAAAAGGGGAAGCCAAAACTGCTTTCTGATCAAAAGCAGTCATTAAACTGCCTCTTTCCCTGCCCTTCCCCTTGAATACAAATGAGCAGCCTCATGACTTCAGGACACCTAAATTCAAATGTCACGGTCTTACTTTAAAGGCTTTGAACATGCATTAAAACCTCCTCGGACAGTTCTGCTCCCACCCATGCTGGACATCTTGGCTGAGAAATCCACCATTGTTTTTACGGATGAACGATAGAGGTCAGAGGGTTTATGCGTTACCAGTCCCTGTACAAAGGAATTGACCTCTGTTCTTTGTCTTCTATAACAAGCTGAGAGTATCCTGCAGGGTTTCAGACATCTACCCAAGCCAAATGCAACTTAAATAGCAGATACTTTCTGTGGCTCCAGCAAAGTGCAGAGAGACTTTCCTACTACAAACCAGATGCCCTCTCAGTGCCTCAGACTTCCCCCAGCAGGTGGCTTGATACCCTTTCCTGCAGAGAAAGGAAATGCAAACCTGTTTTCAGCCTTGCTAAATGATTTACTACTTACATAGCTATATAAGGGAGTTCAATCACTAATTCTTCATTTGTATTGCTCTACTCTTTAAAAACTATGGGGAAGGGCATTTTGTTTGCACATCTTTGTGCTAGACGATTCACCTTCACATCTTCACAGCCTCCAGTTTTTGTGGGCTGAACTGTGGCACTTAACATGAGGGCCTGAAACCACCCCTGAGTTTCAGCTGCTTCCATTACAGCCAGATAGAAGCAGCTCTGTATTGAGACCACCCGCCTTATGCAGCTTTCTATGCAACCTGTATTGGGTAATTAAGCTTGGTCTCCTATCCACCCCACCTTCCTACAGAAAATCTTGTACTAAAGCAGGCAAGTGTCTTTGGCAGAGGCTTTTTTTTTTTTTCAGGAAAAAATGTGACCTAATCCGACATTACAGAATTTCCTTTCTAACCACAGGTGCAGAAACATTGAAAAATTCCTTAAGAGGAGAAAGTAACGCAATCAGATATGAAGGTTACTTTGGAAGACTTGAGGTTAAGTCATTTCATGTACGTTCAACTCTTGGCCTCTGAACACTCACTTAAAGTGTTATAGTGCTCTTTATAACAAATGTACGCTATACAGAATATACAAAGAATAATATACTTTTCTACCTGTGAGAGAAATCAATCCAAAAGACAAGTAAATCTTATTTCAATTGCATTTTCTTGCTTATTTTTCTACTATAGAAACATTAAAAAAACCCACCTCACCTGTCTTGAAATTTTATATAAAGGTATGCTCTTAGATATTATTAAAAATATATAAAATAATCAGCTGCTGAGGATCACTTGGGAATAATTTCACACTTGCCTTCTCTTTCTCTTTTTAGAGGAACTGCCTCTACTCTTTCTAAAATTTAGATGCTTGGGTGGTTTGCAGTAAGATGGAAGAGGATATCATTTCCAGGTATCCTCTACAGAAGAAAAAATGTTTTTGCAATACCAAAGTAAACAAACAAGACATCCATTAATAATGTGTTAAAGTGCCTGTTTGCCAAGGTGCTGTCTCCTCAGCAGAACTGAGAAATGACAGCTTCCTGAGTCCTTTGGATACTTTCTAAAGGATGTGAGAATGAATATTTTAAAAGCGCTCAGTGAATCATCATTTCTGATTACATGAGATCAACCACAAGGTACATCTGAACAGACTGCGCTACAATTTATAACAGATGCAAACATTTTGTGATTTAATTTTTGAACACACTGAAACAAAAACCTTGAAAACAAGCAGTTCTGCAAAATCCCCAAATACAGGGAATCTGTTTTGCTGCTGTGCAAAGTAGCACACGTATCCTTCAGTACCAGCCCCGGGAACATCACGCCAGCACAGAGAACAAAAATGAGAAAGATAACTAGTTCTGGCTGCAATGCTCATATGCTCTTCTCCTGGTTAACAACATGAGGAAGCAGAACCAGAACCTGCAACAAGCTGAAGCATTTACACAAGTATAACTTGCACAGATCTAATTTAGAAAACCCTCCATATCTGTGGGTTACCTTTGTACTCATTTCTTGCTCATCCTTTACTACTGCTTTACAGTTTTGAATCCCTCCTAAAGATCTAAACCAGATTTTTACACCCTCGAAATGAAATGGACAGCGGTGGCCAGGAACAGCTCCAGAGATAGGGTTCGATCCTTAATGGGAATAAATCAATGCATCTTTTTAACAGAAATATATGTATATTTATATCTGCTGATACACTCTGTAGAACTCTTTCCTCACTCTTTTACAGTATCTTCCTTTTAAAAAATACTAAATATTCCTTTGTTTTTGAAAATGCATGCAAACTAACTAAGCTGGCAGTTCATGCCTTTTCCTCGGCAGCCAGAAACGATAACCTCATTAATATTTTCACAATCAACACTTGCTGGTTTATCGAACATAACTGACAGCACTAATATCAGCTTGATTGAACAGTTGAGTAAGCTGACAGTAGAAGGTGCAGGATTCAGGTCTTGCAAGAAACATTGAGGTAACAGCGCTGTAGAATACAGGGGGGAGATGAGATATATAAAAATTCCTGCGTAAACTGCATAGGAACATTTATCTCACTTTTTTTTTCCTTTTCTGCTTTGGACTATGCTTTAAAGAATTTAAATATTGACTATGACCATGAAGTAAGTGTCATAACCATCAGGCTGAAAAATCTTTTGCTGTGTCCCAGTCCTGATGAAAATAACCCTCCCTCCTCAAAAGTCTATTATATTTCAATTAACTTCTTCCCAGTACTATTACTTACACCTCCTCTAATCACTTTCTGTAAGTTCTCCTGTCAGCTTATTGCTGATGTTTTTAAAGTATCTGTAGACATTGCACTGATGTGCCATGTAACAGACCTCCCACCCAAAACATCTCCATTTAGATTTCTCACTTCTCTGAGACACAGGATATCAATATATTTGCCAAGCTTCATCCCTCTTGGCTACATGCTGAAGTGCTAGTTCTCAGGAACAGTTTCCTCTGAAGCCTAACAGGAGATCTTCCTATGTAAGAAAATCTTGACCAAAACATTTGTGAATTAAAATGGCCAATAGAACACCTATTAATGTTCCACTTCTTATAATTGCTTGTTGCCACAAGGCCAGTTAAAATCAATATGAGAACTACTAATTTAATTTGAATTGAAGTAAAAAGTGTCTCTCATCCATCTGTAATAAAAATCCAGATAGTGGGAAAAAACAGTTCTCTGGATAGACCACCTTTCTTTCCATCAAAATGTTCCATATCTGAATTCTGAATGCCATCTACGTGATCATCTAATGAGAGCCACCGCACGTTGCAGGTTCATTTAGCCTTCCTTAATAGTTACCTCACAGAATCACAAGGTTGGAAAGGACCCACTGGATCATCGAGTCCAACCATTCCTAACACTCCCTAAACCATGTCCCTAAGCACTTCATCCACCCATTCCTTAAACACCTCCAGGGAAGGTGACTCGACCACCTCCCTGGGCAGCTGTTTCAGTACCCAATGACTCTTACTGTGAAGAATTTTTTTCTGATATCCAACCTGAACCTCCCCTGAATGAGCTTCAGGCCATTCCCTCTTGTCCTGTCCCCTGTCACTTGAGAGAAGAGCCCAGCTCCCTCCTCTCCACAACCTCCTTTCAGGTAGTTGTAGAGAGTAATAAGGTCTCCCCTCAGCCTCCTCTTCTCCAGGCTAAACAACCCCAGCTCTCTCAGCCGCTCCTCGTCAGACTTGTTCTCCAGCCCCCTCACCAGCTTTGTTGCTCTTCTCTGGACACGCTCCAGAGCCTCAACATCCTTCTTGTGGTGAGGGGTCCAGAACTGAACACAGTATTCAAGGTGCGGTCTCACCAGTGCTGAGTACAGAGGGAGAATAACCTCCCTGGAGAATAACCTCATCGCTGCTGCCTTTGCAACAGATACAAATATTGTCTAAGGCACAAAGAAACAGGTGTCTTAAAGTTAACATGAATCTACAAGCCCAAAATACCACAGAACTGCACCCTTAAATAAGGTGACATTGCCTCCAGGGGTCCTTCAGGGACAATACGCAAAAGAAAGATACAAAGCAGCAAAGATTTCCAGGAAAGAAAGGTTTCTGAATTTCTCAGGAATGTATTGGTCATAGAATCATGGAATCATAGAATGGTTTGGTTCAGAAGGGACTTGAAATCTCGTCTAGTTTCAAACCCCACTGCCATGGACACCTTTGACTGGATCAGGTTGCTCAAAGCCTCTTCTAACATGGCTTGAACACTTCCAGGAATGGAGCATCCACGACCTCTCTGGACAATCTGTTCCAGTGCCTCACTGTCCTCATAGTAAATAATTTCCTCCCAATATCTATTCTAATTCTCCACTCCGTCAGTTTAAAACATTACCCTCACCCTATCCCTGCACTCCCCAATAAAGAGCCCCTCCCCAGATTTCCCGTAGGCCCCACTTTGAGTACTGGGTCCTGACAAACATTTTTTTTGAACAAACAACATTTTCACTAATGTCACAAAGGTCTTTGCCAAATTAAAGATAAAAAAGCTGTGCATGTGGCTGCATTGTCTAAGGTTTTATCTTCAAAGAGCTGAAATTCTGACGATAATCTAAGCAGAATATCAAAATAGCAACACCTGAGGCTGCTGCAGCCAATGGAAATCTAATTAGTAGTCTCCAAGCACCATATATTTCAGTTAACAATAGTTTCTTAACAACATTACTTGGTCTGGAAAATGTCCCAGTTCTGAGAGGGGAAAAAAATAACTACCAGATCATTTCGAGTTGGTAGCAGATTGTTTTCAAGAAACGCACGCGAAAAGTCCCATAATGGTTGAAGCATGAGCATAATTAAATGTAATTTTTTCTATTTCAAATAATAAACAATAGATATTCTATTTTTCTTAGGTTGACACCAGCAGTACTTTGTCTTTAAAACACAAATAACATTCTTAGAGTTATTTAAAGCACATATTTTGGGGACATAACCATAAACAGTTCCTAGGGAGAAAGTAAGCTAAGAAAATGGATTGCTGTCATGAGGTCAATAAGTCACATTCACTTTTATTTCACAGACCTTTTATTTCTGTCTCTAAGGAAAAAATCTTTTCCTACGTAGAGTGATGAGCACGTGCTTTTAATAAACATAAACCTTTCTGAACCATTGGCATGAAGCTTTACATTTTAAGGCATTATGACACATTGTCAGAGAGAAAGTGGTAAGGAGAAGGTCTGACTGAGGGCAGCCTGTGAATCTGAACCACACTGTGACCTTGTTCAGCAAAGAAAATTACAGTTCAACTTGCTTTTGGACTGTGATTTCAGGAGATAATAGATGCTTACAGGATAGGTGCCACAAAGATGGTAACTAACCAGATTGGAGGTCTACCAATAACCCTCGCTCCTTAATTAATTACCCTTTAAAGTGGGGAATAGTAAAAAAGAAAACCAATTCTATAATATCATTCTTTCTTTCACTGTAGTGAGACATCTCACATAAGCCAGTTATGAAACACTGCCAGAAACTGAGATTTTCAATGGAGTTTAGCAGAGTTGAATGAGTAAAAAGGTGATTTTGATTTTGAAAATGTGTCTCAGTTTAGCCCTGGCCCGGACAGTTTTAGCCACTAAAACCGAGCATTTGGGCTCCCAATTAGCTTTCCCTCACCAACCGCAGGGAAAGAGGAAAGGTAAAGGAGAGTTAAAGACTTCAGGGTTGGAAACTAAACTAAAACAGCTTTCATAAATTATTATTATTGTTGTTGTTGTTACTAAAATATGTACAAATATATGAAATAATGCCCCCACCCAAGCCTTCCACTACTATACAAATACTGCAGAGCAGACACAAGGGAAAGGGCCTGAGGCTAGGAAAGAGCAAGGGTCAGGAACTGGATTCAGGAATGCACAGATCCAGGATCAGGGCCAAACAGATATACAAGGTCTTCAGTGAACATCAGCCATCAAAGAAGAAAGTCAGACACTCATGATCTCTCAGTTTTATACTGAGTATGATGTACACGGGATGGAATGTTCTGTTGGTCAGTTTGGGGTCGTCTGTCCTGTTTGGCCCTTCCTACAGGTGTGACCTTTTGCGGCTCTTTGACTTATGGCACTCCATAAGCTCAAGGATATTCTGGATTACTATAGGACTAAGTATGAGCAATGGCCTTTCTGCATAGCAGTGCGCTGTGTTATCACTTCTAGACAGAAACACTGTCTGAAAAGCATGCAATTAACTTTCAGAATATGAAGTTACTTAAAAGAGACTTAGCCGAAGCCAGAAAACTTATTCTACTTTAGCTTAAACGACAACAAAAGGAAAAGCCCATGCTTCTTTAGCTTTTTTTTCTATTTATCTTGATTCTTGTTCATTACTGAGTCCCTCCCAAATTAATCTGTAAACTTGTAGATTACTGAGGAATCAGCTCAGTAAAAATCTCCTTGGAACTGCACCGAAATTCCCAATCACCTGTTGTGTACATCTTTCCCTATATTTCTGTGCATGAAACTAAAAATGCTACGTATAATTTCATTTTGATTCTTCAGCGCCTTCATAGTTTCCAACCACAAAAAAACAGGGGTTATTTATTCTATCCCCTGCCTAAATTTATTTCAGTCATTTTGGCACATCTCTGTCTGATGTGTTGTTAAATATCTCTAGTACTGGAGATTGTATAGCTTTTCCAGGCAACCCATTTTCTTGCTTTCTGCTACAAATAGTTTCCAATAAATAACTTGAAATGGTTTTGGGTTTGTTTGTGGGTTGTTTTTCTTTCTTTCTTTTTGAAATTCAAGATCATTGCTTCTTATCCGGTTAATTGTGGGCAAAGAAAATAGATTAAATCATTAAAAAATACATCATCAGTTATTTATCTCTGATCTTCTCTGGTGCATTTCTCTCTCTGTCATGATTTCTTGTCCTGCAATTGTCAATGCTAAACACTTTTTTTTCTTTTACATTGTAGATTTTAACGTGATAATGCGCAGCTTCAGATTTGAAAATTCTGCTGAAACATTAAAGAAGAGATCTTTTTGCATTGTATAAGGATATATGTATTTAAGTAAAATAACATTTGACTAAAGCCAAAAATGTTATCAGCAAATTAAATTCTATATGTAAGAACTGAAAAGGTAACTAAAGAAGCTTGTAAGATATTTCTTCAAGATAACTATGCTATAATGTAATGATGTCCCTTCAAGTAAATGAAATACTAGTAATTATACTATATCTATTGAGTTTCATTTTCCGTAAATGCTCATAGCTCAGAGGGTGGGTTTTTTGGTAGGAAGTCTTCTTTGTAATTCTATTAACTACAAATCATCTGGGTTTATTTTTCTCTTTTACCTGGATTCATAACAACCACAGCGACAAAGCAGTTACATTTGGATGTGACCAAGTGGGGGGCAGGGTAAAATGCCACTGCTAGCAAGTTTGCTTCCTAGCAGACTGCGCACAGCAGCATATACCTTGGCTTTGGCATAGTGCCGTGGCTCTTCCCCATCATGTGCCTTGATCCATCATCTACACGTCCCAGCGTGTGACAGACCACCACTGTGTCATCCACTGGGAATGAAAATATATCTGAGGACCAGAGTAGTGTTGTACATTTAATCTAGGCAAGGACTATCAACAGAACTGCATATCACAAGAAATTCCGTATCACAGAAAATAGGTTTACATTAACACTATTGTATAAAAAGTGCTAATTTTAGCACGACAAATACTGACCACAGGAAACGATATGTGCTATCATAAAAGTAATGAATAGCCAAATCATAATATTCCGTCAAACTGAATTCCAGCTCTTCTGAAATATTGTAAGCAAGGGCAGGTAACAGCATCATCTGACACTAAAATTCTTCAATTTTTTATATTATTCAGAGCCAATTTATAACTATTCAACGTTTCTCAAAAATGTAAAGATTTTGCATAAAGCCCTCCTAAGTCATAAATCTGTCCCAGACTGAGTATTTTAAAACTCAGGCAATATTACTCAGGTAGTTATAACATAGCGGAGGAAAATAATGGTTGCCTCCACCCACACATCCCAAAGAAAAGCTCACTGACTTTATATGAAATGCCTTCTTATTCTTACCTTGTTGAACAAGAGTTGAAAGAAGCTTGTCTTTTCTGTCACAGCCATCTTATTTTCCAATTCTTTGAGTAGGACAGTGTCAACACACCTCTGTTAGGACAGAACAGAGAGCAAACAGACGGACTGGACAAAAAGCTTAGAAGACTATCTGAAGGCTTCAGTTTAAAAGGCAGGAAGAGTAGGTGTGTCATTAAAAATCCTTAGCAGGGTGGCTTGCATAATCCTCCTGAGGAAAAAGGGACTAGTGTGAGGAGTCTGCCAAAAAGGATTCATTGTGAAGCAGGATAGAAAGATGGTGCAGAAAGAATCTAAATCTTGAAGGATACGGGGAGAGCATTCCCTACTCATTGAATAAATTCCCCTCACAGCTTGCAATTTAACCCAACTTCCACCCTCTGTGCCAGCAATTATCTGTGAAACCTAAGAGTTAAAGTGTCCTCCATCCTCCTGGAATTGCTGCAGGTGCGGAGTTAACCCCAACAGCAATATCTCAGCAATGCAGCCAGTGAGGGAGAGGCAAAGGTTCTCACTGTGTGTGTGTTACTGGGACCCTGAGGCTCTGGAAGTTTGACACTGGTACAGTGCTACTTTTTCAGTTTGTATTTGAGAAAGTTATAAGAAAGCCATCAAAAGTTAAAAAAAAAAAAAAGTTACTAAAGCTACAACATAAAACTCTAAACCAGCAGAAACTGCTAAGATTAAGGGTGCCTTTAAAATCTGCATCTTGTGTATAACAATAGCATAGTCAATGTAAGATTATGCCCTTACTGGGGATTACATATCATTAAATCTATGTTCTGTCATAAAACATGGCTAACATTCATCTTGCAGGAACACTGGGAAATTTAGTTATGGATGCCATAGAAGTCTATTAGGAAATTAATCATTTGTCTTCAGAGGAGAGTTTGAACAGTGCACTGCTGAGAGCAGCACACATCTGCTGAGGGAGGAGAAAAGAGCACTGATTCCCCCCCACCCATGAATGAGGCACAGGATTTGTGCAGAAATGCAGGATGAGTTTGAGTGTAATATCAGACTGCAAATGGAGAAGGGGCAAAATTAAGTGCTTACAGAATTATGGAAGTTTCCAGCTTTTGAGTTTTTGATTTGCAGCCTAAATAACCGGTTTTCTATATTTGTGTGCAAAGCAGTGAGCAGACAGAAAGTAAATGTATTGTTCAGCCTCGTTCTCCTGTCTTACTAATCAGTTACGAGTAATTGCAGCAAAGAGTTTCTGCTTTTGTATCATGTAAAAAAACTGGGTAAATCACAGAAAATCTTTTTCAACATCTCACTTGACTTAAATGACTTTTCACAAACAAGGCATAAGATGCAAATTGCACAGCATTCTTCAGCCTCAGTTTTGGTTGTTCAAACTATCTGGTAGATATTTGTAAATAGCTGATACTTTGTGGCATTCAGAATCTGTTTGCAAACAATTGACTTACAGGGAAAACGACTAACTTGGGTGATTCCCTTGCAAAGAGTGTTTTGGGAAGATCAAGACAAATGGAAACACTTGAGAGAAGCAGTGTATGAAGCAGAGGAAGGTAACTGGGGGGAAAGAGGAAAAATAGTGTAAGCCAACAAGGTCCAATGTGTTCCAAGGGCCTTTTTTATGGCTATCAGTTCTAATATCAGTGATCAAGAGGCTGCAACAGAAGGCTGATTTGAGCAATGTTTATTTCTATAGGATATTGTTTTAGCTATATTTTACACCAGAATATTTCACATTCTTTTTTGTGAAGATTCAAATAAACTGATTGAAAGGAGACTCTGTGGTGTCTTCATACTACGAGTTTGTCTCTTTTGATTCTCAGAATATTAATTAGCAGTTACATACAGTCTGTATTACTGAAATCAAGTTTGGAACCGCTAGTCAGCATGAATAACTGTTTTAAATTCTTTGCTTGGGCTTTATACATCAGCTTTTATTCACTGCAATCAGTTGCGCAGTCAATGTGATCCATGTCCACTGTACAGAAAGGGGAAAGCGCGAAGTGTTTTTATTACAATACATTTTATTGCTCCTATATTTGAATTTTATGAGAGGCTCAGAAGGAAGTGTGGGAAGCAATGTATTCTACAGTCAAAACACATTCCTCTAAATACAAGTGATCCTTTAAACCATACATGTCCAATTTTCCAAAGCCGAGTAATCACTTAATCCCCTCCTCTGCACTAGTTTAGCACATGCTGTCTGATACCATCCTGTTGTTTGTAAGCATGAATATGAATGAATTTAAACAGTAGCTGTATCCATTACAACTCCTGGGTTGTAAGGATTTATACACAAGCAGCACCAGTGAGAAATTCTATTATTCAACAAAGTTGAAATTGAAATAAATCATGAGCCTCAACATAAGGAAGCCAACATAATTCAGCGAACTAGTTTTGCTATAGGAATAAAGTCTTGGAATTTGACTATAATCCACAAAAGATTTATTCTACCCTGATTCACAGGAGAATGCTGCACAATTATTTATGCGCTATTCTAAGAGATTCAGATTAAGCCAGTAAGTCTCCGTTCTGTAGCCTCGTAGCCTCTTTTTCTGTTCATTTTTTTTACTTAAATGAAAAGTCTAAATCGATACTCGTTCAACAGTTGCACCTCCATAGGTAGCTATTTATTTGGAGAATATGCTTAAAGAACTGCAATATCCCAATGGTCTCCCAAAACAGTCATTAATTATTTGATGAATGTAAGCCAAAGAGTACTGAGAAACTGATACCCAGGTACTTTACAGCATACAGAAGTATTTGAAACAGAAAGGAAAGAAAACAGAACTAAATAGAACTTAAGTCTTGCAAGTCTGAGAAAAATTTCAGAAATTTTCAGAAAGTATATCAAGAAAAGGCTAAAAATCAGCCATACAAAAAAGGAAAAAAAAAAAAAGGGAAAAAAAGGAAAGGTATTTTATGGGAAAGGAGAGGAGTAATAAAAAATAAATATGACGAAGAACTGTAGCAAACATCTGGTGCTGAGAATAGATCCCCTATCTTTGTGACTATTTCAATATTGTATTACGCTGCATGTTTACCACATTACCAATTCCCCTCTACAGAAGCAGTATCATTGCATTATGAGACTGGTGCAACCCAGACTTTGCCATCTGCCTCTGTCAACTCCATCACTGGTTTTCAGTGGATTAATGGGTTTCTATTCTTACATGCTTAGTAAATTCAGTAAAGGGCATATAGAAAAGTTTTCAGTAGTATTTTAGAGAAATAGGCTTTTTATTTAAGACCAGTGATTTTATGTCTTCTTTAAACTGCATCTACTGTCACTTTTCTCTTATAAGTTATTATAAGTCTTATAAGCACTATTAATATTAATAGTAATATTATCCTTTATGACCATCATGTCTTTAAGCTCTGGGTGTCTCAGGGCCTTGTTACACCAGGCAGCTGAAGCATAGAGTAGAAAGGCAGTCTTTACTACACATATTGGAGCAAATCAGATGCTATGGAGTATCCCATATAACACTGTAAACTGAATTCAGCTGCTTCAAAACAAAACAACACAAATCACAAAAAAAACTCCCCAAACCAAACAACATTGTAAACCCCAAAATAACTGGACTTCAAAAATCAGAAATAGTAAAAAATTAAACAGTGGATGAAAAATTTTAAAGAAAAAGAATTCACATGTAGGGCGCTTTGCAAGCTATTATAAGAATTAAAGAGACACAAGTCTCTATGCTCAAGAGATGATGACATGAAAAGCAATGAATAATTTGTATCTGACAGCAAAGCTATTTCTAATCTGATTAGCAATGGAAATATTCTTTTGGCGATCATAATTTATTTACAAGAACAACACTGCAGAAACAGCAAAGATGTATACATGCAAAACCAGTTTTGCTACAGAACATGTGTAAATTAAAAAGACCCTTAGAATGCCTGTTTTGTCATTTCTTCTCACAGCTAGAAATACAAGAATTTAACTGTGGTGCATATACAAGAAAATCTAAGCAAAAGTAAAGCCATAATTCAATGGCATGGATGTTGAAAAAATAAAAAAAGGAATATGATCTAATTGTTTTTCCTTTCACAAATCAAATGGAAAAGAAAATCTTACTGATTTTCCTGAAGTTTAAGTTTTGTTATGGTTTTTTGGACCACGTTCTGACACTTATGTTCAAAAACTGCCGTCGTTTCAATATTGACTGTTAGCTACAAAGAAATAAATGGAACTGAGGAGCCACCACAGAACAAAGTTTTACCTGGCATTCATGAAAGAGGCCTTTATTCAGATGTAGCTAGTTTAATATCGCAATTCACATTTCTTGTCCTTTGATCAACCATTAAAAATCTCTGGGAAAACCAAAGCCAGGTTGTAAATACCGAGCAATCAAGAGAAAATGAGAACCCACTAACTTCATTGCAGGTCAGTCAACTCCAGGCAACAGCAAAGTGACTGCAGATTGCTCCATGCTCCAGAGCTCTCCTGAAATAGTTGTTGCCACTCACTTTTGTTATTAAAATATCAGCATCAGACTTAAAGCATCTTAAATATATTTCACACTCAGTTAAGAGTTGGTGATTTAGATAATGTTTTAAAGACCATTAAAGGTTCCTGGTTTTTCTCTTCGGTGCTTCAGTTTTACAGACCAAGTGAGCACTTAGCAGTATCTCAGGGCTTTCAAGAAAGAAATACTAATTAAAATACAGCTAACAAAACTGTCTTAGGTTGGGCTCTTAGGCAGGCCCTTTTCACATAGTGTCATAAATCTAGCCTAAAAGCATGTTGAACATACAAAGCTTTGACTGCTCAGAATTTAATCAGAGAATGGAGTTCTTATGGAGACATTGCTAAGTGCACCTGGCACTTTAACTTTCAATTCTTCTCCCTGCATTACCTTTAGAATGGTGTTGTATTTATAAAGCCTGAGCTTTCCCTGTAAAATTTCAAGACAACTGGTCAAGTCTACTAAAAAAGTTAAGAATTTTTTTCCATTTTGAAATTTTGAGTCTATTATGGACTTATTTACCTTGTTAACAGCAGAAAGATTTAATTCAGAATTATACTTTATCTGGGGAAAATGTGAGGAAACTTCACCATAATACGTAAATACAGAGGGACCCAAACCAAGCATGCACACAAATTTCAGTGAAACCTTAGGTTTAGTTCACTGCCACGAAAGCTTGCTGAATGTTCCTTCAATAATAATAGGCAGAATAAGTGTTAAAAGGCATGGGAAGCAGTGCAAGATGGAAATTTTTGTCTCAAATATGCAGTACACAAGAGATGGATGGACTCTGAAAAATATTTCTACTGTTTCTTTGCTTTCCTTTTCCAAAATACTGTTCAGAATACAAAGTTAGTTTCCCCTTTTTATATGTATATATCATCATATAAATAGTCCATTAGCATATAAAGTCAATAGCTGTTGGGAAAAAATAAAGCACTCCTTCTATTCTGCATTTGTGGACATGATATTCACACTCAGGAGTCAAATCATTATAAATAAGAATAGAATGAAATTTCCAGTATTTACCATTTAACTGAAAATTCAGTAAAAAATACCCTGTTGCACCCAGTTTGCAATAAAGTACCTCTTTGACTGAAATCACAGCGTAACACTATCTACTCTGAGGACTGCCTTGTAGTCATGGAACACATGCAGTCAGAGCAGAAGAACAAAGATTTGTATGGAAACATTTGAGCCATGAAATCAAAACAAAAATTTATCATTTCTTTCATTGAAAAGCATTCATTAAAAGCAATAAAGAAATAAGTAGAACTCAAAACTCGATGCATGTCTTTAGAATAAAATGTTTCTAATACATGTATTTTTTAAAAACACACATATTTTCAGTTAGATTTATTATCTAGGCATAAGAAATAGCAGCATTCTTTGTGTGTTTAAATGCACCTTGTTGCTCAGTTAATGACAGGAAACAGCACAATAGTCCTTCTGCTCCCATGGAAAATTTCTTCTTAAATCCAAATGCATTTTCAGAAAATCAAAGTACTGCAGAGTACTGAGTTTTGCAAATTATCAAGTACTATCTAATTAATTTTACTCATATTTTTAGGTTATTAATACTGATTTAATAAAACAACTTTTGCTTCTTAGCTTTGAATAATACCTTATTATGAAGCTGTTTCATTTCAACAGAAAAATTTGAAAAGTGAGATAGGATGACATTTTCTTACTTATACACTATCTAGCTAATCTCAGAAGAAAAAATTAGTTGTTTTACGTGCTTCTGCAGAACCAGTTGAAACAAGACCCCTCTCCATCAGAAGCAGGTAGCTAACAAGTACAGGAGCAAGCCTCTTTGTTGCGAAGAATTCTACTTGAAAAGGAAAATACTTTACTGTTCCACTTATCATTTTTCTCTTGTAATTTCAGCTAATACACCTTCTCATTACCACTGCTTTCACTTGTAGTACCCAAGTGTAATAATTTCTCCTAATAACGCTTCACTATAATTATATTTTATCATATAATAATGTTAACATAAGGAATGCAACCTCCTTTAATAACCATTTCCAGTAATTACAACTGTAGGCTTTAAGAATACCAAAACATACACATTATTCTCACTAAAATGAATGGGAGTTAAACCTCCTAAACAAGGATGGATTTAAAACATGCATAAAAATCCTTCCTAAACTGGAGCACGCTGCACTTCACACTGTAGACTGAGCCTAATGAGTAAGCAAGTTAAATACCACAGGAACATAACTTAATCCAGGATAAGTCAGATATGTTGTGGAAAAGAATTCCCATTTTGTCCTTACCCTTTGTATAAATGCAGAGAGTCAGAGTGTTCAGGTGCTCCCTTCAGTGTGCACACTTTCCGGTGTTCACCTGAACCTCCTTTGCCTGGGAAAACACCCCCCACAGCCTAAGAAAGGGATTGAAAGTCAGTCACCTCCAGAAAGTCCGATACATCTGCTATCTGGATTGTAGCCTGAATGGGACAATACCAGAACTATATGCTCTGGAGTGTTCTAGACAGATATAACTGGAGGAGAGCACTGGAATTATTATACCTTATCCAAGTAATGGCCAAAATGGAAAAAATAACGACCAAAGTCAATCATCTGTGACTCTATAGATGATCCACAGGGAGATCCTTTGAGCATTCCTGCACTGCAGCAGGCTGTGACCACCACCTCCCCCTAAGCTGGATCACCTCTCAGGTTAAACCTGAGATTTAAAGACCATCTGCTCACAAAGCCCATGGTGACCATAGGCTTCTCAAGATTCTGAGACCTTCCACTTACAAATGCTGATGTATCAAAAATGAATAATTTATCAAGGCAGTTTTAATCATAGGCTAACTTCTATATGTCCAGATATTTATATATGTGTTTGTGCTTGCATGTATCTGTGTTTGTATATGTACGCGTTCTTTTATTTAGGAAGCTTACAGTAAGTCTAGGGTGAACCTTGCCATTCTCAAATCTTTAATTAAGTCACTGTTTTGATTATAATAAATTCCATTGAATCACTTCGTTAAATGTTAAATTGGCTAATGATTAAATGCTACTAAGAATTTAACCTTGTGATTTACCTCAAATCATTAATAAACATTAAATTGCTGCTAAATCAAAGCTGTGTATAATTCCTATCTGCAACAAATTGGTGCAGTCAACGGTATCCTGAATCAGGATTCATGACAAATTGGCACTTCTATAACACCATATTAAAATCACTTTTCCTGATAACTTTGACAGGTATTCTTTAGCAATTCTAAAAATCACTTATCTGCAACAGTCAGTGAGGAAAGAAGCATCTATAGTCGTGCATATGGGTTTGGACTCTGTCTGTGATTTATGAGGTCATTTTTTCCTAGTCCTCTACTTCTTCTCGTCTGGCAGCTCTCCTAGAACCTCCCATATTTCTCTGCTTGCAAAGCCCCACAGTGCTATCCCCTCTTGCTGCCACAGTCCCCAGTGATCCCTTGGGTTTGGCTCCTCTGGTAGGTGCTCCCATTTGCAGGCAGTTCTTATTGCAGCACACTCTCTATTCCGGTAGAATATCCCAGTTCTGTCCTTTTCCTGCCTCCGTGGACATCAGCTACACAGATTAAATTCGTAAAGCAGCCCAAGTTGGAAGGGACTTTGAAAGATCATTTTGTCCAACATTTACTGGAAAAGACAGCCTAGATGAGATTATCTAGCAACCTGATGATCTATCACCTAGAAGTTCCTTTGTCTTCAATCCAGCAGTCAGCACGTGATGGCTTTCAAAGGACGACCCTGCTACATATGGAACCTTCACTGAAAAGTTTAAGATTACACGGTCCATGCAAGCAGTCTCTGCCCAGAATTCAAGACTCCTGTCCCCATAATACACTTTAACGTCCTTCGGAACTACATGGTCAGTTCCAACTTAGTCAGCTCTTCTAAAGTTTTTCAGTCAAATTAACACGTTCCCATAGCTTTTCATTAGCCTACCAGCTAAGCTCTCCTTTCTGCCTTGTGACAGCTGCTACTTCTGTTTCCACTGAATTCCTTTGGTACGTTGCTTTGGCTCTACTTCAACACCACATTCCCTGGTTTTAATTAGTTTTTGATATGAGGACATCCCCAGTTTACAGTACCATCACCATTGCTCCTTATACCTATTTTTTTTTCTTGCATGAGACAACTGCTGTTCCAGTGCTGTTAGTGGTACAGATTTCTATCTTGAGGTTTATATTCATTCACCTCTTGTTCAGTTTCTTGTAGTAAGAGAGCCATAAAGCATCTTCTTTGCCCTTCTCAGCAGCTCCACCATATGGTTTTGAATCCTCCAGATATTTCCCAGCTTGTGTATGTGGGATGAAAAGTTCTGAGATGATGGTAGAGATCCTAGACTCTGTACATCTTCCCTTATGAATTTCTTCCTTCTGTCATCTTTCCTTTTCAACTTTTTTTAGCAAGAAAGGAGCGTTCCAGTAGGCTCTGTGTTTCCAGTGCAGTTCTGGGTAGTGAATGCATTCATTTACCCATGAATATAATGGAAATTGATTAGAAGATGTCTAAGTATTACAGTGATAGGCACACTACAAGCGTTGTGTATCTGCCTGCAGATCAACGTGAAGAGGCCTCACAAATAAGAGAGTTTGCCTTTTTTTTTGTATAATATCTGAAGACTTATAGTTATGAGATCCCACACTATTACCAGTGTCATTCCTTCTTTGAAGGTTCTTCTTCATCATCCAGATCGTAACAAAATAATTAGGTTTCTCCTATCACCTTTTCTGAAACTTCAGTTTTATTAGGATGAAAATAGATCCTCCTATTTAAGGTCCCTAAGAGCTCACATTCCCTACTATTGATCTTCAGCCTAGCCCTGAAACATTTAGGCAGCCTTTTTAACAGATTATTGCTTCATTTTTGAGAGTTTCCCGTTATGTACACAAATTAATATGACATATTGGATATTGACATTTCTGGGAAAATGGGCAGATTGTGATCTAGGACATACAAATTTATGAATGTGCATTGCCTGCAAGGTACGATTTTTTTACCAGTTTTGAAGATGGCCCTATATATATGCAGTTTGTCCAATACAGAAATAATTAGATGCACATTCATTAAAATAATATTAAATTACTTATTGGGATATTAAGCAGATTGGCATGTAGAAAAATCTTTACCTATTCATCAATACTAAATGAGAGAATTCATACTTGGTTGAATATTCACAGAGTTTTGTTTTGTTTTGTAATGACTATCCAGTTAATGGATAATCCTTCTGTAATATGTAAAAGCTCCATGAAACAAACTACATGAAATTACTGCTGCTTTATTTTGATACCTTATCACATCATGGTTGCAAAATCCATTTTAGAAAACTGCCAATTACACCCAGAAGCATTACCTTCTGCACATCAGGAGGCATCACTATACCCCAATGATACCTTCTCACACCAATCTGCTAGTTACAAGAAAAAACAGCAAGACTGAAATATTTCTCTAGTATCTACAATAATCCCCTATTGTAATCAACATAAGAATGAGACAGTAAAGGCCATCGGATAACCTTTAATACATCTCTTAGGCCACTGATAGATTTTCACACTAATAACCACTTAAATATTTTGAAATTGCTTCTGAAAACTCCTACCACTTTTTCCTTCAATCAATCACCACTAAGCAGTGATTGTTGTAGCCTTACATAGCTGATTACTTTCCACTTGCAGCTCTTGAATCTTAAACTTTTAAAAACATGATTTGTAAGACTGATTTTATGATAGTGAACTTATTAATATTACCAAAATGAACAATTGTCCATATCAGCTCTATCACAGAAAACAAGTAAGCAAGCAAAACCTTAGTCTCTTCCAGGCAGATAGATACTCATTAACTCTAACCCATTAGTTTGATTGCATTAATTTCCTTTTGTTATTAGCAATACGACCAGTCAGTACGGCAGCATGCCATGCCTAGAAGCTAACAGTTAGCAAAATGCAATAGTTTCCACAAGAAAGCTATACTGGCATGAACAGCTAGAAATGGGATGAATAAGATGTCACAACTTTTTCCTCTGGATAAGATGCAGATTCTCCTGACTTTATTCAAATTAAATGTTGTCCTGACAAGTGAAAGTCAGTAAAAATTTGTAGTAATTGAGCCCAGCCAGCAAGTTTCATTGTAACAATAGTATGTGAAAGCAGGAGGCTTCACCTCTGACTTCACCATATTCTTTTCTTCTCATGATCTCTTCTACCAGACCATGAACCAATACAAGATATGTTGACTATTTATCCTGAATTTATTTAAGTTCTGGATTCATCAACCTCAAACAGAGAACATGAATGAGTTCAGAAAAAGCATGGAATTCGTGTTAGAATGTGCACATGAACACAAGGACCAAATAGAAAGAGAGACAATCCAATGGAGGACAAAGGAACTCAGGAATAAGTTCATTACAATGGGGTATGAGGACATGAGGGGAAAGACAAGGGAAAATGAGGTAGCAAGAATGGATAAAAGCAATTACCTCTGAAGTCATCCAGTGACAGCAAGAAGAATATGGCAGACACAAGAAGCTAAGAAAAACGGGAATGAAGAAGCTGCAGAATAAAGATACCAGAAGGGTCTCATCAGCAGCAGAACCATGGGGTCAGGCTGTCTTGGCAGAGAGATTGTCTGTTACCAGAAAATACAAGTTTTTGAGGAGATGAAATAGAAGCCGTGGGAACTGAGAAAAGTTGAAAAAATACGCATGGATCCCCAAGAGATGAGAGATTAATGAGATTGTTACTTAAAGGTGAAAAATAACTTGATTCCCAGGAGACCAGACTCAGGACAGTTTTGCAAACGTGAAGTCTAAAATCTTTGCTATGTAAGGATATACTGGAAAAATATTTGAATAAAAAGCTCTGAGAAAATAAAGAACTGAATCAAAGAAACCTGGTCTTGAGGTACCAGGAAAAGCAAGTACAAAACCAAGCTACCCGTGAAAGAATCCTTTCAAGCATACGTAACCTTCCAGTGCTGTGGTTGGTAATGAGCACAACAGTCTAAATGAATGCTAAAAATCCTTCCACTGCAAATAAAAGTATAAACTGTGACTGACAAAACTATGATGCAGGAAGAGATCTGAAATACACGAAGAAGATATTTCTAACAACAATTTTATAAGTTTGTTTCGTTTTTTTTTTTCCCAACAGTTTGGGAGTAAGCATTTCCAGTTTGTTTTTTATTTACTACGGTAAAAAAAAGGCTTTTGAGATGTTACGGGGCAGGGTGGTGGTGTATGGAGAAAAGAGAGTAAGCCAGAAAAATTAATATCATTTTTTGACTGAAAAATCCTGAAGCAATGATACTAAAAATTTCTTTGTGTTTCTGGTACAAGCCATATAAGTGAGATTAAGTGAAACATATGATAACGTGCTGATGATTCAAATAAGATCCCCTAGAGCTAACGTGGCATTGATTTATTTAAAATGACTATAAGAAAATTATGTAGCAAGAAGAGACTTCAGTTTTCAGGTCACTGACACTGACAGGATAACCATGCCGAAAAAAAGATTCTGAAGATCAAATTGATTTTTGCTAGGCCTGCTACAACCGGCATTGCACCTGTGGAGCCTGGAGAGTGGAGCCAGGGCTGCCTACAGTAAAGTCTTCATTTAGATGTAGTAGCACATAGTTCTTATTTTTTCTAATATACTACTTGTAGTTAAAAAGATTTGAAATATGAATCTTCTCAATGACAAAAGGACAGTGATTCTGACCCTGCAAATTGCAGAACAGTATTAAGAAAGCAAATATGCGGTGTGGCTTTCAGATATTACGTGCAAGCAAACCTCAGGGTTACAAAGACTGTACTGATACAGTCTGTGGCTGAAAAAATCAAGGATTTGCAGCAGCCTGTGTGGATGGATAACAGTAACGGAGAAAGCAACAGAAGTTAGAGTTTGAAAAGATTCTGTGAGTGTTTGAACATGATATGTGGTTCCAAGCAGTAACTTCACCCAGAGCTCTCCTCAGAGGGTGGGGATTGTTCCACAGAAGGGTGTGCTTTTAGAAACAGTTAACCCATGTTTTATCTGCTTCCACAGGGAAGGAGATAAGGGATGAGTTTATTGTTTTGCCTATGGTACTAAGTGGACTTTCACTATACCACAGTAGTGCTGACACTTTAAGGGAGATTTGCAAATAAGAAAGTCTCTACAAGACACTTCTAAAATTGACTGAGTGTTGCTGGAAAACTACTTAATAGATCAGCTACATATTCTTGGAACTACATGTACAATTGCTGAAGAATTTTTATTGTCAAGAATTGACTGCCATGGGACTCTGATGAATACGTTGAATTTCTATAGCTATATAAGTGTTACATCTTTACAGAGTAAGACCTTTCTATCATAAACAGGTGCCACTTTGATATTGCCTTCACTACAAACTAGAATTTTATTTTGAACAGCAGGGGCCCATCATGTTGTCTTCGTGGGCTATTATAAAAATACACCAACACACCTCTACTCAGATAGCTACACTGATTTTCTTCCGAATTCTGATTCTGGAAAACATAGCCTTTGTAAAGGAAAACTATGCAAGCAGAGAAGCTGTGTACTTATATGAACAAAACAACTAAGCTTTTAAAGATTCTCATACTAAATTTCTCTAATCTATGTGTCGCTGGCTTCCAAGGCAAATGCATTATTGGTATTCTGTCATTTAGACCTAGAGCTCCAAAGAAGAAAGCTTGTGAACTTTATATTTTGGTGGTAATACCTTAGTGATTTTATTTCCAGCAAAAATTGAGACTGTCCTCTTTTTCATGATGAAATTTTTCATTTTTTAATTTTCTTGTTTTCTTCTAGAATATTTAAGGATATTATGATAATGCCTATGCATTTCCCTTAAGGTTTGGTTCAAAACATTTTATATTCCATCTCTATAGAAATGATTTACTGACAGAATAAAAAAATCACAGCCCCAATCAGGAGCTGCAGTCTAATATTTCTTTCACATAGAAAATGTAATCTCTCTTTACTTTTCCAATGTGGCACTCAAAACACTTTCAAGATGATTTAAGTACATAATACACATGACTATGTGTAAGATGTCTCTAAATTAATTTCTTGAGAAATAATGTTCTCTTCTAAATATTTTCATCTGGGGAACATTTCTGTTGATTCAGTAGAAGTCAAAATATGACGACCTTCATCTACAAGTTTATCATGTAAACAATACTGCATTGATTTATCTTAAAATCCTGAATGCCTTTTATATCTTCTGTTATTGCAAAGCATTTTGTAGGGCTCTTGGTATCAAACAGTTGTTGATGGATTACATTCGGACAGCTCTTACTGTATCATTTAAGATGATAACTGTCAATTTTTAGACTGTCAAAATGTTAAGCTTTATTGCATACTATTAAAGTGAAGCTCTTTCAGCAGCATTTTTTTAACCGTCTCCCACTTCTATACATTCTTACATCAATTTGCTAGTAGAGTAATAATCCATGCTATGTTTCATGTTAATGTGATTAAAAATATCTTAAAATAATGTTGACTTAAAGAGCTGTCAAATTACTGAGTCTAAACATAGCTGGTTAGAATAGAGATTGTTTTTTATAGTATGCTGTAGCTGATACTCCATTACCTGATGAAATGCAAATGGAACCAGAAAAACAAGCAGCCAAGGTTTATTATTTTATGTTGAAATTTCTACCAGCCTTGCAAAAATCAGCAGAGACACTGCTATTGGTATTAATTTCACTAGGACAAACATTCTTACCCTAGGAAACCACTGCGATGAATACTTGGGTATCTTGTATTCATCTTATTCTCACTTTATATTTCACAATGCAAAAAGCTTTGTTAAAGAATTCTCCATCCTTCTAGCAGTAAATAACAAGGTAAGGTATTCTTTGAGGTCCATTCTTCCTATTGACGCCCCTGTGATCATTAAGGAGATTGGGAATGACCCCAAAAGGCAGGACTATAGAACGTGCTTCTCGCCTTCCCTGTCATAAGCACAATTAGATTCAATATGCCTGAGCAGCACACTGTCAGGATTGCAGCAGCAGCAGAATGTATACAGCCATTGCTCTTTGCCTTTTGAGGGGAGAAAACCTTCCTGGGGAATAACATAACTAAGCAGAAGGTTTTGATGTGTTGTCATGTGTAACAGGAGAAAAAGGCAGGTTTTTTTGGCAGAAAGGAATCATCCCAGAAGGATTTTTGCATAGAGTAAGGAAGAACCAATGCTTAACATCTACATATTTCAAAACCTGCAAATTGTTGAGAAAGAAAACTCTCATTGCCGTTGGTTTAGGTCATATAGTAGGAAGGATCTTGCAGGTTTGAGCTACTTGTACTTGTCCATGAGTCTCTTCAACATCCAAAGTTAGTACAGACACAGAAGTGATAATTTATTTAGAATTTAGAATTCTACTGCATTACATTAAAGACATGATTGTCCAATCCTCTGGGAGACTGGCAAAGTCAGAACGAGTAAGTTTCTCTATTAAATATCTTCCAATAAAAAGACAAACACAATGCACAAAAAAATTAAGTAATTGTTTATCAACAGCCGACTGAACATGAACTTGAGCCAACAGTGTGCCCAGGTGGCCAAGAAGGCCAAGAGCTTCTTGGTTTGCATCAGAAATGGTGTGGTCAGCAGGACCACGGAAGTGATTCTTCCACTGTATTCTGCACTGGTGAGGCCACACCTCGAATATTGTGCTGAGGTTTGAGCCCCTCACTATAAGACAGATATTGAGGTCCTGGAGCACATCCAGAGAAGAGTGACAAAACTGGTGAAGGGGCTGGAAAACAAGTCTTATGAGGAGCGGCTGAGGGACCTGGGGTAGTTTAGCCTGGAGGAGAGGAGGCTGAGGGAAGACCTCATTGCTCTCTACAACTGCCTGAAAGGAGGTTACAGAGAGTTGGGTGCCTCTTCTGCCGCAAATTAGGACAAGAGGGAGTGACTTCAAGCTGTGTCAGGGGAAGTTTAAATCAGACATTAGGAAAAATTGCTTCACAGAAAGAGTTATCAAGTACTTGAACAGGCTGCCCCAGGGGGTGGTAGAATCACCTTCCCTGGAGGTGTTTAAAGGTGGGTAAATGAGATGCCTGGGGACATGATTTAGTAGTAGACAGATATGGTTGGAGCTGATGATCTCTAAGGTCTTTTCCAACCTAATGATTCTGTGATTCTATTCTATTTTGTTTTCTCCCATGTCACTTCTCTCTCCTCTGGAAATATGCGTGTGTGTATGTCCCTAATTTGAACATTTGTAATTAATATATGATTTTTCAGGTCAAAATATTTTCAAAATGAATGCATAAATTTAGGCAATTAAATCTATATTTATAAATAAAACCAAAACTAGCTTGATTTCAAAAGGAGCCAAAAATGCATATTCACAGTTACTTTTCTTTCCAGAAATTGGTCCGCTTTTCAATCAGGTATATACCTGATTTAGAAGCTCAAATTTAGGTACTGATGAGGAATAATTTGACATACAGCAACTTTCTTTAGTGAATATGAAACCTGAACTCATAAATGGAACTTCTGTCTTGATTCACAACAAAATAGGCTAATTTGTGAACAAATACACTACAGCTATTCTTCTGTTGTGATAAAACCAGAAGCATGTAACTTTCAGCAAAGTTAGAGGATACACTGGCATGAAAACAGTTCTTGCTACAAGCAAAATAATTTCATTTCTGGCAGGTTTACAGAAAAGCGAGTCAGTTAAATTTTCACCTCAGGTGGTGTATGGTATCAAAAAGGCAGTTCCTGCAGATGGAAAACTGTCATTACATGAGGACAAGCTGTTTTCTGGGGGAAATGGAAATATTTTGCTCTCTGTCAAACCTGTGAATATTGGAGAGAAAAATCTGTTTTCTTATAGGAATCCTCAAAACAGCAGCTGATAGTTTAATGGAGTTCTACTTGACTGACTGGCTTACCAGACTGGTGACTGGCCAACACATGCTTCAGTTATTACACAGTTACCAGAAAAATTCAGTGAGCAGTTGCATATACAAGAAAACAGTATTGTGGACCAACATAGAGGTTCTTTCAGACAGCCTCAAATAGAACTGGTGAGCTGAACACCGATACACACCTTTGGAGACGATGAGTCACTGAGTCAAAGACCTCACATCACATCTTCCACAGGAAATACAGCAGTTGTCCACTTGGGTTACTCTGGAGTACTTCATTCCTGCTGTAAACTGTCCATCGTTAACGACCACTGATGCAGAAAGAGATATAAAGAGGGATTATAAACAGGTGGAGAGCTGCTAATACATAATGAGCAGCTCATTAGCTTTCCCCAGGCTTTCCACGAGGGGCAAAGCAAGGGTGTGGTGGTACTATCTGTTGCCATCGCATGTTACCTACGCGTTTAATCAGTTAGAATCAATCAGCAGAAGGTGGAAAGCAGTAGAAGCAGAAAGTCTTCTGTGATAGATCTGGGAGCATCTTTGAAAGGACTCACTAATACTACTTTTAATAAGGCAGGTCATCAGATCCAAATTTACAGAGATGAAGGTTGCAAACCACAGAATTTTAGCACAGTTGTACGTAAATGAAACTGTATCATTGTAAATTGATCCAACCAGGAAATCTTGAACTTCTCAGCCAAAAAGTTAGACTTAAAGCTAAATAGAATGCAAGATATGTATCCCGACAGGATAGACAAATAAAAGGGATTTGTTTAGATGGCACTGAACTAATATTTCTGAAATTTTACAGGATTTGAGTGTGCCTACCATATCAGATTAATTCAGTTTTGCTTTTTGCTCCTAGGCTCTGGTCTTCATCATCCACAGTCCTGTCTGTGACAAAACCCAAAGATCAATTCACTTATGCAGGGATGGTAGAGATAAGCCTCTGTGCCTGCCATGCTGAACACCTCTCCAACATGATCCAAACAGTCCTGACATTCTTATATGTCCGCACATATCTTCCTGCACCAGCAAGTGAAACATATCTTGACAAAGCTTCACCGCTTTTACTGATGCAGAACAGCGTGCTCGTTATTTTACATGATGGACTAGAATGCCAAAAAGCAAATTAAATTGACCTTCTTCAGTGCACCGGCTCAGGCCCATAGAATCTTACTGCAAGACCAAGGAAGCTCCTATCCGTTAGGAGTTAGGCTGGAAGCATACTGACCTCTGCGGGCCACCACAGACTGTCTGACAATAACGGTTAAGATCTATAAAGCTCAAAGGGCGTATCTTCAGACATATACTGCACACAGAAAATCTACTTCTGTAGTGCCATGCTGCACCAGACAGGTGTAGTACTGTTTTGGAAGGAGGGTGAGCGAAGCAGTCTGGCGTCTACCACACCTCCTTCATCTGCGTGCATCTAGGATAGGAAGAGGGGAGTATTGGAAATGGTTGCCTTTGATGAGGTCTCCTCCAAAAAACACTCACCATGGGGAACAAAACAAAGTTTAGGCCTTCTGGTCAGGTTTTTGCCACCCTTGCAGGAAAGGAAATGTGTATGAAAACATGCCCAGTGTTTGTGCAACTCGGACATAACAGAAAACTGCACGGCTGAGGGAAGTTACCATCAGTTTTCCATAGCCACTCCAACTGATGGTGTAGCAACCCAGAATGCATTCTCAAATGAGAACCAGCTATGGTACAGTTCATATCACCACCCACTGAGAGCACATTACTTATCTGCAGCAGAAACGCAAAGGTGAACAAATCTCATGGTAGATACTGCACATTGAGGTATCCATTTAGTGCCCTGAATACAGGTGCAACACTTCCAGCATAAAAGAAACATGCAAAACAATAAAAACCAATAAGGAGGTGAACTGGAAGGTCTAGCTTTAATTGATATAGTCCCAATGTTTTTCACATAAATAAATTTGATGATAGGAACATAATCAGGGAAACAATGTAATGCAAAGAAAAAATAAAAAGGAAAGACTGAGCAGTCTGTGATGGTAAAACAGACTGCTTTCCAGCCCAAACCATTCTATGAACCTATAATTCTATGATAATATAAAGTACACATAAACCCATAGGCCTTGATTGGAAGAATTTAGCTTTGGATTTCTATTACCCATATGCTACCCAGGATGGGGTGGCTGATCATGATGCTGGGATGGGAAGGAGACAGTCAGTGTTCAGGTACCAGCAAAAACTGCTTCAAGAAGTAGCTGTAAGGCAGGTATGAAGAGAAGCTGCAATCTTGGTTTGGTTTCAAGAAGCATCCAGAATCTGACTGAGAATCACACAGTTAAAGAGCATGCATAGCAGCATGGTTAGTCCAAAGGCCAGGTGACCTAGGTATCATACCACGACATGACTTCTGATCTCCTTGGTGAGCTATATGCTACACCACACATAAGAGAGTTTCAAATTACAGCAATACATATTTTGAGTAAATCCCAAAAGGATTATAGAGGTACGCAGTCTAAACATGCTGAATAAGTTGAGAAATCTTATACAATCCAGTGCTTGCTCCTAATAATGAATGGTGAGATCAATGCCTGTTTTCAATTTCTCCTCATTTTAATAAGCTGACAAAGTTCAGTGTAACACTAACCCTACACAAGTATTTTGGCATGTAATATGGAGGTTAACTACAAAGATTTTTGGAAACTATCTTTTGAAATGAGATGAATCAAACATAATTTCTAAATCAACTGTCCAGTATGATTTAATATTTTCCCATGATTTATAAGAGCCAAGGAATCTCTTACAATTCAGTAAATTTGGTAGCACACATTAATTTCCTGCCCTTATGAGATTTAATAGCCATTTTACATCACAGGCAAAATCCACTCACACAATTTCCTCCCCTAAGTGTTCTCTCTTCCGAAAATTCAAATCCCATCACACCTTACTTATTGGTTCCTATCTGAAGGTTCAGATTTGTAACGTGTATAAGGACTTGGACCACAGTTTGGGATTTTGATTTAGGTTCATCTGTCACATCTGAATATCTGAGGAATAAGTCCATGTTTGATGTTTTTTTTATTTAACAGACTCAGTTTTAGTGCTGCTTTCTTCCAATCTCAAAAAGATCTTTTTACTCACACTTTTACTTTATGAACTGTAACTCGTTCACATTCTAAATTTTCCTTGATAGCTATATTACATTTTTAAAACAAGTTTTCCACCACAACAAATACCCATGCCTTAATAAAAGACATCTTACTTTTCCTAATTGCTCTAGTGCAATTCTCATTCTGCCATGGGGGATTCCCAGCAGACATTCAGAGGCACTTTTTGTGATCTGCTGGCAGCGCTCTAATGCTCTTTATCACAAAATCAAAGTAGTTTTTATCATCTTTTAGGCAATTTATAAAATTCTACAATCCTACTGTGTGACAATTTAAAAGATGTTTTTCAAGATTAATCTACAGAAGTGTAAAAAGTACAGTATGTGCTTTGAAAAGGTCACAGAGAGGCTTTCCATTAAAGAAATCAATATGATCACAAACAGATCCTGAAGTCATATTACCATTTTAATTGGCTGGCACAGCCTTCTCTCAATTCCACCTCAATGGTGACATTAATTACAACTGTGAGAGAACAAGGCTGTGCTAACACAAACAGGAGAATAATTACACATTGGCTGGCTGTCTTTTATTACTACACAAATGTATCAGAGTTATTACGTTAAATATATAACATTGTTTTCTACTCAATAGATTCACCTCTTTCTTGAACTGATTATGACTTTCTGTTCTTCAGAATGTGATTTTTAAAACGTTAAACCCAAACACCACGCTGGAGTCTAGAAAACAAAGAAAAAGGTAAAGCAAAAAAAAACCCACTTCAAAGCCACAGTATTGAGCTGTATTAAGACTGTCTGGCTAAAGAGTGATTAACTTCTTTGCCCTCTTCCCAGAGACATGCCAGGGGACACACTACGCTGGTGAGCTGCAGAAGATGCTAAAAGAAGAGGAACGGGAAGGTTACTCTCCCCACTCCCTGTTCTCGGCTCTTGTAAAGTGCCATCCTTGTTCCTTCTGCTCTGGCTCCTTTTCCCAGTTTGTTCTTTATAACTCCTTATCACAGTCTCTCTCTCAAGCTCAAGTCTGCATTAATCTGTTTACCTTAATCTCTAGTCCTTATGCATTACTTACCAAGTTAAAGCTGCCTCTCATTGTCAAGTTCAATGTGTGTTCGCATTCCATGTGACTGGCTCCCAGTTTTTGTCATTAGCCACAGTCTCACTACTTACCGTATCACAAGGTGCTCTAACACCCAAAAGCTCACTTACTTGGTTGCCACCCCGTAACTCCAGCTCAAAGTTGCCAAATTCACTGCCCAACTAGTCACTGCTTCTTCTCCCTCCTGCCTGCCCTTCAGTTCTTGCATCACCAATGTTATTCCACACTGTGAACATAGACAGAAACAGATTAAAAAGTTTGATTTCTATAATACCTCGTATCTGTAGACTCTGTGCTGGAGATAAGACGCTATAAATAGAAGGGGAAGGAGCAGTTAGACATTAAAATTCAATTTAGGAATGAATCTGATAATCTGTAGCTGATATTTGAGATTACAAAAAAAAAAAAGTATCATACAGGAGAAAATTATTAAAGAATAACTTTGGCATGTGAGAAAAATGCCTGCAGATTCTATGGATAACCAGGATAACAAGATGACAAAAAATATCTCTGGGCTTAAAACATTGACTAAGTAACTTTTGTCCTTGATCAGACCCCTTTGAACCTTATGAATATGAGTGAGGGTTCTCCTGTAGCAGAGTATGTCTGACACACAAAAAGCGCAGCTTTGTTAATTAACAGGAAATTTTCTATGTGGTGGTAACTGAGAAAATGTTTAGAAAAGAAACTTACATTTCAGAGACTAACTCTTATTTTCTGACTCCCATAAAGACATTTAAATAAGTGTTTTACACCAAGGACATCAGTAACCTCCTTAGGAGGTATCTGTGCCTGCCCAGGACTCCACGCCAATCTGCTTTAACCAGCTGTATTTGTTTTGGTGTAGGCATCGCAAAGAAATGACTGTTGGCATTCCGTAACTGCACTGAATTTTCCTCATTATCAGAGAACTGCTGGCAAATCAGAGAATTTCTCTGCTGTGCAAACAAGGCCGAATATTGGCACAACTGGGATATTTTAGAAAAAAATCAGGCATTGCTCTAGGTAAGACGAACAAAATGTAGAAGCTGTATCTCCTCTAAGATACAGAACTCTTACGCTCAAAATAGAAATCCAGAACAGGAATAGTCCTATTTTTAATTTGTGAAATACACCATTTTCATAATTAAATTATTTCTGGTTTGGATGTTTCTGAGAATACTCTCTTATTAACGTGACCAGTGTCTTATCAGTGGTCTGCAGTCTCGGAAGATTTTATTTCAACAGTCCTTTCTTATTTGAAATAAAACACAATTAAGCAGATATACTGATTCATATAGTTTACATTTTTAATGTAGACTAGGTAAAATTAATTTAACTCCACCAAATTCTATTCCTATTTGTAATGCTATTTTCTATTAGCTATACGTTAAAGCTAAACTCGAAATATTCTTAGTGAATTATTCACCAGAGGTGGTTACCTAGCTCCAGGAATATAGAAACATACTGACATTGGCAGAAAATCTAACCAGTTAATTAAAACCCAAAGTATGTTCAGAAACCTCTCAAACACTTCATGCATTGCTGAAGGTACCTAATACATGATGACATTAAAATAAAAAAGAGGTTGTTCAAAAGAATATAAAATCATAAGAACAGAAATATCCAGAGTGGTAAAATAAAACTCTATTTGCCCA
Organism: Cuculus canorus; assembly: GCF_017976375.1. Taxonomy (NCBI): domain Eukaryota; kingdom Metazoa; phylum Chordata; class Aves; order Cuculiformes; family Cuculidae; genus Cuculus; species Cuculus canorus. The sequence continues at coordinate 8,385,556 of NC_071407.1, forward strand.
TCTTAAATACTGCATGCAAGCATGCTTTTAACTGATTTTTTTTGTCTTGCAATATTCTTATAATACCAAACAAAATTCGGGAAGTTTAAGACTGACAGAAATAAAAATATAGTCATCAGTGTTACATGGGAAAATAAAAGGAAAAGTGAACATCCTGAATAAAAATATAACTTTTTTTGTAGAATTGGAACTTCTGTCCACTTAGCTACCTAATCTTATTGGTAGATGAGTACTATGACAGCATTTAATTAACTATCAGCAGAGGAAAATACAACTGAAATCACAGAATATTCTAAAAGAACCAAACTGAAGTTACATCTTAGAGCATATATGGGCTTTAAAAAAGTCTTTGTCACCAGAATTCAAACAGCATTTTATAACATACTAGAAATAAATTATTACATAACCATTAACAACATTTCTTCTTGTACAAATTTATGGAGACTAGTAAGTTTACCTTTACATGATAATCTTCAGAGTGCCCTTATCAACGTATTCATATCTTCAAAGCTATTAAAAAATGTATTTTTCCCTGTACTGTATTTACCTGTATATTTCAGAATAAGCTGGGTGCATATTCATTGTTAAATTCTGTTTCATGTAGAAAAACTCAAATTAATATTAGAGGACGTCTACCTGGTGCAGGAAGCAGTGTCCAAGGCTGGGATGATACTTCACTTGCTTGAGTTTCAAGAGTTTTGCTGCTTAGGAACATACAAAAGTTTATGGGACTTTATTCATAATGATCAGACCTTTGTCCATGACCCAGAGGAAAACTCACTTGAAAATAGAAGATGTCACTCAGATTTCTTATATTCAGTACAAAGGAGTTGTAGTTGGAACAGATGAAGTGAGTGATCTGGGGAAGTGAGAGCTTATCTTATGAGACAATATAGGGTACAGTGGAATAATAAACCACAATATAAATAAGCATCCTGGGGCTTAGCAGGAAGGAGAGAGAACAGTCATTTATGTTAAAGAACTATACACTGCTTATTCCAAGGAACATTTTTTATTTAGTTCATCCATCTCATGAGTACATGAAAGGCTGAATCAATCAATCAGACCTGTGTAGACTTATATTATTGATTAGACCTTGCTTTTAGAATAAAACTCAGCCTCAAGAAACCTGACCTCTTAATGAACTTGATCTGTAACCCTCAAAACAAAACAAACCCCTTATTCTTTTTTTTTTATTGTTTTAAACCAGCATTGAATTGTACACATGAAATAATCAAAGACACATCTTGCTTCCTACCTTGTTAAAAAATTGTATTGCCCCATGCTTCTACTTGTGCTTGAAGTTTTTTTCTTCAATCCCACGTAGGGAAATGCAGTGCAAGGTTCATTAATGCCTGTGCAATCAATAAAGTTTTGCCACACAGGGAGTTGATACCAGCGGCCACTGTGGAAGTTCATCATGTACTGTGCACACCGTGGTTCTTTGAGACATTTGAGAAAACAAATCCTTCTGAAAGATCCAATTATTTCTAAACAGATCTTACAATAAACTCTTGAACATTTCTATATTGATTCAGCAGACTATAAGGAGAGAAGGATTTTAACTTAATGATGCTTCAGCATAAAGATGTTATTTGCACTGAGGTAGTAAAGATATTGTAGGATGTAGCTCTGGGAAACTAGGGGAAAGTTCTCTCTTTGTGGAAGCCTTGTTCCACCAGATTCTACACAGAGATGGAAGAACCTGTCCAGAGGCAGGAAAACATCAAGGAATGGCAGACAGAAAAAAAAAGTAACAAGTTGTTCTCCAGAACTTTTGATGACTTCCTCACCCCCAAGCCACCTTGCTGTCAGAAGCCATACTAACAATATAGTAGCTCCTTTTTACATTAAGAAAATAAAGAGTTGGCTGAAATACATGTATTTTTTCTCCACGGCCAGCTTTGCCTCAAGCAAATATCAACATGTTTGATAGCTGTTTATTGTCACTCATGTGAAGGAAGAATGAACATTGCTATCATTATGACTTTCCAAATAGCAATGAAACTACATGAGGAATATTTGAACATATATTAAAAATGCAAATGTGTTAAAAATATGCATTAAAATAAATGGCTTGACTTCTGACATATATTCTTTTGCGTAGTGCTACTATCAACTTCAGAAGATTCCTTTCTGCCAAGAAATCAGTGGAAAGGAAAATGAATATCTGCTTTCACTTAATTGTGTAGTTAACATACAGCTAAAGAAAGCTACAGATGAGTCTTCATTTCATCTTCTGTTACAAGTTCTAGGTGAGTTTTCTTTTTTTTCCAGTAGCATTTCTAAATTACAGGAGATATCTAATTTTTTTTTTTCAAACTTGATTATAGGGAAATATTAAGCAATGTCCTTGAGAAATGCTTACCTCTATATTCCTTCTTTGAAAAAAAATTTTTTTCTGGCTTTTAGAAGCCAATCTTTTCCTCAGTTAAGTACTGCCCAGTGCCTATTTTTAAGTTCAGTGGGGTAGGAGGAAATCTGTGATGGAATTTTAGTGATGGAATATCATATATACTTCTAACATACTTCAAAAAAATAAAAGAAATCAAGCCAGTATATATTTAATTGTGTGACATAAGCACTTGCTGATGTATTAGTTGAAACTAACTTGTTAATTATTTTTTGGTCATAAAGTAATTGATATAACTATGGAACATATAAAAGCAAAAAGTCAGATTTAATTCAATCATTTTACCGGTTTTCAGATACCTGGCATGACTTCTTTTTCCAGGAAAAGTATTACTTTAATCTGGATCAATCATTTTTTCTTTGAAAAGAAGTAAAATTTTAAAGAAAACCTAAGCGTTAAGTAAATCGACAGACGCTTAGACATAGAAGAAGACAATGCTTAATAATGCATCTGTATTTTTAGGATATTTGCCAACCTAATTCTTTATACTAAAGTGACTGAGTTTTGGCAGGTACTCAGAGTGGAATAAGCAACCTTCCAGGTGAGATGTATATATAAACCAGCTGAGGGGTGTGCACAAACTACAGGAAGCTTCAGTCCAGGAGAAAACCACTCCGCTTTTCTGGAGCAGATCAAAAGCCTCAGCAGCTGAGGGCTGCAAGGGAGGCTGGAATGAGCAGGGCAGGTGCGTTAGTAAACTGTTTATTCTTAGGGCAGGATTGCATAAGCTCAAATACAAGAGTGGCCCATGAAGAATAAAATGTATAAGAAGCAGGAAAAGAAAGCATCCTGTCCTGTGCATAGCTGGTAGGTGAGGAGATGGAAAAGAAACTTCCTCTTGAGAAGGTAGAAAGGGAATGAAATTTACCCCATCACAGCTCTGGTTCAAAAGGTGAAGCTCTGAAGTTTAGGCTTATATTACCTCAGTGCGTGTCCCAATTACCTATAAACAAACCTACAAGTTGATGAATGAAAATACAGTCATAGTCACCAAATAAACAGAGCCAAGAGCTGTCAGGGACCTTCAGAAGGACCTTCAGAGGCCTATCCCTGTGCAGGAAGGTGAGAACAACGGCTCCTTGTCTCCCCTGTACTTACTGGCTTCCACAGGAACCACCCAACTCAAGGCAGACTATTTCAATGCTTTTTCATCCCTGCTGAAAAACTTAACACCTTTTCCTAGCATGTAACTTTATGATAATCCTAATCTCACACTTAACGGAGAGTAGAATTGGGTTTTTTCTTCTATGAAATCCAATCCAACTTGCACATTACATGTTTGTATGAATTATTGGCTGGAAGGAGCTGTAACAAAATTAAAAAGCTAGAGGGTGTGTATCAAGCAGAAGTTCCCATATTACTGCTGGAGGTAAAAGTTATGGTCTTACATCAAAACAGAGAAATAAATGAGTGCATGGGGAATTATAAGCAGGGCTGTGGGAATCAGGAAGAGGCCTACTGTCAAACAGCAGATGAGAAAGCGTGGCTTTTTCATAACCCAGGAAATAGTTTCCAGTACACAGAAACAGCTACAAAGACACTATTGACCCGCGTGATGGAGATGACAGACACAATGAAGATAATCTCCCTTCTACACTTTCAGAGCTCAGTGCTATATCAACTTTACAGGTAAAAGTTACTTAAAATGCAAACACCTTCCTCCCGGCCTTCCCAGCTCAGACGACCTGAATAAAAATTCAACCATTCCTAGAGCTGAAAAATGAACAAAGATTTTAATAGGCCCTTCAGATGAAACAGCTGCATATGCAGAGCCATGTAGAGAATCACCTTGAGGAAATGATCAAATAGTGGTAACGGTATAGAATTATTCCCCATAAAAGGTTTTGTGGGTTTTGATTGAAGTGTAAAATGTTAGCAACACAGGATGAAAAAAGAAAATAACACTTTTTTTTAGGAGAACAATGTTAATTACAAAAGTTATCAATACTGATACACAGATTTCAAAAGATACCCTTCATCTGTGCACTACGAGATTTGTATGGTGTTTTCTGCCAAGGCAGAGAAGGAAAAGAAAGAAAACAAGAGCAAACCTATGTTATCAAAAGAACAGAGAAGACATCTCTGGACCTCTAAAACACTTTGCAAGAAACTAGAGAGGCAGCAGTGCAGAGGAGATAGAAAAAGAAATAACGTCATGTCTGCACATACAGTCCCAAACAAGAGGCTTTTTATCACCTGCTTCTGTGAAAACATAGAGATGAGGTAAAGCTGAAATGCCCCCTCACCAAGGAAAAAAATTTCGATTGACCGTTCTTTTCAAATAATATAAATTGCAAATTGCCTAGAAAAAAAAAATCAAACTAGAGATTCAATTCCTAATTTAAATCCCACAAAATTTGTGTCTGGAATTGCTCTGTTTTTCTCATTTGCATTCAGTTCTACTGCCACAATGAAGTGGAGGAGATAAAACAACAAAGCCAAGAACAAAAATTGTTTTCTGCAGCTACGATACTGAGGATTTTCTTCTCTTTCCAATTCCCTCCTGAAATAACATAACGTGTGTGACATATGTGCAATTCTTGTAGAGGCATTTTGATCTGAATAAATTTAGCTATTTTAAGAAGGGTAACATCAAAATCAGCAAAAGGCAGCAGGCTTTACTAAGACAAAACACGACCCTGTCACCTCCATGGACAAAGATTGTACCCCAAACCTACCTGTTGACATTTAAAAAGTATAGATGTTATCTTTCAGAAAGTTAGGTTTTATTTTTTCTGTTTGTAGTGAAGGGCAGAATAACACAATTAAGCAAACAGATTAACTGAATTAATTTTGTTCCAAACATTATCAGTAGACCATTCCCTGTCTTAGCCTGCACGCAAGCAGTTAATTATTTGGAAGATTTTAGGGTTTAAATTTCAGACTTTTCTGGTTATCCCTGAACCTGGGAACCACATTACCCACTTCTAGGTTTTGATTTGCTGGGCAATTTTTCTGCAGCGTATTTTTGTGTGTGAACAGTCATACTTATTAATTAAAAATCTGTTTTCGAGACTCTGTTCTAACGCTTATTCATGCTTCTGTTTCCACGAACATCCTTAGTTACTGACATGCCTGAAGCAGAATATTGATAAAGAGATACAGAAATGAGTTAGTCCAGTGAAAAGCATAATCATGGTCTAATTAAAATTAATATTCATTGAAAAAATGCTCAGCAGGATTAACTATGTCATACAAGGCCCTGATCCTGCATGATGAAAGGTAATGGGATCTTTGTCATTGACTTTCAATGAGCATTGGAATGAGCCCCAAGGTAGCAGCCATCAGAAAAGGCATCTGCTTAAAACTTTCATTGCTTTTTTCCTTGAGAGCTATCAGAGTAAAACATATGTTACAGACATAGGCATACAGGGACGCAAATGTGACCGAACACAAAGCTTTAGTTTTTCTCAGGCTTTTGTAACCTACAAACATCTACAGATATAACAGTTTGTCTGGGAAGCACTGCCAGAATTTTACCTTCGTAACCAATCAGCCTCAAGGACAAGGGTTTTGGTGGTGGCAATGCGTGAGGCTGGCAATTTCACAAACTCAGCTTAAGTCCCTTGATATTTCATCCACTGTGCATTCATTCAAGATCCCTGGAAGCTGTTTGACTATCCTTTTAGGTCAGCACACCTGTGGACTTTGCTTGCCTTTTCTTAATAACAAAGGACCTGAATGTAAGAGATCTGCATCAAACAAGTTTTTCGGCTGTTTACTTTTGTCAGTGACTATTTTAATTCCGGGCACACATTTCGGTTTAGACCTGAACTTTCAAGTGCACAAAAGCAAAAGGGAGTAATTGGAGAGCTGAAAGACTTTGCGTCCTCTCTGCTTACAATGCAGGGGTTAACAGCTGGATTCCTGCTTCAGTGGTATCAGGGGAAAGGAGAATTGCACTGAGTTTGTTTCCAAGAGAAGGCAGCAAAAGAGTGTTAAGATTTATTAAGGAAAATTTTTGTTAATGGCAAATAAGTGCAGTATTTGGGGAAATGTGAGAAGAGGAAAGAAGTGGAGGGGCAAGTGATTATGCTTGAAGAAAAGTCTCATTCACTTTCTCAAGGTGTTTGGAAGATTTTAAACAATCTTGTTTGTAACCCGGCCTCAGCCAAGATCAAAATAACAGCTTAGCTTTCTTCTCCTATCCCACCAATTCATGCTTGCACTTTTTCTTTTATCTTGTTTTTAAACTCAGACCTCCCAGTCAATTTGTTTTGCCTCTGAAAAAGTGCAAATAAGTAATAAAAAAGGATAGGAGTATCTTTCTAAATTCTGCTTCATGAAAACTTTCCTATAGAAAGCCCCAGTTCTCATGCAGAAATAGGGGGAGGATGAAGTCAAACGTAAATTGTCTTAATGTTCCCCCTTTTTAAAATCTCTTTTTACTTTAAACAGCTTTGTTTTAAATGATATCATGTATTCTAATACAAGAAGTTTCCATACATACAGTTCTACTCATTCAAACCTTGAATGAGTAGAACTGCATGGTAATCTCGACCTTACACCATTCTTTTCCAGTTTTTTAGATTTCAAGAGAGACGGATTTGCAGTTTTCCTGACTTCAGTTTTTTGATCCTTCCCTTTCTTCTTTCTTTCATAAGACACCTGTGATATTTTTAATAATATCCCATTCATTTAAACACATTCATACAATTCTGTTACCTTTGCCCCAATTTCAAACTTATTCTTTTGGAAGGGAAAACAGCCCATGTCTTTCCACAATCTCAAACACTAAACAAAGAATTTAGTACATACAGAGGAAATCATTAAGGATGTTGACTGCTGCTGAAACTACGTCCCTCATCAAGAAAATGCATCCATCATTACTTAGTCAAGGGAAGCCAGGGACACTAAGATTGCTACTTGTACCCTGCTCATGCAGGGTGATGATGAACATAAACTACCCAGAAATTCACGTGCAACATTTGACCAGAGATATATCTTAGTAATTCTGAAATGTACTTTGAATGTTGGGATTTTTTTTTCCAAGTCACTAGGGGATTGCTAAAAATTCTGTGACTTATCTTTGTTTTATGAACAGAAGTAATGTACAACCCAAGAGGTTATTATTTCAAAATATGAAACAGAGCTGCTGTAATCATCTTCAGAGCCATTCTCCTTCATGCATTGCAGTTTATATTAACTGTGCGTTTTCATCTTGATTTTTAGATACATAGTTGTTTATGATTTGCATTACATTTCTAATATCCCATTGATGGGATTTTGATCATAGTGTTGCACAAGATTTTGATTTATAAGAAATTTAGTATTTATTTTCATGGTAGCAATTACAATATGTTTTTGATGTCAAGGTGGTTTTAATGGCTACTGCTAGAGAACTCTCTCCCAAATATCTTCATAGCAAATACCTAGTTCAATGTGAAAACCGAAAACATAAGCAGGCTGACTGCCTGTTGCTGACTTAAAACACAGAACTAGTGACAGCACTCAGTAAACTATGGCAGAGACAGGCAGTGCATGGAGGGTGCAGGAGGCTGGCAGCACGGCATACAGTCTTTCTTACTTACTTTCTTACTTACCTAGAGGGCTTGCTGGGACAACACAGAGGATATGCAGGCCATGAATTGTATGGAAGCTTTGACGCTAGCAAACCTACCGATCCCTAACTTTCAATTAGAAAGTTTCAGAGATAAAGTAGTATATTTTTTTTTAAACTGCTTTTAGTGATTTATTCCTGTTAACTTATCCATATACTGGTTCTAATCTATGCAAAATTTTAGCATCCACAAGTATTTAAATATGCTTGTTATTGTTCACCTTTCAAAAGATCATACCTGTACGTATGTATTAAGGTAACAAAAATAAATTCTCAGTGTTCAATGCTACAAACTTAATGATACATACGCTGCTAAGAGATCTAATTGTTGGAGACTATTAGAGTAAGGGTGACAATATAATTATTACAAACACAGAAACAGAAAGAGGGAAGAAATAAGATGCTTGAAAAACACTATCCTAACAATACTGTAAGGCAGAGGTACTGAAATGGCTCATAACTAAGCACATATATTTCATCAAAATCTCAATTTCTTAGGTACATTGTATGTCTATCCAACATTATTGTGGGAAAATCTGTATTTCTTGCTCTTCTTCTGGTCAGCTGGCTTGGCATGGTTGGATTTCATGCAGTCTTTCCATTCAAGATGACCTTGTTAAAACTATCAATCAAATTTTGTTAATAAATGTATTTGCAACCTTCTGTTTTAGGACCCAGGGGTGGGTGGGGGAAGTATAAAGAAAGAAAACAACGGTCATTATTTTTACATTTTCAGAAAGCCTCCCTGAATTATGGGGCTTAACTCACTATTTTTGGGTTTTGAGGTTCATAGTACCACCAATAATTGAAGGATTTGGGCCTCATCTTATACTACTGTTTGTTTATGCTGGAGTCAGATGTCTACAAAAAAGAGCTCTGGTTTTGCTAAAAGTTAAGTATTTGTAAGAAACCCAAACCCAATCTGTGCCTATAAATAAGTAAAAGTAAAGAAAAACGTACAAAACAAACTCCCACAGCAGAAGCAGAAGCTGAAGCTATGTAAGAGTAATTAGAATATTCTGTCAAATTTCAAGAGCCATGAACATGGCTGGTCATCTACTTTTGAATGAAAGACATTGCTTCCAAGAAGGGGTTCACTGTAATACCTATATCAAAGTAATACCAAAATAAAAATACCAAAGTAAAATACCAAAATAAAAATACCAAAGTAATACCCAGTGATTTACAAGCAATGGAGCTTCAGTAAGAAGAAAATATCTCTTAAAAAGAACTCAAGATGTTTATTTAAAGAGTGAAAAATTCATTCATTTTCTCTTCGCTATGAAATTTAGGGAAGTGAAAATGAATGAATTTTTCACTCTTTAGTGTAGGGAAGATTGGAAACAGAGAAATTGGCTCAGGTACAACGTACACATACAGTGTAGAGCAAAGCTCTGCATGGCCTCAATGAAAGGAAGCTGACAAAGAAAGAATGCTCATTAAAGCAGACACAGTAGAAGATATAAACTAACTAAAGTGTAACAAGAAAGATAAATTTCAAGAAAGTCAGAGATCTATGAAGAAGGGGAAAGCCACTACCTTGGATACGAATAGATTACAGAAAGCCCTATTTGATCTGTGTAGCTGTTCATATATCAATTAACTGTGTGTTTGCCCACCACTGCTCAGACACTGCTTCATCGAGGATACAGAAGTTACTCTGTACTGTGTGTACAGGTATCCCATCTACCTCTAACACAAGAAATTGCATTACATTTCCAGTGTCAAAGAAGAAGCTTTGTAACAGAGACATATATCTATGCCAAATTTTGTTCCAAACTTCTATCTTTCTTCGAATAAGGATGTCAATAAAAAGAATTTTTGTAGTAGGTTTATAATAAGGTTCAGAATCAGGTATATCCATTTCCAGCTTGAATATTTTTTCTGTTCTGTCCGGGATCTTGTAATGGGAAAGCTAGTTCAGAATATTTAACTAAGTTTTCACATTTGCTGTCAATAATCTTGCAATAACATTACCTATTAAACCTTGTTAAGAAATAAATTTGTAATTTTTTGTTACAAGACCAGAGGGGGAAAAAAAAAAAAAAAGAAAGATGTACAAAGAAAGAAGCCAACGTTCATTATTTTTACATTTTCAGAAAGGTCCTCAGTTTATGGGGTTTAACTCATTATTTTTAATGATTAAATTATGCACACAAGAGTTTTGTTCCTCAGGATTTCTTAAAATGAGATGTCCAATGAGAAAGTATATTAAATGACTGGAGATGGCGATATTTAAATTTTTTTATAGCAATTGAGACATTAGTCATAAAAAGAGACTTGGTTAGAGAGAGAAAAAAAAAGATTATCCCTCTGTGGGTTTTATGTCTCAAGGGAAAATGGTTTCTTATTAATGAAAATATGGAAGAATCTCAAGTGTATGGGAAAGGAATAAATAAAGAAGTAAAAAGAAGCTGTTTCCAGGGCAAAGTAAAAATTGAAAAAATAGTGCTTCTTAAAGAGATTTCTTTTCACCAAATTTTTCAGAGTGTCCTTATGTCCTGGTAGCTAATGTTAAAACAGAAAACTGAATTTCCTGACCTCTAGAGATTTCTAAGAACTCACAAACCACCACTGCCGCTCCACCCCCTTGTCTTCAGAGGACAGTTTACAAGTTATTTTGTTATCAGACTACCTGCTGGGAAGAGTATATTTATGTTAACAGCCTTAGGTCTGTCCTTTCTTAGGAGTCCTTCAGGATTGTGGCTCCACAATTTAACAGGGTTAACAATCTAATTTCTTTGGAAAGAAGCATCTCACAGCTACAATCCACGTGTCCAGGATTTTTTCCCAGCACTCTCATTCCTTTTTTTTTATATCTTTACATTCATTTGCTGCAGCAAAGACTGTATTGATACCTCAAAGGCTTATCTCAGACTGCCAGGAAACTAAACTTTGAGGTTTTTTAGATGTCCAGCTCCCCAACAAAATATTTTTCTCATATTGTGTTTACTGTTCCCACACACTTTAAGCATGAGATGCCTCACAGCAAGTAAGAAACTGTTTTATGTTGAGTCTACAGGGTTAAATTGAACTGAAATGCATAGGAGGAGGCACTGCAGCCACCCCACTCAGTGCATGTGACCAGCAGGATAAAACTTGGAAGTTCTTGTCACACTTCTAAAAAACTTCCTATCAAGAGTTCAGCAGTGTCATTATCAACTGGATCTTCAGTTTCCATCAGTGGCTTAAGGAATGATGTAACATCAAGAACAATTGTCATAATAATTTCCTTACAGAAAATTTATCCCCTAAGTGACACAGAAGGGGTCAGCACGCACATGTAAGTCAATCTGAGTCTCAGCTGCTCTCCTGGTTTGCCAGGAATTAGCATCAGTCAGCAGCTGACTGGCGACCCTCCTACCCAAACCATACGCAAGATAATTCAACTGAAGCCGTTGCATTCAGTTTACTGGATACTACACAGGCTGATTTGGACGTTAGAGGAGTAAAAGCTGATTTAACGATGAGAAAAGATTTGAAAAGTGACCTTTTAAATCTACATAAAACTGTGCTTTACCTGTTGGGATCACGCACATATCATTCTTCTTAGATACAAATGATAAATTTACCCTCATATTTTGTGTTTTTCAGACAAGCCTAGATAAGAGGCTTTAAAAATTTTGGAATATTGGTGGCTGCTTAAGAGAATATATTATCTGCTCTAAGAAAATACATAGATCATTTTTCTAAAAAGGATTTAGAAACACTGTGACAATTGTCACTACTGCTGCACTGACACAGAGAGCCTAGAACTGTAGAGGAAGATGTCACTCCACAAAATCTTGCAGAAGTTTGTAACTCTTCAATAACTGATACAGTGAATATGACATCTTGTTAAAACTATTTCAGAGACAGATCTGTAACCTCAAAGTTAATGGACACATTTTCACTGATATCAGTGAGTTGTACTTCGGGGCTTTAGTTGTGGGGAAAGTAAAATGTCAACTGTAAATACTAAAATGAACTTATTTTTCCAATTGGACTTTTAATGAAAAGTAACCAGATCAGTTTGAATGCTTTCTGATTTATAATTGAGGAGAGTATTCAAAGGTGCTCTAGATGTGCAATGAGAATTCATTACCACCATCCTTTAAATTCATTACTCTATTTCTATCCATTTCTAGACACTTTACAGCTCTTCTACACAGACATGACTTTGGGCAAAGCTGGGAAGCAGATTTGAGTACAGTGAGAACAAAATTGTGCAGGTTTAACTATAGATATATACGTACATATATATATACACACACATATATACATACAGTTATATACATACACATGCTGAAAGAAAGAGATACCGGAAATGATATAGATCCTTATCTTTTGAGACCAATGACAGGACTCTGGAGAAGTGCAACATAGACTGCTCAGAAAAAGAACTGTTTTGGAAACGACAATTTGTTCACTACATGCTGATTCACCAATATCTTAAGGTAAGAGCTGTGCATCAAATTTCTTTACACTGTGTTCTTGTTATTATAGTAAACTCTTCCCATGTGCAATACTACTTGCAGCTGCTACAGTATATAAAGAAAAAGCAAATATGTCAAATTGTCTAAAAATATTTTGTCATACTTCTCCAGCAGTGGTAAAAACTAATTTAAAAAAAACCAAAAAACTCTTTGCAACATAATCAGCTGAAGTTTTAACTTAATTTTCAAAATCACTTTGGAAAACAGCAGAGCAATATTCAAGAATTGAAGTTCCACGGTTAACAAAATAAAAGCAAAACCAAACAATCTAGGAAGGCGAGGAATAATTACTGGAACTCATTAGTTAATTGCCTTTTCCTTTAGATCGAGTCTTTAAGAAGGGCAGAGAAGCACATTGGCTGAGCTGTATTAATTTAAAATACTTTCATCTTTGAAAAACAGGCAGATATTTGTCATTATTATTATATCCACTGAGGAAAATATGTTCAAGTTTGTTTTATTCAATAGTAAGACCACATATATCATTGCATCGATATGTAATCTCAGTTTATCAGTGACATTCAGTCTGAATCACCTGACCAGAAGAGGGAATTGCAAAAGTAACCTCTCTGCCAGAGCAGTCTAAACATTGCACCCATTGTCAAACCAGTAGAAAGTCCAGGTAATTAAACATGGCAGTGCCTCATGAGTTTTAGGATATTTTTTAAATCTGCCTTAGAAGAGGTGATGCAAAAGCTAAAGATGGAGATATTAAAAAAAAGCTGATTTGAAGACGGAAAAAGAATTCATAATCTAAATCAATAAATAATTAAAATTAGAAACAATAAGTTAAGAAAAAAATATAGTGTTGTATTTCAAACTACTTTACAGCAGTGTGAGATTTATTTTACCAGTTTGTACTTCATGATGTGCTTTAAAGCTCATTTTATGTTCTTTACGATAAATTTTTAACTGAGACTTACTTTTCCCATAATTTAGCCCACAGACATCTGAATCACAGACTTCCACTGATACATTTGCTCATAAACAGTTCTCTCTTGAAATTCATCTGCTTCAATTACTTCTTTCTCACCTGAAGTTATAAAGCTCCATATGGGATGCATGAACCCCTTTGCTGCCCAGGGCCATGCTATAGGGGGCACAGAAACATATTCTTCCTCTATCCAAAAGATTCAGTTGGTGAAGCGGTATAGAACACGGCACAGAAAAACTGTAAAAGAACAAAACAACAGTCAGCAATAATAACTGGAAAAAAAAAAAAGAAGAAAAAATGGTGTCTGAAAACCAGTACATATGCGCTGTCAGGGAAAGACAGAAATAGGTAACAATAAGGGAAAAAGAGTCAAAGAGTTTTGGAAGCAGTGAGCTGCAAGTAAAGTCCATTTTCTCCAATTTCACTGGAGTATAACTTCTAATAGTGTTTCCAATTGCAGATAAAACCACTGCAGATAAAATCAAGCCAGGATCAAAGCTGGGTGGGCATCTGGTAAAGTAGTTTGAGACCTAAATTTGTTACCTCTGTCAGTGTGTTTGAGGGGTTTATACAGAGGACATCCCATTTCCCAACACTACTGTTAGCTGCCATAAATACTGTGAAATGTGAAAATTCACAGCGTAGTGTCTGGCTGCAGAGATGCAAACACAACTGCAATGGCACAGTGTGGGCTGTGACACAGAGATGCATCACAGCTGGTTTTTCTTTGTATGTCCTGCTAAAAAGGAGCGAAAATCTGTCAGTGATGTTGTGAAGTACCATAGTTCCCTACAAAGTAGTAGGCAACAAGGGTGAAGTGCAATGTTTTTCTCTCTGCTGTCAAGAGTTCAAGCAAAAGCTACACCAGCTTGTGTGACCTCCTCGATCTCCATGGCACCGTCTCTGTTGTGTGTGACCATGTCATGCAGCCTTTAACCAGAGCAAAACTAATTCTAAATGTTTATGTACTGACTTATAACAAAAATTTCTTAATTTAGTCAACAATCAAAGAAAGCGGTATCCATCAGCTCAATAATTACTGTTATTTAGATACCTAACTCATTGCATACTCATTTACATATTATAGCAAAATACTGTCTTCCCCAATTCTCCTCAGCACAGTGGGAGACATTTTCATATTTCAATTCTTTTTAAAAAAAACCACAATTTTCAAGGTGCTTGTTTCATGTCTTTCATTAGATTGATATAGCACTGTCATAATTCTAATATATTCAGAGTTTATATAATTTAGACTGAATTTACCATATTATGTCATATGGTCAATGGTTTTTAAAGTCCATGAGACTTTAAATGGTAATAGTGTTTTGGCCTGAACCACCACAAACTCCACAGACAACAAAAGAAATAGAGTACTTTATTGCCAGTTTTTGCTAATCCTCTTATTATTTACTCAATAGTTTTAAAGCCACCATATTTTAAAATAAATTACTATTTCATTATTTTCTGAAGTTTATACCAGCATAGAGGACTGTTTTTCAGAGCTTTGTCAGTACGTCCGTTTTTAAACATCCATCTAGATGACTGAAACTAGATTATTAATCATAAATCAAGACAATATGAATTCAACAAGGCTGCTCGTATATACTACTTTATCCTTATTAATAATTCCATTAAAAGGCTTAGTTCAGCTTCCTTTAGGGTCAACGAAATAATGCATGAAGTGACTATGGAAACTTGAGACTAAATCTAGAAGTCAATCACTGATGTGACAGCATTCAGATTTACTCCCACTGCCCTGCAAAATCAAAGCAAAATAGATTCTTGCAGTGCTGTGTTAATATAACAGAATCTTACAAAAACTATGATGCATGTGCAAAGCAATTCAGACTGCAGCCAAATGCCAGAGACTAGAAGAGAATGCAGAGATAATTATAATGTTATAAAACCAGAAATATTCTTCCAAAACCATAAAAGCAGAAACAGCAGAAGTCTAGGAGGAATACAATGAGCATTGTTAGGGAAACAGAGAGTTCCGTGAGAGCAAAAGTTAAAAAGACTGACACAGGTCACATTAGTGATTAATTAATTAGGATATGCCAGAAGAACTTGAAACAATGAAGTTTATAGGCAGGGTAGATCAAGTGCTATGTCATAACATGAAGAAGATACAGTTAATGAAATTACAAGGCTACGCTTACATACATTAAAAAAAATATTAACAAGCTATTTTGATACAAAATAAAATTTACCAGGATGATTCATTGCGGAAGAGTGAGAGATAAAACACAGATTATATGTTTCAGTGATTGCACTGACAAAACATGCGTGATCTCTTTGAGGAAGCAGTCAGCCACTGCTTAACACAAATGGGGATTTTGCTTCTTCTGTCAAGCTGTTCATTGCCCAGTGAGCAGTAAGACCTACAACAGTCCTATTGGCAGAGAAAACTCAAAAAAAAATGGCCAGTATACCCTGCTGCAAAAAGTTACTCTGCCAAGCAAGTTGTAATAACTGGCCATGTGTCTCCTGTTAGACTCATCAAATCCAAAGCAGTCAGCCTTAGCTTAATTGCTCTTTTAGGAGGAAAGGGAATGACGATGACTACATAACAATTAGAGAGAACAGTTGAAATTGATGTTTTTGTTAACAGTCAAGATGACTAAACACAAAAAATTAAACCTCGTTGCCTGATGTATGTTATCAGGATGGTAACATTGCACTCGGACACAAGTTAAGAAACTACTTGGGCCTCTGGACCAGCTTTGTAAAGTAGCGAGAACCTCATAAGAAAAACTGTCCAACGGGAATCTAAGTTAAGTTTTAGACAGATGAATGCTGCTGTGGGCCAGGAATTTGCCAGTTCCAGTGGGAACTTCTAGTCACTCTGAATACATGAACAAAGACCAACCAAAAGCCCAACCTGAGCTGCATGGGTCCCACTCCTAGGTCACTACCCAAACTTGACAGGTATTTTTGTTTCCTGTTTCTGAAAATATTTTATAGCTAAAACACCATCTTCAACGGGTCCAACAGTGTTTAAGAGGGATCTGCCTGGAGTCACTGAAGGTTAGGACTAGCTTGTTCAGTTTGCAGAGTTAAAGTTTTATGAGTATCTGCTTTAATTGTTCCTCAAAATAAGAAAGCTACTGGACCCTGTCTTGACCCTCTCTCTGTTGCCTCTTGACTGCAGCAACTGACAATGTTTTTACTACCGCTATTGCTCCTGGGTCTGATCTTTTCTGTTTTTTAAGACAAACCCGACATGCTACAGGAGGCATTTAATACCACAGAGTAAATCAGTTTTCAGGCATTAAATCAAGGAACTCGAAAGGGGAGTCCTAAGAGCCTTAACATGTAGTCTCCTGCCCAAGAATAATACCTTGGCACCCTCAGGCAGATAACATATGAGGAAACTTTGATATCAATCATGAAATAAATATATTTCCTCTAGCAAAACTGGGAGATACCTGTGTCAAGACAGATACAAAATCAAAATTATAGCATTCCAAAAGGATTTTTGAAGGTAAGAAATGTGCAGTGCCACTGCTTCTCAGATGGAGCTCTATACAAAAGTTAGAAGAAGCTGCTTTTTCAAATTGATCCTGGATTTTTCCTAATGCCTCTCAGAGCTCAGCTGAAACCCATCAATGGAAGTGTTTGGTTATATCAAGGACTGATTTGCTTAATCTGACAAGTTAAGAGAAGCTGATATCAGGACAGCGGAACCTTACTCCAGCCAACCCGACTCACACCTGGAACACCAAAGAAGAGAAAAACAGTGAGATAGATGATTGTTCCCAGTGACTCTACTGACACATCAAAGTCTTAGCCAACTACTACTGGCATGAGCGTTCAAGAACTAAAAAAACCCTTCAAAAACCTTTGCAAGTACTTTTAAGGTTATAGTTGTCTTTGTGTATACATTCTTTTCCCCACTCAGTATTGTTAACAGAAATGTTATCAACAGGAGCAAAGAAGTTTCTCTTCAAGCTGTGATTGCCATAAGCAATGGGAAATCATCTTCAGTCTACAGCAATTTCTTTTAGCTTAAATGAAACAAAACAAAGGGTAGATGAGTAGGATGTAGCACAAAATATTAATGTCTTATTAATACCTCAGAAACTCAGAAAATAAAATAGTTTTTTTCTCCACAGAACTCTGAAAAACATCAAAGAGGCCCTTCCCAGGGCACACTGTCACATACATCACATTTCATCATCATGTATATCAAAGAAAACCTAATCATTTAATATTTCCCTGCCACTTCCTGTACATTCAAGCTACTTAGGTCAGCTTTTAGGACAGTGAAACTGGTAGAGAAATCATATCTAGTTGGAACGAGATGAACTTAAAGGTCCCTTCCAACCCTAACTATTCTATGATTCTAACTTTCTATAGCGCCTCTGTCAAAAACTCTTCAGCTATAGCCAGCAACTGCCTCCATGTCTTTTTGTTTTTTCTTGTGGCCTTTTTTGACTTGGATTTCTTAAATATTACCTCTCACCTGGGAATATGGACCTTGCCCTAAGGGAAGACACTTCCGTTTAATAGCCTCCCCGTTGTTCACTCTAGGATTTAGCATTTTCTGTACTAGGCCCGTTGCTTCCAGCCATTACTTGCTCTTGCTTTGCTTCCAGCTCTTAACCTCTTCTGAGGTAACACTTTCCAGTCAGACAAAATGATATAAATGAATATCAATTAAACTGAATTCAATACTAATAAAAATAGAACAATGACTTTATTTTCAATAACACAGATTTCTTTTTTTTGTTTGTTTGTTTTCATCATTTGGGTTCTTTGTTTCAAAATATTTTCATTCTTCTGCCTGTAAACTTTAAATTTGAAAGAAGTTATCCAGTGCTACAGAGTTCTGAAATGTACCGCTTCTGCCAGAACTAGGACATACTTCTCACCGGTGACACTACACAATGAAAGCATTATTTTTCTCCTCTACACAATCAAACATGCTCTTTGGGCAAGAACTGTCTCTCTTTGAACAAATATCTAACTTGAGTACATCTGAAACTCTGACAAGATAAAATATGCAACATACCATAGAAAGACTTGCTTCTTATTCATTTTAATGAAAGCATTTATTCACTGCAGTCAGATATTAAGGCTTTACCTTATTATACTGTTGAGTATAAATCCTCCTGGTTTTGTACATTGTAATGGAATGCATCCAGTGATGAATATCAAGCAGGGTCTAGTCTTTAGAGTTTCATGAATTAATTTTAATATTTGGGTTTTTTTGTAATATATCTATGATTTCTTTCAATGTGCATGTAAACTTGATCCATTTCATTGATGGATTTCAACTTGCATTTCAACTTCTTTAACAGTCATATGACCATTTACATTCTTCCTTGTCCTAGTTGCCATTCTTGGAGTAAATAGAGCTTTTTTAATTTGAGTTCAAAAGACTTGATCCCCTTGACTATGAAAATATATCTGAGAGTAAATAGCAATAGTATAAATGAGACCAAAGAGCTTAAAATTAGGGTAATAGTCTCATATTTCTGAACTCCAATACGTTATCTGTACTTGTCCCTCTAGTTAACATGTCTCCTTCTTCTGTTTCAATCTATTGAGATATATAAAGCCAGGAAGCTTTTAGAACAACATGATAAAGGGAAAATCATGTATATGACATAGCAAATGTACAACAAACAGGGGTAAGAGTTGTCAAAAGAAGTTACTGTAAATAAGATTCTGAATGGTCTTATATTCTCAGGTATGGTGTTTCAATATCTGTTCTTTCCCACCGACAAAATGAAATGCTGAACCAAGGCTAGTTGGCTTTGTTTTGATGTAAATTAAAGATGCTATTTCTGAAATAGTTGCTAAAGGAGACCGTAAATTACATTTATGCTGAACTGAAGATGGAGGTCATTTTGCACTTCCCTACTGCCTACCACTTTTCTGTTTTGGGAATGTGAAACCATAAACAGCTTGATGGACTTTAAGAGTTCAAAGGCTACAGTGTACTTTTGACCTCGCTACTGCTAGAAAAGAAATTGTTGCTAGAAAAGAAAAGCAGCATCTGCTTCATGTTTCCTCTATGAAAGCTTCCTACTATCTGTAGTAAAAGTTGTGTAAGTTTCATTGACAACTACATACCTTACTTACACACTCGTTTCAAACACATGCTGGTGGGCCAGAATTAGTCAACAAAGAAAAAAAAGAAATGTTGCACGGTAACTTTAAAAAAACCAAACCAGTACTGGTCATAAAACAAGGTCTAGAACAATTTCAGTAATTGCCATACTGAGAAGAGAGGTAAATTCCTATTTCTTCAGTTTTACCCACAACATAAGCAAAAGATGCCTGTTAATGGTATTACAAGTGAATAAGAAGTTTCTTGTCTCCTTCATTAAATGGAACAATGAACAAAACTATTCTAAGTCTTGAGCAAAAAAATAAGACAAAAGTGCACTAACCAGAATAGTATACTAAACTGCCCCGTGAGCTTCGCCTATGTGAAAAAGCTTCAGAACTACTAAAGCCATTGGAAACTTCACCCAAATTTCTTTCCTTCTGGTCTATCTGCCTTGCTCTATGGCTTTTTCCCTAGGAATAAAGGCTTTCGTGCCTGTTTGTAAGATCATCCCCACATGGATGATATAGCCTAACTCTCTACTCTTATCTGATTATTCTTCTCAACAATAGTGTTATCAACAGTTACCAAATTTACTAACTTAGCATGACTTCCTTTCAGCAGCAGAGCATTTCTGTTATAACCTGACTCTTGCTTTCTAAATCTCAGCATTGTAAATCCACAATGTAATGTAATATCTCAGTATCAACGAATATAAAAGATGAGATTAGAATTGTGTGTTGAACATCCAATTACAGGGGATGCTGCTAATAAAACTTATTAGCAGTTTTATCTTTGAGATGAAAGAGGTTTAAGCAATTGTTAAGTCCTTTCATAAACACATGGAGTACTTCTGCCCAGGCAAACGAATCCAGTACATTGCACTGCTTAATCAAACTCATGTGTTTCATTAAATCTTCTAAAATATTTTTGTGCAGCTTACGTAGATCTCTTGTTATGTTCTTTCTACAGACATTTCATGGCTGAGCTTACACACGGACTACCCATTAGGTTGATAAGAACTGTAAATAAAGGCTGTAAGAGCAGGCCCTGCGTTTGTAGGCATATTCACCTGCATAAAAAAAATATTAATGTAAGAAATCTGTTTTGGAGGTTTCTCCTTAGCAATTTAATTCCAAATAAATACTAAGAAGAAAAAAATCTGTAAAATTGTCAGCTCATTATAAACACACAAATAAGGTAGGTATAGAAAATATGCCTGAACAATAATTTGTGATGTTTTATATTCCCTGCCACTTTTAACACTCCCAAGTGCTCTTCATCTTTCAAGATATATTATAAATTTCAAACTGGGATAACAGTCGTCTGTAAAGGTTTCATTTACTGAAAAATAATTCTTGCAAACGTATTCAGCTGAGTTCTCTCACCAGGTATCTATTCAACAAACAGAATGTTTAAAATCTTCTCTGGCAAACTGACTCATTTTCTTTCCCAAAGACTCATGCCCTCTCTTAAACAGTTTCTTGAAAGATAATTCAAGATGTTGGATTAATCATAGCCCACAGCCTCCTTCTGACATGCGATTAACTATTTCTACTTGACTTAAAGGACACAGGTCAAAGCGTTTCAGTATTGCTCATTCAAGCTGTGTACTTAAAGATCTGAAGTACAGAAAAAAGGTGTGGAGTGCACCATTCATAGTTTTAAGCAAAAGGCCAAGAAGTAGTTCAAGGGAGGATTTTTAAACAATCCGTTGATTTTTTGTCTTTAAGAACTGTCCCAGAATTAAATTTCTCTGCATTTATCATGTCCCAAGAAGGCAATGGTTTATGCAGTGCATCAGATGCTATTACAAGGTTTCTCACATCATAAACACAACTCATAATGCATCTCATGCATGATATGCACCACTAACAATTTCACTTGATGAAAGCTATCCTTATGCCTTTTATCATTCAAGCATGTTAATAAGTTCTCCCAAAAGATTAGTGCGGAGCCTAATAGACCAGAAACCTATTTCAACAATCATTTTGCACAGTCTTTCAATGAAGCAATGTGAACTTCTGCATCTAAATGATCCTTCCCTTAATAACTCAAGAATAATCACACGCTCTGCACTTGTTCCAGGCCATTAAGGCATTTTAACTAATTAATGAATTTATTTTTTTGTGAGAAGTTGTACCAGGCAAGGAATTATCCTTTGAAAAATATACATCTTACTTGCATGAAAGATGTTTGCACTGAATAGCTTAGGTCCTTTTCTTCTCAACATGGAAACGTAAATTAGAGGGAAATTGACAAAAACCTCATTATTGCTAGTAGGAAATACCTCAAAACATCGCAATCAGCCTTTCTTTGATCCCTTAAGTAATTTTCTAATGGAGTACCTACCATCAGTAGAAATATTTGGTTGCTAAGAATATTTCTTTTCAGTTAGTAATTTGGCCATCGTTATACACCTCACATGTTCTGGGGAATGGACAGGTTTTACTCGTTTCTACTTCATGGAAAATACCTAATGTCACACCAGAAAGTCCTTTCATTAAGAGTTAAAGAGGCAAAAGCATATGAACATCCTGGGCCAACAAGCTTTGTCTGAAAAGCAGCTACACTTTCACCAATAGAGAAACAATTCAACAGAGTAGTATATCAGAAACAGTTTCCCATCTACTTCATCAGTCTTCATGATCACAATTATGAGCTACAATATCACTCCAAGCTAGCCTGCTTGATACTTTTGGAGGTTATGGATGGATGGAAAAAGAGAAACAAAGGAAATCACAATGGAAACACCTAACATCTTTACAGTGCAAGGGTAAGCCTGCTTTAAACCTTGGTTATCATAAGGTTGCGCCTGAAGTACTTTCCTAATTTCTCTCTCAGAGCTGGTGGATGGCACAGGCAGAACAAAGCCTCACTTTTCTACAGAAGACCAGGCTCACGTTTCACATGAGACAGGAGGTTTGTTCTAGGGAGGGTATTCTCTGGTCCCACATGCCTGACCTGTGTTACAGCACAAAGCTGCTCACACTTCTTTATTTCTCTTTGCAGCATAAGCGCATGGGGCCTGGGAAATTCTTTAATATGGAACTGTATTTCTAAGCTGAGTTCCTGTCTTTCCACTAACTCAGAAACTTTCCTCTCTTGCCTGAAAATATTACAAAAGGTTAACGTGAAGGTAAAAATGCAGTCAATTAAATGAAATTTCTAAGCCTGAACTTTGTATTCTTAAAGTATTTGTTATTCTCCCTCCCATGAACTTCGTCAGCTCCTTATTTCAAACAACTATATTATTTTCTAAATAATACAATGTTTAGCTATACCAAATAAAAGTTCTTTCGCCCTTGTCTAGGCTGCTGTAAGACTACTTCTTTGTCTTCACACTTCCTTTAACTATAATAGACCTTGCGTTTCAAGTGCTTCAGTACTTTTTTTGTGTTCTGCTTTGAAGATTGAATTACAAATAGTTTTATATAAAATGAGTTATTGCCACAAATCCAATATTATTTTTCCTTTTTCCAGTTACATTTCTAATTCTTTAGTCATCATTTGTCTAAACCATTACCTTGTATTGGCATATTTGGCAAGCTGCACAATGCAAAAAACATTTTATTACAGCACATTTTTCAATGTACAAGCTTTGCTACATTGAATTTTATATAGTCTGCTTAAGCAAGGTCATACCTGCATTTCCAGCTATTTCTTACATCAGTTGGCGTGATCAAATTGAAAATATAAATCACTGAGCTGTCGAGTCTTGACCTATAAATAGAGACACTAATAGGCCATTTTCTATTAATTTTGCTCCAATACAGTGGGACTCTGTGCCCAGAAGCAGACTCAAAAATTATTGCAAAGACTATAGATTATGTAGATTTTTTTTCATGCTGAGCCACTAGTACTTTAATTCTAGATCAAAACAATCTAGAAAGAGATTATATTCAAGGAGATCTTTTCGATTAGTTCTTTAAACTATGCAGTGGAAGAAGTCCTTGCAACTCCACTGTGGTTTGCCTTTTTTGGAGGTCACTCCTACAGATTTCAAGTCTTGTGTGAGAGGGGAACTGCAACAGGCTCTTGTTATCACTACAACACCTGCTCAGGTATTTGACATGTGATTATTGCCATTGGCATTGAAAAATCTGAAAAAGGAAACTTTCCCCATCTTGAAAAAGAAACAAGGAAATGTAAAAATAAATCAAATGAAATTTGTTATTCACATATGTACCTGAGAGGACAGGTCAAAAAGTCTGTAGATATTGGTGTGATCTAAAAGGTGTGATCTAAAACCTGGGAAATCAAAAGCAAGCATATATACTACAGTGCAGCCTTCTGACAGGTCACGAGGAATCACCAGTGTTGCACTGAATTTCCCTTCTGAAAGAGATGGTAGCAACTTATGCGTTACTTGCAGTGGTGTTTCACATTGTCCTTTATTGATTTGTTTCTTCAACTTCACAAGACTTCTCTTGTTTGTAAATATATTTTCTTTTGTGGAACTTTATGGGCTTTCTGTTGACCCCTTTCTTTCCAGTTCTGTTCTGTCTACAAGCTTGAAGGGCATTCTGTCTCATCATCCAGGTCATGAATGAAGACATTTTACATTACTGCCCCCAGACCTGGAGCGTACTTGTCCATCTGACACATCCTCTGCTTAGAGCTTCCCAACAGCATAACCCTGACTTTAGAGGTGGCCACCTGAGAAACCAATAGCGTGCAGTTGAGAAAATCTGAAAATTACATCTCAGATCACACGTTTAGGAGACATAGGAATGCTGTGGCATAGGCTGATATGGGTATAGGGCGAGTTCATTTCTCTGGGGCAGATTTCTACTGCTTTAACCATAAAACTATGCTTTCTATCTTCCCAAAATTCCTCTTCTGCTCACTGCAAAGATTCTGCAGTAGTTTAGATAGGAGTGATGATAACATCAGTCTTTCTTATCGCATGACGTTAATTTAACCCCAGTGTTCTACAGGACACAAAAACCTGATACATAACACCGTGAAAAAATCATGTAATTTTAAAGATTTTTATCATAAGGAAAGCATTTCAGAGAGGGTATTTATAGCCCATTAAATAACAAACTGTTGAGGAATATAAACTACTTTCAGATGTAGGAAATAAGCCATTGAAAAGAAATGTGGCTACACATTTAGAGAATTATTCCTAAAAAGAGATTGTCAATCACTCTTCTTCCTAAACCAGAGCATTGTTTCACTTGGGGGTATTTATACTGGCTACAAATTAACTATATAAGCTTTCCTCCAACTCCTGTTATTAGATGGATTTTCTCAGGTTATCTGTAGAATGTAAGGTAAAGAATCTCCTGTGTACTTTTCCTTCCCAAAGTGACTCCAAAAGCTGATTGAAGGATGACAGATCCGCTTTATGGTAATTTTTAAATTCTTCTATCTTGACTAGAAAGAGATTTTAAAAAGCTTTTTTAGAATAATAACAAATCCCCAGACTGAAGGCCTCCATTTTATTGTTAAAAGATAGTTTCCATGTATTTTTCCTCATGGTTGAAGTGTTAGCTTGGTATAAAAGCAGCATTAAAGGCCTAGACCTTTATACTAGGATTTAGGAATCATTCTTGTCTCTTTCTTGTCTTCATTTTCCCCATTGCTCACAAAAAAAAAAAAAAAAAAGGAAAAAAGGACCAATTCTTACACCATTCCCTCAAATAAAATATATTCTGGAAATATTTTGACCTATAATTATCCAGCAATTTTTCAATTCCATTTTTTCACATTTACTATCATTTTTGGTCACCTATTCTATAAGAGCTCGACGATTGTATGCTGTGTCCTGTAAAATGAAAGCGTAACTAAGTTTTTCCAGAGCTGATTGCTTTCCAAGTACGCAGCACTGTTTATAAAATATCACGGAGATATTTAAACTACCCTTAGTCAGCAGGCCTATAGAAATATTTTTTTGTTGTTGTTATTTTGAGATAGTAGTGTGATGAGATGGAACACAATGAGATTATGATGGTCATTAAAGAGGAAAATCATGCTGCTCTTACAAAAGATGAGGTCTAAAAAGGATTTATAACATGGTTGTTTCTGCAAGAAAGCCCAGCACACACACTAATGAATTAAACAGACGCTAATTTATCTTATGCTTCAGATATTTGTTTCAGATGAAGTAGGGCAGGAATGGCTGTCAGGTCATAGTATGAAAAGAGATACAAATATTTTTCAACTGTCTGAAACTGGTAAACCTCCACTATAACTGATGCACATACACGAATGCCACAGAAACTTAAGCAGAGATCACAGAAATACTCTGAGGATATAATAATCTGAGCACAAAGAGGAACTGATTATTTGAGTAAATTCTGCAGGGTTCATTTGTACGTTTCTAGAGAGGAATTCTGCAAAGAACCGACATATGTAGCCTCTTCAAAGTGAAGATGTGATCAGAGGTCATGTTAATGTCACCAAATGGTGTAAATGATGATATCCTGGAGTCAGAATTTTGCTGAACTTCTTCAATCAAAATTGATTCTTGTAAGATCTGATATTCCCTGGCTTTTGTGAAACCAAATATATTTATGAATGAGACAGATGTCTTCAATATTATGTTGTTGTCAGCCATCCTTCCTCTCTATGTTTAATATTTCATCTCATAACAAAGAGCTGGTTTGGAAAGCTACTATCTGGTGGGAAACCTCAGAGGAGAAATCTCAGTCCACCCATGTCAATGACCACTCATGTTATACTACGAACCAGCACTAAAGTAACAATTTTAGTGTAATACAGGACTTGGATTAAACAGAATTTAAAAATCGTTGACTTTTGATGGAGCAGGATCAAATTTGGTTGTAAAAGCACTGAATCTTTCCTTTGTTTCAAACAGAAAGATCCTGCCCTGGTCAGAAAAAGAGTTTGCAACTTACCTTGAATGGAACATTAATGGCTGCCAGGTTAATCACAGTTCTTTTCATGCAATATTGTTTTACTGTTTGTTAAACAAAAGCGTGAATGACTGATTAATTTCAAGTTCTCCATAGAGTATCTGTTACTGTATTAAAAGGATTAAGCTATGAATCAGTAGTTAGATCTTGATCTTCCTAATGCTATTTGCTCAAAAAAGAAAGCCTAAACAAACAAAACAAAAAAAATCAATGCTTTTATTTACTTGGAAAGATCTCCAATGAGCTCTAATACAGATTCCTCATTTGATAGCTGAGTTACTTGCCTATAAAATACTATGAAGAGCAGAAATAAAGTTCTAGCTTTTCCTGGCACCATCAGATTTGATCACAGCATCAATAATTAAACTTTTCCTTGTCTAACTACTACCATCACAATAAGCTAAGGAATGAAAATGAAGAAACCTGTTGAACTGTAGGTTTACCTTACATAAACCAGTGTTGATCCAGTTACTGAGGTTTAGTGTAGTTCTAAAAAAAACCCTATAGGCTAACTCAAGATATTGCTAGAAGAAGGAACTGTCCTGTTATGTAAATAAATAGTGACTCAAGCTTCTGATACAGCTGTGAAACTGATATATGGACCTATCAAACAAGAGTTTTGCAGTAACTTTTAGACGAAAAAGCTAAAAGACAACTGTGGGCTTACGTCAGGCTAGGCAGTAAAGTGGGGGAAGGCACTGAAATAATTTCAATTCCTACTTTGTAGTCCAAGGGAATTGACAAGTATCCCTGAACTGTCCAACACAGTAGAAACTTTTGCAAATGTTATTTCATCAGCTCTGTATTGCAAATTAGTTTCTTTAGAGAGCTTCTTAAATTTTCTGGCAACACAAAAGATGCTGTTGTACAGTTCATTTTGGCACACAATATTAATTATGCATTTATGCTGTCTGTCTGTTTATTGATTTTTTCCTATTACACATAACATGGCTTCTATAAACTTATTCTAAATACCTCATCTGAGACAAATTCTAATTTTAGAAACTTCATCACTTGTATCTGTTCGCAATTTACAAGATAGCAGTCATTAAATATCCATAGTTATTAATCTCCTGTATTATGTTGGACTATGTTTTTAGTGTATTTTCCTTTTGTTTATTTTCTTTAAAAAATTCTTGCTTATAGATCGGTTTATTTTCACATCCAGTTCTTTTCACTATTAAGCTAAATCCCTGAAAGCTGCAGGGTTGTTAATGAATGCTACATGGATATTAATAGCAACTGATATCAAAGCCACTAGGTCAAATGAATGCTTACTTAAGACAGCACTG
Organism: Cuculus canorus; assembly: GCF_017976375.1. Lineage (NCBI taxonomy): Eukaryota > Metazoa > Chordata > Aves > Cuculiformes > Cuculidae > Cuculus > Cuculus canorus. The sequence continues at coordinate 8,413,172 of NC_071407.1, forward strand.
TTTGCCACCAAGATAAAATGCTGTCTTACTGCTATGTATAAAATCAATTTATTTTAATTCTCTGGCATCTGTTTCAGTTCTTCTCACTTATTAGTGACTAGCATTCATGGCTCTAAGGGAAAATTACTGAAAAAAAGATTTGATTCATCTCCAGTTTTACAGGTGAACAGATGGTGAAATTCAGATGTCCGACGGTTGCTAAAAAAATTGAAATAAATTCAGATAAATTCAGGTACAGCACTGGAAGCCTATGTGATTCATGAACGGTGCCCACACTCTGCAAATACACAGTATGAAGTTTCAGCGCAAATCAAAAGGCATAGAAATACCCTCAAGTTATGTGACATATCTACAAAATCACAACATATGTTGTCCCGTTAGACTAGCGGCAATTGCAGTGAAGGCCAGAGCCTTCAAAAAGCAAGTAGTTCACCTTACACAAATTTATCACCTGCATTACCCAGGTTTCAGTGGAACAACTCCACTTGAACTGTTCAGAAATTCAGGCATTGTTCTGGAACAGCCTGAAGTAAAAAAGAAATATGATGAGAAAAGTAAGTATTATCTCCTGAAAGAGGAGATTACATGAGCTTTGTCCTAGACACTGGGGAGAAAAAGGGCAGTTAGAAAGCACAGACAGTTGAAGATGACTTCTGCCGATTAGTACAAAGCAGAAAGTCAAAGAGAAGAGGACATTTTCAGCCAGTCACATGGAAGTGGACCAGCAGCCATGAAGTAGCCGACAGAAAACTTCTGCAGCATCAGAAAATTCCTGGGAGTCTCCAAAGTGAGAAACACAATCATATTAAAAAGGAAAGATTGTTGAGAAGAACTATCTAAGATGCTGTACTGAAAGAAAAATACTATACATTTTGATATTTAGTGAAAAGGGGAAGAATCTTGTGGAGTAGGGAATAAATATGGTAAATCTGGATGGTGGACCAAAAAGCCAAGGAAGAGATGAAAAAACAAGAAACTACAACCTAGCTTAGACAGGGTAGCAACAATGGTGAAATCTCAGTAGAAAAGGTTGGCTGCATTTAATTAGATGCTGAAATGAGTGTGGAATTTGGTGGCACATTAGTAGGGCTCAGTATAGCAAGCAGCGATCTGAACAGACTGATGTATCCATATGCTATTCAGTGATATCTTCAAAGAAAATCAGCGAATGAGGAAGTTGATTTTGACAATGATATCCCAAGAGGAATTACGAGGACTTCAGAAAAACCTTTCCTGAGCCAAAATTTTGTTTTTCTTGGGAAGATTCAAAATGCAGAAAGAGAAAATTTCTGTTCTGCTTTCTGAAGAGACAAAAAGACACTCTAATAAATCCTGTGCCTTAAGATAATCACCAGTAACTCCAAGGCTGGCAAAAAGGTTTTCCAATGATTCTGCAACCGGTGCCTGAGGATAAGGCTGATTTCAGAAAAGCACTTGGCTAGGATGCACTTTGGGCTTTCCAGGTGACTAACCCTGCTGAAAAGCAATTACAAAGAGGTGAAATCCCAGTCAACAGTGAGCTAATGAGAGCTGCGGAACAGCAACTACCAGCAGAGAGGGAAAGTCAACGTCACTCAACACCCTCCTCATCAATCTTGAGAACGTGGAGTACGAAGTCACAGAGCCCAACAGCCCTGCAGTACTGGTTCTGCCACTCGGAAAAGTTTAACCTTGTAAGGCAGAGCACAACACATGATTACAGTAACCCCTACCTTCAATGGACTTATAAACAGAAAAATCCCAATTACTGGAGATAAGCCCCTTACCCAGCCTAGAGATGGTGTAAATATCAAAATCAAGTTTCTTTCTCTCTGATAGTAACTAATGAAAACACACAGTGGAATCTCTCCAACGAGGCTAAGTGGTAGGCAAAGTATCTATACTGGCACTGATTGAATAAAGAAAATCTGAACTATTTCTTAATATGTGGAACTTAAGATAATGCAAGTAAGCAGTAGCTACACTACCTCGTACAGTCCTTTAAATTTTCATCCAGATTCTGAGCATAGACAGTGCTATGGAAAGCGTCTGAAAGAAGACTTCTCTGCAATAACAACACATAAATATTAAGTTGGAAGAATAGACCAAGGCGGATGGCAATGTAAACAGTGAGTTCTGGAAAGAAAGGGGAAGTGCAAGTGGCAAATGTAATAAACACCAGTTGTTTTTTTCAGGAATAAATTACTTTTGCACTTCAATTTTAGGTTTTGATTTATTTTGAGTTGTATACAGACTATAAAAGGTAAGATGATGCATAGAATACATATACACAGAATGGAGAGAAATGAGAACACATGATGAGTTGTGGAGGTATGCTTTATAAAGACTGCTATAAAGGCATACCTTTCGCATTGGAAGAGTACTCTACCATTCAATTCAAAACTCACATTTAATACAATTTTAAATTGACTATTTGTTCCAAAGCAAAGTTAAAGAGGGAGGCATAGATTGCTGAAGGGAGCTGTTAGCAGTGATTGCCACTCAGCAGGCCAGAAACACAGATTTGAGGAGTAAGAATAAATGGGTATTTAAATATGTCCTTTCAAGAAAAAGAACAAAAGGATCACAGGCCAACAAGAAAATGACCAACCATTCTAGTGGGTTTTCTGTCACCGTGTCATGAACTATGTAGTTAGGGAGATCCAACCAGCAGAAATGCAAAGTTAATTGGGGCTTTGAAAGGGAAATTCTAGTATTTGTGGTGTTTCTTAAGATAAAGCACTACTGGGAAGATGGATAAATGTTCTTCTCCATACACAACTCACCAGTTTTCTAAATGTTGCAGTATCTGTTATATTCTTTTATTTTCTAGTAAAAGCACTACTATAATCATCTACTACCTCCCCTAAGGAGCATTTTTATGCAAGACAAAGTTTTGAATATGAATATTGGTTCAAAAACTTATTGGGAATGAAATTTATAGATAAGAGGAAGCTACTGAAATAACAGTAATGAAAAAAATCTCAGACCATTAATTTAATATACAGAAAAACAGACCTGCCAAGATAGCTGCGGTAGCCATGAGGATACATGCACACATGTTGTATGTATGAAGTAGATCATCTTGAGGAAAGAGAATCCCCAGGATCGATTACAAGGGAGTTTTGAGGCTGTTGTGCAAAGTTTTAGAGTTATTGTTTCGTCTGGTTTTGGAGTTGAGAGGATTACTTATTTCATTTTGGTAGAGAAAAGACAGATTTAGAAATGAAATAAGCTCTAAAATGCAGGAGGAGCACCAAACTGTAAAAGGAAGAACTGTACACTAAATGCTGTGGCCGTGCACTAAATTTAACATCAAGTTATGATTAAGTATCCCAAGGTCACCCCTAAGATATCCAAAACCACTGTCAAAATTCTTCACAGCCATGAGACAATGGCAAAAGCCTTCAAAATAAAGGCAGACGATGATACTAGAGACCCCAGAGATATAATTAACAGTAGTTAATTCTGTCAGGAAAGGAATGTGACTGTGAACTGGCTTATAGATAACAAGAGGAACAAATGAAGAGTAAATACACATACATAAAGAATTATGCATGAGATGAAATTGAGAAATCACAGATAAAAGCAAAACCAAACAATCTTCATTAGTTTACTTTGTGGACTGAGCAGCAAAATAGATGACACCGCCAAAGTCACAATTCCCCTTTTAATAAAGAATAGGGACTGCAGGTGGCTCATGTAACAACATCTCCCTTCTCGATACAGGCAATTACTCAACCCTGGGATCCATGGGGGTCATGGAAAGACAAACATAGCACACTGGAAAGCAAAGTGTGAGTACTACACTTGTAACTGTTTCATTATTAGGATATTTCCCTTTCCCTTTCCCTTCCCTTTCCTCTACAGTAAGTAGATCCAGACTAGTAATTATCCTTTTATCAAATTAAGAATAAATTCATTGCTATGCATATAAAATATATTATTTGCCCATAACAAAGTTTTGTGTGCAACAGTGTGCTTTTGATTACACAATCTCATTCATTCAATTCAGCCTGAAATTCTGCTTGTAATGACCATTTGTGTTCACTGGACTGTCATGGAGTGTGATTACAGAACACTGGTAATGTCCTCTCACATAACTCTCCAAACACAGAACGTTTCAAAATACTCTTTTAGTATGTTAAAAGCTATAAAACATAATCTTCATTTTTATCCGAGAAAGGAGTGTTTCTCTTATGTTAAATGTTGTCCTTTCTTTGATTTTTGATTTCTTTGATTTTTTTCCTTTTCTTATTATCTATTACTATCCTTACTATCAGGAAAAATACACTTTTAACAATTTATCTGCATTTCATTAATATCTGTGTTAGACCCCAAAACCTCCCCATCATCTTAAAAAGCCACTATCTAACCTTCAAACCTTAACTGAAAGGCTAGTTTATAATGACGAGATGCGAATTAAAATGATTCATTTAAGAAAAAACACATAAACTCCAACATTTTCAATTTTATATATGTAAATTTATACACTCAAAATACATAATAATTGAATGAAATTAATACTACAGAGTAAAAGTACTGTGTGTCCCTTGAGAAGAAATAAGTTAAAAATCACATTAAGAAAAAAATATGGCTCATGGTCTGAAGTCAATGTATTAGTCCCTACATAACTAGAAACATTTCATTCTCTTATTTCAGTTTCTCTCTGAAAGTCTCTCACTAAAATGTCAGTTAAATTATGTTATATCCTCTCAGATTCCTTATTTCTCAGATCAAGTTAGGCAAGACACCCTGTATTTAAAAGTAGCTCTTTGAAATTCAGACAAAGAGAAAATACTTATGACGTTGAATATGATCCAGAAAAGCAGCTGCCTAGACAGTAATTAAAACTTAAAATGGTGATTTAAAGTGGATATCAAAGGATATTTGTTTAAAACAAATCTTTGTAAAATCAATATACAAACCAAGCCCTTGGAAGCAATAGCTTAGGCTGGCAAAGTAAACAAACTCTCAAGGCTTCAACAGGCATTGGTTTAGGGCCAAATTCCACCATCCTCATTCACACTAGTTATTACCCTTCCTTGCAATTCCCACTGAAATGTTCAAGTCTCAGGAGCATGAAGGTGTCTACCTTGCTCTGGGAACCAGGCTGACAGCAATTATAGTAAGAGGTTACTGAGAACTATTTGGAGCCCTAAAATAATAGTAACAAATAAAGATTTCTAAAGCTCTGACAAATACGTTTCTGAAAATTTATATGTTCTATGATGCCATCACTTTTCTAATCTCTTTTCAGTTCCTACTTGTCTACATTATATTTGATAACATTTCCAGCTTTCTCCATACTTGGTTGTCTTTGCTTACCGAACCTTTACTTCACAGTTCATTTGTCTATGTAGAAAAATACATCACTGCAGTTGGTACTGCCTCATCGTCTGAATAAATGGCCATGTCTTCTCATAAGAATGATCCTAATTCCAAACCCAGAATCAATGTTGCTTTATTATCAGTTACATTGCTGCTGATACCATTGAAAAAACAGAAAGAAGAAAGTCTGTTTCAGCTGTTACACAATTACAACATCCAGGAGAACAAGGAAGTATAATTGCTAAAAATAAACTTTTCGTTCCACTATTCTTCTGTAAATAAAGCCAAAAGGAAAGAGAAACAAACCTTTGAATAGTGAGCAATTTCAGATACTAATAAACTCTTAACTCATTTCTAACTACTGAAGTTAATTCACAGACAGGGGAAAACCAACAAGTTCTCCAAATGAATCTTGTCTTTCTTTTTCCCTTGAGCTCTTAGAGAGATGGAAACATAAGACTACTGGCAGAAAATGCCACGATTCACAATCAGTGAACGGGAATTCCAAATAGGCTTGTAGTCTACATTTCAAAGTATTCAGTCTTCAGGGAAAGAATAGTATAATTTCCAGAATCTGTCAGATCTGGCATCCTTGTTAAAAATGGTTAGCTGATATTCACATCATGCTTGAACATATCTAATCTTCATTTAATCTTTCAAGGTTTCTGTTTTAAGTATGGAATCAACTTTAAAGTCATGTCTAGATCATCTAGTATGGAATCAACTTTAAAGTCATGTCTAGATTTTTCTAGAACATTTAGCAGATCTTTTTCAGAAGTTTTCTGTCTAGTTCTCAGCTACGAGCAATTCCATTAACAGGGAACTGCACCCAAGAATCTACCAAAAGGACAATATTTTAAATTTAAAAATCAGCATACATGTAAGTTGCAAAAATTGGAGGAATATAGGAACCATAGGAGGATTGCTACTAATTCTAGGATTGTGGCCATCTTCCTAAGATGAGAAATCCTCAATACCTCTAATGATGTGGCTGTAGATAGTCTTCTATAGAGGACAAAATAAAGATATTTCTGGCACATACAACATGAACAGTGTTTTCCAAAACAAGAAGCAATTATTGCACTATTTTCTGTCCCTTTCTTTCGACCGTGAAGCATGACATGTACAAGTCCCAAGTGGATTTCCATTTCTCCTTACAGGCATAAAGGTCATGAAGGAGAATTAAATGTGGGTAATTGTTAGAACATACAAGTGACACTGCTGTAATACATATCTACAGGAAGGTATACATTTATTGACAGGTAAATGTACGAAGTTCTAAATTGATGACCACAAGGTCAGATATGGTGCATTTTTTTTGATAACATGTCTGTTCAAGATATGTCACAAACTATAGACTGGGTGCAGATTTCATGAACATCTGCACAGCTTACAGTAGGAGATAATGATGTATATGAAAGAACATTAATTTACTATTACGTTGATGTAACTTGACTTCCTGATGTTCAACATAGTATTTTAAGTCTAAGGAATATCCTTGTTTAGTTACCGAAGCAGCAGCGCCTCAGTTCAGACTCAAGAACACCAATTTTAGCAGTATTAGATTGTGGAACTTTTAGCTTTGGCTCTTAATTAAATTTATAAGTAACAGTTTAAACTGTAAGTGAGAATCTCTTAGCACTGCCATATTTAACCTGTCAGCTCTCTGGTGTCTAAAATGTTCATCAACACACTAGCAGTACTATAAAAACAGTTTTGTTTTTCAACAAAAAACTCTTATGCAACAGAACAAAACTTTCCCTACAGCTTGTGAAGATTACATCGTTAGACGGCCCGAGAAGCACTGATCCAAATCTTCAGACAACAGCAAGAGAAGGTGCAAGATTATAATTAGAGGTCTCAAAATAAGAAGAAAGTTGCCCTCTAAACGTAGAAGGGCTGCAGTTGTGATCTGGAGCAAATTGGGCTCAACCCACTAATGCATTTACCGTATATTTGAACTATCACTAGGAAAGATTATAAAGCAATTTTTTTTCCGACTGAAATAAGAAAATAAAAATCAAGAAGGCAGCAATTATATAACAGACATTATTAGGATTAATTCACTGCTGACAATGAGACATTTGGGGTTTGATTGCTTGTCTCATCTGATAGTTACCCTGCAGTGGTTAGTCCCCCACCCTGGTGCAGTGACTGCTCAATTGCAGGAGCACTTCCAAATCCTGCTTAACAAGCCTTCACCAAGGCAAATCAGTAGCACACAGGGCAGTTAGCAAATTCTCCACCATGGTATCAGAAAGAAATATTTCTCACCTTTCAATGAACGTTTTTGGGGTTCCGCTCTCCAATCCTGATAGGTTTAATCTTGCTTTAAGCATTACAAGCATGTGCAGTACAAATCCTTTGGCTGTTTTGACACTCAGATAGGAGGTATCATTATTGATTCCTGAGGCAACTTTTAGCCAGACTGTCCAAAACATCACACAAATTCTGCATTCATTAAACTCTGATTGTTGTCTTGACTGAATTCACCCATAGCCCTAGCAAAAGTAATTTTGCATATGCAACACCAATATAAAACCTGAGAAGAACAGGTCACCTCTCCTTTGCTGAGTATTCTTTTTACCCCTTCCCCCTGATGACAGAACAACAAGTTAGAATAATATAATTCACAGCAAACAAAATTACTGAAGAAAAAGTCAAGAAAGAAATTGCATCGTGCTGAAGGAACTGATAATAACAAGAGGAGTTATTAAGTACAAATTCTCTTACTAGAATAGATGTGACTGAGCATAACAGAACATACCACTTTGGAGGATTTTTTTTCTTCTAAGTGAAGTAGTCTAAAGCTCCATGCAAATCTAGAGAGAAAGAAAAAACCACAACTGAACATTTAGCATATGGGAAATTTCGGAGATTATATCCCTGACTGTGAAAGGAAAACAGCCGTAAATGTAGCACAACCTCACAACCTGGTCCTCATGTTAAAGAAAGGCAGGACATACCTTTATGCTTGATGGAAAAAAAAAAGAAAATTTGTGTAAATTCCTCAGCTGGTGCACATACAATGAAACCCATGAGGCTTCATGGACTAACAACAAAGGAGAATTTGATCCAGAGACAGTTAAATGACTTGCTTACAGTTACAAAATGAGTCATGAATGGAGTTCCTATAGACCTCGACAACTCCCTGACTCAGCCCACTTTGTCCACGGTGAGGTTCTTGTGACCATATTGGCAGACGTTTCGGTTCAGCAGAGATACACTTTCCTTCTGTCTGTAGCTCTTGTTTCATTCCCCCTTGTCCTAAGTAAGAAAATGATGTGCATCCCCTAAAAGGTATTACAGAGCATCATATATTTGTTTTTAAAGTTGCTTTCATCTTCAGTCAACAGTATCCAGTATTTGTTAACATTTAAGAGCAACAAATAACTGAAATGCTAAAAAGTCAGTCTAAGGTTTGAGATGATTACAAAGAATAATATGAAGATTCAAGAAAAAGACAGATTGATTCAGCTGCGCTCTCATTGTGGTTGCCACAAGTGTTAGTTCACTCTGCCACGTTAGGGTAATTCTCCAGGAGAAGGTGTTTATCTGCGATCAGAGATGACCATGGCATTATTTCATGGTAAAAAGATTCTGCTGGTTAACCAAATGTAGTCTGGATTTTGTATTATAAAATATTTTCAGAAAAAAAGCAAAACATTTTCACAATATTCCATAAAAGACTATATGGAGAGGTTAAGGGATACTTTTCCTGGTATTTCCAATTAGGAAAGAGTTTAAAATTTTATCGTTAGATGAATTTGTTGTAGATTTGTACCTCATGTTTTGGCAGTGGTTGCTTATGACATATAACCTACTACTACTATAACTAATTTCTATTGTTACAATAAATATAAAAAATTATATTTCTATTTATAATTTTATTTTAAAAAATCAATAGTAATAGCTGCTTTTTATTCCTGACTGAACTTTTCTACATCACAATACTTCCTCTTGTGATGAAATTCTGGCATTTTGAACAAGTACACATGACACTACTCAGTATGCTAATTAGAGGAGCAGATGTTTTCAATAAATTTGTGTTACCTTGAAACAGTTTTTCTACATATATGAGTATGCATTCTGCTGTTTGGCTATTCCATAAGAGCTTCATTCTAATAGGATTATTCCTGACTAATGACTTAAGGTCCTCAGGATTCACTTCGTGATTTTTTTTTTTTTAAAGTGGAAAAGAACACTTCTTTCCTTAGATGAAATAAGGTTGGCCTAATGTTTCCTGTTACAAGTCTTGCATCTAGCTATTTATTACCATAAGTACATCCCACGTTTTAATTTAATGGAAGGTTTAAAAAAAAAGCTTCAGTCAGTTTGAAGTATAACATTAAGACAAAATATTTCTCCTTGTTAAAAATAATCTAATTGCTGTAATTATGAGACACTAAAATATCACTGTAATCCAGAAGAAAAGCTTGAAACACAGCAGACCAGAAACTTGGATTACTCAAATTTGAGTGATGATTTTAACCAAGCTGCAAGCTTTTCGTTTGTAGAAAATTATCTAAACTCCCAACAGATTTCATCTGCCGTGAACATGCTTAGGCATCAAGATACAAGACCTAATGGGGAATGTTTCATCACATCAGGAGGCTCCCAGTTTCAGCTCCGCAAACACGACCTGAGAGTCTGAGGCTGTCTGAGAGCTTAGGGCTGCTGGAGGGGCACAGGTGCGGAGAGAGGCAGCAGAGCCAGCTGGCTGCTTCCCGCTGGTGCCCTGAAAACAAGGCTGCTCTGAAAATGAGAGGCAAATCAGGGCCACAAAGAGGAGGAGAAGAGGAAAAGATCCCACTGAAAAGAAAGAGTCAGCTTGCTTCTTCGCTCATTCCCCAGTCAGCTACAGAAGTTGTCACTCTGGCTTCAGAAATGTTTGCGGTGGCAAAACCATCATCAGGAGGATTACTTAATTGCTGCTCTAGGGGTCTACTGTCAGAGGGAGCTTGGTTGGTTTCAGCTCCAGTCAGCCCTAAGAGGAAGGTTGGCTCCAGCCCTGCATGGGCAAAACTGGGTATCAGTTATTTTTCATCACTCACCAGGGTTGAACGGTATGGGAAATCAGAGAAACACTCAAGGCAAAGCATTTGCAAATTGGTAGGAAAATCATGTAGCACTCTACCTCCACAAAAAAAAAATCTGTCTTTAAGTAGTGGCTGGAAGGCCTTACCTTTAGGCTGCTCCAGTAACAATCACAGTTTTCCCTATTGCCAGAGATAGCTGTGTTTGAAACTCTCTCGGCACAGAAAGCCCCGGCTGAAGTGCCAACGATAGGGCATTCTTTACTGAGCTAAAAATCTGAAATTGCTGAGGTGAAAATAAAGATTAAATTCTGATTCAGCTAAAGCTATTCCTGTTTTGGAATGAGTAAGAAAGAGACAGAAATCTTGTGGTAGCCCACTGACTAAATTACACATACACCTACCTGTCACAAGCAGAATGTCGGGAGAGAAAGGGCACGGGTCCTTGCTTCGCTGCCAGATGCAAAAATGCAGTATTTCCCAATAAGAGTGCAAAATTATAGATAAATGCAAAATGCAACTATTTCCCCATTATAATGTTTTCTGTCCCTGGTAAACTTAAGAAAAGTATCAACTAACATCAACCCTTCTCCTCCAAATTTCCCTTGGGTTTTACAATACATATCTGGGAGGCAGCATTTAGTAAGCAGCATTTGATACAAAACCAGCATTAAAAGAAAACTTTCATGATCTAACACATCTTTTAGAGAAATAAGAAGAATAAAAACTAAAAAAAAACCAGAAAGACATAATTTGCCCCTCATGCAAGGCAATTTTCCACATGTGGTGGCTAGTACAAGATCAGGAAGACATTTTCTGACCAAGACAGAAGAAGACAATAGACCACTTGTGCAGTGAAGCTCTCAACAGCAACCTGCAGACCTTTATGACTCAGTGTTCTCTCCTATTCAGTCTAACATGAAGTCCTCAACCATCTTCTAGTACTTTACAGAGCAATTACAGCTGCTAACTTTCATGCTCCGTACAAAACTAAGCTATGCTCTGACAACATCAACAGCAATGAAACACACACAAAAGAAGTAAAAAAACCCCGAAAAGATTAGAAAACAGGAAAAAACCTGCATAGCTGTCTTTCAAAACAGCCAAAACTTCTGAAGAGGCTGTGCCTTTTCTTTCATGTATTGTCTTTATTTCTAGAAAACTCTTGCACATTCGCTATGTAAAAGAAATAAATACTGGTGTGAAATTATATTAATTACAGCATTTGATGTAATCAAAACCTGAATATCAAAGTGTGTTCTGAGTTCAATTTGAGTACTTAATTTTCTATAAGAATTTTCACTAAATACAGATCAGGTTTCTTAAATATTTGTCCTAAAATATACATAGAAAAATGACAAATTAATAGATTGTAAGCAAAGTGAAGTCAATATCCGATTAACATAATGGTTAAAAAAAGACAGACAGAGAGGGTCACGCAGCATGAGAAGGAGAGGAGAAATGAGAACTAGCAGTTAGGAGACCCAAAATTGAGGTTGTCAACTACATTTTGCAAGAATGTGCAGAGTTCTGGTCCTCACAGTCAAGGTAAATAAATTTAAGCATTAATGTGCACTGAAAGATGACAGAAGAGCTGGAGAAGAGAAAGCCAATGATAGAAAAGGAGCCCAGCTACTCTGCGCTACCAGATCGACAAAACTTAAAAAGTTAAGAGAGGAAAATATTGCTGCCCATAAATATACTACAATAAACAGGAGGGAGGGAGAAGCACTGCTGTCTCAGGACCAGAGAACAAATAATTCCAAGGACAAACGTGTGTAAACTGATCATGCTACGTAAGAAAAAATGGTTTTAGTTATTCCACCCTTATATTCCTAGAGCATGTTTTCAAGTGAGATGATGGAACAAGAAATCTACTTTCAATTACTATTGTTTAGAATAAGTTCCATAAAACTGACTGCAGCGTGTTGTCCTGATGAAGCAGGGGACGGCAATTAATGACAGTATTTTCCAATCCCCTGTTCTTATTTTCTTTTATGACAATGGAGGAACCTATTTATCCCCTACATATGGATATTTGTGCGACTGAAGACGACACAAGGGCCAGAGAAGTCACTAAAAAAGCAAAGAAGACACAAGGATCCTCAAGTCCACCATCAAAGTCCAATTACTGTTCAGAATTTCACATATATGTGATAATAGCTTAAAAATGATGCTTGAAATCCTTCTAATTTTAGAGTATTTGAAGGTGGATGATTAGTTAAAACAACATTTATAAAGCAAAATCTTGATTAAAGATAACATTTAAAAACTAGATGGACTCTCAGGTGTTTATTGAATATTCATAGTGAGTCTTAATGAACATTTCCTGCAAAAGTTCTCTATGCCTTTCACATTTTCCAGAAGACAAAAACATTTTGCCACTGAATTTTTATTGCTTCATTTGTGAGTTATAAACATTTCTGCCTGATTTCGTTTGGTCTCAGAAGCAGATTGTGATTTCCATGGAAGTCATTAGGAGCACTCTACACTTCAAAACATCAGCCACCCCATTGAGTTCTAAATAGTATTCCAAGAAACTTCTCTTAATCCAAAATCATGGAAACCCTGCTGCAGCTGCTATTCAGTACTGAAGAGTCTAAAGTCACAAAGGAGTTTCTGACTGTGGAGAGTTGCCAGGGCTTCTTCAGCTCTGCCCCTGGGCAGCGCACAGGAGCCGGGCTCACTGCATCCCTCACCTTCCCCTGACACTACAGTATCAAATCTCCTCTGTTCAAGGGGATTTTCTTACCTAGCTGGTTCTCATCTGGAGATGAGAATGGGATAGCTGCACCAATTACTCTTGCTAAACCTGGGTCACCATGAAATAAAGACAAGACACAAGGATCATAAAGGTATTATTTAAGGAGAGGGGCTCTGTCACCTTTTCCTTCCTATTGCTGTGCAAGTGTCAGTCTGCTTCAGGGCAAGATTTTGCATATAAATCAATGCCGCAGGATGATTTTCCCAGATTAATTATTACTTATTAACTCAATTTCAAATATCAATTACTTTGTTTTCCAATGGCTGCTTAAACTAACCTGTACGTATATGTTACTTTTTATGAAATACAGATAGAAATACAGATAGAAAGCACTCATTCCCTCTTATTTATTTCAAATTGCCCATAATTCCTTTGCCACAGTTCCTTTAACATAGCCCTCATGTCTAATAACAGCTTGCTCATAGCTATAGAGCCTCTAGAAATACAGCACGTCCTTTATTTCTTTTGATACATCTAAGATCATTGCAACTTTCTGCATTATTTAGTAGCCATATAATTTGGAAATGCTAAGTGCTAGGTAAATGTGTATTACTATTTTGCCTCACTATGATGTTCACAGTACTTTCATTTTGATTTTTCACCTGCTATTGACTAAACCGTCACCCTACGCTGGCCTTAAGATTTACTCTTATGTTTACATAAGAGTTTTCAGTGTTTCAGATCCAGCTCCACAAGACCTTTGGTTTTGGGTAAGTATCCAGCTCCAGGTTTTAGGGTGGTTGTTCTTTTATTAATACAGTAATTACTTTATTTTTTTAATTCACTGCATTTTCCTCCAAAATCTGTCTGAGAGACAAAAAACAAATAATTCTTTCAAGAACATTAGTATTCTGGTCTGTTTTCCTGACTATCCTTTTAAGTCTGTTGTCTAACTACACACTATTTACTTGAGAAAAATGTGTAGAGAAAAGGCTCAGTCCCAAACCTGCACTGGTGTAAATCCGCACAACTTACTTGGAAGGAGTGACATTCTGCTGATCTGAATTAAAACCATAGCAGCTGACGATTTGGCCTAAACAGGTTAGCCATTCTACTTTTCTTAAGCCCATGCCTATAAAAAAAAAAAGCTAAAGGCTTTTCTAGTTTATCAGTAGACAATTTATTACTCCAAATAAGCATCAGCAAATTGCAAGCTCCTCCTGTGTTTCTGGCTACTACTCTAATGACACTAACTTTAGGAATACCTCATTTGCCTTCATCTGGCCACTGGAAAAGGCTCTCAACACCGAGCTTTTTGTATTTCTGTCCTACTAACTTCCCTTTGCACCTTCACATCGCCTTTACTCCCACTTGAGGCTATCAGCTCCTTTTCTCCTATTGCTGTTCTCATCAAGTACAGTAAGAGCCTTCAAAATTCTCTAACTCTAATTTGGCTCAGTAACATCAGGAGATGGCATTTTGTCTAATTTATATCCCATGAAATCGTAGTCACTGCAGTAAGTTGCACAGGATGCAAATCAACCCCCAACGAAGCTCACAAGCAAGTTTCTCATTACACACCAATACAGCTGACTTTTTCTCATTAACTAAACTCTGTAACTCTTTACTTCTAATAGCATCTGTTTTTTTCCTTGAAGAATATTATGCCCCATCCCTGGAGGTGTTCAAGGCCAAGTTAGATGGAGCCTTGAGCAGCCTGACCTAGTGGGAGGTGTCCCTGCACTTGGCAGCAGGGTTGGAATTAGATGATCTTTGAGGTCCCTTCGAGTTCAAACCATTCCATGATTCTATGGATATTCCTCAGGTGTTCGGTTCTGCTTGCTCGTTAACATTTTTTCTCTGAAAACAAACCTTTCTATTCCTTAGAGTGATACTGCAATTCATTGTTTCCCAACACCCTTCTCAACTCCTTTGCCCTTACCTTTACAATAATATTAATGAAAGACTAACAGCTTTGTTTGCCATCCTGCCTTGCCATACTACTATATATCAGAGCTTTCACAACATCTGCTTTGATATAGTGCACATCTAAACCTCTTTGCTTGCATTACCCTCATTAAGGAAACAATAATAAAAAACTGTTTGTTTTCAAGCAAACAGAAAAATTCAACACTATAAAATGCAACTGAGAGAGTCATCCGGCTATATCCATCCATCTCACTTAACTTGAACAAATTGAAACAATTACATCCACACACAGTGGATGTTCCAAAAAGATAGGCCTATTTTATAAACCAGTCCCAAAATATAATCTTGGGATGGCCTTTAAAATAGTGGCAGGAGTTAAGCATGGGAGATCGCTCAGAGTCAGAATGGAATTCACTATATTAGCGAGGTTTTTCATGCATCCCAGCAGCAGTTCTCGGCCTGCATACACTGCAGAGAACTTAAATCAGGAGCCTCTGAAGACATGTCAATGCACAGTGGCAGCAGCCCAAAGCTGTATAGAGAAAGATGCATTTTACAACATTCCTGTGAACAACATTTTAAATCAGACTATAAGCACTCATTGATAGGGACCATATTTTAGTCTGGTCCTAAGAGAAAGGTGAAGAACAACAGAGCTTTGATTGTGCCTAGACTGGGTGCGCAGTGCAAATAGCATTGATAAATGCTGCTCTAACACTCTGCTTTAAATAACTGTCTTCAGAAAGAGTAAAGATCTCCTGTCTAGACGAAAACTCTAATTTTTCTGTCTGGGCAGAAAAACAATTCAAATAGCGGTGAAGATTACAACGGAAAAGAGAGAAAAAGGAGAAAACAAAGAGTGGTAGCATATTTACTTCTTCCTGAGTACGAAGAAAAACTAAAAATATAAAATGAAAACTTCTTAAAATTATTTGGACTTTTGGAAGCACAGAAAAATCAGATCCTGTTGTAACCACAAGGCAACATCCATGATTTGTTCATCGCTACCTGCATCTTTGAACCAAAATCACACCATCCTCCAGAGTATCCAGCCTACCTCCCATGGTCCAAAAGAAAAGAAGTTCTTTCAGAACCAGTAAAGTTCACATATTCCTGCAAACTATGAGTCTGTTAAATGATTTATCTGAGAGAAACATTGTATTCAACATTCGGTATTTCATTCATCTCTTTGTAATGAGAAGTGAGCTCACATTTATACTAATGAAACTTTAATGACTGATGAATGACGAAAATGCATTTCTTATCTGATATCTATTGCAACTCTTCCAGCAATGCTGGTAATGTTTGGGTTTGCTCAGCTTCCTTTGGTGGTACATTACCAGGGCTCTGATAGATAGGATCCTGTCCAAAGTTATTCACATCATGGGCGGTTGTATCAGAATTCCTCATCAGATTCTTACGCTGCAATATCTTTTGGGAATGTACAAAATAAAGGTTCCTAAAATGGTTCTGTCATTACACATTTATCAGCTAACATTGCAGTGACTGTGCATGGATATGGCACAATCCTAATTCTTCCATAAGGATGTGGACCATGTATGCAGCTTGCTGCTCATTTTGTCTAATAGCAAAAATGAGTAGAGTATTACTGCACAACAGACTTTAAATAAGGTTGGGAGGTCAGCTTACTCCAGGATGCTGTAGTGAATGGACTGTAAAAAGCTCCTGCTACATGCAAAAGAGGGAAAAAAGGATATTATGATAGCCATACTCAATACAGTGTAGAACCAGAATTTTAAACACAGGCTGATGATTTGATTTCTCCATCAGAATTAAGTGTAACTGCAACTTAACTTGTGAGGCAGAACAATTGCTAGAACTCTTTTCCTGTCCTCTAAGGATTAAATAGTTTTTTAAAAGTCTCACTCCAGAAGAAAACAAGAAGATGTAAATATATTAATGCAGCAGTCCCATAACTATGAACAGCTGAGTAGTTCACATGGTGAAGGTGGTACCAGCTCGAGTCCCAGCATCACCACTTCTCTATTTAGCAGTCATATGACGTCATATCAGTGAAACAACTGTTTATTCCAGGTAAACAGGCAACTTCTGCTAGTGCAGTCATACACGGTGTTAGTAGTTACATATGAAAAGGTTACTTTCCCATTTCCTGTGTCTCCACTACCACATAACCACATCATTTTCTTTCTCCATGAAGTTGTCAGTGTTTGTGTGTAAGTCACAACAACAAAAAGTAAATATACGATATCCAGGGTGGTGGAATGTGGGAGACAAGGACTGAGAACATTCTTCTGACTAATTCAGATGGTACATTTCACTTCTCTGCTTCCTTGGAGGATACCCTTATGCCAGCTAGCTCCTCTGTTCTTAAGCAGTGCAGGGAAAGGTCATCTACATCCAACTCTCATATTGCCCTTAAATCCCACATCAGATGCTTTGACGCCTGCAAACTCTCAAAGAAATACTTGATCCTGAAAAAAAAAGTTTCAACAGGTTGGATGATATTTTTTGCACTAAAAACACACTTGGAAAAATTCCCAAACTATTTAAAATTATTTCTTAATTTTTGAAAGACTGATTGAAAGGAAAAAAAAAAAAGAAATGGCTCTACATTACATACAGAAGACATTACAGAAGATGTGTTTTAAAGCAGATGTAGAAGGGCGCCCCTTTGTCTATCAGCTAAGTTCTTATTAGAGTTAAGGTAGGATTTTTTTACAGTATAACAGAATTCTTCATAACCCTTCCAGGATAGATAAGTGTCTATCAGTGAAGGTTTCACATGCAGCAGTACCTGGACAATAGTTAATCATTTGTCTTTTAGAATTTTTGCTACAAAATCAGAATATTCATTTCCTTATTGGATGGGAGGGGCACAATAGCAGACTTTCAGGCAAATAGGAAACATTTGCTCAAAACTTAGGTGTGGGTTCTCTGTTACAGTCCTCTCTCTCTCTCAGCTCTCCCCAGGCTTCTCTGTCTGGCTGCTCTGGCAGGAGACCGGCTACTGTATCAGAATACTGAGAACTTAGAAATAATGGTAGTTAGAGAGGGAGGAGTGCTTCAAAAGCACTTCCATGACATCTCCATCTGTCTAGGACACCTGTAAGACGATTAGGATGAGTTGGAGTTTTGGACTCCAGCTGGAGTCTTTGAGGTTACCGGATCTCCAAACAAGAAGAAATGTGCAAACAAAAAATCCACTCGACACCTCAATAGCTGCACTTCACTAGACCACCTGGTCATTGTAAACCATCTTTTTGTGAGTTCCAGCCTCAAATTTGACAGATTAATACTTTGGAATGAAGCTACAGTTGACTGAAGCAGTCCTATTAGCGTGAGAAGCAGCAGCCCATCTGCTCACTCACAGGGGCCGTGGAAACCCATCACTTTTGCATACCTCGCTGCCTTCCAGTGAAATCAATATCTCTGTCCTAATAGTCAAAGCATTGCAGTCTGCTAAAGTGTTTGTGAAAGTAAAGAGCGTAAGCAATGGCTGCAAGCTCAGTGCAATATTTCCACAAAACTAAAATGCGCTCTGTGGAGAAGGATAATTTTTCAGTTTCTGTTACAGACAGAAATACCGCTGCTATAGCATCACAGTTCCAAACGGAGGTGAAGCAGCTGTAGCGAGAGCATTAGTTGTTTAGCCATACTGTGCAGACTGCCAAGTGCAGGTCATCCAGCTTTCCATAGCATACTCACTAGGTGCGAGACAGAGAGGAGTATAGCTATCCTATAAAGGGCCTCCAAAATCCAGGTCTCCAGGGGATCCCGAATGGTAATTAGGTTCAAAGGCCACTGGTCTTCAGAGAAAAGGAATACAATAATCTTACACCATAAAATTTAAAAAGAAACAAGGCCGTGAACGTGTCATGGCAACTCAGAAAGTCTCTGCTTTTCCTGTCAGCTTCTCAGCCAATACTCCAGTTATGTGAATGGCTACAGCACACATCAATAACTATTTTATCTGTATACGGTAGTAGAGTTTGGGGGTTTTTTTTAGCCACTGCTGTAATGTATTGATGTTTTACTGATGACATGATTGTGCTGTCATTGGTCAGACAAAGGTCCATGCAGCACAGCCCGTTATCTCTAACATTGATGGTTTAGGGGAAGAATATAAAGCCACACCAAGCCTATTTTATCTTTCCTCTGGCAAAAGCTTCAAACTACCTGAACCTACTGTTGTACTTTCATATTTTAAGGCCTCTCCCAAGACTTTCATTCATTAACCTGCTTTTATAATACTATATTTAATCCAGATAAATTTGTGCAATTCAAAACATTTTGGGGCAGCAAGACACACAGTTTAATTATGGACCGGAGAAAAAAGACTTTTTCTACTTGGTGTTAAATCCACTTCCAAATATTCTCCCCACTGAGAGAAACATTTACTGATCCTTTCCTACTCATTATCTGTTTTCTAGTTACTAATTTACATACTCTGTATTTCATATAACTTAGTTATCTCTCGTCCAGGATGAAGACTTCCTATCTAGTTTGTCATTTCTTGTATGGAACAGCTTCAAAAATGCAATAAACTGTTGTGGTCCTGATCTGTTCTCTGAGAGGGGAGAAGTGGCAGAACAGTATCTAAGAGTTAAGATGTAGACACTGAACACCAGACTGATATGGTCACAGATTTATCCAAAATTGCTCAGAAGTAATAACCACTGGTTCAGCACCCTTCATATTACATGGACAGATTAGGATGGATTTCTACAATGTCAAGTGCTCTGTGTTTATTACTGCTGGGCTTCATTTATCCTTTGATCTCTCGATCCCTTATTATTTCGAGATCGCAATACTCCTCTTCACAGCCATTTTAATTTTTACTACTGCAAATAATATCATACTCAGCAAATGCTGAAGTGCTACTTTTCCTAAGACTATTTATGAACAGGTGATGAGATTTCTCTGGGACGTTCCAGTAGTCTCCCTTCTCAGTGAAAATGTATTTATTCCTCTTTTTTTTTGTTTTAGGTCTTTTATTACTGTGCGAGTTTTCTTTTTATCTTTTTAGTTCTTTTAAAAGCTTTCAGTGAAAGACCTCATTTGAACTTTTTAGAAATCCAAATGTAATTCTATATCTTAAGGCATTTTCTAAGTATTTACGTCTTTAGCCACTAGGTTTTCTTCCAGATAATAATTTCATCAATGATAACCCTATAGTATCATGCTACATCTGCAACAAGCAGATAGGAATAGAAAAAAGCTACTTTTTGTCGTCTTAGAGAAAATACAGCTATTTTTCATGAAAAATAATTTGTAGTGCACTGTGATAATATTAGGGGTTACAAAGTTTTTTTTTCAAAGCGGAGCATGATTTCCTTTCCTCATCATGACATATATTTACATATAGCATCAGTTAAGACCTGGTGGGTCTTAAAAAACAGAATAATTTATTTCCCTGAATGGTGGCAGAGAAACCCTCCCTCAAATTAGGTCGGTTTTCCTTCATTCTTTTCCCTCCCTCCCAACATATGCCATTTAAACCTTCCCACAACAGGAGCTACAACAATACAGAATTTAAATGGTAGCCATGGCTTCTGGAAACTGTCCGAGCAATACCTCCTTTCACAACGAAGGAAAATTACACAATAATACAGAAAAATGTGAGAAAGAAATATCTTCAAACTGTATGGAAAAACAATGTATTTTCCACTTAAAAAGCAAGGAAGGCAAACCGTACTTAGCCTTGGGAGAAAGAACAAAACCTGCAGGAGCAAAAGATATAAGGTGTGTCAGTCTGCCAAGGAATTAGAACTAGACAATAACAGAAGATGGAAGTACTATCTAAAACACTCCCATGGCCAGTATGAACCAGTTTCTAGATAGAGATAAGAGAGCTGGTGTATTAACTGTTAACACGTCCCTGCTTCGTCATGCCAACAGTATAAAGGAAAATGAAACAGTGACCTGCTACAAAATATGAACTGTACCACTTAGAGGATCTTGAATGGATTCTCAGCAGCTCTGCTTTATAGTGAGCCAGTGTTTTATTTCTAACCACTTTAGAACTGTAATGTGCAGATGGAAGTGCATTCTACAGCCCCGCTTTGCTTTATTTTTTGTTTCAGACACTGCTGTTCCATGGCAAAATGTGTATCCAGGGGACTGCAAACAAACCAGTGAAAGCCCCACACAAAAAAGTCCACATTTGGTTTTTAATTTTGTAAATGCTGAAAACGCTCTGAATACACATTCTACTCTACACAGCCATTCTACAGGGCAGACAGATTTTATCCAGCTGGGCTATAAATGAGGCCATAGTCACGGCTCAGTAAAATGTGGCAGGTCCTTATTCTGCTAACATGAGTGATGTCCTTAGGTGTTCCCTAAAGACAGCACTTTCTCTTGACAAAAATTGCAGTCGCTCGGACACTTGTTGCTAAGGTTGTGAAAGGCAGCAAGTAATTGCTTCTAAAATGCACAAAATCCCAAGAAGTGTGCTGAGTAACAGCGCTACTTAAAGCCATCGAGTATGTACAGATTCCTGGTACTCTCCAAGATTACCAAGTGAACTGGCAGATCCCAACAAATTTTTGATATCTAAAAGCTAGGAAACTGCTTAAATATTGATGTATTCATTATGAAAACATCTTTGAGGCATTTGCTTCCAATTAATGTTAGTGCTTTAGCACAATCAGTTTTCCTCATTATATTCCAATGGGATGGCTATGTGAATGACTGAACACGATTATGGAAATGTTGGCTTGCATTCCCTGAAACGGGTGTTCGTAAGGAGGCTGTCAATCGGAAATATTTGGAAATCCATCAGAGGTTCAAGAACATTTTAAAAGGACATCTGTGTACAAGAAGCAATCAAAATCAACAGTATTATCACACAGGCGCATTGGATAACGCAGCAGAGGTGCGGTCGGTGAGCGTTATGTTGCATTAACAATATAAGGTTCAGCTGTGTAATACCATTGCTTGTCCTAACTGTATGGTTATAAAAGGAAAGGATAACAAATAACAAATATGAACCTAAAGCTAAATCATGAGGCTGCATCACGATCAGCTGGATATCAAAAAGGGAACAATTTGTTTTCAGAAGCCAAAAGGCTAAACACAAGATCTGTTATTAAAGAGTGTTTGAGTACAAAAACCAAAGGCTTTCCTGGCACAGACGCGGCAGAAATCGTAGCTGTGTCTATCATCCAAGTGGCTTGTTTCAGAAATGAATTCTATAAATTTTCAAACAGCTGCACAGGACTTAGCTTCACAAATCTATTAAAGTAAATAAAGCATGGTCACTGCCTGTCTACTCATCTAGTTGGACTTTTTTTTAGCTTGCTGCTAGATTTATTCATATTGCTGCAATTGACTTATTTTGAATTATTCTCATTAAACAAGTGGCTTACAAATATTTCATTGTGAAAGGACAGAAGGCTCGATTCAAGCTTTCTAATACGTTTTAGCCAGCATTCATCTCCGATAATCAGCAATACCCTTTAAATTACAATCCCAGCTAGTTTATACACACTGAACTGCTCACTGCAACCGAGGAGTTTCATCAGCGGAGAGTTCATTTTGCCTTGAGCAGCTTTCTGATATGCTCCGATGCATAGGGTGGAAATAGCTTACCTTAGCCCATGCAACAAGGATGTCTGTTCTTCTGTTGCAACAACACGGTAAATTTCTCTGATATGCTGCTGCTGACTGTAGCGAGAATACCTTGCTACTGAGGTCATAGTAAATATAGTATGTATTTACTATATAAAATAAACTATACATACTATGTATGTATGTAATTAAGTAGTACTAGATAAACTTTGAGACCCGAAAACTTAGGTTTTTTTGCTTTTATGGTCCGTGCTGCGCTCAACCTGTGACAGAACAGGGAATGTTGGATTGTAAGGTTGTGAACAACAACAACAACAAAAAAAGCAAAAGGGGGGGAAAACATATTTTAAGTTTTAGGGGAGGGGTGGTGGTTTGTTTTTTAAAATTATTATTTGTATTTTCACAAAAATCTGCCTATTTCCAATATACAACACTGTTAGCTTGCAAAAATAATACCTGAAATTTGACTCTAAAAGGTTTAAGGATTTCTGACTATCAGGCAACAGACAAATTCCAATCAATGAAATTTTAAAGCCATTTGAATGATGTTGAAAAATGCAACTATTTTTGACACCAGTTTAAAACAGATCAAGTTCTGCAGTTTGCAACTGTGCAATTATTGCAGTGAAAAGCAAAGCTAAAACCCAAGAAAGACATACAGGATATTTTACATGGTCCTGCTGCAGCCATTTTTGTATACAATGGTCAACACTTTTTATTATTTCTCATAAGACAAGAATTCTGCATTCATAATTTAGTTTGTAAATGATAACATCTGTGAGAGCAGATGTTTTTCTCATAAAGAAAGCCTAAATGAGTTAAATTCAAAAAGACAGAAAAAGGAAACCAGGCTGATTTATGTATCCAACTAAACCATAAAACTTCAAATATCTGAGGGGTATAGAGTTATTACATTCAGGTGTTCCTCTAGCAGATATTATTGTAGAAATGCATATACCACTGTATGCCTTAGCTAGCTGTTCAACTAATAATATAAAATAAAAGGAAACACAAAAACCTGATGGAGACTTTGACAGATTGGTACAAACAAGGGAAAGAAGGTATGAACACAGAGACCATGTTGGTAAGAACTCATTAATGTGAAATTAAAACATGAAATATGAGAAGGGAGAACATGTCTGTACCTGTTCCAGCCACAAAGGCAAGAAAGGCTTTACTACTGAATGGTATTTTGTGTGAATCAGTCTGGTTTCTTTCCATTCTCATGCTCCTACTTAACTGAAAAACAGGCGGTTTTCTCAGGACATTTTTGGTTGGCTGGGTGTCAGAAATGTTTTCTTTAATGGGAGAGGGACAGAGTTCAAGCTTGAATATTAAAATAAGTGCCTCTGTAAGATGTTTTCTGACATATTTCTATGACCTCCAATCCATTTAGGCAAACAGGAAAGCACACGGTGGGCGACTTCACCAGTGATCCCAGACTGAACTATATCTTAATGAACTATGTTCTACAGGACTTTATTATTTCTCATCAAGATCAGAGGAACTACTGAAAATAAAAAGTTGATGTTTTCTGTCTGATACATACTTACTTCCTGTTATAATCAATGTCTTTGGGACTTAACCCCTCTTTCATACTTGCTTTGCTTCAAGTAGACTGACCCTTAATATAAAGGAATGTAAGTGCAAACAATCGCCGCTATACAACACATCCAGGTGCGGTACCCTCAGAGCAGGTCCTTATACCCAGAACTACACAGCTTACACGATCGGAAGCATTTCAGAAAGAAGCAGTTAAGGACCACAACGTACGTAAGAGTAGACACAGGAGAGCCACTTGCTGAGGTGCCTTTTTAGGTTATCAATGCCAAGAAGATATGAAACACATCAGTATTTGCGGAGAGGTCTGCCAGGGACTCTTCAGCCCAGATTTTGCCATGAGAATTAGCAACGCTTTGCGGAAACTGAATCTAACAGAAATGAAAAAGAAGAAAAAAAAAAGTTTGCAGCCATGGTCAATCTGAGGTGTAATAAAGAAACACTTGCGCTAACGTATTAAGTAAGCACTGACAGGATGAGCTGAGAAAGACAGCCCATCCAGCTAGGAAGCTAAAAATATCCAAAGGTGTGAATAATATCCTCTGCTGCACAACAGACATAGCAATCAGCAGCTACTCAGGGGAGTGTGTCTCTCTCAAGGCAATGAAGACTCTTCCTAGCAGTGAACACTTGCAGGCTAGCAGCCCCCATTATGTAGGACAAGGGTCCTGAATCCAAGGTGGGAATGATGTTCATGAGAAATCCTCCTCATTAGAGGTAAATACGCTTATTGGTTCATGAACCCCAGTTACAAGTTGCAGGCTACAATGTCGGGTAATTCACCTCCCAGGAACAGAGCCAGATCTGTATAAAGTTGCTGAAACTGAAAACCTGAAGAATGCTGATGGATGCAGAAAAGCTTACTGGCGGAACTTGAAAGAATTTATATAAAGGATAGGATGGAAGCTAGAAATAATCAAATATGAAATAGCAAGGAACAGTTCTACATAAGAGAAAGAGTTTTATAAAGAAACAAAACAAAACCACTTGTATGTGTTTTCCTCCAGCCATCTAAGTAATAAGATGGGGAACCAGACTCCCTAACTAACTAGCTTGCTTTCACACTTCTAACTGGTAGTAGCAAATATGGGCATAATGAGCATACAGGACACCTAGAGCAAAGAAGACAATCGGAGCCACTGTAACATGAAAGTCAAAGCATATCTGAAAGATGGAATAAATTACACCAAAGAGCAAGCAATGCCATATGTCACAGAACAGTTTAAAATATATCAGCTGAGTTGTCTAGCTGGTTCAACAAGATGGGATCCCAGGGAACTGACATTCTGGGGAAAGTAAAGAAATATACTGTTAACATCATATTATCAACTATGCAACAACAATGGGGAAAGGAAAACTTCAATTATGCCCAGTGGAGAGTAAAGTCCTGAGACGGGTTGTCAGGAATCATCATTTCATGGTCAGACGGGCAACTCAGACAGGAGGGTGCAACTATTTGCTTAGTTAGAAGCACTGCACTGGACCAGGCTTTTCCTTTCTATTTTTCTAAATGACAAATAAAATTCTTACAGGTAGTATGAAGAGTATTCAAAGAAAAGTTTTTTTCACATATAAATTGTGCCTTCTAAAAACTTATAAAAGAGACCAAAAGAACCTGATGCTGCTAAACAGCAGAGTTGTAGGTTCTACGTCCAAATGAAGAAACCAGAGAGGATCATAAACTCTGGCAGGTATAATGTATACGGGCACACCAAAAAAAAAAGGTGTTTGGGAAACAGCTTAAAAAAGGCATAAAAAATACATGAGTAAGAACACTGTTGAGAATCTGTAGGGTCAAAAAATGTTGGAAATATAACGGAAGTGCTTAGAGAAGATAAAGGCATAACAGAAAAAATTAAACACATTTCTTGCTTGTTTGGGTTTTTTTTTTGGTGAAGGAATGTCTCTCTCTACAGTGGTACAGGAGAGTGCCTATCTCAAATTAAAATTAACGATAGAAGATTTTTCAAGGCTTTCAAATGGGCCAATGAGCAGTAATAAACTACTAGAACCACAAGATAACTGCCATAGCATAAAGGAACTCAAGACTTAAATACTAATGGTGCTAAGCAACCTCTGGCTTAAACTTGCTTTGATGCTAAAGGAGATCTAGGCAATCACAGCCCAGTAAAGTCAGGGAAATCGGTGGAAGCTGTTTTAAAGAACTGGTCTTATAGACAAGTATATTTATTGGCAATGAAAGAAATAGATTTTGTGAAGGACATCACGTCTGATCAAAATATTTTCTACAGGCATCAGTAGGTATACTGATAACAGAAATCCAGGCTATATTGGTATACTCAAAGGCATTTGACAAGTCCTTAGCCAAAATATCTTAAAGAAACAGTTGGTATAAAATAAGAAAGTCTTGAAACAGATAAACCAACAGTTAAAAAGCAGTAAAATAAATTTTTAGAGCACAAGGAGGTGATTAAGTTGACAGACGAAGTTTAACAGGCAAAACAGATTAGCAGGGAAACACTGACAGAGGTGACATGGTTCACTTTATCGCCCTCAGGGTTCCAGACAGCCTGACCTCTGTTCTTATCTGTCGAGCACCAAGTGCATAGGGCGCACTCTCAGGAGCGAATAGATGCATCTGTACAGATAGTTCCCTTTCATCTTCAAAGGCAGATTCTATGCATATGGAGATGACATTTATCAACTGATTTTTTTGACAAGAGGTAAAGATTTAAATTCCTGATGACTAGTGACAAAAACACTTTGGAAATAGTTTTTCCTGCCATAAAGGCTGGTCAGGTATTTTCGGTTAAAAATATTCGATTGGTAATAAAAGAGTGAAAAAAAGAAGAATGAATTTATATTTCAATTCAACTGTTATCTTAATTTTATCCTACAAATTTTTATTAAAGTGAAGAAATAAAAGTACTCCATCCACAGAGAGATGCTGCATATTAGGCCTGAATGACATTTCAGTTTTTTCAGAGCTAATATTCACAGTGAATTTTAGATGAGTTAGCTTAAGTAGGGAAAATCATCCCAGTTTGATTCTTATTATTCCTTCTACACATTCCTTCTCCATCTCAATTAGCCTTTCTTTCATGATCAAAACTGTGCTTTGTGTATCTCCGGATTTTAGATACCCCGACAACTGCTTGTTCAGCACACCACTTTGCTTCAGTTTCCTGGCAGTGCTCCATGTAAAAGATGAGTAGGTGCAGGAGAGGATAGAAGATGTACACATTGCCTGCTCCGATGGCCTTCACCACCCACGTGTGGCCATAAGGCTGGATCAGATTGTGGAGGGATGGATGGTGTCGTCCCACAGGCTCTCCTCTGCTATAAAACTGAAGTTGGTAGCTGACAGCGCTGGGAATGAACGAGGCTATATTCTTTCCCTCCTCACCCCTGAACTGGCAAAATTCAATTTAACCGCTGTTGCTGAAAAGTCTCAAGCTACCTCCTCTGAAAAATTCTTAGGTTGCTATGAGGTCACACACAGTGGGCCCTAAAAGGAGAAAGGTGCTTCCGACCGCTGTAGAAACAGTAACTGCTTCCACCTTCTCCCACAGATCAGTATCACCATAGCTCAAGCAGGTATTTAACTGTCCCCACTATGCACAATCTCTCCACTGGAGAAAAGCATGAAGAACTGCAGAAGACTATTCTTTTTTTTCCATTCCAGAGGTTTAATTCACATACAACATGCAGGCAGGAAGTCCTCCAGCAGGACAAAACTACTGAAAGCACTTCTGTAGTTAAAGTAGCACAGGATAACACCCCTACCCCCCAGCTAGTTACTGCACCCATGGAAACAGCTTCTTCTGCTCTACTGGCTTATGCATCAGCCTCCTAATATGTTTTTAATATATTCTTGTAATAGTTACCTGAAATAACACATCTTTAGCTGTGCATCAGCTGTTGAGGAGCCTGGCTGCTGTAATCCCCTCTAAGGCTGTTTTAGCATGAGGAAACCAGTCTTTTCATGTAATATACTATCCACAACACTACTTATACTGAGAGTGATACAGTGGTAAGGATAATTGCTTTTCACTGAAATGCTGTGTTTCATTTGATTTAAAACATTTTAAGACAAGCCAGTCTAACTGGAGAGGGTACTTATAATTAAGCTACTCATAGCGTCACTTGAATCTAAGCCCCAGCTGTAGGACTTAAAATCTATTTCTTAAGCTTGTCAAAACCTGGAGCATCTGTTCAAGGCATTTGTACTTTCAAAGAGTTTGATGCCTTATTCCAAATATATGTGTGATAGATGTTGATGGTTATTTCAGGGACAGCAACGAAGTTCTTTATGTGAGTTCCTAAGCAGGAGGCTTTTTTAATTATCATTTTTAATTTTTTTTTAAATTATTCTCTTATAAGAAAGAAGTTTGAAGAAAAGCATTTGAAGATTCTCCCAAATAGCTACAGTCATAGTAAAGCTTAATGTAATCCAATGCGGTTAACACTACTGGCATTAACAAAGAAAAATGCATCGCTGCAGGTAGATATGTCACTCTGGAGTTGTCTGCTGTAGAAGAAAAGTTTCAATCTAGTAAAACAGAAAGGCTTATCTCAGAGGCCCTGAAAGAAACAGAGGCACACTCCAGAGGGAGTTATGATTTAATGGCAGTTCCAATAGTTTTGATGAGATTGCCTGAAATATCAGAATTTCTGTCAAATATTGCTCTGTTGCCAACCATATCCTACTGGGTGAATCTACTAAAGCTTAAGAATTTCTCTAAGGAATTAACAGGAAATAATGATGACTGGTAGAGCACTGCAACCTAGGCTTTTCCAAAATGAAAACATTGAATATGAAGAAATCCTTTTTGCCATGTGAGCCTATAAAAAGCAGTGGAAACCCCAAATCTAGAGGTGTTTAAATCTAGTAGTGGATGGTAGCTATCATACCCACCTAAGCAGAAAACAAGTCAGAATATTAATAGATTAACTCTGTTACATCATCTTAAACACAAAGAAGGGCAAATGTACAAAGTAGGTGTGCTTTTATTTGAGCAATAAGGGAGGGAGCTTCTAGCTACACAAATCAAACTACAACACAGAAGCAATATGATTTAAGCATTCTATTACAGCAGTATTTATACCATTAGTATACCGCTGTATTAGTGACTGATTTTTAGTTACTACATCTACAATACTTCTGTCACTCCTCAGTTATGAAAATTCTGTAAGCCCTTAAATTACCTGACCATTTATCCTGCTTTCACTACTGTCACATTATCACAAATAATGTCACTGAGCAAAACTTTCTCACCCAAGTTTTTAATGCTCCTCTCTACTTTCTATTTTAAAGATAGAGAAAACAGAGAAATTTGTTTATTGTTATTTAACAAGCCAGGATCCAACTACACTCAATTGAGGCTCCCAACACTGTATAATAGACTATCCATCTGAGCAAACAGCTCAGGATACAGCTGAGCAAGACTTGAAAGGAACGTGCTATCTCTTGATAGCAAGTAGATAAATGTATTGCCTTCTGCTGCCCTGGCAGGTCACATTTGGAAAATGAGCTTGTGTCCACATGCAGACAAGTGGAGGATCAGTGCTGCACTGCGCTTTAGCAACCTATTCAGTTTTTCCCAGAGTTATTTAGTCCTCTCCAGTGTGTATGTTAGAGGGTCTATAACAAAGCTTTATAATGGATGAAGGTTAGCACTGTGGTGAAGCCTTAGAGAACTACTTTCTCTGAGGGAAGAAAGCAACATAGATTCCGCTGTGCTAACCTTGTGAATAATTTCGCTTGGCAGGACTTCCTATGGATTAAGAAGAAATTACCCTACTGTGCTATTTCTGATAATTGTAATTCCATTGCTGTCTCAGATAACCTACACAACCTCTGAAGTCTCTATAAAGAAGACACAGTTCACTATTAAATTATTCACAATTTGAGCCTAGTAAATTATCGAGATGACATTTGAGTTTGGAGTGCCTTTTTTTTTTTTTTGCAACTGAGTCTGATTGCTCTCGCTCACTGGCATGTTCATGTAATTTTATCTTTATTTTTACTGAGTAATTGCATGATTAAGTTCCAAGACATATAGCATGCACCACAGTCCTCATCATGCGAAAGAGGCAGACAAGAACAATGTTGAACATGAATACATGCTACTATTATAAAAGTCGTTTGCTCACAATGAATTAGGTTTAGAAAAGCAAGAGTACGTGCTAGAGAAAAATTTTTGTATTGTTCAGTCTATAATATTTTGATACCTCAAGAGTGGCTAATGCTATGCTATATTTGGCAGCTATTAAGTCTTGAGGCCATAATGGGATTTCTTGGCACAACAAGGTTATTTCACAAAGACATTTTTTCAGCAAAAATCATCGCTATGTCACTCAGGAAAATATGCTGACATTAAGTGGTGTTTAGAAAACAATTCAACAATTCAGTGCTTCCATGGCAAATGCATTCCTTACAAAAACATGAAAACCAGAAAAACAAGGATCTTGTTCAATCTCTGACTTTCTGATATAAGCTATCCAATGAATATTCTTTGTACAGGGAAGGCAAACTATAAAAAAAAACCCCAACCAATTAGAGTATAATCTGTAATTGTATAAATAAGGCTAATTACACAGAAGGGAAATCTTTTCAGTTCAGTAAAATCAGATGCTGAATGTTCCTCCCATTCATACAAATAACTTCCATACCATGCAAACAAACAAATGCATGAAAACCAGTGAGCTAATCAAGCTGATTCTTCTATAAAGAACCTCCTTGCTCTACAAGGAAAAAAAAAAAATAATTACTTTTTCATATACTTAAGACCCACGCAGAAGCTAGTATAGCTAGGGACTGCGCTTTGTAATGAAGGACATGGGAGAAGCAGAATAGAAAGTAATTGCAAATTGACATTGTTCTCTAGATGTAGCAGCAAAAACAACCAGCAGGCAGTTTCAGAGCCATGCTGGCTGCACAGAACAAGATATTTCAGCAAGACTTAGTGTGAACGTGCCCGCCAAGTTACTTCTACTGAGGATCCCAAAATGAGAGTATATGTTCCTTTACACATGGGATCTGGATCACAGGTAAGGTTCAGCCCTACCCTGACTGCTCTCAAAAAACAACTCCCTACAACACATCGTCATCATCAACAGCAAGCCCATGCCTTGAATACTATAATGGATCTTCATCATAGAACGGAGAGAAAAATTGGCATCATTGAAGAATCGTGCCCTTGCAGCTGTTTGCTGCACTCCAAGCAGGAGGCACAATGAGAGTTTAGAAACTGCAATACTTCCACTAACAGATGTGATGCCAACATTTGCATTAAGAGGCCAAAGGATTAAGGGACTAAAATTAAACCGCATTTACTGTGGCAACACATTCAACGTACATGTGATCACTTAATTGTTAAATTGAACATTAAATAACAAGATTTGTTAAAGTGCTTTTTACATTGTTACATTTTTTCCACTCATGATCTTGCACTGCGTGTGTATACGTGTTTTAGCATTCGCTGGATATCACTACGTTATTTCTTTGACTGTTACACTGTAGCTGCATGAGTACAGAAGAACTACTGTATAACGAGAGTGAAATTTGATTGTTTAAAATACTATTCCAATAATTAAGTTTGGATTCTATAAATTCTACAAGAAAATAGTTAATACTCTTCAGAATGTCTTTCATACAACACTTGCATTCTAAGTGCAAGTGCAGAATACTATCAGTATTTCTGCTATGTATCTTCCATATAATAAACTAGAAATCCTGATAACTTTCTCTTCAAGGCAGATGAAAAAAACATTTATATGACTTGAATGACTACTACATTTCTAGTAATTGTATTTAATAACAAGGAAACTGATCACTTCCACATGAAAGCATCTTAATACTAAGCGAACCTCTTGCCTTTGAATATTCCAGTTTCTGCCTCCACCAAGTTTCAAGGCTTGTTTGATTTGATATCTTCTGACTTTGGCAAAAGTACTATAAAAGCAGTATAAATTACACCGGATTTCTAGAGAGGACTACCAGCTGCCAGAACTATTAAGAGCTATCGCTGAATTGTGGCAAGTAGTATCTGCAATAGGAGGTTACGCAGAGCACACTGGAAGTCAGACCACTCAGCACGGAAAATAGTAAGAGGTCTCATAAAATAGGATGTAAGCACAGTCTGGTCACTGGTAAAAGCTAGTTTTCATTGGGCAGTTAAATGAGCACAGTATACACTTACTGCCCAGGTTTTCAAATTTCAGCAGCGCATTGCCACCACTACCCTTCCCGGACCAAGTGCTCCTATGCCGTTGGTGACAGACAACAACCGATATGCTTGGTTTCCATAATGCTATTTTTTGCTTACAGCCTGACTGATGGACCAGACAGATTTCACAAGATGTAACAAGCCTTGAAAATTGCTCTGAAAATGGACAGCTATTCCTGGATGGTAGTATGACAACATGAAGGCATACCTAAAGTGACATATTACTGGCTATACAAGAGTCTCTGACAGCACGAATCTGTGAAAAAGCAACATGCTTTTTGTGACCACTGGTGAGTGTTACTGCTCTCAGCATGTTATCTTTGGTAAATTCTCCTTTCCTACGTACAAGGAATGAGGGGGAAAACAGAACTAACATTATCCACTCTGGTCCTGTCTCATAACTCATTTCGTATTCCCTTTTCCTCCTTCTAGCAATCATGGGACAAGATTAAAACTGTGATGTCAGGCTTTGGCCAGATCTTGGTGACTCACAACAAAGAATAAAGTATTGTTTGCAAATGCAGAAACATGTCAGTGAGATAGGCTGAGGCTGTTCTTCAGGGACACAACTTGAACAGAACAGGGGAGATACCCCTCTACTGCCAGCCCAAAGCTAATCTGTAGATTTCTTCACTCCATATCAAGTCTGCCAAAAATCATTGCCTTACCCTTCTGGGCAGATTCAGATTTCCAGGGAAATCCACATGGAGTCAGGTACCATCCAGTGGGAACAAAGTTAAATATTATTTCTGTCTCTGTAGGGGATTCATCTGATTGTTCATGGAGCTGAAGAGCGTAATGATAAAGGTTTATCTAGCATACAAGACTCAACTCTCAATTCATAAGACATTCAACTTGACATAGCAGCATTTTTTCAATTTACTTTACCCAAGAAATGACTCAAAACTGTAAATGAATCAGCTTTAGAGCTCCTACATCAGATGCAAAAACATGCAACGCACTGCATAAATCAAAACATTCAAGATAAATCTTCCAGATAATGCCTTGTCCAGTCTTGCCATTGTATTGTTATGCCCGACCCAACGTTATTTGCTCTTCTACTCTTCCAGCTCTTCTGCATTGACGTGGTACTGGAAGAGAAAGTTGCTTTCTAATAGCAGACACCCATCTGTTGATTGTGTACAGACCTTTGAACACATCTGTAAACTACATCACAGTATTGAGAGAGACAGCGTTGCTTAAATGCGCTAATAATTTACCAGGTATATTGCAGAGGTGACTAATGATTTCTTGTAAACTGCTGATGCCTCCCTAGCCACACAATTAGCTCACCAAGCTGCTCTAATAGAAAATGATGGGATCCTGCTGGGGACTAGAAAGGAACTGGCAGAATGTCTGTTCTCTTATGTACTGTTCTTGAGCAGCTTAATTTATGGGCCTGGTTTAGGTCAGTGCTGCTTAGAGACACAAAAGAAACTGTCAACAGTTTTTACCTGGGATTTTGTAAGAGCCTGTTTTCACTTAGGAGATTTGTCTACTATTGGTTATAATGATATCCTCTCCTCCCCTCTCATTTCCTCACCTCAGCCTCTACCTGCTATTTGCTTATGATGATAAATATTCACAAACCTAGGCCTAGTGACTGATTTTTTTTTTCAGATTGCAGCATGCGTATATAAACTATAGTTTTATGCATAATTTTTTGTTGGCACCTCTGAGTGCACTTACTTTAATAGGAATATAAATGCCTTTTTGATGACCAGGTAATTTAAAGACCACCGGGAGGTACACAATACATTATGCCAAGAATGAAAAACCTCAAGACCAAAACAAACTGGGCATTTTCAGAGTCTGGTGTAAGCAAAGACTTTGGCAGCTGGGTTTTAATTGAAAGTTTTTAAAAGGTTAACTGTCAGCCTGGGCTGTAAATAACAGAAACAAAACAAGATGTTCCCTGTGGCCCACATCTGATTTATTTACAACAAATGAAGGACTACATGCTGCTGAAATCATCTTCCTTCCTTCAGTAATCTTGGTAAACATGTTTTCATCAAGAGTTTCTATTTTTCTTGGAATGGATATATGCGATAATTGTTTTGAAAAAGAGATACCTGGTAGAATCAGCTGTTCAGGTGTCATAGCAAGGGCACTAAGACTGCATTCGAGAGAACAACAGCCTAGTAGAAACTTGATTTTGCCTCTCCTATGTCCAGAGAATGCAGCAAACTTCTAAAACCTAAATCTAATTATGCCACTGAACTGGTCCCAGAAAGCAAATTATGGAAAGGGAAGAAGCACAGATCAAACGCTTTCAGTGCTCTATAATTGGGGGGGGAGGGGGCAGTGGGAGAAAATCTTAGCACTACACACTGTGTTGAGTTCACAATGAGCTGCTGCATTCAACACTTTCTCATGAACATGTATCTAGGGTTAAGCCCTACACATCAGTGCCAAGAACCTGATCAAACACGTATATCCTCTTGCCAGGCAATGTGGAAGGAAAATTCTGTCCTATAGACTGTCCTCAGGAATAAAAATGGAAACAGCTATATCCTAATAGTCCATTCCTCATCGTTTATTCCTCAGAACTGCTCTCACAAGCTGAATCCCAACAAAATAACGCTGTCAGGAGATGCTTTTTCTGTCTTCTGCAGTCTGGTAAAGGAGAGGAAGAATTAATCTCTGCATCCAAAGCAACTTCTGACAGAAGATAGTCATGCAGTGCCCAGGCAGTCACAGACTGCTATGAATATCCCAATTACTAATCTGATTGAAATGAGAATGCTGTAAAAAGAAAAGAGAGAAAAATGTTGTGTGCTATGCAGCACAGAGCTGAATGAAGATTGACCATCTGTTCGTACTAGATATTTCCCACCGGTTTTAGAGACAAGCTACTCACTAGCAATATGTTTAACAATTCAAGAAGTCCCATAAATGCCCTTCCTTTATTCTTTATTATTCCACTGAAGAGAGCAAGTAGTGCCATTTTCTATCCCTGAAAAGAGTGAAGGGTGCTGGGATGTTGATGGTGATTGTTAAACACGTCTAGATTCAAGGTCCCTGCAGAAGTTTTGCCACTCCCCAACATAAGCAAAAGCACATGCAAATTCATAGGGTCCCTTCAAGGCACAACTCCAACTTTTAAATACAAAAATAAAGGTATTGTATCTAGCGTAGGACTTGCAAAGAAGGAAAATAGTGCTGCCTGACCTCCAACAGTTGATCTAAAACTTTTTCAGCTTTCTGTGAATCTTCCAGTCTCTTGTATCTCTTGTCCTACTGCTACAGAACTATGGAGGGACCAGAATAAAGCATGTTCTGTGCAGAATCTATTCAACACAGAGAGCTGATGCCTCTATCTGTAGAATATTTATCTGTGAATTATAGCGATTACCTGGCAGCTGTTTGGCCTGAATATTACTTAGTTTATTGGACACACTGCACTTCTTTCTGTTTCAATCTAAGGTTTTGTAATTTGAATAGAACTTTTATAGCCTTTGGGTCTGAAAACTAATTTTCGTTCAAACCTGTATGGCGTTTGCAACAGCAACATGATCAGTAGTCTAAAAACTTAATATAACAATAGTATCATCCTCCATTTTCTGATAGCAAATGTGTGAGCATTGACTACAAGATGAGATTCACAGTGGATTTTCATTTTGGTTTGTACCTCAAAAGAGAGGAAAGCTGGCTGGATTTCGGTCTAAGACTATGATCAAAAGGGGCATAGAAGAGAGAGCATACTTAAGGTTCTTCTTAATTAGTAAAGCTGAACAGAACATGCTGACTTAAGAATTACAGTCATCCAACACAGATTTTTTCTTATACGTGAGATTCTTAGACAGAAAAAAGATGTTAACAGAGGTCAGTGAAAGCACCAGTTGAAAGTTTTCACCAGATAAAATAATAAAATAGAAAAGTCATAGCAAAGACTAGCATTTTTTATTTCTGATATTGTTTCAAAAAGATTTTTTTGTCTGGAAGACATGCAGTGCAAAAGTTTCTGAAAGAACTTCCATCCTCTTATTATTTTGAAGAAGTCTCTGATATTTTCAGCCAACTTGAGATATGGGTAAGGATGTGAAAAGGACATTTGATCAGCACCACAACTGCTGTTGAGACCTTATTTGGTCAGAGAGTCTTTAGGGGCTTAAACTTCCTTACAACCACCACAAAGAGATTTCTGTGGTTCTTCCAAAACAGCAGTGACAAACTACTTATCATAACAATTGTAAGAAAATAATTTGAGAGAAAAAATAGCTAATGAAAAAGAGATAAGACTGCAGTATTGCTAAACCAGTAAAGGCTATTTCAAGGCAGCCAGAGATACAATATACATTACTTTTTGGGTGTAGTTTATTAGGGGAAGTAAGGGCGACTTCAAGTTTCTTTTGCGAGAATAGGTGATGTTCGCCTAAGATGTATCATGACTACTTGTTTTCACTAAAAGTATAGACAGACTTTTAAATGCTTGTTACTCTAATTTTATCTAGAAAATCCAACTACAAATTGGAAGAGAGATCTTGACTAGTAATATAGTATTTATATTTATTTTCACCACAAAGTGAAATTAGAAGACTATGTACTGTTTTATAAACCAGCTTCTTAGTCCCCATTAGGATCTGCGTGTTGCTAAAGGGAATTATTTCTACTCATGAGAGCTATTTCATACTGTAAGGAGGCTTACTACCCACACAGCCCATTTGCATTTAATCATAGGGTTTGCATTTAATCATGAAAAAACACATACAGAACAGTTTGGCTGTGCCAGACCTAGAGCTTTGCAACAACAAATTCAGAATTGGTTCGTGCAAATAAAGCAACTTTCAAATCACTTGCAACACGAGCTCAGAACATTATTGTTAGAAGCATGATTATACATTGATACCACTTTGCAAATCCTCATAAGGGGTAGATGCGTTATGGAAAACTGACAAAATAAGTAGGCTATTAAAGTAATTTCTACCTAAAGGCATTTTAAACTAAATCAAATGCTTTTGTAGCTTGGAGTACCAAATAACTCAAGAAGTGTGTCACTAGAAAGATGTTTCTTCATTTGTGCTATTCAGAAATACACACATTTGGACAAGTTATTTTGGTAATCCTCCCTTTCAAATTGTGTATCAAGAACTAACACATAGTCTTTCGTGAGTTCTGAACAGTTTGTCTCCTATACTAGAGGTACTTACCTGATAATTTAAGTACATATTTTCTCAAAAAAAATGAGAATACCATTTTGCATACAAGAAAATTGAGGCTTTAATAATTTCCTTTTTTTCCCTCCAAACAGTATCCAGTTTGATCTTCAAATAATATGGACTAATAGGAGTCTCAAATTATATTTTATAAGCTGGAAAGAGTTGCAAGTTTTTTACATGTCTGTGATAAATTTGAGTTTATGAATACAGTTCACAGAACATTTTTACATCAGAAATAGATACTGTTTAAAAGTAGTATTTCCTCAAAGTCTGGTAAGCTCTTTAATTGCATATTAACTCTTTTAGATTTTCTGTGGTTTCTTAACTGAACCAAACATCCCTCCTTCAATGACCTTTTCAAATTTTGTTTATTTTATTCTCTGCTATTATTGTGCAAGGATTCCTTTTCAATATATTTCATTTAGTA
This sequence comes from Cuculus canorus, assembly GCF_017976375.1. Lineage (NCBI taxonomy): Eukaryota > Metazoa > Chordata > Aves > Cuculiformes > Cuculidae > Cuculus > Cuculus canorus. Next base: position 8,451,043 of record NC_071407.1, read on the forward strand.
TAATTCTGCACGCAATAATGACCGACCTCTTCACTATCCCACAGTAATATTCTGTTGTTCTTGTGTTTTCACCCTATGTCTCCGCAATGCCACAAATTCAAACATTGCATCTCTTCTTGGCTTCATAGTGGGTTCAGAGTTTTATACCCTCTATGATCTGTCCCTGTTATTTTATTGTCTCATATACTTATGTTGTGAAGCTTTGTTCTAGGAAAAAACTTTTCTCTCTCAACAGTCATGTGATGATTAGTACTCACATCTGTAGGTCTTAAGTGATTCCATTAGCTCTGAAAGTGAGTTACACTAGTATAAAACCATGCATTTTACAATTCACATAGAATATCTTTTGTTCGACATCTGAATTTTTGTATGTTTTTATGTGATTAATATTTACATAGAATATATCCTTCTCACACTGCAATAGCTGGTTTGTCTAACTTTTTTAGACCTACTGTTACCCTTATCCTTTTCATTGTTGTTTTTCAGTAATCCATAGGTAAAACGTAGACATTTGCCATTTACAATCAGGTGAAGGACATTTTGGTGCAAGGTCACAGTGTAAACTGGGATGCATAAAATGCAGATAAAATAAAAGAAATAAAAATTAGCCACTCCAAAATAAACCAGTCTCAACTACCTTGAAACCCCTGAGAAGCTGATGGGATGTTTTTTTCAAGTACAGTTCTAAATAGACCTTAAAAAGATCAATAATGTTATTGAGGTGGCTGCAGTACAAGGATTCTAGGAAAACTGGCTCTGTGGGTCAAGATTTGGTCACCTCGCTCTGCAGGCAAGTACAGGTAGTCTGAAAGCCTCCAAAACTTAACACCCACCTTGCCTCATATCCAGGGTCCGCTACTGCTCTAGAGAGATGTCAGGTCACGCTTACAGGACAGTGGTATAATGATATTTCACAGATGAGGAAAGAAAATACAAACACATATGTAGTAAAACACACTTTTTGAACATTGATGCTTTAATTTTTACACTCACCAGTTCTAAAACTCAAGATCAACAATTCAAAAAAATGAATGTGCAGAGAAGAAACATTCCACTTTATGACCGACTCTCAAGCGCCAGGATGACAGAGGGAGATGCAGTGGAGGGGAATGATGTGCAAAAGCCCTTGGAGGTAAGTGCATTGTTCTTCAACAATGAGAGAACCATGAAAGCAGCTGCAGAAGAGAAGATGGAATGTCAAAGCCCTCACCAGCATTTGTCTAATCTTCTCCATTGACTTGAGCATATTTTCAGATTCTCTATCAAGAACACTCACCAGAAAATGGGAAAAGAATGCCTGTTTTTTTTAAAGCAGAATTTTCTGCTGTAAACAAGTCTAATTCTTTACGGTGAGTTTGATTTCATTCTTGCGTTAGCATGTAGAAAAGTAAAACATTGCCTCCGTTAGGCTTTTGGGTAGTTTACTTTCCAGCCCATTTGGCCATCCATTAAAATTGAACTATCATGTTGTGTTCCTATATAAGGTAAAAGGTCCCTTCAAAAACTGACCCTAGTCTTCCTTATAACTGTCAAACATGTACAGGAAGTGTTTGCAAACAAGACCATAGCCTGAAAATCTGAAAAATATTATATGCTGCTGTCTACAATACAAACAGAACTTCTGAAAAAATCCAAGATGGCACTAAAATTAAATTAATCATAAAGAATTCAATTATTTTAAGTTTAGATAAAAGCAGAGCAGGAAAGGAAAGGAAAAATGCTACAAGAAATTGGTAAGCAGGATGGAAAAAAGGCAACCCAAACCTAGCATGTTTTCCATAACTTAGCCAGGAAAACAGTTGATTTGTTGTTTTTCTTCATGTTCTTTTAATTTTTTTAGTGTGACATAAGGATACTTCCTCATTCATAATTTTAGTTAACAAAATATTGAAACCCATAATACAAAAAATGGAACATCTGATTCAAGTCAGCAAAGAAGATAAGCTTCCTGAAAGAGAAATAATAAAATGGAAAATCACATTGGAAAAAAAAAAATAAAGAAAGAACCTCTTCACTCTGCAAGACCCTGCATTTTCTGTAGGGTGAAAGGCAAGTTGGAAAGGTGTGCAACTATTTCTGGCAATTCTGGAAGAGTTAGTCTTACCATTAAAATTACCACAAGAGAAGAGTTCATCTTAAGAGCAGAAATACGCTGTGGTCTACTTTTAACATCCAATGTGTTTATAAAAAAACACCAACAGTGATCATTACAGCATTAAGAAAGGACGACATATGTACACGTCTCAACATGTAAAAGATTTATAGAAATTTAGGCTCAGATTCTTATCTCAAGTTAAATAAATTCACAGTTACTCATGAGGTTGCTCAGGTATAAGCAGACGAGGTTAGAGATATACAGATATGATATAAGCGATATTTGAGTGATGTTATCAGTTATGAACTCAATCTCAATCCTGAGAATCAGGTGAAACTATCTTTAGTTTCACTGATAGTTTTTGCCCTAAATGACTAAATAATGACTTCCCATTTTGACACAGTGCTCTATACTTGCTAGATATCCTCAACAGTCCTGACAGCAGCTAAGCAGGTAACACAGAGAAAGAGTTTTTCATCTGCCAGTCTAGCTGCCAGATTTGTCTATTTGCCCCTGGCAGTGTCTATGCAAGATCTGTTCTGTATCAAAAGCTGAAAGTGTGGGAGCAAATGTGGATGTATTGAATGTAGTATGAAAGAATCTGGCACTGGAGTGGCAAGGACACGCTTCCATATTATAACCAACACATTAGAGACTTAGACATGCCTTTTCATTTAAATTTGAGAGCTGAATAGTATAACTTATAACTGCTAGAGAGAGTCAAAACCTCCTTTCTTATCATGCAAATATCAGAAATACTACTAGTATAAATATCTCAGGCACTGTAAGAAGAAACTAAAAGAAATTAGCATCAAACTATGAAATAAGCATTAAAAAAGTATAATTGTTCTCTTCTGGATACTATAAGAAATATAGATCCATAATACAAAGCGAAAATGATTGCCTATAGTCCCTTGTTTTTAGAAAGTAGGATATCATGTACCTCTCTTCCCTACAGCAACAGAGCCTCTTTTGTATTCAAAACTGAAAACAAGCGCTTGACAATGGTGTATCAAAACACTTCCTTAAGTTAAATCCACATATAGAGGGAAAGAAAAACCTACGGCCTGAGTCACAACCTGATGGGTGCAATAAACACAGAAACCTAGCTGATCTTTCACAATCACATGTAGTTTCTTCTCTCCTAGAGACACATTTAACACTATATGAGTAAGATGTACACTTATCCTTTATATTGTTCCTGAAATGCAGAAATCTGCATTATGCAGGAAGTATGAATAGACTGTTACAGTAATTTGGCTCAAAAATAAATGAATGGCTCTGCACCCTTGTTTTTCTGTCTCCAAAGCTACCAGCTGTGTTTTTCATGAATGCTACTGTTTACTTCATTTCCTTCTTGTTTATTTGTTTTGCATAAATAAAAATAGAAATACTAAAAAAAAAAAAAAAAAACGCATTACAGATAGTTACCATCTATAAATGAGGACAGAAGGTTAGGTGCCAGTGACAATTTTGCCAAGTATTTTCCTTCTCAGCACAATCTGTAAGAAGGGCTCAGAAAGCCATGCAGCACATGGCAGCTGATGTTTATGACTCTAATGAAACGTCCTAGATCACAAAATCTTGCCAATACCATTTTTTTCCACACACAGCCTGGAGGAATAAAAGTGTCAAGAAATTTTTGGGGAAAGCAAAAAAGGAAAGAAGATTCGCATGATCAGAAATGTATAAAACCTACAAATAAAATGGTGCAACAAATAACAACATCTAGGAAATAGTGAGCTATAGGGTAGACCCTAATTTTGGTAACTCTGTGGGGTTAAGTGTATCTTTCTGACAGGCTTGCAGACTGCCTTGCAGAAAGGATCTTAGTCTTAAGACTTAAGCTAAAATATTCGGGGCCCATCAAAAAGAGCTAAGAGTTGCTATAAGAATTCAGAACATGATAAAAGGAAGTTTGTATTAACACCAAGAGTATTAAATAAGGCTTTCCAAACTATGTTATTTCCCTTCTGACTGAAGAAAACTCCTACATTGGTGACATAAATCCACTAGATACCCAGAGATCTTTTGCAATAATGGCTTCAACTTTTTTTTTTAATCAGACGGTAATGCATTTACACTGCTCATGTTTTGGAGCAAAACTACAACTAATAAAGGCTGCAATTCTATTGACTTCAACAGAAGTGCAGGTTTTTTAACATACATCCTAAGAATCTGACCACTTGGCTAGAGGAAACAAGCCAAGGAGACGTTTCAAATCTCAAGATACACTCATCAGTTCTGCAGGACAACATAAACATTTGAAATAGCAGATGTTATATTCAAGAGGGTGGTTTGCAAAAACACTACAAATACCAAGTCTCCTGCCTATATTATTTTCTTTTTATCTGTCAGAACTATGAAGTGGGGAAATGGAATAAATGTTTCAACAGATAAGAAGAAAAACATATTTTTATAACACATGACTCATAAAATGGCATACTCTTGAAAAAGTTGTGATTTGAAGTGAGGACACTTAAAGAAGAAGAAAGGTATTAGTATTAGCTGAGGAATGGAATATGACTCAGAGGAGCCTGGTAAGAAGAGAGACTGGAAGGAACAGGCAGGACTAAAATCATCAGTTTTCCAAGTGCACTGAAAAGTAGAGAAATATAAAGCTAAATGGAACATGGTTTACTCTTCTTTTTCCTACTATTTAACTTAACTCTTCAGCTTGCTGAATCCTATCTGTTCTCATCTTGGAGAGTGCTCTTAGGTGATTTTCAGAGCCATAAAGCGTCTTGGTAAATAAACCAACAAAAACCCCCGTGCACATACTCTTCACATATGTGCCACTTTGGGCAAGCTAACTAGTTCCGATTATTTGAATATATTTTCCACCAAACTGAAGTGTTATGAGGATTGGCACATACACATGGGAAACAAACAATCTGTGTGGTAAGGCAGGACCCTTCTGAGGGGGGAAAGCCAGCTGGGGAACAGTTTGTCATCGCGGTGACTCTGAATTTTCACACCCTGTAACAGCAGGTCTCCGAAATCCCTAAATGAACTCTCATCATTTCAAAGAACAGAAGGGTCCTACCAAGGTGAAAGTTGATATTCACCATAATCTTCCCTCTGACGCTCACCAGGTAAATGCTGCTGAAACTTACCTTTATCGACTGAAGAGTATTTTTCAGAATCCAATACCATCAATTCTATGTATGCTATCGATTACATCAAGCTCCAGGCAAAAAAAAAAAAAAAGCTTTGCACAAAGGTGCAGAAGAGAGGAAGTCTGACACTTATTCTTTAAAAGAAAGAAAAATGACACATGAAGACAGAGAATTCACAGGAAAGTTGACTCAGGAATTCCATTTTTTTCCTGAAAGTACAGGGAAAGTCTCTGGGTTTAATACCTTTCTCACTCAGCGCCATAGAGTAAGTCTGAAGACATACACAAAAGATGTTATGCACACGGTCTATGTAGAGAAAACAGATGCACAATGATAGTGCTAAGTTTTCGTCTTAAACTGTCTACATCAGTTGACCCACAGTATTTAAGTAGTTTTTCTTCATTATTATTTTATTTCACCATCTTCACTTGTTATTGTAGATATTTGTTATCATAGTAATTCCATCTGTAGAAGCAGAATCTGTTATAAAATGCTGTCAAACAAGTACCGTAACTAAAAAAACACTGCAACTAAAAAAGCACAAATTCAAGTAATTATTTTGTGTTTCGTATTTAAGTTTATGTTATGTTGTTTGTATTTTATTCACATGAATAACTGGGAAAACCCAAAATTTTTCCAATCAACATGATTTTTTAAAACATATACAATAGAAAGATCATTTTTAAAATGCTTGGCTCTGTCTCAGAAAGGCAATAAAGCACTTATTCTACTCCTAGCACCCCCAAGAGATTTTGATTAACTTAAACACACTTAAGAAATACCCATACTGACTATGAATCAGCAGTAACTTTGATTTCAAAGGTTTATTTACCCTTTCAAAGAAAAGAATACATTGTTTTTTCAGTCCAGAGGAAAGATTTAATGTTTTAAGTTTAGTATAAAAAGAGTCTTTTTCTTACAATTCATGGTTCTATCTTGAATATAAATGTTACCTGTTTTTTATAGCACTAGAATGAACCTTGATCCTTCTTCATTTTTTTTTTTCACAATAACTGTGTTTTGTGTTAAGCTTTACTTTTTCCTTTCCCCTCCCTTTCTAAAGTCTCACATGCTGCAGTGCGTGCTTCAGGGGCAATAAAGTACTTATCAATATCAAGTGGACAAACTGACCCATAAGCATAACAGCACCCTTATAAAATGCTTCTACTTGGTATGAAATTCCATGACAAAAACTTCAATTCTGGAAAATTAAATGAAATAGAAGAAAACCAAGCAGATGACTAGTGTCCCTGATAGTTACCTAATGTCTTTCACATAGATTTTTATCATACTGTTTTGGCAAGGGCACGTGCTCTGTGAATCTAAGATACTGACAAAATACCTCCTTCATCACAGAAAGATCACAAAGCAGAACCTCGATGCTTCACCTCATTCTAGGAGGCAGAGTGGTCATCAACCTTAATATAAAACTCTTCCAGTGTGGAAATCACTGAATAACTACAGTTTTGTCTGACTGATGTAGCAGGTTCAGAAAAAAGATGCATCAATCTTGTTGGGATTCAGCATTGCTTCTCACTGCCGTGGTGGTGTATACCTTAGCTATAAGAAGTCCTCATAATTGTCTCCTCCTGGATTTCTCCTCCTTCAAGGGCAACCTCAATAATCTGTGGGAGATTCACTCAAATGCACAAACTCACTATAATTATTGGTATTTCTATGTTTGATGTTGCCAGAGGCAGAAAAAAAAAGGTAGCATGGAATGATACTGTGGAGTAGAATCTGTATTTATGCTGTTGGTATACTGAGAATTTAGCAGGACATAGTATTTCCTCTATTGAGTCATCTGTCTTGAATTCAGTGTTCCTTAGAATGTAATTTCTATTTGTCATCAATTGGATCCTCTTAATACTGCACTGTTCCATTTGAAAATATATATAGTTAAGAAATATAAGGTGAGCACACAAGGTTTTCTGCCAGTACGCGTGACTTTCTTATACACACACTCTCTCATTTCCAGTTTTTACAAAGCAAAAATTTACACTAACCTTATGCTAAAAACAGTAGGGATAGATTTTTTTACTCTTGGGAAAGCCAATTTCAAATTAGAGTCATAAATACAGAATACAGAATTCCAAATAGCAAAATCTCTCTCTATGCAAAGCAATGTTACTTCACAATGTTATTATGTTTACATACCTAGAGACACTCATTTTGCCTTATGATTATTCCCCCAAAACTCTTCATTATGCATGAGACTGGCTTTAGCAAGATGGGTTCACACATACAAGCAACTGCTTGTGTAACTGGCTTACCTTTGAAAAACTGTTTAATAATTTAATTCACTTAACTTTTGCAATCATGCGGCCCATAATTCACTTCAAAATTTTATGCATCAAAAATTTCTTCTCGGCTCTTGCTTGGCTCAAACCCAATGTCCTTGCATGACAGAGGGGGCTTTTTTATTACATCAGTTTGGGGAAATGTTTACAATCGAGGGACATTAGTCTTCCAATACTGAGAATATATCACTGTCATTATTTCTCCCAGAGGTGTTAAGTGTAGATTTTAAATTGCAGTGACTAAGACTTTTTCCCAAACTCACTGTGCTAAGCTTTAGTCCTCAAACACAAAAGGCTATGCTTCCACTACCACCAATTTTCTTTTCTTGTAAGCCATGAAATTACATGAAACAATAGTTTTACATCCAGGTAATTGTTGCTTCCTATACCTCCTACAGCACATTAGAAAATAATTGCACTCAATTATAAGAAAATGACAAGAAGGTGAAAAAGAATTTGGAAAAAGTGCCATAAAGCATGTAATTTTTCTTCTGCTTTTACAATGCTCGACATAAAACTATATATTAAAACTCTCAAAACTACATCAATAAATTGTTGATATTATTAAACCAAATAATTAAGTTTCAGGAAACAAAGTGAAGTTCAAAACCAAATATCAAACTTACCATGTAAGGTCAATGAGAGTTACAGGCTGTCTAGAAACAGGCAAACAAAGAGACAATGGAAGAACTGGAACCATTTAGTTCCAAGAGAGAATAAAAGAAGGTAAGATTCTTTTGAAATATGTCTTCTTTATAAAAAACTCACTTTTGATCTTTATTATGTTTTAAAGTCTTTTATTTTGACATTAATATTTCAATAAAGAAAATTTAAACTAGATACTTTAAAATTTCTGACTACGTAACAAACACTTTTTTTTAATTTAATGATCAGAAATGGAATATGCTCTAAACATTATAATCCCAATTTAATTTATTCCATCCTGCACCCTGAGTGACAGATTTTTATCAGCTATATGAATTAACTTTATTCTTTCCTAAGAAACCCCACACCCGTGTGCTGGTTTGGAAGGACAACAAGTAAATTATTTTCCTCTTACTCTATAAAATTCTAATTATTTTATAATACAAGAAGAAATTAATCTCTTCCTCTCTCTATTTTTGCTACTTTAAGTTCCCATTTTGAAGCTTTATATCTCTGTATTTTTTGAATCAATTTCAATAAAGAACAAAAATGACAATAGAGAAAACTGAAACCCCTCTGAAGTTGAGTGCAGCTTACTTGACAGGCAGAAAATAGACAGACACAACTGAATCACACAATTATTACAGTCATCACCAGTAGTCTGGATTGTCCAATAAAAAGACCTGTAAAGATATCGATTACATCTGGGACTGCAATATCTCCTTGGTGCAGTTCACTGTAAAAATCACGTACAAAAAGGAATGCCTGGGCCTAAGGATCCACTGAATTGTTTAAGACTAAGAAATTCCCTATTTGCTTAGGCATGTGGTACATCTAGACTTCAGATTTAATTAAAATATTAGCGGTTAATGAATATATTTGTCTTTCCTCATTGATTCAGGCATGCCTGGTCACTTTTTACAAGTGAGTTATTTCATCAGTCTGAGAGAAATGCTTTAATACAGAGGCTTTTATAGACAAAAAAAAAATCTTAATGTCGAACATTTAAGATAGAATTCCAACTCTAAGACAATTTAGAAAAGGTAAAGCAACATTTGTGCCTCACAGAGAACAAGATGATATCATCAAAAGTATAAAAGGACAGCCCCTAAAGTACATGCTGTAAATGATATTATTCAAATATCCAAAGGACATCCTGTCTCTATCTGGGTGTCCCGTGACCCAGGAGGGGCGAGGAGAGCACTTATCAGTGAACACTGAGGCAAGTTTCTAATAATAATATAAGTTTCTAATAATAATATAAGGCTTCATTAATGTGGGAGCTACCAGTGCAAAGTAGGCTTAAGATTTTTAAGATTCTTCCTAAAAAGATGAAGTGGATTGAATTCTAGACTTCTTCCTAGGCAGATTAGTTGCTGATTCATGGCCTGGCTGTAGCCCATCATTCCCAAGTCAGCAAAGTCTAGTTGAATCCACAGTACCAGGAAATCTACCCCTGTTTCCTGAACTGCCATTTAGTGGGACCACATTCCTCTGTGAAGAAACCAACTGTGAGGGGTACTTTGATGTTTTATTACTCTAGATTCAAGTTAGCTTTGCAGATATCCAGCTGATTTAGGCATCTAACAAGATGTCAAAGATCAAACAGTGGAATATTTGATATTGCATTTAGTCTCATGGATGAGCATTAAAAGGGATGGTAATTCCTTGCCTTAACTTGGCCCGTCTTATTCAGTATGTTTCCTATATACTTCAGATTCCTTTGCTTCACCAATTTTCAAGGTGCTTTATATTTTAACGTACAGAAATATTCGATATTTGAGTGAAGGACACTCACTTTCAAGTACTATCCTTAATTTTTACTTTGGAGTGGTAACATAACGTAGTAAACCAATAAAAATTATAACTAGTCTTCATACTATGCTGTGGGTACTTTATATTTGCGGGTATTTTCTCTTGGCAGACTTACACTGCATTGTTGTATATGACTAACCTTTGACAACCTGTTCTGTGATCTACATATACAGTGATAAAGATAGTTAATATTGAAATCATCTCAAGCCCCAAAAGGCCAACAGCCCTCACTGTAAATCCTTTTGGAGAGGATTCTAAGGTCATTATAAACGAGGAAACTTGCTAAGCATATGGTAGGAAACCAAATCTACTTTTTCCGTCCTTCCTTCTCTCACCCCACACCCTCAGATTCTTCTTGCAGTTTATCCATAAATAGAAATATAGATGGAGAGACTAACACAACAAATAGTATGAGTGCTTCACTGTATTCTAATGAAGCCTTTTCCAACTACATTCTGATTGGTTCTGCCCAGTTCTTTCAACCTGAAAATCATATACACTACTCTGTAGAACTGTTCTAATAACTTGCAAAAAGTTTTTATAAAAATTCTTTCAAAACAGATAACAGAGGGGTGTTTTGAAAATTATAATATGATTATTGTACCCTCATTTTTTTAATTAATACAGTTACTGCAACAACACTCAGCTAGGCACATGTACATGCATAAAATTGATCTGTAACTATCAGTTAGTCTTGAAACAGTCTTTGAGACATATCCTTATAAGTATGCACGTGTCTCAATGCTTTTATAGGTATTGTGAAGAGAACCTTTGAGGGATTTTTTTTTTCTTTTTAAAAAGGTTAAATTAACTAATTTCAAGTACATGCTCTAAATATGTTACCAGTTTTTATTCTGATCTTTTTCTTTAGAATCTCTAGATAAAATTGAATTGTGACACTAGCGAGCAAGCTTATTTTCGCTGAACTTGCATTAAGTTATACAATACGATTTCCATAAATATGATTACTCAATGTGGCCAATAATCTTGATTATTAATCTAACTTAGTTCAACATAACCACTTCTGGATTTTTAGAATTCTAAATTGCTGCTCCTAGTTTCCATTGTTTGTGGAAAACAAAATCCATGATACATGTCATTTGAATGTATTTAATCTAGCCACGTTATAATTTTACAAGCCCTGGCACATCGATGAAATGTTCTTTAAATATTAACACATTTCATCACTTGTTTATTTAATTCCCCTTTATGTGGGATATACTGCTAATTTCAAATCAATTTCAATTGTAAATTTCGATGGTGAGCCCTCCTGCATATGCTAAACTTACACTGGTGAGAGCCAGAACACTATTCTGATTTAGTTTCATGAGTCATTGCAGAGTGTTATTATAATTTTCATTTCTAAACATAAAATGAATTTTTAATTTCTTTTAAAATTTAATGACATTGGAGATTTGTATTTCTCTGGATTAATCACTTGGTTCATGATAAATAAATCTAGTTGCTTTATAGAAACAATTTTAATAACTGGCTTTTTTTGCTTTGAAATTTTTAGTCACTCCTGGAACTAAACAATTTAGAAAACAGTCCTTTCTACCTCGCCTTCCTAAACGAGGTGGTAGTGGGCAACTGAAAAACTTTGGGCCAGAAGGAAGTGACCAAACCAACAACTTAAACGCAATCGGTGTGTTCCAACAAACACAGCAACACTTCAGACTAAAGTTTGACACTTCAGACTAAGGTCAATATACTGTTAAAAAAGAAACTTGCAGTTGTAAACAATTTATAGGCTTTCATGAGAACATCTTGTAGCAGGGACTCTGCTGCTTGGTATTAAGGGATCCACAGCATATTGAGTTGCCTCTCAGAAAATTCAGAAGTCCAAGCCAAGCAGAGAAGCTTCCAATGTCCCCTGAATATGCTTAAATACTATGGCATAATATTGTTCTATTTTTGTTCAAGAATTTCATGATTATGCAAGTCACGAGCCTCTGGGATAGTCAATACCGTTCACAAGAAAGTAATTCCATACAGGTCAGGAAAAATCCATGCCAGAGATTTTAAAACCTTCTAACAACTGACATTTTAGCATGTAGGTGGGGGGCTGACACAAAAGTTTTATCTCACTTAGGAATCATCATTTTATATGCGAGAGAGTGGTATCATTTTTCAATGAGGAAAAAAATATAACTAATACTGACACAATAAAAAGTTATTTGACCAAAGCACTGAGAGAAAAAAATGAGTTAAGCAGCAGTAATCTACATGGGCACTAGAGAGAGAAGCCCAATTGTTTTTTAAAACCTACAGAGATAGTGTTTCTGTTACAGTAATAGGAATTCAGTTGTGAAAACTCTGTGGCTACAGACACTGCACAGCTACCATTTCTACATGCTGAGACTATGCTTTTGTTCAGGGACATAAAAGAAGAACGACATAAGCAGATTACACCTTTTTTTCCTTCCCATGATGGAATCATAAACTTGTATGTTCAGTATGTCTCAGCCGCATCCATGTTCTTCACTATTCCTCTTCAAGGAGAAATCAACAATACAAGAGTTACCTGTGCACCTGCTTTCAATGGCAGGGGAAGTCAGGCTTGTACCACTACTCTGCAAGAAAAACAAGCTTCATGCTGAGAAAGGAAAATTAATATGTTTTCTCCCTGAACTCCATTTGCACCTTTAATAGGCACAAGGTAGTACAGCACAAACACGTCTTATAATGCTTTGCTGTTACTGGTTGAAACTTCCTTTCTACTAAATAAAAAAGCAGCAGATTCGGATGCAGTGACACTTGTGCTCCAAATAGGAAACACCTGCCTCTCTCCATTAAGGAGATTTCAAACCAAGACTGCATGTAATCAGGGATACTCCTGGAGAAGGAGATGAGGTTTTGCTTGTGTAAATGAAATTTAATGTGTCTTCAGAGCCATCTAGCTAATTATAATTCCTGAAACTCCATGTAATTCCTGAAATACACACAGCTTTCACAGGATAGCTTAAACCCACACTGCCACATATCACTGCACAGCACTCACCCTGTGTAGCATCAGGAGACAAAGAACTAATCCCAAGAACTCAAAGCAGACTGCCTTAATCTTTTGTTTATTTCTAAAGATTAGCACATTATGCAAGTGCTCCAGGCACACAGATGTGACACGCTCCTACTGATCATTTTGAACAACAGAAGAAGTTGGCTATGATAGTTTGGAGACAATTTTTCATTCATTCAATCACTTTTATGCTACTACTCCCTTCTTCCTACTTCAGACACTTCTCCACATGCCCTCAGCCTACAACATCAGTTTGCAAAGAGGTAATACTGAACTGGGTGTGCAAGTTTGCTACTGCTCCCTTTTTTTCTTCAGTTTGATTTTAGAGTATGCCATCTTAAGCAGGTTCAGGAATCACCAGAGGGTCAGGTTTTCTCTACCATATCTCAAACCTCCTCTCAGCTACAGAACGAAACTCTTTTCTGGGCTGAAGAGTCTATTCAGTTATTTTCCATATGGAATATACACAATCTCTGATCACACTTGCTACCTCCACCTGCAGCAATTTTAGTTTTACTACATCTTTCTGATGTAGTTTTACAAAACTGTGTATGTTAGTCAGCTTATGTGTATCATGAGCAAACGAGGCAAGACTACATGTTTTGGTTCTGTTTTCTCCTCCCGCCATAATAATCTTTAATATTCCTATTTACTGTGATCATTACTGATCACAACTCAATCATTTTCTCAAAATATCAATTACAAGATTACTTGTTAGTGCTTATATTCAAATCAGAAACTAACACTTCTAAGGTACTATTCTTTCTCATGTGTATTATTTTGCATTTTATGTGCATTCAACTTCATTTGAGATTTCATCAGTCAGTCACTCAGAATCATGAGATATTTCATCTCATGTCCACAGTCAGGTCCTCATCAAAATTATCTTGAATAACTTGACCTCTTAAGCAAACTTTGTCATCACACTGCTTATCCCCCGATCATTCCTTTTGATTCCTGACCGGTTATTTATTCCTTCCATGAATACACAATGACTAAGTTTCCTTAAAAATACTGGCAAGAGACTTCTTAAACGTCTTTTTGAAAGTCTAAATTGATTATTAAATAAGGAGGCTTTACCTCATCCACATGCTTAGCTACTCCTTCAGAGAACCACAATATATTTGTGAGGGTTGACTTCCCTCCAGAACTGTGCTGACTTCTTCCCAAATTATCATATTCATCTGTGTGTCCATTCATGCTATTTCTTATTATGGTTTCTTTCTCTTTTCCCCCCAAACAGACATTTGGCTTCATAGAACTAGTGCTCTAGCTTTCCTCTGGAAACCTTTTAAAAACGTGATTGAACATGCAACCCTTTCCGTTGTCAGCTACAAAGGCATCAATTTCACTGGAGAAATCCTTCAGAATTTTTTGGATGATAACACCTGCTCCTGGTAATTTTTCGTGACATACTCAAGCATTTGTTTGGCAATCTTATTCACCAGAATTTCAATTTGAGGACTATCAACTCACATGATCCCTTTAAATACACTTCCAGCACAGAGATGAAGAGTAAAACCAAAAGGGTTTTACACCATTTTTAAGCATTTAAGGTTTTTTTTTTTTTTATTTTGTTGTTTGGTTGCTTGGATTTCTGGCCTGCTGTGTTGTACTTACATTTCATAGAAGTGAAGAAAATTCTAAGTAGGAAGGAACCACCGCAGATCATCTAGTTCACCCTTTTCTCAAGGCAGGACCTAAGTTTTTTTCTTTTATAATCCCTTCCAGTTTTCTGGTACTTGATTTTTTTAAAGGTTATTGTCCTGTTTCTAACATCTCTACTTACCCTGTGACCTGGCTAGGTTGACTTTCCTTGGATTTTTCTAAAATCTTTTTTGATTGGTGGTAGACATTTGCTCTGAGCCATCCGTGCGACGACTACAAGCGACAACAAATGTGATACATCAGCTCATTCTGACTGCATCGTGTTGTGGACATCATCTCAATCCACCCTCGTCATTCCTGGGATTTTCTTGGTGAACACCATACGCTACATATGTCTGATTGCTCCTTTTTGGAAAATGGTAGGTAGCATCATTATTCTTCATTACCGTGTGTCATCTGGTAAGTCAACACTGTAAACTTGCAGGGCCATCTATGGGGACTTGATTATTTAGCTTTGCAGCAACAGACTACCGTACAGGTGGACGATAAAATTCCTGTGACCTCAAGTATCACATGCAGCATTGTTTTCTATACAGCCTTTTAACTTCTGCAGAACTCTGGCATAAATTTCTAGCACTATAGGTGTTCAGGTTCTCAGTGTTCTGCTAAATGAAATGTTATCTGATGACAGCCTGCTTTTCACTGCTGATATTCTGTAATTAACAAAGCTAAACATAGATCAGATACTGTTTCTCAAGGGTTTTTTGTTCATTAGATGCTTTATTATTCTGGCCTTGTTTTCCATTAGCATATTGAACAGAGTAATGGATATGTATTGCCACCTATTTAAACCCAAACTACATTGCAATCTGCTTTAACTCAGGTTCATAACTAAGTAATTACTTTTGGATTTATAATCAATTTTCAAGTCAATTTATTATTGAAAAAGAAACTCTTTTCATGGAAGGTGGCTATATTTTCTGGTCAGCTTAGCATTTGTCCTGTGTTTCAACCAATGATGTCCTTAATAGAGAAATTAAATAAATCTTTGAAACTAGCACAAGAAAAAACTTCTAGTAGTTCAGGATATTGATGCTTAGTTTTTATTAGAAGCCGTAACCTTTCAAGTATTATACCTGTGAATGGACACTGGCAATGACCCTAGGAAGACCTATATAAAAGCTTCAGTTTCAAGATAATTGCCCTGATAGTTTAACCTTACATAATCCCTGTCCTTTTGCAATTTTTTTATGTTTTAAAGAAAACCATCCTATATACACTACACAACTTTCATAAGTGTGTAGCTAGTTTAGGACACTTTCTTTTTTATACTATAACTTTATAATAGACAATTTGTACACATCTTCCTCATATAGACTTAACACAACAGGGTTTTACAACAGCTCCCAATGGAGTCAAGAGAAAAATCCTCAGCAGCTCTAAAAGCAGTTTTGTGGTTTAACCCAGATAGCAACTAAACCACTTGCCGCCATTCGCTCGGTCCCCTCTCCCATTGGGATGAGGGAGAGAATTGGAAAAAAACCCAAGAGTGGAACTCAAGGGTTGAGATAAGGACAATTTAATAGGACAGAAAAGGAAGAGAAAATAATAATAATATGAGTAATAATAATAAAATACACAAAAGTGTACCTAGAGGTCATCAAATATGAAAATGGAAGATCTATTAGTTGTTTGGTATGCTTTTGCGTGTATAGCAGAATAATTCTGCTGCAAAGGAGAGTTTTTCTCTACATTAGGAAATACATGACCACCTACATGCTGGCACTAGACCCTGCAAAAATGTCATTTACAAAATGTAGGATTTCACATTCTTTTTTTTCCCCCCCTTATAGGCTTATTTTACTGAGCAAGAACTTGATGTGCAGTAATTTCACTTCTTTAAATGTCAAGGATGGTAACTTACCCTCCCGCACCAGCTACCTTAATAAATTACTCCTGGATTTACTGAAGGTCTGAATTGAATGAGTATAGCTAAAGAATAAGTCAGCATATCTGTGCCTCAGAGTACAAATGTAAATCCACTGATGACTGCCCTGCTCTATAACTTCTGTAATCAATCAATACTCCATTTTTACCTAGATTCTTATGAAGACAAAAGATATCCCATGCTTTAAAGTAAATTTGCTGGAATAAGACCTATGATTCTGACTTTATATTAATACAATAAACTTGTTCATTCACTGATTCCATAACCATTTTTTCAGTAAGCTTGGAAGGTCAGAAGTCAGAACACAGACTTTTCTTCCTAGGAAAAGTTGTATGTCCAGCAAGGAATAAAGGTAAAACAGAATTTTAATTTTTCTAATAGGCCTAACAAAAATTTTATTTTCTTCTCAAATATATCTGTCACATACAGCCACTTTCAGTTACACTAATGAGTGCAGCAGTTTAGCTGTTTGTCATAGCACCTTAACATAATCTTTCACATAAGGTAAAACATTTAATTGTTATCCTTGGAAGTGCCCATAAGGAATTTATGGTGGTTTATACTGTACTGTCCACTAGAGACATTCTTGTGGAATCAATTCTGAATCTTAACTCCTCAGTGCTGTAGAAAATAAGATGATAAAAATAGATCGTACAACAAAGCCCTTCTAGTGTTTGTTTTAAACAGACATCTATTTTATGTACACTGTCATTATACTTTTTTGCTAAAGGGCTATTATAAAAATCCTTTTAAAGAAAATCAATTTCTTGGACTCTTGTATGACTTCTGCTGACATCTGATGTAATTTGACTTTCTGTGTGTCACAAAGTACAATTTCTTCCACTAAGTCCTTCAATTAATTTCTTGGGGATGCCTTCGAGGTCTAATTCATACATTTATACCTTGATTGTTAGCTCTTGTTTCCATAAAAATCCTAGTAGGAAGCATTATGAAATATATTTATAATCATTCAGTACCCCATGCAGAAACTCAATTGAGCTGTCTGAATAGATTGCTTGAGTGCAAGCAATCTCTGATGTACTTTTTCATTATATAGAAATCAGCTTTTAAATTAATAAAAAAGCTTCCATCCACACATCTCAAATCTGCTAAAGTGTGTATAAACTTAACACGTGGCATTTTTGTCTGAAATCACGAGGTACTGATTGACTTGATGGGACATTCTAGACTAATAGGCTATTATAGTAATCAATAACTTCAGTAATTATTGACCTGCTATATCTATCCTATACATAGGAGGGACAATACCCCATAGAAACATGTCTTTGTCAAATAGTCCTTAAATACTTGAACCCAGTTCCACATTGAATTTCTACAGAAACTGTATGAACTGCTTGCAGTATGGCACCGTTGATCGCACATATAGAGCTGGTAGAAAATTAACATGCTTCAGCCCAGCAGAATAACCAATATCTCAGGTTTTTAGTTAGGTCCATTTCAGTGTAACTTGATCACTGGTTGGGGCACAGCAGAGCCAGTTTGTGATGGCAGAGCACAGTAATTTCAGCCATCCTCAGCCAACACAGGACACTCACAGACGAGTCTCCCACATATAAGGGCAGCAGTTGCTGGCAGACCCTTCCCAAGAAAGAGACAGGAAGGCAAAACAATCCTTCCACCATTCAAAGAGTGGTTGATAAAAATTAAGTCTTCTATTCCTCTTTGAGGAAGCTGAGTGCTAAAGGATAACCCATTCCTGGAGGTGTTCAAGGCCAGGTTGGATGGAGCCTTGGGCAGCCTGATCCAGTGGGAGGTGTCCCTGCCCATGGCAGGGGGAGTGGAACTGGATAATCTTCAAGGTCCCTTCCAACCCAAACTATTCTATGATTCTATAACCTGCTTTACATTGACCGCCTAGAGACTGCACAACAACGTAAGCATTTGTAGATACAATAAATTTCCATTCAAGCAAATTCTAGTTTCCAGCTAATTTTTAATTTGAACATGGTATTATCTAGCAGAGAGTTTTATAAAACACTACTGACCTAATAAGGTCCTCACACAAACAGAAAGAGAATAATAATGGCCTTGTGCCACATCTAGGTGACATGTTACATACCTGAGTATGACCTAAAGAAAAATGACTCTGAAAAACCAATTGCTCAATATCTCCTGGGAACTGGTAGGGGGTAGAAGGAATATTGCAGTATCTCTGGTAAAGACTATATCCAAGTATTATAAAACTGCTTGGTCCTTAGAGATGTAGTGGTAGTGTTAGGTCTTGATCACAAAATGTTATTTTCCTTCTGTCCTCTGGTGGTATGTAAATTACGTGCAAGAATAACATTCTACATTAAGCTCCTGTGACTGACTCTTACAAGACCATTTTATTTACAAAAAAGGGTGGTCCCCAAGGCCCAAACCTTTCTTTGTCAAGAATTTATGAACTACCTTTAAGCACCATTGACAGCCTGATACATGGGTCACTTGCAAATCTGTTTTTCTTGCTAAATTATTACACTATTAACTCTAGAGTTTTTTCAGCTTTACAAAGTGCACTTCTGCAGTGTGTGTGAAGGATGAATAGCTTCAATAAATCCCATTATACAAAGGAACAATGAGGATAGCATATTGCTGACTTTAGGATAATGAAAGCAACGCTGTATTTCAGATTGTTTTGATGTGATTAACATTTTGTTCTCATTTCTCTAAGTGAATGATTTTTAAGGTTCACATTTTCTAGAAGCACGCATGAGAAGTGGATTTCAGGAGACTAGACAGGCATTTACTATACTTATCACAGTAGTGTTGTTACAGTAATGTCCATATGAACCGTCTGACAAAAGGTCTCATCATGCTTTATGTTTGATAAGCATAAAACTAAACACAAGACAACCCCCTCCTCTGACATCTTACTTAAAGCACCCAAAGAGCAGGCAGAAGGAAGGTTCAGAGCTCCTTTTAGTACACTGGGAACCAACTCACAGATTCCATCTTTGCCAAACTTTAACTGCACACCTGAGGGGTCACAAGATGTAGCAAGATCAAGGATATCTTTTAAGCTACATTTCTTAGCAGTAGTTTATTGTAGACCGGGCCAATCTCAGACCTATATATCATTAACGATACCTTGAATATTAGCCGTTTGAGAAGTCGCTGCTGTTACATTTTGTAGATATAAGTTTAGGATTTCACAGTATGGTATGCAAGTTGCCAAATCACTGCTATGAAATAAACTCTAGGTAAGTAAAGGCCTCTAACATAAGATTGTTCATTTTAAGTACCTATTTTAGTTCAGTTCTCATCACAGAATCACAGAATCACAGAATCACACAAGGTTGGAAAGGACCCATTGGATCATCGAGTCCAACCGTTCCTAACACTCCCTAAACCATGTCCCTAAGTACTTCATCCACCCGTTCCTTAAACACCTCCAGGGAAGGCGACTCGACCACCTCCCTGGGCAGCCTGTTCCAGTACCCAATGACTCTTACTGTGAAGAATTTTTTTCTGATATCCAACCTGAACCTCCCCTGACGGAGCTTCAGGCCATTCCCTCTAGTCCTGTCCCCTGTCACTTGGGAGAAGAGGCCAGCTCCCTCCTCTCCACAACCTCCTTTCAGGTAGTTGTAGAGAGTAATAAGGTCTCCCCTCAGCCTCCTCTTCTCAAGGCTAAACAACCCCAGCTCTCTCAGCCGCTCCTCATAAGACTTGTTCTCCAGCCCCCTCACCAGCTTTGTTGCTCTTCTCTGGACACGCTCCAGAGCCTCAACATCCTTCTTGTGGTGAGGGGCCCAGAACTGAACACAGTATTCGAGGTGCGGTCTCACCAGTGCCGAGTACAGAGGGAGAATAACCTCCCTGGACCTGCTGGTGACCCCATTTCTGATACAAGCCAAGATGCCATTGGCCTTCTTGGCCACCTGGGCACACTGCTGGCTCATGTTCAGTCGGCTGTCAACCAGCACCCCCAGGTCCTTCTCTTCTGTGCAGCTCTCCAGCCATTCTTCCCCCAGTCTGTAGCGCTGCATAGGGTTGTTGTGCCCCAAGTGCAGGACCCGGCATTTGGTCTTGTTAAACCTCATCCCATTGGTCTCGGCCCAGCAGTCCAGCCTGTTCAGATCCCTTTGCAGAGCCTCCCTACCCTCCAGCAGGTCGACACTTCCTCCCAGCTTAGTGTCATCTGCAAACTTGCTGAGGGTGCACTCAATGCCTTCATCCAGGTCATTGATAAAGACATTGAACAGAGCTGGACCCAGTACTGAGCCCTGAGGAACTCCACTTGTGACTGGCCTCCAGCTGGAGTTAACTCCATTGACCACCACTCTCTGGGCCCGGCCATCCAACCAGTTTTCAACCCAGGAGAGTGTGCGCCTGTCCAGGCCAGAGGCTGACAGTTTCTGAAGCAGAATGCTGTGAGAAACTGTGTCAAAGGCTTTACTGAAGTCCAAGAAGACTACATCCACAGCCTTTCCCCCATCCAGTAGTTGAGTGATTTTGTCATAGAAGGTGATCAGGTTAGTTTGGCAAGATCTGCCTTTTGTAAACCCATGTTGACTGGGCCTGATCACCCGGTTCTCTTGCGTGTGCTTCATGATAGCACTCAAGATTACCTGTTCCATGACTTTCCCTGGCACTGAGGTGAGACTGACAGGCCTGTAGTTCCCCGGATCCTCTCTGCAACCCTTCTTGTATATGGGCACAACATCAGCCAGCCTCCAGTCTAGTGGAACTTCCCCAGTCAGCCAGGACCTCTGGAAGATGATGGATAGGGGTTTGGAAAGGACATCCGCCAGTTCCTTCAATACTCTTGGGTGGATCCCATCCGGCCCCATAGACTTGTGGACGTCTAGCTGGGCAAGCAAGTCTCTAACCGCCTCCTCTTGGATCACGGGAGCCTCAATCTGCCCCTCTAACTCTTGGATTTGTAAACAGAAGGAACAACTTTCTTTGCTATTAAAGACTGAGGCGAAGAAGGCATTAAGTACCTCAGCCTTGTCCTTATCCCCTGTCACTGTTATTCCTTCTGCATCCACTAGAGACTGGATATTCTCCCTCGTCCTCCTTTTCCTGTTAATGTACTTGTAGAAAGACTTTTTGTTGTCTTTCACAGACTTAGCGAGTTTTAATTCTAGTTGGGCCTTGGCCCTCCTGATTTTTTCCCTGCACGATCTCACTTCGTCCCTGTAGTCCACCCAAGATGCCTGTCCTTTCCTCCAGAGCACATAGAGCTTCTTTTTCTTATTGACGCATCTTGAGATCACCCTGCTCCACCAAGCTGGCTTTTCTCCCCGCCGGCTCCTTTTCCGGAACACAGGGATGGCCTGCTCTTGAGCTGATAGGATTTCATTTTTCAAGAGCGCCCAACCCTCATGGGCTCCCTTGCCCTGAAGGACTGTTTCCCACGGGACTTTGCTAATCAAGCTTCTGAACAGGCCAAAGTCTGCCCTCTGGAAGTTTAATGTGACTGCTTTGCTAACCCCCTTCTTAATCCCACCTAGAACTGAAAACCCTATCATCTCATGATCACTTAATCCCAGGCGTCCTCCAACCGTCAAATCCCCAACAAGACCTTCCCTATTCACAAACAGCAGGTCTAGGAAGGCACCCTCCCTTGTTGGTTCGCTAACCAGTTGTGCAAGGAAGTTGTCTTCGATGCACTCCAGGAACCTCCTAGACTGTTTCCTTTCTGCTGTATTGTACTCCCAGCAGACATCCGGAAAGTTAAAGTCTCCCACAAGGACAAGAGGCAGAGATTTAGAGACTGTCCCCAGCTGTTTATAGAAGAGTTCATCAGCAGCTTCTTCTTGGCTGGGTGGTCTGTAACAGACTCCTATCACAAAGTCCCCTTTCTTGTGGGCTCCTCTGATTTTAACCCATAGGCACTCGATCCCGTCCTCACCGTAATCCAGTTCGAGAGTTTCAAAGCACTCTTTGACATAGAGGGCTACCCCGCCTCCTTTCCTACCCTTCCTGTCCCGCCTGAAGAGTTTATATCCCAACATAGCTGTAGTCCAGTTATGTGAGTCATCCCACCACGTTTCTGTGATGGCAATGACATCATAGTCACCTTGCCCTACAACAGCTTCCAGCTCATCCTTCTTATTGCCCATGCTGCGTGCATTGGTGTAAATGCACTTCAGCTGGGCTGATGAACCTTCAGCCCTCATAAAGGGAAGAGAGTTTATTCTCGATTGACTGGTCCTTGGAATAACTAATTCCACAGACCCAGTTTTATCCTTACTGTCCCCACTTATACTCGCCCTCACTTGCCCTATTGTGGTGTACTGGTGGTCCTCTCCAGCACACCATTTCTCAGCCGCTGGTTTCCCACTTCCAGGCTCATTCCCAACTAGCCTGGTCTCCTCCCCTTCCCCCTTCACATCTAGTTTAAAGCTCTATTTAAGAGCCTAACCAGATTTTTAGAGATAACTTTAGTTCCCCTTCGAGACAAGTATGACCCATCCCTAGTAAGAAAACCTGGGGGTGGGTGGGTCACCCCATGATCAAAGAAGCCAAAGCCTCTCTCCTCACACCAGGCTCGGAGCCAGGCATTAATCATCTGTACGTTCCTGACTTCCTGCTCCATATTCCTTAGTATTGGGATGGAGCTAAACACCACTTGCGCTCCAGAGCCCTCAATCATCTTCCCTAAATCCCTGAAGTCTCTTTTGATGGCTTTCAGCTTTCTGCGCTGTAAGTCATCATTACCTATTTGAAATACTAAGAGGGGATAGTAATCCGTTTCCTTCACCAAGGAAGGGAGTTTTCTATTGATATCCCTCACTGAAGCCCCCGGCAAGCAGCAGACCTCCCTGTGGAGCGGGTCCGGTCTGCAGATGGGACCCTCCATTCCTTTAAGAAGGGAATCCCCTAAGACGATCACTCTCCTCTTTTTCTTGACAGAGGATGTTTTTAGGGCCCTCCGAGGATGCTGGAGCCTAGGGAATGTTTCCAGGCTGTGGGGACCATCTCCTTCTTCCACTGCTTCTTCCTGGGGAATAGGTTCTACCTGCAGCGTTTCATATTTATTTCTGAGGGCTATCTGGGGGTTAATTGTCTGGGTGGGGGGAGCAGGTTTCCTACGCCGGACAGGAACCTGCTGCCATCCCCCAACTCTTGTTCCCCCTGCCTCACAGATTATAGGATCAAGCTGCTCCGCCGCATTGGCTCCAGCAGCCTGCTGGGTTCTCATGGTGTCAAAAGTTGCTTCCTCATAAGAGTCAACATTTCTTGGTTAATACTATGTTGAAAATAAAAAGCTATCACAAAGAAAGTTAATTTTTTCATCATGAATCTCAACATAAACCATAATCAGAGAAATTTCATATCTGTAACCTACAGTCTGGCAATCATTTCAAACTAGCCTTTTTAACTTTAGGTCTGTTTACAAATATCATTAATCTGCAGTCACAGAAATCTTTTAACAGAACTAAGCTGCTCCTACTCTTCGATTAACACAACTGAGATCTTTCTTTTAACAACCTTTGTAAGTGTCCCAGCCACATATGCACACAGCAACATATAAAAGCAAAAGTCTACATAAGTCAATAGAGCTTTTTTCCCTGCAGGCTGGAAATTAAAGAAACTGAGAATGTGATACTTGGAAAACCTCAGGAACGATGTAACAGGATTCACACTGTAAAGCTACTAAGCTAGGAAAAGCTAAATGCTCAAGGAAAAAAATCTGAAACATAGAAGGAAGTTTTCCCATAAATATCTTTTCTCAAGATCTGCCCCACGACCAGCTGGCTATAATCATGATACAGACATCTAAGATAAATAAGAAAAAAATGAACAAAACTGCTTGTAATAGATCACATGGGTTATCATAAAACAAAATACTTTGTACCCAAGCCTATGACAGAAAAATAAAGAAAATCAGTATCTCTTTACTTATTCCTGCTAACAGCCAAATCAGCTGCACAAGCAGGACGAGTAATGCTGAAAGTCAGTGGTGTTGCAGCTGCACGTTCTCCTTTTCACTGTTGCATTCTCTGTTCAGTGTGCAGAGTAAAAAACGTCTACTGGCAAGTCTTAAGGAGAAACAAAAGCCATTTAAGAGAAGAATGGGTGCACAGATATTTCAGGCTTTGGTCTGTTTTCTGCAGTAGCAGCAAAAGCACATTTCAGTCCTTCATTTTCTCTCATATTATGGGCAATACACAAAGTCCCCAGGCTTAGCCTTTGAGTCCAATTCACACAGCTGTGTGAATCCATTTCTAACCATCTCATTTTTTATGAAAATAATTCCATTTAATAAGTCTGCCTAAAAAGATTCATTCTGAATTATGTGGAGAAACTTCTAAATCCATATTTCCCAAGTATATTACCCGATGGCAACTATATTTGAGACAAACCCTTCTCTGTTCTGACTGCCTAGAGGAACACCTCTCCTACAGGACCCTGCATCTCTTTTGCCAACAAGTCTTTTCAGCTCGGGGAAGGAACTTTCAAATTCATCGTGATTTCTTGGCATAGAGCATGTATGCAGAATGTGCCCTCTGCCATTTACATGTTTGGTGAGAATTTATTTTCACTCAGTATTCTGCATGGCACTCAGCACCAAAGGAAACTAATTTCAGCAGAGGATTCTAGATGTTACAGTAATATAGATAAAGAATAATAATGGTATTTATAAAAGCAATGACACTTTCATATGAAACGCACTACATCAAGGTAATCTACTATGAGAAATTAGTCTTCACTGCTGGAAAACTTCTAAATCTCCACTTAAAGAGTCTGAAAAACAAGCAGTTCCTGCAGGTGGAACATACCACAAAAACATCCTATTACTTGGGTATATTGTCAACCAAATGATAATTGTATTCTTAACTATTTTTCATAGTTAAGATTCTTAATCCATTTGTCATATGAATAGAAAACAGAATTAGTTTTTGAATGTTTATGATAATCCTTAAACTGTGCATAAATAGCACAGAAATTTTTAATTCTTAAGAAAACATACAATTATGAGAAGGCAGTTAAACACTTTGTAAAATATGCTGTCAAATATTTTATATTACATTGACAAAGCTGCACATTGCATACAACCTCAATACAACTGAACTAAAGTATGAAAAAGTCATTGTGTTGCATGGCTGTGTTTATATTTTTCTAATGCAAAACAAAGTGGGGTTTGAAGGGTTGGGTTTTTCTCAGTTGTAGGGGGTTGGTTCATGCTGTCATCCCCCCCATCCTCTCTAAAAAAGAAATCCTTTATGGGGCTGACTACCTAAATGAGCATAAAATAATGTTTCTCTAGTCATTCCTGAGCTTCAACAAAAGGATCTTATGGAGAAATTCAACCCACCTTCCATTCCCAAAACATTTCAAGCTCCATTTGCTGTGGAAAGCTGATATCCACCATTACCTTGACCTAATTGAGAATCAGTATGCACAGCTCTAACTAAAGGTCCCTGTGATCTCTAAACCTCTTCTACCGTTTTCATGAGAAGCAGCACCCAGAGACAGTGATAGGTGCACAGACCTGACTACTAAAACGCCGGCCCAGGAGAGATTTCAATTTATTGTTTTTAAACAACGTGAGTGGACATTTAATGACTCTGCTCCAAAAGCATGAAGGAATTACTGAAACAGAAGTGGTTGGCAATTTTTTTCTGTGACTTTTCATAGTTTACATTTACATACTTTACCTTTTATTCTATTTTATTTTGATTATTCATACAGTTATTTGAGCTATATTGAATTAAATGCACAAAATCAAACTTCCTTAGCTGAAATCTACAGAATGCATAAAATTATCCTTTGTCTTTAGAACTCTAGGCTATTAAATAAAACATTTGCCAGAAAAAGTAAAATAAACACCCTATTAACTATCTAAAATATTAACAGGAAATAATTGTATTTCCTATTTAATTATATTCATGCTACTATGAAATGTTATTATATTGTCTTCTAAAGCTTTCAATAAAATTTGGGTCAAAATAACGAAAAGACATTACAGAAACATATTTTGAGTATTTCAATAGAGTTGATAACAATGTTATTTAAAATTTAAAACAAAACACATTGAGAAAATTATGAGCAAGCAATAAGTTCTTCCACCAATATTATCAGGTACTACAGAACAACAGAAAACCTGGAAAGTATTTTGTATTCAAAACAGAGGAGAAAATTTGTCTAATTGAAAAACAATAAACTCAATATATATTGTATATTTTTAAGTAGTGTTTTCAAATTACTTATGCAGATTAAGAACTAATAGAAAACATTTTTAATAGTATTTTTACAGAGATAAAAGATTTTATTTTCTTGACGAATGGCTCTTTGACAGAATTCAGTATTTGAGGTCAGATACTCGTCAAAACAAAGTCCAAGACACTGGATGTAAATAACAAACAGAAACAATAGAATTAAGACCTTTAAAAGACAATAAAGATATTCAAAGAAATTAGCGGTTTTATAGACAGCCAACATTAGAATTTAAGTTGCATATAATGCAACCTTTTCAAAACCCACTAATAACAACTGGAAGACTCCCACTGACAAAAGACTTGAAATCAGTCTATGATCATCTTAATTCACTCAGACAAAGCAGCAAATGATGAAGTAGCCCAATTGAGATAAAGGCATAATAACTAAAAATCCAATTTTCCACCAAATCCAACATATTGAGGCATTGAAGACAAATATTTAGTCAAAAAGTAAAGCTAATATCTGCAGTCTCACTCAACAAAGCAAATAAATCCCCTCTCTTTGGTAAGGGAAGATACAGAAGGCTTCCATCAAACAACCAAACTTTTCATGGCCATGTTAAGATTTGATCCAGGTCCAGCGAAAAATGAACACAGCTTTTGCTTTTTCCTCCCAAGCGAAGTGAAGTCGATGGGGCTGAGATTGACTGTGTTCCAACTTAAGGTAGATAACTACCCCATATCCTACAATTTTTAAATTACATAGTGATGAAACAATAGTGTTAACCAGTGATTCATCTGCAATCGCTGGATGGCAGCCCCAGTCTCACCAGGCAGGAAACCACACCCAGGCACACCTTCTTCAAAACACTGACAATGCACAACGTCCCTCTGCCTCCCAGCTATTGGGATGCATTCGCATGTCCAGCACAGAGCAGAGCTCCACACATCCAAGAACAGCATCAATCATATATTGCAAAGAGAAGTAACCCCTAATAGTAATGAAGTTATGTTAAGATCTGGCATTCCTGATATTAGTTTGCTGTATTTTCAAAGCATATTAGAATCCTAGCTCTGCATCCCTGTTGCTCACGCTGTAAAAATAATTAGAACCAGCACACAAACAGTGAGCCTCTAACAACACAAAATGACACAGATATCTGTATTGGAGACAAAATTAAAGTCTCTCGTTGTCAGGCTGAAAGAGCATGGAACACCTGCAAAGAACATCACAGGTTTATCACTGCTACCAGCTGCCCAAGTCATTCAGCATCTACACAAAAAGGCTACCTAGACTCTGTGACTGCTATAAAAATAGGACAAAAAAGAAGTACCCACCTTTGCCTTATTAAAGAAGTGATGATAAAGAGAAATGAGGGAGTAAATTATGGATCATAGTGACAACCACTGAACTCGTTACACCAGCCAAATAACCTCCCTCAAGCTCTGTGTAAGCATTATGGTAGAGCAGCAATGTCATAAACGATAGGAAGAATGATAGAGGGGAGCTTTATTCCTGGTCACTGAAAGAGCAAATGATGAAGCTGGAGACACAAATCTGATCCTGAAGTCTCTAATTTTCTTAGAAATACACACCATCCATCTAAATTACAAGCATTCAAACTCCACAAGCATACTTGAAGAGTTAAAAAGTGAAATCTGTTCACTGCTTGGCAGCACCAGGGCATGAGCACTGCAGTCATCAGCCTTCTCTTGATGTCTATAGAAGGCATAAGCAGAAATGTAATACCAGTCATGGCGCAACTTATTGAATGACATTAAGTAAGTAGGTCTAAGCCTTAGTGATTTCTTCCTGCATTATACCTCAATATAGAGTTAAAGAACAAATAGCTTTGTGCAGCATAACACAAACTGTAATGCTCTCCCACCTAACCTCAGAGCAGAATCCATGAAGGTAAAGAAAAGACTCAGAGTTTTTTCCACAAGCATTATGCACCACAGATAAAATATAGAGTAGATGACTCTACTCATAATTTTCATAAGTGTTATTTGAATGTAGCAAGGTAAAAGATTGACTAAATATATTATTTTTGCTTCCTTTTTTTTTTCTAAAAAAGAAACTCTCACATACCCCACTATAAAAATATTGCAGGAGAAAAAGTTATTTACTTTTTCTACAGGGTTTTGACCCCTTCAATTTTCAGCTTGTTTATAAACTGTTCTTACAGTATTCTTCCTCACTTCATGAAAGTGAAGCCATGTGACTCAGCATGTTACTCTATTGGGACACAATTTTCATTTCTGCTAAATTTAAATAGAGTTCAGAAGAAAACAGAAGGAGTTGTTAGCAAAACCTAAGCTAATATTCATCTGCATCAACATCTTAAATCTAAAGCAGGTAGTCTTAACTCCTTCATGTGCAAAACATGGTCATTTATTCCTAAAATCTGTTGGCTTGTTTACTGTTCTTTTGGCTAATATGAAGTAGGCAAGAAGTGTCTTAATCGCACCTTACGAAATAGCTTCAGTGAGGCCTTATAGCATTGATACATCATCTTGCTTTGAGAGCCCATTTTTTATTTTTGGCTCAAGCAATTAGTAATGACTACATACAAGTACCTGTTCAGAAAAACTGTCTGGCTCTCAGAGAAGACTAATTGCCTTGAATAGTTTGATTGCAGCCAAAGCCTGAACAGAGGATGCCATAGTTGTGAGAAGCACTTGATGTTCTGGAATGTTCTAGTTTAATAAAATGTTTCTATAATCCATATCCTCTGCTAATCTGAAATCCTGAGAAGGTAACCAGCCTGTATGAAGATGAAGCACAGCTAGTGAATATTTTATTACAGAGTCACACTGAAAGAAAATCGTGGCATTCCTATGACATCTCTGTAATTGTACTGGAAACAGGCAGGCTTCTACACAGCTGCTTCTCACATTTTGGAAGTGTAAAGGCCCAAGAATAAAGAGCTTTAGAAGAATAGGAATTTGACTGCAGTTTTTCAGCCTTGGATCCATTTGTAGTTATGTTCACTATATGAAGGAAAAAGAAAATAAATGGAAAAAAGATTTTATCCAAACACTAACAGTAATTTCGCAGCTGATTCTGTCGCTAACACTATCATGCCACAGAAGGAAAGAGCCCACTGCCTCCTCTTCTTTGGCCTTATACTCTTAAACACCAGAAGAATCAACCCAGAGGTGGTTATATTCTCACTGCTAATACCGACTCAAAAAGCTACTAGAAAACAGCATTGTCTAGCCAAGTTTCAGCAACAAGCTATATGCATTTCCCTCTTTGAATCTTTGATTTCCAGATTAAAGCTGTCAAAACTCAGCAAGAACAGGTAAACATTTCCTTCTTAGGAAGAACATCACATCTCAATAGGAAGGATTGGAAGCCAACACACCCTATTAGAGCTGCAGATAAAATTTGTGTTTCTGTTCCCTAGCTACAATAGCAAATGATGTTTAAACATTATTTTGGTCACTCCTCAGTCTAAGCTCTTTTCTGCTTCTCAGCAGTCACAGAGTGGTTCTGTGGTTTGATAGTGCAACTACAGTTGAAGCAGACTGCAGGAAACCCCTGCAAGAGAAAGTAGCAGTAGAAGCAGCACGGCCTCGTCCATCTCTTCTACTAGTTTTTACCATCTTAAGCTGCAGCTGTCTCTGCAGAAGCAGCATGGGTCACTCAGGGGTTGTCATCTTGGCTTCAGGGTTTTCTCATTGTTACAGGACATATACCTTCTCCCTAGTTTCAAGTACACTTTCCAGGAAATACCACCTTTGTGCATAGCCCTGTCATGTTCTGGCAAAAGCAATCCAAACTGTAGCGACAACAATCACCTCAGATGCAAATAGGGACAAACCAGGAGAGTTGGAATAAAGAAAAAAATAAAGTGTTTATGATGGAAGGGGCATTAAAATATAACTTCCACTCTTTTCTCCAAGTATATGTGAAATTATTCAAGATATGGAAAACTAAACTTCTCAGTTTTTCCCACTAACCTTTCTACCATCTGTTTCATGATTCTTCTAATGCTTTACAGGTCACTGGTGTACCAGTTTCTCTCATCAGTGTCAGTCTGACTGCTCTAAACTGATTGCCTGTCAAAAATCACCCAGGTGATCCAAAACAATAACTCTGTCAAAGCCACCAGTATTTTTCCTTCTACTTTCCTCTCTCAATGGCACTTCTTTCGGTATCCATCTGTATCACCCCAGTTACTAACACCAGGGTACGTCAAAGGGCTGGAAAGAACCCTTACCTTTTCCTCTCATACAAATATAGGAGAAAGATTCTAATCTTCACAATACAATGGGACTTAATTTATACCCAGGTAAATTAAAAGCCAGTCAAAAGGAAGATGACCATTTTAAAGTTAACTTCACTGATTCTTTCTCAGTACATCTTATCCTTCTGTGCCAGCCTTTCTTCTTATAATCTCTCCTTGCCAAGTATTAAAATCTCTTTGGTCAGATCCTGCTTCTTATCACTGAATCTTCCTTTATTACTAGCTATTCAGGAACAGTCTCAACACTTAAAAATGGTATGACACTTTGTTGAACAAAGCTAGGATGTAGTTTGGAGTTGGAGTGTTGCACTTTCTTCCGTTTCCTCTAGGAAGGTGGAAAGATTCTTTGAAAGGATTTCAAACAGAAGGGCAAGCTCTTTTTCAGTGACATGCAAGGCCACCTGGGAGATGGACACTGATCTTGATTCCGCTCCTACATCATTTTCTTCAAAGAGAGGAGCACTTTTTAAAATTCTAGTAGTGTGGATTTTCTGATGCAGTAGAATTATATTGTGTAGTCCATGATAAATCAGATACCAATACTTAAACTGAGCACTGAGAAGGTCAAGCAGGCACAAACATACTTGCCAGAAGCATTGTTGTAGTGACATCATGGGGTAGTACTAATTTTGGTCAATATTCTTGTGCAGAGACGTGTACTAAGACAGACAAGTTTAGAGAACTACTATCACTCCGAGTCAGACATTATCCATGTGTCTTTGGATGGCCTTTGATTTGTCCATTCACTGAAAAGAATGTAACTGCATTGGTTTCCCTGACTTTGAACTACTTTACAAGGGAAGAAAAAACTTTACTGCTTGTTCTGGCTGGCAAACAGAAAATCCCTGACAGACTTATGCCTATTGTTTGAAGAGTAGGAACAAAATACATCTTATCAGTGTTTGCAGATTGAGTGGTTTGTAAGATTTTGATCTCTAGCTTAATTTTAATTAATTTCTTTATCTACCTCACAGCTACCTAGGTAGTACAACTTTCAGGTTGGTTGGTTAGCAAGGACTGTACCTACTGAAAAAAAATAAAGATTTTGATCCATTCTATTTCCAATTAAATTTCCATCCTCTAACTATAAATGAAGAGCATGCAAACAAATTGTTTGAGTCTACAGCTAATTTTGATTCCTAAAGGCCAGATGTACTGAACTAAGAAACTGACCTAATTCCACTAATCTCAAAGGTAAGACCCTTTTCAACCTACAGAAGCTTTCATTTGCCTTTGAAACAGTTATATTTACCTGAATTATGCAGTACTTTCCCATTTATTC
Organism: Cuculus canorus; assembly: GCF_017976375.1. Taxonomy (NCBI): domain Eukaryota; kingdom Metazoa; phylum Chordata; class Aves; order Cuculiformes; family Cuculidae; genus Cuculus; species Cuculus canorus. The sequence goes on from NC_071407.1 coordinate 8,483,245, forward strand.
TAATCTAAATCAAGCTTTTCATAAACTATATATATATATTGTATTCAAAAATAAGACAAGACTGAAGAACAGAACAGTTTTACTAGAATATCTAAAACAGACTTAGTCAGCTGTACCTTTGAAACCACCCTTCTGTGACTGCAGGTAACCAACTATTACGCAGTGAAGAAATGTCATTCAAGTCAATTTATATCTAACTACCAAATTCAGGATTCTGCACAAATAGCTTATAGGTATTTCTCCTCTTTTACTGAAATAAATTTGTACTGACACCTAAGAAAAACCTACCATCTGTTAGGAGCCAGTGAACCTTTATTATTTCTTACCTGAGATGAGCAGACATTTAAAGGTCATGTTTCCCTGAATTTTCTTCAAGTTCCTTTGGTTACATAGCAAAGTAAAGCCCATGTCAGTGAGAAGGTCGAGAACAGTCAAGTGAATACTTTTAATATTAGCAGAATAATTGGGCTTAGAATATAACAAAGTCTGGTGCCAATAAAAAAAAAAAAAGAGCTAAGAAAATTTCACTCCACTAACTTTTTTTTGCCACTTGTGGGAATGCCTCTCAAAAGCATTAAATATAAAAAATGAAGTCATTAAATACACAAAGATGTCATATTTTCAGCTTTCAGCTTAAAGCTATTGTTTGTGGGAAACAAACTGTTTGGCTTGGGTCTTGGTCCTCTTGATGAACCCAAACCGTCCCAAGAGGACAAGGTAGACAAATATTCCTATATAAATATTCTGTAGTTGGTTTTACCTGAAAATCTCTTCCTGTACCTTTCAGTTTTGATTGCACTGCTTTAGGTTTTGCTAGCTAAGAAAGTGTGTAAAGCTCCCCCCTTAGCAAACAATCAAGTAGATGTAACACTATTATTCTATTCTTTTTTAATTTATTCTGAATAACCTCAGTTCTTGTTATAACACAGTTCTATCTGTTTTCAGTTACTCTGCCTTACTTGGGAAAGCGTCATTATTACCCTGACATAAACTGTATCATAAATGAATTTCGTTTGTCATCAATAAAACAAAAAATAAATGTTGACCCTGTGTGATAAACTTCCAAAACTACACTAAGCTATGCAGCATGCGCCTAAGTGACTAGGAGACATAAAGCACTATATAAGCTTTATTTTCTTGCAATAGCACTGACACAATGAAGCAGAGCTCCCTTGACGGCAAGCAATAAACCCGAAGGTGAAGCACTGCCAGAAGACAGATGGGAGAACCACAGAACTGTAATCTCAAATATATTTGGGAAACAGTGAGATGTGGAAGCTTTCTTATAGGTTGCATCAAGTGACTGTATCAACACATTTTTTGCGAAGGATTTGTTCCCTTCTGATATCAATGCTGAAAGCTAAAGTGCTTTAAGAGGTTTAATAACATCTTGGGTTGCTAAGATCTCTAATTCATACCAGTTCCCTTAAAAATTAGGTACTCTGGGCAATCTGAAAAATGCGTGGGCAACTCTTTCCATTTCGACACCTGAATCAATCTTGCAGTAGTTAAGATCTGTAACATATTCTATTAATATAAGCAATGTTTCCTAATTATTCTTGCTGATCTTAATAATTCTTTTCATTCTTTTTATGAAAATTTCCCTAATATGTGTGAACAAAAGAAGTTAATACTAATTATCCTATACTTGAAGTGCTCTATTATCAAAGAACATGCTTTCAACACATTTTGAGATGCAGACTTTGACTTCATTCATATGTTGACTTATTTTCCATGAAAAGGCTACATACAACAATAGGGAGACTCATTCGGTATTAGCTGGCAGCAAACACTGAATGACGATGTTCTGAACTGTACTGGTTTTTACTTATCTGTTAGAGAGTCTCAGTTGTTTGTAATCCTCTCTAGTACTTTGTTTAAGATGCAGGTGAAAAGAATCGATCTTTTCCCTTAAGATAAATTGTTCATTGAGGCACAGGTCTCTAGTACATTCCAGCAGCATATATTAGGTACCATTTCCTATTGCAGTAGAGCTGAGCAAGAACAAGTGTTATTATGCACTCAGCAGTTCACTGCACAGCACAGCTGAGCCTGATTATCAAATGAGAATTTGTCTCAGCTCAACATGATTTAGCATCCCATGCTCAAACAATGTGGTAGTAGATACTACATAAATCCTTGCCAGATTATTTTCCTGAAAATAAGCTTTTTAGTTTTGTTTTGATTACAAAGCAAGAATGAGAAAACACTTGACTCTCACATCCCATACTGAACCCACTACAGTTAATGTACGTGAGACCGGGACTGGGTTCTGAAAGGGTGAAGGGGTTCACTTTTCCCAGCAATGAAGAACTGAAGAACCGTATGAAAGCAAATGATGCAAAAGTATTTAAAGGAGTCCCATGGATTTCCACAAGTTTTACTTTTCTCTGACACTGATGGTATTATGGAAGAAGTTACACTTGTCACTAAAATGGCAGCTTTTAACACTTCTCTCAGGATACGTATATCACTAGAAATATCCAGAGAACTCTGCTGCTAGAGGCTACGATTCTGCTCTTCACACTGAGATATGAAACTCACCACACATTCGCCTCCCACCCTCTGCCCTCCTCCTTGCCCTGGAACTGTCTAAGCTGCAGCTGAAACAGGAGCAACCTGAAGCAGAGCCAGCTTGTGTTGCATAGACACATGTACTCAGGTCTCACTGGAATACCACACCAATTTAGTTTCATCTCTACAGAACACAGTGATGTTTGCACATGCAATGTGGTCTTTAAAAGCATTGAAATTCAGTTGTGTGATGTGAAAAAGCAATCCGAGTAAATTCCAAGACGGTAAAAATCTAACTGAAGTTGCTGGGTAGATTTTCTGATACAGAAAATATTTGCAAAATAATGCAGAAAACTCTTTAAGGACAATTTCATTTCTTCTCTATACCGGGAGGAGAATGATCCCCACCCAGTCTGCATATATTTTCTGGATGAATGTTACTGCTTTCAACAGATGGGAATTAGTGACATAGTACAAGCAGGAGCTGTTTAAGCTTTGACATGATATAGCACCACTCTGTGGAAATTAATCTGTGTGAAAGACCAGTAGCAAGGCTCTCTGTGACACCAAATTTCTACCATGACGACAAAGCAAGAATCATCTGGATAAGAGAGTAGAGAGGGCCCAGAATAAAAATACCAGTACCTAGAGCCTATATAGGGAGTTAAATCAGAGTAAGGCAGGAAAAACATTTGGAAATTTCTTATATGCATCCAATTGTTCTATTTCCTTCCAGCACAAACAAATAGAATGTTTATTTAATCATCATTATCAGGTTGTGATTATTGCTGAATCCACAAATTCTTTTGGGATCATTATTGCAGTGGTACATTTCACTATTCTGGCCTGTAATAATACACAATACTTCCTAAAAGTATTTAAAATTAAAATATCGGAAAACGAAGTATTTTATTCACTCCATAGAAACTATTTCCCATAACAGAGACTTACCAAAACAAAAAGGAACGTGGTTTCAAACATTGAACTTAAAAGAATCAAACACTTCCCCTTTCCTGCCAGTTAGCAGGAATTTTTTTTTTGTTTTTGTTTTTCCTTTTTTTCTTTCTTTCTATAAAAAAAAAAATTCTGAGCAAGCTAGTACTCTCAACTTGTTACAGAAGCAACAACATAAAATGTTCATGCCATTCCAGAGTTCTCAGTGTAGGATGCTGGCTCTTGAGGACACAACCAGGTGTTGCCAATGCTCTGCCAGTTTCTACAGTTGTTTCTAGACCTGCTCTGTATCATGGGCCATGTGTTACCTTAGAGTGAATCCTCATTTGCATTTCCTGCCTAATGACTCAAATTCAGTATTTAATTGCTAGAGGAGTCTGTCCTTTGCCAGGTTACCATCGTGTTTTTCCATCGCTGTTAGAACTGGCTGAACAAACAACAATCCATAATTCACTCCCATTTCCACATCTAATATGCCAGGTTTAGTCTGTAGTCATATATTAAGACTCTAATAATAGTCATTATTTGTCAATATTTGTAATACAGTGGTAGAAGCACACCAACTATTCACTTTGCAAATTTAAATAAACTATAATTTGGTACTAGAACTATATTGGTCATTACCCACTACTGACTATCTTGAATATTCCATTCTATTAACCTCATCAGAGTACAGACACAGAAACCTTTGTGGCAAACTATAAAAATGCAAACAATGCAGGTAATAAAGAGTCTACCAACTGAAACTGTGTTTTTCAAATTAATCATAAATATTCTTAAATATCCCATCTTCTCGCATGAACTTCTTTGAGAAGACCCTTAACTATTGCTCTTTAATAATCTCCAGTGTTCCTGCCCACACTAAATAAGCAAAATTGGACATTAGAAGCCGAGTTTGAAGCTGCTTTGAACATGAAGTTCTCATTGAGTTCAAGTTGCACACTTTATTGAGAAAGAGATGCTTGCCTCTCCATGTTCAAGCCCTTATTCATGAAATTAGATAACTTACACATAGTACCACATAAATGCAGAAAAAGAACTCCCATATGCAGAGTAATCTTCTCTAACTAATATGTGAAGAGCTAGCAGTTCCAGAATGAGTCTCAGAAAAAGTAAGCTTTTAATTTTTCTAAGACCAAACCATGAGGCGTCAGGCAGGAACAATCTAGAGTTTGGATCCCAAACTTAACATTCCCACCCCTAAATTCCAGATTCTTTCCAAAAGAAAATCCGAATTTGTGCAAAGAGAGAAAAGCACACCAGAAGTGCCTGCCTACCAAGGACAATTGAGACACCGGGACTGCAGGGAGCCATGCTCCATGTCTCTCCCCATTTAGGCTGCTGTAAACCTATAATTACTTGTTCTACGGTTTTATTAATTATCTCAGCCTTGAACCGAGCCCCCTAAATCCATCTTTCTTGGGATCTCTAACCTTAGAGAAACTGCACTGAATAAAGGTGTGTATTTGACCATTTTGTACTGGTAATCAGGCAGAAAATTCTGAGAGAGAAAGCTATTGCAAACAGATATATCTCAATTAACCTTGAGAATAATCTGTCTCAATGAGTTTGCATATGTTCAGCGCTTCTCCTTGTAAAACAAAATTAATGTAACTTTTTCCTATGTACAGTTAAAAGACAGGAAGTACTCCTACTCAGCCAGCTGGACACCAGTTGTTTCCCTGAACATCTTTATAAATAAAATTCTATTTATTTTGCTTAAAAAGATAAATACAATTACAGAACACTTACTTGCTATCTTGCTGTCAGAAAATCCAGCCCATTCACTTTATCACTTACTATTTCCTCTATTTTCCTTATTCAACAGTGCTGAGGGACATAGCTGATACCACTGCAAGGCCACTCTCTCTTACCTTTGAGAAAGGTCATGGTCACTGGGAAAAGATTACAAGAAAATAAACGTCAACTCTATCTTCAAGAAGGGCAAGGAGAAAGACTCAAGAACTATGGGCTGGTCAGCCTCACCTCGCATGGCACAGCACATAATCCTGGAAGACATTTTCAAGCATTGGAAGAACAAGAAGGCTACCAGCAGTAGTTAGCACGGTTTATAAAGGGGAAATTGTGTTTGAAAGACTCAATGGCCTTCTGTAATGAGAAAAGGGGCCTTGCAGATGAGGGAAAAGCAGCAGATACTGTTTATTTTGGTGCTAGTAAGGCATTCAGTACTGTCTCCCATAACATTCTCCTTGACACGGATGAAGTACAGACTAGGGAAGTGGAGTGTGGTGGACTAGCTGAAGTGTCAGGCTCAAAGAGTTGTGGTGAGTGGCAGAAGGCTCAAAGAGTTGTGGTGAGTGGCAGAAAGTCCAAAAGGAGACAAATCACCAGCGGAATAGGCCAGAAGCTGGTAGCAGGACCAATACAATCTAACATTTTCATTAATGCCCTAGAAGATGGGACAGAGCACACTCTCAGCAAGCCTGCAGATGATATAGAAAGGGGAAAAATTGCTCGTGCTCCAGATGGCTGTGCCACCATTCAGAAGGACCATGGCAGATGCAGATCTCATCCTAAGCACCAATTCTTTCTTTACTTCAACAGAGCTTTTAATTCCTTAAAAAATCCAATCAAAAAAAAAATTCAAAACAAACTGCAAAACAAAAACACCACAAAAACACAGAATACCCCCTCACAAAATTTTTCAACAGATTTCAGCATGATCATAGAATCACCAGGTTGGAAAGGACCCTCTGGATCATTGACTCCAACCATTCCTAACACTCCCTTAAACCATGTCCCTAAGCACTTCATCACTTCATGATGGATCTATAAATCTGAGCTTATCCTGTAGATTACTTGAATACTCTCCCACAATCATAGAATAGTTTGGGTTGGAAGGAAACTTAAAGATCATCTAGTTCCAACCCCCCTGCCATAAGCAGGGACATCTCACTAAATCAGGCTGCCCAAGGCCCACCCAACCTGGCCTTGAACACCTCCAAGGATGGGGCAACACCTCCAGGGATGGAGCAAATAATAAGTTTGGGTGAAGTGGGAAACCTTTAATGAAACATATCTTTTCACAGGTCATCATAGGAACCAGGTAGCCCTAACCAGGTAAACTATTCATGGATTAATGAATGTTGATTACACTGTCTGGAATTACAGAGTACATCACCACAGTGAATACATGGAGACCTATGTGCTGTCCCAGCTGAATCGTGACAAGGTAAGCTTCCTGTCTTTTCTGTACAGTCTAGAAAGAATTGTGCAAGTTCACAACTGTGAGATCTTTTCTGCTCAGAATGGAACTAATACTCCTAATGCTGAGAGTCATAAGCCTTCTGCTGTAGTATTGTGCTAGAGGTACAGAAAGGCTCATTACAAATGAAATTATACACACGCTTACATATCTCATTAGGTTGTTGTATTTAGTCTTCATTATTCTGTCCAATCTTCCTGTTCTCACTGGACCATACTGACAAAGTGTCAAGCATAAATTAATGTTTTACACACAATACTGCCTCCTTCCATACCTATTGTTGTAAGCTTCAGCATGACTCTGTAGAGCAGTGCTATTACTGTATTCTAAGAGTTCACTATGTTTTTAACACAGAAGAACTACCCGTACTTCTATCAAACAACTACATTTAGGATTTGTGTTAGAAAGTATAACTAGACATGTGGCGGAGACTATTTATTAGGTAACAAACAGAAGTGTGAAAAGAATCATAAAACCTCCAAGAAAAAACAGATTTTTATATTTTTACAGGTGTTTAACCTACAAAAAATATTTTAGTAGAGAATACATTGCCTATTCAGAGAAGCATACATGAATCCTTCTTTTCCTGATAGCTTGACAAAAGTGAGATCAGGAGTTCATTATTTACATCAGGAAGCCTGTTGCCTTATGCTTCATTAAATCTGAAGACTGCATTACCTCTTGAACGATCTCTACTTATACGATCACTAAAATCCTTTCCAGTAGATTAATAATTCTAAAGAACTTTGTTAATTTTCCATTACTACTAAAGAGAAAAAAACCCTAGCAGGTTCAGACTAGGGACTGCAAAAGCAAATACTGACACATGAAAGGGTGGTGGGGAGAAAAGGTATATCTGCAGAACTCAAGCATGCCAAAACAAGCCCAATTTTTCTCCTTTTAACACAGGTGATACAGCTAGAGAATTTTCAGAAACTCCCAGGTGTTTTCACCAAAAGGTGACAATCCTGGGCTGGAGTTTCTGTGAACTGTTGGACTACACATTGCAGTTAATGCTTTAGTTACTGTCATGCTTCTGCCAAGCTCTGCAATAAATAAATAAAAACTACTCATCTTCAACAAATTGCACAATAAAGCTCAAGCTTAATGGAGGACTGCAAACATTATGTTGAGCTTGGCAATCATACCAATCTTACCCCTTGCAGATGGAGAACAGGAAGGCGCTTAGACATCTGAGAGCAGTCTCCTAATGGGAGTTCGAGGAAATTAGCTGAGATCTTGATCCATTGCAGAACAGGGACCAAACTTATGCAGAAGAAAGGGTTTGTTCAGGTTCCGGGTATTAAGCTCATAGTTCTCAGATGCAGATTAATCTTTTGTTGAACAGAATATTATTTCCCAAAGGCAAATAACTACTATCTTTTGGTGAAGTATATGTTGAATAAGAGATAACCTGGATATTCCAAGTAAGACATAACTGAGAAAACTTGGAGCAGACTGAATCAGAAAAATTACTTGAGACCACAGAGAGCATAAGAACTGACACTAGAAAGCAGCAACCTCAAGAAATCCTATTTTTGTGTTCTGTTTGGCTTCCAGAGGGCTCAAACCAACTTTATTACAGAAATGTCCCCCTTTGCAGAATAGGCAGAAGCACCTTTAAACCAGCAATAATGGCCTGATGGGCTGGAAAACACCGAAACCTATCTTCTTTCCCCAGATTACAACAGTTTGTAGACTCTGCTGCATGTTCATCAACTCCCTTTCTCTAGCCAATTTCCCTGACCCCGAAAGGCATACTTTAAACAAAAAGAAAATTTTAATGGTATTTTTATTATCTACATTCCCATTATCATCAACTTTATTAGGTTTTCAAGAATACCATTTATTGCCACTGGCGAGAAGGTAACCCAGTTCACATTACTGTCATTTTATAGTTCTCTGCTAGAAGAACACAAAAGTTTCAGAGGAAACTATTACAATTATTTATGCAGAAAATTGGTATTTTGGGAGGGGCTTTTCTATCCTGGAAACAGTTTTAGGCCTTGGAAGTTTAAATTTATATAGAAAATTGTACTACAAATATCTGTCTGTTATTGCAATTTTAAATTGCTGTTCATTACAAACTTATATGAAAATTAGTAAGTGCTCTCATTACATTATTTCTATGAACAATCTAATTTAGATGATGTACTGTGATTTATCTTTAAAGCTATTTCTAAGTCATTACTATTTTTAAACATTGATCTAACAAAAGTTACAATAATAAGTTATGAAACTGGTATAACCAAGCCAGAGAGAATATGTAATAGAACAACTACGAAACAAACCTTTACAATGTCTTGAAACTCAAAAGATTTATATGATTATTTGCCACAGGCGATATAAAACACACTGTATTCAGAAAGGCTTTTTCAAAAAGAAAGACAGAAAACCACCAAACATTCTTATTTTTTTAGTATTCTCTAAAAATATAATCAGCTCGAAAGTAACATTTGTAATTAATAGCTTCATTTTCTAAAAGGGCCACAATAAGGTTTTAAACTGTATTATGGATTTAATGCTAAGGTGTAATTGTGAGACTTTTATTCAAGCATTATATAGTACTGTAAAATTATACTGCCAAATACAGCTACAATATTTTGGTACCTGGTCCCCCTTTCTCCCTCCAGACTAAACCCATGACAGACACTCTCCTTCCCTAATTAAAAGGCAAGGTTAGTTACAGGGCTGGAACTCTTGAAAGCAACACTCCTGCTGGATTTTTACTTCCTTTGCTTCACTCTCAATTCCCCTAGGCTGCATGATCCTTTCCCCAATTGCCAATGCAGGCAATTAGAACTATCTTAATTGAGTGTAGATAAAATACTTCCTGCCCTACCAGTTGCCTCTGTCAAGCACAAACTTTTAATAACGTTTGTATATATAGAGAGTAATTCCAATTCACTATTATAACGTCTGCAGACAATCTTCAGTGCAAAATACCTCAAGATTATAAAATGGCCTGGCTGTAGCTCTGTGGTCAAACTGGCTGACCTCCAACCACTTCAATTAACTGTAAAAGTGAAATGGAGTAGCGCTGTACTTGGGGGAAAGCACTGCAAGGAAGTGGAGCCAAAGAGTTGTTTCAGGAAACCTGAAAGAGTCACAAAAGGTCTGGAACAGTTTACAGCAGTCAAAAGCCAATATTGAGTAACGTACTTTTTTCCAAATACGTTTTTAAGATACCATCTCTAGCTCTAAGACCCTTTTCAAATGTCTTCATGTAAAGATCAAAGTAGTCAGCAACCCACAGATAACTCAGATATACTATCGTATTAGCCAGCCTTACTGTAAGTGTAAATGCTTTACACAAATCCCTGACATCCAGAAAGAACTCCAACCATTCTCTGGGAAGATTTTGGTATCCTTTGCAGCAGACTCTGTCAGTTACTAAGATAATGTGCCTATGTTTCCCAGGCAAATCAATATTAGAGAGCTTGTAGACCTTCATCTTACATATGATAATCCCAAAACATACAAACTTCATAATAAAATGTTATTTATGATTCTAAATATTTCCAATGTTTAACGAGAAAATCTACTTTGTGAGGATATCTGATAATATGCTAATGGCAGACAGTCACTATAAAGATTGTTAAGATTCAAATTGTCGGAGAAAGTCACAAAAGAACCTCCAGGAGACAAGCTTTCCTTCCAATCTTTTTACCAAAAAGAACTGTTTAAGTGTAAGAAGCTCCTCATACTACCACGAACACACTCTTGTGACTTGAGTCATGTGCCTGTCTCTGATCTGCTGATTGTAGCATTTTCAAAGCCTAACCATGAGCAAGCATCAAGTAAATGATGCCTAAGATGGCAACTTGGGTGATACTTAAAATATTTATTGGAATAAATTCAAATTTTCTCAAAAGCTGTAGGCAAACCTGAAGATGGCATATACACCATATAGCCGGGTGAAGGCTTGAAAAAGATACTCTGTTCTATGATAACAGGGAACACATCCTTAATCACAATAAAGGGAAAAATATTGATTTTAAACTAAGACATTAAGGGGAGAGGTGGAAGTCAGAAGCTGCATTCAGCTGTTTTGTAAGCACGCCCAAAATTGGAAATAGGGCTTTATTTTTCCCACAATCACAGCTCAAACACGTGGACAAAAAGCAACCATGGTGTTGACGTGAAAGCCCCACTCAAACGACAACATAGTGTGCCTTGCTGCGCTGTAGCCCAAATTCACCAACTCACTTACGCTTGCACTGAAGAGCTCTACTGAAAACCAGTGTGTTGAGGCTTCCATATTAGTAGTTCTCGTGTACTAATTTATGAGCAATTCTCTCACAGAAACTCACTGAGCTATGTCTGCATGAGCCTGACAGGCGAAACATTTTCAGCACTTGAGCTGTCTGACTCTGAACTATTATCCAATACCTATGGTCTAAGAGCTTCTAATTATGGTAAATTACTAGGCTGCCCAGCGCGAGGAGTTTGCCTTTTCTTTTCAACTGCTCTGAGCCAAGCAATATTCTGAGAAGCAAATAAAACAGTGGCACAGCGCCTGTCGCAGGGAACTGGGGAAGGCAAATTACTGAATACATCTTTGTGGTCCACAACACACAAGTAAGGTTGATGGAGCTCAACAAATTCCAGATGGTACATACAGTGCCCAGTGATTTGTGTGCAGTCTGTTGCACTGATGAATTAGGCTTTCTTTAGCATGTAATACTTCACATACATGCATTAGATGCATGGGTAGAATACTAAATACTCTTGAGCCTTTTTCAACTTTAAACTTCACATATGCTTCATTTTCAAGAAATGTAGCAATAGTGAGATACTACCAAACGTGAAGAGGAGCTCAATTATTGCATTATTTGTTGATTATTTGTTTGTATTTAAGAACAAGCGGATGCTTAATTTCTCACCACTGAACTCAATACCAATAAATAACATATCATACAGTTTGAAACATACAGTTTCAAAATAGATTTGGGGACAGAGAAATCCCCAGTATTTTTACAACATAAATTCAATCTATGTCATCATATAACTCCTTCAACCTAGTCTGGTGAGCCAGTTCTGTACCAGAGAATCTTGCACATATTGACTTGCTAACATGTATAGATTTTCACTATCAAGATTGCTTTTAGTCAACAAAGAAGTAATTACTTTAATGATTATTCTGCTAATTGCTCATCTACTCAATAGAAAGAGAAGTAATTACTAAACTAATGGAACCATCATCACAGAAATTATAGACCTGCATAGGCTGGAAATACAAAATATAACTTGCAAAACTTCCATGCTTATTTAAGTGAATTATGAAGATTTAAGAACTTTTTTCTAATTCCATATTAACTGGTTCAGCCTAGAAAGGGTACTATTGAAATTGCCACATAAACTTCAGCAAAAATGAAAATGCAATACACACAACAGTGGGCCCTGATATTTGTTCTTGCTATAGAAAATACTAACAATTACACATTCAAAATGAATTGCAGTGACTGAAATTTGGACAGATAAAGCACACTCAGTAAGGCATTCTGAGAATCAGTGTATAACATCCAATCTATGGCCAAGAAAATTTATTTCCAAGGCTACAAAAAAAACCCAAATCAAACCAAAAAATCAAGACAACAACAAAAAGAAATACACAACACAACAAAATCCAGCCCTCCCACAAAACCCAAACCAACTCACCAAATATAAAAATTCTTCTCTTTTTCTTGAGTTTGATCAGTTGAATTTCTTTTCCCTCACTGAATACAAGGGAGAAGCCAGAGATAAAGAATGACAAACAGAATTCACCATGACGTTCCATGGGGAAATATTGTAACAACTGATTTGCAGTAGTTTAAAGATTGGTTTCATTTAGAGGGGATTTTTGCCAAGTCATTATATAAGTACTCTCTCAACATTGCAATTATGTATTTGAGATGAAGTGGGCAAATTTCAAGATACCAATAACATTGACCATAATCACATTGAGTTTCTGACTGATTATATTAGGGAAACAAACACAAGGCAGATCTACTGATCAGCATTACATCTAGTTTAAACTTACCCTGTTCTGATAGAATATGCATATTACTGGCAAATAAAATCCTAAATATGATGAAAAGAATATGCAATTCATTCAGCAAGTAAAAAACCTCTTATTTAAAAATATCATGTATTATAATCACTCCTCGCATAAACAGTTTGTCACCTAAAACAATCCAACAATTTTAGATTCTAAAAATATATTTAGGTCTAAGTAGGACATAAAAAGAACACTGAAATTTTTCTAAAAGCATGTTAGAACTGACCAAATACAGCAAAACAAGAGATGTAGAAGACAAATGATGATTTGTGAGCAGTTTTGGAGCTTTTCTTGGCTTCATGCAGGCTTTTACTAAACAGATAGGTTGTTTTATTGTATACTAAAAAAGTTTTAGTGTAAAATAGTGTAAAAACACTAAAAATTATACTGACAATTCTAAACAATGGGGGGGGGTTGCCATGGCTTCTTGGAGGAATATAAAACTGTGCAAATATTGAAACAAAACTTAGCAGATAAAAACAAAAAAATAAAGACTTTACAGAAAAAAAATATAGATGTGGAGAAGATGAAATGTAAGCATATAGAGACCATCTAGAAATCAGAATATTGCTTCAATCTCTTTGCTTTTTCTAAGATTTATTCCCTCAAATTAAAAAAAAAATAATAATTCCTCAAGCGGCTCATGTTGATTTAAAATGTGACTTTACTCTCTCTGTAGAGACTTAAATGCTTTCTTCAGTGTAAAATGCCAGTGGAAATAATTCCAGAAAAAACAACAGTTTCTCCTAATTGCATCCATAAATAAAACCAGAGTTGTCCTTTTAGGGATTATATTTCTAAGTCTAATTGCCTAGTTAATCCAAACAAAACATTTCTATTTGACTAGGCTTTCAGAAATCACTATAATACTAGAGACTTTGGCCTCTTAGAAGCGTAATTTGGTTTTCCTGTAATTTGGATGTCTGAACATCTAGTAGTCCGTGGTTTACTATCAAAAATTTGAGCTGCTTATAAGGACAATATCGTATAGGAAATCAGCCCACCAGACCATTAGTTACAGAGCTGCCAATCCATTTCATTCACTGGGAGAGTGAAGGAAGAAAGGGGATAATGTTTGTACGATCTTGGTAGAAGGTTCTGCCAGGATTGTGTGACCTTCCTGACACTGACTATCAAATTTTTGGAGTCCAGGATTATTACAACCTGGCCATAGCAACCAAACCCCACGACACTGGGGTTCTATCAAAAGGGAGTTCCTTGCACTGCAAACTGCAATAACATGACCTGAAGTAGTCTCACTCTTTGGGACAGTGAAACTTGCTCTTAGCTACACCTGTATGTAGAACAGGTAAGAGCAACCAAATAGTAACTGCAGTTTTGTTAAGCTGAAAAAAGTCAAGTAACTAAGTTTCTCTGTCCTTTGCCAATTCAATCTGGCAGCGCAAACAAACTCACATGAATGAGGCCAAAAGATACTACCAAATTCCTTCCTGAACAAAGGATGATCCTCTTCTCATTTCTTTCCTTTAAATAATCATTTAATACAATTAAAACAGAGAATTTTTTTTTTCATTTTATATCTTGTTTGACGGGGTATTTTGTCTATGTGCTAGGTTTCAGTTTGAATGCAGAAGTCTTTTAGACTTATTCTAGGACTTCTCCATATCCATTAGAAAAGAGGAAAGATGAGTAAGATTACTCAAGGACTCCCTTATTTATGTTCAGCACAAAGCTCATTGGGGAAAAAAAATACCTTTCAGGAAGATGGAGGAGCACTATTTGGAGAGCTGCTCTGGGACTATGATTTTAAAGAGTTCCCACCCTCATTGCAACATATTAAGTCAGATGTAGACTCCTCAATAGAGCAGCCTGCACTTACACTGTTGCCCTTCTCACTGTTAGGTCTTTGATGGGTATCTCATCTGCAGAGATGCCAGTTTTTGAAGAGGCATCTTTGTGATCAGGGTAAGATCTCCATCTAGGAGTTCCTCAAAACTCAAAGCCTGATTGATTTCCTACTCTGTGATGTACTTAAGGACATCAGCATAGAAGTCTGAAATGTGTTCAAGGCATATGTGCAGAGAGCATGCTGACTAAAGACCTCGTTCTACTTTGTCATTAGCTACAAATCCTTGTGCTCTCCTGACATTTTCATGACAAAAGAAAAGCTACTTAATCCAGAGTTCTGTCTAAATTTGAGTTGGCGAGTTAAATTTTTGCTTACGTGATCAAATCAAGAAAGCAAAGTAGATTATAGAAAACAAGATGAGTAACTCTAACCCATTCTTTATCATTGATAATTTTTGGAGAGTTCTAACGTTACAGGATAAATAAGAACATTTCTGTATGTCTGACAGAGGCAGTTATACGACCATTAGGCGGATTTTAATTTTCTGATCTGCACATTTTAAATAGAGACTTAAATCACGATCTGAAAGTTAGATGGAATTCTCTCAATTTCCTATATTTGGGAATAAGACACCGTAAAACTGGGATACTCTCAAGTGTTCAGATTTTTCCCCTCTTTAGATTGTTCTTTGAAGACCGTTTCTCATTCCCCTTCTGGCCTGGTACTGCCTCTTTCTCCTCTCTTTATACCTATGTAAACATCTGTCTAAACATTCATTCAGCTGCAGCATCTCTGGGAATAATTCATGAATCTCTGCCCAGTGGCAATGTTCCACCCTTTCATTTAGGCTGAAGTTTCACTCCATGTCTTTGGTACCTGCATCAGAACATCTGGCTGCCCGCCCTTTGCTCAACGTGGCAAACCCACAGCTCTTATTCTCTCTGTGGAAGGCCATCCACCCTCTTCTTTAACTTGTCTGAAAACAAGACCACATTTCCAATCTTTGCAGCCTGTAACTGTCAAAATCTGTGCTACGGTACATAAACACACATATAAATACAACAGTACAAAAGAGTAACCATCATTCTCCAACAAATAAAGATTTTCAACACAAGCAAGTTCTTTATATTTTATATTTGTAGCCACTATTGTTGAAAACAGTAATTTTTTTATCTTTTGTTTTCTAAGATGGCAATTTCAGACTACATGACATTTCAGCAATCCTATCAATCCACAGGAATGTATGATTTATTAATGAAATCATTGCCATTTGTAAAATTCTAAGGCAATTAAATAGGAATTGAAGTTTCTCCAGAGAGGCTTCTCCAGCTAAAACTAAAATAGAAGATAAACAGTGACTGGCATTATTTATATTGACAATTCTATTGGAATGATAATGCAGCAGCTTTCACATGCAAATATACATACATTTAAATGATTTAAGAAGGATTAAAATAAGAAGCTTAATATATTTATTTGCTGTAGCTCAATCTTTTCATTTGCCCAAGAATCTCATGAAAGATGCTTTTCAAAGCAATCCGTTTGGATCGTGAAGAAATGTCAATACACTACACTGAAAATATTCTTGCCATATATGAAAGAAAAAGGAGGCGGCTATACAGACACATAAATAGTTTGTTATAAAAAAAGTTTCCGCAAATCAGCTTCCAACACAATAAAACTAAAAAAATAATTAACATGTTCGTTTAAACATGTAAATGTCACTGAGCTCCTAAAACTTTCAACAGAGGACAAGATCATTTCCACAAGATTTATCATTAAAAGATTAACCTCACAAACAGATTTGAATCTACGGAAACTAAGCCTTTTCTCACACTTAAAATAACAGCCAGCACAGTGGGGCAGGTCCCACAGCTGGTTGTCTCAGAAGATGCGATAATGTTTCCTTTCCAGTGTTAAACAAAGAAAAAAACTTAAAGTCATGTCATGAAAATTATGTGGGTGTTTGCTGTGCAGAATTTATTCATTGTAGGAATACTAGAAAGGAATAATTTGCATTGACTTTTCACCAGCATATTGTCTCACTACCCCAAGTTTAACGCCCTTTAACTGTAGAGCAAAGCTACACAGAAACAAACAGTAAATTGGAGTTCCAATTCTAATATTTCATTGTATGTAAACAATACCTTGCTTGCAAGGTGCTATAATACAGAGAGTGGCATATCATGATGTATCGCTACAGGAATACAAAAACACATTTCTCAAAACAGCAACGCACACATCTGAGGTTTTCTCTTCTTTCCTGTTCATGCCAAATTCTTTGCTTCCAGTTACCTCAGCATTGTCAATAACCATGTAATTTCACAGCATTTAATTTTTTTCTTTTAAGATTTCTGATCCTTATAATCATGTGATCAATACTGAGTTAGCATGGACAGTAAAGTGAGTTTCCCTTCTACAGTGCTATAAAGTAAAACCTGACTGAATTCTAAAAAGCCTATGTAGAGAGAGCAAATAAAACAGGTGCTAGTTTAAGAAGATAAATCCCATCACTTCAAACCAATAATGATTTTTAACACCTCATTTGGAACAAGTGTTTGGGTGAGCTGAAACGATGATAGCATTTGTGCCGTCAAAAACAGAAATGCTTTTTTCCTTCAGGTCAAAAATCTCAAAATTAATGGCTTGCATTTTTAAGCTTACAGAAGAAAAATCATATCAAACATTTATCCAACTGCACAGAATTTAAATGTCTTGCAAGATTCACTAACTCTGTTTCAACGGATGTGCATGAAAAGGGCTTTGTTTTTGGACAGCAAAAATACAAATCTTCATATCTTTGACTTCTTCCTGACCTGCTTGCCAACTTGTTCCTACAAACAAGGCATCTCCTTCGTGTATTTAAACTCTAAGTAGCACTACAAAACAACATTATGAAATCACGTTATTACCTGGGCTTCCTACAAACCCTAGACAGCAGTTGCAAACTGTCCTGGCTGTTAAAGACTGGCCAGCCCCAAAGTTTCCATCTACCAAAGCATGAAGGTGCTGAAGGGTTTCATTGGTGCTGACAAAGCAATGAAGGCTGACTGGATTTGCAGGAAAATCCATTAACGGAGGAGCGGTTCTTTGAAACCTTACTCCAGTGTTTAGCAGCCAGGGTGGCTTCGCTGGTTGCCACAGCACACTCACTCCAAAACAGTGAGGCTATATGTATAAACCATCATTAAGAACAGACATGGTACCAAGAGAAAAGATTTCTTCCAACCCCTACAAAAGCTAGAGAAGAGACAAAGAACAAGGGTTGGAATAGCCAATTCGGTAGTAATAACATCCTTCTCACAACGCTGATATATGATGGTACAAAAATTAACAAATAATGCTAAACCATGCACACTATCTCCTTGGTCTCTTTGGAAAAACTAGCACCATATCTGGTCCCTCATACTTGAATAGTAATAAAATGAGGTGGCAAAGAGTCAGAATCCACATCTGTTCTTTGAAAGGAAATGCAAATAGAATGAAATTCAATCTGCATTTTATCTTTTTACATGAAAGAGATTCACATTGTGCATTATTTTTATATTAACCTGACCCTTCTTACTGTCTTTCTCTGCTTACTCCCATGTATTTTATATATAGATTCAAATGTTCTCTTCATACCCTAGATATCTTCTGTAAGACCTAAAACTTGTCGTGATCAAACATCAGATTTGAGAGGGCAGATTTGTCAGTGTGTTGTTATACAAACCAGACCATCCAAATGCATCTGATGTTCACACACCTGGAACAAAGTGCTGAAATGCAATTCAGCACAAACAAGGGGTAAACTGTGAGTAGGTTTTCTTTCTAAAAACTATGCTGGCTGTCTATGATGTTATCCGTAAATGACAGAGATATTTTAGCAAGTTTTTCAATAAAACAGAGCATAACGATTTTGCTACTTTATTAGCAGCCAAGAAATATGATCTGGATTGATTCTTAAGTGTTTATCAACACTGATAATTGCAGTCAAACACACCGGGATATTAGTATGCCTCTAAACTAAAAGTCACTACTAACTGTTCTCTCTGATTATTCAAGATGTTTCACTTGAGATCCTTATTAAAAACCCGCAGAGTCTAATCAGGTCTATTTTACTGCTGTCCAAAAATAGATAACCGCATTATGTAATGAGAAATAAGAAAAAATGATAGAATCGTGCAAATCAGTATCTAAACGTAGATACACTTTAACTAATTTATTTCATTTGCTTCAAGAACATCTTATTTTGGGTCATGGGTAACAGAAAAAGAGAAATATATTTGTCATCAGGTTTTGAAGTGCAAAAGTTAAACTACAACGTTCAGTAATTTCTTAAGATTATACTTTTACAGCAACATTGAATATGACTCTACCTTTACAACCAATGGCTCCTATAAACTTTCTAGCAAGAAAACTTGATATCTGATTAATTTCCAAAAGTAAAATAGACATCTAAGCATGATGAGTGTGTCAAATGTTTAATTCCTCATCCATTTATACGTAGGCTTCAGACATAATAGTTTACCTGCATAACTTGGGTTGATTATTTTAGATTGGAAACCTCTTACATTTAAATCCATCTCATTGTTTATATGGATATGTCCTAAAAAAGTACACGAGTAGTAGATGCCACTAAGAGCCTCCTACATGCTATACTGATAACATAACCAAATATATTATGATAATGCATAGCGACAGCCTGTCAGAACACACAGACACAATGGTATTGTGCAAGAATGCAATGACTTGACACAGACAAAAATGTTTTTGTGCATCACAACTTGCTTACTTTGGTCAGAAGGACACAGAAGAGGAATTGCACCACCATATGACATCAAGGTTTCAGCGTAAGTCTGGAGATTGTACCATAGTTCTGAAAGTATTTTTTGGAAGTACATTTTAAGTTTTAGAGGGAGAAAGTAAAATAAATAAATAAATAGATAGATAATATACAAATAAAGAAGGTAATGTTCTAATACATCTACCACAACTATTTCTGAAGCATCAAATACAATAACCAAATTTAGACACAATTCCTAATCTGAATACTTTATGATACTGTAACAAGTTCCCTGTCATTTAAAGGAGAATGCTATTTTGCCCATGGACAAAAAAAAATTAACTTTTAACAAAATTCTCAATCCACTTAACTTCCCCTCTAAATGTCACAGGAAACCACTGGACGTAGGGCTGTGGAAGCCACGAGCCTGAAGGCCAAGAGCTGCAGTGTCCACAGGTTGCGTCTACGGAATATAGATAAGCGTGTAATAGGAAAATAGATGACTAAGAAAGTTAAGTTTTTACCAGTTGGGCCTAAATTCAGAACTAATTTTTCAATGTCTATTTACTGTTGTCTTGCTTATTTATAGTTATCAGCGAAAGATACTTCACTTCTTTTTCTGGAGATCTTTAAGTACAATATTGAGAAGTCCATTGTCAAATGGGACCACCCAAATAATTACAAATATTTGTATAAAAACCCTAAAGAACCTCTGTCTTCATCTCCTCCCTAACTACAACTGGCAAAATAATTGCTTAATCCACATTTACACACAGAGCAATATTGAAATACGAGCATTTTCTGATACAATAAATGTTTTTTCAAAACATCCTTTTTTCTTTTCAGTGGTACTCCTGAAAAAGGGGAGTATTTTAATTGGGGTACAGTAGAGTCAACATGCATTTTAAGTTGCTGTGATTTCATAATAATTTTGTTTTATTTTTAGTCATAAATGCAATGATCTCAATTGATAAATGAAAGTTTTCCGGGGGAAATGTGTTATCTTGAGTAAGGATCTCATTGTTTTACCTTTATTTAAATTGGAAATATTGTACTACTCACACTAAAGCCAGAATCCTTGGCGAGAAGATTTTATGATGTCCCCTGGATTTTTTCTTTTTCCTTTGTGGAAAAAAAAAGACTAACTACACAGGGTCAGTCTTGTATTAATTATTTGCTTTAGTCAGTCTCTGTCAGAGTTTTAATCTTTCTCAGTACCTCCACAGTAAGTTTGAATTTCACCCTAACCACAGATTTTTTTACTTACTGAACCATTTCATGTTGCCTCATTACATTAATAAAAAGAGGTTATGCTTAGCTTTGTTATAAAACCTGAAAAACAATTATTTAGATGTGAAAGATCTCAGTTCTGAGAAGCCAGAGGTCAGTCTAAATTCCAGGTGGAAACACATTGACAAAGCTAGGATGAAGCCAGCAGTAAAGCTCGAGGCAGCACAGCTGGGCTGCTACCCAGTGTGCATCTACAGACAGGTTTCACACCTAAGCCCGGGGGTCTGCCAGGGGCTGACAGCATCACTCCGTTTTTGGCAACCTGTGTCAGCACTAGAGAAAATAACTGTCTGAACCACTCCTGCGCTTGGTCTAGTTATAGCCAACATATAACTTCACGCTCTATTATTATTAGTTCCCTCTATTCGGTTAGCGCTGATCACCCACACCTCATGCTAAATGTCTTTTCTAATTAAGAAGCTTAACGTTACCTCTTCCAGCAGTGTTTTCTACCTGGGATTCATGTACCTTCTTTTTTTCTCCTGAAGTATTTCCTTGTTACTATCTAGTTGTAGATTATATCTGAAATCTACTCAACGTGTATCTCAATCTCATCCCCAAAATGATGGTATTTTCAGAGGATTCCCTTTTAATTAGGGAATTTTTTAATAAGGTATAGTCAAATTATTTTCATATATATATAACAGACCTCTGCAGCTCACTTTTCATCTCTATTTCCAGGATTCCAATGTAAAAGGCATGAATCTATGAAATAGATGATGAGAACCGAATGTTTATAACAATAGGTAATTGTATTTACAAAAAAAAAAAAAAAGTAAAACATGAGTAATAGACTGGAACAAATCTTATTCCAGAGTAACAGCAGGTTTGTGTACATGTTTAGCCTTAATCAGATAAAGTATCTCTAGTACTTAACACATCAGAGAAACAGAGCATGCTGGCATTTCTTTCTCCCTCTGGCTACAATCCATCATGGACCTGGTCAACTACTGTTTGATTCGTGTCAACATCAGTAGATTTTTGACAAAACTTATTGGGTGGTTGTTTTTTTTCCCCAAGTCTGTATTTTTGAAACAAAAATTATATTGACAGAAAACACTCAATTGGCTCCCTATTGAAATGGATCTTTTTTCATCAGAAAAGATGAAAAATGTTTCAAGTTCTCAATTATTTTACAATTTATTCTTGAAATATCTTATAAATTTCATTTCATCTATTCCTCCTCCCCATTTCATTATTGCAATAAATAAGAATTAAGCAAGCAATCATTTTACTTAGGAGGGAGAGGGGCAGTTTCCCTGGCTTTTTTTTCCTTCCAGGCTTTCTGTGTTTACAGGGAAGGCAAGCTGTATATTTCAAAACCCTATGTAACTGACAGGGGGAAATAAAGCAGCCTTGCTTGCTTTTGTCACTGGAATAATCAGCTTGGGAAGCATTTGGCACTTCATGTCAGTGGTTTTTATGCCAAATTATTAGATGGAGATTCCCAGTGAGGTTCCTTGTAGACATGGTGACAAGCCCTTAGGTCGTCTGCAGGTAAAATCGGCTGCAGAACTGCTGCTTGAGAGGTCATTGGCTATTCTCACAGAACAAGAACAAAATCCTCAGCTGGGATTATCCGTGTGATATTATATGATTATTAACAACCTTCTAAATGCATAATAAATCTGTTGAGGAAGTAGAAGCCAAAAGCGAGACAATACATTTGTTACATAAACTCTGCTCCTGGTACAAAGATCAACCATAGGAGTACATACATCTTCATTGTGAGTTTTCAGGAACAGTCAGTCTCTTTGTAGACAGTTGATTCATGATAAAGCTAACCTCTATACCTTTAATCTATAAAAAAAAAATCTATACCTTTATTTCTACAGCATAGAAATTCATAGTGCTAAGTCGAGATCCTTCCTTATCCTAAAGAATGCTCAAACACAAAGGTCATTTCCAAAAAAAGAACAGAAGAGAGCAAATCTGAAAGCCAAGAGACAGTCTGGGAACTGGAACAACAGCCAAGACAGTTGTATCACCTACTGTCACTAAGAAATGAGCTATTAGCTGGAGTCACGAAGGATAAGGATGGTTTGTACACAGTATGAATAAATTGACTCTAGAAGTTAATAACTGGACTTGCACATACAGGAAACAGGTTCAAATTGGTACAAGTTATACAACAGTTTACATTCCATAAATACAGGAAATCTGAGTAGGGAGCTAGACCAGATTATCATTCATAGGTCCTTTAGAGACACTGTTCTTATATTCCACAGGAATGTTTCAGAACAGGCTATTTCCCCAGACACTCTCCTTATTACTTTCTAATATTTAGTCCATGTTTTCATTCAAAAAGCTGAAACGTATTTTGGCTTTAAACTCTGTTAAGAAACAAACAAACAGAAATACTCCAACGGGCATTCTTTTGTAAGTATTTTACTTTTGTCTATACACATCCATATTGAGATTTTCTACAGTTCTCCCTACCAATACATTAGAATCATGATAAACAACAAAATGGTTTTACCAATCAGAAACCAAACTTCTGGATTAAAGACCAAATTCTTGCTATCAAAGCTGAGTTCTCTGAGAGAATAAGAAGATTGTCAAGGGGCAACACATGCAGAACGCTAATTTTCACTTGGGTCAGTATAGCACCCTTTAAAAGCATTTGGAATAAATGGTTGACAACTAGGTATTCTAATACAAATACTCACTAACAAAACTGTGTAAAGTCAGTAGAAGCTTTTTTGTTAACAGATCCTGTCAACTTTCAGATGCATACCTAATTCATTTACTGCTCAGAATAAAAGGATCTCTTGGGCTTTCTAGGATGATGGAAGTGCTGGTGCTGTCTACATATAGTTTTAACTATTCTAGTTAACCCTCTTCCTGAACTTACAAGGCTTCCAACTGACAGTTCTATTATATGAAGAATAGAAACATCAGCAGCGAGTGACTTTGAATGATGCTGCTGTTCAGTGTCCTCAAGAAATCACGTGTAAGACTCAGGTGGGCAGATTTGTAATACAAATGGAGCCAGGTGTCAAGTTGCTCTTTTCAGTAATGAGACACTCATCTGTCCTCAAAAGAACTGGAAATTGGATAGATAAAAGCCCAAATTCAGTGCCAAGATTATTGACTCCCAGCTGTTTAGAGTCAACAGGAGGGTGAGTACCATCAAAACCTGTAACAGTAGCATCCTGAATTTGCCAACAAGAGATAATCTTTAAGACCTATTTTAAATGACTATAGGATGACTGCAGCTTCATGAAATAGTGAATGAAATGATTCTTACCCATGATGTGGCAAAGTTTGTTACCTAATACGGATAACACGCTTTGAACAGCTTAACATACTCTACAGAAGGGCTAAGTATAAAACAAGTTGTAAATTCTGCAGTACTGAAAAGCATAAAATTTTAAGAGCATGCCAATATATTAAATAATACATCCACCAGAACTTTCATGAAATGGAAACAATATGGTATGGTACTGACAAAAATATCAATGGAACAGCAAAGTGTAGTGGTTGAAAAAGTAAATTCATATTAATCATTTATTATTTCAAAGTCTTGGTTTATCCATTTTTCTAATTCACAGAAAGTCAACCACCATCGTTGTGCGACACAGATACTGCTTAGAGATCTGCAAGGAATTTTCTTAGTTATTATTATTACTATTATTTTAAGATTTTCATTAAAGGGACATTTTTAGTAAGGTATTGCTGTCTACAAATACTGCTAAGCTGCCATGAGCCAACTCTGAGTAAAAACCTGCAAACACTCCTAATTTAGAGATAAATATGAACATTGTCTTTTTATTCAAACATCCCCTACTGCAACACAAGTATGGGCATTGAGCCAAATTGCTAACATTTTGATTTTCAAACTCCATCAGTACACTTGCAGTTTTGTTTAATTAGATGGGTGCCAAAGGATGAGAGCTATGTATAGCAGGTACTGTGTTTAATGACCACAGAGGTGCTGCTAGAGCATAAAATATTGCAGGGGGAAGCCTAAGCCACCGCTGTAAAGCACACGAAGTGAGTGCATGAAGGATCTAGAGGCTGTACGACAGTCTGACAAGCTTCAATTGTTTAAAAGCAACAGTAAAGTCAGTAAGTTAATTTTTAATATTCTACTGTACTGCATAAGTATTTACAGGCAATGTATTACATTAGCTTTATGCTTCCTGAAGTGCAGTAAAGAAAATACAGTACTGTTAAAAGACCTGAAATACACTAAGCACAGCAGTAGCTCTGTTGCATATAATTGATAACATAAACTTTTGGAGTATTCCTGGGTTTCAGGGTTTGGGTTTTGTTGGTTTTAGAGAGTGAGGTATTTGGGGGTTGGGTCTATTTTTTTTTTTTTTAACATCCCGACTAGTCTACATGGAATATTCAGTCTGTAAGAGAGTCTCTGCAAGAGGGAGCTGAATCACTGGAAAACACAGAACATGAAAATGTAGGCAATTAGGAACCTTCCTAACCACAAAATTGGGTTATCATATGTGTTTTTCTATCTGGAAACAGAAAACAGTAAACTTTCTAAGGGGTCGATTTCCCTTCGCATAATTGCTCAATCACCAAAGTTTCCAACAAACCACTATTTGTAAACTAAATTTCATTACAACATTTAAAATTATATAAATGAATACTCAGCAGAAATTTTAAAGTAAAATAAAAATCTTTTTAATAGGAATTATTTAACAAGATTGTATTAACTAAAACACACACTGTTTCCATTGCAAATATCAAACACAACTTTTTTTGTGGCCTACGACTGGAAGGAAAGCTGAAGCGTTTGCACAGCTAGCCAAAAGTATCCCTCAAAGCCCAAGTGATAATAAAGGAAGCTACGTGTACCGATGATGCAAGGAAGCAAGGACTGCCCAAGCAACTATCTTGTCCCTGTGTCTATTAACTCCCAGAAGAGCTGGTAGTACCACCAGCTAAAATCTGATTTGCAGTGCTATTCAGCAGTTTAAGAACTTTTGGTTTAAAACCGTAATTTAACTGTGTTCAGCAACAGTAGATATCTCCATACAAAAATATTCTCTAGAACATGCCATGTCAAATACCGTTTGAAAGACAGAAAGGTAGTATGTAATTAAAGCTTAACATATAGTGAAACACTTCTTGGAAAAAGAGGCCGAATAATCAATCATATAAGGTGACAGACTGTATTTTTGTCTTTGAAAATTACACAGAATTCATATGGGAGAGAAAAGTAAGACTAATTATATAATCTGTAGAACAATAATGAACTGTTAAATCTTGGATAGGCAAAACATTAATAAGAAATGATTAATTACTCAATTTTTTAACCACCCCAGCACAGTTTACAGTAGCTCTTCGATGACACTGCCACGTGCATGTCATGAGCCAGAAGGATACGTATACAGCTACGTGATTTTATTTCCCCACCCGTGTTGCAGTTCAGTGCAGACAGTCAAACAGGCAGGACCCTCTGAACAAAGATTCCTGTGGTCCTCTAACAACATAATGGCTCTCTTCTACTATGTCAGAGAAGAAAGCTTCAAATAATGGCATTATAAATAATTTATTTCCTTTTGAGACAACTTAAATGTGAAATCTAACCGTTGTTCCGTTTGCTGCCCTCAGTTACAGAGGCATAATCCATCAAGAACTATATAAAGATATGGCTAAAGACTGTCTCTTTAGAGTGTCTTTGGAGCTAGGAATTATCAAATATATTTATTCAATAACATTGGCTGCACTGTATATATTGGATTACAGTATTTATTTCAAACAAATACGTACACAAAACCAAATGCATTAAAACATTCTCTACTGTAATTCATTTATTGGCACAACAATGAATGTACACAGGAGTCAATGCTTTTTAAGGGCCAATATATATATATAAAAATTATTATGATAAATTAAAACACAGGCAATTTGGGTTACAAGAAAAATACAGGAAGTGAAAGGTAGAACAGTTTACACAAGTTTAAATGCACAATCTTTTCATAAGCTACCTTCCACCACTGCAGTCTGACTGTAATCTATAAGTGTACTTCTGTAGGATTAGCCTTAACCATTTGCTTGTTTATAGTAATTAGTATTTGATTCATGGAGAGAAATGCATTCATGTGAAATTCGGATCCAGGAAATTAATGCAGTTCCCCACAGTGACAACTGCATACAATTTCAAATGAGACTGAAAACAAAGATGGGCAGTACCAACTCTTAGTTCATTTCCAGTATCAAAGAATTTCTACTGAAGAATCCATCTCTCCTTTTCTTTTATGGAGAGGTGGTGTTGGAAGGAGTGAAGCTATAGAAAGTATCTGTATATTACAGAATGACATACGAATGGAGCATTTATTCTATAAAAGTGCATAGCAAAGACTTCCCATCTTAACAGATCACTAGTAAAGGAGGAGTTTGAAGTGGTGAAAATAAAGAGAAATGAAAAGTAAAAGATGGCAGAATAGAAAAGATTTACCCTGAGGATTATTAGACATTATTAAAGATTCATAAAGGATGTGCCATCTCCAGCCTCCAGGTTTTTTTCTCCTAATGTCACTCTGATTACAGAAAAATCTCTGTAAATCCAGACTTCAAAATTCAGAATTCCTCCTAGCTCTCCCTGCTTCAAAAACTATTATAAACAAATTTTATTTCTCCCTGATCAGAGCTAGAAATTTGCTTCCAACAGCCTGAGAATATAAGTGGTTGCCTGTTAACATTGATACCTAGACAACAGAGGCGATGTATTGAGGAAGATTCAATGCAGTAATCAGTGTATTATGGAATCACAACACAGACAAACAGCCTTACAATTTTGATCAGCCACAGAGTTTACCATACTTGCAAACAAGCAATTATCAGATTACCAAAATACAAAGACTAATTTAAGGAATTAACAGTCTAACAGGGAATGTCAAAAAGTATTTTTCATAATTATAAAATTAAGCATAAGTGTTTATTACTTAGACTGTGTTTCCTACAAAAAAACCACCACTGAAAGCAGCATTGATACTCAGCAATAATATTCTGAACTGATGCTTATATAGTTCTTGAGTTAAATCACTTATATCAAAGCAGCTGACAAGCTTGTTGACATGCAATTGAAAGTGCCAGAGCTGTGATTTTATAAGAAAACAGTAGACAGGTACCCTACACACAATCACCATTGAGCTCAGTTTCTCATAAATTCTATGAAAATGCAGTAGATGATTATTTGGTTAGTGATGTCAAGATAGATGCGAGTTTGGCTGTCTGAGTTTAGAGCAACACACTCAGTTATCCTTTGTCCAAAAGCAACACATAGCTCAGAAAGAATGTAAAATTAAGACACACAGGTAATTCTACTTTCATCTCCTGGCCTCAAGCCCAGCTGTTTTAGCATTAGAAATTACATACCTTCACTAAGTGTTTTTAACAAAATTATATTGCAAGTACTTTTAGCACCTATCATCGTACGAGGCTGTAATGCTGCTGCTTTCACAGCGCTGCCAGGTTTCTGCCTGCTCAGCTTTGGATGAGCAAAAAAAACCTACCAGAGAAAAATCTTCTGCTGCATGGACTGTAAAGTACATTCAGATCAAAACCTGAATGCTACTCACAGGACAGTCATCAGCATTTTCAAATTGTTGCTCTTTTAAATAATAAGGCTCATAAGTGTCTTGAGTGAGTGTCATACCTGCAGCTGCCCTCCATAACTAGAAGCTTGACTTCATAAGGGAAGAGAAGAAAATCCCTCAAAGCCCTCTAAAATGTAATAGTCTTTTATAGTGACACAGTTTCTTATTTCTTGACAAATATCTACAAAACTCAGTTTTAGTTCAAAAGTTGATCAGCACTTTTTTCCAATCAACCCATTCAAGGTGACTATCTAAGCACTTTGAGATACTTATATACAGTTTTCTTAAGTGGTTATTCAAATAAACACACTTTCCGGCTGTACTCCTACACCAGTCCCATTTACAAACTTTATACTAAAGAACGAAAACAGTTCAAAATATAGAACATAGTAGAAGACTAGCTCTGGAAAAGGTGGCAGTAAGCACTATTATTGGGATGGATCAATTTTCATATATTATATTTTGAAACGTTTGCAATGAGCTTCCTGTCATGTTCAAAAAGTTACATGTACAGATTTGAGAGACTACGGCGGAAGGAGAGATTGTACGTATTTACACAAATATATGTCTGTATATACATGCACACTTTTCCCTGACAGCTCTGGGTAATCCTTTCAGTTTCAAACATTCCCTTGGAGGTTCCATCAGAAATACACTCACAGAAAAAAAGTTAATTCAGTTCATTCCATTGCATTATTTTTGGAAACACAAGTGGGTTCATTACACAATTATTTTATTGAGTGCTTAGAAAGGTGCAATATACGGAAATGAGCAGCTTTCAAGTGCCAGATATCCACATATGGTTGCTATTTTCCCTTTGTCACCTCTGTGTGCCTCAGCAATAAATCTGAAAAAACTCATCCAAAAGAAAAATGCAGGCTGTACTTTTAGTCAGCTTTTAGCTTTTTTTTGCTGAAACTAACAACATGGACACTTAGAGAAGTGTGTGGAGGTTATCCAGTATATGTACATAACTAGGAAATGAAACGTGCACTAGCTCCTCTGCTATACCCAACTGGAGCTGGGCTGCAGAGGGAGTTCTCAAACATCTGGAGTCGAGACAACTTAATTATCTGCTTCAGCCCCTAAACCATTCATAGCTGCTAAACACCTCACTATTCGACTCTGAAACTACTTAAGAACTGGAGATTTCAGGGTTTTATACAGAGGAAAGATGTCTGATAAGTAAATCAGCTTAGTCATTCAAAGATGTAAATGAGAAATCTGTGACAACTGCTTCTGTTGACATCACATGTGAATGAATTTTATTTTTTAGTTCATAAAAGTCAACCGCAAGCCCTGAGCAGGGGCAAGTAATCTTTTTATGGCAGGAGACTTGTATTGAAACATTTAACGGCTAAATCTTATCATTAGGGGAAATAATTAAACCCTTCACATAGACAAGCTAAGCTACATCACAAAAGGTAGTTTATGAAATATTTTAAGATGTTTTGTTCGAATGAATGGGGCGTACCAGAACAAAGACAGCAATCATTCTATTTCCATGCTTAGGAAAAGTTTAAAAGGACCATGAAACAAGGCTTCACTGGGGACCTACTCAGTTTTTCAACAGAGAATTTATCTTCCTTTAATCCAGTAAAAACAGTCTAATAAATGTCACCAGCAAATAGTTTTCTGGAAAGGCTTGAAAGTTTAGCCTGTGGATATAATCTGCTGTTTCACACGTACACTATTTTTAGCTATGCAAATAAATAAATAGTTCTAAATAGTCAAGGAATGTTAACACAGAGATCCAATCAAACAAAAAAGTAGTGAATAAAAGGTAATCACACAACAGAGCTCTGGGCACAGAATGGCCACATTTAAGCAGATCAGGACAAGATTCTGGCATATGTCACCACAGCATGAGGTAGTTTGCGTTCTTACTTGACATACTGTTACACCAAGGCAGTCTCCTTTCTCCACGTCACCCACCTTAAATACATCCATTACTCAAGTTGACCCGTTGTATGAGGGATCAAATGTCCCACATACAGGAAAGTCAGCAAATACATTGTAGTACAGCCTACAAATGTCTTTCCATGTGTATACCAAAAGAGATGGACAAATCATATTTAGAAATAATATGCAGGTTGTGGCATATTTTAAACCATACTCTGTAGAACTGCTTTGAATTCTAAATCAACACAAAAAAATTAATGTGTCCGTCCATTTATGGCTTATCTACCTTTGAGAATAGAGTTGTACAGGAGTTTTTGCAGTATTTGAAAACAAAAGAAAAAAGGGCAACACAACTTTCCTCTCAAACTTACTCATCTGTTTACCTTAACTGCAAGACCTTTCATTTATATTTTTTCTTTATTTTATGCACTGTAAAATCTTGTATCTCACCTTCTTCATATGGTTGGACTCGATGATCCAATGGGTCCTTTCCAACCTTGTGATTCTGTGATTCTCATAATGTGTTATTCACAATTCTGTGTTTCCACACATCCAGCATCATCATGCCTACCATTTTGTTTAGCTACAATGAAAAATGAGGTCTGTTTGTAGGAAGTGATTCATCATTATCCCTGAAATTTTATTTGGCTGTCATCTCAAAAAAAAATCTCTGTAAAACATTAAAGATAATGCAATAGCACAGTAACAGGAAAATTACCTTTCTTCTTAATGGCTCATTACTGATATTGCTAGTATTGCATATCTGCATCTGATACAAAAGGTATCTCAAGGGTAGTTTTAGGAACACGAATGATAAATAATTTTGCCCTCATTTATCTTACAAAAAAAACACATACAGATTTCCATATTCATAAGCCATTAAAAGTATTACTGAATGCCATATTCTTTGATTGCCTCACGATAAGTCATCATTATAAGCGTCCACAAACTTCCATTATCAACAACAATATGAATTTGCTCCCATTCAACTACCTGAAGTGTTGCAGCAACTACTATGGTTTGTTTATTGCAAGTCAAGGCTTGCAAATGTGAATGAAATCACCAGTTTCACTAAATGCACCTGAAATTCACCTTTATTTAATACTTTCTAAAATATTAAAATAAATTATAAAGTCTTGGAAACTAACTGTGCATCAGTAGAAACGACGCTGTAAATGAGAAGATTCAAGATTTAAACTTGATTTTCATACCACACTTCCCTGGTTTTAGAATAAGAACTGATCCTTCCAATAGACTGCTTATTGTACTAACATGCAAACTTGAGGAGCAAAAGAAATCAGAACACTTACCCTTGTCTACCACTTTTACACCCTGTTTGACTAAATATATGTGTAAGACAGATGTGGTCTTCAGGTTATGTCTGAACAGTACAGCTTTGAGTGTGCTTATACCACATAGACACATACTATAAGATTTTTCTTTTATGATGGTGCTATGCAGTGCTCTGGCAATAGAATGATGATAACACATCTATCCTCTACACTCCAACCTATGACTCCTGGTAGATCTGGTGCAAAGCAATCAAAATGAGATTTTATAACTCATTTAACATCGGTCAGAACACTCTCTAATGAGAAGTTTGTTAAATGAAGTTTAAAAGACCAAGATTTGAAATTAATATCACAGCTTTTTTAAAGACAGAGCTCAGGAAATCTGGAGACGTCCAGAAGTCCTTCCAGGGGAGATAGTTCTTTTTCACGTAGTGCAGCCTTTCAATTATATCAGGGGTCCAAAGCAAATATTCCTTTCTTAAAAGTGCCATATTAGAATAAAATCATTTCTTAAGTACTAAAAATTTGTCTTTCATATTCAAATTCAGTTTCAAACACACTACAGTGCAGCATTTGCCACTAAAATGTCCTATGCTGGTAAGTTATCCCACAACAGAGTAAAAACATGACAACAGGAAGGGTACACATACACATAAACATGAATACGTCTTCAATACTACATAACCATCATTTAAACACCAGATAGCAATCATTCATCATCTTAACAAAAACATTGTCTATTCCACCAAAACTCAGTACTTTAAGAGAATTAATTTAAAAGACTCCACTTTAATACACCCCAATTCCTTTCAGAATTTCTACTGCATATTTAATTTAAAAAAAACAAACATAAACTCAGCCTGTATATAACCAACGATATATTTCCATTACTGAAAAGCTGAATGGTTATGCCAAAGCGTGTGACAAAATTTTAAAACTATCTGAATAATTTAATTAACTGCTCTATCTCCTCTCATCTAGGAAAAGTAGCTTTATTTATTTAGGTGTGTTTTTTAATAAAAATAATGGAATAATTATTATATACAGATAGCATTCCCATTTGGGTGATTATATATCATGCCATTCAGGTACAAGGCACAAGCTGTATAATATTATCTTGTATACTGCAAGGATGACATGGAAGTGTTATAAGCGCTGCAATCTGTATTGCTACAATAGTGCTAAAAGAGTTTATGTTGCAGCATAACAGAAAATGCTTTCCAAAGCGAAGACATTCATATTAATATCAAATGCATTTATACCAACTCAAAATTCCAATAAATATTATGGGGGAAAAAGCGCACTACAGTTAGATATTTCTTGTGCTGTCTGGTCTTTTAAGCTCTGTTGAGGTGTGAGGTTGCCAGCTGCAGCTCCAACCTATTTCATCCAATTAAGACAGACAGCTGTGCGAGCATTCAGGTAAGCACACCCTAACAAGTGAGCTACCAAGAAAGCTATAAAGGGAATTTAAATCAGAAAATGACACATTGTTTTCTGAGGTGCAAATTTAGGACTCAGCCTCAAGAAAAACATATTTTAATGGAATGTCACATACCAAGACACATAATTTAGAGATTTTTCCTGTTTAGTGCTAACAGCAGAGGTGTACTTCTGCTTGCAAAGCACACAGGAGGCTACAGAACACCAGTGAAGAAGAAGAACCTGCTGAAGATGAGAAACTTGATTTAAATCCTACAAAGGGACCAATTTTAGAGTTCTCATGTGGGACAACTTTGGAAAGCAATCACCAGAGCTTTGAATTAACCACAAAGGCAGAGGAAGGCTAAGGGAAGATATATCAAAGCCTAAAAGCAACAGGCTTATGAAAGTCTATTAGTAGCCCATGCCATACCTCGGTTTGGAGGCCCTTTTTCGTTCACAGCACTGCTACTGTTTTATGTTATGTTCTACGCTAGAAATGTAAACCTTTTAATTGACCCTTCATTTCACAGCCGGCAGCTTGTGCTCAGTCAACAAATGCCCCTATAACTCTGAATTCACACCAGTAAAACTCCTAGTTCAAAATAAACTCTTGAAAATAAAGTTACATTTAATATCAGGCTAGTAAATCCGCAGACAACTCTAAAATAGGATATATTCTGACTTCCTAACTTGGACTGAGAGCTACTGGGTGTTGTCAACGGCAACTGCTAAGTGCCCATGATTTCTCAAAATACCTCTTCGAGGTATCTAAAGGAGCTTCTAGAGATAAGCCTTTCAGATGCATTTCAAATTTGGTGTCTTTTCTCACTTTCACCTTAGCTGTTTTACAGTATAACCACAGTAAAGTCTCCATAGATGCTTTCTTCACTTGCTCTATGCAAGTGACAGAACTCTATCATTTCCTCCCTCCCCCCAACAAGATGCCATGTAAAAATTTCCTTTCTTCCCTTCTAAGCCCAAAAGCATTACTATGAACTGAGGCAATTCGTGATCAGAATCCAAGCTTTAGAAATTATTTAAATTTGCACGTTAGGTTACAATGGCCTGAAATCTGCTCCTTTATTCCTTTAGGTAACGTATCAGAAGTCATCAGCTGATGACCACACAAAGGCCCAAACATAAACATTTTCCTGGGCTAACCTTCCTGTACAGAAAAGGCGACAATATAAGATCAGACTCAAAACATCTACGATGAGTCGGTTTTAACAGTACAGGGTATTTTCTCATAATAAATTTTGTCATAATTTAAAGCCGTTATTCTGTCTGTATAGATAGAAAATACACATTATATTTGGACCTGCCTAAAAAGTTATATTGGCATTTAAAGAGGTATTTTATTATTATTGATTCACACAGCTCTCATGAGCGCTGTATTACTGAAGTACTGGTTCTTTTCAGACATTCAGTAAGTAAAGATGACTGAGAATCACAGAAATGTTTTCGTGTTTTCTTCATGCCCAGGAGAGAGAAAAGAGAAAGCAGGATGTTCAGTAGATGTAATGATGATACGAGCAATGCCATAGGAAAATGGCAAGCCAACCTGCTTGTTCCATTTTAATCTCTTCACTTACCTGTGTTAACAGATCAGCAAGAGCCCATGGTAAGTTAGAGATGTTTTTCTTAATTTAAACTTTACAGTTTGGCACCACAGAACAACAAACCACCTTTCCATAGACTTAAAAAGTACATTGGATAATTTCGTTAAAGCAACTTTCTTACTTTTTTGCTGTATCTTACAAATATCATCTTCTTCATTTCTTAAGCAAATGGATGCACAGGAACTTAGAGAAGCCAAGTTGCAAAAATATTCCATACTTCAATTGCTGTTACTCAATACATCTAAGACATATCCACTTTATTTCCTGACTGTCTATTTATAACTGCCTCCAAAAGGTGTTCAATATACTCCAAATTTCAATTTTCTCAAGGCAGGAAGAAAGATTTTTACTGGGGAAGAAGGGGAGGGAATATTTTGATTAGGAAAAATATTAACGTTGTAACTCAGAAGCAATATTTCAGTGCCCAGTGCTCTCACTGTGCTCTCGGAAAAGAGTTCCTTGGGAAAATTTTGTCTCTCGTGATGAAATGTACATACTTGCTAAGTAACACTCCAGCCGACCATTGACTTGAAATTTGTTCAATCATTATAACCACTCTCTTTTCTTCCTTACCCCCAAGTACTGATAGCTGTACATCAATCCTGCAATAGGACCATCTGTTTGGAACCTTTACCCCAA
This sequence comes from Cuculus canorus, assembly GCF_017976375.1. Lineage (NCBI taxonomy): Eukaryota > Metazoa > Chordata > Aves > Cuculiformes > Cuculidae > Cuculus > Cuculus canorus. Next base: position 8,518,292 of record NC_071407.1, read on the forward strand.
ATTCACACTGCATGGTTAAACCAGAGAATGAACCACCACAGCTAAAGCTGTAGGGGAACAGGGAACTTTCAGAGTGGGATTTTTGTTAAGAGAGAAGGTTAACTGACCGGTTCGCTTGTACAAAAAGAAGAGGAAAACAGCCTTACAGTTTTATGTGTACCTATCAACAAAGCTATAACCACCGTCATGAAAAACATTCAGTCAAACTGGCTTCCTTTGAAGTAATCACTGTTCTGAAAACACTGCATTGGGATCTGCCAGCATGAAACTGCAGAGTGCTACTGAAGTGAGTTTTATGCCTGAGTATTGATGTACATTATGGAACCATCTGGCTGTCTGTGGAGCGTGTGGGAAAAAGCAGGTTAAACTATTGGACAGAAACATCAATGCAGCATGTTTGCAACGTTTTGCAGCTAAAAGCATGGGGTAAAGTAACCACTTGATCATCAAGAGACCAAGCCTGCATGCAGGAAGAACAAAGAACAACAAATACGTATCTAGATATTAAGGTTTGAATTTGTTCCCCTATAAGGCAGAGCTGCACCAAATCTCCCTAGTGGCAAGTATAAATGTTGATCTATTTTGAACATTGAACCACAACAGATTCCTGCAATGTCAGTTCATTTTTGGCACAAATCAGATTACATGGGCAGCACTACCAAAGGCATGGACTCAGAAACCAGAGGTATAAGATCCTAGGATGCCCAGCGCTACTAGATTTTTCCACAGGTGAATCAGAAAGATACATATTGCAATACACGTTGCTGTAGCAGTGCAATCCAGGCTGGAAACATTCCTTATTGGGATTTGTCTGCTTTTCTGCCAGAAGCTTTGTACTGGAATTTGGAAAAAACTAATTTAAAATAAAGGAAGCTGAATGATCTTTTTGATACTGATGTTATAGTTATATTCACAAAAAAACTGCAAAACACTACATTTTCAGTTGGCCTTTGACCCCCTGCCTGAGAAGGTACAGAATCAAAGATAGAAACCAGGCAAAAATAACATGTGCTAACAGCTTTGCTTTTAAATGTTATTGGTATATGTTCCAAGTTAAGATCCATTCAGCTGTTGCATGTAATTCTCTTGACTGTTTGAAATCGAACTGAAAGCCATCTTTTAAATTTAGTTAACCTCGCTGGGTTTGTATTTATTTTAATTTATTGTTAATGCCTAATCCCATTTTGGCTACAATATTGATTGTTAATGTAAATCTGGATTTTAATTACACACAAGGCTACAAATATTTATAGTTGGCTCTCAAAATCATGCATAAGAAAGAGGTAGAACAAATCTTGATCAGCAAGTCTGAAAACAGCTTTCTCAATGCACCACTATTTTCAATTATGCATACGCACTGATTATGCATATTTTCTGTATGCAGCAATGACAGTTATTTGTGAGAAACAAAGCAACAGCCTTGAGAGAAAAACACAAACAAGGAGGTGGGGGAGATGTATTACTTCACATGAAAGAAAATTTTGATGCAGCTAGATGTGGTTGAGAAATCTTCAAAACTTTATTTTCCGATTTTTAAAAAAGGAACTTTAAAACTATGTTTTATCCACTGAGATATTGTGATCTTACAGTTAAGATTATGTGTTACTTTGAAATGAACTGTCACTAACAGTATAAAGCTTTGGTCACATCCATTATTAAAATTAATGACAGCATGGTTACTGAAATAAATCACAACATTAATGAGAATGAAACACTGTTTCAACAGGATTTTTTTCAAAACTAAAGTAGGTTGATACTTTTAATATGCTGTACAGAAATTCAAATTTTAATGACAGTAATAGGATTTCTAATAGACTTATGGTACACTTTCGCTGGTTTATTCAAGAAGAGTTTTAAGGTCTTGAATAAATATTAATTTCTAACTCACATTACTAATCACCGTTTTCACCTGTTAAGAGTGACTCACTGAGACTATTAATTAGCTACATAAAGAGAATATAGGTTATTTATTTGGCTACCAGAAAACAAAACATAATTTTCACGGAAGTACTAATTAGTGTCTACAGATCTTTATATGTATCTATGTTTTATCTGGCACAACAGAGGACTCAACTAACCAGTGCTGGACTGTCATGTTAGTCTTCTCTTAGTTTATTTCCCAAGTTCCTTTTCACTCTGTCCTCTGCTACAATACAGCTTTCAATGTTTTATTTTCATACTTCTCACCCCAGTAGCATTACACTGTTAACTTAAATCAAACATTGTAAGAATACGTATGACTAGAAATAGCTTTATGTAGATTCTGCTTAATATTAGTTAGGAAATTGTGTTCAATTAAGAATGTCTGCAGATATTTTTCCATCGAGTTCTACTCTTCAAATTGCACTGTTACCACCACGCATTAACATGTGTTTCTGTGTCAGCACTAGTGTAGGGTTAGCATTGAGAGTTAAAGTTTAGCAGCTTCTTTGAGAATGGTTGACGCTACGCAGATCAGATTTGTAGTTTCCTCCTTTAGTTATTTTCAGCACCAGAATACACACAGCAAGCAAAGCGAAATAAGTATATCATGCTTTCATTCAATTCTCCCAAAGCCGTACAACTCATGGGAGGGAGATGATTTGGGTAGGCTGAAGTTGTAGCTAGACAGAAACAAAGAAAATTTTTCACCTCTGGTAAGAGTTGGCCTTTTCTTTAGCAAAAATAATTCTTGTCTAGTCACAGTGATTTTATGCTGCCTTTGAAGAATTTGAGGAGCTATAGGAAGGAAGAAAGTAGCATAAGTACTTTTCCAGAAAGTTATACATCCATTCTGAAAAAAATAAAAAATAAGAATCATTGTACTCAATTAAAGGTCTGGGTAGCACAGTACTTGGTCTCTGATAAAGTCTTGGGAAGGAGTTCAAGAACAGATGAAATTCTGCAATTGTCATTTGCAGTTCAGAGACATCCTAAGCCAGAAGTTCTTGTGTTTGTATTTAAAAGCCCTTGATGAGTGTTCTGAACGTTTATTTGCCCAACTATTTTAAGCAACCATGTGGGATCGTATCATCACAGCATTCTATGGCAAGGAAATCCACAGCTCAGCACTGAATCTTAAGATACGCTATTTTAGCAGGAATTCCTCCAACACACTCAGAACGGATATAGACGGTGTTAATAGACAACTACTAATACCACCACCACCACCTCCTGAGAGCTGGCCGGGCAAAGACTTGTTAGCTACCACATTGAGTGCAAAAACAACCACAAAGCTTCTAGAACGTGGATTCCATTTCAGTCCATGTACAAGCAAGCAATGACTGCATACAGTATGACAAAATACCATAAGATAAAAAATGTCATCTTTTTCAAGGTAAACAGCAACATATAAAATATTCAAAAACAATCCCAGCATTTTCCATTTTTTTTCTTTTTTTAATCTCATTCAGATGAAAAGCATAAGGATTAGCAGGGACGGGAAAAGGAGCAAGATCATCATACTTCAGAAAACTGAACAGAACAGCGTAAAAATGAAAACAGACGTAATTAGATTAATTTACTGGTGAATTCTTCTGCTTGAAATAGAGTTCAACAGGAAAAGACAGAGAACTTAAATAATAGAATCATGCAACAGCTTGAGTTGGAGGATAACTTTAGAGATCATCTAATCCAGCCTCCCTGCAATGATCAGAGAGAACTTCAAGTAGATCAGGTTGTCCAAAGCCCTTTCCAATATGACCTGGAATGTTTCCAGGGATGGAATACTGGAACTACCCCAATTACTCTTAAAACATGAAATGTTTGTTCAGATATTTCTACCAGTTTTGTAATTCAAGGCTGGTGGTTTGGGTTTGGTTTTCATTTGTCCTGCACACCAGTAGTTTCCTAGGTTACAAGTTACCCTCTGTATATGCAACATAGTACTGTTAATTACAGCTTCGATTATTTGCAGATAAAGGACTATGGATTCAGTTAGCTGATGTTGTGTGTACAGCACAATAGGTTTATGTTATGAACTTCTGACCAAAACTCTGTTATAGGTAGGTACCGTTACCGTAATATACATCTGACCTTGAGAAGTTCCTCATTGCAAGCTAGGGACACTCAGTAGTTCAAAGCAGAAAGTCTCACATCAAAAAGTTTGAAGCAGAAATATGCCTGAGTCTATGATGAAAAAATCAAAGTGACAAAAATAGAAAAATTAGAATTTACAAAATTTTAATTTTACACTTAGATATAAGGTTTTATTTGACTTGTGAGCACAGGTATCTGAGGGAAGGATATGGCCCACTAACAATACTACAGTGTAGTCCAAAATTAGATCCTAGTTTTTCACAAATCCCTAAACATTGTTAAACTAAGTTATTATGATAGACCCATCAATGCAGACTTACAATTTGCTTAAGACTTTATATCAAGCAATAAAGCACTAATACAATTTACAAAGAGTGCATGGATTTCTTCCAAAGCAGTAACTCTACTCCTACTAGAGGCCTTTTCCAACTTTTACTCTTAGAAGTTTCCTACTCTTGTACATCAGTTCTTATTCCTAAAGAAGATAAAAATTAAGTAGAGTCTACATTTCTAATTAATCTGTATGTAATGAGACAATAGAATCACCTTTACAATGAAATTTCAAGATTTTTAGTACAAATTTTCCATTTGAAGCCACATAAGAATCTGTATTTTAATGAAGACAATGTCATTGATTCTGTAGAGTAAAAAAAACCCCACAAACAAAACCCAAACCAAACAAATAAAAAGAACCCCTGAGTTTCAACATCCTAACTGATATTTCATCAAGTAACTAGATGTCAAATTCATCTAGATTTTGGGAAAGCTCAAATCTATATCCAAGTTTCTCGATTAGTCATTTAGCATTTAGAGAAATTCCATGAAAATTTGCAGAGCTTTCCCCAAGATACAGTTCCAAAACACTGACCTACACCTTTGTCACTCACACTTAGGCATGTAGAGTAAAAGCTAACAATCTGTATAAAAAAGTAGAACACCTTAAACAATTTTTCCCTCTGTATATTTCATGACACTCAATGAACAGCCTTACAAGCCATCTGTAAAACAAATTCTCTATTTTAACATATGAAAGCTTTATAGAGAATTGTATCAAATGCTTTTTTTGACCCTGATGCAAATGTTCCAAATAATTAACCACAGAAAGTGTGTAGTCATATGTCATAGAATAGATTAAAAGATAATTGGCAGTCAGTTCAATTTGAAAAATCAGCCTGGTAAAGTGAAGAGAACATTATTTTAAAGGTTAAATGTTAATCACAACTGGATGAATGAAGACGTCTACTGAGATACCCAGTGAACTCCTCTGATCTGGGACAGCATCAAGGCATTTTTTTCCTAAGGTTAACCTCACTGGTGAGCCTTTGGCTACTAAGGAGAATGTTAATTCCATGAATTTTCTTCAACTACACAGCAGAGACACAGACACAATTGGAAATTGCAGTGTTATCCTTCACCTTAGACAGGTTTGACAATTAGCAGACGTGGAACTTTCACTTTCATGAAGATACCGATGCTCTTGGTATCTTCATGCACAACTTCCACAGCAACTGTTCTCTTATCCACCAACTAAGATGGGGTGGGAGAAAATATTAGCTGTATAGGTAGAGTGATAAATTTAAGGTAGCTTCTTTTCTGACCCCTATGAAACAACTGCCTGCAGACACTTGCCTTTTTGTCTTTGCTAGCACAACTATGCAATTTTCCAAAACTCAAGGCCAGCAGATTCCGTTTGCTTTTACTCAGCAGATTCAGTTAAATATGTTCCCCACAGTACTGTGCACTTACATGCTGTGACAGGAAAACATTTTTGAAACCAATGTTTAATTTCGTAGTGGAAGCAAAGCCTTCTCATGTAATTATAGACAATTTTCTTTCAGATAAAGGATTGACTGAGAAAGTTTCATTTTCTTAGGATACCACAGACCCATCTGAAAATATCTATAGTCTGCTGCAACTTCCACATCTAAAAGAAACTCTAAAAACCTTTTTGCCTTGCGACATCTTTAGACATTTCCTTGCATTGGCATTGTCTATTAACAATACTCAAGTACTGACTCGACAGCAGCTTATATTCAATATTATTTCCTTCCACCTTATTCCGTACCTAACAATCAACTAAAAACTAACACTCATGAAGTAAACCAAGTCAGTACAGAATTTTCTTGAATTATAAAACATTTCCTAATATGTCAGTGTATTTGAGATCCTCTACCGGGCAGGGCACACTAAAAATACGTATGCAGATTAGGTTGCAAAAAGGATGGTATACCACATAAACAATTCAATAACTGAAACGTGCTCCAGTGAATCAAAAAAGAAGAGTTTAACACGGCATTATTACCCTAAGGTGACTATTGTATTAGAGAAATCAGATTCTTAAGAGCATTAACATGACAAATACAGATGAGTCTCCGATACCATTGACACTGACCAATTTTTTTAATATTTAGCATAGCAAGGGCAACAATCATCTGTACTTGTGCTCAAAGTTCTCTGTGGAAACTGGAGTCTGAAGGGAAAAGGAGAAGCTAATTAATATAAATTACAGAAGCAAGTGACAGGGCTGCTGAATTCTTCCCCCTGCAAGCAGAAACAGACCTCCTGAACCAAAGAAAGTCAATTAAACACAAAAAACAATCTGAATTAATGGACACCCCTGTTGCAGATGCTTACTGATTCAAAAAAAGGACAAACCACAAAACTTCAGCATTGAGGGATGTTTCTGGTTTGTGCTTTGCCAGCAGACACAAGTAAATCTTGTCAGTGCTCAGGACAGGAGAAAGCCATGCATGACCAAGGGTAAGAGTCTACCCAAGATTAACAGACCATGCCTCTTATACTCCCCCTGTACTGAATATATTTGTTCCGCTACAGTCAGACAATTCTTTTTCAACTTGGACCAGGTGGAAAAGGAGCTTTTATGTGTCAGCTGTAAACTACCTAGATGTATGCACAGGGCAGGACTGCACAGGTAGTAGGTAATAGCCAGCGTGTGTGAACTGCTTATTGACTCAATCTTCATTCTCTTTATATTACTTGTTGCCCTAAATAAATACCACATCTTGTGAAAGGTGGCTGGTTATTTGTCATCATCTCCAAATGATATCAGAACTTAAGATACTGACTAAATATGTACCAAAGCTGTTACTTGAATGTAAAGCGAAATAGGAAAGCAAAGGGCTATAAATGATTGCCCCAGAAGTAAATTCCTTAGATCTCCAGCCAAATCACCAAGCTTGGGACCCTTGCAATGTTCACAGTAAAAGAGTCTATTCACACTTCTGTGTAGTTCTATTGATTAATTTAAACGCTGTCGACACCTGAAAAATAAAGGAGTTATTTGCCTGCAGCAAGATCACTTCTCTTTAACCAGCCAGCAGCAAGATCACTTCTCTTCAACACAAGCATTCTGGACTTTTTTTGTATATATTTGCAACATAGGCCACTATAAAAATACAGTTTTCTTATTACTTAAATCAGAAAACAAAAAGTATCTCAAAAGAGGAGGAAAACCATATAAATTAATAATCACAGATATAAAGCTGGAGTTTTGAATGAAAGTTATGCTCTGTTCTGCTTTTAAACTTTTAATAATAATAAAATAGAAGGAATCATTGACTTTTGACTCATGCTATTGAATCAAAACCTTCTTAAAACAGTAGCACTTGAATTTGCATTAACACTAAAATTATTCTTATTAAATACTTAAGCCACACACTGACAGACATTACCATCCCTAATAGTATTTTTAAATACCCACATAAAAGTTCTGTTTGCCAAGATATCTATAGCATGGCAAATATGTGAGAATGTATCCAATTCCTACCAAGAAGCAGCTAATCCCGGGGAGCTCAGAAGAGGATCACTTCGGAGGTAGCAATTCCTAGTTCAGAAAAGCAGAATGTATGCTCCTGATGCTATTAGCTTGTTTCTAACGGAGACAGCACTGCACTGCTGAAATATCAGTCACATTCATGTCTGTTTAGGTTTGGTTGTGCCTTTCTAAGCAGCAGGCAGCACATAGAATTTGGATCTAGAAAGCCTTCAAAGATTCCAGCATTGGGAAGATCAACTATTTTGTCAGATTCACTCCTTGCACCATGATAAGAGCTTTGGACACAACCTGTATTTATCCTAGCAGCCACTCCTGTAGCCAAATTCCAGCCTGGCAGTAACATACACCTGCCAGGTCCTGCTGTGGCTCGTGAACATCACTGTTTTGCCCTGTCGGAAAAGAGAAAAGTACGGAGTAAGGACACCCTCAAAGGGCAAACAGGGACATTCACTGGTTATGCATCTTTAGAGGCTTTCTCAGTAAGAGCTGCAGGACATCATTCTTCCTCCTGTTGCTGTGCTGACTGATAAGAGCACGCTGAACTCTTTTCTTTTAAACTCACTCAGCGGTTGTCAGGAAAATTATTTTAAGAGAGTGCAGGCAAGCTTCATTTGAAAGAAGCAAAGCTGCTATGGGAATCCTAAAGATTGCAAGGACAGGAAACTAGGAACAGAAAAGAAACTAGAACAAAACAAAACAAAAAAGCAAGGTACAAATGCAGGTGAACTATTAACTGTTTCAGTGTCACCCACAAGTACAGTAAGGTAAATTCAAAGGTCCCATTAATAGGCTTTATTAGAGTGGCAAGAAGTCTAGTGTATTGATGGAATGTTTTATTAATTAAAAAATGTAAGAGCATTAACTTGGAAAGTCTCTATGCTTCCAACTGACAATGGTCAAAACGTTTCCAATTCACACTGCCACTTTTAATTAAATTTTCCGGTGGTAAATATACTAAAACTTCCATTACCTGATGGCATTTCAATTTCAGCTTTCAAATGCTCACTCACTTGTGAAAGGTAAGCTTGGAAAACAGTGCCATCTAATGCTAAAGAGCATAAAAATAGGAGATTACTACAATAACTTTAAAACAATGTTGCAAATTTGGTTTACCCTTATTTTCCATACAATTCTATAATATTCAATAACAGCATAAATAAGTCTTAAATGAACCTGTCAAGTGACATAACAGATTTAGGCAACAGCATTGCTAGTTCAAAAATATCTTCCATGAAAGTAAGAACATTAAATCAGGTGATTGAGAAGTACTTGTGCTTGAATTGCATATCCCCAAACTGCTGTATTACCGTCATGTTTCACCAAACAGCTTCCTGCAGTCGGTTCTTGTATCGCATGTATGGTCTTGTTGGTTCTTGGTATGTGCAGAACTGGCAAGACTGGGTTTCTTTTCCATAGTGTAAACTTATGCACTAAGAATTTATATACACATAAATATTGGATTGAATGAAGCAGAGTCAAATTATGTGAACAACAGAGCATCTGCAATACTTTCAGCCATTGAACTTGTTGTCCCATTTTAGATTGTGAGAAAAAACAGTTTACTTGAAAATACAAGCACTTTGCAAAAATCCAGTCAAATAAGGTATCTGTAACTAACTTTCCTGCCAAGTCATTAAAACATTCAAGCTTCCCAACAGATACCACAAACTTTTGTTTTTTAATCTTTCCTTTAGTTATTGTACACAACAATATTCTTCTCCAAGCTGATTTTGGCGAGATTTTTTTTCCAGGCATCCTTTAGTAAAATTCTAAAAGTGTCACTTCTACTTTTTTCAATGTTTATTACCAGACTACCCCAACATAAAAAAGAAATAAGATCTCTTGCCATGACTATAGCCACTGTTTCACAACCTTGTTATGCCCAGTGCTTTTGCATTGAAATGCTAATAGTTTCATACAACATTCACTTTGTCTTAATTAAGAATTGTTCCTATAATCTTCGGTAGGCCCACTAGGGAGATCAATGATGGACGTGGATCAAAAAATTTCAGTCTTCATTTCTTTCAAATGCCATGGAATGCAATATTACATTAATTAATTGTGTGAGGTTTGAATTATGTAAATTTTCTTTATTGAGGTAAACACCACCTTGGATTTAATCCTTTTGTTTATTTTCTTTCTTTTATAAGTATAATCTAAAATCATGTTACATTAGAGTATTGTCACTAGATCAAAGCTTTTAGGTCTATTTCTAATTTAATTTTAATTAAATTCTCTCACACACACAGAACCACAAAGTATTTTTCACCATACGGACAATAAGAGAAGACATTATTTTGGAGTCTCAAAGCCAATGTTTGCCTTCAAAACTAAAAAGGTGATAGAAACATCATGGAAAAGCAGACGTGGCTGAAGAGTGGCTAAAAAGAGAGGAGACATCCTACAGAAAACTCGAGGTTTGTCCAAAGGAAGTAGAAAGGACTGTAAATTCTGGTAGGCTAGATCTAAGAACATAGGTAAAGAAAAAGGGCACAAAGTGTTATAGGATCAGCTTATGAGAGTCGTAAAACCTCGTGCTATATCCTTTTTCAAACATATCAGGAACAGAATACCTGTCTAGAAATCTGTAGAAGCAATTACCGTTCAAGTTATAAAAGGATTGCTCAGAGAAGATAAGGTTATTGCATTGAACAAAAATTAAGGGGTTTATTTTTTTTTTTTAAAAAAAAATCATTTTCACTGTATGGCAGCTTAAAGAGATTTCCTTACTGGATCTCCTTATAGTACGAGGCATATCAAAGGATTTCGCCCTACCTCAAATCAAAGGCCTGCTGGAAGACACTGCAATAAGAGAAAACAACACACTAAACAAATCACTGAGCTCAGGTGGGAGTCATCTGTGACCTTCTAGATGAAATCTATGATGAAATAACTGAGCCAGTTAAGTGTGCAGTGTAATCTCTTGTTGAAAAATGCCTGACTACAAGAAGTCTAGAAGGTCAAACATGAGATAACCATTTTGAAAAACTGTTCCAGGAGACAGGGAGGCACAGACCAGCAGATCTGATGCCTCTAGATGGAGAACTGGTAAAACCTCCAATAAAGATAATTTGTGAGCAAATCAATGGGTGTGTTATATTGGGAAAGGATGATCGTGAATTGCATAAATGGAAATCACATCTCACGAATCTATAGCAACTCTCTGAAGAAGTCAGCAAGCACATAGTTAAAGAAGACTTAGTTGATATAATCTTCCAAAGAAAGCTACAAAAATGTAAGTTGCCATAGTAGGAAGGAAGAGTAAAAGGAAGCATTTATGTGACTAAACCAGTTGCAATTTACAAGTAGTAAAAAACCACAATAAATTGCAGTAAAATTAAAAGGATCTTCAAAGTTTCTTTCCTCTCCCCCACCTCCTCCAGTTTCTTATACAGTCCAGTATAGATCCAGGGATTCTACACAGGGTTCTTAACATTCCAGATTCCAGTGTTCTAGCAACAGTCTTCTTGCTGAAACCTCAGATTGCTTCAACACAAACTTCATCCTCCTTTTTTCAGGTGACCCCATATTTTCAACCCTACATTTGCCCTTGTGGTCTTCAAAGATATAGTCCTCAAATCTACACGGTCCTAATGCTCAGATAGGCTTCTGAGCCATTGCACCAAAACTAAGATACGCAAAAGAACTTGCTTTGTTTGCAGGGAAAGATCTACCTTTCCCTCAACAATTCAGAGCAAAGCTCTTCAGATGTTAAAAGCAAGCACTCAGTCTATTTTTCCAGAATGGGACTGTTAAAACAGAAGCAGCTACAAAAGATGCAATTCTTCTTCAAGCTTCCTCAGTAGCCTGTTTGCCTGGATAGACACAGAAAGGTCTGTCTCTGAGTCAGCAAAATGCATCCAAGCTTTGTCCTTGCAAGATAATGAACTGGTCACAGAAGAGAGACTTTCAGCAAACAATGTCACCACAGTGAAACACAAGATGAAAGAGGGGGAGAAGGATACCTTTTGGTTTCTCTCTCAAATATTCTGTGATGGCCTTACTGGACAAATTAGTAAGACCGTTAATCAAAGTATGTTTATTTTCCTCTGTCACTTAACAAGAGGCTAACTCTAGGCATAGTATTTGGTTTAGTTCCCAAGCAATATCTACCTAACTGAATATGCTGAATGAAATGGTTTTAACAGTTCTGCAGCAAAGGCAGCTTTAAGCTACTGACTGCTTGTACAATGTGTACTTAACACATGAATAGATCTTGTAATATAAAAATACACATTAACATTGTGAACTTTGGTATAAGTTCCATAGAGTAGAAAATGTATGCAGGTTTGCCCTTCTTTCTATTAAAATAAAAAAAATCTAAATTATTCCGGCAGCTCTCTACGGCTTTAAAACGGATTACCTCTAACACACCATGTTCCATTATAAATCATTAGAGAAAGGGTGTTTTGATGATGTATGTCACAATTTACAGGCTCTCTGATGAGGCAGATCATGCACTGATGTAATGCATTCCAGGGATTTAGCAGGAAAAAGAAAATAATCCACTTTTGTTCTCTTTAATCAATATACATGGCCATGTTCTATGTTCAGTTCACCCTTACTGACATCAGAATTTATAAAACCATATATCCAGAAGCTGGAAAGGATAAGGACCAAGTCCAGAAAATACATAACCAGCATGTTTACTTTTCTTTTATTTTTCTATGACCCAGTCTATCAATAAAGTACAGCCTCAATTCCCACTATTGAGAGACAGTACGATTGTTAAAGCTCAGCATGCACATGACAAGTGCACATTACATTCCCAAATCTACTCATGTATGCATTCTACAGCCACTTGGAAAAAATTAAAAGCACTGTAATGCTGCAAACTGAACCAAAAGGCAAGGTACAGTAAGGCCTATTATCAACTTGCCTCTCTAACACTTCCTTTAAGATCTATTCTGAACAAACTACTTAACTTCAGGAACAATGATGCTGAAAAGCATGGTATTTCACACTCTGCTTTCCTAGATGAAAACAAAAAATCCTTGACTTGTACTGTGGTGCTATTTTCCTTCATAAGTCTTTTACAATTGGGTAAATATTCAAGTAAACCGCGTTCTAGGTAAGTATTACCGATACTAGTTCTCTGCAGTCAAAAGTAAGACTATAGACCCCCAGAGAACAAAGCGCTCTGTAAATGACTTGAGCATCCCGATTTAGTTCTGTCTGATTAACAGCTTGATATGATACAGTCACATGATATTCAGGATATTTACTCATCTGTATTTAATTTTTTTTGCGGTATTATTTCTTTGCTGCATCTTCATGTCCCATTCTAGAGTCTTCTCTGTGAAGCCACAGTGTTTGTTTCACCCAGGGATGGCTGTCCCACAGCTGCTTTAGAGTCAGAGTGAGTTCAGTATGTTTTAGTGTTTCATTTAGGTTTGTGTGTCGCACTATGATACCTGATGGCCAATATCGGGGAAGATGCATCTTATTTATAAAGCAGAAGCTTCCAACTAATCTGCTAGTGCCGCTGGTGTGGACCAAGCAAAATCAGATGCGAATTAAAACTGGGTGGCACGAAGGATTAGGATCATTAGGCTGTGTCTCCCACTGCACATTGGCACTAACATACATTCCCAAAGGTAGCTTTCCTCCAAAACCATAACACAACATATGGGATGCAGAGTTTGGTTGTGCACATCAGGTCCTGCAGCAGATGAGAAGCTGAAACACTGCTTGCAGCTGAGAAATGTGTACCTCTCACCATTAAAACACAGAGCTGTGGATCCACCCTTATCACATCGGGTTGCATAAGTCCAACACACCCCATCACATGATACAGACAGACAGTGTTCCCTTATTCATGTAGTGGCAGTGTCCATCTCCAACTATTTCCCAAGGCATCAAATTAATTTTTATAATTATATGAACATGACCAGAAGTATATATATGAACCTATATACATTACATTTTGCTTCACGTTAAATTTGCTCATTTTTGCAAGTCCCTATTTATGGTATGTCCAGCTAAGGTATAAATGCTGATACATCTGACACCATGGAACATTAAAAAAGGATTCTTCTTTTTGATTATTAGATTTAATCTGTCAAATTTATAATATTAAGAAAGTGTAACACAACTGACTTCTAAGTGCTCGCCTAGTATATTGTTCCGGTTATCTGACTCAGTTATCAGTATAAACTAAAAATTGTCACTGTCAATTCGTCACTGAACACTTAGGAATGGAGAAATTCAAATGTTGCACTCATTTCATACCCACAGTAGATGGCTTTCTCAAAAGCTAATTCCAGTTTAAGTCACAACAAGACTGCACTGTCTTCAAGAACTGTAATGAAAAACAGTTCCTCTGCACCAGTCCTTTGTGCACAGAAATAACAAAAGCACAGCATAGCTGATGCAGGTAACTAAGAATAATTTTGACTCTCAAGGTAAGTAGAAAACTGTTTTGATTTCTTGGGATATCAAACAACTAAAGAGGAAAAACACCATAAAGACAATGATCCTATACTGCTCAGCTAAAACAATGCTAGGATTATAGCATTTGTTATTCTACTCTAATAAAAGTATTTCCATAGCATTTTCCTCTTGCATTTCAAATGAAGGCAACAGAGATTATTCCATTGTAGAGATGCCCAGGGACTCATCAAATGACCTTTTGCCCTGAATGAAATAGTACATAACACTACTAGATCAACACCAAGCTGCTTGTCATTCTCAGATTAAGTATTCCCAGTAATTCAGAACACCACTATCCAGGCTATATTTTTTCCAGCATCTCTGTCCTAGCTTGCCAGATTCCTGTAGTCTCTTTTCCACTTTTTTTTCTAAAAGAATTTTCTGTTCTACTTAATGAGCCACATATTCTCAACCACAGCAGTCATTGCTTTGTGCACAATTTCACAGCAAATGATTTTTAGGATCAACATGTCACCTTAATATAGCAGAAAGTAAAAAGTGTTCTTGCTAGTTTTACATACTGCAGAAGTGATTAGGTCATATCTCAGATCATTATATCAGTAATGATTCACTTCTAGTCAGACAGGCACCAAACTCTTTCAACAGGAATTCAGCTCAGTAGTAACAGAATTAAAGGCTTAAACTTGGTCTGAAGCTTTTCAGGCACTGAACCTCATTTATGAGTCCCATGATTTAAACTTTGGTACGTCTCATACAGAAATACTGAGAAGGGATAGACAGAGATAATTAACTCAGCTTCACAGTACTACCTCCATCTTATTTATTGTTCTTACACTTTAGAAGACTCATCTGAATCTTTAACGGGAAGTTATTTGTAAATTAAATTTGTTCTACAATAACAGGTAAGTATCCACAAACAAAACTAAGTTCTATGTTAGCACTCTCTCCAACACAACCTCAGAGAAGAAACTGCTCAGTGTGGTCATGAAAACTCCACCAGTGTCGGTTCCTTTTTTAAAGGACACAGTTATCCTTACAATGCATATCAATCAAAACTGGTCAGCCAGCCGGTCTCTGAGCTATTCTAAGAGAATAGCTGCACTCGGGCAGTTTCATCCTGTGCATTACACTTCTTTCAAAGTTTTTGTCTTTCTTTACACTCTTTACAGATCCCCAACTGTAGTTAACCTATTCCTTCTATCCCCTTACTAACAGAAAAGACAGTTCAAAGTTCCTTTATCTTTGCACCTTCACGCTGTTAGCCATGGAACAAACTGATCATAGTGAAATACTACTCTGTTTTTAACTGGACCAGTTTATCAGTTATCAAGCACACTCATAAATTTATGTGATCTTTCCAAAAGCAAAGAAGAACAACAATTGGTGATGATATTATGATGATTTTTTTTTTAGAATGTTTACTCTCTATTCTTATACATAGAACAAACTTTTATTCAGTGATAATCATTGATGCTTTGAGTCTGTTGACATAATTAAAACAAATAATTACAGAAAACCAAATTAATTCACAGAACAGTTGGAATACAGCTTCTGGGGACAAATATGTCACCTATAATAAGCACGCAGATAACAAGAAGCACAGTCTGGACTAGCAATGCGTTCAGTGAAATATATTAGAAATCTAAATATCTATGCCCCCTTGTCACACATCATTTAGAGACTAGCAGGAACAACAGCAGACTTGACTTTCCACCAAGGCACCACAAGTGTGTATGGGAAGAATAATCTAAGATAAATCTGGTGAAAATAAAAGTGCAGACTTCATAGCGAACTGAGCAATATTTTTTCCATAAACAACAACAGTAAAAGTGAAGAAGAGAGCAAGACAATAGTTGTTTTCTCAAATTATTTGGACTGAAGCAGTTAATGGGAAGAAAGCTAGATCTGTCTTTACTCAACGTTTCCCCTCTCTCAACTGCAAGGGGAATTACTAGTCCTCCCAGCAGCCTCCTATTTTCCCTCCTCAATACCCTACTCAGATTTTAAAGGTTTCTCTCCAGACTGGGACAAGCTATCCTGAAGAAGTACCCTGAGTACATTTCCAGCAAAGTCAGGAATGAAGACGTGACAAGCAGCAGACACAATATAACATCCTCTTTCACAGGTCAGGAAGAAAAAGAGCTAGTCTCACCTTAGATGTATCATTCTGCTAGCTGATTCTTTGCTAACATAGCTGGTTCTACTGCTTCAAGATGTAAAGAGGCTAAAATTAATCAGCATTTCAGTCAAATATTGGTGGTACAGCCTTGACATCTGAGGTCCTAAATCAGGAATTTACTTAATTGCTTTTAACACAGATGAACACAGAGCAGCGTAACTTACTGTAGCTAGTCTAGAGCTAAACGCAGAGCTGGAACATTGCCTTGTTCCCTAGTAGATTTCCTTCAATTCCATGATTAAGGTGAGGCATTCCCCTCATCCAGATCTCTGACTTAAAAAAAAAAAAAACAGAGGAAGTAATAGAAAAAATAAATCATATTCATCTTAGAATTTGATAAGTCAAGCACAGTTTTATGGCTTTTTCACAGGAACTATCTGAGGTGTGACAGCTCAAAAGAAACATCTTCATAGAGCAGTTATTGGAGACCCACTAACCTCTTCATTTCGCTATTATCACCACCTAAAGTGACTGAGCATGCCCTCCGATCCCACTTGCTGCAGGCAAGTTCCCATTTGTTGTTTCTCCTGCTTTTGCTGCATTCAACCCTACCCAGCTAAGCTAGCGCCAAGGTCTGCAGGGTCAAGAAAAAAACAAAACAAAACACACCAAACTGCACTGTTATTCTAGAAATACCCACTTCAAAAGTTGTTTCTTACATTTCTTTCAAAGTGTCTACTTTGCTTCAGGGCTGTAAGCCAGTCACAGTGTCAGGCTGCTACTCATAAGGAAAGACAGACCTGAAGGATGATAATAAATGAGCATGGCTCAAAATACACTTTCGGTCAACCAAAAGTATTTTTTTTTTCAGTAGGTTCAGTAAAACCAATGG
Source organism: Cuculus canorus (assembly GCF_017976375.1). Lineage (NCBI taxonomy): Eukaryota > Metazoa > Chordata > Aves > Cuculiformes > Cuculidae > Cuculus > Cuculus canorus. The sequence continues at coordinate 8,535,509 of NC_071407.1, forward strand.
ATTCATCATTCAGGATCCTGATTATAGGATTCAGGTTTATTTTGTGGCAGATTATTTTAGCAAAACACAGAATCATTCAGAAAAAAATACAATGACCAACTACGTGGCTGGTTTGTAAACTGATTTAGCAACAGCACCAAAACATTTTGCTGCAGCATATTTTACAGCAGCCGTAACAGAGTAAACTCATAGGCAGGAAAAGTGTCTTAGGTAGAAGTAGCATCTTTCACCACATCAGCTTGTATTTCTGAAAATGTCAGACAGTACTGCAGACATAAAAGCCCTTCTTCATACCAGAAACAGAAGCAGCAGTTTCCAAGATACATGTGAGCAGCAGAACTAATCAGGGTTTAGACATAGATGAAGTAGATAATACATTAAAGAAAGGAGAACTTAAAGAAAAAAAACGCTAGCAAAAGTAAAACTTAAGACCATTGAAAACATAAGTCTAATTATGCTGAGTGAGTATTTCTTGGAGAGAAAAATAATACTGATAAAAGTTAAGGAAGTTCAGATACAACAGCCAATCAGGTTATTTTGGTTTTCAGCATAGAACATACAAAGGAAAACATGTTTTTAGTACTGAAAACATTAGACTTTCCTTTGGTTTAGAAAATCTGATAGGAGTAGTAGTTCCAAAACCCCTTCAAAATTCTGCGTAAAGAGTTCCTCTTGCAAAACCCATTGCAGTTACAGGTAAACAGGAAACCCATTCTAATTTGGGCTAAACATCATTTACATTTTTGTCTGCTTCAAACAGGTAACAATCACTTTTTAGTTTGCCATAAGAACATTGTGAGCAATATCTGAGAGCATATATCATCCCTCCAATAATTCTTTTCTCTTCTCATCTACATAAACTACAAGCAAAACTTTGCTTTTAACAGAAAAATTAACATCATTTTGCAAAGGAATCAACAAGTTTGATACATAAGAAACCCACTGCTGCAAGCTAAGAGTCACTGCTTTATTTGAGAGAACATATCTACAAAACTGAAAGTAAGTTATACGTGGATTTTTAGTTTCATTATGCAAAAATTAGAGTAACTCCTTTAACGACAGCTTGACTGCATTAGGGAAATATCAATACTTTTCTATCATTTTAATGATGTTGTGGGGTCAGTTGAGGTTAATGGAGTTACACCATGGATTAATTCAGACCAATTAAGGCAGCAAATTAATTGAAGGCTTCTTGCTCTTGCACAACATCAACAACAACAAACAAAAAGCAAAAAAACACCCACAAAATGCCTTTATGGAAGTTTCAACTGATTTCTGTTCCACAGCCCTTCCTGGAACTGCAGCCCCACAGCAGTGCTGGTTGAAATAAAAACGTGCGTGTACCTGAGCTACCGCTGAAGTGGCTGAGAGTTCATAGGATTCTAAATTAATTCAGCTTGGCATGAAACTCAGACCTCCCATCACTACTGGGTGACCAGCAACCCTGAACAGAAGGATGCGGTAGCACAGTAGTTATCAGAGGTAGCAGTTTAAGCTGTAATTACATCCATCAGGCCTACCTGTTAACGAGCCCCAGAAGGGTCACAAAAATAATGCACATAGATCCCACTCTCCCTACTCTCAGAGAGCTTCTGTGTAACAGCAGACATTCCTCTCTGATCTTTTTACCATTAGCTGTTACATAGCTGAACCAACTCTGATCTCATTCAAGTCAAGGAGCCTTTTGATACTTAAATGCTGATGGACTTTTACCCTTTTACCCGCAACAGCACGCAGGATTTCACGGAACTCATTAGAGGGGCTACCCTACAGCCTAGAATCTGGAGCACTACAGGGTGTAGTCTCTTACAATGTTTGCTTCTCCTTGCACTTTACAAATACGAAGAGATAAGCAATGTGATAGCCAGAGTCCAGCAGCGAGTGCTCTACTTCAGACACTCTTCACAAAATGATGTGAAGCAACACTGCTGTTGCACAAGCATGAACCACCAATCTAGAAACCACGATCTGTAGTACGTTTGCTTAATTTATATAACTTTTGCTCATTTATACTACTCTGTCATTCAGGAAGAGACAATTAAAGCTGTTCAGAGAGACAAAGAAGACACAAAGTCAATTCAGAATGTCTGAGTAGAACTCCAAAAGACTATTTTTGAGAAGCTGCATTATACACTCAGCGTACATAATAACCACTTCTAATTGAAACATTTCAAGTGGATTTTCACTGAATTCTAAATTTCATTGGCAAATGTTTATGATCCAAGATGTTTTCTGATTATGTGGAGGTTTCTTTCTTCTTCTTCTTGTCCTGATGGACATTGCCATGAGAACTAAAGCGAAATGCATTCCTCCTCCTCTGGTAATAAGGTACACATTTGATTTTAAATTATAAAAGGCAATACTCTTTTGGTGTTGTTACTTTTAGTAATACAAATCAGGCCAGATGGAGATGTTATTTCTACCCTGGAGAGTCTTGTGCAATGTTTTAAATTGTAAAGGGAAATAAGTGATTCTAGCTTTTATGATAACACAATTCACAGTGACTTCTCCACGTATTATTTTTCTGGGAATTGCTGCACACTGCAGATGAACATAAACTTCTATGAGCACCTTGAGAGAAATACGCATTTAAAAGTTTATTTAGGCAAGGTAAAAGATTACATTGAGAAGAATACACCAGCATACGCTAAGCAAAATAGAGCCAGATCTCCACAATGGCTTCATTTTCTTCATGTATGTATGGACAAATGGAGCTTAAAATTCCCAGCTCCAATCAGATGAAAAATCCTAATCTTTATATTCTTGTCAAGTCCAACAGACAGAAATATTAACTCCTTTGTCAGAATACCTGAAAACAGTTCTTTCTGAGCATTACAAGTGACAACCTGAGTGACACAACTTTAACCACTTTTTATAAAAAGGTTCCAAACGTAGTTTAACAATGTCGATCCAAAAATATGAATTTCTAGAGCCAAGCTGGAGTAAATATCATGAGGGATTTTGCAGTTTTATTCAGTGTTAGTTCAGTTTAGATCCTGAGATAGATACCACCAATTTAAAACAAGCAACTACAGAGAAGGCAAATAAGCCTTAAGGAATAATGCTGACACTTCGCAGAACTCATGTCCTATGGGTAATTTTTTTCATTCTAAATAGTCTCTGTAATGCCAGCAGAACTACCTTCCATCTGACATTAAAATGTACCTAGCTCCCAAACAATTGTTTTTTGCAGACAATAACAATTATAGTGATTTCCCAACGCATGCGGAACCAAATTGTCCCATCTCCCTTAATTAATTTGAATAAACAACCTTAAATGAATGAAATTTAAGGTCAGTTACACCTCATAATAGAAATTATATAAATTGCCCCTTTTCTACCTGCTCTTTTTGCTTCCCTAGTTGTACTTTCCAAACAGAAAATATTAGCTGTATGGACAGACAGTTAAGATAAATCTATCTTCTGGCACAGCTGGCAAAAAGCAATATAAGAAAAAGAGTGTAGTAAGAGTTCATTCTGCAGCAGGAATTGGTATGAAGTGTATATGAAAGAATTACATCAATTAATTTTCTACACTCAAGAGAAACATCAACCTCAAAGTTCTGTAGAAATGGCAGGAAACTGTTGAAAAAGAAACTTCTTTCTCTGGAGGGTATAGAAAGAAGCAGAATAGTGCACTGTAGATGCTTGAATTTACCCCTACACGTAATTTGAATGTTAGCTATTTAAATATCAGATATGTAGATAGAGGAGAAGGATAGCTTATTTTATTATGTTCATACCTCCACAGAAACATACACATCCACAATATTGAAAGAAGCTACACGCTTTGACTCAAAATGCCAATCTTATCTTTTTCTCAAAACTGCAGAGATTTCTCAGAAAATCATGAACGAGATTTCCAGTTTGCTGGTTTTGTTACCGATTTTGGTTCTAAGAAAATTATATTTTCATGCATAGTTCCTCTATCCTAAAGTGGTGCTCATTCATTCCATCTTTTCCCTTCAGTAAATTTTGTAATAAGCAATTCTTAAGAGTTTTGCATATAAACATTTGCAATAAATGTGACAACAGAAGCACTGTAAGAATAAAGGAGTATAGGACACAAATGTTCTTGCTGTGCTTTGTTATTCACCTAACAGAAAAGGAGAAAAACTTTACACTCTGAATTGTTTATGGCTTTTGGACTAAGAGTAAAGATTCAGGTTTCAGCTAAGATTAACTTTCCACACACGAGATAGAGATGGTCAGAGCACTTACATTTAGTTGGGTTTATTTTTTTTTGTTTGGTGAGGGTCTTTAACATGACACAGATTGTCATAAATTTTAATTAATTACTTCTTGATGACCCTTGCTGGAAAAAACTCTGTTCTCTAAGAACATAAGATTTTCAGTTGTTTTCCTGAGTAAAACTCTGACTTTGTAAATTTAAGAGTTTATTTACATGTGTTCAACAGCTGCATTCTTGCAAGACAGTGGAATATGGAGAAAGCTGACAAATTAGTTTAGAAGAGCTATCCTATGCAAAGGATTTAATGAGGAAGAGGCACAAAATGTCTGTGGGGGTGCTGAGCAAGTGGGGAGACAAGGCTCAAAGTTTTAATAGAAAATAGGGATTATGTGCAAATACAAGACATGAAAAAAGCACCTCGACTGCAGAAAGAGAATGGTGTAAAGCTCAAAAAGTCAGCAAGAAGCTTGAAAACAGTTACCTCTCATCACCCTGTTCTGTCTCTCTGTAGTTCAGTTCCTTAGATTTATTCTCATCTGACACATCTGCAACTTCAGTCTTCTCGGAGCAATCAATGAGGCTGTTGCTCAGGAAGAGGATCAAACTGATTGTTAGAGGTAAATGGTGGTTTGTCAGATTGCCAGAATGATTCCTTAAAAGAATTATATTACTACAGTTTTAGCGAGCCCATTAATGTCACAGTCTAAAGCAAGTACAATGGGCATTCATTTTCCTGTGCCAGTTTTAGGTGTGTGTATATATATATATATATATACATATGTGTATTCCTGGGAGGATAAGCTACTGCTCTAACCACCCTATTTTACTTCTCTCATCTTCCAGGCTTCCTCCCACAGACACACACAAACTGTCCCTGTTTTTCCATCATACGCAGAAATCTCAGCTAAAATTAGGTCTCTGGCATGCTGTACATCAGCAGAAAGACACAGTCCTTGCCTCAGTGAGTTACAGGTTATGTAGCCAAGACAGGCAAATGAGATAGGAGAAATAGTGGAGAAAAATGGAGATAAAGTTACTTGCCCAAGGTCACAGAGTAAGCCAGGAACAGAACCCCTATCTCCTATTCCCTTCCTGATAGGTCACATTTCTTCTCACCTTTGGCTGAACTTTCATCTCTGCCTCTTCTCCTCAGTTATAAATAATTCATTCTCCAGCTTTCAGGTCAAGATTGCTGTTCACATATGCCAACGTTAACTAGATAAGAAGTTTTATGCTTCCATATTAAAAATACTAAAAAGTATGGTAAGATGAAAACTTTTCAGTCAAGATGTTACTGTGGTTTCTTTATCCCTATACCTTTAGAACTGCTTTTTTTTTACCACTACTAGCACAATTAATCTACTCTCTCTGCCTGCCATGTCAAGGACTTAATTTCTGCCATTCATAGATTGAAACATTAACAAATTCTGCATTCAGATTAGCTGCAATATTTCCATAGGTATTTTGAGTTTGTAGAATTTACTGCAAACACAATAACAGAATTTAGTAAAGGAAAACTATGAATTCTGCTACTAATAAAAGTTCATAACTTTTATATCTAAGAATGGATGACCCATCCAAATGACTTGAAGCCTGAAAGAAATTCTAACTACCGACTTGCTTTAGAGAGAGAAACAAAATTGTTTTCTTGTCATTAAATAGTCTAAGTTACTGCATTGAATAAAGTCACTGCCCTTATCTCTGAAAACAGTAGATATAACTCCTATTTACCATAACTGTGTAACTAAATTGACTTTATTTAAATGGAGCTGTCTTTCGCTCAATTACCCTAAATCAGTTTGTCAAGGCCAGTGTCCTTTGGTCACCTTCTATTAATTATAGCATAATATCCAAAGTAGTTGTAAATAAAATGACTTAAGTCTTTAATGGAAATGCTGATCACACAATCTTCAGTCAATATCTTGGAACTCCACACATAGATTCAATACTTTTCTGGTTACATTTTCTTAGTTAGGGGGTTCAACACTCGCACTGCACAGCAAACTTCTACATAATTTTAAATCACCCATTAAAAAAAATGGAGACCACAATGATTACGAAGGAAATGAGAAGGGTACATTACTCAGTGAGGATGAATAAACAAGAGGATTTCATTTAGTTGTCCAAATCGATGCTGCACATCTCCCACAGCAAACTTGTAGCCTTGGAATTCATGGGCAGAGTGGCCCTCTTAACCCAGACATCAGCTTTTATTGAAAACTGCAGATTATTGGAATTCATCTGCCTAAATTTCATGATGTTCTGTTCAAATAGAGAATAAAGAAGATAATACGAAAATACTTGTTGTCTAACACTCATGAAATTACATGACTTAGCTTTAGATCCTTAAATACACCATGCCAAGTATTTCTTAGTAGTATACTTAATATGATAACATTTCAGCATAGCATAAGGCTGCAGATCAATGAATAACAAATATGTGGGCTATTATAGTAACTGTATGAAACAGCTCCAAGTGAACCTAAATGAGAGGGAGAAAAATGCATCAGGGACATATCTCACTGAGAAGTTTGGATGCTAATAACTGATAGCAATGCATTAATTTACTGATTACTCATCAACCTTAGGACTCCATGGTTCATGAAAGAGTAGACAAACACCAAATAAAGGGGTAGCTGTACATTGATTAGTATGGCAAAGGAGGTGGCACAGCTCCATTAGGCTGTGGGTTGAGCATTGTGACTTGCTGGGTGATAAAAATACTCCTAGATTTCAAAGAGCAGGCAGGTTTTTCTGACTAAAGCATAATTCTTCCCAATTTTTCTTACAATAAATCTCATGTCAAAAAGTAAACAGAAATAGAAACAAGAAGGCTATAAAACCAAAGAATGATTCTTCAAGCTGAAAAGTGACTTAACATATGAGCAGAAAATTGCACACAATGATTTCTAGAGATACTTTACAGTCTACACCATTCCCTCTTTCTACATAAGCTGCATGTTTGACCTTCCATTTCAGAGCTTGCCCTGGCCTCATTCAGGCTAACATACCATTTCTCTTGAACAGAAAAAGAACAGAAAAAGATTCTAAAGGCAGAAAACTACCACTATTCAATCATATTCAAAATGAAGTGAATTTTAGCATAGGAAGTAGAAAAAGAACATAATTGATTTTTAAAAATATAGTTGTACGAAGATTCCTGTTATCTTTTCTGAGAATAATTTCAGCAACTGGTAGTGGCTGTCTCAGTTCCAAGCAAGTACATGCCTGAGACCTCAGCATTAGAAGCTCGATAGAGAGGGGGGTGGGTGGGCAAGGGCAAGATGTGTGGTTAACTTGGTCACTATTCGTAAATATTTGATTTAGAATTAAAAAATTAACCAAACAAACAGAACCGCCCCAACACATAGCCTTAATTGCTTAACTTGAATCTAAAAGCCTCACATCATCCACCACTTTAACTGAAAACCTAAATACTTGATTTTTGCAATAGTTTTTATCTTTTGAAATTCAATAGCAGTGCGAGCAGACAGTAAATTACTCTGCAGTCATTAGAAAAAAACAGTCTGAAAGTAGGTCTAGCAATAAAATCAAAACATAGAGCTATATTACTGTAATAGGAGAATTATTGAATCTGTGTAATATATATATAATTGAACTGCTAATGACAGTTTAAGTTTATAGACTCTACTGTGTCAGATGTTAACATGATAAAACAAGAACCACATCATGAATGAGATAATAAAGAATAGGTACCACTTGTGACTTTTAACGTCTTAGCAGATAAAGGTTGTGCAAGTATATCCCACATGTAGAAACTGTATTACGCGGTACTGTAACCCGTCCCTCACTATTTTCAGCATTGTGCTACAACAGGATGAATGGTAGGATGTGCAGCAGATATTTGCTGTGAGCTATTCCTTAGTTTTCAGTCAAAGTTAACAAAAATATCCTAAGCAAAATAGATCCTTTCTGGCTAGAGGAGGAATTACCTCAGAACGTCCCCTATCAGTATTAGATATTATCCCAAAAAGTCAAAGTTATGAGCAACGCTCCTAAAAATAAATTACTTTGCAACATGCAATGGTGAAAAGAAACAGTCACACATAGGAACTGTGTAAGTATGAGCGTATACTAGATTTCCTATTGAAAGTGGGATATTCACTTCACTTTTCAGACGAAATGCTGTTCGTGTATCCAAAAGGAACAGGATTCATCTTCTATTTTAATTGTCAGGAATGCACAGTAACATTATCTCTTTACATTCTTCAAAACTTGTAGGAGGGAACTAACAGTGAAATGGATCTAATGTGAAACAGAGCTAGGAGTCTCCAAAACCACAGTGTTAAAAAGCATAAAGACTTCCTTTCCACTAATTTTATATCTACCAGCCAAAAAGACTCGAGACTGCTGTTTGCCAAGTATCTTCAAAATATATCCGCTGCTTTACATAGTCCATTACTTTTCTCTATAATTCTCTAAATACTTTCATTCAAGCAGCGTTTAGTCATACAAACTCCCTACAGTTTCAACACACTCAGTAATTTAAAAAGTTTGGTTGCTATACCAGAGACATGCCTACTTGTTTTAGGGCAGATAAAAAAAAAATCACACTCTTTTTTGGAAGGGTCAGAGGTGTGGGGGGAGAATAACAAATTTTGGATAATCAGAAACTATTTACAATCTTTATTTTAATTTATTCAGTGTTATAAACAAGTGAAAATATTAAGGAATGCAGTTTATCGGTTTCAAACCTCCTGTCACACACAAATACCTCTCAGTTTAGTACTATATATATATATATATAAAAGGAATTTTTGTCCAGACAGATATTTCAACTCTAAAGCAGAAACACGAAACACAAACCTCTCACCTCAGCCCAGATGTAAGAAGTTGGGACAGTGGCCTGCAACTCCTGCAAACACTTTTTCACCATCTGTAAAACAAACAAAAAAATATTTACTAGGGTAGGAAAAGACTGAATTTAGAGTATTTAAGTAAAGGCATTCATTAAAAAAAAAAAAAGCTCACACACATCATCAATCCCAATCTCACTTAAAATGAAGTACTCCATCCCAAGAGCAACAGCACTGGCAACCTTTAACATTAGGACATTTGATTTCAGGACAGAAGATGCTAAATAACCCCACACCCCAAACCCGGATCATTTTTAAAACAGACTGAAATTGATTCATTTCCAGAAAACTCAACTTTGTTAATATTTCTCCAGCCTGTAAAATAGTTTACAGAAATGAACTACAATCTAGTTATATCTTCATAAATAAGGAATTAAAGGGTGGTAATATAATTAATGACAACCAGGATATGTTTATGGAAAATGCATCTCAATTAACTTGATGAGATTTAAAAGTTTGTGTTAAAAAGAAAATTGCTTGATGTAGTTAGAACCATGTGTAGATAAATTAGATTTGGCACTTCCTGAAATGTTGGCTATGAACCTTGGATAAAACAAAGTCAATACATGTCATGTGATAATCAAATTAAAAGCTGATTAACTGACAAATCTCAGTTGAGACTCGAGGCAGAAAATCATCAAGGTAGCAGAGTTTTTAATGGTTTCCTGCAGGCTCTATAAGCTTTTAATAATTTATTTTTTACAATTAGCCACCTGGTGGGAAAAAAGTAAGTAAACTATGAAGATTACATCAAGAAAATGGTAAGCAAGAAGCAGGATGTATCACGGATGGACAAGGACCAGCGGAATCCAGTGCAACAAGGATTTCAACAACAGTAAGTGTAAACATAGGCAAACCTTTTGGCATACAGAATGCAGGGAGAAGGACTCCCTCTGAATTACTGCATCACAGGACAGCAGTGGAAGCTCTCAGCTATTTAGATATTGCTTGTCTGCTGTATTTTGTCTTCTTACATAACATCCACTCCAGTTCTTTCACACATTTAATTTTACATGGTTACCATATGTGCGTGCGCACCTTCATCTAAATGCACATACCTGTATGTAGAAAAGGATGTTTTGTCCTCGGGGTAACAAATATGCAAGGGGAAAGAATGTTGCTTACACAAAAGAATTAATATGTTGCCATGGAGATTTGCTTCATTTTTTTTAATGGATCAGAGTTCCTCACCTTAGTGAGGAATGAAATGAAATACTCCCGTGTCAGCAATCAAATCAGTGTGCCAGAATCAGTGACAGTGAACAATTCCTTCCCTTCAACAACTGTGTTCCAGAGAGGGCTGGGAAATTTTATTTACAAAAGATATAAAAATATCAGTTGAAGCTTACTAACCCCCCTCAAGTAAAAATTCTGTTACTCAATTCAAGATATTACTGTAATTCCAGTATTATTCTTCTCTCTTACTATTTTACTTTTCCTTAAAAAATTTAGTTTGAAAGGGGCCACAGTCAGCATTTTAAGCATCTCCAAAACAAGCGTTTACAAAACTGACAAGTACCAAGCAAACCCACAACCTATGTGCAACTCTGAGCCCAGCAGCCAGCAGGATGATTATCCTGAATAAGAAATCATATGAATGCACATCCGTTTCCCTCATCAGGTTCAGAAGCAATCCAGGCAAACTATTCTTCACATACTTTGTTTTCAGCATCATATCAGTTTGGTTTTTTTTAAATTCCAATTGTATCGTGAGAGATGGGAGAGAAAACACTTGCTAGCAGAGACAGTACTAATTTTTTAGCTAAAAAATAATTTTTGGTTATGATAGTCAACAGTCTGGCACAAAAGCTTTTCTGAAAGGTAATGATTGTCTTTTCTTCAGTCAGGACAGTTTCCATAATAAATCAGGATCGTATTAGTCTTATAGTACAACAGATATTAATTTAATCAGCAATATACATTAAATGAATAGATAAGGTGACAGGGAGTATTTCAGAAGTTAATTAGGAGGATAAGTTAATTTTCAGAAGTGAAATGTGGTACAATTTCATGTTGGATATAACCCAGTGCCCTTGCTAATTGCTATCAAAATGTGGAGTTTCATTCTCATCTGCTGCCTTCATCCGCTTGTTTACAGCTCTGCTCCTGCCTTGGGCCTCGTGAACGTGCTGACTGGACACAAAAAGCAACCCCAAATATCAAAACAACCCCAAATATCAAAACAACTCCAACCATATTTCTCAAGTTACTTAAGGACCCAAAGACACACACATATGCTTAAGTGCCTTTCCAAATCCAGCCCTTGATTGTCAAAATCTCCAATGTTCAAATGAATGATGGGATTCAAACTCGATGTTAAACGGCATACACACCTCAGATATGACTATAGCTATTAGTGTTCATATCTAATATTCCAGCATCTCCTGTGGTAAATTATTCCCTTTAACTGAGAAGTAATTATCACCAAGTTATTGGGTTATCAGACTTCTAATGATGTTATAATCGCTTTCATTATACAATTGATTTGTCACAAATGCTCATATTACAAATATTATTGACCTCCTGCCACTCCTATAATATAATTAAAGCTGTGGTTCAGCTTAACCCATTGCTCTCCTGTGCTGCTGAAGAAGCCACAAAGTACCTGCCCAGTCACTTTTTGGCTCAGCAGCAGCATAAGATGTAGGGCAGATGTTATTTTGCCACCTATTCTCTGAAATCTTACTTTCTCAATACTTTGTCCTGGTGTTTCAATACCAGAAGCTCCTTTGCTTCTTTATTTAGCCACGCTTCATTTACCCCAACTACATCATATATCTCTTCAAGTATAAAACATATTTCCCATTCTGCAGTTGCTTTGTATGCTTGCTACGCTTGCAACAAAACCAAATTACTTTCAGCTTTTCTTGCCTGGTAATTTTTTCTTTTCCTTGATGAAGTAACAGTCCAATTAATTCACCTTCTAATTTTTTTTTTCTTTCCTGATTGTTCAGCCTCTGGTTTTTAGCACAAGTATTTTTCCCCTTCATTTCTCTCTGGAGATTTTGCTGAATCTATCTGAAAGTTTAGAAGAACAGACTGAACAAAGTACAAGTATATCACAAGTCTTATTTTAGCAGCCCTCCCATCAACACCTTTTAAGCTAAGTAGATTTAGGACAGCATTCTTATCTTAAACAAGCCGTGGTTTTGAAATAACAGGAGAGCTTTATGAATAACCTTTTCAAAATGAGAGCCCTGAAATCTAATATTGTTAATACATTTACTCAAAGTTGCTACTTTCAGACAAATCTACCTAAGGCCTAGATTTTCTTTGTTTTTCTGATCTCAGTTGCTTTGGGGTTTAATTGCTTGAGGCTGAAGTCCCTGCTAGCAACAGGGGGTTAATATAGCTTCCATATTGACTTCTCAAAGTCTATGAGGTCATTCAACTATCCATCTGCCTACACATCATCTCCTGCATTTCAGAGATGACCACATTTTAAAAGCCGTAGAAGATTAAAAGACAGAGGATGAAGGACTTTCTTCCCCTGTCCGACTCTGCTCCAACATTTAACATTTTTCTGTCCTCTACGACTAAGCTAAGACTACCAATTAAGCATTAGGGAATTAGTACTATAAAAAGAAGTGTTTCAGAAATACAGAAAATATGCAGCATGATGGTTAAGTATATCTTTAAATTAGTAAAAGGGAAGATAATATCAGGAACAAATAATGCTTAAAACTCAATCCAAAACACACAAACTGTTAAAAAAAAACTCCAGAAGAAAAATCTTTGTCAAAAGGATTAGAAAAGTAATAATTTTAGGGGATTTGGCATTCCTGGCTTTTAAATTACTGCATTAATAATTGAGAAGGAAGAAAAAGCACAAAAATTATGTAACGTAAATGTATATTGAAGATAGGATGAAAGAATCATCTTTTTTAGAAGTGAAAAACAAATATCCATTAAGCCTTCCAAGTTAGCTTTGTATTTAGAAGCAATTCTTGCCCATGCAGAAATCTGAAATGCCTTGTTACAAGTCAACTCTACCTGAAATGGAGAGGAGATACCAGGGGTAGAATAACAGCATCTGACTTGAATTGCAGTTACACCAAGGCAGATCAGGAGTGACTTCAGTGATGTCAAGGAATGAGAAAAAACCTGGGCCATCATTCAGTAGCCACGTATATTCATAATCCTTTTTCTGTTAGGCAACAAGAACATTAAGCAGAAGATGTGCAGATGAATTTTAAAAGTCAAATTTCAGAGTCAATATTGTAGTTCTCTAATGCTCTGCACCTTATATCACCATTTAAATCTTTGCAGTGATCTCCATAAATCATGAATGTTGTACTCTAAGAACATACCACCAGCTGCGTGGCAGTTTAAATCGGTAGATGAGACCTGCAAACAGGTGAGAATCGGCTGTCTCATTTACCCTGCAGACCACTCATTTAGATCACAAAAAGTGACAAACAACAGAAGAAACACACTCTTGTGAAGTAGGAGTTACTATTTCTACACCTGAGAACTCAATTTCATTAAGTAAGGACAACTGCATTTCCCAAAATAATGTTAATCTGCTTATGAGAACCATCCATACCAGAACACAGAGAGCAGCCGTATCAGCCCAGAGAAAACATGAAGTATTTTTATATACACGTGGCTTTTACAGAGTACCTTCAAAACAGAAATAAGTGCTATGCAACGTCAGCTGCAAATTTCAGAACAAAACAAAGAAGATTTGGGGATTGGAGAGGCTGGCTAGAAAATACAAATCTTTCACATGAATAAAGCTTATGCCGCATAAATCTCTTCAACTGCTACTTGTGTTACCAAGAGCTCAGCAATGTCCTCCAACAAAAACCTGTATTTTGTACACAAGTACACTTACCAAAGGTAGTGATACTTGTACTCAGCATTTAAAGACACTTAGCAGGAAACTCAAGCTACTCTTATGAGCTCACTGCACTTCAACGTGCCTGTCTTACTGCTTGTCTCCCTCCAACTTGCTCCACGTGTGGCTATTGCAGCCCTTCTCCTTCCATAACTCTCCGTACAGGCTCTTACTTGGCTACATCATATGAAGGTACAACTCAGTGAGGCAGTAGAAATTTTCCCACAGAGTGAGAAATTAATGAGAAAAAAGAGAACCTCAAATTTTTCCAAAGCCCTCCGCCCTCCCACTCCCTACCACAATTAGGTATATTGAAGACCATAATATTAAAGTAAAGTAATTAAAAGCAAGTTAAAGCGAATTGCTGTGTGCAGGAAAGGAATGAGGTTGCCATGGAAGAGGCCTGTTCTGCCTGTTCAGAATATTCCACACCCCTGAGATGAAGCCCGGGGTGGCTGCTCAAGGTGGTACAGCCGGGCTCCATTACCATTATGGGGATGGAACAGTGAAGATAACACACCTTCTATCAAGATAGATGGATCACAACTGCCATCTCAGCGACCACGATACGAATGTGTTCTTTACCTGAAAGTTGCTCATTATAATATGAAAACACACCTCTCCTTCCTGAAGGCTACCTACCTTCAAATGACATTTCCCAGTTGGACATGTCATCTAAATTTTTATTGACTGTACCCTTAAACATAAAGGGAGAGGTTTTTACACCAATAAGGAATAAAAGAACATATGACTAAAGTCAGTCAAGCTCCACTTGAAACTGTAGAAACCCTATAGAAATGAAACACAAAGGGAAAAGTTCGCAAAAGTAACTGATAAAAACGCATTGTGTGACAATAATTCTGAATTATAGATGCTAAGATTTGAAACTAACTAGTTATCATTAGAGTTTCCTTCCTCTGTTTTCATCAATTGTTCCTTAGTCAAAATGTCAATTAAGTTTAATTAAGCACGCTAGTTAAAAAAAAAAACCAAAACAAATAATAGAGATGACTATACTACTGCTGTTATTTTCTTGTTATTCTGAGCCTAAACTTCATTAATACCTTTTGGGAATATAATTCTTTATTCTGTGGAGAATGATGCAATGAGCTTTCAACAACATGTTGCAAGTAATTTTTAGTTATACGATCACAATTTCTGTGAGTTTTTCACACCACATCCATGTAAATGTATCTCTTTCCATTTCCACATATAATATTAACCACCACTATAAAATATTGTGGTTACTGTAGGTCCATCATTTCAGGAAGAATGTATGGAGAAACCAAGAGAGGATTATTGATTCTTATCAATTGTAATTAATCACCCTGCCAAGCACATTTTCTTGTTCCTGTTTAAATTCGAGCTCAATTTGCAATATCCATTCTTGACCAGATTCCTATAAAATTCTTCGGTATTTGCCACTAAGCCATCCATCAATCCATTATATATAAAATATAAAGATGTATACAAAAACTTTGTTTTCAGTTTTTATATTTCTAATGTATTTTAAAACTTTAAATGCAGTATACAGTTGTACTATTTTACACAAAATGTGATGACTGTCTCCGTCTGTCCCCAAACAACTTCGGCATTTGTCAAAGTTGTCCTTTTGTTCGTTCTTCAATTTAGTAAATGCTGCCATTGTAGAGGGAGATTGGCATTTTTCTGCTTTTATATTTTGAAATTAAATCCTGCATGTTTTAACACTATTTGTAACTCTGATCGATTAGCAGATTTGTAACAATGCTGACAGACAGTGTAGGAGCTGTGCTTTGCAGATCCCCAGCTGTTGCAGCAGAAAGAAAGAAAGAAAAAAAGAAAAAAGAAAACAAACCTCTCTCAGCTGTTTAGGATGGAAATCATATAAATTGGGGGGGTTGATAGTATAACATCACACAACAAATAGCCTCTACTGAACTCCCCACTCCAGCTAACAAATGTCCATGTTGGTTGTGCCTCACGGTACATACACCAGAGTTTCTGTATGTATTTTTTCTTAATATATATAAAGGAACTCTGTCTCTCAAGTGAATACTTTCTGTGCCTTTAAAATCCTAAGTATAGGCAATTAACTGGAATATGAAATCTTCCACTACTGAAAAACACAAGTAATGCATCGTCTAAACTAATGGACTGCAAATGCTATAAAAATCCAGGCTTACAGGACCGTTCTCCTCCTCATCTCCCAGGCTTTCCAGGTAAATAGCTAATGACTTGAAACAGTTATTTCAATACATGCATACTCTCAAGCAGATTGCTATAGAAAGATAGTGATGAATTCCTACAAACGTGTCCTCAATGGCTGTAGAACCTATTTATAGCTTTTAGGCTTTCAGTGTGTTTTAAGAAGTGCATTTTTAAAGTCTGATATCAAAGATCAACACATGTTCTAAAACATAATTTTAAATTGCCAGAGTCTAATTTAATTAGAAATTACTTTGGAATAGATATGAGGCCACTAGAAGTCACAGGCACCTGTTTTAAATACAACAAAACCACCACAAATTTCATCAGAGAAGTTAATAAAATATTTCCAGGCAGAGCAGTATTTTAGCTATTCTATTAAATAAACTATAGTATTTACAAAACCAGTTTATATTTGGAATACCATTCAAAAACCAGGAAACAATTAAAGAAGAGGTGACAGCGTAAGAGAAAACTCTGAAATGAAGGATTGGTTATTAAATTCCATATTGTCCGTGCTTCTAGTTTCTGTTTATTACACCCCCCTGAATAAGAAAGGCACATTACTGACCCCACTGAGGTTTTTCAGTTCTGGAAAGGAAGAAAAGAAAGCTAAGCCTGAGAAACAAGTTGCATTCTAAGTTTGTTGACACATTGAACCTATTGCCCAAAAAAAGGTTACCATAACCTTTTTGGTTAAAAGTGAAAAAAAATCAATATACAATTTTTTGTAAAGTAGACCACTTGGATTGTTAGAGTGCATTTTGGTTGACAATGAGCCAATCAATGAAAGATTGAGTAGAATGTAATGTATTTATGCGAACATCTAACAGCAAAAGTATTCTAAACAAAGGTGGTTGTTTTTCTTGCTACATGAAACTTCAAAAATGTTTATATGTCCATAGATAATCAGTAAATTCAATAAGATATAGCAAGAATGTTGAGAGGAAGGAGAGATTTCCTAGTTTGTCCCTGCCTCCCTGCTGACTGGGGCAGGCTTCTGTTAAAACCAGAAAAAGACAAGTTTCTGCTGAAGTGAACCCTTGGTTTTCTCTAACAATTTTATGGTGGCACGTCAGAAGAAAACTCAGCAAACGGCAAAGAAAATTATGTGCTCTGGATTTGGTCTAGTCTGACTGACGCTCAGAAATTATCCATTTTGACATACATACAAAGCAAACTTGAAAAAAATCAGCATTTGGTTGACTGCATTCTTTGATGCTGGAATTGCATAGTATCTCTACAGACTTTAAGACCTTTCATAGGATCCAATGTGAAGCATCTCTGAACTCACTTTATTAAAGAATGATGTCGCTGGGCTGAATGTAATGAAGAGGAACAAAATGAAACAGTCATGGCAGAAAGTGGTTCTAAGAGGAGAACTTAGATTTAAAACTGACACCAGCATCCCAAAGCTGGAGCTACAGACTGGCGCCAATATTAACCTCAATTGCTGGGTAAAAACAGAACTAAGTGTTGGTCAGCATATAATTGAACACTATACACTGTGATGCAAGAAATAATTAGCAATAAAGATGGGCTGCTCAGTGCCTGAAATAGAGGTTTATCATCCTAAACACATGGCTAGAACTCAGGGCAACATCGTCCCTTCGCATATTAGTTTTTGAAACGAAAAGCAGCACTTTTGGTTATACTATAAAACAAAAAAACTGTTGGCACAAACACAGATGGTCACATCCTGTATTTACAAATGCAGTTTGGTAAGAGGTTATTTTGTTAAAGGGAGGGATTAGTTAATGAGATTATTAATGAGAAATAATAGTTTACTGATTGATATTTTGAACTTCTTTTAAGAGTTTTTCATCTCAAGAAATTTAAATACGTTTATAAATAAATGTTTTGCATACACAGCATAGTAAGCTTACAATCCTAGCTTATTTCACTTTTGCAGGGAAATATGATTGGCAACCTAAGAAAACAGGAATATATTCCCAGTTACAATTTCTATGAAGACTGACCACTTGACTCAGTGCTATAGCTCCTACACACTTCCCAAACTGATTAAAGGTGTGTTATGACACTCATGAGAAATGCAATTGGTAGTTTCTTAATTTTTAATAAATTAACCATGTTATTTTATTTAGTGCTATGTGACCAGAATAAAAGTCTTTAAAAAAAGTTACTATTCAAATTTTACTGTCACTCAGCTCTTGCAATAATTAAAGTTCATAACTGGCCAATGAAGTTATGAAAGATGGAATACTTGCTTTTGTTTTACTAATACTAGAAACATTGGTGGTTATGACCAAAAGCTAACTGAAGTAAATTGGAAGCTTTTTATTGAATTTTTTTATTCTCATTCAACATAAACTTATTTGTTATGGTCTGCATAGGTAAACACTGCAACAAACCCACAAGAAACATGATGCAGAAGACAGTAGAAATAGGAGTTTCAAAAGAACTTGGAAAAGCTCCGTTGGAAAAGATTTAATCTTTATCTGCATATAAGCCGAATATTTTGGTACCAAATACTGCAAAACAAGTGGTGTTCCATAAAGGACTGCAAGCTCCTTGCCTTACTTTACACCATCCTTTCCATGGAGCCTATACTCAGTCATATATCACGAGGGATCACATTTATTTACAATCCTAAGATGAAACTCTTGTCAACACAGTATTCACATTACATAAAATTGTAATTGACAGGGCCCAAGCTCCAGCACCTGCCAAAAGCTAGAACAGACTAACGACAACCTCAAAAACCTGCTGTTCCCTTTCGATGTGTAGAGGCACACCGGCTGGAAGGATGGCACGTCCTTTACATCTCTGCAGCAAGATCTTCTGCAATAAGTATGAAAAGGCTGCTCACCCCACTGCTGCACAAGACAAACCGCGGCACTGGGAGGGAATGTGGTTCTGTGCTTCTGCTGCTGAAATATCAGAGCTGGAAAAGCACATTTGTGAGGATGAATGACTGAAGAAGTGCAATGGCAAGGACTTCATTCAAGTGCCAGCACTGGAATGCAGCCAGTACTGTCCTTGAAGCCTGCAATGGTTCCATGAATAATGACAAAATCCAGCTGATGCTGCTCAGCCACATAGAAAACAAAACTTGTAGTGTTTGCTGCCAGCAATCCACAGCCATAGACAACTGCTTCAGCAAGAATGTCATTTACCTGAGAAGACCCCCTGATGATCACAGACACTATGAGATCTTAACCACAGTCATAGGAAAGTTTAGGTACAGCACGGTTGCAAGATAACTACTGTGGTAGTGGAAATGACTGAGGACAACCATCGCAAGCAGCACACAGTCAGGAGGAAGCCTTGGGTCAAGGTAGGCAGAGAACAAACAGCACATTTACTGCTCTGCTGGAAAAGTTCCAGAAGCAGAATGCTCTATTTCAGATGGTCAGGGGACAGGAACTGAGACTGCAGCCTCCATATCTTATGTAGATATGCACCAGGCAGAAAGAAGGAACAAAAACACGTGGGGAGGGGGAAACCAAAAAGAAGGGTGAAGGAAAAACTTTCTAGTCGGAAGTAATTAGGCACAAATATACTCATCCTTAGAATGAACACATGGACACAATGGAAAATTATACTCCTTAAAACAGCATGCAGGAGCCATAAAATGGATTTACCACTCCAAAAGAATACTACTACAGCCCCCTGGTTAGCAAATGCAGACTACTGCTGAGATGTACCATTTAGCTCTCTTTTTAAGTTGTGCTCCCTTAGGTGGTTAATTGGATAGTGCTATAGCATAATTGCACACCACTGTTCACTGTAAAATTCTCAGTTACTGGAATTAAAAAGTTTTAAAAAAATAAAGAAAAAAATCCAATAATTGTTTTAAAATACATTGACAAGATGCTTTTGCTTCCACTCCATTGAGCAGACTTCTGCCTGCCTTGTCTGCGACAAACTTATGCTACCCAGCATGTTAGTTTTGGGCATGGGACAGCCTGTCTTTTCATCGATGGAAGACAACTTTATGAATGCAGAGAGACTATCAGATTCTAGTCGTTGAAGTTTCAAATAATTTGTTTGTTGAGACTCAGTAACTGTTTACTGTATTTATTTTTCTAACCCACAATTGCCCATCTAGTTTCAGATTTTAAACTTCATCTGGTAAATGCAGCAAACCAATACCTGACATGAAGAAAAGCATTAAAAATACACAGGCACTAAGTAATTAATTGTCAAAACAAATCTAGAGCTACAGGAAACCATATATGCTGTTACATTGTAAAGATGATGGAACAGACAGAATTACTGACCAGTGGACCAGGTTTAATCAATTGTGCTTTGCCTGCCCTAAGCGCATGAAGCACACCAGGACAGTAGCACTGCAGTCCAGTAATCAGATCTACTGCCCGGCTGCACGCACACTCCTATTTTGAATTATGTTTCAGAAATAAAAAACCACAGAAAGCTATAGAAGCTGAACAAAACATTTAGTGCAATTGTTCAGGGTATTAACTACGTGACATACAATCCCTTTGTACCAGTGTACACAATTAGTCCATCTCGATCTGTTAAATTTTTTTGATGCTAACATTTACATCCCTGGATAATCAGACATTGTTGAAGTGAATCATTGCTCTCTGTCGGCTGGAGTCTATCCTAGCTAAGGCAAGCTTGGTGATCTACAAATGAGATGACACCGAGTGCCTTTTCGCCGATGTTATATTGCTATATGACTAAAAAACAGTAAAGCATATGTAGCTGCTTATCAGACCTTCATTGCTGGTTTACATTTGCTAGAATTTAATTAACTGCAAAGATAATTTGATGGTCTCTAGTGCAGCAAAAATTTTATTTTTTCCAAAAAATATTGCT
This sequence comes from Cuculus canorus, assembly GCF_017976375.1. Taxonomy (NCBI): domain Eukaryota; kingdom Metazoa; phylum Chordata; class Aves; order Cuculiformes; family Cuculidae; genus Cuculus; species Cuculus canorus. Next base: position 8,556,411 of record NC_071407.1, read on the forward strand.
ACATCATCTAATTTTATAGTGGAATAGTTGGCAGCTAGTTGTGTAATACAAGCATATAGTTAGTTTTTAAGATATGGACACTGCTACACTTAATTAATATTCTGTATACACTTTTTCTTCATCATCTAATTATACATAGATTAGAGTTGTTTTATTATGCTATTACATATCTTGTATACGTAAAAGCACATTCAATCAGAAAGAAGGCAGCTTGCAGTTAAAATCAAGACAATTAACCAGATTAAATTCAAGTTATTCAAGTCACAATAAAAAAGCATCTAAGAAAACCCATCTCATGCCAAGATTATTAGCCAGCAGTGTTATAACAGCTACAACAATAATGGTAAAATGTTCCATCAGAGTACAACTATAGTCATGGAGAACTGGTGCTTTTAGCTTTTTCTTATCTGAGTTCATCTGATGTTTTAATTTTAATTCATTCTATGCACAGTCAGCCTGTAATGCATATAGATGTTTTACATTGCTGGATTATAGAGAGCTTCCCACCCCACAGCAATGTATATTCTAGAAAAAAATGCATTTATAATATGGACACTGAGAAGAGACAGAAGACTGTATTAAACTTAAAAAAAAAAATCCCTTTGGTTGCACATATGATCATGTGTAAATTACCCATCCTAGGTGTTTTCTGTAGGCATCCCCTTCGTTTGGTGAGAAAACCGACACCTGGCTGCCTGTCCTACGGAATGCATGCCCCGTTTTTAAGGTAAGTAAAACAAAACTGGGAGAAATTATGATTAACACATTAAGCCAAAAGGGCCATCTTATTCCCAAAACGGTAATTTGCAAACCACCACATGATCCTTTCCCTTCTTCCCACGCCCAACCTAAGAAGCCCTCCAGTACACCACAATCCCAGAAAGCAGCCAAAAATTTACAAACAAGACAGCTTTCACACAAAGTCATCTTTCAAGTCCAGTGGCAAAGGGGGAAACACAACAACAGGATGGGACAAAACCATCCAAACTACAAGACCGTGCATGTACGAGGTGTATTGCTATAAACTACTTGCCAGTACCACAGGGCGCTCCATAACCACCCTTGGGTTAAGCACCACACACACACCAGGGAAATCCTTACTTTACAATCCCCTTAACAGGAAGCAGAGCTTCATTTTGGCTTGGTCCTGAAGGAACCTGTCTGAGGAAAAACAGCTATTAAATACCAAGCAGTACATTATACCAAAATCAAGTGGTTTGCTTCCTAACATCAGTTCTCTTTTTCAGGTTTTCCCTTTACGGGCTGCTATTTCATTAAACAGAGCCTCTCCTGCCTTTCCTACCAAACCTTTTTTTATCTTAGAGGTCTCCCTTCTGGACATGGATATTTTCACAAGTTTTCCTTTTTATAACAGCAGAAACGGAAACAGCATTTCAAAATCACGGACGGTCTCCAGATACCATGGAAGAAGAGAAAGACAAAGCTCATAACTCTCCAGGGCCATCAAAACGTCCCCTATCATAAGGTAAAGAAACAGACCAGGGATTGGACCAAAACAGACATTAGGAATAAAAGAAGTATTATTTAACAAGCACCATACACTATAAATTCAAGTGCAGCGTGGAGTTGCAGATCAATGAAGAAAGAACACGCATGCAAAAGCATCCTAGGACACAAATTAAAGCAGACAAGAAAAGTAAAGGAGCAGGAGGAAAAAGAAAAACATCAGCATAATATACTCCAAAGCAAAGGGGTGCATTGCTCCCAAACACCTGACTGAAACTCTTGATTTTAGTATTCAGAGAAGCAAGGAGTGATGAGCATAACACCAGGAAAAGGGATTGAAAGTCATTAGCGTGCGTATAGCAATTTTACCTGTATTATTTATTACTGGGATACACTTCTGTATACAGCATTGATTTCTTTGGTTTTATTTTTCCTGTAGTAAATGGATGTGAACTAATAACGATTCCTCAATTAGACTGTGATGGCTTCAGTAATATTAGCAATACGTTCTTGGTTTCATATATATAAAGTGTGTTTCTTTTTTGCCAACAAGAATTTGAGCCTAACAGCGCAACTTGTACTCGACATCAGGGTTAAATTAAACCAAACATTCTACTTGAGATTTATACCTCATCCCCTCACAGCAGAACGAAGACACAAGAACATCCTAAAGGATAAGCCTTCACATACTTGCCCACATTATCAGGTAAGCTTTCCAATACTGGAGGAAATGGTTATTGGACAGTCAAAATATAGCTTTTATGATCTCTTTTCTTTAATCAACATGGAGAAGCCGATTGTAACAAGCCAGATATATTCCTGAAATATATTAACTTTATTTCTTTGGGTTGGGATGGGGGAGGAGAAAAATTGGCTTTTTTGGGGGGAAGAGGAGGGACGTGCTTATTTGTCTTGTTTTGAGGCTGGAGTATTGGGATTTGGAGGTTTTGGGTTGTTGTAGGTTGTGTTTTTGTTTGTTTTTTAATGAAGTGTTTTACCTCTTAAATAAAGAAATTTCAATCATGAAACAAAAACACAGGAATTTTTTAAAAAATAGATATTTCTCCCTGAAGATTTTTTTCCCCTCTAAGGTATATATTTTAAGTGACATCAGCCAAAAAATATACAAGAAAATCGTAAGAAAATTGTTCAGTGAACTTTCTTGCCCTTATTATTTGAAATGGTTTATCGCATGCTAACAAAATCAATACACATATGGCAGTATATTTATGCTGCATTACTGGCAATTATAAATATCATTGTGAACGGAACTTCCTCCAGTTTTGCTGGTCTATAGATTTAATATCCATTTTTCCAGAAACTAAGTAAAAATATTTATTTGGTCTGTGAAAAAGTTTGGTGGTGAAACCAAGAGCAGAAATTCACTCGTATCTGGCAAATGATACCCGAAACCCACGGTCAAATATCACTTTGTTATTCTGCATCTTTGGAAGCACATGAAAACTCAGTATTTTAAAGATGAATGTAACAAGCCAAGTATACAACATAAGCCACGGCTTATGACATTTATACTAGTATTACAGTAGTATCTGATATCAAGTGTGATCTGAATAACTCCTGACAGAAAGACTCCTATCAACAGGTAGCTCTGTTATATCTCTTCCCCTATGGTTTATACTTAATGGAATAATAGTGAAAATTGGGATGATGACAAAGTAAAACTGAGAGGTCACCTAGTAATTACATCTCCAGGAACTCCTTTATGCTTCACCTTATTAAGTTACAGGTCACCACCATCCCTTTTATTTGCTTTTTACTTGTTTGAACAAACATTTCTTTCTGCCTATTTACAAGCATAGCAATTCCCATAATTAGAGTTTTCTGTACACCTACCGGCTAAAAATCAATAACCACTATGATTCTTACAAACTTCATTATAAATTTTGGTGCAACCAAAACTAGTTAAGATCCCCTGGTTGCAGTAACTCAAGCAAATGAATAAACCTACACAAATGAAAAACAGTTTTGGGGTCAATGCAATTTTTCAGTTTGAAGAAACTTTCAATGAACTTTTTATAAATGAAAGATCAGAAATGGAACAAAGATTTTCCTTGAAGAATTAACACTTAAGCCCATTCACTACTGTAGTTTTATTCTATACTGGTTTTATAATGGATGTTTATTTTTTCATAATTTTTTATGAAATAATATCTGCCTCCACCTTCAAGAATGCCTCTTACATAATATCCAGCACTTCTTAATTCAAAACTCTAACAGTCTTAAGATTGGTATATTATCTGTCTGGTTACACTAAGGAGCCTCGGTTATCCCATTACATTGCAGAACTACCACACATGTATGTTACCCGAAAACGTAAAATATAAAATTAAATTATTTTCTTTATCTCTAAGTCTGTATTTTCAAATGGGTGGGAGGGGAATCCACCTTCCTGCTTATCATCAACAGATGGGAAGCAGAAGACTCCAATTTCTACAGCGCAAATTCCAAAGGCTTTCTAAGGTCATGTTATTTTTTGGGGGTCTGAAGAAAATCTCTCCAAAAATGCAGTACAGAATCATTGGGGAAAGCAAGCATCCAGCAGATACTAACAAAAAGGCTTGTGTTTCTGCTGCCTTTTACAAATTTGGTGAGAAGCAGCATAATAGATTGGCAGCAGTAATCGGGTCCTGCTTAGAGCCAAGCAGCAACCGGGAAACGGAAGAATTGTGTCAGCAGTCTCTCCAGAAACCACCAGGTAGTTCTACTCAGTAAGTCAGTGCATTCCATCTATTTTTCCTGGCAACATTGTCCTTCTGCATGAGTCTGCTACGGAATTGAGGGCTTTGTGGGAAAGCTGAAATTACAAGACTAATTTCTTAGCAATGCTAAGGGCTTCTAAAACCAGTGGATGCCTTACACATGCTTTTGTCTCTCAAATCTTTGCATATCCTACATCTGGCTGGGAACTCAGTTCTCCAAGAACGTCTTTAAAGCAGTACTATTGCTTTTACCAGTTTTGAAAAGTATCTGTTTTCCACAGTTCTCAACTCACTGGCAACTCTCAATGTGTACTTTTTATGCTCTATAAAATAAATTTACTTTGAACACTTTCTCAAACTCAAAGTTTATAACTACTACCTTTTATCTCATATTATACTGCATATTGTTTTTGTTTCACAATTCACTAGGAAAAATGAAATGGGAAACATAAGACGTTACTCCTATTAAGAACATGTCTTATTTAACCACTCTTGCTTACCTTTATTATCCCTTCAATTTAGACTCCAGTATATCACCTTAAGGTGTTCATAAGTTCAGCCAAATATTCAGCTGGTTAACTGAAGTTATCAGAACTTCGTAAGGTCCAATAAAAGAGGAGATCTTTCATACAGAAGAGAAAAATATCTGAAGTTGCAATAGGATATTTTTAAATAATCTACCTATTGAAAAGACAATTTCTGATGTTCTAGGTTGTAAGGCAGCCTCAATTTAACAAGAGTGAGGGTGAAAACTCTCCTTTGCAAAGGTTCTCCAAAATTTTCTGTTTCATGACTGTTGATTTCCCTTTGAAGGTTCCCTCACACAGGGCACCAACCACTTGCTTCTCTGGTCTAAGTTACATCAGCCTGTCCAGTCACACACTACTCAACTCTGAGCAAACAAGAAGAGAATAAACAGACCAACTGTCAGGGATGATTGCTTTTCTTCCCCCTCCAGCACAGCAGCATGGATCGAGTTTTCCCTAAACAGTATGGCATGGCATGAAGCCAGCTTACACAACCTAATGGAAATTACGTGCGCAGGGAAGCCACGTAGCTGAATGAATAGAACTCTTGAATAACAGGAGTATTCCATGAAGGCAGTGTAAACAAAGCACTTCACAATATCTTGATCCTTCCTTACTGTCTATAGTTGTATATAATCAATTTACTACTATCACAAGGACTACAAATGTGACGGTAAAAGTTTTTACTGGTGTCATATCATTCTACAAGTGCCATCACAGATCTAAGATTTTACAGCACCTCAGAATATTGTTATAAAATTATTTTTCTAAATAAGTATATTAAATTAAAGAACATAATGTACAAAGAGCTTTAAAATTAAAGTATTAGGTTTCTGACTAGGAATAAAAGCCTTTTAAGGTTGAGAAAGGAAAAAAAATACAAAAAGAAATTCCGGGGTCAATTTTTTTTTCAAAAAAAGCAACAAATGTTTAATAAACTTGCCCCTATTGCTATCGACAAAACTTATGCTTTAAGCTGCTTGTTAATTTTGAGATGAGAATTCTGGATTCTAATCTTCAAAACTACCAGTCAACAAACTGAGGCATATCTTTTACTACCAGGAGCATTTTAATACTACTTGACTTGGCAGTGTTCAAAAGGTCTGAAAATCCTTTGAATTTTACCAAAAGTCAGGTATTTACTCTTTGTCACAATGAAGATCAGGAAAATATCCCCCCCTTTTTTTTTTTCCCCTCTCAATATTTCATGGTTCACTACAGAACTACTGTTACAGAGACATCAATAAGTTCATTCCAGAAATAAATTGCTACAAAACTTTGTGTATTTGTAGCTCAGAAAATTGTACAAATGCAATTAGGCTCATTCTTATTATCATGACAAAGAAAAATCTGTTCTTACAAAAGGCTAAAGGAGTAATGGGAGAGAAAGAATGAACTTCAGACAAAACTGAAGATAACCTTAAAGCAGGATATATACACACTGTCACTGGCTTTATGTTGTTTTGTGTTGTGGCATTTTATCTTATATCCACTTGAAAGTACTCAAAGTCACCCTTTGACATATTTTTCTTTGTAAACTATTTCTTATAAGAGCTTAGTTGGTTCTCATTTTCCTGGATGCAATCCATAGTTATTTAGGAATTTGATAACAAGCTATAATTTGTAGTACATTGATTTCCTTATAGTTAACTCTGCTATACTTTTGACAGGCAGTCTGCAAGACCAAAATTATGAAATTTATTAACGATTTTTTTAAGCTATGCTCAGTCTCGCTGATGGAAAAAATGGTTCCCTATTGCACGTCTATCAGTTCTGACTGTGAAAAGCACAGTTTTTATGGTCTTCTGTCAGAAACCTACCTACAGAATTATTCAATGTTTCTTCTGCTAAACAACATTTGGTTTATATCCTATTCCAATACCCTTTATATCACATAAGACTTTGTTTTTCACCTTACTGAAATACAGGGAAGTCTGCCGTTCCGCACTTACAATGCCCTATTTTCACTGCCTTGCTATTTCAACAAACTTAGGGTTAGCAACAGCAAAGGACCTGCAGAGTAGACTGAAGAAGCAGTATTAAATCACTCCCTAACAAATAAGAAATACATGAGCAATGGAAGCCTAAATTTCACTAGTTCATCTGGGCTGCTTGCAGGATGCAGTCTGACCAGGCTCATTTGTTGTTTGAGTGCCCAGGACATCACTCCCTCTTCCAGGTCTCTGTAAATCTGAATGGAGGATATTTTCAGCTACCCTTCAGAGGCCTTGCCCAGGAGCAATAATAGCTCTACAGTGGCTGAGAGGACTTTGACTTCCGTATTTGTCCTTAAACACTGCTCTGTGGGCAGATAGAGATCACGGGAGTGAGGAACAAACCATCCTCAGCTTTCCACTGTGCAAAGTAAGGCTAATGAAAGCAGAGTCTTTAAGTGACTTGCCCAAATCTGAACGCACATTGAGCTTCAAAAACTTCACATGCTTTGGCTGCAGAGTTATAGCTAAATGATAACGTCTCCTTTATTTCTCACTCCTCCACAGAAAAGTGATGTAATTGCAGTAACTTCAGATAGCTTAGATTGTCTGATAATTGCCAGTTTTCACCTCCATCTAGGCTACCGTGTCAGAGATACCAGAAATAAACCACTGAAAAGCTCAAAAGATTCACTCAAGGATATTGTAATTCAATGACTTAAACGCTATGACAATATTTAAGAAGCTACAAAATCTCCTTTTCTCTTACTATCTTCTTGAGGAAATGTACCCATTAATACCATGACTTATCTCTTAATACCACAACACCTGGATTCTCACACTTAAAACAAGGACCATAGCACTTAACTACACAATGCAACAGTGCTTATGAAGTAGTACCTAATGCAAGGGTTCCAAGTCCAGGTGTACTCAGATGTGACAACCAGCAGCACGACCCCGCTCTGAACAAGGCAAGGCACACATCCTGAGGAGATGGGACTTCATACTCTCCAGAGCTCCACACATACACATGCAAAAACTGCCACATATTATGAGGTCGGTGACAGTGCAAGCCACATTGGTTCACGTCCAACTTTTCAACCACCTCTATCCCCAAGTCCTTCTCCACAGAGCTGCTCTCAATCACATAATCAGCATCTTTGTCAGTGACACAGACAGTATGATTGAGCGTACACTCAGCAAGTTTGCCACCACCAAGCTGAGTGGTGCCGTTGACACGCTGAAGGGATGCCATCCAGAGGGAGCTTGACAGGCTTGAGAACTGGGCCTGTGCAAACATCATGAGGTTCAACAAGGCCAATTACAAGGTCTTGCACTTGGGTTCAGGCAATCCCAAGCGCAGATACAGGCTGGGCAGTGAATGGATTGAGAGCAGCCCTGCCAAGAAGGGCTTGGGGGTGCTGGTTGATTAGAAGCTCAACATGAGTTGGCAATGTGCGCTCACAGCCCAGAAAGACAACCGTATCCTGGGCTGCATTAGAAGTGTGGAGAGCAGGTCAGCTCTGTTCTGCTCTCATGAGACCACCACCTGGAGTACTGTGTCTGGCTCAGGAACCCTCAGCACAGGAAAGACACGAAGCTGTTAAAGCAAGTCCAGAGGAAGGCCACGGAGATTATCAGAGGAATAGAACACCTCTCCTATTAAAACAAGCTGAGAGAGTTGGGGTTGTTCAGCCTGTAGAAGAGAAGGCTCCAGGGAGACCTATTGTGGGCTTTCAGTACCTAGAACAGGCCTATGAGATAGCTGGTGAGAGACTTTTTACAGGAGCACGTAGTGACGGGACAAACGGTAATGGTTTTAAAATAAAAGAGCATAGATTTAGGTTAGATACATGGCAAAAATTCTACGCTATAAGGATATTGGGGCACTGAAAGAGGTTACCCAGAGAAGCAGTGGATGTCCCATCCCTGGAAGTGCCCAAGTCCAGGTTTGACAGGGCATTGAGCAACCTGGTCTAGTGGAAGATGTCTATGCCCATGGTGGAGGGGTGGGACTGGATGATCTTTAAGTCCCTTTCCAACCCAGAGAATTCTATGATTTTATGGTTATTCATGCAGGTGGGAAGACTGATATACTTTACACAAAAGCTAGGGGTAAACATGCTTAATGGTAGTCAATGATATTCAAAGAAACTCAGTTAATAAAATTCCTTCTGCCTCACTACATCAGTGAGATGTCAGACTGCCTCAAGGAGTTACAGTCTAGAAAAGCAAATATGAGATCATTAGAAATGCTAAACTTAGATGTTACAAAAATCTCAACAGTTTGGAAGAGCAACTTTCCAAATGCAGTGACACGGCATCTGGCTTTAAATAAAGCAGCTTAAAAAAAAAAAACTCTAAACATCTTTCACAGCTGTACTGAAATTTTCTAAGTTGACTTTCCACAGCAAAATTGCCTAAGTTTTGTTGATTTGCAGTAGTGATTTAATATTTCTTTTTCTCTTACATGTATTGTTTAAGGGCTTTGCTTACAACACTGACTATTATTAACCACTGGTCTTCCATGGCATCTTGGCACAGCAATTCATCATTCATTAAATAATTTCAAAACATCTGAGTCACAGAAAGGTGACCATCTGTTTGAGTATTTTTGTAGGGCTTAAACTTCCGATTTCCAACTACAGTTTACATTCCTGTGACAAGGTTTTGGTTTCACTTGCCTTTCATTAGATAAAACAACTGATATTTTCACTGAATAAACAGAATATAAGAAAACCAGATCTCCATGGTAGTTACAGAGTAGCTGAGCATGCTACTAAGCAATGAGACTTTAACATTCAGTTGTTTCAACAGCAGCAAATAATTTTAAATGCAATCCTACTTCAAATTCTCTTGGCTGCATTTATCCATATGTGAAAAGGCTACAACATAAAGGTTTAGATGCCACTCAGAACTAAATAGTTCAGCAAATCTCTTCTGTTAAATCATTTCAGTTTTATACTACTCCCCCATCCATTCTAAATCTAGCTGAACTGCTTTTGAGAGTAGTTATCTTATAGCTGTCAGTAGGAAAACACATACTTTCATAAAAGTATTTTACTCGATTTTCAAAACAAGATATGTCATAACAAGAAAATAATGAAATATGAAAAGAGAATATTTTTAAACAATATTCCTGTTAACATTTACAAACTAGAATGGATGAAGTATGAAACTCTTCTGGTCCTTGGTGTAAATAACTATTTCATACAGTTTAATAAAGATACAAGATCACCCAAGGAATTGCCCTCAGATAAGATGGAAAAATTGGGAGCTAAAATGCATGACATTTCAAACAAGTGAAAATGCATTGACATTTTTTTCAGAGCTCTGTCAAAAAGCTGTCTCAAACTGCCAATTATTTTGGGTATTAAAAAAACAAAAGCGTCTTCGGTTTTGACAGGCTCAATTCTACATATATAGACGGCTGCGTGTGGGATCATTTATACTGAGTTTAGCTTAACATCCATTTGAAAAACATGAGGCAACAGTTACAGCAAGTGTTATACCAAGGTCCTGGCGTGTTTGCCTGTCTTGTTTTGCATGCCTTCTCTGAGAACATTGTGTGAATAATTTTTCAAGTAAAACAAATTGCCTCTACCAGCTTCACTGTATAGAAGCTTTTTCATGAAAATTCTAATGCTAGGGGGTCATTAGGGACCAAAATACCTATGTCGCAGTTTGTTGTTCTGATACAATACATTAATTTTCTTTTGTAAATGTACATTTTTATTAATACTGACTAGGAACAAGTGCCTGTTACTAACATTAAAATTATTTGTAAAAAGAAGCAATATTGCTGTGTTACTTAGTATGTTTTCTTAAAACACTTGTTATTTCACACACTAAACAACAGCTAAAATTCCTGCAATATGTACGTTTTCTTTGGTATCCAGCCTAAACATCCACTAATACTGGATTCCCACACTAGTTTTGTTCATTTTTTTTTAAACAAAACAAATACACATACTATTTATATCACAGTCCCTTATTTAATGATTATTACAAGGCTATCTGAAAATAGGTTCTCCCTCCAACAACATTTTCACCTAATTCATCTCTTCTTTCCATTTTTTCCTGACCAACTCAGACTCTATATGTTATGGCTGATAAGCCGTCATCTTACCCAGCCGCTGCTCCAAATATCAGCAGTGACTTTTCAGCCTGTTGTATAAAATTCAAATCTCATTTCTTTCTTCAGCTGCTCCTTCTTGGAGCTGAAAGAGGGCTGCTCTTCCAGGCAGGTGTTACCACCCTCCTAGCATCATCAATACCTTTATATGTTCTGCTGGAAAAGATGCTTATTTTGTCATGTGTGACACTTTCAGCAAGTTAACTCCTGCTACGTTTCATGTTGCTATGGAGAGATTAACGAGTTTGAACTTTGGTATCCACAGATATCGCTGAAAGCCATTAGACAACCTGGATATGGGACAGGATCCAGAACCAGGCTACAACATGTAACAAGCAGCTAGTCTGCAGCTTGTTGCCACCATGATAAAATGCAGATACCTGTTCTGAAAGGCAGCATTGGAAGCCATATGGATGTCCTTTGCCTACTCGTAGAGTTTTGCCCTTTTCCTAAAAGTCTTCGGTACCCATAAGTTCAGAATTCTTATGACAGTGAAGTATCAGTAAACGTATGCAACAGAATAGACAACACAGCCACAGCATTCCTCAAAACCTAATAAAGCAAGATTAAGATACATAAACATATAATATCCATTTCCTTTTTGCTTCCTATTTTGGATTTGGACTGATAACGACACATCCCCTGTTGTAGGCCAGCAGCTTCCCACAGTGACTAAGAGTGAATGTTCTCATTCCTACCTTCATACTGGTGTGCCGGGCACAGCAGACGGCTTTGGGCATCTCTTTGCAGGCAAATACACTTTGCTGTATAACTAACCAAAGCATTACCATGTTTCTGCAAGTATGTCTGTCAGTGTCATCACAACAACCTCCTATTTTCAACCTCAGCGTCAGCGTACAGTAAGCCAAAACAGTGGAATATGGCTGAGCTGTTTAAATAACAATGGATTAGGGTATTCAGTTTTTGCTTGGAAAAACGTTGTCAGGAGACAAGACCTCTGCTTACACTAACAAACAAATCCTTATCAGGTTATCAAGAACTCTTGTTCAGGAACTCGTCTTTCCAATTGGCCCAAGTTCACATAGAAACTGAAAAGCACTTCTTGCTGCTGTTCTATTTGTTTTCCTCCTGGATGCCATCTGAGTGCCTGGAGTTGGTCCCAGAAGAGTTTAGAAAATTCACTCCTAAAAGCCTATCATCACTTTGGCCTATTAGCAGTCTGGCAGTTAAGAGTGAACTATGGTATCAATTACCTCACAAACTCTCACTATCAAAGTATGCAGATTTGATTTGGCCCAAATCAATCTAGTTAGGGACTGAGCTGCCTCACATAGCTGATGAAACTCATTGCAAGCCAGTTTCTGCACAGCTATGGGATCCCTTAGTTAGGTGTTGTGGCAGAAGAGAATCCGTACAAACCCTCTATGTATACAGCATCATACCCAAGACCACCCAAGGCTCTCCCATATCACTCTCAGCTTCCAAAGCCAGATCCTCACTGCTGCCTCAAGAGGCAGAAATAGGAGAACTCAATGCCAGAAATGTTTTACGAAAACATCACACATCTAAGAAAACGAGGGCAGTACAAGTATGTGTCTCTGATATTAAGATGGACTGACCCTTTGCCACACGTAGCTTTAAAGGTTTTAGTCTCTTATCTTAGGCATTCTATGAAGTATCAACTGTGGTGAATTATCAAGAACCTAGAAAATAAACATTCTCTATGCACTTTGCTGGTTTCTCCAAGAAGTCCTTTGCCTGACAAAAGCCATCATCTGGCATCCCATGGCTGAACAGCCCTCCTGCCACTCAGTCACTGTCCTTGCTTTTCCTTAGATACCACAAGCACTCCACAACAGAACAGAAAACAGCAAAACAGAAGAACAGCACTGACAATATCGAGTATTTGCAACGACAACTTCAGACATGGTCAAAGCCTCAGTGAAGTCCTTTTTGTTCAAAAGATAGGGGTTTTTAAGAACTTTATTGCAACATTCAAAAATAATTGATCAATATAACCCAATCCTAAAATCTAATCACACAAATCGGTAATCTCCAATCATTCTCTTCATTTAACGCTTAACAATCCGATTTCATTGCAATATTTTATTTCTTCTATAAAATAGTAAACCCTAAACCCAGCAACTTAAAACAATTAAAAATTTAAGCGAGCACAAAGTCAACAATTTGGTGATACAATCATGCATTCTCAATTAGATATTCACAGTCTACAAGTGGATTTAGGTCAATGTATCAGCACTATCAAAAAAATATTCATCATCATTACCACTTTCATCTGGCAGAAATTAGTAGCAGATGTTATGGAATTTTTCCATGTTTATGTTCATAGATGCCTGACGCTCCCTCATTGAGTTCAAAACAAGAAAACACAAGGAATAATAATACCATGTTGACAGAACACTATTTTGAAACATAATCTACACCTACTTTCAAGTCATATCTCAGACTGCAGCAGCAATTGCTTTTCGGACTTGCTCTTCAGTAAGACTATTTGCTCTGCATAAAGGATGCAGAACACTAAAATGGAATACTGGCTAGCAGTTCAATTACTGCCAAATCACTATGATTATTCCTTAGCAAGTCTGATTTGCATAAACACCATACACTCACTCCACATCAGCAGTAAGATTTGTCAGCCCTTCCTTCTACTCCGTAGTCCACTGGTAACCAGCAGTATTTAACTTGTAAATAGTAGGATAGATATTTGAATTACATACAGCAAACTTCTATATTTCTCAGTATCTTTAGTAGTGATAAAAATACTGATTTAGGATTAAAAATATCAAGAAACAAAACCAAACTCAAAATTCACACTAAACATGACCTCGTTGGCTGTGCAAGCAAAGTTATACCCGTTTTTTCTGCCGGTTGGGAATCACACAGTACAGACTGGTAATAGAGGCTGAGTTTAAGAAAGTTTGATTTTAAGAAGGGCAGGGAGGCAGCTTCTCACATGTACCTGCGAGGGAATCAGAGTACTCCAGCGATTTCAAGAATCAGATGATGAAATTGTTAAAATTCTTGACATGTCTACAGACTCTTCTTGCTTTTACATGACTGTATTGTCCAGGAACGAAGCCCACTGAAACTGTTTTTTTTTTTCTCCTTTTTCTTCTTTTTCAACAAATCAGTGTACTGCATGGTTACAGGAACATAAGTACTAAGAGAAGGGAAGTAGCAAGGACCTATGCATGAAGCACAGGGGAGGGAAGGAGACAGCTGCTTTTTTCTCAGAGACTACATGTGTTCGCAGTGCATCCCGAGCTATAGCAACCAGGGACTGAAATGCAGAGGCCCTACACTATAAAGGGCATAACAGGAACAGACAGATTTATTTCCACGTCTTTTTAATCCGTAGGTTTTTATCACAGTTCCTGTGGATCTCCTGTTTAACCAAATACCAATAGAGTAGTGGATAATTATAAGCAGTAACCTGAAGGGCGTGAGAGCAGGAACCGGTTGTTCCCAAAGACGACTTAGACAACTAACAAAAACTTTAATCTGACAGAGAATGAGCATTATAATACTAACTATTAACGTAGTCTAATAAATATTTCCTAGATCATTCTGGGAAAATGTAATTTAGTAGGATAAGGCAGCAATACACACACACGTGCTGATCTCTCATGTTTACTTTTTATACAATATTCCTGAACATTTCTTTATAAACAGTAGTTTTTACAGACATAAAAGCTTCTCATGTCTAGCAGCAGTATCCATAGGCTATATCTGCTCCTTCTTGAGCTCATTTCCTTATTTACAAGTCAGGAATCTCTTCATTTCCCAGTTACGTGCCATTTTTCCCCTTTACTTTTCTTGATGTTTTTCAATCCCTTAAGCTACCCAGAGAAAAATATACACTGTAGATTGCAGAAAGATGCATAAGTTTTTCAGTAACTTATCTCTGAAAATCCCATTTTCAAACAGTTTTTTTCTGTAACCAAATAGATTCTTTTCCTACCAAATGAAATTTCGGCTACATTTTCTGTTAAAATCTTGGCATGGAAGAGACACATGAATTTCCTGGCCTTCCTAAAAACAGCAGGAATTTTAATGACACATACACCAATAATTCAAAGAAAGGGAGAGTTAAATACCATAACTGTAAAGATTCCCAGTATTTATTAAATATAAAGAACTAAGTAACACATGACTGAAGGCTATCTACCCAATACGAGGAATGTAGGTAGCTAATCCACTCAGAATCAGTGTTACAGGGGAAGAGCCAAAGCAATTATTCATATCGAAATGGAGCACTATATCAGGTGAGGGAAAAGGACGACATTCCCTGTGAAAACAGAAAATGGAAGCAGTTGCATCTTATGGTCTTACTTGCCACATATGAGATTCCAATTCTCGTTCTATGAATTCCATTACAAAAAAAAAATAGGAGACAGAGGAGAAAAAAAAAATCCTTTCATTTTAACTTATCACCACTGAATTACAAGTACACTTTGATTTTTGACAGCAGATTCCTCTTGAAAGCAAGTACTTGGATTCCAGCTGTTCGTCTTTTCTACTGGGAAGATATTTAGCCAGTATAAATCAGGTTGAGAATTTCCCTAGTTCCATTTGTGTACACCATAGCTGCTCCAGATTGCACAAGTAATTCCCTCACAAACTGAGCAGTCAGAGCATAGCCAAACAGATCAGAAAAGCTAAGAAACAGTCCACCTTCCCCAGAAGATTTTCTAGGAGGTAGAGTTGATATACTTTGTGAACTCAAAACAGTCGTGCATGTTGTCCACATCTGATGAAAATTCAAGATGAGAAGGGAATATATCACCATATAAATTTAACTAAGGCAGATTTTTCATTGTTATACAACACATGGCAAAACATGAGAAGAAAAAAAAGGAGCCATGGGAAAAGGGTATCCATCTAACTACAGGCTCCCTAGTGCAGATCCATTGGCCTAATAGGGGAAGACAAAGAACACTCTTCTCCTCCTGGTGAGTGGCACAACCCTGCAAGACAACCTGCACAAGGTCTGGCAAGGGCACATTGTGCCATGCAACGCTCCACCCCAGAGATAAAAGATTTCAGAATGCACTTGAGGTGTTCAGTGCAATATAAAGATACTAGCTTGGATTCTGACTTCTGTGACTGTATGTAGTCATTGCTCATGTTAGAGTTCGGAGATTTGTTTGCCTGCATCTCCCCAATTCTGAGTTCCGAGTAATCTCTCAAAAAAGTATTTTCTCTTTCAGCCCTCTGTAGTGAGTCCCCCTATATCTGAGTTTTCCCTTCACTGCTTGCAGACTGACATTGTTTAAAATCAGTGAAGCAGAGAATGGAAAAGACTGAAGTAAATATAGATAGAACAGACCAGTGCCAGATTGCCTTATTTGGCTTAAGAAAGAGTGGTGGAGAGACAAAATGAGCTGTGAAAATTATACATATTACAACGCTAATAAAACCTTGTCTCTTCAATCTCGCTACAGTCTCTCAAGTTTTCTAGAAACCACACTTCATACCAACTTCAGAACAATCTCAACTCCCAAGAAAATTGGACAGCTTGTCAGGTACCCAATATAGATTTTCAAGCCTAGATTTAGTCGCCTGATTTAAAACGTTTTTATCCTGAAAGGGATTCTGAGGAAGGCTCTCAATTGTAAATGCTGGGTCCAAACTGGAACAAAGGACAAATCAGGAGCAGAGCTTACTGAAAAATGTCTCTCACATCAGACTTAAGCTGTCAGTCACACCTTCCCACATATTAAAAAAAAAAAACCACCCAAAACCATGCAAGATTCAGGCCTGATTGGGTAGTGTGGCAGGTACAATCACTCTGATGAGGACCTAAGAAAAATTAGGGCCTGCCAAGGACCTGACAAATACCAATCTTGCCAAGTACAAAAAGACTGGAGCTTTCTAACTATTGCATCTATTTCCTATCCCCAAGGCCAGGCAGGTGGAAGGAGGTAGGGAACCTACCACAGTCCCAGAAGATGTGGGCACCGGCCTAATCAGAATGACCACAGCCCAGGCTCAACTCTGGTATAAAAAGAGGTCCCAGCCAGAGACCCCCTTTTGAGTGATTCTCCTTGGGGCAGCTAGAAACTTCCCTCTTGGAACTGAGACTCCACTCAAGGCAACTTTCTGGGACTGAGTGCACTCGTCTCTTTTTGGTGAGTGATGCTATCTTTCAGATAGATCTTTGAGAGAGCCCTCACCCATTTGAGTGAGCGATTCTATCTTCTGGGTACTCTGGACAGAGATATTTCCTTTTGTGTGCAAGTCATTATGCACATTTTGGGTCATCTTTGAAATGATTGTTCATCAAACTTAAATTCTTAAAGTTGTGTAGCAATATTCCCACCTGACATCCAGAACTTATGGTTTACTTTGTCAGAGCATTAAGTAATTTTGGTTGGAATGAATCTTAGCTTTGGATTATTCCATCTGTTTTGTGGATGCCTCCAACACAGATAGAAGATATAGAATTACACTGAGCACACAAACATGTTTTCCCCTACAAGAATAAAAAGATTGCACTGTTCCTTTTTGAAATACTAGTAAGAGGGCACATTGAAGCCCATAGACAGAAGTTATCCTTAATTAAGCAGTACAAAACCATCTGTGCTGACCTGCTTGATAAATCACAGCAGAGTGAGTGACTACAACCACAACAGTAGGGGGGGAAAAAGTGAAATTGTTGGATGTGAACAGCACTCAATAGAAAATAGCATCTTGCGCATGGAAAGTAAGAGAATTAATCTGTTTTGCTGCTCTTTAGGAACAGTGGCTCAACATAGTTGACAGCTGATCAAAAAGTTCTGACTGTGCTAGAAGTCAACGTTAAAAACAATTCATGCAATATGCATTGCATATTAAATGAATTCTAAGTGTCTACATTGTAACTGATACCTGTCCTGAAAAACAATCACAGACAGAGGCCAGAGAAGATTGGATTGCAGAGGAAATTCTTTCTTGTCAATGTAACTGTAAATGGAACATACTAAAAAGAGTTTTGATCACTGAAGCACATTTATTTTCACTGAGAAAACAAAACAATGTATTTAAATTTCATTGTACTTTTTCTTGAGTTTTATAAAGATACTTCATTTCTCGCAGCATAACTTTTGCTAATACAGCTTTGTTAGCCGGACTGTGATTTTCTGAAGAAAAGGTGAACAGAAAACAAGATCAAACCACTGAGTAAGAGCCTATTTTCCATTTTCAAAGTGATATTGACCACAAAGACCTGACAGATACATAAACAACCCCGAAACAAATGAGCTTTTAGGACCTGGGCACTGAATCTTATCCACAAAAATGGAATCTTGGATGAATGTGGAATCTTGTTCAATTCTAAGTCACTAGCATTAGACAGTGATTTTTACAGACTACGGATAGAGTTTTGGTCCTTGGAATCCGCATTTGTAAGCTGGACGGAGAAAGGCACAGTTTTGCAACTATTTCATCAAATGAAAGCCACAGAATCAGTTTTGAAGTCTGGGAGAATAGCAAAGGATTGCTACAGCTAAAAGATTAAAAATAATAAAATCTCTTAGAGGTGCAAAAAGCAGAATTAATTTAGTCTTTACTGCAGATGAGTAAAGGCCTCTTCCTCCCATCCCAATGATTAATAAATGCAAGACGAGACCGGGGCAGACAAGCAGGTGCCTTCACCTGCACCATGCAGTGGCACAATGCTCTCCCACGCTCAATCTCTGCCAGAAGAGGACACATGGTGGAAATGTATGTGCAGAGAATATTAAGACTGCAATTGTCCTGTCTTCTGAAGAAAGAAGATGGAGGAGCTTACATTACTCAATGTAGATAAGGATCTAAATGTTAACACAGGGCTAGGATCAGTCTGCCCTAATGGTTACCTACTTGTCTAAATCAGTAGAAAGACATTGATTCACAGGAACTGATCACTTGTTATTGGAGTTACAACAGAAAAACAAAAAAGAAGACAGGATCCAACTCGATTACCATGTCAGGACTATAATTAATCAATTTCAGTAAGATATTCACATGATATTCAAGCCAATATTCGAATAAGAACAAAACTCATTTGATCCTTTTTACTTTGCCAGAAGTTAAATGTATCTTTGTGATTGCAGACATAAGCACACTTGTGCTCAGACCTTCAACTGGCCTGATAAATGGTATGGTGGTTTTCCAAATCAACTGGGACAAGTCAGGTGACAAATGATTTCCATTAGCTTCAGGAGAATGGAAACAAAACAGATCAATACAAATGATTTGCAGCAAGTTCAGATCATAAATTTCCTTTTGCCCAGTTCCATCATTTTAAAATAGAAGCATTCTCCCTGCACAATATGAAAAAAGGCGGTAGTGATCCAGAGATCTGATTGTTTCAGTTACAACGAACTGCTCATAATTTCAGCTTGGAGTGTTTTTTAATCAAGCATTAATTTTACTCAATGATACATAACAATATTATTTTGAAAGATGGCAAACAATAAAAACTATAGTGACTGTATTTTTTGAAAACAAATTGGATCCTACTGTTATGTAAAAGCCATAACAGCCTTAGATTTTATTTACACCGTACTAAAATTACCTTTTATTCTTGCTCCTGCCTTTTCTCATTTGTCTATGACCATTTCTAAACCTTGTTTATGAAGGATATTTTAGGGTCACCAATTCTTATATGTGAAGTAAAACAACAGATTCTGAGCACACATTGCAAGAAAACCTTGTGCATAGTTTCTTGTTCATTGTGGCTGGCTAAATTAACTGTTATTTAAACTATAATCCCAAAATACACTCATCTACTGTAATTTTGAAAGGAAATACACATAAAAGCAGATTCATAAATCACTAAGTTATCTATACTAATGAAAAAGACATTCATAAATAAAAAAATATTTCAGTGAAGCAAGAAAAGAATTCCCTTAGAGCAGGCTCAGTGCACCCTCCTTCCAGAGGGACACAATACATATCCACAGCAACACGTTTTGGGGAAAATTCCTTTGTAAAAAAGTTAACAGTGATAAACACAGATGTTTGTATTGACAGTTACATTCTCTCGATATATCTACATAGTTATCAACATTAGTGATATGTCCTTAATTGCCTCTCATTCTAGCTTCATTTTCATGCAATAGCTAGTTCTACGGGTTAATTCTTTATACTGAAGGGAAAAAGAAATTAAGCCTCCCAAAAATTAATAGCATCCCATTCAGTCTCAAGGCCTTGTCTTTAGCTGTTTCACCACAAAAAAAAAAAATAAAAGTAAAATATAAGGAAAAAGTTGTCTCTTTTACACATCAATACATTAACAATACCTTTTCAAAACATCTCTCTACTTGATATATCAGAAGATGGCAGCTGCAATTTCCTTCCCACGACTGCTACATGGCATCCTGCATGGGGGCAAATCCTCACCTGCCTTCGCACAACACTTGCCCTGTCTCTTACCCATCTTTATTCAGCAGTCACACAAACAGGTCATTGGTAGCAAAAAATCTTTTCCTCATATAAAGCAATCCTACCTTTTCATTTTTGTACTTGACAACGTCAACCAAGCAATTGTTACATATCACGATTGGATTCAGTTATGAGTTGAAATGCTATTTCTAGAACCAAAGCTTAAGAAAAAACATCAATTTAATCAAAACAAGGCCATGGATTAGAAGATATAGCAAGTACTATAGCCTACTTGCACACAGTAAATATTTCTCTGGAGAAAAAAAAAAGACAATAAGATGTGATCTTAGAGCTTACTTAAATAAACTACAGTTTTCTGCAGCTAATTAGAATGAAACATCTTCTCTTTAAAAGGTAGAATTAAAACCAAGAAAATAAATATTTTACTTTGAGGTAGGACAGAACTTCATCAAGATTGCAGGATGCTCTGTGATGCAAATTACTTCAAATACAGAGCACCATTTCTCTAGAAAAACTAAAAAAAAACCCCAAGTTCACACATACAGCACCTGATCAATGTAAAGCAGCTGTTGCTCTTAAAAAAAGAAAGATATGAAATACATTAGCACAATTTAATTGAATTTGGAAATAGAAGAATGAGAATGGATTATAACTCAAAATTCCAGTGTAATTATGAGATTTACTGTCGCACTTGGATTTTACCCCTTTCTTTCTTCTTCTTGGGTGGGGGAGAGTGTGTACCTTTTTTTGCATGTATAGTTTTTCTAGTGTCATGACTGAAGACAGAAGTGCAGGTTCTGTAAACTGTATTTCCGAATGGGTTATACATACACCTGTGCCATAGCCTGGCAAACATTCACAGCTACGCCACCGACTGTCTGGAACTCATTCACTGCATTAATAAATCCCTTTACAACTGCAGTCTGCTAGGCAGGACACCAAGTTCCACATAAGAGCTTCTGGACAACTCCACCATCCAATACCTGCTAAAGAAACCAAACAATATAATGCAGAGAGCTAGATTTAATAGAAAGATAGAAGATCCAGCTATATTAGGGCATTTGAGAAGCAGGTAGTTACTGTGTTTACTCCACACTTAAATCTTTAATAGAGCAGGAATAGAGTAATAAATTATATTCCGTATTCTTATACCTATATGGAAATTAATGCAATATCCATATCAGTAATGTTATTGTATTTCGCAATTGAACTGTGGTATTTTTCTGCTGGGAAGGGAGAGTTTGGGTGTGGGTGGGAAAAACTGACAGAACCATCAACAGAAAGGACTGCAAGAGGCTGTCAAATTTTCTAAAAGCCTTCATCAGGCTTCTAACTTCTCAGGAGAAAAATAAGAGAAAAAAAGAAAGAAGAGATGCAGCCTCTAAAGCAGTGAGCAAATGGTCACTTTAGGACTGCAGCTGCTTTTCTCTGCAGGAGGCACAGACAAGATACCAGAAGAATACTTAGCAAAGATGTTCAATATGGAGCGAAATACATAATGTGAGACCTATGGTGCTATTCTTTCCCCTTAAACAAATCCCATTCCCAGATGGCCTAGGAGATATTAAACTATTGCTTATGTTTGCAGTTCCAGCTGGAGACTCTATATAAACAAAGCCACTTCTGTAAGCCTCTTTACAGTTCAGTAGAATGTTTATTCTCACTTTTAAATAAATCCCTTTATCAATATTAGATATACATAAATATAAAGCACATAGAATTTCAACATAGACTTATTTCACCACTGCAGAGTTATTAAAAAAAAAAAGCAAGAACTGCTTCTCTTGGTCCAGCATACTACTAAGAAAAATCTGATACACTGCCCTCAGAGCTTTAGAAGCATCTTCTAAACATCAATTTCAGAATAAAGGAGGAACAAAAACCAAATGAACCCAGGACACTTCTCAATCTGAATTTATTAAATATTTGCTCTGACTTTGTTAAATACACTGTGAAGTACAGAATCTTCATTACTCTAACATTTTTTTGTTGCTTAATGCTTATCAAACAGATGTACCTAAAATAAGCATGGAAAAAATGTGTCCTATAAGTGAAATTCTCTGGGTATGGAAGGTATTTGTAATTTTTGGGCTCCAGATTCTATGCATGTACATACAAGGGAAAAAAGTAATGTCAGAAGACAATATTGACAGCATAGAATATATCTAGGGACAGGCAAGTATTTTAAATACATTAAAAGACAAAAGAATGTTAAAAATATACATGGGATACCAAAACCCAGAGCTAAATGAATAAGAAAAGTAATTAGCTCTCCCTGCTGACATAGCTTTCCTGTCAGTAGCATAACAGCATCTATTGACAGAGGCAGCTGGCCAAGAATTTGACAGCCATCCACATTGTGGGGAGTGTAGGAGAGCAAAAAAAACCACCAAACATTAGGCTATGGAACTAAAGAGCTTTGAAAAAGTTATGAGTTCTGAATATTGCTACATTAATGAACTGATGTACAAGTTTAATATTAGAGTTGACCTGGTTTATTTGAAAAAAAAAAAAAACCAACATCATGATCATTATTTAAATTTTAAGTAACAAGGAAAATTTTAGCTGGGATGTTCACTCATAGGCCTATTGGTGCAATTTCCAACTGAAAGTTTTTATGCTGCCCATCTCTTTCATTAAGGAAGTACATCCAGACTTTGGAATGTATTTCCTCAAGGTTATATGAAGTCCGCAGCCTTCTCCTCCAAGCAGTAGATTGTTGATCAGCAAGTATGTCTGTAACTCTAAGTTTACACTGGAGACTAAGGTCAATAGAAATCATTCCCAATGGGCCTGTTAAGAATTGAGACCCTAAAAAGGAAGATCTTTCCTCCCATCAGAAAGTCAGTTCTATTAATCCTAACTCTGCTTCGCTATTGCAGACTGCAGTAGGAAACTGTCAGCTCTATTCCCTAAGTCTTCCAGAGAGCACAATTAACATCTCCATGTTGCATTCTACATAGCCCTTTTCCTTTCTGTAAACCTCTGATATTGCTTTTACGTTCTGCCTTTCTGAAATCTGGTAATCCAGCTGTTCTCTGCTGCTTTCCTTCATCTCTCCTCAGAGCTCTCCAACTAGAAGGCTAATTCAAGCTGTGGAATTTCTAAACACAGTACTTCTACGTCCACTTATTTGCCAACAGAAGTTCCAAAACTATTCCAGAATTTTTCCTCTTTAGTAATACACAAATGCACAAAAGAGATGATGCACAGGGAAAGCTGTACTGTTGCTATGTGAGCTATGAGATATGTCCTATTCTATCAATGCGGCATCAGGAGAACACACAGGGCAATTCCTTGACAAGGGAAGAAAGAATACAATGCTGCACTAAATTGTTCCTCTATTTCTTCCCATCCCTTTCTATTACTTCCTCTCCCTCCCTTTTTTTTTATTTCTGAACATTTATGTGTAACAGTCATTCTTACAGCTCTACAGCTGATGCAGCCTTGAGAGACAGTTTTAGCTTTATAGCTGGGCACTATTATTTTTTTTTCCTGATGGTAGCCACTCTTGCTCATTTTGTTTTCACTGCTGTAATTCTGGAACAACAGCTGCTCAGTACATTAGAATAATAAATCACTATAGTCAGGGTAAGTGGATAACAAAGCTTAAAAGAACAGAGATTATTCTACTATTCTTTGGAGCAAGGAGCTGCACCGGGCAATTGCTAGTAGCTAAAAGGAAACGATCCCTGCCTTATCCCAGCAGACCCCAAAGTAACAGAGAAGAAACAAAAACCCAAATGAAAACACCACATAGAACACCAACAAAATAATAAAACACAACCTCAAAGCATAAAATCCCATAATTTTATGTCAAGCCCCAAAATAGTAACATTCCCAGAGGAGAAGGCAACACACTCTTTAATGAGCCCCAGAGCTGCATCTGCTATAAATGTGAGGGTACTAGAGCTGGAAGACTCAATTCCTGAGCTTTCACTTGCAGAGATGAAGGTCAACAGCCCACCCAAACCCCACAACCTTCCCCAAAAGCTTTGCTTATAAACACAAATGTTTCTTTCTGCCCCCAATAGCTGAATTTCAGACATACTATTCAAAATTCCTAGCCTGTAGTTTACTTTCTTAGCCCTCAGTGACCAGAGCATTTCACAGCTGCAATTCTCTTACATTCTTCCCTCTAGCTTTACTGAACAAATACTTTTGGATTCAATCTTTCGCTGTACTGCTGCCTTCTGTTTCCTGGAACGTCACTACCTTTTTTGATCACCTGTCTTAAAAACAATCCCCAAACCAAACCAACCCCCTATAAAAATAGCATATCAGTCTTCTTCTCTAAACCACGAATATGCAACACTTGAAAGAAAAAAAAAAACAAAACACCACTTCGTTTTATTAAATACATAAACATTTCAGTGTAAGCCATCTCAGGCTTCTGAAAGGGACCCATATTACTATAATTATGCTACAGTCCCCTTGGTTAACACAATTGATTTTAAAGGGCAGTTCTATTCTATGGCTGATAACAGCAAAATTACTGGCTGATGATTTGCCAAAGTCACACTATTAGAGGCGACATCCTACTGATCACAAATAGAGATGGAAAAGTCAAGTAGATCTACAGATCTGTGTGAGATTTCACTGCTAAGAGAGCACTGCAGTAACCCCACACTTAATTCTTAGATACATTGCATAGATCCTGCTTCAAATGGTGTCAGCTGTTTCACACTACGCACATCAAAGTTAGCCCCCATGACACATACTACCACCTAGAAGAAACAACAGATGTCAAACTCTGCTTTAATCTGTCCATGAATTTGTGGGATTTGGTTAGTAATTGTAATTGGTAAATACTAGTAACTGGGATTAAATAGAAAGTCTTCTTTGATAGCTATATCTAATTACAGCCAGCAAAACCCACTTCAATAAGGGAGAGCAGAGAAGGAGGTGGGTCAGACTGCTTGTGGTTTTACATTAAATTGTCTGGATTGCTAAACTGCTTACTCCCTGCACTAGCCATGACCTCTAAAGCCAGAGCTGCCAGTATTATTCCTAGAATAAAAAGCAGTCAGCTTGACTACTAAGCACATATTGGTCATTTCAAAAACGTGAAGTAGCAAAGTTGGGTACTGAAGAATTCTTATCTATAAAACAGTATTAACTGAGCATAAATCTGCAATAAAACCTTTGGCAGTGGATACAGGCTGTTGGAAAACACAGACAGCTCAGCTGTACAGAGAGCAGTCCATGGCATGCTCCCCCCACTGAAAATTCAGAGGCCTTTTCCCTGGAAGAGATCTGCTTCTCCACTTTCCTTTGTTCACACCATCCTAGCAGGTCATACAGCTGCCCAGAGGCACAAATCTGGTATTTATGATACTGCACCAAGCAATACAAAGGAGCCATTGCTGAGCATTTACACCATGTACGAAGAAGGTGCTTTTGCTGTGCACGTCACACTGTTGTTTGAGATGCACAAGACGCAGGTGCTTCTTCCCACTCTTTCCACTCCTGCACCAGCAGCTGGAAAAGTCAAGAGAGCCCACCTCATCTTCTGTTGTTCATATTTGCCGGTAATCAAGCTGTGTTACTTGCTTTCTGGCTGCTTCATTTCCAGACGCTCAGTTCCATAAACACACCAACGCTCATCAGTCAGCTTCCACATTACTAAGTCTAGTTACAGAAATTGTACTCTTACCCTGAGATAATATCGTGTATTTTGGAAGGTCATAATATCATCTGATGAGTGCTCTAGGACCCTATTTCCTCAAACTGGCATCATGAATGAGGAATAAATTAGCATATACCGGGGATTTATATTAAATTTGGAAAAAGATAAAAACAAAAACACAACAAAAAAAGCCATAAAATAAAACCAGCAACAAAAGAAGCAAACCAAAAGACAAGACTAAACATCAGTTACAAAGAAATCGGAAGTCAGCAAAATACTCTTCTGAAATTAGACAATGGAGATAAGGAGCCACAAAAGCTTATTTCAGGTTTAAACTAAAAGCAGTGATTTTGGATGCTCCAGATGTCTTAGTCATGCCACAAATAAATATTTTAAATATAAATGCTTGTGGAAGATCTCTGAAAACTTAGCCTGCATTAACATGCCTTTTGTTTCATGTTTGCCCTGTTAAGACTCTAAAGCCTTCCTAGAACGATGAAAGTGATTCTCTCTCTTTTTTAAATACTATTGAGAGTAGAGCAGCTAATATATGTAAACAAAATCAAATGTATACTCATCCTTATTATAAATGGATTTGGAGTTTGAGTGCAAAGGAAAACAACTATATTCCCTCAACAAACAGGTACTTCGTTAATTCCTAGCAATTCTCCACACCAACTCCCAAAGCTCTCGGAAGAAACCATATAAGGCTAAGAGATTCACAGTTAATGGATTCCTTGCATTTTATCCCACGTAAAAATGAATATGAGATGCTCACCTAATCATATTATCCCATTATTTTTAGAAAGTGGAGTGAAATTGAAAATGTACAAATTTAAACCCTGAGAGAGGCAAAGGGAATCATATTTGAATGTCTCTTATTTTGCAAGGTAAGTAGTATAGGAAACCTATTTCACTTTTTTAACTGACGATTCTTCAGTTGAAGAACTGAAGCCCAGCCCTTGGTCGTTTGTCACCCCCAGTCACAGCCTGCAGAATTGCAAGTCTTCTAATGCATTGAATCTCCATACGGTCAAACTAGCTGCTCTAGGACAAACTTATTTACTGTATTCAAGCACATATGCTCAAGCACACCAACATTCTCCAGAGCAACCCAAGACCACAGGTACAACCACTAGAAATTCTGTTTTAAAAAGTGACAGATGTGCCCAACAGATCTCAGTTGCCTTGGAGTTTCACATGAGATAAATGTCATTCAGAGAAATTTCTTGCACTTAAAACTTACTGAAAGTTATATTGTTGCAAGGTGTATTCATATTTAGAAATATCCAGCATTTCAAATAAACGATAAAGATATATTAAGACAGAATCAATTGCTTTGAAGAAAAAAAAACCTTTCAGGTTTAAACAAGACCTAGAGATAAGAAATTGGACATGACACATAAAAGTTCTTAAATAGCCTTTTTCATTTGGTGCTCCTGAGGTTAACTTCTCATTTGATTAACAGAAAAGACAAAAACTGTAGAGTAAGGTCTACGGAAACTCCCATGCTCGGCTTGCACAAAAAAACCAAGTGCTCATCCCCACTAGATCCTATTGTTTCTCCCAAAGGCTACAGAAGTATAATAAAACAGTAATTATATCTACTCACATTGACATTTGTTCGTCATGGAAAACACTTTTCCAGATTTAATCTGAAAAGCAGAAGGAAAGAGCTATAGGCAATTCTAAGTCTATGTGACATTGTCTTTGAAGACAGTTTTAAAAAGAACGTCGTAGATCGGATCCTCTGGGCAACCTGACACTGATGACCCAGACACAGCCCGAGTAGATGGCTTGCAGCCATGACCACATTCCAGAGCAAAAGGCCATGCGCTCACCCATTAATGACATAAGGAGAAAAGCCATCTTTCCACACCTTTTCCCAGTAAACCCACTCTGTGGAATAGCAGCTGTACACACACCAAGAAGTGACTTAAAGCACCTAAAATAAAAAAAAGTCTTAAAAATTAAGGCACATACCTTGAAACTTATATCCCTATGTGTAAGAGGCCTACCTGACATCTTTCTCTAACAACAGAAATCTTATACATGGTACATTTCCTACACTTTATTGACTCAGAAATTTTGACCTATTTCTGCAACTGTCCCATAGATGGCCAAGATCCTCACTCCAAGATTCTCGCAGGATTGCCTTTTTTCCTGTTTCTCCACCTTTATGCTTAAACATCTGAATAAATTTATCAGCTATCTTTTGATACAGAATCTGTAAGATCGCACATCTTCATTCACATAATAGCCTCCACTTCTTTTAGAGCAAAATCATGAATTTCACTTTTGAAAAGCTTGTGTTACTTCATTAAAGCACAGATGAAGTCAGGCTACAGATCAGCAAAAGAATCTGCACTACACAACACCTTTCCAAACTGGAACTTGCATGTAAGAGTCAGTTTGCAAGACAACCAAAACAATAAATGTTTAATGAAGAAAGAAGATTGTGCTTTGTCAGTTACATTCCTAATGAATGTGAAAAAACAACAACTGCTGACGGAGCTTCCATTCATTATGTACAAAGAACCCCAAACCAAGTGAAAACACAGAAAAAAAAAAATCATCTTTTCTCTTGGATGAATTGACTTGCTGCTGTCTTCCTCTGTCCCCTTCAAGGTAACAATCACTAACATTTTGAGATAAATAAACGTTACACCCATCATATTGAGTCATAATTAAAAGAGAAAATTCATCATTTGGGTCTATTAATATTCATAGAACCAGAACACAGTTCACAATATAAGTCTTCAAGCCTAGGTCTGCATATTGCTAAAACCAACCTAACTGTTTGAGGTGCAATAGCTCAGTTCTTTTAGAATTACTACAGATACTTGAAGGTTATGTTAATACAATTATAATTTACAGGTTTTAGCACACAACTACCATCTGATTGCTGCAGAAACTTGATAAGGCTCTTATCTTTCAAACCAACCACACTAGGGGATGTACAAATCACAAGCTATTATCCTCTAGAATTCCCTGTTCTTCCAGGAGAAAGGCCAGAGTGCCTGTGTGCAATATGGATGAAAGCAGTCAAGGTGTCACCCCCATTTCAAATTCCAGCTACAGTGGATTCAGCACGCAATATGATAAAAGTAAAGGGTCTGGAGTTTTCCATTAGTTCTTTCCCTTACTTAACACAATGTCCTACTGCATACAAACTGCCTATGGGCAGAAATGCAGAGGGCACACAAGAGCAAACCCACCTAACTTGGTGACCAACACCCCCTCACCACCTCTCAAGGTGACCTGTTGCAACTCACAAAAGAGGCATCCTAGCAACAGCTGCTTCATGTCCTGTTTCAAGTCCTTTTGATTCCTTTCCTTTCTGCCAAAAATTTCAGCTGCAAAATCTTCCCTGCCCATTCATCTCTGCTCTCCAGATTCACATCTTCCTACTTTGCTTCTGCAGGACTGCACAGATTCTCTTATATACAGCAGCTCAGCGTTGAAAGAGAGCCCCCACTCAAATACACCAACTATTCCCGTTAGTTTAACTCAGTCAGTTTGTAACCAAGTAGTTCATTTTGTTTGAGCCCTACCTCACACAATTTTATCTTGTATATCTTTAACGGTATTTCATATATTCACTATTTTGTAACAGCATAATGGATTAGAACAAGACCATACTGTCTGTGTTGCCATAGAAAACTGCTTTAGTACCATGCCTCTCTTTGCATTTTAGGAACATCTACCCCTTCCTTCTTGGCCTGAATTTCACCTTTCTGTTCAGTGCATCCTTTCCTTTATCTTTGTTTTAAGGACATGAAGCTGATTAACCAAACCCACAATTCACAGTGTGGACCTGATGATAGGGAGAGAAAATGAATGCGAACCCGAGGACACAGGAAAGTACACGAACTCCAGATCAGCCATGAAATCAGCAAAGCAGCTTCTGCACAGCCTTATGTCAAAACTACTAAGCCCTATTTTGCCAAATGCATTAACTCAAGTGCAGAAGGACACTGACATTGTTATACTGCTTTCCCCTCTGCAGCTAGCCTGGTATCTGCCAGCTTGTATGTCTCTGTCCAATACTCCACTGCGCAGTAAAAGTACACATACTATTTGCTTAAATTTTGCAGCTCATACTAAATGTTGACTCATCAAAGCATCAAAAAAAAAAGTAGAAATGTAGTTGAGACAGTGGTAGGAAAATAAATAATTTTGTACTCTGATACATATCTACCACTAATGCTGCAGAATATTTCCACCATCTTACCACCATCTCTCTTCTTCTCACTACCCTGTCACTGCCACTGAGACTACTTTTATAAAAGTACTTTATCATGCTTTGCTTCAGAGCTTTTTTCACCATGAAAAATCTCAGTGTAATGGAGCATTCCATCAGGAGGCCCACGGCACATAGCCAGGCCTCTGAAAAGGAGTTTGATGATAGATAAAGGTAATTATAGCGTAACATTTGCCATACTACAATTTAAGGCTATGTCAGCACTTTCACTCCTTTAAGAGGCTTATAACTCTATGAGAGCCTCTGGCCTGAAACTTGATAAACACATCCAGGGAAAAGTAATCTGAAACGTGGAGTAAATGAGATGCCTTGAATTGAAAAGCACTAATGCCAAAAGTAGTCTTGGAGTGATAGTGGATGGAAGAGTAGATATAAGTTGCAAAGAGACCTGATGGAAACAAATAAATGTAAATAATAAATCACCCTTCCACTTCTGTATTTTTAAGGACTGCCAACAGACAAAGTTTTTAGAATACATACATTAAGTTTCTTGGTAAATTTAAAATTTAATTAAGAATGAAAAGTAGGAGTGAACACACATTCCTGAACTCAGCAATTACTGAGCAAAAGCCCTACTAAACCAACAAAATATGTCCTTTTTCCAAGGCAGTTTTGCTGTTCCGTTCTACTGTGCTCTTCCCAACCATTTCAAGTAAACCATTGTAATTGTACAATTCTCATCTTTCCATGAAAAATCTGTACATAAGCCATGAAATCACTACTGCCTTTTAGAAACAGCACTCAAAGCATGCCTGTACAGTTGGGTATGTGAACGCAGACCCAAACCTCTCCGGCCCTGTAAACAGTACCAGCCTTAAGCCAGCTCTCTTCCAGGAGCCTTGTAGGCATCTCAGTGAAATGATGCACTGAAGTCAGCGCTTCATTAGTGGAAACTTCAAAGTAAAGAAAACAGTAAGATAAGTCATTGTTTCCAGCAGTTACCACTGTGTAAAGATTGTTCGGTTTGCTCAGGACAGATTAGGGAGAAGTATAGGGCAATATACAAATTAAACTATATTGAACTTGAGACACAGAGACAGTGAAGGAGAAACCACAGTAACAATGATCCTAGTGACACTTCTGGAAGAGACACACACTTATCCGCTTCTGCAGATTTATAGGCTATGAAGCCAAAAGGACATGAGAACACTACTGAGAGCATTTCAGAATAGATCTTTTGATATGGGTGGCTGAAAAGGGAAGCATAAAACAAACTCAGTTGCACCACAGTCATTTGCAATCGCAGAATAAGAGAAGGGTAAATGAAAGTGAGAAAAGACAAGACTCTTTATGAGGAAATATAGACATAATGCTTTTTATTGGCATCCCCATATTCCATAGAGTCCACGAAGCTGATTTTATTAGCTTGCTGCATACATGAGAATTATATTGTAAAGTAAGGTGACACCAGGCATACCTGTGTGAAGCAGAAAAAAATACAGGAAGACTCACTTAGACTAGAAACAAGGATGACATGCAAAGATCAAATAACAGTAAAAAGAGGAATATATTCAACGAGCTTAAATAAGAAACCAAAATAGCACAAGAATTATTTTAAATGGTATTATATTATATGGCAGTAGTAAGAAACAAGTTACTTTTCAATTCCCTTTTTCCACTTTCTGTTTAAGACAGTCCACCTGTGACTCCAATGGGACTAAGGGATGGAGAGGTCCCTAGCTGCTTCAGGATCTTGTATCTTAGCCTTAAACAGTTAAAATCAGACAGCACTCAGCTAGTAGTAAAAGAAGGTCCAATTAAAATTCTCAGAGCTATTGATCTTAGCCCTGCTCCAGTGAACCATCTTTCTGCTTCTAGCTCATAAACAAGATGACATAGAAAAGAACTATTGATTTTCATATGATATCTTTTTGGATCCATTTTCTTAGAATCTTAAAATTGCATCAAGTGTTCATAAAACAAATAGACTTAATGTGGTCATGTCTGGCAGACCTCACAACCCATTTGCCAAGTGTTTTAGATGGGGAGAGGTAAACCCAGTAAATAGGT
The DNA here is from genome assembly GCF_017976375.1 of Cuculus canorus. Classification (NCBI taxonomy): domain Eukaryota; kingdom Metazoa; phylum Chordata; class Aves; order Cuculiformes; family Cuculidae; genus Cuculus; species Cuculus canorus. Next base: position 8,588,448 of record NC_071407.1, read on the forward strand.
TCAACTTAATGCAAACTCAAGCTTCCCACCTAGAAACCAAAACACATCATTCTGTACCCACTTGTCTTCTTGTTACACAACAGAACAATAACTTTTTGCTTGAATTTAAATGTGTACTTATCAAAACACTCCAATTTGACACTTCTTGTAGCCATAAATTAGGATGAAACTCACTGAATATATCCATTAGCCCTGCACAGAAAAGCTCCCCATAGACTGGAGCCTTTGTCTCCTAGGGAGCCTGCAAGACTGCTGGGGTAACTCTTAACCTCCTTGAAAACATCCTGGTGTTGACAATAGGCCCTAGCTGCAATACATTTCAGGCCACAGTTTATGAAATAGTAGAAAAGTAGTTAAAGCACGAGCACCACAGAAAACAGAAATGCCACTCTGCCTCTGCTAAAAAGCTTAGACAAGACCCAATTATACTCAGACTCTTCTGAATGAGGTCAAAGGATGGTCAATTTCATAGAATGGTTTGGATTAGAAGAGACCTTAAATATCATCTAGTTCCAAATACCCTTCCAATGGACGAGGACACCTTCCACTAAATCAGGTTGCTCAAAACTTTAACATTTCTCCTACATCATCTCCCAACAAATTTCAGGTGGCAGTACCCACAGTGATTATCCATTATATTTGTCTCTATCAGAAGAGTTAAGAAATACTCTCCCTCCCTTTTTATCAGCCTTCCAACATTCTTTTTCAGTCCTAATAATAATAAAACAGCAACTTCCTTGCCATTTTAAACAATACCTAAACTAATGAAGTGTAGTTATTTGAAATAAACAAGCATTCACCACTGAAAACGCAAGAGCTGAGGTTGTTCAGACTGTAGGCATTAAAATTGCTCTTTTTACTACTGCCCTCTCATTTGAGTAGCTCCCTACACAAACTGGGCTGTCAAAAACCAGTAAGGGTGTAAGAAGTGCTGGCTTTCTTCTGCTTACTTACAACCTGATGCAAAAATGCTCATGCCTAGAACTCATATAAGTCAGTCAACCTACATACAGGCATTTCTAAAATAGGATATATGGTAAACTCAAGCATTAAATTCCTTTTCTTGGACTAAATTTTGAATTAGGGCAACATACTAGTAATATTAAGGATAGTTAAGAGACTAAATAGACCTGCAAATGCCTTACAGGGAATAAAACTAATATCTTACTTGCAGGACTGAAAAAACCACCAACCTAAAATACCAACCCACACAATTAATGACGCAATACTCTGACAATTATTTTGTCATCTCCTGCTTTCTAAGCACAGACCACTTCAAAACATTCATTTGCTTCAGGGAGTCATTTAAAGCAGAACAGGTTTGTAAATATTTTCTTCTTAAGATAGAGACTAAATTGTGGGCTCTTTTGATTCTCCTTTCACACTCATCTTACTCCATATTATTTAAATAACTACAGAATTTACCTATAATTAAATAAGAGACTTCTAAGCCTTTACTTTCTGCTGTACTAGTGATTTCACTAAAAGGTGGGATACAGTCTCTATTTCCTGCCACCAAAACTGAGTTAGAAGGGATGTCTCTACTAACAGCTTTTTATCTAGCCTTGAAGATTTCCGATGGTGGAGAGCCCATACCTTCCCAAGCACTCAGTCCTCCTGCTGTCTTACTGCTATAAAGTTCTCAGCCCCTACCTTGCACCTTCCTTGCTGATATCTAGCTTTTTAACTTTTTGTTCTAATCAGTACAGACAGGTTGAACAACAAATGAGACTGTTCTGCTTTCAAAATCCATTTGGGGCATTCACTTCTCACCCACCACTTCTGTCTTCATTTCTCTAGACAGTTTTTCTTGTCAGTCACACTCTCAAACCCATCTGTTCTAGCACGCCATAGACTTGCCAGCTGGGTCATACACCAAAACTTACTGGTCTTAAACTAAAGCTGTATCTAACTGTATTGATTTAATAAACATTTCCAGGCTGCCATTGCTGTTTTTGGAGAATCTTACACAAGATGTCCCCATAAAGCTTTACTAAAGCTACCGCCTCTTCTTCTCCTGTAACAAAGGCTATTTTTTTCTGCATAGAAGGAAGTCAGATGAGTTTACCAAGAGCAAATTGTATCAGTGTGAGCTACCACTTACCTCCTCGTATAACCAGTGCTGACAAAGATAAATTTTTCCACTCTTACAGCACCCCTTAGTAGAGTTCTGATTTTTACAGTGTGGTGAGAATATCAAACAACTGTTGAATGGTCAACATTTATTTCTTCTGCAACCTCTCGAGTTGTTTTGTGTAGGTCCACTTAAATAATAGCCCTTAACTTGGTTTTTGTCTATTGCAAAAGGGAGTCCACGACCACCCTCCTCTTCAAGGCTCATTTCTGCTGCAGGAGTTTTGGAACCAATGTTGATCTGTACATTTGTTGATGGTCCCTTGGCCAAATGCTTGGTTGATATTGCTAGCAGTTTCCACTGCCTTATATCCCCCTTTTGAACTCATACAAAATCACACAAAATGGCTTTTTTTGTATTTTTAATTTGACAGAATAACAAAGACCAAACAGTGAAAACAAAATCATTTGCATAAGTAGTGCAAATTTCACTCTTTAAAATTGTAAACTACATGAATACTGTTAAATAGACGTTTAATCAAAAATTATCATCACCTTTTACAACAAAAACAGCGATTATTTCTGCACCAACCTAATACTCTCAGCAAAAAAAGTAGCTATTAGAAACTACACATACAGTAAGATTGAGAATAAAAGGTAAACATCCGATTTTAAGAACCACAACTACAGCTTCATCTAGTATAAGCACAGCTCAGCTGGCATCCAAACTACTCCACGTTTCAACTGAAAAGTAATTTTCTGTATTTATATTATGCCATAACAGTATTAGCAATTCTCAAATATTGCCAAGGTTTATCCTTTCTACTTCCATAGATACACATCTTACCTTCTCTAGGCACTCTGTAAAGATAAGCATAAAAATATGTCACCTTCCTCATTCTAACTAAGCAGCTTGACAGAAAAAACTAGGATGGCATGCAGTACTACTTGCATAAAACTTCTTATGTTTCACTGCATGATCCAAACTTGTCAGCTGTGAAAGACCAGTGCCACCATCTGGTGCCTTCTAATCCTTGGCTCTTTCTTTCTAGACAGAAAAGAACTCAGTTTGTCTAATTCAGTACATAAGAGAGGGAGAAGAATATAAGCAGTTCTGAATAATAAAGCAGCAGGCTTAAGAAGACCCTTCAATGCAGCCATTGCAAAAGGTGTCCGATGTGTTAGAACAAGCAAAAAGCAAATATTGGAAGCTAACAGAGATTAAGAAAGTAAATAAGCAAGCAAGGTCTTCTCAAAGAGAAAAGAATAAGCCACAGAAAAAACACAGAACATGATTCAAATCGTATCTTTAAAGTCAGCCCTCACAAGTTATGATCTTTTAAAAGTATTTTTCCAAGTCTTGCTCAAAAAGAGGTTGGGAATCATTCAAGTAAAGCATTAACTGTTTCTACAAGCTTCAAACAGAAATACAATCAATCCAAAATTTCTTATATTTCTTCCATTGTTACTCCAAGAAAACAATATCACTTCCAGGTACAACTTCATTTCAGAGATATTCCTAAGATTTAGATGATAGATAATCATCTTTATTTTAAAACCAATTTATGTGCCTTTTACATGATTTTACGTTGTGTTTTGTGATGTTTGGGAACCCTGTGGAACAACCCCATCTGTACCATTCTTGAGATCAGAGAAAAGAGCAGCAACATTCATTAATACTTCCTCCTTCATTTCTTTGAGTGGATACTTAAAATGGGAACTATTTCATTTCTATGCTTTTATGAGGGTCAGCTTAACATTCTTAATCACATTAGTGGTGAGAGCGCATCACAGCCCTGCTCATGGTGCAGAAGAGCACTGACAGAAATTCCTCCCAGTGCACCTCTGTGAGGGACCTCTGCTGACATGAGCATACAAAGAGAGCCTCCGTGACCCACCTGTGCACAAGGATAAGCAGCAGCTTGTGACAGATGGGAAAGTAAAAGGCAGAAATGAGAGGAAGGCAGTCAGCACCGCAGCACCGACCCGTGCACAGCGTAGCTTAGGCAGCACCTGGGTGGGAAGCAAGCGGAGAGCACTGTAGGACTCAGTCCTGGCCTCTGCTTGATCAAAGCCTGACACTGTGCTCCAGAAATCTTTCCTTTTTATTGAACTGCTAGCCTGGCTCATGCCATGTGGACATAAAACCCCAGCAATAAAAATGATGGCAAATAGTGAAGCTGTCCATGAGAGCAGCATGCAGTGAGCATCCGAGCAGTTCTTTGCAGCCCCCTGGCTCCAGGTCAGGAGCAGCGGAGTCCTGCTGGGGCAGTGCACAGCCTCACTGATGGCAGCCCAGAGCCACAACAGGGCATTTCAAATGGTTTTCAGTCTGTTCCCAGCCTGACTACCTCTACTGCCCAGACCAGACAAGCCCCCAGTATATATTTCATGAAATAATGCAGAGGTGTCCCAGCTCCTCCTTACACAGATGCCCCATTCCCAACATGCCCCTTTGGCTCTTTTGCCTTCAAGGGCTCCACCTGCTAAAATGGCTGTAAAGGATACAGTGAGTACCTGAGGTTTTGCTCAGTCAACAACAGAAAATCAGAATAATTCTTTGCAAGTGGTTAATGGAAGCTACAAACCTGAATATCAGACATGGACAACGTATAGTAGCAGGCTCGACAAAGCTGAGAAGATGCACATGCACCGCTAGTTGTATTTGACACTGGTTAGAATCAAACTTTAGGCACCTTAATATTCAAAGCACAGGTACATTCTCTTCTGCATCTTCCCTTGAAGTTACAACTGCTGGAGTTGCAGCCTTCACAGCCCTCAGCACGACATACCTCTTTTCCTATATAACAAGGCCTCCAGCTTCCTCCCTAATTAACCAACAGTTTGTTTGCAAAGCCATCAATCCAGAGGCCGTCCTCAGGGTTGTGGGGTTTGTCATTCTGAGTCTACCTTCACGTCCCTTCCCAGAGGCAGTCTGAAATATTCCGTCACAAAGCAATAAGAATGAATTACTGGGTGGATGTTACCAATACAGCTTTGCATTAATTATTCATAATCATGGCAAAATATTTCCCCTGTTCACAACTCAGTAAATGACTAATTTATGCATACATTAGTCTAAAGATTATGATCCACATAGCAGCCTGCATCCTATAGCACTTAATCACTCCTTGAAAATTAAGGCACCTATCCCAAGAAGATTACAAGACTAACATCGAAACTTCAACAAGTTTACAGTTAAATAGCACAATTAATCAGTATTCTTATCAGAACACCTGGATCCATCTTTGTCATCTCTGCCTAGCAGTGTCACTTAATTGCTTTCCACCACTAGTTTCTCATTGGGCCAACTTCATTAAAAGAATGGTTTATGTAAGCAGCTTTCCAAAACATTAATTTTTAAAAAGCCTAAAGTTCAACAACAATAAACGAAGATTCACATATATCATATATGCTAGAATTGCTGTGCCAGAGTAATGATGTATCATTTTAATCCAGTGGAATAGAGTATGTATTATTATGTGGATTTGAAAAGCAGAAGTAAGCAGTGCTGCTTACATCATTTGTTAGTCGGCATTGGCACTCAAGTATACCAGGTGAAAAATCTAAATAGTGCTAAAGCATAATGAAAATACGTGGGGTCTACCCAAGTTAGATCCGAAGTCTAACACAGTAACCTCTGGATTCTTTCCATCCCAGGCCATGCAAGGGTTTTGTCATATTAGCTGTTAGAAAACTTGTTCTGTAAGACAGCAGTAAAAGTCAAACAATTTCAAAGCCCCTACTACACAATAAATATTTTATAAAAATATGGGGTTCCCCCCTCCCACAAAAGAAACTAGAAAATACTATTTTTTAATACATAAAGACATTCAGATTTTTACTATTTCAGAGGCAGAGTTAGACAAGTCATAGATCCATACATTATGATTTTCATCGCAATACAAGAAATTTTTTTACAGTCCTAAAAATCATTCATCACTGGTACAACCTCTACAATGACATGGTTGAGACATCACCACCAGAAGTTTCCAAACATGACTGGACAGGAGGTTTGATAATCTCATCTAACTACTCTTTGAAATGATGGAGTAGATAATCTTTCAAGGTTCCTTCTTACCTGGGCTGTTCTGTTATGACTCAACGACTTATGGCCCAGTGTCCACAGCCTGATGCAAGAGTCAAAAGCTCATCATTAGGTGGCTTCCCTCCACCCCTGCGTCTCACCAAGTCTTTCTTGCAGCAACTCCGGCACATTATTTCTCATCCCTGGACAAGAAGAGTGGCGCATATTACTTACTGCTCCACAGATCTCCTGCGTGTGAAAGCAGATGTCATCTTCAGACCTTCACCTTTAATTTTATCTGCACAAAACTATGCAGAGTTCTTTCAAGTCCTCCAAGATTTCACCTACTTGTAATCACCCTTTGCTTTCCTCCAGGCTATTTTGACCTGCTGTAAGCCTGGAGCCTGCGCTAGCTGCAATGTTCCAGGCTGCACCTGGGAACATAACAAGCAGCATCGGAGGAATGACTCTACTTGCAGGAAAATAAATCTCCCTCATACATCCTGGCAGCATTAATGTTTCTCCCAAAAGCTTGGCATTGCTAGCATTGAGGTTCAAGTGAATAGAGAATAGCTGACCTCCAGCATTTTCTTCTGAAAAGTTATTGTATATTCTGCATAGATGCTTTTCTTACACTTCTACCTGCTGAGCTGCTGAATCCTCTGTGTCCATAAAATTGCACACTTAAGGGACGCTTTCTGTGATTCATTCACTCCATTTGGAATTCTGTTCCCTCCAAATTTGGTATTATGTGCTAACTTGATAAATATACTCTGTTCTTTCATTCAAGTCATCCACCAAACAAAACCAAAATAAACATTAAACAAAACACTGAGCAGTACCAGACCCAGAACAGACCGCTGAGAAAACCCAGTCAGTACACCCATACCTTCTAACAGCCTGTTACTTACTAGTCCCTGCATACAGTTTTCCAGCCCTTCAGACAACACTAGTAGCTGTTCTTACTAACAAAAGCCCCTCACAAAACATGAAATACAGCAGGAAGCCTCTGATTTGTCCTTATGTACAACAGCAGATCTGCTGGAGCTGCCTCTGTTATTGCCAGTTGAAGTCTGTGCCAATAGCCTGTGGTGCAGTTTACCTGTGCAATATTAAGTGGAAGAAATGCAGCAGTCTAGCAAGAGCACACTCCATCTCTACTGGGCAGAACACTTTTACAGCTTCAGTAATTGATTGCCTTTGCAACAATCACACACCGCCAGCTTCATTTTGCAGAAAAAAAAAAAGCATCAGATTGGAGCAGATGGGAGCAGATCAAAACAGATTGCACAGAGCAACCGCAGTCTAATGGTGAATTGGGAATACTGAGCAAATATAAGAAGCCCGTGTGCCTTGTGTCTGAATTGGAAACAGAGGTCTTTCATTGCAGCTTTGAAGTGCTGGTGTAAATGTTCTTGTATCTATTCTGGCAGCTAATGGCAAACTATCACCTATGCAATAACTTTACTTGCTGGGCGAATGCTTCAGTTACAACCAGGACCACAGGGCTGCACGAAGCAGAAGAAACTTGCACAGCGATCAGTGCAGACATCTCTACTCATGGAAAGCAAGGAGATACAGACACAGAGAGTCTCTTTGAGCCACAGCTGCTTCAGCAGCCCACAGCTCATACCTCTCGTGATTATCAGCATTACACTCCCCCACCCCCCCAAAGTCAACCATGCTCAGTAATACCACTCCATTCGTAACCATTTCCTGATGAACATGGAATGAATTTTTCACTTAAGAGCAGATTATGCAGAAAGTAATTTTAGCAAAGATAAATTGAACATTTTTAATGAAGCCTTCCATGTAGATCAAAACATTTTCTAGTACAGCAAGGCAAAAAAAGAATCAAGATAAAATCTGTTAAGTAGCCAGTTCATTCAGCAGTTACTATTTTGATTTTTTCCACTGTAAAGTTGCTAAATGCTGACTGTGTACCTTTTGCCTTGTATTTCTAAGAAGCCATGAAAATTTCTATCTTTATTTTGGGTTTAATTATATTGATAGACGATTGCAATGAAAATACTAATGAATATTGATCAAATTGCCCTGTATTTTCACTTTGAATGATCTCATTTAGGGCTGGGGTGTGCAGGCGGTGGTGTGCACTTATAGCACTGACATTTTCCTTAATGATTAAACCTAATCAATCACTTGTTTACATGGCAGGCTAAAGATTCTGTTTTCATCTCTAAGTTTAAACAGCTAAAAAAATTGAATAGTTCTTTGCCACAAAATTATAGCAGCTGTAGCATTTGGATCTGCCCTTCTGAAAAAAAGGATCTGTGGTGTCATCACTAGATATTATCTGTTTCATGGAACTGTAGAATTGTTTAGATTGGAAAAGACCTTTGAGATCATGAAGCCCAACCCTTAACCTGACACTGCCATGTCCACTACCAAACCACGTCCCAAAGCACCACCTCTACACATCCTTTCAATACCTCCAGGGTGGTGATTCAACCACTTTCTGGGCAGCTTGTTCCAATAACTGACCACCTTTTCAATGAAGAAATTTTCCTAATATCCAGTCTAAACCTCCCTTAGCACAACTTGAGGCCATTGCCTCTCATGCTATCACCTGTTATTTGGGAGAAGAGACCAACACCCACCTCATTACCACCTCCTTTCAGGCAGTTGGAGGTCTGCAATAGGGTCTCCCCTCAACCTCCTTTTCTCCAAGGTAGAAATCCCACCTCCACCAGCAAAACCTACAAACCTTCCTACCCAAAACTTACAGATGCTGCCACCTTTCACATGTTTCAGGGATAGAGGTGTCTCAGACCACTTCCAACACTTCCATGCAAGCTCTAGCAACTTCTTCCCTTGCCACCACAGGGGTAGATGGGCACCTAGGAGGAGTCTCTCCCACAGGCAAGTGTCTTCAGAGAACTGCTAGTAGCAGGAAGACAGATTTATTTCAAGGAATACATGTCTCAAAATCAGCCCAGAGACCTCCTTACCAGCAGGGACTAGAGAGAGGTGGCTATTTTACCTGAACATCCGTCCCCACGGGCACAGTGTGGATACAGCTAGAGCCACCCCTGCTGTCTGGGCAGAGGAGCAGAACAGGCTCCTAAAGCAGTATTGGTGCTACCACACTCCCATAGCAGAACTATAATGCTGTGCACAAGAAGGATTACCTATTCCTCAACTAGTTTTGTCTTTGAAGAAAAGAAGCGTCACAAGCAAAGGTGAAAGAAAACCTTCAGAATTTGTATGCTTTGTTTCCAGGGTATACTTCTATTAAAAAGTACAGCAATACCTCAATCCCCATGTTTAAATCCAAACATGTTCAAAGAACTAGGCTAGCAGCACTTCTTTCATTATTTTTCTTTTAAATTGAACAAAATGTTTTGCTGTGTACATGCTGCTAACTTCAAAAGACCATTCTTAATCCATTAATAAATAGCAGCCTAAAGTGAATCATACACAAGTAATTTTTAGTGCATTAGCCAAAACAACAACCAGCAGATGGGCAGAACCAAATTAGCTGTGTGAATTCTTCCCACTGGTGTCTTTGCAAGGTGTGAAATTTAATAGCAGAAAAGTACTCTTAGAAGGCAGAAAGTTCTTTGGGGTTATTCTATGGCAGCTTTAAATCAAGGAAATTGAGTGATTTCACAAAAGACACTGGACTGGAGAACTCGCTGCCCTGATTGCTGCAGATGTTAGCATTTAAATAGGGTTAAGTAAGCAATTAGTCAAATTAATAGATTTTTAAAAAATCCATTTAGCCCTAAGGGCAAAATTGCCATCACCTCTGCCTGAACACATCTCTGATTCATTCCAGGAAACTGACACTTTTCTGAAGCATCATTCCTACCCATTTCCTCTGTTTCTTCAGCCACTGCTTGACAGTACTGCTCTTTGGGAATACCTGTCCCAAGATTAAAGTAGTATACAATCAAATCTGAAGCAAGGACTGATGCAGTGGCACCAATACCCATTAGCCTTGTGATCCATACACCAGAGAGATTCTTCCTTTGAGTCAGAGTATTCCCTTGGAATTGTGAATTATTTTTCCCCCCCTATGTTAGAGTACCAAGACCTCCTCACCCTTAAAGACTTGAGACACAAAGGGTTTTTTCCCATTTCACTGCAGTAGTTTGCATTACACTCCAAGGTGGGAGAACATAGACATGTCCTCCTCTAGGAAAGTACTTCAGAAGATGGGATGGCTCTGTGGCAGCAGATGCCTTCTGAGAGGCAGCTCTCCCACACCATCCTGCTCCTGGGAGGGGGAAACCATGACCACCGCACAAGCAGCCTCAAAGGGCTAAGCCAGATCAGCAGCAGAGGTGCGAGGCAGCTCAGCTGCCAGAGACGGGGCAGACAGCACAGACAACGATACTAGTTGAGAGGGCCATGGCTGCCACGATATAAAGTGCATCTTAACACCAAGAATCTATTCTTCACACCCCAGGCAAACACTACACCAGAGATCAGTCCTATTTAACTAGAAAACAGTGTCAGCTTTCACTTTAACCCTTAAGGGCCTTCCATTTAGAAAGGGAACAGCAACCTTGATTTAATTACCAAAGTTGGGCTTAGTTTTTTTTCCTCCTCCAAGCAGACACATAGGTTCTTTCATACAACTACAGTAAATCCCTGTCTTCTCAGGAAAAGCCTTTGCTGGGGTCTTGCTTCCCTCTTGCTCTCAGCACCTTGCTGATGCAAGACTGTCACCTTCATGATTGTGCCACCCTCAAGCCCGGTCACCCCCACCAGCCAACGCGCAGTGTTTCTCCAAGGGGAGGTTTGTGCTGCCAATGCCCTGCAAGGGGCTGCAGGAACCCCCTTCTGCTATTCTGCACGAGACTCAGCTTTGCTTCTAACACGCAACCTCATTTGATATATTTTCTTCTTCATAGCATAATTAAAATGTTAATCTAGGCAAAATCTTACTGTACATACAAAAGTTGTTTGACTGTCACTGATTGTATTTATTTCTCCTCCAAGCCAATAAGCAAAGTACTTACCCTCCTTACCTTGTGATAGTTATTTGAACTGCAGTTTCAATATAGCTTGAATTTAATTTAGATTTTTCTTAACTGATTTTTATTCTATTATCTTTTGTTCTCTGGGCAAGTATATATTTAATCTTGAGAGTAAAATTGTTATAATTAAATCTGTGTTTTTAAAAGGTAATATAAATTAGAGGGTAGAGATGAAGTAATATGTAGCAGCTTGTATGGAATCACATAGATGGAATAATAACTCACTTATATGAGCTGTGCACCATGACAGAGATTAGTTGTTACCAAAAAAAGGCATTTGTTATTCAGATTTTAGTACCCATTGAAGTACTACATGATGTTTAAATACATCTCAAAAGGCTCTAGAGAAGTACAAGCCTGTAAAAGTCCTATTCAGAAATGTCAGCTTTTCAGCTCAAAGTGAAGTTTTGAATCGTCATCTCCCTGCCTAAACCCCAAGGTGGCCACCAAGGTGATGCCTATCCCACGAAGGCTGAGAAAACCCTTTAGACTTGTTTCTCTGTCACTGTGAGGTAAAAGAAGTTTGACAAACAAACAAAAAGATGGCTTCAAAGAGAAAGGGACAGAAATCTCAATAAGAGTAACACGACTCAAGCTTTCCTGCGTGTCTTGTGTTTGGGGCATCAGGTCCTAGCAGATCCCAAAGGCCACTTTTTACTACAAAAATCTGCACCTATTTATCTCCTAGGTACATGAAGACCTTCGCAGCATGAGATGATTAACCAATACTCGATATAGCCTCTTTCCATTTTTAATACAAGTGGTGTTATATTTCTCATTCCTTTTGGTATTCTTGACAAGCCAATGAGAATGAGACAAGTGCGCAGGGACCCTGGAGTATGACAACAGGTTATTTAGCTTCTGAAATGCATAAATCTTACAGTATTTACACATGTTTTTCTTTATAAAGCACATGTGAATTCCATGTGATTTGTATATTTCACAAGTTAATTTACGTCCCTAATTGGTACTTCATAATAAAATGCCTGAAGCAGACCAGGCTGTTCTGATACGCAAGTAATTTTATATTTAAATTAAGTTAGGGATTGATTTCCATTTCAAACGTGTTTTTGAAATTTAACAAGTGAAATGCAGAGCTGTTTTCAAAAAGGGACTTAAAAGATGGGCACGCGAACTGTTTGATCAAGCAGTTGATACTTAAGACAGCAGAAGAATGGCATATATGGAAATATTTTCATTGTGTTATTCCCATGCGATTTGAAAGAGAAGAGTAGGTGAACATTTTAAACAACTCTGCTACCTGAGCACATCGGATCTCCATCCACAAAAGGAAAATCTGCCTATTAAAAAAAAAAATACTCTTCTTATTTAAAAAACCTACTAGCACTTTTTTTAAGGGACCTGGAATAAGAACCCCCTCTTCAGGTGCAATTGTAGAATCTGTTTCTTATTTCTTCAGATATTTTAAACTGGTGAGTGGAGTCTGATTTTCTGCTACTTTATTTATCTCCGATAGTTCTTAATTTAAAACCTAAAGGTATATTCTTTCTAAAATATGGAAAAAAGCCCCAAGTTGTGAAATAAAGGTCATACAAGGCTTTTTTAATTGCTTCATAGGACATATTGTGAAAACCAGAGACTGAGAAATAATGTCACTCCACAATTACGTGGAAGACTCATTTCCTTTGAAGGCCATTGTCATTAAGCAGGGCAGTCTTCCTTTAAACAATTTATACAATTTTAGACCCACAAACTCAGCATGAGAATCAAGCAGTGTTGTTTTTTTCCCAAGCTCAAGTGGTTCCTAAAAATATTGAAGGCATTTTAAGCTAAGTAGAAAGCTGCTGAGAATGAAAAGGCTCTAAAAGGGAAGAGTGGAGAAGGATTTAGCCCATCTAGTTCCATTATAGAAAAATAAGAAAAAAAAGTCAGCAAGGTTTGCTTTTGAAGACAACATTTTATTGGTAAACCTCCTGCCTTCAGATTCTGTCTGCCATGGGAAGATTGCAGTGGCTGATTCTTCCAAGGCCTCCTCCATGACAGAGGTTTACAATTACCCATCTTTTCCAGCCCCTCCATTCTTCTTAGGAAGATCTCATTTTTTCTCAGTTATACAACTTTTCCCTGAACTGTTGCTGCCTCCACCACTATCTCTAACCTAAGCTCAAGAATTTTTCACTCTGTAAAGTATTTCTGATGAAAGCTGCAAAAAAGCACAAGTGTGTTCACTGGGGAAATACCACAAAGTCAAGGATATCTGGTCTTCACTTACAATAGCAGTATAAGAGCAACGTCTCTCAGCTGAGAGACGTCTGGATTAAAAAGATAGGGGAGAGGAAGGGAGAAAAAGCAGATCTGCCTAGGATAAGACTTACAGAGACTAAAAGATTTGCAGCATAATACAAAGCAAACAAATTCAATTTAATAAAACATCCTGCATACGAGGTATCACCTAGCACTTCACAGAGATAAAAGACCAAGATAATGGTTTGAGTGATAATGGCTTACAGAACTGGATACTGTGACTCAAAAGCAAAACTGGAAAACACACAAACTTGAAGTACTTTAGATAAAGGAAAGCTACTGAATTTAAAAGCATCTATAGTATACACATATTTTTATAGATCAGCTACAACTAGAGAAAAAAAATGTTTCTTAAATGATTAAAGGCACATTTAAGCATCTAAGACCCCAGTGTTTATCAAGGCATAGCTGTATTAGAAGTCTTTGGCTGACAGAAACTTATTTTAACCTCATGAAACTGGAACTGCAGAAAAATCTCACCTTTTCAGTTTCCCACTCCCCTGATAGCCCTCTCTGCCTTAAACAAAAGTTTAAACAGACTTTAAAAATAAGACGACATACAAGATTTTGAAATGTAAAAAAACCCAAGTTTGAATCAAATAAGTATTGGATTAGATCTCTTATTTGGAGACAATTGTGTCAATTCTATGTTAAAATACGGAAGAGCAAAAAAACAAGAAGCATGAATCAATAAAGCTAACAACAACAAACATAAGGAGAGATGCAAAATTTTCATCTGCAAATTTTAAGTTAAAACTGGACCACATCACAGTTTTAATAATTTCTAGTTAGCAGGAACCAAAGCAGTGGAGAGGACAGGAAGATGCTCAAGAAGGGAGTAAATGAGTAGGCAAGTAGCAAGGTCGAGCACCATGGAGTGCAGTCATTCAGCTTGAGAGGACCTCACATGGAGTCCGCCTGGGTTGCTCAAAAGCCTGAGAAGTAGAGCTTATGGTACTACGGTGCTTCCCTGAGAAGCATAAGTACATCATTATAAAACATCAGTACTGGAGAGTGGTGAATAGGAACTTGCAGAGTCTGTTAAAGAGGAAATCAGAGGCCCTGAACACCGGGAATAACAAAGGTACCAGCAGAAAGAAGCTGAAGGACACCTTTGCAAACCACTTGAAAGGGCAGATGGGTGACACTTCAGGGCAGGGAAATGTAGGAAGAACAACCACCACAGCCTTAACTACCTGTACTTTCTGCCAGTGACAGTGAAGTGCTGTAAAGGGACAGCTGAGGAGAAACAGTGGCAGGCTCATTAATACAGAGTAAATGATTGATTCTTTCTTCCAGATGGGAGATTTTATCCTGGAAACAAAGTATGGGGGGAGGAGGGGGGAGGGGGGGTCACAGAGCTGACAGAGTGGATGGACAGATCAGCAACTACAAGGTGGTTAAAGACAGTGACTGATGGCAGTACAACAAGGTATCACCTGAACAAGCTCTGTTATCACTCACAAAAACTAAACCTGTGAGAAATGCCCAAAGAGGTACAACCATGGCACAAGTCACTGCAATGCTGGAAAGTCAGCTACAAACTAAGGCTCCCAAAAGGTGAGGGTGGGGCTGCTCATGTGCTCAGTCTGGTCACTAACCTGCCCAGATCTGTGCTCCTCCCCAGCTTGGAGAGTCAGCCTTGTTGCACCTTGCAAAGGACCATGCACCCCACACTCCTCATGCCTGTGGCAGCCACTGTACAGATTGTCATCTTTGCCTCCCATAAAAGTTCTAACTCATCCTTTTTCTCTCCCTGGCACGCTTCTATGTCAAAACCCAATCCAAACAGACTTACTTCCAAGACCAGAGTACCTATAGATTTATTTTCCTACAATGCTTATATTACCTTAGCTCTCATTAACACAGCACAGTAATTAGTTCCCAAGTTTCTTCGGAGTACAAGCTCCATGTCAACATAAACTACAGCTGCTGAAGATGACCATCTACTCACACTGGATCCACTCACCTTTCTACAGAACCTGACAGAAGGCATTCCCAGGGCTGTCTCCTTTTACATAAAAGCCGCTTAGCCCACCTGCTTTGAAGAAACAAGAGACAGTTGCATGAACCATAAACTCCCAAGCAATCTATTACTGTTTGTTTTTAACCTATTTCAATAAGTTAATTCGGTAACGAAAAACTTAAAAGACCTTTCCAGGATCCTTTCCATGCCAGCAATGCACTTACAAATCAAAGATCAGAATACATTAGATACCCAAGGGAGTAACACTATAGATAGCTCTTTCAAAACTTCACTCTACAGCCACAGTATCTATCAAAAAGAAAATGACATGGAAATTAAGGTGTTTCAAGTTCTTACAAAACTGCTATGGTACAGATCATTCTGTAAGCACCTTCAAGAATATTTTTTGTTACTGAATCTCATGAAAAAAACAGCCTAGGAGAAAGTGTATGCGTCGGATATGTTTTTCTTCCAAGCAGGATAAAAAATTGTCCATACTATGCAAACAGTATCCTCACGAAACTAAATGTACTTTGCATTAACTCAGGCCATCGTGTGTACTAAAATGATCAATGTTGAAAGCTTCTGCAATTATTTCCATAGCTAGATACTGCATGGCTTTTTCAAGGCTTAAAACATTTCCGAAAGCTAAACCTGAGAAATGAAAGAATGATCATTAGTTTCTACATAAAAATATGTTTTCGGTTATATAGATGGCAAATTAATTATGCTGAAATAACACATTTTTCTGAAAGCTCCTGCTATACCGCTATGTTTGTACCAAGCTGGTTTGCTCTGTATGTGTGTATACATAAAATTGCATACTATTACTTTGATCCATGCCCAAAGGTATGGCACATTCTCCCAGAATAGTTCAACAAGCCTCACGTCCCAAGACACTCCCAATACAGGAGGAGGGGATTGCATCCAGCTGTGGTGACACCATACACTGGGTAGGGAGGATGAAGTCAAGTGGTCCAAGCCCACTCCTCAGTGCTTCTTGGTCTTGCCACGGCACTCCCCCCTTCCTCCCAAAGGATACGTCTACCACCACCAGCTGCCTGAAACTCCTCAACTACTACAAGACACTTGGAGAAGGATGATTAGCAAAGATTTCTGTTCAAATGAGACATCAGAGGTGATACTCGGAAGTATCAAGCCAGCCAAGTTTCACTGAAAGCAGTCAACAGGGGCTCAAAATTATGCCAACACAATTCAACTTCAGAAGTACCGCAAAGCGCACAAAAGAAATCCAAATTAAATCAGCAAGAAAATTTGAAGTTAATTCAGGACTGCTGAACATCTTCTGATGTGTTGTAACAACTCATATGAGATTTATTTTCAGTGCAAGGTTGAAATACACTTCCATTAACCTACTGAACTAATGCAATAAAACTAAAATGGCTACAAAGCAACTTATATTGGGTTGATTACCAATTGAAAACATTTTTGAAAAGCAGAAACTAAGCTGCAGTACTCACTTTTCCAACGATAAGGTAAATGACTATTCAAATTTTGTATATGGAGCAAAAGATAATCAGTCAATACTCAAGAATGGACTACTTAAATGCCTTCAAAATTAAATTACATTGCAGCTCAATGCAATTAAAAATGTCAAAGAAATCAGAGGCTTTCACAGATTTTAATTAAAGCAATCTCCTCAACATTCAGTCCTTCCCTTTTTCCCACTCTGCTCTTACTTATGCCTTCAATGTTTACTCACTACCCCAAATAAAACAATAAAAATAAATTTACTACTTATTGTTTACGGTAGCATAGTTCTTAAATACACAGGGATGCTGTTCTCCACAGTAAACAAATGACTGTTTTGGACAATGATATTTCAGAAACTCAGGCATGCCCATAGTGTAATTTTACGGATAAACTGCCATAGAAATAACTATCTCAAATGTACACAGAAGTCTCAGTCACAAAATGAAAAGTTGTTTAACATTCTTTAACCAGTCAGAGGCAGGGGAGGGGGGCATGTGTGGGTAACGGACAAGGAAGCAAATAAAACTCAGGTAAAAGAGAGGCTTTTCACTGCAGTCCTTCGTGCCCTGATTAAGTATAAGTGCTTTTACTCAGCCAGTTTAAATAAGTCACTGGAGTCAAGAGACAGGGGAAGTGAAAGAACCTACAGAGCTGTTGTCTCAAGGCAATACCCAACCTTCTCCCCGCAGTATAAGCAGCCGTATATTACAGGTGACTCCAGGCTATATAGTAGTGAATTATTGAAATTCTCGCCCCCAGACCCCAACGGCAGAGAGTCCTCAAAGCACAGCACCAGAAGAGTTATGCTTTCACGCCTGTTAAAAGCTACAGGTTACCCCAGCAAAGAGCTGCAAAACTATTGAAGCTTTAGACAGAGAGTACATAGAGCCAAACATGCCAGGAGAAGCGATTTCCTCAGCCAGCTCCACACAAAGAACAAGAAGGTGCCTACAGGGCTGTGCCACATGCCAGAGCTAACAGAAACCCCTGCCGCTACCCAATGGTCACAAGGCCAAAAGAAGCAGCCCAGCTACCTTCAAAAGGATTTCTACAGCTCATTTAAACAGCGCCAAGATTTTGCCTTATTTCCATGGCAGCTTTTCTCTCCCAATAAATATATCTTTCTATTGCTATACCACAACAATCCTGTCAGCAGGAGAAAACAAAACAGAAATACAGACATATAAAGAGAAAGCGTAAATCCCCCTTCTTAGTCTTCCTCTTACCTTCTATCCCAGTAAACATGATACGTTGGGACTAACTGAACTGCAAAGGAGACTGGAGCTGTCGGCAAGGAGGAGAGCAGGACAAACCAAAGAGTGAGGGCAACACCTGCACTTAAATAGAGCTCAAGGGCAGGTGGGAGCCCAGGTGAAGCTTATCAGGGCAATTCAGCACAATCAGGGCCCCGCCAGGAGCTTCCAGACTTTTCTTGTCAGCTAACATTGGTCTCTCCTGTTGAAAATGTGCCAGCAGAATATCATATGGCTGATGTTGTAGAGGTCTGCTCCCAAAGGCCAGATCAGTCACAAGTAATGCATTTTCTATGACAAATTTCATATCTTGTTCTATTTAAAGACTGTTATTTTTTAACATCTTCACAAATGAACTCATTATTCAGGATGATTTTTCTGGCCATTTCTAGTTGGTTTGGGCTTTTTTCTCACTTGTTTTAATTCCCTAGGTGACTGAAACAGTCACGACTGCAAACTTCATATCTACACTCGGCAAACATATTGAAAAACATATTTTAACAGCTCCCCAAGAGAAACTGGATAGCAAGGAGGTTTATCACCAGCATCCTCGTGGATATCAAATTTAGCTCACTGTCAACAAACTTAAATTGAATTAGAAATTAAATATTTTGTATCATCTGCAGATCCCTTTACAGTACTGGTAGCCTACACCATTAACATAAATTGCAGAATTTTTTCAACTCCATTGCTTCCTTAGTAAAAATTCAGATTCATTCTGCAGTGAATTTACCTATTTTACATTGCTTGCCACACTATAAATCCTTTAAAGTGTGAAGTAATGTTTGGATTTTCAGTATGGTTTTGCTGGCTACTGTTTGTTGAATAATAAGTGTTTCTTGCTGTAGCAAAAAGTCTTAGGTTTTCAGTTTCTGACTGAGGCAATATATCTAATTATGAGCTATCATGTGGCTTAGCTTAATCAACCTCTCATTAACATAATCATCATGATTTCACAAAAAGAATTCTTTTTTCACGTGCAATAATCCAAGGAAGAAAAAAATTCAAATGCAAGACTGCACTGCAGTGCTGTCCTCTTTTCAACCAGCACGTTAGAAGTAAAGTATGACAAGCCATTACAATAGGAAAAAAGAATAAATTAGTAGCATTATTTACAGTCTTGAGCAGGATGCAACACCACCTTGAAATTACATAATAATAATTTAAAGCCTTTGATAATTTTTATTTTAATTCTGGGTGACTGACTCCAGTCATGACAAAAGGGAGATATTAACTGAATAGGCTCTTTCCTATTCATACAGCCCTTTTCATTCTTTTTGGGCTATAGAAAGTGTGATAGAAAAAGGACTTTCTACCACTGTTGCTGTAAGGAACTCTCTTGCTTATCTCCATAGCAATACTTTTGCAGCAGAAAGAGCTAGCAGACAGAAAAGGTCTCTGATAACAGCTTAATATCCCTTCATATCCACTCCCACCGCTATGAAATATACTCAGATGGCTTCACCAGCCCCAGGAGTTTGGAAAACTATCCTTGTATAACAAAATGCCTGTAGTGGCCTCCCTACTACTCCCCTTGGTGATAGGCTTGAGGCAGGCTCAGCTGAGAGGTTCAGTTTCAGTCCAGATTGCTCCTTTTTCCCCCAGTTCCCTTTCCTCTCCAACATCCCCTGTTGCCTCTGGCCCCTGCCATTTGACAGACGGATGCGGCCCTGACCCCTGTAACCTTTCCTGCTCAAAGCAGAGACTCACTTATGGAAGGGGACTCTTAAAGTGTACTAAAACCAAAGGATAAATCAACAACCTGCTCCCATACTTCAGCCTTTAAAAGGAGGCGCAGGGCTCCAGGGGAAGGAGCCAACCCCATCTGCTGCAGAGACAGCACCAGCAGAACAGAAAAGGAAGGATGAAACAATAAGTTTGTGAGTCCTTCTTACAAATGGCTTCTCTGATAGCCCCTCTAACATAAACAACTGAAACAGTCTTGGGACCCAGGACCAAAGAAACATCTCCATCTCGACACTGCATTTTTCTTCTCTTGCTCAGTGATCCTCAGTTATCAGTTAGGGTCTGGTCTGGGATATTTTTGAGACTGCAACAAGTTCTTCGAGGCAAGGGGTTATACAGGGTATAAACATGAGAAATGCATTCATTTACTCACAGCAGCGTTTTGTGGAATGGGAGAAAAAGAAGAAAAATCCCTGAATTCTCATAAGTACTTATATAAGTGTCATGTTGCTCCCGAGTTTCAAAGGAATCTAATTTTCTTTTGTGGTCCTGAAATACAGCAGCTGACATTTCTTGCTATTACTGACTTTAGGTTAAACCTATGCCTTTATTTAAGCAGTGGATCAGCTAGATACCTGCGTGCTGGAAAATCTTATGCTAGCATTGATTTTCTTAGAAGTAGTAATTTACCACCAGTAGCAGCAGTAACAATGCTTTGAAAGCTGGTTCCATAATGCCATTTTAACATTCCAGGATATTTTGTGCAATGAAAAGTGCAGAAACTACAGTCTTATATTTACCTGTTTAAATAAAAGTTCTGTCTAATTTAGCTTTTGTTGTAAGGATAATAATCTGGTAGTTTGACTGAGAAGATCCTCTGCCAGTGGTGCAGAAGGAAGAGCTTCACAATTTGAACAAAAACTAGAAAAAATGCTATGAGGAAAGCAACCTCTTATAGTTTTATGTATGAGGCCATGGCTCAAGAGAGAACACATCTTGTGAGTGTTTCTGTACAACCCAAATTGCTTTATTCAAATACCACCACCAATAAACAATGGTTTAAGAAATCAAAAAGGTTAATCTACCACAGCTTCAAGCACAAGGCATAATCAGGGCTGGAGTTCAAGTCTGGGCTCTGTTCTTGTTAAATTGCAGGAAAAGATTGCAAACAACCTGCAACTTTCACTGGTTCTGCATAATTTCCACCACTTGCAGTTAAGCATTGCTGAGTGCAATACTCTAACAGTATCTAAGCTGTTGTGCAACCTGATTGCAAGTCATGCAGGGGCTTGAACCCCAGCTTTTCCTCTCTATACAAAACTGGACTTTGTCTTAGAACTTATACTAGCCAAAAGCATTTAAGAAAAAGTCAATGTTGTGGAAAGTAAGGTTTAATAATTAACTTATGTAGGGGCCTATTACAGTTCTAGCACACTCTTTTATATTTTAGTCCAAGGAAAACTTCAATTTTAATATTTACTGCAAATTACCCATTATTTTTTCTTTCATAAATTTCTTCAGCAGTTTCAGGTGGATAAAATTTTCTTAGTTCCTGCCTTCAAATACTATTTTCAAGTGTACAGTAACAATTAGCATATTTTCTGATGAAACATCTTCAAGTTAGAGATGTGTGTGGCAACCTCTAGTAAACGGGAGAAATAAATATTAAGGTAAGCCTACAAAGCTCTAGGGAAGAAGCTTTAACACAAAACTCCATACAAAGAGAAATTTTCATTAATATAATAGTAAATATACCATTCCTGTGAAAATAAAAGACACAGAAATTCTAAAGATATTTTTTAAGAGCAAGTTGTTGTGAAATTATGTTTTTAAACACTACCTCAAACAATATAGTCTTTCACAATTATGCACACTTATTTCATAGGAATTTCTTTCTGTGTATTAACTGAGTAGTAAACTTAAAAATATTTAATTTTATTGATAACTAGAGAGAGTAGTAGCCAATGGTTGGAGTTTCCAGTCAGTCAAGAAAAGAGCTAATCAGAAATAATTCCAAATCAGTAAAACAGAGGGTCCAGTGAGCTGAGGACGTTGGTTCTAAGGACAGTGGTTCTAAAAAGGGTCCGGTGACCTGACCAAGCTATTGACATTCCTTAACAACACATGTTTTAAACAGGCTGAGCTTTAAAGTTTTTAAATCAAAGAAGTGTTGATTTTTTAGTTAAACCACTTCTCACCTATCTTTCTTGTCAAGTAGAAAGACTATGTACTTTATCGAAAGTCTGCTAAACAGGAGACTTTCCTCAAAAGCTTCAGTTTGAAAACCATTTTTAAAATCTACCTCTGGTTACCACACAATAGTATGTTGAAACAGTATCTTCTAAAAAAATACACGGATTAAAACTCACCAAAACTAATTTTATTTAAAGATGCTAGTCTTGTCTTTATCTGAAGAGCCTTAAAAGGTGAGACCTTTTAAAAGTAGCTAGCACTTCTTAATCATGTATTTTTTTAAATGCTTACATTGTATCTCATAAAGTTATTAATGAGAACTGTGTGTTAATTGCCACAATTAGTTAATAAACAGTGTGAACAGCTTAGGTTAGTTCAGGATAGGCAGTTATCGTACAATGGAAACCAGTAGCCACTTTGAACAAAGGAGATTCTGTAAAGTTGACATCTGTGTGTACCAGCCCCTGCAAACAAACAAGCTACACTGCAATCTCACAGTAGAAGGACAAAAACATATATATTAGTCCAAAATACTTATTTTCAAAACTTACTTGTTCCTCTACATTTCAGCAGTGAAGGAAGGAAATAAAAAGTAGGGCTGGGAAAACGAGACTGGCAGTCAAAACAGCTTAGCTGTGGATGAAAGGAATGTGAGCTGCAGGGAAGGCATGCAGAACATCATTTGTGTTAGTGTGAGGCAAATGCAGAGGATGAAGGAATAGGGAAACATGGAAAGATGGAAAAAAGACAAGTGACTGTACAGACAGAAGATAGGGAAATGGAGATAAAACCTCAGGTTCATTTTGTAGCTCTGGATATTTCAAACACTAATAAAAGCAATCTTAAATATGATCAAGTGGGCTTATACTTCAAAATAAATACAGCAACCTGAATACTCTGACAAATCTGACTAAAAAAGTCAAAGGGAAAAACAACCACTATTTGATAATATTACGTGCTAATCCTTGCTTAGTTTTCACTAAAATATTCTCATTTGACACTAAACAAATCCAGATCAAGGGAGTTTCCTGGCAGAAGCTGGCTGACAACAGGGGTCTGGTTTGGAACGGCACTGTCGGCGTGCTGTAAAGTGCCTTACCTAACTGTTGCAATTATCCCCAATTCAAACATTAGACCTTGGATTTGAGCTTGTACTGAAAATAAATCCACAAATAGTGAAAATGGAATTGTACAGTTAGGATGTGTATATATCCTTAATTACAGCATAAAATGGCACAGTGAAGAGGAGGATGAAATTACCATCCAGGATACATGTTTCTTCTTCTCTAGTGTACAAACACAAATACTACAGTGCCTTAATTAGAGCCATATGGCTAGTGTATGGAGTCACCACAGGGTATTGTTAATGCAGTTTGAGTGCTCAAACTATGCCCATTCAGTTATTTTTAAATTGCTCTGAATAGTTATATATAATAGTAATCAATTCTGAAAATACTGGTTGAAAAGATCATTAGTTTTTCAACGATGATAACACACCCTTGTGCTGTGCTTAACCACAAATTATAAGCGTATCGACTCTATATTAATGTAGACATGCATCCACCGAGTTGCTCTGAACTAGTTACCTCCACAAGAAGATGTCACTTTGGAGGAAAGCCCAAGATAAAATACAGCCGTAGGATAAATAACTGATACGAGTCTGTGTCATTGTGCCATAGTATCATTTGGAGATAGTGCACAGGAGCACTCAGCATCTTATAAAACAAGTCCCTTACATATTTTAGGTTACAAGTCAACAAATAATGATGTAAGCAGTATAACATATCCTAAAACAAATTAGAACACTGGTAGAGGGGTTTAGTGGAGAGCCAATGCATGTAAACATTGATTTCAGAGGTAAAGGCAGAAAAGAATATCTTAGAAGTAACAGAACTTTATTTCGCAGGTTATATTCTATTGGAAATCTTGAAATATAAAGTAGTTTGAATTCTGCTTTGATTGTGTATTACCTCATCACATGACATATCAGAAAAAGAAAGATATTTCATTAGCTTGCCAGTAATGAGGAAAAAAGGCAAACTATAAAGTTCTGAAAGTAGGAAAAATCCTGTTACAAGGCATTACAAATAAGTGGTGGTATTAGTAGATAACAGGAACATAAAAGCAGACAGTAAACTACTTGTTGACCACTAAACATTTTGGTCATCTTGCCTCTTTCAGCCTCTTTCTGCTTTAGGGCTCATATCCATAACCAGGAACTTCCTGACAAACCCTCTCACTCATTGCCCCTGAAACCACCTGCAAGTCAATGAAGTGTGGTCACTTCCACCACCTGAGGAGCTGGCAGAGGGCACAGCATGTAAATTAGTTCTCTGCCTGAATTCATTGCACGTACTGTAGTTGTTAACAAGAAATTTGGGATGTGGTGAAGAGCATTTTAGTCTTAGAAAGTAAGGAAGAAAGAAAGGGAGAAAGAAAGGAAGAAAGAGAGAACACTTTTACCACTGGGGAAAACAAACAAACAAAACAGGGAACAGATTATTTACAAAAGGAAATTGTTTTTAAAGGCCAATGTGGTACCAAAAGCAAAGAATGATGTAACCAGGTTCCTAATTTTATCACCTACGATGTTAAAATACGGGCATAAAGTTGCAGATAGCAAAATTTTCTTGCTGCCCACTAGCTTTCATTCAGGTTTTCAATTAAGAGAAATAGAAAAAAATCCCCAAGAGCAGTATTTTCTTTTTGTCTTTAATACAAGACACCACAATGAATCAAATACACTGTTGTATCTTCCGTGCGCCGCTATTATCAAGAATTGTCTGTTATTTCTATTATTGTCCTTGTTTTTATTTCCCTTGCGTGTTTCTGATCTATCTCCCATTAACTAGAAGGAGTGAAAGCCGAGAAGGGAGACAGCAGAAATAATGAAAAGATTGTTTTCTGCTCTACGGCTGCCTGTGGACTCTGGTGCGCTGCCCTGCTCATATCTCTGCTGCTACTGCAGATCCTGTCCAAACTCCCTAGGCACTACATCAAGGAACTCCTCACTTCTGCTTTAAAAAAAAATACAAAAATCAGAGAAAATGAAAACTCATCACAATATTCTGCTCAACAGAATTTCCCCAGTTCTACACTATTTTCTTAGCCCTGTGTATAAATTCTGCAACTCAAAAGATCTCGTTAACACATCGGCGTGTTCTTGAACTGTAAATAGTGTCATTATAGCACTGGTTAAGTGAATTTATATTTACTTTACTTTACTACTGCCTTACTCAGCAATGAGCAATAATGCAGATGCCAGCGGAAAGACAGAGTTGGGGAGAAGCAGGTGTGGAGGAAGCATAGTACTGTCCATAGAAAAGACTGATATCTGGATTAGATTAACAGTGTTGATCTAGATCCAATA
This sequence comes from Cuculus canorus, assembly GCF_017976375.1. Classification (NCBI taxonomy): domain Eukaryota; kingdom Metazoa; phylum Chordata; class Aves; order Cuculiformes; family Cuculidae; genus Cuculus; species Cuculus canorus. Next base: position 8,613,781 of record NC_071407.1, read on the forward strand.
ACTCCGAAATCTTATGAACCAATTGACATTAACATGGATATACAAGCCCGCCATACCAAGCAAAACCAAGTTCAGTCAAGCATCTTCTCTCTAGCAGTGGCCAACAGCAATTGCCCAAGAAAAAGTGGCAGAAGCCTGAAGTGATGCTCCCTCTGCCTCCCACAGCCCTCTGCTGGATATCAGAAGCTCAGAGCCCTCCTGGCTGAGAGGAGATGTCTGTGTTTCAACAGCTGTTGATGGATTTTTGTTTCATTAATTTGTTCTAATGTTTTTCATTTTCTATTTTTATCTAAAAGAATAATACTGCATTATTTATTATATGTTGGCAATTTCCTACTCACTGATTGAGTAATAATAAATTGGAGTATATGAGCAGAGAATATGAGCAATAAAATCTTAACACTGTTCATTCCTAAGAAAACAGGGCTACTAATCTGTGAAGAAACGCAGTGTTTCTGAAACCTAATGCAAATCTCAAATATATTTGTAAAAACAATCACAAACATAATTTAATTCTCCATTAATTCTACATTCCTAAAGCAAACAATGTTTCTCCAATTCAGAATTTCTCCCTATATATTTTTTATTTAATCTCTTCTATACATGCACAGTTAATGTCTAGAAGCAGCATTAATTTAAAAGTTAATTTTAAAGCAACGTTACAGTTGTAAAAAGTGATGATAATTATTAATCTGCTTGTTTAACTAAGTGGCTCTGCAAGGTTATAAATAATCTTCAAAGCACAATTTATTCTAAATATCTAAAATATTTTAAAGACTCATTTGTAATTAAAGCATTATAATAAACAAGTTTTCTGTTCAGATTATTATAATTCAGTATGGAAGAAAATTATTTTGGTGTGAACATCACTGAACTTTATTCTTAAACGCCTACTTCCATTAATAAGCAGAGAATCCAATAATAAACATCACCAGGAGAGAACGAACAGGCAGAAGGGGATTGAACCTTGGACTACTTTCAACAACGTATTAGAGACTTAGCTGAGACAATATGACTCTCAACAAAACATTGCTATATGCAGGTCTAACTAAATTATATTCTTTTGAATTATCACACCAAACTAAATGCTACTGAAGAAAATCATACACTCAACAGAATTTTCTTGTAGTTACAAAAGAAATAAAGACATAAATTCCTCCAAAACCCATCTTTAAATCAATTTATAAAGAAACAGAAGTTTTTTCCCCCATTTCAGAATACAACTGGCCTCAGAATGAATGTGCCACCTTTCCTTGAGAATGGTTCTCTGACTAACTAGCAAAAAGCTGAACAGTATTTCACAGGATGTTATGCAGAAAAGAACTCTCATAAGCACAAAGTAATAACAATTGAACCTCCTTAGAATTTTGTAAGCACCTTAGAAAAATTACATTAGCTGTGATGACTGTTACACACATAGAATCATAGGTTGGTCTCCATGTAAGTATGGAGAACAGAGAATTTTACCTACCATCTACTTATAGATCCAAGAAGAACATACAACCAAAAACTTAAACAAGATACATGTAGTTGGTGTGCAGCATGGTTTCTTTGGCTTTGGAAAGCTGCCTTTGTACTTCTTGAGAGCACACACTGGATAACAAATGAAGCACAGCTGTGGTGTTTGTGGCAATCTGTGCTGTACAATTAAATGTTCTTTTCCTAGGCTAAAAAGAGGGCTTCTGCCATCTCTACACAAGCAGATCTGCCATATAAGTTTAATGGATATGCCACATAACCTGGAAAACACTCTAGAAAAGAAAAGAGCTGGAGCTGTGCTGTGGAGTAGGAATTGCCCTGGCTGGCTTGGGAAAGGAAGTACAGGGACAGCCCAAGAACCTGGCATGGGTCTCCTGGACACTGCCAGCCCAGCTGGGCCAGCCTGAGCCCCATCCTCAGATAAAATAACGTTAGTGATTGCAGAGTGAAAAGAGAAGCTACATAAATAATTTTGCAGAAAAATGAACACCATGCAGTATGTGGGATGTTTTTAAGAAAAGGAGAGATCTTTTCTGGTAGAGAAAGACAACTGCTGTCAAACCAAATTGTTGCTCTTGTAGATTTTCTGGGAACATGCTGTACTGTTCTGCATTGTGTATTCCTCCACATGACAAAACTTCAGTTCTGGCAAGCATGCAACCTGACAAAGACCCAACAAATATTGAGGCCTGATAAAGACCTGAAAAAGACTGGGACTTGCCAAAGACCCAACAAAGACTGGGGATTCCAGATATTGAATTGTTGCCAGGCATACAGTCCCTAGAAAATGTGGAACTCCCAGACAATTAGAACTGACCATAGATCACACTCTACTATGGTATAAATGAAACCCCATTTAAGTGTCGATTTGAATCAGTCCTCTTCTGAGTAGTGGCTCTGCAGTCAGACATTCTCCCCTTGGACCAAGATGCCACCCAACGTAACTTCTCTAGGTTTGAGAGCCCTCATCTTGTAAGTGAATGACTCTGCACAGGATTGTTTGTGACACTTAAGAATTCTTAAGTCTGTTGTGTAGTAATATTTCTGCCTGAAATCCAGACTCATGGTTTACTCTGGTTTATCAGAGTGATAAGAGATTGTGGTTGAAATGAATCTTCATTTTGAGTGACCAATTGTCTGTTTTGTGGGTGCCTCTGTGACAGCAAGTTAACAAAAAAAGATATATAAATGACATAAACAATGTACAGACCAAATATCAGACCTTTAAGTGTGATGTAAGTCTTCCAGTAAACGTTCTAGATATCCCTTCTCTTTTTGAGTATCGTTAGGACAGCCTGTATGACAGAAATCTCCTTCTCTTGATCACATCACCATTTTGTTATCCAATGAAGTCAATTATTAGTAACACCACTGTTAAGAGTTGCCGAAGTGGGAATAGGACTCGATATTTTAAAACCATTATGTTAATTGAACAGGAGCATTTACCTTTTGCTGCATTTGTTGAGCTTTCCCACCTGTATGTGGCACATAGCTTTCATCAGCTTCAGTGATCCACCCTCACAACCATGACTCAAAGTATTCATTTACCCAAAACAAAGATCATCAGCCAGAAACTGATTGTCAAAATGACTGTTCCTCTCTAGCAGCAGGAAGCTATCGGATAGTTGTGAATTTTCAGGTGGCTCCATGCAGTGACAGTGGCTATATTAATTTAATCTCGGCTCTGATTAACTTATTTTCTCCTTCCCTTTTGAATCTTAATTGAAACTCTTAACTTACTGATACCTAAAAACAAAGAGAAAAATAATAACAAGTCCAAAAATCAAGGGAAACACTGGCAGAACTTCTGCATACTTATACTTAATCCTCCCTCTTTGGAGGGATGCAAAGTCCTTGTTGAGTAGCTGACCTCTATGTTAACTATATTTTTTAAAACCTATTTTCAAGATACACAGAAAGTAGTTATTTGCTCTTTTTATTACAGACGGAAAGGGTGCAAGCTGTAGGTCATGCCAGAGATTATAGCTGATCTGCCATACTCTGCCAGGCTGGCCACATTTAAGACATGAAAGAAGTTAGCAAGTACAAGAGCTGTTTGTAACTACACCAGACTTCACAGTTTTATCAGCTTTTGGAACTCTAAGCGGTTCCATTTAAAGAAATATCCAGTTTCCAAAAAAACTTCTAGGAGATTTCTTTGTTTAGTTTGTTATTACTTTTCTTTTGTAAATACAGAACCATCGGTATTTAAAGGCCTAACTCATTCCTATTTTCACTGGAATGGGTCTATGCATCTGCCGTATACTGGGGCTTTTGACACAGATGTTTTAATTTAGTTTTTTTAGTGTATGTGGGGATATTTACTTCAATTACTCAAGGAACCAGACAACCTCTAGCTTCTGTTTCTTGATAACTTAAATTTCTTACTGAAGATAACTGTATTTTTTGCACAATAAATTTAGAAAAAGCACAAAACCCAATCATTCAGGTACTTCAGATAGGATTATTTCTCTATTTTATTCTATGAACAGAGATATAGAACAGTAGAAGTTTCTCCTTATGGAAAGATATGGATGGGACTTAGAAACCCATATTGCTTAACTTGTTGATCTCAATGAACTGGCTGAGGAAAATGAAACTAAGCATTTACCGTTACTGTTCTGTGTTGCAGAGCAATATATAAAAGACAGGCAGTCTTTCTGAATGCACGCTCTGGGATCTGAAACTTGAAGATCATGAAGATCCTGTGGCACAAATGGGAGAACAGGGTGGAAATGACTTTTTAGCAAACATTCTCAGTTCTGGAACTCCCCTCATTTTATTCTCTTGGAAGCAGAAACTACTAGTTTTTTTTAGATTTTGAAACCGGAATCAGAGGACAGGAAGAAACACACAGCTAGTCTGTTTTTCATCAAATGAACGACTAACAGAACACCATGCCCTTGACAGATGAGGCAACCAGACCTTAACGTCCTCATCAGACTCAAACTGGAAGACATTGCTCACGAGTGGGACAAAGTATGATGATGGACCATATTGATCAGGATGTCCACTGCCATTCAAGAAAGAAAATTTGGAGGTGTTTTAGAGTTTCAATAGCACTCATTTCTAATACCCAAGCACTAAACATCTCGGCAGACAGGCTAACTCTCTGTGGGACTGTAGGGAATCCTTCACTCCTGTCTCCTTACCAAAAACTGTCTCTGAAAAAGAAAAAAAGGACTCAACCAAATAACATCTACCTCTCTGAGAGCAGCTCAGACAAGGACTGATTTAGATTATTTACAAAAAATTCAACATTAGCTTTTGTCTTTGGTAGTAAAACAAAAGCATTTTTATGAAACTTGTAATGAGGAAACAGACACAGATGTCACATTTGTCTCTCAGGGTCCCTTCCTGCTTTCAGTTATGGTGGGAGTAATTTTATAAACCAGTGAAATTAAGTCCCTGCTGTATCGAACTAAAGAACATAGGCAGCAATAAGGTATTTCATAACTGCAAGCAGATATACTTCTTATAGTTCACAGGTGAACTAGATCCTATCCTATATACCCACTGAATTCTTAAACAAAAGCTGTGGTGCTTCAAAAGAAGTAGCATTGCTCTGTAACACCAATACATGGATTATAATGAAGGGAAAAGACTATTTTCAACAGTTACTAATGACATGTTCATGTGACCAATATTTGGTTTTGTCACAGTTCTAATCTGATACTTCAATAACTGAGAATGTTACCTATATTTCTGTGGAAAGATAAAATACCATGCATGTGTGAAAAAAGAGCTTTATTATTCTGGATAGTTTATTTGTACTGTTCCTCAGCTCTGCTCTTCGGCAGTCTGACTCAGTGTCAGCAACCCCAAGGGTACTTGTGCATATTTCTCTTTCATATTTTTTGCCTATGTCTGGTAATTCTGCAACTCAAATTTTCTTTTTACAAGGAAAATACCACTCCCAGGCATGCCACAAATATCATGCCCTGGAATTGTACCTTTGTGTACTGATAAACGAAGGCTGGCCCCTGCTGAATGGCCAGTTCTGAAACCCATGTACAGTGAATTTCGCATATCCTGACCCTGAGGGTCTTTAATATTTCATCACCGTTTTCCATTAACATAGAATTCCAACTGCAGAGCTGCCCAGGGGAAATGAACACCCAGAATTCATGTTTTCAGGGCATTTTAAATCCTTCTGATAGCTTTGAAAACCTTGGCCTTTGCAGTTCCCATTTCTTTATACTTACCAAACATTAAAGAAGAAATTTGTGTCTAAGTAAAAGTGAGTGGAAATTTTCCTGTTGATTTCAGTGGTATCAAGATTTAGCTCAGTAAATTCAAATTTAATGAAACACTGTCTGATTTTGACCATAGGGTTCTAACCGTGGTGCAGCATTTCCTACAGACACACAGACTGATCAAGGTAGTAAGAGCTCTGCCAGGGGTCTGTTCTTTGAGCTCTGCTAACTCAGACAGCTGTCCTGTTATCTGAACACTTATGTCGTGCTCAAGTCCATCTTTATATGCTTTCCAGAGAGGGGTCTGAACTAAGCATTTCACTTGGACAGAGATACCTTCCATGGACGTGGAAATGGACCAAGTATTCTGGATCCCACTACAAATTTGGATGCCTTCTTCTATAAATACTGAAAGACATGAAAATTTGCATATCTTTGCATACATATCTTCATGCATATACTTTAAAGAGATATGAAATACAGAAAACTCTGCAAATGTTAAAATAATCATTATGCTTTATAAAGGCTTAGGGCTATGCAATTGTTCTTTGTGACAAACTCTAAGCTGCAAAGGTTTTGGCAAAACTCTGTTTATTTGGTTGCTAAATGCTTTAAAGATGCTGCGACCACTAATGCACATTCGTGCTAGAGTCAGAAGCACTGTGCCTCCTGATGCATGTGTGTAAACCATGACAGGGAATGATGGACAGAAGATGTTCCTGATGCTCCTGAGTCAGGCACCCTGAACTTTCAGTCTTCATCCCTACATCGGCAGAGACTTACTTAATAATCGGCAAAAGCCTTGATTAGGAGCAATGATCACCCATATATGCTCTCCCAATTATTCTCTGCCTCCATGGTGATATTACGTGGTCAGGCTCAGGTGCTCAGGGTAAGCAGGCTGGCTGATGCACTTTGTAATCCAAGTGTTCCATCCCAAAAGAAAAACTGAGATACAGTTTCATTGCCGGAAAATTCAGCCTTACATCCTAACTATATAGTGATAGGAGCAGACATGGTTTCACACATTGCCTGTTGATTTTCTAGACCAACAATTTGACAATTCAGATTTTTGCATAGAAATTACTGTTAATTGAGGACAACTGCAGAAGATATTTCACTGGATCTCTTCCTTATGATTACTACCAGGCTGACGTTTTTTTCTCCATAATGAACTAGGAGACAAAACCATAAACTTTAGCATAATGAGGAAACAAATCTCAACTTGATTTTTGTGTGTCTTAAAAAAATCAGCAATTGCAAATAATCTGTACTTCAGAACCTGTCAATTTACTTGGTATAATATTTATAGTACTAACAAGATATAGACATGGTTTTGAATTTACACTTAAAAAGTAACAAGCTAAGAGCTTCTGAAATCATGAGAAATGACTGAACCAGTTTAAACAAACTAAGCACACCTTTGAGACAGTCCAGCTGAAACTTTCCATTAAAACGTCTGGGAATACTCAGCACCTGGCAATTTCCAGCCAAATTGCCAGAACGAATTAGCAGCTGTGCTTTCACTGTGCATCTCAAACACATAAAATCTGTACAAAAACAGGCACTAAGAAAACAAGTAAAAACAACATTAAGAATTGCATGGTGCAAAAAAAACCTTTAAAGCAAAGAATTCCTGCTATTTTGTGAGTAGAAAATTCAGAAAATCAGAGGTTTTAACTAACTGAATGTGATGTATGGGAAAAAATAATCCAGCAAAGCAATACAGGGAAAATGTTTAGTACAGTTATCTTCCACTTTCTGCTTTCCTATATGAAGAAGAATGAGCATGGGGAAAGAGGGCTTTGGAAGACAATGCATCAACCATGTGGAGATAAAAGACCCACAGGAACAGCCTTTAGGTCAATTTATCATAAGTGTCTTGCACAATCTATGAAACACAGAGGTAAACATTTCTTGTGGCAAAACTGTCAGAGCCAAAGAAGTACCAGCACCAAAGCTCACCGGGTCTAAAACAAAGGCAGCTTTAAGCTTAGCATGGATTGAATCACTGTCAGAAATATCCCATCTTGAACAAAATTTCTAGTTAGGGATTTGAATGGATAAGTTAGCTGTCATTACTTTACTTCCACAATTAGATAAGATAGTTTTATCCCTAGTTTCCTGTTTTGGAAAGTGCCCATTCCTCATCCCCTCTTGGCACTCACTGAATAGATTCACGGTCTGTCATGTGAAACATATTCCCATTGCAGCTTTCTTTAATATTGTGCATCTAGATCACCATAAACAATTGCAGACATTATTCGTGTTATTTTACCAGTTTCAATATTGGTTTATATGGGCCAGATGACATTTAACAAAGTCACTTGTAATTTAAAACACGTGAAGATATTGTCATTCAGCAGAAACTTGTTTATCCTCTACATTAAAGAAGAGGCTGAGTAAACTACAAGTATATCTTCCATCATATAATCTGGGACAATTCAGCAAGGATTTGGACACTATGTCCCAAAACATGTGAAGATCTTATTCTTACCCTTTAGGAGTGGAGATTAAGACAGAGGTATCTCTCTCAGAAGCGTTACTAGAAATAATGTGTAGGGAACAAAAAATGAAAAAGTAATGCCTCTAAGAAAGCATTATGATTATGATTATGATTAACCTGCAGTTTAATGAAATGAGAAGCAAAGTCTCTCAAAAGTTTGCCATGTCAAACTCTAAAGAAAGAAGTTTTCTATTGCAGCAGTGAAATGAAACACCTTTCCTCTACGGGTTCCATTTAGCACTACGAGTACAGTCTTCACACAGCAATGAAAGTGAAGAGAGTGGTTTGAACATGGACACAAGGTAAATGTGCTAGAACAGTCATCTCCCGACAAGTTTGTCTCATGTTTTTAATGCCACCATAATGACAATAAAAAGCTGGGATTATAAAAACTAACCTATTTCCTGAACAGTTCATGAACAAAAGATACATCAGCTGCTCTGAAATATATTTGATGAATAGAACAATGCCCTTCAGCATTCCAAAGGTTAAAAGTACAATTTAAGCAAGTACAAACTAATTGTCTTGTTAGAATGACAGCTAAGGTTTTTGAGTTTTTTAAAATCTTTGTAGAGATAAAAAGATTTCAAACTCCCGTCATAGTTTTCTGCATTAGCCCCCCAGCTTTTCCCCTGAAATACTGATAATAAATTGCAGTACTTGGGGGTCCCAGAAGAATTAAATGGAAAGTAAAACATAGAGTACTATTTGCCTTCTTTAGAGCATCATCTTACAGAGACATAGCAATATATCTGCAGAATCAGATCCACTTTGGTAAAGTTTCACCATGTGGATATATCTGTTGCTCTGGGCTAGCACTGTGCATATCACTCTTGAAGGGCAAATTCATCTCCTTGTATTTGCTTTTAAAAATATTTCCAGTCAAATGCTCTCACGTGGACTGCCAAGTTCTCTACTAGCAAGGGAGAAGGAAGGCACACCAATATTATACTGGCCTCCAAGGGAACAAATAATAGGTAAACCCACTGCTGGCTACAGTAAGGCTGGCCAATGCCAAAACTCTACCTGTGATCACAATTTTAATTTCACTCTTCCTACAGTGTGGAATGTCACTCTGCTGCACAAATGATACCGCTGAAGCCAGAGAAGTCTCAGCAGTAAGGTAGGCATGAACAAGAGCAAATGGATTTGAATCTAATCCAACAGCTCCATGAACCATTTACAAACTTTTGGGTAGAGTTTTTGTCGTGTTTTTTTATTTGCTTTTGTTTGCTTAGTCAAAGAAGTGACAAATTACTAATTTGCATAGCTGCTCCTATATAACAGGCATGGTATTTTAGTTAACCTCACAAAAGGCACCGTCTGGCCTGAAGCAACAATTTGTTTCCTCGCAAGCATTATGAGAAGAATTGAGAGCAAATCCTAATTAATACACAAGGCAAGTTCAATTTCAGAACGACTTCTCAAGACATTATCAGATATTAATTTAAAGTAAGGATGGCACACTTGGTGCACTTGCTTGAATATCAATAACCCATGATGTTTTTTCCAATTCAAAAGCACTATACAGAAGTGCTGTTAACTAAACATTAGGAAGGAGTTTTACTAAAATTTTTGTATAGGATTATTTCCTGGGGGATTTTAATGTCATCCAATAGGAGATGCTACAAGGAGAATCCTATCTTAATGTGTTATCTTTTATGTTACTTTTGTTTCAAATCAGTAAGTTTTTAGGTCTCAAAACGATAGGCTCATTCACTATTTCAAAGGCAGGTATCAGTGGAGAATTTTTTCACAAGTGGGTCCTGGTGCACAGCCTTGGACTGACACCACTGTTGTGAGCAAAACTGCCTTAATTTGGGCAGGTTTTGCTTGATTTTATTTCTTGTAAATTAATACAAATACCTAATCACTGACTCAGGTACTGAGACAAAAGAAATAAACAATCCAACTTATGGCATACGGAAGACTGGGTGAAACACTAAAACTCTGCACTCTATTCCAAAATGCCACAAAAGGTCTCTGCTTGCCTCAGTGCATGACTCTCATGCCATGGAATGTTGCTTCTTGAGAAGAGGCAAACAGCAGCACTGTTTGGGACTTGCCTGAAACAAGGATTTGAGGAAAAAAAAGGGCACTGCAGAATGCCTGACCAGGAGGCTGTTATCAGTTTGCTTTCCTTTCCTGGCATCTCCAGAGTATTTGAAGATAATTGCCTTATGTTAATGTTAATGCAAGTATCCGTAGCACCATATGATAACTCAGGCTGGAAAGGGACCTCAGGAGGATTCTGGTCCCACCCAAGGTCAGATACAGGGTTTACCAGGTTGCTAATGGTACACTAAGTGCTTTCCATAGTCAAATCAGTATTGCAAAATAAGCTGGTAACCAGCTAGTTGGCACTTTGTAACTTTTTGAATGCTTATTTTATTAAGGAATGCCAAGAAATCAAGTAGCAATAAGTGAACAGCAAGATGAGAGGATTGCAATGTCACAGCATACTGAAGAATGAATGGTTTGGGTAATGTTACTCACACCTTGCACTGCTCCTGCCATCCTTAAACAGTAACTGCTAAAACTATCATTTCACTCTCATCTTTGTCTTAATTCACTTTTTTAAAAAGCACGCCAAACACAGAGATCTAATGCAAATGTCCATGCAGCACTTTACCTTCTTAGTCAGTGGTTTTATTAGCTACACTCATATATTATACATTAGTCAGCACTGTGTGCTAATAGGCTTTTCCCTAAACTCATACCTGCTATTTATTTCAGGATTCTTTCTAATAATTTTCAAAATGACATTAATATTCTAACTGCTGCACAGTTCTATTATTTTAAGTGCGATTTTAATCTTAATCTTGGGGGCAGTCTTCAGAAGACAAAATCTTTTACAAGGTTTCACTAACAAATGATATGGAACATAGTTTTGTTTCTTATTACACACTTTTAGAATGTTGGCACTTACTCTACAGTTCACACTGAACCTTTTTACCTCAAAGAAATCAAAACTTTAGTATCATATATTTGTCATACCTCTCCATCACATTATTTCATAATTTCTCTTGATTCTAAGGAGAATGCCCCTTTGAGAAACAAGTGAGGTTTCTGTAGGATATAAGATATTTCAACTAAGTTCGCTCTCAATAAAGTAAAATGGGATGGTGAAATTCAGGCTGACGAACACTGAAGAAAACTGTTTAAGTTGGCTGCTGAAGTCATTTCAAGCTATTGCTAATTTTATTTTTTCTTGCCTTCAAAAATCAGGATCAGCCCATCTAACGACGTGGGAGTACTTCACAGGAACACAGATCAAATGACAGTCTGCTTTGAACATCTGTTCTTTGGTAAGTCTCAGAGAGATGCCCTAAAGCCGGTGACTTGAGTTTTACATGATTTCCAAAACTTTGTGTGATGGCTCATGCATTGTTTATATAGCATAGGAGTGATATCACCCCTTAGTTACTGATCCAAAATCTGATCAGCATATAAGAAATAGAATGCACTCACTGTAAGCTTTTATTGCTACTTTCTTAGCTGTATGAAACCATTATATCTTTCTGAATTTCACAGTCAGGTTGTTACATCCCTGTGTGTTATTTCCTGGTTAATGTTTACAAAGGAAAACACACAAGACCCACTCTGAAACATCATCAAAATTTTGTCAAAACTAAATAGTTTCTTCTTTATGAGAAAAGACAGCAAATCTGCAGAGGAGGAGGGTGACAATTCAGTATGATTTGAAATGAACGATGTTAACTTGTACTATATCAAAATAAAAATAGAAAGATGAAGAGCTTAATCTGAAACGCCAAAGAAAACCTTGTAAATGATGAAACATTAGATATTATAAAGCATTTTCTTCTTCATAGGTATCTGTACAAAGTAACATTTTTTCAAAATTTGACATTTTTTCTTAAAGAAAAAGTCATAAATATAAAGTCATATTCTTCGCTAGTAAGATTAATAGGACTATAGTGATATTCAGGTAGCTGGATGGTCTCCCTTCAACTTCAGGCATTTCACTGGGACTGTGAGACCAGAGCAGCTGGTTTTTGGTTTTTTTCCAGGAATAGATCAGGTTTCTGAGAACATTCCTCTGAGCTGAGTGCAGTGAGGTGTCTCGGTTAAACCACGGCAACACACTCACTGAAGCTCTCAAAAGAAAAACCCCATATGCACTGACATATGTAACATTTTCCCATTTCAGTCAACTTCCATCAAGGTCTGTTTGGGAGAACATGATTTTTCATTTGGTCCTGCAATCTCTCCCTTATGAGCAGGTGCTGCAGAGCTGACCATCAGCAGAACAAACTCCCAAGGCCACAGAAATGGCCACAAAAATTCCTGTGCCATCCATAGCATCACAGTCTGAGGTAGCCTCGATTTCTCCCAATTTTCCTTATGTTTTACTAACAAAGGAAATAGGAGTTTCTGCCAGTGGTGACATTAATCTTGCTCATCCTTCCCCTCCGTCAGCCTGCTATGATACCACACTGCTGCAGAGGATCATCTGGAAAATACAATGTACACTGTGGTTGTCATAGAATCATAGAATCACCAGGTTGGAAAGGACCCACTGGATCATCGAGTCCAACCATTCTTAACACTCCCTTAAACCATGTCCCTAAGCACTTCATCCACCTGTTCCTTAAACACCTCCAGGGAAGGTGACTCAACAACCTCCCTGGGCAGCTGTTCCAGTGCCCAATGACTCTTTCTGTGAAGAATTTTTTTTCTGATATCCAGCTTGAACCTCCCCTGGCAGAGCTTGAGGCCATTCCCCCTTGTCCTGTCTTCAGTCACTTGGGAGAAGAGCCCAGCTCCCTCCTCTCCACAACCTCCTTTCAGGTAGTTGTGGAGAGCAATAAGGTCTCCCCTCAGCCTCCTCTTCTCCAGGCTAAACTACCCCAGCTCTCTCAGCCACTCCTTGTAAGACTTGTTCTCCAGCCCCCTCACCAGCTTTGTTGCTCTTCTCTGCAAACGCTCCGGAGCCTCAACATCTTTCTTGTGGTGAGAGGCCAGAACTGAACACAGTCCTCAAGGTGGAGAGATTGGTGGGAAACATCTGATGGTTCCCCTACATGGGCATATAAAGCCTTGTTTGTCTGAGACCAGAGGGAAACAAAAACCATGATAGTAAAAAGCATGCACAAGGAGATAAAGGCTGAAGTCCCATTCTCCTTGGAAAAAAAAATGCATTTCCTCTAAAGCATCCTTAAAGGTGAGAGGTATTTATACACTCAGTGATTTGTCAACCAGATTCAAAATGTCATCTAGAATTGCATTACCCCATACACAAAAATAATGTTCTGAAATAAGCCACTGTCATGATATAGTACACATATGTGTATTCTGCCTCCTATTTCTACAGGAGACAAATTTCATGACAGTTATTTTCTGGTTTACCCATAGGAAACCTGATATGAAAGTGTCCTTCCTCCTCATTTTTCCTCTTGGAAGGAGGTGACTTATAGCATAACATGGTCTCATTGGAATAATAACCTTGTTATCAAGAAGCAGACAACGATATAATCCATTCTAAATTGATCTTTCACTGATTTGAAGGATGAGGATGCCTGCCCTCTGCTTCTCTGAAAATATCACTAGGCGTTCCTGTGTGATTTTGTCTATGCAGTGTTTGGTAACTGTGTATGTTTTCTTCCCCCTTGAAAGAAATGCAGGTCATCAAAATGATGTAAGAGATGCAAACAAACAAAATACAAGGCTGAGTCACTAATACAAGATGTGTGCTCACAGTCCTCAAGATTTGGGGCCATATGTGTCACATGCAAAGGGGAACATTGAAGTGAAAGGAAGTGCAATGCCAGAAAATAAAGACCTGACTTTTGTTTTAGCTTCAATTTATGTTTTGAAAATGGAAACCGCAGATGCTCCCCTTTAAAGTGCAATCATGCTGTAACTCTCCTACTGACCTCTGCATGGAGGTGCTGAGAAATTCCATGCTTGAAAAGGATGTAATTAGTAATCATGGTTAAGAATCATACAATAATAAGTACTTAAGAAAAGCACTTGTCCTTGAGAGCTTTCAGTTACAGACCAGAAAGAGATTAGAGTAAAAATTATCCAGATCAGTAATATATCGTATAATTTACGCTACTTTGGAACAGAAATGGGATCTACTTTCATGTCCTAGGTTCTAATTGTAATTTCACTGCCAGAAAAGGCAAGAGCAAAAGATAAGAGTAACACTGGAGAATATTCTGGGCCAAGAAGTAAATGAACATATATCAATTGATAAACAAGTTTTTGAGAAAACATCTAAAATAAAGATATCATTTCAGTGGTAGTTCTATCAGAACTTCTTTGCCACTGCAAGGTTATTCCAGTTAGTTAACAGTATATCTCCAGGTGTTATGAAGTTTCCTTCTAAATACTCCTACCCACAAGTCTTGTTCATTTGCCTGGCTCTTGTGCTAGCAGGCACTGCTACAACTCTGGCTCAGCAAAGTGAATATTCACTAAACCAAATTTCCAACAGAGATTATCAACTCTGATTTTTGTTAACTCCTACCTGTCTCCTTCGGTCCTTATGCTGCCTTCTTATAGCTTGAGTTGCTCACTGACTTCTGTTATTTCTCTGTGGCTCTATTCTGCCTACTTTGTTTACTTTCAGTGACTCCCAAGCCTTTCTGGAACTGCTCTTTTATTGTTTTATGCCATACGCTATTGCTCCTTAGAAGACTTAGAATATTTTCTGAGCAACTAATAAAGGCATAGAGTTGTCCATCTTCATATGCCCACTTTCTCAAGATGTCTTTTAATATAATACTGTAAGGCAAAAGTCAGAGAAATTCAGGAAAGGAATTATTCATTAACACCGTTAGAGGTGTGAATCTACCCTATTTCATTTTACAAGCATATTCTGAAAGCACAGACTATCAGAGTCACTGGGTTTCAGTGCACTTTCTCTACAAAGATTTTCCTTTGTGTAGTCATCTTTGGAGTTAATGCACTCTGCAGACCATGGCCCAGGTGCTCACCCAAGTGACACACTCAGCACTGCCCGGCACATTCAAAATCCACAGACTGACAGGAGTTTGGGGCACTTCATGTCTGCAGACATTTCTGAAGTGACTGTCTCATGAACTTTCCTGAAACTTTTTAATAAAACAGCCAGAATATTCTCATGATTAAGCCAGATGCCACTTCCAGAACGTTTCCAAGTCAGAGACTGGTTTTATAGCGGGCACTCACGCTGTGTTCCCAACATCATTCTCTCTCGTTCAGGATGTATGTCCAGAAACTCATTGCTTGCTTTTAACCTAAATGCATTTTTCTTCTTCACCATTTTCCAAGTCTGCAAATCTGTTCATTTCCTTATACAATTTATTGCCTTCCTTGAACACTGCATTGTTTACCATCTCTCAGTATTATTGCTGGTTTCAGACCTCATTTTAACACTTCACCTCCCTCTCAGAGCTTCAGAATCACTGCAGCTAAAACACAGAACCACCGTCTTCACCCACCTCACACTTCAGTCATCTTGTTTCAGAGGTGATACTCCCTCCTAAGCAATTGTCTAATTCCACAGCTGAAAACAGGCTCCCAGTACTAAGAATCATAGGGATTCACATTTGCTACCCTTTAATCCCTCTTGAAAGAAAAAGAAAAAAAGGATTTCACCTTATTGACTTTATTGGTGATATCATATACCTTCAACTGTAAACATAAATTGCCCAAGAAAACAGAATATTTGTTTCATTCTCTCTGATGAAAGATGCTGCATGTTCCATGAGATGAACTGTACTTCACTTCAAAGGCTGTCACGTGTGCCTTTCTCCTTCTTTGACAGCACAGGCTATTTCACAGGTAACACTTGATGCCCATCACTGCCAGTTAGGAATCATTTTCCTTGCATTTATTTTTATATGGATGCAACTAACAGAATCAAGCATGTTAGCAGGATCTGTGGATATACAGTTGATCAAAACCTACTTATTCATTTTTCTATTTGGTTTATTCTTTACATGTTATTACTTGATTTTTGGGGAGGCGGAAAGAGGACACAGAGAAGGGAAGACAAAAGAACTTCCTGACCAAATTCATACCATCTTTTATGCCTACTGTAAAAACCAAAAGTTACTTATGTCATCTAAGAGTGCAATTATGAACCATTAAATTATAATTGATCTGTCGTGATTTTCATCAGCTGAGAGTTTTAACCTTAATAACCTCGATAATACAAACTTCAGGGACTACAAACTTTCCCAGCCAGAACCCACACACAATCTTTCTTACCTCCATGTCATAAATAGTGTTACAGTTTTGTCCTTCCTCCTATCCTTATAAAATAAATTGCTTCCAATTCATTCATTGCCTGCCAACAGCAGCTTGGTAGTGCATTTTTGCTTCAGTCAGGCAAGGTGGGCACACACGCAGACCAGATTCAGCACAACAAGAGAGTAATCGATGGGATATACACAGTGTAGAAGGAGACACCTAAAGTAATAGATGTGAAACGTGGGTCCTAATCCTGCAAAGATCTGCAGGACTGTACACACAGCAAAGAAATGTCAGACAGACCCTTACCCTGCCCTGGGCAGCAACTGAACAAGAGGAAATTTATGTTTAGGGGCTCACCTGCTCGTGCCTGTGTTCAGTCGATTGATACAAGGCTCTGTTCACCAATGGAAGAGTGAAATCAATTTCATATAAATTGGAACATACACACAAAAATCTTATCACTGCCTGAAGATATATTTCCATTAGTATGTTCTCTGTTTTCTTCAATCAGCTTAGTATTTATGGGGTGGCTGAAAAAGAATCCTATACATTATTTATTAACATTGATTTTAAGCAAGTCATTCCATTCATAACCATGAATTACCTAAGAAAACATAGTGTTTATCTCATTTTTTTTCTTTCTAAAGAAAATTAAGTATTTAATTATTAAAGGTTGAATTACTGTTGGATTCAGTAAAAAGGTTCTCAAAAATAACAATTGTAGACTTACAAAATGTCATTAATAATTCCAGTGTTCACTGCATTTCTTAATTTAAGGAAGTACTAGTGCTGATTTAGAAAAAAATTTGCATCTGTAACAAAAAAATAAAATAGGCCTCTGTTCCAGTATTTTCTGAATTTACATTTGAAAAAGACTTATTTTGACCAGAGGCCTTTATCTTCTGTCTAGACCAGTTCTGCTCTGCTGACCGCTCATTATGGTAACAGGCTGCAATGAAAAATCCCGTGGAGGATGCAGATCAATTACTCAATGACATTCACTTACTGATATTGATTAGGCCATGCGTTGTTTGACTTCCTCTTTGATTCCCTCTGTCATGAGGAAATGGTTACATCCTTCTTGTAGGAAAGCAGAATTCATGAAAATGAAATTACTTTGAGGTTTATAAAAACCCTATCTAACTTGAATGGAAAATGACCAATTAAATAAGTTAAAGAGCAAAACCCAATAAAACAACACAGGCTCAGATCTTTGCTCTGATCATTCGACTCCATGCTGGGATGATTTTGCATATTATCACACAAGCTAATAACCAGATCAAGAGCATCCAGGAATGCAACTCTGCCAAAGTACTAGATTTCAAGCATTTTGTAGTTAATAGTTTCACCCTTCAATCTCTCACAAATCCACATACCCCCAATTTCAATTTCCTGGATTTTTGGTCAACTACTATTTTTGGTTATTCTTACCCTGCAATATTTGCTATCTCCTGATAATAAGTCTCTTTGACATAGCCAAGAGTATACATAGCAGTTCTGCTAACACATTCTTCTGATGAATCTGTTGCTTTATTGGTCCTTAAAATGTCAGCTTTTTCATTACTGTGATATTTTGTATTCCATTAAAAACCTTACAACTAACTATTAATTTTTTATGGGTTATCAGTTACAATCCATTTATATCCAGGCAAAGTGCAACAGTTTATAAAATTATGTGTTGTGTGTTATGTGACTGATGAGATGCTGTAACTTATTAAGCAAAAAAATATTTGCCTTGTGAAATTACTCTTATAGCAGAGGAATTCTTATGGTCAGGCCACAGCCTGACTGCCTACATCTGCATTTCTGCTTGTTTTTATTGCTCTGGCTAAGGTAGTGATCAACAAGGAGATGTAGCCTGCCAGAAACAAGCTGCCTTGCAGTCTTAGCACCTCTGCTGATTTCCCAAGCCAAGACAACTAGGAGGACACACAGGGACCAGAAGCACTTCTAAGCCCCCATGGTGACCCATATGCATTTTCCTTCATATTGTACATCACTACTTCACAAACATTATTGGAGCCAAGAGAAGTTCTTAGATGTAGCCCTGCTCTGCCATACTTCTTACATTAAAACCTCTCTCACATGCTGTCACACACCAAGGGAGATAGAATAGGACCCAGAATTGCACTTTAACATTTAGTTTATTACCTAGAATGTTACAATTCTAAGTCAAGAGTATAAGCTTAAGTCTAGACCAACATTAGCATCCTACAAGGGTTTGTGAGGGACTATATGACCTGTCTGGAGTTCAGTGATAAAGTTTTCGTAGATGCTTCCACAAGGTTGCTGCAGGTGAAGTTTTTGCAGATACTCTAGTGCTTGGAGGGATTGGATCCATGATGTTATGTTGACGTTGGTGAGGGTCTCAGAGCAGCTGAGAGGGGGCTCCAATGATGACCTACTCCTCTCATTCTCTTCTGGTCCCTTCTGGAGCGATAACATCTGGGGTATGAGTCAGCCCCGCTCCTTATCTTCTTAACCTTTGGTCAGTGGCACCACTGGTAAGGAACACGGTGGGTTGTTTCATCGCCCCTGCCAGTGCAACCCCCACCAATGTGTAGGGATCTGAAAAACTTCAGCGTCATACATCAAGCCATTTCCAATACACAAAATTCACAGTTTCCACATCCAAGTACAACATGTATTGGTTTCTATTCATACATCTTAATATTTCTGTTTTCAGGATCACCTCTGATTCTTTGTTCTGTGGCTATGGTGGAACTCTGCACACCTGTGTTCATATGCGGGATGGGGTGACCAGGGGCCAGTTGGGTCATCCTGATAGGCAAACGAGTGGCAGACACATAATGGCTAGCTCATTCTCCCCAACCCATCCTTGCTGCACACATGGGTTTTGATGTGGCCGCTGATGTGGAATTGGCCACCAGACCTCTGTCTATCTCCTCTCCATGCCGTGAGTCAGCAAAGAGCCCTTTTCAGCAGCTTCAAGGGGAGTGATATGTCACATGCCTGGAAAATTGCTTTT
Organism: Cuculus canorus; assembly: GCF_017976375.1. Classification (NCBI taxonomy): domain Eukaryota; kingdom Metazoa; phylum Chordata; class Aves; order Cuculiformes; family Cuculidae; genus Cuculus; species Cuculus canorus. Next base: position 8,633,159 of record NC_071407.1, read on the forward strand.
AAACAGCCAGTTTCTGCAACCCAACTTACTCAAAAAATCATAGAATCATAGAAATGCAGTTATTTGCTAAGGTTTACCTGAGCCTGCTCCATTTTCTTGAGCGGCCCTTTTTTACAACATGTTTTCCACGGTGAAGCCCCAAGCTCTGCTGAGCACGTAATACATTCTCTATCAGCACTCATCCCTGTGAATGTCCCTAGCATCTGCTAGCTTCCATCTAAAGCCTCTTCATGAACCTCTTCCTGCCCTTCAGGCTTTGCATGTTCTCAGCACTGTTGGTTCTTTTTTTCCACATTTCTCTTTCAGAAGGAAGCAGTTGTGCCAGGGGCCATCACTGCACCCTTGCTGTCACTGAGATAACCTTCTCGACATCTGAGCAGCCCCACAGAGGGCAAAGACAGCGGCTGTTCTTTGAAGAGTTCACTTTCTTTCTTCTCGTCTCCCACCTTCATCTCCTCCCTTCTCTTTCTTATCCTTTGCCTTATCAAGGAGGTCACAACTTTATGTTCTGCAAAAAAAATACATCTTTATAAAAGCTTTAAGAGTCAATGTACAGTTTATTCTTTACAGCTGTTTCACTATAATATATACCTGCTGAGATTAGCAACAGAGGGACTCAAGAGTGTCAAAGGGAAAGATGTGTTTGTCATCCGACTACATAGCTATCAGGAACTGGCAGAATCATTTTAGTACAGGTAATTCATCTGGAAAGAAAAGACATGTCCTGGTTTTGGAATTGCAGAGGTGCAAAGCAGAAACGACAATTAAAATCCAAAGGCAGACTAAAATACAGAACAAAAATCAGGGATTACTTTGATGTTTCTAATCCAGTGCTAAGGAGTTTCTAATCTGGCTTAAGGATGTTTTTAGAAGGACAGTGTCAAGATCTGATTTCTTAGTGAAGGGAGCACTGAGATGGAAGATGCACACCCATATACTTAAGGGACCCATGGGTGCTCCTGGATTTAATCTAGAAGTGGAAAATATCAAGTAATTTACCAACCTATTTAAGGTGGCCAAACTCACATCACATTGGCTGGTGCCTGTTCTGACTTCTTCTCTGGTCCATTTCACATTTTTGGACTGTCTATGTCTTCATAGATTTCTAATTTGAAAAGTAAGGCTAATTTTTTATTGTATGATCTAAGACTAACAGAAATCTTTCTTCTGAAAAACTTCTTTTGAAGCAAGCCCATAACAATTCCAAGGTCATTAGGTAAACAAGCCTGTCCCTACTGTCTCTGTTAATGATATGCAAATATAAAAAATAGGTGCTTCCATACGTTTGCATCAATAAAATTTCTGATTTATTTTTCTTTCTGTTACTATCCTGTTAACTACTAACACTTCATCATTGCTCCCAAAAGCTATTGCATTGCAATAATCTAAAAATAATTCTCTTCTTAACTAAAGAAGAGAAAAAGAGAACAAAGATAGTAAATTCATATAATTTGCTTTGTTTCCCACCCAGTTTCATCAATCAATGCTATGTATTGCAGACCTGCAATTCTATTGCTCTCATAAAAACCTTTCATGAGTTGGGGAATATATCTTAGAAATTTAGTAGGTTTAGAAAATGGCAGACTTCGCATGTAATTTTTCAAATTTATCAGTAATTCTCTTTTGTTCACAGACAGGGGAAAAAGAGGTAAAAAATACAGTAGAGGTGGAACTCAACTCAAGAAATCATACTCTGTAGATTTGGGCAACGTTTTAATTTGCAGTGACTACACTCATCATCATAAACAAGTAATTTGCAGTCCTATTACAGATCTTGCTGGCCTGGACAACACATATCACAGACATTCTGGTATACGATACCTTAAATGTATGACCTTATTACTCTCTACAACTCCCTGAAAGGAGGTTGTGGAGAGGAGGGAGCTGGGCTCTTCTCCCAAGTGACAGAGGACAGGACAAGGGGGGATGGCCTCAAGCTCCGCCAGGGGAGGTTCAGGTTGGATATCAGAAAAAAATCTTCACAGGAAGAGTAATTGGGCACTGGCAGAGGCTGCCCAGGGAGGTGGTCGAGTCGCCTTCCCTGGAGATGTTTAAAGAACGGGTGGATGAAGTACTTAGGGACATGGTTTAAGGGAGTGTTAGGAATGGTTGGACTCAATGATCCAGTGGGTCCTTTCCAACCTGGTGATTCTATGATTCTATGGTTATTTCCCCACGGAGCAACAAGCGCTCTCTGCCCAGCCAACAGCAGCAGAGAGCTCTGCTCCGCTTCCTGCCACACACGTAGCTGTGCTCTGCTCATCTTTGGGGAATATCTTCCTGCACCACAGAAATGCTCAAGTCTTTGCCCTTGAGGTTAGCTCTGCTTTCCCTCCTTCTTCAGTCTGCATCATTATCTTACCCGCAGAGACCCTTTTTGGACTTTATAAAGCCTGCCAATAGGAAATCAAGTCCTGCGTCTCCTCCCTAGCACCTGCAGCAAGTCTCTTAACAGAGGCAGGACAGCAGCCCTTTCAGCGTCTCCAAGTCACCATATGCCTAAGCAACAACTAGGGTACAACACTCGTTTGAAAAACATAGGATAACCCCAAGGAAAAGTAAATCTGCTCCTCCGCTTCTCTTTTCACAGTAAACTCACATTTAGGTACAATCACCTTGATTAGAGATGTGAAATGCATTTTAACATATGCATTATGTAGTTTTCCATAATTTTAGTTTTAACATAGCTTTAAAGCATAGATGTTTTTTCCCAGATAAGTATGAAGATGCATATAAGTATTTTCATATAATGCAGACAGACACACTTAATAGCACCATAGATATGGGTTACAACATACCTTAAATATCACTAAAAATATAACAGAGCAGTACAGAAGTTGCACTGCTGAAGGATTGCAATGTCTCATGGGAACACTTGAAAGGAGAAACAAGTACAATATTCACACTTGGTATTCACTGCCTGTTCATTACAGATTTCCAGAAATGTGCCTCCACCCCCCGCCTTAATTAAAAAGAAAGCTGAAAGAGTAGGAGGAACAAAAATGTTCTCAACTTCAATGACACTATTGGAAAATAATTATTTCAAAACTGCTTATCTGTTAAAAAGCTGGCAAGCTACCAGGATCTTGATTGCTGTAAGCAATTTTATAACTGCACCACACAGATAAATTTAACAGAGAAATTAATTTCAGTCCCATAATAAGTCTCATCTCATTACCAAAACAACTTCTGTGCTGCAACATAGCTTTGTGCGAAGCAACACTCGTAGAGGATTTTGTGTGCGTACATTTAACAACTACCTAGAAAAAGTCCACCCCAAAATTCTGAATGTCATTTAACACCTCTTCCTATACATAATTTTTCCTAACTATGAAATAGGAAGATAAATATTGTGAAATAAAGAGAAATTCTTCCTAGTTTCACTTGTATTTTGCCCACTAGATTTGAGGAAAGTTACATGACTGCCTGGAGCCATCATTTATTCTCAGTTTGTTAGGAACATGGCCCTGGGAATAGTAACAAGAGTACTGTTCCTTTGAAGAATCATATTGAGTATGCCACCTATCTTACATTTATTTTTTTTCTTCAAGCAATGTAAGGCACCTAAAAGCATGTTAATTATATGTCAGGCTTCTCTGTCCTCAGAAATGCTAACGATATGATTGAGCCATGAAGATGATCTGTGGGTAAAAATAGTGGTCTCATTCTTTTATGCCACCATGTTGCCCTTTTCTGGGACTCATCTTCCCACAGGACATTTCTATCACATCCCTAACTCCTTCAACAAAACTTTGAAAATGTTGAAATATACAACATTTGGACCAAGATCCAAAATTAAAACTTGACAGCAGATTCAGCAACAAGCTCTCGATGCTCTGAGCCAATTTATGGCCACTGTGCTTTGCCAAAAAAAAAAAAAAAAAAAAAAAAAGGAAGGCACAAAACAATAACAGAGTGCATAACAGCTCATAAATCCTGCCACGCTAGCACTCGTGCTTGCAGTTCTCAGATGGCACTGCTTGAGCAGCAGCATTATAAATAGCCTGATTTTTTTTCTTTTACCATTCTTATTGGTGTTCTTGTTATGGCACATCAACCAGGATATAGAAAAATGAGGGCATGATATATCCTGATGAAAATCTTGATATAAATTTTTATCTTTGCTGATGCATAATTTTGCTATACAGCATCAGATGTTTGGAAGCCACAATGGCATTTTCTGCTACTGGCCGTCCCATCCAATAAACGGCAGAGAGAAGATTTACCGGCACAGAAAGCATTTTTTCATGAGGTACTCCTCACACTTTTGGTGATGTAGTTGACCAGGTAAATCAATATCTCTTTACAGAGCACACACTCTGAGCAGTGAGAAAACGACCATTTTCTTCAGTCCAGCACATCCTTGCAGCTGCGACTCCATTTCACTATTTTTTCCTATTTACAGAGTTGTTCTGTTCATCAGTTTTGCTTCCTTGGCATAAACTCATCTACGGAATTATAGAAAGTGTGTGCATTTAATTATAGAAAGTGTGTGCATTTAATACAGCAAATATCTTATTTGTTCTCGAACTTTTCCACCAAAAACAAAGATAAAAATCCTCCACCGAGATTTCTTCGGCTATAATTAAATGCATCTGATTTTCAACCTAAGTTTCCTGACCTATAGACGTTTTTCATTGTTCCTTTTCTTGTTTCCACAGCAACCTTTCCATGTTTCTCATTAAGGATTTTTTTCCCTGTTTTATTATAATGCTAAAAGCAAATAGTGATTTTCTCTGGGTTTTCTTGCTTGGTTGGGTTTCTTTGAGTTTAATGATTTTTAGAAAAAGAAAATGCAGAGATACTTATATATAAGTAATTTAAAACAAAACAAGTAGTCTAGGACAATGTTCATCTCCACCTCTCTTGCAGTGATTAGAAGATCCTACAAAATTTCATTTAAATCAGCAGTACCATTATAAGTCTCTCACTTTGACAGGTTCGACAACACCACAAGCTTGTCGCAGTCCAAGTTGGAAGGAACCTTCTCTGGAACCTGTTTAAACACTTGATACGGGAGCATTAATCAATAACAAAGCAAGGCATCTATTCCACATAAAATTTTTGAGTAAATGCTAAATAGACCTCATAACAGTATCCAGTCATTAATACAACTCACTTGACACCTAAGGAGAAACACTGGGGCATTGTAATTGAAAATTTTGATGGTGACCCACAGAGAGACTGCTCACATCCAGGTGTATGAGATACTATTTTAAAGGGGAAAAAGGAGACTAAAGCAATGATCTAGTGGCCTTTATGCTGTTACTGTCACCCATTTCTTCTCTTTCCTTGTTCTTACTTCCAGTATATTTCATAAAATGCACTAGAAATTACTCTATACGTACTTGCATGTATGCCTAATGTCTGTATGCTACAGCTGCCAGAAGTGCATCAAATAACAGACCCTCTCGTTTAAAACAGAATGGAAAAAACTTATCAGGTTCCGTGCAACAGCTTCCAAAAGACATGAAAATAGACCTTTCCTCCAGTGAAGAGTCCCATGAGGTCAAGGAGAAGTCTGTTTAGGAGCTGTTGTTGTTTTTAAGCCAATCCAGAGGAGCAAGGGTTTACATTTCTTCTTTAAGCAATACACAAGTGCAGACTTCCATTATTTTCCGAGAAATCAACAGATAAAGACAATTTCAGTTAGACTTTATTACAAAAGCTATTGAATTTAAAAGTAATGTTCCAGTTCATTTAAGTGAATATTAAAGACAGGCAGCTTGCACCCCAATTTTTTTCTGCACATTGTTTACACTTAATTGTCTTCAACTCTCGTAAGACATTGTGAGTGGAGAAATGGACTGTTCTAACATTCTGCATTTTGCACACCGTGACTACTGGCTTTCAAAGCTCACCTGAGTAAGACAACGCACCTGAGAAGATTAAGTTCCAGTTACAGCCCAGACCTTTGCTAATAATAGTTTTGCTTCTCTCCCCCACCAAATCCAAATGCAACGTTCAGTTTCATGTCCTAATTTATTTGAAAACATATGCCTGAAGCTTTTCAGAAACATTCTCTTTACAGCCTGTTTTTTTTTTCTGAACAGGTTGTTAATGAGACCTGTTTGGGGTTTTCCTACTGGGTCTGTGACACCTCAAGGTAAAGTAACTTCTCAGTTTCCAGACCTCCTCATGTTTTATGCTGCTTGCATCAAGGGGTACATTTGCTATAGCAGCTGTTCCATATACAATGGTTTTCAAGCTCTTAAAATAGTTACCTGTGAAAACAGAACAAACCTTAAGCTACAACAGTCAAAGGACTATTACTTTCACCAGCTTGGAATATAAAAATCCTTATCTTAGAAAAACACCCTCCCACACTACATGGAACAGAAGTACAACTGAATGAGAAATTTTCTTGAAAGATTTTTCTTTGAAAATGCACCAATTTATGTCAGCACTTTTCCATTGAGGCCTGACCTTACAGAAATGTTACCAATTTAAATAAAAATCTTTCATTGGCAAAGATTTCTTAGCTCCAAATTGAGTTTTCACTCCAAAACAGACAAAAAATTTGTCTACATGCAGTCAGAGCACACATTGACTCCACTATATACCAGGACAGGGAAGTGAGAGCCACACCTTATGCCAGGTGTGATGAGGACCTGACTAGAACAGAGCTTTAGCCTTTTGCAAGAAGTGCTTATGCTTCCAGGAGGAGGTTGAATCAGCTCTGGCTTTCTGGCTCGCAGCAAAACACACATTTTTTCCAAAGGTTCTCAGGAAGATTTTCTCTTTAACACCTTTGAGGTTTGGCTTGGTCTGCTCCCTGCTCACTTCCACAGCTTCTCAGTTTCTTCACACAAGCCACAAATTCTCAGAAGGTTGCTACAAGCCCTTCCTTCCTCAACTACTGCCGCCTTCTGCTCAATGCACACTGAAAGATGCCTCCTTTAGCAGGGACTGCATCCTAAAACTTCTCAAGGGGCAGCCTAGTATTTAGATGAAGGAAAAGAATATGTGTTTCTATGCAACTTTAAGCACTGGAGCACGTAAGAAGCACTGTGACACCACCTGGCAAAGCAAGGGAAATAAAATCTGGCAGCATATCCCGTGTAAAGTCTATTACACAGCAACTAGAGACACACTGACCCAAGAACACAACACACGAAAGTCCTACAAGATGCCAAATCGGCTTTACTTCAGCAGATTTAGACAATCCCCAGCTACAATGCTCCTCAATAGAACAAAAGCAGATCTGGCTATTCAGCAAGCCATTACTATTTTGTCAAGGAAGTTTCATTCTAGTGTTAGTATCTCCTAGAGCTTAGGAGATGTGCAAGAACTTAAGTTTCCCTCTTCAACACTACAGTAGGTGTTTTGGGTCGCTGTCTGATCTTCAAAGTCATGGAGAGTCTGTGGAGCTGGAACTTTTTGTTTGGGAAGATCCACAAGTTGAAATACTTGTGCAACTTTTTTAAATTTTCTTGAAATTATATGTGGAAGAAAAGTTATTTTTGTATGATACTTCATAAATATCCATCTCCGTAACATTAATACCTGTTTAAACAATTTTCAGTCTAACTTTAAAACCCATCTGCTGTTGAAAACGGATTACTATGCTTCATCTGAGCTATGAATAAATCTTATAAAAACTATGGCCTTGTCCATCTAAAATAAGGTACACTTGGACATTTTACGCTTAATTGCTTGTTAACATCTTTTTCCACATAAGTTAATTTTAAAGAATTGTCTTGATTGAACTTGTACTGCTGCTTTATTCAGCCCACAGACTACAGCAGAGAAACGCTAGTGGTTTATTTCAACTGTAACTTGCAAATTTGGGCATTAACTGAAAAAAAATGTAACTTTCATCATGAGAGGAAAGCAGATACATAGGCTGCTAAAGGCAAACCAGGCACCAAAATCTTAATACAATCATTTCCTTCCAAGCTGTCAATTCATTCCAAGAAAAGTAGTAAAATAATCATAGAATCATAGAATCACTAGGTTGGGAAGGACCCACTGCATCATCTAGTCCAACCAATGATGCTAACTAATGGCCACTTATTATAGCCCTGTTTAACAATCACATAAAAATGAATGACTAGAGAGGCTTTGATCTCTACTACTTTCGTGAACAGACTGCATCAGAGACTCCACGTCAATCCCACCAAACTTCTGGTGTGCCCTCAGGTCAACACTTTGTACATCCTTCTTTATTCTACATTTTTTACTGTGTTTGGTTGCCATGTTTTAGGAGACTCTTAGCAATCCAAGACACACACACGGCAAATTCATGACTACAGACAATTCACCAGACTTCTTCAAGGAATTTTTGTGAATAGGTTTTAATGTGGATTTCCTCTCATGTCAAAACTAACTGCTTCTAACCCTTTCCTGGGAAGTTCTTGTTTTTAAGGTTTACTTAAATCAGACTTCACAACATCTAAGAAGCTTGGTTATAAACTTTGCTGTTTGTTTAAGCCAGTGCTCTCTGAGGATCGGAGCCTACGACTGAGTAAGATGTTTTTTTTTCTGCAGCTCCACTCCAGTTGGTAGGTTTTTAACTGTGTTCTTCCAGCTCCTTTTAGAAAATGCTCCAGACAAAGGCAGGACAATTTTGCCTCTCAATTATTAGCAACTTATCGAGGCACCAACATAGATCTGCTGCAGCCCATTTAGGACTAGAAAACATTTGTGAAAGATGCTGTACTATAAACTCCTGACCACTGGAGCTACACATGCAAAAACACACATGCACCTCACCTGGAGACTGAATACAAACATCCATACATCGTGGATTACTTCTTTAAATAACACAGTTACACAAATGGCCGAATGCTCGTAGATTTCAGCTTAAAAAAAACCCCACGTTTTGAACATATAAACTTTCAGAATAAGGCTAGTTCTTACCCCCAGCTGCAGCGATAAGGTAAATTTAACCAAAAATTACCTGTTTACTATATTGATTTCAGGATGACTCAATTGTCTGTGTGCAGGGAACTTTCATAAGTCTTACATAGGGTGTGTCTATCTGATAGTTTAAGCCACTAGTCTTACTTTAACATCAGATCTGGAAAATTGCTTAAGGCTAAATAAGTGAGTCTTAAAACCATTATTGTCCTTCACTGGTGCCAGATCACATTAGTACAAGGTACTTAATTTACTCTGGCTTTTAGTTTTCAATCAATCATTCCCAAAGTTCATACATATTATTCTTGTAACTTTTTTTAGTTAATAATGAAAGACACAATGACAATTACACCTAAAGTAAAGAAGCTTAAACATTCTAAAGCCATTTGATTTCATCATGCAAATGAGATAACATGTTAATAACAACACATACCATTTCAGTAAAATGACTTGACTTTGTTCTTCAGTCATTTCAACTTCATTAACTGTGTGGGAGGTGGAAGAGTGAATTTAGGTCATAGTCACGTAGCACACTCATACAAAACACACCATGACGCAGACCTGTGGACAGGTAGCGGCATTCAAATACAGTTTTAAGCGTATGTATTATTTGCCCTTGTAATTTTCAGTGTGAAGTGAAGGACATACTTGGGAGTTTATCATCTGTGATACTGTAAATCACATTTTAATTTTTTTTATAATCTGCCAGCCTGGCCCCACGGTCTCTTCTGGGACAGATGAGCTCATGCACAAAGGAGCTGCTCACTTCCAGCTCAAAGCAGACACATGGCCCTTCTGTCCCACTAACAGCTCGGCTCTCTGGCTCGCATCAACCAGGACACAGGAGAAAGACTGATTTCTTGCTAAGGATGTACAGACCATGCCAGAGGCACCCGCATGCCTGCCAGAACTTGCTTGTGAGACAAACCAGGCTGAGTATCCGTGACCAATAATCTGAATATCTCCTTGACTGCTGGACGGCTCCTTATTGAAGAGACCGCTGGATAGCATCTGATAAGCATCTCCAGTGCCTACAGTGGTTGCCCTTCTTCACTGCAAGGTGTCACATTTGCTCAGTGATATACTTTGTTATTACAGTATATGCAGAGAGCGCAATATGGAAAATTAATATCTAGAGACTGAAAGGTTTTTTTTGTTGACAACTTCGTATTTGTCATCCCAGTCTTCTGAAAAGATGACTTTACAGGGTCTATTAATTAGCTTGTTCAAAGAAAACACTGCAGCTTACAGTGATTGGTTACATCCCAAATACCTGTTAGCATCACAAAGCTTAGAGATTTAGTAACAGATAACATTCAGGCAAACTACATTCTGACTAAACAAGCATTAGGTCTGTTATTTAGGGTTTGTCCTTTGATAGGTGCTGATTTCATAACTTAGTGAGAAGCTATGTGGTCACAAATCTGCATTCAAAAAGAGGAGGATGATAGTCTCTGAAAGATATAGACTATCAAAGACCTGGCAGAATTATACCTTCTGCACAACAAGGGGGTATAGCTGAGCAATCCTTACTTAGAATAAAAGTGAGCTGATTGGTAAGTGTTGTGAAAACACTGAATATGGACAAATGAGAATCTTAAAGTTTGGGGATGAAAAGATATATGCCCTCCTTCCAGAAGCAGATTTGTGCTGTGAGGCTAAGGATGGCATATTAGCTACCCACAACCATTTCTCCTTAGCTGTCCCTTCTTGCTTGAGGCAGGGCAAGTTTCTTAAGGAATGTAAAAGCATATGGATTTGGTTTCCTAAAGACATTTCAATTAATTGCATGGGAAATCATTTGAAATGCCCAAGAAGAGTGGAAAAATAATCACTAGATTTTGGATTTAACTTCATTTGATCCATTGTAATAATCTCAGACAAAGATCTTACCTACAATCAAAACAAGAATTGTGATGCAAGTTTTCTAAAAGCTTCCTATAAGGAAGAATGCTCTTGGATAACAAAAAGAAAAAACACATTTTGATTTAAGGAAAAATGTTCTCTATTTGCTTATGTTAATACGAATCCAAAAGTAGGCATTCAGATCAAAGTAGTATTTGAACTTTGACTTAAATGAGCTGCAAAAGCTTTTCATAAACAAGGACTGAAATTCAAGTGTCAATCATCTTTGCAGTATTATGATAATTTTTTTTGTTGAAATGCAACAATAATCTCTTACACTTCTGAAAAATATTCTTAACATAGATATAAGATTGAAATGTAAAATATAGGCATAGGTTTGGCTCTTGAGTATACACATGCAACCTTTCTAGAGACTGTACAGATGCAAATAAGCTGAATTTTATCTTTGATCTTAATTTTCTGATAAGACTTTTGCCATATTTTGAAACAGGAAGAATAACAATGGAAGTCATGTGGTATACGCTGCATTCAACACAAATGCAGTTAAAAGTGAGAAACTAAATCTATTACTTAGACAGACAAGGACTGTACACACTGACCATGTAGTTTTTGTCAGCACAACTATAAACATAAATACTGCGTTATTATGTAGGTATTTCCCGTACAAATGTATGCTCTCTGTGCACAAATAGAGAGAATTAAATTCCCCATCAGCTTCTACTCATTCTGCTGCGGTTGCACCTGGCTTCACCAGTGGTGAATTTTGGTTTTGGTATTTTTCAGAATATTATCAGAGGGAGAATTTTTCCTCTTAAAGAAGTTGGATCCTTTAATTGGCTTTTCTATGTCCCTATCCTTCCAGAGACTCATAGAAGAGCACCAAGAATGCTTCATCAAGCATCACTTGCTGGCATCACATGCTGGCGTTGCATATTTTTCTGAGAGAAGGTAGCAGAGAGATAGTTGCTACTTGAAGAACATGGGAATAATCTCAAAATACCGTAACAGTGATAGGTAAGGTCAAACATATGTAAAGGCATGTTTGAGTGTGACATCCTATCCAGGACAACACAACTTTTTTCAACATTGATATTTTCTTTCTTGCATACATCCTCACAGTGATCCCACAAAGTGTCTGGAGCTGTCTCACAGAAACCCAAGAAGTACAGATGTGTTTGCCCCAGCAAATTGGACACTCGGACAACCTAGAAGCACAGTGGGCTGATGAAGAGTGAACATATCATGGCTTAGTTTACCCTACAGATGGTATTGTTCAGTAGGAATAACTACTCTTGCTGCCAGTATAATTGCAGCAGCATTAGCCCACCACTCTGTAAATGACACTGGGAAATTATGGCTGGACCGATGTCAGCAGCAAATCACAAAACCAGAGCTGATCGTCCAAGGTGGAGTTATCAAAACAAGCTCTTCTGAGCCCTTCAGGGATTTGCAGAAGGGACAGATCCTAAGACAAGCAAAGGGTACCTCTGACTTTCCTACTGACCTTGAAACAGCAGCCACTGGCAAAGCACCACTCAGCTCTCTCCAGACGCATACATTTCCCATTTCAGGCACACTTGTTCTACAGCTGGATTTCATCTCTAGCTCCACCTGATGGAGATGAGATAACGAGCTGTGGCATCCCTTTAAGGTAAGTTGAGGAGTACACATCTCACACAGAGCCACTACATATAGAAACTGAACAAAGAACAGGAGCATGCAGATTCAGCAAAGACTCTCAGAAGGCTGCATGTTGCCTAGAGTTGTAAAAGCCAAAACTTAGTCCGGAAAACAACACCGTAACTAGCAATTAGAACTGATCGTTCAGACAACAGCTGCCTCTGAGACTTTAATAAAAAAATTGTTACGCCGCACCTTTTAGGAGCACAATTAAAAAGTAATATCAACTTCCAATGAAAAGCATATTTCACCATTTGCCAGCTTTATTTGTCTTTTCAAAATATTTATCTTACTACAACACTTTTGGTGTTACCTCAGGAAATGTTTTATTTACTTTGCGTCTTATTTAGCATTTGCACTTCAGTAGAACCTAAAAGTCGTAGTCAGGATTAGGCCCCATTCCATGAAACGCCACATGTGCTAATCCTTTTTTAAAGCTAGCTATTACTCAGTCTCCATGGGAGACAGCCCTTGGCAAGCTTTTCAAGGACAAAGTACTTCCAACATGGGATTTAGAACTGTAGAACTAATATTTCTTTTTTACATTATAAGAATTACATGTTATAATTGTATACTATGCATAAATTCAACATGCATTCAGTCTTCATAAAACAGTTTCTCCTTTTTTGCCTTGATTATCAATTAATGCTATGAACCAATTCTGAACCGGTTCAGTTGAGACCAGTGTAAACATCTGTGCCTGTTGAATTTGCCAATCATCAAACAGAACAGACAGTTAAAGCCAGCTGTAATTTATGGAGGACAATACCTAATTTATTTCTGTTCAGGTGTGATGTGGATAAGGCAAGAACTCCATTTTGACTGGATGAAAATACTGAGTAATTACTGTCAGTGCAGCTCATTATGAGCAGCGAACAGAGCAGCAGTTGTGCAGCAACGGCATGCAGGACTCCTGCACAGAGGGGCACAACAGAGAAGTCCTGGGCAGTCCTCACTTGGCATTTCCAACCACATCCTTTTTACCGAGCAACATCCTACATATTGCTTTTCCTGAATTATCTCATTGCTAGTCACAGCTCAGGAGAAAATATCAAAACATCACACTGAGTGATACAAAGCCAACTTGCATTTTTAGTGTGAGGATAAATAGCATCATCCACTAAGGAGAAAGCTGAGCAAAGAAGAATCACAGATGCCAAAGCCTACACTCAGAGCATGCCAATGAACACAGCTGCTATTCTATGGCATAAATATTGCTTGATTTGACCAAGATACCTACATAAAGATTTAGATCTGATCAGACACAGTTAAGAAAATGTATTTCAATTGTTACTTTTGTTGCACAATAAAAATTCCTCCTTGAAGCCAGCATTTAGTTATCTGACTTAGAGCTTCTGATGGAACTTTGAATGTTCCAAGTAAACCTGGTTTACAGTATGGTCTTACAAATAAAATCTTCTTTAATATTGGTATGAAAACCTATTCAATAACTCCTAGCTTTCCCAGAGAAGATAGATTCTGTTATTGATTGTGAAAGGAAAAAAAAAAAAGCAGAACACATTCTAAAAAAATCTTCTATAAGTATTGCAAAGGAAAAGTATTATGAAACTGAGTAAGTGTCCACAAACTTCTGTCTGCTAAACTGTTGTGCCATCACACAATTTAGCCATGTCACTTAACATTCTTCAACTTCCTTCTCTCTCCTATCTGTATCCCGGAGCCTGAGATATTATTAACAACTTCCCTGCAGAGCCAAAGAAACAGGGAATACACATTTAGCATTGAAAGGATCCAGAGATAACATAATTTGGCATCTTGAGTAGGAAGGGAGAAATGGTTTAGGCCACTCTTAACATGCTTTCAAATTTCTGCCCAAGTCATTTGTCTTTTAAAGTCAAAGTATACTTTGGAATTGTAATTGTGCGCTACATACATTCTTCTCCATGTTGTCCATGTTACAAAGCAACTGTGCCTCCCCAGAAGAGCTTTATTTCAACAAATATTTGACTGAACCAGGGAATGAATAGCCAAAGGGACAAGAGAGGACAATTTCACATAAGTAGTTAACAACAGAAAAGTAATAGAAAAGCAGTTTTACCAACTGTTGGTAAATTTTACATGGCTGGAAAATTCAACAAGATTTCTAGCTTTTGATCTAAGAGAATGTTCGTAACTCGTTTTCAGTCTCACGCTCGATAACCCTTCACAAATTCATGCCATTAATAATCCTACCCTAGAACGTGTGTAACAATATCACATATGCGTAAACATACCGTAAAAATATAAAGACTATGTCAGCTACATCTACTTTCACACTCTGTGACCAAGTCCTCAAATGACCACCTGTAGCATAAAATGCAGAAAATTAGATTTTTATTCCCATTTTGGTTTAACACAGTCTCCTTTGTCCCATCTCGTGTATCGGGCTGGGTAGCCTCCTGCTGCCTGTCTGCATTCCCTTGCTCGCAGTGCTGCGCCCATGTGCTACATTTCACATCTTTAGTTCGATTTGTTAGGATTCCCTTTGCTGCTTCAGAGTTTGGAAGCTCTAGCAATAGCCCACAGAAACACTTACTAGCTTCTGAAAAAAAATCTCTCTTTTGGGAAGGAGTTTTCAGCTTCGTCAGAGAGGAATCCCTCCTGCTAATAGATGTTCCTGATGGAGCCCAGCAAGCAAACATTTTTTTCTGGCTGTGAACTGCAATCAAACTGACAATTATGTGTTTGCTCTTGTCCTTGATAAAAGCTCATTAAGGCACAACATTAGGCTGATTGTTGGGTTTTTTTTCCTGTTGCCTTTTAAAATATAGTTTGAAGTTGCACATTAAGACTTCCTTACCCCTACCCCACCCCAAAAAAAAAGCAAATGCGCTAACCAGGTTTCAGAGCTCCTGGTAAGTGTGGTACCTTTATGAAAATACCATTCTCAGAGGGGACCTACTTGTTATCTGCTACACCCAGTGAAGGTTGTAAGATCTGGATAGGGTCTGTAGTGGGAGAGGTGATTATGATTCTGAACTGCGTATATCTGCAGAATAGATATTTTTTGTAGGGGAACCACCTAAGGCATCACTGTGCTTCAAGAGGAGGCAATATTTACCTATCAGCAGGCTCAGCAATGACAGCACACATGCGTTGACAAGACTGCTGCCTGTGTCTGGCTATCCAGCCTTCCAGAGACAGCAGCTAACCCTGAACATGGCACAGCTCCCAGCACGCTTCCCAAAGGCTTCTCCCACATAAACCTCTGCATTGAATGCAGCACGATTTCCCATCAGAACTGGCCAGGAAAGATGTTGTCCCTGTGAGTAGTCGAACATACATGTTATTATTAGAAGGAGTGTTGCTGGGACACTTGGTGAACATTTGGCAGTCCTCATGAGTTTCCACATCTCATTTGCTGTGAAAGTATCAGTCAATCTGTAGCTAAACTTCCCATGAGAAAATGGGCAATATTCTGTGTCACATGGGACTGAGCTCCCCCACTTACTCTTCTGGGCTGTTATTGCCATCTTTTCCTTTCTCCTTTGTTTTCCCCATGTATTTGAAGCACCCATGCCTTCCCTTCTGGGACTCCTCATCTTTCCCCTTCTTCTGAGAGGTCTCTGTTTTCTCTTGCTAAATAACGAGGATCTGCAATTACCTTCTCTTCCTTTCTGCCCTCCTGCCATCCTTCATTTTGTTGTCATTTAAAACTTTAGAGCAGGAAGCATTTAAATAACTCTCTGGTAGTAGCACATAAAATTTATTCAGTGTAGGCAGAAAAGGTGCTTAAAGTACATTGTAAAGATGCAGAGGGTAAAAATCATTCTTGGGATGCTAAACCATTATTAAAGCAGAGCAGATATTTCTTGCATCCCTTTACCATTAGGATCTTGCAATGACAGTAAGTAAAGAGTTTAGGAAAAGAAAAATTATAAAACCTCACTATGGTTAAATTAAATGCTAGACTCAAAATAAATTTAAGAAAGTATGTAAGAAAAAAATACCTCAAGTCCCAGCAAGCAGCACTCAGCTGTGAGGGTTAGTTATATTGTTGAGATCTGTAGGTTCACTATTCTTGCTGCCTCTCTTGCTGTACTAGCAAATCATCAGTAATTGTTAACAAACTGTGGAACCTTAATGGCTGGAGAAAAAAAGAGAGACCTGAAGTACGGGTGTTTCCCTAGTAAATCCTATATGTTTGCATTACTCCTTGACACAGCTGAGCAGTAACAGCACACAGGCAGTGCTCTGTTTAGGCAGTCTCTACCAAAACACCATGAAAAAGTCCTAAGCTCATGCTATTTGCAGCAGATCCTCCAGAACAAACCAAGATCAAAATATTTCCTCCCAGACTTAACAAAGCTCATATGCCAAGGGATACTCAAAAGAAGTCACAACACAGTGCCATCTCATGAGTTACATCCAACATAAATACTACAGCAGGTCCTCAAGCCTCTGCACCATCTTCTCCAGTCAAATGGAAGCATCATCCTAATATAGTTATTCGCTATATACTATAATAATTGATCAGTTAGCACTCTACCCTGTCCTATCTACTCATAAAGTCATGGTAAATATCAATTCTAGACCTTGTTTCTCACCAAAACAAAAAAAAAAACCCTTTCACTTCTTGTTTAGGAACTGGCTTTAAACATAGAATTTTTATTCTCATAAGTAAGCTTTACTGTCATTTTTACTCAGCTGAAGTCAAGCAGTCCACAGTCTGTATTATAATTATGTAGAAGTAGGGGGTTAAAAACTACAGTTCAGGGTAAAGACACTGCAGGTGTGCAGTTTAATGAGTTCTTAATTGAGTAGTGGGAGAGCATAAAAAGGAAGCGCAGAGGGTGATTACAGGGCTCTTTCAGTGAAGGGAGCATTGCAAGCACTGAACTCTATAATCAAGAATAAAGAAAAACGAGTTCACTTCTAATTCTCTCTGTACTACAGCCTTTGTTATTCATGTTCAGAATGCAAGATTAGCATTTGTACCATCAAGTTAACTGATAAGATTAACCTTTTTTGAGATGTACTTCTTTTAAAGCTAAGACCATGAAAAATGAGGAAGGACATAAAAAATAACTTTGATCTGAAAATTATATTGTCTGCACTCCTAATTTGCAAATCAGCCAGATTCCTCCCTGGCTTCTGCCTGTTCTCTTCTGTTGAACAAACTGCACAGAATAAATCTGCAGAGGAAACAATGGAAGGAGACATAATGTGGGACGGAAAAGGCAACTACCTGGATTTACTACACTCTATACTGAATTCTTCTCCCACTCTCTCCAAGAAACAAACACCTCAACAGCCCCAAAACCTCTTCTCTCTGCTCAGGGAAAGCCATCTACGAAGTGACAGTGCAGCGGTGTCCTGCTTAGGTGGGCACTGCAGGAAAGCACTCACAGAGGACAGTGGGACTGCTCCCAGGGATACTAAGATGATGTAAATATTTTAAGGAGACATGGGTTTATATATGCTATGCATTTTATGAGGAGAAATTATACAGTGCAACCATCTGCAACGGTGGATTGTTGAGATGTCCTGGACATTCACTTTTCTACCACATGTAAATCTGACAGCTTCAGGGATCAGAGCAGCTTCAACCTTTCATTGCGCAGAAGACAGACACTGCAAACCCAGTCCCGACTCTAGACTTTAGTCACTTGGGCCATTAGATATTTGTGGGTATTTTCCAGAAAGAAGGAAGAGAATAAAATCAATCGTCTTTCTAAGTAGTTCTATGCAGTTCAAGTGTTACCTGAAATGTCATATTTTTTTCTTCAAATTTAGTATTTAGAACTATGAAATTCATGGAAGAGCAAAATCTGCCTCAACCCCAAAGTGTGTGTGTGTGGGGGGGAAATATGTATAAAGATTTCTTCTCAGTTTCACGAGAAAACTCATATTTGTACAGGTACAGCAAGTTCTTATGGTCATTTTGTTTACTACATTGGCTTTTTTTTTTTTTAAAAATATCTGCATTTTTCAACTTCTTTTACATCAGGCTTTAAGACTACAAAGGTGGTGATTTTTGTTTTTTCCCATAAATATACTGTTAACTGCACGTTGCTGACAGGGAACAGTCAGCTATCTTTTACAAAGCCACAGCAGGCTCGAATTCACCAGCCTGGTTGCAAAGTCACTGATATTTGTCCCCAGTATTGTGGTCTCTACCTCCACATCAGTTTCTGACTCTGAGAAGTGACAGAGGGAAGAGAGATGACAAAACTTATAACCACTGAGGCCCTCTGGAACCATTATTATCTTCTATTCCAATTTCCCTTATAACTTATTAATACATTACAGAATATCACCCATTACTTCCTTCATCAGGCTTATAATGCTTCATTCAAATATCATCGCAAGAATCCAGTGCACTCAGTTCCAAGACCCAGGAAATATAGCTGTTTAATGACATGAAGCCTGATCTAGAGCCCACTTATGTCAAATGGCAGTCTTTTAGCAAACTAATGGTCTTTGCTTAAGGGCCATCAGCTCCAATAAATCAGGAGACAATTTTAGCTCTAACCAGACAGATCTTGAGAAGTCCGTGTAAACACACTCACCGAGTCCTCTTTGGCCATCCCTAGGAATTGGCAGCAGGAATGACCATATTGTCAGCACTTTATAGGTGAGTAACTTCTCACTGGCTGTGTAACACGCAGGCAGGAAAGCATACTAAAGCTTAGTGCACAAAGCACGGTGCTACAAAGACATTGACACTTAAAGCCACAGAAGATCTGGACAGTGTAGGTATGCTCACTGGTCCAAATTACCTTAATACATGTGACAGTCTCCCTTTGAGGCTAGGGAGAGCACCTAATCCAAGTGCTGTAATTGAGCTGGTTTACATTATTTTGTTGCATACAGAACACAGAGGCAAATAAAGAATGTGTCTAATATAAGCAAGACGTGTCATGCTGTAGTCATCTAACCGTACGTGCTAATTGAAAGTCCATAGATTAATTTAAGAAGAGGGAGATTGCTTCTTTCTAATGATCTAGATTCGGTAGCTGTCAACTTGTCTTGCATTATCCAAATGCCAGGTCTCTGGTAGGCATTCCTTTTTTGCTACTTTCTGTTCTATGCTATGGCACACTCAGCTTATAGCAGCTTTCTACTTATTTTCACAAACCCACAAGTTCATTTACCTATATCTAAATTGCAAACATTTAAAGAAAGTTTTTACTCTAATGCTAGAGAAGAATATGGTACAGGAGTCCTTTCCAAGTTATCTACAAGCAACAGGCATGTTTGTCCAAGACATGTCCATTTGCATCAGAAATTTACCGGCTTCTGAAATTACCTCCAGTTTGCGCACATCGGTACCTTTTTCTACTGCTTTTTTAAACTATTATCATTAGTGATTGTGTTTGAAGTATCATGCATCCTTTGGAAATAATTTGGTGATGTTAAAATCTAAAAGCCTCAGCATTAAATGGAAATGTTAAGCTGTGTATAGAAAAGCTCTCTAAAGAGTAAGAAACCGTCACTCAAAGACGATCATGTCACCCATATCAGGATTGTATTTAAACAGTACAGATCAATGGAAGCTCATGAGACTACCATGATTAAAAAGATATTGATGATTTGATAAACAGCTCTGAGGAAGTATTTGCTCTGTATTGATGTATTCTACTCAAAATGCAGTTACAAACTCCATCAGTCCCACTTGGGTTTGGACCCTGTAAATGCAAGTACTCCTCAAATCACACCCCTTACATATTCATATAACATTTATCCTTATTAGTAATAATTGCCACAATGTTTAAAGCCAAGATAGGTTTAAATCTTTCCACTGTTTAAATCTGCCAGCGCTCATCTCTTTAATGGTTACTTTTAAAATCCAGTACTCGCATATCATCTTTCCATTAAGCAACAGGCATTTTTCATAGCTTTGTGGTAAAATAATTCTCCACAGCTAGCTTTTGGGATCATCCACCTCCTATTACATTTTAAAATTGCAGATACAAAATCCCTGCCTACTTTTTGGGAGAGCTGCACTACTTCATGTAGTAGTGTAAAGAACATATAGTCTATGTTCTTTAAAGAGGACATTCAGTGCGATAAGTAAAAACCTGTTAAGAAACACTACACAGTCTTTTACAGAACAAGGAGTCTAAAGTTGAAATCACGTAGTCCTTGTAAGGAAGACCAAGCTGTTCCTCAGAAGTGAAGTTATCACCTTTCTCGGAAAAATTTTTTATAGATCTCAGTGTTACAAAAATACATCGTATCTACCCCAAACAGTAAGCCTAACAAATCCAAACATTTTCTGAATTGAAGGAGGGCTGGTTCTTCTTCTTGGGCAGATAAATAAAACCATATGGCTTTCAAATCTTGTTGTTTATTTTACCCAGATGCATACTCTTATTAAACAAGACAAAAACTAAAACAGCCAGCTCACAGATCAGTGAAATTATTATAATAAAAAACAACCAGATAAATGCAAGAAAAGACAATGAGGCCATTTCATGTTAATTGTGCTCGACACTTTTTTCTTGATATTTCAGAACTGTTTCAGCTTCAGCTATAGCAAGTCAATTCTCACATCCCAGAAATATTGCTCCAGCTACCTGCCAAAATCACCATCAGATGAGATTTCTAGGGTACAGCTTCCCAAAAGTTATTTTCTTAAGTAAACTTTGATTCTTCATTTCCTTCCCCATCTCAAGATTTATTAAACCAGCCCTAAAAACCTAATACTGTACGTGGCCTCTTTAAAGCGTGGTTTTATGTATCAATACAAAGATTAAAATGAGAAGGTTGAACGGTGTTTGTTTTTCCTACACCCAATTAACAGATTGTAAACTCAAGGCTCACAGAGTTCTGGTCTCTATGAAAAAAAAAACCAAAACAATAGAACTGTTATACATGGTTTACGGAACATTAGTAAAATTCATCCTACTCTTCCTTCCATCTAAGTAAATACCTTCAGCCTGCGTACCTCCAAACAAGTACTTTCTGCCAACTTTTCAACTCACTAATGCATTATGTTGATTTCAAAATGCATTGTTGACAATTGCGAAAAATTATGGTAAAATGGGAATTTTCAACATTTAAAAATTTAAAATGAGACAGATTCAGAGAAAAGAGAGTGAAATAACAACAGGTTTAGTATTTAAAGGTGATAAATACTGTAAAGCCATGGAAGTTTTAGAGGAATAAAGAACAACTTGCTGTGAAGATAATTACAGGTAACCGGCCAAGGTTTTAGATGGACCAGCTGGTTTCCATCCAGATTAGGCATTTGGGATCCGCTTTGATGACTAAAGAAAAAAGCTGCCATAAGGTGACTTGTTATTACAGTTACTACACAAACAAAACCAAACCCAAGCAAGCAACAGAACAGAGATGTGCCCTTAAACATAAACCACTAGTTAACAAGAGAGTCATACACACACTGAACCAAAACAATACCTAAATGGAATCTAGAATTAGTCTAACTGCAAGTTTGCCCTGAAAACCAATTAAACCACTGGAATTAACAGAACAAAACCACTGATCTACTGAATTTACAAGAAACTGCAGTGTTTAGTTATTAAACTCAATTTTAAAAAATCATCAAATTTAATCTTTACCCTGACAACAGCTAGATTTTTGGAAAACAAGCTATAACCTAATTAATAAATCACGATTTTTGAATCAAATATGGCTTACACATTCTCATCATCGACTGGTGAGCGAACATTTCTTTCTAAGTGCAGGAAAAGATAATAACGCAGTAAATCCAACCAGAGCAGCAGAAGCATTCGATACATCTGTTACATATACAAATATGCCCACTAGTGTACTTCAAAAAACATGTTAATGCTTCTCTTTTACAAGACCATGTTCAAGGCTTTCTAAACTTAATTAGTCACTTTTTCTCTGGCAGATGCCTTACATGCACATACAAGGAGAGGAATACATATCAATACCCATTAACACAGACTAAGAAGGACTTGGTATCTCCTCAGCTAACAGGATTCAGGAGGGGATAGGCAGGAGCTGGTGGTCTCCACACCTCCCAGCGTTCCAGCATCCAGCTCTGTTGAGAAGAGAACGGATACCCGCTGCCGTCCCAGGCCAGCAGATCCCCAAGAGCTGGGGGATAGGAGTAAAAGCTTCTCCCCAGCAGTTCCTTGGTGCCACGAACGGTACGGCATGGCGAAGCCCATCAGGAGGTGGCAGAATTTAACATAAGCCAGAGTAAACAAGCCTGTCTTTAGCAAGCGTTGCCTTGGAAAAAGCCACCTGAGCTTTATAATTAAGAAACCAACAGAAATTCAGCATTTTGTTATGCTCAGAGGCTAGAAACTTGCAACCTCTTTGGTATATTGGAAAGCTGAAATCATGTTAATGCTTCTGAAGATGTTAGCATAACTTTATCTCTGTGAATGACCATGAAATGACATTATGTCTCTGGTTTCTGTAAACTTTGAGCTAAAATTCTATTAAAATAACTGAGAAGGGACTAGCAATAGCCAGTCACTCAATATCCATTCACCACAAAACATGAAAAAAAAAACCCAAAACTAATCACCTTATGACTGCACACCAGCACAACCTCTTGAAAAGAGACAAGCTATATTTATATTTAGGAACTGAGCAGTAAATTAAACCATTCTCTCTAAAACGATGAACATTTCTGAGAAGAACCTATTATAAAATTCCTCTAGATGTAGCATATCTAAGGAATAAAAATCATACAGAGAATTTAATGTCTCTCTTCTTATACATGCTATCTTTCTCTGAGAGAGGTGGTGTAAATTGATGCTAAAAAACCTCTCGACGTAATACATCAGATTTTTGACAGCATCTTTTTGTTTTTTTCCTAGAACATTATCAGTGCCCATTTCATTATGTCATATTGGTGGAGTTTCTATGTGGCAAAGCCTGTTGTGAAACACCATTTCTCAGGTTAAAAGTACAAATAAAGCCCCTTATATGTAATTAAGGCTAATGGCAGTAAAGTTTTATCACTTACTCTGATACTAGAAAACAGCTACATTTTTGGTTTTGTTTTTTAGTTTATTATCTCACTATGTATAGACATAGCTGAAGAGAGAGAGTTCTAGATATACAAAATCTTTATCTATATGTATATAAAGAGTGTGTTCGACGTACATACAAGAGAAAAATTTCTATTCTTTCATCCTTGCAGTAGACAATACAGTAGTTGGGCAGAAAATGGCTTCTTAAAGTAAATGTAAATCGACATCCTTGAACTTGTTTTAATTATGTCACATCTTGAAAAAGCAACCTGTACCACAGAGATTCCTTTGCATATCTTTATATTCAAAAGAGATGAACAATGGGAATATTATTACTCAACTAGCCAATGTGACAGCTAGTACAGCTGCCCACATCTCACATCTCTATAAGTAAAATTTAATTTAATTGGGTAAATCTATTAAAAAAAACAAACAGTTCTCATTTTTCCATTAACTCCAGTTTATAAAAAGGCTACTTTACAGGTAGTTCTGTGCAGTTACAAAACGATGTCTCCATTTATTTTATTCAGGCATATTAATTAATTTTAGCCTTAGATAGTGCTGTCACTTAAAAGTTCTTATCACTGAGGTATCTACATTTTCAGTGTCACATTCACATGAGAAATATTGATAAAACCCACAAAAATGTTAGAATGATAAAGGTTGTCAGAGTAACAAATTATGCACAGGGGCAAAAGGGTACAATATACTTGTGCAGATGGCAAAATAAAAGAAGGTAATTTACAACTGGTTCTGAAAATTACTGACATAATAAACATATCCCATAAATCAGTTAGTTAACAACTTAATTTATAAGTTCCTGAAAAACTGCAAAGATAAAACAGAGACCTAGAAAGGAATCCAAGTGCCTCATGCCTTTTCTTTCAGTAATGCACCTAACAAAGGGCAACATTAATAGATCACACATTAAGTACTTGATGCCACATTATTACCCCCCTCTCTCTGCCGCACTAATGAGCAATTACTTCTTGTGATAATTGACTCTTTTCAACAGTGAAATTAAGAAAGTTTTTTCTGTACAAAAATGACAGAAGCTCGTAGGTCTGAGTTATCAGATGGAAAATCTATGTGCTTTTTAAAACATCAGCAAACACAACTCGGGACAGAACCAGAGTGGCACTTCAGCACATTCTTACAAGTGCATTGGAAATGGGAACTGAGACCTGTCCTCTCTGCACAAACAAACAGGCACATCTGAGCATACTTTCTTCAAAAAGCTGTACAAAATTAACTATGGAAGATATCCCTCTCCCGCTTTGTTTTTAATAATGAGATACTTTGGGGAATAAAATTTTTTTTCAAGAATGGGTATCTCAGAAGGAATGAGCAAGAACATAATGGTTTCGGGGCCCCTAACTTTTCAAATTACTCTAGTTTATAAAAACTAAATATCTTTCCAAGTCCTACTGATTTAACGAGGATTCAGTCATGGGTCTAAATGTTTTTCTATGTTAAAGGAAAAGTTAAAAGACGTGGTAGATGTTTGTGAATAAGGTCACCAAACAAGGCATGAAACATATTTGAGGAGGAAAAGGAATCAAAGTACTAAGCTAAAGAACAAATGCAAGAACACAGGGCACATGCATGAAAGACTACAGGGCAGCAAGGTGTTCAGAAAAACTTTTAAAATTTCAGGAAAAATATTATTATTTGTGTGGGACTCTGATAATACAAAACAGCAGGTAGACATAATGTAGAAGTAGCTTGCTTAGGCAAAACTCGTCATCCTCTCGCTACAGGTAGGAACTTTGGTAAGCACCAGTGCAGCTAGGGTTATAAAGCTGTAGCTTTAAGTAGGGAAGCAACAGCCTCAAGAGTCTGTATTAAGGTCTCAGAAACAGTCTTGGCAGAAATGAACAATAGGTAACTGCAAGGTCATCTCATTTGTGACATTAAGTCATTACACTGATTATGTGTCCATCTGCTCTGCTTTGCAAATTGGCCTTCTGTGTTCATTAGCAATCATAAACCCAGATATATTATGACACAGGCTAGGAAACACATGTATAAACAGTTATGAGCACAGACCTGAGAGCATTACAGCTACTCAGCGTCATAAACACTAATGGCTCTGAATCATAGTTAGCCTGCTGGAAGTAAGCACCTTTAGAGCAAACGTAGTACAAGACCTCCATCAAGAAAAAAAGAACTTTCACTGTAAGTATGTACAAAACCAAAGGGACTTTAATCTACCGAAACAGAGAGAGGGCTGTCAATGAAGAGGGAGCTCAGTGTAATAGTTATTCATCACCACCATCACCACAGCATTACTTCCCATTTACCCAGTGGTAGAGATACCAATCATTTGGCTCTGCTTCTCCTTCCTTCACCAGATATTAACTGTGCTTTTCTCTGTGCAGCACAAAGTAGCAATACAAAAGCATTGTAAAGAATGCTCTTACCCTTGGTACAGGATCCTCTAACAAGAGCTTCTTTGCCGCAGAGCCTACTCCCACCTCCTAAAACATGCTCTGCAGAACTCCAGTCAGCTTCACCTTTGTTTATGCAGATACAAAGTGCTGCCCTGTGGCATCAGGTCAGGGAGCTGAATCCATTCCTAATACCCCATTGCAGGGATCAATTTGATGCAGGTGCTTAAGGTTAACATTAACATGCATATGACATTCAAGTAGCTCGAACTCTTCTGCATGTTGAGGAAAGAGACCTCCTGCCCCAACAGCCATTTTATGGTTTGCACATTATGATAACTCATAGTTAAGCTACTTACAGAGTGAGCACTTGTACTGTAACACTATTTTTGTTAGCTATGCATTCACGTCAAGGGAAGCAAAAATAGTATAGTCCTAATGGATACATTTCTATTCATACATTCTGCATTTTTCTCATTCTACCCTAAGGCTATCATTATATAGGGTAACGAAGGAAATTAAAATTATTCCTGTTGCCTCTCTTCTTTATTAATCTTTAATGATTTTTAATTTGAGTGCTTTAATCTATCTTTTCATAAAAAGGATAAAGCAGTAATTCTTAAAAAGCCTTTTCCCTCTCCACTCACACTTTTATACAAGTTTCAAAAAAACACACAGCAATTTTGTTTATAGTACATACTTTCCTATTTTATCAGGATTCATAGACGCAAATAAGGGCATGAACCTGCACCCATCACCAGCATAAGGAATGATTGAATAGAGCATATATGCATGTTTGTATATAAGCAAATAATTATGTCTCTTCTTGTTCAACAAAGCTGTTTACTGTAAGCTGTGCTCACTGCCATGAGTAATCTTTTTT
Organism: Cuculus canorus; assembly: GCF_017976375.1. Classification (NCBI taxonomy): domain Eukaryota; kingdom Metazoa; phylum Chordata; class Aves; order Cuculiformes; family Cuculidae; genus Cuculus; species Cuculus canorus. The sequence goes on from NC_071407.1 coordinate 8,659,762, forward strand.
TTATTTAAATGAAGCTAATAAAGGTAGAAGACACGCTGCCTAGCAGTGATTTAGGAAAAAAAAAATGCTTGAGGAGCTTTTCTTTGCAACAAGCCAAGAGAAAAGGGGAGGTAAACACTAAGTAGGAAAGTCCATCACCTGCAGCTGAGTAGGGTGAGGGCAGAAGAGCTTGGGAGATAAACCCAGGCTGAATTAACCCTTCAAACAGAATCTGCTGCCTGCTGAGGCCTCTGCTGAGCACCAGAAGTAAAGCCTTCCACAGTCTCTATACATATCTGCTGTCACAATTCTTACACACTAAATGCCTGCAATGCCTCAGCTCTGTCTGCCCAGGCCTGTCACCACCTGTCGCCTCAGTTCTGTCTGCCCAGGCCTGTCACCACCTGTCCTTCACACGCTCGTCTTTGGGGTCCACGCAAATGTCAGATCCAGCTGGAAAGAAAACAAACAACTGAAAAAAATAAAGCACTCCCCACCACCCTAGCTGAGGAGATCAGTCACTCTGGAATGTTTCACCAGTCTTCATTAAATATATAGCCCTGAAAGCTTCCTAGTACAGCCCAAGTGGGAATTGAGGTTAGAGCGGAATATACACCCCAAATTACCTGTTCTGCTGGAAAGAGTGATGTTTGGGTGACTCTCATGGAACATTAGAGCGTAACAACTATTAAGTATTTCTCGTATTTCATGTACACTGCACTTCCTAGTGGCACTTCACACAACTTGATTATCCAGTCTTTTGGGATCTGCTTTTTCTAATATTTCAGAAATTTTGCATCAAGGCTGGAAATTTGCAGCCACAAATGAGCAAAATGCCTTTTGTCTGGATACGGTAGCCATGAAAAGTGAGGGCAGGACTTTCTTAGTCCAAATCAGAGGAGGCAGGGAGGGGACACTCCATCTGCCAACTTCAAAAGATAAGGTACTCATAACTGAGGCAGGATTTTGACCCACTGGTGTCTTACCTCCCCATAGGTCACTCTGCACACTGGATTGTTGGCTATTCTGATGTTGGCTAGACTTACGCTCTTTGAACAAAAAAGCTATGAAAATCTTCAAGTTCAATTAACTAGCTTTCATTACGCTTCTTTATCTTGAGTGAAAAAAAATACCATTAAAAAAACCTGACCCAATTATTTAATACATAAAAGAAGCCTTTGTAGCAGGTGTAATATTCCTAAGAGCTGGTTAATGAGAAATACACATCAGAGCATAACTAGAATGAGCCTTTGATGTTGTTTAGCTTACCTGTTGTGACACTAGAGAAAAAGATCACTGAGGAGAGAGTGAGCATATATTGCATCTCCACTGAGGGCTGTTACAATTAGATAAGCCATGGTATCCTGGGTTGTTATACTTCAGCTTATGCCAAAGTTCTACAAACCTCCTCTCCAGCCCCATACACAACCTCACACGAGGAAAACTACAACCCAAAAAATCAGGTTCCCCCAGCATTGCCCACAAAGGACCCATCCCCAGCTGACTACAAGGAGCTTTGCTTTCTGTAGGTTTACTAAAGCACAAACCTGGTCAGGTCACACAGTCCTTCAGGTAAACTAAAAAATACTCACAGCTGAGGTGGAAAAACAATACATTTTAAAAAATGGTGTCTGAAAAAAATGCAAACTACGTTTTTATTCTTTCTAGCACACTGAACTCAACTGAATCAAGAAGATTTAAATAAATTTCTAACAAATGTAACTTATTCACAAGAGTTGCTTTGATTAGACAGTGTTTAAGAGTACATAGTGACAGAGGGGAATTGCGCGTGAATGCCATTTGATTAGGACAAGCACAGCACCATTGCATACGAACTACTGCACAGTTAAGCAGAGAGACAAGGAAAACTCCCTCTCCTCTGCAAAAAGCAGAAGGAACTTCTTTTGCCTTGGGCACTCTAACTTGCTTAAACTTCATTTTCCCTCTCGCATCTTTCTATTGCTTGACTGGCACAGTGAGAGTTCTCCCTCCCGTTTCGACTTATTGTAGCCACAGGAATAGAGGCAAGTATAAATTCACACGTCTTTGTGCATATAAAGGTAACCACAGCAGGAATTTCATCTCCACAATAAAACCTTTCAAAGCACAAAATATAAAATGGCCACGTACTTCACAAGCAACATCTTGGTAATGAGAAAGAGAGATAAATGACTGAAAATTGTAACAGACAGGAAATCATACATCTTTTTTTTCCCCCATTTTGAGGTATTCAATGTATACCCTTTTGAAAAGGTCATAAAAATCCCTCCAAAACACAGTTTCCCATTGTCTCAACAGAATAACTATTTTTCAAATGCATAGCATCTGGAAGGCAAAAAGGGTTTCACTGTTTACTGGCTCAAAAGTGATTTTCATACTTGAGTACATTACTACTGTTTAACACAGGAACAAATGCACTTTACTGAGTGACTATCTAATTTCTTGCATGACAGCAAGTAAAAATCAACCAAGCTGTCAGCCCCTAGGAGGCCTAATAGGGCTGCCATGCTCTCAGAGAGGTCTTGAACATTCCCTATAAATTAATGACATTTGTGACGTGCCTATATGCACTTCCTGGAAAATGATTTAAACCTTTACCTATAGGTACTTGAGTTTAGCTTAAATTTAGCCGAGTTTAGGTTAGTCTTACTTGCTAAAACCATGAACATAATTTATTTGAACCTCATTAACACCCACAGGAGAGCCGAGATTTGAATTTTAAAATAACAACAGAAATTGGCAGCAGGAGGCAGTGAGGAAAGCAAGAGGCAGTGAGGAGAGCAAGAGGCAGTAGTGAGAGAAAGAGGAGGATAAAAGAAAGAAACTACCTTCATGATCCAGGACACGATGAAAAACTTGCTTTTTTGCAACATCCATAACTCTATTGCCAAAACCGAGTTTAGGAGGTGTACAAAGAGCTGCCCCTCTAACCTTTTACTGAGGCATCATGGACAATGCTGCCCAACAAGAAGGGGCTTGTAAAATGTGTGGTTTGTTTTTTCATTGCGCTAGGAATGTGCTTTGATCTGCTTTCCAATGCATTCAAACATTTTTTGCACAAAGGTCTCTTTCCTGTAGTGCGACATAAGAAACAGCGGTTCAAAACAGAGAATAGTAGAATTAAAATCTCCCTTAATGTACAGGATTTCCAGCAGTTTTTCAAGCTTCCAACACAGCTGAAGCCTGGTCTAGGTTTCATTGATCTGCAGAAGTAGGGAACGTTTAAGCTCTGATCCTCCTGTCAAATCTGATATCAAGAGAGTTGACCACTGCTTGACTGCGTTTTTGAATATTTGTGAACACCAATGGTTTGTCCAACTTAAGCAACAAGAGAGGTTTCCAAATACACCAAGGCAACATAGTGTTTTCATCAGAAAATAATGGGCTTTTACCTCAGAGCCTCACAAGAAGCAAGGCTTTAACAATTTTCCTAGGCTAGACCTATGCCTCAAATCAGGTCTCTGGCAATACTTGGTACCAGGTGCATGTGATACTATTAGCAATGGGAGACGAGGTACAACCTGCTCTCCATACGAGCAACAGATAAGATTTTTTTAAGACTGAAAACCTAAAAGTTTAATGCCTCTTTCATAAAAACCAGCAACTTTGTGATGCAGGTTATGAGTCGTTCTAAAAGAACATAAGCATACAAATTATTTTACCAGTAACTGGGATCAAGCTTACACACATAATGCTGGTTTTGTCCTGTAACACAGGTAATTTAATAGACTCAACAGACACACTTGTGCTGTCATGATTTTTGTGAAAATCTACTTCCTCTTTACATAGGTTAAACTGGATTCAACTAAAGAGCATCTCGATAATTTTCCAATTTCTTTGGTTTATTAATTCTGTACAATTTAGATCCTGCTCTAGAAACCTTAGATTATTCTGTGTGCTTTTCATGATGGGACTTAAAATAATCATCCAACGTAATTTTTTCCAAAAGTACTCCTTAATGCAACTACTCTTCAACAGCTTCAATACAAAGTAACCTGGTGTAACTTGTGGCTGTTTAACCTGAAGGCTGTTTTATTTGACCTAGCGGACTCTGCAACGAAGCAGAAAAGATTGCTGCAGGATCCATTCCACTAGGATGAGACGACATGGCTTTCCGCATATGGAAAATAAGCAGCTGATAAGGAAAAGAGGGAAAGGCAGGCAGTATCTTAAGTACTGCAGCTGTTCCTAAACTGTACAAATATATTCCATGCCAACTGCACTCAAGCGTTCTATTCCAATTGCTCAAAATTATTCTGCTTCCACAGCAGCAGTCTCAAGAATAGGGATACTCTCATACACCTACAATCATTCCTCCTATCTCTCCCCAGAGTATCCATCATGAAAAACTTTATATTTTTAAAGCAAACATTGCTCTGATTTATGCCATAACTACAAGTGTACTGAAAGTGAGACTGGTTTAGCAAAAGAGTTAAGAGAAACCTAGTTTAAGCGACTGAATTCACCATCAATAAGGAACTCGGCAGCAAAGACCAGGCCAGGAGGCTATTTAATTGTGCAGCATCCAGCCGGCTAAGTGCTCACACACTTCTTCCTGCCCCTTCTCATTCAGTATTCATCTTTCACTTTCTGCAGTAAGCAAGGCAAATACCTATTTCAAAACTAAATGACAGCCTTATTGAATACGCATTCTTCCTTCCTCTGTTAATGGGTCAGTGTAGTACACACCAAACTAATACAGATTCTCTGGCTACAGTGGAAGCCACTACAACTCAGGTGGTTTCCTCACATCTACCTGTTCCCTCCAACTTGCCAAAAAAAAGGGAAAATGTAATTTATACAAATGGTTTAGATGCAGGATTTTCCAGATTTTTAGGTGCTCGACTTCACAATGACAGAGGTGATTCTTTAAATGCACGTGTTTTTTAGGTTGAGTCCACTTATTCATAAAATGTTCCTTATTAGGATGACGCTATTGATACAATACCTAGCTGCAAACATCTACAGATATAACTTGTATTTTCAGGCCAGGTCTTATAATAAAATAAAATAATATTTTGTAAGGCCCAATTAAAACTCACATTTGACAAATGTGATTGCTCTATAATCACAATCCAATTTTCTAGAAATATAAAAATATTATTGACATAAAAATGAGATCAAATGTTTATAATGCCCTTTAACAAATCAGTTTGCAGCAGCTTTTTATCACTGTCTAACAAATTTAGCATTTCTTTTTAAAACAAACGTTCCTGATTAATGTTGCATCCAATACATTTAGAATTAGAAACCACACACTGCATAAATGGCAGAAACAAAAGGTGCATCAGTGTGTGCTCAGCCCAAGGCTACTGCCACACAGCTTTTTCTGAGCTGCTTTTGAAATG